>NW_023416307.1:117433905-119933905 GCF_014176215.1 Rousettus aegyptiacus | reverse complement strand
GATTGACAGTCAAGCTGACCAATCAGTGCACTGTGGGCGAGGCGGGGAGGGGCTGTCCTCCGGATACATGCGTACTGTCCTTGCTCGCGGACATGAGTGGCTTCCGTACTTTGGGTTGCGTCTCGAGAAGCTGGTGGCTGGAATCAGGGGTCGGCTCAGCTTTCAAAACCACAGGTTTTGGGACCGAGGCCCGGTGATTACACCCCCGCACCACTTCTTATGGAAGGGCGGATGGGGCTGGGGAAAGTTGTGTGCGGAATCTGGCGTTAGGAAGATAAGGATTCTAATCTCAGCTGTTGTGTGACCATAATTATTAGCCTTTCGACCTCTCTGAGCCTATTTTCACCTCCGTAAAATGGGGCCAGTCGAATCTGAATTTTCAGAGAGCTCAGCTCAGGCAGTCTGAGGCATTCATTAGGATTTGGGAAAAGGTGTGTGAAATAAAATGAGCAGCGCTTAGAGAAACAAATGCTTGCCTTGTTGCTTATACCCCACCTTTTCCAGGCATCAGCGGCAACCTCAAGGCTCCAGCAAATGGTTGGGAACCCCGGGGAACCAGCCCTTTCCAGGGCTCTTGCAGCCAGAATGCCTCAGTCGAGAGAAGCTGGTTGATGTGCTAAGGGCATCTGTGGTGGACCAGAAAGGTGAGGGTGAGAGGGACAGCTGCACAGAGACCCGGGGGGGTGGGGGGGGGGGGAACCTGCTGCTCCAGGCCTTCTGAGGGGCTGACTGGGCTCCCTACTAAAGCCTTTAGGGTCAAATCCTGGTTCTGCTGACAATTAGCGGCATGAGCTGGGACGAGCCACATAAACTCTCTGAGCCTCAGCTTTATGGGGATCGGGGTGTGGGGTGGGAGAGTATAAAGAACTAGAGAGTCTTGAACACAGTAGACACTCCGTAATGGGAACTACTATAATAAATTGCCCATTGATGGACAAAACACAGGCTTTGGGATCAGATCTAGACTCTAAAATCAGCTTGCTGTGTAGCTTTAGGAAAATAATTTAATTTTTCTCAACTATTTACTGAGCATAGGCTACATTCCAGGCACTATTCTAGACACAGCTATACAGTACTGAAGAAGATAAATATGGTTTCTCCTCTCAGGGATCCAAGATTTTAGTAGGAGAAATGGATTAGACAGGAAATGAATAAATAGGGTTCTTACTAGTGATCAGTACTATGAATAAAACTGGGTGTTATGATGGTGAGTAATTATAGTGATCAGTACTACGAATAAAACTGGGTGTTATGATAGTGAGGAATTATAGGAGTGGGGCGGACATTAGATAGTGAATTTAGGTCTCTTTGGTGGTAGCATTTGAGCCAAGATATATGAAGGAGCCAGACTTGAAAATCTAGGACAGAGGAAATTGCAAGTGCAAAGGCCCTGAGGTGGCAGCGAGCTTAGCATATGCAAAGGTCAGAAAGAAATTCAGTTTAGGGTGTGGTTGATAACATGTCTGAGAGTTGTAGTAGGGTCACATAATAAGGTGAATTGAGAAAGTACTTTATAAACTGCTGCTTTTGCTGTCAAAGATGTTCATGTAATATATGTTTCAGGACCACTAGTGACATTGAACAAGCCACAAGGTCTTCCAGTGACAGGTATGGGCCGGGAAAGGAGATGCATTGAAAGGGGATTTGATGTCTCTGAGGGAGGGAATAATGAGGAGAAGGGGATGGTGAGATAAAGTTGCTTCTGGGAGTAACTTTTATTTTTTCCAGGGAAACCAGGAGAGCTGACATTGCTCTCGGTGCTGCCAGAGCTGAGCCAGTCCTTGGGGCTTGGAGAAAGGGAGCTCCAAGTTGTCCAAGCATCTGAGAAGTAAGTGGTGGTGGTCATAGGAAGGTAGAAAGACAGGTGTCCATCTGGGGTTGGGGAACACTTGTTTGGAAATAAGCCAAGATATTTTCCACAGCTAGTTTGGGATCATAGAGATAAGATACAAGATAAAGAAGGAAGCAGACAGATCTGGGTTCAAATTCTCATGTGCAAACTGTGATCTTAGGCAAAGCATGAAACCTCAGTGAGCCTCAGTTCCCTCACTCATAAGATAGAGCTAATAATACCTATGTTCAGTATGTAGTCACTTCTCCAAACCCATATTCATGGCAGGTATTTGGAGTTGATCCATGATTTTCTTTCCTCTAATAGCCATCTTTTAGAGATGGTACTTGAGATAAAACATTTCTGTAATTTCACAGACTCATGGGCTTGTTTGTGGGGAATTTAATTATTTCAGAGCTAATATATATAAAATTCCTAGGATAGTGCCTGACACTCTGCAATTGGTAGTTATTGTTATGTTTGACTCTGAGCTCCCTGGGGATCAGGCTAAAATGAGAAAGACATGGAGCTACATAGCCCTATTATCAAACACAAGGAAGCCGCCATTCTCAGGAGGTTTGGGTTATAGTCTGGTGTTACTGTTTGGCCTTAATCAGGTCAGTGTTCCTTCCTTTTTTGTAGCTGAGCCTAAGGGACTTTAACTTTTGTGATTTGTCTCCTTCCAGGGAGTCCTCTGGGCTTGTACTCCTCTCTAGTTGTCCCCAAACAGCAAGCCGCCTCCAGAAGTTCTTCACCCAGTCACGGAGAGCCCAGAGACCCATAGCCACCTACTGGTGAGAGGTGTTGGGAAGCTCCCATGGCAGTGGGGAGGTCCCAGCAAGCCACTCTGTGTGACCTTCTCCTGCCTCTTTCACAGGGCTGTCACTGATGGGATCCCAACTACCTCTGAGGGGAAGATCCAAGCAGCTCTGAAATTGGAACACATTGACGGTGTCAATCTTGTGAGTCAGGGTCTGGGTGGGGAAGGATTGGAAACCCTCCAGACATACTACCCCTACAGAGGAGTCAAGGGTATAGACTTGGGGTGGCTGGCCCTCCTGTCCCCTAAAATAGGCAAGTGAGCACTGCATATCTATACTGTGGTCCTGTCCTGAGTCTGTTGGGAGCCAGAAGGGTTTGGGTATAGCTCCCAGGTATGTATGAAGCTTGTTCATTCTTGGGGGCTGACACCACAGGTAGTTCCAGTGAAGTCCCCATCCCGAAAGGACATCCTAGAAGGTGTCAAGAGGACCCTCAGCTACTTCCGTGTGGTGGCTACTGGCTCTGGCTGTGCCCTGGTCCAGCTGCGGCCATTGACAGGTGAGTCTGAAGTCCCAGCCAGACTTTAGAACTATATATGACTGGGGAGGCAAGTGGGTGGAAGGAAGGTGATGGTGTTAGTAGCAGCCTCGGTAGCATTTGATGGACCCCAAGGGTGCATGTGACCAGGCCCAGATAGAGGAGGTGGTGCTTCTGCTGGCAGTCTGATGGTCATTCCTTTGTAGCTCACTACTTTTTTTTAGTTATTGGTCTCAGGATCTTCTTTGTCATTGGTGTTCTGTAGACTCACTATGATGAATCTTGTGTGAGTTTAATTTTATTTACCTTGCTTAGGATTCACTGTGCTTCCTGAATCTGAAAATAAATGTGTGTCATCTATCCCAGAAAGTTCTCTCTTCAAATGTTGCACCTCTTACATTCTCTCTATTCTCTTCCTTCTGAATGCCTAATAGGCAGGTCTGACCTTCTCATTCTACTTGCTGTCTCTTAACTTTTCTTACCCAGATCTATCTTCAAATTAGTATATGCCAAAAAATGTAATTTTTTGGCTCACATGATTTGGCTGGATCCAGAGGCTCAGAGAATGTCATTCGGAAGCTGTTTCTCCGTTTCTTCTCGCCTCCTGCACATCGGCTGCTTTCTCCCAAGACTCTCCCCTGGTAAAGGCAGAGATGGCTTAGGAGCTCTAGCAGCTCTAGGCTTACACCCCACCAGTTTAGCACCCTACCGGGAAAGAGTATTCCTTATTCCCAGTAGCTTCAACAATAAATTCAGAGTTGCCTCTCTTCATGAGTGAATCCCACAGGCAAGGTGATTGACAGCTATGACTCTCCTGACCTGGTCATGTATCCTGCTCTGGAGGCAGGAACAGTAGCATTGACCTCACTAAAACCACCCAATCTGAGAATGGAGGGGTGGTGTTTCCTCAGAGGAAAGGGGGAGAGACAATATAAGCTGAGATAGAAAGAGCAGCTGCTCACCATCTGTCCTATTGCTTCTGTCTTCCAGTGTTCCCCAGTCAGCTACAGGTACACATGGCACTGCAGCTCTGCCCTGTGCTTGGGGACCACAGGTATTCCACCTGTGTGGGCACCGTTCTGGGCCAGCGCTTTCTGCTGCCAGCTGAGAGCATCAAGCCCCAAAGACAGGTACCCAAGCTCATTTGCCTCCTGCCTTTTGGGGGTAGACTGGGGGGTGAGGGTGGGCAGCACCTTCAGGCATTAGCTAGGTAGTTGGGGACTGAGAGGCAGCCCTTTTGGCTTCTAAAGCTATCTGTAGCCCTGTCTTGCTGTGTGTCCCTGAGCAAGTGGGAGATTTTCATAGGCCAGGTCTGGTGACATATATATATTTGCACTCCTGTTCCATTGGCTGGAACTCAATCACATGGCTGAGAAATGTAGTTTATAGTTGTATTCCCAGGCAGAAACTAATTTGGCAAACCCCTAGCTGGTCTCTGCCATAGTGTGAGTGTGTGTGTGTGTGTGTGTGTGTGTGTGTGTGTGTGTGTGTGTGTGTACATGTGGAAAAGAAATCACTATGGACATGGAGGGAGGGAGGAAGTACTTGCCTCCCTCCCATTTTGGTTAGAGCTGGTTGGAACTTACCTGGTTGAATGCCGACATGCCTCTCTCACCCCAGGTTCTGGATGAAGCCCTCATCAGATGCCTACACCTAACACCCTCCCAAGTTGCCCAGCTGCCCTTGCACCTCCACCTGCATTGTCTCCACCTCCCAGGCACCAGGCCCAGGGATGCCCCCATTGAGCTTTTGGCACCCTTGCCCCCTTATTTCTCCAGGACCCTACGGTGCCTAGGGCTCCGCCAACAATAATTTTCCTTCTGTTCCTTTTATTTCCATTGGAAAGCAGTGGATGTGGAGGCACCGCAGGCCTGAGGAGGGTGAGTTCAGTGCTCAACATACAGTAAGGCCATGGTTTAAGACCCTGGGCTTCGTAGTCAGATTAACCTAAGATCAAATCCTTGCTGTGTGTCATCAGACAAATAACTTCACCTCTCTGGACTTGAGATAATAGAAGTACCTAACTCAGTATGGTTTTGAGGGTTTGCATAGAAAGTAAATGTTTATCATGAAACATGCTTTCTGCTGAATTCAGTGTATGTCTTTTGTTTGGCTGTTTCTGTTCCAGTTCTAGCTGGGAAATGTTAGATTTTTAAATTGTAAAATACACCTAGCAAAATTAACCATCTTAACTGTTTTTAAATGTACAGTTAGTGGCATTATGTACATTCATGCTGTTGTGTAATCACCACTACCACCATCCATCCTAGAACTCTTCATCTTGCAGAATTGAAACTCGGTTCTCATTAAACACTAAGTCCCCATTCCCCTTCCCCCAACTCCTAGTAGCCACTGTTCTCCTCGTCTCTATGAATTTGACTACTCTAGGGAACTTCATATAAGTGAAGATGATAGATTTTTTACTAAAAAAAAAAAAATTGAGGCATATATTAAATAGAGTGCATAAAACATCTCTGTAATTTAAAGAATAATTTTAATATGACACCCATGTGACCATTCAGGGCATGAAATAAACATCCTCTCCTTTCTTGTAGACCAGTTCTCAACATGGCCCCTACATTAGAACCCCCCGCTACTTAGCCCCCATCAGGAAGCTCAGGGATGTATCTGCACCCCAAAGATACTGGTTTAATTAGTCTGGGGTGGAGACCCCTAGCATCATCTTTTTCTAAAGCTCCCAGATGGGTTCAGTTTAAGTTGAAATTACTGCCCTGTTGGAAGAATCCTTTCCTTGCTTGTCTTTTAAAGTTTTACCACATAATGTATGCATCCTTAAACACTATATTTCATTTTGCCTGTTTCTGAAGTTTCTATAAATGGAGTCATGCTAATATGTTCTTTTGTGATTTGCTCTCACTCCACAGTGAGCAGTACATCTGTGTTGTATGATATAGAGTTTGAATTCCAGTGCTTGAATATATCAGTTTATCCATTCTGCTGATAATAGGTTGTCTGGCTGTTACTGCAATGTTGTGAACCTGCTTATAAGCATTTCATGTTGGTTACACAAAAATTTCTGGATCAGAGTATATATACCTTCATTTGACTAGTATATTAGTCTCCTGTGGCTGCTGTAGCAAATTACTAAGTGACTTAAAACAACAGTAATTGATTCTCGCACAGTTCTGGAGTTCAGGAGTCCAAAATCAAGGTATCGATATGGCTGTGCTCTCTCTAAAGGCTCTAGGGGAGAATCCTTCCTGGCCTTTCAACTTTTGATGGCTCTAAGCATTCTTTGTCTTGTGGCTGCATCACTTCAATCTCTGTCTCCATCTTTACACAGCCTTCTCCTTGTGTTTGTGTCTTCTGACTCATAAGGACACTTACCGTCGGATATAGGGCCCACCTGAATAATTCAGGGTGATCTCATCTCACAATCTTTATAAGATGTGATTACATCTACAAAGACCTTTTTCTCCAAATAAAGTCATATTTACAGGTTCCAGGTAGGCATATCTTGGGGGTGGGGAGTGGGGAGGATACCATTCAACCCATTACAACTGAGAAGCACCAGACGTTTTAGATGGGTATGGCTTTTTGGATATTTCCTTCTTAGGTGACTTTGGCCCCTTGCTGAGGAAGGGACAGACCCACCCCATCTGGAGATGGGCTGGGGTTTAGGCAAGATCTTCCCTTCCCCCTGTCTCACGTTGTAAATCTTACACCCATTAGATGTCATTTTGCTGTCAGCCCAGTTCCTTCTCTGTTGTTGGGATTGGAGGGACTCCTAGTGGTCGGCCATTCTGGCAGTGTGTCCCAGATTTCTGCCCACTGCCCCATGATCTTGGGCAAGCCTCATTCAGCTCAGCTTCTTCCTCTGTAAAGTGAAGCTTATCCCCCAACCCAAAGATCAAAAATGCAAGGAGGGTCCTTGAATTAGAAGCCCCATGTCTGCCGCTAGGTGGGAATTCTGGGCCTTGCTTTGTGGAGGAGTTGCTGACATCCTCTAACTCTTGTTCTGGACTTTGGGGTACAGAGCCTCACCCAACCCTCTCTTCACCCTCCAATAGAAACAGCCATGCTTAGAATACTTCACTTGTTCCTTTTTATTTGGCGCTGTATCCAAGATTGGGGCAATGAGGCCTGAAATAAGGGCTTCTCTAGCCTCATATCCCCCATGCTGCCCAACTGCTGGTGTGCATTGATTAGGGGCAGGGGTCCCGGAAGGCTCAGCATCTTCATGAGGCATACCTCAGCCTTGGGGCTGTCACAGAGTCTGGCCTTGAACTTGCCTTTGGCCTTTATCTTCCTGTGGGTGCTAGGAAGATTTCCAACTTCAAAGGGTAGAGGCCACAAGGCATTTCCAGGATAGGAACCACAAAGGCGCTGGGGAGCAACAGTCTCAGTGTGAAAGGAGGGGAAAAGGGGAAAAGATGATCAGGAATCTGTCCAGGAAGGGAATTCCAAGGGAAATAAGCCCTCCCCTTGGGGCTCCAGCTAGCCTGGGAGATGCCCTCTTCTTGCACCCTCCAGCCCTGACCCACTAGTAAGTACTGCCCACCAGGGTGCTAATCACAGTTTGAGGCCCACCTTTCTTGGTTTCAGGATGGTGGATGCCTGCTTGAGCTCAGGATTAGGTGGGAGGGAAATCAAAACCTTGGCAGTAGGTAGAGTCATCAAAGCCTTGCCTGTGGTCGACAGGGCCTTAGAGCCCACCAGCTTGCTGTGCTGCAGTCTGAGGACCTGCCCCTGGGGCCGGAGCACATGGGGAGAAGGCAGCCGGGCCTTGGTGTACAGGCTGGGGAAATGGTAATGGGCTGTGGGAGCAAGAGGGGCTGTGAAGGCCTAGGGAGGGCCCAAGGCTGACCAGCTGTCCCTCAAGTTGTGTGTGGAGGACGAAGAGCCAGAGGGAGATGAAGGCTGGGGCGTGTGAGGGCAGATGGAGCCCTCCCGATTCCTCCTCCCGAGGCTGTGGGAAAGTCACAGGGTTTGGAGTCCAACAGACCTGGGTCTGCATCCCAGCTCTGCCCCTTCTGAGCTATGCAATCTCAGACAACTTCCTTAAACTTCCTGATAGCTCAGCTGGAATATGAGGATAATAACACCTACCTCGCTACGTTGTGAGGACTAAAGGAGCTGGTTAGCTAGCAACACCTTATAAACTGTTAAGTACTTTACAAATATTAGTTCCTTTCCCCCAGAGAGAACTTTGCATGGAGGCAAAAGCAGAACACCGCGGCGGGAAAAGTTTGGGCTATAGAGAGAGCTCGACCTTGGATTGAGTCCTACCATCTTTGAAATAAGTAAGCTGCCTCGCAGGGCGACTCCTTTAGAGAGGATAATACTTGGTTGTGTATTTTTAAAAGTATTTTGTAAGTGGTGCTCTTTACTTACTACTTGTAGCTCTTCGGTGAGGCTGTGGGTGAGGGGCAAATTCAGTAGTTAGGGGGAGCTTGGAGAGAGGGAAGAAACTGCTTTGCCACCCAGGAGTGTTTTGTGGGAATGGTCTTACCCAGGGCCTGGGGAGTCTTCAGACTCACTGGAAATCTATTCAAGGAGTGGGCTTGCCTTTCCCCACTATCAAAGGGCATGGTGTAAATGCAGCCCATCCTGGTGCTAGGCGGGTCCCACTTCTGGATATTAGGGCAGACCAGGGCTGTAGCACTTTTTGCCTTGCCTTTCTTTCCCTTTCCAGAGGTCGAGGTGGTGGCAGTGGAGTCTGGCTTCTCTGTGTGCCCCAGGCTCCTGGCCCCAGGAACTTTCCTAGGAGCTGACCTGTGGGTAAGGATCCCCGAGTCCTTGCCTTCCCCAGAGCCTCGCTGGGTCAGCAGGTGAGGGAGTGCTGTGCGGACCCCTGTCCGCCGGTGACACATTACCATGGGCTTCTTGATGGTGGAGCCCTCTACTAGGAGCCGGATACCCACGTACTGGGGCACCTCCACAGCAGGCTATGGGGAAGAAAAGGAGAAAAGGCCTGCTCAGACAGTGCTGCTGGAATACTAGCCCCAGAAGGACTCAGGGCAAAGATGAATGGAATTAGTTTCTGGGGGTACTTAAAAGACATTCCAGAAACCTACCTCTGTTCTCTAGATTCTCTAGAGCAGGGATCCCCAACCCCTGGGCCACAGCTGGTACCAGTCTGTGGCCTGTTAGGAACCGGGCCGCATAGCAGGTGGTGAGCAGTGGGTGAGTGAGCAAAAGCTTCATCTGTATTTGCAGCCACTCCCCAGCACTAGCATCACCACCTCAGCTCCACCTCAGGTCATCAGGCATTAGATTCTCATAGGAGTACCAGTCCCTGGTACTGCTGCTCTAAGAGGTCTTGAATCAGTTCCTAGAGAGTCACCGAGCTCCTGGACTTGGTAATCCATAGGAGTGGGGGAGTCTCAGCCATGCCTCCACTAGCAACCTCTCCACCCCCTTGCCCTCCTAAACAGCCCTGGCTCCTGCTGGAACATGTGTGGCTCTATGCCACAGGCCATTGCCAATGGAAAGCTTCTTAAGTTGAGCTGGATTCTCTGCAGAGAGAATGTGAGTTATGACACCCAGACAGATAAGAGGCTTGGAAACTGCCTTGAGCCTCATGTGAACACAAGTTATGAGGAAACAGAAACTAAGAGCCTTAAAGAAGGCATTCTCTGGAAGGGATGAAGGAACAAATATGCAGAAGGAGGCAGAGAAGTTGCTCCTGTGCAGTTTTCATTTCCCATAAAGCCCAGTTGTCTTTCCTGCAGCTAGGCTCCAAGAGAGCCCACTGTGTCTTGCTAAGAACCCTCTTTTAACCCAGAGGCAGTCTGAGGTGTTTTCTGTGTCATCAAAGGATCTTGATTAGAATCTATGGAAACAAGGTCATTTAGAGCTTGTTAAAATCCAGGTATCAGAGCTCCTGGAAAGTCCAGTTAATGAGGAAAAGCTCTCATCTTTCCAGAATTTCAGTTAATAAATGTAGAAGGAAAGACAGAATTAGAAACTTACCATTTTGCAAGTCTAATACAACAGGCAAGAATCAAAACTAGATATCAAAACAAGTAGGTGAAAAAGATGATAGAAAAATGTGTCATTTGCACCCGGCCAAAGTATAACCTGACAAAGTAATTGATCTATTGCAAAGGGGAGGATATAGCTTACAATGGAGAGATCTGGTAACCATCACCTTAACCCAATGGTCAGACCATCACTAATCACAAGAGACTCCAACAGTGTGTGCCTTGTGACGCTGTATGAGGTACCCAGTATACCTCTCAAGTGGTCTTGCCAAAAATGTTTAACCTGAACCTCGTCAAGCTGTTTGACCTAAATTCTAGTTTACAGACATTCAGATAACAGAAGAACAAGTTAAAAACCACCCCAAGGAAACAATCAGATAAATCCAGAATGTGGGACTGTTCTACATAACAATAGCCTGGTCCCTGCAAAAGATCCAAACTGTGGGGGTTAAAAAAAGGAGTGGGGCTGTTCTAGATTAAAAGAGATTAAAGAGCATCAAAAAGAATAAAATACCTAGGAATACATTTAAAGAGGTAAATGATCTGTACACTGAAAACTGATGAAAGAAACTGAAGAAGACACCAAATAAATAGAAAGATATTTCATATTCATGGACAGGAAGAATTACTATTGTTAAAATGTCCATACTACCCAAAGTAATTTACAGATTCAATGCAATCTTTATCAAAATACCAAATGTATTTTTCACAGAAATAGAAAAAAAACCCTAAAATTTGTATGGTACCACAAAAGACCCCAATTAGCCAAAGCAATCTTGAAAAAGAACAAAGCTGGAGGCATCATGTATCCTAATTTCATGCAGCATTATCCAAGATATGGAAATAACCTAAGTGTTCATCGATGGATGAATGTATAATGATAATGTACTATATATACACAGTGAAATATTATTCAGCCATAAAAAGAAGGAAATCTTGCCATTTGCGACAACACAGATAGACCTTGGGGGCATTATGCTAAGTGAAATAAGTCAGACAGAGAAAGACAAATACCATATGATGTTACTTATATGTAGAATCTAAAAAAAACAAAACAAAACAATTCACAGATACAGAAAATAGCTAGGTGGTTGCCAGAGGTGAGAGGATTGGGGTTGGAGGTAAAAATGGGTGAAGGTGGTCAAAAGGTTTAAACCTCTGGTTATAAAATAAGTCATGGGGATGTAATATATAATAAGTCATGAGAATGTATTAACTATAGCATGGTAACTATAGTTAATGATACTGCATTGTATATTTGAAGGTTACTAAGAGAATAGATCTTAAAAGCTCTTATCACAAGAAAAAAATTTTTGTTAACTACGTGTGAGCGTGGATGTTAACTAAACTTTGATCATTTCATAATATATATGCATATATATTGTGAAATGCTGTTGTATACCTGAAATTAATAGGATGTCAATTATATCTCAATAAAAAAAATAATAAAATTTCAGAGATCTAAGTCATGCCTGATAGGCCCTTTAAAGTAGCTACAACTCTTTTAAGGATCCTAAGGGCATACCTGTAGGTCTTATGTTTCAGTCTTTAATACATTTGAGGCGCTCTCTGCTGACAGCGGGGCTTCTATAATTTTGAGGGCTGCTGTGCTACAGCAGCCTCACAGAAAAGAGCTCTAAGATTTGTGGACATGGCTTTTGTATAATAAAATGGATTATAAATTGATATATAAGAACCCCACAAGGCTTTTAAAAATATCTACTTGGACTGAAAGGGATGCAATAAGAAATTAAAGAGACTTTTGTACCCAGAAATTTCTATGAGCAGGTAACAGACCAAGAACTATTAAGAATGTTCACGGAAGGGGGTGGCTCCATAGTGTAGTGGTTAGCATGTCTGCTTTACATGTAGAAGGTCCTAGGTTTGTGCTCCAGGTGGAGCCATGGACCAGGCCCTGGGTGTACCAGCCCCCCTGAGTCTGCCAGGCCCCCCAAGTGCACAGGAGGCACCAGGCCCTAGGTGTGTTCAGTGAGCGTGTGGGAGGAGATACCCCACCTTCAGAGATACAGTTCTTAAGGCGCCGGGGGGTGGGGGGAATGTTCATGGAAAAGGAATGTTGATTCAGGCTGAACTGAGATCCCAATGGATGGAAGCAAGACCAATGGAGAACGTCTAGGAAGTAACAAGGGGTCCTAAAACACAAAACTAGAAATTTATGCTAGGCTGGATTTCAAAATTGCTATGAAACAATGATTCCTGTGTATTTCCTATCCTTCCTCTCCTTTTTGGGTGGGGTTGTCTATATAAAAAAAAAAAAGACAAATTAAAGAGACAAAACAACAAACAACCAATGCAAAGTATGAATCTTGATACATGTTAGATTTTTTTTTTTTAAATAAGCAAAGTCAGCTATAAAAGATTTTGGGGACAACTAGGACATTTGAACACTGCAGATGCATACACCTAAGCTAGACATTTTGGATCAATCTCGGAATGGAGCTTTCTGACATCAGTATCTTTATAAAGTTTTCCAGGTAATTCTGGCCTGTGAACCAGCATTTGGGGTCCAGTACACTAGAAGATTCCTTTCCTCCTTAGTTTTGTCTTACTTTTCTGCCCTTACATTGCCTTATTTACATTTTTGAAACCAAAATGCCAGTATATTAATTTATGATCAGTTACTGTGACAAAGACCAAGACACTTAGGCCATACGATCAGCGTATCCTCTTCTGGTGGTCAAACTTTGATGGATTCCAAATCCTTTTTTTATTATTATTTATGCCTACAGCACTTGGTCCTCTCATCCAAGTACTAACCAGGCCCGACCCTGCTTAGCTTTCAAGATCAGACATCGGACTTATTCAGGGTGGCATGGCCGTAAACCATGGAGTGTGGCTCCACTCAGGGGTGAAACCAGGACTGTCTGCATGTAAAGCAAACGTGCTAACCGCTACACTATGGAACCATGTCTTGATGGATACTAAATCCTAATCAGAAGTCACTTAATTTAACTGCTAGAAGACATTACTTGCAGAGCTCAGAAATTCTGGAAATTGGTTTTCTGATCGATTTTTTAAAAATCTCATTCTATTCCAGTAAGTGAACTCAAATCTTTCTTTGGAACAAAACAAGTAAAATAATTATGAGTAAAAAAATAATGATAATAACAGCAGCTTCCGCTAACTCTTACTATAGGTCCAGGCACTTTACAGAAATAACTAAAACCTGTGTAGCATTTACTAAGTGCCAGGTAGTGTTCTAAAGTGCTTTACCTATATCAATTAATTTAATTCTCATGAATTTATGAGGTAGGTACTGTTTTCATTTGTGCTTTACAGATAAGGAAACTAAGACCCCTAGAGATTAGGAAGTTGTCAAAGTCACACAGCTTGTAATTACTGAGTAGAGAATTGAACCTGGGGAGGTTCGGGAATCTGTGCTTTTAACACTATGATATACACCTCTCTAGAAATATTATCCACGTGTGTTAACTCATTTCATCCTCCCAAACCCCATGAGAAAGCAGGTGTACTAACTCACTGCGGTAGGACCAGGACTTGAACTGGGTCTGTCTGACTGCAGTGCCCTGTACTTCTCTAAGGGGCTGCCTGGAAGAGGGGTGAGACTCCCTGGGCTCCTGACTAGGCCTGGTCGCCTCACCTGCTTATAGATGAGCTCGAAGGCTCCCGTGTCACAGTTGCGGTCTAGCCGCCGGTCAATGACCACACGCAGGGTGTCAGCTTGCACGCCGGCACAGAGCTGGGCAGTGACAGATGTGGAGGGTGCCATGGTGGGGCTGGCGTTGATCTCGATCAGCCAGGGTTGGAAGTCTTCCCCGAACACAAAATCAGCACCGTAGAGCTCAAAGCTGGCCTTCCTACACTGCACAGTGTCCTGGGAGGTCTGCAGAGCATGGATCACCGCAGTCTTCATGCCAGGCACGATGATGGTGGACCAAGCATTTGGGGCCCCCATGTCCTGCAGGTGGGCCTGGAACTTTTGGCTCGACCACATGTTGTCTGAGGGCAGCTGTGGGTGCCGATGGCATGAATTCTCCAGGTGCTTCTGGATGGAGTTGTTACACAGGTGCACTGAGCTGGGGCAGAGAACAGAAAGCTGGGGAGGGCAGGCAAATCCTGGAACCAGCCCTGGCCACCCTAGATCATTCAATTTGAGGTGGGGCCCTGCTGGGGAGGACAAAGGCCTGAGGCCCATCACATTCTTCTAGGGCCAGAACCAGTCTTATCTCTCAGGGCCTCCTCTGTGGGCACTAACTATGGCGGACACAATGTTAAGTGCTTTGTTCATAGTGTTAGTTACCCCTCCCAGTGCCTGCAGATAGATGGGTAAGAGTATGGACCCTATAGTCACCAAGTCCCTATAGTGCTCAAGTCCTTGCTTCACCACTTACTAGTTGTGAACAATTAGGCAAGTCATTGAACCTGAGTGCTCCTTTCACATCTGTAAAATGGGGTAGTTATAGTATGTACTTCACTGGGTTTTCATGAATGACCTATATGCATGAAGTGTTTAGCGCCTGTCACATACAAAGCACTCAATAAATGACAGCTATATTTATGAGTTTCATATTATTGCCTCCATTCAGATGTGGAAACTAAAGCTTACGTAGGTTCTCACTAGACTAAAGTCACACAGCTCGGAAGCCACAGAGATGGAATTTGAACTCAGAACTCAACAAGGCTTCCTCTCACCCCACAATGTTACAACTTGCCTCTCCTTTCTCCAGTTTCTCCTGATGCCCCCTTCCCTGCTCTACATTCTTTTTTTTTTTTTTTCATATCACCTTTTAACCTATTAGATGATTTTACTTATATTCATTGATTATCTGTTTCTCCCTACTAGAATGTGAACTCTTGAGAACTGGGCTCTTGTTTTGTTTACTGCTATGTCCCAAGTGCCTAGAATAAAGAATGGCACAGGTTACACAGTGGGTATCTGTTGGGTGGAAGGATGGTTGGATGGATGGAGGGCCTGCCTGCCTGCAGAGTCTGTGCACTGGAATCTCCTGTTCCTTGCCAGCTCCCCAACTAGACTGGGAGTTCATGGGAGGTGAGTGGTGGAGCTCACTTGTCCAGGTTCTTCAGGGAGAAGGGCTGTGTGGAGAAGCGGATATAGCTGTCACGATAGAACCACACGGTAAGTGGGTTCCAGTCAGTCACCAGGAACCACTGTCTCAGGTCAAACTTGGTGCCAAATATGAGCAGGGGCCGCTCGATGTATTTCTGCACCACCCACTTGCCATCCTTTATCATCATGGGGTTACTGTCCACCAGCTTCAGCATCTCCTCCAGGTGGTCCATACACATGATGCCTAAGGGGGAAATGGGGTGGTCAGGGATCAGAACAGACTCAGGCTGACAGAAGGACTGGGAACCATGGACAGCTCATCATAAGCTCTCATCCTCACAGAACTAGTAGGGCCAAGTGGGTAAGGCTGCCTGCCTTCATCAGAACCCTGTTGCCTTTGGGAAAGCTGAAAATCTGATATGGGTTTAAAATTTTTTAAAGCAGTTTTGCTTGTAAAGGTATGCATACACAAATAAAAATTCAAGTAACACTGGGATTTTTTAACCATGTGGATATATGACTTTGATTAGTTTTTGATATAAATAATATAAAAAAAGAAACAAAAAGTAGACAGTACAAAATAGTATACAAGAAATAATATGTCTCCTTCCCCAGAGGCAGCCAACTGTGGCTTCCAGAGCCTATAGATATTCTTCCAGGTTGTGGGAGAGTCTATACGTGCCTTAGTTTCATAGGATTTCAACATGTTAAGGGTTTAGAATGGTGCTTGGCATATGGGAAGCATTCAGCAAATGTTAACATATTATTATTATTAATTATCAGTAGAATAAATTTCTAGCCACAGGTTTGCTGGCTCCAAGAGTATGTGCATTTTTCCATTTTATATTACCAAAGATGTTCCAACGATCTGCACTCCCAGCAGGAGTAAACACTGTTGATTATTTTTTGCCATTTTCCTGGGTAGAAAATGTTATCTTATTTAAATTTTATCTTTCATAACTAGTGAAGTTAAGTATCTTATGCTTATAAGGCATCATTTTGATGCTGACAAATATTGGAATCACATTGCAAACCAAACACACATGCTCACAAATGTATCTCATTCCTTCATTGTTTGGTCCCCAAAACAGCCTGATTGCCTCCCAATGGCACAGAATAACTTGTGGCTAGATCCAAACTAGATGCTTTCTCAAATGGCCAGACTGATCACCAAGATTCCCAAGGACACAATGCCTTGTGTGAAAAAGATTAAGACGGTTCATGCCTTTTGACCCAGCAATTTCATTTCTAGAAATTTATCCTAAGAAAATAAATGGAAAGGCCACAGATATCCACACAGGATGTTCATCATAGTGTTGCTTGTAACAGCAATCAATAAACAAATAGAAAAAACAACTGGCAGACAGCTAAATACGCCTCAGGAAAGGATTAGGTATAAGTCCATGACAGGATATCTGAATAAGATCATACTATGCAGTTGTGAAACAGAATGAGGTAAGAGTATATATTATACTTTCATATAAAATTAACAAACAGGCAACACTAATCTATAGTATTATAAATCAGAATAGAGGTCACCATTGTGGGGTGGTAGAGGAGTTGTGGGCAGGGGCACTCTAGGGTGCAGGTGATGTTTTATTTCATAATCTGGGTGCTTTTTCCACAAGTGTGTTCACTTTGTGGTAATTTATTGACTTGTATACCCATGATGTGTACCCTTTTCAAGGAGGTATATTATATATACATTTCAATTAAATTTTTCTAAAAATAAAGAGAAAATGTTGAAATTTGGTACTAGGTACATGGGGATTGATTTATTGTATTATTACCTCTCATTTGTATATTTTAAAAGTGTCCATACAATAAGCTAAAAACGGGGGGGAAAAGAGATTTAGGTGTATTAAAATGGAGTGATCTCCAAGATCTATTATCAAGAAAAAAAAAGATGCAAAGAATAAATAATACTGGTAAAAAAATATAATAAAAAAGGAGGCTCAGAATATTATGTTTTTGTTTAACATAAATCTCTCCTCAATTGCAGAGAAGGAAGTATAGAAAGACACACATCAAAAGGTTAATAGTAGTTATCTCAGTGAAATCAAGGGTGGCTTTGCTTTCTTCTTTGTACTTTTCTGTATTGTCTGATATATATTTCTGTATTGTCTGATATATAATAAAATAATATTATATATGAAATACATATATATATAATTTTATATACATATATAAAATTCATTCTTGGAAAAAACCAACAAAATTATTTTCAAGGTATTAAAAGAAAAGACCACAATGTTGGTTTGAAAGTGACATTCCCCAAAATAGTGTCCTGCAGCATCTGGGGCTGTAACAGCTTCACTTAGACATGAACAAACTCATACAAGGACAGTATTTGGAGGGATGACAAAAGTCTGTTTTCTACATCTCCGAAGTCCTTAACCAGTCTTTAAAGGCTGGGCTAAGATACCACCCAAACTTGCTGGCTTCCCTGTTCAGATTCATTCACATTGGGCTCAGCAGTAAGAATAATAACTAAAAATTATAGCACTTATATAGCAATTACTATGTAAAAGCACAGAATCTAAGTACATATATTATACTCATCTAATCCTCTCAGGTAGGTATTATTGGCTTCATTTTGCCAA
This sequence comes from Rousettus aegyptiacus, assembly GCF_014176215.1. Lineage (NCBI taxonomy): Eukaryota > Metazoa > Chordata > Mammalia > Chiroptera > Pteropodidae > Rousettus > Rousettus aegyptiacus. Next base: position 119,916,175 of record NW_023416307.1, on the reverse strand, counting down.
TAATGAAAATAAGGCACACAGATATTAACTAACCTGCCTAAAGTTTTACAAATAGTAGGAGGCAGACCCTGGGTTTGAACCCAGGCAGTCTGGCTCCCGGCATCCAAACACCTAACCACTATGCTATTATTACTCAGGGGTCCCTAATCCCAGAGCCACGAACTCGTACTGATCTGTGGCCTGTTAGGAACTAGGCTGCACTGCAGGATGTGAGCAGTGGGCAAGTGACAGAAGCTTCATCTGTATTTGCAGCCACTCCCCAACAATAGCATCACCGCCTCAGCTCTACCTCAGATCATCAGGCATTAGATTCTCATAAGAGCACCAGTACCTGGTGCCAAAAAGGTTGGGGACCACCTCACAATGATGCACTGGTCAAATCCAAGAGCCCTTAAATGACAAGCACCTGCTTGTCAGTATGTATCACCAGACTCACCAAAAGCATCAACCCAACTCTCAGGGCATGGGAGGAGAAGCTGGTATGATCATCACAGCAGCTAACATTTATGGGGTGATTACTCTGTGCCACGTAACATGCTGAGCTTTAGATGTACTACCTCATTTAATCCTCACCTCATAGGAAATATCAGCCCTCATGGATGAGGGAACTGAGGTGCAGAGAGTTGATATAACTTGCTCACCGTCATACAGCATATTGGTAGCAGAGCTGGGATTCAAACCCAGTCAGTTTGGCTCCAACAGAGCCTGAACTATTAACGTTCCTGGCCTCTAGTTGGGGAGGCAGGAAGCAAGGGGTGACCCCCACCTCGGCCACGGGACTTGGCTCCCGGCTTTACGATCCAGATGTTGCGATCTCCTTCCATGTCCATCTGGGGTACCACGGCCCGCAGCTGCTGCAGGATGTCCTCACAGCGCTGGACCTGAGTGTCGAGGTGCCTGAGTTCTGCCCCATCACTGTAGGGAGATGATGGGTCTTGGGCAGGGCTTGGCCTGGGGGAAGCCTAGTGGACAAGGCAAAGGGAGACACAAGCCCCCTGGCCATGGTCCATCCAGCTTTGGTCATGCCCTCCCCAACCTAGAGATCCAGATAGCTCTCTTCCGAACCTCCATCCCCACTCTCAAGCTGCCCCCCAAATTTTAATCTGCCCAGGGCGCTGTCTCAGACTGCTGGAATGGGAGAGAATAGGAAAATTCCACTTATTACACCCCCTTTCACTTCCACATTCCATTTTCTGCCACTTTCCTTTCCATTACATTAAAATTGCCTTGGCAGAATTTAATCATACCACATCTAATGAAGAGGCACCACTATATGCCAATCACTGTGCCAAGGGCTTTACATATATTATCATTAATCTTCTCTATGGCCCTTCCAGGAAGATACTTCTGGTCCCATTTTAGAGCAGTGTAAACCGAAGCTTGGGGAGTTAAGAGACTTTCCAAAGGCCACAAAATGATTTAACTGGCTGAACTAGGATGAGAATTCCATCCTGTGTAATTCCTCTACCCAGAGGTGCTTTTAGGGTGTTCCCCTTCTAATCTGGACCTAATACTGGTTAATAGGTAAGTCCCATCCTAGTCTAATTATTTTCAAGCACATCTGTGTCATACATCTCCTTGTTTTACATCTCTTCCCATCACTTACCACCTGAAACCTATGCTTCTTTGGTTATTGTCTGTATGTCTCCCCTCCCTGGAATGTAAACTCCATAGAGCAGGAACATTTTTGTACCTGTTATTCTCTGTTGTGTCCCTATCCCCAAGCAATATATCTGGCATTTATTCAGCACTTCCTAAAGTTTGCTAAATGAATGAATGGTTGGATAAGCAAGTACTTTGGCAGGAGCTTGCTTCTGCAACTGGTCTGCACAGACAGAGGTTCATGGACAAGAGACACCCTGTTCCCTAATAGGATGAAAATGTTTTAAATTAAACCAAGTCACAAAATACCCCAGATGGCTGCTTCATCCAAACTCTCCCATTTCTTCTCTTCTGAATGAATAGGAAGGAAGCCTCCACTGGAAGCTAACCTCTCTTTAACATCTTAGCCTCTTGAATGTCTCCAGTCATGGAGAACTCATCTTTTTAAAAGGAGGTAGCAGCAGCCACTGGGGCAGTGCCAGGTACAGGAACAGCCAGATGGAGGGCTTGGCAAGGCCTCTCATTCACACCTAAGTGGGACCCTTCTATTTCCATTAGATTTGCTGGAAACTCATTCATGGGCCATAGCACAAGGAATCTACTCAGGAAATCGGTGATTTGGCTTAGCAAATCACATGGGGGTAGCAGGGGCACATGTAATTTGAAAAAGTATATTCAACACGACAATATGATTTTAGATTTAGCAAAAAGAAAAAACAACTAGTGTGTTTGTGGAAAGTCAACCTTAATAAAAGCCTGGCTGCTGAAATATAGATTTGTTTTAAAAAGTTGAGAAACGTAGCAGTCAATATTGAATGAATTAATGAATAGTAACTATCTGTGCTGAACAACTTAACACTATGTGTGTGTGTGTGTGTGTGTGTGTGTATTATATCACACAATATTTTATGAAATCCCAACTTCTGAGAGGTTCTTACAGTCCTCTAGAACTTGCCCCACTCCCAGAAATAAATAAGACTCACGTTCTTTTCACCTAATGTTCTAACTTAGCATTGATAATTCCTAGTTTAAGAAGGGTGGCTTTACATATTCTGGTAGCTAAGAGGAAAGTATAGGGTCATTTTCATTTCCTGGCATTTAAAAAAGATACAAATGAATTATTTATCAATGATGTGAGTTTGCTCAGTATGTCATTCATTCAAAGTTCATTTACTAGTTCTTCAGTATCTCATCAAATCATTGAATCTGTTCAATTCTTTTCTATTAACACTACCCCAGCTGAGGCCCTTAGCCCTCTCACCTGGCTTGCTGCAAGCCTTGCCACTTGAGCTTTGTGTCCTTTGAGAGCAGGAACTTCGAGTCATTTCTAAAGCCTGGCACAATGCTTGGCACACAGGAATGGCTCAATAAATGCTGAGTGTTCTGCCTTCAGGGCCCTTCTCCCTCGAGTCTCTCCTGTACACCTCTGCTGAATGGAATCTCCCCACAACAGATCCAGTCTCATCTTGACACACTTTTTCTCTGCTCAAGGATTTTTTCCCAAAGTGTGTTCTGAAAACACAACCCCTGAGGATGCTTGGGAGGCTGTGGTCACATAAGTACAGGATATACAGTAAGTCCTCACTTAGCACTGTTGATAGGTTCTGCAGCTTAGTGAAACAACATATAGCAAAACCGATTTTACCACAGGCTAATCAATATAAATGAGAACTAAGTTCCTACAGCACCTCATCGAAGTTGCTATATTGTACCTAATCTCTCTTAGAGATTTATACCAACAGGTTCTGAAAAGACTGGAACCAAGGAAATCTGTTTTAATTAATTTGTTTAACCCAATGTTTTTCAAAAGTGACTGACCACGAAAGCCCCTTTTCCTCCCACAAAATCAATTTACTTCCTGTGGAACTAGCATCCTATGTGACACGCTTTGGGGAATATTGGCCTCTAGGATAAAATCTAAACAACTTAAAAGAGTCTTATTTTGTGAGTGAATACTATGTGTCTGTGCTGAGCACATAATAAAAATTATCCTGTCTAATCCTACTTCTGGGGCAGACGTTATTTTAAAATCTATTTTGCATTTGAGAAAAGTAAAGCTCAAAAAGAATAGTGATTGGAGCATTTCAGATCTTGCTCCCTAGCATATGTCATCAGTTTTGACTCAAATAAACTCTTATAAAAATTAAAAAATAAAAAATAAAAATTAATAAGACTCCTAAGGTCACAGAGCTTGGAAGTTGAAAAGCCAGGACTTGAACTCAGGTCTGTCTGATAGCAAAGGCCTTGATCTTTGTGACTATGTCATGCCAAGATCCAGGAAGAATGGTTAGCACCCCATTATGAAGGCAATGAGAGCCCTTGAGTGTTCTTGAGCAGGAGAGTAACAGGGTGAACAAAAGGAGGAGGCTTAGGGAGGAGGTGGAGGCTGCATTAGACACAGAAGGTCTGTCCCTGAGAATTAGCTCAGATACGGAAGCCCCTGAGAGCGAGGGGCAGCTGCCCATGCCCCACACCCTGGCTGCAGAGGTACTCACTGGACCACTTGGTAGTAGCGCTGGAGGAAGAGAGACCAGCCCTCAGGGCTGAGGTACAGTGGAGCCTCCAGGTCCTTGTCAATGTCTAGGTGGGCCAAATTGCTGAGATGCTCCTCGCAGGCGCACAGAGCCTCGTCCACAAACTCTGGGGATACCATCACTGGCTTTTTCTCTTGTTTCTTGGGCAGCTTGTCTCCTGCAGAGGTAGGGAGGGATCTGTCATTATCCAACAGGTAACCTGACACATGCCATAGCCCCCACTGCCCCAAGGCCTGTCACTGACATGAATCACCCTACATATACCTGAGGCCCAGCACACACCTGTATCTCCTACTGCCTTGAGACCTGTCACTTATCTAAGGTTTTGCTCTAAATTCACCCGAGACCCTAAGACCCACTCTTGGCCCCTACTGTCCCAGAATCTGTCACTCACTTGAGGGTCCACCCTAAACGTCCCCAGAGACTCTCAGCCCCAGACACACCTGCAGCTTCTCTGCTCCTGGAACCTCTGACACACCTGAGGCCCTTGTGTCTCTGATCCTGACACACAACAGTCTTCTTTGCACCTGACACATCCAAGGAACAGCAATGGGGAGGTCTCCCCCTGGAAGAGAGGGATTTCCCACCTCCCAGTGGAGCTGCTCTTACATCTCTGAATCCATGGCTGATAGGGCACCCTGGATTATAGAATGGGGGCTTTGAGATAGGAGCTAAGTCCAGAGAGGGAAAGGGCAAGCAATAGGTTGGGTCAACATGCAATGTGAGATTCTCTGTGTCCCCCTCCACAAGGCACAAAGGGTCCTCAAACCCATATGAAACTATATGGTTTCACTGTTTCTTCCTCTGCAGAGACCTGAGCTCCCCACAGACAGGATCACATCATCTTAGTCTGTCATCTCTAGAGAGCTTGGCCACATGCTAGATGCATAGAAGGGCTGAATGAGGCAGTGGATCAATTAATAAATGAATAGGAAGACAGGTGGGTGGGTAGTTGAGACAGAAGAATGAATGAGTGGATGGACTGGAGGATAGATAGGTGCTGGATAGGAGGATGGGAAAGCAGATGGATAGATGGGTAGATGGGTCTGTGGAAAGATAGGCAGGAAGGTGGAGAAGTGGATAGATGGATAGGGAATGTGGAGCTGAGAAGATGTAGGTGAATAGAGTAGACTGACAGTTGGGGGACAGACGGCAAGATGGATGGGAAGGTGAATGTGAGATCAGTGAGTGTGTGGGTGAGCAGGTGGGTAAATGAACAGATGAGTAGATGAAAGAAAGAACAGATGGGTGGCTAGATGGATGGATGAGTTGGTGGGAAGGGGCGGTGGATGGGCAGATGGATCTTGATAACAGATAGATGTGTGGATGAATAATAAATGGATGGGTGAGTGGAAGGATAAATGGGAGTAAAGGTAACCACAGTACTTACCTGGGGCCTCTTCCTCTTCTGCCTGGATAGAGTATGATTTCCATTCAGACTTTACCACCAGCTTGAGAACGTTGCGGGCAGCTGTCAACCAGAAGTCCTCTGCTCCCGGGGCAGGGAATACCCTGCTCAGCCCCCTGGCTCCAGGCTTGTTCTGGTTCCGGAACCTGATCATGACCTGCCCCATTTTGGATCCGGAACCTGACTACATTCTGACTCTAGAACCTGGGTTAGAACCTGGCTCCTGTTTCAACTATAGAACCAGACACAGAACCTGACCTGACTTGGCTCATATTCTGCCTTCAGAGTCATACCTAGACCTGCCGTCTGAGTTCTCTCCTCTATTCCCAATCTACTTTCGATACTTATTCTAACCTGAGAACCAAACCTTGGCCAAAAACCTATTTCAGATTTGGAGACTAATATAAACCTAACAACTAATCTGGACTCAAATTCTGACCTGACTTTAGAACATGTTCTAAAGTTGGTAACTATTCTACCTTAGAAGCCCAAAGTCTAGAGCCTTTTCTAGATTAGAAACCTGATCTAACCAGTGGGATTTGACACAGGCCTGGAACTCATTCTGGATTCCAACCTCAACCCATCAACCAATTTTTTGAACCTGCTAAGCTATCGAAGCTCTTGAAGGTCTGGGTTGACCAAGCTAAGAAGCTCATTAAGGGAGGCACATTAGGAAAAGATAAGGATTAGGAATGGAGGAATTCTGCTGAGGTGGACAAGGGCATGAGGAGAGAGGCACTTTGCTCTCCAACATGAGCCAGGACTTTAGCTCTCACCTTTCATTCAGCCCCAGGGGTCCAGGAATAGGGCTGGGCATCACCTTACCTATGAAGGCTTTTTTGTCATCCTCAGCCCCCAGGCGGTAGCAGCGCGGGAAGAAGGAGTCAGCATCAGCCTCGTCAAACCATGGCAAATTCCGGAGATTGAGACACAGACCCACCTATGGAGGTAGCTGCTGAGGGGCAGGGTAGGACTTGCCCAGAGAACCTGCAGAGGACTCCCACCCTCGGCACATACTCCAACAGCTCAGGGAGACCCTGCCTGGACATTCTAAGAGCCTCTGCCCACTTGCTAGGCCTGACTTCCTCACATCCCTCTCTGTACATTTGCCTACGCAATCCCTGAGCTGAGAACGCCCCACATACCGCCTATCCAGTCTTTCGCATTCTTAAAGATCTGTTTCCTCTAGGAATCTTTCCCAGTCCACACCAAAAAATATACTAGCAGGTCCCAATTATGAAGACTACATTCTTGCCAAAACCCTAGAAGACAGTCTTACTACTATTCTCATTTAAAGACAAGGAAACTGAGGCTTAGAGAGGCAAAGTCACTTGTTAATAAACCCAAGTAAGACAGAATGAATCCATCAGCCAGATATCCTCTGGTTAGGAGGTAAAGACCCTCTTGTTCACAGTCACAGTCATTGGACTTGGTGTTTTTTCTGGATCCAGATCCAGTTTGGATCCTGGAATCTATTTTAGTCACTATGTCTACATGTTCCAGACATATAGGGCAGTTGGATTAGAACCCAGGAGTGTCCAACTCCAAATCCCTCTGAATTATATATCCACCCCCTCTCCTCAAAACATTCTCCTATTGACAACGAGAGCAGGGAGCTGCGTTGCTGGCCCAAGGGCTCAGGGGTTAGAAACTGCCATGCCTGCTCCCCTGGGGAGCCCACCTTTGTGGTAAAGGAGCCAGCCCGGGCATAGTGGTTCATCATTTGATCCTTGGAGAGAAAGCGACAGTCCAGCACATCCCGCCGAGTGGTCCAAATGAAGTAGGGGATCTCATTCCGAACCATGCGGGACTGGGGAGGGAGAGAAGAGCCTGGTGTGGGCAGCACAAGGTCTGAGGGAGACTTCTTCCCACCCTGCTTTCAAGGTGACCTCTAGCCCACACACCATCTTTGTGTCAGATAAGAAAGGACATCTCTTCCTCCGGGGTACACACTTGCTGAGCAGAGAGCACGTGGGCTTGTAGCCTGCTTTGGCCAAGTGCCTCTAGGCAGTGACTAAGCCACATAGCTGAACACCACATCTTGTTCTAGACTGAGGCCATCGGTGACTTACTCAGTAGCAGGACAGTGACTTCAAGCTGATGGGCATATAGCATGTAATAAAGGCTCTACAGCTGATTCCTGTAACTCTGGGGGGCAGGATTATTAATGAGCAGTAACACCATGTTCTAGACCCTGTTTTAGTGCTTTCTACATCAACTCATTTAATCCTCACTACAACCCTAAGAAGTAGATGCAACTGTTATCCCTATGTCGCAGATGAGGGAACTGAGGCACAGTGAAGGTACACGTCTTATCCAAGGGCTCACAAGGTTGAGCCATATAAAACTACCAGTATTCAAACTTTCCTGACATACAAATATGGCCATTTGGTACAGTTCAACTTAGTAAGTGGTGGTGGCAAGACTTGAAAACAAGTGTCCTCACCTCAAATCACCTCCAGACCATCATATCCTCTTTCAGAACTTTTAAAGTCCTTCCTTCCAGCCTTCACTTGCTAAGGGCAGAGGAAGGAGATGAACTATGGGGTTTCATTTGGACAAAAGAATTATCAAGCATGGCATTTGTGTCAGCTTCTGATAGAATCTAGCTGAGATCTGATCCCAGGCCAGCCTTGTCCGAGCCCTACTTTGTCCTTTACCATTTTGCTGACCCATCCAGGCTTTAGAGAAGCAATCAGTTTTCACTGCAGATGGGGAAACTGAGGCCCAGAGAAAAAAAGGACTTATCTGAGGTCATCTAGCTGGACTCTAGTGCTCTCTTTCTAATGAAGCAGACCATTGCCAGCCACTTGAGCCCTTACCATCAGAGCATGTATCTCATCTCGGTCATCAAATTCCAGTAAACCATCAAAGTCAGACAGCTGTGGTGGCTGGAACACATCATCCTCATCTTCATCCTCTGTGAATGCAGAGCCCAGGTCTGGCGAGGCCCCTGTCCCCCCCACCCCTTGGCCCATACCAAAGTCTCAACCCTGGGACAGTGGAAACCAAAGAAAAGGGACTCAGGAGGGGAAGCCATGGAAATAGAGAGAACTGCTCACCATCCTCAGTGGTGTCACTGTCACCCACTACTGAGCTATCCAGATCCTTGTGGGGTAGTGTCAGGGTGGGGCCTGAGGGATGGACGATCTTCTTCTCTACCCAGCCCCTCTGGCGCAAGAGGCACCGGATCACTGGGTAGTGGCCTTGGATCATAAAGATCTTCTTTTGCTATAAGGTGAGAGAAAGATGTTTGTTCAGTAAGTACTGCCTAAGTGCCAGGTATAAGGGATGGTGAATCAGACAGTTATGGACTCTGCCTTCAGGAAATGTTTATATTCCAGTAGAGAAAACAGATTATAAAGAAGTAGAGAAATAGCTATGCATAGTAATAATTATAATGGTAATAGCTAATATTTATTGACCACCTACTTTGTGCTAAGCATTACATATATTACAAACAACAACATATATTTTTAATAGATGCTATTATCCTCATTTACTGGTTATAAAACAGAAGCATAGAGAGGTTAAGTAGCTTGGCCGCAAAGTGGATAAATGGAAGAGCAGGGATTTATTCCAGGATAGCTAGCTCCAAAAACTGGATACTTGATGGAGATCTAGAGAAACTACAGATATATACATAGTCAGGGAAGGTGGAAAAGGAGCCACGAATTTACATGAGCAAATGGCAGTTCTGGCAAAGGGAAAAGCATATGCAAAGGTCTTGAGGCTGGAAAGAGGTCTGAAGGAACTGGAAGGAGGCCAGGGTGAGGGTAGAAATGAGGGAAAACTCCTGAGGAGGTAAATCATGGCTAGACTATTGAAGGTCCTGCAGGCCTTCGAAACAGACTTGAGTTTTAAATCAACAGAAGCATGAAGCCCTGAAGACAAAGTGAGGGAGTGAAGTGACTGGATGCTTTATGAGTTTGGTTTGCTACTATATGGAGACTAGAAGGAGGGGACAAGGATGAAAGCCGGGAGGCCAGTTTAGAAATCTATTGTGGTTTGTGTAGAAGAGAAATCACAATAGCTAGAATGAGGGTGGCTACAGTGGAGATAGGGAGAAAGTGATAGTATTGAGACTTCTGGAAATAGAGACTACTGGTTTTGCTGTTGTGTAGATGTGTGGATGAGCAAACAGGAAGATCAGAGTTCTAGCCTGAGCAACTGGGAGATAAGGAAAACCAGAGACTACTGAGGACAGGATTAGGCAGGAAAATCAAAATGGTTTGGGACATGGAAATGCTTGTACATTCTCTGGGTGGATATATCAAGTAAGGGGCTGGATCTACCCAGTATGGAATTAAAGGACAGGCTGGTCCAGAAAGAGCATATAAGAGGCACCGCACACTGTCTGGACTCACAGCCAAAAAGACAAGTATGGGGAGGGATCCAGGGAACCACAAAAGTCCCAGGAGCCTTCAAAGGCAACTAAAAAGCAGCAGCCAGGGAGAAAGGAAAATTAGAAGTGTGCAAAGAGCCAAGAGAGAGGGGTGTGTGTGTGTGTGTGTGTGTGTGTGTGTTGGGGCGAGGGTGGGAGTGGGGGGGAGCAATGGTGTAGAATGACACACGTAGCCCAACCAAGATTAGAACAGAAAAGAGGGTGCTATATTTTGCTGAGTGGTTCCTGATGGGAGTGGGGAAGATGGAAGCTGAGTGGTGGGAGCCCAAGGGTGAATCTCAGGTAAAGAAGTAGACTAGTCTGCCAAGTGAAGGGGTATCAAAAAATAAGGAGGTATTTGAAGAGGGATGGGATCAAGGTTTTAGGGGTTTTGTTTTTTAAATATGTAATAAAATAGTTCAAGGAGGCAGGATGAGCCACTCTGAGGGCCCTTTCTAGATCCCCCGGGTCCCTCCGACCTTGACAGCTCTCTCCACGTGGATCTTGGCGTTACTGAGCCGGCTCATGTGGTGAGACGCCTTGGAGAATCCTCGCCAAAGTACAAGGGAACCTGTGGAAAGATGTGGATTGAGGGTGAGGTGGGTTGGGGGTTCAGCCTAGCATCTCTCCAGGGCCCCGATGCCCAAGCTCCTTCTCTTTCTCCACGCTTCATTCAGATGCCCACCCTCAATCGCTCTTCTCTCGACTCTCATTTCCCCTACCCCAAGCCTTGTTGTCCTCGCCCCCACCGCCTTAGGCTAGGATGGGCGGACCGCAATGGGCCTCACCGTCTTGTGGCGGGGCATCATCCAGGGCCCGGGTGTGCGGGGGCCCGAGCCGGCGCAGATCCGCGGCGCCCTGGGTGAGCGACTGGAAGGAGCGACCTAGGCAGCACAAAGAGGCGGGGCTGCAGTCCGGGTATTTGCTGTCTGAACTGTCCTGCCCGGCAGAGGTGGACCCGGGCCATGGCGGAGTCCCTAGAGCCTGGAACTCCGAGCGGCGCGCCCAGGTCCATGGGAAACTGGCGCGTGGCTCCGGCGGCTGCGACTTCCGCAGCCAGCTGCACACCCGACCGCCCTCCTGGCGGTACCAGGCGGCAGAGTCCTGATGTGCGACCACTAGCTCCCCCGCGCTTAGGAGCAGCGCCACTCCAGGGCCCTGCATGCGCCCCTCACCGCGCGCACCCTGCCCGCGCTGCGCGCCTCCGCCCCATGGGGGAGGGCCCTCCGTTCCAAGGCCCCGCCCTCTGTTTGTTGTCGCCTTGGAAACCATTCCTCCACCACAATCAAGCGTTGGTTAGCTTGTTTCGAGGCTTTCTCTCTCCAGCGGGCCTGACTCCAGGCCTCACCTGCCCTAGACCCTTGCTTGATGAGTGGGGTACTGAAGGTGGAAGCGTACAGCACTGGGCTGCCAGTTAACTTATCAGTGCCATGGTTTTTTATCGAGTACTTCCTGGGGCTGCAGTCATTCTACAGTATTTATAGAGGACCACGTGCTAGGCAGTGGGCTAGGTGCTGGAGTTGGAAGAACAAGCTATAGGTGGTTCCTGACCTCATGGAGTTTACAGGCCAGTGGGGGAAAAGGGGACAAAAAGTAAGCAACGAAGAAATAAAACAGCTGTAGGCATGGTAAGGACAATGAACTGAAACCAGGAATGGGGCATAAGGATGTCCTCAGAAGAGGTCACATTTAAGCCAAAGCCTACAGAATAAATGCAAAGGTAAGGAGCTGGCCAGGGAAAAGAGGAGGAATAGCACTCCAGGGAGAGGAAAGTCTGAACAACAGCTCTGAGGAGGTTAAGAACCTTTCTGGGAAACTAAAAGGAACAGTGTTGCTGGAGCCTGGTGAGGTGGGATTGCATTTGCAGGGCCTGACAGATGGGGCTAGGAGCAGATCCTTTGGGACAGATTTGAAAGACGGTATATAGGGGAAACTGAAAAGCACAGTGTACTCCTCCCCACCCCCCACCCCGATAACTTGGAAATAGAAAAAAAGATCATTGAGTCAACTGCAGAAAAAAAGTAACAGTTATGCACAGGCCTCAAGATAAGACTAAGTAAACTTTTTGGAGGTAGTGGCAGAGTAGTAGCCTCAAAAGTCACAGGTGAGATAAATAAGGTTAAATAATTAACCTCATCACACAGCAGAGCCAGCACTGAAACCCAGGTCAGACCAGAAAGCCCCACTCTTAAACATTGTTAAACATAAGTTCACATTACAAGGGTTGTCTATTGGTCATCGAATTATGGTCAGTTTGAGAGGCAAATGCTAGCAGTGCCCATTTAAGCAGAGTGCAGAGAAAAGAGTATCCTGGTCCAAGTAACCAACTTTGTGTAGTCACCGGCTAGATCTACCCATTCAGTGAGGGTGGGTTTTCCACCTAGCTGTCCAGCCAACCCCAACCACTAAGATCACCCTTCCCAAACCCTTTGGCTGGTGACTAGGCTTCCCTAGCACAGGGCGGGCTGTTTGGTAACCATCCAGCCTGTTCTCATCAGCCAGGAAATTTGGTTTTAGGGGCTCCAGACCTTGGGAGATGGGTCCGTGACAAATGTGTTTTGGCTGGCTCACCCAAGCAATGCCGTCCTGTGAGGGTTGAGTGAGCAGCTGCCATACTCTACAGTGGACATCAGCTTCACTGTGGGCAACAACATTCACTGTAAAGCTATAATACAGCCACGTGCCCTAGAGGAGGGCACACCTAATTCTGCAAGGCAGGAGGAGGAGGTCACAGAGGTAATGTCATAAAGGGGATAGCTGTCCAAGCTGCCCCCAGCTCCAGGCCCTCCTCCTTTAACATTACCTTGTCCTCTGCTTCAAGAGACCCCTTTGGCCATCTAGAAGAAATCTTTTGGAAGGTCAGTTCAAGGGCCAACCTTTCTGACACTTTTCCTGATACCCTCTCCCATAAATATATGCCCTGTGGACCCCCAGACTTTCATTAGTGAGTATGAAATACTTCAGTTTACCTACTTACACACCTGGCTCTTCTACTAGTCTCCCAAGTCTACCCAAGACAGGGATGTCATCCCCCATGCCTAGCAATGATGGAAGTTATCAAACAACTTGGATACAGGGCTAGTGGAAAGATCAGCTATTATTTAGTACTCATATGGCAGGTACTGTCAGATTGGTTACATTCATGATTTCCACTTTAGAGATTAAGAAACTGAGAGAGAATATAAATAACTTGTTCAAATTCAGCAACAAGTCAGGGCTCAAACACAAGTGCTTTTGTTTACTTCGAGGCCATCACCAAAAAGTTTAACACTTTCTGTGACGGAACCATTCTATATATGTATCATCTGAAAGAGTAGGCATGTCATTTGTAGCTATTGAACACTTAAAATGTCACTGGTGGGACTGAGGAAGTGAATTTTAAACCTTAGAATATGTGTGTGTGTGTGTGTGTGTATACACACATAAACACACATTTTTAAATGTTATACACACACACACACACACAATTTTTTTCTTTTAAACGCCTATAGCACCTGGTATTCCTAGGTGGTCTTCCACCCAAGTACTAACCAGGCCAGACCCTGCTTAGCTTCTGAGATCAGACAATACGGCACTTTCAGGGTGGCATGGCCGTAGACAACCTCAGAATATTTTAAATAGCCAAACATGACTGATTACTGTCTTAGCACAGGTAGAGGCAGAATTCTTAGATTTGAAGTCTACCCTTTTGCTCACTGGCTAGATTTGGGGCATGCTGCTATAGCTCATGGAACTTGTTTCCCTACTAGCATTTAAATGGGATCATTATTTCTCTGAGGTTACCTTTTAGCCCAAATGAGCTCATTAGGTGAAAAGGACCAAAGCTCTCTACAGGCAGAGACGGCAGTTTCAGAAATGTGTGGTGCCTGGACTGCAATGGAGAGCTCTGGATTGGGGCCCTTGGCAGGGTGTCAGGGACCAATCATGAGAATGCCTCTGGTGGAGACCCCAGGCCCAAGTACCAGCCACACGGTCTTAGGAAAGAAGCCCCACCTCCCCTCCTTTTACATATGCACACAGAGCACGGACCTCATGCAGCCCCAAGGGGCAAGAAGAGACTTTAATTAGGGGAGGGAGGAGACATAAGAAAAGGTACAGCAAGCGTGGGAGCAGAGAAGCCAGAGTGGATGAGAGGGCCCTGGCAGGGAATCTCTTAGGACTCATCTGTCCACCTCGAGCACAGGCACTGCATTGACAAACAAGGCGAAACAACGGCCCCTCTCAGCTGGGAGGGAATGAAGCGGCCCTTGGGGCCAGAGGTTGCCTGGCATTCTGGCCCTAGTTTCTAGGCATAGTTGGTGACCACCAGTTCAGCCCATGTCCCCAACCAGTGCTGGGTGACTGTCTTTGCTTAGGAAGCAGGCCACCGCTTCTGTGCCTGAGGAGGCTTGAGTGTAAGAGGGCTAGGGAGAGGAACTGAAGTTTGAAACCTCCCTCCTTCCCACCTGGGGTGGCTTGGGGGAAGGTACAGTAGTCGCCTTCTGGCTCCAGGCCAGCCCAGGCCACAGCGACCAATAACGTACAATCACTGGGACCAGTCATAGCCACTGGAGGCGGAGGTGGTTTTTAAAAAAAAAAAAAAAAAAAAAAGACAAAAAGGTTACAGTCTCCTACAAGCACAGTTTAAATTTCAAGACGTTAAAAAAAAATCTGTCCCAGCCCAGGGGACTGAATATCAGAAGCCAGCCTGACCAGGCACATGTGGCCTTGGGGCAGGTCCACTGCTGCTTTGTTGCCAGCTAGCAAGCGCACCACCCCCCCTCCCACATCTAATGCCCACCCTAACCCAGTTCTCCGCTGCTTCCGCTGCCGCTCTGAGAAGTAACTCCAGGACGCCTTCGCAGAGACACGGGGGAGTCTGAGGGGGAAGGCCACAAGTTCCACCCAGATGGTTTAAAACTGTCAAGAAAATCAAGAGGTGAAATGGTTATTGCTGTATCCTGGCAGGCCTGCTCAGGGGAGGAGGGCTGACCTGAAAGCTCCCACTGTGCTCACATCTCTGAGGGGCAGGGCTGGGTCCCAGGACACCCTGTGGGCATGCTCTTTTTAATTCATCCAGCATTCAGCACTGACCCTAAACCTAGCACTAGACAAGGCCAAGAAATGAAGGGCCCTATAGGTTTTCCACAGCTTCCCTTGGCTGTGTCATGGAGGTTACTACAAAGCCCTGGAGGTTGCTTTCTTTAGAGATGCAAGGGCTTAAGGACTCAGATGGCTGTGTACTTTTTGTCAAGCTCTGTGTGGTCTTCCAACCAAGACAGGCCTTTGACATGTTTTCTGCCATCGAGGATCCTCCATGGTGCCTAAAATAGTCCTGGACATTTTACAGACAAGAGGCTGTACATCAATGGTCCACAGGCTGAACTCAGCCCGAAGATGAGCACTGTTTGGTTCACAAAGTGTTTCAAAGAATATGAATTATTTGCCAACCTTGAAAATATCGGAGACTCCATATATAAACAAATTCAGATTTGGGGATTCTTTTAAAAAGCTGGAAGATGAAGCTATGTGATAGTGATCCTCTTTAGGTAAGGCATGTGCTCATTAGCCCACTTCCCTCATGTACATTACCTGGCCAACCCCTGTATGCATGTGAGTATGTGACCGCTGCCAGATGCCATGGTACTACCCTAGATCTTTGGGTATGAAACCTAGCTCCAAGTTCATGGCATCTGGCACTGACTGGCTTGAGGAGCCTTGGCAGGTGTCTTAACTTCCAAAGCCCAAGTTTGCTCATCTGTAAAATGGGGATAACAACTGCCTCAAAGGTTGTTTTAGGTATTAAGACATGTGAATGTGATTTTTTTAGCTGTGTAACTATAGAAATGCAATTATCATAAAAACTAAATGACTGTTGAATGAATGATCTATATATTAAATTGGGACAAGAACTATATTTTTCTTCACAGTTGAATCCATAGACCACCTAAGTGCCTAGGCCATAAAACTTCAGTGCTACAATACACAGAACTCTTACTATGTGCCAAGTGATATGCTCTATTCATTTCCTTGTTTAACATTCAACCACACTGAAAGGTTCGTATTAATTACAGTCTCCTCATTTTGCTGCTGAGGAAATTGAGTTTTAGTTCCATACCATGACCAAGTAGGCAGGAGAGTCCAGACTACACTCAGGTGGTCTAACCCCACAGCCTGTGTGATCTGAATAAGCGTGCTACCCTGTGGGCACATTATAGCTACTTTGTATACTGGCTGCCCTCAGTATAATTAAAGCCCAGGGGAAGCGAGTGTAATTTCCATTTTTAGATATCTGTGTGCCTTCTGGGCTGGATCCGTATGCACTGGCAGGAATAAACACTAAATCTACCATCTAGGGATCACAATCAACTCTGAATATGTCAACAAACCAAAGACTGTTTGGAAGATGGAAAAGAAAAAATAGAGTCATGTCCTGATTATCTAAACAAGAACAACTGTGTTATCAGTGTGCCAATGTTTAAAATTCCTCCTTTTAGGAGAACTGCAGTCCTTTCAGTTGGAAGACACAAACAATTGAAGAGGGATCTGGAAGACTTAAGCCAGGAAATGATGGAAAACAGGCTGAAGACATCCTGACATTAAGCCTGAGAAACAGACACTGAAGGAAAATACTTGTGTGTCTGAAAAATGAAATTACACTATGACTATCCTATATTCCTAAAAATTCACATATGGGTTTAATTTGCCTAGACATAGATAAGGAGTGTGTGTGTTTTGAGATGCAGAGGTTAGCATTTAAGTCCTCATGAAAGACTAAGAGAGGTATCCCCCAGATATCCTGAAACGGAAAATGCCCAGTAGTTCTCAAAGATGAACCTCAGGTCCTCCAGCATCAAGGCACACAGCTGACCTGCCACCTACTAGAGTTCCTAGAGGCCTCAGTAAATATTCACATGCCATTGGCACCGCTTTCCTGCCAGATGCTAAGTTCTCAACACAACCCATGACACCTTCTACTTTTGGACACAGACCAGGAAGGCTCCTACTTACATTCTTGAGAAACTCCTCAGCCACAATGCGGGCACGGGCATTGACCGATAGTTTCATTTCGCTGATCTCCTTGTCAATCTCCTCCATGAAGTGGATCACAAAGTCCACCAACTTGTGTTTGTACATCTGCTCTGTGTGGAAGTTGGTGATCAGAAAACTGATGTCATACCCCTAGAGAAGGAAGACAGCAAGGAGGAAAAAGAGAAGAAACAGGAGAATATCAGTATCCTGGAAGCACTTAGCAGGCCATGTCCTCTGTATTCACTCAGCCACATGCTTCCAGCTGGCTGTGATGTTCTCTCAAGCTATACACCTGGTGAGGTGTCTATGTTAGGTCCAAGGAACTGAACTCAGGTGGTAATTTTGTGTACATAGATATCTCTGGAAGACTATCTGTGGCACAAAGAATTGCTTTAAAAATGAGTGAATGGAGAATGAATGAGGGACTTGAAATCTTGTTACAGAAGAATTCAAACAACAGGGAACATTTAGTCTGGAGAGAAGAGATGCTATGAGAGAGGGAAGGGATGGAGTCCTTAACTATCAGATGGGTTGTGTGTGGAAGAGCAATTTTATTTATTCTGGGTGGCCCCAGAGGTTAAATCTAGAACCAGGAGAAAGATTTTAACTCAGGATGAGGACAACATGTCTAATGTATCTGATGATGGTGCATGCTGCTTTGTGTGATAGTTGTTCGGTCACTGGGGATATTTTAAGTCAATCTGGCAGGGAGCCTGTGGAGAGGACTCAAATACCAAGTCAGGCAACAACCGACCCAATGTCAACTATAGCCATGAGACCATGAATCAGCAGGCAACAAAGCTTATACAGGCTTTCTGATTCATTGTGTCCTTTCTGCTGCTAGACTATAGGCTCTGGGAAGATGAGCACTGTGTCTCCTCTTTTTCGCCTTTTCATAGTTGAGGTAGACCCAACTTCTCCAAAGCTGATCCCCCTTACTCCCACTGTAGCTGAAATGAAGGCTGACTCTCAGCTCAAACAGGGGGTGGGTGCCCTACAGCTGGAGAAGCAGCAATCCCAGTTCTAGAAATGATCCTAGGTGAGTGACAGTGGACTCAGTGATAGAATCCTGGGTATTATGAACATGTGAATCACCCAGTCTCACCTCCACTGGTTTCCTTCGAAGAATAAAAAAGTTCTCTGCTCGCATCATCATGAAGCGCATGAACTTGTGGCATAAAATCTTCTCGATCTCATCAGCCTGGTGAGGGCAAAGGAGAAAAGTTTCCCTAAAGCTGACACCCTAGGTCAACAGAAACCTGTAGCTTGGTCTTCTGACCCAAATTCCCCCAGGCTCACTGGAGGCAGTGGGGTTTGGTATTGGGAGCAATCATTGTCTGAACTTTGAAATATGGGGTACTTGGTTACCAATAGAAAGGACGGTCTACAACATTAGAGCCTCTCCAACTTAACAGGGCATTATCAATGATATTATCTTTGCCCACTCCAGAGAGCTAATTCTGGTGAACCCGAGTCTGTCCACACCCACATTTGAAGCTGCCTTTCCCTTTCTCATTTCACTAGTGCTGCATGTTCAAGAGTTTGTGATACACCCCATCTGGGCTATCAGAGATTACCTTAGGTGGCCTCCACTATAATAACACTGAATACCAATCTCTAGTTTCTCTCTGCTAAACTTTCAATATTTCTAAAGGAAGAATTTTACAGCTAGGTACTGTTATGTCCTGAACACCCCAACACTTGTTAATCTTCTCCTTTAACAAAGAGAGCAGGCCCCAGGGTTAGAGCTTTCTGTAGGCAACAGTACCTAGTCTGAACTTAATAATATTGTTTCTTTCATTACGTTTATTTTTTAGATTTAACCTCTATATAGTAAGTGATGGTTTTTCCACTTATGGCATAAAGTTTTTTTTTTCAACCCAATTTAAGTAAAAGAAATTAAATCAATTTAAAGAAACCTATTAACTGTCCAGGTGGTACATGCATAAATATGGCAAAAATCATGAGGGTGGTGGAAATGTCAGACATTTGTAAAACGTTGCCTGATGAAACTTAAAACATTGTAATTTGTTTTTTACCCCAAATTTCACTTTCAGGATTTAGAGCTATCAAATTGGTACTGGTACTATTTTATTTTTCTGAACTGGACTTATTTTTCATTCCTTAGGAATGGTTCTATGACCTGACATCACACTGGCCCATGGCCTTGGCTGCTATATTTCCTAATTTCTAATCTATAACAAGGCCTAGAAGATGGGGCTGCGTGCTCTTTATTCTAATGACTGGCTGAGTTTGGCAAATCATTTCCTGGGTACATTAAAAAAAACAGAGCCTATGTTTCCTTGCACCCTGATCTTTCAGATGGGGATCCCTGGCCTCCTGTGGAAGCAAGGACTTCATGGTGAGCTCACCTGTTTCACAGCAATGCTGACCCGAACAGAGTTGATAGAGCCCTCAATCAGAACCTTTTCCTTCTCATTCCTGCTGATGGTCACAGGTTGTAACAGCAGCTCTTTGCTACTCCTGAAAACACAATGTCACGAAGTCTTCTTTATTACAGAGGAACAGAATGCTCATGGACACCCCACAGCAGGTTCTGGACTCACTTTCTGAGACCAGAGTCCATGAAATAGAAGATTCATAAGCAGGCGTGCTCCAAGATGGGGGAGGGAGGACAGTGAGCATGTTCTCCAGTGAAAAGAGCAAGGCTCTGGAATCACGGTGAAAGGTTTTGAAATCCAGCTTCCTTTTACTTTCCTTGGACAAGTTACCCTGTTGAAATCTCAATTTTCTCATCTGTAAATGACTGATTCTTATTTCGCTGGCGAGGTCTGAGAGAAATCAAAAAGGGTCAAGTGTCCAATAGTGTGCCTGGCACATGGTAGGAGCTTTACGAATGACAGCTCTTATTTTAATAACTAACAGCAAACCCACACACCATTTAGGGAATGAGGAGAGAGGTGGCCTTAGAGATAAGGACAAGTTAAAATCAAACAGTTTAGCATCCTCTAATTATCAATCCAGAATGATTCACTTACTCAGCACTAAAACCCCTCTCGGCCCAATTCTCATTTTGCTGCCTCTGCATCCCTATATCTATATAATGTTAATTAACTGTGGTGGTAGTATCTGTGAGCTATTATCATCTTTCAAATGCCTTGTGGAGATCAAATATATTAAGTAGCATAATACGGCACATGCTAACATCTTGACAGTTTTTCAAAATTCAAACCATGGTGTGATAACACCACATATCTCAGTTACATATATATATATATAGATAGATAGATAGATAGATAGATATAGATATAGATATAGATATATATCTATATCTATATATCTCATATTAAACTTTAAAGGGGAAAAAGTATCATTTGTTTCCAAAATATAAACTAGATAAGAGAATATAACCCAAAATACAGAATATTTGGAGTAGGAAATCTGAGAGTCTAGGCTGATGGGAGAAAAAAAAAATCCTTGATTTTTAAAATAGAAAAAGTTGGAGATGGCATCAGATAACTAAATTCTCTATTCTCTCCTTTAACTACCAGTGGGTTCAATAATGCCACAGGAGCTATTTTACGAACAGCTCTACTCTGAGAATTCATACTTGTGTCAAGCAATCTTGGCTCCAGAGTAGCTTCTCCCCTGAGTTTTGTCCTGTCAACCCACTGACCTTATTTTCTGAACTCCAAATTGGGAACCATTGGCAGCAAGACCATACATGTGAACTATGGTTGTCGTTCTAGGATGGAAGTTCATGGCACCTTCTAGACAATAGCCATCTTTGGGGCTGCACTCATTACTCCCACCCTGACCTTTTCCTTCCCTACCTGACTTCCACCTCTGGCTTGTTGTGTCGTTCCACAACCTGGGAGGAGAAATTCTCCAGGCAGAGGGCAGCCTGCAGCGTAGCCCGCACGGCACTCAGGTAAGGACGGAGAGTGGCAGTCTGTAGGAAAAACCCCAAGGGAGGATCAGAATCTGTCTCACCAAACCCACTTGCTCCAGCTACACAGGAGTCAGGCAATACTGCTGGTGCTGGACTCTCAGACACCAAAGTAAAAAGAAAAGACTAGTCCTTCAAGGTACCTTCCATTCTAAGTCTAGAGTAGTGGTTCTCAACAGAAGACCATTTTGCCTGCCAGGGGGCATTTGGCAACATTGAGACATTATTAACCAACACAACTTGGAATGGGGATGCTTTTGGCATTGAGCAGAAAGAGGCCAGGTATACCATTAAACATTCTACAACACACAACAAAAAATTATTTCAGCCCAAGATAGTGCTGAGGTTGAGAAACTCCAGTCTAGAATCATACAGGTGAATGACTGTTCTCAATCTGTCTTCTGAGTCAACAAATGGGTAAGTCTACTATGTGCCAGGCACTGAGCTAAGTGCTATGAAACTACAATATAAAGGACAACTGTAATTACATTTATATTTGCAGAAGCAATTGGCTTTGATTTGAAGATGGAAACAGGAGTAGGAGAAATTTACAATGAGAAGAAAAAGGGCATTCCCACTAGAAGGATCAGCTTCTAGCTACACTGGCTTATCTTCATTTCCTTATATTAGCTAAGTTTTCTCACCTTGGGATTTCATACATGCTAAACCATCTATCTGCAGGCTTTTCTATCCTCTCTTCAGACCTCAGCTTATTTAGGGAAGGCCTCTTCCTTCCTCAGAAGTCATTCTTAACTTCCCCTTCACAGCATTTCTTATAATTTATAATGATACAGCTTTCATATATCTTTAGTAATTTTTCCTTCACTAGACCGTAAGGTTCATGGTCAATAGACCATGTCTATTTTATTCAAATATACATTGCACCTAGCTCAGTTATTATCTAACATATATAGTGTCTTATTTTCTGTAGAATGAATGTAAGTAATAACTTAGACAAGGTTAGGATAACACAAAAGGGCATTAAGTGTTCCAGAAGTAGTAATGAATACAATGTTGCTGTACATGGGAAATATTTTAGATTTAGTAGCTGAGGCTGCAATAGTAGCATGGAGATTCATGGAGAATCTCAAAAGCCAGTCTACTGAATTTAGCTTTTTTTTTTTTTAAGGTGATAAGGAACTTTTGGGGCTTTCTGAGGGGGAAGTTACATGACTACAGCTGCATGGTGGCTCAGTGAAGAATGGATTGGAGAAGGAAGTGAGAGATAAGATGGAATGTTATTTAAGGAGTGCTGGTGTGAGCTTGGACTGGGGCTATGGGGAGGACAAGCAGAGTGTATCACAGGGGGTTTGACTGATGTAAGATGTAGATGATCGTGGGATAAAAACACCTCCCAAAAAACTATGGTCCATAAAGTGAAATACTACTCAGCAATGAAAAGAAATAACTACTAATACACAGAACATGGATGACTCTCAAATGCATTATAGAAGCCACATTAAAAAGCCTACATACTGAACAATTCCATTTATATGACAATATGGAAAAGGCAAAACTAAAGGAGGAAAAAAATCAGTGGCTGCCTGGAGTAGGGGGTAGAGAAGAGGACTGACTGACTACAAAGGGACCTGAGGGAACATTTTGAGATGATGGAAATGTTTTGTACCTTGATTGTAGTAGTGGTTACATGATTGTGTTTGTCAAAATTCATAGATGATAAACCCGAAAAGGGTGAATTTTAGGTGACCATCCCCATGACGCCTGCCCTTCCACAAATAAAATAGACACGGTCTCATGTAATACATCAATAAACTAGATTTTTTAAAAATCGAGAGGTATGGCCAGTATAAGGAACAAAAGAGGAAGAGCAAGTTTAGAAGAGGAGTTTTGATCTGGAGGTCTAATGTCAAGGTGTCTTCAAGTTATCCAAGCAAACCTTGAAAGCTGGGAAAGCAAATTCAGGAGTTACCAGAATATACAAGGTCATCAAAGCCAGGAGACAAGACAGGTATCATTCAACTCCCACATTTATCAAAAGGAAGAAAATCCAAGGAGTTGAGGGCTCAGCAGTATTAAATCTTACATACTATAGTAAGGCTAACGCTGCTGAGTTCTGACCAGGAAGGGACTTGGATAGAGGCAGCATAAAAGAGACACTTTAGCAGGGTAGAAGCAAGGCAGGGGGTAAGGAGAAGAGTAGGGTACGGAAGTGTGGACGCTTCCCTTGGGAATCTTGTGGGATCAAGAAGGCAGGAGACAACAGCAGTATATTTAGTAAAGTTCTATTCTGGGTAGGGAGGTGGCCCTCCTACATGCCCGCTACCACGAGCCTAGGAAGTCCCACTTCCGGCTTCCTCCATACCTGAAAAGCATTCCCTGTCTCGAAAGCCAGACCATGAAGCTGCCAGGCCTATTTCTTAAGAAAGC
This sequence comes from Rousettus aegyptiacus, assembly GCF_014176215.1. Lineage (NCBI taxonomy): Eukaryota > Metazoa > Chordata > Mammalia > Chiroptera > Pteropodidae > Rousettus > Rousettus aegyptiacus. Next base: position 119,892,938 of record NW_023416307.1, on the reverse strand, counting down.
GTCCCACGCTCACCCCTTCCTCACTTCGACACCATACCCCGCCCTCTTTCTCCCAGCTTCACCGTGCCTCCAACTCCCCAGCAACCCTCAGCCACAGGCCTCTCCGCGGCAAAGCTGCATCTCCCCCAGACCCACTGCACTGAGGGAGAACGAGGTGGGGGGTGGGGGTGGGGGGGGTCTCTGGCCAGGGGCCCGGCTCTCTCACCATTGCGAGCGCTGGCTGGGCCGGAAAGCGGAAGTACGGAAGTGGCCAGGCCCGCGACGCCTGCCCTTTCACGAGAAGCGCAGCCGCAGTCTCCGCCCGGACTTCCGGATGGTACCATCTATGCTCCGAGCGGGGAAAGGGGAGCCTCGGAACACTGAATCCCTAGGAAATTTTCCCGCTGGGACTGTGTTGGTATCTTTAGATTCCTGAAGTTTCAGATAGGTGCTCAAGCTTCTCCCGTTACCCATGCAGCTCTCGCTTGTGACTTTGGCCTTCTCGTTCGCTTTGCCGCTTTCTTTCCCCATAGTCATGCAATGGTGCAGCCCGGCTGCAGGTTGGGCACCATATTTGGACAAGGCAAGGCGGAGGAGCCATTCGTTCCTTCCGGTTCGGCGCCCCCATCCTTTCTCCCGGCCCCTCCTACCGTCTGCCCCTCGGGCTCGGCGGGACTAACCGCCAGACTGAAAACCCGGCTGCCGAGTCCCACCCTCCAGCCCCGGGCTGTTCCCTAGGGTACGCCCGAGGCAAAACCCCCACGCCACCTGCAGTAGGCTAGCTCGCGGCCCGCAAACCCTCCCCCGCAAGCTACTGCGGACTCGCCCTCGCGCTTCTTCGCCCCTGTGTCTACTGCGGGGGGCCCGCCCTTAGCCAGTTCCGGGCATTTGTTCCAACCAACCGGAACTCCCCGCCCCCTCTCGCGGCCTTGGGGCCGTAGGAGGCTGGAGTGTGGAGGTAGAGGGGGCGGGGGCCGCGTTAGGGGGTCCCGAGTAGACCCGTACCCTGAGTGCGGGGCATTGGGGCCACTTACGGGTGGGGCCAGCCATTAAGCAGTCCCACTTCTTCTGTGCCAGGCACTGAACTGGGCTCTTGACAAGCATCATCTCTTAATCCTCAGAACATCCCAGGGAGGTAGGTACCATTGTTACCCCATTTTACAGATTCAGATTTCCTATGGAGAAACAGACCCACACTTGTTTTGTCCCCATTTTACAGATGGAAAAACCGAGACTCAAGGAGCCTAAATAGTATGTTCAGGGGCACATAAATAGTAAAGCTTGGGTTTGGACCCAGGTATGTCTGGCTTACCAGCCCACATTCTTAACCACTGTCAGGGGAAAGAAAGGGCAGAGGTGGGAAGGAGTGAGAGTAGGCGAGGCTGGGAGGCACAACAAACATTAACACTAAGAATGGGATGCTTGAAACTCAGAGGCTAAGCAGAATCCAGGAGGAGTAGAACGAAAGGGAAGGGCATCAGGAGGATACGACACAGTATACCATGGTAGTGAGGGGCACAGACTCAGAACTACCTGGATTCAAATTGCATATTGATAAGCTTGGGCATGTGCCCACCCTGATAGAGTCTCAGTTTCCTTATTTGTAAAATGGAGATTGCCATGGTCCCTGCTCTTGGGGTTGGGTGAGGAGTTCAATGAGAAGCTGGTTAAAAGTTTACACCTTGCTTGGTGCACAGTTAAGTGCTCTGTGAGTAGGAGCTGTGCCATCAACTTTGTCGGTAGGGTACTGAAGTCTGGCTTTCTTGTTGAGGCTGTTCCTGGATGGAGGGAGCCCTTGGGCTTTTCTTTTGCCTATGTATCTCCTGTTAATGATCCTCTCCTCAATAGCTCCACAGGGTCCTTTATCCTGGGCCATGAGTGAGTTGAAGGACTGCCCTTTGCAATTCCACGACTTCAAGTCTGTGGACCACCTGAAGGTCTGTCCACGCTACACAGCAGTGCTGGCCCGGTCCGAGGATGATGGCATTGGCATTGAGGAGTTGGACACTCTGCAGCTGGAGCTCGAAACCCTGCTTTCCTCTGCCAGCCGGCGCCTGCGGGTGCTGGAGGCTGAAACCCAGGTGATACCCTGCAGAGGGGATATCATCACACGTGGACTGTAACAAGTTATGGGATGGGTCATTGAGTTAGTCCAATCTGCTAAGGTCTGAGGTTCAGGAGGTTAGGGGAGAGAAAGAGAGATCCAAATTGGGCTCATGGAACATGTAAAATAAACAAGAACGTGCATGATCCTCATAAGTTGCAAGATTTCTAAGCATTTATTGATCCTCTCCCCTATTATGTTCTGGGTCCTAAACAAGTCATTAGGGGTGATTAGGACAATTCTGGTCTTCAGGGAGTTTGCCAGCTAAAAGGAGGAGGAGATCAGACAAGTACTAGGTGATGTATTATGCTTAGGGGTACTAAGGGAACTGGAATAAGGGGATCTGGATTTTGCATCCTGGACTAAGCACTTGCTAGTGTTGCTATTTCCTAACTATGTGACTTTGGGAAAGTTACCTCCTATTTCTGAGTGTCAGGTTCCTATCTTCAAACTAGACTGAATAATAGGAACTACTTCTGAGCTTTTGTGAGGATTAAGAGATTTTTTTGCAAAGATTCAGTCCAATGTCTTGACAGTAAATCAAAATTTCAAATGTTAATTATTGGTACTGTAATTATTTCTGTTAACTGCATAAACATCTCCTGAGGCCTATCTGCCAGGTGCTATGCCAGATTCTAGGGAACAGAGCTGGCTAAGATGAGCTTCCTGGTCTCCAGTAGTTTATAATCTAGTGGAAAAGGCAAAGTATGCTGTTCATTTCAATATGACTTAACAGCATGTTTGAGCCTATAGTGGAGGTGCAAAGTGCCAGAGACTTGAAGAAGAAGAAGAAAATGCCGTTCCAACTGGACCTCAAAGGATGAATAGAGTTAATTTGTAGTCCCTGGGAGTTCACTGAAGCTTTTTGAGCAGGGTGTGGCACAACCAATTGTATTTTAGCATCCAAGAAGCTGGGTAACTGACGGGGGAAGGCTTCCCAGTAGTGACATTCGAAATGAAGGTTTGCTGGGAGGCTTGGTTGCTTTCACCAAAAAGTTACCACCAGCATATTTTCTCAGGGCTAGCATGCACTAAGATCACTTGTTTGGCTTGTCTACTGAACGCTACAGAGGTGAGTCAGTATAGACAAATGGAATGATGAGAAGTATATGAATAAAATCTTGTGAGATGGGCACAGAAAAGGAGCTGATTTTTGAAGGATGAGTAGGAGTTTGCTAAATAAAAAAAGAGAGTGTGGGGAAAGACCTTGGTGCCTCCTCAAGTTCTAGATCCTAATTCTTCACCGGAGAAGAGTAGTCCTGTGTCTTTCCTTCTTCCCCCCCATTGACAGTCTCTGTGAATTTCAGATCCTCACTGACTGGCAGGATAAGAAAGGTGACCGACGATTCTTGAAGCTGGGTCGAGACCATGAGCTTGGGGCTCCTCCCAAACATGGGAAGCCCAAGAAGCAGAAACTGGAGGGGAAGGCAGGACATGGGCCAGGCCCTGGACCCGGGCGACCCAAATCCAAAAATCTTCAACCCAAGATCCAGGAATATGAATTCACTGATGACCCAATTGATGTGCCTCGGATCCCCAAGAATGATGCCCCCAACAGGTTCTGGGCCAGAGAATATAGAGGGGCCTTGGGATTCGGGCAGTGGAGACTGTGGAAGGGCTCAGAGCTGAGGATGGTGGGATGTAGGGCGCCCACTTAGGATCATCTTCTCCCCGCAGGTTTTGGGCTTCAGTGGAGCCCTACTGTGCTGATATCACCAGTGAGGAGGTGCGCACGCTAGAAGAGCTACTGAAACCCCCAGAAGATGAGGCTGAACATTACAAGGTAGACACCCTCAGACTTGATAGGCATAATGGAGAACAAGAAGGCTTAGAGGTGCCTCAGAATCAAAGATCCCAAAGCCACATATCATCTTTCTTCCCCTACCCTGCCAGTGTCCTGTCTGCCCCGTTAACCCACCCAGATACCCAGTCTCTAACTCTCAGCTTTTGTCTTGCATTGTCTCCCTTCTGCCCCATCCAAATGGTCATCGTATCCTAAGGCATCGACTTCTGTGAGGTCCTCCCTTGTCCTCACATCTCCGTTCCCTCTGCTTTGGTTCAAGACTTAATCAGCTTTCACCCAAACGGCCTCTTAATATTTTCTGCCTTGAAAGGAGCCTTCTTTTTATTTCTTTAATATGTAAAAGTTTATGTTTGTATAATGAAAATAAAACTGGTTCCATTAAGAGAAAATGTAGAAAACACAAAAAAAGTTTTGGGGAGAACTCTCCCATAGGTCTCCTGTCATGCTCAGATGACACAGACCTGCTCCTGGACCACTCCTGGCTCCCCTGACCCACAGGATTGAGTCCAAGCATCTCATTCCTTGGTAGCACAGCCCCAGAACCCCTTTCCAGTTTCTTTGGACACGCTCCTCTTCACTGCTACATTTACCAGCCCCACCAAGCACCTTGCCCTCACTCCAGGCCCACACAAGGTCCTTGCTGGTCTCTGAGCCTCTGCACATGCTTGTCTCCCCTTGGCAAACTGACTTACTCTTCAGGGCCCTGATCTCATGTTACCTCTACCAAAACGCCTTTGCCGATTCCCCAGTGAAAATTTGGTCTCTCTTTTGTGCTGCTACAAGACCTTTATCTATCTCTGTCACTTCACTTGTATGAATTTATTTGAAAAATTTATTTGAAAGTATAATCCATCCAGGCAGTAATAAATTCAAGCAATACAAAAGAAAATTTCCTCTTCTGACCCTAAGGCCTCTAGAGATAAGAGCTGTGACCTGAGATGGTCCATGTCACTCTGTATCTTAGATCTTGGAAATTGCTGTGTATTGGCTTCTCTGTGTATTTTAGTTCTATATACACCTGTCTCCCTTACTAGACTGTGAATGTAGAGATTTTGTCTCCTTTGTCTCTTCTTACCTATACCAGGCACAGGCCTTGGCCCTGGGCTAGGTACTTGGGAGGCAGATAAGTGAATGAAAGGAGGAATGAAGAACCTCTGTTTACCCTTTTGAGCAAGTGGGATCTCTCCTACAGATTCCGCCCCTGGGGAAGCACTACTCCCAGCGTTGGGCACAGGAGGACCTACTGGAGGAGCAGAAGGATGGAGCCCGGGCAGCAGCCGTGGCTGACAAGAAGAAAGGCCTCATGGGGCCATTGACCGAGCTGGACACTAAAGGTAAAGCCCCTCACCTCCCTGCCTACCCCAGGCCAGGACTTGAATTCCTAGAACTTCATCCTGGCTGCTTATCACTTTTTGCCTGATTCAGATGTGGATGCCCTGCTGAAGAAGTCTGAAGCCCAGCATGAGCAGCCAGAAGATGGGTGCCCCTTCGGTGCCCTGACGCAGCGCCTCCTACAGGCCTTAGTGGAGGTGAGCACCCCAACCTAGAATAGCAACTGCTGTTGCTTTTTGTTTTAATGTTTTCATTTTTTTATTGAAATGTATCATACATTCAGAAATGGACATAGATCATAAATGTAAATCTTGATAACTTCTTACAAATGAGCCCACTTGTATAATAAAACATTACCAGTATCTTAGAAACCCCTCTTATGTCCCTCCTAGTCTAACCTCCCCCAAAGGTAGCCACTACTTCACAGTTACTTTTGAGCATTGGCTAAGGGCTGAGCCCTGTGCAAGGAGTTTTCCACACATCCTCTCACTGAAGGCAAGAACAGTGGTTAGCCTCATGTCACATACAAGAACATTGAGGTTCAAAAAAATAGGAACTGTTTGCTAATACATAAAAGCAAGACTCAAACCCTGGTTCAGAGGCCCTTTTCTCTGTGCTTCCTGGCTGAACTTAGGCACATCCCTTTGCCTTATTGAGCCTCAGTTTCCTCTCTGGACCAACACAACAGTATTTCTCTCATGTAACTGTCTGGGTCACCTGTTCCAGGTTGGCTGAGGTGAGGGTGGGGGCCTCTGACCCATACCATCAGACAGGGACCCCAGCTATTATGGTTTTACCACCTTAAACATGCAATCTATACAAGGTCACTGGGTGTGATGGCTACTTGAAGCCCACAGAAAAAGAGTGAGGAGGCCTGTGTGAAGGAAGGTAAATGGGCCATGACTGGCTGTTGTTCTTATCTCTTCTGATCGCTTTCCACTGGAGAGAATTTGTCACATGGTTACACCTGACTGCAAGAGAGACTGGGAAGTATAGTGTATATGTGTAGCCATAAGTGTGGTTACCACGGAAGGAAGGCAAGAATGGCTTTTGGACAGCTCGCAGCCTTTGCCACCATGTGTCTAGCATAGTTTCTCGTGCTTTGCAAACACTTAACAAACCTTAACTATTCTCATTACTGTCGTTGAGTCTTTTTTTTTTTCTTCTAATTATAATTGGCATACTGTTGTTGAGTCTTTTCATTGCTCTTCTGTCTTTTTTGGTATCAGTACAAAGAAATGGATTCCTAAAATGAGCAAAGCTTTTTGGAGGCTGGAAAGCCTTCCCAGATGGGGTGGGATGAGAAAGCTAAAAGGATATTTCTGGTCTTTGAAGACTATCTATGTAGGTCAGAGAGAAGCAGAAAAATGGAAATACTAGTTATTTCTACCTCTACCCCATTTCTGTGGTCTTTTAGGAAAATATTATTTCCCCTATGGAGGACTCTCCTATTCCTGACATGTCTGGGAAAGAATCAGGGGCAGATGGGGCAAGCACCTCTCCCCGAAATCAGAACAAGCCCTTCAGGTGAGTGGCACCCTGTTCATACCCCCACAGTCTGGTCTGTGCTTCTGTTGACTTCTGTCCATCTTGACATGAGGAGGCCTTCATTAATAGAAAGGCTGAGGGCACTTTTAGAAAGTCCAATAAAAGTCTCAAACGTGCATGCTGCCCCAGCATTTCTGCACGCACAGACTTAATACAGGGCTGTTCATCATAGCACTGTTCATACTGTAAACAATCTAAATGTCTAACTGAAGGGGAGTGGTTGGCTAAATTTTTATAACTATGATAAAATAAAATTATTAATCATGTCAGAAATATAGTTAATTGACATAGAAAGATATAAACAATAGAATACTAAGTGGGGAAAATGTCAATTGTAGCACAGTATAGACAGTACTTTTTGGGATATATTTAAATGTGTGCACAGGGGAAAAATGAAAATAATACATAATGAAAGATTGGAAATAATATATAACAAAACCTGGAATATATATATCAAACTAGTTACCCCTTATCCTCAGTTTTGCTTTCCACAGTTTCAGTTACCCATAGTCAACTGTGTTCTAAAAATGTTAAATGGAAAATTCCAGAAATAATTCATACGTGTTAAATTGTGTGCCTTTTTGAGTAGTGTAATGAAATCTTCATCCACTCCAGCCCACCCAGGATGTGAGTCATCCCATTGTCCAGCATATTTACACTGTATTCTCTATACTTAATAGCTATCTCAGTTATCAGATTGGTTTATCAGAGAGAAAGAGAATGAGAGTACAGTCACATAACTTTTATTATAGTATGTTCTAATTATTCTATTATTAGTTATTGTCATTAATCTGTGTCTAATTAGAAATCAAACTTTATCATAGATACGTATGTATAGCAAAAAAGTATATATAGGATTCAGGCAGCCACTAGGGGTCTAGGGACATATCCCTTACTGATAAGGAGGCACTATGTGTATATATATATATACGTATATTATATGTGTATTTGTAAGATATTAATAATAGCAAAATAATGTAATTTTATGTGTTTATACATTATGTGTATTTTATGTAATATGTATAATATTAACATCAAAATTATGTTAATGTAATAAAATAATAGTTGTTCTCTTTGTGTCATTGGCATTATAGGTTTTACTTTCTTTTTTTGGCAATTGATATATGTTGCTTTTGTTTGAAACAAGACCAGAATTGTCTGTCTTTGTATTTTTATATCTCAGATAGATATAGAGAGGGCGCCCAAAGAAAAACCTTGGGAACCTCTGAGGAGTCCCCCTCCAAACTGGCCATTGAGCTGAGGGCTCTCTTCTCCTGCAGTGTGCCACATACCAAGTCCCTGGAGAGCCGCATCAAGGAGGAGCTGATTGCCCAGGGCCTGCTGGAGTCTGAGGACCGCCCAGCAGAAGACTCAGAGGACGAGGTCCTTGCAGAGCTGCGCAAACGGCAGGCTGAGCTGAAGGCGCTCAGTGCCCACAACCGCACTAAGAAGCACGACCTGCTGAGGTGAGTGTGGACTAAATGTGTGGGCCAGGGAGTGGCTGACAAGACCTGGGCCACTTCTGGTCACCTGATGGGGCTTTATGGCAGCAGCAGCTTCCCAAACTTGGCAGGGCCTCTAAATCTCCAGGAGAACCTTGAAAAATTATCAATGCTAGGCACTACCCCACAGATTTCGGTCTCAAATAAGATCATAATCCCACAGGCTAGGTCTCAGGAATCTGTCATTTATTTATTTACTTAAAATTATAGTAAAAAACATGTAATATAAAATCAACCCTCAAACCTTTTTTGAGTGTACAGTTCAGTGGTGTTAATTATATTCACTTTGTTGTGTGATTTATGTTTTTAATCTTTTTATGCTTATTTTCTTTCTCCCCCAAAGTTCTTATATGAAAAATTTCATACATAAAAAAAATCTGAAGGAATAGTACAGTGAACACTAATATGTTCTCTACCCCTGAATTTATCAACTGTTAACATTTTGTTCGATGTCTATGATTATTTATTGGCCCTTCATCTGAAATTTGCCCAGGTTTTCGGACCAGTTCTTTAAGGAATTGGTCACAATGTCATTAATTTTATATTGACTCCCATCCTTTGCCCTGCACTGGTCACAGCAAGGGTTTAGGTGACATCTGGAAGGAGACCGTGGTAGTGGCTGGCCTTTTATTGGTGAGATCAAGAAGCAGGCCAACTGTGTCTCCTTGCTTCTCATAGGCAGGTGCTGTCTTTTACCTCACAGAGCCCCAGCAGGGCAGGGCACATTCTTTGGCCAACTAGGCCTGTCTCTTAAATATTGTGCTGGGTCTAGCAAGAGAGGCAGAGCAAAGGGCTTGCAGTCTGCAAGTGGATGATTGGTAAAGACATTGCACCATTAAAAGGAAGGGTAGTTGCTGATAAGCTACTAGGCTGTGTAAGGACACAGGTGTCCTGAGTACCTACCATGTACCAGGGGCTTTATGCACACCCTCCTGTTTAATCTGGACTACAGCCTAGGTCTAGGTGATTTTTTCCCTGTTCATCAGATAAGGAAATAAAGTGAAGTGAATGCTCTACTGAATGTCACACAGCCAGTAAACAGCCAAACTTTGACCTGAGCCCAAGCCTCTGCTGTTTCTTCTCAAGGGCACTAAGAGGAAAATACAGATGAAAGAGGTACTGAGGAAGGGAGTGGGAGGGGGGGAGAGAGAGAGAGAAACAGAGATATGCAGATACAGAAGTAATAGGCAGTGAGGGAACTAGCTTGGGGCTATCAGAAGGCCAGAGTGTTGGGCCTTAAGCAACATATCTGCCCTGAACAGCAGCTTCCCCTTCTGGAATTTATAGGCTGGATTCCATTCAGAGTGATCTGTTCACCTGCCTCCTGTAGACTTCAGGCTGCCTGAACCCTTAGGTTGCTCTGGAATTTGTATGTTGAAGCAAGCAGCTCTTCTCCTGGCACCAGAACACCTTTTAAAGAAGGCTGGAGTTGGCCCACCTTGATTTAGACCTACTCAGTAGTTGTGGTATCTTAGGGCATTTCTTACACTCCTTGAGCCTCAGTTTCATCACTAGTAACATAAGAGTTATAGTATCTACCTCACAGTGTTGTGATGAGAATTAACTGAACTAATATTTTTGAAAAACTTAAGACCTGGCACGTAGCACCATATAAAGTGTGGTTCAGTAACTTTGCATTTTGGTATGAAACAGTCCACAGGAGTTGCTAGCCTGGGGTAGTGGGTGGAATCAGTGCGGAAGAGAGAGGGGCCCCACTCTGAAGGTGGGCTTCCCATGGCACCTGGCTGGCTGGTCCCCACAGGCTGGCAAAGGAGGAGGTGAGCCGGCAGGAGTTGAGGCAGCGGGTTCGCATGGCAGACAATGAGGTCATGGACGCCTTCCGCAAGATCATGGCTGCCAGGCAAAAGAAGCGGACCCCTACCAAGAAAGAGAAGGACCAGGCCTGGAAGACTCTGAAGGAACGAGAGAGCATCTTAAAGCTGCTGGACGGGTAGCCCTCACCCCTGCCTCAGGCTGCTTCCCCCTAGCCTGGAGGTGGTGGAGGAGGAAGGCTTACTTTCTAATTTGGGCTAATGGAAGCCTAGGCCTGTGGCTGCCTGTCACATGTCATGGCAACAGTCTCTAGAGGACTGTGGCCTTTCTCTGAAGTCTTCTGGCCTAGCCGTGTACAGCCAGGACATGGGAGGCCCTGCCGGGCTGGCCTGGGGCCCAGTCTCTGCTTGGTCCCCAAAATGAGGGAGACTTCATTTCTGGGCCTTTTTTCCCCCCTCTTTATCATCTCCCACACACACCCCCACCCCTCTCTCCTTCAAGAACTTCTCCTTTGTGGTTTTGTAAAGTGCAAACTTAAAAGTAAAGTAACTGCTGTGGTTTTTAAAAAAGCATCCAGGACCTTTGAATGTCTTTTATTATGGGGTAGAAAGCAACTGGTGTGGGTGCCAAAAGTTCAAGAGGGCATAATTGATGGCTCTTAGCCTGTGGCCACTAGCCCATGTCATTCATTCAGGAAGAACATTCTGAAGATACTTGTGGCTGCAGGTAAGAGAACACCCGCAGCTCGAAGTGGATTAACAAGTAGGAATTATGTGGGAAGGGAGGGAGGAAGGCCTCTCTGCATGTGGAAAATCCCATGTTGTGGAGTCCCCTCCTTCTCACATTGCAACAACAGCAACAGTAAGACAACCAGAGACAGTCAGTTGATGCTGTGCACAGGTAATGACCTCAATGTACGAAGTTACCTCAGCAAATTTTTGTTCCCCTGCCTCTATTTTTTTTATCTTTTTTTTTTTTTGCAACTTGCCGATACTTTATATAAAAAGAAAAACATACTTTGTATAAAAAGGAAAACAAAACAAAAGCTGGTAATCTTGAATATTTTTTAATGAAATGAAAAACATGAAATGCAATAGCTAGGGGCTTGGTGGTGGGCAGGGACAGGGTGGCCTCCAGAGTTGGCCAGTCCAGCAATTCAACAGAGCCAGCAATTCCAGTCTTCACACTGACATCTACAGAGTCAGCTTTCACCTAAAGTGGGTTCCCCTCCAGTGTGGTGGCAGCCAGTAGCAGTCAATGAAGGCCAATTGGTTCCTCATTTATAGCCAGCACACAAGAGGGCAGGAAGGGGCAGCTGGCTTTCATGGCCCACCCAAAAGAGCAAGAATCCTTTCCCAGACACCCTTATGTCTTACATACCCATTCCTGAACCAATCACTGTGGCAAGGGATGACTAATAGATTTAAACTAGTGAGTATCTGCTTTCCCACTAAGTCCAAGGCAATGGGGAGAGAGAGTGGAACCCAATGAAGATCTGAGTAGGAAGGGGAAGTGAATGTTGGATAAGCCTACAGTTTCTCTTCCACAGCCAGAGCGGGAAGCTACCCCTGGAGAATCAGATGAATAAATAGGCTCCTGTCCTTGCTCAAATTTGCAATGTACTATAGGAAGGTTAAGGTCCACACAGGAGAGAGGAAGGGATTCCCTGAGGGAGTGACCTATGAATTGAGCCATAAAGCAGGATGGCAAGGGCAACAAACATTCTTGTATACCTAGCACCTCTCCTGTTGGTGGACTGCCCTTTCCTCATTCTAGGTAGCTCTTGTGGGACTGTCAAACTAGAGTGGATGCATGATCCCAGCATGGCCAATCACAGTATCCCATCCCTTTAGCACAATGATTGGTCCAAATAGTGGGCATGCAACCCAAGCTGGGTCAATAGGAGGCCTTCCATAAAATTGCTTGTGTGGTTGCTGAGAGAAGACGGTTTCTCTTCTGAATCAAAAGCCATAGAATATGAGGTTGGACCACCTGGTGACTCACTTCCCTGCAACATACATGAACCTGCCTGAGAAGCCAATTGAGAAGCAGAGCGAGGAGGTGGAGAAGGAGATGGTCCTCATGATGTAGCTAGAACCCTGGATCCTCCAATGACATCAGCCCACAGATGTTTCTTTTGGCTTAAGCTAGCTTGCTTTGGAGTTTTATCATTTGTAAGCTAAAGACCTGACTAATAAAAGTGGATTTGGGCAAACAGAAGGATGGAGTAGGGTCCTGGGAGTGGGGACAGCATGAGGCTCAGCCTCCCACATGGCGCAGGGCCTCACTGCTGAGTTTTTCAGTGACTCATTGCTTCCAGGTTCCTTATAGCCTTTTCAGAGAGAACACTAGTTAATTAGTGAAATTAAGTGCTCAGTACATGTTAGATCTCTAACAGGCACTATTCTAAACTCACTAATCTACTGAATCTTCTCTACCCCATATGGTAGGTACTAACAACATCCATTTACAGATGTAGAAACTGCGTCTTAAATTACATACCTTATTTGGTTAAACAAGTGATAAGTTCTTGAGCCAGGATTTAAACAGTCCATCTGACTTGCAGACGGAGCCTCTTCATTACACAACTCATTGGGGCTCCACTGCCCTACAGCCTATGTGAATATTAGTCTTGGGCAGTATACAAGCTGTGCAGCCATGCAGGATAGATCCCCTTTTCTTAATTACTCACCTTCATGTTCATTAGGCCAGATCATAAGTACAGTGGACATCATTGGTAGAGAGGTCCAGGAACAGAAGTTTTATGGAGGAGGTACATTGGGAGCTCAGGTCTCAAAATTAGGTAGAATTATGATGAAAGGAAGGTTGATATAAATACAGTCATGCATGGCATTGCAACATTTCAACTAATGACATACCATGTATATGATGGTGGTGGTCCCATAAGAAGAACCCACAAGAAAAGTCACAGTGAGGGGTTTAGCAGAAGCTTTTGCAGACCTCAACAAGCTCCCTAAAAAGTTTGAAAACATGGGCCCCAACACCTAAAGGTTTTCATTAATAGAGAGGAATGTTCGTGGTGCATTATCTGCTTATAAGCAACTCTGTGATGAAACAAACCAAGTAGACCACCGTGGACATTTCTGAAAGTAGTGATACTTTCTCAAGTAGAGCCTCAGGCAGGTCCTTCAGAAAGTATTTCAGAAGAAAGCATTGTCATCATAGGAGATGACTGTTCCATGCATGTTAATGCCCCTAAAGGCCTTCCAGTGGGATAAGATGTGGAGATAAAAAACAGTGATATAGATCTTGCCCCTGTGTAGGCCTAGGCTAATGTGTGTATTACTGTCTTAGTTTTTAAACAAAAAAGTTTTTTAAGAGTTTAAAAAATATTTTTAACTATAAAAAAGCTTATAGAATAAGGATATAAAAACATTTTTATATAACTGATGTATTATTATCAAAGAGTTGAAAAGTTAAAAAATTTAAAAGTTATATTAAGCTTAGGTTAATCCGTTATTGAAGAAAGAAAAGTATTTTTAAATAAATTTAATACAGCCTAAGTGTTCAGTCTTATAAAGTCTATAGTAATAGATGGTAATGTCTTAAGTCTTCACATTCACTCACCACTCACTCATCCACCCTGACTAACTTCCAGTCCTACAAGTTTCATTCTTGGTAAGTGCCCTATACAGATGTACCATTTTTCAATCTTTTCTACCATATTTTTTACTGTACGTTTTCTATGTTTAGATACACAAATACCATTGTATCATAGTTGCCTACACTATTCAGTACAGTAACATGCTATACATGTTTGTATCCCGGGAACAATAAGCTAGATCATCTAGACTAGATGTATAGTAGGCTATACAATCTAGGTTTGTGTAAGTGTATTCTATCATGTTTGCATAATAACAAAATTACCTAAGATGAATTTCTCAGAACATATTCCTGTCCTTAAGCAATACACGATTGTAGAAGGAAGAACTCTAGAGGACTGATTAGACCCACTTCATTAGGGAAAAAACAACTTTGAAAGATCAGTTGTGAGAACTGTAGTTATCTAAGTTGCACACCTACTATCTGCCTGGTATTGTGCTGGGCCCTTTACTCCCATGTCTTATTCGATGCTCACTATATACCTACAAGGTGAATAGTAATATTCCCACCCTATAGAGGAGGACACTGAGGCTCAAAGAGGTGCAGTGCCTTCTGAGGCCACACAACCTTGGTGCAGGAATAGTTACCAGCTCATGATTGTACCATCCTTGACAGAATTGACAATCATAGTGGATCAGTAAGTCCCTTATTATGGCCATATCCATGTCTGCTGGAGCCAGAGGAGGCCTCCTTCATGGTGTTCAGAGGAAGCTGGGTTCCCGTGAGGAGGGGGAGAGTAGTTCCAGCACTCAAGTCTCCAATTTTAATTTGAAACAATCCTGACACCTTATCATTAGTTTGGTGAAAAAGCCTTTTGTGCCTTGGTCCTGAAAGGTATCCACTATCATTATTTCTCCAGAGTCCCAAATATATTACAACTGATTTTCAGAAACAACAGGGTAAGTGAGTAGAAGGGCTATTGGGTAGAGGTTAAGCTCTGAGTTGAGAATGTGAACCAATATGAGTCCCCAGCCCCTACTAGCTCCTAAACACTCTGGACTGACTGACTCAGTAAATTTTGGATCCCAGGTGATTCCTGGTAAGAAGGAAGCAATGGCTAGAACTTGGAATTTTGTGGAAACCTGGTCAGAGAGTAAATTCTTTTCCTCATCTGAAGTTCAGGACTCAGTGGAAAGAACTAAGCACAAATGGACCATGACTCACTCCTTGATGTATTAATTCATTATTTTGTCTCTTCACTTATCTGGCTCATTTAATCACTCCATCTACTCACCACCACGTCCTCATTCATACTTTTTGTTCCCTCGGTGACCCTGTTTCCATGGCTGAGAGCTGTGTAGGTGACTAAGGCTCCAGATATGGGAAGACAGCTAGGTAGACAAAGCACAAGGCAATAAGAGCAATAATAGAAGAATGTAAAAAATCTATAGAGACCTGGGACACAGAATGACTTAACAACTTAGAGGATTGGGAAAGGTGTCAGTGAGGATGTGGAAAGGAAGGTGCCGGGCAGAAGACATTCCAGACAAAAGGAACAGCAAGGCAGAGGTGTGAACAGCTGGCCTGCTTAGAGAGAGGTGAAAACTTCAGTGTGACTGGAGCCTGGGTGGAGGGTAGGGGAAGGATAAGGGATGAAGCTGGAAAGTAGGTTGAGACCAGGCTGGGACAGGCTGTGAATGGTAGGTTAAGTATGGGCTTTATTCTGCAGGTCAGTGGTTCTCAAAGTGTGGTCCCTGGAACAGTAGCATCAGCATCACCTGGGAACTCAATAAAGATGCAAATTTTCAGGTCCCAGACTATTGCATTAGAAACTCTGTGGGTGGACCCCAGCCATCTCTGTTTTAATATGCCCTCCAGGTGATTCCTAATGCATGTTAAAGTTTGAGAATCATTTTTCTAAGTAGCAGGGAGCCAGGAGAGTTTTGTGAGCAGAGGAATGCCATAATAGCACTCCAATTCAGAAAGCACTTTGATAGTATAGAGGCTGGACTGATTGGAGGGAATGAGAGTGAAATTAGGGCAGACAGGAGTGCAATCATGTACAAAGAAATACATCTGAGATGGTGGATGTGGCAAAATATCCTCCAAAATCTGTTCTCTTTTCTTCTATGGTTAATAGAACTCTTGATTTTTAATTGGACATATGGTTCTGAAAGACTAAATATCCCAGCTTCTCTTACAGTTAGGTGTGATCTTGTGACTAAGTTTTGGCAAATAGGATATAAGTGGTCATGTTGGTAACTATGAGGTTATACATCCCAGTGATGTGCCTTCCATGTTCCCACTTGCTCCTGGCTGAGATGAGACATGGCAGCAAGCCATTTTGAAACATGTGGTCAAAGATAACACCATTAGCACAGTGGAGCAACAGGATAAGAAGCAGTATCCCTCTTACCTTTTAGTCATCATACTACCTCAGGACTGCTTATGGCCAGATTGTTATATACTTCCACTTAAGTCACAATTTTGGGAGGTATCTATTAGAGAAACCAAACCTATATTCTAGCAGATACAGTGAACATATAACATACCAAGCGCTCTTTTCAAACTATACCTGCTTCCTTCTCTTCCTTTATTCTTTCCCTTTCTTCCTCCTTCCTTTTCTTCCTTCCTTCCTTCTTGCCTGCCTGCCTTCCTTCCTTCCTTCCTTCCTTCCTTCCTTCCTTCCTTCCTTCCTTCCTTTTATTTTTTTGCTTTCTCTCTCAAAAGAATTTGAGAAAGCTTTAAATTGAGGTTGTATACAATGAATTTCATAAAATACAAATATCAAGTTAAGCCCATAGGGATTATTAAGCATCAGATTTAGCTCTAAACTTCCTGGAAGCCAAGGAAAAATGGAAATAAGATGAATCAGTCTCAGAACATTTGATAATATCAAAGGAAAGGGCATCTCCTAGTCTTCCTGACAATAATTCCAATATTTGCTCAAATGGAGTGATAATATTCTTCATAAATTTGACAGCAAATGGAGATTGAGTTTCACATGGTGATTTCTTATCACAACCTTTGAAGAAAGCTCAGGGCATATTGTTAAAACACAACTCCTGGACAATGTGTTTTAGGGTGGGACCAAGGGACCAAGTTAGGATGGTAACACTTTACATGAGTCCCCTCATTTGCTCCTCTCAATAACCCTATGTAAGAGCAGGTAATACTGTTACTCTTATTTTACAGATGAGGAAACTAGGATATAGAAAGGGGAAGGGCCAGATCAGATAACTGGTGGTAAGCCAGTTTTGTAACCCAGGGCTGAGACTCTAGAGGCCTTATTTTAAAAGCCCCTCTCTGGACCTGCCAGCCACATATAAAATTAAAGGTATTGTGGGTTGAGAATCAGAGAAAAGCACAAGGATCATTGCCCCAGAATATGCCTATGTTAGCCAAAAGAGATCAGTGAGATCCTATAAATACTGGAGGAAACTCTGAGGCTCTTAAGATGGGGTGCTCCTGATAGTGTAAAAAGTACGGGTAGGCACCATGAGGGCAGAAGGGAAAACCCACATTTGGAGCTTGACTAGAATATGTGGGGCTTCAAGAATGTCAGGAGAAATAATATTACAAGCAGCTGTCCTAAGGCAGGTGTTGTCTAGAAAAGGCAAAGAGAACGCTTCTCCTCTGTCTCATCTATTAATGAGCACCTACTATGTACTACTATGTGCTGGGAACCCAAGTGACAGCAAGGGAACTAGCCTACTAGGTAAAAGGCACTTTCTAAGTTGTCTCATTCTCAAAATAATGCTACGAAGTAGGTATGATTATCAGTATGCCGTGTTATAGAAGAGGAAACTGAGGCTCAGAACAGTGAAATGATTTGCCCAAGATCCCACAGCTGTAAGGGTGGAGGTAGGGTTTGAACACAGGTCTGTCTGACTCCAAAGTGTCTTTTCATGCACCATCCCTGTTTCAACAGTAGGAGAGAAAAGATGTGATGGACATGACACTTAAATTCATTCTATTTCTTTGTTGTTGTTGTTGTTATTGTTTAAATAAAATTTAAATAATTGAACACCAAACTGGTATACACCCACCAAAAATGTTTCTTCAAACATCTTAGAGCATATAGCTTTGTTCTAATTTAGGATTATTTCTCTGAAATTGATTCCCAGAAGAGGGACTCCTGGGTCAAAAAGGCCTGGATATTATTTAAGTTTTTGATGTGTATTGCCAAATTCCTTTTAAAGATTTTAGTAAGTCATTTTCCCACTGGAAATGTAGAAGTATCCATTGCTCACATTAACATCGGTCTTCAGTGTTACCAGTTTTTTAAATTTCAAATCTGAAAGCCTATAAATGAGTTCTTTTAGTTTGGATTACTTGTGAGGTAGAAATTTTTCCATGTTTATTGTGTTTCATCTGTCTCTTTTGACCATTTATTGGATTGGATTCTTAGTCTGTTTATTGTCATTTTATGTGTTCTTTACATAATAGAAATTTTAACCTATTGTCTGTAAAACATTTCCCCAGTCTGAAGTTTGTCTTTTACTGTTGGCTATGATTTTGGAGTAGGGTAGGGGTTTTTCAGTTTGTTTCTAGCAATAGAAATTAAAAGAATGGTTTATTGTTTTGTAAATAAAACTGTTCATCTTTTCCTTGTGATTTCTTTCATTTTCTCCAATCTTAGAAAACCATTCACTCCTCCAATGGCTTATTTTCTGTCAAGTCCAAGAATTGTTGGAGCTATCTGAGCTGCTTTGTCATCTTTTTAATAATAAAGGAGAAAAGAGGATTTATTTCCTTTTTCTCTTCATAAATTTGACTGGCTTTTTGTCTTAGTACCTTGAAATGTGCTCATGGCTGGAGTGGAGGCTGTAGGTAGAAATATGTATATGCATTCCAAAAAGTCTAGAAGAATATGAACCAAAAATATTAACACTGGTTGTTTCTGACTGATGGGAGCAGGGCTGGGATGGATTTGTTATTCATATCTGCCCAGCACCCCTATTTCTTTCTGGCAGGATACCCCTCTTCATTCCTTGGGACTCTGGTGTGGCTGCCCATGACAGTACATTGCCCAATATAGTACCTCATTCTTCTGTCAATAGTTTTCGGGGCTAGCAGAGCGCATCAGAGTCCTTCCCTGAGTGTATATCTCCCCTTCTGCTGGGTTTAGTGGGAAAGCTTGGATTGCCTCACACCATGTTTTCTGCGAGGCAGAGGGGATCACTCTGCAGAGGAAAGGAAGTCAGCGTGCAAAGAGAGATCGAGACAAGGAGAGATGAGAGAAAGCGAATCCTATGAGTACTGCATCTCCAGTTGAAGTTTCCGAGCCCCTAATCCCTGATGTTTTTCCTTCCATCTAGCCTAAGCTATTGTGAGCCATACATAGTACCTCTTTGATGAAGCTGATTTAGGTTGGGCTTCTGTTACTCGGCAAGTGAAAGAATCTGACTAGTGGCAAAAATGGTCTTTGTCTGTTTTTAGTATTTTAGGTAATTTTCTTGCAATGATCACATATCATTTGTTTAGTAGAAATATTTTTTAAACAGAAGAAAAGACAATGTGTTTGATTAAAAAAGAAAAAAGAAAGCACTAGTGCCCTAGGACACTCTCAAAAGTAGACAAAATGTAAAACAGAGCATAAAAGTTGTACAAGTTCTCAGGACAGACAGCACCTTATCACCTTGGGAATGTTGTCAGCGAGATAAACAGGAATTTGTGGTAAGACAACTCTAGCTCATTGGGTGTGCTGGGTGGGTGTAGGGAGGAGAGAGGAGGGGCTCAGCCCTGGGTACAAAGTGTGCGTTCTATGGACTAGAGAGTCTGAGATATTGAGATTTAGCAGAGGGAAATTGCCTCTTAGGCCCCTGTCTCTGGACAAATCAGGTCCCTTCTCTGAGATTCAGATTACACTAAATCTAGCCCTCATATTTTGAATCCCTACAGTATTTCAGGCACATCTATTACTCATAGAATTCTCAGGAGAATTGAGTCAGTCATTATTATTCCCATATTCCAGATGGAGAAACCGAGACTCAGAGAGGTAAAGTGCGACTCAGATAAGACAGTCCCTAAAACCTTTCTAGGAACCTCAACCATCTTCCTCTCTCATCCGTAAACTGAGCATAATAAATTTACCACCCTCTGACACAGTTGGGAGGGTAAGAGAGGGAAAAGCCAGTTGAAACTGAGTTGGGGTAAGCATTGTCTTCTCCCCATCTCCAGTTGGAAAATGGAGAAATTCAGGAGTGGGGAGCAGCACTGGTTGGTAGGCGACTAAGTGGAGTAGGAGCTCGAAGCAATGTGCCTCCTCTGCTTAGCCGTGTCCAGCCCCACCCCCATTCCTTCTAGTTGCTCCCTCCTCCTTCACTCCGCACCGAATTTCTTCCCAAGGAAGGCCTTGCGCAAGAGGACCTCGGTCAGGTCCCTTGGCCCCCTGCCTGCCGCCCCAGGAGCAGTTTCATGCCTACCCCCTCCAGCAATCAGCTCCTGGCGCCTGCCCAGTCACGTGGCACTTCAGTCCTCTTTGGCCTGCTTCCTCAAGGATCCTTATTTAACTCCCTTTCCTTCCTCTTTTCTCCCTAACCCCAGTCTCTCTGGGCAACTCACCCATTTTTCAAGGGGCAAGTGTAGGGGATTGGGAATCAGCTAGCTCTGCCTCGTTGACAGACCTCGGACCTCATTTTTACTGTTTGTCAAATGGGGCCCCCACCTTGAGTGCTGGATTCTTTTCATTAACTACTTTTTTCCTGGCCTTTCCCTGCTCCCCCATTCACCAGCCCCCCGCCCCTCCCCCCCGCCATTAGTCTCTGGAGCCCTTCTGGGGGGCCTAATTCCCTTCTGGGCTCTGGAGGTGGGGTGAGGGTGAGGGGAGGATAAAGAAGCCCAAGAAGCCCAGTCTGGGAATTCCCAGACTGTTCTGCAAGAAACTCTACTAGGAGACAGTGAAACTGGCCAGCCTCTGGCATCAGAGACCTGGGTTCGAATCTGTCTTTGCCTTGGACCAACAACTGATTTTGAATCCTTCATCCTTCTGGGTCTCAGGTGTCCCTTCTGTGAAATGGAGGTCCTACCGGAGGCGGAGGGCTGGAAGAGTCCAGAAGAGGATCTGACCTGTGCTAGGGGTTCCCCTTGTTTCTCCCCCGCCCCCGCGCCCCTTCCTCAGCCCTGGAGCAGAGTCTCGCCTCCCAGTCTCTAGTCCCTGCGCCGCAGGCTCCTCCTCCACTGACATCAGAGCCGCAGGCGGGCGGAGGGAGCCATCTGAGCCCGAGCCGAACCCCAGAGAGAGAGCAGGCGGGCGGGTCAGGCGCAAAGAAGCGGCAGACCGTGGCGGGAGCTCAGCGCCAGCCACCTCGGGCCTCCCAGCCAGCCCCACGGTGGGGCAGCCGCAGGTACAGCCCCGGGCCGCCACCATACCGCCCCCCCCACCCCGCCCCGCTCCCCTGAGGAGGGGCGGCCGGACCCCTCAGCCAATGGATACCCTCGTCCAAGAATGGGAGGGGGTGCCGGGAGATCTGGATTGTGGGTGGACAGGGCTGGGCCTTTCTCCCCGACCTCTGCCCTGGGCTCAGCAGGTGCGCTAGGCTGGCCAATGAAGAACTGAGTGGAATAATAGAGGAAGGTAGGGAGGGGAGTGTGCTTGTGTGTGCTTGTGTGTGCTTGTGTGTTCATGTGTGTGTGCGCGCGCGCTTGTGTGCACACACGCTCAGCTGGGCATGAATGTAGAAGGGCTGGACTTCAAGAGGTAGAGATGTGTGTGGGCCGTGTTGCCGTGTGCTAATGTCTAGCACAGGCCTGTGGACCATATACAGAGTTTCCGTGTTTAAGTGTATCCTCATGGGTGGGGATGTCTGTGAATCCGTGCTTTTGTTGCAAATATGTGTCCAGGTGTTGTACATGCTAGTATCTGGCTCAAAAGGTAGTAAGAGTTGGGAGGATATAATATTGTGTACTGAGGATGTTCGAAGTTAGGCGTGTAAGGTGTAGGAGGAGTTCAGTTTGGCGTGTAGGAGTTTCTAGGGTGTATAGGACCTGGAGGTTGAAGGATATGAATGAATTTGGGATGTCTGGTATACAGGTAAGGTGTGTGTGTGTGTGTGTGTGTGTGTGTGTGTGTGTGTGTGTGTCATCTTGTCTAGGTGTATAGAGATGTGTGCCTCAGGGTGTGAAAGGAATCTGTTGGAGGGATATTTGTGTGAGGATGTCCGGGAGAGTGTGCATTGGTCAAGTGTGCTGAGTATACATATATTATCAGGTGTCAGGGTATCTGGGTATGGAGTGTGCTGGTCTGGTGTTTGGGTTCAGATGGGTAGGTGGGGCTTGGTGTGGTGTGTCTGGGTTCAGGGGTATGTATAGAACTGTGAGGGTTGTATGTGCCATGCCTCCAGGTACATTTTAAAACTGCCTCTAGAGCTTACCATCAGCTCTGCTTTCCTGAAGTTTCTGTGCCTGGGATGGGTGGCCAGGCCTCGCTAGGAAGGAGGTCCCATCCAAGAAGTGGGATCTCACACCAGGGCACCTTTCCCTCATTCTCCTTCAGAGGAGGTAGAAGGAAAGTGCCCTCCTGAGATAACACAGCACACTGGGCTGTTTCAGTCTCACCCCCCAGGGGCCTGGGATGGGGTTGAGAGGTGTGTTTTCTGAATGGGCCCCAGTCTGCCTTCATATTGGAAGGACCAGCTGAGGGCAGTCCCCTCTAAGGCCTTTGCCCTCAGCAAGCTTAGCTGAGGTCCCAGTGAGGTGTCATTTGAGAAACTTTGAACCCAGCCCCTGCCCATCTTCAGTCTCAATCTCCCTGTTCCCTATCTGATAAATAGAGAGTGAACTCCCACCTTCTGTTGACAGAGGTCTCAGCAGAGCAAGGTATAGACTGAATCAGGGTCAGGCGAAGTCAGGAGGGGTAGGCTGGGTGGGACCATTTCTCAGGCTTTTGGGACTCAGATAGGGAGTCAGGAGGGAGTGGGGTAATAAGAGGCCTGGTGAGCTCCAGCTGTGGCTGCTGTTGCCTTGGTAACAGTGCAGAAGGAGCTATTTAAAAATGTGGCTGAGATATTGCTGGAAGCCCAGGCTGCCGGAAACCTGATTTCTAAGAGGCTAAGCGGGGAGAAGGAGGAGGAGGGAGAGGAGACATCCCACCAATTCCCAGGGTGGGGCTGGGACATTGCTGGTTCTGGAAGGAACAGGGGGAACATCTGGGGCTGTGTGCTTCTACAAGCTGCTCTAGGGTCTTCTCTGCTGTCCTTACAGAGGACAGTTCCCCTTCAGTGTTTGGATTTGGAGAGAGAGAAACTGAGAGGTGGAGCTGAATAAATGAATGAATGAATGACTTTGTATAAAGACTTTGGTGCCACTGTGAAAGAGTTTCCTCTAGGCATAAGGATTTGCTGAATGAACAAATGACTGATGAATGAATGAATGTTGAATGATTTTTGTCGAATAAATGAATTAATGAATAAATGCAGGGTGCATAACTGAATGGGGCCTCCAGTAAGTTCCCACATAGACTATGAGCCCAACTGAGTCTTTTCCTCCCATTCCCTTTTCCAGGAGCCCTGGCTGTGGCCGGGGGACAGTGGGCCATGCCGGGGGCAGTGGAAGGCCCCAGATGGAAGCAGGCAGAGGACATTAGGGACATTTACGACTTCCGTGATGTTCTGGGAACGTGAGTCTCAGGGCAGGAGAGAAGGGAGCAGCTGTCTCTGAGCTAAGGGGTGGGGTTGGGATGGTCTTCACTCTTGGGCCTGGCTGGCTAGGGAGGCCATCCAGGGTGGTGCTTCTTCTGGTCTGTTGATCACTACTTCCTGTTTCCTACAGCCCAGGCCCTGCGGAGACCTTGCCATGGCCCAGATTGGTCCCGGCATTTCACTTCTGGCTAACAGTGGGTGGAACAGGGGCTGCTATTGTCACAGCTCCAAGTTCCTGTGAAGAGAAGGAAGTAGGGGAGAATGAAGGAGCCAGTTTATCCAACTTGCTGCCAAGAGCTGGGAGTTTTGGCCTAGGTCTGGGAATTGCAGCTGGGCATGGCTCTGTTCTCAGTGTTGGAAGTCCAGAAATAACTTAAACCTGGTCTCTGCCTTCAAATTGATACCAGACATGTAAGGGAGATAGACTGACAGAAAATGACAACAGGGTATGTGCTGGGCTCCAGTTAAAGAAGGGAATGAGGACTCTAGAGCACAGAGGGAGCAGTGTGTTCTATCTGGGGGAAGACTTTCTGGTGAAGGGGATATTAGAGCTGAGGACTGAAGGGTGGGTAGGAGTGCATTCGTCAGAGAGCGAGGAGGATAGTCTAGGCAAAAGGAATGGTATAAGCAAAGGCTCAGAGGCATGCTTTGTGTGGAAAGGGGTAAAGAGTCTGCTGGATTTTATAATCAGAGGCTGGGGGAAGAGTGGTAGAGGCTGGAGAAGAAAAAAGAACAAGTCCTGTAAGACTTCAGAAGCCAAGCTATGGAGGCTGGACTTTATCCCACAGGCCGTAGGAAGACATTTAAGACTTTTTGGCAGGTTTACAATTCAGGATGGTCTCTCTGGCCACGGCATTGAGGGTAACTTGAAGAGGAACAAGACTGGAAACCAGCAATGAGGCTACCACAGTCACTAGTTATTCTGATGATTGAGATTTCACCATGAGAGATGCTTTTCTTTTACTTATGACTTCTCATTATCCCAGGAAAAGCAAATATTTCTAGAATGAATACTCTAGTAAGCCCGCCTTAATCAATGAACTTCAGAGCAAGTGAGTTTATTTGTTCCCTACTAAGAGCCTGTTTTAAAGCACTGCTTCTCAAATGAAGTTTCTTGTTAAAATGCAAATTCTGATTTAATAGGTCTGGGTGGGGCCTGAGATTCTGCACTTGTAAAAAGTTCACAGTGATGCTGATGGTTCTTCAAGGATCTGAAGAGTGTTAAATTAGCCATGACTCAAATTGGTTTTAGCAGAAAAAGGTATCAATCATGCACACAATCAAAAAGCCCAGGGTGTAAACTTCAGGCATGGCTGAATCCAGGGGTTCACTTGATATTATCAGGAAATGTCCATTTCTCAGCTCTGATTTCCTTTGTGCTGGCTTCATTCTTAAGCAAGCTCTCCCCAAGTGGTGGCAAAAATGATTACCATTAGCCCTAAGCTTATATGCTACCAGCTTAGCAGGAAAGAGCACCTTATTCTCAAAGTGCCAATAACCTGGCTTGCATCACATGACCCAATTACATGGCTAGGGCATTGACTACTCTGATGGCACTAGAGGGTGGATAAGTGTTGGGAGGAGGCTAATCCCACCTTCTTGGTCCAGAAGTGGTTATATAACTCATAGGGGATGGAGGAGAGGCTGGAGGGAAGCTGGGGTTCCAGTTCCTCATCTCATAAATCCCCTCTCCCTGCAGAGGGGCCTTCTCAGAGGTAATCCTGGCAGAAGATAAGAGAACTCAGAAGCTGGTGGCCATCAAATGCATTGCCAAGAAGGCTCTGGAGGGCAAGGAGGGCAGCATGGAGAATGAGATTGCTGTGCTCCACAAGTGCGTGGCCCATAACCTGTCCCTGCCTGGGTTTACCCTACCTTGACCCTTCTCTACCCCCTTCCCTGATGTGGGCAAATCATTTAACCTCTCTGAGACTCAAATTGCTCATTTATAAAATAGGGTAATAATCCCCACTGGTCAAGATTGTAGAGAGCATTAGAGGCCCTTTATTTCAAGTACCTGGCACAACAACAACTAATATGACAAATGTGATTGAGATGTCACTGCTTATTTACAGTGGTTTAATCTGTTTAGTCAGGTCTAAAGATCAATCCTTGAACATGGCTTGAACCCACATCGCAGCTAGTGTTATCACTAGACCTACCTCAAGTTCTCCCTACATAATAAGCCACTCAACAAATTTTAAAATATCTATGTGCCGACCTTCTGACTAAATCAACACCAACTGGTCTATGAATTGCTCATGCTGATATGAAACTTGCTACCCTTGCTGGAAAACTTAGAGGATCTTTACTTCCAGTCTCCTCAATCTCAGTCTTCCTGAGATTTCTAACCACCCTAGGCAGGGATGAAATGATCATTTCCACTACTGGTGGTAGTGGTGGGGGGACTGAGGCCCAGAGAAGGCAAGGACTTACCCAGGGTACACAACAGTTCTGTGGCAGAGCTGTCCTCCATCAAGTTCAATCACTGCCATTGGTTCATTTATTGAGTATCTACTATGTGCCAGGCACTGTGCCAAGCATCTCACTTACCTGCATTATCTCATATGATCCTCACCCCAACTCTTTAGAGGAAGCACTGTCATTGGCTTCATAGTATAGATGAAAAAACTAAGGCTCAGAGAGGTTACACTCAATTCAGTGAACATTCGTGAGCACCTACTCTGCACCAGGTGCTGGAGGAACAGTGCTGGGTAAAGTGCGGAGGCTGACAAACTTATAAATTGAAAAAAATGTTTAATCATATATTGATCGGCACTGAGGTGAGAAGAATAGAATAGAATAGAATAGAATGTGGTAGAGGCAGGTTTGAACCCAAGTCTGTACGATGCCAGAACCTAGTGTTTACCTCTGTGTTCTCTTTCCTTCCAATACATTTTAATCAATCATAGTAAATCAGCTTTTCCCTTTGGGACCCAGATACTTGGTTTGTCCTACCTAGGTTTTCAGGTGGTGGCTCTTCGAGGTGAGGGTGGGAAGGTGGCTGAGCTGTCCTTATCTCTGAATCACCTCATTTCTCCTTTCAGGATCAAGCACCCCAACATTGTTGCCCTAGATGACATCTATGAGAGTGGGGGCCACCTCTACCTCATAATGCAGCTGTGAGTGGCCCTGCCTCTGCCTCTTCCTCAGAGCTCTCCCTGCTGCTCTGTCCCCCACTTTTTTGGCCAGACAGCCCTGTCCCCTGCTGCAGGGTGTCGGGAGGGGAGCTGTTTGACCGCATTGTGGAAAAAGGCTTCTACACAGAGCGAGATGCCAGCCGCCTCATCTTCCAGGTGCTGGATGCTGTCAAGTACCTGCACGACCTGGGCATCGTACACCGGGACCTCAAGGTGAGGTGCGAGGGTGTGAATAGCTGAGGCACCCAGGGGTGGGGACTCTGCATACTCCTCACTATATGACCTTGGGTAACTCTCACCGTTTGCTGAGCCTCAGCTTCCCATCTGCAAAATGGACCTTGTAAGCCCTAAACTGCCTCCTCCCATTCTAGTTCAGACATGCAAATGGATGCAAAGGTGAACTCTGCTGTCATTTTATCCAAATAACGTCTTGTGTCTTTTTCTGACAATAAAAGTCCCACTTGCTCTTTGTAGAAAACTTGGATGGGAGAGAAAAATATAATGAAGAAAGCCAGAAACCCCTGAAATCGTACTTCTCAGAGATTGTGATGGGGTTCACATGGTGTAGTGCATCTTATTCTAGTCTAGAAGACCAGATCTGATTTTAAATCCTGGCCCTGTTGCTCCCTAAATGTAGGTTCTCAGGCAAGTAAGTCAGTTTGCCTCTCAAGGCATCAGTTTCCTCATCTGCAAGGTGGGATTATTCAGAATGGCCTGGCAGGGATATGGTAAGGATGAAATGAAATCAAATACTAGCAAAAGATCTGGCACAAAGTAGGTGCTCAAAAATTATTTCTTTGGGTCTTCACAATAAACAAGTGCCTCCAACATCTCTGAGGCCATGTACTTTCTGGAACTTTTAACCTCCCTGAGAACTTCCTTGAGTTGCTTGTGCCTCCAAACAAGATGGCAGCCATGAAGCCACAGTGGCTTTTGGGGGCCCGTTGTTTCTCAGTAAGTACTTGGGAGACAGAAGGTTCTACCAGCCTCTGGCCGTCTCTAACTGCCCCTTTCCCTCGCTCCTGCCCTCCAAGCCAGAGAATCTGCTATACTACAGCCTGGACGAAGACTCCAAAATCATGATCTCCGACTTTGGCCTCTCCAAGATGGAGGACCCTGGCAGTGTGCTCTCCACAGCCTGCGGAACCCCGGGATACGTGGGTGCGGAGGGCCCTGGGCTGGGGCCACAGGCAGGGGAGGAGCCAGGAGCTGCAAGGCAGAGATTTGTCACCACCATGTCCTCTTCCCTCCATAGCCCCTGAGGTCCTGGCCCAGAAGCCCTACAGCAAGGCAGTGGATTGCTGGTCCATTGGCGTCATTGCCTACATCCTGTGAGTTGGGGCTTGGCTATTGGGGTGTGTGTTCTCCTCTCCCTTACTTTGCTCTCTTCCTCCCCTCTATTTCTTCCTTCTTACCATCCACATTTTAATCTACCAATTAATGACTAATATTACTTCATTCAGTAGACACTATGTTACAGGCACTGCATCGAGCACTGGGAGAGAACGAAACAGGGAGTGCTCAGGGAGCAGATACTCTAGTAGGGGAGACAGACAAATAAATAAACAAGGAGACAAATCTGTTTAAAACAAGTGAATAAATCTATAAAATAATGTCAGGTGGTAAAAAATGCTATGAAGAAAAATCATCAAGCAGGGTAGGGAGATGGAAATGGATGCCATTTTATTTTTTATTATTATTTATGCCTACAGCACCTGGTCTTTCTAGGTGGTCTCCCATCCAAGTACTAACCAGGCCTGACCCTGCTTCGCTTCTGAGATCAGACATTGGGCTTGTTCAGGGTGACATGGCCACAGACCATGGACTGTGGCTCCACTGGGGCACGAACCCAGGACCTTCTGTGTGTAAAGCAGATGTGCTAACTGCTATACTATGGAACCACATCTTGGTGCCATTTTAGATAAGGAGGTCAAGGAAGCCCTCTCTGTGGAGGCGACATTTGAGTGGTATCCTGAGGGAACCAGACATTCAAGGTGTGGGGGAAGAATGATTTAGGCAGAGGAAACAGCAGGTGCAAACGCCCTGAGGAAGAAAAGATGGTGGCATGTTAAGGACAGAAAGAAGGTCAGTGTAGCTGGACAGGAGTGAAGAAGGCAGAGAGGGGTAGATTCTGCCCCTCTTTTGTAAAAGGGGGAACTCCTTCCTGTGGGTCCTGTTTGACCCCCAGACTGCCCTGAGCTCCATCCCGAAGCCAATGGGTACACTGAAAATGGAATTGAGGATGAGTTTCTCCCTGCCCAGGCTCTGCGGTTACCCCCCCTTCTATGACGAGAATGATGCCAAACTCTTTGAACAGATTTTGAAGGCCGAGTACGAGTTTGACTCTCCTTACTGGGACGACATCTCTGATTCTGGTATTTGGGGCTTTGCCTTCTTCCTCTGGGCCCTGCCTCTGATGCCTTCCTCATCTGCTTTGGGGGTCTCCTCATTGCCTTCCTTCAGTCATTTCCCTAGCCCCAGACTAAGAGCTACCTTTGAGACCACTCTACCCAAGGTACTTCCCTCTGCCTGGCTCTGGTCTGAAAAACCTGTAAGCCATTCATTCAGCCTTCAAAGTATTGTTGAAAATACCTCCCCCACTGACTTCCCAATGCCTAGAATACCACATAAAAATTTTCATCTATCCTTTTGTGCTTCCTATTAGGAGGCAAATCTGTGAAATTTTCAGCATTTACATACCAGTGTGAATACACTGAGTAGAATCTTCTCTAAGAACAAGTTTTTCTTAAGAGACAAAGGAGAGAGCTGGAAGGCTGGGTTTGGGTGGAGGGCTTAGAGAAAGATAACATGTGGGGTGGGGTGGTGCATGGACAGATTTGACCTCTTGTCTTGCCTGGATGCCAGGCCAGACCTGAGGGGGGGGGGGTTCTGTCTTGGGGGTGTCCAGAGGCATTACCTTGCTGTTTCTGTCTTTGCTTTTGTCTTGGGGGTTCAGCCAAAGACTTCATCCAGCACTTGATGGAGAAGGATCCAGAGAAGAGGTTCACCTGTGAGCAGGCCTTGCAACACCCGTGGTGAGAGCGCCTATGAGCTGTGAACTGGGCTGGGGTCTGGGCCTCCCAGGCCTGCCGCTGCCTTCACAGATAACCCTCCACACACCCTACCCTAGGATTGCAGGAGATACAGCTCTAGATAAGAATATTCATCAGTCAGTGAGTGAGCAGATCAAGAAGAACTTTGCCAAGAGCAAGTGGAAGGTGAGACCACATCCCTAGTCCTAGGTCCCAGCCTCCCTGGGACTCCTTCTACCCCACTTCCCCCTTCTAGACCTCAGCTTTCACAGCACCTAACACCACGTTGCATACACAGTAACAGCTCAGGGATGCTTATCGAAGAACTTCATTCATTCATTCATTGTTCATTCATTCATTCATTCATTCATTCAGTGTTCCCTGACACCTACTGTATTCCAGTGAGGGTCCCTGACCTCCAAGTCTAGAACAGTATGTAATTCTTCTTAAGGAGATATCTAATCCAACCTACGGGATCCTGGAAGCAGCATAAACATGGTGATGGCCTGACAAACCTGACAGCTGAGTAGGAGTTAGCTAGGCGCAGAAGAATAATGTCTGAGACAGAGGGAACCAATGTACAAAGAGTCAGGGGCAAGAGAGTGTGTCCATTCAGGGAAGTGCCAGTGCTGGACTGGAGGGGCTGCAGGCACAGTGGGGACTGAGGGGCTGTGGGGCAGGAGCTCAGGCTGATCAGGGTCTCAGGTACCAAAATGGAGCCCTGACTTGATCCTGAGGATGCTGAGGAGCCCCAGAAGGATTTCCAGCAGGAAATTTCCCTTTAGAATGGGCTCTCAGGATGCAGCCAGAGACATGGAGTGAAGGCTAGGAGACCCCTTAGGAGGCTGTGGCAGAGAGGCACTCAAGAGGCAATGACGGTTTGGACCAGAGCAGTGGCAATGGGAACAGAGAAGAATGGATGGTCCAGGAGTCGTAGAAGTTGGAATTGACAAGTGATGGTAGAATGGATGTTGGAGAGAGAGAAGATGTCATGGTCTGGACCAAGTATTTGATTAGGGACAGAGTAGACAGTGGTATTGTTGCTGAGATGGAGATCCTTAGGGGCAGAAACTTGTCTTGGGGAGATGCTTTTGTTTTTTGACATGGTGAATGGAGAGGTGTGTGGGACATCTTGGTGAGTATGGTGAACAAAGAATGATGCACACACCCGGGCAAGTTACTTAACCTCTCTGTGCCTCAGTTTCCTCCTTTAACAACAGTGACACTAATAGTGCCCACCTCAAAGACTTCTGTGAAGATGAAATGAATTATTATGTAAAGTACTTAGAATGATGCCTGACATATAATGCTATATAAAGTGTTTGCTATTATGTGTATATGAATTAATTATATATAAAAAGTAATATATATATGTTTATATCCATACATTTTATGTATGTGTGTAAATATAAATATGGGTGAGTATAATTTAATAAAGCCTTGCAGATGTTTTGGGGGATTTTAGGGGTTCAATCAATAATACCTGAAAATAACAGAACCACTGCAAGAATCCCACTGCCAGACCCTGCCCCATGATCTCCCACTCTCTTAAAAGTCCCTTCTTCCCCCTCTTCCCCACAGCAAGCCTTCAATGCCACGGCAGTGGTGCGGCACATGAGGAAGCTGCAGCTGGGCACCAGCCAGGAGGGGCAGGGACAGACAGCAAGCCACGGGGAACTGCTGACACCAGCAGCTGGGGGTGAGGACCAGGGCTCTGTGGAAGGGCATGGATGGTCCACAAAGAGGTACCCAGGCTGGAGTGGAGGGTCTGCTCCTACAGCCAACTCTGTTCTCTCTTCCCATGTAGGGCCAGTGGCTGGCTGCTGTTGTCGAGACTGCTGTGTGGAGCCAGGCCCGGAGCTGTCCCCCACACTGCCGCCCCAGCTCTAGGACCCTGGATCCAGGGTCAGGATCCCCTATGTGGGAGGGGTTGGGGGCAACCTGCTCCCCTTCCCTCCCAGAACTGGGGAGTTACTCTGCCCTACCTCCTACCCCACCCCTTTCCCTACCACTCCTCCATTGCATTTTCCATACAAATGTTTCTATTTTATTGTTCCTTCTTGTAATAAAGTGAAGAGGATAAAACCATACATAGCTCTCTGTCTCGCTAGATAAGCCCACCCCACATTGTTGTGCCAACTGCTTGACTTGAGGGTGCCTAGCCTCTGAGGTAGTTCTAGAGAGTCCTCCTCCCCAACATGAGGCTGGATGGGAGAAAGTAGTGGGGAATGGAGCAGGAAGATATTGGGGAATCCCTTTGTCTAGTGCCCCTGACCTAGCTGTCAGGCCCTGTGGATCTCTTTCTGCGCTTGGCAGGCAGCTCCTGAGCTTGGCGAGGCTGGCGCAGGTCAGCACTGAACAGCACCTGGGGGTAGAGGGAGGAGAGGGTACTTGGGGTCAGGGCTGGTGGCAGTATGGGGAGGTAGAAGAGGTCCTGTGTGGCAGGACCTCTTGACTTTACTGGAGTCAAGGCTGGGGAGGGAGGGTGGAGAATCCTTTGGGATCACCTAGGGTGGCGATGGTAGAAGAGTCTACCGGGTCAGGGCTGGGAGAGAAATCCTATGGTGTCTGGGTTGGAGGAAGAGGGGAAGCCTAGGTACACTCACCGCTTGGGCCCAGCCAGCATAAGGTCCCCACAGCCTTCGGAAGAAGTTTCCTAAATTAGAAATGATGAAGCAAAATTAATTGGTTCCTCCTGCTCCCCATCCACAGTGGTAGGGTTGTTGGAAGAGGTGTGAGAAGTTTCTGCCACTTCAGCCCACTACCAGCCCTGGCATCCCACTCTCTCCCCTTACCTAATTCTTTGTTGGCCTGGGGGTTTGGACCCTTGGCTTGCGTAGTGGTGGGGTACCAATTGTAGTCACGTTGGGCGATCTGCCACATGTGGACGTCCACTGGCACAGCTTGGGGCTTGTCTAAGGCCATCAAGCAGATGCAGTCGGCCACCTTTGACAGACACAGAGCAATCCATAGAGGAGGAATGGCAGGATCCATGCAGCATCCTGCTTCTAGCCCCAAAGATAAAGCCAGCTACTTTACCTTTCACTCTGATGTTACTGTTATTTTATATTCTCAATCAACATATACCATCTATTAATAATTTAAAAAATAGCCATGATGAGAGTGCTATTGTGTGAACATCTATGTGGGCCAGGCTCTCATCTTAACGTGGGAAGAAAGTGGTGCTGTATCCATTTTGAAGACAAGGAAACTGAGGTACTGAAACGTGAAGTGACTTGGCTCAAGTTACATGGCTGGGAAGAGGCAAAACCAAGATTTAATGTTAGGCTGAAGTTCAGAGACCATTAAAAATAAGTTCATTAAACAAAAATTCATTTTCCCAAACGACAGGGAAGTATAAAGAAGAAAATAAAAGGCAAGTTCCCAATCATCTTATGCTAGCTAACCCTGTTGAAATTAAAAAAAAAATTAAGTACATGTAATTTCAAGAAAAGAATAAAATGAAAAGTAAAAACATCTTATTTTCTTCCCAAAGGTAACCACTATTAAGTTTCTTGTGATTCCTTCAAGAAATTTCTGCATACATATATATAGCAGTATATATATGCACCTAAACAAATGGCCTTCCTAAAAATGCATTCGAAGGGAAATGTCCTTTATACTCTTTGCATTTTCTTTAATAAAACATCTGCTTGTATACTTTTTTCCTGTCTGCTCTGTCTCCAGAAGCCAAGTCTGCACCCAGATCTCAGGCCTGCCTTGTCTCCTACTCTGCTACTCTCCACATGGGTGGTGAGGGTAGCTCCTACCCTCTGGGGTTTCACCTTGGTACCTACCTTGGTGCCCACACCAGGCAGGGTGCAGAGGGCCTTGTGGGCCTCCTCATAGGGGGCCTTGCGCAGCTGTTGAAGCCAGGGCAGCCCACCCTGTTCTTCTAGGATGGCTCGGGCACTGGCGCTCACATAGCGGGCGCGGTACCCTAGGCCCAGCTTCCTGAGTTGAGTCTCCACCTCTGGCCCTGTGGGGTAGGAGAGGAAAGGAGCAGGGGTCAGGCATCCTCAAATCCTCCCTGTCCTCAGGCTAGTATGAGCCCTCTAACCCACAGGAATGCTTTCTCTAAGCACCCCTTTCCCACCCCTTACCACACTCTGGGAGACCTCAGGACACTTTTATGTGCAAAGGAAAGGGATAAGGCCTGGGTTCTGCCCCTCTACAAATATTTTCTGAGCACCTACAACATGTTGGGCTCTGGAGCAGGGACTGAGAAGGGTTTGCTGCCCTGGAAGAACTCCCCGATTAAGTTCCTTAACCTTTCCAAAGGGCTATTCAAACCCACAATCTAAAATAATAGCTATAAAAAATAAAATAATAGTAATAATAGCAAAAGCTTCTTTGATCAAGTGCTGTGTATCAAGCACGGGCAAAGTGCTTTAGATACATTACCACACTTTTCTCAAGGACCCTGATGACAGTACTGTTTTTCCCATTTTACAGACAGAGAAATGAAGGCTTAGAAGAGGTTAAGTAACTTGCTTAAGAAAGAACACAGTGGAGACGGGATCTTGCACCTGGGTCTAGGACAGCAACACCAGTGCTCCAAATCCATTACACTCCCCTGCTTCATGATTGCTTTATTCACCCTTCAAGCCCTTCTAGATAGAAAATGTTATTCCCAGCCTACAAACAAGTTAAGAGAAGCTTGGAGAGGTGAATGAATTTCTTGAGGTCTTATGACTACTGAGCTGAGAGCTGAGACCCAAGACTGGGTTTCTAAGCACCAAAAACATTTTTTCTCTAGGCAGGCTGTCTCCTTGCTATGCAGTCCCCAATTACTTTGGTTCTCAAATCTACTGAGATTCTTGTCTCTGTAAAATATTTGTCTCACAGGGCTGCTGTAAAGAACATGTATGTCTTTGGATACAAAATAGTTGGGTTCACTGTAAAGACAGCAACTTGAATCTTCTGCATACATCCCATATGCTAAACACTGTGCTAGGTGCAATATGGGTATTCCTTTATATAACCCTCGTGACAACTCTGTTAGGTAGGTGCTATTATTTTCCCATCCCACGGATGAAGAAATTGAGGCACAGAGAGGCTAAATAATGTCAAATAGCTCAAGGTCATATAGCTAGAAGTGCCAAAGTTGGGATTCAGATCCAGAAGTCTGTCTCCAGAACATGAGTTCTTAACCCCGAACCACTGTAAACTGAATACAGATGTTTTTCTGATGAGGCACTGAACCCACAGGGCAAAAAGCACACACTAGTGAAGTGCTGACATTTCAGGGACAGATAGGGATGATGAGGTGTGACGGGATGATCAGACCAGGCAGGGTGTTCTGGATGAGGGCAGAGGGAAGGTAGGAAGCTTTGAGATGGGAGAAAGGAACGGGGGGAGAACTGAACAGACTATGAAAGCTGGTGGAGGACCTGGGGGTAGGGACCCATCTACTCACCAGCCAGGGCCTGCAGGCTGGGAAAGCCATGGTAGGTGACCTCATCAAGCTGGATGAGCTCAGGTCCGAAGGCCTGGCAGAGCCGCTCCACCATGCCAGTGATGCGGGCAATGTTGTTGTTGGAGGAACAGATGAAAGAGAAAAGGCACTCGATGGGGTCCTGTTGCAGGAGTCGCACACCTGGAGATTGGAAAGGCAGGGAGTATAAAAAGCACAGGCTGTCGGGAGTGGCCTCTCCCACCCTCAAATCCTAAATACCAAGGCTCCAGGGGGATCCCAGGGAAATAAAGGATAGCGTTGTTGGAGAAAGCAACACCAGATCCCTCATTCTTCACTGCATTTTGTGAGGTCTGGGTTCTCGACCCATTCTCTAGATAAAGAAGCCACAATATAAGTGCTATGAGGGTTGGGATTTGTGTCCATTTTGTTCACTGTATCCCCAGTCACACAACAGATGTTCTGTAAATATTTACAAAATAAATGATGTCACCTGCCCCAGGTCACATAGCCAGGATTTGGCTCAATATCCTTGTCACTACACTATGGTGATCAGCAGGACAATAATAATAGTAATAACTTCTATGCAACAGGCACTATTCTAAACCCTTTACATCTATGAATTTCTTTAATCCTCATAAAGTCTTATGAGGTGGTCCCCATTTTACAGATGGTAAAACTGAGTAAGCTAACCAAATTACAAGAACCCCAATCTCTGTCCCAGGCCCTGTACTCACCTTGAAACTTCTGAGCTACTCCTTTGAAATGGGGGTCCATGGAACTCCAGTGGTGATACAGTTTAGCCAGACTGACATCCAGCTGAAAGTACTGGTGCACCGCCTTTAACTCTTCTGGCGTGGGCCTGCCAACCTGGCCCTTTTCCCCTCGGTACACAGTGCAGTAGAGCTGCTCCTCAGTCTGGGTCAATGTCCATACCTGGTCCGCCAGCACGCCACTCCAGTGTGCAGGGCTTTGCTCCCTCCACCTGAGCCCCCAGGCACAGGGCAGCCCCAATACTCAGTTTCCCTTCCTGAACCTTTTGGGGCCCACCCAACCTACAACTGTTCCATATACAAAACTGATTAATGAATTATAAAGCAAAAGTGCTTTCTTTTACATCGATTACATCATTTGATCCTCATAACACTGCACAGGCTTATTACATCCACTTTATAAAGGAGGTAACAGGCTCACCGCTGTGCCTCAGTTTCCTCTTTTACACCCTGAGGTTTCTTCCATCACTCCCAACATTCCTTTGAACCCCAAGCCTGCAGTGCTGTGGAATCAGGAGCCAGGGTCACTCACCGGAAGGACTGTCCAGAAGCCAGAACCAAGTCCAGACGCAGTTCAGAGCGTGGACAGGGGATAGAGGACCACAGGGCCGGGGCGGAGGCTAGGGTACGGTGTCCCATGCTACCTGGCAGAAGGGAAGGGCTAATATTTCCACGTGACTCCGCTCCATAATGGCAACGCCCACCAAAAACCACGCTCCTTAAGGCCTCGCCCACCAAGTCCTGGCCTCTTCGTCTGTTTAAAGTAAGCCCAGATTCATTTAATTCCTCCATTCTCCGCAGGCCCCGCCCCTCCCACTAAAGCCCCGCCCCCCACTCTGTCCCACCTCCTGCTCCAAACCTCCGGCCAGATATATCCTCCCCCTTCCCTATGGCCTCTGGGCTCTCGGCATTGTACTGTGAGCAGCCGCGACTTTAGGAAGCGCGAGCAAGCGGATTCTTCCGGCTTTTCCAGGGGCCTGCCTCGCTCTCACCGGAAGTAGGGCTCAAGCCGGGTTTATTGGACTCAGAGGTAGCCAATCCGGGGGAAAGTAAGAGGTGCCAATGAGAACGGGCACGGAGGCGGGTGGGTGAGCCCTCCCGAGGCACCTCAGCGGTTGGCGCGCGCCGGGCTCGCTGCCTGCTCTGGTCCTTCTAGGTTTTTCTGCGCTCGGCGGGTTGGTGTGTCCTCGCACCCTGCGGACCAGGCTTAGAGTTTTTCTTCAGGCCCCAGTCCTCACAGCCTGATCTCCCCAGAGCCCTGGAATCCTCAGGGCTTGCCCACCCCCACAACCAAATTCACTGCAGTCTTCAGGGAGCCTCTCTACACCGCGCTCTCCTCGATCCACCTCCCATGACTCCCTCCTTCTCTGAGACTCGGACCCGGACCCGGACCCGAACATAGCTCCGGCCTTCCGAATCCCTGTGAGGAGCCTCTACAGAGTCCGTCTCCAGAGGATTGTCTGCGGTCTCTGGTCATAGGCCTCCTCACAGACTTCATTCTGTCGGAAGCCTGTCTCCACGGGTCATCCCGCCTCGGCCACCGTCTGCTGAGAGTCACAGCTGCTCCCTGGTCTCAGGGCATTCCTTCAGTGCACCGTCTCACACTAATGTGCCTAATGCGGCATGTGCAGGGACTTTCCCTGGAACTGGGAAAGACAACTCAGAGCCCAAGGACAAGTTCGTGGCTCTGAAGCCCTCTCTGCTTAGCCTGGATTTCAGGGCCGCTGCCCATGCCCTGGAAAGATGTATTATGTAATTTCTTCCCTTCTGGAGAAAGACAGAAAAAGCAAGGAGCTAGGAGACATGCACTTAGTCTGGGCGATTTTTCACCTAGCATAGTGATTTCTGGTTGCTGTATCTGAATTATATGACTGATCAGACTGCAAATTCTTTAAGGGTAAGATTTGCAGCTAATTTTTTTGTGCGCTATCCATTTTACCTAGCAGAGAGTACCAGGAAGGTGGTCTCATCAGACAAGTGCTATCTTTGTTTCAGTTCTTCCAAGGCCTCAGGTAACTACTTCCCATGATTGTCTCATGTGTAAGTATGCCAGCCCACAGGCGCCTATGACTTGGAAGGCATGCCTTCAATAAATGAATAGGAAAAGGTGCCAGGGTTGAGAATGAAGAGCAACCCCTTACATTCGTGCTGTTCCCATTTAACAGGGCAAAGTCACAGATAGTAGACTCAAGCACTTGGACCAACCATCCTACTGGCAAAGGACTTGAAGCATCTCAAGTTCATGAAGGAATGGGCATTAGACTCTGCCTCTAGAATTTCAGCATACTGGTTAAGCAGCCACCTTTGCAGACAAACAGACCTAAGTTCAAATCCTTGTTCTGACTTCCTAGTTGTGAGAACTTAGGCAAGTTACTTAATTTTTCTAAACTCCAGTGTCTTTGTGGAGATAACCACCCTGTTATTAACCTTCCCCCATAGTTAATACAAGGATTATATGAAACTATCTCAAGGTGCTCAGCACAGGGCCTTCCACTCAGTAAGTGCACAGGAAATGGAAACTGTCATATTATTTTTGCTGTTGTCTTACAAATGCAGCATGCGCAGCAGCCAGCAACCACTTGGGCCCAATTATTTACTATCCCTGGGGGAAAGAACCTCCCATTGCCCTGGCAGAAGACGAGAACCAATAATTCCAAACAGACCATTTATTTTCTAAGAATCAATATATTTTCTTCCTTTGAAATAAATACAAACCAGTTTGAAAGGTGGGGGGAATCTATGGGAAGAAGGGAAGTGGGGACAGGCCCCAATCTTTTTAGTACCAAATGACTCTGGCGCGACCCGGAAACGCAGTTACAAATGAGAATAATTTAAATTCTCCGTTAATTACAGTATTTACAACAGCAGGGGAGGGGGTCACCTAGTGCCCCTCTTCCGGGCTGGACAGACATTAATCCCACTGCTAGGCTGGGCAGATGCCCGTTCACCTCACCACATGCAGAGGCCTCAGGCCACTAGGCAGTTATGGATTCTCCTGGCATAAGCAGGCAGGGGTGGTGGGATGGCCTGTTTTATGCAGTGTCCTAACCTTGGCCCACCACCCTGCACTACAATGCTGAGGTCTCTGGAGATTTCTGGCCTGTGAGACCTCCCCTCTCCTTGTACAGAGCCACTATGGCCCTTGGAGTGTTCTGTACAGTCCAGCTGCACTCAGGGCAGGAGGGACCTCCCCCACCCAGCTTCCCCTGAGACTGGCCCCAAGACCAGGAATGAGTCAGTGCAGAGGCCGGTGCCACTCCAGGACAGTGAGCAAAGGGGAGGAGAGAGGCAGCAGGGCACTGTAGGTTGGGTTACACTGGGTAGCATCAGTCACTATCACTGGTCTCACTGCTCTGCTCGCCCTGAACCTTGCTGCGGTGCTGCAGAGCCCTGTGGTAGGCGATCTGCACTGACTTGCGGATGTTAGACTTGCGGCCCTCTAGCATCTTCTCTTTGTCAAGGTCCTGGTTCACGCCCAGAGGAACCAGCTTAGTTCTGGGCAGCCACTGCCTGTAGGATGAGGTGAAGAACAAATAAATCATTTCTGGGAGAGCAATAAACATCAGCCTCCCTCATTCCTTCATTCCTTCAAAAACATCTGAGGGCCAGGTTCTGGTGGGCAATGGGATTAGAGACCAAGAAACACAGTTCCTCCCTCAAGGAACTGCTCAAAGTCTAGTGATGAAAAGCCCACTCAACAGTCACACTGAGGAGTTAATCATAGGGTATTATTTATATATACAAAAAGGAAAAGCTCTGACCTAACCTGAAACAGGTACCCTGTCCCACAGGGTCCAAGCAGACTTTACTGATATTAAATATCCTCTGCAGACAATTAACAAAAAGACTACATATGTAAATGTGACAGAACAGGGATTCAAGCCTGAATGGTTTATCCCTGCTTTATCTCCATCTTGTCACCATGGAGGCAGAGGTAGGAAAACTAAGCCTGGAAGTCACCTTAGTCTGGGTGGGGAGCCACTCCTATAACTCTCACAGTTACTGATGGTCCTTTGTTTTCTAGTCACAGCTGTTTGTCAGCTGCTGCCCATTCAGTTGCTCAGACTCATGGTAAACACAACCCTTTTACTCAAAGGTCAGTCCTTCCCTCACTGATTTGTCATAGCCTAGTCTGTCTGTTGCTGGAGTTTCCTGGCAGCCTGCCCCCATACTCAGGGTTGCATCTGTGGCTGTAAGTCACCAAATGTTCCCCTCCTCCCTTACCAGGTTCGCTTGTTGTCAAAGAAGAGAACGAGGTAGAGATGCTCTCGGGCTTCCTGGGTCATCTGCTCCCCAAGTTTCAGCACCTCCAGTGGGGGCACAGGAATGGGAACCCCATGGTGGAACATACCTTCCCGGGGCATCTTTGGATCAATGATCTGAGGGTGTAATAAGACCTTGGTTTGGTTCAGACTCCTTCTTCCCCAAGACTTACCCTACCCAAGAATTTGGACACTACTTCTGAGGTAGGAACAGAGAAAAGTTCTTATGCTACTATGGCTCCTGACCCTAGTATTATGCTACTATTATGCTGACCCTTGGCTTTTTCCTATCCTGAACTACTTCAGAGCCCAAGGGGCAAAAGGAAAGAAGGGGAGAGATGGAAAAACTAAACGGGGACTTCTAAGTGTCTACCTGCCAAAGACCCTGTGTTCTGCAGCTCAGCAAAATAGGAAGTCTGCTAATTTTGAGTCTGCATTCTGGGGATGACAGGCAAGGGGTAAGATAAGAAAAGCAGAAGCCTACCAGAGCTGGGTATGATGGATACCCTCGGCATTTGGCCCACACCAGATCCAGAGCATCCAGCGGGGAGTCCTCATCCTCCGACAGCCAGCCAGCTCCCCGGCCCAGACTCTTCCTTACCACTTCATAGGAATGGGAGAGAGGGGGCAGATCAGCAGCCACGGGGCTGGTGAGGCCTGGACACTGGGTCCCCGGCATCCCTGGTCTTGGGTGAGGGTACTTACTGCTGTGGCCCACGCCGCGGCCAGTACCCACGGAGTAGGCCTCATTCTCAGTGCCTGAGGTATCTTCACTGCTGTCTTCTGGGAATGTGCCCCGAGAGAAGGAGGGCTTGCCCCTGCCTTGTTTTGAGGGTGTTGTGCTGTGGACAAGGAAAGTTTATCTCAAAGGCGAGGAAGACTTGGGAATGGAATGGTAGGTGTTCTCTCTTCTTTAAGCCCCCAGAGTCTAATAAGAGTTTTGGAAAACAGAGGCTACTTGAATTTCAAATTCAAAAGCCCTCACAGGCTTGGCAGTGGTTTAACTGATGTAGGTTAGATTTAGCAATGGTAGTGATGAGAGTGCATGCCCTGTCTAAAGGCGATGCTGGCCAGATTTTTTGCCAGATCTTATTTTTAAAAAGAATACAGTAACTGGAAATGTTATGTAGCACTTCTGGATTTTTTTTAAAAACCATGCTGGCCAAACAAAATATGCAGGCCAAATCTAGGACACAAGGCATTAGTTTACATCCTCTGTTCTAAAACATCAGCTGAACCCAGCATGATTCTCTCCATTTCATTATGGTGACATTCTCATCTATTCTATTATTTTGCAGAAAACCTTGGGTTTGAGTCACTTGAATGTAGGCTGAGATGGCTGCCACCCCACTTCCCATAGGGAAACCTGGAAGGGTATCCCAGAGGCGGTCCTTGATCTGGAGGGCCGGTACCTGGTCCGGTCTGAGGCAGCGCTGCTGCTGCTACTGCTGCTGGACTCAGAGTCTGAGCTGCTCCGGGGAAGGCTGCAGTCGTTACGGTATACCAAGAAACTCTTCTTCACTGGCTGGTTTCCACTGCTGAAGCCATTGGCTGGTAAGTCTTGTTTGGGGTGGGGGGGGGGAGGGGGAGGAGGGAAGGAATTGGTCAGAAAGATGTAGATCAGAGATGGCGTGGGGCTAAGAGGTACTTAAGAGCTTGGCTTCCCCTTCTGTGCTGGAAAATTCCTCCAACTTTGGCCAGCAGAGCTGGCTCTGGGCAGTGTCCACCACAGTTAGCCACAGCCCTGCTCCACCCCTTGTACTTCCCTTGGCAGTTACAGGCCTTAGGACACAAATGACTTAAAGGGCAGGAGATCCCCAAGGAAGATAAGAAGAGAAAAAGTGAAGTGATACAATGGAGGGGGCCCTAGATGGGAATCTAGCTGGATCAGTGTCTTTGGGCTTCAGTTTCCCAGTCTGTAAAATGAGGGGATTGAATTAAAGGATTCCTAAGGGCCCTTCTAGCTCTGACATATTATGGGCAAATGAAGGGATAGGTGAAAGTTATGTTGGAAAGGATGATAGCTTTGCTCACTCTCTTGAGGGGCTGGGTGATGGTGAGGCTCACCCATTGGGGGGTCTTCTGTGGATTTATCACTGTCGCTGTCTGAGCTCGAACTGGGCCGGGGGCTCCTACCCCTCTTGCGCTGA
Source organism: Rousettus aegyptiacus (assembly GCF_014176215.1). Taxonomy (NCBI): domain Eukaryota; kingdom Metazoa; phylum Chordata; class Mammalia; order Chiroptera; family Pteropodidae; genus Rousettus; species Rousettus aegyptiacus. The sequence continues at coordinate 119,850,921 of NW_023416307.1, read as the reverse complement.
CGCAGGGAGCCCATGATGGGGAGCTGGGGGGGCCCCACAGGACTGCCTCCGTGGCTGGGGGTCATCTGGCTCTCCCGGTTTTTGGGGGGCCGGCCCGGCCTCTTGGGCGGTCCAGCTGTCTTCGGGTTCTTTTTGGAGAACAGAACTGAGGTTCTCCTGCCCACCTCATGTGCGGGGGTTGAGGACATGTTGGGACCCAGGCCTGGAGCAGAGAAAGAGAGAAGGAGAGTTGGTGAGGGGCCTGATGTGGGAAGGGGAGATGTCCAGGGTATGCCCTGGGTGTATAGGACTATTAATCCAGCTAGAATTGGGAAGATGATTTGGGGGTCATGGAATTGGGAATATTGTCTCATAATAGCTAGTGGGGCAGCTAAGAGGCCCCTGATTGGGGAACGAGGGAGAAAGTACAGGTAGCTGTGCAGGAGAGACCTCTGCCTGGGGGATGGCAGAGGCTGAGTGTGTGCTGCAGAGTCAGTCTGGCTTGCTTCAGATTTCAGACCTTTGCTTGTCTCCTGGCTGCTGCTCTCCTCCGCGGCACTGTCTGTCTGTCCATCCTTGTCACAGGCTGCCGGGTGGGGTGTCAGACTGCCCCGGCTGGAGGGGCCATGCCGTTCAGGCCCATCCCGTCCAGTTTCCCGCTGGTGGGCAAGCTTCCGCCGCAGGGCTGTCATCTCTTTCTTTATCATCTTTGCACGCCGTGAGCGGCCCACACTCTGTTTGCTGGCATTCACTTCATCCAGCCGCTCCAACAACAACTTCAGCTGCTCTTCCACTGGCAAGTGCTTTTGGTTCTCCAGCAGGACCAGCCGCTCTTCCTCCGCTGCTAGGGGTGGGGATACAGAAGGCAAAGATCAGATTCAGGACAGCCCTCTGGGCCCCTCAAATCTGGGCAGGGAGCAAGAAGCCCACTCCTCTTCCCTCAGCTATTCATGAGGACCATTTATAAAATAGCAGCACCAAGATGTGGACTGGCAAACACTGCTATCCATTTACCCACTCTAGCTACTTGGGGAGCATTTCTGGGGTTAGCTTGCTGCTGCTCAGCCTAACTGCTTCTCGCCTAAACTGTTGGCTCCCAGGAGGGGACTTCTGGAAAGCTGTTCATCCCTGGCATTGGCCTCTATGTATGTGTGTGACTTATCACCCACCATCTTCTGTGTGGTGTGGGGCTTCTTCTCCAGCCAGGCTGTGGGGGATATGCATGCCCGTCTCAAAGTCAATGCCCATTTTTTCTGCCTGGCGCCGGGCCTGGCGAAGCACAGCACCACCCTGCTCACGGAGCCGCACTGCTGCCCGGTAGAAGATGGTGTCCTTGGCATTATACTTGAGGCAGTTGCTGACGATGAGGTTGAAGTCCTCCTCAAAATCATCAAAGTTCAGGTAGCGGTAAGCTTCCAAGTTCTGCTTCATGGTGAAAAAGTCCATGGGCTTTTTGATGTGGTCTAGGTAGTCAGGTACCTGGGAGAGTAGGGTAGGTGTGGCTAAATGGAGATATGCTCCTCATTCCCCCTGAACCCCTACTCCTAACACCACCCCCTGAAATGCATCCAGCAACCTCCTCCCACCACAGTTAGAGGCAGGCATATAGCACGGGGAAAGTAGAGCTGGATTCTAGTCCTGACTTTATCAGTCACAAGCTGTGTGACCTTGGAAAGTCTCTTAACCTCTCTGGGCCTCCTTTTCCTTGCCTGGGGAAAAAGTAATGAAATTATAGCCATATGAGGCTTAGTAAGAAAATAGCTAGGGGAATCCTCTGGAAATAACACCACCTTGCATTCCTGTATCTTTTACTTATTATTAAGACTTATAAGGAGGCTGCTGCCTCAGGCCTCTCATTTTATACCTTTTAGAGAGAAGAGTCTGCCAGTCAGGACCTAGGGCTTCAGAGCTGGTTCTTTAGGTGCTGAGCCTTCTAAAGTGTCCGTTCTAGGGTTCAGCACCCCGAAAGTGTCTTCCTGCCCTGGGGTTATTCACTTGGCAGACTCAGTCCCTGCCTCTGGGGAAGGAGTGCAGATTGCCTCCCATTCTGGGCCCTTGGGGTATGACAGGGATAAGACAGAGTCCAGGTGATGCATGTGGCTCCAGTTCATCCTGGAGCCCCAGAGCCACCAGCCCCTCTCTTCAAGGTTCCCTCCTAGTCCCTGGCCCAGACCTGCAGCAGGGGTCCAACTGGGAGAGGAACAGAAAGAAGGTGGAGTGAGGGGAAGGGATTCTTACTTCGTCCAATTCGGTTACCTCAGACAGAGGGACCGGCTCGCTGAAGATGTTGCCTGTGTCCTTCTCTTGGAGCTGCTCCAAGGTTTTGCGAAGGAGGATGAGGAAAGGGGTCAGCTGCATCTCCATGGCAATCTGCTGGACCTTGATCTGACACACATAAAGGCCCAATCAGCCAGGCCCAGGTCAGTCCCTGGTAGGTCTAAGGAGATGGTCACAGCTGGTTTGGGAATTTGCCTTCCTTCCTACCCACCACAGCTGAGTGTACTCACTCAGGTCTACCTTCTACAAGGCCCTGCCCTGTGAAACTCCCCAAGTACTCTGGCCTTTCTCTTCCTTGACTGAACTCCTAGCACTAGCTGCCTATATCACATAATTTAGGGTTTCATTCATGCTCTCCTGTGACATTCTGTTTCTGGTGGGTTCAAGAGTACACTGAGTACTAGGAGACCTGACTCTATTAGTCCTGTTGCTTCCTGGCCAGGGAACACATGCTTTTACTACTCCCAGATATGTTTTCTCCTCTGTAAAATAGAGCTGGCTCAGGAGCACTCACCGTCTCCCTTTTGAGTTTCTCCCGCTTGCGGATCAGCTCCACCAGCAGCCGAGCTCGCTCTAGGTCATGCCGGAGCCGCTGCCAAGACTTGAGCTGTTCTTTGAGGGCCCAGTTCTTATCCTCAGAATCTCTCTGTAGAGGTAAAAAGGGAGTCGGGAGATGATGAGGGAGCCAAAGAAAAGGTCAGAGGTGAGAAGAGCACAGGAAATGGGTCAAAGGCAGGAAAAAACAAAGGAAGGAGCATAAGGATTTACTGGAAGGTTTGCCAATTCAAGTGGGACCTCCTCAGCCTACAAGTGTCCCCTACACCAATGCTCAGTATACACTTGTTGAGTGAATGAATGAACAAACACATAGGAACAGTGCCCTTCCACCAAGTAGATAATTTGTAAGGATTTCATACTGATCCTGTTGTGAGGGCTAGCTTAAAAGAGGAAAGAGCCTAAGTAAGCCCTTAGACATTGGATGCTATAGTCGCAAATCTTGGTCCTTACCCCTCTGGCCCTAGTCCCCAGAGCCCACAGGGAATCTGACACAGTACCCCGACTTGGTCACAGTTCCTCTGAGACTGCAGGTGTGTCTGCAGGCGACGTAGCAGTGGGACCCCATTCCGTGACTGCCGCTTCAATGTCCAATAGCTGTGCAGCCTCTGCATGAACTGGCTCTTCCTTTGAATGGTAAGGCGGTTGGTGATTTTACTGAGCCTGGGAAGCAGGAGATAAAAATCTGTTGGGCCCTTATTTTCTTAAGTAGAACATGGGTCTCTGGCTAGTAAGAGTTCCTAATAGGACTAAATAGGGAATAATTCTACCATCAAAAAGGCCCGTTGACACTGGCCTTAAGGCAAACAGCAAACAGTGCCATCAGCGGCACCTCAGCAGACAGGAAGCCAAGCTCTCAGCACTAGACCAATTCCTGTGTTCACCGGGGGTCAGGGAGTTTGGTCCCTAAGACTGTTCTTGTCACTGCAACCCCGAGTGCTGTCTGACCCTAGGATAACCTAATCAGACTGAGCCTTGGAAAGTTTTAAGACGAAGCACAGCAGTAAACTATAGGAAATCAGCTAAACAGCACAAGAGAGAGTTAAAAATAACTGATGGCTGCAGCCCTCATTTGTGGCAGTAACCACTTTGCAACTCCTTCCCTGCTTTTCATTCCATTTCTCCCTTTAGAGCCAGACCATTTCTTCTATTGTAGTTGGTGGCTATTCCATCCTCCTTCTTCTAACTTAAACCGCACCATCAAAATGAAGGGTAGTGTAAAACACCTGTTAGGTTTGCCAAATAAAATGTGAAATTTCTGGCTCCCAATGTAAAAGTCAGGTGACCTACTGGAGCTAACCTCTTGGATTTTTTAAAACTTCTATGTAGCTCCTGAAAGGAAGAAGATAACCAAACACTGTCACTCCACTCAGGGGGCTGTCAGTGTCCAGAAGGGCTTCTTCTTCCTTCACTAGCTGTCCACCTGCTCCCCACATACCTGTGTGGCGGGATGCAGGGCACTGACACTACAGGTGCTGCTGCTCGCTTCTCTGCCAGGATCTTCCGCGCCTTCTTCATCTTGATCCGGGACTTGGCCTTAGCCTTCTTGACCTTCTCTGAGCTCCAACTCTTACCCTCATCTTCCTCTTCGTCTTCATCCTCCTCACCCTCACTGTGGGATAGGGCAGGCAGGCGGCGTGCTGAACCTGGGGGTGTGTGGATGTCGCAGTAGGCCGTCTTGCGGACGCTGAAGGAGGTACCATTGGCACCTGTCTCCCGCACAGGCTCCATCTTCATGTAAAGGCCGGCCTGCTGGGCGCATGTCACGTGGAAGGCTGTGTAGCAGTTGGCCTTGTGGCACTGGATGCAGGCCCCTGAGCCCCGCTGTTTGCAAATGTAGCAGGTCAGCTTCCACCGAGCTGGTGGGATGTGCTCAATGCTGTCGATAGGCTCTAGGAAGACTGTGTTGGCAAAGCAGACCTCGGGGATCCACAGGGCACACACTACATGGGCCCAGCGCCCGTCATCTGTCTGCTTGAAGGCACCACCCTTGTTGGGGCACAGGGCACAGTCCACAGCGCGGGAGGGTGATTGTAGGCAGCGGCGGCACAGCCACTGGCCCTCAGGGATGTAGGGGACACCATAGCATTCCTGGTGTACAGCCAGGTTGCACATGTCACAGAAGAGGATGACGTTACTGTTCTGGCACTCACCATCATTGCAGATACAGCACACAGCATCCTCATCCACTAGAGCATTGGGGTCACCTTTATTGTGGCTCTCAAAGTAGGACTCCTTCTCCAGCCGGTCCATTAAGTACTCAAAGATCTCCTGTGGGATGGGACTAACACCCTCTGTCTTCCGCCGCTCATTCATGATATCCAGCCAGATGTAATCCTCCTCGTCCATGTCGTACTCTACCTCTTCGTCCAGCTCCTCTGCTGATTTCTCGATGTACCTGTAGTGCACACAAGCAGCTCAGCATCATATGGTTGAGATTTCCCTGCCTTAAAGACAATAAATTAAATTTGCCAAGCACTCACTCTAGGCCAGATCTGTCTATACCTTTACATATTTTGCCCCCTTACCTTAACCCCAAGTACTATAGGTCCTATAATCATTCCTGTTTTGTGGAGAAGGAAACCTAAGGTTTGGGAAGGTTAATTCACTTGCCCCAAATGCCTTGTGATAAAGTGGTAGAGCTGGGATGTGAACCTAGGCTCATGTCCTAGCTGCTATACAACCTCCCTTGGGATACAGAGGCTCAGCCAGACTCCTAAAGAGAGGGTGAGGCAGCTAGGACCAATTGGGATGGTCTGGATAATGGCACAAAGTGTCAGGGGAAGGAAAGTTCTCAGGTATCATTTGAAAATTATATATAAATTGTTTTACCTCAAGCTGGCAATACCCTGAATGGAGCTGTCATAGATTTTGTCAGCTGTTGCTAGTACCAGCTTAGGGCTCCCTCGAACTATAGGCGCTGTGTTTGTTCTCTGGATAGCCTTGGGAAGTAATAGTCAGAACAGCTAAGATTTACTGAGCATTTACTGTAAGCCAGGCATTATGCTAAATTACCACATTTATTTTCACCACAGCCATCAGGTCAATGTTATTACCCACTGAGGAAACTGAAGCTTTGAGAAGTTAATTAATTGCCCAACACAGAAAGGTCGCACAACCAGGAAGTGGCAGAGCTAGGATTCAAACTCCACCCTGCAGCACTCACTGGACTAGCAGATGCCTAGAAGTCAGAGCAGGCTCCCCACACCCTTATCATGCTGTAGGTGCCCTGGACTCAAGTACTGTAAAGTTACAGGGAGCTATAATGGAAAGAACGGGACTTTGGCTTCTAATAAACCTAAATTTAAACCCTCCCTCTGATTTTGTGACCTTCAGGACATTACTGCTCTTTTCTGAACCTTGGTTTTACTGATGATAGAATGAGGATAATACTACTTACTCACAAAGATGCTGTCAGGACTGGCTGGAATTATAAAAATGAATGGGCCAAATCAAATGGCACATGGCAGGCCTTAGATAAATGTTAGTTCCTATCTCTCCCCTTCCCTCTCCACAAGAAAAATAGGGCTCTGGGTGCTAGAGTAGGCCAGGCAAGCATAGGCTCTGGAGCCATGCTTTGTATGACAACAGGCAAGTAGGCTAACCTTCTTGGCCCTTGGTTTACTCATCTCAAAGTGGTAATGCTAACATGTACCTATTTCATACAGCTGCTGTGAGCATTAAATGAGTTAATATAGGTAAAGTGCTCAGGAACAGTACCTGGCATGAAGCAAGTACGCAACAAAAGTTAGTTTTATTATTAGCTTTTGTATAGCCCTGACACACCTTGCTTTGTATTACAGCTGTTTATGTGTCTAACTCCTCTACTACAGGATAGAGGCAAGGATCACATCTGATTTACCACACAGAAATAGGCTCTCAGTGTTGTTCACTTGAAAGGCATTTGGCGGGGGTGCGGGAAGACACTGAAAATGCTGTGTCTATAGGAAGCAGCTTCTTCCTTAGTCCTTTACCTTTTCCCTAAGGTGACTGCAATATCCTCATCATCGAAAAAAGGGTGTGGCTCAGGGCTAGTGTGAACCATCCAGCCCCTTCCAGGGCTTGGCAACAGCTCTAAACTTTTTCTTTGCCATGACACATGTGATATTATGTGATGGTACATAATGCACCCCCACAGTACACCCAGATTACAGGCTGTAGCACAGATAAGGTAGGCTGAATGTCATGTATAATTCCTGGCATACCAGCTGACACTCTACCTTCTCCCTCCCTCTCAAGAAAGCATATCAGATACAAGCAAGAGAAAGTGGTATTAGATAGATGACTCCAAAGCTTCTCAAATTTATATAAAAAGCAAATAATTGCCAAAAACTTGGGCAGTTCTTTCAACAGTGGTAATAAGTTACACACAGCAAACTTCCTAACTGATGGCAGCACACCAGCTGAGAACTGCTGCCCTACAGAATGGACCTGATCCCCAGTAGAAGAGAGTGAATCTGAGTGGAGGGAGGAAGAAAAGGCACAGAAAGAGCTGGGCTGAGATACTTATCAGAGCAGAAAGCACAATTAGGAGGGAGAACAGGCCCAGAGAGGGGTCTGTGTGTAGTGGGTGGGCATGACAGTGCAAATAGAAAAGAGAGACAGTGGAAAGCCAGAAGGAGGTGGAGCTAGGCTGGAGAGGTAAAAGAATGGAAGAAAGGAAGGAGACTGGCTAACATGTGAACAGAGAGAAAAGTGACATCCTGGGCCAGATTAGTTGGGTTTCCATAGATTTGCTTTTTATGAGATTTAGTATAACTTCACATGGATTGCACTTTTGGTAAAAAAAACTTTTATATAATAACCTTTACAAGTCCTTCTCAAAGATCAGGCCTTCTAATTAGTTAATACCAAGGACTGCTCCTTAAATAACTCATCCAAATGCCCTCTTTGCCTCAATGCCGACTCTTAGAGGGAAGTTTTACACTTGGTTTTTATACCATCCTCTAGCTAAAGTTTCTGTATATAAGTTTACCACCACATTGCCCCCACCCCTTCATTTTTTTCCTCATGTTAAAGGTATTTAGCTGATGCTTGTGACTTTATTAGGAGCCACTGTGACTAATTTTGGGCAGGAAGTAGGATACCAAGAAACAAATGAAACCAATAAAAGGACCATTGAAGGAATACAAAACAAGTGATGGAACTACTGCTAACGCATGGTAAAGGATAAGTGACGATGACAGAACAAATAATGGGAAAATTACCTCTGCAGGTTTACAAATTACTTTTAGAACCTTATAAAACCATTGTCTCTAGTTTTCTACCTTTAGGCTAGTGGAAGAATATTAAACGTGCTCTGTAGATGGGATCACTAGAACATCAAAAGCTGCATGCCTTTCTCAAGGTCACATAGTGATGGAATGGAGAGAGTCAGGAACCAGAGAAGGGATCCTTTGATACAGTGGAAAACAGTATAGCTTTGGAGTCAGAGGCACTTGGGTTTGAATACCGGTTTAGCTACCCACTGGCATGTGACTTTCGGTAAGTCGGGCCCCCTTTCTGAACTGTGGTTTCCTCATCTGTGAAATGAGAACAATACCTACCTGAGAGGGCTGTCAGAATAAAATGAGGGAGTAGCTAGCTATAAAGCACCCAGTGCAGAGCCTGGCATATGGTGGTGTACACTAAGTACCACCATCATTAGCTGGGGTACCATTTCCTTCACTGCCCTGGCAGGACCAGTGTGCTCTTGCTATCCTTTATTCTTGCCACTGTCCTATCTGTTGCCTGTCACCTCTTTCCAGCTCCTGAGCCCTGCTCGATCAGTGTTCCAGAGTTGGGAGGTGAAGGTGGCCTTACCGGTAATAGGAAGTTGGCCGGGGTGGGGCATCAGGGGTGTCCTGCTCCAACTCCCGGTATACTACCTCTGGCAGCTTGGGTGTGGTACTGGCAGAAGCATTATGGTGGTGGTGATGGTTGGAGTCCTTACGCTTCTCCTTGTTCTTATGCTTGCCTAACTTGGGAGTTGCGGCTGGCGTCTCAGTGTTTTCTTTGTTGCTGCCATTCTCAGGGGCCTCCTCAGGGGCCTCCTCATCCTCTGACACCACATCCAGGTTGTCAAAGATGCTGATGCGGTGGACGCGGCCATGCAGGTCCACCTCCACCATGCGTTGGGCCTGTGCATAGCTCATCACCTCACGGCCTGGTGACTGGGATACCTCTGAGGGGCTTGGTGACTGCTTGTTGGCTGGGCGTGATTGGCGCCCCTTCTTCTTGTGCTTGCGGAGTGGAGTCTGTTGTGGTGGTGGTGGGTTGTCGTGGTCATAATGGTACAGGTGGTACTCGATGCCACTGTAACTCTTGTAGACCTTGCGGCAAGTCTCCACTGGACATTCATATGGTGGCTTAGTTGCCCGCAAATTGTGGCAGAAAGTCTTCACATCAAAGTCCACCCCCATGCTGTCACATCTAGAATGTACAGATCAGTTAGTACAGGCCTAGGAAGAGTTGCTGGCCACTCACTCACTCCATTCCTTTCAGCCCTCCCAAGGATCCTGGCCACCCCACCTCTACAGCATTTCCAAACACCATGACCACAATCTGGGCCTCATCACCTCTTGCCTGGTCATTCTGACCTATATCTTAACTCTTCCAGCCTAATCTCACATAATGTGGCCAGAGTAATCTTTCTACCAAGTAGCAATGGTCATTTTAATGTCTTGATTAGAAGCCTCCCGATGCTCTCAACTTACTTCAGGATAGTATCTAAATTTCCTGTGATGACATTCAAGGTTCTCCTTTCATTATCTGACCCTCGTCCTCCTTTCCAGACTCCTTTTCACCAGCTATGCTTCTGTCTATTCAGGGCAATATGCCGTTCCCTGAATGTTACAATCTCTGATTCCTTCAAGATAATCTCTATTTGGAATGCTTTCTATCCTGATTGGTGATTTCCTACTCATTCTTCAAAACCCAGCTCAAACGTCACTTCTAATATGATTTCTTCGTCTCTTCTTTGGGGAACTGTATTTCCATAGCATTTCATTCTCACCCACTAGACTGGGAGCTGTTCAGTGCAGACACGAAAGCCTAATACCTCTATATCCCCAGTATTTGGAATGTTGTGGACACTCAGTTTTTGGCAAATGAATGAATAACCTGTTGAATGAATAGCTGAATGAGGGGATCACCAGATTTGGAGCTGAGGGAGATGGATGAAGGCTAATGTTAGCTCACTGAAGAAGCTTTAATGGGCAGCCAATGATTTAGTTCTAGACTCTAGCAGAAATCACTAGATTACAGAAAGAATTAGTTCATTCTGAGGTCTTTAGTTTTAGCCCTATGGCCTGGCTCTGGCCCTAGTACCAGGTCTTAAGGGTACAATCAGGAACAAGACAATTCAGACACACTCAGCTCCATGCTGGTCCTCAGGGCCCTCCCTTTCTCCTCTCTAATGTTCCCGGGTGAGTGGAGACAGCAGATGGCACCAGCCCCCAGGAAGCCCAGCTTGGTCAGAGATTGCCCCAGTTTCTCCAGGCTTACAGGAGTTTTAACAATTCAGCTAGGGGCTTGTTACCATTCCAGGCAGTGCCACCCAGAGCTCCTTGACAAACAGTGACCCCCTCTAGGCCTCTCTCCTTCTGCCACTTAATGAAGCAAGTGGGCTGCTTCAGCCTCTCTGTCAAAGCTCCAGACTTCCACATCAGTAAAACTACTCCTTCAACTCCAGCTGGCTTCTACTTCCTACCTGGGGCTGTGTCTTTAAAGACAGACCAATCGGAGACACAAACAAGCTCTCTTTCAATGATGGGTCCCTGGCCAACGCAGCAGTTCTGCTGGCTCTACAGCCCTGGCTCCCTAAGTAACCCAGAGCCCCCCAGCAGCTTTTCCTCTGGGACTAGCGACAGAGGCACAGGGGAGGGAGCCGAGAACTTAAACCTGAAAGCCCGTGGGGAGAGCCCGGGGCCCAGGGGTATGGCAGCGGTGGAGCTCAGGGGGCTGGAGGAAGTAGGGGGCAGGGACCCGAGGGATCAGGCCCGGCCCAGGCCGTGCCCGCAGCCCTCCCGGATGCGGCGACGTTTCCCCTTTGTCGAAGTGTAACAAGTTAAACAAGGCTCCCCTCCTGCCATTGGCCATGGCAACCCCGAAGGGATACACTGTTGCCCGGGATGACGGCTGGGAGCGAATGCACTGTCAGTTGTGGCTGGAGCGGCCCGAGGGGCAGCGGAGCAGGGCAGCTTAGTGTGGGCCCACGAAAATAGCCAACTCCTTCCCGGCTGGCCACTCCCGCCCTGGTCCCAGGCCCGCACTCACCGGCCACCTGGAGTCCGGGCTCATCGCCGGGGCCGCCCGCCGGGGCTCCGACTCCACTTGGGGAGGCCGGCGGGGGAAAGATGGGCCGGGGAGGGGGAGCCCCAACTCCGGAGACTGCAGACCTCGCCACCCCGGCCCCCTGCCGCCTCACGCTCTAGCTCCGGTTCCCCAGGATTCCCGCGCTGACCCCTGCCGCTCCCGGTCCCGCCGGCGCCCCGGTGTCTCAACTCCGTTGGCCGCCTTCCGTTTCGAGAGCCCCTAAGTTGCCGGGCCTCAGGACCTGGAGCCACCGGAACAATGGAGGCTCCCGGAGGCAACGCGGGGACGGCGGCAGCGGAGACGGTGGCGGCAAAGGCAGGGACAGCAGCGGCGGCAGCAGCGGCGGCGACGGCGTCTGCGCAGGGTAAACGTGGTGCCGCGGCGCTGCCGAGCTGCACTTTCGCCACAGAACCCCGCCCGCCCGCTGAGGCTTGAGAGGCCATTCTCTGGGAGACGGGAGGGACGCTGGACACCCCACAGGGCTTCTCTAGCACTTCCATCTTAGAGTTGCGTTTCTGGAGACTGAAGTAGCGGTACGTGGGATCTGGAGTGGTCGGGCCGTTTGTGGCGAATCTGCGGCCACGGACGGTGAGCGCGGAGCTGGGCGTGAGGAGCCCGCCCTTCTCCCTTCCCCCTCTGCCTCCTCCCTCTCTTCTTCCTCCCTCCTGCTGGCGCCGCGGCTGCGGTAGGGACCTGGCCTTGGTCTCGGAGGAAGGCGGCGAGGCGGAGCCGGAGCCACGGGGCGGGGCTGGGGGCAGGGCCGGGAGCAGGAGGGACGCGGGCTGGAGCCTAAGGGAGGCCGGGAGTTATGGGTAGGGGCGGGGCGGGGCTGGAAGAGATTGAACCAGACTACGGAGCAAGGTTTGCGGAGAGTGGGCGGGGCCATCTGTAAAGCGGGTCCTGGTAAAGAGACTAGGGACTGAACGGGGACAAAGGGTGGGGCTAAACTGAAGAGCGAGCCTCAGGGAAGAAAGGACGAGGCTATGGATAGGCCTGGGGGGCTAGGTTGAAAGGATAGAGCTGGGAAGGACGAGGCGAGGTTTCAAGAGAAGGGGAGGGGCTTCGGAAAGGCAAAGGGGTGGGACTGGAGAGAAAGGGCGGGGCCGAGCTAGTGATAACGGGGCGTGGCCGAAGGAGAGGTTAAAAAGCTTGAGAAAGGTAAAGGAGCGGGACTGGAAGGAAGGTGTGGACCCGAAGGAAGGGGACGGATTTGGGGAGGTGCCGAAGGCTGTTGGCGAGTTAAAGGGCTTGTGTACGGTAAAATGGGATTCAGATACCTAGAATCCTGTAGGTTGGCGGGGAAATGCATCATGGCTACGGGTTGCCGATTGGAAGATGGTCTCGAAACAAAGCTGATTTTAATGTGGCTGGGCCACTAAATACCTGTGAACTAGGGCAAGTTGTTAAATTCTCCCTACCTCAAATTTTTTATTTGTAAAGCAGAGCTCGGAAGCTTTATTGTCAGTTCTTGGTGCCTTTGGAAAACTTGGGTGCCAGAGGGAGACCACTTGTTAAATAATGCTTGTTGCTGAACTTCTTCAGTTTTGCTATCAAAGAAAAGCGTGAAAGGGTCTTCCATGGTTGTGGGACAAAGACCAAAGGGTCTGGAAGCTTCTATTTTATCTTAATGCATATCTCGCATTCAACCCACTATAATGTTCGTGTTTTTGTATACAGTGTCTTCCAAAAACCATCTTAATAAAATCAAACGTTCTAAGTTGTTTGCTGGTTAAGATCTTGGGATCTGGAGTCAAACTGATGAGTTCTCTTCATTAAATGACTTAATCTGTCTGAACCTCAGTTTCCTCACTTGTAAAATGGAGATAAAATATAGTGCCTACTTCACAGGATTGTTGTGAGGATTAAATAAGATGATCATAAATCGCATAGCATAGTGTTTGATATGTATTTACTCAACATATTAGCTTTTTTAAATTATTATTATTATCCTCATACAAAAAACTCAGAATGGGTCAGAGCAGTTACACAGTTATTTTACAGCGAATTCATTTTGAGGTCAAGAACCCCTTTGAAGGCCTGATGAATGCTACAGCCTCGCTCCTCAGAAAAAAAAGAAAAACATACAAAGGCATGCACAGTTTCACTTATCATTTCTGAAAGTGTTCAAATGTCTAACGAAATGATTGGATGGCTGTGTATTAGGATGGGGATGAACCCAGCTGAAGCCATTCTTGCTCCCTCTTCCTCTTGGTGTGGTGCCAGGCTCTGGGTTCCCCAGCCTCCCTCCCAAAGACTCGTGCAACAGAGGTAAAGATAAGCTTTATTATTGGCATGAAGGCAGGGAAATGGTGACAGCGCCAGACCCTTCTGTGGGCGAGGGGGCAGAGGGCTTGACCAGCCAGCACTGATCCTCCAAGCTGGCCTCCCAATGAGTTCCAGGGCTCCATATGCCTCTGGCTTTCAGCAGAAGCAGTGGGTGGGCAGGTAGGCAGACTGCTAGGCATAGGATAAGTTGGCTCCTCACGGCTGCTCTGGAGCTGAGGTTGGGCTGGGGTTGGCAGGGGGTGGGGGACGAGGCTGGATGTCTCTGGTGCGCATATAGGACAGCAGCTGCTCTGGGATCTCTGCCAGCACATCCTTGGCTAGTCGGGCCATGCTCAGCACCTGGTTCCCTGATCGGTCGACATAGTCTCGGAAAGGGACAAACTGGGACAGGCACAGATAATCAATCAGGTGTGAGTGGTGACCAGGAGAAAGGACCCCTAATATCTCTTTACAAATATCACACTGTTTCCCTCTGTCTTGGGCAGCTTTCTACTTTTGCTTTCTCCCCACCCACTTTTTTATCTTCCAGTTTGTATTCACCCTCATCCCACTCCAGTTTGGCGTCACGGAGTTTACTGAAACTATTTTTGCTAATATTGTCAGCAGCCCCATGTTCCTCAATCAGTCCAGTAGATAGTAATTGCCAGTCCTTAGCTTTCCATTACATTTGGCCATAATCTTCCTGGACACATCTCTGCTCTTGACATACCACACTGTGGGATTTTCTCCTACCTTTCTGGATGCTTTCGTTCCTAATCCCCACCTCCTTCCCCAATTGCTCTGGATATACCTGATCTCTAAACTGGTACTTCTCTCTCTCAGTTGTCTTCCTGGGTGATTTTATATACTTCATGACTTTTAGAACTATTCCCTTATAACTCCCAACTTTATATATCTATCTCTAACCTCTTTTTTAAGGTCCAGGGCTACATACTTAGTTGCCCATATCACGTCTCCTTTCAGTTATCTTAGATACCTCAAACCCAATGTTTTCACAGCTGAATTCTAGCCGTTTCTGCCAAATCTACTCCTCCTTCAGCTTTTTCCTTCCCAATAAATGGGACTATCGCTTACCTAGTTGCTCAAGCTAGAAAACTGAGAATTATCCTTGAAACCCCCCTCATGCTCCAACCCCATTTACTCAAATCATCAGCTCTTGGAAAAAAATTTTTAAATATAATCTTTTGAACTTGCTTTTTCTCTCAGTCCTCACTGCTTCCATTCCCATTCCAGATCCCTATTGTCTCTCCTCTGCTACTTCAAAGGCTTCTCTCTCACCCTGCTTCAGTCTACCCTCCATGAAGCAGAGATCCTCTTAAAACGGATGTCTCATCATCTTACTTTCCTATGTAAAATTCTTCAAAAGCTTTCCAATTCTTTTAGAATAAAACCCCAAAATCTTCACTGACAAGGTCTTGGCTTCCTTTTTCTCTCACTCATTGTGATCCTGCTACCTTGGCCTCTTGCCTTTTCCATGATTGGGCCAATTCTTCTTAGCTCCAGGGCATTCTCACATGCTGCTCCTCTGTCTGTAATGCTTATATCCTCCTTTGGGTTTCAGCTCAAATATCATTTCCTCATAGAAGACTGCCCTGCCTACCCTACCTAAGACAGTTCTTTGTTATAGGCTCTCATAGTGGCATTTGCTGTTTTCTGGAGCACTTAGCACAATCTAATGAGATATTTAGCTGTGTGATTATTATTGGTTGCCTCCTCTAGAAGGCAGGGGCTTTGGTGATCTCCTACATTATGGATCCACACTGGCTGTAGCAACCTGCCTGTCTCTCACAAAGATTTTCAATAAATGCAGGAAGGCTGAAAGAATAAGGGGGAGAAAGGCAGGTGATTAAGAAGGCAGTAAGGTAGGGTGGCTGCCAGCTTAGTCTGTCCTTCCCACCATGCCTTTCAGCACCATGACTTCCTCTCTCTGGTCAGGTCTACCTGAACGATGTCCCGCTCTGCGTAGCGTCCCCTAGAGGACACGCGCACGTCATCACCATCCAACTCTTCCATTGCTGCAGAAAAGACACCCCTCAGCTGGTTGGCTTCTCCCACATCAACCCATGCTGCCCTCCTCCCTCTTCGCTCCCCTTTGGAGTCATCATGAGAATGCCTAATGGTTGTATCAAAATCCTACAAATATTAGGCATTGTTATAGAGTTATTTTGCCTTCCCACACATTTCATCCTGCCAGGAATCCCAGGAGGGAAGTATTCGTATCAACAGCCTCAGTTATCATGAGGAAACGGGTTCAGAAGAGGTCTGTGACTTGGCCAAGGTCCAACACAGGCAACCATATATCATTTTCGTAAGGCAGGCCTGGGTGCCTGGGTACCCAAATTCTGCTCTATTTTCCCCAGTTCTTGGTCTCATTCATGGTCACCCCCCATTCTACTCACCCTCAAACATGGCTGGTCCCACACCAACAATAATGATAGACATGGGCAGTGAAGAGGCCTGTGAGGGAAAGAGGGTAAATGGCTAGGGTGAGCAGCCATTATAAGGGAGGTGGCTGTGGAAGGACAATTCTCTGTGCATATGTCACATTTCTGTACATCTTGCAAGCAGAGGCGGTGATTCCTTTTGTCCCAGACTATCTTTTCCGGGACGCCTGCATAACAAACAGCCTTGAAAAATAAGGTGTCTTCCTTTAGAACAAAGGCCAGTTTCGTTTGTTGTCCAGTATAATAAAAGGTCTTACACTGGAACAAAGGGCAGGCATGCTTCCTGCCCATTATAAAAGATTTGGGTTCCCTAAATTCAGGGTTGCTGTCCTATAAAGCAACTGACTATGGATGCAGGTGTAATCTGGCCCTCTGCACATCATCTTCTGGGAATTGGGACTTAGAGAATCAGAGAAAATGCTGATACTTGAGCTACTGCTATTGCCGGGAATAACAAAGTCCACTAGTCTTGTGTCTTCTGCCAGCATCCACGAAATTGGAAGGCTAACTCGTTAGCTTGCAAGTAGGGTAAAACTTCAGTCCCATCACAGTTATTAACAGTAACCCCTCCCTGCCAAGCCCTCCTCAGACTCACACTGACGATGGCCTCCTTCGTCTGTGTCATGTCAGAGATGACCCCGTCAGTGATGATGAGCAGAACATAGTACTGGGAACCATCAGAAATCTTGGCTGCAGCCCTGGGTGAGAGGCCAAGAAAAGAATCCAGCTGAAAGCCCAGAGATGCCAAGGGGAACACCCCACCCCTAAAATTTCCACAGCCAGAGTGTAAGCAGCAGGCAAGGACTGGGGCTTCTGAAGCTCATGCTCCTTTCCCAGACCTGGCTGCCTCCCCCTGTTTGTCATCCTTTCAGTAACATTTTTGGAGCACTTACTATGGTAGGTTCTGCGTTAGGCACTGAAGGTACACCACGAGAAAAAACAAATCTATCCCAGCCCTCTCAAGGGAGGTAGACATTGATCCAAGAATCACTGAAATAGGTATAAAATTACACTTGTGATGAGTGCTGTGATAGAAAGGGATGCTGCTATGACAGTGTATAGTAGGGGATCCTGACATAGTCCAGGAGGTCAGTGAAGGATATCCTTCTTTAAGGATATGATGTTTAAGGATGAAGGAGAGGCTAATTGAAGGGGAATCATTCCAGGCAGAGGCAATAACATGGACAAAGGTCCTGTGTTAGTACTGAAGGAAGCCCACCCTGTCTGAAGCCCAGAAAGTGAGGTAAGTAGAGTAGACCATGTAGCCGAGGTAGAGCAGGAGCCAGACCACACAGGGCTTTTCGGCTCCTGGAAAGATTTTGGTATTAATGCAAGAGCAAGACCAAATGCTGAAGGCCTCTTTTTTTTCCCTCTCTCACCTATTTCTTCTCTTTCCCTTCTCCCCTCTGCTGACCATATCCCATTGTCTGGGCTGCTGGGTCCTCAACCAGTCTAATAGCTACTCCCAGAACTCCTTTTCCTTCTCTTAGCATCAATCTTTGAATTCAAGATTTTTCTATCTGAAAGGACTTCAGAAGTCATTGAGTCCAGTTCTCTTATTTTATAAATAAGAAAAAGAGAGCACACAGGTCATGGCAGACCTTGGTCTCTTGACTTCCAGTCTCGGGCTCTGCATTGGTTGGAAAAGATGGGGCTATACTATCCAATAAAGTAGTTCCTAAGCCATATGTGGCTATTGAAATTTAAATTAATTAAGTTAAATAGAATTAAACATTGAGTTCCTTGTTCACCCTAGCCATGTTTTAAATGCTCAATATCCATATGCAGCTGGTGGCTACCACACTGGACATCACAGATATAGAGCATTTCCATCATTGTAGAAATTTCTATTGGACTGTGCTGGTAGTTACGCTTGATATAAAAATCAGAGGAAAGCATGATGAGTAGAGAATTTAAATAGCTATGGCTCAGTTTGTCCAGAGCCTAGGATGGGATTGGATCATAATTCTCCTTAGTAGTCCCTGCTCCCTTCCTGAATTCTGGCCACAGCCTCTTCATAGACCTGGACTGGTACTATTTCCTTTCAACCACTCGTTTTACCAATAGTCATTGCACACCTGCTATGAATCAGGTACCAAGCTCAGTGCTGAGCATGCAGCAGAGAATAGGATATTGTCCTGGGGGAAATGGATGATTACACCATTAAGATACATTGAGGTTAGGCCTTTGAGGACATGATATCTAACCTAAGACCTGAAAAATGAGTAAGAGTTAACCAGCTGAAGGTGGTGGTAGGGGGATGGGAAGGTAAAGGGAAAAGTGCTCCGGAGAGAGGGTTTACATGTTCAAACCAACAGAGAGCATGCTCTGGTGGCACATATAGGCGCATAGAAGAGAGATGAGGCTGACGCAGTGGGTGAAGGCCTACTCATGAAAGGATTTGTAAGCCAGGGGCAGTGGGAGGCATAGAAGGGTATAGAGGTATCAGAGGTACATCTTTGGCTTCCTATAAATACCTGGCATTACCAGGGACATTTAGACCTAGAGATTGGTGACTGGCTGGAGGAGGCCAGTCTGTGCCCCACTTGGCTATTGTATAGGAAAAAACAAAGAATCATCTGTGATCATCAAAATTATAGCTGCACATTCGACATGCATGATCTAATTTAATTCTCATCACCATTCTATGAGGGAGGCTCATTTTTTCCCCTATTTTTTTTTGTTCTTTGTTTTTTTAAAAAATTATTTTAAAAATGAGAAAACTGCAGTTCAAAGACATTAAGTGGCATCCCCAAGGGATGGCGAAGCCATAGTTCAAACCCATGCTTGACCAATGGAGCCTAAAGTCTGAATTCTTGATGCCCTCACTTTCCATTCCCATTCTGCTCTTTAGATACTCCTCCATTCCATATACACCACACATTCTGGTCCTAGTATATTAGTCACTGTTTCCTGAGCTTGCCTTTTCATGCCAGTGTGCTTTTCACATGCAGTTCCTTCTACCAGGCTTATTCTACTCCTATCTTTGGTAAAGTCCTACTTGCCCTCTAGACTCAGCCATGCATTCCCCTCCATGAGTAGGCTACCTTGAGTTTCTCAAACTAGGTTATACCCTCCCCTTTTCTCCCTCCACTGTCTAGGATACCACCCACCAAGATAGGTTATCTGTCCTAAATGGGTTCTCACACCCCTGAGGGTACCAGCTCATGTGCCCAGGGGGACCCAAGGCCACAGAATACCTGGAGCATCCATTCTGCTGTATGACCTTGTAGGTAAAGCTAGATGACTCTAAGTATATTTCAAACACCTTTTTATTTTTTCTAAATTAAAGCAAACATGGACACTGTGTGAGAAGAATGTAAAATTTGCATGAATTTTTAAAATAAAATATAGGGACTTCAAAGACATTTTCAGTCTGGCTGCTTTCGGCTGCGCCCCCAGATTCCCCTGGGGGAAGCAGTTGCTTGCCTTTGCTGACAGGCGACTTCCTGGAAAAGTCTGCAAAGCTCTGGACTACAGAAGGTAATGATTTATTTATATTTCTGTCTCTTGCACCAAGGCGGGAGCTCCCAAGGGCAGAGACAAGATCTGATTCATCTGTGAGTCTCCAGTGCCCCAGCAGAGAGCTGAGCACACGGAAGATGCCCTTTGAATAGTAATAATGATAATAATAGTAACAGTAATAGCTAACACCTATAGCACTTAAGATGTGCCAGGTACTTTTCTAAGAGGTTGATATACTAATTTAGTTAGTCCTCACAACACCGCTATGATGTGGGTATTATTATCCCCATTTTACAATTGTGGAAACAAGCACAGGGAGGTTAAGAGTTTTGCCCAAAGTCACACAGCTAGTGAGTTAAAATGTTACATTGCCCATTTACTCAATGTTTATTGAATGAATGAATGAATGAGTCAGTGAACTTGCCCAAGATAATATTTAGGTCTGTTTAATAACAACAAAAGAATATATTCAGGCTCCAATATTAAGTGAAAAAATCAGTAATGAAATAATACATGTAATTTGACTGCAATTCTTGATGCATAAGGGAAAGAGTGTCAAGAACTATATGTACATCCACATTCCCATGGGCAGTATTCTGGGTGATTTCTTATTTTTATTCCTGAAATTTTCTACAGCAATGTTATATTACTTTTACAATTAAATAAACTACATCCTTTTTATGAATTAGAAAATAAATAAATCTTTATTAGGGAAAAAGGAAGGCTATGGACAGATATATAAATCTCTCTGAAATGCTTCCGCTTTTATTTTTTTGTTGTTGTTTTATCTTTTTACTTTCAAGCTCTCTTAGGTACTTTGTTTTAGTTGGGTCTCCTCTATTCAGAATGTAGTACAGTTTACTTTTTAAAATTCTATCAGGGAATCTTTTAGTAGGTGAGCTTATCCAACTTATGTTTGGTTTTAGTTCTGTCATTTAATTTTATTTGCATTTAAAAATAATTTGATATGTGATTTAGGTTTTCTTTACTTTGTATATTTTTCTGAAAACTTACTCTTTTATATTTAGAAGTTACTCTTATTTTTAATCTACTATTTATTGAGCACTTACTATGGGCCAGATGCTAATTTTTATATTGTTATTTAATTTTCACCTCCCAATAACCCTATGAAGAAGGTACTGTTGTTATCCATTATTCCACCCACTTACAGGGATGAAATGGAGGTTTAGAAAGGCTAAATTACTTTAGGTTACATAGTGAGTGGTGGAGCTAGGATCACTCCAAGATCTAATGCCAAAGCTTTTAACTTAACTGTTGTGCTATGGGCCCTTCTCTCTTTCCCCTAAACTTGAGGCTTGGGTTGTTCCCAAGGAATGGGACTAGGGTAATTTGTTGACACCATCTCTGCCCAAAGTAAGGCATTACGTAACCTCTTTATACCAAAGCCTGGCCAACACAAACTTTTAGCCTCTTCTTAAAGCCCAAGTCCACCCAAGAGTGGTCCTGATTATTTTTGGGAAGTCAGTCCCTGTCTGGGTCCCCTCATTCTCCCCAGCCCCCACCAGGTTCCCTTACCTGGCCACCTGGTTGATGACAGGAGCAAAGTAGGTGGGCCCGTAGAGCTGCACTGTGCGCAAGCTCTGGAAGTAGCTCTCCAGCACGCCCTCAATGCCCGCACAGTTGGGGTCCTCATCATTGTTGTTCTGTCAGGGAAGATGCCCTGCTGGGCTGAGCCCATGTGGAGTATACCCAAGAGTGCTCTGGTCCCAGCTCACTCCTTCCTTTTCCCATCACCCTTTCATGCTCCCCTCCAAACTCCAGCCCTGCTCCCCTCCCTGCTCTTCTACCCTATCATAGCTTCCTGCTCCTTACAGGTCCGTGACCCTTAGGAGAAATGTAAATAGAAGAAATTTGTCAACTTGGGTGGGCCAGAAGCCAGGACATGGAGTATAGGCTCTGGCCCATATCATACCAGGGGAAATTGATGGGAGATCCGTCCCTCTGGGGGCAGCTTGGCCCCAAAGCCGTAGGCTGGGAAGAGTTTGTCACTGTCATAGTCCTGGATGATTTCTCCCACTGCCTTCAGGGCCATGGCATAGGCGCTGAGCTGGTAGGGACTCATGTAGTGCAGGGAGGTGGGCTGCAGGGGATTCCCTGTAGGGACACAGGAGCCCAGCCTCATGGCCACCTTGCTCATCCACCTATTCACCTGCCTGCCTATCCTTATATGCATCCATCTACCTGTCTATTCATCTACTCTTTCTTTACCCATGTACTCCCTTATTATTTTACCCACCATCCATAAATTCATCTATCTATCCACTCATCAATCCACATATTTATCCATCTACTTATACAGCCATTTACCCATCTACTGGCATAAATCCATTTTTCAATCTACCTATCCATCTCTATCCATCTGCCTTCCTGTTCTCTTATCCAACTGTCCGCCCACCTTCCCATCCATCTATCCACCCACTTGTTCACCTGCCATTTCTCTTCCTTTCTCATCTATCCATACAGCCATATTCTTTTGTCTACCCATCCATCCATCCCTATCCATTCCATTCATTCACTTATCTGTCTATCCTCATATAGATCCTTCCACCTGTCCACTCATTCATTCCCCATCTACTTACCTGTTGTTTCTCCAGTTTAAACATCTGTCCATTCACATACCCATCCATACATACTACTGTGCTCACTCACCAACCCATCTACCTTTTCTGTTCGCCTGACTACCCATGCAGTCATTACTCACCATCCATTCATCTATCTGTCTCTCCTTCTACCCCTATTCTCTCCATCTATTGATTTTATCATCCACTTCTCGAGCTATCTACCTTTTCAACTTTTTTGACCCATTTACCCACCTATTTTCCTATACCCTCTGCCCACCCTTATACCCAGTAATCTCCCCAACACTCCTGCCCTAGTACGAGCCCGGCTGGGCTCTTCCTCAAGCCTCAACTTCCTGGGTAGTTGAACTCTTATCCCTAGTTTGAAATCCAGGCCAATCCTTAAGGACTTCCTTAGAATTCCTCCATATCCCATTCCCCCATCCATGCCTCACCATTTGAAGCTGTGAAGTCAATGGCTACTGTGAAGTTCAGCTGTGTCCTGTCAGGGAAGTAGATGGATTGAGAAGTGAGGGACTAGTACTCATACCAGAATTTCTCAAACACAAATGTGCATATGAATCACCTGGGGATTGTGTTAAAATGTAGATTCTGATCTGGATGGTCTGGGTGGAACCCAAGACTCTGCATTTCATACAAACTCCCAAGTGATGCAGATGCTGCTAGTCCATGGAGCACACTTTGGGTAGCAGAATTAAATCCCCACTGTGTGACAAGTGTGTACATTTCTCAGGTTTGCCTGCCTCCACTTAACCAGGCTTTTTCTTTCTCTCAGCCTCTTCCTCTTGCCTGTCCATAACTTTTGTCTGCGTCCCAGTCAGATTACTGGGGCATTCTTTGAAGATGTCAGATTACTGGCATCCTCCCAGGGGGGACTAGAAACTAGAGATGAAGTTCCAGGAAGAGATCTAAGATAACCAACATTATGCATTTTAGTTTGCTAAATATTTTAAAGTTTATATCTATGATCTCATTGGACCTTGACCATTCATAAATACAAAAAAGACTGAGGCTCAGAACTGGGAGGAACTCATTATTTTAGCCCAGAGTTTGGCTTTTGACTCACCCTCCCTTGATGTAATCGACAAAAGTGAATTCAGAGTCCACAGAGAAGGAGAGCAGCGTCACCTGTGGGACAGAAGAGGCAGCCCTGCTACTTTGGAAAGGACAATGGGGGTAGCAGAGGGAGAGAGGCATGATGTATCCAATACTGTCCAGTTTCAGAAAGGACAAAAAGGGGAAGCTGATGGAAACATATTTGGATTTCCAAAAGTATATTAAATTGAGAAATACAAGTTAGGTTTAAAAACATTCTGCAAAAGATTAAAGATCAAAAAATTTCCACAGGTGAGAAAAAAAGAAAAACTTAAATGGTGCCACCTTATGCCAAACATAACTAATCCAAGAAATCTGTGCCCACAGACTTACTGTATCCCCAACATTTGTCATGCTATGTCAATGGAAATAGAAACAGAAGGATCCAGGGAGGGCCAGAGCTCTAGGAAGCACTCACAGTTCCCGAATTGACATATTTCTTCTTCTTACATTTCTTCCGAGGGTTAAGTACCTAAGTGAAGAAGAGAATGGTGATGGTGTGAAAAAGAGGAAGAGAAGTACAGACTGAGTACAGTAGGATGGAGAGAGGACCTGGGTAACCTGAACAGGGCTGGAATTCTCACCTCATACACTGTGAACTGGTTCTGGGCCTTGCTCAGCTCCCGGTAGCTGGTGGTAAACTCACCGATGAAGTCATGGCTGCAATGAGGCCAGTTGTGGGTGAGCAGCAGCAGCTCCTGGCCTGGAGCCAGCCCTAAACCAGCCTTTTATTCTCACTATCCCCTGCTTCTACTTGAGCTGTGGGGCATTGGGGCTGGGGCCAAAAGAGGGGCCAAGCTAAAGTGAAGAGAAGGGAAGAGACAGTGTGCCAGAGAGACAACTGAGGGGATCAGTTGTATCCAAGATCCTGGCATCTATCATCGCCCTTTCTGGCTCCCAAAGCCACTTAGGGGTTCCTAGTGAATGTACTACCTATTATAGGTAACTGTTTGGATTAAGTAAGTACAAGAGAAGGCAGTACCATGGGGGGCAGTTCTACCTTCCATCCCGGTCCCAGTCGTACACATCAATCTTCACTGTTCTGAAATGCAGAAGATAAAATAGGCTGGGTGTGTATGATAAATCCTAGAGACACTCTCACCCAAAATCATACACAAATCATCCTCCCATCCACCCATTAGTCCTTTCGTCAACCTTCCTCCCATTTGTCGATCTGTTCATTCATCAATTCATGCACAAACCCAACCATCTACTGCTGCTACCTCCAATACAACTACAGCTGCTGTTTGTACCACTATTGCTATTCTTTATCATTCATTGAGTCTTTTTTCTTTTCTTTTTTTTTAAATAAAAACAATCCTATAGCATTTATTTTCATCTGGTAATAACACAAGGGTAATCAAAGCAATGTGAATAAATGTTTAAGAACTATACTCTCAACAGAGGACACCTAAAAAACATTAACTGTATTGCCTTCTCAATAATTTCTCACTTCATCAGTTATTCTAGTTGGAGACACTTTGGAGCAGAGTAATATTATCTCCTGTAAGTATGATTCAACCCAGCTGTTTTCTTGACTTTGTTTTAGAATTAATCTCTTCTGCATCATCTAATCAAAACCAACGACACAGCTCTCTATCTGCATAGTCACTTGCTCATAAAGCCACACCTGAATCCGAGATCTATTTTGGAAGTATCTGAAGATCAAGTTGATGGGCTGCACCATCACCTTCTTCACTTTTTGGCCCTAGCCACAGTAAGCCATATATACATTCCAAGCATTGTTCTCAGCACTTTCATAGTCTCATTTAATTTAACAACCACTTTATGAAGTAAGTACTATTATTCTTATTTTTGGATAAGGAAACTGAGGTACAAAAAATAGTAACTTGACTAAGAACCATAACTAGTAAGTGACTGAGTTTACATTTAAAATCAGACATCCTGGTTCCAAAGACCTTGCTCTGAACTAACTATGCCTAAATAATCCCCATATGACCATCTATCTATGTGGCAGTATACATTTAACCACATCTCTATCTAGCCATCCATTTGCCTATATATTTGCCAGTTCAATTACCTATCAGTCCCTACCTTTGTCCATCCATCTAACAATAATCTAGCCATTCACCAACTCACTGATGCATACAAACATCCATCTGTCTTTCCATTTATCAATTCCACCAAACACCCAACCATCTGATACCTGTCCATCTAATATTCCATTAATCTATATAACCATCCGTTTATGTGCCCACCCACCTACTCCATACTGCCCATTTCTTAGTTCATATGGCCAGCCTATCCATCTTCTTTATACTCATCCATCAACTAATCTATCCTTCCATCTACCATCTATTCATCTGTCCATCCATCTACCTGTAACTCCACTTATTTATCCTCCTGTTTTTCCAATCATGCCTCTGCCTCTCTATACACCAGTCTCTCATATACTCATCTATTCATTTATTCACTTACTCATCCATCCATATTAATCCATCCATCATCTGTCCATCCACTAATCCACCTGTCAACTCACCCACCAATCCTCTTATACGCCCATCCATATACTCATCCATCCAGTCACCAGCTCATTCATCCATCCAACCATCCATCTATGTATCTGCTCATTTATTTTTTCATTTGCCCTTTCTTCTACTCATCATTCCATCCACCCACCCACCCACCCACCAATCCATCCATGTGGCTATCCATCTACTTCCCATTGCACCCATCTTCATGACTGAAACTCTGTCTCACTGAACAGGATCCTCCAACATTATTAGGATACTTCTGCCATCATTCTGGGGGCCAGGAACCCCACTGTTAGGCCTTGGTTCCCTTACTCCTTAGCTTATGCTGAAGCACACCTGTCATAGTCTCCATTGCACAGTGCCCGCACAGGGATGCTGAAGGGCTGCCACACAGGGTTCAATGTGTTTTTCACAACCTCTGTCTTGTGGCAGATGGTGAACCTGGAGAGGAACAAGAGGATTAGAACCAACCTTTGAGGTAGGATTGAACCCAGAAACAGGGCCTGATACTCTTGGAGATTCCTCAAATTCTCCCACTTCTTAAACACATATTGTGTGCTGCTTTGAGTGAATTCTGGATTCAGGTCCTGGTGAAATCTAAGCTGCCCCATGCCCAGGCTCTGCCTAAGAGCCCTACTGGGCTCATGGTCACAGTGGGGTGGCCGGGTGCCATAGGAGTGGATAGTGACTCACGTGCCATCCTCATTGCTCCTATAGAACACAAGGAAGGGGTCTGATTTCCCAAAGAAATCCTTTTTGTCCAGCTTGTTTGCACACAGCTGCATGGTAGCGATGTCCTAGGGATAAAGTTGGGTGTTGACACTCAAATTTTCTATAGCCTCGGACATTCCACTAAAGGGAATTTGGGGAGAGAAGGGAGCCTCCTGGGTCTAGCATGTGGCCCTTACTGACCCGACAATTGCTAAGCTCCTCTGCGGTCAGCAATATGGTCCCACACTTCTTGCCTGGTACACCCCTGGAAGCAGAAAAAGCCTCTTTGTGAGGAAGGGAGAGTAGGCAACAAGGATTGGGGTGGCCAGTCTGGGATTAGGTGGGCCAAGGGATTCAATTTTCCATTTCCTGACAGTCCCCTGAGTATGTCCACCTTCTGTCCTGGGTGGCTCCTAGTGGGGAAGGGCCTAACTTTGACTGGAAAGGGGTCTACAGTCTGGAAGGTTGGAGTTAATGTAGCCTATATAGACATCTATCTCATAATGGTAGCATGGGAAAGACATAGGCTTGAGAGTCCTGGGGAAGTTACGTCCCCTTTCTTTGGGCTCTAGTTTTCTCTTCTCTGAAATGGAAATCATGCCCATGTCTCAGGGCTATGAAGATGTGAAGATATCTAAATGAGTGCAGGCAAGGAAAAGCATTATAGATATGAAGGTGTTTATGTCTCTCAAAGCAGATCCTGGTATCTACTATATGCCAGGCACTGTGCTAGGTATGAATCGGCTAGTTGGTACTCTCCAGCTTTGGTAGACTCTGCCCTCAGGGAGCTTCCAGGGGAAAGTGAGATGTCAAAGCCAATAGGCAAGTAGAGTGTGATATAACAGTCCTGAATGAGGGAGAGGAATTTCTATCCAGGCCTGGGGCAAAGGTCAAAGATGCTGTGCTTTCTGAAGACCGAAGAGTAAAATAAAAAAGACAAAGGAAGACTTAACCTCTCCTGACCCATGTGCATGAAGAATGCAGACCAGGACACCCATCGCCAACTTGCCTTGGGTCTCCAAACAGTCAAGAAACAAGGGACCTTGTTGATATGAGCCTGTGAACACTGATCCCCAAAGGGATTTAAAGTGTGGCAGAAAGAAAGCTAGTTCAGGAGTGTCCTGGCTTCGGGTCCTGCCTCCAACTTGCAATTTGATTTTTCCCACCTTTAATATGACAATGTTGAGCCATTTCTTTGACTTCTTCAATCTCTGACTGTGCTTTAGAAAAATGTGATTAGTACAGGGACTCTTTGCCTGCACATCCAGGACAAAGTCATTAATCCTACTCTACTGCCTTCTCGCATCCTCCTTGATGTTCTCCCTCTCCTCCTCACCCAGTGTAAATTCCGATCACTGATTATAATAATCACCACCTTGTGTCCTACCTATCTTCCCTTGCCCTTCTCTTAGTTTGATATACTTTTTGGCAGAACCATAGCCCTAGTTAAATCTAATTCTCTGCCTAACCCATACTGCATCTATGCAACTGAATATGGCCAGAGAAAAATGCACAATCATGCTACCTGGTCTCATTTTAAATGTATGACCACAAACTTCAAGAAGGTCCTTAATAATATTATATATTCCAATTCCCTTCATTTTTCAGTTTTGCTAGATGGCAGTTTCATTCCTCTCTCTTCAAACCTGAACAGCCTCCTCCCCACTCCTCACTCTCAGCCAATGACCTTGTTTCCTACTTCACTGACAAAACTGAAACAAGCAGAAGAGAATGTCCACAGATCTACCACCACACCTTCCCCGCCTCCAGTTTCTTCACTCACACAACTGTGTCTTCCTACCGTTGCTATAAATGACTATCCATGTGCCTATTTATCCCTCCACTGTGTGCTACATTCCATATCCGCTTGCCTACACAAGGACACCATTCCAACAATTCTCCCATCTTTTTGTGATGTCAGTTTTTTAGTTTCTACTGGGTCATTCCCAATAACAGACAAATGTGGTATAGTTTTTCTCATTTTAAAAATTACAAAACTACTCTTGACCTCACTTTCCTCTCTAGCCACCCTTCCTTTTCTCCTCAAGAGGTTTGCAGTAAAACCCCTTGAAAAATTGCTTGACTCCCATTCTTCTCTTCATTCTTTTCTAAACATCTCCAGCTGTTACCCCACCTCTCCTGCAGAACTGCACTTGTTCAGAGTCACCAGTAACTGCCACCTTGCTAAATCCCATGGCCAAAAAAAAAAAAAAAAAAAAAAAAAAAAAAATACAAGTAAGTAAGTAAATCCTGTGGCCAATTCCCAATCTTTACCTTACTTGACCTGTAGCAGCATTTGACATGGTTAGTCACTCTCTCCTCTATGATATATATCCTTCACTTTGCTTCTAGGACAACGCCACCTTCTCTTGGTTCTCTTCCTACTTCATTAATGATCCTTCTTAGTCTCCTTTTCTAGTTCTAATTCCCGGAGTTTCAGTCTTTAGTCTTCTCACTTCTTGCTCACTGCTTTGGTGAGCTCATCTAGTCTCATGGCCTTAAAGAGCATCTAAGACTCATGTATCTTATTGCATGTCCACTCAGATGTCTGATAAAAATTATGAAATTTAACAAATCAGACTGAACTCCAGATGGAAACCCTTTATAACTTACTCCTCTCTCACTTAAAAAAAAAAAATTATTTTATTTTTTTAGCATCTCCGTTTATGGCAACTCCATCCTTCCTGTTGTTCCAGCCAAAGGCCTTGCTGTCATCCTTGATTCCTCTTTCTTTCTCACATTTATATTCAATCTGTCAGGAATCTGTTGGCTCCACCTTCAAGATATATCCAGAATCTGACCACTTTTCCCCTCCTTCACTGCTACCACCTGGATTACTGTAATAGCCTTCCAAATGGCTCTCTGCTTTTACCTTTGTCTACCCAAGGTTTATACTAAATCCAGCAGTCAGCATCATCTTTGAAAGTATCGTCAGATCATGTCACTTCTCTGCTTAGAACCCTTCAGTGATTCCTGACTCAGAATAGAAGCTGAAGTCCCTACAGTGGCTATAAGGCCCTAACTGCTAACTCTCCAACCTCACCTCCTCCTTTCTTCCCCCGTTGCTCACTTGACTCCAACCACGCTGGCCTCTTGCTGCTCTTTGAACATATCAGGCTTTTGCGTTGTCAGTTTCCTCTGCCTAGAACATTCCTCCTCCAGATACTACATGGTTCACTCCCTCACTTCTTTCAGGGCATTGCTCTGAAGTTACCTCTCCAAGAGGCATACCTAACCACTTTGTTGAATATTGCAACTCCCACCCACCCAGCATTTCCAATCCCTCTAAGTCTTCTTCACTTTGCCTTTTCCCCCCTAACAGTTATTGTCTTCTAAAATATTATGTAATTTACTTATTTATTATGTCTATTCTGTAGGCCTCTTCTCCCCTTCTACAGTATAAGCTCCCTGAGAGCAGGAACTTTTGTTTTGTTCACCATTACAACCTAAGTCCCTTGAACAAAGGCTGACACAGAGTATATGCCCGGTAATATTTGTTGAATGGATAAACCCCTAGTGCCTAGCACAGGGTATGGCATACAAAATACTAACATTTAGTGAGTAATGGAAATTCCTGAGAACTCTTTTTAGTGAGGGGAAGCATCCTGGAGGAGAAGAGCTTAAAAGTGGACCTTAAAGGTTGAATCGGACTTAGAAAAAGAATGAGAAGAGAGAGAAAACATATCAGGCCTGAAACCGATCTGAGCAAAACCCTGGAGACTAGAGTTTCTGGACAGGATGATGCGAACCATTGAAATCTCCTGACCCGGGGAATCAGCCTTCACTGCTTCCAGGTCAGCAGTGTCTTTTAGAGGAGAATTTGGAGCACCCACCCTTCCCCCCTCATCCCTTCCAGTTTTGCTCACGTGAGGGGGCGCTCTACGCGGCTGCCCTGGCCTCCGATCACCTCTCCCAGGGCCAGGAAAGCTTGTCCCAGGAAATCCTGCACCGGGACAGGGAATCAGCAAGGCCGGGAGGGGCTAGGGGTGCAGAGTCTCAGCCCGGCCCAGCTGCAACAACCAGGGTGTTCCGAGGCAGCAGGACGTCGCAAGAACCATCGCCTGGCCTGTCCTTTAAAGTGTGTGGGGGGTGCCCCTAAGCAAGCTTCTCTTGGGCCTAGTACTTTAAACTGCTCTCCAGGATGCCATCCCACACCTCACTTCCACCCTCCTCACCCTGCCCAGCCCGGTTCAGCCTCACCTTCTGCGGGTCCCAGCAGCGGCCGAGAAGGAAGAGGAGCAATGAGTAAGAGGCATAGGTGGGAAACTGAGGCAGGAGCAGGAGAGGAGGACCGGGAGAGTGGGTTCGGGCCAAAGAAGGTGGAGAAGAAGGTGGAGTCAGGGTTGAGGGTGTGGGAGGGATCCAGGGAGGGTCGTTTAGCACGGGGAGCGCCGCCTGTGTGTCCAAGCCCGCAAGGGGACGCTCGCTCACCGGTTTGGAGATGTTGGTTTTGGAGTCGACGTTGTACCTGGAAAGAGAGTTGAACCAGTGTGGGGCTGAGCTGGTGGAAGAGAGCCTGGAAAAGGGGTTGTGTTTCGAGTCCTGGTGAAAATTGTGAGTAGAGCGAAGGGCTTGAACCCGAATTTAACCTGGATCTCCTTTGGGGCAAGAGTCAGGGTCAGAAAGGATCAGACCACGAGCGAGGTCTGCTGGGGGCGGGGTCACATGGGGGCGGGACCTAGACGGAGGCGGAGTTAAATTAGGGAGCCTAGTTGCAGGCAGGAGCAAGCCTGGGTAGTGAACTGAATTGTATGTAACCTAAGGGCTGAGCCAAGCTAGATTTGGGGGTGGAGCTAAGACTAGAATGGAGCCCTTCAGAATGGGATCGAACTGGGCCTGAGAGAGGAGCCAGCCCAGGAGGCCAAGTGGAGGCGGAGCCAGCCAGAATTTAGGGTGGATCCAGGTGGGGAGGCGGGGTGGTCCAAGCTAGAATTCTGGGCGGGACTCACACATCGAAGCGCAGATTTTGCTTCTCTTCAAAAAAATAGTCAAGGACAAATTTGCGCACGAAGTCTGGGTTCAGCGTGTTGTCGATCACCTCGGTCCGTCCGAACTGGATCGGGGCGGGCAGGGAAGGTGCCAGGAGTCAGCACGGGGCCTGTAAAGGGGCAGGTGATTCCCGGGGGCAGCTCTGGGCTGGGAGAGGATTCCCCGACTCACCTCCCGCCACTCCTGGCTGGCCCGGCTCTGCGTGTAAAGCACCACCACTGCGGGCGGGAGCAGGGGCAGGGGAGGGGAAGACGTCAGGTCCGTCCGCACCCCCTCCCCGCTCCTCAGTCGCACCCGCGCACCAAGTTCCCCCGCACCCCGCCCTGGTGCCGCCTACTGGGGTCGGACTTGGAGAAGGTGTCGAGGTCCAGCAGGTTCCTAGAAAAAGCAACAGACAGATGGACAGAGGGCGGGTCATCCTGAAGCCCACTGCCTCGATTCTGCCGAGCTGGGTACCGGGGGGAGGCATGGGGCTCAAATCGCACCTCCCTCTCCGATTACTATATCTAACCATGGGTCCGCGTTGTTAGCACCCTGGACAGCACCGGAAATCTCTGTCCAAGGACCGTGTTCCTGCGGACTTGAGGCGTATGAGTCCACACTGTCTCCATGGGCCCAGGAAAGAGAGTGAGCCCCAGAACTTTGTCCTTCAGAGGCCCAGACCCTACTGCATTCTGGCGACCCAGCTTTTGATCCCACAGGCTGAGTGAGCCATCTTTTGCGGGTGGGGCTGTTCAAGGAAACCCCCTCCCCGAACCTGCGAGACTCCCTGGAGTCTGCATCTGAGATTTTCAGCCCTGTACGCTTCTCGCCTCCCCCACCCCCGCCAGCCTCCACCCCC
Organism: Rousettus aegyptiacus; assembly: GCF_014176215.1. NCBI lineage: Eukaryota > Metazoa > Chordata > Mammalia > Chiroptera > Pteropodidae > Rousettus > Rousettus aegyptiacus. The sequence continues at coordinate 119,818,889 of NW_023416307.1, read as the reverse complement.
AGTCTAGCTCCTGTCTGCACCGAGCCCCCCGGAGCTGGTTGGGGCCGGGGCAGTATCCAAGCCTTTCTCAGGTAGCCCGCTCACCGGCAGGACACGGTAATTTCAATCTTGGTGGCTGGGACGCTGCGCTCAGAGGCTCCGCTGAGAGACATGGCTGGTTGGGTGGCTGGAGCCGCGGAAAGCTAGAGGCAAGCTAGAGGCGGTGGCAGCGGCGGGGCCAGCCCATGTGCGGTGGTGGCAGCGGCAGTGGCTGCACTCCCTCCAGTCCTGCGTGCTCTCCCACCGCTCACTCCTCCTCTGTGTCCACCAGCGGCAGCGACTCCAGATGGCAACACAGCCCCGCCCAACCCTGCGGGTGGCCCCCGCCCCGTTGGAACAGCCTCTGGCCAGCCGGGAATCTCGTCCAGACCCCAACTTCAGCCTACATCTTGGGAGTCCTTCTGGCACATTTCTCCCAGGCAAAACCAAAGTCCCCCCCTCCCCGCCCCAAAACAAAACTGTCCACGGTGCTGAAGAGTTTGGGGCGCCTGGTAGGCTATAGAGACATTTTCTCTTCCTGATCCCGGCCTGCCTAGGTCTCCGAATAGGAAGTTACATATTTGTTCTCATTCGCTGTGTGACCTTGGGCAAGTTACTCAACATCTCTGTGGCTCAGGATCCTTCCTTATTGGTAGAAAGGCCACAATAGCACCTATTGGGATGTCATAAAATCTTATGAAGTCAACTTGAGAAAAGGTCTGAGCACAGGGGATTGCACCCAGTAAGTTCCAAGAAATGTTCGCTGGTATTATGTCCTTCCTCTGGACATTTGTACCAATGACCTCTTTTGTGTTAAGTCAAAGCTCAGTAAATGGCTGTTAACAGCATAGTATAAAGCCCTTTGCCCAGTTCTTTGAACTCCTTGACTTCATGGTGTTAGAGATGCAAACAGTGAGGATGCAATCCACCCTAGGTCACACTGTAGATGAGGGTGATGGTCATGCAGATCCATCCTCCCCACACCAACTACTGCCTCCAAAGCCCCAGAAGCCAGTCCCTCCACCATAGGCAGGGGCTGCAGGTCACCTGTACCAAGACGGTGCTGCTTGAAGAAATTGTGAAAAATGAATACCCCACCGCATTCCCAGATAAATGAAGGTATCAGCAACCCCAAGTCCAAATTTCAGATAGCTCTAGGAATGTGCATAGATAAACAGACATCCTAGGTGATTAGGGCCCACTCAAATCTGAGGACCATTACTATACCTTAACAGCCTGTGCCCATATGCCCCCACCTCACTGAGGAGACTATCATGGCTCAGGAGGTACCTTAAGTGAGTCTCCAGTTTTCTTTCTGTTTTATCTGCCACTCCCAACCCCTTCTTCCAGCACAAGGACAGTAAGAACCTTCCAAATAACTCCACAAAGACAGCAAACAAATGAGGATGCCAGAGAGCTGCTGTTCGAAAAGACTTTGATTTTATTTTATCAGTGTCAAACTGCCTATTCTCAGTGCAAGTGACTCCTCCTCTCCAGGAAACAACAATGACAAAGGGGTCATCTTTCATGAAGTCTTGGACTCCACAAGGCCCCACAGAAGCTCCATACAGTTCTGGGAGTTGAAGGAAATCCTGGCAAAGACTAGGGTGGGTGGGAGGCAGTGTCAAGAGGGGTGGCGATCACCAGTCAGGAAACTCGGGTTGTAGAACCCTATCCTTGGCCCTGCTTGGCTTTGAGGCTGCCATGTACATGATGGAGAAGGGAGAGTGAGATTTCCCCTGGCTCTGAAGCACTCCTTGGCCGGGCATGGCTTTGATTCTGCTCAAGGCTCAGGTGAGAGAGGAGCAGGAAACTGTCATGGGCTGGCTGCTTCATAAGGTGCTGCTGCTGGTGCCCCGGAATCCAACACCACGAACAAACTGCTCCAACAGGCCGCCAATGGCACCAGAGGGACTGGGGGCTGCTGCCCGAAGCCCCACTGTGCTGCTGTATGCAGCCAAGAAGGCTGAGCGCACCTCCTGCAGCCGAGTCTTCCGCTCATTCAGGGCTGCAAGCCTATGGGGAGGGAAGAAGGGAAAGAATGAATGCATTACTTTGGGGCAGGATCCAACATCCTCATCTTCATGCTACAATGCTTATCCTTCTGTCTTCCCCAGCACAAGCCCAGCATCTGTCCTATGGTCATGCCCCAAATATTGACCATGTTCCCCTCTTAAACCATTCTTCTCAGTATTCAGGCTATTATTCTTACCTAGAAGCAGTACCTTTTATTGGGGCACTGGCTTGCCTTTCCATGGGAAACAACCATCTCTGTGACTGAGGAGAGGGTAAGCCAAGCAGGAAGGAGGTTGCTTCAACAGCTGTTGGCTTCCATTCCTTAGTAAGAACAAACTGAGGAAGAAGTCTTAGACCTAACTGTAAGGAGAGACTCCCAACACCAAGTTGGGTTGACCAAAGGCCTCACCTTTCTTGGGGCCAGTACCTGAAGCATCCTGGGAGAATACTCTTGGCAGTGCCTTGGAGAGGCCAGGGCCCTCACGGGAAATCCTGAGGCTCTAGCTACACCTTCAGTCACTGTGGTCCCCAAGTAAACAGCTAGAAGAGTGCTGCCTCTTCCTTCCCTGACCTCTACAGGCAATGATCACAGATAAAAGATAAGAAGCCACTCTTCCCTTCCTGGCCTGGAACTACAAGAAGGGGAACAAGTGCACAAAAACTCATGCTTATCAATGCATGAATTCCATATGAGGCTGTTTAATACCTTGAAGGGTTCTTTAGTAGAGGCCTGAGGTACCAGCCACATCCAACCTCTGGACTAAAAGGTTATGCAGTCTAGGAGTGGGAGGGATGTGAAATCAGAAGCAAGGTCAAGAACTCACATGGTATTCCCTCTAACTGTTCCCTGGAGAAAGGTGACACACATACATTAGATGAGCCCTCATGTTCCTATCCACCTAAGCACCAAGACTAGCCCTAACCACTAAGTTACTCCAAAATTTTCCCAAAGAGATCAATCCCTAGGTAATCCTTCCAGGAATTTGTCAGAAGCAGCAGAAATGTCTGCAATTCCCTAGCCCAAGTGACTATGCGCCCCTGGGCCTGGGGAACAGATGGAGGTATGAGGATAAATGAGAGTCCTGGATAAGTATGAGAACAGACCTAGGGAAAGTAGATTGGTGGCAGTGATGTGTGTGTCTGTGCATGCATGCATGTGAGAGATGAGTGGGAGAGGGAGCATGGGGCCTGGGGGAAGAAATAAGGAGAGAATAGAGACAGAGGTAGACAGAAAAATGCAGCAGCAGGTTCTAGGGTGAAAAAAAGTCAAATAGTTCACGCAGCAGCACTAAGAAAATGGAACTGATACTGGATTCCTGCAATACCATGAACAACTCAAAAGTCTTTTTTTTGGCACTGGGGGAGACACATGGCCCTAGATCTTCTTAGGTTTCACATAGGCTGGAGACCACTGTGTTCTTCAGCTTTTCTTTAGAGCATACAACCAGGAGAAATTCAGATTAGTAGTTTGTGTTAATGGGGAGCATCCAAAGGTCCATACGGGTGCATTCTCACTGCCCCCTATTTCTGGGAGGCAGAAGGAGAAAGATCACAACATATTTAAAGAAAAGAAGACTGGAGCCCAGAGAGAATATGCAACATACTTGAGGACACACAGCAGGCAACAGGTAGGCAGGGACTGGAGCTACCACAGCGCCATTCCCTCTCAAGAGATGAGCTAATAGGCTTAGAGAAGGCTGATGCCCCAAGACATAGCTGGTGAGCATGACAGCTAGTACGCAGACTAAATTTCTCTGACAACAAAGCCCAAGCACTGAACTCACATACTGTGTGACCTCACTGGAATCAACCCTGACCCCACCCCCACCTTGCAGTCTTGAGGTCCATGAGCTCATGTAGAACCTAGCTCTCTTCTGGGTACCACCAGAACCAAGCAGAATTCTGAACTAGGATCTCAGAGAGCTACCCGAGGTATAAATTGCAGGACCTAGGACTACAGTTGCCCATTTCAGTGGCTAATGCCAGGTAAGTGAGGGGTGTTATCAAGCAGGGGCAGAGATGTCTGTTTCCTCCAGAGATAGCACTTAGGCTGGTATGGCTGAAATAGTTAAGTCCCTACAGAAAGGTGCCTAAACCTAAGGGATCTTGGTTTTCATCTAAGGGCACTAGTGGCCTCCAAAGTTCTTGGGCTACACCCCAGCTGCAGAGCCCCGGCCTGAGTACCATCCTGGAATCCTAAGGTCTAGCCCCTTCCAAATGGCCTCCAAGGGATCCTTCTCAACTCTTCAGGGCAACCTACCTCCCACCCGTCAGCATTCGTGGGTACAAGCTGGATCCTGGTGGTGGGGATGAATGCCCAGTACCTGAAGTTCATTCAGCCCATGGTGGGGAGGTGAAGGCCCTCAGCCATAGCTGAGGAGCAGGCCACTGAGGCTCTCCCCTCACTTGACATCCATGAAGCAGTAGAGCATGCACGGCGGCAAGTGATTGCCGGAGGTAGCCACTCAAGCGGATGCATTATGAGAGTTGGAAGCCCAGTACTAGAGACTTGGAGGGGGAGGATTTTATAGACCTGGGATTTAGTATTGCTCCAATTTTCTTTCCTGACTAGGGGCAAAAGCAGAAGACAAAAGTAGGGGTGGAGGGGAGGTTGGCAAGAAAGCCTTGGTTCTGCTGGGGAGGATCACAGCCCTCGGGCTAATCCATCCTGGCTCTGGTCTCCACCATATACCAATCTCCACTACCTCACTGTTCTGATTTCAAAGGATTCTCCTGTCAGGCAAAGCCTTGGACAGAAATAGAATCTTCTATAGTTAGTTACAGTCCAGCCAGCTTTCCCTCAGGGTGTGCCCTGAGACACCCGTAGATGGGTTCTGGAGGCTGGGGAGAGTGATCGCATACTCCAATGCACTTCCTGAGCAGCCCATAAGGCCTCCTCCTTCATACCTCAGGGGTCAATGAGCACGGAGGTATAGCTACGGCACTGAAGTGGGGCACAAATCCCAGGCCAGGTCCCTGGGTCTGGCTGCTGCCTCATTCTTAACTAGCACTCTTGATTGCTCACCAGCTTTCAATATGGGCAGGGGAGCATCCTGCCTTCTCAAGCAAGACACTTACAGACAACTGTTAGGGAGCTCATCCGGGAAGCTGAAAGGGAGAGAGGAGTCTGTGTGCAGGACAGCCCGTTCCTGAATACTGCCACAGCCTGTTACCATCTGCCAGCTGCCAAAGTCTGTGGAGAGAGAGGATCCGGGCAGGGGATGGTCCACTGATCTGGGGCAGAGAGGAGAGAGAGGGGAGATGATGCACAGTCAGTCATATGCCTGACAGGGGAGGTCCTGAAGGGGTGGGGTTTGGGGCCTATGGTGGCCCTGGGTTACGGCTGCAAGGTTCTGTTGGTGAAGCATCTGTAAAGTCAACCACTTTCCAAAAGTGCAAAAACAGCTAGGTAAGCTTGTGACCGAGAAAGAAGAGTATAGACCATAAAGCAGGCTCAGCTGTGACGACAATGTTTAGTGCAAAGACTCACAGGAGCAAAAGAAAAAGAGCAAAGCATGGTGACAAGAGATGAACCAGCAACCAAAACCTGGGGTGAGGGCATAGCATACCAGCCCTGGTGGCTGATAGAGCAAGTATAATCTCAACAGCACCTAAAGGAGAGGAGCAAGATTGGATGCCCCAGGAACCAGGGAGGCAAGATTACTCTCCAGCAGGCAGAGTGGCAGGGTGGGCAACTCGGAACCCAGGGGCCGCTGAGGACCTGTCAAAGAGATGGGAGAACAAGCCTTTTGGGGACGGTGGAGGGTGGTGTTACCTAGATTGAAAAGTGAGGTCCTAGGAGCCCTGAGCCCCACCTCTGCAGTGCCTTCCAGGTACTATAGATTGTATTCACAAGCATACCCAGCAAACTCACTGGTTATGCCCAAACGGAAGGGATGAATCAAGCAGGCAACTTGATAGCTTCATCAGGCCTTTTTCAGATGGAGGTTTGTGGGGTGCAGGAAGAGGAAAGTTGTATTGGGAATCTACTACTGCCATCTCCTCTCCACTCAGACCCAACCCCTCTACACTGTCTCTGGGGAACAGCCCTGGGGCGGGGGGGGGGGAGATAAGGAGACATTAAACAAGGCCCTTCCATCAGCTATCCCTGGTCCTAGTGCTCAAGGTGTATCATCTTTGATGCTTGACCCTTTATTTTTTAATTCGAGAATAGCAGAAGGTGCTCCTACAGAGACCCAGACACAGCAGAAGCATGAATAGTGGTGTACAGGGTGGGGAACAGAAAAAAATGTTCATTAACCTTGGCCCACCTTACAGGCTGATGTAAAAGGTTCCTAGTCTGAATTTGAGGTGAGTCCCTCCCACATGTCACCAGGCCAACCTTAAGCAGCTGCCAACTGAGTGCAGCTCTAGCCAGGCACTGCATCTCCAGTGATCCTTAACCACCTCTATTTTAGAGACAGAAAAATGGCAGCCCAGACAGGTGAAGACGACTTGCCCAAGGTCCCACAGCTGGCGAGTGCAAGAAGAGATTTTTAAAGCCAAGTTTGATAACAGATTTGTCCTACAACAAAATCACCTTGAGACCAGGGAAAACAGATGGCCTTCTACATTAAAGCCACCATGAATCGGAACCTCTTGCAACACAGACCTGCCACATTCATCATTCTTGTTTAACTCTGGAAGGTGTGTGACAGCAGCATTAGGGATGAACACAGGACATGGTCTACTACCTGGTGGGAGCCCCTAGTGCCCAACAAAGCAGGGCTTCCTTGTTTCTAGATAATGAAACTTGATAGGGCTCAGGCAGTATGTAAATCAAAGAGACAGCTGCCCAGGAGAGGGAGCGCCATATGCCCATATTTTGGCACCTTCCCTATGCTTCCTCCGGTCATGCTGGGGCCTTCAGTTAACACAACCCTTCTGAGGTCAGCCTGGCTCCACAAATCTCACCCACTGTTCAAACTTTAGGGTACAGTTTCTTTTAATAGTTTGTGAGAAAACAAATCCTAAACACCAGAGTGTTGAAGGAATGAAAGGGAAGCTGGATAGACGAGGCAAGTAGGATGAAGCACTCCTGGGGCCAGAACCATGGGGGTTTCTTATGCCCCAGCCCCACACCCTCAGGGCGATCAGAGACTCACACTGCCAATGGGAAAATGATAGACAGATGGATGCGGTTACAGAGAAGTTTTCCTCAAGGATTCTTGGTTTCCTAGGCTAGTCACTTCCCTTTATTTCTCTAGTGTCCAGCAGGTAGCACCACCAGGCAAGAACTGCACCTGGAGCAGCCCAGGGATAGCTGTGGGATAGAGGAGGCAGCACAGATAGCCAGGAGTGTGAATGATCCCAGGGGACATGAAGCCATCACAGCAGACATCTTTTGCCTCTTTTTTAAGAGTGAGCAGACTCCAAATGAAATTTTCCTACTTCGGCCTTTTGTCAAAGAAAGGCTTGGAAAGCAAGTGTTCAGCTCCTAGGTTTGAGAGGAAGGGGCTATGCTCAGCAGAGTGGTGCTCTTAGTGGCAGTCTGGATTAGCTGGCTAGAGGGGACACCTAAAGATGAAAGGAAACAGTTACCAAAAAGAAGCACCTGCACCTCCTTAGTCAAAGAAGGAAAATCTTCAAGTCGGTCTCAGTAACAACTTGCTTCAATAAGATCGCACACTCTTCTGCTCTGTATCCTTACTCAAACATAAACAGAGCAGCAAAAAAAAAAAAAAAAAAAAAAAAAAAAGAGTGGTCTGAGCTCCATCTCTTCTAATCTCCTATCTATAGAACTGGAAGAAACATAGGGCCAAAGCTACTTTCAAACTGCAGAACTGTGGAGCCAAGGTTGCTTCTAAGGTCATCTGTTCACATCCCTGTGGCTCAGAGGGCTCAGACCTCTGCCAGGAGGTTGGCTACTTGGCAACATTTTATTCCCTTGGATACTGGCCCGGACACCCCCTTCACAGAACCAAGCTGCAACTCCCACCTTCCCCCCACCTCCTGACAGATACCGGCTGTGGCCCAACTCAGGCAGATGTCTTTTAGACAGTCTTTTTTTGGAAGGAAGTATTAAGAACACCCATACAAGCAGAGCTGGCCCTATCACACAGCTGAGGCAAGAAACCTATCTGGCCTCGCCTTTAACCTGCCCAGTGCCCTGACATGGCTGATAAGCACTCAGATAAGTGACTGATAAGCATGGGTCCTTAACCACAGCTAGTTTACTGAGCATTTGTGGAAAAGATGAATATTTATGTGCTAGGTACTTCACTCCAGGAACTCACTTCAACCCAAACTTATTATGGAGACTAGTATCATTACTCTTGCTTTAAAAATAGGATGAAAAATATAGGCTCCAAAGGGAAGTGATTTTTCCCCCACATCACACAGCTATGATTGGCAAAGCTGGGAGTGAAACCCAGATCTGACCAAAGCCTATGCTAACTCCAAAATACACTGATCTTTCTTCCCAAGAAGTCTTCTGGGGCTCCAAGTTTTCTCAGGGTCTCAAGCTGGCAATGCCTTTAAGCTTCTCATCATTTGTCCCTGGTCTGGAGCTCTGGTCCCATGCAAGAACATGTCAAACATGGAACAGGAACCCTATGTATTGCAGAAAGCAATCTGGTTTCCCTGCCTCATTAAACACAGCCTGGGACCAGAGCTCATTGCTTATAATGAGCAATTAGTAGGTGGTGGAAGATGGGGGAAGAGCAGATAGCTGGGCAGCAGAGGTTGGTTCCTATGTTGCTACCTAACTATTCAACGAGACTGGTGGGTGTCCCTCAGACAAGTTTTTATGTTCTTCAGGCAGCTCAGCTCATGCTAGGCTCAGTGATGGCACCATCCCTCTTCAGTCATGAACGGGGCTGTGCCAGCAACCCCCTAACCCTAAAGATATTTGACTCCGGAGCACAGGCCAAGGCCAAGGCCACATGGAGCTGGGCCACTTACTAACCAAGGGTTTGGGAGGAATATGAGCTCAGAATGTTGGTCCTGCCTCTTCCTAGCCCACAGCCCTGTAGATACTGATGAGAGATTTAACAGTGGTCCAAAAATGGAGCTCAATCAGAAGATGCTGTTGTGGCAGCTGATAATGCAAAAAAATAAAGAAAGAAATAAAAAAGAACCACCAGTCTTCCTGGTGAAAGGTATAGGTTGGGGCTGGATAATGATCAGTACACCCCACAGAACTTTCTTCCTAACCTGACACCCACTTCTTCACTTTGAACAAAGCTTTATTAATTCCTTTTACAGAGAAGTCCTGCTTTAAAAGAGATATGTTTGTGGAATTCAAGAATTTGGAGCATATGAAACCTGGAGAATTCACATTATAAGGGGAATTCTGGCTGTCACAGATAGCTTTACTAAAGGGTTTCTTTCCATATAGTTCCCCCGCTACATTGAAAAGCTGATTGCAGGGAAGCTGATGACAGGATCCCGCAGGCACTTTAAGATAAAAGAGACTAAATTAATTTTAATGTTAATGGAAATGCATAATTAGAATGCTCCAAATCTGATTAATCTAGTCCTTCAAAACCTCTGGCAAACAGGCATCCAATCCAGAACCTTATTGCCTGGCCATCCCAGCTGGGCTCCAAGTGGGCATTCCCAGAATAGCCCAGCAGAGCCATCAAACACCTCACAGCAGCCTACCTCACGCCTCTCCAAGGCTGTGTGTCCCACTTTGGTTCAGCTATCCCAGCCTCAACCAGGCCCTGGCACACAGGACTGAGAAGCTCGAGGATACTCCGACCCTTCTCAGCCTCTGAGGGAGAGGTCTTGGTGGCTCCACCAGACTGGCCTTAAGAATCTGAGCTGCCTAGCCAGGCAGAGAACCACTGGTGAGACTGAGGGAAACTATCACAAGATTGGAAATAGGTTCTTTTGGCAAGAAGGAAACAATAAAAAGCTGGGGTGTGGGAAGAGGTAGAGAGCTGCCTCGACAGGGGAGCCCATAGGAGTTGGACAGTAAAGACTAGGACAGGGCTCCAAAGGACAAGAGGAATCTCCTGGTTTCCTTCCCAGTTGTCCAGCAATGTTGCACAGGCAGAAAAAGAGGCAGAGATGATAAGCGAGAACTCCAGCCCAGAATGGCAAGGGTCACGCAGTGTTGCAGCAGCCCCAGGAAAACCGGGTGTGCAGACAAGGGTGGCAGGGCAGCACGCATGCACAGAGGCTATGAGTGAGTACAGGTATGTGGGCTAGTTTGCCTAGCACCATTTCTGCTCAGCCACCTCTACCAAACCTCCTATGGGGTCAGAGGGGTCACAGTCTTTGTTTAACAGACTCAGCTACAGCACTGGCAGACACGCCAGTGCTCCGAGTTGAAGGGCTCACCCGCAGAGGTGAGTACATAACACCCATGTGGACAGCGCAGTCCATAGCTCCTACTTGCCTACTGCTGATCTGCTCTGCCTACGTGGGAAGGAGACTCTTCCCCATCTTCCTCCATTTCCTGCTTTTGCCCAGAGGTTGGTGATGAGACGAGGGTTCCAGAAGTTTCAGGTCTTTCCTTAATATGCCTGTGGCTCTGGGGTTTGGTTTCCTTTTTGGGATAGACCTATTATAAGAAAAGGCCTGAAACTTCTAGAGCAGTACACGGCAGAGCTGGGCTTGAATCTAGCGTGGACGCAAATGCTCAGCTCTTTCTGCCTGTTTCTCCCTAGAATTTATCAAGGACCTCTTAAGTCTTACACTGCTTTTTCTCTAGAAGGGCCAGACATTCTCAAGGCTTTAGAAAACAAAGCAATTCACAGAATTCTTTCTCTGGGGTTCTCACATGGCAAGAGTGGTATAGGTCAGCCAGGAAATGCTTTCCCCACATGCCACACCACCCCTCAATCCTAAGCTGCTGCCCAGTGCTCAGCCTTAATCCCATCTAGTAAACATCACTCCTGCAGCAACTCCAGCCACACTTGTCCATGGTGGCTGAGCTGCTCCTATTCCAGATATACAGAGTCCCCGAGGTTTGCCCCAGCCATGCACATCTAGCCTAGCTCCCTACTGTCTGTTCTCCTCACTGCTCCACCAATTCGGACATGGCATGTGAGAGCCAGAAGGGGCTAGATCCATCTTTTTAAGGAGAATGTAAGGTCTGTAAGGAAGGAGGTCAGGTGGTGGGCTGAAATCTGCCAAAGGCCACAGGTAAAAGCGACCCTGACTCTCTGCCCATCACGTAAGAACCCGTCTTCTGGATTTCTCATCTGCCCGGGCTCTTAAACCACTATACAAACCAGCTCTTGCTCTGTACCCAAACATTAACCCATCCTCAAAATAGCGGGTTGGCCCAGAAGCTTGTAATCCCCTCTGGCCTCCTTGGTATACTGCCCACCAGGCCGCACATGAGGAACCCTGTCCTAAGATACCACCTGAGGTAAACTCTGGTGCTGAACACCACCCTCCAGCCTTATTAAGAGGGAAAGATTAGCCACCTTCACCAATAAGGGCTTTGGAGCTTCTCACCTGGCTTTGGGAACCTCCAGGGGACTGCTACCTAATCTGAAAAAGTTGTCAGAATGGTTCGAGGAGGAGGAGCTGGAAGATTTGGCTTCTACCAGCCCTTGGTGGGAAGGCAGGCGGTCCTCCGAGGGCTGCGGCCGGTTCCAGAGCACACTCTGTGGAGAAGATGAGTGGCTCTTCCTCCTGCAGTGGAAAGAGTAGGGCTGTTGGCCAAAGGGCCGCCCCAGACAAGCCCTCATCTCACTTTTACCAAATCTCAGGGCCCAGTCTTTGCTTCCGGTAGGAAAGTACCACATGGGAGTGGGCACACATCAGAACTTCCTTAGGCATGACTATGGGCAGCAAGAGCTGGCTCTTCAGGCAGGGACTGTGGCATCTGGACAACACTGGTCTAACTGGCCTCAAAGCACATGTTAGAAAATGGATCCTTAAATAAACAGTTCAGTAACTGCCCCTCCCTCCACAATTGTTATACAAAATCTTGAGCCATTTGTCTAGGGAGAAAGTCATCAGGTTCTCAGGTTTTATCAGATTCTCAGGAGTTGACCCTCAAACTAGTTCTCCCAATTATCATTTTGCACTCATCTCTTATTTTCTTTTTTCTAAACTGGCCCCCCCACCTCTTAGGCAAAGGATACAAGGGAGCTCCTCCAGGGAGTCTCTTTAATACCAGCCTCCCCTCACCTTGCTCTGTCCACCCAGCCCGGTAACCTCTTCCTTCATCCCACAGGGAGCCCAGGCCCTTTATACTCCTGGGCCACCACAGGCAGTGCCCCTCACCAACCAGATGGCTGGCCTCAGAGGCCCATAAGAGACAGCAGGGAATGAAGCTGTGCTCTTGGCCCTACTGTCAGGGCCCCCCTTTGTTCCTAGGACTCCCTGGAGCTGGTGGCCCTGGGCCACAGCTGTGAGCAAGCTTAGTTGCAGCCTGGCCCTTTACCAAGCTGCTTGAGTCTGTGCTCCTGCAGGGACCAGCTCAACGGCCTCATAGGTGAAGCTCCCAGCAGCTCCTGGGGAGCTCTCCATCACCAGGGAGAAGTCGCTGCCAAGGCTGGTGGTGCTGCCACGGTCCTTTCGTCCTGAAAGAAGCCAGTGCCATTGATCAGTATGTTATCTTCTCCCACTACTGGTCTCCCCACTTCTTCCAAACCATACAACTGGAGAAAGAAACTTCTAGAACAAACAATGCTTTTATGGTCTATACTCAGAAAGATTCACAGAGGAAGGGAAATGTGCTGGAGCCTGTGACTCACTTAGCATGCAGATATCTTCCAGGGTGAAGCCTGCATCCCGGGCTGGCAAACTCTTCCTCCTATAAACAGAACCCAGAAAGGTGAATTCCAGATTGGGCTGGGATCTCCTTTGACCCCTGTCCCCAACATTGCCCACCTAGGAAAAATGCTCCAACTCACTGGCAACTCATGGAGACAGGTCCTACCTAGTGTCACAAAATGCCAGATCTACTTCTGGGAGACCAGCGAAGTCTGCCTCTCCCCTATGAGCCTTGCCCCTAAGAGTTCAAGTCTGGTCCAACATACTAGGAGTTTGGAATTGGAAGGCAAGGGAACTCAGAAATGTCAACTGTCACATGGGCCCTAAAGCAACTGCCAGGCAAGACTCCTATTTCCCAGACTAGAAGCAACTCTGCTCCATGGTGATGGGCAGCAATCTGCTCCGGCAGGTGAATGGGCTCCTTTGGCCAGAGTCCTTTACTCCCCTGGTAGTAAAGGACTCCGTTCTCCTACTTACCAGAGACCACTCATCTGTCCTAAAACCTTTCTGCTAACATGACTCCTGGCCCTGCCTCACTGGTCTTCAACAAGGATCACTACCTTGGCCTCAGAGGGAAGGCAGGGAAAGAAGACCAGCCTGTCAAGCATGCAAGGAAGCAGGGCAGGGGTAAGATGGCAAATAAGACCCTGCTTGCCCTAAAGTGGCCTTTCCTAGAGTGCCTTGGCCCCAGGGTGAGAGAGCAGGCCTCTCCTTACCTCTGTGTCTTCAGAGCAGAGAACTCCTCGGAGATGATATGCTTCAAAAAATTGAAGCAGAAGAAGAAAATCTAAAGAAGAAACCAAAAAGCAACCTACATGAGAAGACAGCCTTCTCCAGAAAGAATCTAGGTGGCTGAACGCCCAGGAGAGGGCAACCGGCCACCAGGGGCAGCCCCTACCTGGAGAGCAGCTCTGCTTTGGGGACCCTGCTGGATATTCTGGTCTATACATAGTAGAGGTGGCAGAGAGGGCTTAACAGCACTTGGGCTGGGGCAAGGAAGGGACGGACTGTGTTTCTTTCTTGGGAATGCAAGAAAGAAACTCATTTCAAACTCTTGAAATTCAACATGCATGTTCTCAGGCTTTTGAAAAGGATGAAGAAAAGAGAAGCTTCTCCCCTCAGCCTCTCCCTAGAACCCCAGGGAGAGAGGCTAACAGGAAAAGACAGCTGGGAGAGAGATTATTTGGAGACAAAGAGATTAAATGGATACAAATTAAGGAACACCAGAAGGAAAAGGGACCAGATTTTATAGGGGGATGTCCAGAAATAGTGGTTCAGGAGAACCAGGGATGAGGGGCAGGCACTGTCTGACCTAGAGCCCGCAGTGCTCAGCTGTGAGGGGCAGTTCTCGGTACGAGGTGGCACAGGCAGGAGGCGGCTCCTGCACTCTCGCCACATCCCCACTGCCACCAGCAAATTCTCTCTTCTCCCTTCTAGCCATAGTCCTAGTGAAATGGGTCTCCATGAAATGCTCACAAGGCGTAGTCTTTGCAGTTTTTAAACTCCCCAGTAATTCTGAGAGGTGTGGTCCATGGATCCCTCCAGAGCCTCATATTATTTCTTCAAAAAGAAAGAGAGGGAGGGAGGCAGGCAGGCAGGCAGGCCAGGTCAGGACAAAAATGTGCTATATGAAATTAAATAGGTGTTTTCACCAAAGACTTTTCGTCTTTAACATGCTAATGTACTCTGTGAACTCAAAGACAAGGGAGGGAAACAGAGTGCTATTTAATAGACCTCAGTTTTTTGTTTTTATTTTTTAAAGCATCAGTATCTTGAGTGTCTGGTGGGGTAAGAGAAAAGCCCATGCCCTGAAGTGCAACCTCCCAAATAAGGAGACCCTCTGTGTATGCCAAGAGATGGCCAGGCTTCGAATCCAGACCCACTGGGCTCAGCCTCACCCTCGCACAGTCTCTGAAAACAGAATCTAGCCTGCTTCGGGGGTGGGGGAGAGGGCATGAAGGGCAAGTGTCCTAAAGTAGCCAGCGAGTCTCAAAATGAGAGGCTGCAAAGGGGCTTTATGTGCCTATTTCAATGCCAAAGTCACTGCCTATAATAGAGTTCACGGAGGCCTCTGAGGAACAGGCTTATGAGCTCTGCAGCCCTGGCAGATGCGATAAGTGCTCAGAAGAGATTTAGAAGGGACAAGGAGCAGCTATGAGGGAGGAACAAAAGAAAGAGATACTACATAAAATGCCTGGAAAAGAAGGCAGTCTCAGGAGGTTGAGAAAGATGTTTTAGGAAAATAAGAGGGAGACCGGGGGGTGGGGTGGGGGGCAGAAGAAAAAGAGCTAACACCATGTGACAGCTCCCACACTGGGCAAATGGACTCATACTCTCTCTGAGGCAGCATGAGCAACAGCAGGAGACTCAAGGTTAATCACATTACCCAAGGTCACCCAGGTAATGAGCAAGGCAACTTTGATTCAAACTTGGGTCTAACTCCAGGCCTGTGTATGAGGAAAACAAGCATACTAAAGAGGCAAAGATTACAAAAAGCAGCAAAAAAGATGGGGCATGGAGAGATCAGAGATCAGCAAGAAAAAGGGACAGCCCCCAGAAAGGAAGGGGACCCTGGCTATGCCTCACCTAAGGCTGGTAGTGAGGAGCAGGGCAGGGCCTTGCTTGCACAGACGGCCCTGGGGCTTAAAAGTTGCTGAGTGGGTGTGATGAGAGTAGAGAGGACAGAGACGAGCGTCTGGGTTTTAGTTGTAAGGATGAAGGGCACAGAAAAGGATTTATAAATTAGTTCCAGAGCTGAGTGGAGAAAACAAGGTCACCCACAAGAAGCAAAAAGAGGGAAAAAAGGACTGACGCTCTAAGGTCACAGGTAGCCATATGGGCAAGTATTATCTCTACCAAGCAAGAGAGGAACCAAGACTCAAAATGGGGGCTACTGTGCTGGTGCTTTTCCCACCATGCTGCCTAATCCCAGCATGCACCAGGGATGGGTGAACACCAAACAGAAGGTCATCTTGTCCTTCTTTGCATATAAGAGCCTAAGCTCTTGGAGTTCTGGCATGTGCTGACAGACTGTGAGCAACACCCACCTCCTCTCCTTTGCTGAGCCGATCTACCAACATGTGCCTGAAACAAAAAGGAAAGGAGGTCAAAGTCAGCAGTGCTGAGACGGGAGGGCAAAGGGGACCCAGGTCACAGGGAGTGTGACTTTGACACCATAGACTCAGGTAGGGCCTGACTAGCATCTTTCAGTCTTTCCTAAGAGGGCAGGATTAGTCTCACCTCCAACTCTATAACAGAAGCCACTCTACCCACAGACACACAGAAACGTAGTTCTCAAGGTACCACTCCTACCCCACAACTGATATTCCCCAAAGGCTTACCCAAAGAGGAACCAGTCATAGGCCACAGTTAGGTAGAGGATTTCAGCAGGCTTCAGGGATGTGTGGATGAGCCCATCCTGAAGAAACCGGAGAGACATGTCAAGATCAGAAAGATGCCTCCCCGTGACAAAGCCCCCTCTTTTTTCCAGAAGCTGAACCACAACTGCAGACCCAGTGACAACCACCTACCCAACAATCCCAGGAACAGGGTTAAACACAACACCTGCTCCAACTTGGGGTCCCTCACTCCAAATCTTCTCTACTTTCTAGAGGTAGCTCTAATGCTCTAAGACGGTAGACCTTCATAGGGGCCTCTGAATGCTCCCTGACCCCATGGCCCAGCCCATCCATACTCACAGCCCACAAGGAAAGGCGCAGAAGAGAGATGAAGAGGGGGGTCCGATCCCAGCCTGAGATACAGTGTACAAGCAGCCCGCTGTCATCTACTCAGGAACCACAGAACAGGAGGTCCAGAAGAGAAGCAAACATGGGCTGATGAGAAGGGGACATGCCACTCTTCTGGCCTGATACGACAGCCAGGCTGCTCCTAGTCTCCCTCTTCCTGGAGGGCCTCCCCATGATCCTTCTCCAATCTAGTCCCAGAAAGGGGGGCGGAGGATAGGAGGGAGACCTGTCTATCTGCAGTATCTCTTATTTCTTCTGGCTACAGTTCTTGGTGTGCTTTCAGGGAAGCAGTAATGCCTGGACGGTCTACTCTGCCCAGGTCATTTAGGGGGGGCTGACCTAAATGTCCCCACTCAGCATTTCTCACTACAGGTATTTTGGGGGAAGATAATTCACTCTGCAGTGTTGTCCCAAGGACATTTAGGATCCTTGGCTAACATCCACCGAATGCTGGTAGCCCTTCCCTAGTTCCTGCAACACACAACTCTCCAGAAACCCCCTTGAGGGGCAGTATTGCCCCAGATAGAGAACCACTGCCTAGGTCCAGGGGCAGGAATCTGACTTTTTTTTTAATAAACCTAGCCACAGTTACTGGGTCAAGGATGGGTCCTTGACCCAAACTGGGCCCATGAGCATGAGCTCTGGGACAGAGGCAGTTTCTCTTCTCTGGGGGAGTTAAGATGGCAGGAAACAAGTCTGGAAAGGTTATTAGCCATGCAGCTAATTAGACAGTGGGTATGAGAAATGAGATTCTTTGTGACATTTGTGAGGCACCTGGCTCTGCCTTTGGGCCTTCTTGGTTGTATAAGCAAATATATTTCCACTTGTTCAAGCGAGTACAATCCCACACAAGACCTGACTGATATTGAGGAGTTAGAATCAGCATGCCCCAGAGACGCCAAGTGCTACAGAGACACCATCCAATTAAAACAGCCAACTAGGGTGAGCTGACTGGCCCTGTATGAGTTTTGTGTGCCCAATAAGAAGCTGGGACTGATTTTCTCTCATCATTCTGAATTAAAAGAGGGTATTCTGGCCCCCTCATACAGTGCTGATGCTCAAAGCTCAAAGGCCAGCTAACCCAGTGCAGAAACATCCTGTATGGGATTCAGATAATAACGAGTTCATTATTTTGTTTTCTAGTGTTTTGAGGACATGGAATAAAGCTGTCAATGGAAAAAGGAATCCCCAAATCCTTCTACCATAGAGCAAAAATTATGTGTGTGGCCCCAACAAACACACATTTACAGTGTCATGACCCGGAAACGCCCAAGAGATCTGTAGCTTGAGGCCTCAGGCAGAGGCAGACTTACCATCGCTGTTAATTATGGAAAGCAGCAGTTTCAGGTAGTTTTGTGTTTGTTGCACCAGATCCCAACTCTGTTGGGGAAGAAGGATAAAAAGGGGTTGGGAATTTGAAGTATTTAAAAAATAAAATACTAAGGGCTATTCTCAGGCAACAAATACTCAAGGCTCTTGGGCACATGTCATAGGTCCCAAATCCAAGACTTTACTTCCTACTCTGAGAGCTCTTTCCACCTCTCCCTGCACCCTCATCCCAACAGGTCCCCCCTACTCAGTTTGTTCTAACCCAACACAAGGGTGAGGAAGGGGAAGCCATGCAGAGGCCTGAGCAACCCACAGCCCCACACCCACCAGCAGCAGTCATCCATTTACCTCCTCTAAGCCCTGGGCTCCCCATATGGCTCTTGAGGTTGTTAATAGAACAAAGTGCCTTGAGCCCATGGCCACTGTCACCAAACAAAAAGAGTCTTTCCTTCATCTATCACATCTCAGAAAGCAAGGAAAATATCAACCTTCTCATCAACCATGTTTCATTTGCTTTTTATTGCTATTCACTGTATACTGTCTTTTGATGAATAATAAATGCAGTCTGTTTGGCAGACAGAATCTTTTAAAACAGGAGGCCCATGAGGTGGGAGGAGAAAAATAGGCAAAAGCTATAAAGAGATTAGAACCTGTGTTCTAGCCCAAGTAAGAGGTCTAAACCAGATGCTCTTAGGAATAGTCTACTTGGAATTTGGAATTCCATGGAGGGGCTTGACCCAGTTCTGTAGCTCCCTTCCACCTAGCAGGGAGAAAAGCCTGTGACAACTGCTTATCAGTGTTCTAGGGCTATGCAGAGAGGGCAGTAAATGCGAATGAGAAAGCACTTCCCGGGGGGGAGAGTGAACACGGCACCTGTAATTGGAATGGTTTTCCCAGGAATTTAAATCAGGCTCATTTACCTGACCCTCTCACAGACCCTGGAGAGTCCTGACCCACTTTCAGCAGCTCCAGAGACAGCACTGCAGTGCTACACTAATGAAGTCATTACCCATAGTAGCACTGGGGTCTCTCCACTCATCTGGCTCAAACATGCCAGACACATCATTGCCAATAGACTTCCTGAGAGCTGTAATTCTGGCAGGGTGAAAAAAGGAGGAGCAGGAGGCAGGAGCTAAGCCACACAAAGCCCAGAGAGGTCAGGAGGGCTGAGGGAAGACTACAGCAGCCAGGAGTGGGCAGGACTGGAGCCTGCGGAACTCCAACCACAGCGGCTGTTTAAAGGTGACGCCAACAACCAGGGAAGACAGCAGATTCACACTGAGTCCAGTGCTGGGGTAGGAAGCACAGGCTGGGCTGGCACAAGCTCAAGGTCACACAGCTAAGCTGTGCTGGGACATGAACTCAGTTCTGCCAATTATGAAGTGCACATTCTTAATCACATGCTATAGTGCAGGGACATTTCCTACAAACCAGAGTAAGAAACGAGTTTGGCAGACATGAGGAAGACCTGGGAAATGCGTTAAAATCTCGGCTCATCTCTGACTCTCATCCGACATGCAGCATGAAAAAGTATCTGGGTACAGAGCTAAGCACAAGCCTCTGCTTATGTTTCAATGCCTGGAGTACTCTTCTCCCCTGGCTGGCAAACTCCTACTCACCCTGCAAAGGCCCAGCCCAATTATTTTCTCTACAGAGTTCACTGGTCAATAGCCCTACTATGCAGGTGATGGCTATGTTGTTGCTTATTTTCGGGAACTGAATCCAGTTTGGGCAGCAGCCATTTTGGCATCTCTGCAGTTCCAAAGCTTAATCCTTAGGGACTAAGAGGTACCTGCAGAATGTCCTTCACAACCTGTTCACAGGCAGGGGCTAGCTTGAGGAGAAGCAGACACTGGAAGGGGTCTTAGAGCAGAGAAAGAAGCAGCAGACCTCTGTAGAATTCAGTCTGGTTGTATGGAAGGCAGCAAGTCTCAGACATACACTGCCACCAGTGCTCAGGTGCTGAATATCACTGAGGATCTGGCCCTGGGACACGGTGAATGACAATGTCAGCCCTCATGGGGCTCCAGGAGAGGTAAGGCAAAGTGAACTGCCACAGGTATGAAGACTAATAGGAAACCTCTAGGATGCTGCAGGACCATGTAATCAGTGAGGTGACCCTAACCTCATCCATAGGGACCATTAGGGAAGGCTTCTTGGATGTGGTGCACACATAAAAGAGGGAAGGAAAAGGGTACAAGGATTTCTGGAAGAGAAATTAGCATGCACAATCTTGGAGAGCAGTCTTCTCTAAGGGGCTGAAAGGAGGCCAGTGTAATTGGAGGAGAGGACAGCCAGTGAGTCACAAGAATAAGGCTGGACCACAGGCAGCTGGGTGGGCCGTGAAAGGGTCCTTGGGCTATCTCTTGAGACAAATGGGAAAGCAAGTGGCAGGTTTTAAAGAAAGGGATGACAATGATGACCATGCTCCATCATGAGTATTGCTATTTGTTGAGGCCCCATTCAAATGTTTTACTTTCACTGTTTCCAGTGACCCTTCAAAGTGGTCCCAGGCTCAGACATGAGATTCACTGAGATGACAGTGGCCTGGACTAGGCTAGTGGCATAAGAGACTGGAGAGTTTCACTAGGGGCAGAAATTTAGAGAATTGATAGGACCTGGCAATGATTATGGAGGAGAGAAGTACCCAAGTTTCGAGTTTGAACAACTGGGTAGATGGTGGAGGGCCTAGGGGGACTCTAGGTTGTGGCCAATTCCATTTCGGACAGCTCAAGTTTGAGGTGGCTGCACGGAAGAACCCTTGTGAAGGGTGATGGAGATGTAGATCACCAAAGAAAGGCCTGGCTCAGAGTCCCAGATTTGGGCAACTGGCAGTCGGCTAATGCAGTGGACGATGAACGAGATTACTTTAGGAGATCAGGAGTAACAGGAAGCCCTGGACCCCAACACTGAAGGAGCTGAAAGGACAGAACCCATATCTGGCCAAGGAAGAAGATGGCAGGAGGCCCAGTGAGACCAACCAGTTGAGCAGCTGGAGAGGAAGGCATGTTATTTTGTGCCTGGAACATTAGTGTTCACTTGCTTAAGTTAGTAGCCTACTTCTTGATTATCATCATTAAAATCAATCTGGCATTTCAGTTAAGAGGTCGCTTTCACACAGTGATCAGATTTGAACCTCGCCACAATGTTACATACGTGTTGTCAACTCCACTTTCAGATAAAAGTGGTCACTTGCTCAAGGCTACAGAGACACGCAAGAAGGGCTGAGCAACCCAGGGTCTAGATCCAGGGCCTCTGTCTATGAAGCAGGACTCCTCCTCCCATTAACAGGACTCCATCCTAGAGAGACAAACATCCTCACATTGTCAACACATCAAATCCCTACAGCTTCACCTTATTTGGTGAGGGAGTAGTTCCTCAGATTCAGTTTGTATCTCTATAAGGAGAAAAAACATGCCAGAAAGGAAAATAAGGGGGGACTGGGCTGGGCTTGAGACCTCTGCATACAACAAATTAAGAAGGAAGCCTGTAGATCTTTGGTCACTCAATCTGTCTAGGTACAGCCTGGGACTTGAGACCAGAGGACAAGGCCCCCAACCTGTTCCTGCTACAGCCTTCTGGGGCACAACAAACAGCTGGCTGGCTCTCCTTCTTAACGCCCTGTCTCTTGTAGAAACACCTTTGTAGAGAAGACTTGATGCCACTCTAACTCATTCACTTAAATAGTTATGGAGCATCTGCTTTGAGATTAGGGGCTGGAAGTAAAAGATAAAATGAGATAAGCATAGCCTCTGCCTTTAGAGACCACCTGCTACCAGAAAAACAAAGTCCAACATGATATGGTAGCACACAGCTACCTAAGAAGTGGGCCACGCCTCTCTTAGGGAGACCTCAGAACAAAATGGGAATTGTCTGGACCTGGGAGTAGAGAAAAATTGGGAGGGAAAAAGGATGTTTTCTGGGTATTCACTGGCTCAGTCTTTCCAGCTCCGGGCTTTGTGCGTTTCTGTGCTGGGGATGCACAAGCCATGTTTCCCTATCCTCCTGGACCTCAGTCTACCGGAGATGGGGAAGCAGATCTCTAAATTAGTGACTAAGGCTCAGTGGAAAATTCCATGATAGATGTGCCCAGGGGTCAACAGGAATGTAGATGCAGGCATCGACCCTCCAGGATGGGGATTAGGGCAGGGGGAGGAAACAGGAAACATCAGGGAAGGCCTCCTGGAGTTGACATCTGAGCCATATAGAGGCAGTGTGTCTGCCAGACGAGAGGAGCTTGGGAGGTGGCAGCCAGGCAGAGGGAACAGACATGGGGAAGGTGGCAGGGGAACAAGGCTGCTTGTCCTGGCTAAAGCAGATGGCAAGGAGATCTCTGACGGCTTTTCGGCTTGTACAGTGGGCTAAACATCCGGTAAGACTAGGAAACTTTCCATGGTAGAAGGTGACAGAGGAGAGGAGCATAGTGGATATAATTTTAAAGCTTCTATAATCAAATGAGGTCAGGCAGCTCTGCACTTCCTCTGGTAGAACACACATTTAAAAGAAAAAATAAAAAAAAGTCACTAAAGCCCAGAGGTGGAAAGCAGACACCATGAGATCCTCTGGAAACAGAACCCCCTGGTGGATGCAGATCTTTGAATGAGTCACATTCAGAAAGCTTGGATTTTCTGGGCCAAGAGAAATCTGGAGAGAGTTAAACAGATAAGCAGTTCCTCCTTTCCTAGGTTTTGAGAAGTCAGAGGGCAGAAGCCAGGCCTTCAGGTGCCTGCATGAGGGACTTGCAAAGTAGGCACCAGGGGTCCTCTTGGCCCCTTTCGTTAACTCACCCTGCTCAAGTCAGCCCCCTTACCTGATACTGGCTCCAGTCAATGTTTAGAGAGCAAGTCAGGAAGTCAGGGATGCTCAGTGGGGCATCAACGTAGTCCTAGGGACAGAAAAGACACCTGTGAGATGTGGGTTGGCCAGCAAGAGAAGACAGGGTGACAGGGCAGATTGCAGGCATGAAGCTGTGGCTACCAAAGGCAAGCAGGACATCCCTCCACAGTGCCTGCCTTCTCCAGGCCAGATGCTTGCACTACCCTAGGGAGTGACAGCTTAAAAATCAAAGGGACCAGATACCACTGCCAAGGGAAGCTTTTCAGTTTGTCACTCAAGTGTTTGTTGCTGAAACAGATGTGATCAACCTATATTCAGCCTCCAGCAGGCTCCTGTGATCTATTCCGACTGAGGAAGGAACAGAATGCTGGTCCCATCTTTGACACAGATGGCAGAACAAAGGATTTGTCCTATCTTGTCCCTGAAAACTCCTCTAAAGAAAGGGAGAAATTGAACAGGGAAGAGGAAAATATATATGATAGCAATGTAAACATGTATATACAAGGAGAAGAGGAAGAGAAAAATAATGAGACTCATTCGAAGAGAAGAGAAAAAAAGGGGTAGTTATTTTCCCCAAAAAGACTGCTAGCTACTTAAAGACCCAAGTTGATGAATGTTATTGTTCATACCTGCTTCCAGTTAAAAATGAGCCCTTCAGCCATGTAATCTCGATCTTTATATTCCTTGAAAAATTCACAGCCTGGAAAAGGAGGACAGAGTTATGACATAACCCTTTCTAACCTAGTCTCCTTAGATGACCCTGAGTGCTGCAGGACTGAGGTGGCACACCAGCTCACATACTTCTCCACACTGGTGGGTCCCAGATGAGGCCACAGCTGACACAGGTGGGGAGAGACAGGGAATGAGCCTCCAGTGCTCCTCCGGTTGCTAGTTACTGCTTGCCTGCACACCTCTCTCCATCTGTACTCATTGGTTATTGGTCAGTTCCCCCTCATTTCAGATCCTACTTTGTCTTACATGTCCCCAAAGTGTCAACAGCCAGGAAACAAAAAGCATGGCTTACAATCTGAGTCCCGTCAGCAGTATCTCAGCAACTTATGTAGTTGCAGAGGATCGCTGCCCCTCCTCTCTTATACCAACCTCTCAGGCTTTCAGTGAGGACTGAACATTGTAGCTTATGGGAAAGGACCACAGACAGTGCCTGCAATGTGACAGATGCTAAGCGACACATCCGTCTCTAACAAATCTGGCCAAGAGGTACTTTTCTGCATCGTTCGCTGGAAAAAAAAAAATCTAAGAAACCCCACTAAGCAAACCCTCATGAATACAGAGAAACCAGTGGAGAGAAAAGGGCTTAGGGAACATTCTCAGCTTCAGATCTCAGGTTTTCATTTAGCTCTTTATGAACAAGTTGTTTAACTTCTCTAAGTCTTGATTTTCTCATTTGAAAAGCAGTTCTTTAAGGATGAAATGAAATAACACATATAAAACACCTAGCACAGCACTGATTAAAGTGGCATTCAAATGGCAGCATATTATCATCATGCTGTTGCAGCAACAAGAACTCACAGTGCTAGCTCTGCAGCTTACAGTCAACTGCTTAGCTCAAAGAGAATGAGGCTTGCCCTTATAACACAGCACAGTGAGCATCCAGGGTCTGCTGTGGCTTTAGGAGGGTGAGTAAGAACTTTGAGAGTAGCTTCCTGTAGTTACTCTCAGTTCCTCAACCAGGGCCAACACAAACTTTGGAGGACACATGGGTTTGGCCACAGGTCTAAATCTGACGAGGTCCCCAAAGGCAAAACGATTGTCTGAATTCTACAGAAGTCGCCACAGGCCAAAAATTCACATGGAACTCTCCAGCTACTCTTGGGCTAAGTTTCTATCTGAGGTCACCCCAAGGAAGAAAGAAAAGGTTCCTTTGGAGAGGAAGATCTAGAGAGACACAGCTCATGCTTTGTAGACCTGGCTCTCATCCCACACTCTAATACCCCAAAACTTACTGCTGACTGAGAAGTTAGGAAACAATCCTCAGCTATAACACTTTAGCCTATTCTTGGGTGCCTCGCTGGGAGAAAGAGACATATAAATATCAGACAGAGGCCCTGAGCTTCTTAGCCAGGTTTAGAAGAGACACCAATTATCTCTCAGAGCTCCTGTGAAGTGCTTTGTTTTCCCAAACTCAAGATGTTCAAATCAACACCAAGGGCTCCAGGCTGAGCTCTGACCAGCCTAAGATGCAGAAGCAATGTTTTCTGTGAGAAAGAGAATTAAGACAGACTTGGTACCCAGGGCGATTCGTAGCATTCATTACCTGAATAGGCTTCTGAACCCACTGAAAGGCAAGAGAACTGGGATCAAAAGTAGGGTGAGAATAGCCAGTCACCCAAGAAGGAAACAAATTAGACTTGGGCTGAGGAGTTTGGGGCCCCGTCTATTTTGGTGCTCTGGAGGAAGTGCTCCCAGAACACTTCTCACTTTCAAGGGCCAATGTAAGCCCAAGTGAGTTTGATCGAACTGGAACTGATACCATCATAGTTCCTGGATGGGCTTCAAAGTCACTAGAGAGCTCAACTGAGACCCCGGAAACTCAGTAAAGTGCATTTTATGACTTGGTTTGAATAACATCACTTTGTTTCTTTTCCTTGTTATGAATATAGGCATGTAAAGAATTTCAAGGCATAAGTATAGCAAGTGAAAAGTGCTTCTCCTTGTCCCCTTACCTGGGTGTGCAATGGCGCTCCTCCAGACCAGCCTTTTTTATTTTTATTGGTCTCACTTACCCTCCCCTCAACACACACACAACTATCAGATGGAAAACATAAATGTTTTTGGAAGAACAGGGAAAAAATTAAGGGAGCATATTTCCTTCTCACACTTTTGTGTAAGTACTTTTTCCCTTACATAGTTGAGAATGTACTATAGTCATCCCCACTTACCTGTAGGGGCTATGTTCCAAGACCCCCAGTGGATGCCTGGAAACACAGATAGCACCAAACCCTATATGTACTATGTTTTTTCACACACACACACACACACACACACACACACACACACACACACACACTTTACAGCTTCTCTTTGGCATATCTGAATTGCTAGCATCACTACTATTATGCTTTGGGCCCTTTATTAAGTAAAATAAGGTTTACTCAAACACGGTATTGGGATACCATGACAGTGGATCTGATAACTGAGATGGCTACTAAGTGACTAAAGGGCAGGCAGCATAAACAATATGGATATGTTGGACGAAAGGATGATTCATGACCTGGGCAGGACGCAGAGGGACAGCGTGAGATTTCATCGCACTACTCAAAATGACATGCAATTTAAAACTTATGAATTATTTATTTCTGTAATTTTCCATCTAATATTTTCGGATTGTGTTTGACCGTGGGTAACTGAAACTTCAGAAAGTGAAACCGCAAATAAGGGAGGACTACTGTATATAAATTTGTATTCTGCCTAGCATCTTAAGCAGTTTCCCATGTCAAAAAGTTATAAAGTATTTTTCTATGACTGTAATATTTCATTCTGTCAATGGCTGTACCATCATTTACATAATCATTTTTCTGATTAATGGAAACATTTCCCATGTTTTGCTATTATAGACACCGTGATAAATATTGTTAGCCCCAAGTTAGCTGGATTATGGCCTAATGAAGTGCTTCAGAGGGTGTTAACATTTTGGGAGACTTATAACAAGTTGCCCAACTATAGCGGAAAGGATATCATGCTACTGTCCTGGAGCAGCGGTATTCAAACTTTTAGCAAAACTATTTTTTTGTAATTAAGTCCTACTTAGAACCTAAATACAAAAAAGAAAGCAATACCTGGTTCCTCGGGCAATGTAGATCTTTCCTGTCAGATAGAATACTTCAGTCTGTGAAGTACCCCTAAGGCACCTCCAGGGAGTTGAGCCTGGTGTGAAGCCAGTTTTAGATCTACCTGACAGCTCCAGCTTGGACACCCTGGTTGGGATGCTCCTGTCATGATGTAATTCTGATGCTGTCAAGCCCACAGTGTCATCAGTATAGTCTGCATCTGCCCAAGGTAACTTTTAGGAACAGGAGCTTCGCTGAGCCTTTCCTCCCACGTATCCATTATTTAGCCTGGTGTTTACCAAGCACCTGACTTGTTAGGGATGTATCTGGCACTTTACCCCGAAATAAGCATCATTATCTTTATTTCATGGAGGATGAAACCGATGCTCAAAGGGTTAAGGGACTTGTTCAAAGATACATAGTGCTATGACTAAGACGCATGCCCAGCTCTACATGGCACCAAATGCTAAGCTGGCAGAGAAGAGGGAAAAGACTCTGGTGGAAGCCACCAGAGTGCCAGGCTATCAGGGGTCATGGTTTCAATGCCACCAGCTTACACTGATGAGGATACCCTCTCACTACCAGGCACTAGATGAACTTGCAGTTCTAATGAGAAGGCCTCCTGGCTATATAGCAACCTGTTGTCACCAGCCTGCCCTTGCTATTGGCTATGTGGCTCCACAATGAAGAGACAAGGTCCAGCACAGGACCGAAGGCAGAATGCTGGTGCTGAGAAGCAGGAGAGAGTTCTCAAGGAGAAAAACTACACTTTCTGTTGTTTGTTGACAAAGTCTTATACTGCTGTTAGGGCGCCTTGGCCTCCCTTGCTGAACAAGCAGGTATTGCCAGAAAGGTTAAATGTTACCAGCTAGACCAATACAGCTTTAGTATCCAGTACAGAGATTACTGCCCTGGCCACTGATCACATACAAAGCTGTGTGCAGGAGGAAAACACAGCTAGCACTGTGCACACCAAAGTGCTTTGCAACATGGTGAGGCCAACACCAACCAAGTACAACTGAGGACAGAGCAATTATATTTTTCTACCACCAGAACAGCCCTGCCCGAGGCAATTTCAGACATGCAAAGGTTCACAGACATACAGTTCAGCCCAGCACAATTAGCTGCTGGCACAGAGTACTAATAATTTTATACTTTACCTGCACAGAGCACTTTTATAAACATGATCTCATCTACTCTTCATGACAAAACCCTAAGCTAAGCCTTACTAAGTTCCAAATGACACCTGAGGAAACCTGAAGTTGGAGAGGTAAAGTAACTCGCTCAAGGTTGTAGTGGTGAGTATGTGAGTCAAAACTCAACACGTAGACCTCTCTGACAGTGTCTTACCCTAAGTGTGAAAGTCTATGACTGGGAGCCACAGTGTGCTATGCTGGCTGACACAAATCCTCCTAGAAAGGTCCACGGCACTTATGTACCTAAGTGCTAAAGGCCTACAGACAGCCTTGGAGAACAGAGGCCCCAGTCCTTGGAAGCCTGTCACTTGACTAGACCCTGAAAAGAGCTCCCTACCTGGATACGGGATGGAGAGGAGAGTGAAGTCGGCATAGCGCTGGGCTTTGTCCACCTTCTCGGAAGAGGTTACACTACAAGACAGGACACAATGTGTTATGGCATCACAACACATACACACCATTCCCCAAATGAGTATTATAACAACTTAAACCTCTTGCTAGAGAAACTACTCTTCAGAGTTGCAAATGATTCCCTTCAGCAGCACTTACTTTGAACAATTAAAGAAAGG
The DNA here is from genome assembly GCF_014176215.1 of Rousettus aegyptiacus. Classification (NCBI taxonomy): domain Eukaryota; kingdom Metazoa; phylum Chordata; class Mammalia; order Chiroptera; family Pteropodidae; genus Rousettus; species Rousettus aegyptiacus. The sequence goes on along the minus strand of NW_023416307.1, from coordinate 119,790,708 downwards.
TAACTTCTCTGCCCCCTACCCTGACTTATCAAGTGAGAAAGGCTATTCTCCAGTGCTTCAGCAGACGTGACCAGAACCTAAAGTTGCAGAATCACCTTCCACCTAAGCCCCACAAATGAAGGCAGCACAGCCTCTGACCTGGCAGGTAGAGTAAAACGAGAGCCAAATAAGTGGGACACTGTCCAAAAGGGACCCTTTGGTGGGCTCTCATCTCCAATACCTACTGAGGACACTCCTGAACAGGGTGAACAAACAGCACCTGAAGGGGAAAGCCTTTAGAATGTTCTGACAGATGAAGAAGGAAGGGATAAGGGAATGTTTGGGTATCTGCAGACAGCTGAACTGTAATTTAGCCTCGCTATGCCTTATTTTCTAGGACGACCTCAGCATAGTTAAAAGTCATTATAAAAAATAAAAATTTGGAAAAAATCCTATCATTTCAAAACTCAGGTTCTGTTTTTTTCAAATTTTGTTTTATCACATCAAGATTTGGTCCATATGTGAAGTAAAAATTGATACAGATTTTTTTGTTTCATTTTAAAAGACTCTAATTTACCAAAGATGATGTAGAACTTGGTTGGAGCCTGGAAAAACCTTCAAGGGTGTCTAAGAGGAGGAGGCAAAAGAGCACAGATTAGAGACTCACAGCTCCCTCAGTTACTATCTGGACGACCTTGAGCAAGTTACTTAACCTCTCTTTACTTCAATTTTTAGCCTGTAAGAGGGGGACACTAGAATCAGTCTTACAGGGCTGTTTGAAGATACAAGTGAGGATGTACAGAAAGCCCTCAGCACGAGGCCTGGCACATGGTGAGCCCTTAGTAACTATGTACTATCACCAACCTGAAAAGCCTGTGAACACATCACCTCTGCCCATTTCACAGTGGGTGCCCTGTACTTACTTCATGCCAAACTTCACTTTCTTGTTCTCTACCATCAGGTCACAGATGTATTTAACTGACAGGTACCGAAGCAGCTTGATGTCATAGCCTCTGACCTTATCAAAAAGATGTGTGTCGGAACTTCTGAAACAAAGAACCAGAGGGAGAAGTTGCACTGCACATTCATTTAGAAAAGTCTGGAGGGGGGTGGGGTGAAGGGTGGGGTGAGGGGTGGGGTGGGGAGGGGAACGTGTTCAAGGAAGTATAGATGTCACTGGCAAGAATTTATTTCTCTTCTCCGGAAGATAGAGGTAGGGTCAAGACAGGACAACTGGTTCTAGGAAAGGTGCAGAGAAGATGACTTTCTAAGAGATTATCCACCCTGTCTGGGATGGTTTTCAAAGAGAAGCAATTTGCAGCCCCAATACAGAAAAAGGCTTTTTTGCCCCTGCTTGACTATAAGCCAGAAGACTCAAGATAATCTCCAAGTTCTGAAAAGCAGCAAACTGGTGGCTGATAGTCTCTGAGCTTTCATTAGAGTTTATCTCCCTCCAACTTTTACGACCATTTTTAGCCATGACTTGTTCATAACATAACAGATTGAAATGCTTATTGGGAGATGGAGTTTTTAGATATTTTATCAACTGACTATGAAATACTAGCGAGTGAACACCTTCTACTTAGCAAGCCTATGAAGCAAGGAGAAAGATAAACTTTTCTTAATCCCCAGGCTGTCTTTTGATTATTCCGACAGATAAATGCAAAAGTAGAATGAGTAAACAATCACCATTAATTTTTTAAAATGCCCACTGCTTTGTTGTCCCTAGTAGTTTCCTCACCAAGAACAGTGTATGCTACAGAAGATGGCCTGGCTGAGGGCCTGGCTGAGGCAGAGGTTGTCTGATCTTAGGGGAAGAGACAAACATTCCTGAGCACAAAGCAGAGCTTCTGCTCTCAGAACTAAAAGACAGAACCCGGGGACAGTGAGATGCCTTCAGGTATCAAGCCATGATTCTGAGCAGCTGAGCTTACAAGGGTGCTCAAGTGCATTCCAGAGACCCCTGATACCCGTTAAAGACTTTTCCATGTGGTATAGACCATGTAAAGGAGCTCTTCCACAATATCCTATAGTGTTGTTTTCTAAAAACATTTGGAAAGAAAGTACCATTTGAACCAGTGCTTTTCCTACCTAAGGGAGCCTAAAATACTTGTTTGTATCAAGCTCTATTATGACACCAAAGAGCCATGGAGCTTCTAGTCTACATCTCTCATATGGGGACTTTAGCCCTTGCTCTGTACCTCAGCACCAGGTATGCTATGTGACACTTGGCAGGCAGGCAGGCCGTCAGCACCCTGGCCATACTTGAGGAACTGGGACTTGTCTTGGACTGTGGTACTGGGAACCTCAGGCTGGGACATTATCTTTGGGATCCTTATGGGTAGCTATGGTGGAGACAGACTGCTTGGGTATTTAATAAAGTCAGCTTTGGTGTGAAGATATGAGATGGATCTCAATGACCCTATTTCAGGGTATGGACTTGACAGCTAGAAGAAGGGAGTCAATCCATTTATCTGGACCAGTGATGGATATAAACTGTCATGAAAACAGCCACTACTGGTCAGACACCCTGCCCACAATACAATCAGACCCATAACAACCTGGCACTGACCGAAGAGCACAGTCCTCCTCCGTGATATCCTCCGCATCTGCCCAGGCATCATCTGCACCCCCTGACCAAGAAACATGTCAGTACCAAGGCAGTGGCATGGGGCTCCACCCAGGGCTTCCCAACCTGCCCTCCTCCCCACCAGATCCACCCCTAAAGACAGCCCTCATGTCCTTTCAGCACTAGATGTCCCATAAGCTAGTGGTCTTCTCTACACCAAGCATCTCCTCAGGTAATAAAAGAAGGCCCCTATTCGCTCCCCAGCTTGCTTGCACCCTCCACCCATGCCCCTGTGGCTGGGGGCGGCTATTCTCTTTGACTGGGCTCTTGTTCTTAGTCACAGAGGATGCAATTTAACATTCACCTGAGAAAATATAGTTGTAGCCAGTGCGTCCATACAGCTCCCCCCATCCAGCCAGTGTGGCCGACCTGCAAATGTGCTGAGAGAGAAACAATTTTCAGGATCAGAAAATTTCGTTTTTGTTTTTCCTGGCTTTATTGAGGTATAACTGACATTGTGTAGTTTAAGGTGTCCAACATGCTGATTTGATACACTTATATATTGCAAAATCGTTGCCACCATAGTGTTAGCTAACACCTCCATCATGTCACATAATTACCATTTCTTTTTGTAGGGCAAACAGTTAAGATCATTGCTCTTTGCAATTTTAACGTATATAATATAGCATTATTAACTATAATCACCATGCTATACATTAGATCCACATAGAACTTATTTGTTGTTGGGTTTGTTTCTTTTTTTATGCCTAAAGCACTTGGTCTTGCTAGCTGGTGGTCTCCTATCCAAGTACTAACCAGGCTTGACCCTGCTTAGCTTCTAAGATCAGACGAGATGGGGCGTGTTCAGGGTGGCATGGCCGTAACAACTTATTTGTCTTATAACTGGAAGTTGTAACCTTTGATCAATAGTCAGTAGGTTTTCTGAAGTTGAAGGAACACTTGGGACTCTCCTCCGATTCTTCCAGGGCAAGAGGAGATATGGGTCCAAAACCATTCACCATAGTTTTATCAGCATTGAGACCATAACGGTCAGTCTGAAATATGCCTAAAATTTAATCTACAGCCTCTGTCAAGGGGTAGCTCCCCAAATGAGCAGCACCAGAGTGTTACTAACTATAATGGATAGATTTAGTGCTTGTCACAGTGTACTTATGTAAGATTTGGTGGTTTTCACGTGTGTGTGTACTGGGCATAGTACTGAAACATTTACACCATCTTTTCACTGAATTTTTACAGAGCCCATGAGATAGATGTTGCAGGTGGCACAAACTGCTGCTGCTGCTTCACAGATGAAGAAAAGGAACAGAGGGGTGAAGTAATGAATGAGGTCATACAATGAGGGGTAAACTGGAATTAGATCTAGACCCACCTACCTCCAAAGCCTGGGTGCTCATCATTACCTGAAACTTTTTAGTGCAGGGTGAACACTTTAGAGCAGGTGGGCCAATTACGGGAGAAATGTTAGGGGGCTTTATTTTTTTAAAGAAATTATATCTTCTCTCTCTTCTGCATCAAGGAAATGCAGCAGCTATAGATGTACTTACGTGCAATTTTACTCTTTTCCTCATGACTCAAGAAGCGGAAACCAGGCAACTAGCGTGAACTTCAATATAGCTATCTAATTTCAAGGTTGCATCTTTAATTAAATTGATGAGAACTAGAAGAAATCTGGTGATGGGGAAGCAAACTAGCCCAGAATTTAACTAAGGGCTCGGGGTGGCAGTGAGGGTGGCTGAGAGATTACAATAGAGAGGGGAAGCTGCAAGGTGACACAGAGGGAATAAAAGCCACTTCTGAATGGGTCACACAGCCTGGCAATATAAAGTGGGTCCCTGGAAGACCACAAAATACTGCCTTCCCCTTCACGACCTGTAAGATAAAGGGAAAGAACAGTTTTGCTGCCACAGGAAAGGGGTGAGTGGAAACTTCTGGCCTTCTGAGTACAGTGCTGTAGGCAAGAACAGATTTGTGGGAAGGTTGTCCTAAAAGCCCAAGGACTTGGGCCAGGATTCTTGCTGGCCTTAGCAGGATGCACTCTGGCAGATGCACTGCTTAACTTTTTCTGGGTTCAAAAGCATTTTGAAAATCTGATGAACCATAGTTTACCTATACTTTAGGGGTTTCTGGACTCTCCCAAATGCATCCATGGGTCCATCTCCAGCCCTTGTTAAGAGTCCCTGTGCTAAGGTGACCAGCCAATAATTAGGAGTAGCGAAGCAGAAAGTTGCAGCAGGGAAGTGTCAATCCCCAGGTTGAGAAGATCCCCAAGACTCTAATGGTAATGGGGGAGGGGTCTGATTTCTGAAAACAAGACAATGGGGAACTTGTGGCTTGAGTTCAAATGGCACGTACTTTCATACCTAATCGTCCCCATCATCTAAGCTGCTGGTATCAAACCTCTTTTCTTTGCCTTTCTTCTGTTAAATCTACAGAGCAAACACATACCCCCTTTTTGGCTACTGAGCTTTGAGACCATTTCTTAAATTCTTGTGAAGGTTTAGATACCTCTTTCTGTTCCCAGTTCTCCCATATCCCTTTGATCTGTCCTCGTCTTTTTGGTAATTGAGGCAGCCAGACCTGGGGCCCAGAAGACTAGTCAGATAGAGAAAAGCAGACAAGTTAGCTAACTCTCCACATGTGGCACCAAACTCTGCAGGAAGGTACTGACTGAGCTGGCACCTGGGGGAAGCTGTACCCCACTATACAGAATAACTCCTGACCCCTGCTACCTACCATCTTGGCTCCCATTCTTAACCCATCATTTATGCATTCTAAGCTTAGCTAAAAAAAGCAGGATGCACTCTGAATGCTCTCTACCTAATTAGGAATGGCCCCTGATTCTGCACTAGAAACATCCCTCTACTTAACGATACCTTTGGCACATAGAATAAAAGTGACTGACCTCTGCTCCCTTTCTGTTACATGGGGAAGCAAAGAGAAAGATGACTTGTTCTAATTTTAAGTGTCTAAAAGCCCAATATAACTGTTAGGGGAGAACATGCGACCCTTAAATACGTGAACTGAGTTTAAAATAATTTTTTAATAATATATCTTATTTAACTTAATATATCCAAAATATTATGTCAATATATAATCACTTTAAAATTATTAACATTTAACATTCTCTATACTAAGTCTTCAAAATCCAATATATGTTTTACATTTATAGTACATCTCAACTAGGATGCTTTATTTTTATCATTTAAAGGGAAATGCAGTCCTGTCCCAAGATAAAGTTGTTTAGCCAAACAAAAAACCCTCTACAGCTTCAGTTATAAAATGTAAATTAACTGAAATGTAATAAAATTAAACATTTAGTTCCACAGTTCCACCAGCCACACTGATTTTTTTCTTTTATAAAATTCCCTATTCTATACTCTGTATCTGTTACTATTTTGAACTACCAATTTGTTCTTCTTAATCCCTTCACCTTTTTCATCTAGCCCCCAACCATCCTCCCATCTGGCAACCATAAATTTATCCTCTGAATTTGTTTATTTGTTTGTCTATTGTGTTTTTTAGATTCCACATATAAGTAATATCATATGGTATTTGTCTTTCTCTGTCTGACTTATTTCACTTAGCATAATGCCATTTAGGTCTATCCATGTTGTTGCATGAACTGAGTTTTGAAGGAAGCAGGAAGTAAGCACCTAACATACTCCCACCCCCCAAACTGGCAGAGGTAGGTGTCTCTGAAGTAATGTTTGTAAAAAACACTGCCAACCACACTAGTTAACAGGTGCCTGCTAAGTGCCACATATCTCTGAGGATTACATCCCTCCCCATTTCACAACAGAGGACATTCTTGTGCCTTGCCTTATCTCCCTCTCAATTGCTTGTTCACTTGTTTGCCTTCCCCACTCACTGAGCTCCATGTGGACAAGGACTGTCTTACTCATTGCTGTCCCCTAGAAGCTAGTATAGGGTCCGCTAGTGCTTTATCCAAGAGCAGTATCTTCCTGCTAAGATTGCATTTACAAGCTGAGCGGGCATTTTGCTAGGTGCTGGGAAGACAGCAATAAGACAAAGCCTCTGTCCTCAAAGGGATTACAAAAGAGGAAATGACAGAGGTTCCAACACACAATTAGAATAAAGCATATGTAAGTAGGTATTACGTAAGTAATCACCTACTGAGTCAGAAGCTAACGGGTATGAAATGGTATTCCATGGCCTGGACAAGATGGTGCAAAAGGAGTCAAAAGCAGCAGGATTAGCGGCAAAGCCCTCATCAAGATTTAATAACGTCAAAGCCTCCTCAGAATAATACCTCCAACTCATCATCTTCCCTCTGAAATCGGTTGGCTTAGGACTCTTTTGTCACAGGCCTACCAGCTCTGTAAATGCTAACAATCCGTCATTCAGCAACTCCACTGGACTAAGCTGTTCAGCGTGGTATTTCCCAAAAGTATCCAGGAAATGTATAATGGTCTGGAGACAAATGAGTGAAAAACACCAGACCTACATATGTCTATCTGTTATAGGACTTTTCAGAACCTTTACTATGTCAGTATACACATATCAATGTACTTTATGAATCTGAAGCTTGGGGGTTAGGCCAAATCTAGTATGCAGTATTTCACATTCTTGTTTGAAAGGGAATGCTTTTCACAAGCACATCCTTAAACTATATTGTTCAATGGAACACACTCTGAAACACTGGTTTGACCATTTCCTTTGTAGTTTCTAATGACAAGCACTATGTTCCACAGAGCAGTGATCTTTAAACTGGAGTTCTGGTAACTTTTAGGAACAGGAAAACTTTCCAAGGGGCAAAACAAATAGCTTTAACTCATTTCTGTTTGTCCCCAGAATACCTGTCAGCAGCTTTGACGACTGCAATGTTTACCCTGAAATAACTTGCGGATTACACTCTTAACCTTAACCCCAAAGTCTGCCATGAAATATCTTGCTTTTATTATTTTCTCATCGCTTTAGTATATTGATAGTCTTTGGAAACAAATGACAACATTCTATTTATAGCATTCTGTTTTTAGTAGTGGTATTTCCATTTACAAAATATAGTAAGTCAAGATTCTGACAATGCCAAATCCTATAAAATGTAGCATTCCTACATGTGATATTAAATTAACGTTGTCAGAGAGCTGCGCTTTTTTTTTTTTTTTTTAATGGGAAATGGGTTAAGATGATCGATTTTGGGGGCTTAACTTCCAGAAACATTTTTGCCTAAAATTGACCTGACAAAGAAAGCCTTTGGCTAAATCCTCCCTTCCTAACCTCCCCTTTCACATTTGCTCTTCTCTCATTTTATGAAAGAAAGACACGAAGGGATAGAAACAAGCCTTACATCTCTCCTCCCCACTGCCCTGCCAAGGCCCTCAACCACTCATGCTAAGACCTACATCTGGAATCTATAAGCCACTGGGACTATAACGCATGCCCTCAGACACCTGCTAAATGAATAAAGAGGCTACATCCTTGTTTCTCTCCCCATCTCCAGGCTCCTTCTACTTTAAGTCTACTTCTCTTTGACTCATCTTCAAAATGTTATTTTCATCCTGTATTTTCCTGCTCAAGAATCACAGTGGTTCTCCTGGTAAATACGAACAACTTGGTCAGCATTCAGCCTCCTGCGCTCAATCCCTTCCATCCTCTACTCTGACATGTAACTTCCATTCCAGTCAGGGAAGTCTCTTGGCCTCTCTTCTTCCTGGCTCCATGTCTTTTTCCATCCTGCATACCTTCTTGGAACATCCTCTCACCCCTTCCTTCCAATGATTTTGCTTATCCTTCAATGCTCTCAAGTCAAGTGTGGCTTACTTCATGAGGTCATCTGTCTGCCAGTCCACATTGTTGCCCCTCTGTGGTGAGCTCCTCTCATACCACACCATGACTCTAAATCACAGCATGGTTGCCTGAAGGAGTATGGGACACGTTCAAATCCCAGCTCTCTAGCTGTTTAAAGAAACCTTGAGTAAGCTACTTAACTACTTTTGAGTCTTATATGCAAAATAGTAACAGAAATTACACAAAAGGGTCATAAAAAGATAGGTGAAATGAGATCATACTAGAGAGTCAAATTAATGATACTCACTAGAATGTACGTTCTATGAAGGTAAGGATTTTTGTCTATTTTATGTGCTGATGTATTGTAATGCCTGAAGCAGGGCTTAGAACATAGTACACATGCAAAAAGTACTTGGTGAATTATATGATTGAAAGAATGAAAAAAGATAGGCAGTAAACTCTCTGATATTACTAACAGGAATTTCTTTTCAGCTATATCTCCTTGGGCAAGGGAAACAAAAGAAAAAATAAACAAATGGGACTACATAAAACTAAGAAGTTTTTGTATAGCAAAGAAAACTATCAATAAAACAAAAAGACAACTGACTGTTTGGGAGAAGATATTCACTAATGATACATCTGATAAGGGGTTAATATCCAAAATATATGAAGACCTTATACAATTCAACAACAAAAAAGCAAACAACTCGATTAAAAAATGGGCAGAAGACCTGAACAGATATTTCTCTAAAGAGGAAATACAGATGGCTAATAGACATATAAAAAGATTCTCAAGGTCGCTAACCATCAGAGAAATGCAAATTAAAACCACATTGAGCTATCGCCTCACACCTGTCAGAATGGCTCTCATCAATAAACAATAAATCAAAAAAAACATCAAGTGTTGGCGAGGATGCGGAGAAAAGGGAACATTCATACACTGTTGGTGAGACTGCAAATTGGTACAGCTGCTATGGAAAACAGTATGGAGGTTTCTCAAAAATTGAAAATAGATATACCTTTTGAACCAACAATTACACCTCTGGGTATTTATCCAAAGAAAACCAAAAAAATAATTTGCAAAGATCTATGTACTCTAATATTTATGGCAGCACAATTTACAATAGCCAAGATATGGAAGCAACCTAAATGCCCATCAACAGATGACTGAATAAAGAAATTATGGTTCATATATACAACGGAATATTACTCGGTCATCAAAAAAAAATGAAATCCTACCATTTGCAATGGTAGAGGTTATTATGCTGAGTGAAATAAGTCAGAGAAAGATAAATATCATATAATTTCACTTATATGCAGAATCTCAGGAACAAAAAGAACAAACTAATCAAAAACATACTCACAAATATAGTGGACAATTTGGTGACAAACAGAGGGAAGGGAGGTTGGGAGGCTGGGAGAATGGGGTAAAGGGTTAAAGAAGTACAAATTCGTAGTTGATGGTTGGTCATAAGGATGGGGAGCACAGCAGAGGGAATGCAGTTAGCATTAATATGATGGCTATGTGGAGGGCCAAAGGAGGGAGGGAGCAATTTGGTGCATCATTTTATGAACTATATAGATGTCTAACCAAGGTATTGTATACTTGAAACTAAGTTAAATAATTTTTTTAAATGTTGTAAGTATACCTTTTAAACCCCCAAAAAAACACCAAAAATGAACGAACAACAATAACTTACTTGACCTAATCTACTCCATTAATCTTTGATGTAGACATGATTATTATTCCTATTTTATAGAGGAGGAAATCAAGGCCTTGCACAGATAGGAAGTAACAGAGCCAGGATCTAAACCTAGGCAGCCTGGCTCCAAAACACAGGGTGGGATACTCTGGTAAGACTATCCCTTCCCTATCTGGATTTATCCTTGAAGGTAGTTATCAGAATTGGTATGTTTCTCTGGACTGCTTTCCTCAGCACCGGACACCCAGTCACCAACACTTGGCTGGCTAAGGCCAAGAACAAGAAGAATTACCCCAGAAGATGGTCTCAGGGAGCGCAAGGCTATGGCATGGTCTTACCTTGCCCCTGAACAGGATCACTGGACAGACAAACCGTCCTCTGCACCTGGCCGTCTTGCTGCGGTTGACAAGGTCTTGCAACTTGCTCACTTGCACGGTGCTCTGAAACCTAATACATGGGCAAGAGAGGCAGGTCAGACTAGTCTCAAGTGGACATTTTATGTGCGTGTGTGCACACACGTACACATACATGCTAGGTCTGCATATGTGTGTGAATACTTATTTTGTGTGTGTGTGTGCACACACATGCTAGATCTGCATACGTGTGTGAATACTTATTTCAAACTTAATAAGTGCCCTAATTCCTAGATTCTGGACTATGGATATAAGTTTTTCAGGAAAAGAAAAAAGTGCTGTATCATAGGTATTAGAACTTAAGTCATCCTGATTTCAGAACCTTTAAGATGGGAAAAAAGTCAGCTACTCTGAAGACATGGTATATAAAAAACAGAAGACATGATATATAAAATACATAGCAAACTGAATATTGATTACCAATTTTTTCCTCCCACGGTAAAATAAAAGATGTCCTAGGGACTCTCTGGAAATCATAGGGCCATTTTTGCTGGAACAAAGGAGGCGAAAGACAAGCTATTTTTGGCATTGAGAAGCAAAGTAGTTACTACACTGGAGTTTGGTAAGGAAGCTTCTAGAACATAAGAGTCAAGTTTAAAAATGAGCTCCAGTGAATAACACCCCTATCAAATCCTATCAAATTAGCAGACCCCCAAAGTAAGGGTCTACTCATGCCTACCAATCCTTAGCAAAGGGCTCCAAATCAGCCAGTCAGAGCTGGCTGCAAAAGAAACAAGAGGCAGCAAAGTTAGAGTGAGATGCTCTCCCAGGGGGATGCTCTCCCAGCTATGCAGAGTAACCAAATAGGAGGGGAGACATTCATGTTTCCTCCTTATAAGGGTTTAGCTTCCAGGTCAAGCCCTAGAGGGTCTTTAACTCCCACATCGTACTCCTTCTAGGGATCCGATTATTGCATGGCACATGCATACAAATAATTACTTCAGAATCAATAAATTCAGAAACTCCTATACATTTGTGACCTTTTAAAGCTTATTTGGATGCTACTGGCATTTAAAATATGAAGTCTTTTAAAAACACTGTTGATTTCTTAATAGCCTTCATAGATATATTCTCAAGCCACAGTTTCTAAAAATATAACTACCTACTATCAAGCAGGGGTCTGAAATTAAAGTTAAAAAGAGCTCTTCAAATAAGAACTTGGACCAGTAGTTTGATGATCTTGGAAAAAGAACAAGGGGATAAAAGAAAAGGACTTACAATTCTCATGGTGTATTTTTCTGAAGGTTTGATTTAAAATGTTACTTTTGTAATCATGTTTGTTCTTTTTTGAAGGAAGAAAGAATGGCAAACTTGAAGAGGGTAGAGTACTTCTTCAAGAAGCCTGCAGGGTGTCACAGGCCAACAAGGCAGTCTCTAGAAAACATGGCTCACTGAAAACCAAATTCTACTACCTTTCCCTCACTCAGTCTCTCTATTGAAAAAAAAAAGGCATCTCAGTACAAAATAATAGTCTAATTAAACTCAGACACCATGAGCATACAAAAGAGAGCACATACAGTACTGCTTACAGTAATCTTTCCTCCTTTCTGGTGGCCCCAGTCCATTTTCATGGATTTGGTCAGAGCCATTTGTAGCAACTGACTCTCCCTTAGTTTATTTCAGCAGTTCCCTCTAAGCACTAAATGCCTTGAAATTGTGTTTGATTCTCCCAAGCTGAGTCCTTCCACTGAGCAACTCTCCACAAAACCACGGTAGAGAACATGCCAGTATTTCCCTCGCAGGGACTCTGCAGAGTCTTTTAATATAAAGGCAAAAACACTTTTTCTCATTATGCTAGATGATGGTTTATTTTCCTGGTTCTCCTACTCAAGGAACCAATTCAGTTTCTGTTCTCAGTAGTTCCTGCTTTCATTTTTATTATCTCTTGGCCCTTGGATCTTTTTCTTATAGTGTTAAGCACTGAACTGTGTCTGGCACGTGACGGTCATAGTTGAGTAAGGGTAGGCTTGTGTATTTATATTTGTTTTACAGTACTGCACCCTTAACCTGTGGAATCTGATGCTATCTGTGAGAAGATAGTGTCAGAATTGAGTTGAATTGTAAAATATCCAGCTCATGTCTGAGAGTTGGTGGTATGGGGGAACAGTCCCTCCCCACAAACTTGTTGGAATTGGGTACAGAACTTTAACCACTATCACCTAAGGCCTCACCTGTACTTTCCTAATTCAGGCTCTCATTACACTGTCATTGCTTATTTACTGGTCTGTGTTACCCACAGACCTAAGGGTAAGGACTTCATCTATCTGGTAGGTCTTCCAACTGGATCCCTGGTGTCTGCCACGTGACAGCAGCTCAATTGTTTATCAGCTGCTAAACATATCTTGGCTGTTCAGAGATCCCTGTCCAGGCTTCTATTCCCAGAGGATGCGCTAAACTGGGAAGGTAGGTTAAGAGAACCAAACAACTTCCTAAATCCAGTTACACTCTGTGTAACTCAGTGTTGTGTCATATTAACACCAAAGCTAGATATGTAAAGCAGCAAAAATTTCTACTTCTTCCCACCTAAACATGCATATACTCTCTTCTCTTCAACAAACAGGCATCACCCCACTCAGTTATCACTTTAAGGCCTTGCAAGGAGTGAAAAGTAAAAACAAATTCCAATAACTCCTCTATGGTTAGGGATGTTCCTCAGTGGCTCTGGACTGGAAGGTGAGACCCTGCTAGACAAGGTGGGAGAGCCATGGTGATGACAGAAAAGACACAGTGGTGGACGGAGCAGGGTGGGGAAGACCTGGCTTTTAACTGCATTCTACTTGCTATGTCTGTGATCTTGGGCAAAAGCAAGTTACTTCTCTGCATTTCAACTTCCTCTTCTGTACGATGGAGGTGTTATTACCCTCTTCACTAGGTAACTGCAACACTTGAATGAGCTGGTGTGTGAAATCCTAACACTTGCCAAACAGTAGGCACCTGACAAAGATTAGTTTCCCTCTCTTCAAGGGCTAGATTGAATCAGCACTGAACTTGTTTCCTTCCTGGAAAAGCTTCCGTGAGACAACCAAGACTGAGTTCCTTAGAGTAGTGCTACTATAGAGTAGTTTGGCATTACCTGGAAGCTCATTAGAAAATGCAGAAGTTCATGCCCCACTCCAGATCTACAGAGTCAGATTCTGCATTGTAACGAGAGCCCTAGGTAATTCACTCACAAAATCAAGTTGGAGAAGCACTACTTTGACTACAGCTGAGCTTAATATCAGAATGTCATTGTACAATCACTAGCCAGCACTGAAGGAGGCTAAAAGGAGGGCAAGGACAAGGAAAAAGAGTTCTTGTTCAGAAACTTTAGTGTAAGGACTTGTAGAAGGTGAGTTTACCTAATCTGGAAGAAGTTAGGAAGAGATAAGAACTAAACATAAATAATGGGACCATAGGAAAGCCCTATTCTTTAGGCTTGGAGATTTCTGGAATTAGGTTATATGACTGAGGATATGATACAATTTCTATGATCTACATACAATTTTTTTTCTAATTAATTTTTCTAACAAACTCTACAAACTCATGAGATAGCACTTATAGACATCCCATTTTACAGATGAGGAAGCTAAGGCTTAGTCTTTAAAACTTCTCAACTCGTTGTTCTGCTTGAAAGCCTTTTTTGGCTCCTGGCAGCCCACAGCAGTAGTTCTCAGGCTATAGCATATATATATATGACTCACCTGGGGAACTGAGACTGAAGCCGAAAATTCGGATTCAGGGGCCCTAGAATCTATTATTTTAATGAGTGCTCAGGACACAAGCAAATAAAACCACTAATACCCACAAGTCCGCACTCCTTAACCTGATGATCAAGACCCTATACAAGCTGATCCCTAAGGACATTTCAGGGGCACTCCTACTTATCCTTCCAATTCCAGCTGAAAAGAATCTTACCATAAAGTCTTCCCAAACACTCACACAGCAGAGAGAATGAACCATCACCCGCGGTTTGCCTACAGCAGTACTTCTTAAACCTTAATGTGCTGGGGCATCTTATGCTGTGATTTTGATTCATTGACTCTGGAGCCCGAGAGCAGGAGTTTCTAGTCGATCCCTGGGAGCACTGATGGGCATGCTTGTGGTGGGGAGGGTCTGCATACTTTGCAGCACGACTGTCCTGGAGCACTCATCATAACATTGCATTCATGGGGCCAGGGGTTCACAGATATTGTTGAAAATAGCTTCTAGAATTCCCTTAAAATCAGCAGCAAGCAGGGAGACTAGAGGAACAAACTTTGAGGTTGACATAAAGCATTTCCTGGAGCCTCAATGCTGTGATTATTTTTTAGAGTCGAACAACTGCTAGCATTTACTGATCACCTTATAGGCTGCAACCTATGCCAGGTGTTTTATGTCTGCTCTGGTATGAACTGTTATCCCACAGAAAGTACTCAGGCCTTGGCAGGCCCTCAGTAATAATAGCTCTTATTTCTAATTCTTACAACAAATATGCCACGCTTGAAATAGCCATGTTTATCATCAGTGATTGCACTAGCCACATTTCTAAAGAGGTAGAGACTTAACAATGACAAAAGAGACAAAGAGGTTAAATAACTTGTTCAAGTTAATTACATAGCCAGCAAGTGAGGAAGTCAGATTTCAGACCTCAGGCTCTTAAATATATTGACACAGCACACCTCTCATCCAAACTCTCTTAAAGGACACTGAGATTCAAAAAGGAAAGGTGTGAAATCAGCAGTCTTAGGGCAATGAGCTATAGAGTGGGAGTGAAACAGGAGTCCAGGGCTGTGACTCCCAACCCCTCATTCTTAACCCATGCTACCTTGCATATATAATTTTTCAAACCCTGAAGTAAACGAGGATGCCAAGAAGGCTTATCACCTGAGAAAAGTGACTCTGCCACCCCCTCCCCCCAACCTCCAGTTTCCCTCCCAGCTACAGACTTCCTGACCCTGAGGTTGAGCTGTCAAGACCTCCCCAGACAACACACTCTGGTCACATGATGCTCACGTGTCTTTCTCCTTTTCAGAACTTTCATACTCCAGAAACACGATGTGCTGGGGGTAGTGGCCACAGATATCCCCATTCACATTTTGGATCACGCTATAACAGTAGTCTCGGCCAAACAGCTCCAGACATCTCTTCTCAATGCGCTCAACCTGCACAGAGGAGGAAATCTGAGCATAAATAAGATTCTGGGGCCCTGAGTGTGAGAATTAGGTAGTTCATGATCTGGAGAGGTCACTAGAAATTACATGTGCATCTGCGATTATTATTCGATGCCAGAAAGAGACCTGTTGCTAAGTCACAGGCCCTAATGTGTAGTTCATTAACCAATATATGCTATACTTTGGGAGGGACCCTGAACCCCTCAGTGGTGCAGTGAAATTGTCCACGTTAAGCACCTGAAGAAGAGGATTACAGCTTTCATTAGATTCTCAAATGCGTCCACAATCCGTAAAATATTAAGAACTCTTGCTCTAGGTTACTTTAACTGGCACTAATCTATTATCTTCCCTTGGCTCCAGATTATTGCCATTCTTGAGCCACAGAGCAGTACTTAGAAGCTCTAGTTAGTGTAATGAGTAAAAGCTGCAAACGGCTGTCTCCTTACACACCATTTGTTTATGAAATAGAAGGAATAGATCCCCTCAAAATTGCTGTTTTGTTCATGGTTCAAGGAAAGACTACCTTAAAAAAGGCATAAGACCTGTTAACATCTCAAGAAGTCTGCAAGAGACCAGGAGGCTTACAGTGGCTTTAAGACCAGCTGCAGTGAAAGACAAGAACAACTTATGATAACTCTAATCTTCAAGGATGTGTAAGATGGGAAAAAGGCCCAGCAAAGCCACCAACTGTCTTCAGCCATTCAAGAGTAATGAGAAAAAAATTCACAACAGCTTAAACCAGGAGACCTCAAATTTTAAGGTGCATGAGTTTTATTAAGAAACCTGTTAAAAAATGCAAATTCCAGGTTCCTACACTCAGAAATTCTGACTCAGCAGAACTGAGTGGGACCAAGGAATTTTAATTTTTAATAAGGACCCCAGTCAATGGTGAAACAGATGGCCCCCAGGCTAAGCTCTGAAAAATACTTGGTCATTTGTAGAGTGGGGAAGTTCCATCATTACTCAAGTCTCCCCTCAGTTATTCCAGAGACTAGTAGATGCCAACTGTGGTATGTCCCAGCAAAGGTAACTTCTGGAGCCAAACCACAGATTCGTGGCCCAGGATGGAACAGAATCCCACTGGAAAACCCGATGCTAAGCCTGCAAAAACTACACGGGAAATGAGATATGGGCTATTGCAGAGTTAACAAGATTCCCATCAGACTGCTGGACAGTGCCTAGAATGGGGATGGCCTAACAAGATTGGAAGCCTTCCAGATCTGGCCAAAAGGAGGCTGAAGGGAAACCCAAGGAAAGAAAATAAAGGAACTAAGACCTGCTTTAGATAAAGAAACAGAGGTGTGCGCTGTCTTCCGGATCTACAGGGGAAGGAAAGAGATGGGCTTGAGTTGAAAGTCAGACTGTATAGATAACAATATAAGAAGGCAACACAATTCATCTCCTGGTGCTCCATTCTGCCCCATTATCTCCAGGCCCTTCGTTTTGACCTCTGACCTGAAAGAATTCTCTATACTTCTTTTATTCTTGCCTTGGGGCAACTTTTTTTTTAATCTAGGCTTTTATCCCTACGGCTAATGCAGGGGAGTGACCCTCCTCAGCTCCTCCTCTCCAATCTCTGAAAATGCCCGCCGCCCCGCCCTGCCCCAGCTGATCCTTGACATCCAAATCCCTTCCAAAGGACATCCCTCCTCGGCTCATTCTGACCTCAGTTCCTCCTTTTTCGGTTTTTAACCTGACCCTTACTCTCCGGATCCTGACCCTGGAAACTACCGTTTTGTTCCTTTCTCTGACCCCTGACCTCAGCCTTTCCGCTGTAACTTCCCATGCCAGGGCCCTTCTCCTGCTAATCGCGTCTTCAATTCACCTTAGAGCCGCCGGCCCCGCTGCAGTCCTTAGCCCGGTACTGAGTCCGGGAGAACTCCTCCAGTAGCTCCCCGAGCCCCGGCTCCCGCGGCGGCGGGTTGCCGGAAGAACTCGAGGACCCCGGCGAGGTAGCGGCGGCAGCCCGAGCGCCAGCCATGTCCCAGCGCGGAGTCCCTTGAGCGTCCCGTCTCAGTGTGCCTCAGGCCAGCCCATGGCACCTGCAGGATCCGACTTCCAGTACGAAACCTCCACTACCGCCTCAGCTGCCGCCTTCCGCTTCCACTTCCGGCCCCGCCCCACTCTGCCGGATGTTTACCTCTGGCCTGGCCAATCGGAGCCCGGAACTCGCGCCCTGCCCACGATTACCGGCCCTCCGTCCGACGCGGAGGGACCCAAGTGGTCTCGGTGAAAGGGCCGCTGCCACTTGGAAATATCTGGTGCTCCGCCCAAAGGAGTTTCTCTTGGGGAAGCCGGACCAAACCATTAGAGCTGCAGGGTGGCGGTGCGGGGACCAGGAGAAAAGAACCATGGGAAAGAAGCAAAGGAAGAGTGGGATAAACCATTGCAGGGTAGAGGAAGGGGGAACTCTTCTAGGCAGCTAGTATTAGGCAACCATAGTAATATTAGTAAGCAATAATAAAACAACATTTCATAAGACACCCTACTGCACCGCTCCTTACAACATCCCTGTGGTTATAGTGCTACTATGGTCAACCCATTTTACTGAAGAAGAAACCGGCAGTTGTAACTGGCTTGAAATTCTAATTGAAATCCCGATATTCTTTTTTTTTTTTTTTCTTCATGGTGTCATGTAAGAATGTCCAAACCTATAAAGAACTTTTATGAGTTTATTTGAGCCAAACTGGCAACATATGTTAGGGAGCAAGATCGCAAATACTCCAGAGAATTGACAGTTTTGCAGTTATATGCATTTGAAATTGAGGGAATTTAAGGAAGATTATAAGGTAGGAGAAAGCAAGGTGGAGATTGGATAGTTAACAAAATTATGTGCTCTCTTGAGGGTGCTTACCTTACTGCAAAGGTGTGTTAACCTAGATGCACAAAAACAATGGATTGTGCTTGCTTAAGGCAAAGATACACCTTTTACTAAAAAGTTACATGTCTGGTGCCACCACGACCTGCCCAGTTAGGAATTTATAATCAGATCACCCTATGAGGTTACTTTCTTTAGACCCCTTTTTCATTCACGGTGGAATATTTGAAACATCACAGAAGTGGAGAGAATAGTAAAATGAACCCTCATGTATCCATAGCTGGTTTCAACAATAATCAACATCTGCCAATCTATCTGTTTAATCAATCCACATCCAGTAGAATTTTTTTTAAAGCAAATCTCTTTATTTCATCTGTGAACCCTTCAGTATTTATCTCTGACAGATTAGTACTATTAAAAGATGATTAAGGAAGACAATTTAGGTGTTACAAACAAACTTTATTTAACGCTTTATGAAGTGGGCCTTTCCCAAGGGTCCAGAGAACTGCAAAATGGGGCAGAAAGTAGGAAGATTTTATAGAAGAATAAGGAACAAGGAAGAGAAAAATAGAAAATGAACTGTTGACGTAAGAAACATCCAACCCTGTGAAGAATTTTAATGCATTTATTTGAGCCAAGCTGACTACAATTACCAGGAAGCTAAATCTCAACAAATTAAGAAAATGCTCTAGAGAATGGCAGTTTTGCAGTTTATTTTATACATTGGAATCAAAGGAAGCGACATAAGTAGGGTTACATGACATCCATTAGCGGTAGATTAAGGGGGTGGTAGAAAGCAAAGTGGGGAACTCTCTGGGATTGGATAAAAAGGAAAATGGAGGGACACATACTTCTTTTACATTGGTGGGTACAGGAGAGTTCATAACATTTACAGCACGTAGATATGGTTTGTGGAAGGCGGGGGCGGGGCGGGGGGGAGCAAGATAACCATAACCAATTCTGTGGTCTCTGCTCTGGTGCAATGGTTTGTGCCCTGAGGGGTCTGGCAATAAGAGATTACTCTGACATTCCAAGGGTATGTTATTTTAGATACAAAAAGACAATAGACATGCTCACTTAAGATAAAGGTTGTACTTTGTTGAGAAAGCTACAGGCCCGAAATATGACTACCTATCATAACCTGCTTTAATTAGAAATTTTTATGTTCAGACCATACTATGTGTTTAATTTTAGTGTCTGAGTTTGTAGGGCCTACCATGCAGGCCTCTTAGGGGCAGTAAGACCCCTAAGCTTCTCAGGTTTAGTATGTGGCCCCTTTTACATCCAAAGAATAAAGAACAAGGAAGTAAATATAGTCATGCATTGCATAACGTTTTGGTCAGTGATGGACTGCATACATGACAGTGGTCCCATAAGGTTACAATAAAGCTGAAAAATTTCTATCACCTAGTGACATAACCTTCGTAACCCTTATAGTATCATAGTGCAACACACTACGTAAATACTTACATTGTATTATAAATGCCTACAGCATTCAGTATAGTAATATAACCTCCCAGGTTTGTAGTCTGGGAGTTGTAGGGGAACAAAATTTTTTACCCCCAAATATGTCTATTCTGCATGAGGATTGCTTCAAGCTGGTTAAGGACCAACAGAAAAGGGAGAAGTTCTGAAAACCAAGCAGAAGTTACTCTTTGTAATACATTTATATTTGTAAGGTAAATCATCACTAGCAAAAGCCAAGATATGGAAGCAACCTAGATGTCCATCAATAGATGAATGGATAAAGAAGATGCAGTATAGGCCTTTTGAGCCACACTTCTCTTGCTCAGGCCTGCTTCCATATCTAGAAGTGTACTTTCTTTTCTAATAAAACTTTTCTTTCCTACTGTATTTCAGTGTCTTGCTCAATTCTTTGTCCTGTTTTAGCCACCAGCCCCTGATAGACACACAGGCCACCAGAAATCAGTGAGTTATAGGAAACATGTTCTTTATTCAGCCAGCCGGGTCTGCCAGGGGTACACAGACCCCAAATTAAGCAGCCCCGAAATGTAGAGGTATAGGGTTTTTAAGCCCTAAACCCCATTCTTCATTCTGTCTGAACACAAAAGTCTATTTTTCTTCTATTTACTAACTGTCAACCCACAGGTCAGTTGTGCAAGTGAGGTACAGAAGCAGAAAGCTTACTGTTAGAATATTATATTCCCATGGGTGATAGCCAAGCAGTAATTTTCCAGCCAGCACAGTTTAAGGCATCAATAACCTGGACAATGCGCTGGGAGAGGATCCCCACTCTCTGATAACATATATATAATATATATATTATATGTATATATACAAATGGAATATTACTCAGCAATAAAAAAGAATGAATACTTGCCTTTTGTGACAACAGGAATGGATCTAGAGGGTATTATGCTAAGTGAAATAAGCCACACAGAGAAAGACCAATACTATATGATTTCACTTATATGTGGAATCTAAAACAAACAAACAAATGAACAAACAAAACAGAAACAGACCCACAGATTTAGAAAATAAGCTAATGATTGCCAAAGGAGAAGGGTGTGGGTACATGAGACAAAAATAAACACCTCTAAAAATATGCATAAAAACCTAATCCTTTTTTTCTGCGCTTTTTCCAGTAACCTCTCATACCTGACTCTCCTGCACCCAACATCTTTTGTCTTCAGCTGAAGACAGCATTTAAAGTTTTCAGCCATTTTGGGAAGTTAGTCAGTTTTCCTCGGTCTTTCTCATTTATACGGGAGGTATACATGTTATTAAACTTTTGTTTGGTTTTGTCCTATTAAGCTTTCTTTTATTACAGAAATGTCTCAGCCAAGAACCAAGAAGGGTAGAATTAAAATTACTTTTCCTCCCCTACAGAGCAATAGGCTATGCCATATAACCTGGGCATGCAGTAGACTCTACTATCTAAGTTTGTGTAAGTTCACATTATGATTTTTACACAACCAAATTGCTTAACGAGGAATTCCTCAGAACATATCCCTGTCATTAAGTAGTGCATGACCATATAGAGCCCAAAGTTGGCTTGGCATTTGGGGATGGCTGACTAGATATACTGTGTTTTTGATCATGTAGATCATTTATAGGGACTTGAAAGTTTTCTAAGTTTGTTTATTGACCTGACCAAGCAAACCAGGCAGGAGTGGCTCCATTTGGGCCTAAAAACTTATTTCAATGGTTCCCCCATTTGATCATACCTCTTGACCATTAAGAAGTTTGATCGAAAATATCAGTATTAGCATGACTCTCAGTTACCATTGCTTCTTCAGGTTTCAGTGTTGTATTCACCAGAGGTGATGTCAGGCTTATATTCTTGGAGCTAATTAAAATTTTCTGATGTCTTTTGTCATTCCAGTCAGAGAGAGACCATCTATTGGCTGGTCAATGGCTGCCCACATGTATTTATAAAAACTTTTGAGAAAACACAGCTTATTATGGAGACGATAATAATTATTAGCAACAATACAATATCCATGGTTTGAAGAGTGCTCCTGAGCCAGGGGCCCATGATCCAAACTAGCTAGAATGCTGGGGATAGTTCTATAAGCCAGTTGGCTTATTTACATATTTAGTGTATTTCGTGTAACTATGTTCCCACTTACCCAGAAGTGTTTATCCCATAAGCTTGTTCTAGAGAAACTGAGGTATTAGAAATCAGGGAGAAGTTTGTAACGGGCAGAAAGAAATAGAGAATCATCAGCATCATAGCAAATCCAACAGTTGGTTTATCCCTTGCAATGGCCTGCAATATGTGAATAATGGCATTATCCTTCCATCCCAGGGAAAAACAAAAGGCAGAGAAAAGAATCATAAAGACTTTCATTGTGTAAGAATTAGGGAAAAGATGGTCAGACAGGAAAGGTGGAAAACAAAAAACATTCTTGACTGACTTCTTGGGAGGAAGCAGTCTACCTTGGTGTCAGACATGTCTCTGCCTAGTCAATTTGATTTTTAGATCTCCAGCATTTGCACAGGACCAGATGTCAAGTGGCGCCACCATCGGTTATGAAATATGCACTCAAGAATCAACACTTTGTTGTTTGGCAGTGGTGTCAATGGTCAAGAGTACTTGGTATGGTCTTTTCCATGAATCTCATTTTTGTAAAAGCATCAGAGTACAACATAACTGTCTGTAAGTGATGAAAGACTTTAAAATGCCCATGTTTGGAGATCTGATAAGAATTCATTATAATAAAAATGACAAGGAAATTGGGTTATTTCTGTCACATACATTTTAATATGAACACTGGAATTATGACTGATAATATTATACCAGGGCATAATATGTTTTTAGAAATTTTACATAATTTCTGGCATACTTATGTTAATATCATACTCATACAAATATAAACTAAGGAGATTAAACATCACTTTTTATTTAAAAATGCTTCCTATGTAATTTGGCATCTCAAATAAACCTAAATAGCTTAACACTTCTCTTTTTACAGGGAGAGAGGATGAATCTTTTGAGATGTTCTAAGGGACCCTCTATAAAATCCCAAAGTTAGAGATCAAACAACAACAACAATAACAAAATCCACTTTATTTAGAATTTGATTTGAGGGAAGTTTGTCAAAAATATCCATTTAATCAAAGTGACAAAACTTCGAAGGCAAATACAGAAAGTGATACAGTTGTAAAAAAACAAAAACCCTTAGCTCTTTTAATATTGAGAAGACTGGGTTTTCTTAAGTAATTAAAGACCTGGTAAGAATGATGTGAAGCATAGCAAATTATTTTGGTAAGACACAAATCTGCTTTCCAGGCAGATTACTTGAAAGGTAAAGAAAAACCTTTGTTTATAATTTCTAACTAAGAGTAGACCAATAATCTACAGAAACATTGTCTTTTTAACAGAGAGAAAATTAAATTCTAATTTTGCAATAGTGTACCTTTGATATTAAAACACTTATAAGAACTTAAAATAAACCTATTGCAATATTATTAGCCAGCTTGACCACACATAAGATTCTTCTTCCAGAGTTTTCTTTTCCACAAACCTTCTACAACTTTTTATTTTAATATCCATTCAGGTTTTGTCCTTTTTTATTTTTTGCCTTCTTTTTCTGGAACAACCAAATGTTTCGCTTTGAGACAAATTACCCTCTTTTTCCATTAACAAAACACATCTCCACACCTCATACCTATTCTCACCAAAAACACATCCTATTTTTCTTGCATAGAGATGTCTCCCTTATTAGTTCTAGTAGTTTTAATTACATATATTTAGTAGAATTCTTAACACTTAGAATCCTTGATTCCTAGTGAAAACTAAGAAGTGAGCAATTAATAGACTATTATACTAGTATTTTGTGAATTGGAAAATTTGTAAATACATTTCATAATTTTTAGAAGTATAGTAAATTTTTCAGTGTGACACAAAACATGTCTACTAATAGACCCAAATATATTTAGTTCCTCTGCAAGAAGCCAAAAGTGAATAAACCCATGTCTAGTAGTCAGTTTTCAGTATTTTATCTTATTTGGAAATGATCTAGATATTCAATGAATTTATGTTATTTAACTTATCTCAGTTTAATTATAAGGTTTCAAGTTACCAAAATGGTTTTGGAAACAATTTTTCAAGTAGAAATACCATAAAGCATAATTATTGTTAAAAAATCCATTTGTAAATTTTACTTACATCTTTTTAAATTACGTGTTCTTAATTATGTTTCAATCGCTCATGAAAACTTCATGAGACATTAAACAGCTAATCATCATCTTAAGTTTTCTTTTATGCTGAGAAATTCTGTAATAGAGATAACATGAGATTATTTAACTTTTAGTAAGTTTAGGTAGAATAAAAGTTGTATGTCTGCATGGTACTTAATTCTGATAACTCTAAAGACATGACCTTTTCAATTAAAACAACAGATTTATTTATTTTTAATTTAAAATTATTGGAGTGACACTGATCAAAATCCAATACGTTTCAAGTGTACAATTCAACAGTATGCCGTATATATATATCGCACTGTGTGTTCACCACCCAGTTGGATCTCCTTCTGTCACCAAATATTTGACCCTTTTTACCTCTGCCTACCTCCCCCCACCCCCTTCCCTCTGGCTGAAGAGGAATTTTCACTCAAAAGGCTAACCTCATAATCAATTCTTTGTTCTGCTTCTGTAGCTATGCTTGCCACATAGGCCATGGGGCAGGGTGACCTAGAAATTAACTAAACACTCATCCTCTCTTTTGCTTGTTCTGTCTAAACAATAAATGTAACTGCCTGTAACCCATAGCCACTACCATGCTTTGTAACTGTCTGAGGACAAATTAACCAATCAGCCCACGCCAACTAAGCACTATAAAAGAAAAGTTGCATCTGAGCTCAGGACCCAGATCTTCAGAGCACTAGCTCTTCTGGGACCACTGGTGTAATAAACCTGAATTCTCCAACTCTCCGAGTGCTGCTTGACTTCTCCCGGTCTGGTTTTTGCAACATTTCTGCAACATAGTAACCACTAATCTACTGTCCATGTCCATGAGTCTCTGTTTATCATGTTCGTTTGTTGCTTTTAGATTTATATTCCACATATGAGTGGTATCGCATAGTTTTCAACTTTTTCTGTTTGACTTATTTCTCTCAGCATGATTATCTCAAGATTTATTGTTGCAAATGGCAGTATTTCATCTTTTCTTACAGCAAAGTAATATTCCACTGTATATATATATCACATCTTCTTTATCCAATCATCTGTTGTAGGACACTTCAGTTGCTTCCATGTTTTGGCCACTATGAATAACGCTGCTATAAACATCGGGTGTATATATCTTTGTGGATAAATGTATTGAGGTTCTTTTTTTGGTAAATACTCAGAAGAGCTGGATCATATGAAAACCAATACATTTAAACTTGCTTTTTTTTTTTTTAACCAAAGATTATACTAAATCATATGAACCTGAAAAACATTTGGGTTCGTTTTCTGTACTTCTGAGAGTATACTTGATTTATATGAATGTTTAATTTTCTTTAAGACAATTAAACAGAACTCTACAAATAAATTTTGGCAATACCATCCAGAGGTAGAAAAAAATCACATATCTGTAATATATATATGTAGACATAGCTGGATCCAAATCCAACTGTTTCTGAGAGATGGAGTATGTTAAGGTCACTTATTTAGATGGTTTAAACTTTTTAGTATTATTTGTGAAGAAGGCTTTTAAGAATTTTCATTTGCCTAATTTCCAATAGCCTTTCTCTTCTTCTGATAAGAATTACCTTCTTAAAGTTTGTATTTCAAAGAGTTAATCCTCAATTCCTGGAGAAAACCTGTTAGAACATTTACATCTAAAAGGCACAGGAAAAGACTTTTGTTTCCTAAATCCAGAATTTTTACAATAGCTACAAATTTTTTGAAATGAATAGGGGAGATTTGGGGGATTGGTAAAAAGGATAGGTGGGCTTTTTCTGTTCTTGTAAAGTTGGGTTTTATTTGTTTGTTTGTTTGTTTGTTTGTTATTTGTTTTTAATTCCTAAGAGAACTGGTCTGAGGCCTGAATAACATCATGGGCTGACCCACTCATTCAACCACATTTTGTTCAATTTGCTTCTTTATATCGAGGAGATCTCCAACTAAGATAGAAATCAAAAGACTCCTATGTTCTAGATTTAGAGTTATTTGTCTTTGGAATTTTCTTTTTCTTTCTCTGGGTATGTAGGTTTATTTTAGCTTAAGAGAGAAGGCTTTTTAAAAAGTTCCTATCAGGCTCTGAATATCAGCTTCCGATTTGGCCAACTTCTAACTAAAGAGTTACTTTAAAAAATCTTTCAAATATCTTGTCAAGTTTCGGTCAGGAAAATGTAAATATTCTTGGCAGTATTGAATAACCCCATGGACATAAGAGGTGTTTCTGAAAAGAGTACAAAAGATACTACATTCTCAAAGATAGCTCAAAGAGAGGAAAACTTGAACGGTTCCCCTGAGAGCTGGCAACGGTTGGTAGGATCCTAACCACAACCCAAATGTTTGGTCCAGCCATATATTTTGGCCTCTGACCTGATGTTTGAGCTGCCCTACATACAGAAGAAGTGGAAACCTGCATGCCCCAGTCAGGCAGAAAGCCTAGCCAAGTTCTCAGGACACAAAATGAAACAAACAAAATGGCATCAGCTTTCCCTGGGAAAGAATGAATCACTAACTAATGGGTACCCCAAAACAAACTTTACAAGAGTCTGGATTTGGAAAGAAGGGACAATGTGAAATTTTACCTTCCTTTCTCAACCAAGCACTACAGAGATCCAGGAGAGTTGACCCTGATAAGAATTTTCACCCTTCTCAGGCTTCTTTCAGTTTTGCCAGGATCATACCTACTGGCTCCTGAGCAAGGGGGGCTTAGAGTAGAGAAAGTATCCTCATATCTACCAGAATTTGGCAAAGTTTCCATTAATTTTAGTGGCTGTTTAAGAGAATAACTGGTAACAGTTTACCTCAGAGTCCCATCAACCCTAGTAGGAACTTACTGGTATACTCCTTTGAAGGTAGATATGGGGGAGTTGGAGTTGGTGTGGAAGGAATTGACAAAACCTTCAAGGGCAATCTTTTTTCCAGTGTTCCAGTTGATTGCAAATAAGACACTGAAATTTTATCCAGTGTTCTGATGATGGACCCCTTAGAAGATGCAATAAGGGAGGCCCAGGTGTTTTAGGTTTCTGACCTTGGAACTGTTGTAACCTTTTGTTTATGGTTTTGCAGTCTCTTCAGAGTGGAAAGGCAATTGAGACAGAGTATTAGTAGACTGTGAGTACTCAGATAAAGGAGGATGGAGGGGGAAGTAGGAGTAACATCAGTTTTATAGTTTTTTTTTTGTTTTAGGTAACTCTTTTGTCTTTAATTTTTAGTAGTCTTTTGCAATGACTCTTCCAATAAAGCTGTTTTGAAGTCTTGAAGGCTTTAGGAATCTTCTGCAAACCAAATCTCATTCTGTTTGAGATATGGGAACCCTTACTTCCAAGTACAGGTGTAAAACGAATGATTTTGTCTAATCGGAAAGTACTCCATAATGACCATTGAAATTCTAGGTTGTGTTAGTAACATTTTGCCATTTTAGTAGATATTTACAACTCCAACACCACAGTTCTTAGACATAAAATAAGCAGTTGTGCTGGAAGGCAGTACACTCAATTCTTTGAAACTTGAGTACCCCATTTCTTTAGCTAAGCCTTGGGTCTATCAGAGCTAAATTAATGCCACTGGTTGTTTCTATCTGTCTGTCTGTCTGTCTATCTATCTATCTATCTATCTATCTATCTATCTATCTATCTATCCATCCATCCATCCATCCAGATAGCTAGCTAGCTATTATCTATCTATTTTTGTCCTAGATGGTATACCTTGTTGCACAGAAAATTTCTTGAGAGTAGCAGGTGATCTAGCATAATCTAACCCATTTTGTGACCAACTTATTCTAGTGCAAGAATCTAAGATTTAGGTGGCAAGCAATCTAACACCTTTTAAATGTCCACCAATTTTGTGGACATGCTCATTAACAATAGAACTATTATCCTTTACTTCATGTGTATATTAGCAGAAACCAACAGTAATAGGAAATATAACTAGATACCAGCAGTAGCCAAAGAGATGGTACTATGGACTCATCAAGAGTTCTTATCTGTACACCAACGAAACCACTGGTTCCCAAAGTGGAACTCCAGACTGAACCAGTAGAGCCCAACAAATTGGGGTTGTGGACTAACCAAGGGCTAGGGATTCAGTTCTGGGTGAACTGTCTAATAGCTCAAGGTGACCTGCTAAGCCCTGGACTGAGGCTGTGGACTAACCAAGGACTAAGGACTGGCATTCTGTTAGAACCTTCTATTAGTCTGGACTGACTTGTTAATCCTGGTCTGAAAAGCCTCTTAGATCAGGAGCTCATGAAAAGAGAAGGTAGGTGAGATCTAAGAGGAACTTACAATCAACCTTCAGAAATAGCAAAAAAGAATTTAAAAGTTTCGGTAGGTATTAACACCTATGCTGCTTGTAGTCCAAGAAGCCATCAGATGTCTCCTTCACATCTCAACACTGCCACCAAAACTATTTTAAAAAAAATTCAATTGAGTACATTTTAAAGATCTTATTGGCTTTCTTCAATGATTCATGAATCAGGCAGCATCCAATCTAGCATATAGAAAGGAGCTCTAAGGAAATGAAAGACTTTTAAAGGCAGAAGGGAGCTGAAAGAAGGAAGTTACACTAGGTAAAAAAGTGGAATGGTCATGGTACTTACCTTTAGGGGGGTCTACCAGGCAGATAACCAATTTAGTACCAATCAGGTGATTCCTGGCTGATTAGTTTAAGATTCCTTTTCTGAGAGAGGTAGAACTGTAATTAAGTCTTGGTTTGGTGACACGAGGCTTAGCATAAATGACTCCATTTGGGGCCTGTTGTCTTGTTTTTAACCGTTCTAAAATAACAATACCAAGATTATTACTAATAATATGACTTATTAAAATCAGCTTTTATTTGTAGTTCTTTTATCCTTAAGGCATATCCCACTAAGGATTCTCCATTACATTTTTAAATTTTAAAGTCATTTAAAATAATTCTTTTCTGTTCAAGTTGATAACTCCAACTTGATATGCAGTTAAGTTTATTTGCTTAATTTTATTGTCTGCATTAGAGCCTGAAAAGCCTGGTGGGCTTCCCAAAGATTGGTTTGGTTAGATTACCCACAGTCCTCTAGCAAAGGAGTTCTCAGCCTTGAGTTTGTTTCAGAACTCAATCAGATACCTACAGGGCTTATTAAAACGAACAGCACTGGGCTATACTTTTGCAGTTTCTGATTCTATCCATATGGAGTGGGTCCCAAATAATTCTAAGTTTCCTGTGATGCTGGTGCTGCTGATCAAGGGACCCCACTTTGAAAACTGCTGCTAGCACATAGTCCATGGCTCCATCAACATGTGCCTGTGGACAAGTTATTTCCCCCGAGTCTATTTCCTCACTGGTAAATAGGTACAATAATTTCTGCCTCATAGGGTTGATAAGACAAGATGCGATAATGTACATAAAGTATTTAGCAGTGTGCCTGAAACAATAGGCATCCAATACATGTTGGTAACTGAAGCTGTCAACAAAGAAATCATAACACTAACAGCTTACGCTTGTATCTAGAATGTACTTATGCGTCAGGCACTATTTGTGATGTTTTCATGTGGTAACTCCTCAGTTTTACTGACTTCATTTTGCATTTGAGAAGAGCTAGGCATAGAGAGTAGGAAGGGCCCCAGGGCTAACGTAGTGGAATTCTGCATCCAGGTAGGCTGGGCCATTCTCTTCCTCTCTGTGCTGTGCTGCCTCGGTGCCCACTCTGTGGTGTTAGGGCTAACCGATCTGGGTTCTCGGCTCATTTACTCATCAAACATACTTTTCGTTCATGGTGACCACGGATTGAAGTTTCTATAAACATTTGTGTACAGGTTTTTGTATGATCATAAGACTTTGTTTCTCTAGGGCAAATACCTTAGACTGGGATTGTTGGGTTATATGGCCAGTATATGTTTAATTTCATAGGAAATCATCAAACTATTTCTCTAGAGTGGCTATATTATTTTGTATTTCCGCCAGCAATGTATGACAATTCCAATTGCTCTGGTTCATTGCTAGTAATTAATATTGTCAACAATCTTTCTTTTAGCCATTCCAATAGGTATACAGTGGTATCTCATTATGATTTTAATTTGTATTTTCCTGATTACTAAAAGGTTAAGCATCTTTTCATGTACTTATTTGCCATCTACATATCCTTTTTGGTGGAATGACTATTCAAGTCTTTGGTCCACTTTCAAATTGAGTCTGTGTTCTTGCTATTGAGTTTTAAGAGTTCTTTATATATTTTGCATACAAGATTAAAATCTTGCAAATGATTTGCAAATATTTTCTTCTAGCCTGTGGCATACCCTTTTATTTTCTTAATAGTGTCTTTTGTAAAGCAAAGTTTTAAATTTTGATAAAGTCCAATATATCATTTTTTTCTTTTAATGGATAGCGTTTTTGGTGTCATTTCTAAGAACAATTTCCCTAACCACAACTTACAAAGATTTTTTCTTGCTTTCTTCTCTTTTATAGATTTACATTTACTTTTAGATCTATGGTCATTTTGAGTTCATTTTTTTCTTAAAAAAAAAAACAGACTATTTTTTAGAGAAGTTTTGAGGTCACACCAAAATGGTGCAGAAGTTACAGAGATCTCCCATACACCCGCTGTCCCTATACATGCACAGAACCCCCATCATTAACATTCCCCACCAGAGTGGTACAATTGTTACAATGTACACACCATTATCATTCAAAATGAGTTAATGTGTATAAGGTGTGAAGTTTAGGTTGAGGTTTTTTTTAACATATGCATGACTAATTGTTCCAACATTTATCGAAAAATTGTTCCAACGTCATTGAATTACTTTTGAACCTTTGCCAAAAATTAATTGGCCATGTTTGTGTGGGTCTATTTCTGAACTTTCTATTCTATTCCATTGATCTATGTGTCTGTCCCTTTGCCAATATCACATTGTCTTGTTTACTGTAAAACTGGGTAGCATGATTCTACCAACCGAATTTTTCTTTACAGTACTATTTTTGCCATTTGAGTTCTTTTGTGTTCCCATATGTATTTCAGAATCAATGCAGTGAACATGGGGGTGGATATGTTAACTTACAAAATAAAAGGCTTTTCAAATTAAGAGGCAAACAAATGTTTATTTGTGATCAATAAGAACAGCTATTTGGGAATAATTAATTCAGGTAGAAGCCCAAATAATGTTCTGATTTGAAGACAAAGTCTATGGGTATTTATGAGTAAAAAAGGGGAACAATTACATCAATAGAAGGAAGGCATTTCTGTTGGTGCAGATAACATAGCATAGTGATATTAATTCTAAATAATGTTTTTAATTTTCGGTCTAGTAGTCATCAGTCAGTCCAGTGGTCATTGTGTTATCTTTGTAAAGAGTTCTTTGGAAAACACTGCTTAGGCCCAGTCCAAAGGTCATTTTGCCCTGTTTTTATATTCCAAAGATTGGTGACATGAGGCATACAAGGCAGTTCCTCTGGCATGGCAACTCTGGCTCCATTTTTAAGGTGGCTCTGTTTATATTATTGTTTGCATATACTTTCTTGAGTCAGTGTTTTCATTTTCCTTGAATAAATATCCAGAAGTGGGATTGCTGAAGCATTTGGTAGTTTTATTTTTAATTTTTGAGGAACCTCCATACTGTTTTCCTTACTGGCTGCACCAATTTACATTCCCACCAATAATGCACAAGTGTTCCTTTTTCTACACATCCTCACCAACACTTGCTATTTCTTGTCTTTTTGATAATAGTCATTCTAACAGGTGTGAGGTGATATTGTGGTTTTGATTTGCATTTCCCTAATGACAAGTGATGTTGAGCATCTCTTATTCACCTATTGGCCATCTGCATGTCCTCTTTGGAAAAATGTCTACTAAGATTCTCTGCTCATTTTTAAATTGGATTGTTTGTTTTTGTTATTGAGTCGTATGAGTACATTATATATTTTAGAAATTAATCTCTTATCATATATATGATTTTCATCTATTGTATCCCATTTGGTAGGTCGCCTTTTCATTTTGTTCATAGTTCCCTTTGCTGGGCAAAAGCTTTTTAGTTTGACATAGTCCAACATGTTTATTTTTGCTTTTCTTGCTTTGGTTTTGGTGTCAATACAAAAAAAAATCATCTCCCATACCTATGTCAAGGAGCTTACCACCTATGTTTTCTTCTAGTTTTATGGGTTTAGTTACCTCATCATTTTAACTCTATTACTTCTGTAAAGATCCTATTTCCAAATAAGGCCACATTCTGAGGTACTGAGGGATTAAGAATTCAACATCTTCCCCTGCTCTGCAGGGGATACAATTCAACCCATAACAGGAGGTGTAGACAGAAAGATTGTTCCTACTATACCCTGTGGACTACACCAGCTCCCTGCTTCTCTCCTTTGCAGTTTCTGTTCCCTCTTATATCACAAGATGAGTGACATGGATGACATCCATTTAACACTTTCCTTTCTCCTTTGGAGCAATGAAGGCCAACCTTCTTCTATTCTCTAATGAAATTATTATGAAAAAGCAACCAAACAAATATTTTACTAACGGAGAAAAAGGTAAATCCTGAAGGGTATCTCATGCTTTTGTTTCCACCCCTTGTAACTTACAGAAACTACCTGTGGGATTGGAATGCCCCAAACTAGTAGCTCTTCTGGTGGCAGCTCGTCCTGTCTGTCTGCTACATGATGAAGGAAATAAATGGCTAAGATGTCCCCTTCCTTGCTCTGCAGGTTGACCAAGCGTCTTTTGATACCATGGTCCCTTGTAACTTGTATCAGTCAGGGTACCAGCAGGAAGTAGATGGCATATAAAATTTGGATAAATGGAGGAAGTTCTAATAAAGGGGCTAGTTACAAAGGTGTGGGCACTGAAAACATGAAGGACAATGCAGTGCTTGGGGCTAGTGACAGGAAGCTGTTCTCCTCCCTCTTGCGAAAGGGATGAGTGAAACAGAGGGTTCCTAGAGAAAGTTGTCTTGATTGAACCTCTTTCAAGGGACTCAACCAGCCCTAGGTGACCTCATAGGAGGGAAGTGAGAGAATAAACACCCCAACCTCATTCTTATTCTTCCCTCTACTCTTTTTCATAAGGCAGAGGATACAAGAGCTCTAATGTGGCCCATGTCCCTCAATCTCTGAGGGTTACAGAGAGCAGAGGGACAAGGGTGGAGAATGGATCTGGAGGGGCAGATGGAAGACATTTAGTTCATCATCTCTCTTCTGGAAGACTGCAATCACCTCTGGCCTTCCTGACTTCATGTCTGACTCAAGCCATTCTCTACTCAGGTACCAGAGTAATTCTTATAAAAACACAGATCTGATCAGATCACTTTCTCCTTAAAAAACTGCACTGGATTCCCGCTGTTTTTGCATAAAGACTGGACTCCTTTGCCTGCCATTAAGGCTCTTCCCAATGGAGCCCCTGACCACTTTTGAGAGACTGTGTGCTTCAAGGGAAGCAGGTGCTATGCCCAGCACCAAGGGTGGATTAAGATCATGCCAAGTTAGTTATGGTGGTCCTATTCCCTCCCTTATGATTCAGGCATGGGCAGATGACATATTCCTGGTTAATGGAACAAGAGAAGAAGTCTGTTGGGGGCTTCTAAGAAAGGTTTCCTTGTGGGTAGAAAGAGATGCCATTTCTTCTTCAGCTATCTTATAACTTTGAAGGCAGCTAGCCTCTGAGGGTAGTGCCACCGGACATACCGAAGAAGGCAGACTAAAGACATGGAGAGAACCTGGGTCCTAGATATTACAGAGTCGCTCCAATCTAGGAGCCATGTATTTCTCATCATCTTGTAATGAGATCTAATAAATTATCCTTAATGTTTAACCCAGTTCAGCTGAAAGTAGTCTTATTGAATCAATATGAAAGCACCTGAAATTTTTTTGCCTCTGACTAGAATGCCTTTATTGTTTGTGTGATGAACTATACATCCTTTCAAACCCCAATTCACTGTCATCTTGCCCTATGGCATCCTTTCTTCTTTCCTTGAAGATTTGGTTATTGCCTCCCGTAGGGTCCTCTAACATTTGTTCCCATGACAGGAAATATTGGCTGCATCTAGTTTCTTTTTTTGCCCCTTTTCTTAAGACAGCAACCAAGTTTTTGTGTCCTGAAAATTGGGGTTTCTCTTATTCTAAAGACAATTAATTGGTTGAAAAAATAGTTTTTATTAAAGAACTTTTCAAACATGCAAAAGTAGAAAGAATAGTAAAATGACTCCATGGATGTATCACCCAGTCTTAATAATGGTCAATATTTCACCAATCTTATTTCCTCTTCTATTACGCTTTCTATTTTTTACTGGAGTATTTTAAAGGGAATCTTAGGCATCATATATTTTTACCTATTAATGCTTCAGCATACACTTTTAACTAAGAAATCAAGGTTTAAAAAAAGTCAACCAACATGAAAAAGTTTGTTTGTAAATGCTAAATCCAATAGTTTATTAATTTATTTAATAAATATTTATAAGTTTCTACTGTATGCCAGGTCCTATTTTGGCTCTGCTATTATTGTGCTAAACAAAGATCTTCACACAAGGAAACAGATAACAAACAAGATGATTTCAGAGAGTGATAAACAAAATGAGGAAATAAGACAGAGTAATAGACAGTAACTGGTTCAAGGAGGACTCTATCTTAGTCAGGGTGACCAGAACAGCAATAAAGTCTAGGTTTAAAAATGGGGCTCTGGAGCCTGAGTTCAAATCCCAGCACCACCACTTCCCAGCTGTGTGACATTGAAAAAGTCACTTGATCTCTCTGAGCTCATAAAATACCCACTTTTTATATAGAGTTGTTTGAAGCTTTAAAAGGGTTAACAACCGATCTAGAGCACTTCCTACAGTACAAGGCACCTAGTAGATATAGGAAGAGAAAAGCAAAGCCTTTTGAAGGACATGACTTTTGAGCCAAAATCTAAATAATGAGAAAGAACTAGCTGAATGAATATCTATGAAGAGTCCTCCAGATGGGAAACCAGCAAGAGAAATGCCCTGAGGCAGGAGTAAACTTGGTGTGTTTGAGGAGGAGGAGGAGGCAGCTCCATGAGCTGGAGGGGCAAGCCTGAGAGGGGATTAATGGTAGGAGAGGAGGGTAAGGGTCAGGTCATGAAGTGGCTTTCAGGGCTTCCGTTAGGAATTTAGACTTCAAAGACGGTGGGAAGCTGCTGGAGAGTTTCCAGCAGGGGAGGAACATGATTGATACATGTTTGGTAAAAACAATTACTGTCTGGCTTCCATGTGAACAATGGATTTGAGACAAGGACAAAAGCAGAGAGACCAGCCAGAGGGTCTACCCATAACATTTGCAGAACCTGGGACCGGGGAACAAATGAAGGCCTTTGCACCATGTGTTTAAATATTTAACAATTATAATAGGCAAACAAACATTAAATAAAACATGATCTATCCTCCTATCTAAAGCTATACAATGTGAAAATTTAAAAATGTGGAAAGCTACATTTTTATATGACTAAAAGTAACACAATATTAAAGATAACTAAATTTAATTATTGTGACTTGTATGAATATTTTGTTCATAGATTTTTGATGTTTTGAATAATAAAATAATACATAATCTAGAAATAATTATGAATTTATTCTAGTAAATATATTCTTCTTGCTGTCCTTTCAAAAATATCAATAATTATTTTATTTAAGTCAAGTTTTTTATATGTGTATCCCATTGACAGTTATAAGGTTAGAAACCATATTAAAACTACATGAATTTGAATATATTTTCATCCGAAGTGTAATTTTATGAAAATAAAATATTAAAATTAAAATTTAAAAAATTGTTCATGTATGTTTTCTCAAAAGTTATTTTTTCCTAAAATATAAAACATTATTAAAATTAAAATTAAATATAATTATACTAAATTAATGTTAAATTTTAAGATCAAAATTATTTAGATAAACCTGAAATTAGTTTTTGGAAATATAAGTAAACATTATTAAATATTTCGATAAGAGTAAAACCATTTTCCACTCCAGTTGCAATATCAGTTTGCATCTCATCATCAGTGTAAAGAACTGGTATCACATACCACTCGTTACATCTAGACAAATAGGCATGCAAAATTAAGAGTAATGAAATTGTCAATATTGCAAAATGTTCCTCAGTTACTATGTGCAACTCTTGTGAATACAGAATCAATTTGTGAGCACTCCTAGAACCATGGATTGGAACATGGAAAGGAACAAGATAGTGTACACGTGGAACAATGCTACTAGGAAACAATGCTTTGTTGTGCAAGAATCTATTGTACGCGTGCTATTTAAGGAGAAGGGTTTGACAAATACATTAATTTATCTTTATCTAAGTGATTCTACTCCTCAAACCCCTCCACACTCTCTGAAAGTGTCTGTCTTGAATCTAAGCAGTTGCACAGTCCACTGAAAACCATTTAGATGGAGCTGTCTTTTCTTTTGAGATGTGGACAAGCATGGTCCTGAGTTCCAAGAGTAGATGTTTAGGACTATGGCTTGAATGGTGCCAGGACCGACTACTAGATCCTAATTGATGAAAGTGCCTAGGTGTTCTTTACCAAAATTTTGTATATGTTTATTTGTGATATATGGAGCCTTCTAAAGCATGAGCTTAAAGCAAGGGTCCCTCTTTCCTGGTTCTAAGGAGGTACTGCCATCTAAGAGGCTTTTGCAGTTACCCAGGTGAGGGCTGGAAGGAAGTCTGAAGTCCAGCAGAAGAAAACAGTGACTGGGCTGTTCTGGGGTCTGGGGCACAGGAAAGACATAAGGAGTGGTTTTCCAGTAATTGCCCCTGGAAAACTCTCAATGGCCAGTAGGTGCCATAGAAGCGAATTCTTTCACTAGTTCTAACCTAACCATTGGGAATTTTGCAAACCCTGGCGCACACAGTTCAACTTATTTCACAGGCAACTAAATTTCCAATGATTTGTTAATTATTCAACTAATAAAACAAGCTTGTTTGGGGTGCTGCTATGTGTCAGGCACTGTACAGGGCCTGAAAGTCAGTGGTGAGCAAGGTGGGGAGATCCTTAAGTCTTGCTGTTGACGGTCTTGCAGGGAAGGTAGAAGCTAAACAACAAATCCAGTGGGTAAGGTGCCAAGGAAGAGAAGTTTAGATGCTGCGGGAAAGTTTAGCTCTTCTGGAATCTCGTCTACAGAAAGAGGAGGCTGAATTTCCACTAGACATCTCTCATGACAGTTGCTTGAACCAGAGAGGAAATTAACTCTCCAGCCTGACTAACTTATGCCCTAAATTTAATAGTGCTAAATGGCATCCCCAGAGAGAGTCTGATGGAATTTCACTTCTATTGCTCATCAAGGGCCTGTCTGGTGGATTACTTAATAACGAGCCCCACTCTGACGATTTCTGCCTTCAACATGAATGTTTTAGGCCTAGTCGAAGTCCAGGAAATTACATTCCTGATCCTTAGGTCTGATCCTTACAGATAGCTGGGAAGGGGAGACAGGAGGGAGAATAGCTTAAAGAGAAGTCTATGGACTTTGGAACCAGGTAGACCTGTCTGTGCTGGGTATCTAGGTTCTGTGACTTTGAACAAGGCAACCTTCATTCTCTAAGCCTCAGTTTCTTCATCTGTAAAATGGAGACATTGGCATCTATCTCATTGGGTCATTGAAAGGATTAAAGGCAATAATGTATTGTAAAGACAAAATATATGGCAGTTAAGAACAAATGTTTTTTTGTTCAAATAACATTTGAATCAGTTGGGCTTTCTAAATATGTTGGGTTTCTTTCTAGAGTTGACAACTGAGAAGTTAGTTAAAATGAGATTCTTGGGACAGATTTGAAAAAATAAATTAGCCTTATTTCATTCTAATTTTAAAAGTAATACTGAGTTTCAGTCAATATAGTGAACTGGGTTGATAACAAAATATTTTTTTCCTGGTTCACACTCATAAAAATGTTTGTAAAGGTTGCCTACCAACAAGCCATTTCCACCTCCTTTCTTCACCATTGGAAGAGCCCACCTCCCACCATAGGAAGTAGAGAATGCCCAGACTCACTTTCCAAGACTCTCTCATAGATAGATACAGGGAGGTTACTGAGTTCTGGCCAATTGGATACAAGTCTGCAAAGAGACTTGTGGGAAAGATTCTCCTCCCTTATAGAAGGAGATGCATAGGAGAATATGCCCTCTTCCTTTTCTCTGGATGTGGCCATGTCTGCTGCAGCCATCTTGTGACTATGATAAAGAATATTACAGATGGATTACAGAGTAGAAAAATGAAAAGTTCTTGGTTCTTTGCTGTCATTGTTGAAAAGTTAACCTCCTAAGCAAAGAGATAATTTTAAAAGTTGGTCTAGAATTGATGAAACCCACAGTCCCCTGCCAGAGAAAATGTGACATATCTCTATAGAATATTTCTATATTCCACTGTCTCCATAGTTTTGTCTTTCCAAATGTCATATAGTTAGAATCATATGGTATGTAGCCTTTTCAGATTGGCTTCTTTCACTAGTAGTAATATGCATTCAAGCTTCCACTGTGTCTTTTCATGTCTTGATAGCTCATTTCTTTTTTAACATCGAATAATATTTCATTGTCTGGATGTACCAGTTTATATACCAATTATTGTACTGATAGACATCTTGGTTGCTTCCAAGTTTTGGAAATTATAAATTAATCTGTTATAAACATCCATGTGCATAGAGTTGAAGGATATGAGGCCAAGTGAATTACAGAATCTGAAAATGATTCCTTAACTGAGGTTATTTTTCTTTCTCTAAAGAACTTTAGGCGATGGTGTTAAGGCTGTAAACTTATTTTATAGCTCAATCCCCTCTTTTATAATCAGTATATATATATGTACATATATATATATATGTATATACAATATATATTTGACAGTGATTTGCCTTCAGTGTGGGATCTAAGTAGGTTTGGTCATTTGATTTGAGGAAAAAAGAAATGACTATATTAGGGTTTTCTTTGCTTAGTGACATGTTGGCTGGTTGCATTACCCTTAGTGGTTGCTCTGAGTGTGGCTTGTTAACTGAATACAAGACCACATCTGAATGTTATGACAATAAATCTTCTCCTTTGGAAGAGAAAAAAAAAATCCACAGGCAGATTTTTTGTGTGGACATTTGTTTTCAACTCCTTTGGGTAAATACCAAAGAGTATGAATATTGGATCATATGCTAAGAGTACATTTAATTTTGTGTGAAACTAACAAAGCATTTTCCAAAGTGGCCAGACCATTTTGCATTCCCACCAGCAATGAAAGAAAGGTAGTTTCTCCATATTCTCACCATAATTTTGATAGGGTTTGCATTGAATCAATTGATGACTCTGGGTAGTATGAACAAGTTAACAATATTAAAACTCTTCTGATTCATGAATGCAGGATATCTTTCTCTTTGTTTTTGTTTTCTTTAATGTCTTATAGTTTTTAATGTATAGATACTTCACTTCCTTAAGTTTATTCTTAAGCATTTTATTGTTTTTGATTCTAAATGTGATCATCTATTTCTTTTTCAGATAGTTCTTTGTTAATATATAAAAATGCAACTGATTTTTATATGTTGATTTTGTATCCTGAAACATTACTCAATTCATTTATTAGTTCTAAGAGGATTTTTTTGAGGTAGAGTCTTTGGGATTTTTCCATATACAAGATCATGTCATCAGCAAACAGAGACAATTCTACTTATTTTCTGGTTTGGATGTTTTTACTTATTTTTCTTGCTTAATTGCTCTGGCTGGGACTTCTAGTACTATGTTGAATAGGAGTGGTGAGAGTGGATACATTTTTCTTGTTTTAGGTTTTAGAGGGAAGACTTTTGCACTTCCACTATTTAATATGAGGTTAGCTGTGGATTTGTCATATATGGCCTTTATTATGTTGAGGTATGTTCCTTCTATACCTAATTTGCTGGGAGATTTTACCATGAAATGATGTTGAATATTGTCAAATGATTTTTCTGCATCTATTAAAATTTTTATCTTTCATTCTATTTATGTGATATATTATATTCATTGATTTGAATATGTTAAGCTACCCTTGTATCTGAGAGATAAATTCCACTTGATCATGACGTATGATCATTTTATTGTGCTGTTGGATTCAGTTTGTTTGTATTTTATTGAAAATTTTTGCATCCATATTCACTGGGGATATTGTCTTGTAGTCTTCTTGTATTATCTTTATCTGGCTTCATTATCAGGGTAATGCTAGCTTCGAACAATGAGTTTGGTAGTGTTCTCTCTTCTTCAGTTTTTTGGAAGAGTTTGAGAAGGAATGGCATTAATTTTTCTTTAAATGTTTGGTAGAATTTACCCATGAAGCCACGTGGTCCTGGTCTTTTGTTGGAATAGTTTTGATTACTGATTCAATCTCCTTCTTCATTACTGGTCTGTTTAGATGATCTATTTCTTCATGATTCAGATTTGGCAGGTTGTATATTTCTAGGAGTTTATCCATTTCTTCTAGGATGTCCAAGTTGTTGGTATATAATTGTTTATAGTAGTCTCTTTTTTTTTCTGGCTTTATTGAAATATAATAGACAATTAGTTGCTCATATCATAGTAGTCTCTTATGATCCTTTGTATTTCTGTGGTGTCTCCTCTTTCATTTCTAATTGTATTTATTTGAGACCCCTCTCTTTTTTTCTTGGTCAGTCTAGTTAAGAATTTGCCGATTTTGTTTATCTTTTCAAAAAACCAACAGTTTTGTTTATTTTTTCTATTGTTTTTTTCTATCCTTTACTTCATTTATTTTTGCTTTAAACTTTGTTAGCTCCTTTCTTCTTTACGCGTAGTCTGTTCTTGGTTTTTTTTTTTGTTATATTTTGTTTTTTGTTTTGTTCTTTGAGGCATAGAGTTAGGTCATTTGAGAACTTTATTTTTAATGTAGGCATTTATCACTATAACGTCCCTCTTAGAACTGCTTTTGCTATATCCCATAAGTTTTGGTATGTTGTGCTTCTATTTTCATTTGTTTCAAGATGTTTGATTTACCTTCTGATTTCACCTTTCACCCATTGGTTATTGAAATCCCCAAAAATATACAAAAAAGCTAGAACTAACAAGTAATTTAGCAAGGTCACTGAACACATGGTCGAAATACAAAAATTAATTGTATTTCTATACAGTAGCAATGAGCAATCAGAAATTGAAATGTAAAAAATAGTATCATTTACAATAGCACCAAAAAAGCCATGAAATATATATAAATTTAACAAAAGTTGTGCAAGATTCGAATGCTGAAAACTACAAAACACTGGTGAAATAAAGCAAAGAAAACTGAGGCAAATTGCATGACATGGATTCATGCATGCAATGCATGAATATACTCATGGATTATAAGACTCAATATTGTTAAGATGTCAATTTTCACAAAATAAATCTATACAGTCAATCCAATCTACTTCAAAATTCCAGCAGGAATTTGAGTAGACACCATCAAGCTGATTCTAAGAATTATGTTGAAAAGTAAAGGAAATAGAATAATCGAAATAATTTTGAAAAAGAACAAAGTTGAAGGACTCATACTACTTGGTACCAAATCTTATTATAAAGCTACAGTAGTCCAGGTGAAAGGGTAGATACAAATCAATGGAACAAAATAGAATCCAGTAAAAGATCCAAACATATATGGCCAATTTATTTTTAAAACATATTTTTTGGGAGATCATTCACACACCATAAAATTCACCTATTTAAAGTGTACAATCCAATGGCTTTAGTATACTCACAAAGTGTGCAAACATCACTAAAATCTAACTTCAGAATACTTTAATCATGTCAAAAAGAAACCCTGTACCCATTAGCAGTTACCCCTCACTCTTCCACTCCTCCAGTCATAGGCAACCACAAATCTACTTTCTGTCCCTATTAGATTTGCTTATTCTAGACATTTCATGTAAATGGAATAATATAATTTGTGACTGACTTTTTTTTTTTTTGCTTAGCATACTGTTCAAGGTCCATCTATGTTGTAGCATGTGTTAGTACTTCATTCCTTTTTATGGCTGAATAATATTTAATTCCTTTTTATGGCTGAATAATATTTAATAGCTATACCATAGATATGTATATTTCTACACCATAGAAAATGTGTCATTTTATGTTCTAGGCATCAGTTGATGGACATTTAGGGTATTTCCACCTTGGGGCTATTATGAATAATGCTGTTATGAACATTCATGCACAAGTTTTTGTGTGTACATGTGTTTTCTTTTCCCTTGGGAAGATCTCAAGCTTGGAACACATCTGAGGGTGTGGTCTAGTGACTGTTCACCTATGTGAGGAGTAGAATTGTTGGGCCTATAAATATTACTATTTTAACATTTTGAGAAACTTCCAAATTGTTTTCCAAAGTAGCTACTCCATTTTACATTCCCACCATCAGTGGATTCCAATTTCTTCACATTCTTGTCAACACTTGTTATTATCTTTTTATTTTTAGCCACCCTAATGGGTGTGAAGAAGTATCTCAATGTATTTCAATTAATTTTTGACAAAGGTGAAAGGGCTATTGAAAGGAGAAATGACAGTCTTTTGACAAATAGTGCCAGAACAATTACATATCCATACATAAAAGATGAACGAACATAAACTCTAATCTCTCCTCAAAAACAAAAAACAAAAAACATTAACTCAAAGTGAATTATGTACTTACATGTACATAAACTTCTAAAAGGAAGCAGAGAGGAAAATTTTTATTACCTAGCTCAGGCAAATTTTTCTTAAATATTATATTAAAAATATAATCCATAAAATGAAAAAATGATAAAATGGCCTACATCAAAATTAAGAACTTCTGCTGTTCAAAAGATGTTGTTAAGGGAATAAAAGATGAGATACAAATTAGGAAGAATATTTGCAAAACACCAATCTTACAATATATAAAGAACTTTCAAACCTTTATGAGATAACCAACAGCCTAATAGAAAATGGGCAAAATAACCTATACATTAATGTTTATAGTAGCTTTAGTTATAATTGTCAAAATGTGAAAGCAATCCAAATGGCTCAAGTAGCCTTCATTCATGAACAAATAAACAAACTATGGTTTACTTATACAATGGATACTACTCA
Source organism: Rousettus aegyptiacus (assembly GCF_014176215.1). Taxonomy (NCBI): domain Eukaryota; kingdom Metazoa; phylum Chordata; class Mammalia; order Chiroptera; family Pteropodidae; genus Rousettus; species Rousettus aegyptiacus. The sequence continues at coordinate 119,747,703 of NW_023416307.1, read as the reverse complement.
AACTATTGATACACCCAACGATTGCAAATGCATTATACCAAGTTAAAGTTAGACTCAAAAAGGGGACATACTATATGATTTCCTTTATGTGACATTGTTGAAAAGGCAAAACCCACAGTGATAGAAAACAATCATAACGTTGCCCAGGGTTCAGGGTGTGATGAGGAGCCAATATCAAAGGGGAATCGGGAAATTTTGGGGAGCGATGGAATTGTTCTATATCTTAACTGGGTAGTGGTTTCACCACTGCATGTGTTTGACAATGCTGAAAAGAGTGAATTTATTGTATGTTAATTATCCTTCCATAAATCTGACTTTTAAAAATTAGCCATCCATAGCTATAAGGAAGAGAGCTCTCACCAAAACTCGATTATCCATAGTCTGGTATCTTGTAATAGCAGCCAGAACTGACTAAGACACTCAGTAAAATTGACTGGCCTGGGACCCATATTCACTCCTGACCAAAGAGAGGGGAGGGCAGTTCCCTAAAAGAAGCTGAGTACTATTATTAGAAGAACAGAAAATGGAATGCTGGACAGACAAACTCAGCAGGTATTTCATTATTGCTTCATAGATACATTTAAGGATTGATTCCTTAAGAAGTGACAGTGTTATTTATTTTACTCCTCACAAGCACAATTTGATCTATTTTTTCTGTTGACATTTTAGAGACTTATAGATAAGCAAAGAGTAAATTCTACGTACAGGTAAATATGAATCCTTTAGAATGTTCCATCTACCCCCATTTTTTTAAGAATTAATAATATTTTTAAGACAGAATGGTTTCGTTGTCTCCATATCTGAAAATGGACTTTCCTTCTGTTTCTTTCTTTAGTCTATCTCAGTTTTCTTAAACTTTAGTACCTAAGAACGACAAGATGGGTGGTATATGTGAAACCTTGCATACTGTAATTTATGAACAATTAAGGGATTTTTTAATGGGTAATTTATACCAGGGGTCCTCACCATTTGGGCCGCAGACCGGTACCAGTCCATGGCCTGTTAGGAACCGGGCTGCACAGAAGGTGAGCAGCAGACAAGGGAGTGAAGCTTCATCTGTATTTGCAGCTGCTCCCCAGCACTAGCATTACTGCCTCAGCTCCACCTCAGATCATCGGGCATTAGATTATCATAGGAGCACCAGTCCCTGATGCCAAAAAGGTTGAGAATCACTGATTTATACCATATTTCTCCCCAATTACATTTGTCTTTAGAAACTAACCTCCTACAAAAGACAAAATTCTCTACTAATGTTTACTGAACATCTACATATTTTATCTCATTTAAACCATGTGAGGTTAAGTAGTTGTTAGTTCAATTTTATAGAAAAGAAAAATGAGTTTCAGAGAATTTAAATAACTTGCTCAAAACCACACAGTCTGGGTATCAGGGTTAGAATATAAATATCTATAGCTCTTGTGCCTCTGTAGGAGCTCAGCAACTTAAGTTGTTGTTGTTGTTATTATTTTGTTTGTTTATTTGTTTTTAGGGGAGGCAACACTTGGTTGACCTCACAGATTGGAAGGACCTTGTCAGTTTATAATCCTTATTTATTTTTTTATTTTTCACACCTACAGCATCTAGTCTTCCTAGGTGGTCTCCCATCCAAGTACTAACCAGGCCCTACCCTGCTTAGCTTCTGAGATCAGAAGGGATTGGTCTTGTTCAGGGTAGCTCAGCAACTTTGGATAGTTCAATGTAAGGGCTACATGCATTAGCTTTGGCCAAACCAGTTTCAGGTTTGAATCCTGGAACTCCCACTTTCTAGCAATGCAATGATAATAGCAAATAGCTTTGAGCATTTTCCAAGTGCTCAGCATTTTTGTGTGCACAATATCTCATTCAACCTTCTTGAACACTCTTGAAGGAAGATATCACTATTATCATCAACCCCACTTTACAGGTGAAGGAACTGAGGCTTAAAAGCAATCAAAAGCATAAATGAGACTTGAACCAAGATATCTGATGCCACTGCATGTGATTATAACCTAAAATATGGATAAGAAAAGGAACTAAAGGTAGCTGAGAAGAATTAAATCCACTCTCTAGAATGATCTCTATGGTCTGGTAATTAAAAATGTGGACTACAGAATGGGCTACCTGGGGAACCATCTCAGCTCCTCCACTTGTTAGATGTGTGACTTTGAGCAAGTCATTTAACTTTAGTGTCCTCATTTGCAAAATGGGAATGTAGAAGTACCTACATGTATTAGTTTCCTAGGGCTGCCATAACAAAATACTAGACTGGGTGGTTTAAACAACATTTATTTTCTCACAGTTCTGGAGGCTAGACATCCAAGACAGTGTTGTCAGCAAGTTTGGTTTCTTATGAGACCTCTCTTCTATGGTCACTTTATTTCTTTGTCCTTCATTGGTGTTTCTTGGTCTGTGTCCTATCTGTGTCCTGATCACCTCTTCCTATAAGGATACAATCATATTGGATTAAGTCTCACTCATATAACCTCATTTTATCTTAATTATCTCTTTAAAGGGCCTGTTTCCAAATACAGTCACATTCTGAGGTACTGGAAGTTAGAACTTCAATATACAAATTAGGGGTATGGAACAATTCAGCCCATACACACAATCTCATAGGGTTATTGTGAAGATCAAATCAGACAATATATGTAAAGCAAAGGTAAGGAACCTAAAATGTTGTGAGAACTAATGATTGTGCAATGTAACTCAACACTTTACTCAGGCATAAGAGTATCTGGAAAGTTACAAATCTTTCTTCACCAGAATATTGGCTGGAAGTGCCCTAGAGGCTTCTCCTCTCCTGATTTATACCGGGTGTTCAGTCCAGCATCGTCTTTGCCTTATGGTCAATAGTCCTCATCTTGATCCCACAACTGTTTCATTCTGGTCTGGCCACTCCCTGGGGACAATGAGAAGTTCTTTCTGTAGAGAGTGATCAAACTTTCTTTCTGTAACTGCTCCAAGGTTCATCTTTAAAAAGAGACTTTCTGTCCCGGCTACTCACCATCAGCAAGTGCCTTTCCAATACTACTGCTATTTCTACTCCTTGGGCAATCTACTTATTAAAATCTATGACAATCACTTATATTTATAAAGCCATTTTTAATTTACAAAGCTCTTTTCTATCCATTATCTCTTTTAATCCTCACAACATCTGTAAAAAGGATGTTTTTCTCCATTTTATAAAAGAAGAAAATCGGGCTCTGAGGAGTATCATCATCATCCTGGGTCTCACAGTTGATCAGTGGCAGAGATGGGTCTCAAATTCTGGTCTTTTAATACTAATATGTCAGGAGTAGCTCACCTAGTCAGGTATTCTTCTACAATATAAATAATCCAGTATAGCAGCCCTGCTCTCTTTTGGGGGGATGTAGTTATTTGGATTTTTTTTTTTCACACTTACGGCACTTGGGATTTCTAGGTGGTCTCCCATCTAAGTACTAACCAGGCCCGACCCTGGTTAGCTTCTGAGATCAGACGTGATTGGTCATGTTCAGGGTGGCATGGCTGTAGACTATTTGGACTATTTTGATTGGAAGTGACAAAAATCCAACTCAAACTGGCCTAAGCAAAAACTGAACTTATTGGCTCACCTAACAGAGCAATCCAGAAGTAGGTCTGCAGGCATGCATGGATCCAGGTGCTCAACGTACATCATCAGAACTATCTCTCTCCACTTCTTATGTTCCCTTTGTGTCCACCTTATTCTTGGACAAACTCTCTGCTTGGCATGTCAAAGATGGCCCCCAGTAGCTAAGGCTTACCATTCCCCCAGCTCAACAAACTTAGTAGAAGGAGAGCACCTTTTTCTTATGAACTGCAACAAACGACCTGGATATTATCCTCAACTATTTGGGTTGGCTTATGGACCCCACCCTTGAATCAATCATTGTGTGTAGTACAATGGATTATTCTCATTGTCCAGGCCTGATCACTTACCCCACTATGGAGAGGTGTATGGTGGTACGGTGAGTCTCATCAAACCCAGGGACTGAGTGATGGAGAAAGGTATTTCTTTAAAGAAAGGTACTGATGTCAGAAGTGGTCTGGATCATAGGCAGATCTCTACAGAGTGCCTTTGCTCTACAGAGCTAAAATAGAACAACTAGTGAGGAACTGGGGGGCTATCTTAGCAAGAACTCTCAGTTCTTGCCTTGAGATTAGTAAGTGGACTTCTGTAGGTTTTTTCCTGGACTCCCTAGCTTGACTCAGCAGGATAGAAAAAAAGGCAATAATTCGTAGCAGAGAAAGGAAAAAAGATGGAGCTTCTGGCTCTTGTGTTCAGAATAGTACCCAAACCAGGAGCACCCATGGAAGGAGACTTCGAAGTACTCTTTGAAGATGACTACTTGCCTGCTCCCTCTTCCCAGTACCTTCTATCTCCCCATGAAGCTGTGAGCTCCAGGAGGATAGGGACCACATCTGTTTTATCTACCATCTTCTTTCCAAGGCTTAGCATGATACTTTGCCTGAACATAGCAGGGGCCTATCACGTATTTATGCTATGTGTGACTAAACTTACGAATCAGGTTTATCATCCTAACTGGCAGGATTGATCTACTTCTTTGCATACTTAAATCCCTATCTTTGATTTTTGTTTTCCAGCTGTGGGAGAAGGTATAGAACAAGACTCTCCACAGCCCCTTCCAGCTTATGATTCCATTATCTTAGGGCTCTCAGGAGACAGCCAAGATACCTTCTGCAAAGAACTGATGGAAGGTAATCAAACTTATTGAGCACTCTGTGCTTAGGTGAGATGACTTCATTTGGGTCTGAGGTCCCCAAATTGTGAGATTTCATGGACTCATAATTTTGGGGGGTGTGTGGAATGAAAATGATAATGCTTATTTTTTATTTTGTCCGATAAAGACATAAAAAAATTCTATTAACTGTCATTACCATTTCTTTTAAAAAGGAAATTTTTACACTAAGACAGCAGGAAATACATAATCTCAGAAAAACAACCACCACCAATCCTTTTCCCTCCTGGAAAAAAGACAGTTGGCAACCTTACATCATGATGATGATGATGATGATGATGATGATGATGATTTGCAGACAGATGTAAATTTAATCAGACTGACCCTTGCCTGGGGTCCAGTATTCGGAAAGCCACTAACAGAGATTATTTTTCAACACTCCCTTCCACTTCTAAGTGGGCTTAATCTGCCTACTTTACAGATGGAGAAACAGGTTCAACGAGGGCAAGTGCAAGGTCACAAGGATAGTAAATAGTAGTCAGGTTGTCAGAGTGGCAACCCAGATCCCTTAGCAGATCCCAAACCAAGGCTATTTTCTTGTAGGGAAAAGATGACCCACACTGGCGCCCTTGGAATACCCCCGAGGTATATACTTGGCCTCACCTTGACACTGGATTTGGATGCTTTGTTCTTAACGATGTGCCCACCTCATGCCAGGCACAAGGGAGAGTGCAGGGAGCGAAATCAACACGTTCCCAGCCTCCTCTCCTGTTCCCAGATACTTACCTGTTCCCCAGGCCCGGCTTCTTGTGCTGGCAGCCAATGAATCCCTACTGCAGGCGTGGGCTGCTAATAGTTTAGGGGTTCCCTCTCTCAGAGGTGTTGGCAGTTTCCTAGGAGACTCTGGGAACCTTAACGCCTCCAAGACCCAAAGGACAGGAAGCGTAATGGCGCAACTTGAGGCACTGTGATAGGCTGCAGGGAAGGTAATTTGGGAGGAAGAGATCAGTTCAAACCCTATCAAATAATACCCCGTTCTGCCCCTCCCCCATTCCCATGGGCTTTGCGGGGACCCACAGCCCCAAAGCTTAGGGTGGAAGAAGGGTTTCCCCCAAACCGGAGGGCCCTACTGTGGAGTAGTCTTGTTGCTCTGGCTGGGGGACGCTGGAGACCGAGTCACCAGTCCCACGTTCCGCCCCGCCTTGCTCGCCCGAGGCGGGAGCGTGCCTCTGCCTGGCTGAGCGGGTGCACGAGAGCGCGCGCCTCGGCGCGGGAGCGCGCCCAGGGGAGAGCCCGAGCAAGATGGAGGCCGCGCGGCGGCCGCCGCCTGGGCCAAAGCAGCCACTACTGAAAGCGCCGAGCCGCGGCGCCTAGGCTGTGCCAGCCCCAGACCCGCTGCCCCGGACCGGGCCCAGGTTGGTCTCCCCGCACCTTCTCCCCGCGGCCGCAGCCTCTGTGCGTGTCCGGCCTAGGCGCGGGGCAGCCGCTCTCCCACCCCCCGGGCCCTACCCGGGCCTGGCCGCTCCCCAGCGCCCGGGGTACAGCCCCCGCCCGCCGCCTGCCCCTCGCGGCCCAGGCTGCCTGCGAGCCCTGGTCCTTCGTCCCCTTGGCCTGGAAAGCCTCTCTCCCCAGTCCTGGCCCGCCAATCCTAGGCTCCCTCCCAGCCTACATTCAACCCTGGCTTCTGAGCGACCCCTCGAACACCCCCGCCCCATGTCCAGACCCTGCAGTTCCAGTGCCCGACTCCCCTCTAGCCTCATCCTGATCCCTCCACTTCGCCCTCTGAGACCCTCATACCAGCCTGCACTCCCTGTCCCAGCCCCCATATCACCTTCCCAATCCCTCAGTACTAGCCTGTTATATCTCCTTCTTACTCCCTCATAGAAGTGCCCCCCCCCACCACAGCCCTTTCCTAGACACCCAATACTAGACCTTCTTCTACCCCTAATACCAGCCCTCAAATTCCCTGCCGAGATCCTTATATACAACCCCTCTACTAATCCTGCAATACCGGTCCCCAGCCTCCATTCCGCCTCCCTATGGTCCCCTCTCACTCTTCCAATATCAGCCCCCAAGTTCCCTCCCCAACACCACCATGACCACTTTCTAACTCCCTCATTCCAGCTCTCACATCCTTTTCACTGTCCCCTCATCCCAGCCCCCCCCGCCCCAACTTTCACGCGGCCCCTTCCTAAGTCCACAATTAGAGATTTTGCCAATTCCCCCCACAGACACCAACCAGACATTCTCATGACCCCCTCCTAGCTTTCCCATACCTGCCTCTGGGTCTCCCCAGCTCCACCCCAGGCTCCACCCTCGCGAGTTCTTTGGCTCAGGGCCACTTCTCGCGTGCGTCCCCAGCTCCCGCCCGGCATCCCGGCGGTCGGTCCCGGGACGGCGGCCCCCGCCAGGCGCCGCCGCCGCCGCCGTCGGCCCCGCCCCCGGGCACCATGCTGCCCTCGCAGGAGGCCTCCAAGCTCTATCACGAGCACTACATGCGGAATTCACGGGCCATCGGCGTGCTATGGGCCATCTTTACCATCTGCTTCGCCATCATCAACGTGGTGGTCTTCATCCAGCCCTACTGGGTGGGCGACAGCGTCAGCACCCCCAAACCTGGCTACTTCGGTCTCTTCCACTACTGTGTGGGCAGCGGGTTGGCGGGCCGCGAGCTCACCTGCCGCGGCTCCTTCACCGACTTCAGCACCATCCCGTCCGGCGCCTTCAAGGCGGCCGCCTTCTTCGTGCTGCTCTCCATGGTGCTGATCCTCGGCTGCATCACCTGCTTTGCGCTTTTCTTCTTCTGCAACACCGCCACGGTCTACAAGATCTGCGCCTGGATGCAGCTCTTAGCAGGTAGGGGAGAGGCGGGGGCGGGATCCCTAGAACAGGCATCGGGAACGGGGTTCTTACCTTCTTGGATCCCTTCTTGGAGGGGTCAGAAACAGATTCTGCTTATCTGTCCAAAGCCACACCTCCTTGGCTGTCACACCTCAGCCACTGGGGGTGGGGGTGGGGTGAGTGGGATTCCATGAGAGAGAGAGAGAGAGAGAGAGAAAGAGAGAGAAAGAGAAAGAGAAAGAGAGAGAGAGAGAGAGAGAGAGAGAGAGAGAGAGAGAGAACGAACCTTGGGGAGAGAGAGAGAGAGAGAGAGAGAGAGAGAGAGAGAGAGAGAACGAACCTTGGGGCAGAGGTCAGAGCCTTAGAACCAGGTATTTGGGGCTGCATTCTTGGATATGGACAGACTGCATTTGTCAATGGGTTAGCGTTATGTTAGAGTCTCTGAGAGTCTCTGTTGACTGTTTTAGGGGAACTGATTATCTGAGTGAGGAGTTACTCTAGGTGTAGGTAATTTTTCTTTTTTGTATTGAAAAAAGCATGAGATGGGGAATCAGGAGATCTGACTTTGATCTTTACCTACTGACATCATTAAATTTGGTGTTTCACTTCTCCAAGGCTTGGTTTCTCATCTGTAAAACAGTGGAGAGGATTCAAGAACAATTGAAAGAGTATCTTGTAAACCTTAAAGTGCTGTGCTAAGATAAAGGAGGACAGGAGGAGGCTGTCTATAGTGTCTATCCAATGTTTGAAATGTGGATGGTTGATGGTACCTGGCAACATGGGTCTCTGGAGGACAAGTTTCTGTCCTCCAACCCTACCCAATGCTATGCCCAATGGGAATGAGTTCCTGGGACACTCTAAAATGTTTGGCTAAGACAGACATCTTACCCTAAGAATCAAAGAAGGGCCTTTGGGAATAAGAACTGCTGAAACGATTTTCCAGGATCCATTAAAGTCCCCCACCTCCACCTATCTTTTGATGGAAGACAGATCTTGAAGATTCAGCACTTGGGCATTTGCCTAATTGCAGGCAGAGAAAAGAGTTGGACTGGGGAAAATGAGGCCAGAGGCTGGGGGAGTAGGAAAAAGATTGGAGTCCTCTAGGGTGAGAAGGTGAAGGGAAAATGTGACAATTATGCAGCAGAGATGATTTTTCAAAGTAAGCACCTCAGGGCATTCAACAAGTGTTGGGCCCTTCAAAAGAGACCCCCTGGAGTAGATGTTACATCACTTGTTTCCACTGCTCAAAACGCTATAGGAAATTGTCTTTGGAGCATGGGGTGTATTCTCTTAAAGATCATTATTGAAGGGAAACCTCCATCTTTTAAAGGAGGATGATTTTTGGAAATGGCTAGAATTCACTCAGGGCCAAGCATAGAAAATATGATGGACAATCAAATTGAGAATTGTCACTCAGGATAAAAAGCCAACATGTGAGGACAAAATTATGAAACTGGTTTGCTTCCCCAAGAGGACTTCTACAAATGCAGGGAGGAATTACCATTTCATTGGAAGAATTGCCCAAACTCCCAAAAAGACTACAGTGAAGAAGGCAGCATTTATTGAAATATGGACATTCTTATGGGCTTGTTTTACTCCACTCAACTTAGATATGGGTCTTTTAGGATCTTTGAAGCAGGTGAGAAAACAGAATTGTAGGATGTGGGGCATATCTCTTCATATTTCTCAGTGATACCCAGAAAGTGATTTTATGTATTTCTATTCTATTCTTCTAAAGGCAAGTTGGAAAGAATATATGCTCAGTTGGAACGCTCAGTTCCTCAACTCTAATTTGGGGTCTGCAGAGGGTTTGCTTAACTTTTGGCCTTTCAATTCCCTGCAATCCACGTGGATTTAATCTTGGGGATTTCATGAACAGTTAAAAAATCCCCATGTAATTATCTAGTTTCAGGGATCTTAGAGATCAGCTCCTTCAAATACTGCCTTCCCCTGCTCCCATTTTAGAGAGAGAAACCTGAGCCTAGAAAAGTGATGGTCTTACCCAAAGTCACATAGCCAGTTCAGGAGTAAATTTGTCTTGACTCCTAGCCCAGTGCTCTTTCCCTTGTGTTACTGTTTCACCTCTGAAGGCCGTTATCAGGTTTGAGTAGTTTATTCCATTTTACTTAGAGATTTCTGACTTCTTTGGACAAGAGACTGATTCACTTTGCTTAATAAAGTGATACAGGGACAGAGGTCAGCGCACTGGATTACAAGTCATGGGACGGAAAGTCATGGCTGACTCTGCCTGTGATTCATCATGTAGCATTAAGCTATTGTATTAAGCTTAAATCTCACTTTTCTCATCTGTACAGTGGGGACTAATCAGCTAGATTAGTGGACTTAAAGGATCTTTTTCAGCCCTGTGGAGCTCTAAAATAACTCTTTCACCAAGATTATTTCATTCAGAAAGTGAGAAATCAGTCATCCTCAAGAGAACTGCAGAGAAGCAAGGGGTCTTGTTTATATCAGATAAGAATTAGAATGCCTGTTGCATGGTTCTCGTTCAAGTGAATTTTTATTCAAGGATTTTAGAGTCTTCTAAGTGCAGAGCACTGGACTATTGGGAAAATACAAAGAGATACTTTTTTCTTGTTTATTCCTCACCTGCTCTGTGATCGTTCTTATGCTAAGTTATGTGCTGCAATACTGAGATCATCTCTGTCTCCAAGGATCTTAAGCCTATAAAATGAAATCCCTCCTCTCAAGAAGCTTACTATCATATTGGATCACTATATTGGTTAGCAGTCTTTCAGTGGCAAGAGACAGGAACCCAACTCAAACTGGCTTAAAAAATTTAAAATAAAGTAAAGAGAGTAGTGTTTTTGGCTCACATAACATAAAAGTCAAGAGTATCTGGCTTCAGGCATGGATGGATCCATATGCTCAAATAATGCCATTAAAATATGTCTCTCTATTTCTTGGTTCCTCTGTGTTGGCTTATTTTTAAGTTTCTTCCTCTCTTGAAGGTGATAAATAAGGTTACTAGCAGCTCTGAAATTACAATGCTTCGGCTTAGTAATGCCTGTGGAAAAAGAACACCTGTTACTCAGTGGTTCCGGCAAAAGTTCCAGGACTGATTCTCTTTGGCTCAGCTTTCGCCAAGAGCTTACCTCTTAATTAATCAGTGTGACTTGTCTAAGGCTTCAGATATGTGCCCATCCCTGTAACACATGGACTGATAGTGGAGAAAGGTCAGTTCCTGCAAAGGAAAGTCAAATGTGACCACCGGAAGAGGGATACTGTAGTGCAGACAAAAGTGGAAACCCAGGGCAATTGAGGAGGCTGCTGGCTTAGATGGAAGGTGAGGCTTGAGCGAGACAGGGTGTGGACAGGTGTGAGGTGTGGGAGACATTCTGAATGGAGAGGAAGATCATGGGCAGAGGCACAGAGGTGATATCTGGTTTGAGTGTGTGACATCCATATAGGGGAACAGCGTGGGGAGAGACCAGGAAGAAATGATGGGGCAATAGTGTGCAAGGCTTTGGATAATGGGTCAAGGAATTTGGACTTTAATCAGTAGGCAGTTTGAAGTTGTTTTGGCTGTTATTATTATTCAAGAAAAATAGTTAACATTTTCTGAGCTTTTACTATATGCTTGACCATTTGTTAAACATTTACTTGAATATTATTATTTAATCCTTACAATAATCCTATGGAGTAGGTATCATTATTGATATTTTATAGATGAGAACACTGAGCCTCAAAGAGGCAAAAGTCATTTGTCCAAGGTCATACAGGTGGTAAGTGATGGAGCCGGAATTATTAATTGGTCTGCCTGACTGTAAAGCACAAGGACTTATAAAGGAGCATTAATGGTAGGGGTAGCGGCATGATGTATTTGCCAGAAGAGTCAAAAGCAAAATAGAGCAGCTGGAAGACCCAGATGGCTCATTATGGAGTTAGGGGTCAGCTTTTCAGGGTTTCTCAGGATATCTCTGCTACTCTTTACCTGGGCTTTTCCATTTACTAAGAACACACAATGTGCCAACTTCTATGTTAGACATTTTCACTTTCATTATGTCATTTAATCTTCATCTGTTAAAGTGACTTGCCCAAAGTCCACACATCTAATGAAAAGTAGAGCTTAAAATTAACACATGTCCACAAGGATCTAGAACCTATTCTTACCACTGAATTGGAACCCAGGAAGGAATACACAAATTATAAGATATAGCTGTAAGCTCTGTGTAGTCAATGTTTACCTGTGGGCTGGGTGAGGTTAGCCAAGGCGAGGTTGCCGGCTGGAGTAGAGACTCAGGGTGGAAGTCCAGTTGAGGGTCTGAGGGGAGCAGTGTGCGGTAGTGGTTTAAGAGCAGAGGTCTTAGAATTCCCGTTTTGCCACTTCCCAGTGGTATGGCCTTGGATAAGTGAATTTTCTTCTCTGAGTCTCAGCCTTCTTATCTGTAAAATGGAGATTATTTTTATATCTACTTTATAGATGGCAGGAAAAAATAAACAAATGGGTGTAAAATGCTGACTGTGGTTCCTAGTATATAGTAAACACTCAATAAATGGTCACTGTTTTTCCTGTGATATAGCCTGAATGAAGAACAGTGTGTGAAGAGTCCTTGATGCTCAGGTGGAAGAGTTTGGATTTGGTGGGATTATCAAGGCCTTGAGAAGCCATAAACTATCAGCCGGGAGATGATTTTGACCACTATTCATTCAACATTTTTGTGCCCACTATGTGCCAGGCACTGCCTGATACTGAATTCACAGCAGAGAACAGAGTGTGTGAGATGGAGTGGGCGCTGGGAGAGACTGAAGGTGGAGGTGGAAGCAGGGGCAGGTTGGTAATCCAGAGGTGAGATCTTCCAGCCTTCCAGATGTGTGCCCTTAATCAGTGGTGTCTCTGGGCTAGAAACAGAAATGACAGGAGTTCTTGTTATTACAGTTTAGAATGTGCATCCACATTCCTCCCCATTTCTTGCTATTTGTTTCAGATTTGTTTTAAGATTTTATTCATTCAATAAGTCTTGTTGATGTGCATGTCACTGCTGAGCACATTGGGGGAATCTCTTTTCTCCCTTTCTCTCTCCCTCACTCAATATCTTTCTTCCTTCCCCAACTCTCCCTTCCTTCCTACTTTCCTTCCTTCAAACTTCCTTCCCTTCCTCCCTTCCCCCATCATTTTTTTTTCCCACACCAATTCCTTACTGACAGACTCCTCTCTATGTCAAGCACTGTGCTAAGCTCTGGGAATCCTGATTAAGAATCCTCACTCCCAGGGAAACATGTTTTCATAGCCTAATGTGAGAAGCAGGGAAGAAAACAGATCATCACACTATATATGACACATAAAATGATTGAATCATGGACAAGGTATTCTGGGGGGCACGAAGGGGACTTCTGACACAGTTAAAGATAGCCAGTAAAGTCTTATAAAAAGTAACAGCCATTGAGCTGAGTCTTAAGGGGTGGGAAGGAAGGAGAAAGTCAACCAGGACCAAAAGACAGTTTGATCAAAGCCATGGAGTTGCAAAATAGCCAGGTATGTTTTGGGGACTATAAGCTATTAGACCAAGGAAGGATGAGAGTTGAGACCGGGGAGATGGATTGTGGAGGCCTTTCTAAGCCATGGTAGGAAGTTTAGACTACTTGTAGGCAGCAGATAGTGGTTGACTTTTTTTAAAATGGTTTAAAAATTTTCCAGACATTGATTTACTTTTTAGAAAAGTAAATATATGCAAAGATACAAAATTCAAAAGATAAAAGGTATATAATCAGATGTAAATCTCTATTTGCCCTCACCCCTCAATGATCCTCCCGGAGACATCCACTATTACTAGTTTCTTGAGTATCCTTTCCAAGAAATCTCATAAATATACAAGCAAATGCAAACAATATTTTTACATAAGTGGTATATTAGTTATCTATTTGCTACATAACAAATTACTCCAAAACTTAAAACAACAAGCATTTATAATTTGTTTTTGTGAGTCATAGGAATTTGGGAAGCTAGAGTAATCTAGCCACACTCATGTGCTGGCGAGAGACCTTAGAATGAGTGATCCAAGAGAGAAAGAAAACTACACTGTCCTATCCTCTTTTTTGCTAACAGCTTTATTGAGATATAGCTCATATGCCATACAATTCACCCATATAAAATGTACAGTTCAGTGGTTTTTAGCATATTCACCGAATTGTGCAATCATTGCCATAATCAATTTTAGGATATTTTCATCAACTCGAGAAGAACCCTTATACCCTTTAGGTATCACCCCCTAAACCTATTTCTGCATCCTCCTCATCCTCTTAATAACCACTAGTCTACTTTTTTGTCTCTATAGATTTGCCTAATCAGAACATTTCATATAAATGGAATTATATAAATGTGACAGTCTTTGTGACCGGCAGTTTCACTTAGCATAATGCTTTTGAGATTCATCATGTTGTAGCATGTGGCAATACTATATTCCTTTTTATGGCTGAATAATAACCCATTGTATGGATATATCACATTTTATTTACAAGTTATCAGTTGGTGGACATTTGGGTTGTTTCCACCTTTTGCCTATTATGAATAGTACTATGAACATTTGTGTACAAGTTTTTGTGTGCACATGGTTTCATTTCTCTTGAATATGTACCTAGGAGTGGAATTGCTGACTCAGTGGCAACTTTATAACATTTGGAAGAACTGCCAGGTTGTGTTCCAAGTGGTGGCAATACTGGACATTACCACAGTGAGGTGAAAGGGTTCTCGTTTCTTCATATCCTCATCAACACTGCCTATTATCTTACTTTTTGATTGTAGCCATTATACTGAGTCTGAATTGATATGTCATTTTAATTTGCATTTCCCTAATAATTGGCGGTATTGGGCATCTATTCCTGTGCTTACTGACCATTTTTATATCTTCTTTGGAGAAATATCTATTTGGATCCTTTGCCCATTTTTTTTTTTTTAGAGTCATAAGAAAGTTTATTAAAAAAGAGGTAACATTCCACAGACAGCATGCTTTCTTCTCAGAGACAGAGAGTGAGAGGGGCCCTTTGCTCATTTTTAAATTGAGTTTTCTTTTTATTATTGAGTTATAAGAGTTCTTTATGTACTCTAGATACAAGTCTCTTATCAGATATATGATTTGCAAATATTTTCCATTCTATGGTTGCCTTTTAACTTCTTGGTAGTGTTCTTTAAAGCACAAAAATTTCAATTTGTACAAAATCCAATTTATCTATTTTTTTTTTCTTTTGTTGCTTGTACTTATCTGAGAATCCATTGCTAAGACCAGGGTCACAAAAATTTACCTCTGTGTTTTCTTTTACGAGTTTTATAATTTTACCTCTTAAATTTAGGCTCTGATCCATTTGAGTTACTTTGTGTATGTGATATAAGGTGGTCCAATTTCATTCTTCTATATGTGGCTATCCAGTTGTGCCAGCACCATTTATTGAAAAGATTATTTTTCCTCAGTTGAATGGTCTTGGTACCCTTGTCAAAAATCAATTGACCATAGATATATGGGTTAATTTCTGGATTCTCAATTCTATTCCATTGAGCTATATGTCTGTCATTATATCGATTCCAGGCTGTTCTGATTACTGTTGCTTTGTAGTGAGTTTTCAAATCAGGAAGTATGAATCCTCCAATTTTTTTGTCAAGATTGTTTTAGCCATCACATTGCCTTTTATATCCCAGCCTCACACATCACATACGATTACTTCTGCCACAATCTATTGTTAGAAGTGAGTTGGTAAATCCAGGCCACATTCAAAGGGAGGAGAATTCAGCTCCTCTTCTTGAAGGGAAGAGTATCAAAGAATTTATGGACATGAAAACCACCACAAATGGTAGTATACTAAATACTTGGTTTGTCTTGCTGTTGCTGTTTAATAATACATCTTGGAGATTGTTCCATATTGCTATCTAAAGAGCTACTTTTTTCTTAAGAGCTGCATAATATGCTTTTGTATAGATATCTCATCATGTATTTAATCAATATTTAAATTATTTACAATATATTTGCTATAACAATATTTTAGTGGATAATGTTATATATAAATAATTTGATACATATGTAAGTATAAGGATAAAATAAAAACCTAGAGCAAAATTGCTGGATTAAATGGTCTGTATGTGCATGGTTTTGTCAAATCCAGCCATAGTGCCTTCCACAGAAGTTGTACAAAGTCACACTTCCAGCAGAGCAATGTCTGAAGGTCCCTATTTCCCCACATCCTTGACAACTGAGTGTGTTATCAAATATTTTACTTTTGCTAATCCCATGGGTAAAGAATACTGTTATAGTAGTAATTTGCCTTTCTCTTATTATGAATGAAGTTGAGCACCTTTTACATCAGTTCACATATATTTCTCCATCAAGTTAATGGTATTTTTCTTCTTTGTTATGTAAGAATTCTTTATGTATTAAGAAAGTTAGGGGGTGGCTCCATAGTGTAGTAGTTAGCACGTCTGCTTTACATGTAGAAGGTCCTATGTTTGCCCCCAGGTGGAGCCATGGACCATGCCTGGGTGTGCCAGGCCCTGTGGGTGCGCTGGGAGCACCAGACCCCCAGGGGTGCGCCCTGAGCGCTTGGGAGGAGACACCCCTGCCTTCAGAGATCCAGCTCTTAAGAGGAGATGACAACATCCATTTGTCAGTAGGTCAGGGGTGGAAATGAGGTGGGGATTAAAGGGTTGAGGGGGGGTGGGTGGTAGAAGAAAAGAAAGTTAGCTCTTTGTCTGTGATATGAGTTACAAACATTGTTTCCCAGTTTATCTTTTGACTGTCTCTGGGTGTTTTCCCCGTGGTAAAATTCATTTACTTTTCAACATAAGCAAATCATCAACTCACTCCTGTATAGCTCCTGGGTTTAGTGTGATACTTAGAAAAGTCTTAAAGTGTTTTATACACGGGGAAACATACCAGATCTGGCCATTTGTGGAGAGGATGGGAGGTGTCAAGAGGATGAGGGCTGAAATTATTCTTATTCTGAAAGCCTCTTATTTTTGTCCTTTTCTTTTCACTCCCATGTCATGTTATTCATCATTATCAACCTTACTTTAATCCCAGAGCAATTTAATGGCATAATGAGAGACCTGGATTAGGAGCCTGTGCCTGGCACATAGTAGGTGCTTAATAAGTGTCTACTAAATGAATGAATAAAGACGATATCTGATTTAAGTCCTAGCTCTACCACCCACTCATTTGGGAGTATATTCAGTGGTCAGACAACCGGAATTAGAGTACCAAGTGTAGCATTACCAACTAAGTGTCTTTAGGAAGATTATGCGATTTCCGAGTCTCAGTTTCCTCATCTATAAATTGGGACAGAAATATTAACTATCTCGTTGGACTTTTGAAGGATTGATTTGAATATGTGTATAGACCTGGGCACAAATCGAACCCTCAGTAACTGTTAGCGATTATTATTAGCTGTTCTGTGACTTGCATCAAATAATTTTGGCTCTGACATTCCATGGTCTGTGCTAGAACAAGAGAGGAAAGGTTTAAAAGTGAGAAGAATTGGGAGATAAGCCTGAAAAGTAGGTGGGACTGGGCTATGGAGAGCTTTGAAAGTTGGTTCATATTCCTAGATCATGGGCAATCACTTTTAAGCATGGAAATGACCAAGGCCAGATGTGGGTTTAGAAAGATGACTTGGGGGGCTGCTGGAGGCTTGATAGGAGGCAGGTAGGCCAGGGAGAAGGGGGTGGCAGTGGTCCAGGTGAGAGGTGCTGAGGCTGGGGGAAGGAGAGGAGGATAAAGACTGGGACCTATTTAGGAGACCAGTGGGTGTCCTGGGGTGAGGACAGGCAGGTGTTGCAGATGACTCCAGCTTTCCGCCTTGGAAAATTGGAGAGTGATATTCCCAAAGGACACAGGAGGAAGATCGAGTTTGTTTGGAAAATGGTGAATTTGAGGTTCCTATGGAATGTACAAGAGGAAAGGGCTGACAAGTTATTGGATATTTGGGTCTGGAGCTGAGGAGAAAAGTCTCAGCTGGAGGTGTAGATGTAAGGCATCATCTTATGAAGCTGAGTCAGGGGTGAAACTGCCAGGGGAGAATGTGTGGAGGGAGGGAGAAGAGGAGACAGCCTAGAAACACCAACTTTTAAGAGGCAGGTGGAGGAGGAGCCAGGAAAGGAGGCTTGGAGAGAAGAGCCAAAGCAGCTGCTCAAATTAGCAACTGAGAAGCTAAGGATAGCTTTGAGAAAGGACACTTGCTTGGAGGAGCCAGAGGAGGACTAGAAAGGCATGGAACCACTTGAAAGGGCCATATCCAGAACTGGAGGGAGTGCAACAGGGTACGGGGAGAGCACATCCTAGCACTGAGTGTGGCAGAGCTGAGCCTGGGTGAGATAGGATGCACCAGGCAGATTCAAAACTTAGTAAGAGGCTACGGGTTCCATGCAGGCTGGGCCTAAGGGTGGGGGATGAGTATTAGTACTGTTCCTCAATTATTACCACACAAAGTGATGGGTGTGTCATCTCTCCATAACGTCTATGACATTAGATACAATTATTTTTGTTCTTAACAGTCCCCCACCTCTGCTGTGAGCTCTTCAAGATCAGGAACCACGAGCTGGGGATTAAACGACTTAGAGGAAGTGTGTTTCAGAGGAGGGACAGGTCAATGCAAAGGCTTCCAGATAGGACTGAATGTGACATGTTTTAAGGGACAGAAAGGAGGTCAGTGTGGCTGGAGTATTGGGAATGTGGCAGGCCATATGGCTGGAGAGGAAGGTAGAGAGAGCCTGTGGGCCTCATAGGCCTAGACCAGGCATCAGGGTTTTATTCTGAGTGTAACTGGGAGCTTTTGGAGGGTGTTAAGCAGGGGAGTGACACCATGTTTTTGAAAGCTTACTCCGGATGCTGAGTGGACAATAGACGACGATGGGGCGGGGGTGGGAGCAGAGGAACTAATTAGGAGGCCACTATGGTCATCCAGGAGGGAGATCATGGTGGCTTGAATAGGTAGTGGCAGTGGAGATGGTCTGTCCTGGATATTTTTGGGAGCCAATGGGCCTTGCAAATGGACTGGATATGCAGAGCGAGGGAAAGGGAGGAGTCAGGGTGTCTCCTAACATTGGGGTGCTGGATGGCAAGTGGGGAGTTCAGGCTCAGGAGTCCCATCCACTGAGATCCCTAGCTGATAGAGACACTAAAATTGGGCCTGGATCTTTAAATCCAGGGGGTCAGGGTCGACTGTTAGGAGAGGCCCAGTCTCCCTGGTAAGATAAGCCCCTGCCCTGGAGGTCTTAGGGGAAGAGCAGAGCCAAAGCTCAGACCAGGTAGGGAGGGGCTCGTGGACAGCTTTCTTACCTGGATGGGGGTTGTCACTCTGTCAGACATTTTCACGACAGCCCCCCTAGTGCACAGGGCCTGGAGAAGCATTCCCTTGGAGAGCTGTGGTACTAAGGCAGACAAACCCTTCACTGGGCTGCTCTCAGCCCCAAACTCAGCCTGATCCTGTCCAGAAAAACTTTTCTTACACTCTAGAGAGAGACTTGAAGAGGATATAAGTGGCCAATCGATCATGTATTCTATGCTCTACTGCTTCTCTGTGTATCTCACCTTTTCTAATACTGCTTTGTAAACTTACCATTGTTCTTTGTAGAAAAATTGAAGAAAATAGATGAGCAAAATTGTACCCATAATCTTACTACTCAGAAACAGTCATTCTTAACTGCTTGCTCTATACTCATGACGGTATGGTTCTACAACTTACCAGCTGTGTGACCTTGGATAACTTGGATAACCTCTCTGTGCCTTAGTGTCTTAATTGGTAAAAAGTAGTTAATAATGGTACCTACTCAGTGCTGTGGCGATTAAATGAAGTAATCCGTGCACTTAGTATAGTGCCTCACATGATAATTCTATGTAACTATTTGCACATGTATTTTTCCCAAAATGAAATTATATTAGATGTTATTTTTATAGCTTTTTGAAACCTAACATATCATGAGTATTTCCTGTATAATTAAAGCTTTCTCAGAATAATTTTAATAGCTGGGTAGTACTCCATGGTATGAAATAGTTATATTTCTGTATTGTTGAATATTAGGTGGTTTCTTTCTTTCCTCCTTCTTTTATTATTTCTCCTCCTCCTTCCGTTTCTTCTTTTTCTTCTTTCTTATCTTCTGTTTCTTATAAATAACAATGTGATAGGTATCCTCATAGCTAAATCTTAGAGAATGTCCATGACCATTTTCTTTTCTTTTTCCATGAACATTTTCTTAGGATAAATTCCTAGCAGTTGGCAAGCTCAGTCAAAAGGGGCTTAGAGGTTTTTATTTTTATGTTTTTGTGATAAATCCATCATTTCTGTGAGTTACATTTGGCTTGTGCATTGCCATTCTTTGTTGCTTTAATGATTTCATTCCAAGTGAATGAAAATCTCTGGCAATTGTCATTTATTGGTAGTCAATTCCACTCACCTCATGGTTTCAATAGGTAACTTATTCACATGGTCTTGAATTCATAAGGCGCAGGAGGTTATCAGTGCAACGTCTCCCTCCTACTCCTGTCCTCCAGCCACTCAGTTTGCCTTCTTAGAGGTAACCAGGGTTATCAGTGTCTTATAAATCCTTCCAGAAATATTTTATGTACATGCAAGATAATGTACACACACTCTACTCTTTACAGAACGCTAGCATCGTACCATATGTGTTGCTCTGGACCTTACCTTTCACTTAGCAGCATATCCAGATGTCGTTCCACATCAGCACATAAAGAGCTTCCTTCCTCCCTTTATGACCGCATAGTGCACCATTGCATGGGTGTGCTCTAATCAGTGACCTATGGGTGGGCATTTAGAATATTTCCAGTGTTTACTAATTACTCAGAATAGTATGAAGCCTTTTTTAAAAAAGTCAATATGTATAACATACTTATGGAAAAGTACAAAAATTATCGTGTCTATAGCTCAGAGAAGTTCCACAAAGTGACAATGCCTATGTAAGCATCGTCCAGATCAAGAACCTCATGCCGCCTTCCGATTGCTAACCCCAAAGATAGCCTCTGTCCTGACTTTCATCCTTATAGATTAGTTTGGCCTGTTTTTGAACTTCATGTAAATACAATCACACATTTTCTCAGTGTTACAACTCTAAGATGCTTCCAAGTTGTTGCACATAGCAACAGTTCGTTCATGCTCATAGCTGTATAATATTCCATTGGATGAGAATGAACAATTTATTTCTCTATCACAGTGCGAATAGACATTTGGGTTGTTTCCAGTTTGGGGCTATGAATCAGGCTCCTATGAACCTTCTGGTACATGTCTTTAGTGAACAAGGTTGCACATTTCTGCTGGGAGCACCCTGTGGAGAGGATAGCTGGTTGCTTAGAGATGATTGAGTAGGCTCAGCTCACAGAGATGCAATGGCGAGCAGCTTTTTGAGGCTTGTGATCCAACTTGCTGGGCTGCTCTCCAGCACCTGCCCCCTCTGATTTGGTAGGCTCTTTCCTTCTCTTGCTAAGTAGGGGCCTACCACACAGAGGCTCTGGGGACCTGTGGGAAGTGAGGGGGCCGAAGGCTCTCTTGTGCAGCCCCTCACTCTGCTCCAGTCCCCTGTAACAGTGGAGTCTCCCGGCCAACTGAGACCCGTTCCTCACATCCTGCTGAGCTTCCATCTGCAGGGCCTGGGTGCGAGAGACCCAGGCTTTTCGAAAAAGCAGAAGGTAGCACATCAGAGAGGCCATATCAGGAGAGAGGGGAGTAGGGCCTTGTCTTGTCAGCTTGGGTTGACACAGCAAAATACCACACACTGGGCAGTTTAAACAACAGACATTTATGTTCTCACAGTTCTGGAGGCTGGAAAGTTCCAGATCAAGGAGCCAGCATGGTTGGGTTATGGCGAGGGCCTTCTTCCTTGCTTGCAGATGCCACCTTCTTGCTGTGTCCTCAATGTCAGAGGGCAAAGAGCAAGCTCTTGATGTCTCCTTGTAAGGGCACTAATCCCATCAGGGCACCTTCCCCCCACCCCATGATCTCATCTAACCCTAATTACTTCCTAAAGGTCCACCTCCAAATACCATCATATTGGGGGGTAGGGCTTCAACATACGAATTTTATGGGGATGCAAATAAGTCTTTAGCAAACTTCTTTGGAGTCTGCTCAGAGACAGAAAGCCTTGGGGGACACCCAATCTGACTCCTCAATAATTAGTAGTAGCTGTAGTTTGTCAGGTACGGAGGAGATAGATCAGCAAAAATAGAGGCCTCCCTCTAGAAGTGCCTAGCTCAGTGGATGTCCTTTGAAGATGATGTAACAGTATTAAAATAAAACTCTATTAAAATAGCTAAGCATAAAATGCACCATTAAAAATCTTTATATATATAAAGTCACATTTATAGCACAAGCTTTGTTACAAAAAACAAACACCTATGTATATAGTACATTTTCTCTTACTAATTCTTCACTACTTAGTCTCATCCTAGTTTTATTTCCCAAGCTCAAGCATTATTCTTCCTTTTAACTCTCCTTTAGTTTCTTAATTATTTCTTAAAAGCCTATGATGATTTCATGGCCTGACATAGGTAAAAAAAGGATTGGAAATAATAAAATCATTTTTATTATAAAAGTAACGTATACAGATATGAAAGTTTCAACAGAGCAGGAGGGTATAGAATGAAAAGTAAGCAACCCCCTGCTTTCCCCCTCCTAGGCTTTTGTATCCTTCCAAACGGGAATAACAATAAATTCATACACATAAAGCCATTAGAACTGTGCCCAGCACATAGAAAACACTGGCTACATGTTGATTTTTTAAAAATTATAATTGATTTCTTCAGTAGGCATGTCTCAGAAAGCTTGCTGCATCAACCCTTATAAAACTACCCATTCTTTCTAATTGCTGCAGTATAGTTCATAGTATGTATATTCTTTTTAAAAACCACAGGTGGAATCACACTATATATAGTATTCTATGTATCTTCAGTTTTAAATTTCTTAATATACCTTAGAAGATTTTTCATGACAACATATACAATTGTACTCAATTTATTTTAATATCTTTGTAGTATTTCATAATATGGATGCACTGCACTTTCTAATGAAATGTCCCTCTCAACAGACATTTCAGTCCTTCATTATAAATATGGGGATGCAGTGAACACTCTATACATATAAGATACATTTCTGAGTCAAGGGATAACTGCATTTACGATTTTTATGGATCGCTACATTGTTCTCCAAGTGTGCCACCTTCAGATTCCACAATGAAACATATCACCATTATGGACAACGATTTTGGCGATCTCCCAATCTAGCTCATGGCCTTGAGAAGTAGTTATCACCATTTCTGTGATGACAAAACTTAGGTTCAGAAGGGTGAAGTGACTTCCCAAGGACACACAGTTAAAAATTTTTTTCTCAGTACATACACATTCAGAAGACACAACAGTATATCCATTAGGACTAGGTTTGGCTGCATGTCATAGGAAAACTCAAAATAATGGTGGTTTAATGGTCCACAGTTCTACTTTCTTTTGTAAAACTAATACCCGAGAGTTAGGCAGTCCAGAGCTGGTATGGTAGCTTCTGAAGGCACTGGCTCCCAGTAGAGCTTTGCTTCACCACTCCTGGGGTACGGCCTTTGTCCTCATTGTGGAAGGTAGCTGCCAGTGCCATAGCTATTACGTCTGCATTCCAATCAGCAGGAGGGAGGAATGGGTGAAGAAAAGGGCGGCAAAGAGCACACTCTAGCATCCTTATAAACCTGCCTATATAAAGTTGTTTCCTTGAAGATACATAACACATCTGTAGGCATTTTTACTTAGTCTTGTGGCCTAGTCATCCAGCTGCAAGGGAGACTGGAAAATCTAGTCTTTATTTTAACAAGCAAGTTCTCAGTTAAAAATTACCTCAAATGGTAAGGAAGAAGGGATGAACAGATAGGATAGTAAACTGTTAGTTTCTATCATGGTTATATGTAAAAATTCAGTGTATCTCCTTCCCCTACCAGTCACCGTTAACATTTCTTGAATATCTGGAAAAAGACTTGTTTCTTTCGTCCAAGATTTTTTTCCATTCTGTCAAGAGTTGCCATGAACTGCCCGCACTTCATTCTTTATAATTTGCCACTCTTCTTCTCTGTCATTTGATTCTCACAAAAGCTCTATGAAATAAGCAGGGCGGATATCAGGACTCCCATTTTACAGATGAAGAAATCAAGGCCCAGAGAAGTAAATTGACTTTGCCTAAAGTTGCACAGTAAAAAGTGGAGTTGAGCCTCCTGTCGAGGCAGTAAGAAGGTAGGCAGTGTTTCATAACTTCAAGGAGAAAGTCTCAGTTTAGTGCTAGTGTATCTTTAATTCCTCTCACACATGCTAATAAGTCTTTTAAATGAAGGAGCAGCCCTCAGGCTCAGAGTGTTTGGCAGGCAAAAGTATCTAAGAACTTTGTTTTGGTTTCGTTATACTTATATTTATAGTTTCTTTCTATTTATGGTAAATGATCCTGGTCTCCTTTTCTTTGATAGTGATGTAAAGCTTACTTTTTCAGTAAATGCCTCTAAATTAAAAAGTGAGTCTATGCAAAGAAAAACATTAGGTAAAGACCTGTCTGGAACTGAATATAAATCCCCCCACTTGCTAGCTATGTGACATTGGATATGATATTGGGTCCCTGTGAGCCTCAATATGTAAAATGAGGATGATAATTTTTGCCACCTCATAGATTTTGTTATAGGATTAAATGAAATCATGCATGTCAGGAGCTTAGCACCTTGGCACATAGTTAAGCACTCAGTGCTATTTGTTAACATTATTATTGCATTATTAATATTCTTAATCTCATTTTGTCACAACACATGGCTGCTTGGAGAAGGGAAAGTCAGCGGGCTGTAGGGTGGTTGGGTAGAGATGCCCCATCCTAGGTCCCCCTCCTCTATCCTAGTGGTTCTTAACTAGGGACAATTTTGTTCCCCAGGGGACATTTAGTAATGTCTGGAGATATTTTCTATTATGACCGGGGATGGTGGTGCCACTGGCATCTGATTGGTAGAGGCAATGCACAGGACAGTCCCCTGCCGTGAAGAATTAATTATTAGGCCAAGTGTCAAAAACACTGGTTGAGAAAACCTACCCTGCACCACATCCTGCACTTGCTCCTGTGCCTTGAAGCAGCCAGCTCATTATCCAAAAGAGACTTGACTTGGACTCCATTGACTTGGACTCCAAAGACCTTAGCTTCTCCCTTTCTCATCCACCAAATGGGAATGCCGAAGGGTGCCTTGCCTGTAGTGATTCCATCTCCTGATGATTGAGTCTTTTGGTCACTTCTCTGGCCTAGGCTGTCCCCCTACTAGTCTTTTCCTTTATTCCTCCAGGTCCAGGGAAACCCATCTGATTGACTTTTCTCCATTTGCTTGATTTCTGGATGTTTCCCACTCCTGGAGTGGCCACTGGGGCCCCATGGCCACCACCTAACACTCTGTGAGAGCGAAGGAGGCAGAGAGAGACGGAGAGATCCCACTGCTAGCCAGCTTCCACCAAGCACCTTGTTATTCTGAGTCTCAGCCCCTGGTCTGTTTCCTTCTAAGCACTGCTTGATATGTATAACTATTCTACTTATGTGTTGACTTGATTTTATTCCTCCCAACACATCTCCCTCCACTCCTGAGGTCAGAAACCATGCCTACCAGTGTCCCCAGCATCCCGCACAGTACCTGGCACTGAGGATTTATGTGTGGAACATACAAAGGGGAGAGCCAAAGAGAGGAAAGCGCCAAGGGGTAGATACGGAGAAGGAAGAGAAGCTAGAAAAGGAAAAGAAGAGGAGGGGTGTTAAATGCTGAGAAATCTAAACGGAAGAGGAAAGAGTGAGGGTCGCCACCGCGACTTCAGCACGATATATTCTAGCCCCAGAGAAGAGGGAGGAATGCGAAGAGACAGATGCAAAGAGAGAAAGATGGAAAGGGTGGAGAAAGAAGGGAACGGAGGCACGCCACTAGAGGCGCGTAAGAGGCGAGGCAGAAAGAGAGGACGTGCAGGCGCGAACCACGGGAAGAAAACCTCATTAAGGCCTGAGCACGGGGTTGTGGAGAGTCCTATTGGGGGCAGGTGCCGGAGCAACACAGCTAGAGTGGTTTCCATGGAGACGGAATGCTCCCGGTGGGAGAGGAAACGCGGCACACCGGGAGAGGAGGGCCGGAGAGGAGGCTGAGGGGCTGGCTGGGTTTGCCCTCTTCCCAGGCTTTTTCCTTTTTCCTACCTAGGCTGGCGCAGGGTGAGAGGGGGACCACACCCACTTGGGGACGGGCCCTGGGGACGCCCAGCACAGGGCGAAGGGCTGCGCTGAGTCAGCTCCTTATCTCCCATTCTTCCACTGCCTCCTCTCTCCGCCAGAGACCTGAAGGGTTTTGCAGTGTCAGGGATTTACGGGAAGATGGGTGGGTCAAGCCTTCTCCACAGGCTCCTCCTCTCTTCCCGCCCTGTAAATGCTGGAGTACCCCAGGGTTCAGTCTTGAGCCTTCTCTTCAGTTTCCATGACGTCCAGTCTCAGGGATTTGCATGTCGACAGCCCAAAGTTACATCTCCAGCACTGATCCCTCACCCCTATCCCGGCTTCTCTCTCCATTTAAGTATCTAGCAGGTATCTTCAAATTTGTTGAATTCTTTAACTCACCCAGCTCATTACAGCCCCGGATTTTTTGCATTTGCCATTCCCTTTGCAGGAACTCTTTCCCCAGCCCTTAGGTGGCAGGTGTTCCACTGGAACTGAGCATCGTGTTGGAGGAAGTGAGCATTACAGAGGGGAGGAAGCCCTGCTAGAGTGTGTGTGTGTGTGTGTGTGTGTGTGTGTGTGTGTACGCGGATTACACTGCTGTCTGTGCAGGAGCCCTGCATCAGCACAAGGAGCACAAGGGGGAATGGGGACACTGTTGTGTCACAGGAGTGGGGGTGAGGGCAAAGGAGGCCAAATGAGGAAGGCCAAAGGAGGTAGGGAGGGGCCCCATTGTGTGGCAGTGAGAGTCTGGGACCTTAGAAGGGAGCTGGCAAAGCTAAGGGTCCTGTCCCCATCCTGGGAACTAGATGGGCTTTGTGGACAGTGGGCAGAACTGACCATCCCACTTTGTCATCTCCGTCATCTAAAACTCAGGTTAAGCATTTTGTGGGCCTGGCATGGAGCCTTTGGGTCCCAGACACAGTAACCCAGTTGCTGGCAGACCATCAGATACTAAAAAGGCAACATCAAACCGCAGGCGCAAACCTCAGACAGAGTCACAAGTCATGTGGCCGCCAGCACTGCAAGGCAAGGGGCAGGCTGCAGCCTCTGTGGCCTACTGAGGCTGGTTGGTTTTGATGGGCTGTGTGGGGTGTGTGTCCCTCTCTGAGCCAATCAGTCACCAGAGGAATGCGCTGTGCTGGCTCAGACTTTGGTCCCACTCACTAGGCTAAACACTGGGATGAGCCCAAGTGCTGGAGGTGGGTGCTAAACACTTAGGGAGTGGGTACCAACAAAGAAACAGCAGGGGCCCATTTCTGATTTTCAAAGGTTCTTCTTGGCCTTGCCCTTTCTCCCCTCTCTTCCTTCATCTAAAACCTAGACCTCTCCTCCCCAATTATTTCCTTATTTTGTGATTATTATTTTTATCATTGGCTAGTTTTAATAACAGCTGACATCCAGAGCTTACTGTGTCAAGCACTTCATATCTGCTGCATCCTGTAATCTTTACAATCACTCGCGTTCTTTCGTTATCTCCATTTTACAGATGAGGAAACTGAGGCTCAAAGGTGATAGAACTGGCTTTGGGTCACACGTCTAGAAAATAGCTGAGCCAGGATTTGAGCCCCAGCTCTCTTAACAGCTTCTGTCTAATGATCTACCCATACTGCAATCTCCCTAAGGCTGAGTCCAAGTAACTCAGCCCCCAGCCTAATCTAGTACCTGGTACACAGTAGGTCCTCAGTAGGTATTACTTGAGTGTGTGGATGCCTGGCATGGTGCTTAGTATCTTACAAGCATTAGCTTATTTAATCCTGATAACCACCCTGTGAGGTAAGTACTCTGATTTCCATCATACAGACACAAACAAGAGGTACCACCAAAGTCGCACACTGAGTAAGTGAACGAACTAGGCTCAAATCCCATCATTCTCATCCCACTCTGTTCTCTGAGTGCAGTGCTGAATAAGAACTTGTTTCTAGCATTTTAACAGAAAGGAAAATGGCGCTCAATATTTGTTGAACGAATGACCTAAATACATACATACATACATACATACATACATACATACATACTGATGAGGATGGGAGAGGGTAAGCCTGGCCAAGATTCTAATGGGAGCTGAAGGAGGTGACTATAGTTTGCTATTTTCTCATATTTCCAGGAAGGCTTCCTAGAGTAGGAGTTGATTTGATGGTTTTGGGAGAGTGCATTATGGGTTCCCAAAAGCTTCTGCTCTCCAGGGCAGGAGGCCAACCCAGGCCCTAGAGTTTCTGGAATCCAGAGGATGTGGTTAACAGGCTCTTGGGTTGATGGGCAGAGTGTGGGGTCCAGCCTGAGGAGGGCTCCTTGTGATCCTTTGGGCTCTGGGGAGTAATCGTCCCCTTCTCTCCTCCTTTCTGACGGCAACGGGGGCTGGGCCTTGCTCCCCTCAGCTCTGTGCCTCGTGCTGGGCTGCATGATCTTCCCGGATGGCTGGGACTCTGAGACGATCCGAGACATGTGCGGGGCCAAGACTGGGAAGTACTCCCTGGGAGACTGTTCGGTGCGTTGGGCGTACATCCTGGCCATTATCGGCATCCTCAACGCCCTCATCCTCTCCTTTTTGGCCTTCGTTTTGGGCAACCGACAAACGGACCTGCTGCAGGAGGAGCTCAAGCAAGAGAACAAAGGCGAGTACGCGCTTCTGGGTGGGCGGCTATGTGGGTGGAGTGGAGGCAAGGCCTGCCTCTCGAGGGCGGGGTAAAAGTCCATAGTGAAGCAAAAACTGGGAATGGTATAGAGGATGGTACAATCACTTTCAAAACAATTTGACATTTTCCCTCAGACCTGAACATCTGTGCCCCTATGACCCAACAAACCCACCTGTGAGTATAAACCCATGAGAAACATGCAAAAATGCCCTTCGTAGCAGTTCGAAGTAGCAAACAACTGAAAACCACCTTACTGGCCATTGACAGGAGGATTGGTAAATAAATGGTGATATATTCACATCACAGTATAGTTCATAACTGTGAAAATGAATGAACCTCAGTTATATTAACAGAATGGATACATGCTGGAAACATAATATTGAGAGAGACAGGGGGAAATTAAGTTTCAGAAGATAACATTGTGAGATTTTTATTGTGCTCAATTATCAAGCACCATTAAGCAATGTGTAGTTTAAACATACATATATTTATGGTAATACTTTTTTTTAAGCAAAGAAATGAGAAATACAAACAGTAAGATGGTGGTTATATGTGGTTGAGGTGAACAGGGGGAAGCCAAGAGCATGAGATGGGGGACAGGTAGGTGTGTACAAATTATTGATAGAGTTAAAGTTCTTGCATGATAGGCCCACAGATGTTTGTTACAGTATGCTTTATACCTAGTATATTACATATATGCTTTCGTATATATTAAGTAACATTAAAATACACTAAAGAAAAAACTTACACATGAGGCCAGAGCCTCAAGGGTCACCACTGTTATCAGATATTTATCTGCGCATCTTTATACCTCTTCTGCCCCTTTATAAAACAGAGAGTTATGTGCTTATATGACTTAGGACAGGCATCATCCTAAATAAACTCCTCAGATCATTTTTTGTGCTCCACTCCGGAGCATGCCATAAGATCTGTCTTCATTATTTCATGGAGAACCATCTTGCCCTTTTAATCCAATGCTCACCATTACATATGATGAGGGAACTGTACTTTCTTATCACTGTCCTTTTAGGGGCTTTTAAAGAGGTTTCCAAGTGTTTGCGTTACTGGCAATACCACAGTGGGTGTCTTTATCTGTGTCTTATACACAAGTGTTTTCCTGATGTCTTTCTAGAAGTGGAATTGCACACTTACCACAGTAATGATAGTGCTTGGACTGTGAAAGCAGATTGTCTATTGGATGCAGGCTCAGCTAAGACATAATTTTACCTCCTTTTTAAGTTTTAAAATTTTATTAGGATGACATTGGTTAATAAAATTATATAGGTTTCAAGTGTACAATTCAGTAATACATCATATACATATTGCATTGTGTATTCAGCACCCAAAGTTAAATTTCCTGCTGTCACCATGTATTTGACCCTCTTTATCCTTATTGACCTCCCCCCTAGACTTCACCTCCTTCAGCCTCAGTTTCCTGCATGAGGGTGGTGAGGAGGATATTACCTTATAGGGCTGTCTTGTGAGGAAGAAAGAAAGATTATGCCTGTAAAGGGGCACGTGGTGAATGCTCAGCAAAAGCTGTCTTTCTTGGTGTTCATGATGCCTGCCTCCCCATCGGGCAGGCATCATGAACACCATTTTACTAATGAGAAAGCCTAGATCAAAGTCACCTAAGTGAAATAAGTGAAGCCAGAATTTGAACCCAGGTCCAACTCCAAAGGCCAAGTTCTTCCCAGCTGCCTTCCCCCTTTTGAGGCCCTTCCCTGGGCTCCTCACCTGAGCCCTGAGGCTCCTGCCCATGGACCCCTGACCCCTGTGGTTTCCCTGGTCTTGGTGTGAGGTCAGGGCTGCCCTCTTGTGGCAGCTTCCAAAAGTGCATGACCAAGACAGATCTGGCCTTTCTGAAGGGGCAAAAGGATGTGACTGTGTGCGGTGGGCCCACTCAACTTTCTCTTCTCCCTCCCCAAGCGCCCTAACATCTGTTTTAAAAATGACATTAGGTGGCCCCAGTTTGTTTTTCTTTAGTGTCCAGGGATCTCCATACCTCGCTGGAAGCTCAAGATGGGTGAGACTCACAGTTCAGTTCTGAGCCAAAGACTTCTGGGACAAAAGTAAAAAATAAAATACATTACTATAATTTCCAGCATTTACTATGTGCCAAACACTGTGAAGAGCCCTTGGCTGGTGTTATTTTTGTCTTTATGACCTTTTAGAAGCACTCTGTGTGCGAGGCTGTTCTGCCCATCTTAAAGGTGAGGAAGCTGGAACTCGGCGAGAATGGCCTGCTGAAGACCATCCAGCTAGTCAGAACTTTGGCATTTCAGAACCTGTGCAGCTCATCCCTCTGCCCACGTTTGCCCTGAGGATTAGCTGAGGGTAGCCCCATACCCCCGTGGTCTCTGACTTTCTCTAATTCTTTCTCTCTCTCTTAGATTTCGTGGGATCTACAGTGAGCTCCGTGTTACGGCCAGGGGGTGATGTCTCTGGGTGGGGAGTCCTCCCCTGTCCCATCACTCACTCACAGGGACCCTGAAGGCCAGGATCACAGCCCAGGAATTGACCTGACCTCAGCGTGTCCCATCTTCTGCCCTCTCATCCCTCCATTCAAGCTCCAAGGGAAGACCTCAATTGTTCTGACTTCTCACCTGCTACCAGTGCCAGCACCAGGCTTTGGAGAGAGGTTGGGGCTGAGCATAACCTGGAGAAGGAGATGGCTCTGCAGACTTTGGGAGGGCCTGATTCTGCCCCTCCGTCAACTGACCTAAAGGAACGGACATCCTTTGGGTTTCTCTTCTCTCCATCCTGGCCTGGGGGACCTGGCCTGGGGGAAGGAGGCACTGTGATTTTGATTCCTCAGGCTCCCTCAGTCTGGGGGCTGCTGCCTGGCTGTATCCTCGCCTCCTCTGGTCCCTGCCTCCTGCAGAAACTTATTCAGCAAACTGCCCCAGGGCGACCAAACTCTTTACTTTTTTTTTTTTGCTGATGATAGTTCCATCACATCTTCGCAGAGCTCCGGGCACCACCAGCCTCTCCAGGGCTGCTCTGCCATCACTCCTGCCTGCTCCCAGCTCACCCAAAGGAGTCTGAGCCACACTGAGGGAGAAAGCACGGGGGTTCCCTGTTGACTGCTGACTGGGGCCCTGTCCAGCCGAGTCTGAGAAAAGACAGACAGGCTCTGGGCAGCTGGGGCTGGGAGCGGCTCTGCCTGGGGCTGGCCTGGCCTCTCTGCCGAGACATCTCAACTCTGACTGGACCCTTGACCCCAGCCTGTTTTGTACAGCACAGACTCCTTAGCCCTGTTGTCAGGGTTGGAGGTTGGGGAGGGGGCTTCAGAGTGGGGAATTAGGGGATGTATCACCCCTCTGCTCTTCATGCCACCTGACCCTGGACATCTGCCAAGGGCAGAGACTGTCTTGCCTCTTTGATACTTTTCTGCATAACTTGAACTTGCAGGTCACCTCTGAACAGGGTACCCCCTGTCCCCATCCCCAGGCCTTGTAACCCTCTCCCCACCTCTTCCTCCTTCTTGCCCACCTCTCGCCTTGCGATATGCCCAGGGTCCGCGGCCCAAAGGCAGTGCTTGAAGCCGAGGCATGAGAGTGTGTGCGTGTGTTGAACGTGTATGAGTGTGTGTGTGTGTGTGTGTGTGTGTGTGTGTGTATGTGTGTGTGAAGTATGGGGGGGTAGACGAGAAGTCTCTCCCCCTCTCTACCCACTATGGGGAGCATCTCTTTCCTGTTTGGCAGGGAGCAAATAAGGGAGCCTTCAGGTGTTTCTGGACTCCCCTCGCTGCCGCATGGACCTGGCAGTAGAGCCATCTGGCCTGGGGTGCAGGCAGCCCCTTTCAGGCCCTAGTTCAGGTGGCAGGTGGGCTTCCTTTGGTGTGTCTGCTCTGTCTGCAGGTCCTGGCTGCCTGGCCCACTGTGGAGGAGTGAGACCCCACCATTTCGTTATGTTGGCCTCAGCCAAAGAAGGGGAGAAAAGCAGCGAGTGCCATGTATTTGCCAACCTTGTGTTCATTTCCATCGGACTTGGACCTGAGAGGGAGGGTTCCCAAGACAGACCCTAGAAATCCTCTGCCTGAGTCTCCCATCTGGACCATAACTGAGATCGGATGCTGGGTACTGGTAGGATTCCTGAAACCTGGAGCTTCCCGAGCCCTGACCCCCCACCCTCGTCCTCTCTCCTCCTGGGCAAACGCCTTCCCCCTGTGCTCTGCCCAGCACTGTGTTCCTCCCTCTCCTCCCACCAAGCCCCCGCACTGCACTGCTGTGCCTGTTGACCCCTTCCCCAGCAGGATGCCTGTGGATGGGGCTGGACACCAGGGTCCTAGGTGGAATGGGAGAGTGAGGGGAGCCTCATGGGACGGGAGAGGGTGGGGGCAGATCCCAGTGTTGGAAGGCTGCAGGGGGAGGGGCCAAGAGCAAGTGATTAGAAATGGGGACTTTAGATGTAGGAAAAAAGAAAATAGACAAGGGAGGAGAGAGGGAGACAAAGAGGTACAGATACAGCAAGGAGGAGGGGGTCCAGAAGTGGAGAAAGAGAGCATGATAGTGAACAGGGGGGACTGTGATGGACGGAGAACCTGGGATGTGGGGTGGGGGGTGGGGCTCAAAAGACGGAAGAAGGAATAGAGAGAGGGAAGGAGGCAGATGGAGAGCTGAGTTTTCGGAAACGAGACTGGGATGCAGGGGGAAATGAAGGGGAAGTAGAAGAGGAGGATGAAGGAGACAGAATGTTGAGGGATAGGGAAACAGCTCCTGTATGCGCTGCGCGAGGAAAGAGCTCGGTCCCCCAAGATGACCCACCACCCAAGGGCTCACCAGACCCCTGTGCCTTGTGGAGAAGTTAAAACCTACTCCCTAAGAGGCTGAGGCCGGGGTTCCAGGCAGCCAAGGGGTGAGGTCTTCACATCAGGGTCAGATTCCAGATGATTGCTGAGTGGTTAGCACCACTGAGTGGGTTTGTGGTAGAGAAGGAAGAGGTTAATTCCCTCTGGGGTGGTCGGACAGTGTTTCCATGTCACCGTCCACTCAGCCAGATGCTGCCCTGACTGAGGCATCTGGGGTTAGGAAAGCAGGGTTAGGGTGGCTGAAGGGACACCAGGGTCACACAAGGAAGGGAAAGAAGTTGGAGTGGAGACCAAAGCAGCTTTGTCCCTGGGGCTTCAGCAGAGGTTGAAGCAGAGCAAGTAACAGACTTCAGCCAGCTGTCCCAGGGGAGGCCCAAGTATGGCCATGCCTGTGGCCCACATGGCTCCTGGGGCAAGGAAACCATCATGGCCAGCGGGGTTTGAGGTTTGCCCTTCCCTCAGGTGAGTTTTAGCCTGGGGTCCGGGGAGATGGAAGCAAAGGAGATGTCCCATTGACTCTTCATCCTTGAAAGAAGCCAAGGTGCTCCTCCCCTGATTGTGACTGGATAACAGCCGTCAGACACTCCCATTTTCTCTGTCCTGATCTGGGGACTCATTCAAGATAGGTCAAAGCAGCCACAACCCAGATGTGATTCAGAGAACTAGACATGGTCAAATCCTTCTGGGTCCCCAGGATGAGAACACTTTCCTCTCTGGGGACCAGTACCCATGGAGGAAAACATTGGTTTCCTGAGGGAGTGAGGACCATGGGTAGGATCAAGATCCTTTTTGTGCCCGGAATAGCCGAGAGATTGGGAGCTTATAGACAAGGCTGTGGCGAAGAATTCCTTGGCCTTCTTTTGAGATTCCTGCTTGGGCCCGGGAGAATCCTCCTTCTTCAGCTTCCAGTGTGAACTAAGAAAGGGAGACCCTCTCTTTGGAGAAGCTGGGATATTCCCAGCACAAGAAACTTCCACAGCCTTCTGCCTGGCTCAGGGCTAGCCTTTGTGGGGGGGGTGGGACTGGAGTTTCCCAAGAAGGGAACACAGGAGCCAGTCCTTCCCAGAGCTCTGACCAGCAGACCTCAGAGGGCCTGTGCTGTGTTGTTAGGATAGCTTGTTGTCTACACCTCATTAGTAAGTTTTGTCTGAATGTGTCTTCGCCGTTCATTGTCCAATTTGGTAACACTTATTTCGGTCCTGACCCCTTATGCTGCTGCTGGATTTGAGCTTCAGTGCAGGTGGAATAATGTTCAAATAAAGAAACACTTTATATCACCCATGCTGGCTTCTTCTCTGAGTTGGCCCCCAGGGGATCAAGAGGAGGTGAAATTCAACCTGACTCTCTGCACCAGGTTTGGTTGCATATTAACAGAGCTCCACTACTGAAACGTAACAGGTAGTTTATTTTCCCAGCACGTGAAGTCTGGAGGTAGCCAGATCATGACCAGTCTGGCCCACAGTGTCATCAGGACCCAGGCTCCTCTTTCTGCAGTGCCATGTTGCAATCCTGGCTTCCATCCTTGAGGATACCTCATGGGCCAAGATGGCTGCTGGGCCTCTAGTCACATGGTCCACATTTCATTTTAAGGAGACTTCTGGAAATCCCATAGGTCTGACTCCCACAGCACACCTAGCTGAGATGTAGTCTGTTAACTGGGCGCATTACCAGCCCCAAATAAAACAGGTTCCATGACCAAGGAGAAAAGGGAGAGTAGCTGGCAGTAGTCTCTGCACACTCCTGAGTGCATAAGCATGACTTTGGACTTAGGACTCCGACTAGAGCAAACAAAGCTCCATCCTTTTCTGCCCCTGTGTCCTTGGACAAACCCCTTCACCTCTCTAAATCCCCACTGAATAAATGGGGATGATGATAGCGATCTGAGAAGTTTAAGGAACAATGAGGGATGAATGTGACTTGCTTCATGATGTCTGGCCACTTTGTAACCTGCCCTATATGGCAGCTATGTTGATTTCAATTTTTGCACTTGGAAATTGAGTATTTGACACATTTTGAGCACTCAATATAGACTAAGTATTTAAGGAACAGAAACAGAGACCCTTGACTTGACTGTCAGTCTGGTAGGGGAGATGACATGGAAAAATGTAAAGTTTGCAAGATGCAGGGTATTGTAGGTACCCTGGGTAAGGACACCTTATATGACTTTTGGTGGGGTGGATAGAATGGGGGAAGGGTTCACTGTAGGATCAACAGTAATAAGGCAGGCGTGGGTCAGGAAAGCCATTCATGAGAGAGAAGGCAGCTTGAGGAAAGAGATTGAGGTATAAGAAATAGAATGGCTGGTGCAGAGGACTCTGCTGACTGTGAAGTGTGAGGCAGGGAGGGTCAGAGATTAGTCTGGAGAGACAGGCAAAGGTCATAGGATGACAAAGCTCAGAGGCCGTGTACAGGGGTCTGGACATGAGAGCAATGGGGAAATACGGATTTTAAGCAGGAAAGGGACACAATTTAGATTCACACTGCAGAAAAATAACTCTGCTTGCAGTGTTAGGGAGCCGAATTAGAAGGAGACAATTTTAGGAAAGGGAAATCAGAAGTCTGGTCTGAAGCAAGGTGGTGGCACTGGGTCTGAAAGAAGTAAGAAGTGTGATATTTAGGAAGCAGAATTGAGGACACTTGGTAACTGATTTTGTGGATAAGGGAGAGTGGCATCAAGAACAGTCAATATTTTTGCTTGGGGAGAAAATGTTCCAGTGTAGCAGGGGAGCAAGATGATCAGTTCTAAGTTGGAGGTGTGCTAAGTTTTAAGATACATGTAGGGCATCCTGGTGGAGTTGTCCAGTAGTCAGTTGACTTATGTGGTTTGGGATCTCAAGAGAAAGAAACACGAGCATAAGGTAATGGTTAAAATGTGAAAGCACAGATGAACTTGCTCAGGGTGACTGTACAGTGTGAAAAGATCATGGGGTAAGGAATGCTGGAAAACACCATCATACAAAGGTCAGAGGAATATATGTCCAGGAGAGAACAATGAAAGAGCTATGAGGACTGCGAGAATGTGGTGTTATGGAAACCAAGGCTTTAGATTTCGAGGGGAAGGTCAACTGGTCAGATGGACCAGAGGGGTCCAGAATTAGGGAATGAATGGGTCCCCTGGATTTGGGAACAATGAGTCCACTGTTGAATTTGGCAAGAGCATGTTCAGAGGAGTGTGAGGAGAGGGTAACTGATGTCCGTTCAAGGAGAGAATGGGAGGTGACTGAGGATCACCTTTTGGAGAAATGTGCATAAGAAGTGATCTAAAATAATAAGTGATCTAGAGAAGACTGTGGAATCTCTTTCTTTAAATATAGAAGAGTTCTGAATGTTCATAGGTCATGGCCAGAAAGAGTTTAAAGATAAAGATGACTAATGGAAGAGGAGAGGAAGTCTCTTTTTTTGGAGTAGAGGGAAGTACCAGGTTTAGGGACCGTTTGCTTGACAGCATCCTTTTTCTCAGTGAAACAGGAGGCAAGATTGTCTACTCAGAGAAAGAGAAACGGGCAGGGGGTTTGAGAATAGTGAAAGTTTGGAACAGTTGCTAAAGCTGTCAAAGAATTAAAGAAAAGGATCAATGGATGACCATGAATTTGTGATGGCACCAACAGATAGGAGAGCAGGCCCAGAGAAGGTTGGCAGTCGATTCGGAGGTAGGTGCAAGGTAAGCCGAGTATCCCAAGAGCGTTTCAGAAATCCACCATGAGATCTAGGCTGGGTATTGAAAAAGGAGATCCTGGAATGGGGCAAGTAGATGGAGAAAATGAGGAACTAAGGAGCTTAGAGGTCTCAAGTTTATATGAAAGAGCTGGAAGGATAGGAGATTGTGGTTAGAAAACTGAGTGATCTGAATATTCTGGGTAATTCTTAAAGACTTTGAGATTCAAAGATCCTTATTAAAATGTCCACTCAAAAAGTGAGGAAAATAGCAGAAACTGGGGAGGAGCCAAGGTTGTCCAAGAATCAAACAACCAAAGAGAGTAATTGAAAGGTCAAAAAATGACAGAAAGAGGGCTACAAATGCAATAATGAAGTATTATTATTCCTCAAGTAGAGCAGAAAATTTTATCTGAGGGACAAGATTTATTTGTCTGGAAACACTAGGTTAGAAAGAACCTCTGCAACAGGATGTGAGAGGAGCAGCCTCCACTTAAAAGGGCTGCAAAGGAGGTGGTGTTCTAAAGAGAACCAAATTTCAGCAAAGGCCAACAGATAGGAGGGAGGTTTGTCTATCATGGTCTCTGAGTAGTTTAAACCTATTTTTCCATTTTCTTTTGCCATAAAGTGTTACTGTCGATACTTAATTTTTTTTTTTTTCCACATAGGTAATTTTTTTGGGCGGGGGGCGGATCTGGGTACCCAAGATTTTTTTCCTTTTCTGTAAACTCCAATTGTACTAAGAATGATATTGGTCATTATGGGTTGAATTTGTTAGGTATGCAGTATGTTTTCTCACTCTGTATTTTAAAACATTTTGGGAAAGTTTTCTTGAATTGTTAACTTTTGATACTTGTTCTGTTTCCTTGCCTTTTTTGTGTGTTGTATGCACATGCTGTGTCTTTTACTTTTTGCCTGTCTTCTATTTGCCACTTTTTTAAAAAATCATTTTTTTAGAGCACTTTTAGGTTCACAGCAAAATTGAGTAGAAAGTGCAAAGAGATTTCCCAGTCTCCCTGCCTCACACATGCTTAGTCTCCCATATTATCAATTATTTCCCACTGAAGTGGTACATTTGTTACAATTGATGGATGTACACTGATACATCATTTTCATCAACAATCCATAGTTTTCATTAGAGTTCACTCTTGGCATTGTACATTCTGTGGGTTTGGACAGATGCATAACGCCATGTATCTACCATTATAATACCATACAAGTTTTACCATCCTAAAAATCCTGTGCTCTGCCCATTCATTTTTCTCTCTCCCCTCAACCAATGACAACTACTGATCTTTTTACTGTCCCAATAGTTTTGCATTTTCTAGAATGTCATCTAGTCATGTGCCAGTTCATGACAGGGATACATTCTGAGAAATGAATTGTTAAGCATTTATCTTTGTGCAAACATCACGGAGTGTTTACACAAACCTAGGTGGGATAGTGTCATACATACCTAGGCTATATGGTACAGCCTTTTGCTCCTAGGCCATGAGCCTGTACAGCATGTTACTGCTTAGGTTGTTTCCATATTGGCTACTATAAATAATGCTATTAACATGGGGGTGCAGATATGTTTTTGAGTTAGTGTTTCATTTCCTTTGGATAAATGCCCAGAAATGGGATGCTGGGTCATATGGTAGTTTCACTTTTAATTTTTTGAGGAACCTCCATACTGTTTTCCATAGTGGCTATACAAATTTACATTCCCACCAAAAAAAAAAAAAAAAAATGGCAGAAGCATTCCCTTTTAACCAAATTCTTCCCAACATTTTTTTTTTTTTTTTACTTTAATAATAGCCATTTTAACAGATGTGAAGTGATATCTCATTGTGGTTTTGACTCACATTTCTCTGATGGTCAGTGATGCTGAGCACCCTTTCATGTACATATTGACCATCTGTATGTGCTGTTTGGAAAAATGTCTTTTCATGTCTGCTGCCCATTTTTTAATTCGATTTTTTTGTTACTGAGTTGTGCATTAAGCCTTTACCAGATATGATTTGCAAATATTTTCTCCCATTATGTAGGTTACCTTTTCATTTTGTTGATGGTTTCCTTTGCTGTGCAGAAGCTTCTTTTAGTTTGATATAGTCTCGCTCATTTATTTTTGCTTTTGTTGCCTATGTTTTTGGTGTCGAATTAAAAGAATTGTCTACAAGACCTGTCATGGAGCTTACCACCTAAGTTTTCTTCTAGGAGTTTTATGGTTTCACGTCTTTAATCCATTTTGAATTACTTGTTGTGTATGTTAGACAGTGGTCCAGTTTTCCATACATCATATGTTGAAGAAACTGTCCTTTCCCCATTGTATACTCTTGGGAGTCTTTGTCAAAAATTAACCCTATGTGCATGGGTTTATTTCTGGGCTCTATTCTATTAAGCTGTGTGTCTGATTTTAAGCCAATACCATATTGTTTTGATTACTGTAACTTCGTCATATAGTTTGAAATCAGCAAGTGTGGTACCTC
Source organism: Rousettus aegyptiacus (assembly GCF_014176215.1). Classification (NCBI taxonomy): domain Eukaryota; kingdom Metazoa; phylum Chordata; class Mammalia; order Chiroptera; family Pteropodidae; genus Rousettus; species Rousettus aegyptiacus. The sequence continues at coordinate 119,708,426 of NW_023416307.1, read as the reverse complement.
CAGCTTTGTCCTTTTAAAGATTGCTTTGGCTCTTCAGGGTCTTTTGTGGGTCCCTACAAATTTTGGGATTGTTTATTCAATTTCTGTAAAAAATGACATAAGAATTTTGGTAGAGATTGCATTCAACTTGTAGATTACTTTGTATTCCTATTGTTGAGTTTTAAGGGAGCCCGGTATATTTTGGATAACAGTCCTTTATTAGATGTTTTTTGCAAGTATTTTCCTCCAGTCTGAGGTCTGTCTTCTTGTTTTCTTGATAGTTTATTTTATAGAGCAGAAATTAATTTTCATCAAGTCTAACTTACCAATTATTTCTTTCATAGATGGTGGCTGTGGTGTTGTATCCAAAGTCATTGCCAAATACAAGGTTTTCTAGATTTTCTCCTATCTCTTAGCTGTTCAGTAGTTTTGTATTTTACATTAGGTCTTTTTTGATCCATTGAGTTAAGTTTTGTGAAAGGTGGAACATGTGCCTAGATTTTTGTGGATGTCCAGTTGTTCCAGCACCATTTGTTGAAAGGACTATCTTTTCTCCATTTTATTACCTTTACTCATTTTTCAAATATCAGTTGACTATGTTTTGCAGGTCTATTTCTAGGCACTCTATCCTGTTCCATTGACCTATTTGTCTATTCTTACTCCAATACCAACCGTATTGCCCTGATTATTGTTGCTCTATATTAAGTCTTGACGTTAGGTAGTATTTAGCCTTCTGACTTTGTTGTCAGTATCATGTCACAGCTATTCTGTGTCTTTTGCCTCTCCATATAAACTTTAGAATCAGTTCGTTGATAACCACAAAATAACTTGCTGGGATTTTCATCGGGTTATAAATCTATAGATCAAGTTAAAAACTGACATCCTGATATTGACTCTTCCTATACATGACCACGGAATATGCCATTTAGTTCTTTGATCACTTACATCAGAATTGTAGTTTTCTTCCACATAGGTCTTGTAGGTATTTTGTTATTTCTTTGAGTGCAAATGTAAATGTTAGTTTTAATTTTTAAATTCCAATTGTTTGTTGTTGGTATATAGGAAAGTGATTGACATTTGTATATACCCTGCAACCTATGATTATTACTTCAGCGTTTTTTTTTTTTTTTTTTTTTTTTGGTCAGTTCTTTTGGATTTTCTACAAGAAATGTTATCCGTGAATAGTCTTATTCCTTCCTTCCCAATATGTATACTTATTTCCTTTTCTTATCTTATTGCATTAGCTAGGACTTCCAGTACAATGTTGTAAAAGAATGGTGAATCAATATCCATGTTCTGATTTTAGTGTCAAAGCTTCCAGTCTCTCTCCACTAAGTATAATGTTAGCTATAGGTTTCTTGTAGCTATTCTTTATTAAGTTGAGGAAGCTCCCTTCTATTCTTACTTTTTGGAGATGTCACTTTGTATTTATCTGCATGTCTTTTTTGCAAACTTTTTTCTGTGGGGATATTATTCCGCTCCTTTGACATTTGACTTTGATTCTTTCCATTTTTTACAGAAGTTTTTCTGCAATTTTAAGGAGACAGGATTTGAGTTTTTCTAGTTTCAAGATTCTACAGTACTTCTCTACAATATTAAAATATGGACCGTACAAACAATAGCTGTTTAAATTCAGCACAGGAGATGCTTACACCTTTATTTCTAATCGTTTCTCTGGATTTAAAGGGACAATCCTAATTTCACTTATTCACAAATACTTTAATGTGACCTCCCTCCCTTACATCCATCTCTATTTTTGACTGTCTTGCTCAATTTGGATTCTATTAGGAGTATCTTTTCAAAGAGGAGCTGTGTCCTGGGGGCTTTGCTGCTGAAACTTTTTTTTGAGCCCAGAAGGCTCTAGTCCCTTGACCTAACCATGTATCCATTTTACTCATTGCAAACCTTACCCAGTTTTAGCTGTTCTAATTGGCTTGCTGAACTTGCAAGTAAATATTTGTTGTTTCATGTTCTAAGATCAGATGCTCTATTGCTCCCTCTGGAACAGATGATACCATGCAAGTCTTGTGACTAATGGTGGTTTATTTCTAACCACCTTTTGTTTTAGGGCTCATGGGAATACTTAGTTTTCCTGTAATGTTGGCCAAGGTTTTGTTTTGCTATCATGACTGTTGTGTGTGCTTTTATGGGGGATTTGAGAAATAGTCAAAATTATCATCTCAGAATCTCGGCTGGGTAAGCTTTTAATGTAGAAGCGGGTAAAAAATATAGGTGTAACACCATCTCCTTCCGTAATCATGCTTTTCTTTCAGCTATTTCCCTTAGCAATCTTTAGCACAGGGTATAATAAGAAACTTGGCAAACTCCTTTATCTTTCTGAGCTTCACAGATTATGGAGGCTGATGAGCTCTGGTTAATAAATTGATAATGTTGTTTAAAAGCAAGTGGCCTAACTTCATGTGCACAATTGTGCATTTTTTCCCCTACAGGGTGACCTCTGCTGAAGAGAGAACCCTGGACCATCAAACTACTGCTTGAGGGCCAAAAAGACCAGAATGTTATCATTATTTTTTTTAATTAAGTTTATTGGGGTAACATTGGTTCAGAGTTATTCTTAAGGTACAAAAGGGAGTGATATACTATTTTTTCAGCTAGTTAAGTGATTTCTAGTTATAGTTTCACAGCATCGCTTGGTCTCATTTCCTAAATAAACTGCAAAATTTCCGACTGTTAGTTTGGGTCTGCCATTTAGCAGACAGAAATCTTAGATCAAAGTTATATCCTCTGGAATTCATTTGAAAATAATAAAAATGGGAATAACATCTTATACGTTAAGTGTGAACGAGATAGCTGATGGCATAAATGGAAGAGTCTGGTAAACTGTAAAGTCTTATATACGGTGCACTGTTGTACTAGTTTACTTCTTTAATACTGTTCAGCTTCTTACATTTATACCATATCAAAGTACTCAGTAATAAAAGTAGGTATTTAATAACTATAACAAATAGACTACTAATTCCTAATTGGTAGTTGGCTGTCTTAATCACCTTCATATCATCAGCACCTTATCCGTAGTCCGGTACAATGTGTTTAGTAAACAATGATGAAATATAACCTTCCAATTCTGGCAAAAATTAGATGGGCTTATTCATAATCAGAAGCCCTGTGGTACAGATGGAATATTGTATTAGGCCTCAGTTTCTCATCTTTAAATCCTAGCACTTGACTTGCTTTCACCACAGAATTATGAGACCAAGTAAGAGACTATATGGAAATGCTTTTTAAAGAAGAGTATGCAAACTATTCTTATCTCAGGTAGAATTTAGTTTAGGCTGATGGAAGGTTATCTAGGTATTCCTATAGGCATTTTGGAAAGGTTTTCAAAAAAGACAATTGTTTTTATTATGTCTCCAACTAGTTATTTCCTAAGCCACTTAACAAAATGGGTACCATTTTTTAAATCTTTGAATCCCTTATGTGCTTAGCAAAATGTAGTCTATCTCAGATCTCAGTAAATACTTGTCAAATGTTAGAGCAAAATGCTGCCACACTAATCCATCAGCAAGCACTGCTGTTTACTTGTAAAACATACTCTGATTCCAAGTATTTCTCCTTATTCCTGATATTACCTTCTTAATAGAAGCCATCATTGTATTGCTGATTGCTTGAATAACTGCTATAGCTTCCAAACTGGTTTCCTGGCGTCTATTTCTCTCTCCCCTAACAGGATCAAAAAAGAGCAATTTTAAAAAACTAACCAACAAACCATAAATTAGACCATGTGGCTGCTCTGCTTAAAACCTTGCAGTGACTTTCCCACCGTATTTACAATCCAGATTCTTTAAACCCACAGGCTCTACATCGGGGACCAACAATTTCAGCTTGTAGGCCAAATCTGATTTGCCACGTTTTTGTAAATATAGTTTTACTGGAGTACAGCCACGTACAGCTTACAGCTGTTTTTGTACTGCAATGGCAGAGTTAAATAGTTGCAGAGCCTAAATATTTCTCATCTGGCCCTTCACAAAGTTTGCTGACCCCTGCTCTATATGATCCAACTCCTATCTTCCTGGGTATCGGCTCTCTTTCCTCATTCTGGTCATTCACTGTATCCTAACCAAGTCTTTCCTTCCTCAGAGGCTTTATACTTGCTGTCGTTAATTCCCCACCAATGATTTTTATTCATATAGTTCCATGACTACCTATCACTGAGATCTCAGCTTATACGCCAACTCCTCATAGACGTTCCCTGATCAACCTATCTAGAGCGGCCTCTTCAACCTCCCTAGATACAGATCTACTATGAAACAAAACATGGAAATAACTATTTGAAATTATGGATTGGTTTAGTTCTCACCCTGCGTTAGAATATAAGCTCCATGAGAGCAGAGACCTTGCCCCATTTTAATCAATATAAACTTACCACAAAAAACAATGCCTGGACTTGTTTTTGAAAGAGAAAGTAAAAGGCCAATAAATAGTTGCTGAATGAATGAGGCCAAGGTCAGGAACTCCAGTCTGGTTCAAGTGCAATGTTCAGTTCCATTGCTGTAGACCAGCCCTAATCATAAAAGGCTAAAGGAAGTTCAATCCATATTCCTTGCCCCATTATGGCAAAACAACTTCACCAAGAGCGCACTCTCCTAAACGCAGGTCCACCTTGCTCTCTTCAAGTAAGGAAATAGAGTTATGAAACCCAGGCAAGGCAAGGTCACAGAAATAGAAGTTCTGAACATTATGATTATTATGGTTAAGAATTTTATTATCAAAATTATTACATCTCTTGTGAAAGTTCAAATGTTACAGCAAGGTGTAAACACTCCACTTGAGAAAGAAGTGATACTTCTTCCCTTCCAAGAGTTCCCCCCACCCCCTCCCATTCCCCCCTCCCCCCCGCCCCGAGGTCTGGTCTTGACAGCACCCTGCCCACACAGAGTGGCTGGGGTCTCTGCACGTGCCAGGCAGGGTGAGGGCCGCCTGCCCGCTGGCCTCTCCCCTTGGTTAACAGCCAAGGGAAGAATGCAAACCCCAGCCCAAATGGAGAGACATTTACATACGTTTTATATAATATACAAAGAAACCAGCATCCCAGGCAACATGATTTCCACTCCCAACGCTCTCCCAGACTGATGGGTTTGTGGGGGAAACAACAAAAAGAAAAGTATTCTGCTGAGGTCTCAGCACTAAAAAAAAATCTCCCCTCATTTGAGCAAACACCTGATTTAAATTTTGAAAAAGTGAAAATCTGTAACAGTCACACACAAAGAGAGAAGACTGTGCATATGATAGTTGTAGGAGAGGGTAGGAAGGAAGAGGATGCAAGAGGCTAGGGGGAAAAAAAGGAGAAAAAAAACTGAAGGGAAGGGAGGAGACTCACAGTATTATCTTGTCCAAAAGAAAAGAAGTAAGGTCCACTGCAGCACCAGGGATTACACCTGTCATAGATCTGCTACCCCTACCATGGTTATAACTGAATACAAAATTAGATAAATAAAAACACGCCGGATATTACAGTAAACAAGTGAAAGAAATAAGCTGGCAACCGTATGGAATTTAAAAAGATTGTGTACCCCACCTGGGCTGGCTCCAGGGCTCCTCCAGGGGTGTACAACAGGCACAATGCACTGATGGGGAGAAGCCAGTCTGCTCTTGTCTCTCATCCAGAACAGTAGGTGTGTGGGTGGCTTTATAACTTTCTCACCTGTGCCACTCTCAAATAAGCACCCCCCAAAGAAATGTGGGACATGCCCACACACAATCACAGTCCTGTCGGCGCCACTCCACACACATCTTTCCATTCCTACCCTGCAGTCACGAGTGCATGCTCCCCAATCATGGAGGCGGTCCTATTCATGGGATCGTCAACTCCTGATTAATTGGGAGTAGAAAAAAATACAACTCAAAGAATTCCCAAACCACTTGGGATCCATCCTAATTAAATTTATTGCCAACAGCTGATAAATAGCAATGCAATTGGCCCATCTCACTTATCATTTCTCTTTTCTTTGCCTACTTACTTCATGGGTTACTGAGCTGTGAAATAGCTTGGGGGAGGGGGAGAGGGATGGTAACAGCCCGGGGCTCAGACAATCCACTAAAATAATCTGCTCCTGAATAATCTAGAGTTGACCACAAGCTCTTCTTCAGAGAGCCAGGCACTCCTCAGAGCACATTCCAAGCTTCACTATCCCTGCCTATTTCTTGATTTTAAGACAAAGCTAGGGAGCATTCTTGGTGGACACATCTTGGCTGGATGTTTTTGGAATGGTTGTCTTACGGTGAACATTTACATACCATACCTACCTTTTTTCTTAAGTGCATAAACCCCTAACACTACTCAGATGGCTTGGGCTTTGAGATTGGCTCTTTTCAGGTTTTTTTTCTTTGAAACTTTTTTTTTTTTTTTTTTTTGATTTAAAAAGATGTCCTCACTGCACAAGTGACTACAGGCTACAGGCAAGGATGGGAGATGGAGGCTTCAACACAACTCATTGCACTTAGAACCGTCACTAACCGAAACACCGTTTGCTTGTCAACAATGTACCCTTAACAGCAGGGAGAAACTTCTTTATAGTCTCTGCTTCAGACAAGATTTACATCTTTCTCCAAGGCCAGAGCCAGTCGCGAGCACAAGTCTTGTTTCTTGTTGACCAGACCCAATCCTCTGGCACCTTGTACCCCCTTCCCCAGCAATCTGCTCGGCCTAGGTTCCAGAGGCAGCTGGAAGGAAGCAGCTATGGGCTCATTCAGTTCTGTTTGCCCAAATCCAGAAGCCCTAGGAAAGTCCTGTCTGAGTCTTGACTCCCGACCCTTGCAGCGGCTGGAGTCGGTACTGGTGCACACCCCCACTCCCGCGGTGTGGGTAGTGCTGTGAATTGGAAACCGCAGATACCCTGGAGGCCTGGTAGGCAGTGGACTGCCCAGCATTGGGCAGACTGATAGTCCGTAAGTCTGATGGCAACGACGACCTAGAGTTCTGAGGAAAGGAGGTGGAACTCAGAGTTCCTGTGCTGGACTGGGAAACCGAGTCTGAGGTCGGTGAGTCTGAGGGGCCCTGTGGGGTAGGGCTAGCAGCACTAGAAGGGCAGCTCCTCCTTGAAAGATTGCTGCCCGTGCTATTTCCAGAATGTGGCTGGCTGCTATAATACCCTGGTGTCCCCGTAAACTGGGCCAACGAGTCTGTGGACACAGGGTGGGCAGGGCTGGAATAGGATGTACAAGAAAGGGAAGATTCTGAAGAACCATGAGAGGGGGGGTTTCCAGGTCTCAGTGCAGTAGTTCGATAACTGTATCCTGGAGACTGGGTGGGATGTCCTCGAAAGGGGGAACTTTGTTGAAGGAGGCTTTGTGATTCTGTCCGTGGACTATCACACTGCAGGAGCTAGAAAGAATTGGGAGGAAAAGGATAAAGAAGTGAAAAAGTCCCTACTCAGATCTTTAAGCTTGTGAATATTTAAAATACTCTATTTTTTCTTCTTCATCTTCCTAACCATTTGTTCTTTTTAGGACATTAAAGATGGTAAAATGGCTATCTCTGGTCACTTTATTTTTCTGGCATGATTTATTACTTGAAGGTGAGCAGATGACTTATTTCCAAGGCTGTTGAAATTATATGCAAAAATGACATCTCAACTGCAAAAGATGGCCAGGATCACAAAACATTTGGAATCCAGAACATACTCCTATGTCCAGAGATGAGCAATTTCTCATCTTACCTGGTAGCTGTATCTGGAAGGGCTGTAAACGGTTGCTCCTTTAGAGAGTGCTGAGCTCAGTGTCTCCGGGCCTTCTCCATCTGCAGGGTCTGGAAGGTTAATACAAAACCAACTTGTCTTCTTAGAATAAGTGAGAAACAGCCATTGTTTATTCAAATCACCAATGAAATCACTAACCCACGCTGCTCTCTTCCTGACAAATCAGATGAGTGCAGCATGCCAGAAGGGCAAAAGGAGTGGTTAATTATGGGCTATGTCTTAAATGTCTGATTCCTATCTCCTTCTTTCTCTTCATCGTTCATCAAGGTAGATTTCCAGGCCTTTAGAGAGATGAGTTAAAAAAAGCATCCCTTGGGAAAAAGAGCAGACAGAGAGCAAGCAATACTAGATCTTAAGAATGCTGTATTCCAAAAGACTAGAGACAAGAATTGAGATGGAACCTTATACACAGTGGAGCCCAACTATAGAAAGAGCCGACTCACCTCAGCCTAACATTTGGCATGAACTGTGTGGAGCCTGGCTCATGTGTCCCTGAACTTGTTCGGCAGAAGGCCACAGGCTCACCTGAGTCTTTCTCTGTGATGTTACTCTCCCACGTTGGAGAAGGCTCTCCTTTTTGGGCCACCCTCACACTGCTTCGGAGGACTTTGGGGATGCTCCCTCCTTCTCGGAGTCGTTCTACTGAAGTGGGAACCATCCTGTGAAGGCAACCAGGTGCAAGTTTATGCCACAGGACTTTAGAATCTGGAACAACTGAAGCTCTGACAAAGGTTGTACAACACAGCCTCTTAAAAACATCCTTTTAAACATCATTTTCCTCAGGATCAATTTAAAATAAGGTATTTTCTCTGCCCCAAACTACGTCAGGCACTGAAGAAAAAAAAAACTTTTAAAGAAAATCAATCAAGGAAAAAGTAAATTTAAGGATGTTACTTCTTTTAATCTCCTTTTTGAAATGCTAATAATTTTCCTCTGTGAAGTCATTGCCTGGCACAGAGTAGTTTAAGACATATTTCACAAGTTAATAAACATTATTCATTTGAGCCATGTGGCTTCTTTTGCAGCCTTCATTTCTTTAGTTCAAGTCACTGAACTGCTTTATTCTCTATTTTACTCATTTCATACTGAGTACCTGCCACTAGTATTATTTATTTGTGGTTTCCCCTAAACCAGACAAGTCCTTTCAGAATACGGCATGTCTCTCTGTATATACTAGCTGTGTGACTTGAGACTTCTGTTGTTAATTTAAGTGGAACTAAGCTGAACTTCTTACTTACCTTTCATATAAAATGAGAAAATAGAAGAAGCAATATTACTGCCCAACAGATACTAATGCTCATCTGTGTCCACAACTGTATGCAGTCCAAATTGGTGTTCCACAGGCTTGGTGACAATTCTTTGCTTCTGTAAGGCTGGGAGGTTGTGGCTGATACTATTAAATCAGTTAGATGGTACTGCACTTTAGCTGGCTTTCTCAGATAAGTGTTCCTATAGATTTTAGGTAAAACTGGGAAAGATCCATTTAATGATTAAAGCATCAAACATAAACTTACCACCTACTGCTGATATTCTCTTGAGGTCTGCAGTGAGATGAAGTGCCTCTGGAATCAGATGGGCTTACCGCCTCCAAATGGGACATGGAGGAATGCGATGGGGAAAATTTTTTGTGAGGGGAAGATGGAGTTCGGGTTGAGGATCCCTGCACACCATGGGCACCAGTGTCAGAAAGTGAGTTACTGCTGCCTTGCCCAGCTCCTGCAGACTTGCTTTTGCACTGTGCAGAGTCACCTCCCCCACCAGCAGAATTCTCCTTGGCTTCTTGTTTCCGTTTACGGTACTCCAGCAGGGATACCTAGGAAGGAAACAAGAAACAGGACCCTCACTAGACATTGTTAGTGGATTAGTAGCAATGAGGAAAGAAGATGGGACCTTAGTAAACCACTAGCGAGCCATGTGAACAAAGTACGCAGCAACGCTAGCAACTTTTTTCAGGTGTTAGAGAGATCTGAGCACAGCTACATACTTAAATCAGTCAGAAATTGGTAAGACAAGACACTAGGAGATGACATCTTTGAAGAATAATGTTCACCAGTAGAACTCAACCTTTTTTCTGCCTTTAGAGAAACCTGTGAGGTTACAGTTACCCCAGTAACAGAAATGTGCTATCAGTTAAGTTATCTGCAACAATGGTTAGCACCTAAAAAAGGGAGGGTGAAGAGCTGGGAGCTCAAGTAGTTTTTAAAAAAAGCCTCCCAGGTGATTTTGATAGTTCTTCCTTAGGCCCTAGGAATCCTTACAGTTTTGTTTTGTTTTGTTTTTAAAGAGAGAAGAAAGAAATAACAATTGCTTCAGGGCTCTTAAATGTACTTGATTTTCTAAGACACACCCAGGGATTTATTACTGATTCTGTCTTACACATAGAGAAACTAAAGTAAAAGTAGAAATGATTTCTGGTTTCTGTTTTAGCAAACCAGCTCTATTAAACCTACACATACTTGGAAGTTTCTTCGCAGCTTGCTGTTTATGTACCTCTTTCTTTCCTGACTGCCACAAGAGAACCCTCTCCCTGCCACACCTGGCACATCTCCTCTGTGCTGTTTTATTTTAGTACACTGTGCTTACACTGGCTATCGACCCATCATATCTTGCTTGTTCCCCCACTAAACTGTATGTTCTACGAGACTGAAGACCTAGTTTATTTGGCTTTTTTTTCTTTTAACATCCAGCACAGAACTTGGTCCATATAGGCACTCAACAATATTTCTGAAATAAATCATGATTTCAAGTACAGCTGTACATTAACAAATGAAACCAGAAATTCAAAAACTGTTTTCATTTCTGTTCTTAATAGTCAATACTATTCATGCAAGTCTTCTAAACCCACTGCTATCTTATTCCAAATTACTTGCTAGTTTCCTCTTCTTCTATCCACTGAGAGCTCTCATTTTTTTGTGCAAATTAAAAAATAACAAAAATGCAAAGTTAGACAATTTTGTATATGTGTTTTTTATACTCAATCTTGGAAAGGAGTTAATAATAAATTCTGGTCATGTATTTTACTGTAATGCAAGCATAAAAAGCCACTACTAGGCTACATTTCACCATTTCACCAAGAATACTACGGATATTTTGCAATTATTTGAGACATTTAGCATTTCTAGTCCTGCCCAATAAATAAAAGTTGCTGTGCCAACCCAAAATATTCCCATGCATTTCCAAACGCCCCCAGTTGAAAACCATGGACATAAAAAGTGGCGTGGCTCTGCCCATCTATACAAAGTCTCCTCCTGAGTATCCCTACCTTTCCCCTGACACCATGACAACATTCAACTGTTTGCAATCACATCACATCCCTGCCACCCACCCAATGGAGTGTCAGTTACTTGTTCTGCTCCCTCTTCCGTAACAATCTCACTCTCATTTGTTGTCTAATTGATTCCTACATAGTGTTTAAAATCAGCTAAATCAGTGACCTGTCACCCCTCACTCCACTACCCTTCGAACTGGCCAAGAGCCTCTTTTTGTTATTAAAGCACCCACCACATATCTGACTAGGCCCGGTTTCCTGGTTAAGATGTTCCTACCACATCTGAACAACTCCTTTGGAGCATCCACCACCATTGTAATTAATCATTTATTAATATAATTAATTATCTGCTAAGCTCAGTCTAACTTACTATAAGCTCCATCAAGGCAGAACCTAAGAGGCAATATAGCATGCAAGAAGAGTATGCAATCGGGAATCAGACAGACCTGGGTAGTGCCCTGGCCCGTCCATTTACTAGCTGTGTGACCATGGACAAGTTATTCAACTTGCCTTAGTTTCCTCATCTGTAAAATGGGAAATTACCCATCTTACACAATTATTGTGAGGATTAAATGCATAAGAGCTTAACAGTGCCTAGAACATGGGAAGTACTAACTAATACAATTAATTAGCATTATTCTTTTTCACTGTTCTATCCTTTGAACTGCCTAGCAAATGTACAATACATACATGGTAGGCATTTAAATTTGATGATTATTTACAACACTCATCAAATTGTATTAAAACAGTCTTTCGCTGGACATAGCAGAGACCATGTCTTAATTATCTTTCTCTGCCTCACACTGAGAACAGTACTGAACACATAGTGGTCAGTAACTTAGTAAATTTCTATCAAATGTCAATGCTCTTCAAAAAGGCCTATATAAAGTGAAAGACTTACCTTTTTCCTCTGTGGTGGGTTCTGGGGGGCAGATGGGACTCCTTCACAAGCCCTTTCACTACCAGGTGACATGGATCCACGAGAGAGGTCTTTCATAAAACCATGTTCATATCTGCTGGAAAATCCTTCTGCCGGGGAACAATATCCCCCATCCAAATGTAAAGGCTTCCTATCCCCTACAAGGGGAGACCCTCGATATAATCCATCTGCTCGAGGCATAGCGTTCAATGGGGAATAGGCATACATTAGGTTAAACTCTGTCCGAAATGCCTGGTCCGAGTTTCTCACAAGGGTCTGATGTCCATCGCCACTTCTGCTTGGAAAGCCAGTGTCAGAGGTGGGTCCAATGGAGGGATGAGGAGCCAGGTCAGAATGACCTGAGTTGATCAGGGAAGGTCTGTCAGCACAGCTGTTAGTGTTGGAGTCAAGGTAGCCTACTTTTGTCAAGTCCAGGTCTTTTCGGTGACAAAGCTGAAAGAATAAAAATCAATGGAGACATGGGATAGGGAAGAATGGAAAAAGTTAAAGGGCAGAAAGAAAGGGAGGCAAGAGGGGCACAATTGAACAGGAAAGAAGAATGGAAGCAGAAGAGAAAAAGCTATTAACATCTGAAAGAGTCCCATGTAGAAATAGTGTATACAGGCCAGATCACTAAAGAATCCCCATCTTTCCCAAAATGCTTTCAAGTCTTTCTGAAGAATACTGGGAAAATCACAATTAGGTAATTGGCCAAATGTGACTACTTTGCCTGCTTAGCCTTTCATCATGTTTGCTGAGTTACCCTGCACTGCATTAAGGGACTGGCAATATAATTAGGGATGGACCTGAGACTCATGTATGCTACAGACGTGAGACTACTGTCTTAAGATAACTGGCTTCTGGTGTTATTTATTTCTAAATTAATATTGATGGAAAGTGGGAGGAGGAAAAAAAGGTGAAAGAAAGTAGACAAAATATTTAAGGTACTGGTTCAGTAAAGGAGAATGGTATTAAAGACATCAACCAACCAGTTCACTCATTTTCACTATTATTAAGTGGATATGTTTCTCACAAAACCTTCTGGCCACCCATTTCTTCTTTCTTTACCCTCTAACATATGTCAGCATACCACAAGACTACTAATGTCCATCACTGCAGAGTATCTGAAATGCTAAAATGTATAAAAACAAACCCCATCTACTATTTGATTTTCATTGCCTCCTAATACCAAGATTTTCCATGACTAGGGTCAACGAGCTAACTCTCTAGGAAGAATGGTTCCAGAAACCCAGATAACATACCATGTCAGCTTCCAAATTACACTATCTTGGAATCTTTAGCAGCTGAGGAGACAGTGCTTAACTTTCCTTATAAAATAGAGCAAAACCACCCAAAAAACCTGTAGTATACTAGAATACCATCTTTCTCAGCTTTACATTGATCTATAAAATCCTACTTACTCAGATTTTGGTCAACTGTCACTTAGTTTAAAACTAATTTTTTATTAGAATGAAGTGGGGTTAAAGGTTAACTTTTAAAAGGTTTTGAGAGACTATTACTTTCTCTTTAAGAGGAAAAGGTTCCATATGAACTCATAGAGTTATTTACTACATTTATCCAAATCTTCTAATAGTTAAAAAATGCTACCAATAAAATTTGAATTTAACATCTCCACGGGAGCAGGGTTTCTGAGCAAAGCTCTCAACTGATAACCTGAAATAATACTTGTACAGCAACCATATCCCAACCACTGCAGAATGGAGGCCTGTGCCATAAAAGCCATGGGCTGACAGTTTCCTTGAGTATGCATTAAGGATTGATAAAGAAAATGTAGAAAGTGGAGAGGTATATGACTCTCCTATCCTAAAGAAGCTGCTCAATCTATCAACCAAAGCTGAAAACAGAGCTCTCAGATTAACTTGGAAACAGGCATAAATCACAGCCTAACTTCTCCAACATAAGCTGCTCCTTTATTAGCTCAAGATAATAAATATAAAAAAACAGGTCGTACTAACTTTTGATTCAACTTTTCTTATTTAACAGACATTATTTGTTAGACTTCCTCTAACGAGGCTCCTCTATCACATCTTTGGCTTCTTTTTAACTTTACTTTTAGAGTCTACTTTTCTTTTAAAAGAACTCTTTAGCCACCCCCTCCCCCAAACAACAACAAAAACAAACCCCACCACGCACACACACAGGCACTTCATTTACCTCCACCTATATTGAGAGTTCTGAGTAATCACAGTCACACATGGCAAGATTCATTCAACTTACAGTGACCGATTGGCCACCCTCCAGCCCAGCACCCCATTCACGTGGATACCTCAGCCCTTCCCACACACTCATGCACACTCACTCTTAACCTCCAAGTGTGATTGAGATGGTGTGATAACTACCTCGGGTGACAGGGACTCGGGCCTATTCGCAGGGTAACTCTCAGGGGAGGATATGTTCTAGAGGAGGGAAAAGCATCTTGTTATTCATCTACTTGAAGTCAAGAAGCAAAACAAAACAAAAAATAAAGTAAAAGCAAGCATAGACGGTTAGCCACAACTTTTTTGCAGGGACAGGGGTAGGGATAAGAATGCACAGGGGAAATGTTTAACTACAGAATTCATCTCAATGGACAGAATGACTTGTTAAAATGCTTCCTGGTGCCTTAATGTTTCATGCTATAAGTAAACATCTCAAGCAGATATTAGGAAAGAGATGGGTGAAATTTTACACTGTTATAGTTGACCCTTGAACGACACTGATTTGAACTGTGCAGGTCTGCTTTTATGCAGATTTTTTTCAATAGAGTACTGTAAACATATTTTCTTTCTTATGATTTAAATACTTTTCTTTAGCTTACTTTATTCCAAGATATAACACATATAACATTTAAAATGTGTATTAATCAACTGTGTATGTTATTGGTAAGATTTCTGGTCAATGGTAGGCTATTAGTGCTTACGTTTTGGGGGAGTCAAGTTATATATGAATTTTTAAATGAGTGGAGGCTGGCACACCTAACCCCTGTATTGTTCAAGGGTCAACTATATATTTCTGTGTTAGACGAGAGTTTAGCAACCTATAGTATTTGTTATTGCCAGGCACCCTACCACTTAACCCTCCTAAGGAGAACCTTTTTCCTTCACCCCACACCCCATTCTGAACATCACACTTCCTCATTCTCCTATGAGACTCTGGCAGGCCACTGTTATTCAGGGAAACTGCTTAGCATGCTGGGGCTGACAGGGCTAGGGAGATGGCCAGTTCCTTTTACATGAGTTACAGAAGATATGATTGATAGAACCTTCAGCTCATAAATGAGGTAGTTCTTGGCATAATCTAAACGGATCTGAGCACCCCCTACCAATATTCTCTTATGTTCATTGTACTTTTAGCAACATGGTGGGGGAAGCAGATGTCTATCCTTGTGTCCTAAACAGGCTTACACTTATGAGGGCGTTCACCTGTGGCATCACTTCCATATCAAACAGAAACTGGGCTGTGAACTCTAATGGGAGGATGTGAACAGCACAAAATGGAGAGAATGATGGTGGTACTTGTGACAAGTGTTCATGGTGCCAGGGGTAAGGTAAGGGGGTGGGGTGGTGTTCCTTATGTTGTAGAATATGGACATCTGTGTTTGTGGTAGGGGAAATAAAGCTGCTTTAGCAGAGCCACATATTGGCTGTTAAGTTTTACTTGGTGGGATGGGTAGTGTGTGTGAGATGGATAGTGGAGTATGGATCTATTTCAAGGCAGGAAGAGGAAAAAAAGGGTCATTCTGATAGAAAGAGGGGGCTGATTAAATTTGTCTTCCTGATGTTGCTATTACTTTTTCCTTGATGCTTCCTTTTCCTCATGATTTTGTTCTCTTCCATGTTTCCTCAATTCCTTTTCTTAGCATCGGAGAGATTTTTCACTTTTCTCCTGGAATGTTTATTTTTCCTTTCAAAAATATTCTTCCCCCATCCAAGCTGATCTTTACTTGTGACACCTATTGGATATTTCTCTGTCACAGTTTTGGATGGAAATAAGGCTCCCCAACTCCCTATTCTAGAAAATAGGAAAGAGCATAACAATTAGAATGGTGATAAGAATGGTCATGATGGTGAAGTGTTTTTTATTGATAAGGCTATACATTTCCCCAGTTAAATTGTGGGATTAAATTAGTAGAAATATGCATTAAACTTCTTGAAGGGATGAGCTATTTACTATAATATTTTTCTTTCCCTCTTGGTATTCTAATGTTATACTTAGACTATGCATCATTAAAAGGATCTTTATTTTTTAAAAGGTAGAACACATTAAATTTTTAGTGTTTCATAATTATCTAAAGTGCTACACTGAGTGCCAAACTTGGCTGTTTGAGAAGGCAACTTACTTCTCATTTTTGTAATTTCACGTTTAATTATAATAAAATCCGAAATGACAAAGTATTAAACCCTAGTCCTATAATATATTGCCCACGAGGTGAATATCCTTTAATGCAATTTTACTTATGAAACTGCAGTTGCTAACTAAAAAGTTAACTGTAATTAGACCAGGTAAACTTAGTAAGGCCTGAATCAACTGCTTTACTACCTGGCTAAAAAGAATACCATAGGGAATTTGTTAAAGAGTAACTTTCCTAGACACCAAATGTAACCAGGAAATCTTTTTACCCCCCAGAAAGGTTTGCTCCAAAAGTAAGTTAATATGACCTAATTTAGGTACAGATCATAGTTGTGTCTCTTGCTTTTAAGGCTGCTAGCTACCTCTGAGTTAGTCATTTAAAAGTCAAGGTATTTTTAATGCCCATGCACTCATAAAAGCTGAATAGGGGGGATGACACTGGTTAGAAGATTCACCTTTATAAAAGAAAACATTTGTAGAAATGCAAGCTAGGGGTAGAGCTGAGTGTGTTTAGTGATCAGAACAAATTTTTCTGAGAAGGAAAAGACAGTGTCTGTTTGATTATAAATCAAAGCAACATGCAATTGATGCTTTTTTATACACATGGAAATCTCAGCAAACCTGCTGTCACCCAAACTTGAATAAACTGATTCAGAATTAACTTTCTGAAACAGCTGATACACATTTCTAACTTAATCCAGAGTGAATGCAATCAATTTTGTCTCAATAAATGTATGTTGCTAGCCTCTTTCTAAGTCTCATTCTTAACACATTATAAGACAAAAAAGTAACCTGAAGTAGGAAAAAACCTCTCACTTGCCATATACCATATCCCAATGCTTTCTAAATTTCTGTTCACTGAGGCCATAATGAGACTAGAAAACAACAGGGAAAGACACTTCACTGATTTAGCCTAGAAACAGAAACAATTGATAGGAGTCCTTAGGCTGGTGTCATTAATGATAATGAGGCAGCTAGAGGCCTATTTTAACCAAAGTATAGACTAAAGACAAAGATGAAGATCTAGCATGCTTACTACCTAAAGTTAAGGGGACTGATGGACTGCATGCAAAAGGCAAACGAACGTCATCTGTGGTAGAATTATTCCTATTTTGGAAGTACAGAGACTGCCAAGATGAGAGGCTATCAGGTAACAGTTCACACTGACCCTGAGGTTTCCCATTCTCTTGGTGAGACAGGCAAGGAACATGGTAAAGAAGCATTTGAAATGATAATATATTTGAAATGAGGTGTAAATGATGACTTCATATTCAGCACTCCCAATAACCAAACCCAAATCACCTCAAACTGCAGAGGAGTATTGCAGCGACTAGCAGTAGTAAGAGACGTGATTGGTGAGAACATGAGGCTGTATCCATTTCGACATTCCTCTTCCGGGTGAGATGGGCCAGGTGTGGTCAGCTGGGGGCTCTTTGAGCCTGGATTGGGAGGGGGTGGTGTGACTGGAGAAAGAGGTCTCAGTAACTTTGTGACATTCTGCTCCATCAAATAGCGAGACTTCCATTTCTTTAATGGGCTCAACAAGTCTGTGAAATACAAAGCTTGGATGAGAGGAAGAAACCATGGCTTAAAAGGAGGCTCTGTAATAAAGCCGTTAATCTATAACCCACAATGGGTATTAACTACTCTTTTGCCTCATTGTTATCATCTGCCATCAACCCAAAAGCCCAAAGAAGCTCTTTAATTGCCACACTTAAAGTCATTTTCAAAACTATTTCCAGAAAATTGCCAGATGAATCGGATACTTCTGACTGATCATGGAGCTAATTAATCTCTTTCAATGCAAAATATAATTTTTTTTTTACATTGAGTTTCCAAAAATCACAAATCTGTGTCACTTTGTTAAAATCACCCTCTATTTAACTGTCACCAGTACAAGCGTCTGAAATGCTAATGCTTCTTTTATCTCCTCTTATTTATTTTTTGCCATTTTCCAGCAGCTTTCTCTAATAGTCTGCTTTAGTAGGAAAGTTACACATGATTACTCGATCCATATCTAGCCCCTAGTTTCTAGAGTGCTTCAAACTGTGAAATGATTTCTATAAAAAGTCCCAACCATTTTCAAAAACTAGGTTAGTACTTTTTCTTATAAGAATATCCTATTTTCTATACTGCTTAGGTCCACTTAAACAGGTTACTACTCTGTTTCAGTGACCACTTAGGCCAAAGTACCTATTTCAGTTTCTCAGAGGAAAAATAAACTTTTATTTATTTACAAGTTAAAAGATATTTATATACTTAATATCTACTATATGAAAACCACTGAACGAGGTTATGTGAGGGAAATGGTCATCATGCAGTCTATTTAAAGGGGTTTATAAATTTATGTGTGAGAGAAAATACATGTAAAACATGTTTAATGTAAGTTTAAGAATCTCAACAGAGGTGATCACGCTGCACTGTTAGTAAAAAATAATTTGCTTTTAAGTACTTATCATGTAGCAGGCACTACAGTTCAGGCTTTATATGAATTATCAGATTTAATTTGAACAACTCTATAAATCCAGCACTATTATTGTCATCTTCATTTAAAAGATGAGGAATTTAATGTATAGAGAGATATAGACGAGATAATCTGGTTCCCATCTATGTTCTTAATCACTAGGTTAAATTATATCCCCACGGCTTGGTAGGAGTAACATTTACCCTAGGCCTTTGAGGGCACATTTTGGGGCAGTAGGTCATGATCTGAGCTATACTTCAGGAAGATTACTCTGGCAACAATGGTTAGGATAAGATTAGACACTGGGAAACCATTTGGAGTTCATGGAGTAGATAACAGAGTTATGGGACACTGAACTACAGTAGCTGTTGAAACAGAAGTACAATGCAAAAAGTACTGGAGATGCATATTTTCCTAGATTGGAAGTATATTCAAATTTTCCTTTTGTTCCACATACTAAATTTTCTTATTTTTCTTTTCTCCTTTTGAAAAGTGCCTAGGTATAAAAACAAACAAACATGTGATTCATGACTTATATTTAGAATACCTTTTCTATATTTCAAGTCTTAAACAGTCAATCTTTTAAAAGACTTCTATATTGCTAGGTCCAACATTGTAACTACAAAAGGCAATTAATGTAAGTGATCAAGTTCATTGCAGTAAAGTTAGAAAGTACAGGTGAACTCTCCCAAATCAATGACTTACAGGTCATTCATGTAACATATATTTACCGAGTATTTATCATGATAGTCACATTCAACAAAACAGGCCTAATGTCTGCCTTTGTGAAGTTTATGGGCCAGTGGTCATTTACCTACTTTTTTCTATTGAAAACACTATACTTACGAAAAAGTTTTTCAAGCTTCATCTTTCGTGTCATACAGAGCTTTCAAATTTTATGTGGTTAAACCTATTATTTATGTTCTTAACCTTAACTCAAATTTTTTTTGCTATTATAAATAAGCCTCAATGACCGATAATCTAGATGTAGAACTGTTAAATGAAAGAAGTATTTCTACAGACTCACTCGCTTTATATTTATTCTTGTGTGAATCGTCAGCTCATGTTCTTTAGCCTGTATTCTAGAGGTTTTGATTTTGTTCTTCATTTTCAAGGGCTTCTTTAAATAAAGACGTTGACACTTTGTCAAACGTAATTATATTTTCTCAGTTTGCTAACTGCCTTTTTATTCTTTTTTTTTTAGCTATATTTTTTATCTCTATAATTTTTTTAACTCAAATATAGGATAACGATTATTTCTTTTACATGCCAAATGGCTACCATTCTTCCAAAATATTTTATAATTATGGAACTATAATTTCTCCAGATTTGAAATATGATATTTACTCTATTAGAGCCTGGTATATATATATATATATATATATATATATATATATATATATATATATATATATATATATATACTGGGCTTAGTTCTCAATGTTATTTTGTATACTTGATGTCCAAATAGCATTAATATCTATATAAAGTTTTAAGTAAAATTGTTTGGGCAATACCAGTTATTCTACTCTAGCTCTCCAAACTATTTTGACTATTCTAGCAAATTTACTCACGTCACTGAACTATAAAAATCATTTGTCAACCATGCTGATCTACCACCTCCCAAAGTTAGAATTTTAACTGTGGCTGTATTAAATTCATGAGTAATCTGGGGAGAATTTACAGCACCAAGGCATGAACTTTTAGCTCCTCATACCTTCACTTATATACCTCTTCATACAGATTCATCACATTTTTAATTACGTTTACTCTCTAGTGTTTTCTATTTTTTGGTTACTACTGTGGATTGGATGTATTTCTCCCTTTATGTTACCTCAATGTTATTGTTAACGTAAAAGAAAATGTTTATATATTTTTGTACCCAGCTACCTTTTTGATCTCCACCAGTTTTTCTGTTAATTTTTTTTTTCCCGGACACAGCATAACTGGCAACTGTTTTCAGACAGATATAAATAAAAGTAATTTTATTTTATTATTAATCATTAAACTAATTTACTGTGTAGTGAACCTACTGTGTAGGAGAAATTTTATTTAGTTATAATACACTACCTATTCTTTTAAATAATCTTATAGATTCAAGATTCAGATCACTGAAATCTAATTCAGAAGTAATATTACGATGGGGGGGGTTAATTTAATAAAATGAATTGAGTAAAAATTTTAATGATCCTGCAGAGTAGTTCATTAACCACAAATTCTTTCATTCCTTCAACTGAAATGCAAGTTGTTTTTATCCTATATATTTTTGCAATTATCAATAATTCTATGACTAATGCTTTGTGCCAAAATTTTGGTTCACACCTATTTCTGTAGAACAGATACCTAGAAGAACAACTACTAGATGAAGGGGTATGAATATTTTTAATACCTATGATAAATCTTACCAAATTGTTAGTAGGGATAATACTCTGTCATTTTTATTGCAAATCCTTTCTCCCAATATATTTGTCCTCTGTTAATTCAGAGACAAATATAGAAAAAGAAACATTGTTTATCCAAGTTTGATTTTAAAAAGTATTTAAATATGCATAGAATTTGCTTTGGCAAGAATCTTATTCTTTTCTATCACCCCAATAATATATTTTCTTGGACTAGCACTGCATTAATTTAATTACTAGCTTCCAGCTTCATATTAGAAGCAAGTTTTATACTTACAGAAAGTGTATGTCTCATTCCTTCAATTTTTTTCTTGGTTAATTTCATGCTTTTTTTTTTTTTTTTAAGATAAACCGCAATATAATTTAATCAAATTTCAAAAGCAAGCTTGTTTGATGGGAACTATATTAAGTCAGAGAGAAAGAGAGAGAGAAAGGAGAGGGTGTGCAAGCATGTGCAAATAAGAGATATACTGACTATATATATTCTTTCCATTAAGAAATATGAAGTTTCTCTTCATTTCCTCAAGACTTTAAAAATATTTCTTATTAATAGTTTGCTCTACATGTTCCACTAATGTTATTCCTAGGCAGTTTCTCAGTTTTGCTAAATTCTGGAATAAAAATTTTTTCATTAATTTTCCTAGCACATAAATACTATTAATTTTTGCATATATACCGCTTATTAAACTCTTATTAATTCTATATTTCTCAGTAGACTTTTTAAGCTCTCCTACATATAAAGTCACATAATTATTAAATAATGATTATTATAATCTTACCTAGCTGAATAGAAATACCTTTCATTTCTATACAACTTTGGCTTTTAGGAAATTAGAATCTTTAATCTTTAAAGTACTGTCTGTCATGTCTAATTTCTGTAAATGCTCCATAAATGCTCAACAAGAAAGAGTTCAAATATCAACAGCAGTAATTCCTATTATAGGCCAGATACTGTACTAAGCACTTTATACGTATCATTTAATATCCTATTAGTTCTATGAAGCAGACATTACTATTCCCATTTACAGACTGGGCTCAGAGATGTTTAGTAACTTACCCAACATCATATAGTTAATAAAGGGTAAAGCTGGCCTTCAAATTCAGGTCTGTTGGAGTCTTTCTACTATATCAATCTGTCTACCTTTCTTGATCAACATCTCCTTGGTCTTTTTGAGAAAACAAACAAAACCCCTAAACCAAGAAATAAAAATAATTCCTTGGGATTTACACGAACTTGTGGCAATATACAAATCACCCAATTGACTACTGCTTGATTTGAATTAATATTGTCCATCTATTTATGTTGCTACTTAAGGGCAAGGTGTGTCCTTTGCATGTTCCTCCTGCTAGAGATAAAAACACTAAGTTCAATAGGGGTTGGTGACTAACAGTCCCAATTCCATTCCAAACAAGGCACATAATAACACAGGCACTTTCTTTAGGAGTCTTTGCTGGTCAAGACGTGAACTACTACACAACCTCCCGTTCCAAACTTCAAATATGGACACACATCATACACAAATACAAATGTGCATATGTGTGCATACTAAATAGAAGATTTCAGTTAAGTTATATATTCTCGCTATACTGTAAAGGTTGCCAATAAATTGATGATATTCAAGGACGGTCCTCTGGTTTGAGTAAATCTCCCTAAATCTCTGAAGAAGTGAGTAAGTACTTTAAATGTACATTATCATTTATATTCCAGATGTTCCACAGTGGGATTTAATTATCTTGGGATTACACATGTGATAATTTGTAAGGTACAATCCAATCCAGAGACAGAAGAATATATACTAAGTCAATAACTGGGGCCGGGGGTGGGGAGTGGGGGGCAGGGGATTTTTTTAGTAGCCTACTTTTCTCCAAATACGTTATACAATATTTTAATATAAAGTAGATATTAGACAAATCTATTTAAGTTCATATTTACTCAGTAGGTCAATGAATAGAAATGATGAAGTGGTTTTTATATGAAAATCTGAAATATTATCATGCTAGCTGTAGCCTTATATGACTTTTAGCATCAGACTGTCTCAAAATAAGTAAGATGGTATCACAAGGTCACGCACCAATGCTTTCAACTGCAATTTAATTAAACTCCCTGCAAGAGTCACTGTGAAAAACAATGGACAAGATGACTTTTCATGACCCTGTAGTTTAAAAACTTACGAGGACTTTAAATTAGATTCAGGGCCACGTACTCTAAAAAATTTTTTGCTAACTGTGCAAGCCCTTTTAAAAACAACCAATTCATAATAATTTGTTTATTTCATTTATCTCCTGACCCTTGAACCAAGCCATACCCACCCAACTCAATCACCTATAATTTTGATTCATTCTTGAACAGTGTCCCACATCTTTATTTTCCCTCTTATAAATATGGATAAAGATTTCCTAAACTTACTACTTTAAATGTATCTAACCTTTTAATAACCATTTCTGCTGTTATCTGTACACTGTCTAGCTCCTTCTTTGTCGTCCTGGGAAAACTGATCCCGGACTTGAGATCTCTCTCTTCCTCTGTAAAGACAGATGTAAAGTAACTATTTAGAGAGCAATGCTATTTCCTCTTTGTAACAGAATTTTTAAAATAGTCATACTGAAATTTTTTATGTGGACCTGAAATAATCATTGCTCATATATTCCAAAAAATCTGAGATACATACCTGCATTGTCTTTGTAGATACTAGAAGTGTTATTATTCTCATTACTTTGGTATAGATGCTGAGTTCTAGTCTCTTGGGGTACAGATGATGTTTGAGTCATCCCTTCTTCCAAGGCTTGCTTTATCCAGCGCTATAATGGGGAAAACCAGGGAATTGTTAATAATCATTTAAAACTATTTAGTATACCTATTTTAAATGCATTAACCAAGTCATTACATGTCAACTGGTGAAAGATGCAATCCAACACATTCATTCAATTCCAAAGTCAAGTATTTTTTTGTCTTGCGTTTCAGCACATTAGAATATTGCCCCATCAATTCCTTCTACTGCGCAAAATTGAGAAAACCTGGATTATGCATAATGAGATATCATCAAAAAATCAAAACCAATAAAAAATGATTACTACTCAACTTTTCATATCGTTTAGAATGGGGTAAATGGGAAGAAAGAAATCTTAGCATTTAAGAAAGACTCAGATCATATAGATAAAACTAGTACATAAAATAAGTGTCTAGAAGGAAGATAAAAGGTCTACCCTGTGCTGGGGATATCTGAGGAAGAAACAGAAAAGATTCACAGGAAGACTTTGAATGAGAACAAATAGCTCTTCACTATGAAAATACTTCTAAAACATCTACTATCAGATGGAATATCCTTGAGTTATTTCTTCCTATCAAGTGGTTTGGTTAAATTATGCATGAATAATGCAAATCACCAGAATGACCTGCAGAAATCAAAAAGGGAAAAAGTCAAAAAGAGCTCCCTAATCAGTCACATTTTTTGTAGTGAACATTGGAATCTAAAGGATGAAGAATAAATTTAGGTCAAAAAGTAAGCCTGCAAAGATTAGTGTAATAAGATTATGCATCCTGTGGAAGAGAGAAAATTTCTTACCTGTAATTGTGTTCTTTTAAGATACACAGTTGTAGGTTGCTCACCACTCTGTGGCTCTCCTGCCCTGACATAAGACAGATCGAATTTTGATAAACATCAATTTTTGAGTCAGACCCTCCCCCAAATAGGAAGAGCAAAGGTGATTATAATTTTACACCTTGAGAGAACAAGTATTACAGGTAAGTAAATATTCTCTTCACCAAAGAGCAATTCTAGAAGATTTATCCTCTTAGAAACTTATGAAATAATGTGAAACAAATTTCACCAAGAAAAAATTTTACATCGTGTAAATGACTTTGTAGTCTGCCAAATGAAAGCAAAAATAAAACTGTAAACATGAGGTAAGAACAAATAGGTATATCAAAAAGAGATCTCAATGGTCAAGTGGATCAGATCAACATCATAGGACATGACCAGGTCAAAACAAGATCAAGAATAAAGTGCTTTATACAGAATACTGATGTAAAGATAAACTGTCAGAACTCTATCTCCTTACGACTTAGAAGAGATTTTAAAGGTAATCTTGTCCAAAGCAATCATTGTATAGATGAGAAAAATTAGGCCCAGAAGAAAATGGGTAAAAAATCATTTGTTGCAGGTTAGTACAAATTTTTCTTTTTCAGAGCAGATAACAGGATTCAGATAACTAACTGGGGTTACTGTGCTTTTCTACTAGATAAATTAATTTCTTTATTTCTTTGTCAAGCAGATACACCCATAAAAGAATTTACATTCTGGATCTGATTACAAAAAGGGAAAATAAAACCAGGACATGGGCATTCTGAGGAGTAAGATGTTGCTATAATTAGATATAAGGTCAAACACAGCAAACGTGACCTAACCCATTCCTCCCTCCTGGCCCTACTGTATGTCTACACGGTATTTTAGGGCCCACAAAAAAAGTAATATGGACATTTGGTTCTATCTAACAAGTTCTAATCATCCCTATAGATAATAAATTAACTTCAGACACCCCAACTCCGAGTTCTAGCTACAGTTAACTAAGATCAAAAGAATGTTTCTTCCTTCTCTGAACTTGGTATGAAAGAGTTGTTTAGGAAGCTCAGAGATGAGTGAGAAATGTTTTAAAGCAGGGGTCTCCAACCCCTGGGCCATGGACCGATATCAGTCCCTGGCTTGTTAGAAACTGGGCCACACAGGAGATGAGCAGCAAGCAAGCAAGTGAAGCTTCATCTGTATTTGCAGCTGCTCCTTATCACTAACATTACTGCCTCATTTCCACCTCAAGTTATCAGGTATTAAGATTCTCATAGAAGCACCGGTCCCAGATGCCAAAAAGGTTTCGAAGACTGCTGCTTTAAAGGATAAAGAGAGTAAGGAAGTAATTTGGGTTCTGGAGTCCAAAGATCTGGGTTGAAACTTGGCTGTGTCTTTATTACCTGCCTAACTCCGGGCAAGTTACTGAACGTTTCTGAGCCAAAGCTTCTGATCTGTAAATTGAGGCCAATAATCCCAACTTCACAGGGCTATCATATAGGCTAAGTAAGACAATATATGTGAAGACAGCCTATAGCACAGAACTGGGTACACATGTTCAGTGAGGACTTGTTCAGTTGAACTTCAATGCTATGTATAGAGATAGATTAATAATCCTCCAATGTATACAATTAAATAGCAATGCAAAGCACAGTGTTTCATTTTTCAATCAGGCTGGTTCTCTAAGAAGTCTGGGAGACCAAATGACCCATATGTATTATGCCTACAAGGTAAGTTTAGAGAAGATTTAGAGAGAACAAGGAAGGACACCACTGAAAGTAGCCACTTATAAATGCTTTCTTTCTAAAATAAGGATTTAAGCAAGACTCAATTAAAGAGATACATACCATAACATGCTTTTTAAGAACTATGATACGATTTACTTTAGAAACTCCAGGGGCATCATAAAATGTTCTGCCAAATACTCTACAAATCTGAGTGCAAATATACATATGCAACTTTATACCAAGTTTAACTTATGAGGCTTTTACCTCCTTTAATTAGATATGAAACAGTAGGCCTATTAAGAATATATACTGTTTAATCCTGTGGAAGATGGTTTTTCTTGTCAGTTTAATCATGGAAATCTTCTCAGTTCCTACACTAGATAAATAATTTCTAAGCAATCTACAAATAACTCTTCTCCATCCCCATCCAGGATAAAGCTGAATTCAATTTCTAAATAAAAGACCCATTTTCATTAGTGTTGCCCCATA
Organism: Rousettus aegyptiacus; assembly: GCF_014176215.1. Classification (NCBI taxonomy): domain Eukaryota; kingdom Metazoa; phylum Chordata; class Mammalia; order Chiroptera; family Pteropodidae; genus Rousettus; species Rousettus aegyptiacus. The sequence continues at coordinate 119,681,556 of NW_023416307.1, read as the reverse complement.
AAAAACTACACTCTGGTTTTATAGCATAATCTTGATATGTGAACAGCAAATCTTAAAGCTGTGATTTAAACATAAACAATTCAGATCTAAACTTAAACAAGATCCAATTTAAGTAAGGTAATTTTACTATGATAATTCAGCATACATAGCCTAAACTTTTCCTGAAGACTGGTATGACATATATAGATGAAAGCACCTAAGTAGAGTTCGTATAAAACAAGACTAAGGACAGTCAGACGCATTTGGAGAATATAGTATGGACGAGTTAAATGGAATTTCTATCTGTTGCCAGTTGAGGTACAAAGATGAACTATAGATACAAGTTCTAAACCATGACCTTTTTAAAAAAAAGCTCTAAGAAATGGATTTTCTATCAGATTTGAAGTCATATTCATAGACTTTTTGGTTTTTACAGGACTCTGCTAGTTGGAAAAGCAAGATGGGAATAGAAGACCATAACCCAGAACCAGAATGATCAAGGCATCATTTCAAGAGGCTAGTCCATACTATTTACAATTCAGACTTCACTATCAATCTGTACTGAATAACTGTCTACCCTTTGTGAAGAACTGAAATAGGAGATTCTACTACCTTGCTTGATAAGATGCTTCAACAGTTAACACCCTTAGAAGTCTAGTAGTATATCCAGTCAAAAACAGAAAAAAGAAGTTTCTTTCATATATATGTTAAGCCATCTCTTGACTTGCTCCTCCAAACTAAAGACCATATCTATACCTTCTCTAATTGTTCAATACTACTCTGAAAATGCAGTTGAGATTTTGATCTGTTACTCTTAATAAGGGACTGAGCAAAATGTCATAGAGGTTAGTTTTCCATGTCATACCAGAGTTAATACAACTAATTATCATAGAATAAGGGTAATCATAAGGCTTGTTAAATGGCAAACATTTGTTTTTCCTTCTCAGATAATCACTAAGATCCAAGATAAGTGGCTTGGTATAAGAAAGTATCCCCAGAGACCCAACGCTCCTTTATTACCTAGGTAAATTTCTAGTCTATTTTTTTCTTAAGAAAGTTCTCACTATTATTTCTGGCAACTGAAAGTTATTTATGTTACTGCATTATCTACAAATCCTTTTGGCAAATACCTCGTGGTCAAATTTCTCTTTAGGAGTTCTTCTACTTGGGAATTTCCCCCAAGTAAACCAATAAGTGACTTAAATATTTAGGTAAGATGTGTGATTAGGGAAGACTTTCAGTGTATGTGGCTCATTCAGTGATAGGGCCCTTCCTCTGTGCGCAGATCCCTGTTGCCCTCCCCTCCATATCCCGCACCACTCTGGCTCATCTTTCATGCCCCCCTCCCCCCAAGAAGTACTTTCTGCTCTTTGGGGAAAGAGAAAAGCTTTAAGTTTGGAGGAGTCAGGGAAGACCTGCCTGGAGTTGGAGACTTCATCACATCAAATAATCTACATGCAGCATCCTCATGTACGTAATGCCAGTGGAGGAGGGCAATGGCAGACACTGAGGAAGGCAGCCTGAATCCAGATCTGAGGATAAGAGAAAAGGGTGTTCCAGGGAACAGACTCTACCTCAAAGGAAGACCAAATGAAAGGGTGTCCTATACTTCTAGAAACACAAAAATGACATTATAGTCTGAGGGAGTGATCTAGTCCAGAGAGACACCTTTGGAAAATATTTGGGGCTTCTGGGAATTAAGGAAGAGCATTCCAAAAACAAACAACCATCAAACGCTACTGCCACTAGATCCAAAAACAGTATGTAACTAGAGAGGAGAGCGAAAGAGAGAGAGAGAAAATGAATTTTATAGTAGGTTCCATATTCGCTAGGGAATAAACAGTCCAACTTGTCATTTGATCAAGGAACAGAAATTATGTCAATTTTAATAGGACATTCCTCTACCTGCATTCAAATAACAGCGAATGAATTAATTTAAAACATAATTCGATCATTTTTTACTTATGCAACAGTACTCTAGAGTATTCGGGGCCCAATCTCACTCAATAATCACAAATGGACATGTTAACCAATACCACAAGAGTACACACAAAACATCCCTCCCTACCCAGGCATCAAATGCTATGTGCTCTCAACTTAGTAACCTTAAAGACTCAGAAAAGACAACAGTGAATACTCACAAATTGAGCACCAAAAATGCAGTATATGCTCCACTTTAGTCCCACTGACACTTGATGCATCAGTATTCATGGCTGAACAACTAACTCATAATAAATTCACACGGGCAGAGTGGCTATCTAGAGAACGTTAGATGTGTCATGATTACAGACATCCTAGGTTAAAAATAAATATAGACATACCTTTTTACAGGAGCTGAAAGTGCCATCAGGCAGAAGGGGCCTTCGACGCCTCTCGGGGATAAAGGGTGAGCCAAAGCGAATGTAGTGTTTGGGGGTGGTGCAAATTAATGGGGAATGGATAAGACCGGGTAACATGTTCAGGGTCGTTGCCAGTACAGTTGGATCCGTGGTGATACGTAAAGGGCACTCAACAGGGCATTCTTGCTTCTCTGCTTTGTCATTCAACCATTCTGTAACTAGATACTAAGGTAAAAAAAAAAAGATCATTAATTGATGCTGCAGATGTAAAAGCCAGAGGCAGCAGTGTAGCTCATAAGGACAGACCTCATCTAGAAACTAGGACATAGGGCCAGCAGCTACAGAAAGCATAAATTGGGCATTCACAATGCAAGATGTCTTCCTTCACCCTCCCTGTGATCACCAAGGAAGAAATAATTCCAGATATCAGCAATTTAGCTTTGCTTAAAAAGTATGGGAACAAACACATGGTAGTAGGATGGTTTCTGCCTCTGTGCCAAAGTATTTTATCTAAAACTTTCAATTTAATAAGACTTTCTGGGGAATCACAGGTCCTCTCACTTTCTTAAGACATAGCCCTTGCTAGACTAGACTTATGAAGATGTGTTCATGACCTACCTTTTTGGTTTTGGGGTATTTAGATGCAGCACGGTTGATGTGGGATCCAGCAACTGATACCACTATTGGGTCAGACCCTGTTAATTGCCTGTTTTCTCCTGAACTGTCTATACTTCCGGCTTCAGTAGGAGTTACTGAGCTATTATTTCCTCCCTCTTCCAAGGCAGCTTGTGACAACTCTGCCTGCTGTGCAATGGCTTGCTTCTGACGCTTTAGTCTTTGGGCTGAACTGGTCCGGTACCGAGAAATTCGACTCTTCGGTCGGGGCCTAGAAGGCTTTGCTGGAGGTGGTTTGGGGACTGGTTTTTCTGCAGCAATATCCTATAACAATAGCAGAGTACAATACTTATCAGAAATTTCTTGTCAGCAAACATTCTATCCAGTTTTCTATTTACTTTAAGCATTCTGAATATTTACTGGTGAAAAGAATGAGCATTACAAATACTAATTTCAAATGTAATCCTTACAAAAATTTATATACTTAAATTAGCTAAAGAGGCTGTAGGTAGATCCCTGTTAGCTATTTCTTTTCCTCATAAGTTATTTATAAAATAGGTCAAAAGTCAGCTGAAGGAAGACACCTAATTTTAGGTTTCTTAGCAAAGAAAATAATTCTCCCTTGTTTCTTTCCCAGATACTAAGGTTTTAGCTTACAGCTTAGAACTCACAGGTAGGGTAGGGAAGGGAAAGGTGAGTTTATCCTGAGAATACCATGAAAGGTGCATAACTGCTAGACAGAAGGGCCAAAAGAGAAACCAAGTAATTTTTATGAACTCACCACCAAAGTTTATCTGGCAGAAATAGTATGAAGTTCCATTCTAGTCTAAAAGTGTCTAGTCATTCCAATTCTCTCTCTCTGAATCCCACATATCAGCTGATGAAAACGGCCTTATTACAACACGAGGCAAAGCTGAAAATGCTGACTTTAACCATTCCAAAAGACAGGTGACTGTTATTAGCAAAAGCAAGGCTGTCGAAGGCCTGGAGTCTTTTCATCTCTTACCCCAGCTTGGGAAGACCTCCGGGTGTTCACTCCAACACTCTGTGGGGTGCTTGGGATGGCCACGTTTGAGGAGTTACTAACTTCAGATTCAGGGGCTTCGATTTTTGTTTCTTCCACTATAGGCGTCTCTGAGGTGGTGGTAGTAACCTCTATGTCAGAGTTGCTTTGTTCTAAGGGCTGATCCCGTCGCTTCTTTCTTTTTTCTAAGTTTTCAAAAGTATGTATGATGGCTTCAACCTTCCTATCTTCTCGGGTCTAGAAAAAAATAGCATTAGCATAGAAAGAAGCCTTAGCCAGGAGAAGGGGACAGCTTTTCAGAAATATTATTAATGAAAATTTATAGACATTTATAAAAACTACCAGTAAGACAACACATTTAGCTTAAGGAAAAAAAAAAGGTAAAAACTAAAAATAAAATGTTTAAGTGTTAGAGTTGTAAAGGAAGGCTAGGTCAAACCTGAACTTTTCAAAGGTCAGCTATTCTGAAACTTTAATATAAAGGAAAAATAGCCATCAAAACCAATATTCCTCTGCATTTTCAGAGTTCAAAAATAAGCAAGTAGATTTTCTTAAACTCAGGGACAGAAAAAAACATGGATGGATTAAGCAAAAAGGTAGACTTTTGAATCCATGTGACTGACAAGGATTTTATATGTGCAAATTCACACAAACTTAAAAAATTCCTGAGTCAGAGCAAGTAGCCCCAACAGAGACATTTTAGTTCGACCAGGCAGCATGTTTTGGAAATGATATTGTTAGTAAGAAGCTCCTTAAGACCATATCAGATAATAGCCATTAAACAATTACTTCATGTGTTGGTGAAAAAAAAAGTTAAGGAACTCTACAGAAAAAGCCCAAATTATAACCCATAGGCGATGGTACATTATGTTGTCAAAGAAATGAGATAATATAAACTCAGAAGAGAAGCACCACACATACTACAGGTAACAGGAATCAACAGGAACAAAAGGATGTTAAAAGGTACCTACCCTCCTGCTATGAGCTGGGTTCTCCTGGTCATCTGTGACATCATCTTTCTCTTCTTCTGTTTTTTCTTCTGGATTGTCTATTTCCTTGAAGATAGATGCAATATTCAGCTGTACTCTTAAACTCTTGAAAAAAATGTCCCCCCCCTGCCTCCGCCGTAGCTTGAAACTCTGTAGGAACAATTTCTAGCACTTTATAGTGTTACTCATGTGAAGCCACACAGTAAACACAGATGGTAAGCCCCATTCTCTAGACTGAGACCTGGAAAGTAGCTGAAAGGATGTTCCTGACATTCAAAAATATAAGAAAGAGTCAATAAACACACACCCACCTTGTTATGAAAAGCATTAAGTGTTACTATAGATTCCCTATATGAAACAACATGTGGCAACCTGGAATCCTCTTCATTTGGAGAGAATCAGTAACACAGCAATAGCCTCTGGCCAGGGGAGATTACCTCTTGGTCACTGGATACAGTCACTTTATCAGGAACTTGTTCTGGTTGAGGGTTGGTATCCTCTTCCGGAGCCTCATTTTGCTGTTCCATCTCTAGCTCTTTCCGCCGTGCTTTCCTCCGTCTTGTCTCTGCTCCAATGATGGGCAGGCTTGGAGGAGGTGGGAGTGGCAGTTCTGCAGCATTGGGATTCCTTTTCTGTATAGGGCAGTTCCGGTTCCCCTTGTGACATGCACAGTCCACTTTGTAATTACTGCTCCAAAGAAACAACCAAAAGTGTCAGTCATGGTACCCTTAAAAATCAGTTACATTATTTATTCTCTTAAAATATTTGTATAATAATTTCTTCCAGTGTTATCTTTAAACAGAAACATTAGAAATTCTACGAATACTTTCAGTATTCTGTGCTTCTCTATATAACCCCAATTCTTCCCTTATATATGGTCAGTGGAAAGGAAAGCCTGCACTAAATCACATTCTCTCAACTTCTTTATGCAGTGAATCAGTGACGGTCTGAGGTGGCCATACTCATCTTCTAACTATCTTCAAAATAGCCTTTTACCGACCAATTTCCTACTTGTTATTGATATCTTTTCTTCTTGTATATGTGCCAAACATTTAATTTACCACATGACCTTTTCTGCCTACAAGGACCAAGGGGAAAAAAAGCATCTATTTTACAAAACCCATCACATATATAACTAGATTGCATGTTTTGAGTAAGTATGGTCCCTGGCACAAGTGCTGTGTGCATAACAACAGATGCTGCTGCAATTTCTAGAAGTGTCTTTATATACCCTTTTCGCTATTCTTGCTATAGAGGCCTAAGCTAAAATACCCTTGGTTAGGAGCCTAGTGAGCAGTATCACACTATATACCTAAGTCTCTAAAAAAACAAAATCCAAAATGCCTTAATGTCTTTCCCACCACAATTTCTAGGCAGAAAATACAAAACTCATGAAAAGATATGGTTTAAAAAAAAACGAGAGAGAGAGAGAGAGAGAGAGATCTGGCACAAAAGTAGACTTAATAGCTTAATATGTAAGACAAGGCTACTCATGTTAGGAAAGGTTTTAGAGGTCTTACCAGTTACTGTATTCATAATCAAATGCTATGGTGACCTCGGCATCCTTGGTAATGGCAGACACAGCATAGATACACAGGTGAATCATTCCATCTGCAATCATGTGTCTCACCTGTGTGAACAAGGCTTATGTTTGATAATTTATCATAAAGACCAGGAACTCTCCAAACGAATAAAACTTTTTATCCAAATTAGTTTTTCCCCACTTAGAGTTAGTCTGCTATGTAATTCCATCATTTCATTTGAAACTATTATATAATAATTGACTGAAAATGTATGCTATTTCTTCAATAAATAAAACCTTGAGATGTTAGAAATCAGGGTAAAATCACTGCTCTACATCATAAAGCTGTTCTGAGAGAATTTAAATTCTGCAGACTACAAGAAAAGCTCTGTGGATTTTCTTGCCACATTTGATATGGGCGTACGGATTATGCAGTGAGGTAAGCAATTCTAGAAATGTCAAGAATCTCTCTTACAAGACCATTACCTAAAAATTAAAAAAACTGCAACCACACAGCTTAGTTTGGGGCCCAATGACATATTTTTCTATTATACGGTAACTTCTTTACTATAACTTCTTACCCAGTCTTAATATGACTTCTTATCCTGTCTTAAGCTCTTTTTAGCAAATGCTAACTTGCTTTTTCCCACTTCTGTCCCTCTAAAGAAAATCCATTCCTTGCCCCCATTCTTTCAGAATACAAGCACCATTACTTTTGTTTTTTTGTCTCTTATGATGAAAGATCATAACCATTATCTACAGACCTTAATCTGGGAGAAGTTTTTGCACTGCTTCATCAGTAGACTTGTTCTTTGGTGGTTCCAATCAAAGAGAAGTTGCTACAGAAATCTTACCTCTGCATTTGGTGTACATGATCTTCTGATGAACCGAGCATCATTACCGAAAGTACGTGCATCCACACACATCTCTACACCATTGAATTTTGAGTAGAAGAGCACAAAGGGGTATGGTCTAGGGATATAATTAAAATTCCTGTAATTCTCAACACAAATAAAAAGGCTACCCCATGACTTCAAATATGAAGCATATGCTGACAGAAGCAGCAGCAGTCCTTTGCGATGCCTAAACTTGGAAAACATCACATGCTTGTCTGCTTTTGATTAAAGAATAAGCACAAAGCAAGGAATGCTTGGCTTGGAAAAGCATCATTACTTTATACATTAAACAATTTGCAGATTTATTTGCACTTCTCTAGAAATAGCAGATAGGCGTTGAGTTTATTTGAGCTGTAATCTTTTCCCATATCAACCAGGATGTTTTTTTATAGCCATACTGCTCAGCCAGGCACACTTTAGCCCTCACCACTCAATAAATGACATTCTTACTTTTTGAAGAAATGCCCATTGACCTCAAATTGCTGTCGTAACATGACTTTCCCTCGATACTCTATTATAAGAGTGTCCAAAGCCAAATCTCTTGCAGCCCTCAGGATCTTCCGGTGCTTTTGAACGCGAGTGACTCTTCCCAACTGCAGCTGAATAAAACCAAGTACTAACATTAGACAACAGCAACAGTAGCTTAGTAGACACAAAAAAATACTCCTGATTCAGGAAAAGATACCAATATTTTTAGATTTTATTAGTATATGTTACTTAGCTCAATGAATAGAAAAACTTGAATTAGAGAAAAGCTTGGTATTTCTAGGAAACAGACACCATATAGTGATCTTGTCACTGCCCTACCAAAGGCAAGAAAAGACTAAAGATATACATGATTAAGATGTTAGTGGTTCTATGTCTAATGTAAGAATGAGAAAAAACAAGCTTAGCTTTCTATTAGTAAGTCCTATTGGGGCAGTAAAAACTTTCCGAACCCTAATTTATCTACTTTTAATTAACAAAGATAGTTTAAATATCTGGATAGTTTCCAGTTACTTTAACCTACTTTTAGTTAAAGATGCTCAATAATTAGCTAATTTGTTATTCTAAGGTCTTGTATATTGAAAGAAAGGATAATTCTCATATATGCCCTCTTTCTGGGTTAGTAAAATTTCAACTACTTACTAAGAGTCATTAACCCTTTGATCCTTACCTGCATTTGGGAACCAATGACTGTATTATTACAGGCCAATTCAGTTTTATTGATAGTGTCTAAAATAGCAGGTTTGCCCACGAATTCCTTGCTAGAATGTAGATGTTGTTCAAGGGCGTTCTGTACATCTGCACTGTACTGATTAGTGAAAGCTTCTTCATACTGATCAGTCCACAGTCTTATCCGATTTTCCCATCCCTCAGTTGTATTCTCATCTAAATTCTGTGCTTCAGAAGGCGAATTCTGTAGAGAACAAAGGTCAGCTAGGTTAGTAAAGTTGATGAATAAAAATGGAAGGGGGAAACAGGCTGAGTCTGAGAAAATTTGTTTTTTGCTTGGCAGCTGGTGTGGCATAAAAGAATAATGGCCTTGGAGTCAGGGGATCTGGCTTCTACCACACTTTCATTACCAATGAGCAGAAAGGCCTTAAACAACTTCTTTGAAGAGCTTGGTTTCCTCATTTATAAAGTGAGAATTTAATCTGGATCATAGTTCCATCCCATTGCGGTGATTTTATGACTATTTTTAAGTCATAAAAATCAATTTTGTTCTTATTAGAATACCAAATTCACAAGAAAATTTTTATAAAAATGAACAAGAGACCCCTCAACATAATCACATGGCTTAAATGTCAACACTTCTCAAACATCTGCATTAGCATGCCAACCCAAACTGGTATTATTTCATTTCTCTCCAGGAGAATGTTTTTGTTTTTGTGTGGCTTATTATTTTCATCATACAATTAATACATGTTCATTCTAAATATACATGTGACCCAAATACACAATAACCCATAATCTCACCTCCTATATAGAAAGTTATAATTCTGGAGAGTATCTAACACCCCATTTTCAACAGTATAAATATAACTACACTCTGAAGAGGTGAGGTGGGGGGCAGGGGTGGTGGTGTGTAGAACGTACTGAGCAGTGCACTGCTATACTTCTCTAGGAAAACCACTGCCCTCTATGGTGACAGTACTGAGAAAAGATTATTCTATCTCAGAAACATTTCATCATCCTAAATTGACAGTTTATATGTACTTGAACTACTGAGACACAGTTTAAGTCTGACATATGTTCTCCTCCATGGTGCTCAAGACTTAAGGTGTCATCAGAACACAAAACAAACACCAACAGGGATGATGTTATACTAGTGATGACTAGAAAAAAAACAGTATAGTACCAAAGCTACTTGCAAATCCATATCCACATTAAACTTGCAAATACAAGCAAAGAAAATTAAATATACTTTCCACAATGACATAGAAAATATTTATGCCTATTATAACAACTGATTTCTTTTGCTTTTGTGTCACTGATTTTGATTGACTCTTGTCTACTATTCTTTCCCCAAGAAACAGGAAAGGAAAAAACTAACACCATTGTTTTCTACATTTCTTATTAGAATCCAAAAGACTGAACAATAAAAAAAGTGATCCAAGAAACACCTAAGGCCAACACACTGACAACAATATAATGTGCCTGAAATGTCAGTAATAGCTGAGCAAAAGAAAAGTGTAAATCTAGAGTCTTAATGGTACTTATAAGACTGGGGATCAGGGATGCCCAAACAGTATTCCCAAGTTTAAGCATCCAGTAGTGATCATTAAATTTATGATTTGTTAAACTTAATGTATAGTGGAAGCCTTTGCCATAGTATTAGCTGTTATTCATTAGCACAACTGTTTATTCTGATGTCTCATTCTTCTGGGTAATAGAGACCCTATCTCAGTGACTTTTGGACAGAGGTTCTCAATCACAGGTGATTTGCCTCCAAGGAGACATTTTGCAGTAGCTTAAGTCATTTTTGAGTACCCTACCTGTGTTACTCGCACCTAGTGGGTAGATGCCAGGGATGCTGCTAAATAGCCTACGATATAAAAGACGGCACCTCCCAATCCCAAGAATTACTTGGTTCAAAATGTCAACAGTGTCAACGTTGAAAAATTCTGGTTTAGAGTAGTGTCCAGTTGGGAAGCTCTTTACTTTGGGATTAAAAATTCAAATGATAAATTCTTCCCATTCACAGCTCTCACCTAGATCTTTGGTGGAGTTCTTACTAATAATTAATTCTGAGTACAAAATATATAACTCAACTTAAAATTCTGATATGAGAATTAAAATAAAGCAAACCAGTATTTTCTTGTCTAAATTTTAACTCATCTATGAGGTTATCTGTTAATATTTCAAAATAGTAAGAAATATTTGGGGTTTTGTTTTCTGGGAGAGACAGTTAGACAGCTTCCAAAACATTTCAAACCTCTAGAGGCATGTTATGATAACGGATAAAAGAGAAAAGGGCTTAACAGCTGGGATCAGGAGCTATGTCTGTTCCTTAAGTCTATTTAAGGTCACTTGTAAACAAAGGAGACCAAAATAAAGAGGCAGTTAAAGCAAATGTGGCCCTTTACGGAAGACAAATGTAGCAAAAAAAAAAAAAAAAAAAAAAAAAGTGTGTTCCAAGACATCTCAGGACTCTGATGCTCTTGGACTCTTATGTCCTCCCTCATCTCTTTCATATGAACAAATCTGTTTATAGGTATGCAAGGTGAGGGCTTCAAATTTTTAGATAAAGTGCCACCTGTAATCTTTGTTCTCTCTCTCTATATATGTATGTATGTATGTATGTATGTATATGTACACACACATCCTAAGAAAGCTTATCCTCACTAAAAGATTTTAATGTTTATGCCATATAACTGTTAATAGGAAAGATTTTGCTTTTATACCATTTACACATTTAAGGATAAGACTACTTATAGAAAACAGACCTTAATTCTAATTAAATGCTTTGAATCTCTAAGTCATGGTTTGAAAGGTAGGTATGCTGTCATCCTGTATGTACATAGGTAAAGGAAGATACCAAACAGTATAATCAAATCTTCTTTGGGCGAACTATTTTTATCAACCAGTACCTAAGTCCACTGTACATAATTTATTCTCCAACTGCTATCCAAAATCATTCCCCATAAATTCTTTTATTTGATAACTGAAAAGAAACATATTAGCATTATCTGAATCTTCTATATGAAATAAATACGCCAGAGAAAACAGTTCGAAAAGTAAGTAATTCAAATAAGAGTGATTCCTATCAATAAATACTTTTCTACTGATGAAAATTATCCTCCCAAAAGGTGGTTAAAGCCCACATGGTGCTGCAGTGGATATACAAAACATCCTCTATCACCAAAAAAACCTGAGTCCTGAGGTTGAGGCCAATCACAATGATAGAACACATCGACTGCATTTTGGTTGGCAAAATGTCACTTCCCCGCACCGCTTCCCCCAACCCCCAAAAGCAGCTAACAAAAAACCAATAAAATAAAGGCTGATTACAGAAAGGGAAAATATTTCAGAAAATGGCCAAGAAAATCTCTGGAGAAAGGCTCTATGAAAACTGAATGTCAACAATTACAAACTAACAAAAAAGAGAGTCCAAGATTCCCAGACCATCAATGTCAGGAAAGAAGCTGACCAAAATGTAAGATCACAGTGAAGTAAAACACAGCATCAGGGAAGAATACCCCTTACCTTCATCCGCAAGGACTTCCGGGATCCCTCTCGAAATGCCTATCCCAAAGAGGAAAACAAGTAGAACAAAACAAAACTTGGTACCAAGAATGACAGTTATACCTATCTGAAACTAAAACTAAGGCAAGAACTATTGTTCTCAGCTCTCCCCTTTTCCCTAGGTAACAAATACAATTGAATTCCCCATACTATTATCAAGAACAGGGGTAGCTCAAGGCCAGTGAACTCAGGCTAATTCTAGTACTTCCCACTGTGGAACTACATAATTAATAGGGAAGAGCATGCATCACTTAAATCCTACATGCACTCCTGACACTAAAAGGAAAAAAATAAAAATGTTAAGTAAGGTTGCAGATTTACCAGTTTTGAAATTAAGAAGGAAACAAAAGACCAATCCCCTTAACAAGGGGTGGGCAAGTCACCTAGGAGCAACAAAGTTGCCGTGATGGGGAAGAAAGAACACAAAACAGAAGAAGTTTCTCCTGGAGATTTTTAAATTGAGAATATAGGAAAGTGACCACAACACTGAGGAAGCATAGACCATTCAAGAGATGTTTCCTGATTTTTTTTGAAACAAGGAAAAAAATCACTCCAATGACACGAGGTGGGCATTTCCAGGACAAGAATTTCGGACTGCTTTGGGGCTAAGGAGGCAGGGAAATACTGTAAGGACACTGGAAGCCTAGACTGGAGGTTATATAGCAAATATGGACTTGTGCCAGGTGGGGTTGGGATTTCATACCTGGGGGCTTGGAGAAGAAACTTTGTGCCAGTTGTGATGGTATGGTGTGGCAGAAGAGAGGTTGGTCTACATATTCACAACACAAATTAGCCGTTTTTTGCAAGGAGAGCAAAAATGGCCTTTCAAACATCTGTATCAACCTTTTTAAAAGAATTCTGGTACATTTTTTTTTTTGTCCAAAACTTGAGCTATTTCAGACATATTTCTATTTAAGATACTTTTACCCTCCATACCTTGATTTTCTTCGTCTTTGGTGCTGCACGACCCTTTTCTGGACTCTTCTTCCGCTTCTTGGGTTTGGTTCTTCTAACAGTTAAGGTGATGCTTGTAGGTGTGTGCTGTGTTGCTGTATACAACACAGTGGAAGGAGAAAGCTCCTCATCCCAGCTTTCTGTTGCACTGCTATCCCCACCTGAAAAAAGGTTATTTCATAGTTCACACTGGACAAATAGCCTCAACAGCACATTAAAAGCAGCTTATTCCTTTAGCTCTACCCATATCCAGTAGTCATTACTTTAATTATTAACTATATCATCTGTAGAATATAATACCCACCACCTTCCATATGAAAATAAGATTCTTTCTGTATCATTGGCAATAAGGACATAAACCCTGTTCTACATATCTATTTCTTCCATTTTATTCAGTCCCCAAGCTCCATTGCCTCAACGTGCAACACAGAAAAAGGATTTGCCTGTTTTCTACTCAAAAAGAATATTTTGGTTGCTACTGTTTATGGATACATTTAGCTCACAACAAGAGAATTACACAGTGGTCTTGCGAGGATTTCTCCATGAATAGAGCTAGGGACCATGGGAACTCACAGGAGGGGTTATTGAGACTAATATTTAAAATGCAAAACATTATATGTCAAAATATGGGCCTACCCCATCTTCTGCTCACCTGATATGTTGTCCTGCTTCCGCCGATGAAGTCTAATAACCTTCCCCCTGCTCATTCCCCTAAAGAGGGAAAATAAACTTAAAGTAGTCCTTCCAACAGCATGCAGCACATCATCGCACACATGGGAAAAGTGTCTCTGCATATACTACCCCCTTCCTCCCACCTACCAAAAGTTTCCAGGACATTAAATTTCTTATCAAATTCAATAGCTTTAACATCAATCTCTCATTCCTTGTTGTCAGCAATTCTCACCTAGTGCAGAGAATTCGAGCCAAGGAGCACTAAGGAATCATCTACATTAACAAACACAAGAAAGAATACTTTGAGCTTTCCCTACTAATAAGAAATCCTAATCCCAGTAACCCAGGCTTGAACTTAGATGAAACATGATCTTACCTGCACTTGTCACAGTTGAGAAGAAAGCCATCCTGAGAAAGACCACAAGGACACCAGGTAGGAACAGTCTCTCCTTCAGAGTTCGGGCTGTCTCCACAGCGTTCCTCTACGGGCGACGGCAGGCCATTCAGGTCAGAACGAGGGATGATCGTCTGGACAGGGGGAGAAGCAGGAGGTGTCGGAGGAGGAGGGGCTCCGTAATTATGATCCTGAAAATAAGATTTTTTAAATCAACAGTGTCCAACACTGGCCCCTCTCTCCCCTAAAGTATGGTACATATGGAAAGAAAGAAGAAAGTAGTACCCTTTGTTTTTTGGCTTCAACCAGGAAAGTGATAAAACAAAATGCCAAGGTCAACTGGGACATAAAAACAAGAACAATGATGCAGGGCTAGACGTCCGCTGGAGGCAGGGAAGTGCAAAAGGGGCAACTTCGTCATGCTGCATATAAACATTGCAAGAAAGTCACAATGTATAAGAATGGATTACACTCCAGGAAGGTCACTGCTCTGGAGAGAAACAAATGCATACTCACAGCATAAGGCAGTCCTCGACACCCATGCCTCTGAGTGGTCCCATAATTATGAGTGGAATACACGCTCTTCTCATTAACTGCTGGACTAGCCTCCACAGATTCAGGGCTGCACAAAGGCGAAAAGCAACGCATGATAGCATAACACCTAATCTTCCCTTAAACTAAGACTTAACTTCCTATTCTAACCCCTCCTCTTTCCACAACCACCAGCCACTAGAATAAAAGAAAGAACTCAGTGAAACAATCTGATTAACATAACTAAGCCTATAAAAAACATTAGGAGTGTTATTAAATGTGGATTTGTGTGTAACATGAAGCCAGTACAGGCAGATGTCTCAAGGCAGGCACCTGGGATACAAGGTGTCCCTAATGACAAACACAAACGTACCAGCTGAGCAGGGAGTTTCCCCTAGAGAAGCCACTCTGGGCTGCTTTAGACTCAGAACTATTCTTCTTAATTGGATCTCTTAATACTTCCATGAAACCTCACATGACATTTGCAGTGAGTGAGATGATGAAAGTGCCTTCTGCACTGCCCCAGGGACCAGGCCCTCTTCCATTCACTACCAAGACAGGATACCCTGAAGAAAGTACAGGTAAAAACAATGGCATCTTATATTTATCATACCTCTCATCTTGATGAACCCCCAAACACCTTTCAAATATTAGAGTAATTTCTCATCCACCAACGACATGCAAGCATATTAAGACACATTTAACAGCTGCATGGTAATATAGAACTTCAAAATAATCAAAATTGTTGTTAATTTAGTGACAACTAATAACAGTAGTAGTGCTACCATTCTGAATTTCCCATTGTTTGTTAGGTGTTTTTTATATATCAATTAATTTACTCTGCAACTACTAAACATGGTAAACAGCACTCCATATTTCCAGGATAAAAATGAGGTGGTGAGATGACTTGACTTCGCCAAGGTCACACAATGATATAGTCATGACTTGAAACAATGTCAAACTCCAAAGCCTATGCTCTTTCCACTATGCTTAATTGGTTTTAATATAAATTATAAATGTGTTCAAATATAGACATTTCATGTAATCCTTTACTTTGTAATAAATGGCATAGGTGACAAAGGACAAAATTCAAGTTTTTTTGGGAAAAAGGAACTTTAACTGGTTAGATTTTGGAGAATTTTGAAAGATAATTAGGAAATGCAATTGTATGACTCTGCAGAATTGAATAATAGATTATCTGTCATTTAATTAATCGGGGCAGAGATTCACAAATTAGAAACTCCAAAAATATCATGCATAACTCAGCCTTAAAGATCAAAGGGTCTTTTAGGGAATCAAATAATGCACACTGTTTGCTTCAATTAATATATATCTTTCCTGCTTGAAAATATACAATATACAATAGTTGGCAGGAATAAAGTGTGAAGTTCAATACAGTGCAAGGTCAGCTGAGAAGTGAGGGATAAAAGAAAATTCTGATATGTATCCAACTCACCCAGTAATATAATATGCTCCAAAACTGCGAGAAGGGATCTTATTAATAACAGCAAAAATAATTTCTAGGTGAAGAACTTTAGACATAGGAAAGTATTCTCTGTTAATGAAGTGCAAGCATTTAATTACTTTAAGAGTGTCTGCAAGATGGGAAGTGGGGGGGATACATTAAGAATGCAGTTTAGTATTCTTGAGAAAAAGATGATCAGAACATGTCTCACTGAGAGGCTATCAGCTCTGACTATTAGGAAACAGGTGGGGTTTCCTAAATGAAGCCAAAGGCAAATAAGCATTAATAAAATGAAGGTAGAATTTAGTTTCTATGATGGTCAGTTAAGAGAAACTTTATACAACATTGTTAATTTACTAGATAAACAAGTATTTCAAAGAGCTGTATATATTTTACATAAGTGATTTTGTATCACTGAACACATGGGGTGAAACATGACAGCTATTTATTAGGAATTTTTTTTTCTTGACAGGAAAAAGGAGTGGCATGAAATAAAAGATGGCCATGGAGATGTAGCTATGTTGGTTGTATCTTATTCATCTCCAAACCGGGTAATAATGAACATATGCACTTCATGTGCAAGTCTAGGAAATAAAAATAAAATGTATACTGAGAAGTTAAAAGGCCATCTGACTGTGCAATACTGTCTGGTCAAGCACAGCGTTTAACCTATTGCTATACATGACAAATGCTAAAATTTAAGCTTTTATGTTTTGGTGAAGAAACTGCAATTTCCATACTGGTTATTGATTCAATATAGTTACATGTTGACAGGCAGCTACATGATTTCTTATGATATTCCTTGACAAACATACCAGCTCTTATCTATATTTTAAATGGGTTAAAATTTGGAGCATTAGAATAGCATTTCTTTATTAGCCAACCATTTTATGCAAATGTAATTATAGCTTTTCTTTCTCTATGTTTGAACTGCTACAACAGTTGGGCCCATACACAGAATCCATGCTTACAATAGATATACTCCACCAATTGTCCTCAAAGTACAATATGCATCCTGGCTGCTATAATGCTACCTCTTGGGAAATGTCTGAAATTCATTGTTGGCAGGATTACAAATTCAGAAAAATCTTTGCTTCTACTATTATATACAGAGATTTCCCTATAAATATATAAAAAATACATAACACATAAAGTATGAGCTTGAGTATGCTTTACTTGCTTGCTTGAGTATGCTGCCCTTCATATCGGGCTTAATTTTCAAACCAGTGCCCAGAAGAGTGGAATATGCATGGTGAAGCATTAATAAATATCAATAATTTAACAGAAATATGCTAATTGTTGACATGCTCTTCCCTTTGTAGAAATACTGAATAACTGTAATTAGTTATGACCATAGTATCAAAAATCTATCAGGAGATTATGAATGAAATGTTTCAGGTAACAGAAACACTGCAGTCAATTTTTAGGCCAGAAGTATTTTTTCTTTCTGTAATTACTTCTTGACTCCCTAGCAACATCATGGGCAGCCATCTCTACTCTGTGAAAAATACCAGTTTTAGGAATAATTGCTTTAGGTCTTTTCTTTTCCACTTATCACAAACCTACTGACTTAATCTTTGTTGAAATTTCTCATGAATGTTAATGCTGTCTATCTATATAGTTGGTGAGTCAATCCATATAGGAGGCCAATGGCTGACTTCATAAAAATCTATTAACACTATACAACTAGTTCCCAACTAATACAGGAAGATTTTTAAGTAATCTATTTGGGGAACAGTTATAAAATTGGAAACCTCAACTATTGGCATAACTAAATCTCTTTGGCATGCAAAAAAAATAAAAACAATACAAAACCAGAAAAAAAAAGCCCTGGAAGAAACACAATTCACCCTTCCCCATGCCCCACCCTCCATCTTCCTTTTTATGAGGGAAGTAGGCCAAAAACTGCTTTAAATTCTAGACTACCCCAGAATATAATATTCTGCTTCTTAGGGTAGCTTCAGTTTAGGTCTTCCTCTTTAAGGAAGTTAGTAAACAATTAAGTTATCCTAGGTGGCTTTGTGAAGAAATATACATACTCTTTACTGATATTTTAAGGAAAAATACCACTATTATTCAGGGATGCAGTTGAACCCAGAGTTCTGGTATAGTTGCTTTGCTTTGCTGAAGGGGGAAGAATCCCCAGGGACTGTGAAAATGGCAAGAGAAACAGGGGAATTAGAGCAACACCCACCTCACTCAAGAAGTGGCTGTGGGATCAAGAGTCTGAACTGGACCTGAACATATTCAAAACACCAGGATTTTTCCAGCCCAGACCCTAATCCCTGGTACTGCCTGGAATAGACTTGGCTTCTGGGGGTGTGCTGCCCCCTAGGCCCCTTGGGTCTCTTTCGCTGGACTTTCACATCCTGGTGTAGTGCCACTTCGTCTTGAAAGGTAGGGGGCTTCCACTTCCTTTCTGTAAGCAAGGAAGATTGGGTACACAAGGGAGGTAAAAGGACAAGAGGGGGAATCTGTAAGCAGGGGGAAGCTCGGACAACTTAAAAGAGAAGGGATACAAAAAGCTAAAATTTTAAAAACTGTGAATAATATATAAAGTTTTATAACAAAGCCTACCTTCTTGCCATTTGGCATTTAAATTCTTCAAGAATTGAGAGTCTATTTTAGGGACTGGGCTTTTCGACAAACTCTGAATTCCTAAAGCTGCTCTTAGCTGAAAAAAAAGTTTGGTACCACTGATTTTGAAGGTCCTCTTTCTAGGCAATGAATATTACAAAAAACAGATGACACTGCTTTCCATGTTTTCTACCCCAAAATGTCAGAATGTCTAAGTAACCTGCCCATAAATATAAAGTTTCAGCCCCTTTACTCTAGAACAATGAGAAGTACATAGGAAGAGGCCTTCAAGGAAAATCAGTTGGAGAGAACTCCTCTTTATCTCTATCCATCAGAATTATTATTAATTCTACAGAAGCAGGTAGTGATACCTACTTTATTTCAATCTTTCTCCCCCATCAAAACAAATGAAAATGTAACGACTACTTTATAAATTTAATTCTATTAATTACTCAGAATTCCTGGTCCCCCTCCCCTCCAATTCTTTTCCCCTCTCTTTTCCTCCAGTTTCTATGGGAGAAAGGTCTAATGTCATTTGCAGTGGGCTAGGCTTGAGTTTAGAAAATACTATTTATTATTAGATGCCCATAAAAAAATTGTCTCCACACAAACTGGTAATTCACCTACTACCTAGGAGGTAGCACTTACTCTGATCCAGCAGCCATATCTGAGTAGGATGTATCTGGTGTGGTGACTCCCAGAGGGATTGCAATGCTCATGACGTCCGACACAGCAGAGTGGAAATCACGGGGTCCAATTAATGGAGACTGGCCACTCTGAGAGTGGGGGTGAGCCGCAGAGCCTCAACCAACATGTTATGGACATGAGGAATCCTGTCACGGAAAAGGAAAATATCTAGTAACCAGACAGATCTTTAAATTTATCCTAAATGCTACTGTTTTTTATTTATTTATTTATTTATTTATTTATTTATTTATTTATTTATTTAATTTTTATTTTTTCAATAAGGCTTTTAAAGGAATGAATATAAAACAAGTACAGCAAGGGATCTACACATTGTCCCATGTTTACTATGTATTGCATTAATGTTCCACAAAGCGAGGTAGCAAAAGTTATGTTTACTTTTAATTTCTACTTTAATTTTTTTTTCTTTTCAGGTAAAGGGAAAGTAATAGTCTGCCCAGCTCACCAATAAGTACATTTCACCCATTCTACAACTGCTCATCAAATAAAAATTTCCAGCAGCTTAGGACCTAACAAACAACTTTTAAGATATAGAATGGTTAATAAAAACATCTACTTCATTCAAGATCATCATTTAACCTCCTCAATCACCACAAATCCAGTTTTATCAGCAGCCAATAATGTTATTTCTTCCAAATTAAATATGTAAGAGATCAATTTGTTTATATCTGATTGGATATGGCTGTTTCTTATTGCCTTCTTTTGTCACAGAAGACTTTCTTTTTTTAAAACCATTTTTATTTTAACTATAATTTTGAGAGAAGATGCAATGATCTTAACAACTTTGTGAAGTAATAACCACTACTATGTATGAATAAAAACATGAACCGCAGAGTAGTTTCATTATAGAGATTACGAAGCTTTGGAAAAGCAGTAAAGATACCTTGAGTTGGTGATCATAAGCATTGGAATTTGGGAACAGAAAGACTCACAACCAAAGTATAAAAAAGTAGATTAAGAAATTGTTACAGTGCAAAGGACAAAAATGTACTTTGTATGATTTTACATTAGTGGTTTTATATTGTAAAAAGCCATGAAAAGGATGAAACAGAAAGCACTTTATGTGGGAGGGAAGAAAGTCAATATGGATTTTAAAGACCCAGATTAATGGTGACTTTTGTACAAAAAACAAAAAAAAAAGGAAAAGAAAAGAGACATGATTGATATACCAATTCATAAGACAAAGACACTAGAAAAGTTAAACAATTATACTTAAAAAAATTAAATGGAATGAAAAGTATATGATATTATGATATGAGTCAATCCCAGGGATTAATGCAAATTTTAAATGACAGATGATCTGAGATGCTTGAATCTTATTTTAACATGAAACAAATGAATATAGAAAATAAAACCAATTGTGAACAGTGAATCAGGCCAAGATTTTAAGAACACATAAAGATAATACTATTCTTTTGTGTTGTTATTTTAGAGTAACAAAACAGCTATAAAATGAGCAGTCCTCCTGCCACCTATACTTTAAAAGGGCTTGATCTCACCAATGGATCTAGGACTCTCCAAATATGGAGAGTTCTTAATCAACTGAAGGTGACATTGCTAGACTTGGGACTTAAATGAAAAGGGCAAATCTTATCTAGTGCTTCCTCACAGCTCATAAAAGAAAAGTGACTAATATAACTTTTTGCCTTTGGGCCCATTTTACACATAAATGTTCCTTTTTCCTAATGATATATCTAAACAGAGATTTAAGTAGTACATCCTCAAAGCCTCTAGGAAATTGAAATAAAATATACAAATTACAGAAGAAGGAACACATCAAATAAGTCCAAAGGGCGTAAAATTAAATATTGGGGATTGTTGGTTAAATCTCTTTCTCTAATTTTAGTATCACTGTATAATTTGAATTAAAAAAAAGAAAAAAATTAAAAAGCCCTCAGACTGCCTGGCTCCATAATAAGACAGTGTAATGATGATCATATCATCCCTGACCAATACTGGAATCTGAATCATATAAATCATGTATAGTATTTTCAGTGAAAGACAAAAAATGTTACTTGGTACCATTAAAAATCCTTTGTCACAGCCATTACTGTTATATGCCCACAAAAAAATGTAGGCTTCCAGATAAAACACAATTCATAAACCTAAGCTGATGAGTAATTTTTAAAGGCTACAGTAAAAGGAAAAGATGGAAAAATTATTTTAGATATCTCCTTAATGAATGAATGATTAATACATTCCTTAATGAAATCCCACCTCAGCTATTTGTATAGTTAAGAAATAACTTTAAGAAACATTAAGTAATTAACTACAAATTTCTGTCATGAATTGCTCTATTTTCCTTGTCTAGTTTTACTTGACTCTTCCACTCTACTGCTGAAAGCAATCATAGGTTAGCTTGACTATCTTGTTCTAAAAAATGTTTTCACAATATTGAGGCTTCTTAATTCAAAAAATAAAACCAAATTTCTCATATAATCCTGAGTAGTTCCTTCCCTAAATAACTCTGCAAAATGTAGCTATTAAAACGTTAACTAAAGAACTTTTAACAGATCATCTACACACAATATCTTCTTATTACAATTACTCTAGTTTTATAAGCCAAGACAATAAATTCCAAGTATAGTTTACCGATCTTAATAGTTATAGCTATTATTAATCTACCGTAGTTTGGAAATGTGTCCTAGAAAGACTGATAAGAATTAACTGTCTCTAGGTGGAACATTTTCAAGATATCTTTTCCTTGTTAATTTGCTTGTCTCTTCCTAACAGAATATGAACTCTATGAGGGCAGGGATTTTTGTTTTATCCTCTGCTGTAGTTCCAGTGTTCAATCAGAACAGTGCCTAGCACAGAAAGGATATTTGAGAAGTATCTGCTGATTTTTGATTGTCATCATCGTACCGTATGATTTTAGCATTCATCAAAATATAAAAATTAAAACAAATTAAAATATTTGGCTCAGTCACCTTTTTATAGACCTCTGAAGTTCCAAAAAATTATGTCAGTAGCTCTGAAGACCTAGAAAAAGTTGAGACACAAATTAGTATAGAAAAAACTAACATGGATGGACAAAGAAATCTACAGAAATAATGTTTTAATGGTAATTTTATTTGTTTCATCTCTGTATACTGTCTTGTTGACTATTCTATGCTCTATCTAGTACTATATTTTATACTTTCATCTTTATATCCTATTAAGGTCTGTAAAGCCAGACCTAAATAAAGGATAGAAAGTGAAATTCACCTGTATTTAAGAAGTGGTAAATACTTAATCATGTCACTGGATAATCCTCCTTTTCCCTTCAAATCAGAATTCTCTCCCATTTCCCAAAGGATTCCTTCTTTTTCTCTCTCCAAGGAGGTGCTTTTCTTCTCCACTAACCCTTTCCCAAATTCAGAGGCTTTTCTTTAATCGAATGTCAAATTTACCCTTTAGTCAGACAAGGACCTACTGTCACCTATTAATGCATAAATTCGTATTACTGCTTTCTTCCCCCTGACTCCATCCCACCTATATCTTCTTGTCCTACTATAGAAAAAGTGACAAAGGAAGTTATTTCTTTTTGTGGTCAACTCCATAATAGAACATGTAGAAAATAAAGCCTTAATTAACGTTCTGCCCTCCAAAAAAGGAAAGGAAAATGGGTGACGATCCAGGACCTTTAGGGGAAAAGGTGAACTTCAACATTAGTCAGAATGAAGTATTAACACCTGAAATGTTAATATATCAAATATATGAAAAGAGCTGTTTGTGGTATTTCAGTTGCCAAGGAGTAAAGAGGAAACGTACTTTATGCCGATATTTTATGGATTTCCGATTTATTAAAAATTGGAAAATAAACTACTCTTTGGAAACAATTCAAAAAGAGAATGCTAGGAATAATTAAAAGGTATGAAGGTAACAGTCAAAGAAAAAAACTAAATAAACCAGGGAAGAAGTAGACTCCTCTAGCAACAAGAACAAAGAAGAAAAGAAATGAAAGAAGAAAAAAGAAATAATTATGAGTGTAGAGCAGGGAGGGAAATAGATGCATCAGAGTTTCAATTTCATTTTAATCTATTTCTAGAACAATTCGTCAGAATCCACAGGAACACTACTATGTTCTTGGATTCAGAAGCAGAACCAGCCTATTTCCCAGTACTGAGTACTCTTTTGAAAAGTCACCATTTACAGTTTCTTAGAAAAAAGCTGTTAAATAGAAGATGCCAGAAATAGTTTATAATTACCCATCTTTTTAAATTGGGTTATGAAATGGTCAATAGTCTCTGTATTTGTCATTCTGCCAGTCTCTTCTCTACATGACTTGCCGAAAGCACAAGAATCGTGCGTGTGATCTGTCTGGGTCACTCTAAGAGAAGACAGACACAAAGTGTTTTAAAAACAATTCCAACAGAGATTTCAGAAAAAGAAATTGCATCAGCCAGGTGAGCCGGAAGCAGCTGGAAGACAACAGTCCAATAAACAGCCAATCCAGTGAAAGAAATTCAGAACAAGTCTGCTTCAGTAATCTTGTGAAGAGGACTGGCAGGAAGAGGAGTGCTGCTTCAGAAAGAGAACAGGCCTCATATGCTTCAGACAGTCTTTGTACTGAGGCTGTGGACCTTGGCCATTCTCCCAGAAATGATGCAATCCTGATGAACAAGATCTGCTGCCAGAGAAACAATTGTTAACAGCCTATGTAGACAGCAACTCAGCCAAGGAGCAATCTCTGATCAACTCTCTTCACAAACCACCAGAAAGCCAAATCTCTTCCTCATTCAGTTTCTGACAAAATGTGTAAGTAAATAAATATATATTTAGATATATATGAACAAGCCATTTTCTCAAAATGTCCCTTTGCTTTTAATTCCTTTGGCTTTACGACACTGATCATCCATCATTCACTTTTAACTAGAACACTGAGAACATTTTTACTTTTATGAATAGAATTCTTTGAGCATATTAACAGCAAGGTGTTTATAGTGAAATTTTACACTTATTATTCTTGTTCTCATAAGAAAACCTTTTGGGAGGTAGTGGCCCAATTATGAGATTTCAAAGTAAGGACAGCTATGCACTCTCTCTAATTCAGGGCCAGAAAGGTATGTTTTGTAGACATTTTTGAAATTATGTGAAACTATAATAAATATGGGTATGTCTTAGGAGAAAAAGAAAAAACCTCTTGCAGAAGCTGACATTAAAAGGTAGAAAAGGTAGGTTAAGTACTATCATCATACTTTGTAATGCTTACTTTTCTCGAGGGTAACAATATTACTTCAGATTTTATGAGAGGGTTAAAAACTCTTTTCGTCCTATTAGCCACAACTTACTATTTTAGAATCTCGCTTACAAATATCCTTAATTTAAAAATCCTCCCTAGATTCCTCAACTCCCAGACCTGACTGGTTTCTTTTTCAGAGCTTTGTTATCAAGCTCTTCACACTGCATTGTTAAAAAATTACTAGATTTTTCTCCATCACCAAATAAAAGACCCTGCATACAACAAACCTCAGCTCTCTAAACTCCAACTAATAAGACATGATAACCAAATTTCTTCCCTTAAGAAATAACCCTTAAACTAGATTCATTAAAAACACAAGCATATAAAGTATATCTTGAAGTCTATGGCCATGCCACCCTGAACAAGCCTGATCCCGTCTGATCTCAGAAGCCAAGCAGGGTTGGGCCTGGTTAGTACTTGGATGGGAGACCACCTAGGAAGACCAGGTCCTGGAGGTGTAAAAAAAAGAGATTGTAAACTGACAAGGTCCATGCAATCTGTGAGTGAAGTCAACCAAGAGTTGCCTCGCCTAAAAAAAAAAAATTAATTAAAAAAATAAAATATATCCTGAAATCAATATTTTCAGCCCAATCTACTATTAATAATAAAAATTAACAGATATATGTGTTTTATCTATACCATCAACTTGTTAGAGAACTAATATGGCATCTGCATTATATGCTTATTTTTCACCTCCAACTCAAATTGAAATATTAAGGCAAAAACAGTGTTATTGCACTGTAACAAATCACTTTTACCTTGGGAGAAGAAAAAAGTACTATACCTTATTAGGAATTAGGAAATTTGAGTTCTAGCCTACAACTTAGTTTGGCTGTAGAAAAATCACTTTTTATAGATGAATCTTAAATTCCTCAAAATAAATCTTTAGTAGCCTTTTTCTGCTCCAAATTCTTATGATTCCTAGTACTGTCTTAGGCATTTCATGCCTCAAAGTCTCAATTTTCTCATCTGTAGAATAGAAAGAATAATACCTGTCCTGCTGACTCAGGTGCATATGGACTTCATTTGTAGCAAATACGAGTTTAAATGGCTTTTTGAAACCTTTAAAAATATATGTGAAGAAAGAGAAGCTGCTACTAACATTCTGAATGTGGCTAAAAATTATTTTCACTCTTCTCCAACAGTGTATTTCAATCTTGCTACAGTAAATAATGTGAGAACATATGTAGGAAACATTAAAAAAAATAGTGCAAGAGAGAGAGGTGATAAGCATTAGAAGAAACAAGTAAGAATTATTGGAAAACCAGAGATGAACTCTAAGAAAAGAGAAAGTGCTCAGAGATCTGATGAAAAGTTCATATAATTGGGATAGTATAAATTCTAAGTTAGTCTTATACGTTGAGGCAAGTTACTGTAGGCAAAGGATCTATAAGAAGTTTAGGGCGGAAGAGAAAAAAGAAAAGAGAGAAACACTGGGGTTAACAATTAAGAGAGACTAAATAAATATTGTCATTTAGTAATTTAGAGTGAAGATTAAAGTTTTCCTTCCTCCCACCTCTTCTGCAACACTTGCTCGTCCCTTGGCAACTTTGCCTAAATTTATACTCCCTCTAGGGGCTGCTGGGCTTGGCGCAACAAACCAATAACTATAAAAGCTCAAATAAGTTTACCAGACTAGGAGGTAATTAAAACCCAGTTTAAAAAAATATATCCTATTTTTGTCCGCAGTAAGAATTTCTTCCCCTATGAAAAATTTCGTTAATGGCAATATTATAGAGGCCAAGACATACTTACTTAGGTGTAACTGGAAGGGACGGGGAGTGGTGGTACAATCCATAAATAATGAAACTAAATATGTGCTACGATCTTAAATTAATTTGCCACTGAAGAAAAAATTTTACTTAGAACTCATTTAACAATGATAAACATATACGAATTGCTAAACTAACCAAGAATTGGACTTTATCCTTAACAAGAATCAGAAAAATTTTAGGCTTCTAAGTATTAAATAAAGATGACACCCTCAAAGAACTTTGATTTGCCTCATTAAAGAGCTATACTCTCAAGAATTTCTGAAGGTTCTGTCCTACTGTGTTTGGAGCCTTCAAACATGCTTTAGAAACATGTAGCACATCAGATGGGAAAAGAACCTCTCATATCTCTCTGTTTGCCTCCTCTTTCCAGACCTTTTTCATTTTCAAACCCTGAAATGGGAACCAGATTTACTCCAGATGAAGTAAGTTATACACAATTATAAGGCATTAATATGTTATACTTTCTATAGTTGAGGCAAAATTTTCTCCAGTTGATAAAAAATTTAGTTTTAAGATTAAAATCTAATTCATTGTTTTACATATGAAGAAATAGGGCCATAAATGTATTAACTGGAAGGAGTCATACATAGTGCTGGAGTTCAGAAAAAAAATTAAGATTTTAATATATAGTTTCTATTTATTAATTACTACTTACTTTAGATAGCGATATCTGAATTAAAACAAAAAATTTTAAATTAAGCACCAATTATTGGTGCTACATAATAAAAACGAGTCAGGGTTAAAATTTCTGGCTCTCTTGGGACTTAAATCATCTAGATTTGCCAATTTTCTTTCATCCTTTCATCCTTTCATCCTTTCATCCTTTCATCCTTCCTTCCTTCCATCCATCCATCCATCCATCCATCCATCCATCCATCCATCCATCCATCCAATCCAAAGTAACTGCTATGTGGAAAAGCTATGTTAAGTGCTATTTCAAGATATGTCTCTTATCCAAAAAGAGGGTAGGTAATTTGCAAACACTTTAGGTTTGCCTATGTGACCCACAGCACATTTTCATAACCGTGAAGGGGAAAAAAAAATCCTAAAGTATGCCTCTACAATTGAGTCATTCTAAAGAGAAAATGACACGCTCCTCCCCTCCTCCAAGAAAACCCTGAACTACTCTATAGTTTACCAGTGACACAGAGAAGTCTTCTATGGAAACGGATTATAAATCTCTTAAAAGTGTTTAGACAAAACTTACTGACTAGTCTCATGAAAAATTCTGTTAAGAAAGAGGGAAAAACAAAGATGAACAGAACTGATCATACATGTTATGATTATTTGTCAGACCAAGTGGCTAAGTATAAAACAATAAAGGAACATAAAGCTTAATAATCCTGATGTGCACATTAGGATTCCCTTCCCCTCCCCATAACTGTATCTTTATTATTATTATAAAATATATGCTGTAAAAATTATAAAATTACAAAAGCATAAAAAGTAGAAGTGAAATTCTTACAAACCCACTTCCCAAAGATATTCCAGATAAAATAACCCTACTGTTCTATAATCTGCTTTGTTCAGTTAGCAATGTTTTAGACATCTTTCTATACGCAAAGATGTAAAATTTACTTCTTTTCAATGAAGGCACAGTACTATATCTTATGGATCTACTTAAGTCAATCCTCTGCAGATAAATGTTTAGACTATTGCTAATTTTCCATAACATATGCAACACTGGACCAAACAGTATGGACGCCTTTGTCCACAGGTGCATAAACAATTTCTTTAGGACACATTCCTAGAAGTGGAACTATTATAATGACAGAAGCATATTTATTAGTGATGCTGAACCACACAATCACACCTTTCAGGAAGTAAAAACCAATTTTACACTCCTACAAATAGTGGGAAGGCCACATTTTCTCATAAGGTTTAAAATAATTTCAATTCTTTCCTCACAGTCTTTTGATTAGAAAACTCTCTACATTTTAAGAGAAAACCCTAAAATGAAATTTAATTGTAATTTCTTATTCTGGGACACACCTACTGACTGGATGTGCTGTTGTGTTCTAAAATTCTGATATACTAAACAGGAGATCTCAGTAGCTTTCACTAAATTTAGGGTGGGATCTTCAAAATAAAACCTAGATAAAGCACTATTTCAGAACCAAAGTATTTTCTTATGGTTGTCCCATGGGATAACTTTTCATTCTTTTAATAGAGTGCACCAACCTCTAAATTTCTTTTCCCAGTAATGGGGAAAAAAAAATCTGTAATCTAGCTGGTTATCTGTAGGGTCCTCACTGAAAAATGCAAGTAATCTAGAAAATCTGAGCTCTTTGGTTTCTAACAGGTTATCAAAATTGTTTTAGCAGTTCTGCCTTAGTAGTATAAAATATGTCTTCACTTTAAATTATCCTTGGAAAGAGAAGAAACTCTGAAACTGTAGGCTTGTCAATACTAATTTACCATTAGAAAGAGCCAAAAAATTAAGTTTTGTGCTGTAGCTACAAATTCATTTGGTATATTCCATTATGACAACCACAGGGTCCAAATTTGAGTCCTGGAGAAATGAGGCAAAAGCATCTTCTTGCTCAGCTGGCACCAGCACCTAACTAAGAGCCTGAATGCAGAGCTATTCTTTTCCCTTTGAAGTGTTTCACAGACTGTCATATCCATCCATTTACCAACACTACTCACCTTATGATTTCAAGATTACATTAAAGCAATGAACTGGTCTAACTCTAGCCTCTCAACTTTGCAATCTATTCTTCATTACCTTTCTGGAGCAGAACCTTGATCGTTATCATGCCACTATTGGGACTCTACAACGGCTTGCTCTCTTAATTGTCTACTGGGTTAAGTGAAACTCCTTTGCCTAAATGGATTAAGACTTTCTTTGTTAATTACTTAAACTGTTTCTTCTCCAAAATTTTGTTCACACTATGTATCCTGTCTCACACGCCATTTTTTTCATCTTTAAAAAAACTATTCTGAAAAATGTCAAACACACAAAATCGAGAAAACCCTATAATTAACTCACAGACTCTACCTAGCTTTAATCAACAATCAACTTATAGCCAATCTTATTTCATCTGTAACCTCTCCTCTTCGACAGAATGTTATAATAAATTCCAGAAACATCAGCTGTACACATCCCATTGCTGAGTGGAGGTGTTCCTTTTTTATCTTAAAAATGGGTGAGAGTGGTCTGTGTATGAGAGGTCTTAATGACAGGGAAAGGCAAGCCATCATTCTTTTGCAAAAATTAAGATGGATAATGAGCTTACTGCTCAGTAATGTTTATGCTTTACAATTATACACTTATGGCTATTAAAAATGCTTAATCATTTTTCCTTAACAAAAAAAGAATCGCTGTAAGCAATTACTTTTTTGACAAGAGTTTGTCGATAATAAATTCTCTTCTGTTTGTAGGAATGCAAATTTCTTCTCATAGCAGTGTAACTGCAAGTATACCCATGACCCAAGCTGTGACACAGCATGTCTTATGTATGCTCTATATCAATAAATGAAAATGGACAAAACACAGAAGAAACACTCCAAAGCAGGTAAAGTGTAATGGTCCATAAACCTGTGTATTAAAGACAAGGACAGATTACATCATAGAACCAATGGCTTATATCCAAGGTAGTGACCAGTTGGTCAGCTTATTTTTAGTGAGTAGATTCTTAGAATAGTAGGGGAGTCTCAGAGTAATGACAAACTTAGGGTAAAAAGGCTCACCAACTCAACTGAGGCACTTTCCAGTTAAAAAATAGCTCAGAAATAATAGTGTCACAGAACAAAAACATTTGGGGTGTGTATGGATGATTCCTATTTGAACCACAAAGCACATAAACCTTAAGGTTCAGTTAGTAGAAAATCGCCATAAATCAATGTCAATGTGTGTGTGTGTACACACATACATACACTACTACACATTCTATTACCAATTACTCACCAGAAGTTATATTGATAATAAAATTAAACTTAGAAGAATTTGTAATTTAAAAAGTAACAGTGATAGAAGACAACGATGAACTAAAAAAGCAGAAAACAATACATCGATATACAATGTTTTGCCTAAGCATAAAACTGGACTGTATTTATTCATATAGTATGTTACTAAGTAAAATGAATCTTTGGAATGATGAATACATTATTTCCCTAGAAGCCCTAGAGGATGAACTAACTAGCTGGTGGTTTGTTATGAGATCCAAGAACTTCAAGAGTTCCCATCATACAAAACATCAAAATACTGTAAAAATTTTCTCTGGAGATCTTAATAAGAAAAATGATTTAAAAACCATGATATAGATGCTCATCTCTGGTCTAGTTTCAGTAAACATTTCAGCTATATTTAGGCCAAAATTCTCACTCATTAATTAATACTTAGAATGTATTAGTGCCAGGACACTAACAAAACAGTACTCTTTAGTTAGTGATACAACTGGCAGAGCAAGTTGCTCCAAATTCTTATGCAAAATGAAATCACAAACATACATGACACTAAAATTTCTGTTATTTTGTCTCCTTTAATCATCTCTGTTGGTTTTCCTGTCATATCAGAGTCTGACTCTAAGCAAAACCCAGAATTCTAACTCTGAATAGAGTAAAACGCAAAGGATTTTAGGATTTCCCTACTATTTTCCCTTTTTAAGATATCTTCTATTTACAAATTTAATCTTTCCTGAGCAAAATATTTCTAAATGCTGAATAGTAATTTTGTTTTGAATACTGTACTTCTTTTTCTGGCATTTGGCAACCAATATAAAAAGTAAGATTTTTTTTTTAACCCTATGCTCCAGATTATGACAAATCTTGTGTATTCTACCACTAATAACTCAGAGTAGTGGTTCCCAATATTTTGGGGAAAAAGGAAAGCCCTTTAAAAGTGCAAAAATTTTGGTAGAAGAAATGGGCAGAGGAGTCAAAAGGCAGAAACTTCTAATTATAAAATAAATAAGCCACGAGGATGCAATGCACAGTATGGTGACTATAGTTAATAACACTGTATTGCATATTTGAAAGTTGCTCAGAGTAGATCTTAAAACTTCTCATCATAAAAAAAACTTTTTTAGGGAATCTTGTAAGATGATGAATGTTAACTAGACTACCGTGATCATTTCACAATGTGTATACATAGTGAATCATGTTGAACACCTGAAACTAATAATATGTCAACTATATATTTAAAAAAATTTTTTTGAAAATGAGACCATTAGGGTGGGCCTTAATCCAGTATGACCAGTGTCCTTACAAGAAGAGGAAATTGGGACACGTGAAGAGACACTGAGGGGATGTGTGCGCACAGAGAGATAACCATGAAGAGGCAGCAAAAGGGCAGTCACCTACAAGCCAATGAGAGAGGCCTCAGGAGAAACCAATCCTGCTTACATCCTGATCTCAGACTTCTAGTCTCAGAAAAAAAGCACAAAAATTTTAATCTCTTGATTAGGATAAAACATTAAAAAATATACTATTATAACTTTTGCAACTGAGGTTCCTGGCCCACAAAGTACCAAGGTCCAAGAATAATTACAGACAACTGACAATACTTCTGTACAAGATCCTTTCGTTTTAAGTCGTTAAGAACCATTACCTATTTCATTATAGTAGGGGTCCCCAACCAACGGGCTGTGGACCAGTGGGTCCATGGCCTGTTAGGAATTGCGCTGCAAAGCAGAAGGTGAGCAGTAGGCCAGTGAGCAAAGCGCCATCTGTATTTGCAGCTGCCCCCCAGGGCTAGCACCACTACCTCTGCTCAACTTCAGATCATCAGACATTAGGTTCTCACAGGTGCACTGGGCCATGGTGCCAGAAAGGTTGGGAACTGCTGCATTACAAGACTACATAATTTTTACTCTGGTAAACATATCACGTGATACTAAGGGCGACAAAAAAAGGGGAACAAAGAAGATTCCTGCCTATAAAAGTATCCCTGCCTTTGACCTAGTGGGCCAAATCACCATGAAGGCCCTGCCCTGTTAAAGCAACATTGTCTTCACACTCATCCCTGAAGTCTAAAAAAAAATTACATGACCCATGGCTCTTCACTAAATTTAGAATTTAAGAATCCACTAAGATTCAATATTGTTTCACGTTGTGAATTCTCTTTCCCTATATATATATGAAAGAAAGAAGAAAACCAACTAGGCTCTCCATTGGCCGTAGTATCAATATTCCAAAACTGATCCTTGGTATAACTGGTTTATATTGCAGATTTCAAACTTTGAACACACATGCTTTTATGAATTTCTTCTAATTCTGCTTTCATGAACTCAAAGGAGACAGTATTTGCCTGATTGCCTCTTTGAGGGATCTATAACAAATGTTTGACTATTACAATAAAAACACCAATTTACAAGCCCCCCAAAAAGTTTTAAAGATCAATGTTTGGGAGCTGCCTTATTCTACTGAAATATGAATTCCTTTAGGAAGTCTTATCTGACTTTTAAATCCGTTATTAATGTCTTCTGTTTTACAAAGTATCTTCTTATGGAAAAAATTATTGAGTTTACCACCCACACCTGAGAGTGTAATTATGCCAAGTTAATACAAGTAAAACTAAGTACGTTTCAATTTTAGTAGCAAATTTATTTGAATTTTCAAAAATAAAAACTGAAATTGCGTATCATTTCTGTATCAGAACAAGTACATTCACTGTATGCTTTGTGGTGGTTTGCAAACGGACTCAATAGGTCAAAGGGATGTATCTTTTCAGCCCAAGAAGTATCAATTGAGTCTATATCTTGTTCCCTAATGAACCAAATCCTGGAGTACCTGTAGTTCTTAACTTTTTTGAAAAGTGACACAGATTTCTTTAAGAATCGGACAGGGCCATGAACTTTTTCCTCAGAAAAATGCAGACAAAACTTGTAAACTTCTAGGGATTTGTAGGCCTTTGCTCTATACCCTTTCCTGAACTGCTGATAGTCTGGGATAAAGGAAGCCCATAAGTGACTGACCGGTAAGGTATGGGTGATTGAAAGAGAGGCCCATTAACTTTTATAACCAGAATTTATAATTACTCTAGTAGGGGATAAAGCCCCCCCCAAAACTCATTTATTTTTGCCTTTCTCTATCCAGATTCAGGAGCCTCATACAATTCTAGGCAAAAAAAATCCTAAAGAAAAAGGTCCATACTACAGATGAGTAGCAGTGCCCCAAGTCAAGAGGACAGGAAAAGTTACAGATTATATTGGTGGAGGTGCAAGTCTCTTTAATTAAGATAACTGGGTATAGTGAAAAGATTCTGGAATCATAGGAAACTTGACTCACCTCTTACTAGTTGTGTGGTCACTCTGATTAAGTCTGTTCATTTGTAAACTACCCCATGGCACTACTTTGAAAATTGAGATAACACTCATAAGAGAATCTACCAAGATATATGGCACATTGCAAGCACCCAACTGCTGGTATGCTGGGTTACAATATTAAAGAAGTGAACAGAGAGTATAATGAAGGCAAATAGGTAATACTTTCTGTTTCCAAGGCAATAATATGAAGTGAAGGAAAGGAATCTACAGTTTGAGTCCCAATAGTAATTTGCCAAACTCATTAATATTGAGACTTGCTAACAGTCACAGAATAACTTTCACTCAGTCAAATACCCTATTAATAATTTTCTTTTAAAAATCTCAACTGTTTGGCATTGATTTGATATTTATAAGATACCTTTTCAGGAATTCACTCATCTCATGAAATAAAATCCATTGTATACTGAACATACTGTTAATTTACCCATTTGAGTCCTCGATATTCCTGTCAAGAATGCTTTCCAGAATCTGTACAGACTTCCTTAAAATATTAAAATTTCCTTTTAGTATAGAAAGTTATTACATACTAACATAGTCACTCTATTCTTCCATTGATTGGAAATATCCTGTGATAGTCACAAGAGGAATTGGGCTCAGAGGGCAAGGAGCACCAATGACGAGAGACTGAAACATCTGAGTACGTTTAATAGTCTGCTTTAACAAGATCCCTAAAAGCCAAGCCAAGTCTATAGATGTTTTTATTTTAAACTTAAAATTTCAAACAAGTATAAAAGTAAAATTTTATAAAGAACTTCATTTACTCATCATTGTTTGAACAATTACCAATTCATATCCAACCTTGTTTCATATATTACCTCTTCTCCATTCTAAAGCAAACACCAGCAATATATCATTTCAACCATAAATATTTTAGCACATCTGTCGAAAAGATTCTTTTAAACAAAAGAACGTGTGCATTTTAGTTCCTGTTTTCTTTTGCAAGAGGGACAATAACTCTAGCCCACCATTTTGTTCTTTCCTAGAACTCTATATCTAAAATAACTAGATAGGTAAGTAATATGGTATAATGAAACATTCTGGAAGCATAAGGACTTGCTATCCAATCTGAATTCATTTTTGCATTCCTCAAACTCATTTTAATCCTAAAGTATTAAAAACAAACAAAACTTCTAAATCACTGAAGAAAGGGGAACACTTCCAAACCCCTTTTATGAGACTAGCATTACCCTGATACTAAAGCAAAAAACAAAAACAAAAACAACCTCCCCCCACAAAAAGCTACAAAAAAGGAAAACTACAGAACCATATCCCTTGATAAACACAGATGCAAAAGTCTGCAAAAAAAGCTTAGCAAACTATAAACTCAACAGTACATTAAAAGGACCATACAACATGATCAAGTGGAATTTATTCCTGGGATAGAAAAATGTTTCTACTACTCAATTAATGTGATACACTACATCAACAAAATAAAAAATAAAAATCATACGAACATCTCTATAGATGTAGAATACGCATGACAAAAATGAATATTTTTTCATGATAAAAATTCTGAACAAATTAAGTACAGATAGAATGTACCTCAACATAATAAAAGCTGTATATGATAAATCCAGTTAACATCACACTCAATGGTGAAAAGCTGAAAGCTTTTGATTAGTAACAAGACAAAGATGACCACTCTAACCACTTCCATTCAATAGTATTTAAAGTCCTAACCAGAGCAATTAGGCAAGAAAAAGAAACAAAAAACATCCAAATTAAAAAGAAGTAAAACTATCTCTGTTTGCAGGTAACATGGCACATCTAGAAAACACTAAAGATTCCACCAAAAACAAAACAAAAACAGAAAACTGTAAGACCAAACAAATTCAGTAAAGTTTCAGGATAGAAAAATCAACATACAAAAATAAGTCATGTTTTATATAAACTATAAGAAAGAGAAAGGGGGTGGCACCATAGTGTAGTGGTTAGCACGCCTGCTTTACACGCAGAAGATCCTGGGTTTGCACCCCAGGTGGAGCCACGAACCATAGATGCCCCGCCTTCATAGATTCAGTTTTTAAGGGGAAATGGCAACATCCATAGGACAGGGGTGGAAGTGGGGGGAGAATAAATAAAAACCCCATTTACAATAGCATCGAAAAGAATAAAATACTTAGGAATATATTTAACCAATGAAGAGAAAGATCCGTACACTCAAAACTATAAAACACTGATGAAAAAAATTGAAGACACAAATGAATGGATATTCTTTGCTTGTGAATTAAAAAAATCAATATTGTTAAAATGTCCACACTACCCAAAGTGATCTATAAATTCAATCCCTATCAAAATTCCAATGGTATTTTCACAGAAATAGAAAAAAATCCTAAATTCTTTTTATGGAATCATAAAAGATCCTGAATAGCTAAAGCAATCTTGAAAAGGAACAAAGCTGGAGCATCACATTTCCTGATTTCAAACTATACTACAAAGCTATAATAATCAAGACAGATGACATACTGGCATAAAAAGAAACATACAGATCAGTGAAGCAGAACAGAGCACTCAAAAATAAATCCATACATATATATTGTCAATTAAGTTTCTGACAAAGGTGCCAAAAACATACAATGGGTGCTTGAAATAGTGGATTTAATTAACCAATGTCACCATGAAAAAATTAAAACATAAATACAAGTGAAAAAATATATACAAAGGGGAAATGATAGTCTCTTCAATAAATGCTGCTGGGAAAACTGAATATCCACATGAAAAAGAATGAATTGGACCACTATCTTATACCACACACAAAAATGAACCTGGAATGGATTAAAGACTTGAATATAAAACTTGACGCCATATGACCCCTAGAAGAAAACAATAGGTGGTAAGGTCTTTGACACTGATCTTGTTAATGATTTTTTGGATTTGAGAACAAAAGCAGGAATAAACAAGTGGGACTACACCAAACCAAAAGCTTCTGCACAGCAAATGAAACCATCAACAAAATGGAAGGCAATCTATGGAATGGGAGAAAATATTTGCAAACCACATATTCAACAAAGGGTTAACATTAAAAATATACAAGGAACTCATACAACAGTGAAAACAACAACAAAAAATTTAATAAATGGGTGAAGGACCCAAATAAATATTTTCCCAAAAAAGACATAAAAAGGATCAACAGGTCCTTGAAAAGGTGCCCAACATCACTAGTCATTAGGGAAACCAAAGTCAAAACCACGATGAGATATTACCTCACACCTGTCAGGATGGTTATTATCAAGAAGACAAGAGATAGCAAATGCTGGTGAGGATGTGGAGAAAAGAGAACCTCTGTACACTGTTGGTGGTGACATAAAACTGGTACAGTCACTATGGAAAACAATATAGAGGGTCCTCAAAAAATTAAAAATAAAACTACCATATGATCCAGCAATCCCATTTGGGAGAATAAATCCAAAGGAAACAAAATCACTATCTCAAAGAAATATCTGTCCTATACTCCTATGTTTATTAAAACACTATTCATAATAGTCAAGGTATGGAAACAAGTGTCTCTCAAAAGATGAATGGATTAAAAAAATGATGTCTATCTATTTATGTATAATGGAATATTATTCAGCCATAAAAGAAGGAATTCCTTCCATTTGTGACAACATGGATGAACCTGGAGAGCATTATGCTAAGCCAGAGAAAGACAAAATAATGCATGGTATCACTTACATGTGGAATCATTTTTAAAAAATAAATAAATAAAAATAAAAATCCACTTATAGAAACAGAGAGTAGATTGGTGGCTGTCAGGGGCTGGAGTGTAAAAGAAATGAAAGGTTAGTAAAAGGGTACAAACTTTCAGTTATAAAGATGAATAAGGTCTGAGATCTAATGTATAAACACAATAATCATAGTTGGTAATTGTTATGTATTGTAGAACTGAAATTTGCCAAGAGATTAGAATTTAAGGGTTCTCACCTCTCCAAGAAAGGGTAAATACATAAGGGATAATGTATTAGTTACCTAAATTGTTGGAATCCTTTCATTATGTAGATGTATATCAAATCATCATATTGTACACTGTAAATATATTATAATTTTGTCAAGTATGCTTCAATAAAGCTAAAAAGAAAAAACACTAAACACCTGAACTAATGAGCAATCTGGTGTTACATAGCACTATCTGAAGGCACTTTTAAAAGGCAGGTGTATCTTAAAATTCTAGAGTTAAAAAATTCCTTTAACAGTTGTCAGTATATACAGTGCCCACAAGTCACTTCAAATAAAAGTGTCTAATAATGTCTGAAAAGCACCTTGGATCCTGAAAAGAAACTTTGTTTCCTTAAAGCTTCCTTATCTATTAAGGTGTTC
Organism: Rousettus aegyptiacus; assembly: GCF_014176215.1. NCBI lineage: Eukaryota > Metazoa > Chordata > Mammalia > Chiroptera > Pteropodidae > Rousettus > Rousettus aegyptiacus. Next base: position 119,643,585 of record NW_023416307.1, on the reverse strand, counting down.
AATGTGATTACAATATGGTTACTAAGTGAAATTTACAAAAACTAAGCCCTGAAAAATCTGAAAGCGAAATGAAAAAAATTTACCTTACTGTGTATTGAGCTGGCGGCACAGTCACATAGAACTATTCCAAGTGATTTTAAAACATTGTAATTTGACTGTATATTTTTAGAGGGGCATATCCTAAGGGTAAAAACAAACAACACACTTTCCAGTAATCATACTGTCCTGAGATTCTAAAACTGCTGTGTGTATATTGTGGGCTAAAGCGAACAGTAATTACATTGATGTTAGCAGAAACTAGAATTCTGGGCATGGAGAAAAGAGTAGGTTTATGTAAATATAAAATACTGAATTTGATATGAAAGTTATCAAACACCAACAACTTCTATTTTAAAAAAAGAAACAAAAAAGAGGAAAGAAAAGAAACTGCTTTTAGTTATGTCCTCTGAAAAGGTCTGGAAAAAAGGACCAACTCAAGCAATGAACACTTGTAGCACTCAGATTATGGTCTCTAAGTACCATTTCTACTAAAAAAAAACTTCCAGAGTTTTGCAAAAACAAATAATTCTAGGTTTGGGCAGGAAATGTAAAAAATGATCCTGGAACATTCTGTCATATGAAACAGCAAGGAACCAATTTTTAAAAAAAGCAAGCCAGGAAGCGATTGAGAATGAATAAAAAAGACTTCGGAGCCAAGAGCCAAATGTGGGACAATCTGAATGTCAAAAATAATAACTGCGAGTAACCGAAACACATCAAATATCCTTAAAATCGTAACAATAATAATAATAGTACTTCATTGATCACCTTTGGAGGTTGCTAGGTTACCAACTCATTATTTTGAAAACTTGTACGAGGCAAACTGTATCTTAAGGTAACTATTTTTCTGTTTTAATTTCTAATCTGGTAAATCTCTATATAACCCACACAAACAAAGGCTCTTTCAGACCTTCAATTTTTATAGAGTTAAATTTAAGAATGGCTGACATAGGCAATAAATATCAACAGCTGCTTCACATTACATAGACAAGTAAACATAATGTAACTCAATGGAAGTACACAGTAGTCTTATAAAGTATATTTGCAATGGATCTAATCACTAATTTATATGAAATACAGGAGGGAGGGTCATCTAATAGAATATATTAAACGACACCATGTAGATGTAACTTCAAAGATCCAAAGAAGAGGAACTTTACGTGATGATAAATTCATTTAACAAGTATATCATATAAAAAAGACAAGGAGAATCTATAAATTACAAAGAATCAAATGTATCAACCAAGTACAATGTATAAACCTTACCTTGATCAAATAGATGGTTTAAATATATTCCAAAGGGAGTCGATTTTTCTATTTCCTCTATTCTGTTGTATTTGAATTTTTTTATAATAAAAAATTAATCAAATCTATACCTCTCCCATCATCAACTAAAAGGAAAAGGCTTAATTCTAAAAACTCCTTATGTGGAAACAGGGGTTCAGAGAGGCCAACAGATAAATCCTAGCAGAGAGGAGAGTCAGAAGAGCTCTCTCTATAAAAGAAAAATGGGTTGATACATAGTAACAAAAAGTTCCATGATCCTCTATAATTAGGGTGAACATATAATTTATGATCCAAACTTGGGCATTTTTGAGTGAAAGGGGAGCTATTACTAATTATGCGGTAGGCATAAACCGGGATTGTCCCATGGAAACCAAGACATATGGTCACTCAATAAAAGATGAAAATTTTAAATCATTTTCACAAAAGATACTCAATTATTAGGGTAACTAATTTGCATAGAAACACATTCCTAATATTAGAATTTTCAGAAAAACTAAGGTATTCTACAAAAAAAAAAACTACTTTTCATCTCCTTTGCTTGTCAGTTATTTCATAAAACGAGATATGTCTACTTCTTGCTGTTTAGTGTTGTCTGCAAACTTCCAGCAATTCCTTTTCATGATAAACTATGAGAGGAAAATTACACTTATCCAGAACCTTGCTTCTCTAAAAAGTACATGTCGTCCCATAGGCCTCCACACATGAACCAGTCAGATTCCTACTCAATTTCTGAACGGTTACCTTATTCCTAGCAACACTTCAAATCTTAATAGCTTATGGGTTAAGTAAGGACAAGTTGTGGTAAAAACATCTGGGTCAGGTCAACCAGCCTAGGCTTCAAAGTAAGAGCCATGGTGCTGGCATTATTTACCTACTTGGTCTAAGTGGTATAGCTACAAGTAACTTCAAAGCTCTGTATATGATGCTAGCATAATTTTCTTTTCTTTTTTCTTTTTTTTTGCATTTTCAGTAAATACCTGATTTTAAAAATCTGATTATTGCTTATATGATGTACCACCTGTTAAGGTGACTAGTTTAAAATGTGAATCCATTTCATTGATTTTTAAATCTTGGGTAAACTTTTTCAATAAAAGTAACCTAAATATGTTTAACTATTAGGTACAATATTAGTCTCATCCTAAAATATGCATTAACACTATGTCAATCTACTCATATTTGGTTCTATTACTAAGCTACGTCATTAAAGTTCTAACTCCCATAAATAAAACTAAATCTGTCTAGCAAAACCAAAAATAATTAAAAAGGGAGATCAAAAAGTTGGACTTGCTCCTATATTTTTTTCAGATGTTATTTTTTTAAAAAAAGTCATTCCACTTAATATTTTTCAGCATAAAGACATTTAACTCACATGGCTATAGCAGTTTGCACCACAGATACTGAGACAATAAAAATTTATGCATTCATACAATAATCTAGTGCTGAACTGGACATGCAATCAATCATACTGCCTCAAAAGCCTTCTCTTCGTTCTGTTTTAGGTTAAACTCTTTTGTCTTTGTAACTAAAATGAAGTTTTTTTTTTTTTTTAAATATGCCCCAAGATTCTATCCCAAATAGGATCATAACAACATTTTTAAAATAACTGTATGTAACTGTAGCTCTTCCCTTTCTGTCTGGTTTCTCTTACAAAACAAGTCAACCTTCAACTCAACAGCTATGTTAATAAAGGAAAAGGTAGCATAAATGCAGAAGCAGTCTAATTGCCAACAGGTCCTTCCAGGTTCTTCCTTATAAGTAAAACCTTCCTTAGATACCAAGACTGCCCAAACAGTTGATTATTAACCGCAGATCATCCTCCTTCAAAGAACTGAGAGAGTACAAATTTTGTGTGTTGTGGCATGCAGAGACTGGTGGAAGGAAACAGATTTTTGCAAAAGGCCAGAGATCGTAACAGGACAGAAATAAAAAAAACAGGGAGATGGAGTGGGGGCGACAACCACCTCATAAAAAATGACAAACAACTGGTGCAAATATAAAACACTGAGATGAATTTGGATATATATTAAAATTACAGGTCAACATTATTAAATGTGTTAACATATTAGAACAGTCTAACCAGATCATAATTTCTAAGAATTATGAAATAATCCTCTTACTATATTCAGTAGTGCACATACCTTATTAGTTTACTGAATTTTATTTGAGTTTTCACATTTCAGAAGAGGTGAGAAGAAAATCTTAACAGCAATAAAAAATGATAAAAATAAGATTTCTTGGGTTTTCCTGGGGGTGGGGGTTGTGTGGGAAAAAGAAGGCTTGAAGGACATTAATTATGCAGCTTAATGGAAAACTCTAAAGAATGAAAAATTTATATTTGAACAATTAATTTCATCTCCACTAAGATAAAGGCAGAAGAACAAAATAAATGTTTAATTTTTTAACCTTATTTTAGTCTTTAATCTTGAGTTACACAAATCAGTAATTCCCAATATCAACTTCAAATATTATCTACAGAAGAGAGTCTCCCTTTCTTCAAGCTAATAATATAGTGGCATCTGGCAGTAAAGACTGTGTAAACAGGCAAGCAAAATTAAGTATGTTTAAAAACTTTTTTTTTTCTGTAAAGCTGAGAATCTGAAATGGTTTATGAAGGAAGTGGAAGATACTTATAATCGTTCATTACTGACAGAACGAATGAGCTTTGTATTTAAGTACACATAAACAAACTCATAACCATAGTAAAAATCCTATCAGCCCATCCTATTTTCCTCCTTTGTCCTAGTTTCTTTTTTGCTGGGGAGAGGCGTTGTGGGAAAATAATTGCAGGAAACAAGGTGGAGCAGCTGCAAAGGCAAAATGAGGTACAGTGCTGTGTTTCACCTCCATTCTAGTCTACTGTCGGCTGAGTCTTAAAAAAATGGGATTAGCTGTTTGAGGAGCCAAAGCAGTTATCAAACAGTTTGAGATCAAAATGTACACCCTCCCCTACATTTGCCAGGAACTTTTTAGGGCCTCCAGCAAGATTCAGATAATAGAAGCAGTATAAGCCACAATGAAGAGATTTCTAATTATTTAGTTGAACGCTGAAAACGATGTTTACTTTAGTTAGCAATGTGGGTCTTAACACATGTAAACTGACTGGACTGGAGGCCAGGGTTTGAACTAAATGACTTCTATTTTTGTCTCGCAAATCTATGGAAATAATCCTTGTGAATGAATTATACAGAGAAGAAATGACTACCCTAAATTTCTATAGTAATATAAAATATAGTCTACTAAATTTCATGTTAACATTGCTATTCTACTGATAAAAAAGTTTTAACTAATGGGGATTATAGTCACTCACATTTCCCTTTTCAGATCAAAATATTATATCATTACTGCCAAGACCTATACACATAGGAATATAATGTTAAGTAGGTAACACATTTTTCTTTTACAGAGGGAAATGACACAAAATTTGGTCAGGTTTGCGTAATATTACATTAAAGGCAGTTTTGTAAGTATTCTATCAAGTTAAAACATCTCTTCTTTGCCAAGAGTCACAAGCTCCGGATCCATAAGGAAAATTTAGTATTCCAGTTTCCTACTGTCTCCTGCAGTTTGGACAGAAGAGAAAACTTAAGCCTAGTTTAATAACATTGCAATACAGGTGGTATCTAAATTCAAGCAACAGATGTACTCTTGGAAAACTGTGGTACAATCCATTATTTCTAAATATCAAAATCTCTTAAAATATATTAAGCTTTTAAAAGAACCTTAACATATACCCCTTTATAAAGGAGTTCTTCTGCAATCCAAATAACTGCTACCTAACTTGTCTGTGAAGCAATTCTTTAATATTTTGATTTTTTAAAAAAGAAATAGGATGCATTTATTGTTTGAAATTTATTTTAAAAGTAAATAATACTGTTCAGGACACTGATCCTTTTAACAATTTAATGAAAACTTCTATAGGCGCCCAAACTTTCAACTATTTCATTATGATTTTGCTTAAAGGGACAGATAACCCACAGATCTCTTCCAACTCTATGATTCATATTAATTCTAACAGTATGGATGCAACTGCCCCACTTTCAGTTGGGAGTTGAGCACATGTATCAAAGTTGTACTAACACTAACATGTGGGGGGGGGGGGCGGGGAGAGTAACCTCTAGGGAATATCAGGTTCTCCAGAAAGTAGGATTAAGACTGAAACAGTAAATAGCCTCTCTTCAGCTAGCATTTTACAGATGGTAGCCAATAACATGAATGTCTATAGAGGGTGCTCTCCAGATTACAGATATAAAATTGGAGCTAACGATTTGCAACTATTTCACGCGAAGAGAAACAAATTATTCTACCTAATCTGATTTAATCCCAACTCAAATAAAGACAGTGTATGTGTTGAAATATAAATTTTATTCAGGTAGAATATTCTTTTCTATTACTTAATGAGAAATAGAAATATGCTGTCAGATGCTCTACAACTGGCCTATTAAGGGGGTAACTCATATTTAGGAGTGTGGAGAGCATGAGATTTATTTTCTTTTAACCTATACGAAGCTTTAGTCTTTGATTTTTCCTTGGAGGAGAGAGGATGGATCCCTACCAGATATTCAGCAATATACTAAATTTCAGGTTAACAGTATCTGGTTGGCACAAATTCAATGCTTTAGTGAAAACCAGAAACGATTTCTTTAACTGTATACCGAAGTGAATAATCTCCCAGGGAAAAGAACCTCCTCCTCTTTCCTACCTCCTGCCCCTCCCCCAACAACATTGCCTCCCTGCTGTGTAAAGAGCCCTTTGTCCTGCCCCGCACTTATCTAGCTGTTTGGCCATACTGACAGGCCAACTAGAAGCATAATAAGAGAGTCAGTCTGACATAAGCAGCTGGCAATTTGAAACAAAAATCTTCATTTTCTACTCAGACCAAATTCTGCTGCAAAGGTCTCAGGCTCCTCCCATGCTTCCATCTATTTTTCAAATAGAGCAACAAGGAATTCGACATTTTCCCTCCATTAGGTAGCACATCAAAAAATTTGATTTCCCAGACAGAAACAAATTCTGGAAAAATTCCTATATCCTCTGCTTTTCTGTAACTCAACATAGGCCAATGAGTATTCCCAGCTCTGGGTGTATATACTAATATGGCTAATATGGCTAAAGAAACGATTCTTATTACTTCAGTTTGCCATCAAAACTCTGAGAATTTCCATAGAAGAACACAGAAGAGAAAGCAGTCAGACCAAACTAACAGTGGAATACATGAGCAAAACTGGCCAATAATCTTAGTGTTTTAAAAATACTAAGACATTGTTCCAATAAGAAAATTCCTTTTCCCTGTCTTTATAGCAAAGATACTTAATATGACCCTTCCATCTCTCCCTGAGGTATTCAGCAAACAAAATCAATAGGATGGAAAAACTGAGTGAGGCAGGATGGGATTACAAATTCCTTGCTCAGTGAGGGCTTCTATAAAGGTAGACTGAGACTTTAGTTTCATTGTTCCTTTATCATCTCTCATGGTTCCCTTCATAAAATGTCAAGAGTTTGAATGAATATACTTTGTCAGAATAAGAGAATTCTCTAAAGTGATGCTTTCTAACTGACATCCTTCCCCCCAAGTTAATGGGTATTTTTTACTCAGTTTAGACGTGAATATACGGGATACTTTACATAAGACTCTGACTTAACACAATGTGTATTGATAATAAGTGAAGAAAATGATATTCTCTCACCTTTCATGAACTTTCCTGAATCTTTACCACAAGAGAAATCAATTGTTGTATCAAATGGAAGGTTAAAAATGTCATTTCAACACATATTTTGGAATTTTGGCAGCGAGGAATGGTACCAATCACTACTATCACAGGCACATTACATTTATTTTTTTTTAATGAGTCCCTTTTTAGTTTTATATTAAACTGACAAATCACCAGAGTAGAACCAGAAGCTATATGAAAATTTCATTCTAGTCATGATCCAATTTCTCATTGAAAAATTGTATCCAATAGTCAGTTGACTATGGCCTAATGTTTCACAAGTTATTTCAACCACAAGTTATTTCTACAGGAAGAGGATAAAGTAAAAGTGGTTGTGTGCCCATCTGCATTTTGCCCTGTATCATTTTCCCGTATAAAGACAAAAACTGAATAGCCACTCTCCCCAAAAAAGGCCAGAATAACTTCAGAAAGTATGTAAGTTCCTAGACACAAAACAGTATCAGAAGATAAAAATTTGCAAGCATACTGGTTAAATAACTCCTAAGAAAAGGGCCTCTATGAGCTTTCAGAAAATGATTGCATCAAGATCACAACGGGTTTCAAGCAATAGGAAAAACAAGTGAAAGAGCAATTATTTTATAAGGTAACTTTCGTATTAAATAACAAGCTACAAACGTTCATATGTAAAATGTTCAACAGCCACTGTGAGTGAAACCATATTTATCTATTTTGGCATCTTTTATACATGATAGTAATAAAAATTAGAACCACCTAAAATATTATCCTTGAAAGATTCTGTTTCATTAGTCAGCATATATCACTGAGAAACAATGCAAACCACATTTGTGAATGACAAAACTCATTTCCATTCTTTTTGGTTCCCTGCCACAAATACCAGTCATGCTATACACATTATAGATGATTGTGGGATTTAAGTACATTTACAAAAAACTGAACATATCAAAATTCTGAGGGAAAAATATAGGATGCAAGTGGTGGGGTAGGGTGGGGTGGGGTGGGGGCGGAAATGCATCTGTTAAGTGTTGTAATTGGTAGTATATTTGAATGGTGGTTCTTTTTCAAGTATTTACATACTCAACAAATTCTTCTGCCTAATCAGAGATATTCCTAATTTGCAGGAGCTGTGAGAGGGGAGACCACATAAGGGGCTCAGAGGCTATCTTCTTAAGTATCCTATACTCTAGACTTATTCAATTTCTGAATATTCCTTCTGGTCTGTCCTATATTTCAGATGGATCACCGCCAAACATACATCCTTGTGATCTTAGAAGACTATATCCAATATACATTTAATGAATCCATTTTATAGGTCAAACTCCAAAGAAATAATCTAATCTGGAGAAGTCTATTCCCGATCCAGAAAATAAGAAAATACTTCTGAGATTTATATCTGCAAATCATTGTGAAAAGGGCAGTTCTTTTCAGAGTTTAAGATACCAATTTTAGTCAAATGTTTAACAAAACATCTATTCAATAAAGTAAATAGGGCCTAACAACTGAAAGGAAGGCAACAACAACAAAATATTAAAATTAAGTCAGTGATTAAAGGACAGACACATGCTGGTTGCAGAAAAAAGAATTGATATCCTTCCTATTCTGGTTCTCAGGAAGATCCCTAAATTCTTAGTACGCTGGTTTTAAATGGATTGTAAAATTAAAACTCTAATGGAACTTTTGGGCCTATCCAAGCACAAATGTGCAGATAAAAAACAAAAATCTGCCCCAAAAATAAAAACCAAACAAAAAAGAAAAAAACTTGAACTATAATCCAGTTTCCAGATGCTGATATCCATAAATGAGTAGAAGGTGATGAATTGCTAATTCTCATCTCCCCACCAATAAAATGCAAACCAGCTCAGCAATGAAAATTCCCAGAAAAGCAAGGTTTCTTCTTAGTCCTGAAGCAGCCATCGTCTAAGTGCAGCTCCCTGCAGCCAACAGCATTAATGGACGCTGCACTGCTGTCCTTCCCTGGAGACAGCAGCCAACACTACTCAAGCTTCTCACGTAGCAACCAGAGCTCCAGAGCCAGCAGCTGCTGCTGCCTTGTATACTCACCCCTGTGGTCCAACCCAAAGAACAACCTTCTCCTCACCCCACCCCCACTCGTTACACTTTTTTTTTTTTTTTTTTTGGACCAATGCTCCACGCCAGAAGGGCTGGAATTATGCTTTCGGAAAGAAACAATCTTAAGGTCACCCACTTAGCTTTAAACCAAGAGCCTTTTATTAGAAAAATCAGTATTTACCAAATTCCAGATACTCATTTTAATTACGCCAGCAATTTAGGAGTGAAGATTAAGCTTTACTCTTTAAAAGACCAATTTTCCAAGCACTCTCTTTACAGTGAAATTTAAACTTGCAGCTAGAGACAGAGCCTTGTGTCATGTCCTACCAAAGGACATAATTCATTTTTCTATTTTAATGACAGGATGAGTAAACCTTAAGGACTCTAATCCTGTAACGGGCCAGAATTTTTGGCTATATAAGAAAGTAATGATCCTCCTGAGGAAATTGGAAGAAATCCAATATTAAAATTTTCCTGTGTCCTCCAAGAGGCCCAGCAACCTCTGATTAAGTGAATATTCTTTGCTTTAGTCCTAACTCAGATTCCACACACTTAAAATTACAATTTATAACTTTTTTCTGAGTGACCTAAAAACATTAATGACATAAAATTAACCACCAAGAAATTTTCCCAAATAAAGGGTACACACACATTCTCTTGAAAAGCTCATAGCATTCAGCTCAGCTAGATTCTTTCTAATCAAAAGTAGAGCTATGCAACATCACCCCAACAAAAAATGTAAATATGACCTTGGTTAAAATTAAGTCATTTAAAAGCAACTTGTTTAGTCAAGTGATGAAGGAAATTAGCTGAGAACCTGGGGATTATTGCAGCATAAGCCCGGGGAAAATTGGAGACATGAACTAAAGTATAGACAAAGCCCAACAGAACCCAGAGATCTGGGCAATAAATGAATTACTGGTGAACACATTGCACAAGTAACATGAGAAAGCAGAAAATGCAGGTCATACATGCACCCCTGATCCAGACCAGCAGAGCTGGCTGCAGCATCAGTATCCAAGGGAAAGACCAATTATTCCTAAGTGAGACAAGCAATAGACCTCTACAGAATAAATTAGCATAGAAGGGGCTTTCCCAACAGTTAAACTTTCCCTCTCACGCAATTCATCTACTTAAAAACCAGGGCTTTTTCTCACCGCCATTCACTTCGCATCCCTGGCTTCCATGCAGAGGGAAGGGGAATTCATAAAGGGTAAATTTTTCTGCTTTTAAAGACATTCTCAAATGACTGCTTTCCACGCCCAAGGCAGGGAGAACGACACAATCTGGCGCAACTCCAAGCTTGAACCCTACAAATTCAATAACGCTTTTTCAGAGATACTGGGGCAGACGCCACTGAAAATCCAAGAATGTGAAGTGGGGGTGGTCGAGGTAACGTCTTTAGTGTGGGAAAGGAAGCAATATTGGAGATGGGGACCTAAGAACGATAAGGAAGGAGTCCAGGAACATTATGGAGAGGAGATCGAGGCCCAAGAGCAATCAGACTTATCACCAGGCCGCGCGAACGGGGGTGGGGGTGTTGGTTAGGGGAGGGAAAAAAAGTATGCCTGTGTATTTTGAGGAGGGCAGCGAGATGCCTTATCCTCAAGTCAAAGGTAAACGTGGAGTAGGCAGTTCCCAGGAAAAGGGGTGAAGAGACGTGGGGGAGGGGAAGCGTCCTAACCCAGGAAAGACATAAAAAGGTAGTGGGGTCGACTAGATTACGTAGGGGCCCTCTTTCCCTGTGAAAGAGGGATGCAACGGTGTGTGTGGGGGTGGCGAGGAGGATAAGAAGGGGCAGCATCCTCCTGCTTAGAGCCTGGGGAGGGCCAGGCCCACGTCCCGAGAACGAGCGCGGGGAGACGGAGGACGTGACCCTTCCCTCCCCTGGGGCCCGATCGTGAGGCTAGGTCCCTCTTTCTTGTCGGACCCTTACCTTGTCCCAGGCGCTGCCGGGGCCTGGGCCTGGGCCCGGGCTGCGGCGCACAACACTCCCGGGAGGCAGCAGCACTCGAGTTAGGCCCAACGCGGCGCCACGGCGTTTCCTGGCCGCGAATGGCCCGTGCCCGTGAGGTGGGGGTGGGGGCAGAAAGGCGGAGCGAGCAAAGGCGGGTAGGGGGAAGGGCCAGGGGAGGAGGGGGGGCGGCACTACAGTGTTGGCGGACTGGCGGGACTGGGGCTGCGTGAGTCTCTGAGCGCAGGCGGGCGGCGGCCGCCCCTCCCCCGGCGGTGGCGGCGGCGGCGGCGGCGGCGGCAGCAGCTCACTCAGCCCGCTGCCCGAGCGGAAACGCCACTGACCGCACGGGGATTCCCAGCGCCGGCGCCAGGGGCACCCGGGACACGCCCCCTCCCACCGCGCTATTGGCCCCTCTGCCCTCCTCCCTGCCCCCATTGGCCAGCTTGCCGCCAATCAGCTAAAGCCGCTGAAGCCGCCTAAAGAAGAGGCAGTGTTCTGGGGCTCCAGCTCCTCAGAGAGCCTCGGCTAGGTAGGGGAGCGGAACTCTGGTGGGAGGGAGGTCCGGTGGATGCGGGGCGGGTAATGGGTGGCCTAAGTGGTCGTCGCTTTCTCCAGCGGGAAGTCGGGAGTATGTTTGTTACGCTGGAAGGGAAAGCGGTTAGAGGCAGGCCGGGAATGCGGCCCTCCTGGCGGCAACCGGAGGGGGAGGGAGAAGGCGGAAAAGGCTCGAATCCGGACGGAGCCATTGCTCCTGCAGAGGGAGCAGCGCTTCCGGCTCAGCTCTTGTCACTGATTGGCCGCTTCTCCTCCCGCCGCGTGTGAAAACACAACTGGCGTGTTCTGGTTGGGGTAAAGGGCCTGTCAGTTACAGCCTCGTGAGTGCGCAGCCGCGTAGAGACTCGCATTGCTCCCTGGGTCGGGTGTGTAGGTAGGTGGGGATAGTTGGATCCGCGGGCGCGGTCGGTCTCCTGCGGGCGGGGAAGGAGGAGGGAGAGGAGAGGGAAAGTGGCTCCTCCGCTGGCGTCCTGCCACCCTCCCTTGGAAAGAGTCGGTTTACCCGCCGCCTGCTCGGTTTCGGCATCTGATTGGTTGCTGAAGCCCGGGGGACGGCCCCTTGTTATTGGTTCGAGTCCTAAAAGAGCGAAACTACTGCGAGGGTCGGCGGGGAGGCGGTCGTTGGTACGGTCCTCCCCAAGGCCCAGCGCCGCAGTGTCTGGCCCCGCGCCCCTGCGCAACGTGGCAGGAAGCGCGCAAAGTCGGCGGGGGCGGGCTGCCCGGTGGAGGCTTCTGGGTGGTGCCGACCGCAGCTCCGCCCTAGGCGACCGCCGCCCGAAAAGCTAGACATGCTCGACCGGCTCTTGGGCCCGTGGGGGTGGGGAAAGGAGCGGGGCTGTCCATGCAGGTTTGTGCGTGGGAGGCGCATGTTCTCTAAAAATCGGCGCGAGCTGCAGTGGAGGAGGAGGAGAGAAGGCCGCACCCTTTTAGGCGGGGGGGGGGGGGAGGGGAATACTGCAATACCTTCATGGGAGTTTTTTTTGCCTCCTGTTTCCTAAGGACCGCCCTGGGCCTAGAAGAATTCCCTCCTTCCCCCGCGGTCTCTTCATCGCCTCCATGCCGAGTCACTCCCTCTAGATTGTGGGCGGGATTCTTTTGCCCAGGCTTACCCTGGTGCTTGGGCGTTGTCCTACAGGAGTTTGAGCGGGTGTAAAATTTTGAAGGTGAGCCCAATTTCTGTCTTCCCACAGACTTGAGTTTGTGTCACACAAAGTAATTATAATAGTGGAGGCGGGAAATGGAGTCTAGGCATTCACCTGAGGCTGATTGTATGCGTTCCGACTGGGTGTTAGTACTACTTAAGGTCCTTTCTGTAGCATTTTTCCTGGAGATAAAGTGACAGACTAAAGGCAGAGTGAGTTTTTTTACTCACTCCATTTGAGACCTTTGCTAAACCCCCAAAGAATGGCAGCTCAGATTAAATCTTAATCTTAAAATTTTAGCCCCCTGCCTTGCATCCCCAGGGTAAGGCATCGCATCTTCGCAACTCTTTATCATACTTTGAGTCCATATTCTATTTGTTGTCCTTGCTCATCCATTCCCCATACTTGCCATTGGCTTTCTCTCCTGTTTTTAGTAGACCGGTGAGCCATGAAACCAGACAAATTGGTCCTACCTCCAATTAAGGCTACCCAACGTGAGCAGAGGCCCCATTTTTATCAGCATTATCTTTTTTACCCCAGCTGGGATTCTACCCTGACCCTTTTCAGTCTAGGTTATCTTGATTACTGCTTTACTGAGAATTGGACATGAGTTCAGCAACATCTCCCCTTTACCTCCTTTGAATAACCTCTCAATCCATTTCATTATTTCTATTCGTATCAGTAACTGAGCGGAGTTGCCATAATAGCAACTGTATTCTCTTCTGATCTGTCTCACATGTTGCTAGGACTGTTGTCCTAACATACAGGTATGAGCATGAAAATGATGCAACTCCTTTACTGGTTGCTATCTACTTAAATAGTGTGAATTCCTTTATCACTGTGATACACAAGGTCCCTCAACAGGCTAATGGCTTTTTCATTTGCCACAATTTTCCATATATACATGCCAACATTACCTCTCTACCCAAGTCACACTGATTTTTACCCAAATGTAGTGACCATGCCATACCTCTTTGTAGAGTGCTTCCTTGTGGAATGCTACCCTTGATGCTCCTTACCCTTCAAGACTTAAGGCTCAAATATTGTCTCCCCTATGATCTTGCCTGCCCTAATCTATTGTCCTATAAGCCAAACTCTCTTATAAAAATTAGCATTGCTTTCTCCTGATCCCATAGCAGGTTGAATCATAGCACTTCTCAGGTCGTTGTCATTGCTTGTTTAAATTCTCTTAACTTTTGTGAGCACAGGTTCCTGTTAGTCTTGTACCACTAAACTCCTAGTATATAGGTTGATGTCTAGCCAATCCTAAATAAAATGGATTGAATGACATTAGTGTCTTTGAATGGTTTATTGGTCTCAAACAGTTCTTCGTAGTTTGCTTAGTGCTCTAGATTAGCACCGTCTATTAGAATCTTATGCAATAATGGTAATGTTTTTATCTGCACTGTACAATATGGTAGCTATTAACCATATATTACTAATAAGCACAGGAAATGTGGCTAGCATGACTAAAGAACTGAATTTTTATGTTTATGTAATTTAAACTGTAGCTGTAGTCACAAGCATGTTGTGGATTGCAGAATACTACATACGGATGTTGATAATTTTCATACTGAGCAATAAGGAAATAAAAGTTGAACCTCTGGCCCGTTTAAGTGTTTTTTCCTGCTTGTTTTATTTTACCAATTTCTCTACAGTTGTACTCAGCTAAAAGATGAATCCAACAAACTATTACTAGAGATAAACTTGCCTTGGACGTTCAGAAGACAAGTGTTGACTAGTTTGGATTTCAAAAAATCTTAACACTAAAGTGCTTTACGATTTATGTGCTAACAGCATCTTATAAACTTCAAATATATTTTTAAAGGTTGTTTTACTTAATTTTTTAGAATACAAGAGCCTTAGGGGTCTTCAAAACTTCAGTGCACACAATTGGCTTGTTATGCAATACAGATTCCCTAGTCCCACACCCAGAGATTCTGAATTCAGTCGAGACAGGGGAGAGAGGCACTAAAATTCTGTATCTTGGCAAAGTTCCTTATTTGCTTTTGATTTTGGCAGACCAGAAACCACACTGCAAAAACAGCCTGGGACCTATAGTACACCTATATGACAAAAGGTGGTTTCTACTTGAGAAACACCTGTCTTAATTGTACCCTTTCCTTTGTCCCTAACTATTTCCTCAACAGAGCTGGTTTTTTCCCACCCAAAAAACTGAATGAGAAGACATTTTGAAAGGCAAATAGTAGTAATATTTAATAGTTTTGCAAACTTCCAGGTCAGATTGTTTTCCCTTTTTGGCTGTTTTCCCAACTACGTGCATTTCTCAAGGATACAGATTTACTTTTTGATTCCCTAGTGCCTGAACAATAAATGTTGGTTTTGATTTATATGTGAAATTGTTTTTCAAATAATAGTCCACAAAACACAGACACAGCCTCCTTTTATGGAGAAACTTAAGTGAACCTAAGTCCCTTAATATGTTCATAAAGGAAACTGAATGCCTCATGGTCTCTGAAGACATCTGTCCACCGTTTAGCTCTTTCTTGGGTTTCCTGTATGAGCCACTGCACTTATCCTCTTGCCATGATTCCTTGGGCCTTATTATTTTAAAATAAACCAGCAACCAACTCCTTTTGAGGTAGAGCCATAATACTACTTCTAGGACAAAAATCACCTATATTTAACACCTATATTTGTATGAGAGAGTTGAAGGTTTTTTGTAAGGGCTTCTACTTTTTTGACTTGCAAAATTGAGCTACACAATATTGTTCATATACTTATGTATGGAGGAGGTTTGGTATAATCAGGGTCTGCAACTGTTAATTCAGAACATGATAAGAATCCACATCACAAGGTTAAGACTGGTTTGATTGTTTTAGGCCAGTCTTAATTGTAGAGTGCCTTGTTAGGTAACATCTAGGAGTCTGGTACTTTGTAGGCTGACAATTCTTGATTTTGTTACTTAGTGGCATATACTACTTAGTATTTATTGGAGGATGTATTTTTTCTTATTTATGACTCCATTCTTGAAGGAGCAGGTGAGAAACCAGATTGAAGCAGAACTGTTAGTAGCAGGGAATCAAATATTTAGGTTTATTTTATCTAAACCAGGGTTGAACCAGATGAATTATTCCTGATAATGATGTACACCTTTGTGCTGAGTAGAGAGACTATTCCTCTGATTATGTTTCCAAGCTATGGTTATATTTAATAATCCTGCTTTCCAGCTTTTTTCCTTAGAGTTCGTTCATTACTGATCTTTAGTTTGTCCTGGTATTTAGTCATTCTTTGTTTTCTAGTTTTATTATTTTTTTAACCATGTTTAAGATTGGCTCTTCCTGATGACGAGATTCACACATTTTCAGATCATATTTATAGAATTGGTTATTTTACCAGCTAACTAACCCCACTTCTAGTTGTATGAATTCTCATCAACTCAGTCAACATTCTTCATTCACCACTTTTTTACTGACCATGGTTAAACTCTTACCGCACACTTTTTGCTATACTAAATTATAGCAACATATTCTAGTACAAATCTTTTAGGAAATTTAATCTGGCTGCAGGATATAGGATGGGTTGTAGAAATGGTGAAATGTGAAGGCAGAGAGACCATTTAGGAGGTCCTTTTACAGTAGTCCAGACATGAAGTTATAAAGCCTGATATGATGGCAATCAAAATGGAAAGGAATCAATTACTGATCAAATGTCAGTCATTGAAGACAGTCTCAACAAAGCATTTCTCAAGGAATCCTTCCTTGATGCCTTCAACTCCAGTACATTGGGTCCCCCACTTGAATGTTGTCATAGCACTTCTCACATTGCAATCAAATCAGTAGTTGTGTAATTGGTTGGTTAACTTTTTTTAGGTTGCTCCTTGAGGGCAGGGAAAGTACTTGTGTATGGCTATATCCCTGTTGCCAAAGCATAGGGAGGTCTTCAAGGTCAAACTATTTTCATAATACTCAGCTATTACTACCTTTTCATTCTCACAAGTGTGCAGAGCTACCATGTGTGATGAGATCACTGATGTTAATCGAATGGTGCAGTATATCCATTCTTGAATTTTCTAGAATTTCCTAAGGTGGTAGGTTTAGGGTATGAATATCTGTTTAGGAATTAATTTACATTTTTGGTTATACCTTCTGTAATCTTAGCAACCATCATATTGTGCAACTATTATAAAATCCTGTCATTTTCTTTGTGCCAGATTATAAACAAGTACATTAACTACAGCTTCTTTTAGAATTTAATAACTTCAATAAACCAATTTATAATGTTTTTAAGAATGGATCATTGGCTTAAAAAAGTATAACATTACTTACTCAACCCACAACTATGTCTAAAAATGCTAAAAGATGAAATTAATACATTGCAGAATTCTCTATAGGAAGAATTAACTCCAAAGAAAGCTAACTGAAGTGTAAGTTAGTATGACATTGGCTGGAGAAACATGCACAATGGCTAAAAACTTTACAAAAAGCCATATACATTTGACACTGCTGAATAGCTGCTGGATAAGAAGTAACAAATGGTGCCACTATTTAACAATAATGTCATTAAAGATTTATGTGCAGACATGAAGTCTGCTTTAATCCCACCTGTAGAACTATAGTTATGCCTTACAAATGGATGAATCTACAAATATGGCTGGGCTTGTTAAATTTGCTTGTATTTGTCCTGTATCAGTGTCAACTAATCATAGACTCTAAAGTGAAAGCTTGGGAACAAATGTATCCTGAAATAGTCAAAATGTTGAATAACTTAAATTCTGATGCTTTAATGGTGAAAAAACAAAGGTGAGTAAAACTGCCAGCATCTTGGCAGAAATCAAGGCAGTGATACCAGACTAGTTATTCTTCACTGCCATGCATTTGTAGTCTATACATCCGGGAGAGAGAAGAGAGCAGTTTCACTTCATGTCCTTGTGAAAACAGTAAAATTATTTTAAAAATCTGGACCCTGAGTGATGAAATAGAAAATTTGCATATGGTATTTCTGCTTCATGCTAAAGTACGATGTTTGTTTCAAGAAAAAGGACTCACTCAGTTGAGCTGCAAGCTGAATTAGGTACTATTTCCTTGAAACACCATTTTTACTTGAAAGAATGTCAAATTTTGGTTGTCAGAGTTGGCTATAGGGCAGGCATTTTTTCAAATATAAAGGAAGTGAGCCTTTCAAGGAAAACAACTGGTAGCAGTGTTGTCAATGATGAAATTCAAACTTTGAAGTGAAAATTAGAATTTTGGGGAGACTTGTATCCTCTATCAGATGCTTGACATCTTTCGAGAACTTAGGGTTTTAAAAGAGATAATGTGATTTTTAGATATATAATGAACTGGGTCAGCATTTGGTATATTTATGTAACTAAGTGAACCAGTATTTTCCAAATGACCAATACACGAAATGATAAAAAAATTGCAAGTAACATTCAACCAATTGAATTCAGAAAGATAAATAGAAGTCCAGCTGCTTCCTATTAATGCAGACATTTGAGAGAACTGAATTGCAAAAATGTGGAACAGTCCACTCTGTTGAAAAGTTACTTCCATGAAAATGTTGATGTAATCTAAATTTTTCCTCAGTTTTAATTTCTAATATGGCTGTTTATGGCCCTCAATTTTTAAGAATGTGAAAGATTCCTGAGACCAAGAACTTTAAGAAACAGCTGTTCTAGCACAGTGTACATAGTAAACACTCAAATTCTTATTGAATAACTGGATGGAGTTTTTGTTTTACAAAAGTGACTTCCAGTATTAAGCCTGGCAGACTGTGAGAATGGGTATGTTAGGACACGGAGCGGGTTAGTGTTCATGCTGAGTTTGAGGTGGGATACATAAAGGTAACTATAGCAGTCAGTTGGAAGTTTAGAATTTGGGCTTGAGAAAAACTAAAACGCTGTTCTCTTTTCCAATGGAAATTCCTTTATCATAGACTATATCATTGAACTATATCACTGAATTAGCTACAACTTCACAACTGATTAGCAAACATGTTAGCCTTCGGGCAAAAGTATAAGAGTGACAGAATAGGCATATTTAAACAATAATACATTTTTCCACATTGTGCACATTAAAAATTTTTGGTATAGGAGACATATGATGTTTCTCCTGAACTTTTTAAAGTTTAACGTACTAAGGTACAATAATTGATTTTTTCTTACAGAATTTTTTACTTTACACTATATATATATCCCTACTGAAATGCCCAGTTACCACCACCTGAAATTTTTGGAAAAGGCTGTGCTGAGAATAAGGATGTTTTACTTTTTCTATGCCTATCTCACTAATTAATCTCAAGCACTTGTAGGTTTTATCATACTTTAGGTAATTTACTACCTTTTAAAATACTTCCTTTTGTTCAGTCTTCAACTTACCTTTTGCTCCTTGCAGTGGAGACCTGAGTTGGATGTGATACTGGTAAGAATCTACGGTTTTGGCTGTTTCTAGAAAGTCTTAACCATTTTAAAAGATTTAACAAATGTTTCCTTTTCTTGCCACTAGGTACATTGTCAATCTCTGGGAAAACTCTTTCATTAAATTTATAAAATTTGTCTCAATGTTTTTTCCCTCAATATTGACTTTCCCAGTTAAAGACTGTCTAGATTATTTATAATTCACTTATTTTGTGTTCAGATTAAGTTTGTGTCCCCCATCTTTTCACATTCCTATGGTGTAGGAGAGGCCTACTTTAAAGGTTAAAAAACTAAGGTCACAGAACTATTAGGTGACAGTGTCATATGTAACTCAATCACAGCTCTTCTCAATCCTCATAGCCCATTTCCTTTTCCTGTCAGCAGATTACAAAACAATACTAGGGAAGAAAACTGCAAACTATTACAGATAATGCTCTCTACATATCTGTAATATCTTAAATCTGGTCATGTTTTTACAGTGGTATAAGACAAGTTGAGGCACAGATTTGATACACTTAAAAAGACTATGCCAATATGCAAAAATACTAATTCATTTGTTGAACAAATATTAAATGTCTATTCTGGCAGGCACTGTGCCAAGCATTTGGTGAACTGGTGAGAACAGATATGGTTCCTTGAACTGGGTACTTGCCAGTTCTGTGGACTGCTGACTGACAGTAGAGGTTTAAATGATTTCTTTTGTCAGATGTGAAAACTTAGTTGAACCCATAACAGTGCGACTGCATTCTGATGATGGTAAAAACTCCAGGCTAGGATGTAAAATACTCATTCTCAAGTGTGAGGTAGTATATTAGAGAAACCAGACTAGGAATGTTGGCTATACTGCTAATGTGACCTGTTCTTTCAAAGAAAAGAAGTATTGTCCTTTTATACTAAATGTGAGAGACATCAAAGGTAATGAGTAGTACTCATATTACTAATAGGACACTGAAAATCTAAGCTGAGTATAGCCAGAAACTCCAAAATCAAGTGAAGACTATAAAGAATTCCACATAAAACCACAAGTACTATTTGACCTAGGGGGGAAGCACTGTTTTCATGAGGACTTAATACTGAAGTCATTTCATTTTCCAATGTTTCAGGAAGGACCTTCTACAACTGGAAAAGCAACTAAATAGGAATAATAACCCAAGAGAAAACAAGTGAAATTTTTAATTGAAAGATAACATCAGTTCCTGGGTCCTTTAAAGAAACTGGGTATTTTGAAAGGTTTATGTTTGACTTTAAAAAGCCACTAATGTGTACTGAAAGGAAAAAAATTTTTTTAATGACTTTTTTGGTCCCATACTTTAACAATGTATTTGCTGCTATTTACAAATAGAAATGTCCTATATTGCTAACAGTAAAGCATCTTTATAATTCCTTTGATAAATCCTAAAGTATTAATCTGAATAACATGACTATTTTAGTTTTTAAGGCAATGGTAAACTTCCTAGTAGGTCTTATGAGACTTCATCTACTGGGGCAAACCCTGTTTCATAAAACATAATGCTTTGTCTTTTAAGTTGAGGTAAAGAGAATTTAGCGACTAAATAGCAAAGCTGCACAGGCAATGAGATGTTGCCTAAGATTCTCTGATTATGTTCTCTGCCTTTTGATTACGCCAGGGTAGCTACGGTGGAAAACAGGAACTATTAATAAAGCCTGAAAATGTTCTGAACCCAAATCCCAAAGCATTTTAGTAGGCTTAGCATCTTCAAAGCATTTTAAGAAAAGTACTAAATGCCCACCTACCCCTTCAAAGCAGCTCCAAATAACAATCCTTATAACTTTCTCAATTATATGACATTCATACCTTTTGCTAACTAGAAGAGCTTTAGACCAGTTTAAACTGCAGAAACTTGCACTTTTGTTAATACTATTTTTCTCCCAAAGCAAGTTAACATTTCCATTATCAGGAAGCACAAATACTATTCATCATTTTTGTATTCATTACCAAGGAGTTCTTTATCTTGTTCTGAAGGATGAACAAAAGCTTGAGAAGTACGTTTCAGAAGATAAACTGCAGCATGAAGACCACCTATGTTCACCCAGACAGTATGCACCTTCCGCCATACATGTCCCATTCCAGATAATGCCTGTGTATACACAAAAGGCATAAAAATAGTTAGCTTTTATGACCTACTGCTCTAGACTAACCAGGGGTCTTTGTTGACAATAAGGAACAGTGAGGGGAAGAGAACACAAATCCTACTCAGACTAATATCCCCAAATCTACTTAAGTTCCTAAAGTTACCACAGGCTGAGCTACTGTACAGTACCTTGGTAAAGCATTTCTTGTCCTGAGTAAGTAGTACAGCTCGGCCTGTCCCAGGTCTACAGACACGGCTCATCTCCCGTAGGCAAGCTGGATAAAGGTTCCAGTTTCTCTTCTTGGAACCCATCCTATTAAAGAAGGTCCAATGAGTCAAATTCTTGAAAAAATAAATACCTAGAACTCTATTAAAGAAATATTAAAAACTCATTGCAACAAGAAAATCCTGAGGTATGAAAAATAGTTGCCATTTGGAAACTAGAACTTTGCCATTATATGTCAATGAAATGAGTGATGGGACTTTAGTAAATGAATGGCACAGAATTTTAAGGTGAATCAATTACAGAACAAACAACTATAATAGTTATATGAACTGTCCTCTTAATAAGCATATTAGCAGACATTGTATAAACCAAACCAGTGATTAGAAATCATTTATACTGAGAAATAGAACCAGGTTTGCTTCAATCTTTCTGTGTAAAGTTTGTAATTCAATAATAGACTAGAAAGTGGGTGAATCTGATGGTCAGGATCAAATGTAGTTAAATACATTCCTGAGCTCTTAGAAGGAAAAAATGGGTGAATCCATTGCCATAGTGTGTAAGAGAAAAACTGCTCTTTTGACATTCTGCTAGAAGGAATTGAAGATTTCTGATGACAAAGGACAATAGATTTAGAAGGTAAGTAGGTACTATGAAGGTAGAACTCATTTTTTGAAAAACTAAGTCCCCACCTTTTCCCAAATGGCATGTCTGTTACAATAATGTCCACAGAGCCAGTCCTCAATGGCAGATTGCAGATATCCCATTGAATAGCATCTATGGGCAAGCCCCAGGATGGTTTGCTGTGGAGACAAAGGAAAGGCGCTTCAACATATTCTGAAATACGAAATTAAAAATTTTTTTTTCTAAAGAGACTGCTATAAAGTACAAAATGCTACTAAAATATCAGCGATAGAAACAACTCTAAAAGAATGTTGGAAGGAAGCATAAGGTCATGAGATACAACTTTTATAATGATAATCTATAATAATGAAAAAACTTTTTAAATGGTTAAGAGTGATTTTCAAAAGATGTCTACATCTGCTTCATCTAGGTTAAAGGGAAAAACAAGATTGCAACACAAAGAACAACAGAATTTTGAAAAGCTGTTTAAGCAGTAAATTATGTAACCAATAATGCAAGCTATTAATGAAACATGGAAACAACGCTAAAGAGTAAAAAAGGATTGAGGAGACACATATGAAGGATAAAGTTTGGTAAATAGTAAGAGGAGACATGTAAACTTAGTAATTATAGAGGTGCTTAAGATTAAAATACATGCACTATTAATAAGGCAAAGAAGATAAAATAGACACCAGAAGACAATATAATAAAAACATGATTTAAATCTGCTCCATTAAGGCAAAGCTACTGGTTTAAGAAATAAAATACAAGCAATAATGCACAGGCTAAGAAAGGCAAATCAAAGGTGAACAAATGAAGAGTTACACTATTGCTTTTTGATAAAATGCAGTGAAGACAATCACTACATAATGGAGAAGAGAAGTATTCTATCGGAAATAGAGTGTTAAAGCACTAACAACTACAAATTAAGCCAAGAAACATTAAAAATCTAGGTAAGATTTATAAAAAGACTACAGATTGATCAGACAAAAAGTGTAGTCTGAAAAATGATAAAATATTCAGAAAAAAATAATTTGTTTAAAAATGTTTATCAAGTTTCAAGAAAACCCTGGTCATGCACTAAGCCTTAAGAATATCTCAATAAATATTAAACTATACCATAAAAATTCATAGTAAAATATAAATTAACAAAAAGCCTTTTAATTGCTTTTCAGTTTTATGTATAAAAATCTAAACCTTTGCTACTCAAAAAGCTGGGCCACAGACTAGTAGCATCAATGTTAGCCAGAAGCTTGCTGGAAAATGCAAACTCCCAGGTCCCAGCCTAAACATACTGAATCAGATTCTGTATGTTAATGGGATCCCAAGTGATTTATAGGTACATTAAGGTTTGAAAGCACTGTCCTAAACAACTGATCAGAGAAAGAAGTATATAAGTAATGATGTAGAAAGTAACCAAAGTAGGTAATTATCAAAATCTATAAGATACAGTCAACAGGAGTCCTTAGCATAAACACTCTAATGAAAACTTACTAAAAAGAAGATATTTATAGCATACAATTTAAGATTTTTGGTAACATTTTAAAACCTCAATAGGTAACAAGAAGTATTGAGTGTTAAACTATAGAACAAGTAGTATATGAAGGAACAAAAGAAAGCACTGTAATTCTATTGAAAAGGGGAAAAAAAATTAGATAACCAATATACAGATATAAAATAGCATTAGGTATGCCATGTGTAAGTAATAAATGAATATTCATATAAAATGAATATTTTAAAAAACAATTGATTTCTACTTACAAATATAAACTTCACACTAAAGGTTATAGAGACAGATGTTTCTAGATCTGTTATGGCCAATCATAGGATATGACTTCTTGGGCTATGTATTTAGAAAGTGGAGCACCTGTAAGACCTAATAAATCTGATGACCTACTCCTGCCACTTTATAGGAAAATGAAGTACAGTAGCAGAGGAGATGAGAGACACAATTTTATGATGGGATCTCTGGTGAGAAATTGTAGACTAATTGACATTTCAACCAATTCTTCCCAAAGACAGTGGAGACTTTGAAAGGCTTACCCAGATGGTGTCAAATGTAATTTGTAGTAGTAGGCTAGGGCTTAATATTATAATTATACACATCTCAGATGAAAAAATTTCCCAGAGGTTATTGGACTTCCACTGCACAGATATCAAAAGGATATAGCTAAAAGACTTGGAATATTTTGCTTGAAGGAGAGAGGATTTGGAGGGGTGGAATGGAGGAACGTAGGGGTTTTGGTAGCCCTTCAAATATCTGATGCCAATCACATGACAGAGATAAGATTTTTCTTTATGGACTCAAGTGGGAGGAAAATCTGTAGGAGGTTTAGGGAGAGACTCACTCAGTTCACTAAAACATGACTAGTGTAAAAATGGAATCGACAGCCTTCAGAGGCCAATGGTTAAGATCTGTAGGATATGTAGGCACCACGGGGATGGTTTTCAGGTCTCTTGCAACTCAGATGTTTTAAAGTGCCAAATAAAGGAAAGACTAAATTATGGTATTTCTATAGAATGGAATGTTATGCAGTCATTAAAAGCCGTATACAAAAAAAATATTTGAAATTAAAATGAATATACAATATCCTATGTGGGAAAAATATATAAGAAAACTGAAGAAAAATTGTTGCTTTAGGGTGGGGAAATTACAGTTAAATATTTTTAAAATATAAATCATTTTCAATAATCTTAAAAGTCTCAACATGTTCATTTTGGTTAAATGATTTCACAATGTACTGGAGGTATTAATCATAAAGTCATTATGAAAAGTGACAGTCAAAGAGGTGCTACAAAATCTTTAAAATTTTTACCCTTCTTTAATTTGGTTTTTGGTCAGTAAAGATGAGATGTTATTTGCTGCTCTGTTCACAGCCAATGGATTGTTGTCACCAGCAATATGATAACAATTAGACCATTCAGTAGCGCCCTAAAAGACAAGAATATATATTAAAACAGAAGTAGCAAACTGCAAAAAGATGATTAAAGAAAAAATCATTTCAGTTGATTGTCAATAAAAAAGACATCCGATCCAATAATCCAGTGCTTTCCTAAAGTGGCAAAACACTGCCTTTTGTCAACTTGCTTGAAATGCTTTCCTGTTCTATCTCTGACTATTGAACTCCTACTCGTCTTTCAAGACCCAGCTTCAGCGTCACACCTTCTGTGACATAAACCTCAACAATCCAAGCTGTCTCTCATTTGACCCCCTCCCCCCAAAAGCACTGCACTTGTTCTCTCTTTATTGTGATACCTGCCTGCCTCTCAACAAATCTAGGAACCTCAGGTTTGGTATTTTACTCAATCTCTCACCCAGCAGTGTCTGACACATAGTAGGCATTACAGACCTTAAATATAATTGTGATTTGAAAAAGTTACCCAAATCAAACTGACCAATCTATATACCCTGTGATTATGGGATTTTATATAATCTGATATATTGGAGTATATGAGAATCTCATATACTGAATTTTCTCTAGGTAGGTCTCTTTAGCCAGAGTAAATTTCTCTAGTCAATTTGAGCAGAAAACAGTAGTCATTTAGACCAAGGGTCCTCAACTCCTAGATTGTGGACTGGTACCTGTCCATGGCCTGTTAGGAACCACTCACAGCAGGAGGTGAGTGGCCGGCAATCAAGCGAAACTTCATCTGTATTTGTAGGTGCTCCGAGCACTAGTATCACCACTCAGCTCCACCTCAGATCATCAGGCCCTGGTACCCAAAAGGTTAGGGACTGCTGATCTCAACTACTATGATTTCCTTCTGAGATTTTAACTCCCAGATGACATATCATTTTCTAATTGCAGTCTGGATTATTTTTCCCTTTGTGGATTGCTTTACACTTGCTCATCTGTTCCATTTCTGTCACTCAAAGAATCTATGGTATCTCCCATTGGCTTTATGTGTACTATATGTAAGACCTTACTGTTTCACTGTCCTCATCCAAATTATTTATAAAAGTATAGATAATATTGATTCAAGAACACTTCCCTGTTAATGTTCTCCAATTAGAAATACCTTTCCATGTCTTACTTTAGGCAGGTTTTGAGTCCTCTCAGTATCACAGTAATTTTGAAAGCTACTTAAGAGTATTTGGTATATAACCTTGCTTGACTTCCTAAAAAAAAGTTAAATATTGTTCCTAGGTTTCCCCTTTTTTAAAACTATACTTACTCCCTCCAAGAACGTAAGTGGATTAAGAAGCATAATCTCACTTTATAGAGATGAAACACCTTCCTCCAGTTTATGCTTATGCTTTCAATGATCGCTTCCACTCATGTTTACTTACCTATTAGAGAAAAGAGACTCACCACTTTGAAATTCTCAGACTCCTCTGTAATCCAATGAATAAATATCATTTACAATATACCTAGTCCTTGACTATTTGTAGTAAGTGGTTACAGCCTTTACACAAAAGTTCCAGCTTTACTAGAGTATTTTTTTTCAAAACTCTTGGGTCCGTTGACCCAACCTTGGTGATTTCATTATGTATAATTTGCACATTAGTTCAAGAACATTCCAGACATATCACTTGCTTATCTGAAAGCTAATGAAAAGTTATTACCTCTATTGGTATTGCCCCTGTTCCACACATTGGATCAACTATTATATCAGTAGGCTGAGGAGCACAGAGCCTAGAGAAAAGAAAACAGCCTATGTGAAGAGACTTCAGCCAAGAGCTGAGGCTTCCACAGTGACTATTCTGAAGCTATAAGATCAAGGACCTATTATGTTAGCATGAAGAAACATCAATCAATATCCATTATAAAAATCAATTTGTAATTACATGTTGACTTCATAGCCTAGCTTTTAAAAATAACATTAAATAAAACTAAAAGTACCCTTTGAGTATTATCCAAAATCCCATTTCATTTCCAGTTGGAATTTAGCTTCTAAGTCTTTTAAATATACATATATATGCTTTTAGAAAATACATGTTATTTTGTATATAAACCTGTATTGTTACACTAAAAAAAAAAAAAACCTGAAACATATTTCAAGTAGAACATGTATTAATATAAGTTTATTGGTAGTTTAGACATTCAGTATTCCTTCCCTTACAAATTTTAAAGATAATAACATTGCTATAAAATAATTGGTTTACTTTGAGAACTTAGTACAGTAATTCTTTAATGTCGTGGATAGCTTCTGTAACTTTAAGTGAAATGACAATGGAACCAATTTTATCAGCGGTTAATTGATATAAACACGATGTAAGTTCCTACAGCATCTCTGGCATCTCATCAACTTTATAAGAGAAACTGTTATTTGAGGACCTGCTACATATTCCAGGTTTGGATTTAACTCTTTGTATTAACTCATTTAATCTTTTAACAACCCTATGAGGTGGGTCATTATTATTCTTATTTTACAGAGAGGCTGATGCAAAACCTGTCCACAGATACAAAACTAATAGGTGATAAAGTCAGGATTAGAGGCATTATTGTTAGTGGCTGAAATATTACCCCATCTATGAAGCATTCCCTCCTCAGACAGGTCACTAGGTTTCCTTCTTTTGTCCTGCTAACATTTTCATATTCTATTATAGTATTTATTACATGTAATTATTTATCTTCCTCACAAGATTAAGATTTTTGGGGACTAACACTCTTCTTATTTTAATACCTGTCCAGGTCTACCTCCCTGTTCCTGCCCCTTAACACATGGCAACAGAATACTTGACCACAGTGTTGGTAGTAAGCAACCCCACTAATGCATTCCTAGGCATTGCTGCTGGGGGTCTGAGTGAACACTTGACTGAGACTCTGTCTGATTCTCTCTTTCAAGAATTGGCAAGAGCTAGAAGCCCTAGGCAGTATGGAGCTGGTCATTTGAAATTGGAAATATATAAATTTAGATGAAGGGCAGCCATTCGCACAGGTGAGCAGAAACAAGAGCCCACAGACTCCTAAGAGAGATAAAAGTGACTGTCTAGGTTTAAAAGGTATTTTTCCACAATTTGATTCCTACCCTTCTTGAAATACGGCTTTCAGTTTCTCTGTGGATTTCCCAAGATTTCTCGGGGTCTTTCCAATACATCCCCTTCCCACTCCATCATCACATTTTTTTTTTTTTTTTTTAAATCTTAAACTAGCTTACTTAGGTTTCTAATAGTTGCACCCAAAGTAACTCTTCTTATACCTGGCTCCTACACCATAATGCCTGGCAGTGGATAATAAATGTTTGTTAAGTGAATGAAGACTAGGAGCTCTTCCTTTATCAGCTGGACCTAGTTTTCTATTATTGTCATTGAATTAATAGATTCCAATAGTGCTGAACTGGACTCCATGGATGAGCAGGTAAAAAAAGACTACCAAACTATGCCAGGTACTGTATATAGCAGGAATTTTGCATATGTTTCTGCATTCACTCCTAATAATCTTCAAATCTCACAGAAAACCCATTTTGCACTCTGAAAAACAGAAACCTAGAGAAGACTACTTGTCTGAGTGGTGGAAAGAAGCACCCAATAAAAACAAAAAGGACAAAGGAGAAAGAAAGCTACAGTTTACACTTGGAAACATGGAGAATTCCAGAATGATTCCTGGGATGAACTGAGTATAAAATTTAAAAATATAAGGAAAAGCTCTCTGTGTTCACTTACACATCATACACATTTTCAAAAATGCTTTCATCTGCTTCACTGACAAAAATGAAACAAAGCAAAATTTGCTCTATTTCCCAACATATAGTATATCCTTTCTAAACAGAAATGTTGCAACTCTATTCAAGAGGCAAATAAAAACTATCTCTTCCATTTTAAAATAAAAACAAAACAAAACAGTAATTAAGTGATATTCTCAGGATCACAAAGAATAAAAACTTGATATAAGGGAAAGAAACAGATCAATAGCTTTTATCCTGTTATTTATTCACTAAATTACAACACAGTATACCTCACAACAAATTAAACTGTTTTCAAGAGAAACTTCAAACCAAGGTGTAATTTTAATCTAGTTGGCAAATGCATTCTCTTACCTGAGCATCCCATAGGCAAGAGTAGATCTGAGAGTTGTAGGTCCAAAATGTGTGATATTTCTTCGATGGAGACTCTCTTCTGTCAATGCAATGCCCACAATGATTTCATTATCATGGATATTCAGAAGCACCTATAGTAGAACAAGACAATAAAAATAGTTTTAGAATTGTTCAAACTACCTATTAGGATTTTTTAATTTCAGGCTTTATTATTTTTTTCACTTTATTATTGAGGTATACCTTGCATACAGTAAAATACAATCTTAAGTGTGCAGTACAGTGAATTTTTACCTACAGATACACTGATAAAGATAAACAATATTTTAAGCATGCCAGAAGGCTCCCCTTGCCCCCCTCAGCCATTACCTGCCAAAGTAATCATTAATCTGAACACTACCACCATGTTTTTTTTTTAACATCATGTAAATGAAATCATATAGTATATACTACTAGAAAATTTTAACATCTATTTTACTCTTTTCATTCACTATAAGTTAGCTGCAACCATATTTCCCCTGAATTTTTATAATGTAAACATATTTTGAAAGTCTATGGTTTTTTAATATGCATTTTTAAAGATTTTAACGTTTAATGAACTATTAATAATACTGTACCACATTTATCACCTATTATTTTCTTAGTATTTTTTAAACTGTCTGTGAAATAATGTTTTTTGCCCTATAGTTTTCCTAACAATATAAACTATTCAAATAAAAGTAAAAAAATTCTCCAATCTTCCACTTAAAATTTTCTTATGATCTTAGCAGCAGCAGCAGCTGACACTTACCTAGATATGTGCAAGCCAGTGTTCTACACATTTTATATTCATCACTTCATTTCATATTTGCACTCTCTGACCTAGGTTATTATCTTCCTTTTACAGATGAGGAAACTGAGGCACAAAGACATCATCTTACTTGCCCATAGTCATACAGCTTGTAAACTGGTATTTGAACCCAGGCATTATGGCTCCAGAATCTGTCCTCTGATACCCCTTGCTACCTTTCGGACATTACCATTCCAGTGAACCTATTCATTCTCATTCTCACATGTGAATCACCCATGTAGTAGATGATTGAGACTAAGGAGAGTAAGCATGCTAAAAAGAGGTATCTAGGTTTGGGAAGCTAGTAGAATTTAAGAGGAGAGCTGACTCTAGGATGAATGTTAGCAATGATGGCCTGATTCTAGGAGGTTGAGCTTTGTTTTAAAAATGTATTCTACCTCTTTTTAGTAGCAAAACTCTACAGCCAAGATGCACAAAAACAAAAATAATTGTTTTAAGTTTGGTTGAATTTTATAATCTGAAAGCCTATGTAATGTAGGAAAAGTACTAGATTAGAAATTATAAAACTCAAGTCTTATAGCTCCTATCTTTTGAGCACTTAGTATATAGCAGGCATTGCACCAAATACTTAAAATGTATTGTCTCATTTAACTTTCAGGACACACTTAGGGTATATACTACTACAGGCTCTATTTGAAATACAGGCTCAGAGAGAATATCTTGTCCAAAGTTACACAGTTGTAGAATCGAAATTTGAATCTACGTATGTCTCCACAGCCCACACTCTTGTTAGCCACACCTATTAGCTCTATGGCCTGTTTAATTGTCCATAAGATTGGGTTAGTTTGAAAATTCAACAAATCTATAATGACCGCCTTCTTAAATCATCACAATCAGAGCCTGTACCTACTTCCACATCAAAGTTGGTCATGTCAGCCTTCCACTTAAAGTAATCTTGAACAGCTCCCCCAAAATCTCTTGCAGCCTCGTTTGAAGAAAAGCAATGTTTCTCTCCTGCCCTGTTACATGTGACTCTAAATTTTAGCACTTCGGTATCGGTTTCTTCTCTTGAGCTTTCATCAGTCTCATTTTTGCAAGATGCTAAGTCATCACCTACTAATGTTGATATCTCTTCTCTGATGGCTGGATTTTCATAATAGTCTAAGATATGTGAATCTAAGGCATTGTTAGTCAACTCTTTTTTAACATCTCTCTCATTTCTTTTGTCTCCTCGTCCATTATCAATCTTCTCTTTACTTGAATTCTCGTTTATCTTTCTGCGTTTTGTTT
The DNA here is from genome assembly GCF_014176215.1 of Rousettus aegyptiacus. Classification (NCBI taxonomy): domain Eukaryota; kingdom Metazoa; phylum Chordata; class Mammalia; order Chiroptera; family Pteropodidae; genus Rousettus; species Rousettus aegyptiacus. The sequence continues at coordinate 119,612,471 of NW_023416307.1, read as the reverse complement.
TTTTTTTCTTGAAACTGGTGTTAATTTTCCATACTTTTAAAGGATCTGACCAGGGAAGCTTCCCAGCCAATTCTTCAAAATCCTTTAGAACTTCTTCCTATAAGGGACAGAGAATAAAATCCATTCATTTTTCAATATTTTAGTTGAACAAATAAGCTGCTACTTTGCCTACGGATGACATTGTTATGTTGGGGATGGTAGGGGTGGAAAGCAAGAGTCAATAAAATAATGGCTACAACTGAAGAAGTAAAAATCTCATTGAAATTTAAGATATAACATATCAATATAAATTAAGCCACTAAAGAATAATACAAGACAGAGTGGTGGATTGGAGTTTGGGCTTCAAAATTAAAAATGTAAACAGTAAGAAAACTACTAACAGTGGTTACCTCTAGGGAAGGGAAGTGGGTGGATGAAAAGATGGGAGGAAGGGCAACTTCTTATTGACTTCATTGACTTCCTTTTGAATTTTGTGCTGTATATACATATTAATTTTTTAAAAGTAACATTTTTTTTAAAAAAAAAAGAAACCTTAAGTAGTTAAAAATGAATCTATCCAATTTCTAAATAGTATCTAGAGACATCTTTTAAAATAGTAAATCTGATCATGTCCCTCCCTTACTTAAAGACACTTAGTAGCTTCACATAAAAAAACTAAATTCCTTAAAAAGTCCAACATAATCTGACTCCTGCCTACTTCGCATACATCACTTTAGAACCATTCTCTCCACACTTCCTCTGCTTGGAGGATATTTGGTTTACATCATCGCTTTGCACTGCTGGCTCCCTTCTCATTATTTAACAGCAATTTAAAGTCTCTGAGAGACCTACTTAAAGTAATCCTCTCAAGTCATCTCTTCTCATGTTATTTTCTTTACAGAGCTTAGTATTATCTAAAGTTACTAGATTTATGTACTGTTCATCATCAAGGCTCCTCCCAGAAGATAAGTACAGGGTGGGAAGGACCTTACCTGTCTTGACCACTGCTATAAGCTACCCTCCTAGACAGTGCCTGGTATACAAAAGGTACTCAATAAACAGCTGTTGGATAATACATGATTAAATGTTAAAAGAGCTATGTTGTCTGATTCAGCAGCCATTGGCCACATGTAGCTGTTGAAGTTTAAATGATTTAAAGTAAAAAAAAAAAAACAGTTTATCATTCAGATTAGCTACATTTCACACACTGATGGCTAATTGCTACCATGATAAACAGTGAAGACATAGAACATTTCCATTAGAAAGCTCTATGGCAGAATGCTGGTGGTATATAGACAGCACATGTTACTGAAGATCAAAGCAGAACGAAATCAGTGCTGACTGATAGAACTGAAACTTGAAATGGAAGTGAGTGAAGGCTTTGATACTAGAAACCTGATGAAATAATGGTACATTTTGGGTTTGGCAAACCCAGTTGTATTTACAAATAATTTTCCCATAAAGGGCATCTACAGGACTTCTAAGTTAACATGGTGGAATAACACTGGTACAATCCCTTTCTTTCTTTAGAAACTTCTAAAAGTAAAAGATCAGAAACACCAACTCTATCTTAATAGAATCTATGTGATATCTGTAACCTTGAACTGTAACATTCTAATGCAGTGAAGGTCAAACAAGTGCAGGAAGACATGAGAGGGAGAATGCCTATAGATCTCAGATAAAGGGTAGAACAGTCTTCAAAGTAGTAGCAAATAAACTCTTTTCAAATAGCAAGGAAGAAGTATGTGCACTGGACTTCATTTCTACCAAGAAGCAACAGAGGAGAGAAATAGAGGCCAAACAAGAAATCCCACAAATGCTCTATTTGCTGGAAACAGTCTGTTGGTGAAGTAGAATTGAGAGAGATACTCTACATAGTGAATGATCCTGAACCTGCTGATCCTTTAAGGATAGGGAGAAGTAACAGTTAAAAGAACTTGTTTAATAGTATGGAAATTAAATCTCAGTAAAACTTCACCAAAAAAAAAAAAAGAGGAGGAAGAGAAGAACTCATTCACTCACAGCCCTTTGTCAGACGGAACTTCACGGTAAACCAGGGAGATTTCTTGCTGGCCTGGAACAGTTCCTGGCTTCTCCCAAGAGAAACTCCTATAAATAGCAGGTCCAAGAGGAATTCCATCATTCAAAGATGAACACTTACCAAAAGTTAGCACAGAATTTACAGGAACATAAAAAAAGGAAAAAGGAGGAAAGTAACAAAAATAGTAGGCAAAAAACTGACCAGAAAGACACTGCAGTTAAAAACTACGATCCAATGTATTGACATGGTGTCCAAAAAACCTAATGAGATTCTTTTGTAAAGTAAGAGCTCAAGGCAGAGACAGAAAAGCAGAAAGATGAGGTGAAGAAGAAACAGGAGCTTGATATATGGATACTTAAGAATAAGAAAACCCATTAGAACACTTTTTATAAGACGGGAAAGTATAATGCTACAAAGAATAAAATCAATAGTCAACAGAATGAAAGTTAGAAGCAAATGTTTAAATATACGGTTTTACTAGCACATGTTACAATTTAAGTCCACAGAGTGAAGAGCTTAACAATTTTTCATGGTTACACACAACAGAAGTTGCCCTTACACAGATCTGAAAATCTACCTTAAATCTTTGGTGCTCTTCTTTGGAAACTTCCACCAGCAACCTCTTTTGCAGTTATTTACAAAGCAACTCTGAAGCTGGCTCATATAGAACCATTCAACAACATCAAATTAACCTCCAATTAGATATCAAAAACACCAAAATGATACTAACTCTAAGATGGCAAAAATTCAGGAATTGAAAATATTAACAATACCCCAGTAAGTTAGAGGAAAGAATTTAAGAATTTTAAAAAATTTAGTTTTTTTTTTAATGCCTATGAACATTTATTCCTGGCTATTAACATTTTGAAATACTTAGCAAAAATTTTCAGTAGCCTGCCTATTATTTACTAATTTCACAGATATGATTCAGTTGCCAATGACTGTTGGAAGTCTGAATGGTTATAATATTGTTGTTGAAAGTTATGTTTTTGGTTAATAAAATTTTTATCTATTTTCAGTCTGAATTCTTTTAGGTCTGGTTTTATTTTTCTAGCTGTGGATTCATATCACTTTGGTTTCTGAATAACGTTTTGGACATTAACCTGTCAATAAATAAAAATTAGAGAAGTAAGCAGCATATCATAGTTTTAAAAAACAGATTATTACTCATACAAGGAGTAAAACTGATAGAAAAAGTTTTCAAGCATTCAACTCTGGAAACCTGACCAAAAAGCAATATGGAAAGATACTAAAGCCTTACTGAGATGTATTTTCAACCTTCAGCTTAGGCAGTCTCAATATTTAGGAATCAGATGCTAAATACAAGTTGGAGACAAAGCTGTTAACAACTGAAGGAGTATTAACATGTTACTTTGGCTTTAATTTTAAAAAATGTAGTTAGAGAAGGCCAGGCAAAAGCAGAATGGTGAGAGAAAATGTTATTTGTAGATGATACAAACCATCACTTGCTCTTTGGTTCACAGTTGGGAAGCAATTCTATTTTGTAACTATACATCAGCAAAGCTAATCTAAGGTATATATCTTTTATAAGAAAGGCAAACAATTTATTTCTTATAAATTTTGATGTTTTTCAATATTGATTTTTATTATTTCATTTTTTTTTAAATAAGGTATAATTGACATATAACATTTTATTTTCAGGGGTACACAATAGTGATTCGATATTTGTATATATTGCAAAATGATCACTATAATAAATCTGGTAAACATCTGTCACCATAGTTACAAAAATTGTTTTTCCTGTGACGAGAACTTTTAAAATCTACTCTTCACAATTTGCTAATACTCAATACAGTATTATTAACTATAGTTGCCTTGCTGTAGATTACATCCTCATGACTTATTTTATAACAATAAGTTTATACCTTTTGACCCCCTCTACCCATTTTGCCCACTCTCTATGCACACCCCCACCACTGATACTGATATTTAAAAACAATTTTGGGGATGCACTGTCTTGACCCATGCTGTGGACTTTCCTGAAATCTCTCAAAGGCTCACAAAACCCAAAGAAGCAGCATCTGACCTTGGTGTACCTGGTACCTCTTGCTGAGCAGTCCCAAGTCCAGCACTAGTGGCAGCCAGCCTTGGTTTCTGGCTTGGCCTCTCGAGGCACCTATAAGCAGAGCACAGGTAACAGCCATCTGCAGACTGCTCAGTGACTCTTATAAGGTAGCCCGGGAAGTTCACAGGCTGTGGCTGAACTTGGCCTGCACCTGGGCCCCACCTAGAAGGCCCTTGGGCCAGCACACCCAAGGCCTTCTTGGACCTGCAAGAGAGCCAGTGTGCTCTGCATCTGAAAAGGGCATACCCAAAGGGCAGACTAGGCAGGCACCAGAGCCCTGCTAAAGGGGATCCTGCTCCACAGGGCCAGCCCTTCACCAGCTAATCCTCACAACCAACTAGCCCAAGGGGTCAATCCCTCCAACTGAAGTGCAAACAGCAACCAAGGCTCAACTACATCAAGAGGGCACACACATCCCACACAAGGGACACACTTTGAGCACCTCGCTTAGGTGACCAGGAAAGACTGTGCCACTGGGCCCCACAGTACACCATAAAAGCATTCTACTAAGACTGGGAGGCTAAGGAGCCCTACTTAATACATAGAAACAAACACAGGGAGGTAGCCAAAATGGGGAGACAAGAAACATGTCCCACGTGAAAGAACAGAACAAAGCTCCAAAAAAAGAACAAAGTAGAGATAAACAATTTGCCAGATGTAGAGTTCAAAACACTGGTTAAAAGATGCTCAATGAACTTAGGAGAGGAGTATTGACCTCAGGGAGAACTTTAATAAAGAGACAAAACATAAAAATGGATATGGAAAACATAAAAGAGAACCAGTTAGAAATGAAGAATAAAAAATCTGAGATGAAGAGTACATCAGAGGGAATCAACAGATTGGATGAAGTGGAAGATCAAATCAGAGATTTAGAGGATGGAGTAGTGGAGAACACCCAATCAGAACAGCAACAAGAAAAAAAGAATCCAAAAAAAAAAAACAAACGAGAATAGTTTAAGGGACCTCTAGGACAACATCAAGTGCAACAACATTTGCATCATTGGGATACTAGAAGGAGAAGGAACAAAGTAAGGAACTGAAAACCTATTTGAAGAAATAATGACAGAAAACTTCCCTAACCTGCTGAAGGAAGTAGATGTATAAGCCCACGAAGTGTAGAGAGTCCCAAACAAGGTGAACCCAGAGAGACCCACACCAAGACACGTTATTGTTAAAATGTCAAACGTTAAATGCAAAGAATCTTAAAAGCCACAAGAAAAATGCAATTAGTTACCCATAGGAACTCCCAGAAGACTGTCAGCCAATTTCTCAACAGAAACTGTAGGCTAGAAGGGCTTTGCACAAAATATTCAAAGTGATGAAAAGCCAGGACCTATAACCAAAATTATACCACCCAGCAAAGCTATCATTTAGAATCAAAAGACAGATAAAGAGCTTCCCAGACAAGAAAAAGCTAAAGGAGTTCATCACTACCAAGCCAGTATTCCAGGAACTGCTGGAGGGACTTCTTTAAGAAGAAAAATCAAAAATATGAATAAAGAATGGCAATAACTACATATCTGTCAACAAGTACTTCAAATGAAAAAGAATTAAATGTTTCAATCAAAAGATAGGGTGGCTGAATGGATAAAAAAACAAGACCTTTATATAAGCTGCCTACAAGAGACTCACTTCAGATTAAAGACTAAAAGTAAATGGATGGAAAAAGACATTTCATGATAGATCTAGAAGTTATTGTGCTGAGTGAAGTAGGTCAGATAAAGACAAATGCCATATGATTTTGTGTACATGTGGAATCTAAAGAACAAAATAAACAAAAACGACAGAAACAAACTCATAAATACATAGAACATTTTGAGGGTTACCAGATCGGAGGGGAGTTGGGGGATTAGGTGAAAAAGGAGGAAGGGATTAAAAATACAAAATAGTAGTTACAAAATAGTCATGGAGATGTATAGCATAAGGAATATAGTCAATAGTAAATATTGTAATAACTATGTATGGTGTCAGATTTAGTGAGGTGATCACTTTGTGAGTTATATAGATGTCTAATCACTGTTGTACACCTGAAACTAATATAATATTGATTGCCAACTATAATTGAAAAATAAAAAATGTTATTTAAAAAAAGCAGCAGTAATGCTAAATGATAGAATGCAAAAAGTAGAAATAATATCTTTGGGAAAGATGATTGAAAATCAGCTACCATATTTGGGATAGCTCACCTTTGTTTCTTTGAACTGGTAATCTTTAAGCTCCTGAACAACCACAAATAAATTATCAACTGATCTCAGACAATGAACCTGGGGAGAGAAAATGTTAAAAACAAATTTCTGAGAAAGCTTTTGAATCACACAAACTATTGACATTTTAATTTAAAAATTAGGTACTAAGGCTTTAAAGCAGATAATACAGTAGTCCCTCTTTATCTGTGGTTTCAGTTACCGATGGTCAACCACTATCTGAAAATATTACAAGGAGAATTACAGAAATAAAGAATTCATAAGTTTTAAATTGCATGCTATTCTGAGTAGCTTGATGAAATCTTGCCCAAGACATGAACCATCTCTCTATCCAGTGTATCTACACTGTATATGCTAGCTGCCCATTAGTCACTTTGTAGCTATGTCATAGTATTTCAGTGCTTTTGTTCAAGTAACTGTTATTTAAGAATGACCCTAAAGTGCAAGGGTGGTAATTCTGGCAATTTGGATATGCCAAAGAGAAGCCATAAAGTGCTTCCTTTAAGTGAAAAGGTGAAAGTTCTTGAATTAATAAGAATTTAATAAGAAAAAAACCTGAGGTTGCTAAAATATGTGGCAAAAATAAATCTTCTATCCATGAAATTGCCTAATTCCTAAATTAAGCTTTATCATAGGTATGTATGTATAGGAAAAACCATAATATATATATATATAGGGTTTAGTACTACTTTCAGATAGCAACTGGGGGGTCTTGGAAAATGTCCACCATGGAGAAGGGGGGCTCTACTATACCTGTAATTTGTATTTAAAAATTTCCCTATCACTCCAGTCTCCACAAGTATTTATTGGGTGTCTCCTCTATGTCAGACACTAAAAGCTTGGGAGATAGCAGCAAAAATAAAAAGAGAGAGATGGCAATTCCTGCCCTCATGTTGCTTAAGTGGTAATGAATACAGTTTAGCTGTTTTATTCTAGTGGGATGGCAATTTGCTGACCTTCACTTCTCACCTTCAGTGATTCCTAATTACTTTTGAGCAAGCGTTTCTTGACTCAGATCAAAAGAAAAATGTCTATTTTTATGCTTTATCACCAAATTCTAAACTTTAGCTGGATGCTGAAGTAAACAAATTCAAAGATGAGTATAGCAGGTACCCAGAATTTTTTTATAAGTTACACAGAATTCTTCTGGTGAATTCATCATCAGGAAATATTAAGATCACTTCTAAAAATACAGCAAATCTTGTTAAACTTATAAATTGGTACCCAATAGAAAATGCAGTAAAACTTTAAAATCACCTATTTTGGAGCAGAGAAGGAAAAGCAAAAAGGATTCCAGAGAGGCCTGTAAACTAGAAAGTAACCATAAAATGACCTAATTAGAAAACTATTTTAAATATTGCTTCATTCAAACCTGAGCCAGACTTTCCACTGAAATGTCAAAATATATCTTGCCGCGGTCTTTGCTGATTTTGCATGATGACCTCAGTTTCTCTCTTACTTCATCCGCAGCTGTTTGCTCAAAACCAGTAGGTACCGTGGCTCCAATAGTGACTCGGAGATGCTCTGATTCACTTTTAGGGCCACTTTCCATCACTTGTATAGACCTCTGGTTCTCATGAAGATTCACATCCAGAAGTTGGTTAGTGGCTTCTTGAACATCAGACATGTTGGCAGTGCTTCCAGGATCCTTAATATAGTCCCTTTAAAATCAGTCAGAAAAGGAAAAAAAATGTCCAACATTATCACCTCATATTTCAACTATAACTAAAAACATCTGCTTTAGAGGGCTAGAAGAACAAGGCAACATGACTGATATGGCCATATTCAGTCAACACACCTCAATCAGTATTCACCAAAGATAAAAGCATTGAACAACATGGGCACAGAGTGCAGGATAGAAAATATATTATTAAACAAGCAATATAGATACAATGGAAGAAAAGGAGACAGACAAGCATTCGATATTTGGTTTGGGATCATTAATATGGCTAATAGTCGTCTCATAACTACAACAGCTGATATCCAAGAACGAAGGCTACTAGAGAACAGATACATTTCTGCATCTAGTCATTTTTCAGGTAGCAGTTAAGAACACGGGGCCTTGGAATTTCAGATATGGGTTTGAATTCTTGTCCTCTTCATTCATAGATTGAATGATCTAAAACAAATTTATTCTCCTATGCAACAATTTCCCCATCTGCAAAATGGGAAATAATACCTCTCTTCTAGAGTTGTTGGGAGTCTTAAGCGAGACTATGCCAGACTCATGATTAAAAATTGCTAACAGAATTTCTGTCTTCCTCCTGTGAAAGGTACAGTGATTCATGCATTTAAATGAACATCTACTAACTACAAACATTTTCATGCCTACTATGGGCCAGGCTCTGTGATCTATGGGTGGGCATCAAAAGAGTAAACCAAATTTCCTGTGTCTGAGCATGAAGGGGGTGGAGTTACGAGTTGGGAAGTGGAGATCAACAGCTCTCAACAGATCTAAAACAACTTAAGACACCGAGTACCTAAATTGTCCTTGTTCTGTATCTGGGACAGGGAATAGTGTCTAACACTAATAAAAGTCTGTTCCTGCTCTTAAAGAGCTCACAATCACTGTGAATAAAACCTCCAGCTTCTAAATAAGGAGGCTGAAGCCTATGAAAGGACGTATCTCGCCCAAGGTCAGAGAGCCAATCAGTGGCGTAGGCTGAAATGAAACCCAAGTCTCCGGACTCCCACCGCCTGGCCCTCATCACAGGAACTCAGGGGATGGGGTGAAGGCCAGGGAGAGGCAGCGAGAAGAGAGCCACACTGACACCAGACACGCCAGGCGCTGGCCTGGATAGCAAGAAGAAGGTCGTCCCTCCCTCCCGAGGGTTAGCGGCTCCACACCCGGCCACTCCCATCCGCCGTCCGATTACCGGCCGCAAGCGTAGACCCTTCCGACTCCGGCACGCTGCCCACCCAGCGCGCCCAGGTCACGCCGCCGGAAGTCGCTTCCACAGCTCCGGAAACGGAAGTCGGGCGGAGCGGTCACAAATGACCCAAGCTAGGGGCGGGCGCTGGCACAAGGTCGTACGGAGAGAAACGTGAACCTAAAGGTTTGTTCCCGTGGCGGCTAACATGGCGTGTTCGCTCATGCAGCTGGGGACAGCATCTGCAAGCTGAACCTGGAGAGCCTGTGGGCCTTGTGGCTTGTCATAATGGCTAACGTTTATGGTGTTTAGCCATGCCAAGACCTGAGTAAGCGCTTCACATGCGTCCTTTTATCTGTTCCAACAACGCTTTCATGTGGGCAAGGCTGTCTGCATTTTAAAGCAGGAGAAACGTCCCCAACGATATTAAATATCTTGGCCAAAATGTTAGGCGCAGCACTTTCCAGGCAAACTGGGGATGTGAATTTAAGTGGGCTGACTCTTAGACTTCTTAACATCTGAGTCATTGTTGCTCAGACTAGTCCCTGAGTTATATACACTAGTTATCCTCCACTCCTCTGCTTTGTTTTCCACCATTTTAGTAACTCTGGGTCAACATGGTCTGAAAATATAACCTGGAAAATTCCAGAAATAAACAATTCATAAGTTTTAAGTTGCATGCTGTTTTGAGTAATGAAATCTCCCATTGCTCTGCTTAGACTTGCCTAGGATCTAAATCATTCCTTTCTCTGATGTATCTACAGTGTACATATGTATAGTACAATAAATCGTTCTGAGAGAGTACATTCTCATAACTTTATTACAGCATATTATTATAATTTTCTTATCAGTTATTATTAATCTCACTGCACCTAAATCAAAAATAAAACTATTGTAGGTATGTATAGGAAAAATCTTAGTACATGCTAGCTGTGGTTTCAGGCATCAGCTGGGATCTTGGACCATATCTCCCACTGAAAAGAGGTGACTGCTTTATTGCCATCACTATTTTTGCCCAATTGCACTATTGTTTACTTAACACTTTTCTTTAAATATATATTTTTAAAAATTATTTTAGAAGGAAAACTTAAAACTGGACAACAGAAAGATAATTTATAAATGAGCAAAGGCTTGGAGGTTTCTTATATATATATATATATATATATATATATATATATATATACACACATACATATGGCCAATAATCATATGAAAGGATGCTCAACATCTGTAGTCATTAGGGAAATACAAATTCAAATCACAATGCAATACCTATTGGAATGGCTAAATTTTTGGAAAAATGGACAGTTCCAAGTTCCCATGAGGATGTGGAGCAATGGAACATTGACACATTGCTGGTGGGAATACTTTTAAAATGGTATGGCCACTTTGGAAAACAGTTCAGCCTTTTTCAAAAAGTTAAACATGGAATTATCATATGACCCAGCAATTCTACTTATAGGTACATACACAAGAGAACTGAAAACATGTTTAAACAAAAACAAGAACATGAATGTACCTAGCAACATTATTCATAATAGCCCCAAAGTGGAAACAACCTAAATATTCATCAGTGGATGAATAGATAAGGAAAGGTGGTCTATTCATACAATGGAATATTACTCTTTTAAAAAAGGATGAAGTAAAAGATACATGTTACAACAGGGGTGAACCTTGAAAACATTATGCTAAGGAAAACCAGATCCAAATGACCACATATATGGTTCCATTTATATGAAATATCAATAGTTGGTGAATCTAAAGAGATAGAAAGTAGATTAGGGGTTGCTTAGCATTGGGAAGAATTTGGGGATGATTGCTAAAAGGTATGGGTTTTCTTTTTGGAGTGATGAGAATGTACTGGAATTAGATAGTGATGATAGTGGACGAATAGATAAGGAATACAACATTGTGACTAGACTAAGAAACATTGAATTGTACACTTTCAGATATTTAAATGGTGGGTTTTTTGTTCTGTGAATTTGTCTCAAAGGAAACTTTGATCTTATGGGAAACTCATCTGCAGTTTCTTCATATGCAAAATGCAACTTCTTGGATAAGACTTATATGATTTAATGAGATTAACATGTTGATGGACACATAATGGAAATAGATTGTACCCTGTCTCCTGCCATGCCACCCTGAACACGCCCGATCCCATCTGATTTTGGAAGCTAAGCAGGTTCTGGCTTGGTTAGTACTTGGATGGGAGACCACCTAGGAAGACCCGGTGCTGTAAGCACAAAAAAAAAAAAAAAAAAAGAGAGATTGTACCCTTAAAAATAAATACAATGGAAACAAAGCAAGACGATTAAATTCTAGCCAGATACTTTTCCCTGCAAAGGGCTCTTAATAGGCACTACATGTAAGGCCTATTTTCTGTTCTTTAAAAGGACAAATTTTTGAGCATTAGGGACAAACTAGCACTAAATGAGACCTTGACAAAGTGAGAAGGATCAAAACATTGAAAAGATTCTCCATCTGAGTTAGTGTTATTTAATGCATACCTTTATACTATTTAAAATTATCTCTATAAACAGGTCTCACTTGGGGAAACATTGTGCCCTAAAGACACATTATCTACCAGTAGTATCATGTTGAGTCTGTTATTTAACCCATTTCCCGTTTAGAAAAAAAAAGTACAGCTTGCTGCCAGTGTTAATTTAATTTTACACAAACATCCTCTTTGAAGCTGAAGCAAATCTGACTGATTTTCAATGTGAAAATAAAATCTAAAAACTATTCTTGGAGTTATTTCTAAACAGAATTTGTTTCTAATCCTAATGAAACAAAAATGTATACATAAATCAGATTCATCAAACGAATCTTTGGCTAACAAGTGTTCAAGAACGATGTTAAACATCAGCGTATAGGAATGCTCCGTTTTCTAGGATTTGACATTTTCAGTGATTGGAAATTACTGTATTTTGTAAGTGGAAATACCACTAATAAAACCAGAATGCGATAAATAGAATGATATCATTTGTTCCCGAAGACTATCGATATGCTAGAGCAAAATGAAAATAATAATGAAAGTGAGATATTTTGTGGCAAACTTTGAGGATAAGGTTAGGGCTGTAATTTGCGAGTCATCTTGAGGTAAATGCTGCAGCCGCAAGTACTGCCAGCGAGTATTCTCGGGGCAAACGGGAAATGAGTTAACAGAGTTTATTGATCATTTATTATGTGTCAGGCACTCTTAGGTATTGGGGGTACAGCAGTGAAAAAAAAAGTCCCAAAGTCCCTAACTTCCTGTTATAGAGCTTATATTCTAGTGGAGAAGACAGACTAGAGAAAAAATATATGTAACATGCTTGTGATCATCAATATTATGGAGAAAAACTAAGCAAGATCAGGGGGTAAAGAGATGGGGGAGAGGGAAATGCCCTTTTTATATCAGGTTGTTGGGAAAGATTTCATTGATAAGGTGACAAAGAACCTGAAGGAAATGAGAGAGCAATCCATTGGATACCTGGAAGAAGAGCATTCCAGGCAGAGAGTAAGAACATGCTCAACAGAGTCTAGGAAGAGCCACGAGTCCAGGAAGGAGTGAATGAGAGAGAGAGAGGTCAAAGATAAAATGGGGTGGGTACATCATATAGGTCAATGTTTTACAAATTATCACCATGACTTACTTGTAAAAAGGATCACTCAGGGTACTGTATGGAGAATGGTAGTGGGCAGGAATGAAAGCAGTTATTAGCCTATTTCAGTGGTCCGAGTAAGAGATGATGATGGCTCAAACTAGAATAATAGGGATTAATGTAGTGAGAATTGTCATATTCTGATGTATTTTGAAGGATGACCTCTCATCAGTGGTGGGTTGGATGTAAGTCTGAAAAGAAGGTAAAGAACTGGGAGTTTGAGAATCAGACCTGGCAGATTTGCTAATCTAGAGTGCTCTTCTGCTGGGAAATGCATGCTCAAGAAGAACTCAGGCTAAAACGCTACAAAGTAAAAATGGACACGTTTGCTCCTCAGAATTCCGTTTTTGGTTTATTGCAGAGTAATAGTATTTTAGTTTACATTAGAAAAACCTCGATGATCTACTGTGAAAATACTGACTAAAGTGGATCCTTGCTTGAAAATGCCAATTTTCGGTAAGTCACATACATGTGGAAATTGAAGCCTCTAATTTCTATCTGGCTATAGTGTTATATTAAACTAAAGTGACCCCTATGTAAACAAACAAAAGATCAAATTTGATAATTCCTATCAGATATAGTGACACAAATTAGGAACTCAGTGACAGTTGTTCCCATGAACTCATATCTATTTTAACATAATAACTGTCTTTTCCTATTCTTAAGGATAAAACAAAGTCTTGGTTAGAAAGTCCAACAGTACAGCTATTCCTCAGCTCTATTAGGACTACTGACACTACTGACACTTCTGCCTGTAGTTCATAGGTGATTTCCTCTGTCTCTAAATAACATGCCTGAAATGCTATTTCTTGCTTTTTCAATTTTAGGGGTTATCTACAGATGCTTTTATGATACTTTAGATTTAGCCTACTAACATCTCCACTATCCTGTTTCTCCTCTTCTCCCATTAAAATTATAACCCAAATACTTTATTCCTCTTTGTTAAATTTACCTGAGTAAATTTAAGTGATATATTAAACATTCTATCAACACTGAACAGCATTTCTTGATTCCCCTACACTGTAAGTGAGGGTTTTATCAACACTCCTGGCCTTTCCTCTACCTCTCCTCCCTTCTTTGTACCTGCCAATCCATTTTGTTAAAAAAATATTCTGCTTGGCAGGTTGGATTATTGTGGGCATGTAATTGAAAGAAAGGATGCCTCTACACCTGCTTCTCAAGAAGCTACTGAAATTCTATCTCTCCGGGAAAACCTTTTGGGACCTCATTGGGAAATGAGAGCTGTGTCTACAGTCCTATTAACTAAATGATAGCCCATAAGTCCGTGAACTCTTAACTCAATGGACCTTTGGCCTATTGGGTGTTAACAACTAGAGGGGAGAATAATCAGCTTTGGCCGTTCCCTAAACAAGCTGAGGTTTATTTACTTTTCCCATGCCCTTTCAAGCCAAAGTCTATAAAACTGCTTTAGTAATAAAACTCCTGTGAGAGCTCTTCGATGGAATTAGTGACATCACAATGAATTTTCAAGAGAATGTACCTGAGATTTATTGTTCACTTCGAACTTCATATGGATAAGTAAGTTGATTTAAAAGCAACTCATTCGTTTTGAAAGGAACTGTATATATCTTGATGGTTATTGGTAGAAGGTGATGAGCTGGGGAACGAAACACCCCTGCCACCTAGTGGTTACTCATTCTGAAACACTGCAAAGCACTGTTGAATCTTCAAAGCACAACAGAAAAGGAACAGTACAGGAAATAGCCTGGCAATGTCCTGAATCCGGGAAACTTCTGTTCCCTCCTCTCATGTTAGAAAGAGATGCTAGTGAACTTTTTTAAAATAGTCAAAGACAAAACAAAGTATTAGTGGATTAGCTTCTGAGAGCTGTTCTCCCTTTGTGAAATGAGAAGAATTAACAGAGCACTGACCAAGGGAGAGTGTTGTAGGTGAACATGGACAGCTACCAGATCTCTAGTATGAAGTAGCAATTCTAGAAGGAAGCAAGAAGTACAACAAATGAGCAGAGAAGGACCACAGTGAGGCAGGACCCTCAGTGGTCAGTGTAGAAGCAGCATGGGTCCAGAAGCAAAGCAGAATCAGTAAGGCCAGCAGGGACAGTGATGGTCATATCACATAGATTCAGGATCATTGGTCAGCAACAGCAGCTCTGGAGACTGGGGTCTTGGGACTGCAGTACTGCTTGATTCAGGGTAAACTAATCAGGACACTCAGGGGACAACAAAAGTAATGAACATTTCTGGAAAACATATTCTATCTGGGCAGTGCAGTACTGATTGATTCAGGGTAAACTAATTGGGACACTCAGGGAACAACAAAAGTAATGAACATTTATGGAACACATTTGGGCAGTGCATTACATGCATTATAATAGCCCTGTGGGGGTACATATTATCAGCCATTTTCTACAGATGATGAACTTGAGGCTAACTAGCCCAAAGTCACAAAGCTAATGAGACTTAGAGCCAAGATTTGAACCCAGGTGTTTTGACCAGAGGGTCTGAGATCCTAACTCATATGATTTCCTTCTTCTCTCAGGGAGAGAGAGCATGAGGTTCAACTATTCTAAATCTACTGACCCTCATATTGAGGGATAGTTGTGAAGTGGAATTCTATAGTGGTTAAGGTCTGGTCCTAGGTCTGCCATCTACTTGCAGGAGGATATTTAAGCTTTTAGGAACTACTTTTCCCTAGTTGTAAAACAGGAACAAAATGGTGACTACTTAGTAAGTTGCCGTGAAGATTTATTGAGATAATGTACAGTATCTGACATATGGCAAATGAGGCAGATTGCCTACAAAGATGGCTGTCAACAATTCTCATCATTGTTAAATACCACTCCTCCCAACAAGGGTTAGAATCTATTTCCCTTCCCCTAGAATTTGAGCTAGACTTATGATTTGCTTTGACAATTCAGTAATGTGGCAGATATTTTGTTGGGTAGTGCCAAGTCTGGGTCTTAAGAGCCTGGTGGCTTCCATTTTTGCTCTCTTAGACTAAGCACCACTATGTAAGGAAGCCCAGCCTATAGTCTTATATGGTAAGAGACCAAAAGGAGAGAAGATGCATCAGGGAGCCAGTGTCACAGCTGAGCCCACCATCTGAATTCATCTGCATAAGTGAGTCTAACAAAACTAAAACTACCCACAGTATCACAAGAAATAATAAATCATTATTGTTAAAAATACTGTTAAAAATTACTGTTAAAAATATTGTTAAAAATAAGTTTTGAGATAGTTTGTTATGTAACAGAAAGCAAGTCCTTAGTAAATGGTATCTATTAGTATTATTGTTGGTACAGGTGAGGGATTCAGCTAAATACCTAATTCATCTTATGTCACTGATTTTTTTCCCCCTTCACTGGAATAGGTGGGAAAAACAAGGCTTATATGTGCAGATGAACATTGCTTATTACAAATATGTATTTTTGTAGATATACAGCATATTGCTGTATATCTACTTAGAAAGATTTGTTAGCATTTCTAATTGCCATATACATTTTAGATAACATAGAAGCATACTTCTTTAAACATTTACAATTCAGACTTTTTAGTCAATCTGTCATGGTGGGACCTTCCAAAGCCTTTATGTTGAAAGATCTGAGGCATGAACAGAGACTTACTTTTTAATCTAGCATCTCAAAGCCCTGAGAATGATACTTTAACCTTCATCTCCTTTATATCCTCTTTCCTAAATCCTTCCTTTTTCTGTCTATCCATATCCCTTCCCTTCTCACCATGCCTTTCCTGTCTCTTTTCTTTACCATGATGATTAAATAAGATCTTCCCTACTGAAATGTAAACTCCAGGAAGACAGTGCTTCATCTATTTTGTTCTTTATGGAAAATTCTTTGCTTAGAACAATGCCTGGCATACAGAAGGTATACAATGAATGTGTGTTGAATAAATTAAATAATGCATGTAAAAGCACTTAGAAGAGTGTCTGGCATAAAGTAGATGATGCTCAATAAATAACGTATGACAGTTCAGTACTGTGATAAATGAGATCATTCACATTTATCTTTAAAGTGTTCTATTTCATTTAGTCTTTCTCCTTTTTCTTTCCAGTCTTTGTCCTTTTCTTTTCTTCCTTTTTCTGTCTGTACCTCTTCTCTCCTACCCTTACTTGTGGCCTGTCAGGGACCCTCACAGATGTTTTGCCTTACCTCAGAGGATGTGCAGAAAAAGATTCTGGAACTTTATCTTGGATTAAATGTAACTATTTGTGATCTATAGCTGATTTAGGACTTCACATAAAATTCTGCTGTTTAGGCAAGTTCAATTCTAGTGCTACTGAATATTTTAACGACGGCCTAGATTATGGAAAACAGCAAGCTTATTAAGTTATAGCCTAATAAATGCCTGACTGTGTATATTTCTGAGCATGTGGGTGTTTTTAGTGTCTTTTGGTGAGTAACTGTGCTACTCTTGACAGTAGAAATGTGAGCAAAACCAAGTAGAACTGATTTAGCCAATTTTCTCTCCCTCTTTTTTCCCTAAGGGAATGGAAATATACTACCATGAACCATTTCTTTCTCAGGCTGGTAAATCTCCATTGAAATGCAAACTGAACTGGTAGAAATCAGATTCCCATATCCTCTCATAAGCTGTTTGTCAAGGTAAATCCCCTCCCTACATTTTAAAATCATGACTTCCCAGGGCTAGATGGGAAAAAAAGGAGTTTTGGACCTATCACTAGAACCAATTATCCAGTTGTCTCAATTTCCTGGGTTAGTCACTCATGTAGGAAGATTTCTTCTTTCTTGGTAGTCTTTCATATTCAAATCAGGAGTTTCATGAATCTGTAGGCCAGTGGCTGGGTAGGTTGGGCTGAGTACAGAACAGTATTGATTCAGTTCTCAGCACAGCCTTGTTTATATTTCAATTAGGCTAATAGGTAGCTCAGACCTCTTAGCCCTGCTAATGTTTAATCAAGTCCTGTTATATAGTCATATAACATATATTCCTGCATATATTCTTCCATCACATAAGACCAGTGTTTTAAAAACCAGTTTTCTATTATATGTGCAGATGAACCTATAAACCTCCTGTCATCTTCTCTTTTTTCTCCACTTTTCATCTTTTCTCAAAATTGTTTTTAGCCACTCTGTTTTTCTCCCTTCATTCAAATATCTGATCATCTTATAAGCAATAATTTACCAGTCCTCTTTACTAATTAACCAACCTAGTAAAGCAACTTAGACTAAGGTAGGAAGATTTTGAGGCATTCAGACCATCAGTTTTCAAAAATGTTAACTTAATTGGCACAAAGGACACCACAATACACCTAATACACCCCATTTGTTTTCATTTCTGGTGGCAAAAGAATTTGATGATAAAGAATTAGGAACAAAATAGGAACCTGAAATGGCAGCATAATGTTTATGCATGAACAAAATGATCAAAATCAAACACATTTTATTCGTGAAGTAACATATACCAGAAGGGTCGAATTTGAAACTTAGGACACTGTGAAGTCCTGAGGAAAAAAAAAGCATCCTTCTTGAAAATTGTGGAAAATCTAGAAATGTATGTTGACACATGTGCAGCAGGAAATTTGCGTAATTGCCCAACTTTCTATGGCGGCCAAAGTTTTCAGTAATTGTCTATACTGTACTTTTTTTTGGTGAACATGAAATTTTAATCACTTTTAATAATTAATGAAGGAAGCTGTTAAATACTTAGTCATGTAAAAATGAAAGTCCCTGGCTTTGCATGACATTCTCTCTGAGTTGAGGAGAGAACTTGCATATTTTGATCTTTTCATGGTTCTTTAGGAAGACTAGTGGGCCACAACTAAACTTGGAAACATGCTAGCCTAAATGACTATGATAGTCTTATTTCTGAGTCTTTTCTGCTCTTATGTTATCGAACCTGTAACTTTCTTCTAGCTAGCTGATTTCTACATTGAAATGATCACTCTACTGGCAGAAGTATAACGAATGGATAAAACCTTTCTAGGGAGTATTTGGCAACAGGTTCAAAGTCTTAAAAATATGTATCCCTGTTGACCCAGCAGCTCCATTCCTAAAGAAATAATTATGAATATTAACAAAGATGCATGTATAAAGGTGTTAATTACAGCATATTTAAGAAATTATTTTTATGTTAGAAAATTGTTCACGACATTAATTTTTAAAAGTAGGGCATATAAAATATAATCATTTTTTATCTAAAGATGTATATCCATGGAAAATGACTGGAGGTGTATATTATACAATGTTAATATTGATTTTTTTGTAGTATTACTTTTCTCAAATGTCTATAATAAACATGTATTCTGTAATAAGAAAAGAAAATATTTAATATTTAATATTTAAATATTTAAATATACTTGAAACAAAAACATCACTGTGGTAGCAGTGATTAGAAGAAATACAAATGAGGGATATTAGATGAGAGGTTGTTGCAGTAGTTCAGGTAAAAGACGATATGACTAAGAACTAACGATATGGCAATGTGGATAGAGAAGGAAAAGCTGATTGAAGACATATTCAGTAATCCTGTGAGAACTATAAACATATATCTCATCTTCAAGTCAGTAGTGAAAGTGGTCTTTTAAAAGAGCCAACATGATTCATTTATAACCTTATGGTACCTTTAAATATGCATTTAAGGAAATTCAGAGCTAACTCTGGTAATCAGGTTTTCCTTTTCTGGCTAAATGTTTAGCAAAGTTAGTAGATGCCCAGTTGACCAAGAAAGAGAATATAAAATATGGACCAGAGTGTGGAGGGAGGGAATAAATTCAGTTTTGGACATATGGAGTTTGACGGGTTTGCGTTGCATGTACTAATCTGTGGTACGAGACTGAAGCTCAGGTGTGGTCAGAGATGTATACGTAGAGATCATCAGTATATGAATGATTGTTAAAACTGGGTGGTTGTTAAGGTTGCCTGGAGAGTGAGTATACAATGAGAAAAGGGCTGAGAAGGGAACCCAGAGGAGGCATAACAGTTCAGGGCAGGACAAGGAGGAGGCAGCCACTGAGAATTTTGAGGAATGATAAACTAGGCTAGCCTTAATAATAGGCTAATCCAAGTTTAAAACCTGACAAGGTTGCTTTCATTTCAGCTTAATACCAGATTTGCAAGCAAGCACTGCAATTGCCATAGAAAATGAGAATGAAAGTGAGTGAGTAGGCTCTGGAATCTCTTCTGCTCCTCATGGGCACGTGACCAAAGTTCAGTGGTCAGTGCAGTCCTTTTCGAGTCTTATCTGCCACTCGCTTCCCTTTGGGCTGGGGAAGGGGCCAGCTGTTCTCATGGCAATTCCCTGCTGTGTTCTCTCTTCCTACTGCCTCTCCATTTGCACTAGGTTCAGCCATGGCATACCAAAAATGGCCAGAGAGATTCAGAGGGACAAGGAAGTTAAAGGGGGAGAGAATTTCAAGGAAGTAATTGTCAATATCAGATTCCAGAGAAGTCAGATAATTTAAGTGCTAAAGAGTTCCCACTACATTTGTCAATTTTGAGGTTCTTTGCAACCATACATATAGAGTATCACCATGAAAGTAATTTTCGATCTCGTGAAATACAATAAAAGTATTTATTTTAGCTATAGTGTTTTCTTACGGCAGCACGAACTGGCTAAGACATACACCCTGGTAGACTCCTTCATTCATGGTAATTTTCTCTTAGTGGCCCTAGTGTCTCTCCTAACACAAGCCTTTTTTTTTTTTTTTAAGGAATTCCCCTGTCCATTATACAAGGTTGTATATCCCAGTTGTGGGCTGTATTCAATATCTCTTCCACAGGGCTCTTGTGTTCCCATGCATATCAAGGGATGTGGCTGGGTACCAGTTTCATTGTCTTTGACCTTTTCCAACAGGTAAAAAGTCTATTGGATGTTGGTCTTCCGAGAGCATATGGTGGACTTCTAGATGACTCAGTTCTATCAGGGTCGTTTCTGACTCACAGAATGCTCAGTTACCCTTAAGTGGCAAAGTAGAAGAGACACATTAAGGGGGGAAGTATGGGGGTCTAGAACAGAATTGTAATTACTGGGTTTTATAAACAAGGTATATGTCAGAGTCAACAATGCTTAGACTCTGCTTTAGGGATAAGGCAGCTCTAATCTTGTATATCTTTTGGGCTAGCCTCATTGGGGCCCCAAACCAAAGCATCATACATATCCATATCTTTTTACATCTGTCATTGTTTATTATTTCATTTTCCATCTGCCCTGCTCTGAAGCAGGAGGGGGAAGAGAAGACAGAGGAAAATTGTGAGCTCTTTAAAGGAATAGTGCCAGATATTAAATCTGTAAACAAAATAGATTGAACCAGAAAGAGTCAGAGGCAAACTAAACATGAAAGCAGTATCACACTGGGAAAATATTACCTGAAAGTGCTAAGTGAAAGTTCCTGGTATATCCGTGATTAACCCTTTATTTCCCATCAGCACATTTGGTTCCTGAACTGCTTGTGCCTCACACTGCCCTGTTCAGTGCATTTTCATTGTTTCCTCATACCAAGTCCTTAGATTCATTTATATAATGCAAACTGATGACCATGGTGAGATTGTCCCTTTCTCTGGTGATAATGATCTTGTCATACCAGGTTGCTATTTCATTGGAGCATGAAGAAAATTATGCTGATTGAGACTGAGCTGGACTGAAACAAGGATTTTACTAAAAGTCTCTTAGTCTTCCTGCATAACGCCTCAGAGGGTGCTTAAAATTGGGAGTTATCTGAATGCCCTGACTTCTTGGGGTTAATCTGTAATGGAAGTTGCTAATGGGCAGCCTCTGGGTCAGATGTATTTTTTTTTGTTCTACCCCAGGTTTGGAATTATTGCTGGAAATGTTCTTGTTTTACTCCACCCCAAAGAATTCAAGAGTAAGGCGAATGGCTGTGGAATGTGGAGGGGTCCCGTGACCAGGTTCTCATTTTATTCCACAAGAAAGAATTCAAAAGCAAGGCAAACAGCAAGCAAGAAAGCGCAAAGTTTATTAAAGTGAAAATACACACTCGAGCGCAGGCCGTGCGGGTTTACTCCAGAGAAAGACACACGAGATGGCTGGATTATGAACTTTTGTTTTCCCTGAAGGTGATGCTAAGTAGCTTTGTTGTCTCCTCCTAGTAGTCAAAGAGCTCAGTTCCAGCTTTTTCTTCCTCACGTGGTGTTTCCTGTGCTGCCATGAGGGGCATGATAGGAGCTGCAGCATGTACAATGCAGATGAGATTATAGTGATATTATAATTAGCCAAAGGTCATGCCTTAGCCAAAGGTGGCATCTAGGCTGGAAAGGACTAATTTTGGCTTTTCCTTCTTCTGCCAGGGGTAAAACAGGGAGCAGTCTGAAGAAGAAAAATTTCAGGAGCCATGTCCTAAAGGGAGAGGGACTGTTCCTGCACTACCTGTCTTGCCTCTGAATTAGTTGCCAACATTTAAAAATAGGGATAGTTAACATCCAGATTTTCTGCTTCTCTTTAAAACTAGAAAATATAGAGTGTTGGATGTGCATCCCCTCCTGGAAATTAGTGGCTAATGTTGGGTGGATCACTGCCCTTTAGTGGGACATGGGCTCTCCAGATTGCCAGTCTCTACAGTTGCATGCATTTATGTTGGCCACTATAAAGTCACGTAGTGTCCCACAGTCTCTAGGAAGGACAAGTAGGGGAGGAAAAACCTCCCCCCCCCCACCTGCACGGGCTAGGCCCGTGAATCAGACGTAATAGATTAACAAAAGAAAAAGACAGTTTTAATTATATAGGTACACATGGGAGTTTCACAAAGAAATGAAACTCAAGGAGATGACTAAGATGCTTGAGGTTTATATACCATCCTAGGCTAGACAAAGGAAAAGGGGCTTCTGTGGGGGGAGAGGCAAGTTATGGGAAGGTAAGGGGAGGAAATACATGGTAAAGATGGGTTCTCTGGTTATGCAGGTTAGAGTCTCAGGTGATAAAAAAATTCTCACTTCCTCATCCAGAGACACTTTTATGGATGGAAATTTCCTTTATAAATGTAAATTTTCTTTACAAAAGGGGAAATTTATACTCTATTTTTAGGCAATTGCTAAAAGGGCTTTTCTTGCTGCTGCTGGTTCTTAATTGCCTTTAGCTCAAAATGATCCATATGCAAAAGAGGCTATTTTGGGATGACTTCCTGGTACCCTTCAGAAGGAAACTAGCCTAATTATTGAGTTCCTTCTGTGCAGGAACTACTCTGTCTTGTAATTTGCACATATGAAATTTGAGATCCAATATTATAGGGACCATGCCCCAGGTAAATTGGCTTTTCATTGTTTGTAAACATCCCTTGCAGAATTCACCTTTGTCCAAACTGTTTCTTTTGCTTAGAATATAGCTCTCCCTTTTTCTATAAATTCACATTCTACCCATTTCTCTTTCTCTCTCTCATCTCTCCTTCTCCCCTTTTTTCTTTCTAACTTTTTTTTTTAAATAAACTTTCCAAAGAAAATTCCTGAAAAGTATTGAATTGCTTTCATTACTGAGCATTGTGCTCTGTGGAAAGTGATTAGAAGACTAACCTGCTGGAAGTTCAAGAAAGGAAGACCTGGAGAAAGTGCTCACTGTAAAGAGTGCATAAAAAAGTGAAACACTTTCCCAGTCTTCTCTTTCTCCAGTGCTTACCCCCAGAGACATTGCAGTTACCAGTATTTTCTTTTTCCTTTTTTTAAAGGCCCAAGTGAAGTCCCATAGTTTCAAAATAGAGGCACTTACAGAGCATTTAAAAATCCTAAAAGCCAGGCTGCACCTTAGACCTTTAAATCAGAATCGCTGAGGATGGGACCATGACATCAATATTTTGGCAAGTTCTCCACGTGATCCACAGCAGGGATTGAAAACTAATGTGAAGTCTTCCTGATCAGAAGACACTGAGCTCTCCCATGGCCCTTTTGGTTTATGTCACACAATCTGGCTGCTTGTGATCTCATTAATAGTGGGGAGCCTGTGGCTTGCTTTGTGATGCTCAAGGAAGAGAACGTTTCTAGTTTAGAAAGGCAGTCTGTATATCCCTTCCACCCTTTCTCTTCCAAAATATGGAGAGTATTGGTTCTTTAGTTATATCATGTTCACATGGAGGGCTTATTAAACCACAGGTAGCAGGGCCCCATCTGAGACTGTCCCAATCAGTAAATTTGGAGTAGGGCTTGTCAAGATAAGAAACATACAAACCTATAGAGAATTCTCATAAGTTTATTTGAGCCAAACTGATGATATGTGTCGGGAAGCAAGATCTCAAATGCTCCGGAAAATAACAGTTGTGTGGTTTCTTTTATGCATTTGAAATTAAGGAGGGAACATAAGGAAGATTGCACGAAGGTGCGAAAAAGCAAGACAAGGATTGGATTACAAGATAGTTAAGATTATGTGCTCTCCTGAGGTGGTTAAAGTTTATTTCAAAAGTGTGTTAACCTAGATGCACAGAAATAATGGACGGGTTTGCTTATGGCAAAGATAAACCTTTCACTAAAAAGTTGTATGCCTGGGGCGTGATGACCCACCATGACCTGCCCGGTTAGGAATTTATAATCAGATCACTCTTTACTTTCCTTGGAATCTCCCCTCGACCCCACTCCCCCTTTTTTTTTGTCCACAGGCCCAAGAATCTGCATTTCTAATAAGTTCTCAGGTGATTCTGTCACTGTTGATCTACAGACTACACCTCAAGAATTGTTGACTAAGAGGGCATGGACTAAGGAAGAGAGCCCAGATGGGCCTGATATGACGGCTCCTTGTGATTGAAGAAAACGTAATAGAATGGACATAGAAGTAAAGGCCAGCCGGAAACATTGCATGAAGTTTACCAACTGGTGGCCCATACTCCAAATCACACCCATAGATGTGTTTTCTAGGGTCACACGATGTTTTCCATTAAAAAAATTAGTTAATATTTAAAAGTCAGGGACTTACACACATACATAGGCAAATATTTCAATTTTTCAAGAACAATAGGTTTGCAAAAAGGGGCCCAGTTTTCTGCAGGGAAACATTCAACATTAACTAACAAGGAATATCTGCCCTACTCTCCCGAACAAGTCCAGCTCCCAGCCAACCTTCCAAATGAATATTGTCATATGAGTGAGCCCAATTAAAACCAGCAGAAAAACTACCCAGCAAACCTATAAAACAGAAAAAAGTAATATATTGTTGTTGGTTTAAGCTGCTAAGTTGTAGGGTGACTTGTTATGCAGCAAGAGCTGATATAAAATTGGCAGAGTCCCCACTGACCTGGTTTGTTGAATTATATTACTTCCCTGGCCTCTGTAGGAAGTGAATTTCGAGCCTGGGCCTTACTTGAAGAACGCTCAGCAGACTTGAAAGCCTTGTACGTATCGATTATCCCAACATTACATGGTCAACTGGTATTAAATCTCCATTTTGTAGATGAGGAAACAGAACTAGCAAACTAAGAGACATCTGTAGAGCCATATAGAAACAGGGCAGGATAAGGACCAATCACTTTTCACTTCTACTTAAGTGCTTTTAGCCCCTTCCATCTAGGCAATCAACTGTTAGTTTCTTCAGGCCAATTAACCTGACAGCCACTAAAGCCAAAATCTAAGTTAATGGGACACAATGTTTTCAAGAAGGGGAACCCTCTATCTAGTCTTTATTTAATGACAATATTATCTGTAAAGTGCCTAATATAGTGACTAGTACATAGAAGAGCCTTAAAGAGAGATAGTTACTCTTACATTATGTGCTCTGTTTATACAGCATCCTGTGATGGCCTTTTCCTTCTTTCCTACTCTCCATAACCCTGGCTGGATAATTCCATCTCTCTTCTGAAATCTGGTACATTTTTTACATCTCTATTACAGAACATAAGCACACTGTGTTATATATTTTTTTACATGTCTCTCTACTCAGACCTTGGGTGCTTTAGTTTCAATGGATTATGGATTCTTTTTATATTTCCAATCTCTCTAGCACAGGACCTGGCTGAATAAATGCTGATCGAATAGAATTGAATAGACTGAATAGAATCAATTGCGCAGTTGCAAGATGCATTCAATCATATTCTAATTTGATCCCTATAGTGATCATCCTATGAAACAAGATTATTATTTACATCATTATAGTCACAATAAAACTGAGGAAACAGAAGCTCAGTATCCCGAGAATTTCTTTTCTGTTGGTGATACTCAGGTGATACTTGCTAGGTTTTCCATCAAACAGATGACTGTTTTCTTTGCCTTCTTTCCTTTATAGTGTCTGCAGAGTTTTTACTTTAATGGCAGAGCCTAAGCCTTATGTAGATCTCTGTCCCTAGCATGAGGTATAGCAGGAATAGACAGACACTCGGTAGTTGATGATTTGAATTTAATTTCCACTTCTCTATGTTAGAAGCCATGTCTGTTACCACTCTAGGGAAATATTTGAAAGAGCTGTTTAAAAGTTGCTTATGGGTAAGTCTACTTTCACTCTGTCTGAACATATACTCTCAGTCTTTATCATGGATCTGATGCCTTGGAGAGAGAGAAACAGACAGAGACAGAGACAGAGAAAGGGAGACTTATATCTTCGAGAAGAGGATATGGGAAATTGCAGGGTAACTGGACCCTGTCTGAGAGAGAATTCTTTCTTTGTGCTAACAACAGAGAAATGCAGGGCTGTTATGTGAGGAGCACTTATACTCTTTGTATATCAGGAAAGGCAGAAAAGAGAGGACTAAGGTTCAAGAAAAGAAGGAGTTAGAAGGAGCCAAGTGATTGAAATCAAAGGGAACTGGCCAAGAAATATGAGAAATGGAAAGGAAGGAAAGGCTGACAGGGTGTTCTGTCGATAGCATTTAAAAAAGTAAGGAATGCAAAGTGACCTGCTGTGAAGGAGCCACAAGATACCATCTGTATTCTTTTCCCGGTGAGACACTTTCTTCTGAAAATGATTGTCATCATCAAACTCCAAATACCACTGCAGTATTTTGTTGGTGGTATTTCTTTTTAAAATGTAGACTGTAATTTTATTTTCGGAATTTGATTAATCTGTGATAACATTCTGGTATTTATTTTATAAAACTAAAATATGCTAACCATTCTGTCAAGAGAGATAATAACTCAGAAGCTAGGGTATATTTCCCCCCATCATCATGGTTGCTGATTTCACTAGGGAATTACCCACATTCAGGAAATGTTTCCTGGTATTAGCATTGGGTTTCATATCATGTTTTGAGCTAATATGATTTTCTGGACAAGAGCCATTTGTGTCTGAATAAAAATGACAGGTATAGTAACAGTTTGTCATATTCTCCTTCAGCAATTCCTTTTGCTCATGAGTCTGTTGTTATTGAAGAAGAATTTAGTTGTAGGTAAATGACCCTTGCCTTCTGTCTTTAATTGAAACTCAGCCTGCCAAAGTTAATATGTTTCATGACTCAATAAATCTTGGAAGAAAAACCCAATGTTCTATAAAAGCAAAGGGGAAAAAATTAATTGGTTTCAGCACACATTTTCCTATGCAAAGAATTTCTTGCTTTCATACAGAAAGAGCTTTCTTTTTTTTGTGTAATCTTCCACACTTTCTTACCCATCCTGGTTCAGTTGTGAACAGTTAGTTCCATTTTGAGAAGAAACCTTTGGTTTATTTGGAAGTGTGTCTGAGACCTATTAATCCACTTTCAGGGCATGGAGTGTGGGCTTGATCTTCATATTAGGAAAAGAAGTGCAAGAGAACCGCACTGAAAAGGCTTTCTACCACATTGTGTTACTTTAGTATTTCTTTGTAGCATGGACCTGACACAGGCACCCCAATGATTTGAGAAATTCAAGTTGTATCAGTTAGTTATTGCTACATAGCTAATCACCCCACAACTTAGTAGTGTTAAACAGAAAATTTTCACCACTGAAAGTTTTTCTGAAAGAAAGGTTTTATTGAGTCAAAAGCTAGTGAAAACAAATACGAGCAAACAAACACAGGTGTTAGGGCATGAAGTGTAAAACACCAGCAGCATGGCTTGGTGCATAAGTCAAGCATGTTCATAGTCCTGGAGTTGATGTAACTTTAGGGAGGAAAGATGTACTTGTTTTGAAAGAATTTACATTGGCTACAGATAAGGGGACAGGATAAGGCGAAGTGAGGGTAGTTCTATCATAGGAGCGTAGTGTGTAAGGAAGAAATATTTACTACTTTCGATGGGTTATAGGCAACAGTCCTAAAAGTTCATGCATATATACAGGATGCAGTGGTGTCTAGTGATCAGCTAGTAGGTGCCTGGATGTTGGTTCAGAGCTCCAACACACATTCTGGAATGTGAGGAGTATTTTGTCAGCTGGCCCTCGGTTATTAGCGGGCTAACTGCTCTGCCTCTTTCTCTCACTCTCCAGCCAGCTGTAATTTAATTTAGAACATTTCAGAATTTTTTTTTCCTTGTCAGTGGCTTAAACCAACAGTATTTTGCTTTTCACTATTTTATGGGTTTGGTGGGTAGTTTTTCTGCTGGTTTTGTCTAGGATTACTCATATGTCTGCGTTCATTTGAAAGGTTAGGCGGGAACTGTGCTCATTTGGGATAGCAGAAATGGCCCAGCCTCTCTTTCCATGCAGTATTTCATTTTGGGCTTCTTCATACCATGCTGGTCTTGGGTTTTAAGAGGACAAAGGTAGAAGCTATAAGGCCTCTGAGACTTACACAGTATTCCTTTTACCATACTCTATCAGCCGATGCAAGTCTCTCAAGATCAGCTCAGATTTGCGGATTGGGGAGTCTCCCACTTGCAAGAAGGAGAGCTAAAATTTTTGGCCAGGTTTTTCAATCTACCATGTGGCTTATTATCTAGGAGAGAATTATTAGGATATATGGGGCTTGGAAGGGTGGTCCTATCAGGGTTTGTGTCTTAGAGATAGTTGCCAACTCAGACAGTTGTTCCTAAAGTGGAGAGTATATGAGAGTAGCTTAATGTGTACATGTGTGCTTCTATAATTGAATTCCAAAGTCAATCCATATTATACTAGTTGGGCAAATTGCCTGAAGTCTCACTTCCTCATCTTTAAAATGTGAATAGTAATAGTGCCTCTCACGTACATCATGAGGATTAAATGAGAGAGATAATAAGTGGAAAGTGCTTTGTACAGTTCCTGGCACATGGTAGGTATTAAAAGGAGTGATAGCTAATTTTACTTTTTAATTTTTAAATTTTAAATCCTTAGCTATTTTTGTTTGTTTGCTTTACAAGTAATTTACATTCCTTTCAGGAAAATAAAAAAATCTAGAAAAGCAAAAAAAGAGGAAAAAATATTTCAGTTTACCCAATTTCTTACCACCTAGACTAACTGCTATCAATCTTTTGGTGAAATTCATCAATGCATATGTACATATGAATAAGTATGTGTTAGAGAGAGAAAGAGAGAGACAGAGACAGAGAGTGAGACAGAGATTTGTGTGTATTTTTAGTTAGATATATATAGGAAATTTTAAAATCACAGAAATACCTGTTACTTTTTATTATTTGTAACCTTCTGAACCTAGCATGCATGTAGGGCACGAAGACTGCAGTGTTAAGTAATAAAGTAGTCCCCCCTTATCCATAGTTTTCCTTTCCCAGGGTTCAGCTACCTGCAGTCAACCATGGTCCAAAAATATTAAGTGGAAAATTCCAGAAATAAACAATTCATAAGTTTCAAATTGTGCGCTATTCTGAGTAGTGTGCCGAAATCATGAGCCATCCTGCCCAGGACATGACACATCCCTTCGTCCAGCGTAACAACACTGTACACACTCCTGCTCATTAGTCACTTAGTAGCCATCTTGGTTATTAGATTGACTGTCGTGGTATCACAATGCTTGTGCTCAAATAACCCTTATTTTACCTAATAATGGCCTAAAGTCACAAGAATAGTGATGCTGGCAATTCGGATATGCCAAAGAGAAGCCGTAAAGTGCTTGTTACATATACTATGGTCAGAAGGTCAATAGTAGCCTAATGCTACATCACTCACCTCACTTCCTCTCATCACATAGGCATTGTATCATCTCACATCATCACTAGAGGAAGGGCAAGTACTGTGCAATAAGATAATTTGAGAGAGAAGGAGACTACATTCAGATAACTTTTCATTACAGTATATTGTTTTGATTTTTCTATTATTAGTTATTGTTGTGAATCTTTTACTGTGCCTAGTTTATAAATTGAACTTTATCATTGGTATATGTTATAGGAAAAGGCACTATGTATGTATGTATATATACACACTCACATATATACATGCATGCATACATACATACATACATACACATACATGCATATACATACACATATATATGATTTGGTACTATCCATGTATACGTACATATACACACACATACACAAATATATATGATTCGGTACTATCCACAGTTTCAGGCACCCGCTGAAGGTCTAGGAACAAATCTGCCATGGATAAGGGAGCACTATTGTACTTGACTCCCAATCTGACATTTTAGTCTTCCCTAGATCCCAGATATCAGGGCACCAGCTCATACCTGTTACCAGAGCTGAATTTCCTGGAGTGAATCTAGGAAACGCCAGGCTCCTGAGATGCTTGGAGAAAGAAATTTTCCTTGGTCAAATAGATTAGGGAAATGCTGCACATTCTCTTCCAGTCTTTGAGAATCACAGATGCTCATTTGTGATTAAATATTACATTAATTAATATCTACTAGATTAAATATGTGATTAAAGCATGCTAAAGGCTCTGAGAAGTCTTGTAAAGCACTCTATTTCATTTTAACCCCAAATTTCCCAAATTATAGTGAATTTTTCATTTTATTCTTAAAATAATACAGAGTAAAATTAACTTTTTTTTTTTTGCTAACAGTTCTATGAAATTTCATACATATATAGATTCATAAAACCACCACCACCACCATCAGGATACAGAACAGTTTCATCACACTCCAAAACTCCCTTGTAATATCCCTTTATAGTCACATCCCCTACTCCTCCAACCCCTAACAACCACTGACCTGTTCTCCATCGATACAATTTTCTTTTTTACAAGACTGTCATATAAATGGAATTATATACTATGTAGCCTTTGAGATAGGCTTCTTTCATTCAGGTAATACCTTTGAGACTCACCCACATTGTTGCATGTATCAGTAATTAGGTCTTTGTTATTGGTGAGTAGAATTCCATGGTATGGATGGTACCATAGTTTGTTTATCCTGGTGAAGGATATTTGGGTTGTTTCTTGTTTTTGGTGATTATCAATAGAGCTGCTATAAGCATTCATGTACAGATTTTTGTGTGAACATAAATTTTAACTTCTCCAAGGTGAATACCCAGGAATGGGATTGCTGGGTCATATGGTAAGAAGTGTATGTAAGCAAACTCTTCTTTTTATCTGTGTAACACACCTGTCAAGATTTCCACATAACCAGTATTTCACAGGACATACTATTAACATTCTATGGACTTAGTATTTCATAGAGCACACTTTGGGAACTAAAGCTTTAGGAAGACCTTGAATGCTGTGACTTAATGCTGGTTTTGAAACTCAAATTGACCTCAAATTCACCCTCCATACTCAAAGCTTATTTAGGCTCCCACTATATTCCCATTTGTTGAAGACCTATTGCTAAACAATTGTATCATGATAATGATCTTATTCAACCCTCACAACAATCCTGTGATTTTGCAGATGCAGAAACTGAGGGCCAGAGAGGTTAAATGACCTGCTTAAGTTCCCACAGCTGGTAAGTAGCTGAGATTTGAACCCTTACGTCTTATTTTCAAGTTTAGTGCTTTTTCTGCTCTTCCATCTGCCTGCCTTTTTCTCCCTTTCCCTCTTTGAACATTTTTTTTTTTCTGCATCTGTAGTCAGTTGTCTTAGACCAGGATTGGCAAATAAAAAACGCAAGTGCTGTAACTTCCCACTTCTACGCTCATGGCAGACATCACTGATTTAATTCCATCTTCCCTTTCTTGCTCAGCCTGATGCAGCATTATCCAGACAACTATCAGCTGACTAGAGTTAGCATTTGAGCTAATAACCATTTGCTGTTTTGTTCTTGGATTTTGTATTATCTATTGCTGTGTAACAAACTACTCTGAAACATAGTGACTTAAGAATGGTAAAAATAATTTATGATCTCTCACAATTTATTTGGGGCCAGAATTCAGACAGGGTTCAGCAGAATGGCTCTTTATTCCACTAGGCCACGGGGCATATTCAGTTGAAAAACTTAGAGGCTAGGCTGAAGTCATTTGAAGGCTTGTTCACTCACTCTGCTAGTGATTTATTCTGGTTGTTGGCTGAGGGCCTTCTGGGGCTATTGTTTGAATATCCTCATGTGTCCTCTTCATATGACTTGGGCTTCCTCAAAATATGGTTCCTTGGTTCCAAAGGCTAGAATCTTGAGAGAGCGCATACCATCACAAAGCATCTCTTCTACCATATTCTATTTCTTAGAAATGAGTCACTAAGTCTGGCCCATTTTCAAGGGGTAGTAAATCATACACCACTTTTTAAAGGGAGGAGTATTAAATAATTTGTGGACATATTTTAAAACCACCCAATTTAAGCACATATTGGACATAGATGGTGTCTGTGCAACATTCTTTGTGTGGGCCTCGTATAACATTGCGAATAATTATGTATTGGAAGTAAGTTTTTTCGTTGGTAGTGTTGGGAGCTAATATTGTTCAGAGCCTTCTATCCAGCATGCCCACAATAAATAGGTGCTGGCTGGAGAGAATCTTAACCTCTATGCCCTTCGCTGGGTCTTAAAGACAACTTCTCTTAGTCAGAGAGATTTGACTAGACCCAGAGATAAGACCTCTGACAGAAAAAGCTGAGGAGAAGTGCATTAAGGGGTTAGTCTTTGTGTAATTCCATAAAACAGTGTTGTGCTGTTGGTGCTTCTGTCCATATTTTAAGTATTCAGTGCAGATTTTTATGCACAGTGAATTATCAAGGACTCTTTCAGAAAGTGACAGATAACCAAAAAGGGAATTAATTGGTTCACTTAACTGAGAAGTTCATAGGGATGAATTTGTCATGATAGGATCCAGGGCCTCAAAGAATGTTCTTAGAATACAGTTTCTTTTCTGGTCTGCCTCTGTATTTCAGCCCTACTTCCTGCTCTGTTGGATTTAGTCTCAGGCAAGCTCTCCCCAAGAGGCAGTCCAGATAGATGGCACCAGTTTCAAGCCTATATTCTACTGGCTTAGCAAGCCCAATAGTCCGGGTTGCCTCTTTTCTCCAGAAGGGTGCCCATGCTGATGCTTGTCTTGGTCTCTTTGAGCTGCTATAAGAAAACACCACAGACTGGGTAGCTTATAAACAACAGAAATTTATTTCTTATAGCTCTGGTAGCTGGAAGTCCAAGATTATGGTGCTGGCAGATTTGGTGAGGTAGCTGGTGAGGACCCGCTTCCTGGTTCATAAGTGGCATCTTCTTGCTGTCTTCACATGGAGGTAGGGGTAAGCAATATCTGTGTACTCTCTTTTATAAAAATACTAATTTTATTCATAAAGTCTCCATCTTGATAATCTAAGCACCTCCTAAAAGTCTCACCTGCTAATATCATCTATGGGGGTTAGGATTTTAATATGTAAATTTAGTAGGGACACAAACATTCAGGCTATAGCAATGCTGATTGGCCTATGTGGGGTCACAGACTCACCCTTGAGCCAATCACTGTGACACTAAATCCTGGCCTGGCCAGTAGGTAGTCAGTCCCTCTCAAGCCCATGAACTAATGTTGGGGGAATTTGTTCCTAAAATCGATGAGATGGACTTTATTGTCAGAGGAGGATATGCTAGACAAAGACAACAGCTGTTCCCTGAGCATAGTGACATGTCTTTGACCCTGAGGACATTCTCTAATCTCTGCTCTCTCATTCCTGTTCTGGCTTTCCATTCAGCTATATCTTCACTCTACAATCACGTTCCTTCTCCACTTGTAGGTTCTTGAGTTTTTCAAGACAACTTAAAGGCAAACACACACCCTTTCATAGTTTAATGTCTAGCTCCTGACTGCTGAGGCCTTAGTTTTTCCCATGACTCTCCACATTCTTGATTCTTAGACTGCTCTGGATTTGAGGGGCATAGAACACTTTGGTTTTAGTCTTAATTATCTGGACTCCTAACCTGTCTCTCATTTTCAGGAAATAATTACTCCTTGACCTGTGGTATTGACTTTTGGGCTTCTTAACTCAGTCTCTGGTGTTTACAAACCTGTTAACCCCTCACTTCCCTTGTAGCCTGTCTCTTGGTTTATTTTATTATTCTGCCTTGTTACCACCCACATTTTGGTTTGATAATACCTCTTGGGCCAAGTAATTTCCTCACACACATCTACTGATCAGTATGCTGGGCCATACCTGCTCATTGACGGGCCTCCTTTTCTGCCTTTCTTCTTCTTCTTCTTCTTTTTTTTTTTTAATGTTGGTTTATTTATTTATTTATTCATACTATATATACATAATTTTTTTTAACATTTAATTTTTTTATTTCCTCCCTCCCTTCTGGTAACCACTAGTCCATTGTCCACATCCACGAGTCTCTATTCGTTTATCTTGTTCATTTGTTGCTTTTAGTTTTATTTCCCACATATGTGATATCGTGTGATTTTCAACCTTTTCTGTCTGGCTTATTTTACTTAGTATGATTATTTCAAGGTCCATCCATGTTGTTGCAAATGGCAGTATTTCATCTCTTCTTATGGCTGAGTAA
Organism: Rousettus aegyptiacus; assembly: GCF_014176215.1. Lineage (NCBI taxonomy): Eukaryota > Metazoa > Chordata > Mammalia > Chiroptera > Pteropodidae > Rousettus > Rousettus aegyptiacus. Next base: position 119,578,036 of record NW_023416307.1, on the reverse strand, counting down.
TATTCCATTGTACATATGTACCACAACTTTTTAGCCAGTCATCCATCGTAGGACACTTCAGTTGGTTCCATGTCCTGGCCACTGTGAATAATGCTGCTGTGTACATCGGTGTGCAAATATCTATTTGAATATGAGTTTTCAAGTCTTTAGGTTAAATACCCAGTAGATGGATTGCTGGATCATATGGTAAGTCAATTCTTAGTATTTTGAGGAACCTCTATACTACTTTCCATAGTGGCTGTACCAATTCGTAGTCCCACCAGTAGTGTATGAGGGTTACTATTTCTCCACATCTTCTCCAGCAATTGTTATTACTTGTCCTGTTGATTACAGCCATTCTAACAGGTGTGAGATAGTATCTCATTATGGTTTTGATTTGCCTTTTCTTAATAGCTAGCGATGTTGAGCATCTTTTCATGTATTTGTTGTCTGCCTTTCTTCTTTTGGAGAGCAAGCTAAAGTTACCGTGGATTTAGCCTTGGATGCAGAACCAGGAGGCCTGAATTGAAAACCTGGCATATATGATTTTAGGCTAGGACTTTTAGTCTCTCTGAGCCCCAAATTTCTCATCTGTAAAATGGGAAGAAGAATATCTACCTCATGCTAATATGTGTGTGTTTATTTAAAATTAATTATTTTTTTTTCTCTCTTCTAAGCATCTTCCCTTTATGCAGTTTTCCCCATTCAAGTAGCTAGGCCATTTTGTACTCATTAATTCAGGGAAGGAAATGACAGAGCAGAAAAAACAAAATAGGAATCTTTTCTGGCTTTGGTATTCAAAAGCTTAGAGCCCTCAGGGGAACATCGGAGCCCATGGCCAAAATGAGTGAGAGCAAGGGGTGAGATAGACAGAGAGAGAGAGAGAGAGAGAGAGAGAGAGAGAGACAGAGAGAGACAGAGAGAGAGACAGAGAGACAGATTGACTGATTTTCCCTCAGACTGGCAAAGATTCCACTATACTGAGCAGAGGAGAGGGGTGGGCTGGGAAAGAGGAGAGATGGAGTGGGTGTGATGAGAGTAGAGGTTCAGTAAGTCCCAGGAAGAGAGAGGGGAGCCCTGTTTTCTGCTTTCTGGGTAGAGCCTTGGGAGCAGAAAGGACATGGTCAGCGGATTCCAAGTTCCCAAGTGTGACCCAGAGATGGTGCCAGCTAGAAGGGTTCATGCCCTCTGGGGGTGACATGTCAGTAATAATCAGTGAAGACTGAAGCCTATGGGCCAGACAAGGTGATGGTGATTCCAACTGACAGTCACATGGACAGATGTCAACAAGGACTAGAACGTACCCCTCCACCACTATTTCTGTAAATACCCAGACTCTAGAGGCATTTCCTGAAAGTGGGAGGAAGACTTCAAGTTAACTGAGATCAGTTTTTTTTTTTTTTTTTTTTTTGACACTCTGGTCAAACTGGGGCTGAAAATGAAATTGATTTATAAAAACATTTTGTGTGGTAAATTAAGAGCCATAACCACTATCATAGAAGGCACTTAGCCACTGTCTGTATGTAGGCACCAGAATATATTTACAAAGTCTGAATTCAGATGTTATTGAGCCTTCGAATATATCCGATGTCCTGCTTGATGTCTGAGGCCTGATACAGCCACTCACCAACCACATCAGAGGTTCTCAAAGTATGGGCCAGCAGCAGCAGCAGCACCACAGGGCATTTGTGAGAAATGCACATTCTCAGGACTTCTTCAGAATTACTGAATCAGAAACTCTTCTAGGTTGTTCTGGTGCATGCTAGAGTTCAAGAGCCACTGTCTACATCATTTCTGTTTGCTCTTCTTATATCCTGTTTCTCATACTTACTCAAACACAGTCGAGTTACCATTTGACACTACGAGCATCAACTTTGGTTTGGGCCAGTCAGATATTTTAAGCTCCTGAGGGCAGGAGAGCTTCTGACTTTCCCTGGAGTTTTCCTATAACCATCCCAGTTTTATTTCACTTCATTGAAGATCCAATTCCTGGAGAGAAATAAATGAGATGGGGAGGAGACACTTTAGTAAATGTGGAGAGAGACTCATAGGTGAAAACGATCTTAAACCTTTACTAAATCGCAAGGAGCCTGTGAATTTCGGAGGGAATTATTCTGTGGCCAGGCAAGGTCCCCAGGGAAATTTATGGCCTAAATATTTTCTTGTTTCTGGGTCAGGAAATGATAGCACACAGATGGAATTTACAATGGAAGACTGAATGGAGTGGCCCCATCCAAGGTCTCAGCAAAGGCCCCTTTCACTGGCTCTATTCAAATATAATGAGCGCTCCCCAGGCTCTTCTGGCTGGCTGCTTTTTCTTTTTCCTCGACTGCTTTCACTTTTTCACAGAGGACTGCCCCCACTTGCTGGCCACTTGGGACTGGGGTGAGCCTTGATTTGGCAGGAGAAAGGGAGAAGTACACGGTGGCCTACTAAATTGAATTGCTCTGCCTCCCTGGCCCTTCCCTTGAATAATAGGCCTTTGTGCTTTGAAATGTAGGGAAGTCCCAGTTTCTCAGGCTTGAAAAAAAGCTACAGAAACCTTCATGTAACCTCCCTTCCAGCTTTAAGATGCTTAGCAGGGAGTAGTTAAAGGGAAGAACAATTATTAAATCAAATATTTCTTTAGTATTTTAGAAATTGCTTGGGTAGCTGGCTTCTAAGCAAATATAATGCATTCTTGCAGATGGACAAAAATATTGGGTCAATTTAAAAATCCAGCTCTTAAAAAAACATGAGACAAATCACTACATCTAAAAAAACCCTGTTTTTTTGGCTTTAGCGAGTAGTTAACTCACTTTCATGAAATATTTGACAGGACAAAATTGCATTACCAGAGAGGAATTCAGGCAGGCTTTGGAGTCTGTTGAAATGGGTTTTCGATAGTAGACATTCATCTCTGTTTTCCCTTCCCTAATTTTATCCTGCTTTTTCTGTTCTTTTAAAGGTATATGTTAATAGCATTACATTCTTCTTCTTTTTTCATCCTGAAAGTAAACTATATTGAAAAATCATTATCATCATTTAGGCTACCATATGTTTCAGCAGTTTAAATATATTTTGTACAACTTGATTTTCGATTCACCATAAAAATATGATTTCACCATTTATTTTTGAATATTATGAAATGTGGCAGAAGGAATAAAACATTCTTCAATCAAGGACTATTATTTATCTCTTCGGCTATGTTTCTCAAGGTCAGGCTGTGGAACTAAACTTGGTGTAAGAGGTTATTGTCTGTTCCTCCGGCACCCGTTCCTCTTCCTTCTGGTTCCAGCCCTAGTTTATGTTTTCTCCTCTCAGCTATGTGATCTCTGTGAGACTCCACTCTTAGCTCCAGGCCTGGAACACGTGATCCCCACCTGGCCAATCAAAGTATCAAATCCTTTTTTGGGGCAAACCACAGTGATTGGTTTAAAGATGTGCATGTGATGCTGCCAACTCTTTTTGGGAATTGGTGGGAGAGAGGGAGATGCCTTACTCCCATTGCTACTTAAGTTTATGAAAAGATGGGGCTAGAAGCGCAGCAGTCAATTTGACACCCTGAGGTGAAAGCCTGAAGCTGCTGGCAGAGGCTGGGGGCCTTTGAAAAGCCTGAGGATGAATGAAGCCAACTCTTTTGAAAATAGAGCTGAGAAATGCAGAGAAATGTGGTCCTGATGACATCATTTGAGCCCAGTGCTTGTGACCAGTTCTAATACGAGAATGTTTATTTTTTTGAGCCGAAAAATCACAATGTTTGCTCAGCTCTCATTGACATGTCCAAATGAAGTCTATGCATGAGTAAGTGGAGGACTTTGCATTCATGTCAGTTATTTTAGAAATAGTGAAGTGTCATGGTTACATTCTTTTCAATCCCAATGGCAGAGAGATGACACAAGGAAAGTGTCCTTGGCATTTCGGCAGGGTAGGTTATGGCAGTTCATGGGTGCTCCTCCACCCCTGTCTCCACATCCCCCACCTGGCCCCAACATCATTAACTTTAGGAAACCCTTTACAGCAGGGGTAGACAAACTATGACTTGTAGGCCAAATCCAGCCTGTGGCCCATTTTAGTATAGCCTGCAACCTAAGGACAGTTTTTACATTTTTAAAGGGTTGAAAACCAAAAACAAAAGAAGGATATTATTTTGTGACATGTGAGAATTATATGGAATTCAAATTTTAGTGTCCAAAAATAAGGTTTTATTTGAATGCAGCCACGCTCAGTCACTTCTGTATGCCTATGGCTTTTGTACTACAATGGCAGAGTTGAGTAGTTTCAACAGACCGTATAGCTAGTAAAGTTCAAATATTTACTAGCTGACCCTTTGCAGAAAGAGTTTGTTGACCCTTGGTTTACAGTAATGCCAAGGTTTCTTTCTTGGGTTGTTATTAATAGCTCACGTTTTATGAGTGTGGATTTTTTTTTTTCCCTTAAGTATATTACTTTGTATTTTATATGTATTGAAGTTCATCAGCCTCTTTTCCTCATATTACACCTTTTCACAGTTATCTTCCTAGAGTGTATCGCAATTAGCTATTAACCAACTGAAGTTCAGGTATGCTTTATAAACCTGGAAGTATCACTGTATGAATCATTCAGGAATCTTTTGGTTGCAAGGAACAGAAAACCTGTGTGACCAGGTTGAACAGTCCAGGGAATGTATCACCTCTAATAACTGAGAAATCCAGGGTTAGCCCTAGTTTCAGGTGAGGCCTGAGCCAACCACTCAGATGATGTCACTGAAGACCCTGGTTGACCCATCCTTCTGCTTAACTGTCATTCTTTTTCCACTCTTAGCCTCTACATGGTGATTCCAAGTTCTTTTACTGTTAAATGAGACTCAGTAAGAAGATTTCAGTCCTCTGTAGAATGTTTTTTATAACAGTAATACCATGTGCCTAGCACATAAAATAGGTCCTTAGCAAATATTTGTTGCATAAATCAATGAACGGTCCTGTTGGCAGAATACCAATTTCATGTAGTTTTAAATCAGTTCCTTTCAAATGAATGGCATTGGTTTTAGTCCACTGGATTCTGTCTGGAGCCCAGGGTTAGAAGATACTCTATAGAGCAGTATAATATTAGGGATGGGGTGTCAGGAAAGACCTGAGCAGGAGGGAAACATTCTGAAGGTTATCTGAGGTACATGAAGCAAATGAGGAAAGAGGGTGGTGGAGCTGACAGGCAAATAGAGATTAGAGGCTATTTCAGTGATTTACCTCTGCATATGGAACTACTCTAAAACTTAGAGGCTTAAAATAATAACAATTTATTATTTCTCATGATTCTGTGGTTTAAAAAGGCAATCTTGTGCTGGGTCACCCGTGGTCCCTCATGTGGCTGCTCAGACAGGACACTAAAGCGTGTGGGGCTCTCTCCTCATGTGGTTTCTTATCATTCACTTTTCTTGCCCAACTATCTTATGCAGCAACTGGGTCCCAAAAGGGAGCATTTCAAGAGGATGAGCACCAGTATTCAAGTGCTTATCTAGCCTCCACTTGCATTATACTTGCTAATGTTCCATTGGCCAAGGCAAGCCACATGGCCAAGCCCAGAGTCAGTGTGGGTGGGGCCCACATACAAGGATTTGAATACAGGATGTGAGGCTCATTGGGGGCCCCCTCTAGAAGCTCAGGTATCCTGGTTTCTAAACCCACTGAAAGGGTGAGGCAAGGGTGTACATAGTTGATGGGCTATGGGTTTGGGCTGGAGTAGAGAGAAGCCAGGTCAAGAACGTTCTATTGGATGTGGTTTGTCCTTTGGTAGAGCCAACGGATCACTTGAGGAGATTATATTTCCTCATCATTTCCATTAGCCTCTGCTTCCTTTGATATAAACAACTGGCATCATCTCAGTCTAATTTAAGGTACTGTGTAAACACGGCTTCAAAACAAGTCCCCAAGCTGAATCCTCAGCTAGACCACTGCCTTTAAGCTCCATCTGGTATAAATTTTGGAGTTACTACTGACCTTGTTAGTAAAAGAAAATGAGATCTAGTGAATCAAACAGGTGAACCAGTGCCATTCACCTGAATTCGAAAGGTACAGAGATAAAACTGTAAAGAACTGGTATTCTGCCAACATGATTGTTGATTGATTTATGCAACAAATATTTGCTGGACACCTATCATATGCTAAGCATGTGATATTACAGTCATTAAAAACATTCTAGAGAGGACTCTGAAATCTACTCATTGAGTCTCATTTAACAATCGGCTCTTAATGATCATTGCTTCCTTTGTTGAATGTTCAGAAAATATCTATTAGACAATCTTTCTCGCACTGTCATCTTCTCTCTCCTTGTTATCCAATGCTGTTGGAATCATTTCAGTGTTTTTCTGATTACTTTGTTTTTCAAAGTAAAAACAACTATATACTTTTTGAAAAATTTTACAAATGATATATGCTTGTTTTAAAATATCCAAACACACAGAGAAGTGTAAAGAATGTAAAAGTCTCTTAAAATTCCACCATCCACAGGGTATCACTCTTAACATTTTAGTGAACAATCTCCAGTCGTTTCTCACTGAGTATACATGTGTGATGCAGTGAAAAAAAGGATTGGGCTGTAACCTGATCTTTTAAAATCCCAGTTTGTAAATGTACACATTCAATTTCACGAAATTCCAATTCTGGCAACTAGGGTTAAAGAATTTTTTAATTTTTTAATTTAGAATTTGCCCCTCCTGAGGTTTCCTTGTTTTCTCTGTTGGGAACATATTTCTATTTTACAAAAATACCATCTCTGTAAGCTTTTTATTTTTTATTTTTTTGGTCTCTGCTGTTTTGATCACTGACATATTTTGTTTAGGACCTCTAATAGGAGTTTCTAAATGGCTTTCAAAGTAATATATGATGGACTTTTGAAGGCCCCTTTCAATCTTTTTCTTAAATGTAGCCTATATTTAGTTGACTAAAAAGTTGTGTGGTGGGATTCCAGGCTGGCTATCTCCCTCCACATTGGTGAGTTGAATTGTATGTAACCATGGTTACCAGGCTTGCTACCATTACCTCTTTAAAGTGATTTCATGCAATCAGCATTTCCAGCCCCCATGTCCCCCGGCTGGCCTGTGTGTTCAGAGGTTAAGCTCCTTCCAGCAGTTTGGTGTCCTGGCTGGGGAAAGGGGTGAGGTGGGCAGTGAGAGACGCGAGCTAGGACTATCTGAGCTTCTGCCCTACTTCTTTGCTCTCTAGCCCCTGAGATTTAATTCTGGGCACTGTCCTGCCTTCTAACGCGTGTCGCTTTGCACACTAATCCTTTGTTATGTGAGTGCCTCCCTGCACCAAGTTGTGAGCTTCTCAAAGGGAGGGACCTTTTTATAGGACTGTGTTACCCAAGTATCCTGTGCAGTACCTGGGATAAATTTGCTGAATGAATGAATGAATGAATGAGTGAGTAAGTGAAAAAATACAAGAACAAAAATCCTGATAGGACAGCCAGGGGCTGTTTGGGTGCTCAGTGCAGGGATGAGGAGGGAGGCAAGGAGGGCCAGGGTGCAGAGGCACACAGCCTAAAGTGCATGGGCTATGGAGTTAGAAAACTGGGACTCAAATCTGGACTGGGGTATTTATCAATTCTGTGACCTTGGACAAGTCACTCAATTTTTCTTCACTTAAGTCTCCTTATAACATAAAATGGGATTAATCTGAGTAACCGATCGATTCAATAAATATTTATTGATTGCAATGTGCTGGGCACTATTTTAGGTTCTGGGAAATCAGCAGGGAACACAAGTCTTTTGTGGCAGCCATGGGTTCAAGCTGTTCAGAGCAACTTTGAGAATCTCCTGTGAGGGGGAGAGTTAGCTTCAGCTTCCCTTCACTGCTTAGTTGAGAGTACTAGGGCACCGCGGCCTGGGGTGCTTCTCACCCAATCTGTCCTTCACTTTCTCTCTGTGAGTCCTGCATCAGGGTCAGAGGTTCTCCTTCCTACTCCTGCTCCTTCCTCCTTTATCTTTCTTAAGTGTTTTCCCCAATAAGTTGCTTATTTAATTCTGTCTTAGTGTCAGCTTCTTGCAAGACCCAAACCGACGTAGCTCTGTTCTCAAGAACCGTACCTCATGGAAATGAAACAGTACATACATCTGAAGCTTATTGTGAGGATTAAATGAGATAATGTGTGAGCAAGGCTTATCAGAAGGCCAGCACCGAGGAAGAGCTCAGTGAAGGATATGCATTGTCGTTGCTATTATTATTATCCTCACAGATTTTGTTCCAGGTGAGCAGGTGAAAAATGGTATCTTTCAGGTGTCAGTTTCCTGAGTTTGTTCAGCTCAGTGGACTTCACCTGAACCCCCGCATCCTTGTTTCCTCAGGAACAAGGGGCTGGAAACTGGAAATGGGAAACCCCGGGAAGATGCTTTGTGGCCTTTCGGGAGTGAGCATGTAGCTGCTAGAAAAATCTTCTGATTCTAGGAAGGTCTGAGTGTGGAGGGGGAGAAGCCTTGAGCTCTGACAATAGCAGTGACCACTCATTGAAGGTTGGAGGAAAGGGCCAAGGGGCAGCAGAATATGGTGACATGGTACAGGAGGGTGAAGCCAGGCTGCCAGAGTTCTAATCCCAGCCCTGCCTCCTACTACCTACCTCCCAGGGTTGTGAGATTTAAGATAATAAAGATAGAATGCTCAGCACAAAGTAAGTGTCTGAAGACTGTTAGTCTCCCTTCCATCCCTCCACCACATTTTCTTTCTATTACACTTAGAATAGTTAACATTAGTGTACTTTCCCTGGTTGGAGAATTATGGCCTTGTCTAGGCTAAGGAGACATTGTCCTGATTTTTGTGTATTATTGAGAAGGAGAGGAAGGTCTGAGGAAATGGAGGAGGGAGGGCATTTGGCCGTGGATGAGGAGTAGGGTGGGGCTTTCACTAGAAAAACAGTATTTATGAGCAGCCACTGTGCATCAACCCCTATGCTGGGGCTTGGTGCCCAAAGGCGATTAGGACACAGGCGCCATTCTTAAGGAGCTCAGATACTAATGCGGACTCTTGGAGTGGGCAAACAAGTCTATAACTTGTGTGCTGGGTCCTGGAATGGGGCAGATACACAAAGCTTGGGAGCATGTGACCCTGGGCTTAGTAATCATTTTTGACATTTCTCTGCTGCTAGACTGAGGGACACTCTTGTGGTTCCTAGGTTTTTCTATAGCACATACTCATCCCATGGGTACTCACGTGTGACTCTCCCTTTCCTGCCAGATAGAGGACATCGAGAGGATGTGGACCCTGAGTACCTCCAGGGCCTAATGCAGGGCTGGGCACACAGGCAGATATGTGTTGACTGAGCGGTCTTATGTCTTCCTATCATAAAATGAAGATAACATTGATCACATGGGTGGTTGTGAGAATTCACTGGAGTCATGTTAATCAAATGTAAATCACCTTACACATGTCATTATTGCAGACTTTTCTTTTTTCTTTTTTGAAGTTTTTATTTTATATGCAAAGAGCTAGCATTGTTTCTGCAGTAGATGTATGGAATGAACCATTCATGGAAGTTCACTTAGTCAAACTTAATGAAGCCTATGTCCTTTGCGTACTGACGGAAACACATATTGAGGCTGTATTTCTGGTTTGAGCAGATGCAGCAAGAACGAGACCTCTGCTGAATTTTCTTGGATGGCTCCAGTACAGTTGCTGATGACCCATCTTGCTCTCTCAGAGGCAACGAGACAAAAATGTTGTAGACTTTTCTAATTGGTGCATTCTCTTGTGGATTAGTGTAGTGGGTTAGTGCAGTCTTTCTGTACCTTTCTAACATGGTTATTTGGAAGATTAAATAAGTTAATGTAGGTAATATCATAACAGGGCCTATCATATAATAAACATTCAAAAAAGTGTTAGTTAAATCAATGGGCATAAGGTTTCAGTTGTGCAAGATGAATAAGTCCTAGAGATCTGCTGTACAACATAGTGTAGTATAGTTAATAATTCTATATTGTACACTTAAAAACCTATTAAGAGAGTAGATCTCACGTTAACTGTTCTTAATACAATGAAAAAAAAAATGCCCCCAAACCAAAATCAAAACAAAAAAATAAGTGAAAGAAAAAAAGATAAAGGAAAAAAATAGAAGCAATGTTACACAACTTGTCAGTGTCCGGAACAAATAGTATATCACTTCTAAAATTTATCATCACATTGCTTTATAATCCTATTACTATTTCAAAATAAAGTGGCGAAAAAATATGGGAGAGGGGGAGTGTTAACTATTATAAATATTATCATTGGTGCTAGTTTTTTGGTGTAATTTTACCAATAAGAATTCTGAAAGTCAGAGAGAGGAAGCACTTTGCCAGGGAAGGCACAGCTAAATACCAGGGAGCCAGGAACCACCAGGAACCAGATTGGAGCCCCGCCCAATGCTCTGGAACATTCTTGGAATGGCTCGCTAGGTGGCACTCTTTCCCCGAGATGTGGTTCCTCCAAGGCCCTAACAGCTGACTAGCCTTTTTTCAAGAAAACAGCATTCTTGAACTAGCAGAGATTTTGAACATGTCTAGGTGGTTGTTTTAGAGGGAGAGAAAGTTCCAAGAAAGTATATCTCTGGGTCCAGAGTCACCTACAGTTATGAGGTGGTGCTGGGTGGAGTCCGAGTTTGCCCAATTCTGAATCCCTTTTGCTTCCTACCTCCATGGGGCATCTCTTGCTCACCCCCTACAGCCACTTCTGCACCCTTGCTTGCAAAGCTAGGCGCTTTCCTGCTGAGCAGTTGTAACACTCTTTTATATGGAGATGGAGAATGTGTTTGGGAGCAGGGCAGAGGTATGAGGCACGCTAGAGGTGAGGGATGTGTGTGTGTGTGTGTGTGTGTGTGTGTGTGTGTGTGGTGTGGGGAGTGGAGGGGGGTGGGGGGACAGTGGGGGGGGGGGCGCTTCTTATCCCATTTCTTACCCTCTCCAGAGTCATTCAGGGGTAATGTGTGTACTGCTAAGGACAGGGACGTTGGAGCCAAACTGCCTTTGTCCTCATCCTTCCCACATCAGCAGTGTGCCCTGGATAATTAGTGAACCTCTGTGTCTCATTTTCTGATCTATAAGATGGGACTAATAAAGTACCTAATGCATAGGGTCTTTGTGAGGATTGAGTTAATATGTGTAAAGCATTTGCAACAGTTGTAAGCACGTGATAAGAACTACAAAAATGTTAGCTCTCGGTATTATAATTCACTAACATCCTACCTGGATATGAGTTTATGTGAGAATTTCAGTATGATTCATCATATTCCTCAACCTATTAACTCATCTCATAACATCCTTTTGTGATAATAACTTCTGTCTACTTGCAGTTATCTATGCAGCATGCCGAACCTATGATTTCATTTTCTCATTAATCCACAGAAAAACCCTCTGATGTAGATATTGCTGTTTGCATCTCGGAGTTGAGGCTCAGACAAGACTAAGTCATTTACCCTGGATCATGCAGTACATAACAGAACTGAAACTCGCACTCAGGCCTGTCTGATGAGGCTTTGTACTACTACACTATCTGACTTCCTCTTGAAGTCAAATCAAAAACAACTAAAACGAGCCCCTGATATCAGCTATGCTCACCACACCTTTGTAGGACCTTTTTCTCATGGAAGCCACTGTTTTGTAGGTGAGTTTTTCCACCAATCTTATCTTGGGGGACACAGGGACAGATTTCACAGATGTCTCACTGCTTCCCAGCAAAGAGACACAACATGCTTTGACTGATAAAGGGACCTCGTCTGATTAGAGCGGAGTTAGCTACGCAGCCTTCAAGGGCCGCATTCTCCCATCCTGTTTCTTCTGCAATCTGCAAGCCTCTTACCTGGGCAGGTGGCGTGCTTTCATCTCAGACGCATGAGTTCACCCAAGTTCTGGGAGGATGTCACACGAGCTTGCAGTGACGCAGGCTAGCCTATCTTGGAATTTTCCTCTCTTGGCACTTGAAAGAGCTTGTGCAGCATTGACATCTTTTAGCCAAGAGAGTAACAGCAGGTACCAAACTACAATTGCAGGATCACAGAATGTCAGTCAGAGCTGGAAGGGAACATAAGATGGGGAAAATAGGACCCTGATGAGGGAAGAGTCTAGATCAGGATCACAGAGAGCAGAAAGGAAGGTGATCAGATTTAAGCCCTTATTTGCCCTCAGTACCCTTCCTGGTACCCTCAGCCTCCAGAAGTGCTGAGAAGAGGGCTGAGTTGTGGGCGTGCATTCAGGCTACTTAGCATATATGCATCCAACCAGTTGGCCCACTCCTGAGAGTGTATGTGATGGTTCTCTAAAACAGAGTTGCTCAGACTCAGCACTATTGGCATATGGGGCCCGATAATTCCTTGTGGTAAAGCTGTCCTGTGCATTGTTTGATGTTTAGCAGCATCTTTGGCCTCTACCCACTAGATGCCAGTAGCACACCCCCATTTATGTAATAACCAAAAATGTCTCCGGGCATTGCCAATGTCTCCTACAAGACAAAATTGCTCCCCTCCCTGCTCCCTACTCTTGTTGAGAACCAGTGCTCCTTTCATTCCAGAAACATGTATTAAGAGATTGCTATGAGCTGTGCTCTGTTGGCACATGAATCAAGCATGGGCTGTCCTTAAAGGCCTCAGAATCTAGCTGGGGAGACAGACAGAGACACGCAGGTGGCAACATGTGGGAAGCCCTGCCGTAGAGATAAGAGCTAGATGCTTTTAGGAGCACAGGGGTAGACACTGCTTTATTTCTTTCCCTCTAAAACTATGGCCTAGACATGCTCAGAAATGCTGCCAGTTCTAGAATGCTAAGTTCTTCTCATGAGAAAATGTCAGTCAGCTGTTGGGGCCTTGGGGAGATCTAAGAAGACTTTACAGAAGGACATGGAAATTTGCCAGGCAGACAAGGTGGGTGAAGGACATTCTGGGCAGAAGGAATGGAATGTACAAAGGTAAAGAGTTGTTGAGTGTGACATGTTGGGGAAAAAGTATTTTAGTGTGACCGTACCCCAGAGCATACATGGGGAGTGGTTGGGGAGCTGGCTAGTGAGAGGCAGGGCAAAAATGATGATGGTTAACACATATTGAGCACTTACTATCTGTCAGACACTGTTCCAAGTGTCTTACGTATATTATTTCTAAAACTTCAAGCAATCCTTTGAAGAAGGTACCATTATTACCTTTGCTTTACAGATGCGAAAAATGATGTGCAGAGAAAGTATGTAACTTGCTCAAGTCACACAGCTCATAAAGGTTATGGAAATTTGATTATGGAGAGCCAAGTGTTCTAAGTAGAGCAGCGTCATGGTCAGCATCAATTATCATTTGCTGCATAACAAAACACCCCAAACTTACCAGCTAAACCAACATCATTTTATTGTATCTCATGATCCATGGGTTAGCTGGGGCTCAGCTGGGTGGTTCCTATACTGGCCTGGCTTAGGGTCTCAGGCAGTAGCAGTGAAGTAGTGGCTGAAGCTGAGGCTTGAGGCTGGATGTCTAGCACCTTGGTGTTCCTTCATGTGGCTTCTCTCTCTCCTTGCCTCTGGGCCTTTTTTCATGACCACTCTGTTTAGCAGAGTAGCCTATTCTTTTTGGTGGCTCAGAAGCTGCCAGGGCTTCTTAATTCTGGACTCAGAAGTCCCAGGATGTCATTTCCTCTATATCGCACTGCTCAAAGTAGTCATAGGCACAGCCCAGATTTGCAGGGAGGGGACATGAGGTCCATCTCTGGTGGGAGGAGTGACATGTGCATATGGGAAGGGGTGAATATGTTTGAGGCCATCTTTGGATACTATGTATCACAGCCAGATGTTTATTCCAGAAAGAACCTCTGGCAGTGTTGTGGAGGTGGATGAAAGAGAGCAAGAATAAAGACCTGAAGATGAATTATGAAGTCATTGTAATAACTTCGCTCATCGTGGTTGAGTAGTCACTCAACTTCTCTCTTTTCTTCTGTTACTGTGTGGAAAGACCAGAGTAACAGTGTTTTAATAGTAATAATAACCCAATAATCAAACTAGCCTACATAGCATGTGCCAAGTACTGTAATATGTACTTTTCTACACAATTAATCCTTGCAATGATCTCGTGAGGCATATATGTTCCTATTTTACCTTTCGGAAAAAAGTACCACAGACTGGGAGGCTTAAACAACAGGCATTTATTTCTTCACAGTTCTGGAGGCTGGAAGTCCAAGATGAGGTATTGGCAGGGTTGGTTTCTTCTTAGGCCTCCCTTTTCGGTGTGCCAATGGCTGTCTTCTCCTTATCTTCACATGCATCTGTCTATGTCCTAATCTCCTCTTTTTATTAGGACACCTTCATGTTGGATTAGGGTCCACCCATATGACCTCATTTTACCTTAATTACCTCTTTAAAGACTCAGTCTCTAAATCTATTCATATTCTGAGTTACTGGAGATTAAAACTGCAACGTACAAATTTTGAGGGGACACAATTCAGCCCATAGAATCCAGTAATTAGCGTATGCTCATGAGTTAATAGGTGGGAAACCAGAATTTGACCCAAGTCTGACTTTAGGCTCCTGCTATCAACTACTTCTTATACTATTACCCTAAATTGTCATCTGTTCTTATCCCAAGCAGAAAAATAGCAAGGTGGAGGAAGATATCAAGACTGCATAGCTTTGCACTTAGGATCTAGCTATTTATAACTCAAGGAGCAGGGATTGAATTCCAGTTTTGTGTTCTGTGTCCTTTACCTACAGCTCTATTATAGTGATGTTTTTGGAAAGACATTGAAAGGTGGCAGGGGTGGTATAGGACCATAAATGGGAATGATAATAATGATCACTAATACTTTATGATTGTGTACGGTGTGCCAGGCAGAATGCTAAGTGCTTTATATGCAGTACTTAATTCTCATGATAATTCTATTAGGTAGGTACTATTATGTTTCCTGCTTTACATATGAAATAAGACTGAGGCAGATTGATGAGTTAACCTGTCCAAATTCACCCTGCTTTTAAGAAGTGGCAGAGTCAAGCTGAGCACTCAGGATGTCTGAATCTAGAGCCTGTACTCTTAACTATTATGCTCCATCCTGCCTGTGGGAACCTGGTGAAGAATGAATCTATACTATTTCTACAAAAAGAATCCTGAGTCAGAGATGATTCATTAGGCCATTGTTTTCCCATAAGTTTTCAATTGCAACTATCAAGATACTTATTGCTATGTATCAAAATAAAATACTGATACTGCTGTTTCTTGATTTATCAGTTTTAGAAATCACTTACTGAATGGCTATTATCTGAGATAAAAATGTCTGTCCATTATCTGCCCCTACCCTTTCCTGAAACTTCTATATTAGAGAATAATATTTTATTGAATCAATATTTATTGATTTTTGTTATGTTCATATAATTATTACACATTGCAAAGCCAAAAAGTGTACTGTGGTTATATATCCTTCCTTGCTTAACTTTTTGTTTTTCCTGGAGTTGATAATATTTTTTTGTTAATTTGTTTTACTCACATTGTTTTCTGTGTACCTGTCCTTTTCTTTTCCATTAGAATTGTAACACCTATTAGTAGTTTTTCGTGCTTAGTTGTATACTCTAATCTGTGTTAGCTTTCCTCCTTGAACTCCTCCTGCTTCAGTGTAGGCAGGTTTTCCCTTTGGATTGTTCCTAGTTTTTACTCTGGAAGTGCTCTTTGCTCCTCTTTTATGTTAGAGCCCCTGTTTCCTGGGTCCCTGTCTGGTTTTAGCTCCTTGTTCTGATGACACATTTCCTTCTGTTGCTGTCTAAGAAACGGTATGTGGGAGACACAGTTTTTGAGTCCTTGCTTATCTGAAAATGTCTTTTTTTCCTACCCTTACTCAGGACTTGCAGTTTGCCTATCTAGAAGCCAGGTTGCAAAATTATTTTCCCTTGAAGGTATTGTTCCATTGTCTTCTCAGCTTCCAGGGTCATTTTGAGAAGTCCAGAACCATTTTAAATCCTATTCTTTTGTATGCGACTTATATATCTGGACACTTCTAGTTCTTCTCTGTATCCCTCATATACTAAAACTTGGTGTTGGTCTTTTTGCATTTCTTGTACTTTCAACTGGAGACTCATGTTCTTCAGTTCCAGGAAATTTTCTTAAATTATTTCTTTGATAATCTTCTCCTCTGTCTTTTTCACTTGGACATTGAATTAAATTCATTCCTTAAATGTTTTATCCTTGTATTATCCCTATTATTTTCCATCATTGTGCCTTTTTATTTCTTCTATTAACTTTCTAATATCGACTATCATTTTTAATTTCCAAGGGCTCTTTTTATTTTTCATAGTATTCTGTTTGTTCACTTTTTAAATAGATGGTTGGAATATCTTCTCTTAACTCTGAGTTATTAATTGTTTTTATTTGAAGCTTTCTTCTGTTCTTGGCATCATGTATTTCTTCCTGTTTCAATTTTTTATTTTTATTTTTTATTTTTTTGGGTTGTCTTGATCTCTGCTTTTTATGATGGAGGCTTTCCTCAAATGTCTGGTGAGCTTTAGTTATTACTTCATATTTTAGAGTAATGCACAAAACCTAACTGGAAGTCCTATGTGCATAGGGAGAGCTTATTAAGTGGAAGCTTTCACTGCTGGGTTTCTGGTGGAGAATCTTGCTGCTTTGTTAGGGAAGCCCAAATGTCATTATCGATGTTTTTTTTTCCCTTGGGGAAGTTCAGTTTCTTATGAAAAGAATCCTTTCGTCTTCTGCCTAGGAGTAACATTCGTTGCCTGCCTTTTGGGAGCAGAGTCAGGGAAGAGGACTGGGGTTCCACTGCTCAGGATGAGCTCCCAAGTCTCCCCATTTTTGGACCTTCTCTCACTTCTGCTGGCTACTGTGCTAGTTGTTCTGGAAGCATGGGCCTCACCGGTTCAAATTTGTCAGGGATTAAGCCTCCCTTCTCCTGCCTGGGTGAAGAGTAAACTGCTTGGCTGTTGGGGCAGAGGATGTTTTCAGCCCGGATCCTCATCCTGGTCCACCCCTCCCTCACAGCCTGAATCTTTCAGAGCTTTTGTGGGGCAAATCATTTTGCTTCTCATCTGTAACCCCCTTTGCTCTGCTAAGGTGATTACCATTCCTCCATCTGCTTTTCATCTTTTAAAAATGAATGGAACAAATGCCAATAAGCACATGAAAAGCTGCTCCACATCACTAATCATTAGGAAAATGAAAATCAAAACCACACTGAGATATCATTTTATACCCATTAGAATGGCTGTTATAAAAAACAAAACAAAACAAGTATTGGGGTGGATGTGGAGAAATTGGAACCCTTGCACATCGTTGGTGGGAATGTAAAATGGTACAGCTGCTGCGGAAAATAGTTAGATGGTTTCTCAAAAAGTTAAACATAGAATTACTGTTTGATCCAGTGATTCCATTTCTGGCTATATTGTCAAAGTTTGAAAGCAGGGACTCGAATAAATATTTGTACGCAAATGTTCATGGCAGCATTTTTCACAACAGTTAAAAGGTAGAAACAACCAAAATATCCACTGATGGATGAATGGATAAACAAAGCGTGGTATACACATACAATGGAATATTATTTAGCCTCAAAAAGGAATGAAATTTTGTAATTATATACCAAAACAGCTGAAAATAAAATACAGTCTGATTCAGTAGGGGATAAAAAGGGAATGAAATTCTGACACATGCTACCACATGGATGAAGCCTGAGGAAGACATTATATTAAGTGAAATAAGCCAGACACAATAGGACAAATATTATCTAGTTCCACTTTTATGAGGTCCTAGAGTAGTCAAATACATAGAGACAGAAAGTAGAACAGTAACCAGTATTCTAGACAGAGTACTCCACCATGGGCTGAGGAAAGGGAGGAATGGGAAATTATTGTTTAATGAGTAAAGTTTCATTTGGGGAAGAAGAAAAACTTCTAGAGATGGATATGGCAATAGTTGCACAACAAAGTGAATGTACATAATGCCACTAAACTGTACATTTATTTATGGTTAAAACGGCAAATTTTATGTCATGTACATTTTACCACAAAAAAAAAAAGAGAGCTAAAAATAAAAATGATGGAATCTCTTGCCTACCGTGGTATCATTTCCTATTTTCTTTGTCTATGTGAATGTGCTCCTTTTTTATTCTTTTACTGTCATGGTAGTGGGATCTCAGGTAAAAGGGCAATAAATGTGTGTGGTCATTGCACCACATATAACTAATTTCCCTTGAATATTTTTCATTGCCTGTTACATGGATGGCACTGTACTAAAGAATATAAATATGATTGTTTTCCATGTTGAAAAAGAAAAATAAATAGCGCACACAGTAGTCCTTCTAAACTTGTGTGTTATCAAATACAGTTTTGGATCTGAGGTCACTAAAGCAGGGAGAAAATGGATTTGCTGCAATATTTAATATATTTGCTATCATCTTGGACTACAGCCCTAAGTTGCCGTAGCAACGGACCAGAGCAGGGACTTTATTAGAGGAGGAGCTCCTTGGATTTTAACCATGTTATTCAATCAGGCATGAATGATGGGGTAGACCATCACATGGCACCTATAAGATCTTTTATTTTGATAATCTGTGTAATTAGGTAAATCTAGTAAGTCTTTGGAATAAATAAGGCAACCACCTTAAATCTTGGCTTTTTGCATCTTTTCCAGAGTCATCAGTAGTCAAAAGATTTTCTTGACATTTCTATGGTGGAACTATTCAAGGCAGTGCTAGCAATAACATTTGAGTATCCCATTCATCAGCAAAGGGCTGGAAGGGGCACCGATAGTTTAATGATGGATAATAAGTTACTGTTATTGGCATTTTGAAAGAAAATGCTTGGCATAAGCAAGGTCATCAAATAAAGAAATTACTCTATAATAGTTAAGTTTTAGGTCCTTGTCACAAGTGGATAGGGAGCTTTTCCTAGAGGGAAGAAGAGTGCCTTCTCAAACACACACACACACACACACACACACACACACACACACACACACCTCTCACACTTGAAAATCCTTCAATAGAAATTTCAATGCAACATGCTTTGAGTCCATATTGCTAAGGGAATTCAGAATAAAATGTGATCAGAATCAGGTGGGGTTGGGGGTGGTGGTGATCACCACCAGGGATGGCTTCTAGGAGGACAAGAGTTTTAAGTAGAGTTTTGGAAAAAGGAAGAGTCACATAATCTCGAGGAAGACAAAAGTATATCTGATTTATTAAGATCTTACCATCATTCCAGATCCTGTTTTTCTGTTTTTGATTCAATCAGACACATTTCAAACATTTTCCTCTTACCAGCCTTCCAAGAGGCATCAAGCAGAGCAAATCCAATGGAATTATATTCTAGTAAACTTACTAAGTAGTTATTTTCGAGTTGCTTTACCAACCTTGGAAATCAATTGTTTTGTCGACTCATTTTTCTCTTTCACAGGGTACCTTTTGAGTGTGACTCTTCTATTTAAAATACTGGTCCACTTTACTGCAAATATTCTTTCTTTGTGTTGCTGTCTCCTGAATACAGTTGTGGTATGGTCAATCACATAAATGAAATAGGTTTCTTTTATTTGGGGGCGGGGGGCAGTTGCTAATTTTAAAGCCCTGAGCACAGTGCTGTAAAATTTATGAAGAAGTGTCAGATGTTGTTTCTTGTGTTCTTAAGGGGTAACAATAGAAGAAATGACAGAAGACCATCAGTGATTAATTACCGAATGAGTGATAGATACCAGGTGGTCTCAACCTGAGCTTCCAGACCCCCAAGGGTCTTAGATAGCAGGAATGGGGGAAGACACAAGGGGTGCCTGTGAGCTTTTTTCAGTACTTAAAAATGATTAACCAAAAGAACTCATATTTACCAGAGATTAGATACATAGACTAATTAAACTAAAACATCAGGTTTCTTTGCTCTAGGCTAGAATTATATTCACTCACTATAGAAACACCAGTTACCCCATGCTGACTGGAAGCTCTGATTGGCAGTTACCTTTGTCTTTGATTAATAAAACATGAGAAAATAAATTATTGCTTGATACATGTGTTTGGTTTGATAGACAAAAAGTATTTCTAAGTATGGGATTTGTGAAGAGAGAATAAGGACATATTTTATTTGGGCGAAAAAGCTGAATTAGTGAGACAGACAAGAAGTAACTAGATTAGGAACAGTTTAATGTTGATAGAGAGGGCAGAGAAGGCTTCATGGAGGGCAGAGAGGGAGAGACTCACCTAAACAGAATTGTGAAGGATGGTTAGGGTTTGTCTATGCAATGGTTCCCAAAGTTTGGTCTGTACCAACATCAGTACCACCTGGAAACTTGCTGGAAATACAAATTTTGGGGCCTTGCCTGCTGCATCAGAAACTCTAGGGATGAGGCCTAGCCTTCTATTCTAACAGGATTTGCAGGTGATTCTGATACATGCCACATTTTGAGAACCATGGATCTATATTGTCATTTCCCAATGTTTGAGCTACTAATGAAACAGGAGATGATTCTAAGAAGTGTCTGTGAAGCCTTAAACTGGAATCACTATTGAGAAAGTCATTTCTTTTTCTAACCTTTCTTGCTTTTCGATTACAGAAAAAAGACTCAATTTAATCCTAGTAGGTCTTTAACAAAAAACATTTAAGTCTCTTTTTTAAACAAAGAGCAGGCTTCATTCAGGTCAGAGCCTTGGCAGGTAACAGAATTCAACTTGAATGTGATAATTTGGTTCCCCTTTCTTAACCTCTATTTTTACAGTTACTTTCTCTTTCGGCAAATGATGCTAGTTTTCCATTTACAGAAGGGATATAAAGTATCCTTTATGAAACCTTTTTAAATATAAAAATGTGATTTGATTTAAGGAAAACAGGTAAATAATAGTACTAGAGGTATGTGGATTTGAAAACAATAAATGCATTATGTGATTGATATTTGTTAGGTATATTTAAGATGGTGTGTGTGTGTGTGTGTGTATTTGGTGTTGAAGCTTGAATGGATGGATTTATATTTGTCCTTGCTTACTGTTTTTTGGGAGACTAGGCCACAGATAAAGACTCCGTTGAAGCAAATACAAATGCAGGAAAAAGTATCCAAATAGCGAAAGGTGTTCCAGGCTACAACCTAGGACCACTTGTGGGAACAATCCTCAGTAGAACAAAATCCTGCACAGCAAAGGGACCCACTCAGTACTTCAGAATTAGTTGTGCCAGGATTTTAAGATTCTTCTTCACCTTAAGTATAGGGTTGCTGAGATGTAACGAGAGCTGGAACACAGGCTTTGTAGTCTCTTGTGGAAAATAAGAAACCAGTTCTTAAATAGGTGACAATTAACAGCTTGTTTCCCCCCATACCAGGTTTATAGAGATACTTTTTCATCACTTAATTTTAAATCAGGAAGTGCCAGAATTAATTGATTTATGTATAAACATAGATGTATCTCAGCATGTTATGGGCAGAGTTAGTTAGGGGAAACTTATACTGAATTCTTTTTCTTCACAATATTTTAATTACAGGTAAAATCTGATTAAAAACAATATAAAGGACATCCTCTAAGGTAATGCTTCTTTAACTTTTTTAACCTCAACACATGAAACATATTCTGCAGCTTGATTTAGAGTGTGTGCATGTGTGCACATGCTTGTGTGCTCGTATGCACGTGCACACACACACACACACTTTATAACACCTAAACAAAGGTTTAATGAAATAATACTCATTCTTATAGCAGGAGACATACTATGAGTTTTTGCTCTGTTCTATCTCACTGAAAAATGATTTCCCAATCTACTAGTGGTCTCATTAGCAGTTTGAAAAGCACCTCTCTAACACGCAGGTTCTCAGAATTTAGTGTGCATAACATTTACTTGCAAGCCTATTAAAATTCAGATTATCAGGTCTTGGCCACTCCCCCTTTCCCTGCCCCGCCCCCCGCCCCCCTGAGGTTACTGATTCGGTAGGTTTGGGCTGGGACTTGGGAATCTGTAAACTTTGATAAATGAACCAGGTGATTTTGATGCAAGTGGAACTTGGCTACATTTTGAGTAACACAACTTTAAAGGGAAACAGTAATAGAATCCTAAAATATTAGTATATGAAAAACTTTATGGGTCTTATGGTCCAAATTTGGAAGCACCTTCATTATCTACTGGTTCAAGTTCAAATGCAGAATGACATTCAAGACCCTTCACTGGGGAGTCTCTACTGAGCTTTTGGGTATACCCCAATCTTATTGCCATCCCTCACTCCTGTTCCATATAACCAAACCATATCAGACTATTCAACATTTATACACCATATGCTTTTATGTGGACTTTCGTTTCTTACAGTATGGTAGAATAGCTACCTTGACTAATCTTCCAGCAGGAAAGAACTTCATGTAGTAGATAACACATAAAAAAGACTTTTTAAAAATGTGTTCATGATCCAGCAAGTTATTAGGGAATTCTCAGAAGCCCAAAACTAAGTTATAAAGGTAAGCAGAGCCCGAAATGTACCTTGTGAATTGGGTGATTTTTGAGCTTTGTTTGTTTGTTTGTTTTTTCATGGCCTCAGTAATAGAAATGAGTTGAAACCCAGAACCTGCCCAAGGTAGAAGTCAGTAAGACCTCTCCCATAAAGTTAAGACCTTAAATGACCTCAATATAAAGATAAGGATTCCTTGAGTGAAGGATTCCTTGAGGCCTGGGGAAAGACAAGTTCCAGTGCAAGGGTAGTTTAGAAATATACCTCTCACATGAAGGATAGAAACAATTGCTTGTCTTGAACATTGAGCTAGGTGGAGAGTCAAAAAAAAATCTTCCCCGAGAACTTAGAATCAAAAACCAACCCTTATATGAATTCACCCAACTAAAGTGATGCTAGATTGGTAGTGTCCCAGAGGTACTTAGCAGAACCAAATGCACATATCCTTAGAGAAACCGTCTTTTTCAGGCCTCAAGTAATCCTTCATGATAGATTAAGAAATTTCAGTTTGTGCTTAAAAATTATAAAATAAATAAGGAAGCAAGGCAAGATGAGTAGTAAACCAACAGAAATAACAGAACCAGACCTATGAAGATTGCAGACTGCAATTTTCAGTCACAGAATATAAAATAAATATTTTAATATAATTAAATAAAATTATGAATAATTGGACTATAATGACAAAGTATGTTTTTAAAAGAGAATTTCTAGAAATAAAAAATTATGGATTCACCAGTTAGATGCAGCTGAGGAGAGAATTAGTAAGCTAGGGGAGAGTTCTGGAAAAAAAAATCTAGAATGCAGCACAGAGAGACAAAGAGATGGGAAATATGAAAGAGGATAAGAGATCTGAAAAATAGAATGAAACAGTCAAATACATGTATAATTGGTGTTCTAGAAGAAGAATGAAAGAATGATGCAAATACAATATTCAAACAGATAACAGTTGAGAATTATTTAATATTGGTGAAACATTTAGGAAGCCCAGTTAATCTCAAGTAAGATGAAAAGAAATCCACACCTGCACACATTATAAATGAAACTGCAGAACACTAAGACAAAGAGAAGATCTTAAAGTAACCAGAGGGAAAGACAGATTATCTTTAAAGAATGATAATTATCCTGACAGTTGTCCTCTCAACAACAATAATAGAAACCACTGAAATATCTTAAATATGCTAAGAGAAAATAACTGTGAACCTAGGATTATATATACAGCAAAAATATTTTTTAAAAGAAGAGGAAATAAAGAAATTTGCAGACAAAATCTGAGCAGATTCATCCCTAGCAGACTCTCTTTACAATTACCAAAGGAAATTGTAAAGAATATACTTTAGGCAGAGAGAAGTATGAGATGTAAGAAGTGAAAAGCAAAGAAAGTGTTCAATACATGGATAGATCAAAAACATCAACTCTTAGAAGACAATAATGTCTTCTAAGGTTAAAAAACCAAGATAAAACTAACATATATGATAACAATTATTCAAAAATTGGGGGAGGAAGTGACTAAAGTTGAAGAGTTATAATCCTTATTTTTGGGAGGGAGAGGAAGATTCAAATACTGATCCATTTTGGATTTTGACAAGTCCATACTAACATTTCTAAGGTAATCACTAAAAATGTAGAAATAGAATAATTGCCATCTCTTCCCTATATAGTCTGTGGCTCTAATGCTCATGGACTCCTGTGTCTTACTCTGGTCTGCCCTTCTGGACAATGGTGTACAATTGGAGAGCAGTGGAAAGGATCTGCCTAAGTGGAGAGGAGTATTTTATCACTGACATTGTTTGAAATTGCCGTTATACAGTAACAACAAAGCATACTAAATTTCAGTGGATTTTATTATTGTGTTTACATTTTTCACTTCCCTAACTTCATGCCACTGTTCTTAGATTCTCTTTGATAACTTTTCCCTTCCCCTGAGGGGTCTGATTATTCAATTTGCAGATGTCTGGCTCTTTGTTTCTTTTTATTCATTATTCTTTAGATCATTTCCTTGATGAACAACATACATTAGGGCAGTGGTTCTAAAAGTATGGTCCACAGACCTCTAGGGTTTCCTAGGACCCTGTTAGGGGGATCTTTAAGGTCAAAACTATATTTAGATTAATAATGAAGACCATCATTTGTCATTTCAATTTGTTGATGTTTGCACTAATGGTGCAAAAGCAATCTTAGGTAGCTAAAGCTGCTGGCACTTTAACAGAAATCAAGGCGGTGGTACCAAACTTTACTAGTGTTACTTGGGTTGCATACCAAATAGGATGATTGTCTCAGCAAAAGCTTGTGCAATTGTTAAGTTGTGAGCTGAACTAGCTGCTTTTTTTTCACAAAAAGCCAGTTTTACAAAAGAATGAGTGACAGAAGACTGTAGGGGAGATTTGTGCTTCAGAGGAAAACTGTGCCTTGTCTAAAGCACATGCTTAGCTGATTATGATTCTGTGGAGCTATTTTACAACTCTGTAAATTGTAGATAACTGATAGCAATGCGAAATAATTCTTGTCTATAGATATGCAAATGAATTCTGCCTGGGGGAGGGGCACCCCTCCTCACTCTGTGAAAAAGTCAGTTTTGTGTCATTTGCACATTCATTTCAACATTCTTTTATTCATTATAAATTTGTGCTTCTTTGACTTCTCCTTCGACTGGTTAAAACATCTGCCTGGCTCCCTCATTATGAGCTTAATAAAATCTTTTACATGTGTTCATTTTATGTCTGTATGAGAGTTATGGTTTTATCTTTTTTTTTTTTTTTTAATGATCTTTTAACAAAAACTGTAGTTACTCCAGTTTGAGTTTGTGGCAGAAAATTTCTCAAAAATAATTGAAGTAAGCTTGTCAAGGAAAATACTAACAGTATTGCTGACCAAAAGTCAAATTCAAGCTTTTAAGTGAAAATTAGAATGTCTGCCACTATGAACTTGACAGCTTCCCAATACTTAAAAGATTTATCTCATGACATTGGTAATGATGTTAATGAATGCGATTTTTAATAATGAAGTGTGGCAACATTTGAAAGATGTAAATAACTAGGTAAGCCAGTATTTTCCAAATGAACAATGCATGGTAAAAAGTCATGCATAGTTAAAAAATCCATTCAAAATATGTGATAGGCCAATAGATTTTAATGTAACAGTATGAAAAGTTCATTGATATGGTTTCAGATTCTACATGCAACTAATCTTTAAGAAAACTACTACTTGCTGAGTTTTGATGTACTATCAAAGAAGAAAATTCACAATTTTCTTACCAGTCTATTAAAATATTCCTCCCTTTTCTGACTAGTATATATCTGTGTGAGACTGTATTTTCTTCACATACTTCAAACATAAATCACAATAGAGTGAATGCAGAAGCAGATATGAGAACCCAGCTGTCCTCTATCAAGCCAGACATTAAAGGGATTTGCATAAATGTAAAACAATGCCACTCTTCTCATTATTTTTGTTTTGTTTTGTTTTGGAATATAGTTGTATTTCATAAAATACATAATGTTAAAATGTAATGTTTGTTATTGGTATTTTAAAATAAACTAATTGATTGTTTTAAAAAATTTATATAAACAAAAGTGTTTGGGGAATCCTCAATAATTTTTAAGTGTGGAAAAGGATCCTGAGAATAAAATGTTTGAGGATCACTGCGTTAAAGAAAAAGATTATTAAATTTGAACTGGTTAATGGTTAGTTTATGTAAGAACAAGATGGGGTATGGAAAGAAGTGGGACTATGGACTGAGATGAAATTGAATTTCTTCTTGCATTGTGTAGAAGTCTTCTGGGAGGGTAATTGATCTAGTTCTGGCTTTGCCATTAACAATCGTTTTGGGGGCATCTTACTGTATACTAAATATACTACATGGATTACTTCATTATTCCTACAACAATCTTAAAAGATAGACCCTTTTAATTATTTTTATCATTATTCTCCTCCTCCTCCTCCTCATTATTATTAAATAAAAACCCAAGTTTAAAGAGGTTAAGTGACTTGCCCAGAATCTAACAGCCAGGATGCAAACCCCATTCTGTCTTGCTCCATAGTCAGCGGCTTTAACCAGGAGTCCATGTCACCTCCTGATTCTGAGTGGCCATGGCCGAGTTTCCCAATTTTCCTCAGTCTCAGTTTTCCCATCTGTAAAACAAATGAGATTAGACAGAGATTTACCCACCATGGGTCAAGGTCCTCAGCTCTGCGCAGAACATGTAGCACATTCTCTTGCCTTCAGAGGTTCCCAGTCTGGGTGATCCCTAACGTCTAGTCACGCTGCCTGATTCTGTAATTTTCACAGTCCGTATTCTTAGGGCTGTCACTGTGAGTCCTGGGGTTTGAATAGCTTTGTGGTTGGTTGGAAGCGAAGAAGCCCAAGCAGAAGATGAAGAGGCTGCCAGTTCATTAGTGTGGAGAGGCAAGATATTAATCCAGTAGTTAATCCATTTTGCCACTGAATCCTAGAGGTCTGAAACCAGAAACCTAAGCATGAAGCTTCCACTGCGAGAGGGTTTTATCCCCCCACCCAATTCAGTAATTGCTTTCAGCCAACATTACCTCTGCTTTCTGAGCATAAGCCAGGGTATTGTGCTGGAAATAATCTGTGTTAGTCTTATTGGAGTGGCTTGTGTTGTCATAGTTACTGTTGGGTTCTGTGCACTTAAAATTTCAAGTATTTATTAGACAAAAAGAGTTTGCTGATTTTTCTTTTTGGAAAATCGGATTGGAGAAGAAGCAGATTTTTATATCATGTTAAATGTCTGTTCTGGGTGGGTACTGTTATACCCAGCATGCAGAGTAATGGTTAACTCTCCAGCAGTGAAAAGTGGGCTTGGCCACAGCCTTGAAAAATGTAGTTATCAGCATCCTGCTGAGGACCCACAATCACTGCCTGATGATGGATGGAAAGGCAGGTTGTCACTGCCCGTTGTGCAGCAGGAAATTGCACAAGACAGCTGGTAATTTATGACGAAGCAACACAGAGCTCCTTAGTAGGTTTCCCAGTTGCTGCCACTCTGTACATGGTCACTTGTCACCAGCACCGAAGCTGGGTCAGAAGTTTGCAGAGATGGGAAGGGGTAGATATGAACTAGTGTAGGTAAAAAGAGCAAACTTGGCCACTTGTCACATGTGAACAACTAGAAGTACAACACATGAACACTGCTTTTGTAGCCATGATATCTGTTTGTACTGCCTATTTGCTTGTCTGGTTTGCAGACTCTGCATTGGCCCACAGTTGAGCCCAGAAATAGTCTCCTTTGCCTGGTTGTCATGAGCCAGACTGGTCTTTATGTGGCTGTCTCCTAGGAGCCTAAAGCTATGCCACATGGCTGGAAGCTGTGTTTACAAGCTTTTCATCCTCTTCCTTAACTTGTGGTTGCTATGGTTTCCTTTGCCTGCTGGGTCTGGCCTTTTTAGGGGGACAAGCTGTCCACTCAACCAAAAGCCAGAGGCATAGATCTGCCAGCATTGGCCTTTTGGATCTAGTCCCAATTATATTGATGCAGGACAGGGCAAATTCCCCCGAGTGGGCCTGCACCGAGAGAGGGTTCTTGGCTGAGTGCAAGAAAGAATTCAAATACATGCCAGAGTTAGAGTAGAAAGGCAAGTTTATTAGAGAAGGGGTAACACTCCATAGACAGAGCCTGAGCGACTCAGAGGGACAGAGACAATAGAGGGACAGAGCAAAAGGCAGTGAGGGAGACTGAGAAAAAGACACAAAGGGACTCCAAGTAATCGGAGAATTCAGTTTATACATCATTCTTAGTTTCTGCGAATTACAGTTTAAAGACTTTGTTTACTCATTTTTCTTTGATAGTACAGGCATACAGCGTGAAAGGATAAGAGTACATATGGAGAAAGGGTAAGAACATGTAGCGTAAAAGGCCCGCTGGCAATTCCCAGCCTTTGATCCATACGTTCCCCATGGTCTTAGCCAAAGGGGATGAATGATTTTATTTTATGTAGGGCAGGACTTAAAGATTATTTTCCTGTTTTCCCTTCACGGTATGGATAAATGGTTAGTAAGCAATCCAAGCAGAAATTTTCTTTTGTTCTGCAGGTTTCCTTGTGGTCTGGTTGTAGGGCTGATCAGCACTATTGCAATTTCCGAATGTAGCTTGATTTAACATTTTAGTTCTTTTGCCTTCTCCCTACATCAATATCTTATCGCCTGCTGATACTGAACCCTGAACCTCGCCCCAGCAGCAGTCCAATGTGGGGTCTACCACCTTACTGCCCGTTCTGGGACCTTCCACTTTTGCCTCAGTCAGGGTGCTCATTTTGCTTCTCGTCTGACTGACTTCTCTCTCAGTAGCTTGGATGCTACTTTGTAGAGCCCTGTCCTCCTCTATAATCATCACAGTTGTCTACTTCTATACAGGGCTCATTTAAACCTGGAGAGAACTCTGCCAGGTGGCTATCACATCCTCTCACATGGACATCTATTGCTGTTGGTCCAGCATTTATTCCCCCCTTTTCAGATAATAACACTTTGTCTTTTGGGAACCACTCTACTGATCCCATTCTCAGCTTAAAGGTTTCTAGTGAGGCTCATCTCACTCTTCTTATTTCAGGACTTGGCCAATCCAAATATCATCTCTTAGTTTCAACAATTGGTCTAGGGGTGGACACATGATCCAATGAAAATTAATTCTGGAAATTTGCAAGAAATGTTTTTTTCTCCGTGGTTCTTTAGGGGGTGGATGTAATCCTGATGTGCAGGGGGAGGGGAGCTACTATTTAAGGAGAATGAATCAGTGCAGAGGAGAACAGAGTTAAGAGGTCAAGAGAGAGCCTGTGGTGACTGGGTGACATTGTTTGCATGCCTCAACTATAGTTCAAATACTCGAGTTAGAATTAACTCCCTTTTTACGCAAATGCCCGCTTGAGTTGGGTTTTCTGTCACTTGCAATGGAAAGAGTCTGATAGATCCCCATTCTTGAGGACATTGAGGCTCTGAGAACGAAGTAACTTACCCAGGATCCCACTTACTGCTATTTGACCCCATTTCTCTTGTTTTCAAAGACTATCTTTCTTCTACTAACCCACGCTGACTTTGAATAGTAACCTTACATTTGTGACACATTTCACAGTCGGCAGAGGAATTTTTCAAGGCTTACACCTTACACTAATTTACAGCTCTCACCATGTACTCCCAGCACAGGGCCATTATTATTGTTATGAACAGTATTATCATTCCCATTTTCCAGATTAGGGCATTGAGGATTGGTTACACGTACACTTAGCTAGTAAGTGGCAAAGTGGGGTTGCTTATTTTAAGTCTACTTTTATATTTATTTCCTTCTCCTTCATTACTTCCTGAATGTGCCATGAAGAATAATTGCTCCAGCTGGTGGTCTCTTGTCCCTTACTTTTCCCTAGGGAGCCTTGTCCACTCCACGTCTTAGAGATAGCTGCCTTTGGAGGGGCCCTGAAATGCTGGAAAGGATCTGGGGCCTAGGGATCAAACAGACCCAAGTTTAGATCTTGTTTCCATCACTCACTAGCTCCATAAGCATAGGCAAGTTACTCACTTTATCTGAACTCTAGTTTCTTCTTCTGTAAAACCTATGAGTCAGAGAGAATAATACTTACCTTGCAAGATTTTCATGAGGATTAAATAAAGTCAATGCATGTGAGCAGTAATAATAATATCAACACTGTACATGAACCGAACATTTACTATATTATTTACTATTATTATTTCTGTATTCCATATGAGAAAACTGAGGCACAGAAAGGTCAAGTGACTTGCCCAAGGCAGAGCAGTATTCAACCCAAACATACTGGTTAAGATCCCTTAATCACAGTGCTTAGCACAGAGTAAATGTTTAAATTACAGTAGACTCTTCTTCCATCCCACACCCATGTCTGTGGAAAGCTCAGCATCCAGTGTTCATGACAGAACTGAAACGGTGGAACTAAGGTAGATGAGGGCCATGCCCAGGTGGCACAGGTCAGAGTGGGGCTGGAGGCCATATCAGGGAGATAATGACAGTCAAAGCACTTACGTGAACCAGAGACTAGGAAGACAGATGGGGTCTGGATGCCAATGAAGGAGGGCCCAGCAAGACAGGTGGACTCAGAAATTAGAAACACACAGGACCAGAGAAAGCACACTAGGGGACACCTTAGTGACCCAGAAGGCTCTATATCTCAAGCCCAGAGTTTTGCTGTGGTTTCTGATAAGCCAGAAACCCATCGAAGAGTGGTCGATTGGGGACCTGCAGTAGAAGGGGTTAGGATTAGGGGAAACTACAGCTTCTGACAGGGATCTGTGCCTTGATACTAACTAAGGCTTGATGGCGATAATCTCGATTCATTCATTCAATGTATCTTTGTAACCTGGTGGAGAAAAGTCTTATTTTCTTAACAGTGGATTCTTTCCTCTCTTAGCACCCTATCATCCTACCCACCTTTCAGGAGATCCATGTGGATAAGTGAACACTTTGATTAGCTGCTTAAAATGGGGGTGAAGATGAGCTCCTAAGCAGTAAGCTCGAAGAACAATAGACAGATGGTTCTGCTCCATCAACCAACCACCAGGCTATTATTTGACTGAGTAGGTTGATACTCTAAGACTGAGAACTGAATAGCTTTGGGACAATAGAGCAGGGGTCCCTAAACCCCGGGGCCACGGACTGGTATAGGTCCGTGGCCCATTAGGGACCAGGGTGCACAGCAAGAAGTGAGAGGTAGGCTAGTGAGTGAAGCTTCATCTATATTTGCAGCGCTCCCCAGTGCTAGCATCACCATCTCAGCTCCACTTCAGGTCATTAGGCATTAGATTCTCATTGGAGCACTGGTCCCTGGTGCCAAAAAGATTGGAGACTGTTGCAACAGAGCATATTTTTTTGGAGGCTGAGATAAAGGAAGAGGATGAGAAGGTGGGAAAATGAAGTATCTGGAAGAGGAGAGGACTTGGAAGGAAATGAAGAGAAATATTTAAAGGAACTTTTATGAAGTCTTGCCATATTATGCACAATGTAAATTTTCCTTTCTGCCTCCTCAAGAATTTTTCAGTAAAATAGACATTCCTTATTAATGTGTTATGGAGTTTAATGCATTGAAATGCTGAGTCCCAGTTCAAGGCGGGCATGTGAGAAGCAAAAGTTGCCCACCAGGATCTTGTCACATTTAGGTAATAATTTTTTGGAGCACCTACTATGTGCCAGGTACAATGCCAGACACTGAGGTTACAAAGACAACTCTACGCGGTCTCAGCTTTTAGAGAGTATACAGTCTTTTGGCAGAGTATGTTTGGACACAGATTACAGTGGGAGACCTTTAACTTGGGAGATTGAACATCAGAGTTGTTCTAAAAGGATATTAAAAGTTACCATTTGCTTAAAGACAGACATATCGACTAATGAAATGAAGAGCCCAGAAATAAATTCTAACATATATGGTCAAATGACTTTCAACTAGGGTGCCAGTACCACTCTTTTTAACAAATAGTTTTGGAAAAACTGGATATCGACTTACAAAGGAATGAAATTGGAACCTTACCTTATATCATATACACAAATCACCTCAAAATGGATCAAAGGCCTATAAGAACTAACACTATAAGACTCTTAGAAGAAAACATAGAAGGAAAGCTTCATGACATTAGATTTGGTAATGATTTCTTGGATATGACACCAAAAGCACAGGCAGCAAAAGAAAAAATAAAATAAAATACATAAAATAAAATAAAATACATCAAAATAAAATACATCAAAATAAAAAACTTTTGTGCATCAAAGGACACAACAGCAAAAAGGCAGCTAACAGGGGGAGAATATTCACAAATCATATATCTGATAAGGGGTTAATATCCAGAATCCATAGAGACAACTCAACAACAAAAAACAAACAACCCAACTAAAAAATAGACAAAGGACTTGATAGACATTTTTCCAAAGATGAAAAACAGATGGTCAAAAAAGCACATAGAAAGATTTCAATACTGTAAATCACTAGAGAAATGCAGATCGAAACCGGGATGAAATACCACTTCACACCCAGTAGGATGGCTACTATCAGAAAAGAAAGTAACAAGTATTGGTAAGAATGTGGAGAAATTGGAACCTTTTTATACTCTTAGTGGAAATGTAAAATGGTATAGCCGCTGTGAGAAACAGCATGGCAGTTCCTCAAAAAAAGTGAAAAATGAATTACCATTTATCTAGCAATTATATTTCTGGATATATATACACAAGAATTGAAAGCAGAGACTTGGATAAATATTTTTATACCAGTGTTCATAGCAGCATTATTCACAATAGCCAAAAGACTATTGCTAGATGAATGAATAAACAAAATGTATATACATACACTAGAATATCATTTAGGCTGAAAAAAGAATGAAATTCTGATATATGCTATTATATGAATGAACTTGAGTGACATGTACAGTCATAAAAGGACAAATATTGTATGATTCCGCTTATATGAAAGACCTACGGTAGTCAAAATTAGACAGAAAGTAGAATAGAGGTTACCAGAAACTGGGAAATTTAATGGGTACAGGGTTTCAGTTTGTGGTAATGAAAATGTTCCTGAGATAGAGGATGGTGATGGTTACACAACAGTGTGAATATACTTAATGTCACTGAACTGCACACCTAAAAATGGTTAAGATGGTAAATCTTAAATGTATTTAACAACAATTTAAAACGTTTTTTAAGATTAAGAAAAGATGATCATACCACTGTAAAGACTAACAACATTTTGGACTATGAAGAGATAGTGTGATCTGGTGGACTATGAATTAGTGGTGGGTAAGGTGATGGCTGCCCAAATAAGGCAGATTTGGCATTGCAGTGCGCTCATGGCAACAGAAATTGTGAACGTTTTCAGACATTTGTGTGTTTGGAAGGTAGCAATGACTAGTTTTTGGATCATTGTCACACAGCTTTGGCGTCAAGATATCCAAACTCCAGAACTATTGTGATTTCAGAATGGAGCAGGTCTCAGACCTTCCATGCAAACGATCTTCTGTTGTGGTGACAACATGAGAAATGTTGGAGAGGTACGTATAGAGAAACTATTTGTTCACTCATTCTTGAGACAGTTCCTATGGACAATAGTTCCAGGAGACAGGACAGATTCTGCTGCTTTCCTCTCTGTGGTGCTGCCTCCTGTAGAATGTATGGTCCTGTTTGTATCTCTGGTGGACAGGGCTGCAGGAAAAGGAGAGTGTCAGACTGTTTCAGAGCAATAGGAACCTGTATTGGTACTTCTGGGGAAAAGGAGAAAGAAAATGTGAAAGGCAGTGTGATGGAGTGCAAAAATAAGCGGGTTCTGGGAACAGGTTACCTGACTAAAGATTGGAGCCGAAGCATTTATTGGATGTGTGACTGTGTCAGTTACTTATTGCTGAGTAAAAACTGTGGCATAAGAACACGCGCATTAATTATCTCATAGTATCCGTGGATCAGGAATCCAGGTTCATCTCCTCTGGGTCCTCTGCTTCAGGGTCTCTCACAGGGCTGCAACCGAGATGTCAGCTGGTGCTGAGGTTTCACATGAGGACTCAGCTGGGGAAGGGTATTATCATAGTCAGCTTGGGCTGGCATAAAATAGTACAAGAGACTGGTGGCTTAAACAACAGACATTTGTGTTTTTACAGTTCCAGAGGCTGGAAGTCCGATCAGGGTGCCAGTATGGTCAGCTCTGTTGAGAGCTCTCTTTCTGGCCTGCAAACAGCTACCTTCTTGCTGTGTTCTCATATGGTAGAGAGAGAGACAGCAAGCTCTCTGGTCTCTTTTTATAAGGGCACTTATCCCATCACAAGGCCCCACCCTAATGGTCTCATCTAAACCTAATTACTTCCCAAAGGCCCCCTCTCCAAATACTAGCACTTTGGAGGGTAGAGCTTCAACATTTTGAAATTTGGGAGAACACAATTCAGTCTATAGCAGATCTGTTTCCCAGCTGACTTATGTGGTTGTTGGTAGGATACAGTTCTTCATGGGTTGTTGGACTGAGAGTCTCAGTTTCTTGTTACCTTTAAATCAGAGGTCACCCTCTGTTCCTTCTACTTGGGCCTCTCCAACATGGTGGATAACTTAACTTCTCTGAATCTTCCCCTTTTTTTTACCCTGTAAAATGGGGATAGTTATAGCTGTCCTAGAGTTGTGGGAATTCACTGAGATAATGTATAAAATGGCTTTGCACAGAGGGCAGCACATCATCAGGGCTTCCTAAATGGCAACTGTTATTACTGTTACTATAATTTTTAGAGCATCTGATACTCTGGAGCCTGGCTATTATCCAGACAACAGATGGGCATATGCCCCCTGTTCCCTGCTGTAACATAGGCCTCCTCAGGTAAAGGACAATTTCTAAACTACAGAGAAAATACAGTTCTTTTCCTGAGGCATCTCAGACGACATGACTGGCAATTCTCAGAGATGTGCCATGGAGTATAAAGTAGGCACACTTTTTGTTGTCCCTCTATGTCAGCCTCTCAGAACAGGCCGTTTCCTTTTACACCAATGGAAACTGGATCCCTTAGAGCATCCATTGCCTGTGCATGACCTAGGTTCTCCAGGAAGCTCAACTTGAGCCACCTTCATGCAGTGGATCTCAGTTTGTCTTGTCTCTTAAATCATTGTCTGTTCTCTGTCTCATATTCATTACTATCTCAAAGCATCTGTGTCTGCTCCATTTCCATCTGATCCTGAGCACAGTTAACAAGGTGAAGCAGTGTTTCCCAGAGGCCTTGGGAGCCATATCTTTCTCAATAATTATTTGGGGCTATTAGAGGGGGAAGTATAACTTTGTTTTATTGCCATGGGATAATGTAGATGTCCTAATCCTCTCTGTGTAAAAATAAGACTGGACTGAATGTCTGTTCTGAATTATCCCTCTGCCTAAACGGAGCCCAGAAGGGACCCTAACTTGCAAAAAAATATATTATTCAGCCCAATGCTGATTTCATTTCCTAAAAGAGATTGGGTCCAAATAAGACTTTAATTGAATTCAGCCTCTTGACCTGACATTGACTTGATTCTCTTTCCTAGTGGCTTCCAACCTTAGACAAGGGAGGAGGAGGAGAAATGGACAAATAAAGCGATTCACGTGGGTTTATAGGCCAAGACACTTCCACATTCCATAAAACCCAAATGACTGTATAGGAAACAGCTGCAGTATTTACTGGGGCCTGGTAAGGCCTCATTACCATCCCACCTCCTCACAGGGGCTTTTGGGCTCCGAATGGAGTGCAGTGGAGGGAGTAATTGACTCTGTTGCCCTGGCACCTGGTGTTTCTACCAAATGCCTGAGGTCACTGCAGTAAAAAAAAACCCCTCCCCTGGGGAGGGGGCGGGGCGGGGGGGGGGAGGAAAGGAGGCCTCAGGGCCTCTAGTCAGAGGTGGAGGGCAGAGCTAAGAGGAAGTCAGAAGGGATTTCCTTGTTTGTTTGTTCATACTTTGTCCATTTGCTCAAGAATTATTTATTGAGTATTTATTAAATGTCTCACTCAAGAATTATTTATTGAGTATTTATTAAATGTCAGATGCTATTGTAGGCATGTGGGACATGGTGACAAGACAGAGTCCCTGCCTTCTTAGAGCTTACACTCTAGAGCTGCTCTGTCCAATAGAATACTACATTTATATTTAAACTCATTAAAACAAAATAGAATTAAAAATTCACTTCTTCAGTCACAGTTGTCACATTTCAAGTGCTTAATAGGCTGGTGGCTGTTGTATCGGGCAGCACAGGTATAGAACATTTCCACCATCACAGAAAATTCTCTCAGACACACTGGTTTAGTGTGGGTGAGGTGTGGAGGGTCTGGAAACAGTCATTAAGTGAACAAACATATACGTGAATAAGATTACTTCAGATGTAGTGGTGCTTTGAAAAAAATAAAACAGGAGAAGGGGTTGGAGTTGCCTTTGGAACAAGGTGGTCTCTAGATGGGTTTCTCTGAGAAGGTGACACATGGCACAATATCCTGAAAGGAGCCAAATGAACAGCCAGTCCTTGCAGCGTTCCAGAAGTATAAGAAAGCTGCTGTGGCTTAGAGTAGGGATCCAGAGGGAGAGTAGTATGTAATGGGGTCAGGAGCAAGGTAGAGGCCCAATGATGTAGGGATCATGGCAAGGGGTGTGCATTTAACTCTAAGTGGTGGAAACCATTGCAGGGGTTCTAACCAGGGAAGGCTTGTGATCTGATTTCCATGTGAAAAGCTTACTCTGGCTCCTGGGTTGATCATGAATTATAGGGAGGTAAGACTGAGGCAGAGGGACCAGGAAGGAGGCTATTACAGCTGTCCAGATGTGAGAAACTGGGGCCTGGGCATCAGGAACAGAGGGACAGCAGCTAACCCCAGAGGGGCAGCTCTGTAGTAGAAAATATGGGGACAATAACAGTACCTAGTGTATACTGTCACTAATACAAGGATATAGTCGGGCAATATTTGTAGAGTACTCAGTCTTCATAGCACAGCAGTATGTGGCATCATCTTGTTTAACTTACCTTTGTGTCTGTCCTAAATGAGGTAACAGCCTCTCCTCTGCTTTCTCATCCTTTGTCTTGCCAATTCTAGTCTGGTTTCCACATTGTCGCTGGAGTTACCTTTTCTAAAAGACAAATCTGATGAGGTCAGTTCCTTTCAGGGGCTCCCTACTGAACCCCAGCTGAAATCCAGACTTGTCAATGTGTCATAAGAGGATCTTCACCCTGTGGCCCACGTCTCTCTCCAGCATCATCTCCTCCATGCTCCACTTTGAGCTCAGGCTCTAGCTACGCCTATCATCATCTCTTAGCTCATGTCACTCCCTCTGCCCAGAAGATTTTCTCTCCCTTGGACTTGCCGTCTTCAGCTTGTTGTCTTTAGCTTGCTGTCTTTCTAGGTTCAGCTTAGAAGTTTTTGCCTCTGAGAAGCTGTGTCTGGCTCTCCAAGTCCAGGTCAAGTGCCCTTACCATGAAATCCCGTGGAACCCTGTACTTCTCCATCACATTGAATATAATTGCTTGTTTACCTGTCTCCGTTAACCTGAGATCTCCATAACAGTTGGGAGTCTCTGGTTCATGACTAGGTCTAGCTCTTCATGTGCTTAGCCCATACGAAGTACTTAAGGTTTGTTGAATGTGTAAGTAAATGAATTAATAAAAATCTTCTATTCGTAACCTTTGGTATAGCTACTTTCTTTCCTTGTACTATTTTCCACCATTATTATTATTATTATTTTGAATAAACTATTCTTTGAGTTTCCTAACCTAAGTGTCTTACCTCAGGGTGCCATAACAAAATATCATGCACTAGGTGGCTTAAACAGTAGATATGTATGTTTTCACAGTTCTGGAGGCTGAAAGTTTGAGATCAGGGCGTCAGCATGGTCGGGTTCTGGCGAGAGCCCTCTTCCTGGCTTGTAAATGGGTACCTTCTTGCTATGTCCTCTTTTAGGGGAGAGGAGGGGAGGGAGGGAGGGGAGGAGAGAGAGAGAGAGAGAGAGAGAGAGAGAGAGAGAGAGAGAGAGAGCGCGCGCATGCGCAAGAGCATGCAGGAGAAAGAGCAAGAACAAACTCTCTGGGGTCTCTTCTTGTAAGGGCACCAATCCCACCATGGAGCCTCATTCTCAGGACCTCATCTAACCCTAATTACCTCCCAAAGACACCACCTTGGAATACTATCACATTGGCAGTTAGAGCTTCAACACTGAGACAAAGTGAGAATTTGACATGGGTTCTGCGTTGCTTATCCTGATCTCTAGCTCTCTAATGAATCCACTGGCAGTTGATTGCCTGCATGATGTGTAGAGTCACACGACCTAAGTTTATAGTCCAGCTTCAACATTTATGAATTAAAAGACCTTGATCGAGTCACATCATCTCTTGCTTCTCCCAGTACTCAATAGAGGACATTTATGGTGATGAGGACATGCTTGTTAACTATATACATGGGCTCCGTGGGCACTTTAATAATTCCTCATATCAATATGATAAGACTCCTCATTCATTCTCATTTAATCCTCCCAAGAACCCTAAGAAGTCATATTATTCTCCCTTTGCAGAGATGAAGCTGAGACTCTGGGAGTTCCCGGTCGGTCCATTTGTCCCGATCCTGGAACACTGTCCCTATGCACTTGCTTCATAGTCCCCTCTTTCACTTCCTTGCCCTTGGCTGATCTTGAGGATTTGTGACCTGGGAAGACATCTGTTTGTCTGCAAGCTCTGGCTTGAGACCTTGTGTCATGACATTGTGATCTGAAAGTTTGTGTACCCCCAAAATTCACATTGGAATCCTAACACCCAATGTGTTGGTGTTAAGAAATGAGGTGATAAGGTCATGAGAGTGGAGCCCTCTGAAATGGGATTAGTGCCCTTGTAAAAGGGACCCCGAGAGCTCCCTAGTTCCTTCTGCCTTGTGAGGATATGACAAGTCAGTTACCCAGAAGAGAGTCCTCACCTGACCATCCTGGCACCCACATATTGAACTTCTAGCCTCCAGAACTGTGAGAAATAAGTGTTTGTTGTTTATAAGCCACTCAGTCTGTGGTATTTTGTTATAGCAGCCTGAATGAACTGAGACTCTTGGCCATGTGACAAAATGCCCATGACTATGCATTGCTGTGATTAGCCCATGCCTTACAATTAATAACCCTAAAAAGGTTCTTTAGTGTTGGACTTTCATAGGTTTAACATGTCAGACCCCTTTCTTCCCCTTGTAAGTTTTGAACCAACTGAGTAGATAAAGGAGACAGACAGATGGAGATTTTGTAGTTATTGAACAAACTGGTATGTGGCACTTACTAGGTGCCAACCAGCAGCTCACTCGAGGTCATACAGCTAGTGGGTGGCAGAGCCAGCCTTCCAAACCAGCTCCAGAAGTTTCTTGTTTTGCTGCTTCTCAAAATGTAAACTTTATTCATGATAAAACTAGATTGAAGAACATGGTTTAGGTGTGTGTCCAAAAAGACAAGTTAAGTTTCCATCCCTGAATGAGACAAACTGTCTCAGCTAGTTGGGGCCATAGCAACTGTCCTCCACAGGGTCAGAGCTGGCCCTGCTCCTCCTACTGCAAATTTGAGAGAGCATAGCAGGGCATGCCCTTCCTGTAAACCTGCAGATCCAAAAAGAGAAAATTAAGGGGTGAATTCAGTCTCTCCTTCCAAATTCACCAATTGGCTAACTCACTTTTCCTTCTCGGACTGGGAGAATGGCCAGAAGTATTTATCTAGCTAAGGTCTCACCAGGTAGAATAAGTGTTCCCTTGAACCCTGGGGAGGCCACGGACCAAATGCCTCGTCATTGTTAGAAGTGAGCGAATTATGCTGGTGATGGAGTCAAGGGGTCAAGTGTTTTAAGGTCTACTTTCTATTCTTTCAGAATTAGAATTCTGAGGCCCAGCTGTGAGTCACTGCCCCTTTGCCTGCCTAGTCTTTGGATGGACAAGGGGACAGCTGGGGTGTATAATGGGAAGTGCTCTTCTCGAAAAGCCGGAGGACTTCTGCTGCATCAGCTGGCAGCTTTCCTCAGGTTTAGTGACAGGTTTCGATTGCTAAGAGGCTAAATTCCTTCCTTTTCCTAACAGAGCCAAGTAGGCAGATGCCTGAGGCCTGTGAGTTCCTGTGTGCATCTCAGCGTCTCTCAGTAGGATGTGGCATCTATATGGGTAGGGGAAAGAGCACTGGATATACGATCAGGTGCCCTGGATCCTATCCCTGCTCTCCCATTGGGGAAGTCTTTGAGCTTCCTTGTGCCTTCATTTCCTCATTTATAAAACAGAAGAAATATTACCTGTCTCCAAGGATAGATGATAGATGAGAGGTGCTTTATAAACATCAAAGCTGGATAATTTCAAGCTACTTTATCACATTTTCCATGGATCTCTTCTGATAATCCATCCCCCTTCTTTCTTTTCTGCATCCTTTTCATAGCAGACACATGTTGATTTTATCTATCCACCTTGATTGTCCTTTGAGAATCTCTCCAGCCATATGGAATGTTTGGGACTGACCCCATCCTGCAGCTCCAGGGGCAAGCCTATGATCCAGGCCTCACCAAGCAGAACTTTCCATCCCCCTGGTCATAGTGATTGCTGTTCCCCTCACCCCAAGCCAGATGACCATTCCTGGGAAAGACCACCTTCTTTGCTGGAATTGCCGAGTTGGGGGAATATAAGTCTGGAGCTGTTGGGGGGCCACCTTTGCCATCTTCTGGGAGGAGCCTACCACCATAAAGGAAAGCAGAATGGAGAGCTGGCGAAAGACACATAGTATCCTGTTGACATTGTTAAAGTCCCTGGATCAAGCCATGCCTGTTTCATGTTCATTGTGAATGAAGTTGATTAACATTTCATATATACTTCCCTTTCTGTGAAGTGCTATTCATATCCTTTACTGATTTTTCTATTGGGTTGTTGGCATTTTTCTCATAGATTTGAAGGAACATTTTTAATATTAATTTTTTATTGAGGTTAAAGTCACGTCACATAAAATTACATAAAATTAACCATTCACGATGAACAATTCAGTGGCATTTAGTACTTTCACAATGTTGTGCAACCATTGCCTTCATCTAGTTCCAAAACATTTTCATTATTACCAAAGAGACCCCGTACCCATTAAGCCGTCACTCCCTATTTCTCCGCACCCCCCTCCCGCCCCCGGCAACTACTGACCGGCTTTCTGTCTCCATGGGTTTATCTATTCTGAACATTTCAAATAAATGGACTCAAACAATATGTGATCTTTTTGTGTCTGTCTTCTTTCACTTAGCTTAACGTTTTCAAGTTTCCTCCACGTTTTAGCATCATTAGGCCTCATTCCTGAGTGACATTCCGTTGTATGAATAGACCATGTTTTATTTTTCCATTCATCTGTTGATGGGCATTTGAGTTAGTCTCCCCTTTTCGGTTATAGTGAACAGTTCTGATGTGAATATTCACGTACGAGTTATTTGTTTGAATTGTATATCAGGGAAATTAGTCCTTGGCCTGTGATAGGTGTTGCAAATATTGTATGTCAGTTTGCCATTTGTCTTTGACTTGGCTTATGGTAGCTTTTGCCAGGCATAGTTTTGAAGAAATTGTTATGTAGTTGAATTTGTCAGATGGGTTTTGTGAAACAGGAAGGCCATCCTTATATTTGAGGTTATAAAATAATTCTCCAGTCAAAGCTTCCACTTATCCACTTATTTCTTATCAATCAAACAGGGATTAAAAACAGCCCCACCTGTCCCCCAGGGTTATTGTGAGTGTAAAGTAAGAGAAATGATATGAAAGGGCTTTATAAAATAGAAAGCAATATACACACAAGGCATATTGTCATCATCACTATTAATTGTATCAGTTCTGGCATTAACTAGCTGAGTTCTGTTATTGCTTTAATTTTGCAGAGCAGAGATTGAAGGACAGAATTACTCATTGAGCTGGCCAAAGATGCTTTAGTTGGTAGCAATGTGGAGAATGTCACAAAAGATGTCAACTCTTATTTGTCATTTTAGGGTTTCATATTTGACCAAAAAAATAAAATTAAACCCAAAACTATTCTGGTCATTCTTCCTTCAAGTAGAGTCTTTTTTTTTTTTTTTCTTTTTTCTTTTTCTACCAGGAAAAGAAACCAGTTCAGTGAGTTTTGTGCTATTTAGCTGTACTTGTAATTTAAGCCTCATCAATGGCTATTTGTGACATGTTTTCTATATATTTTTAACCACAAATTCTTTTTTTAATGGCAAACTTTAGATTGAACACTATTGATTAAAAACGATCTCAATACTTGACAACAATTATCATTATGATGATTGCTCTGGGATAGAATTCTAAATTGGTTAAGTCCTTGGGCTCTGATATCGTTTAGACCTGGGCGTGAATGTGATTCAGTTAGTAGCTAGCTGTATGACTTTGGGCAGATTGCTTTACTACTCTGTGCCTCTGTTTCCCCATCTGTAAAATAAGGATGATTATAGCACTTGACTAATTGGGTTATAGCAGTGGTAAAATCTATATAGAGTACTTGGCCTGGTTCCTGTATGGAACGAGGGCTTGAGAAACACTAACTATTAGTATAATTCAGGAATATCTAAAAGAATCCAGGAAATGAGCTTGAGGGAAATGGAATATACCCTTCCAGGGGGTATTCTCATTCTGGGGGGTGGGGGGTGGCACAGATCAAGTCACATGGTAGAGCTCCTTCCCCTGCTTCATTCCACATTTATCTGGGAAGAAATCTGGTTTCTGTTATTATCATCACATGAAGTATGTATATTAGGAATAGCAGTTTGTTCTCATGTAACAAGGAAGAGGTGGCCACCTGGAGGGGAGTGTCACAGAAGGGCAGCTGTGAAACTGGGCTGAGCTGTGGGAAAGATTGGAGGGAAAAGGACGAGGATATTGTGCTAGGGGACCTGCCCAGGTCATATCGCCTCTTCTTGGGACAGAAGATTCCAGATAATGTGAATTTACTGCATGTGGTGGTGTATTTGCAGGGGACACAACATTATTTTCTTTTTCCCTTTTCCTTCTGTCCTCTCTTCTTGCTCCTAACCTGGCTACCTGTGGAGCCCCACCTTCTTGTCCTAGGTCCACTGTGGCTGGGCCTTAAAAAAGAAATGACATCTGTGGGACCTCTGCTATATGTCAGATACTTTAAATCCCTGATCACATCAGATCCTGTGCAATGAGTGAGATAACCATTATTTTACAGTTGAGGAAACTGAGGCTCAGAGAAGGCACAGGATCTAACTAAGGCCCCTCACAAGCTGACAAACGGCAGAGCCAGATTTTAAATCACCATCCGTCTTATGCCAAAATCCAGCTTCTTTGGCCGTTTAGCACAAAGCTCTGTACCGTACTCTGCTTCAATTTCACATGGATTTTTTTTGTGATAGTTCTGTGATTCAGTGCCCTACACATGGATGTCCCAGAAATATTTGCAGATTTAAAATTTTGGTAATGAGGAGAATAGCTGACATTTACTAGTTCATGCCTCAAATGGGCAACCAGCAAGTTAAGTCACTTGCTCCAGTTCTCAGAACTAGTCAGTGGGAATTCAGCCTCTCACATGCCGAAGTGCATGATGCTAACTTCCATTTTCCTTTGAGAGTCTAGGCTTGAGGCAGGGATGCTAAATCTCTGAGTACATCTTTCTCAGGTAACATGTGTGACTTTCTCTGTTTTAAACTGGTCCAAAGGACAACTGAAGAGGGTGAGGGCCTGAGTACACTTATGAGAAGGGTGAGGTGGGGCGGGGGGGCGGGGAGTGATGGCAATGATTGCCGGCCAGTGGCATCTACTTCTGAACTTAGCGAGCTGGAATCAGCTCTGTGATTCACCAGCTGGACTTCTCCCAGTGCTTTCTCCAAGCAGATCGTGTGGATTCTTATCTGTAGATCTTAGCTCATACTTTTCACTCCATAAGAATGCCCTGTACCCCTATCCCTTCACCATGCCTATCTGGGGAGACCATTATAACTGCCACCTTCTCTAGGAAGCCTCAATGGATTGGGATGGATAATCTATTCATTTCTGAACCCAACTCAAGTAAGTTATCATATATTCAGAAAAGGCAACTAGAAGACTATTTTGAGAAACTTGTGAACATACCATACTCAGGACAATACGTGTTAATGACAATCTTAATATGTGAAATTCCAGTGGTCAGTAACCATATTGTGCTTGGTTTTATTTTCACAGGACAAATGTTATTCTACCTTAAGGACACATGAAATAGATTTAAGCTCTCTAGTAGAATACAGGAGACTTTGAGCATTTACACGGGCAGAATCTGGTGTCAGACAGCTTAGGTTTGAATCCTGGTGACCTTGGGTAGGTCACTTCTTACATCCATGCCTCTGCTCTGTGAAAGAGGGATACTTATACTACGTTGTTAGGTTGTTGGCGGGGGAGGAGGATATCATGGGCAATAATAATCGCTATCATTTATTGAGTGCTTTTTATGTGCT
Source organism: Rousettus aegyptiacus (assembly GCF_014176215.1). Classification (NCBI taxonomy): domain Eukaryota; kingdom Metazoa; phylum Chordata; class Mammalia; order Chiroptera; family Pteropodidae; genus Rousettus; species Rousettus aegyptiacus. Next base: position 119,533,831 of record NW_023416307.1, on the reverse strand, counting down.
AGGCACTGTGCTAAGCTTGGCTTTACATTTTTATTTGATCCTCCCAAGAGCTCCCTCATTCCTGAAGTAGCTTATCCTGCAATATTTTCTTCCCCAGAGCACTTATCATCTACCTTGTTATATAATTTACTCATTTTGCTTATTTTTCATCTGTCCCTCCCAGGGCCTCTTTCCAGGAGGCACCATTCACAATGGATTATGAGTTCTGCTTCAAGTTGCTTTTACTGAGAATATTGGGGATGGGGATTTTTTTTTTCATATTTTGGTCATTGCTATACTCTCATACCCAGAACGATGCCTGACATATAGTAAGCTTTCGATAAATACTTGTTGAAAGAATGAATGAGAAAGCCCTCAAAGAGCCCATTTTACTGATGAGGAAACCGAGACTCTGAGTTATTGATTTACCCAAAGTCCCGCGAGACACTGAGGCAGCTGGTTGTTTCCAGCATTCCTGCTCTCAAGGGCTTTGCAAGTCTGCATGTCTGAAACGCTTGGCATTGCCCATGCCACCCGCAATTGCTGAACAAATATTAATGAGTTTGCCTACATGGGTCAGCCCCTCTCCTCTGCTAGACAATCCCCGCAGAGCGACAAACTGTCGCATAGCTGTTGCTTTGAGAAACTGGATTAAATTGCACAGTGCAAAGAAAAGCTCGACGTTTTTGAGATTTTGGAAGAAAAATCTCTAACCTGACTGCTAGTGGTAGGAGTTTGTAGTGGCCTCTCAGGCCTTTCTAACCCGATTCTTTTTCCTGCTGTCTTCCCTTTTGTGAGAATCTCTTCCCCTTTCTGCTTGCAGTGAGTTCTGCTCTCCTGTAGGCTACAATGTGTCAGTTGTTATAAAATCCAGGAGGTGGAGCTTAGTGACGAGGGCGAGGGCGGTGGGAGAGCTCTCTGCCAGCCCTGCAGGGCGAGCAGTCCATCCCTGGGTTCACCGGAGCTTAAGCCTTGCAGCGGGAGAACTTCTTTCTCTCTCTCTCCTGGCTTTGATCCTCACTGTACATCACACCAGAGGCGCTGAAGGGAGGGAGGATGCGAGATGACCAGTCCTTTGGCAACCTGACCATCTCCTTAGCAGAGCCTTGGAAAGCCAGCTGGGGGCTGACTGCAAGATCGAGGAGGCGCTGTGCCTCTTGTGGATGTGTGTGTATGTGTGTGTGTGTGTGAGTGGGTGAGTGGGTGTGAGTGAGGGTGTGTGTGTGTATGTGTGCATGTGCGTGACGACTGTGTGTGTGCATGTACAGATGAGTGTGCGAGTGCACACGTGAGTGTGTGTGTGAGAGAGCGTGTTCTTGGTTATTATTTTTTGGAAGAAAAATCTCGAAAATCTGGGGCAGGTTACGGTGCTCCTAGGGTGGTGGTTCTTCTTCTGCAAGAAGAGCCGACCAGACCAAGCTACTAGAGACATTTTTCGGCAAGTAAAGAGAATTTTCCTTTTAGAACAAGAGGGATTTTCCCCCTGGCTCTGCAGCTGAGTAAAAGAGATTAGCCCCTAAACCTGTGAAATCGACCAGAGCCGTGTGATTACCAAGGCTTGAGAGAGAACTCGGGAAGAAAAAGAGAAATAAATCAAATAGCCTGTCAGCGCCTGTGGCCACGTTGGAAGATGTCATCTCAAACTAAGTTCAAGAAAGACAAAGAGATCATTGCCGAATACGAAGCCCAAATAAAAGGTGAGATGCGGTCTGGGGAGTCATGCCTCCCCTCCCCTTTCCTTATTACCTTGCTTTGGCTTTTTTTTTAACCCCCCTTTTCCTCCCTGCCATCATGAAATGTTGTTATGCATCAATAATCTTATTGTGAGGAGGAACAGTGGCAGCCGTACAAGTCCAGACTGGTTTCAACTGCAGAGAGTGCTGGGGCTGGGAGTATGGATTATAGAGCAGCAGCAATCACTGCATTGCAGGTGTGAGAGGAGGATCTTACCCCGGCTTTAGGAGTGTCTCAGATACGCTATATCATCTTGGCCGTGACATGTCACTGTAAGGGCATTTTGCTAGTCACCGCCTGCTCCCTCCTCCCATGGTAAAGTCCCTTAATAGGGTGCCTGTTTGTTATGGTCTGCTATTTTCTTCTTTCTTCTTCTTGTTGTTGCTTTGCCTCTGCCCCTTTCTTTGGGCTGGGATTCACATGCATGAGCACAGGGAAGCAGTCCGGGGAGGCTGCACGGCTTTGTCAGTGTCTCTCAGGCTGGCTTGGGTTGCCATGGATTAACTGTTATGGGGCATATTGATCCACACTAATGCAGGCATTTAGGTATAAAGAGGGAGCTTGGTGCAGAAAATGTATTCTCTTGCGGTGTGCAGCCCCAGTCACCATCCGTGCACTAGCATTTAGGGTCATCAGCCTTCATTCAAAGCCAACGGCTCAGTGTGCTGTTCCGGCTGGTAGGTGCTGCCTGGCTTTCGTGGTGCCAGGGGAAGCCTGCCAGAAGGGTGGGATGACCTCTGGCTGCTTGTTCCAGCTTTGGTGCCACTAGGCACACACTCCTCTCAGAAGCCGCTCCCTAAAGCCACACTAGCAAGTAGAAGTAGGAAGCTGGACACAATTGCATAGACAAATGCAGGCAGAATCCTCATTCAGGCTAGGCTTCTCCCACCCTCATTAGTTCTAGGCTTGGCTTTGGCAAGGAAGACCTAAAAGCACCATCCACCATGCTCGCTCTTTCTCCGAGGATGTACCCTAAGGGAAGCCGGGGCCTGTGCCTCTTAGCATCTGTTTTGTTTCTGGTCATAGTTCTCCTTGCTGTGACAAGGGTGTGTTGTGGTCTGTCAGAGAGAGTGAAGACAGAATACATTTTCAGTGGGCATATTGATGCCTGCCTTTGAGGTGATGAGTGGACTATTGAGCAAGTTGGTTATTTGCGGCTCAGGCGATTTGAGGTTGCCACACCTGCTTCTAGGTGCTGTTGCAGTTTGAGACTCGGTGATCCAGGGAGGCCACTTGCCTCCCCAGGAGCGGTGGGAGGCCAGGCATCCACAGCTGCTGTACACGCTTCAGATGCTTGGGAAACTTTGGGAGGGGAGCAGCCATTAGCGGAGGGCTTCGGTTTTTTTCCAGTCTCACCAACCGTCTTGTGCTTTTTAGTTCTGGTCAAACCTGGCATGATAATCACCTTTGGGTAAACCCCAGGGCAAAATAAGCAGAAAACCTTCCTTACCCCTGGTCTCCTCCCTTTTAGTTTTCAGTTCAGTGTAGAAAACTGACTTACGATGTTTCAGTATTGCTGAAAATTTTCAAACTAGCCCTTTATTGGTCAGAGATTTGAATTCACCTGACTACTCAATACAAAAGCCCAGTTTCAGTCTTTGCATACATACTTTTTAGGGAGGTTATATTTTATAAGACTAATCGGGCTGATCTTTTAAAAACTGAGGTTCCCCTGAAAAATGCCACACTAGAGAAAGAGATGCTGAGTTTTGGACAGGTCGGGGTTTTTATAAGCATCATCTTGGTAGGCGATGTGCTGATCTTATTTTTGAAAGATTGCTGCTACCATTGAGCCAGTGAACTTTGCATGAAGATAAATGAAGCATTTGTTGCTCTGAATGATTATTTTACTTTTTATCTTTCACCTTTATTTGAACAGCAAATTAGCAAATACAAAGTAATACATTTTGCAGGAAATTTGTCCAAATGATCTTGTATCTTCCAGACACTAAACATCTCTGCATTCTGTTTACAAGAGTTTAATTTTATTCCTTTAGAGTTGACACCCACACGATTTAGGTCAGGATGCTGCTGTGCCCAAAACCATCTGGAATCTTTTTGTTCAAAATTCTATGTTCATCATCATAATTATTGTTTGTACAGGGCTCTAGAGTTTCTATGGCTTACTCCCAGACATCACTACTCTTGGCCTACACAAGATACAGAAAGGGTTTGCATGAACTCACTTTGAGAAGTGAGGAAACTGAGGCCTTCTAATGTTAAATGACTTGCCCAAGGTCACAAGGCTGGAAATGTGAGGGCAGCAGGTTTTCTGCCAGGCCCAGTGTTCCCTGATACATTGTTTGCTTGCAGCTGCCCCTTAGAGGATTGATGTCAGTGGCAGATGGCAGTTTTGTGGTTGGGCTGGCTGCCTCTTGATGAAGTTCCATTGTTTGCCGTCTTACTTTGATCCTTTGCCTTTGTTGCTTGCCTCTGAAGAATGTTTGACCAATCGCCAAACATAATGCTCGATGCCAATTACCTTTCTCCATGGGTAGCATTTGACCAATTTGATGCAAATACTCCACCTAGTTAGACAGATTTTGTCCTCTATGAATTCTGTGGGGGGAACTTTTTGATTTTTAAAAATGATACTGAGTTCGTAGACTTACTCTTTTATCTCTTTTGACGAATATGTTGACCTAACAAAGGGGAATGTTTTAAACCAGTTTATTTTTTCCTATTGTAGAAAATTTCAGATGTGTGCCTTCTCATACCTCATCAGATACTTGAATCCCTTTGATTAAATACCTGCGATGCAGTAGTATGCCATATACTTGCTCATTTTCAGTGATGGGGAACTCACTACCTCCAAAGTCCACATACTCTATCTTTGGACAGCTCTGGCTGTTGTAAACATTTTTTATGTTGGGTTAAATATGTCTCTCTTTCAACCACCTATTGGTTCTATAGCAGCTTCCCTTTGGGACTTCATAGAACAAGAAAGATGCTACTTTCCTATGACTTCCCACTGGATGTTTGGAGACTGATTATGTAGCCCTTAACTATGATCATCCTCATTTGCTGATATACGATGGTTCACTACTGCTTATCTTCACTCTCCTTTGGATCCGCTGTATTCTGGGTTGCAAACTCCAGTGCTTTTGGGTGCTTGGCACACAGAATAAATGAATGAAGCTGGCCAAGTAAGATGATTTGTGGCAGCTGGTCTGCTAGTTCAGTGAGGGCAGTGTCAGAAGGGGTAGTGGTGATTATGATGGGCCTGAGAGGACATGTCCTGTCCAAATGGGCAATCACTACTTGGATCCAACCAGTTGTTACCATTTAGGAATGTAGGCCCAGCCAGATCTTTTAGGTTTTTAACAGATGCCAGAAATCTGGATGAGAGCTTTAAACTTTTAAAGAGGTTTTGCCAAATGGACTTCCAAAAGGTAATACTATCTAAAGCCTTCTTCAAGAGTGGTATTAAATTCTAAATGGTCAGAGAATGAAAATAATGGTCACCTCTTTTAAGCTGTGTGTAATGCTTTTTATTAATATAGTCCAGGGATTGAATTAGCCTTTTTCACTGCCCATTCCCTCATTGTACCATATGTATTATATCTGCTGTATTTTTTCAATCCACTAGGCTAGGAGCCTTATCAGACAAGAAAATGAAGTGAATTTAATATGACTTGCTCTTGGTGACCCTATACTGCTCCAAATAGACGTTCCTTCCTGTCTGAGGTGCTCACCAGTGTCCCTTTATGAATCTGCTCAAGAACCATGTCAAAGAGTGATATCACATTCTCTAGTCTGGAAGTGGCAAGCTTTAATTTCATTCCTCTTTTGAAATTAGAACAACATTTCCCCATCTACAGCTTTTTGGTACCGATCCTATTTTTCACAATTCCCTCAAAGATCACTGATAGTGTTTGGTAATCTTATTTGCAGGCATTCTCAGTATCCTGGGCTCTAATTCATCTTGCTGTCAGACATAATGGTCTGTTCTACATTTATTCAGAGTTCCCATTTCCATTTCAACCTAATGGAAAATTGAAGTAGAAATTCAGTGATTGACTTTTATGTTTTATTTTTTATTACATGCCTATAATCATTTCAGGCTATCTTAATAACAAAACTGTAATTTTAAGGAAGAAAGGTAGATATTGAAGAAGATGACAGAGAATACATTCATTTATGAATTCATTTAATGAACATTGAGTATCTACTTTTTCTTAGTCTTGTGCTGGGTATTGTGAAAGATGCAAAGTATAATGCATTCTTGGCTTTCTAAGAGTCTTCTTGGAATATGGTGATAAAATTAGTGAAATAAATAAATACCCCCCCCCCCCAAAAAAAACCCCAAGCACAAAAAACTTCCAATTGCGCACCAGAGCGAGTTCACTTTTAAAGAGATGATGCCGTAGAGTGATTGGATGACCTCCTTATGAACCCTCAGTCCCTTCACCAGGATTCAATGAGGAGAGAAGGCTGGATTGGTAGAAGAATGGGGAGTAGTGGGGACTGTGGCTGCTTAGGGAGCTCACCTCGAGGAGGCGGCCATTGTTCAAGCTCCGGTCTGTCATTGCCATGAAATATGAGCCCAGAGTGGTCAGTTCTTTCAGTGTTTCAAAGGAATCTGAATTTTAAAACAAGATCGCCGGGTTTTTATTAAAATTATTTTTAATTTTTTTTTTTTGAAAACTCTTTAACTCTAAGTGTTCTTTATATATTCTGGATACAAGTCTCTTATTGAACATATGTTTATAAATATTTTCTCTCATTCTGTGTGTTGTCTTTTCACTTTTTTCGATGTTGTTCTTTGAAGCACAAAAGTTTTTAATTTTTATGAAGTTCAGAGTATTCATTTTTCTTATTTCTCTCATGCTTTTGGTGTCATATATAAGAATTCTTTTTTCAAATCCAAGGTCATGAAGATCATCTCTTAATTTTTAAATGATAGCTCAGATTTTCAAACAAACACTGTAGTGCCTGAACGAACCTATCAGAACAGTTTCAGCTCATGACCCACCAGTTTGCACCTTATGACCTAAAAGCTGAGGTCCATAAAAAGTCTTGGTGATGAGGCCTCACCCAGTTTTCCTGTTTCATCTTCAGTTGTCTTCTCTATAACAGGCCTGTGCTCTTATAATCACGTTAAATCAATCCCTTGCCTCTGAATTCTCCGTACCCTTTCCTACCTGCAAGTCTTTCCCCATTTGTGCCTTTGTTATGTCTAAAATGTCTCCCTCTCATCCCTCCTTCTTTTTTGTCTGACCAACTCCAGACCATCCTTTAATGCCATCTCAAATGATATCTTCTTTCATGGTGTCTTCCTAACTTTCCTGGGCAGAATTAGTTGTTTCCTCACATACCCGTCTATTCTGAGCCTTATTATCCTTCATTACAATTTTGTGTTTAGTCCTTTGGCTATGAACTATTGAGGGCAGAAATGCTATATTCATCTTTATTTCACCAATGTGCTTGGCACACACACAACTGGTTGAGGGAGTGGCTGATAAGTTAGTTACTAATAAGTTTTGCTCTTATAACTCATGGCTCAAGTAGTTCTTTTCTTTGACATTTGTCTTAGTCAGCTTGGTCTGCTAAGACAAAATACCATGGACTGGGTGGCTTAAACAACAGACATTTATTTCTCACAGTTCTAGAGGCTGGGAAGTGCAAGATCAAGGTGCCGGCAGATACAATTCCTGGTGAGAGCCCACTTTCTGGATTGTAGGTGGTTGCCTTTTTGCTGTGTGCTCACATGGTCGTTCCTTGGAGAGAGAGAGAGGGCTCTCTGTCTTCCTCTTCTTATAAGGGCACTAATCCCACCATGAGGATACCTCCTTCATGATCTCACCTAATTCTAATCACCTCCTGAAGGCCCCGCCCACCTCCAAATACCATCACATTGAAGGTTAGGGCTTTAACATATGAATTTTGGGAGGACACAGTCATTCGGCCCATAATAATACCTATACTTTCTGTTCCATTGAAAGCAGGGGGTTTATTGGTAAAAGAAATATTCTTCATGGTTTGCTGAATTTCCTTCTTTGCCCCTGATAGGGAGATGTTTATTAGTGGGGATTTGGTGAAGGCTGATGTGTTTAAGGCAAAGCTAATGTTTGATGTTTGTCACAGTCAAGGAGGGGTGTGGCTGGGGAGCACTGCACTCAAGGAGGCACCTCCCAGTCTGGGGAAGTCACCGGATCTGGGGGTCTATACTGGCTATTTCCAGAGTTTTCACTACCAAAGTTTATATAGGTTAGGGACGACCTTTCCTTTCTAGGAACCTCTATTATTCATTCATTTATTCATTCACCTTTCCTTTCCAGAAATCTCTATCATTCATTCATTCATTCATTCACTGTCATCCATTCAGTGACTGTTATCAGCCATGCTTTAGGCTATATAGCTTGAACTGGAGGTAATTAATTTTTACTTGGTGCTAAGTCTCCGTCATATATTCAGTATCTCATATTGTGACTCCAATAATTCCGTGAGTCATTACCAGTCAGTCCCATTTTATAGATGAAACGCCCAAGTTTGGAGGAATAAAATAAGTTGCATCGGTTGGAACTGCGAACTGTGGCAGAGCTAGGATTTAAACCAGAGTCTTCCTAACTTCCGATTGTGTGGGGAGACACGTACATGGGGAGGTAGCATGACTCTGAAACCCAAAGGTTCCTTCCTTGGTGGTCTGTGTTCCTTCCTTGGTGGTCTGTGTGTGTGTGTGTGTGGGGGGTGCATTAGGGGGAAGCGTTGCAGTCTGGGGTGGGCCTTAATCTTTGATTTCTTATCCTTTCTAACACTTCCATGCTCCTAATCCAACCTCTCCTAGTCCCCACTTGATGCCACTTAGCTGTGTCAGGTCCTTTCATTCCCACCCCAGGAGAGTCGTCTTTGGGAAAGTGCCCACTGGAAACACCCCCGTAGACCTGATGGAGGCTGCTGGATCTACCTCTGCCAACCTGGAAGAATAGAACAGGAAATCTTAGGTGTCTTCTAGTCCAACTCTCCTACTTTTTTTTTTTTCCCCATATGTGAACACTGATGTTCAGAGAAGGGTTCTGGCTTGCAGACACTTTTAGACTATATTTTCATGAGAGCAAAAGCTCTATCTGCTTGGTTTGTTGCTGTAGCCTTGTGCCTGGCATCCAGTTTGTGATCAATAAACACATGGAGTTGAATTGCTCTGGTGGGTGGGGCAAGCCCGGGTGGTGGTTTCACTTGTAAATGCTTCATTCCTGATGGTTTGTTGGTGTTTATAAAATACATTGGCTGGCCAGGAGTGGTGGCCCAAGAGGCAGAGCTGAGTGGTGCCTTGAAAAACAGGATAAGGCAAGGGTATGAGAGGGGAAGGTTTGGAGAGGTCAGGAGGAAAAGAGGTGAGACTGGTTAAGAAATTGTTTTTTTCCTTGTAGCTGCCAGGAAGGGGACAGGAGTTGATTTAAAGATTCTGAGTTTCAGAACCTCTGGCCTAATACAGGGCCCTGCAAGCTGTGTCCTGGGCTCGATTTCGCTTGTAAATGCTTCATTCCTGATGGCTTGTTGGTGTTTATAAAATATCTCGGCTGGCCAGGAGTGGGATTTTGGCTCCGTTCTCTTAATTTGTTTAATCATTAGGCAAATTTGTGTTTAGAGTAGTGTTCCCTGAGGTATATTCCATGAGATTGGATGTCAAGAGGCGTTGGGTGGAAAAAATAGTTCTGTGGTCAAATAGATTTTGGAACTTCTAGCATAAACTGAGTTTAATAAGTTTGTTTCCCACAGGATTTCTGGGAGCCTTGAATGTGTTAAGTGTGAATCTCCAAGATGGGGTCATGCGCTTTCTTCGAACTTATTCAATCTTATAGACCTTTTTTGTTGACTGTCTCTCAAGATTATTCCTGAGATCACATTTTGGAAAATGTGAGCCTACATGATTTGTGGATTATTCAGATTCTTTCTCTTTTTTCCTTTTGCCAAGTTACCTAATTTTTATACTTCTTTTGGAGGGCAACTTGAAGAGAAGAAGTAAAACAAATGCATATCCAGCTCAGCTAAGTGATATCAGCATGGTGTTTTGAGGTCACTTAGGAAATGTGGGTTTTGACATTTCCAATTACAGAGCACTCAGCCATTGATTTAAATGGTAAGTTGGTGACAGCTCACCCCGATCAATATGCATGGCATGTGCGTGTGTGCCCTTCTGTGCGTGACAGTAAGGAGGTGCACTCAGCTGGCAGCAGGCAGTGTTCAAGGTACCTTGAATGGACGTCAGAGGTGTTGCCCCTGGGATTGTACATTTGATGCCAGGTGATAATGGTGCAGGTGAACACACAGAAGCGCACAGCTGATTGTGCCTCAGAGTGAACAGATCTCAGCTACAAATCCATGTGCACAAGAAATACATTTCATTTTTTTGTAACTCGATTTCCAGTTCACATTTCTATTCTTTTGGGGGTGGCAGAAATAAATCTAAGTCGATTTGGGGTTTTTCTCCTGCTTCCTCCAGTGTTGTGTCCCAAGTCCAGGGGAACGGAGGCAACACCAAGGGGCATCTGTTGTGGTTTTGTGGCTACCGAGTTATCCTTCTTCGTGTTGGGTCTTCAGTGGTCTGTCTGTGCCAGTGAGTCTCCTTTTTCCAAGCCCTGAGGTTTCTTCATGTGTCACCATCTTCAGCTCCTTCCATGTGATTTGCAGGCACTAGGGGTCATCCTGGGCCTCACATGCCATGCTGGTGGTGAGGGACTGGACATTTGTATCAGGCCTGTCTTGCCATGTCCAGCACTCGCTCCTGGGGCTCTGCCTGAGGAAGTGGCCCAGCTCCTCTCTGTTCTCAGATTCTGCAGATCTATAAGGTGTGTTCCTTCATCGCCCTCTCTCTCTGGGCTTATTTGGTAGAATTCAGATTATTTTCTTACAGACCCGCAAAATCTACATACACCTTGCTTTACTGACTTTCTGAAATCTTTACCCATGTGTCTTTATCCATGCATAGGGCAAAAAGGGGGAATGGGGGTAAGAGGGGGTGATATCCTGGCACTTTGTCATTGAACATTCTCACAGCTATTGTCCATATCCCACATTCTTTTTATTCTCCCTGAGGGCAGACTTTTGAAAGTTAAAAGCCAAAAATTGACTCTTTCTCTGTGTTATCCCAGAGGCAATAAACACAGAATGCTCTCCTTGCCTATATTAGGTCCAAGAGGTCTAAGGAAATATGGAAGAAAACCTTTAATGTTTCAAAACATTAATTGCAGTGAGTTTCCTTCTTTTTCCATCTGCACCATCCTGGCTACCATCACCTCTTTCTGGGAGCATGGCAATATTCTCCTAACTCAGGGTTTCTCACCCTCCACACTGCTGACATTCTGGGCTGGACCATTTCTCATTGTGGGACTGTTTTGCACATGTGAGATGTTAAGCAGCATCCCTGGCCTCTTCCCACTAGATACCAGTAGCGCTTCCCCTCCCCCAAGTTGTGGTAACCAAAAATATTTCCAGATATTGCCAGATGTTCCCTGGGGGAAGCGAGGCAAAATAGGCCCCAGTTGAAAGACACTATCCTAACTGGTCGCCCTGCTTCTTCTCTTGTCCTCCTAGTCTGTTTCCCCCACAGCAGCCAGCAGTAATCCTTACACAGTTTAATCATATCACTCCCAGGTTCCAGACCCTCCAGTAGCTTCTCACAGCATAAGGGTCAAATCTAAATCCTTAGCTTGGCTTATAAAGCCGTCATCTGCCTACCTCGGCTACCTCACCTCTCCACTCTCTTGGTTCCTTTAATCCTCCAAGCTTGTACCTGCCCCAGGCCTTTGCACTGAGCTTTTCCCTTTTTCTGGAATTCTCTTCCCCTGGATTGTCACTTGGCTGGCTCCTTCTTGGTATTCAGCTATCAGCTGTCATGTCAATTCCTGACCACCCAATCTTTAAAAAAAAAATTTTTTTTTTAATGGTGACATTGGTTAACGAAATCCAGTAAGTTTTAAGTGTGCAATTTAATAGGAAGTCATATGTATTTTGCATTGTATGTTCACCACCCAAAGTCAGATTTCTTTTTGTCACCACGTATTTGAATTAACCCCTTTTATCCCATCTACCTCTCCCCCACCCGCACCCTCTAGTAACCACTAGTCTATTGTCCATGTCCATGAGTCTCTGTTTGTCATGTTTGTTTGCTGCTTTTAAGTTTTATATCCCACATATAAGTGATATCATGTGGTTTTCAACTTTTTCTGTCTAGCTTATTTCACTTAGTATGATTATTTCATAGTCCTTCCATGTTGTTGCAAATGGCGGTATTTCATCTCTTCTTATGGTTGAGTAATATTCCATTGTATATATGCACCATAGCTTCTTTAACCAATCATCTACCATAGGACACTTTGGTTGCTTCACAGCATAAGGGTCAAATCTACCGTAGGACACGGTGGTTGTTCTGGCCACCGTGAATAATGCTGCTATGAACATCGGTGTGAAAATATCTTTTCAGATATATTTTCAAGTATTTGGGGCTAAATACCCAGTAAAAGGATTGCTGGATCATATGGTAGATCAATTCTTAGTTTTTTGAGGAACCTGCATACTGTTTTCCATAGTGGCTGTACAAATTTGCAGTCCCACCAGCAGTGTATTAGGGTTCCTTTATTCTCCTCATCTTCTCCAACACTTGTTATTACTTGTCCTGTTGATAATAGCTATTCTAACAGATGTGAGATGGTATCTCATTGTGGTTTTGATTTGCATTTCCCTAATCACTAAGTGAGGTTGAGCTTCCTTTCATATTGGTTGGCCATTTGTATATCTTCTTGGGGGAAGTGTCTCTACAGGTCCTCTGCCCATTTTTTGATTGGATTTTTTTTGTTATTGAGTTGTATGAGTTCTTTGTATATTTTGGATATTAGGCTCTTATCAGAGGCATTGCTTGCAAATATGTTTTCCCATTTGGATGGTTGTCTCTTTAGCTTGTTGACAGTTTCTTTTGCTGTGCAGAGCTTTTTGGTTTGATTTAGTCCTATTCATTTATTTTCGCTTTTACTTCCCTTGCCTTTGAGGTCAAATTCATAAAATTCTCTATAAGTCCAAGGTCCATGGTTTAGTTTTCTTCTATGCAATTTATTGTTTCAGGTCTTATAATTAGGTCCTTAATCCATTTTGAGTTAATTTTGGTGTGTGGTGATAGGCAACAGTCTAGTTTCATTCTTTTGCAAGTGGCTTTCCAGTTTTCCATTTATTGAAGAGGCTTTCTTTCTCCACTCTATGCTTTTGGTTCTTTTGTCGAAAATTATTTGCCTATATAAACATGGGTTTATTTCTGGACTCTCGATTTCGTTCCACTGGTCTGCATGTCTGTTTTTCTGCCACTACCATGCTGTTTTGATTATTGTCACTTTGTAGTATAATTTGAAGTGGGGCAGAGTGATGCCTCCAGCTTTGTTCTTTTTTCTCAGCTGACTAATCTTAAGTAGCCATGGAGTGACTATTGGATCTGCTTATATGAATTCTAAGCAAAGTACTTATGGCTATATGATATTTTTCCGTTGTTTATTTCTTCTCTTTACCAGAATTGAAAGTCTATAAGAACGAGATTTTTGTTTCTCTTATTCATCTGTGTTTTGTTAGCACCTAGAACATCACTTGCTGTATAACAGGTCATCATAATATCTATTGAACGAATGAATGTGTGAACATATGTGTCCTTGTGATAGACTTTGCACACAAGCACATGTAGATGTTCTGCTTCAGGGTGCATGGGATTAGACTGGGAATTTCAGTCTAGAGGCACATAATGAAGCAGAGCCAAGCTTTCCCTAAACCTTGACTGAGAGATAATTCAGGAAGAGGAAGAATCCACAGAAGGGACAATTGTAACTGTGCAGAGCCATCCAGCTGATGGCTTAGAGGGCAATGGGGGAGAGACACCAGGTTACACTTGCAGGGGTACTACAGGGATTCCAATATTTTTTGTTAATTGAATGTGTCTGATACAAGAACATAAGAATATGTAAAATATAGTTCCCATCCCTGTCTTTGGTGGACTTATAGTTTTCCAGGAAAGATAATTACAAACATAGATTTTTCAATTACAATACAGTATAGTAAATTCCAGCACTGGGACAGTGCTGGAACCGAACCATGCACTGGAAGCTCAGAGTGAAAGTGACAGCTTTGACCAGGAGAGCTAGAGAAATTCTTATAGAAAAAAGGAGTTTTGAATAGGGTTTTGAGGGATGGGTAGAAGCTCTCCAGATGGTAAAAGCATTAATGAAGAAAGAACAGCATGGGGAAAATCATGAGGGTCATGAAAGGGCCTGGGTACTTGGGAAATGGTGAGTCGTTTGATGTGGCTGAAATCCAGAGCAGGTGGAATGGAGTGGCGGTGGGAGATGAGACTTGAAATAAGAGGAGGTTGAAGTTCTTTTCTAACTGTTAGATCTTGTGACTCTCTGACCTTGTAGATGGTAGATGAAAGTCTTTTTAATAACTTTTTTTTCTGATTATGGATGTGTTTATACTCATTATTTTTAAAGTTTTGAAAAGGTATAGAAAAGTATAAATAAGAAAAAAGATCTAGAAGCCACTACCTCAGGTAATCACTATAAACATTCAATCTATTACCTTCCAGATTTCATATCTCTATCTATCAAATCTGTCTTATATCTATAGGTAACAAATATGGGATGATAGCTGTTTCATAGAAAGATATAAAAATAAAGTCGATAGGCAGATTGTCATAGGCCTGTAGGCCTATGGCTTGAAATAGACAGAGTATGGCCTAAAAATAAATAGACTTTCCAAGTAAGAACATTAATCAATACACATTACCTTCCACATATTTAGATGGTCGTTTATGGCAGGGATTGTGGTTTTAGCTTATGATGGCCACTTCTCTCCCCTCGAATTTGTATAAAATTGGGGGAAACTAAGCACACTTATCAAAAACTTCCCTCACTCAGACATCTATAATAGCTACTTTCATCTAAAATTTTCCCCTTTCTCAGTCCCCTATAGTCTCACTTCCCTTCTAGTCCCTAGGCAGTAGTTCCTGCCTTTGGCAGGAAGTATTAAAGAGTCTTGTCTAGGGTGAAGAATTCAACCTTAGCAGCAGGTCACCCTCCCTGCTGGTTCACTTTTACCTGTTTTCTGCCGGAGTCCTTGGTCATCACTAGTTCTGGGATTCTTGATTGCTGGTCTTCTCCCAACACTGTTACCGTGCTATCCCCTGGCTTTGATGGCCAGCGAGGCGATTTTCAGAATATAGTTTACTACAGATCAGTACATTTTCCAAACTTTTTCTCAGAGAGAAAGGCCTGTAGGCATGGGGAGTTCTTACTGAGAAATTGGAGCTCAGAGGGAGGGGATAGCTCTGTAGGGGGACCTTCCATAGCTTAGAGTGCCTTACGAGGAACCAGAGAGAAAGAGATGACATGTGAGACCCTTACCAATGAAACAGTTTAGCCACCTTTGAGGACACACAAGAGTGGATGTTGCTTCTCTGATTTTATCTGTACGAAAGAATGCAAACTAACAGCAGCACGACTGCTTTGCAGCTCTCACCTACCTCAGTAAGACGTTTCTAAGCAGAGTTGGCCAGTATATTACTTTTTACTGTACATGGTCTTTATTTTGATCAATGGCCTCTCCAGACAGTATGTTTTGGATCTCCTGAAGATATATCATCTTGGGGAAACTGAGGCAGAACAACAGTCACTCTCTGGCTTCTAACACCTGGTAACGGATTACTCCTTGACCTCTTACCCTGGCCATTTGGACTCCTGACCTTTTGCCTGGTTGTGGTCTTTTGAGTTTGTTTATCCCTTGACCCTCAGCTTACCTAGGGCTATAGTCATGGCTTGATCCTCTTGACTCCGCTCCACCCTGAATATCTCTGTCTTGCTGGACTTCATACTTGGCATAATATCGCCATTGAAACTCTGCGCCAAAAATGATGGAGGCCCTACTACTCTCTGCCAGAAGCATAGATTTGTTTTGCTGTAGGGAATAGTGGGAAAGAAATGTTAAGACTATGGTGGGCCAGTTTACTTTGATTTAGTTTAACAAATAGTTACTAGTTCCCACTATGTTCCCTGCCTTCATAGGAGAAAGACAAATTTTAACCTGTGATTACAAAAATGTTGAGTGTTGTGAAAGGTTGGTACAGAGTTCTTGGGGGAAGCTATAGCAAATGGATCTAAATGATTAAACACATTATAGATGATTTCTGACATTGATCTGTAAAGCTGAATTGGCCAAGTTTATCTCACCACCATTATTTTCTGAGCTATTAAGGATCTGGATAGAAACATCTTTTCATTTAGAGAAAGGTCAGAAGCCATCAAAATATTTAAGGGGTCAGGTATATCAGTACTTCTAAGAGAAACACACAACTCTTGGTGTGAAAGATCACAATGATTTCAGAAGAGGAATTTCATAATAGTTATACTCAAGATGGTAAATACAATCATGACGTACATGTTTTTAAGGTGAAATTAAAGCCAGGGATCAACTGAAGGGTGGAAATCCATCCTGGTTGGACAGAGTTACGCTAAAGTCACAGAAAGTAGGTGAGACGAGAATGCGGGTTTTGGAAGGAGGCACCTGTGATATGGCGGGAACTGTGCTCTGTATAGAATCATACAGACGTGGGTTTGAGTCTTGGCTGACAGCTTATCAATTGAACCATATTGGATAAGTCTTTTCTTATCCAAAATGATAAGGAAAATAAGGATAATACCTCACCAGTTTCCTTATTTGAAAAATGGGGATAATGATTAGCTCACTGTTGTGTGTGTGTGTGTGTGTGTGTGTGTGTGTGTGTGTGTGTGTGTTACAATCCTGGTTTTGTTTTGTTTTTTTAAATGTGTGGCTTTATGTATTTGGGTGTGTATTAAAGAGGCTAAGAGTTATTACTGATTGATAATGATGTTTACTCTTGGGGACTAAGAATAAGGTAGAGGTCAAAGGTGGGGGCAGGATGATGGTGGCAGGGAACAGTGGACGGGAGAACTTTTCCCCATCTAAAATAATGAGTGTGAGTACTTTTCTAGTTAAAAACCCACAAATCTGACAATAAGTACAGAATTTATTGATACATTTTTCTGCTTTGGAGGATGTTCAAATATCAGCTGATCTATTAAAGGAAAGAAAGAAAAAAGAAAGAAGGAAGGAAGAAAGAAAAGAAAAGAAAAAAGACAGACAGACACCTCCGAGAGATATTTAGGTTATCTTAACATCTTGTGGAGTTCATTATATATTGCAAGAATGGTTGCTGAAATGAATCGTATTACTTTACTGGACTATTCCCCTATGTTGAGTGGAAGGTGTCCCCCCCCACCCCCCACCCCCCACCCCACTCTTTTAAAATTCTAAGAGATGGGAATAGAGGTGGAAGATTCAAGCCCAACCATTTAAGTTATTTGGTTTAAATCAGGAGCCATTGTGGTGCTGTGTCCAGAGTCTGGAATTTAGAGTCACAAGACCTGATTTTCTATTTCTGATCTGTCTTTTGAACGAGACACGTAAAATGAGGCGTTACCTGCCTTAAAGGCTGATTGCCATAAAGATCAAATGAGGTGGTGTGTGAGAAAGTAAACTCTATAGAGTTCTGCAGAAATGTTAATTATTTCTATTTATGCCTAGCTCCTCCCCTGGACATGCTGCTATTACTGTGGGATTGTTTATGTGTCTGTTTCCCGGTGAGCTCCTTGAATGCAGGGGCCTTATTTTATTCATTGGTGAATTCTTCTACCTAGTGCCTGCCACACAGGAAGCATTCAAAATAAGTTCTGTAATGGCTATCAAGGGTAGAAAAATAAATGTACAGTTAGGTTTAGGGTTATGAAAAATATTAAGATGCTCTTTCAGGAAACTCTCTGCCTTCCAGTTCTATTTAAAGGAATTAACAAAAAAATCATTCAAGTCCACAACAGAAGTGATATTGCTAGGAGAAAGAACTTCATTAAGGAAAATCTAATTGCTCGGTTTTCTAAAGAGACAGAGGTATATCTTTCCATCCTCATTACTGTCGAAAGCTGGACGGCTGGTTCCAAGGAGGGCAGGGTAAATAAAAAGAGATTGTAAAAAGATAAATCCTGATACTCCTGGAGAAAAGTCTCCCAAGAAACAAGAATGCCCCCTAGATCACCACTTTCCTTTATTATTTGTCAGAATCCTGAAATAAGCCTTCTCTGGGTTCCTCAGACAAAGGTCCTCTTTGGCCTCTACCCCAGACTGTGGTGGGTAATCCACAAAGTCCCTTATTTCCCGTGGAAGTGGGAAAATGGCCAGTTGCTTGACAAAACTGGAAGGATTATCTGAAACTCAACTTGGGGACTCTGGTACCTCTAAGACCCGGATAATTATCATCTGAATGGGTGGGGGAAGGACTGGAGCCAAGCCTAGAAACAGCCGTGGTGTAGTTTTGCAGTTAGGAAAGAGGGGACCAATCTCAGCTTTGGGCCTTTGGATCCTTCTCCAGTACTTCCATGAATCCGTGCTTTCTTTCTCTCTCCTGCTCCAATTTCCTAAGTATGGGTCAGCCCGGGAACACCATTAGATGGGGTCATAATTGTCTAAACAAAGGGTGATTGTTGCATGGTCTATTGTTGACCTAGGTGAAGTCTCCAGTCTTGACAAAAGGCTCTACCCTGTTCAATGTTGAAACAGTATTTAGATGAGGACATGAGAATGCCCATCCAGTACGAAAATGTTAGGAAACCAAGGAAGGCAGGCTTAGTAATTGGGAATGTGGTCATTAATATCAAAATGCCCACGGTTTGCATCCCAGCTTTGCTGCCTTCTGGCTATGTGACTTTGGGCAAGTCTTTTCATCTCTTTGAGCCTCAATTTCCTCATTTATAAAGTGAAGTTCATAATCCAATCTCAAAAAGTTATCTAGGTGGTTAAATGAGGTAATGCATGTAAAGCCCTCTGCAAGGGCCTGGCACGTAGTAAGGACTCAGTCAGTGTTAGCTAGTGTTATTAATAATCACAACTACAAGGGTAATACTGCAGGTCCTGGAGTCCAGTAAATCTGGGCTCAAATTCCAGTTGTGCCACTTACTAGTTGTGGGCAAATTGTTTAACCTCTCTGAGGCTCAGCTCTCTGTACCTCTGTAAAACAGGAACAATGTACCGACCTTAGGCATTTCTGTAAAGCCTTCATGCTAGAATAGACACATGGTAGGTGCTCCATAAACAGTGGTTACCATTAAGAGAAACAGCACACTCTGCAGTGAACAGAACCAGGATGCCCAGAATGGAATACAGAACTGACTCTAAAAATGTAAAGTTTTTACATTTTAAGGAAAACTACCAGCCTTTCAAGAGAAGCTAAACCTTTTTAGATACTGAGCCCTGAGAGAAATTTCTCCTGTGGATAGATAGAAATGTGAATAGGTTAATAACAAATTGGCCTTTGGCTAGTTAGGATGCCAGATCTTGACCCTGACCTTAGCGCCTCCCCAAGAAGGTCCAGAGGGAAATAGATAATAGAAGCTACTCATGGGGAAATGAATGCCCATACTGAAGCTGCAGCTCAGGTCCCCAGTGTAGAAGTCTAGTGAGCTGTTCCCCATGTGCAGAACTCTTTTGGCTGAGGTGGATTGGGCACAAATGCCTCCTCTCCAAACCTGTACAAGGTAGCCAATACTTGCCTGGAGCTCAAACCTGTCCTTCCTTGTAGGGACCAGTTGGGACAACTGCCTTGACTTCTCTCTGAGATGCCACTAAATCTAATCAGCCACAAGGGAGAAGAGAGAGTTAGAAGTCTAGACCCACCCCGACATGACTTTTGTCCTCCTTGGAAGTACAACCTCCAGGAATTTTAGTCTACAAAGGTGCCCTAGAACCTGGCTAGTCCATAGTATTATTTACTTTAAATGGGTGGACTTCCATGCCCTTAATTATGACCCTGACTTGGAAGAAGTGAATAGAGTTGGTCTTCAGCTCACTAGAGGTCAATATCCTCTCCCTCCCCGTCCTTGTCCATCATTCTTCTAATGCTCCAATAGTTTAACAGCCACGCCTATGGTCAACTCAGGGCGTTACTATCTTCCTCTGTTGAAGAAATCAGTGAAGAATTGATGATGTCCAGCCTATATCTTCAGCACTGCTCCATTGTGTGCTTGCCATGCAGCCAGGAGCTGGGTAGTTCAGGCTCCAAGGATTTAAGAATACCTCTTTGACATTTTTCTCCTTCTCCAGATATTTAAAGCAGCTCAAGGCTAAATAAAAAAAAATTCAACTTATTTTTTTCCAGACCAGTGTTGATCCCAAGCAAGAGGTAGTGTGCAGGCCAGTGATGCAGTCATTGAGATGCACAACAAAATTGGGCAAATTCGTAGAAAAATCTGTATTTCTGACTCTTTGAAAACAAATTGGACAATCTGGCTGCACTGGGGCCCCACATGGTAACCAGTCAGCCAGAACTGAGTAGCAGCTGCCATTTTCAGATGAGGCATGCATCTTTGAGTCTCTACCACTTCCTGGGCCAGGATATTTGGGTCCCCACACTTCCTTATCTCACATCCGATGCTTCGCTCATTTACCTAAGCTTCCTGGTTTCTATAGGCAGTTGGATTTGCCATTTCTGGATAAGGCCAAGAAGTTATATTCTATTTTCTGTCTCAAATTATGCTCATCAGATGGGGTTGTACAGTGAGAATTGCATGATAGCATAACAGATGTTTTAATGTCTATGATATAAAAATGCCTCTAACTTGCCACCATCCTTGCAATGACTCCTTGTCATTATTTTCAGTAAATTTTTCTTCACTTCTCCTCAAGAATGTGTTCAAAGTTGGAGTCAAGGGCAAGACCTTTCCCCCAAAGGAAAAGTGGTGCAGCAGCGTTTGCCTCTGACCCATTCTTGAGGGGAACCGGTGGAGCGTGGGCAAGAGGGCCCTTCAGCTGCTTGAGGCCATTAAGGACCCAGTGATGTGGTGGGTGGTGGCCTTAGCCACCCCTATAGTAGTCATCACAACACACTTTTAGTAGTTAAAAATCCCTCAATGTAAGTTGATAGTTCGAACACCAAAGCACAGTTCACTTACATCATTTCTGCGCAAACAGTGTGGTCCAAGAACTCTACATTAGACTCTGAAGGCAGACAGACTCAGGACTAAATTCCAGCTTCATCACTAAGTTTCCATCTCCTTAAAATGGACACCTCATGGACCCTTGTGAGGATTAAATGAAATAATTCACACTTGGTATTTATCCCAGTGTCTGGAACACTTAAAGGTGTTGTTCTCTGTTATTATTCCTATCCAGATTTGGAGAGCTTGATATGACCCAAAAGTGAAATTTAGAGCATCCATAGCAGAACCAGCAACTTGCCCCATTAGTATGTTTTGTCTGGCCTTTGGAACATTTACAAAAGTGAGTTAGTTTCCAACATTTAAAAATCAAGTAAGTTTTTAAGAGAATGAGGAGAGTTCACATAAAAATCCAGATTTCTGGCATTTCTTATGAAATGGGAAGGTCTGGAAACACTGGGCCCTCAATCTCAGACAAAGGCCAAAATTGGCTGCCCCTTTCCAACAGGGCATGGGCTCTTCTTTGCTCCAGGGCCCACCTGGTTCACTTCACTCTTTTGTTACCTGCTTAGCTCTTGTGGGTATTTGAGTTTTTGATCTGGAGGAATGGATCAACCTTTGTTCAATCCTCCATAAATGTTTCCAGCAACTGGGTTTCAGAGAAGGTAGACAGTAGGTCATTTTAATGGCTAATGCCCCAGTGCCAGCTGTATTATCATTTAAGCACAGAACCCTCTGCTCCAACCATTCGTGGGGCAGAGGTAAGGTCAAGGTCCTCTTAAAAGATTGTGGGAAACTAATGAAAGATTTGTACCTGTGAACAATGGCCACTTCATCACAACTTGGAGGTTGGCTAAGATTTAGTAAGAAAAAAATGTAAAGTCTTGCCCTTATGTCTAAACACTCAGCTGTCCGGTACAGACTAGGGATAGATGTGCTTAGCAGCAGCACTTGTAAAAAAGACTTGAGGTTCTTGTGGACAATAAGTTTGGTGTGAGTCATGGGGAGGCAGCTGCCAAAAAAATCTAATCTGATTTTGGCCTGGGTTTGTAGAAGTCTAGTGCCTGGAAGACCTTTCCAACAATTAGAGCTGTCTTAAAGGGACAAGCAGGCAGCTTCAGGAAGGCTTTGATCTCTCTGGCAGTGTTGGAGGCTGGGTGATATGTCCCTGGAAAAGATGGTCAGAGTGGGGATTTAGGCATCAGAAGGCAATTTGTTCTAGACATTGACATACAATGTTTCTGCTAATGCTAAGATTCTGCTTTCTGCAGCTCAGTGAAAGAAGACAATTTTCTTAACAAAAGTGAAAACCTTGACATGTTGAAGATGCTGATTGGATGCAGCCATTTTGATCAGGGCATTGGCCCTCCTTCATCCCTGAACCTCTTCTCACCTGCATCCCCATCCCTTACCCCCTGCCTCATTTCTCAGAGATAGAGGGGGTAGGGGAAAGGATCTGTTTTGCACATTACTGGTGGTAATTTGTTTAAGCTGAACTTTTATGCAGAGCTTGCAAACTGACGGCACACAGGCCAAATCCAGCCCTCAGATGTGTTTGATTTGGCCTGTACTGAGTCTTTGAAAAGCGAATTAGACGCCAACATGTAAAAATGAGATTTCATGTAGAATCTGGATTCCTAGCACCTTAAAAAAAAAAATAAGGTCTGGCAGCACTGGCTTGTGTTCCCACGTGGCAGCAAGGGCTGGATCTGAGCACCTGACTGTCCTTCTTTGACAGGATTTGAGCTTAGTTGGCCACTGTCCTCATCCTTCTAACCTTGCTTGCTCTACTAGTTCACCTGACTTCCCAGGCCTTCTATAGGTAGATATTGGAGTTAGCAACCCCTGGTGTAGTGGTAGTTATTTATTTATTTATTTTATTTATTTATTTTTTTTTGATCAAAATGTTATTGAACTTTATTATATAAAAAGTCACAGATTAATTTTCTCCAACTTTTGGGGGAATACCACGTTTAGGATAATCTCACTTCCAATATAGCCTTTGTGGTATACCTGGAATTCACTTTCTAGGAGAGTCAGGGGCCTACCTCAGAGAGAAGTAGGCATCTTCAGAGCAGCTGGAACCAAGACAAAATCTATATTTCAGGAAAGTCTTGCTGTAGGTGTCAAAGCAATGCAGATCAAGAATGTAAACAGCACCAGCAGGAGCATCAAACTGAAATTTTCCTCCCAGGACTAACTCTGTATCATATGTTTCACTCTAGGGAACAGAAAAGTTATGCATTTATTTAAGCATGAACAATACATTAGGTACTAGTTCATTTTTAAGGCCATATCAAAATGGCTTGCATGGTCAGAGACATTCTTAAGGTATAGTGTTGGACTCTTCTCGCTCATCTCAACAGTGCGGTAGGCAGCTGGGAGTCCATAGGGGTGGGTTGGGGAGCAGAGATGCCCCTAAAAAGTACCCATGGCTCATGTACCACCTGCCGCCAATTCCGGTATCTCAGCAAACACCCCCAGCTGTTCTTTTGAACTGCTCCAAGGCTCCCGATGGTTTCTTATATTGATTGAAATCTTCATCTTTATAACTCTTCTACTCTGGGCCAGTTCTAGAGCTATGCAGAACAATGGCTTCTTCTTCCACAGCACGGCCCTACAGATATTTGCAGACAGTGGGGTCACCCTTGGGCTGAGTGACGGAGGTGGAGTGGGGGCGGGGAGTGGAGAGCCCAGATGGATTTAATGAAGGTGGTTGAGGCAGCATTGCCCTCATATGGGTTCTGAGCTGGTTGACTTCTGCTTGGAAGCCTGAGTTTCCAAAGGCTCTTATGCTAGCTTCAGAACCTCTCTGGTGGGTGCCAGGGTCTGCAAGGGACCAATAAGAAATGAATCTTCATAAGAAGTTTTGGTATTTGGTGGTAGAAATCGCAAGAACTTCACCAGAAGTAAGTGCTGTTAGGTTAATGTGCAATGGGTGTTGGGAGTCCAGGGGAGTGAGGCCTACCTGTAGGTCTATTGGTGGGCTCCCCACTCCAAGATGGAACTTGCCAAACCCTCACCCAGCTTGAGTCTGTCTCTCTGCCCTAGGTTCTCACACTGAAATTGGCCAACCTGGGACTTCCGAACCCTTAGTGTCCCTCTCCAGTACCACTGCTTTGCAGAATGGGCCCCTTCTCTGTGGGACCCCAGGCTTACCACCTAGGAAATGCCCTGCTGATCTGAGTTATTTCTAGTGCAGATGAAGGTCTTGTCTAGCTCTCCATGATACAGCTATCAGGTGGCAGTTTTGTGTTTTTACTGTAGTCGCCTTATTGTATCCTTTTGTTGAGTCATCTTTTGAGTGTTATTTCCCGTTCACATTTTCCTAAAGAAGAAAAGTGAAGCTTTTTTTAAAAAGGCCTGCCTTTACTAAGGGCCTTTCTTTCATAGATAGTAGTGGTATTGCGAATTGTGAGAATTCCAAGAAGGTGTTATCTCTTGAGAATGGCAGGGATTCCATGTAATTATACTTGGCACCTGGAAGATGCTGTGGTCTGTATGGGGCAGGGTGGGTGGTGGTGGAGAAGATGAGCAGGCACCATTTTAAATGCCTGGAGAGCGTGAGGATTGCAGGATGTGGGTGGGTGGATGGGTAGTGTTTTCATGTGTCCATTTCCATTCCCACTTTCTTCCCTCTGTCCCCTTCCCCACACTCCCCACTTCTTGTTTTCAAAAAGGAATTGATGACATCCATTTGTAAATGGGATGACATATCAGCATAATGTCATTGCTGCTTTCTAGTCTGGGATCCTGGCCATTCCCTATCCAACATGCTCGGCCTTCCTCGGGTACTTCCATAGGTCTGAGTTAGAAAGAGAGAGGTCTTGTGTCTCAGTGAGTTGTGTTATTAACTGGGCTTGGGTAGCACTTTGTGACAGAATCCGGATGGTGCAGTAGGTGTTACGTGGAAGGGCTAAGGGCACGGAGCTTATGTGTGTGGGGAGTGAGGAGGGTGGTGGTCAGATGTTTCTTCTGCAGGAGCATCTGTCCCATTCAGAACCCCATGGCTTGTGAAATGGCTTTGCATGAGGAAACAATCTATCTAGTGCCTATGTCACTCCTGTGTAGTGTGGGGAGCTAATCAAAACTTCAAGAGGAGAAGTGCTTGTCTTCCATCCAGAATCAAGATTAATTGATGTTCCTTAATGGAAACAAATGGAATTTCTCAGCAACCCTTCCCGTTAAGCTTACAGTTGAGCAGTTTTCCATGAAGGCCCACTGAGTTTTTCAGACTCAGCAGGTTCTTGGAAACAATTGACCTCTCGAAGCCATTTGTGTCTTTCCTCTGAATGGCTGGTGGGAAATGGAGAGAAAATGCCTTTAAGTTTCTGGGCTGAAGGTATAATTCTCATTTGCCTGTGGTTTGCACAGCCCACTAACACTGTTTTTGCATTTGATCTCACTAACAGCCCTGTGATGCAGGTGGAGTTGGGGTTATTAGTATCTCTGTTTTACAGATGAGGAACTTCTCTAGACTTTGGAACACTAATCTCTTGAGATGTCTGCTGTGAAAAGGGCTCTCTGTTCAAATAAATATGGGAAGCATTCTAGAGTGTTCTCTTCTTAGAGATCCGTAGCACATGTTTATATACTAAAGGCTCTGATAAGTCCTGTAGAAAAGAAATCTATTTAACTCATTGTTTTCTGACCTCATTAACCTAGGTACTGGTTTTTTTTTTTTTCCTTCTTGGTACACAAAATTGGCATTTTCTAGATGTATAAACATTTTCTGTAAAGGATCGATAGTAAACATTTCAGGCTTTGTGAGCCATATGGTCTCTGTCACAACTACTCAACTCTGCTGCTGAATGCAAAAGCAGACAGTGAAGATGCAGAAATGAATGGGTGTGGCAGTGATCTAGTAAACTTAATTTACAAAAATAGGCTGTGGGCCTGATTTGAGGCATGGGCTGTAGTTTGCTGATCCCTGTTCTAGAACAAGCATCCTGAAGAATATTTTTTGGGAGATGTTGCTTGAAGTGTCCAGAGCATCCTAGATAAGGACTCTTCTCAGCTGCCAGAACAGTTGGCACTGGGGTGTTATCTTATGGAATGCGACTCAGAGGCCGAATATCTTGCTTAGAGTGTAAGACTGCTAAAGTGTTGTCGCAGAGATGTCACCCAGGTGCTTGACTATGAATTTATTTTTTTCATTGTTCTCTGCTTTTTTTGAGCAATGAGCCTGGGAAAGGGGCAAAATGCACCAAGTGTTGCTGTGTGAAATTGAAGTAATGTGCATCTAGGTGCATGCCGGGGTTAACATGGGACCAATGGCTTGAGTGTGAACATTGTTAATTGCATTATTAAGCATGAATGTGGCCAACAGATAGAAGTCTTTGTTTCAGATCACCTAATGGAAGATACTGCAGAAATTCACCAGTGCTATTTGATCTGAAGTCTGTGGTGAGAAATCAGAAATATATTCAATCGATGTGTAAGAATTTACTACATACCTACATGTCCTTGCTTTTAGTTGCAAGAAACCAACTAAAGCAAGTGGTAGTGAAAATGGAGTTTATTGTAAACTCCATGTAGGATGTTCTGTGGAACCCAGATGAGGAAATGCAGGTGGCCTCAGGATGGCCTGGGTCCAGGAACAGGGGTGCTAGGGAGCCCTGGTTTGTTCTAGATATCAACTGGCATACTTTCTCTAATTTTTGGCTTTTCTCTACACATCTGCTTCACTCTTCTGTCTCGGCAAATGGGCGATTTCTTTTACTTGTACATGACAGATAGATAATGGTTGCTCACAGCCCCCAAGTTCACATTTCAGTTGGAGGTCAACACGTAAAGTCTGTCTCTCTGTCTCTGTTTCTCTCTCCTTCTTTTCTTTCTCCTTCACTTCAGTAATGCTAGTGAAGGGACTCTGATTGGTCACCTTAGGGGGCAGACCCTGAACCAGTGGTCGTGGCCAGTGAGATGGGGTTAACACCACAGTGATGCCAGCCAGGACCTACCCCTGTTGGTGGGGTAGTCGCTTCTTGAAGAAGAGGGTCTGCTGCAGGCCTGTCCTGGCTAGGGGCCAAGCAGGTACAAAGAGAGGTAAAATATTTTTATCCACTGACATTTATGAACTAGTTGGAAAGTAAAACAAATACATAATAGGAATTATAATGTCAAATGCACTAAATTGTTTCAATAGATAGTGAAGGTGATAGTATAAATAAGGGACTAATTTTGCTGTACAGACATTGAATGCAGAAAGTGAGAGAGGTAGGAAAGGCTTCGGTGAGCTGACATCGCCAGGAATGGCTTCACGCAGAAATATGTGTTCTCTCGGGAAGAGTGGGAAGCAAAAAATTCTGACAAGGGAGATGGATAAAGACATAGAAGGATAGATGTGAATGTGGTCAGATTCCTTAAGGTGAGAGAAGTAACTTTAGAGAGAAGTAATAAGTACACTCAGGAAAGTGGGAGCATTGCTGGGGACACAGTTGTCTCCCGTAATCTGGTTAACTGTAGCAGAAGGGGGCAGGTAGGGCTGTCACAGGAGGGTCTGGAAGCTAGAACCATAACCCCCTTTGGGGAGAGGACATGCTTGAGGGACTCCCAGCTCCACAGGAGCAAGAGGAAGTCCAAGCTGGCAGGTGCAAGTCTACGTAAGTGGGACTGTCGGGTGTCTGAGATGGGGGTATTCCACAGTGCTGGCAAGATACAGCAAAAAGTGGGTCCTGGCCATGAGGTTGGGTAATTGAAGGACAAGACCTAGGCACTGGAGAATAGGCAGATACTGTTGCCAGAGGGGCAGGACAAGGCATGACTTGAGAGAATGGATTTGGGGTACAAGATGGAATCCCCAGGAATCTGAACTGGACCATGAGACACAGCAGCACTAGCGATGAGAGTAGCGTTGCGTTGTCTTTCTTCAGACTATCCTCTTCCCTTTTCTTCATTCAGACAATCCTGTTCTCCCTCCCAATGCTCAGGTTCTTGCAGCCCACAATTAGCTAATCATCTGGGGAACCAGTGATTGATGTGGCTTTAGGTGTCACCTCATTTTGGGGACTTTACAGTGTAACAGAAGCCATAACAGCCTTAAACCAAAAGAATGACAATGCTTGGGATTTTAGGACAAAGATACTAAGCACAATGTCAAAGATTCCATCCGTGCCTCTTTGTGGTGAGAACTCCTGCTTGGGGATAGAATAAGCAAACAAGATGCCTGCTGTCCAGGAGGCAGGAAGCTGTAGCCCTGGACCTGAGTGTGGGGCCATTGCATAACAACTGGGCAGCATCTTTAGGGAGGAAAAAGCAGCCAGTGTAGGCACCCTGGGAAGACTAGTTAGCTTTGGAGGAGTCCTCACCTTGGCGTTTGCAAGGTTGACTTGGAGTCATAATATTGAGATTTGAATTCTTGACCTACCATTCTCACCCTCAAACCCCCTGAATCATTCTCTGTAAATGGAGGTCACGGTAGTCTGTGTGCCTGTCCCTGCCACATATTAGACACTCAGTGCAGAGGTTTTATATCTGAACCTTGAGTCCTGCTTATAATCACAGAAATTGCTCGAATGCCCACCCTAGTTAGTAACCCCTGACAGCTGTGAAGCTTCTGATGAGAACTTCTAGTGGTGAGGGGCCGACCACCTCAGAAATGAGACGATCCCATTGTTGGAAATGTTAGAATGGTCTTCCTTGAATAGAATTGCAGGACACTTCTGGCCTTTGGAACAACCTGGCATAAGTCTAAGTTGACTGAGTGATTGTAACATTTCCATTATTTGAAGACCGTTTTCATGTACTCCTAAGTCAGGGATGGGGAATAGTTCGTATCTGATGTGTCAGCTGTGAAGGATTGGTCGTGGCTGTGTCGAAAAGGATTCTGAGGCTGTTTTCTAGGTAGAGATAAAAAAGCATATCTGCCATGGGCTGAGGGGTGGGGTGGGCGGTGGTGGTATATGTGCAAGGCATTTGTTGTCTCTGCTAGGCATTCTCATGCTTAGATTCTTCCATCATGCTTTAAATGACTTGTTCTCTCACCCTTTGGTCTCTTTTTCCCTGCACAATTTCAGCTTATCAACATTTAAAAAAGCCATCTGGCTGCCACATCTTCCACCTAATTTATTTCGAGGGAGGATTTAATCAATCTGGCTGGCCGGGCTGGGGTCTCTCCTAGAGCAATGTTTTCTGGGAAATCTTCCCAAATGGAGGAGGACCATTTTTGAGTCTGCAGTTCACTGATAAACCTTGCAAATTATTAATATCCCTTAAAATCTGGGGCCCAAGCTAAGCATCATCTTTCCGAAGCACTCTGAACAATATGGAGGCCATTGAAACTAATAATACATCTCTTGATCCTGTTAATGCAGCTTAAAGTTGCGGTAGCTTTTTTCCTGTGTTGGTAAAGCTGTAGCTCAGAGACTCTGCTCCTGATTCTGAGGGGTAGGGGGGAGGGGAGGAAGGAAGGGTGATGGAGGAAGAAGGGGGGTGGGCAGGGCTGGAGAGCCAGAGCCAGTCGGGGCAACATCTCCTCCTGACCCCACTGCTCTAGCCCCTGTGCTCTGCTCACTTCTCATGTGGTAATGACCACTGGCACACGGCCATTGTGGGAGGAACGACAGCTTAGGCTGGGGGGCGGCCCTCCCGGCTCTGTTCTGCCATCACTGTTCTCTCCCCTGTCCCCTCCACACCTCTGTTACCCTCTTGGCGTGTTGGCTTCAGCAAGACTGGTGACTGCAGCCAGCACAGTGAAGTCCAGAGGCCACTGGTCTCCTGCTGTCACAATGGAGTTATCTGCTCTAAAGGTTCTTGGGCCACTGTCAATCCTCAAAGTGTCCCCCAACCTGAAGCAACATGAGAAAAACAAGGACAATGCAGATATTTTCCCATAAAGCTAACTGCATATAATTAAAGACTTACTCTTTATTCTAAATTATGTTCTTCCGTGTGTGTGTGTGTGTGTGTGTGTGTGTGTGTGTGTGTGTTGAGGTACTATCAGGGTATTTTTTTCCCCTTTGATGCCCTTAGAAATGTTGATCTACTTTTTGTAGATTTTCCTTTTCATTTTTTTGGGGGGTAGATTTTATTGGGCTGTGAATTCTGGTCTGAAAACTACAACCTTGTTTAAGGTGAGGCCCATCAGGACTCAACGTGCCTCCTGGGTGGGACCGGAGGACATAGTCTGGTGCTAAGGCACTGGATTGGCCTTGGGTGACTTTTATTAGTAGTTGAAGTTTCCTGCAGCCCAGTTTATTTAAAGGTGGCATTGTTTTCATTTAGGCTCTGGGTCTGGGGTACGATTTAAGGAGAGCAGATTTTGGATTTTGGAGACTCAGTTGATGAGCGCCTGCTTTGTCAATTTTTTAGCATGGCTCTTACAAGTGACTGATCCCCTCCATGCCTCAGTTTCTTTGTCTGTTAAATTGGAAGAGCTGTGTCCTTTTCCTTGGGAGTTAATTTTGTTCATGATGGTGTTTAACGTCAATGATGCATCAAATAAATGCTCTTCATTGTTATAGTTATTTCTGGTAACATTCGGTTAATGTTTATCAGGGTTTCTACTCTGTGGACATTCACCTTTTGAAGGGTGGGAGAAAATTCAGAGAAGTGATTCAGAAATAGCAGGGGTGGGGACGTCCTGGGGAGCATTTCACACCCCCGGCCCCTTCCTAGTAAATGCTGGTAGTGCTCCCCAATCACTGTGACATACCACCAACAAGTTTGGCATTTCCTTGGGAAATGGTCCTGCCTCCAGGGAAGATCCGCCTGCTGAGTGCATTGGAATGGTCAGAGGTAATAAGGAGATGCAGTGTAGAAAAGAGGAGGCTTAAGAGAATGGCCTGGTTGTCTGATACTCATAAACTGTGCACATTAACAGTTGGTGTTTGGGTTCTTTGAATGCTGAGCAGAGAAGGAGCTTGGTGTCACAGAAGGAGCATAGCACTGGAGACAGGGGGCCTGCACTCGAACTCCAACTTTTCTAGTAACTTTTTAGGGGATCTTGAGACTATCTCTTCCCTTCTCTGGGTCTCATCTGTAAAGTGAAGGATTAGAGAGGATGGTTCTTTTCAGCTCTACAGCTCTGCAATTTGAAGGGAAAATAGCTTAGATCTGAGTGAGACCAAAGGAAGAACTTACTACCTGTCATGTTATGAAGAAGGAGAAATAGGCCTGACTGCTTACCTTTATTTGGGTTGGAAAAGATGAAATCTAATAAGGAGGTCAGGATTGGAAAAACTGAAAAGTTGAAATTGTTTCCTAAACCCTCTCATCCTCTTTGTTATAATTGTTTGGTTAAATTTAGCTCATTTGTGAGTATGTAACAAAACATGCATAAAAACAGTTAAAATACAGTAGAAATTAAGTTTCCTTCTCATCCACCCAGCTCCCCTTCCCCAAATGCTACTTCGGTTTATCCTTCCAGAGATATTTTATTTTCTTTGACCCGGGACTGAGAAGATAGTTTTAAACATGCCTGGGTTGTTATGCTTTTGACTTTCTGGTCTGAAGGGTGAGAAATTCGATCCTCCTGTAGCATGTGGTTAGTTTCCTACAATGAATTTTCCCTATTAGTCATAGTTTCTTTTTGCCACTTTTGGGAAGAGATACAACCTTTTTCATCTCTCTCCATATTCCTCCGCTTCCAAGTTCCCTGTCCTTCATGTCAATCAGGGAATTCTATAAGCACAGATCAAACCTGAGATATGACATCTGGATGCCATGAAACTTCTCCATCGTGGATTTCAGAGAGGGCTCATTTTACATAATTGTCTATTTTGATAATTTCCAAAATGGTTTCACAGTCTTATATTTTCTTTATCTTGGAGCTTAACAATCTTGCAAGTAACTGCTTTGTTCCTCTTCTGGTGTTGTAAGTTTTTGCTCAGTGAGTGAGAAGCAAACCATTGGATGTTAACTGTATAATGGGGGAAGAACTCTGGACTTGGAGGGAGAAAACGTGGGCTCGAGTGCAAATGAAGATTCTTCCTTGCTGTGTGATTTTTGGCAGGCTGCTCAGCCTCTCCGAAACTGTTTTCCTCATCCTTAAAATGAGGGTTGTACTATCTGCCATATAGGGCTGTTTTTAAGGTTAAATAAGGCAACGAATGTGAGAATACTTTGCAAACTAAAAAACCTTACAATTGTAATTATTCTGATTCTTTACAAAAGTATCTACTAAGTTTCTTTTGTGTTCGAGATACCAGAGATGGAGAAGGAAATGAGCTTATGTTCTGGAGTGTGTGGGGAAGGGTGGCATAGGGAGATGAGAGAAGTCAGAGAGACTGGCAATAAAAAGATTAATAAATAAGATAAATTCAGTTAATGGTAACCAATACAAAGAAAATAAAAGAGAGT
Source organism: Rousettus aegyptiacus (assembly GCF_014176215.1). Lineage (NCBI taxonomy): Eukaryota > Metazoa > Chordata > Mammalia > Chiroptera > Pteropodidae > Rousettus > Rousettus aegyptiacus. The sequence goes on along the minus strand of NW_023416307.1, from coordinate 119,501,852 downwards.
TATGGAATAGGAAATTAGGGGGGCTGTAGTTCCTGATAAAAGATCAGGAAAAGCCACTCTTAAGTTGTCATCTGAATGCCATGTAAAAAGTTGGAGAAGAGAATCCAGGCCTGTGAAGCAGCAAGTGCAAAGCCCTGGGGCAGGAACAAGCTTAGAGAATTAAAAAATGAAAAAGAGGGAAGGAGCTGTGAGAAAGTAGCTTTGGCAAGAACAAGGTGAGCGAGATACAGAATGTCATAAGAACTGGTGAGAGAGGTTGGCCAGAACAGGAGAATAGAGGGCCTTGTGGACCATGTTAAGAGCCTGTATTTTATTCTATGTACAATTAGAGATGTTAAAGAGGGAGATGACATGGTCAATTTTCTCCTTTAGAAATATCCTTCCTTCTAGAATGTGGAAAATAGATTGTTGGTAGGCAAAGAGAAGCAGTGAGATCAGTTAGGGGCCATCGCTTTAGTTTAGGCAGAAGATGATCCTGCATGCCAGAAAAAGCACAGATAAGTCTTCCTTGAGGTGTTTGGATATGAAGCTCATGTAACTGTTTTCATGTGAAAAGGGCAGTCTCCTGGTGTTAAGTAGGATGTTCTCTCTTTTCCTCTCGTCCATCTGCTTTGCTCTTTATTAGAGGTATGGAGGGGGTTGAAGTGGCCAGGGGGAAATTCTCCATTTCTTTTCAGCTGATGCAGGGTTTGGGATTCCATGCTTCCATAATTAATCAATGAGCATTTACTGACTATTGCAAGGTTTTTCTAGGCCTGTGGTTTTCACTTTAGGTCAGCCTTTCCTGTGGAAAGACTGAGCATTTGCCAAGAAACCTGTCAAGGAAGAGTCTACCCAATTTGTATTTTCAGTGGGCACAAGGCGCAGCAGTGATACCAATGCAGGGTCATCCGTATGGCAGTGCAGGTTGACCCCTACACTAGGGCAGAGAGGTGGGCCCTGAAACTCAGTCCAAGCTCTGCTCACGAAGCACTTTGCCCTGGCGTGGAACTGTATCAGCAGGGATAAAGGGCTGTCTTTTTCTAACTGGCACGAAGTCACCACCTGGGTTAGCAGTAGCCCTTTCCAAACCCTAGGGTTTTCTGCTTTGTGGCCCAGTTTCCAGGGTCTATCTTCACCTTTTCCATTCCAATCAGTCGGTATTTGTTTGAACAAATATTTATTGGGTACCTACTTTGTGTCAGGCACTGGGTTTCCTACTCTCATGAACCTTATAGTGTATTGGAGGTTATTCCATCTTTCTTTCTTCATGGCAACTGGAGAGCTTTCTTCTGGGGAGGCCTGAGCTGATCTTAGCCCCTGTTTTTTGGGACATGAGCTGATCTCAGCCCTTGTTTTTTGAGGCATGATATGTTGGCACCTGACTTGGAAAGCACATCTCAGGGTTGAGAAATAATGACCACCACTTACAACACACATGTACCTTAGTCCAGACTTTCAGGGAGGTGGGAGTAGTGGAGGTTACGGTTATTAGCTTAGCTCCTTCACTCACCTCTGATCAGGAGAAGAAAAAAAAAAAAAGTGGCACTGTGGTTTCCATTGGAAAAAGGTAAGATTTATCCCTGAGCCTTAGAGTCTTCATAAAAATGCTGTTTAAAAAAGAACACATTTCCATATGTCTATTACACTTCAATAAATAGTTAAGAAAGCACTACTTAAATTTGTTGAGCTGCCAGGGTCTAAGCTTAGAGAAATCAAGACAGGGAGGTGGGTCGGGCATATAGGGTAGGCCTTCTTGGGGTCTTTGTAACTTGACAGGGTCCTCAGGCCCTTGACCCCATTCTTCAGCTGAATGAATAATCATATTATTTTATCAGTCTTTGAGAAATACGATTTTTTTTTTTTTTTTGCCTACTAAACTCACAAGAAATTGCTTTGTAAGCCTCAGTATCCATAGATAGGTTAACATTGAGGGGTACACCTCTCAATGAAAGCATTCATTCTCCCCAGCTTCAAGGTGGCTGGGAAACAGAATTAGTCATAATTTACTTGGGGAGCTGGGAATGAGAGAAAGACAGAGTTTGGTGGTTTTCAGATTTTTTCCCCCTAGGCTGTGATAGAGCCAAGAAAATGAGAGATTCCATACATCTTATGACCAGATATGGTATCTTTAACTGACTAAGTGGTATCAAAAAAACTGTCAATTTTATTTTTTAAAAAGCAGAGTAAATTTTAAAAACACTCCTTCACTGACCTATTAAAATAGTGGCATTGTATTATTTTAGATTATAAAAGTAATGCCTGCTTTCCTCCTAATGTTTTAAGAAAATGTTCTAACGTATAGCAAAAATACCTAATTTAAAAAAATCAGGTATATTCTTCAATGTACCACTAAGAAAGTAAAAGTTACTCATAATCCTGCCTCTTGGAGAGAACATCACTGTTACCAGTTTCTTATGTATTCCTTCGGAGTTTTTTCTGTATGTATACTAATATATTATTATGATTGTTTTAACAATTATATAATATTATTCATATTATTTTGCTTCTTAAAAGATTAACAGTTCATCTTGGATATAACAATTTATTCATCTATCTCATTCTATTGTAAAAAGTTTTATTGCGGTATAAATTATATACCCTAAAATTAATGTGTTTTAAGTGTACAATTCACTAACTTTTTAGCAAATTTTCAGAATTGTGTGACTAATGCCACAGTCCAATTTTAGAACATTTTCATCACTCCTGAAAGATTCTTTGTGCCCATTTGCTTCATCTACCAAACATCTGGATGGTTAAGAGATTTTTTCCAACTTTTTATTTAGTTGTTTTGGTGTCATATAAGCACAACCTCCATTTATTAGTGTAGAACCTGAGAACTAAATCTTGATATTTTTTGCCTCCCAGCCTCTTGCTAGTAATAATTATGATTAATAATTTCCCTGTGGACAAAAACACAGCGATCTTCAAGTGACTTGCTCAGAGTCTTATAGCTAGCAGATGCTTGGGCGGGGTCTCATTCTCCCTTCCTAAAGCATTCAATGAGTTGGCTCATTGATTCAATGAGTTTCAAAGAGAGCTTTAGAAAGGGATGAAGATTCTCAGGAAGGTGGCGTGGTATCAGTGAGAAAGCCACAGACTTGAGCATGGCTGACAAGATCTGTGGGCTCTAGTCTAGCCCCTCCACCCTGAACTCTTCTCTTTTCCTTTAATGAGGAGAGAAGGCATGTGTTTACAGCAGAGGGAGTGGGGGCAGGAAAAGTGGACGAGGCCCTAAGACCCTTCTGGGTTTTCTGTTTGCTACATGGCAGAAATGAGCTAGCTGTTGGCAATTAGATGTTAGCCCAGTGAAGGGAGATTGGGGCATTCAGAGAGGAGAGATGTTTCAAGCCCTAGCTCTGAAGTCAAAATGGTTCCCAGGTGAGTATAGTTCTGCCTGAGTTATTTTGATCATGGGTGATAATGTAGGCTCACCTGGATAGGACTGGGGCTATTAAAGGCCTAGAAAGGGTCTGGTCAAAACCCATAAAAATCTTGGAGATCCAGGTGAGAGTGGACATACTTTTGCTCATTTATTAGTTACCCAGGAAGCCTAGGGTGTAAGGGCAACTGTGAGAGGAGGCACAAAGATGAATCACCTGCGAGGCCTACTCTCAGGGGACTCACGGTCTGACTAGTGCAGTGGGATCTGTTTAGACATTACTTGAACTAAGGTAGAGGTGGTGACAGTAGAGGTTCAGACAAAGAGCTGGGAGTCAGAGCAGAAGGAGCACAGACTTCGTGGCAAGATAGACCTGGCCTTGAATTATGTCCTGTGCTAATGACAACAATGTTGTTTGTTGAGCACTTACGCTGTGTGTTGCCTTGTGGGGCAGACAAGTAAGCCCCCTTAGGGACTGAAGGACTTTCCCTAGTCCTGAGGAGACTGTTGGCTGCAGCTGCTGGCCCTCTTTGAGAACTGCCTCTGCTGAAGAGAGCTGCATGGCCCAAGATTATGCTCCCCCGACAGCCCTAGGTGTAAAGGCCCAGGCCTGTCCTCCAAACCTGGGACAACTGTGAAAGGCCCTCTCAGCTTCAGTGCCTCCGCTGGGACTGCACTGTGGCTGGCTCTTCACTCTGCCCAATTCTACTTCCTTTTCCTTCCTTCTGCACGTTTTAAAAAGAAGAGCACACCCTAAAACACTCCTGTGTGATGTTCTCCATCTCAGAATTTGCTTCCCAGGGAGCCCAATCCATGACACCTAGATGATTTGACTGTGTTCCACACGTTAGATCCCTGGGCTGGGATTGTTTACTGTATTTTACAGGTGAAGTCATTGGGATGTAGGGAGGTTTAATGGCTTGCCCAGTGGCAGTGTGGGGCAGATCTTGGGTTCAAACCAAATCTAGTCGTGCCTTTCTATATTGCTACTGTGTAGGTGTATGACTTTAAGCAATGGAAACCATGGGGTTATAAAATCAGAGTGCAGGAAGGGAAGTCAAAGTTCATGTGGTTGCAGCTCCCCTTCCTTAATTTCTGGATCTGAGTTTTTCAAATCCAGCACTGAAAGTCTCATGTCTCAGGGACCCCTTTATTCCCTGATAAACCAGGGTGCTCGGCCACCCTATGTGAGGATCGGCTGAAGCACTCAGTGAATCCATCCAGTCACTCATTCAACAAATGTTCATTGAGTGTCTGCTCTGTGCCAGGTAGTGCTTTAGGGGCCAGAGGTACAGCAGTAAACAGCACAAAGCCTCTGCTCTCTTGGCATTTGCTTTTAGCAGGGGGAGACAACAAATAATTGCATCCTATAATGTCAAGCAGTGGTAGTGGCTATGATGGAAAAGGAAGAGAATAGGGCGAGGAAGTGTCCTGTTTTAGAGATATGAGACAAAGAAGCCTTCTGGGATGAGGATCTTTGCTAAAGACCTGAAGGATAGAGGAACTGGCCATATAGATGTCAGTGGCAGTGCATTCCAGGAGGGAGGAATAGTACTCAGCATTGGCAGGTTTATGAGAGATGAAGGAGGTGGGTGGCAGGGGCATGATGAGCCAAGGTGGGAGATGAGATTGGAAGGCATCAAGGGGCCATAATCCTGCAGGGCCTGAGGGCTGGGAATAAGGAATTTGGGTTTTATTGCAAGTTGGTTTAGAGAAGGTGAGTGGCATGATCAAATTTATGTTTCAAAGGGGGTTTTGTGACTGTTGTGCTGAGAATAGGTCATAAAATATTTTATTTCCATTTTCTTCCTGGATTATTTCTATTTCTTTTTCTATTTGAGGGCAATCAGGTTTTGTGGGGGACATCGTATTTAAGAGCACAGGCTTGGTAATCAGACTCCTTGAGTTCAAATCGCGGTTCTGGCACTCACTGGCTGTGAGACCTCGAACTATTCGTTTAACATGTTTAAGCCTCAGCTTCCCCGGTAGTAAAATGGAGAATAACAGCACCTACTTTTTGAAGTGAGTTTGTTGTGAGGATGAAATGTGATAATGCTCATAGAGTTTAGCATAACACCTGCATTTTTCACAGCTGATTTTTTTTATTGTGGTAAAATATAACATAAAACTTACCATTTTAACTATTCTTAAATGTGCAGGTAGTGGCATTAAGTACATTCACACTGTTGTGCAACCATCACCATTATCCATCTCCAGAACTTTTTTTTCATCTTCCCAAACTGAAACTCTGTTCCTATCAAACTATAACCTGCTATTTCCAATCCCCTTCCCCAGCTCCTGGCAGCTGTCATCCCTCTTTCTGTCTCTATGAGTCTGACTGCTCTGGGGACCGCATATAAGTGAAATCACATAATGTTTGTGACCGGCTTATTTCCCTTAGCATAATGTGCTCAAGGTTTATCCATATTGTAGCATGTGTCAGAATTCCCTTCCTTTTAAAGTCTGAATAATATTCCATTATATGAATATACCACATTTTGTTTATCCGTTCATCCATGATGGACATTTGGGTTTCTTCTACCTCTGGCTATTGCGAATCATTCACCTGCATTTTGTAAGCACTGGATTTATCTTTGCCATAATTTTTGTGGGGAAATGATAGGTGCTTAGGACCAGAAGGCAGGAAATATGGATCCTAAATTTGCATGAGGCAACTCATTTCTTCTGTCTGAGCCTCAGGTCTCATTTATGAAGTGGCTAATGTTTACTTCAGGGAACTTGTTGTAAAGGTCGAATTGGATTTATTCTTCAAACTTTAGAGCTACGCTGTTTAATACTGTAGCCACAAGCTACATGTGAACGCTGAATATTCGAAATGTGGTAAGTCTGAGAAATGACAGGTGTTGGAAAGGATGTGGAAAAAAGGGAATTCTCATACACTATTGGTGGGAATACAAATTGGTACAGCCGCTATAGAAAACAGAATCGACTTTCCTCAAAAAATTAAAAATAGAACTACCATGATTCAGCAATTCTACTTCTGAGTATTTACCTGAAAAATAGTAAGAAAACAATAATTTGTAAAGATATATGTACTGCTACGTTCATTGCAGCATTATTTATAATAGACAAGACATGGAAATAACATAAGTGTCCATTGATGGATAAATGGATGTGGCATACATATTTACAATGGAATACTACTCAGCCATAAGAAAGATGAAATATTGCCATTTGTGACAACATAGATGAATCTTGAGAGTATTATGGTAGGTGAAATAAATCGGATTAAAATGGATAAAAACCATGTGATTTCACTCCTATGTGGAATGTAAAACAAAAAGTAACAAATGAACTAACAAAGCAAATAAAAACAAACTCATAGATACAGACCATAGAATGGTGGTTACCAGAGAGGAAGGCTGGTGAGGGCAAGGAGAATGAGGTAGAGGGTCAAATAAACGATAAGGGAAGGAAACTAGACTCGGGTGGTGAGCATGCAATAGAGTGAGTGTACTGACATCAAATTACAATGTGGTACACCTAAAATTTATATGGTGTTACCTCAATAAATTTAATTAAAAAAAATCTGTGAAGTGCAATAAAGCAAAGCACAATTAAAAAAATGCTGTTAGTCCAAATTGTGACATGCTGTATGTAAATATAAAATACATGCGTATTTTGAAAATAGTACGGAATAAATAAAATGTGAAATATCTCATTTTTTATGTTGATTACATGTTGAAGTAATATTTTGGTTATATTGGGTTAAATAAAATATATTGTTAAAATTAATTTTACCTCATTTTATTCCTTAATGTGGCTATTAGCAAATTTAAACCGACGTGTGGCTTGCTTCATATTGGACTGGATAGCTCTGGTGTAGAGTTCACATGTTTTTGGATCATAGTCCACAGTTTTCTGGGTGTCCCTCCTGAGGTTGGTTGTGTCTAGAAGATTCTCAGAGCTCCAGGTAGACAAGTGATTTACATCACTAAGGTGCTGCAGTCTAAATGGTGATCAATGTTTATGGATCATGCAAGCTTAAACAAGCCTTGTGAAGAATAGGCCCTGGCATTGCTGCAAATAGTGTCCAGCCATTACTGTGCAGCCTCTCAGTTCCTTCCTCTAAGGGAGGTTTCAGCATCACCACTCTGCTGGGATTTGTGATTTAGCTCCCATGTTCCCCAGTGACAATAGATTTCTTCATTTCAAAGCCTAAGTCCAAGAGGCCAGCAGGCCAGCGCGGGGTGTGTGTGTGTGGGGGGGGGGGCGGGTGGGGAGGCAGGAGGGGAATGCAGGGGGTGGGGGTGGGGTGGGGAGTGGAAGAGGTAGGGGGAAGGAATAGGGGTGGCAGGGAGAGCAGGCAGTTTCCCAGCTAAGGCCTCTGTGTATTGCTAATTGTATTATCACAGTTTCTTTAGGAAAAAAATCATGCATTCACTTAGGACTTAAAAAAAAAAAGAAAAGGAAAACCCTTGGGAGAGTTAAGTTCTGTTTGGTACCGTGTTTGGGTGTAGAATTCTTTTTTCTTCTTCTATAGGGCAGAGCGGAAAAGAATTTCTGCTTTGCAGCTGGAGGAGAGCTTTTGCATGTATGCCCCTCCCTCTTCCCTCACTTATCTCCCTACCAACAGGATAGTCGGGGAGCTGAGACAGCAAGTGTTCAATGCAGAAACAGAGATAAGTTCAGAGCTAAAGCCGGTGGAAGCAGAAGTGCATCTAGCCGGAGGGCGCTGTGGACAGGATGGGCCTGGGGGTGTGGTCCTGGTCAGTAATAAACTCTTCCCCTGCTCTCTGCTTTGTCAGTCCCCGGGCTGCTTCCCCAGTTGGATGCTCTGCCCAGAACTCAGAGGCCAGTCCCAAGACTTTCACTCCTGTGGCATTTAAGGCTGGCTCTCTGCCTTCTCCAAATTCCCAAGTGTCACATCATAGAGCCCTGCTTTTTTGGATTTTTGTCATGCGATGTTCTGACTTGGGGGTTCTGAATAGTTTTCAAGATAGGTCCCAGATGGGTGGAGGCTTCATGGCTTTCCTTCTTCATTCACTGTTAGGGTGATGGTCCTAGAATGAGGGAAATCATAGATCCCAAGGGGTTGGTAGAGGCAAGAACTCCCTTGCAGATGTCAGACTGCATGTATGAGGTCTGCTTTTTCCTGTTTTGGGTAGAGGAGCCAGATAGAAGGGAGATCCTGCCTGAGTAGTCAGGAGACTGGGTGTAGGTCGCTTTGGTACACCTTGGTCTTTGCTCCTTCATCTGTAGAATGAAAATGCAGTTCTAGCCCTGTGTACCTGCAAGGTTGTTAGGAAGACCAAATGAAATCATATGTGAAAGCAAAATAAAGGGCTATGTGAACATGGGATATTATCTTTGTTTTTCCTGCATCACCTAGCTTAGTGAGTTAGTTAGTTTACAAATATTTTTACACCCTTACCATGGGCCAGATTCTGAGCTAGGCACGGGGATATAAAGGTGAATAAACACATTCCCTGCCCTCTTAGAGCTCATGGTCCAATGGCAGGGAAAGGCAAAAAGCATGTAATTACAATTCAGGGGCTAAATGCTACAGGAAGGATAAAGTCAGGGCTGCAGGAACATAGAAGAAAGTGATCTATCCTAGCTTTGAGGGCTTTCGAGAGGAAGTGACATCTAAGCTAAGGTTGGAGGAATGAAAACATATGAGTGTTTGTTGAATGAATGTGATCATTAAAAATTCTGTGAGCTGCAACTGCCCCAGTGTTCATTTATCAATATATAGGTAGGAAACTGACTCAGAGAGGTTAAGCAAAGTATGTGGCAGAGTCAGGACAAGCATCCAGGTTCAATGCTCAGGGTGATTCTCCTGAGCTCGGAAAATGGCTGATTGTTCCATAGGGACAAGCTGCAGTTGCAGAGACAAGCTGGTAGAGACATGGGATATGGTACTCTCCAGCTAATGAAGACAAAAATGTCATTATGAGGGTGAGTTCCCTGGAAAACAAACTCTGAGTTGGAGACTTTGTGCAGTAAGTTTATTGGGCACTGCTCTCAGGTTCAGCATCTATGCAGGAGTTGAGGGGGGAGGACTGGGCAGAATAGGGGAGGTGCTGAATGATGATGTGGTCACATCAAAACCTTTGCTGATATCACAGGGAATACTGATGCTGGGTTGGCTTTCATAGTTGTCTCAATTGGGGGAAGTGGCTGAACTTCATACCTTCACATCAACTTGTCACTGGAGTTGGTTTTTCCCTAAAAGGGGCTATGACCTTTAGAGAGGCCTAGAGCATGTCTGGAGAGGGGCTCAGCTGAAGGCTGTGGGCCACCAACTGTGTAGGCTGCTGGGGAATGGTACCACGGTTCTGACAAGGGAAATGGATACTGGGAAGAGAAACAATAGAGGTAGGCTGCAAGGCCTGTAGGCTTAGTGGAAAATCAGGCTGAATATCAGCTTAGGGGATTCCTACAAAGTGAAAGAAGGGCTCCTAGGGGGTGGACAGAGCTGGGGCAGTTTCCACCTGGAGGTCTGAGCAGAGGCGGTAAAACCTCTGCACCAGACAAGAGTTCTTGGACAGGGGCATGGCCTTTGCTAGAGCAGGGCGGGCTAATGAAAGCCAGGGCGGTTTTCAGGCCCCTGGAACTGGGGGTTTAGAGGCTGATTAGAGTTCAGCTTTGTGGAAAGCCTGGTGTCTGGATTGGCTGGTGTCTTGGGAAGAGACTGAACTTAAGGTGGTCCAGCTTTGGGGACAGGGAAGGCAGAGGCTGTAAGATGAAGTGGGAGCTGACACCACTCTCTTCATCAAGGGACAGTCTTTGGAGTCCTCAGTCCAACTGCTGTAAGGGTGAGCTAATCTGGCTGCAGCTCCCACTGTAGCTGTTTCCATGGATACATTTCAAGCCTCAGTCTGGTCATCTTCAAAAGCATCAAAGGCAAGCCCCATCCATGCGTAATCTTTTGTTATACTCCTACAAATAGCTTTTGTTGTAGCCCTTCCCCCATCCCTCCCATCCACCCTCCAAACCAAAGAAACTGGCTTAATTGTGGCACAGTCATTTAGCAAAGAAGCATTGGGGTTTTTTTTTTTTTCTGGAAGTTTAGAAGACCTGAGTATGAATCCGAGTCATATGTAAAGTGCAAATAATGATACCTAGGGCATAGAGATGTTGCAAAGATGAAATGAGATATATGTATCTGAAAATGTTTAGTACATTGCCAGGCTTATGGCAGGTCCTCATTAAAATGTTAGTTTCTTTTCTCTCTCTGTATTTGTCACTTGTGGCACTTAGAAATCACATTAATAGCACCCCCAATCTTTGTACAGTGGTACAGTGTCTCCTTGAGTGTCACATGTACTTGCTATGAATAAGCTGTCCTTGATGTTAGTTTGCTTTTCCTGATGGCAAACATCAAGTCCTATGACTGCAGCCTCATAGGGTATTTCTTGACTGTTCTGTTTGCTGGCTCCCAAGTTGGGAAGGAATCAGTTATAGGATCCTAAAGGTAATGGACCAGTGTTTCTCTCTCCCTTCTTATGACCAGGCCTTTTGCTGAGAGCATGAGGAGGCAGGCAGAGGTGGGGGAAGTTCCCTGCCTCCAGAGAGTCTATTCCAGCAGATGGCTCTGCTGCAGCTCTGCTTAGGAGGTTAATGGACACCAGATGTCTCAGCAGGCGAGCTTTCATTTTCTCCTGGAACCACTTAATTGGGCTGAACATCTGCCTTAGCTTCCAGGCTTTTCTATCACCTGAGCTTCCCTACTGGTTCAATCATCGAAGGATGTCAGAGGAACTCTCTCTCCCCTTTCCTCACTCAGGGTCTTGGGGAATACTGGTCTGATTTGTGAGGTCTAGAGGTGGTGGTCAAGAGGGGACAAGAGTGGGGAACGGTTGTGTCACTGTTCTTCATGTCTGGTCTGTTGTCACTGAGTCTTCCTGTTGGAAAACTAATTTTAAGCCAACAAAATGGTGTCTGCCTGATTAGGGAATATGTCCATCTGGACCAGCATTGGCTGGCTGTCAAGGGTGAGCGGGGGGTTGAGAGGCAAGCCTTTGGAAGTGACTTGAAGGAGGTGCCTCCATGCTTACCCCTGTCCTGTTTCATGGCCTCTATTGGTGCATTTCCAGACTATTGACAGTTACTTACCTCAGGGGACACTCGTGACTTGATTCGTGTTTGGAAAGTGCCATTTTGTTGTTGGTACTATTGATTTTTAAACATTGGCATGTGTCAGAGTGAGGTGCAAACTGCTGGATTCATGATGTGACTCAGTAGGTCTCTGGCAGAGCCCGGGAATCTACATTTGAAATAAGCACCCTAGGTAATGCTGATGCAGGTAAATTAAACTACTAGGAGCATGTGGCCTGGAACCCTGTCTTTTTTGGGATCTGGATTTTTTTTCTGCGTTCTATCTCAGCGATATCCACATATGTTCATGTTCTTTCTTCTTTGCCTGGAAAACTGCTCATCCAATAAGATCCAGATCAAAAGTGGCTTCAACTGCAAGACATTTTCTGAACTCCCTTTTATTGGGTAGAATTACTTGTGCTTTTCTTTTGCTTCCATAAGCTCTTTGCAGATACTGTTATAATTTTATAGGATGGTACGATGCATGTTAATCATGGGCTTTTGTGTGCTCCTTGAGGATGGGGAGCTCATCATCTACATCTTTTTGTTTATTCTAGAATGTAGCAGAATTGCATGTCATGGGCACCAATAAATATTTATTGACTAAACAGAAGAATCCTTGCCCAACTCCTTAGTCATATACATTTATTGTATATGGGGTATTCATAAAGTATATTCAAATATGACAATTTTCATTTTTATATTATAGCGTATTTATCCGAAAATACATCAGTGACATTTAAAGGAAAAATACACTCTCTTTTCATGGCTCATGGCCTCAATCCCCATAAGATGCGGTTTACTATCTTCCCGGCTGTAGTTATTTTTTTCTCTAAAAGCACGAATAATGTCTTGCTTATAATTGCCATGTTATCAGCCCCTGCTTTAATCTGTTTGCTTTTAAATGCCATTTTTCCCCTGGTTATTAGTCAACCTACAACTTATATTGTATTTTGTAATTCCTAAGGTCTTTGAAAACTTGATTTTTTTTCTTAAACATCTATATTTTAGTATCTAGAGTGACATTAGTCTCCCATTTCTTCTTCGTCATAATTCCTCTTTTTATAGTTCAAATTGGTGTCTTGTTTCGATGGCAGGTTTCCAGTGGACAGGGACCACATGTTTGCAATTCTTTTTGGACAGGGCTTAGCATGCAGGTCTGGTCTAGTGAAGTTTGTAGAGTGACATTTAGTTTATACAGCACTTTCCCATCAACAATGCTTTGAGTTAGAGAATACTGTTATTTCCCCTCTAGTGTCTCCTTAGCTAGTAAGAGACATAGCCAAAATTTGAATGCAGTTCTACTCTCCCGAAATCTCTCTCAAAAATGATCATTGCAGTACTACTTATAATAACAAACAAATGAAAGCTCAACCTATGTAATATCCAATAGAAGAGGAGCAGTTAAGTGTTGGATGGCATCTTGGTCAGCTTGGGCTACTAAAGCAAAATACCACAGACTGGGTGACTTAAAAACCAGACATTCATTTCTCAACAGTTTTCGAGTCTGAGAAGTCCTAGGGTGCTTGGTCAAGTTCTCAGTGAGGACTCTCTTCCTGGCCTGCAGACAGCTGCCTTCTTGCTACATCCTTTCAATAGCAAGGGAGGAAGGAAGAGTAGGAGGAAGGGAGGTGGGGAGAGAGAGAGAGAACGAGAGAACTGTGGCCTTTTCTTCTTTTTATAAGGGCACTAATCGCATGATGAGGGCCACACCCTTCTGACCTCATCTAAATCTAATCACCTCTCAAAGGCCCCACCTCCAAATACTATCACATTGGGGAGTAGGGCTTTAACATATGGATTTGGGGCAGACACATATTTAGTCTACAACAAATGGTCACAACTTTTTGATGGAATATTAGAATTGAGGCCTGTAAAGGTAGGTAGCAGCATTTAAAAGTATCTATTGTTATAGCAATGATATAAAATGAATAAGGAAAGAAATGTGGTAAAATGAATACCATTTAATTGATGATTGGGTGAAATGCCATGACTTAAAAAAAAAAATTCAGTCAGTGTTGCTAGAACATCAGTGTTATTGAAAACAAAAACAAAAAACCAAACACCACCCCCCACCCCTCACCCTCTCAACCCTACCGTTGTCATTACACATTTGCACTTTATTAATGCCTCTGAGGTGCTGATGAAGTGAGAACAACTTTCAGCTCCCAGAGAGCAAGTATGTGAGTGTGCGAGTGTGCGTGCATGAGTCACAGGAGTGTGGTCTGATGCAGATGATTAAGCCCATGGAGAATGCAGAATTAAGTAACTCTGATAACAGAGCCCTGGAGCATCCTTCTTCGAGATTAAACCTTTCAGGCTGTTAGCAGCTGAGAGATGCTGGGGATTGGAGATAGCTGGCTTAGAAAAGAGAGGGGGGGGGCAGATATTGGATGGGGATGGGAAGGAAAATGCATCATATTCAGGTTGTGCTCATTTCTGAAATGGGCTGTCACCTGGAGAATCGGTGGAAAATGTACCATTATCTAGGCAGAGGACAGTGTGTCTGCCTGCTTCCTGTTCTTAGCTTGCTTGTCTTCCTACAGGCTGGGTTTGAGTTTTGTACTTTGGCCTATTCTTCCAGCGTGTGTGTGTGCGAGTTTACATTCTCACTTTGTGACTGACCCTGATTTCAAAATATAAAGGTGGTGCTAAGCCTTGTTGGGGAGAATGATCAGACCTCTCCCCTTTGCAGCCCTTTCATTTTACCTTTTTGTTCAATATACATGTAGTTAGCTTCTTTCTTGTGCTGGGCACAACCCTAGGTGCTGAGAGTAGACAAATATGGTCTTCACTGTCATGGAGTTTACAATTAAAAAACACTGGTTATTCGGGATGGGCTACATAATTTTCAGGGCTTGGTACAAAATGCAAATGCAGGGCCCTTAATTAAAAAATTATTAAGAATTTGAGATGGTGCTGGCAGAACACCAAGCTAAGCACCCTCTGAGAGATAGGTGCTATGTATTTTTATGTGTACATGTTGCACGCCCAGGAAACTGGCACTGTGGTTGTTTATCAAGAGCACTTTGTACAAGGAGAGCAAATTATTCCCTCCTCATTGCCCCAACCCTCCTTATCCCTGTGTGTGGGAATTGAGCAGCCTCAGGACAAAAGGGTGACTTCTTTGACTCAGTGGTCAAGTGACACAGAGAGACAACAGAACACAGATAAAAGGCAAGATAAATATTAAACAAATATTGGTTACTTGAGTCATGCAGCTAGGCCACACAGACATGTATAGAATGCTCAACTTCTCTAAAAACATCTGGACATAATTAAATATGATGATGGAAAGCTTTGCCATCCAAAGTTTTGCCTTGTGGAGCAAATTGATAAGCTGTGATCAGTCTAATTATAATAGGCCTGAAAGACAGCTTTTATAGAAAGGCCTGTTCTCTGTATGGTAACATGGAGTAGAGAGTATACCAGTTTCTGTAAAGCAGCAGACACCTAAATGAAAGTAATAATAGAACTAAGAGTAACTATAATAGAGTAGTTTCACATTTCCCAAAATATCCTCTAGAATATTAATTTTAAGAGAGATTTTACCTTAGTTGGATATTTTGACAAATCAGTTTTAGAAATGCTTCATACTCTGTTCTTAGAGATATATAATTCACAGGAAGTCCCATGGCAGTGAATAAGCCCTTGAAACTTTTAACACAATGTTATTTGATTATGAGACCTCTTTTAAAAAGTAATAACTAGCAACTATATCTACAGATATCTATAGGATATATATGTGTATTTACATATATAAAACTATAGTACATCTATCTTTCTATCTGTCTGTCTGTCTATCTATCTATCTATCTCTCTATCTCTCTATCTCTCTATCTCTCTATCTCTCTCTCTATCTCTCTATCTCTCTCTCTACCTACCTACCTACCTACCTACCTACCTACCTACCTACCTAGGATTCTGAAGAATAGGCTTTGGGAAACAATGGTGATATTCTTCTAAACTCTAAGGTGGGTGGTCTGGGGTCACAGGATCTGGGTTTGAGACCCACTCACAACCATGAACAAGTTACGTGACCTTTTTCAGAGACAGCTTCCCTATCTGTTAAATAATAATATGCACATCACACAACTATACAGATTAAATGAGACACTAGGTCTGAAGAAACATTTTGTAAATTGTTAAATTGTCCTGCAAAACATTTAGTGGTTACTGAAATGATATTCAAATAAACAAGAACTATTGTCTATATTTGAGAGTGGGTAAACTGAGGCCTGGAGAGGTTAAGAAAGGGAGTCTGGAATTCAGAGTCATTCAATGGCAAAGGCAGTCTCTTGATTCACAATTCTCATCCGTATGCATTTTAAACCAACTCTGCTCATAGATTTTAGTTTAGGAAACAGTAGGCGACCTCTTTGACAGGCATGTCCCATGGAACAGCTGGAGGCGGATATGGCATCAAAATGCCAACGTTCCTTTTTAGCTTTGACATCTGATGTTAGCAGAATGATGAATTCAGAGGTGACAGATTTCAAGAGGATTTGTGTCCTCTCCAGGCTAGCGCACCCAGTGATCTATGAGAGTCCCTACTCTGCACTAAAAACAATCAGTGAAGTTGATTTAAAAGGGAAGGCGGCTTTTTTTTCTGTCATAAAAAAGAACCCAGAAGGCTCTTTGTTGTGTATCTTTTAGGGGTAGGATAAAAACTTTGGAAAGCCATGTTTTTCTTCCTTCTTTAAATGAGAAGCAGTGCAGAGTGGAAAACATGGAAGCAGGAATTAGAAAACTAATTTCTAGTCCTGTTTCTGCAACTAACTAGTCATGTGATCTTTGGCAGTTCCCTTCCCCTTTTTGGGTTCAAATGAGAGTGTTAGACCAGTTTACAAAATGTAGGCTTTTTTTTTTCTGTTTTACTTTTGTGAATTTTCTGTGTGTGGATCACTCTTCTAATTATTTTCTGCATTTTTTTCTTTAAATAGATCCATTCTGCACAAGCTTTGCTTTAAAGGGAAGTATTTCATACTTCTGCAAATGAAAAGTCAGCATTGTTGCTATATAATGAAGGTAACCTTAAAAACAAAAGCAAGGAATGGTTAAGATGGTAAATTTTGTTAATGTATATTTTACTACAATTAAAACAATTTAAATATAAGGCAAAGAAAATATAACCATTAAACTAAATAGTATTTACCCTTTTATTGCTTCAAACCTTTCATCCATCAGTGGCACTAGAGGACCTGAAAAGCTCCTTCTATCTCCAAAGGTTTCAATACACATGATGTCTCTACTGCAAACTAGGATGCCGTAACGCCCAGAGAGCCACACATCTTGGCAGATAAACACTTTAACTTTCTCCATCACACTGTAGCCATGGAAATGCCCCCTTCTCCAACTCTGGCAATCCCTAATGGGTGGCACCAGGGCCGGTGCCTTGACATTGTGAGAACCCTGCTCAGCCTGGTAGATGGATCTGTCATCTGCATGGTGGTTGGTGTAACCGGGATTAAACCACTCCCTCCATTTAGAATACCTGTCATCCTTTCTTTTCCAAACCTAAAGCCACCCACCCTTTGGATCTCACCTCCTTCAGAGAGCCTCTTGGGATCCCTCCAAAGCCACAGTGGTCTTATCTACTTTCTCCCTAAATTTTTACTCTGTACAAACTTTTAGGTTAGGTTCTTCAGAAGTAGATCCTAAGACTGGGCCTTGGGTGCATGTGATCTATTGAAGGAGTGTCCTTCAGGAAAAACAGGTAAGAGGTGAGGGGATCAGGATAGGGAAGGAGGGAGCTGAATGGGGAAGTGGTCCATGTCACGTCTGGCCTTGGCTTGAATCACTGGTGGCTCTGGCATTCATAATACTACAGAATTGTTCCCTAGATGAGATGGGGGCCAGCCTTTGTGCCCCCACGTCAGCCAATGGCCTTGGACTGTTGGGAGTGGGGTAGAGTGTAAATCAGTGATGTGCTGGACCTGGCTCTTAAGGCCTTACAGGAGCCAATTGTCAAATTTTTAGGAATTTTGTGAGCCTATATTTTGGGGAGATAGGTAAAGATAGGTAACTATTAAAATTGAATTTTACAAACATATAATTAAACAAACAATATTAAAAACAGTGATAATAAATCTTCAAACCTCATTACTTCCTAATAATTTTACTACAGTTTTCTCTTATCAGTGCTCTGTGATCATTTTGTCTGTTATATCTTTATGGTGGAAATACCATACGATGAAGAGCTACTGTGTTTTTCCTCGTAACTCCACATTCAGTGATGTCTTGTTGGTAGCTTGACATCAGCCATAGTGGGAGTATTTACAGCATGGAAAGTGGCAAACACTCAGACCAGGGCTTCCCGCCCCACTAGACCGTCAATTGTTAAATGTCTGCCAACATAGCACTGAGTGTAATCTCCTGGGCAAGGCAGCTTGCATCGCCTGGGTAAGAGAGGTGGCAGTTGGTTGTCCAGAGGAGGAGGCAGCTGTCGGCCACTGGCAGCTAACACTCACAGCAGTGGAGGGATAGAACATGGCCTGGGAAAGGGGATCTGGACAAGGTACCAACAGTGTCCTGTATACTACAGCAACTCATTTGGTATTTTATCCATGTCCTGACTTGTGGCATTCTCTCTTGTTTTTATAAGTACCCGTGGAGAGGAAAGAACAAGGGAATAGAAGTCTGAAACCCTGGGTTCTGCTCTTTGCTTTATCATTACCTTGCTGTGTGACCTTGGGAGAGCTATTTGACATCTCTGTTTCCTCAGCCGTGAAAGGATGGATCAAATGATTTCTCAAGAGGCTTCTAGCTTGGCACAGCCTCAGACTATGTGACCCTCTTAGCCACTTGGGCCTGAGTTGGGAGCATTATGGGAACCTCGCCTCTCTATTACCTACAGGACTTAACACTCAAGTTTCCTCTGATTCCCAGGCTTCGAGAGCCCACAGTAAAAATAAGTAACATTTATTGAGCACTTACTATAAACAAGGCATTTTAGGTTTTAGTTCACCTAATCCCTTTATCACATAGAATTTGTTTGTTCTATTTTTCAGATGAGAAAAATATTTCTGAGGCTCAGAATTATTAAATAACTTGCCTAATCACACAGCTACTAAATGTTTAATTTGGGATTTCAACCTCAGTCTGCTGGATTCCGGAACCTGTGCTTTCAGCCATTTCCCCTTATTGGGAAAGAATTTATCAGAGGCTCTTGCTATGTCAGGGTCCCCATTTGGGACTTAGAGACTGGTTGGTTCCATTCCCCCTGCAATTAACGTCTGCCTTTCTCACTCTGGGCCATCTTTTGGGTAGAATGAGTTTAAAGCCCCTTTGCAGCTCAGGCCTTTGGAACAGTTGAATAAGCAAATAAAGGAGAAAGGTTGGGGGATGGAGTCCAGCTGTGCGCAGTGATGGGTGGGCGGAGCAAAGGAGGCCAGTAATGAGCATTTCCCACAACACTGATGCTTCTGACCAGAGCTACAGGCTCTGAGCTGTTGTTTGGGGCTGCTGGAGGCATCAGAACACAGCAAACAGGTACGACATTCATCCTTGAACTTAGCAAGGGATCAGGCCACCTTCACCCAGAAGGCCCAGCCACTCTTTGTGGTGTCTGGTTCTGGGGCCAATCAAGGAGGGACCACAGCGCACACAGACGCCTTGCCACCTGGAAATCTATAAAGTACATCAGAGCCCCGGGGCAAGGGGGGACTTTCTGTGCACACTAAAGAGTCTTTATTTCTCTGTTTCCCTCAACCCCGCACCCCACTCCAGTGTAACAGGGATCTAAGTCTCACCTCCTTACGGTCTGGCCCAGGACCCCATCTTTGTGTTTGAAATCTCTTCACATATCTGTTGTTTCTTTAGGCCTCTGCTACCCAACCGGGCTGTCTCCTCTGCCTGACTTGCCCCCCTCATCCCCTCCCCCCGCCTCCCCATTTCATAGAAAGTGGTGATATCTTTCTTACGAATCTGCCAGCAGGGAAATCGAGGTCAGAGGGACCTGCCAAAAACATCTTTCAGTAGCTTTTAAGGGTGGTTTGTAAGTGATTTGTAAGTGATCGCTGAAGGCAAAGAGCTGAAGGGATGGTTTCAGAAAGAGAAAAAAGTGTGGATGAAGCAACCTGTTTACTCTTGGATTATAGAAATGAAGATAGTGATAGAAGCCAGGCAGGGCTTGGGAGTCAGGACACCCTGAAACTTTTCCCCTCAGGATTTCTCATTTCAGTCTGCATCCGTTCAGTGCTCCAGGCCAGAATCCTGGGCATTATTTTTGACTTTTCTCCCTCACCACAAAGTCTAGTTAGTTATTAAGCCTCGTTTTACCTACTTCCTGAATATCTTTTAATTTCAGTTCTTCTCCATGGCTACTGCCCACTACTATGGGCTCACCAGCTTTTATCTGGACTGATTTAGCAATCTCCTCCCTGATCTGGGTCTTTCTGCTTTCAGCTCTGTTCCTTCCTCTCATCCATTTCCAAATGTACATTCCCCTTCTTAGAAATATACATTTGACCTTGTCATGCCAGCCTCATGTTAGAACCCTTCAGTTCTACAATGACTGCCTCCAGGGTGAAGTTCAAATCCATTAGCCTCAGGCAAAGCTCTTCTTGCTCAGCGCTGGCTTGACCCTTCGTGGTGGGGGTTTCCAAGATCACCTTAAGGTGCGATGACTTAGTAGAAGGACTCAACAGAACTCAGAAGAGCTGCTATACTCAGTTAAGTTTATTACAGCAAAAGAATATAAATTAAAATTAGCAAAGGAAAAGGCACATGTGCTGGAGCCCAGGGGTCACCAGGCATAAGCTTCCGGTTATCCTCTCCTGGTGGAGTCAAATGTACTTAATTTGGACTTAAACGTGCTTAATTCTCCCAGCCATGGTGTGTGACAACACATCAAAGTATTGCCAGCTGGCGAAATTCACCCAAGCCTTGGTATCTAAGGTTTTTACTGGGGGCCAGTCACATAGGCGTGGATCACTTGTGTGACTGACCTTAGTTTCTAAGTCTCTAGCCTCAAGCAAACAAACACAGGCCTTCACCATACATCATATTGTTAGAATAAACTGGAGTGGCCCAAAGCCGCATGTATACAAAGGCATTGTCAGGCAAGATATTCCAAGACCTCACAGGTTATCTCCTAGGAGCTGGTCAAGGACCAGTCCTTTCTTTGGTATGTACAGGGTTTGAGCACTCCAGGCCTGCTGGGTTAACCTTTTCTTGCACATGCTCCAACCTCATATCCACTACTCCCTTCCATGCACCCCATACTTCGGCCATATCATTTATCCCGGAGGTCCCCAATCCCTGGGCCGCAGACCAGTACCAGTCTGTGGCCTTTTAGGAACTGGGCTGCACCGCAGGAGGTGAGCGGTGAGCAAGCGAAGCTTTATCTGTATTTGCAGCCACTCCCCAGTGCTAGCATCACTGCCTCAGCTCCACCTCAGATCATCAGGCATTAGATTCTCATAGGAGCACCAGTCTGTGGTGCCAAAAAGATTGGGGACTGCTGATTTAGCCCATACTCTCATGCTTCTGTGCCTTCACATGTACCGTTCTTTCCCTTCTACTTCTCTTGCCCTAGTCTACCTGTGGGGCTCTCACTTATCCACAGGTCTCCAAGGAAGCACCTCCTCCTGTGAGAAGCCTTCCTGCTACTCCCAGGCTGGCTGAGCTTTTCTCTTCCTGTGCGCCCACTATAAACACCCCTGACACTCACAGGTTATTCAGTGTCTACTTCCCTCACAGCAGGAAACACTGTAAGCTCCTTTGGAGTGGGGAACATGTAGTCCATTGAAAAGTGTTTATTTTATGCTTTTCCAATTATAAAATTCATACTTGCTCATGGTAAAATATTTGGGCATCATGTTGCTTTTCTTCTTTTTCTCTCCAGTGTTTTCCAGCACTTTCCTTGTGATGATAGGGCCTGGGCCTGGCTCGATGTTGCCTAAATCTCTCTAAGGTTATGAGTGAGGGTGCCCACACCTGTGTCCTCTCCCATCCTCCTTTCCATTTCATTCCAGAAATGTGGAATGGGCTGGGAGCTGAGGTCATGCAGCCCTGTCCTGAGGAGCCCAGGATGGTGGGGGAGACAGACTAGAAAGCTCGCCGTGGTCTGAGAGAGTACCACAAATAAAGGGTGCTGGCATTGTGGGGGAGGAGGAGTAATCTTTTTTTTTTATGTAAGAAGTAGACATGGGGTAGGGATGGAGTAAGAGAAAACTTCTCAAAGAAGTTGACATTTAGACTAGGCCTTGAAGGAACTAAGGATCTTGCTCAGGGAAGAGGTTTCTAGGCCAAGGTCATGGAACAAAGGGGTGACTGGCCATGTGCAACCTGGGCTGGCTGAGTTTAAGGCTGTGGGGCTCCCCTTCCCCCAGGATCCCCAGCCCTCAGATGTGACATACGACTTGAATTATCTTTGATCCCAGGCAGGGGTTGCTTCCATGGACCTGCTTTTACTAAGCTGCTGGCCCCAAGCTGTGTTTTGGTTGTGGGCTTCTTATTTTATTTTATTTTATTTTGTTTTGTTTTGTTTTGTTTTGTTTTGTTTTGTTTTGTTTTATTATTTTATTTTATTTTATTTATTTTATTTTTTTGTTATTTGGCTCTGGATATGTGTGAAATTGTAATTCAAGCTCAAAATATCTGGCTGATTAAAACCTAGTGAAACAAAAAATCGGGGGAATGTGCACTAAAACAGCGGTCAAGCAACCCCAGGTAGCTTACCTGCATGCCAGCTTAAAGCCTATAAATATACTGATGGACACCTCTTTCTAGTCTGAAATAGCAAGCTCTGGGGAACGGAGCCAGGCAGCGCTGTTCCATTATATCTTATTTTTAGCTTTAGGGAGTCTTTTAAGCAAAATAGGCCCTTTTGGGGCCAACCCATCATGCTTGAGATCATGGCGAGGCCTGTACGTTCATGCCAAGAGCTCAGTGTCCTCCCTGGATCCTGCTGACTCACCTGTTCTCATCCTCTGTCTTCTAAATCACTCACTGCTGCTCCCTGCCACTGTAACCAGGACTTTTCATTCCTTATTCTGCAGACTTTCAGTTCTTTGAAAAGATCACCAGAGCTCTATGGGGTATTTTTCCAATGTGAGTGAATTTTGGATGTGTTGGTGAAATTACCAGAATTTTCCACTGATTATGTGAGGATGTTTCTAAATCTAGTTATTTTCCGAGTTTTTCCTTTTCTCTGTGTTTAAATGCCTTCTTTGCCACTTACTGGTCCTGGGATCATGGGTAGGTAACTTAACCTCTCTTGTGTTTCAATTTCATCTGTAAAGTGGGGATGATCAGTAGCACCTTTCTCGCTGTGCTGGCAGGATGAAATGACATTATATATGAAAAGTGGTTAGAACAGTGCTTGGAACATAGTAAGCACTAATATGTGGTAATGAGTAGTATGATTATCCATATCTCCAAATTGTACTCTCAGGTCCATCTCCTATCTTAAAACCTGGAATAATAGGAAAATAGGAAATGCAGGGAGACCTGGGTTTGAGTCCTGTTCTTGCCACTTACCCAATGTCCCAGAGCAAGTCAGCACTTCCTCTTGGGACTTAATTTGGTCATAGTTAAATAATGAGTGTGGATTAGATCAGGAATGACAGTTATATGAGGGGTGTAGGACTTATGGAATTTTCTTACTCATTTCTTACCGGTCTCAGATATGTTCTCAGAATCTTCCCAATACAACTCTCAAGGCAACCATGGTAAATTGATTAGATGGCACCTGATTTGAAATCTATTTTCTGTCCTTGGACTAGATGATATTCCCACTCTGATAATCTATAATATTAAATAAAGAGGTGTGTGGAGCCCAATTTTCAGGCTCCACAGATAGCCCATCCTTTTCCCATATAACTTGGCCCATTAAGTATAACAGTGGATAAAAACTGACTTTCAGGAAGGACTCATAAACCTTTTAGCTGACGATAAGCAGGGGCTTGCCTTATTGGCTACAACATTTCCTAAACCTCAATTTTTCTCTTTATGATGTTCAACACAGTCCTACTGAAGGTCTGAACACATTTTATTTCCACTTTTAAATTTGGTTTTAAGTCAACTCAATAAGTATTTGCATTTATATTTCCTTTTTTAGGTGGATATGGATAGGGTCAAGGAGTTTACAACTTTATAGAAGAGGTAGGATCGAGGTACACAGAGCAGTGAAAGAACAGTATAAGGTTGTTTACAATCATTTCCTAAGTAAAGTACTACATCATACATTATAGATCACAGATAGAGAAACACAAAATCACTGTGACCATGGCAGACATAACTAATCAGTCACTACAGTCTTTCCTAGTAAGCTCGGGTGCTGCCTACCAATTCTTCTCAACATGGAATTTCAGGCACCACTACCACAGGTCAGAATTGGCAAGCGAAATAAAATCTAGATGCCATCCTGTGTTAGTTAAAATATGCAAAACTAGCTGCTATAACAAATAAATTTCAAAATCTTAGTGGCTTAGCACAGTAAAAGTTTATTTCAAACTTATTTTAAATTAATAGGGAAGTCTGTTCCACATAGTTATTCAGGAACCCAGAGAGAGCGAGTAAGAGAAAAGAGAGAAAGAAGAGTGGGGACCGTGCCTGAGGATTCTTTATGAGCTAGGCCTGGAAGGGGCATACACTACTGTGCTTACCTTTTATTGACCAGATCTCAGGCTCATGACTACACCTGATTGTAAGGAAGGCTGGGAAATGTAGTCTAGATGTGTGTCCAGGAAATGAGGGAGAAATGCAGATATTGGTGGGCACTAGCAATTTCTGCCACACACCCTGGGATAACAGAAGACTTCCAAAGGGAGTGAAATTGTCAGAGACGGCCTTGAGAAGGGCTCTGAAAGATGTATAAGATGTGACTATGTCAAGGGATAGGGAGTAGGGAGGGCATTCCAGGCAGGGGCAAAACAGGAGTAAAGGTTAGTGGTGGGAACCATTTGGCTTTATGCAAAGATGGAATTAAAGGTTTGTGGGAGGAAATCTTGCATGATGAGACTAAGTGATGGTGAGTCCCTAACTGTGATGATATTTTCTCTCTAAATGGCAGAAATTTGGACAAACGTTTTATCTTTTGCAGAAGCTACAAAAAAGGAGAGACCTGTAGCAGTCATTGGTCTGATTCTTTCAGCTTCTATTTTCCCCTTCTTCAGTCCTTCAGTGAATACAACAGCCTATTTAGAAATACCACCTTTTCTCAGGATTCCTCAAAACCTTTTCTTTAATGATGTAAAGAGAATTCCCAATGAGAAGAGAGTGATTGGGTCAGGGAGCTGGGAGCACTAGTTCTTAGTCCAACTTTGCATCTTTCCCTATTTGCATTTGTTATCAGTGCACTAATTATTCATGGAGAGCCTTGCCCTTTGTGAGTTCATATTAATTCAGATTGCTTTTGAAAAGCAATCAAGGAGGGGATTAAGTGATCATACATCAAAAAAGACACGGCACCAAAACCGTAGGATGTGCTTTTCTGTAACTGGTCATGTCAGGCTGCTGTGGGCTTTCCTCTAGTCCAGGAAATATTGGCAGGTGTACCTGAACTCTTCTAAAACCTTTGTGACCCTGTTTGTCACACTTTTGATCAGTATCTCAGTGGATCAGAAAGTAGACATCATATATGGCATATGACCCCTGGACTGAGATGAGACTCTTTCCTCTCTGAGCCTCAGTTTCTTCATCTACGAAATGAAAAGATGGGTTAGTTGATCTTTCATGCCCCTTCCTCCAGGTCTACAACTCTGCCAAAGTCTTTTTGAAGACTTATAATTGCATAATGTTACACATGGACACACTAATTACCTGCTTATAATTCACAAGGTTTTCCATGCTCGGTCTTCCCATGGGCATTATTAGGAACAGGAAAGTGAACTGATATTTCTGTATCTCTCTCCTGCTGCAAGTGAAGCATCAATTTCTCAGCTATTTGATTTTTGTTTTATTTGGGAACTTGAAAAACCTGTGTTTGTAAAGTATAATACACATAGAGAACAGAACATATTTGATAAATATACAGCTTGATCCTTGCTTTTTATGATTTTTTTTTTTTTTTTGTATTCTAGTTCCTCTCCCCCACCCTCTTCTAATTTGGAACAGACATGGAAGGACTTGAGACAAGAGTCCCAAGTCTATTGCTTCCATAGGGCTCTGGTGGGGGGTTGTTTGCTCAATGAGGGGGACTTGCTGTCGACCTGATTTGTTGCCCTAATCACCATTCCAGTTAATGCGAAGACGTGGAGGGGTTCTGAGGGCATCGTTTATTGGTATAAGCCACATCTCACACAGGCTTGCATGAGATCCTCAGGGAGCAGTCATCCGGTGAAATGAGACAGAGGCTGAAGGTAGAGCCCTGATTGAAGAGGTTGGCAGAGGAAAAGGAGATGGGAGGAGGAGAGTAGGGCAGGATGGAGCACATGCTGTCAAAAGGAACAACAAAGAGAAAGAAGCAGCAGAGACTGGATTTATACAAGCCCAGGGGGTAAGGGGTGAGGCCCCGGGGTGGCAAGTTCAGGCAAGGGAGAGAAAGATGAGGAGGACCAGGGCTGAGATAGGTCACTGGATTTACGATTAGGAGGTTGGTGAAAATAATGCTTCTTTGAAGAGGTGAAAGGGAGGTGATGTGTGGAGAGATAATGGATATGAAGCAGTTAGCACAGTGTGTGTGTGTGTGTGTGTGTGTGCGCGCGCGCGCGCGCGCGCTGGTGTGGTTCTCCCCTTAATTACCTCCCACTACAGGCACGATGATTAAATCCCACCTGGTCCCTTCCTCAGTTAATTCACCAACTGGGACGCCCCTCTTCCACTTTTTATCTTTGAGGCACATTGCCTTTTAGAGAGATTGCCATTAAAGTGCTTTTTGCTGAAGAAATAGTAAGATACAGGGAGAATTTAGTACCCACTGGCTATGGAAAAGTCTAATTAGCCTTGCTCTGGGGTTGTCCAAATGACAAGCTGCTCCTCTGAAGAATAACAGATGCCCCCAATGTTTATTCAAGAGCAGCCTATCGACTGGACTGACTCAAATTGAGTAGATTTCAATAACTGGAAATAAACATCTACTTTGGGCTGCCTAAGGACATGACAGTTAATTCTCAGGTCAGATGTACCTGCTTGGGTTTGGAGAGCTAGAGTTGCCCTGCTCAAGGTGTTTCATGCTTTCACCTGGCATTTAGCTGAGGTTCTCCAAAGGACAGGTTCTTTATCTTTAAAATGTAGTGATACTTAGCTTGCAGTGTTATGTGGATCAAATGAGATTTTCTACCTCATATACTAAGTGTCATCCCTGGCAGGCAGTAGGCATTTGATAAAAGGTGGTATTAATACTACAGACAAGCATTTATTGAGCTTCCCAGGTGCTGTTATAGAATGACTAATACAGGACTCCTGTTCTTAAGGAGCTGGTGATATAACAGTATGGAGACATTCATAATACTCGGGAAATAATCGCGAGGCAGTGCAGAACATATTGTAATAGTGGGGCACTCAGTTTTGTGAGAACATGGAGGAGAGGACAACGGATCCTCTCTGGGAGAGGCAGACAAGGCTTCCCTAGAGGAGGAGTCTCTCAAGTTAGACCATGAAGGCAGAAGAGCAGAGAAAAGACATTCCTGGCTGAGAAGACTGCAAGTCCAAAGGCAGTGAGGTTGAGACAATTTGGTGCTCTTTGAGGAAGCATTAACTAGTGTGGTGTGGTGTGAGCGAAATGGGCTTGGTGATTATTTCTACCAGCCATGGGGCTTAAGGGGCGAGACACTGTTGGAGAATGCTGAGCTCTCTGGTTTGGTTGGAAAGTGGAGTGCCCCCAGCGCTCTGCTTTGCTGAGCCGTGTGTGCCTGCCCCCTCCCTTCCCCTCCATCTAATCCTCGCAGGAGCCTTTTGGGAGAGAGGGGTCAAGTTTGACATCCAGGCTCATTACAGTCTATTTCTAATCATTTTTTTCCCCTCTATGGTTAGACATCAATATTTCTTACATTTGCCCGGCAACCCTCTTGCAAACAAGGTGCCTTTGGTATGCCCTCCTGTCCTGCAGTCATCCCTGTTCACAGATGGCTCCTTCTTCCTTTGAGCCTACCTCTTTGGCCACTCCAGCCTCAATCCTCTCTGCCCTCTCTCAGAAAACAGGGTAGCTAATGATTGGGGCTGAAATCTGGCCTAGACTAGATAGGCATCTGGGGGGATAGAGAGGTACCACCTGGTGGAAAAGGTGTGGCATGATGTCCAGCAGGAGATTGGAGTCCAGGCAGGCAAAAGGGTTCCTAGTGTTTCCGAAACTACAGGCTCCCCAGTAGGTGGATGGAATACCGCAAAGGGGAGCCTGGGCCTGGGACCCTTGTGAATCCAGTGCAGGGCCTCAGAGAGGAAGACCCCATTCTGGGGTGAGAGCAGGATGCACCAGGCAGGTGACTGCAGCAATACCCATACCAGGGCCTCGGAACAAGGTGGGGTCCTGGCTGTCATGCTGGGATGCCTGGTGTGGGAGCTAAAGGTAGGGCCTGAGCCAATTCATACCTTCTGTCTGGTAGGGATCGTTCAGTGCAAGGGTAAGGAGCCAAGGCTGGCTAGATAACCTCCCTCTTGTAATCTTTCCTGTAAAGTAACTAACTAGCTCTGTGCTATTTGTTTGACCCTTCTGCAAGCCTTTCACATTGTAGCCAAGTCCTCATCGAACTTTCAAGTGGCTCTGCCTAGCTCCCATCTAGACCATAAATTCTTGGTGGGCAGAATCTGTGCCTGCATTTCTAATAATAATAATGACATCAACAACAACACCCATTTATTGAGTACTTCCTCTGGGTGCTTGGAGGTTTACATGTAAAATTCATTCAACCTAACATTAAAACTTTGAGGCTAGCTTATCCCTACCTGACAGATAAAGAAACTGAGGCTCAAAGAACTGAAAACCTGTTTTGAGAGTC
The DNA here is from genome assembly GCF_014176215.1 of Rousettus aegyptiacus. NCBI lineage: Eukaryota > Metazoa > Chordata > Mammalia > Chiroptera > Pteropodidae > Rousettus > Rousettus aegyptiacus. Next base: position 119,473,547 of record NW_023416307.1, on the reverse strand, counting down.
ACACAGTTACTATTAAAGTTCAGATCCAAATTAAGTCTGATGCAAAGTCTGTACTTTAAATCCCTGTGCTATCTTGTGAAACGAAACATTTCGCTCATTGAAACAAGTCTTTGTTAAAGGCCCCTAGCATCTCCTGGCTTAATTATCTCTGTTCATGAATTAATCGATTAAATTGGGAGGTGGAGATTGAGGAGACGCATAACTCTGGGGTGCCTGGACTAGTGTTCTTTGCTTCCTTGAGCCCACTGACGAAGGGACCCCTGGTAGCTGATGGAAATGTCTGCAGAGTGTTTTTCAATTATTCCCCAAAAGCATTCTGCCTAGCAACAAAGAGCCTTTCAGAACCCAGCTTCCCAAAGAGGAGGAGCTCACAGCAGTGTGTGTATGGTGGGGATTGCTGGAGTCGCTGCTGCCTCTGGCTCCACAAAAGAGGCAAGCCACACAGGATTGAGTTTCATCTTGGGGTACAGCTGTGGAGGCTGAGGGGCTGGGGCCGGGGCAGGGAGTTAAGGCTGATGAAAATGAGAATGGCTTTGGGGAACATTCTGGTGTGTGTGCATGATAGCAAATTTGTGTTTCAGTATTAGAGCACAACGCTGTGGATGTGGAAGGACGTACTCAACTAGTTTCCCAGGGAGGTATGTGTTTTTAATTAAGGATAGTTTTATATTATAAAAGTAATACATGCTTGCTGTAAAAATTGAAATATCATAGAAGTATATAAACCTCTAAATAAAACATTGAAATCTCTTGCCACCCACCATTAGTAATCACTGTTAATTAACACTGTGGAATGTTTTCTCCCAGATTCGTGTGTGTGTGTGTGTGTGTGTGTGTGTGTGTGTACTGTGTTTTACATGTATATAAACATCTGTCATAGATAAGTAACTATAATGGCTAAGTTTTATTGAATACTTACGATATGCCAGGCAATATAATAACTACAAGGTGTTTTTTATTTTCATTACCTCATTTAATTCTTACATTTCTATGATGTTAGGTATTATTATAATCCACACTGAAAGGGTGAGGAAAGTGAGACAGTAAGGTGCAAAGGGGTAGAAATGTACTACAGGGTCCATAGGCTTCTCCGATAGCTGTGTATATGTTGGTCATAACAAAGTGGGATCAAAGTTCTCTGCAACGTGGCCACTGCTCTGGGCCACTTTCTCGGCCCCTTCATCTCTTCCTCCTCCTCACCCAGGCCTTTCCCTCCTGGCTCGTTCTGTTTAGTGGATCTGTGAGATAATAAATTTGTCCCGTTTTAAGTTGCTAAGTTTGTGGAAATTTGTTCTAGCAGCAATAGAAAGGAATGCAGTTAGCTTTCCATTCAGTGCTTTAAGTTACCATTACCTTTCAGTGCCTTAAGCTAAAGAGATGGCCCATGCTAGGAATTCCTTGGGGCCTTATGTTTACTTTCTATCCCCCCTGTATGGAACATGACATATCCCAGTGTATTTCACACAGAATTTCGTTCATTCCTCTCTGCAGCCCTGTGAGATACAGGGAGATTATTCAGAGGACGAAACCAACATTTAAAGAAGTAAATGATTTTCTCAAGACCTCACAAACCTGGGGTTGCAAGCCAGGTTTTCTGCTTCCAAATCACATGTGCTTTTTACCATAGCCCACGGCCACTTCTGTTTCCCAAATCATCTGTTTTCGGAACACAGTTACGGCTGTCCAATGGGCTGAGCTTCCTTTTGCTGAAAAACGGTCAAGCAGAAGCTGTGGAAAATTTACTTGAGATGCTGAGGAAGGAATCCCTGCCCTCTGTGGGAGGATGTTGGCAGGTGCCTCCTAATGTCTTTCTCAATTCAGGATCTCCAGTGGGATATGAGATAAGCTTTTGGTACTGCAATTCAGATGAGAGAAAGCTCACTGGGAATTGCGCTGGCTGGGAGAAGGGTTCACAGAGATGGTGAGATCTGTCTTAGGATTTGGAGAATGAGCCATACTTAGGGAGGATGGCTGTGTTTGGGTTTCTGGCATGATAGCAAGCCTTTTGCCCATGGCTCCTAATTCCAGTTGCTTTGGTGAAACTTGCAGGCAGAAACGGGGTCAAACCTGAAGTGAGTGTACTCCACTCCTCTGGCCCGCCCTCTCCACCCTAGCTCCAAGTCCATTGTGGTGGCTGAGGGCACACCATGTGGTTGACTGCTTCTGCAGCCAAAAGAACAGTAGGAGGAGAGCAGAAGATTAAGGGAAAAAGAGGCCAAGAAGAACTTCCTGCCGGGCCTTGCTTCCTGTGGCTTCCCCACTAACCCACTCTAACTCTTATGAACTCTCTTTGGCTTTCTGTGGGTGGGAACCAAGCTGCCTATCTTTTGAGGGCAGCTGTCCTCCTGTTAAAGGTTCATTAGCAATTTCCACTTGTCCTTCTTTAGCCTGGGGTGTCCCCTCCTTGGTCTTGTGCCTTGCATGGGCAAGGTAACATACAATGTATCTTCCCCAAGCCAAAACTGTTGGTAGCTGTGAAAGCCACTGGACTCTATTCCTTTCCCCAGCATGGCTTGGAGTGCTATTCAGTTTGGGAACTCTTTCTAACACACCAAGCCAGGCACTGTGGGGTTGCCCTGGAAATGCTTGCCCAGGAGGTTTCAGCCATGGAGGCGGCATGACATTGTGGCAAGAACGCAAGCACTTATTAAACACCTGCTGTGTGCTTGGCCCTGTGCTAGACCTCAGGGACATGGCACAGAATAAGACAGCTGGAGGACTGTGTGCAAATCTCGGTTCTGCCCCTTGCTAGCTGTGTGACCCTGAGCTAGTTACTTCACCTCTGTGTCACAGTCATGTCTTGCAAAGCCTGACATTGCCCTTTGAAGTGTGTCGTAAACTGCAAGGCTCTATGAAGCTGTTATTATTAGTTATTATTCCCTCATTTGATCCTCTTAGTTACCTCATGAGAAAGGCACAGCGGCAGTTGGTAAACCCATTTCACAGGTAAGAAAGCATAGCCTCAGAGAGGTTGAAGAGCAGGAGCATGAACAGGCACTAACACTTAGTTGTGGGCTTCTTTTATGTTACTGTGTAGCTATAGCCCAGGAGTGACAGTGTTAATGAAATTTTCAACAACAGCAGCATTAATTACTAACATCCATCAAGTGCTACTATGTTCCAAGTACTAAGATAAATATGCCTATTATTATCCTCACTTTCCATATGAAAACATTGAGGCTCGACAAGGATAAACCATTTGTCCAAGGTCACTTTTCTAGGAAGAGGCAGAGACAGGATTCAAACTCAGGTGTGTCTGACTCCATAGCCTAGACTTGTAACCTCTCTGCTATCTTCTTGTGCAGTTGGGCATCCCACTCTGACATGCCCAAGATAACCAGAAAGTATACAAGAGAGTCTGAAGGGTAGTATTCTGCCCCACATGCACACGGAGAGCTGTGACCCAAGCAGCAGAACAGTGGACATCAAGAAGGGATTGCTTCCTGCAGCCTGCAGCTATTGGAAAAGTGGGTCTTGAAGCTCAGAAGGGCAGAGGCTCATGTGAACAAGAGACATGGGGGAGGAAGGGAGCTGAGGAAGGGGTTCTGGCTGTTGGGTGCATTTGGGGGAACAGTGGGAGATAAAAAGGGCTTTAACTGTAGCAGGGGAACTGTATGGTTCCAGCAACCATTGCTGCTGTGGCCTGAGGGTTAGCCCAGCTTCCCATGCTCAGGCCACTGAAAGAAATGAGTACCCAGAGATGTCTCTGGGTCTGAGGTGAAACACCGATTACACCTTTTTTGTTGTTTCTCTTTCTGGGACCTTGAAGTTCGGAAAGAAGAGGGGCAGAGCTGCTTCACCCTAGAGTCAGAAGGAGGAGGAGGAAGGAGGACGGAGGGATCCGGGTCCAGGAAGGTGTCAGGAGAGTCGCATGTGCCACCAAGAAGGCCTTGTGCCGGATAGCTGCAGGAGCACTGGTGTGGGAGTGCAGAGGCCCGGGTGCTGTGCTCTTGTGTAGCTTTGTGAAGTTGAAACATTGATTCTTCTTTGGGCCTCAGTTTTCTAAACTATGACTTATGAGGTGTATCAGTAAGAACTGGTTGCAAATGGCCTGCAAAAGATTTATTGCTCATGTGATTGGAGGGTCCAGTTCTAATTCTAGGGAAGGTTGGATAGGAGGTTCAAATGCTATCATTGGCTGTCTGTTTCTCTCCATCTTTTGGTTTTACTCTCCTCTGTAATGCCTTCTGTTACAAGTTCATCCTTTGAGATCTCAAGGTGACTGACTACCAGCTGCTCCAGGCTTACCTTCTACCAGGTTTGCAGCCCATAGAAGGAGAGCATCTATTAGCAGTTCCTGCAGAAGTGCTAGGGTGGCTGCTCATTGGTCCTACTTGGTCATGTACCCATCTTTGGGTTCATTCCGGTGGCCAGAGATGCCTGCTTCTTATTGATCAGACTGTCGTCACATGATCTTCCCTAGAGTTAGTCCCATAGAAACCACATGGAATGAGAATGGCAGGGGGTGATTTCTCTAAAGGAATATGGAAGTGCTGATCTCAGAAGGGGGATGAATGTTGGACAGGCAAAAACCATAGATGTTCGCCTCAGCATACAGGAGCTGGTCTGATTGTCTTTAAATGAAGCTGTTGACAATGGGATCCCTCTAAACTGTGTTAGGGTCGTGGAACCCTTTGAGAAGTCCATGAAAGCCATGGGCCTCCTCCCTAGAAAGACACACAAAGTTAGAACTCCTTAGCATGGCCTCTGAGGCACTGCATGGTCTCTCCTGCCTCCCCCAGGCCTCCAGGCCTCCCAGCTGTTCCTTTTACTCACTGTGCTGCCTTCCTCCAAAGGGCCTTGAACTTGCTGTTCCCACTGACCTAGTTAATGCCTCCTCTGTGTATGTTCTCACTGAACAATAAACCTTTCCTTGGTCCTTATTTCAGTGGCAATTTTAACTATTTAATATGGTTATTTGGTTAATATCTGTCCCTCCCCCCCCCCACAAGAATGGAGGCTCTGTGGAGGAGGGAGCTCGTTTTGCTCCCCTCCATGGGAGCCCAGTAGAGTCTCCGGCATATAGTTGGTGCTCAGTAGTAGATGGGTTAATGTTTGCCCTTAAACACACAATTTTCTATGAAATTTTTAATGGTTATACCTTCCTAGAGTCAGTCTCTGAACCTCAGGTTAAGAACCTCAGAATAAAAAATGGAAAAATCAAGGCATTGGCCATTAGCTCACTTAAAGCAGGGCCATGCAAATGAGGGCCCCACCCCCCAACCCATCTCCGCTAGGCCAGTGTTCCTGATAATCTAGGTGCTATCGATTTAAACTGATATCTCCTAAGTAGAGTCCCATGAGTAACACCGTGGTCAAATAAATTTGAGAAACACATCTAATCAAATATAGCCTCCTCTTAGACATTCACAACATACATTAATGATACTAATATAGTTTTCAAAATTATCATTAGTTTAACTACCGTTTATTGAGGGTTTTCTATTTGCTAAGTAATTTACTAGATTCTTCATATGCATTTTCACTTGTAATCTCATAATAGCCTTGTGTGATGGATGCTATTATCACCCCATGTTACAGAAGAAAAACGAGTGCTTGGAGAAATTAAGAACCCCAAGCTATCTTCTAGGAAGTGGTAGATTTGAAACTCAAACCCTGACAATCTGATATGTGTCCAATCTTAATCACTGAAGATGTCAAAAATTCTGCGATGGGACCAGTTTATCTTCGTTTAACTCATGCTTGTTGATCATGGAAGCTCTTTCCTCTCTGAGTACTTAGGAGATCCCAGGGATCACAGAAACTTTGGGACATGCTGGTAAAGTGTTGCTTTATGCTGAGTAGGACTAAGACCAGAAGAATGTAGGTCTGGCACAGGCTTGATCCCACAAGTATTTACGGAGCATCCCCTGTGCCAGGTGTAGTGCTGGGAGTGCCAGGAGCATAGGTGCAAAGCCACATTCCCATTGCCTAGGGGCATCCAGTGCCCTGCTTGTCCTCATAACAGACCAGAGTCTTGCTCCTGGCCCACCACCCAGAGCCCGCCCATCTCCGGGTCTTCCTCAGACCATTCAGCTGTGTCTCCCCTCAGTGGAGTACTTCCCTGAGTCACACCTATGAATTAGTTCATAGCAAAATGCAGATTCATTTTGTAAATGTTTATTGAGAACCTTTTGTACTCCAGAACCTGTGCTAGGGATTGGAGATACAGAGGCAAATAAAATACTGTCTCTTTTCCCAGGATATCTGTTGTCTGATGGGGAAGGCAGATCGTTCAGTGCATAGGAAACCATGATGAATTAAAATAAAAGATAGCCTGAGATGTACCACATTAGAGACACAGATCAGCGTGCTGTAGGAGTTCTGTGACATGAGCAATAGCTTTTCTTTTTCTTTTCTTTTTTTATTATTAACCAAATCGATTTTGGGTTGCGATCGAAGCTCATACCTAAATGATGCCAGAACATCCGGATGAAGGGCAAACCCAGATGTTTGGCTGACAGCCATGTTGTCAGAGGTGTGTTCTGAAGCATTCCAGGGAATTCTGTCCACCTGCGCCATAGGGCAGGGAGGGACATGGGAATGAGATGCTGCCTTACTGGGCTCCCTCAGGCTGTGCTACCGATCACACCTAGGCAGAACCTGGTCGCACAGAATGCCATCACCCACTGTCCCTGTGTGCTGCCCTTTTAGCCCACAGAAGGATGTCTTTCTGGTGTGCAGCATTGCTGGGTCACTCCCATCTCCTGGGATTACTCACCTGAGACCCCTGGGGACAAGTATAGGCATTTCATTTCACTGAACTCAGTTTCCTTTTCCATCACATGAGAGTAAAGATTTCTCCTCCCAAGGTGACTGGAAAGATCAAATGAGATGAAGTGATTGGAGGAGCTTTACAAATGTCACATAGTGCCAAAGACCTGTCAGGGACCCCAGGAGTCCCACTGGAGAAGCAGAGAGTTAGGGACCCTCCAGCCCTCTGCTTTCCTCTGGTGCATGCAGGCCAGGTCAGGTGAGGCCTGAATTCTTTCATGGCCCTGAAGCCTCCTGTGCCCTCCCCGCTGGGTCTTTGCTGTTGTTTTAAACGAGATGATTGATGTGAAGATTTAGTGTGACGCCTGGATGGTGGGAGAGCTTACCAATGGAGCCGGTTATTGTTGCAGCTGCTCTCGTTCTCTCTGCCCGACACGTTCTTCTTTCTTTGTCCTGCTCCCTCCTCCTGGCTCCTTCTCTCCTCCTTCTCATCCTTACTTCCTCATTTACTCATTTAGTAAACATTTTTTCTTTTTTTAATTGCGGTAAAATATACGTAACATAAATTTACCATCTTAGTCATTTTTAGTGTACAGTTCAGTGGCATCAAGTACATGCACATTGTTTATAATCATCACCACTATCCATCTCTAGACCTTTCTCATCTTCTCAGACTGAAACTCTGTTCCCATTAAACACTAACTCCCCATTTCCCTTCCCGCCCTGCCCCAGCCCTTGGCAACCACCATCCTACTTTCTTTCTCTATGAGTCTGACTACTCTAGGGACCTCATATAAGTGGAATCATACAGTATTTGTCTTTTTGTGACAGGCTTATTTTACTTAGCATAATGTCCTCAAGATTCATCAGTGTTGTAGCATGTGACAGGATTTTCTTCCTTTTTAAAGCTGAGTAGTATTCCATTGTATGTACAGACCACATTTTGTTTATTCATTTATCTGTTGATGGACACTTGGGTCATGTCCACCTTTTGGCTTTTGTGAATCACACTGCCGTGGACATGAACTTGAGATAGCACTTTTTAAACATTACCAATACCTGAAACTGTGCTGGGGCTGCGGTGGGGAATGAACTTGGTCCTATAGCCTCTTGGGCAACATTGAAAAGCAAGCAAGCCAATAAACTCACAATATGAAATTGCAATGTGTCCTATGAAGGTAAAGAGCAGTATTCTGCGAGAGAGAATAACGGTGAGCACGGAGGTGGAGGTGGGTGGCTAGGGTGATGAAGAGGTCTCAGGAAGGGGCCTGAAGGATGCAGAGGGGTGGGCAGGGTCAAGGCAGAAGGAATAACCTGTGTGAAGCCACTGAAGTGTGACAGATTTGGCAAGTGGGAGGAGTTGAAAGAAGTTAAGTGCTTAGATTGTCACTCCGGGAGCATCCTGCCACCCCCTATTGCTTTCTCCACCCTGGCAGTTATTCCAGTCCATTCAAACTGCCCCTTTGTTCAGCTGTTTCAGCCAGTCAGCTACTTGAACGCAGGCACTATTATTTTATTTTATTTTTGGGAAATACTTGCATATCTTGGTAGGTGTAAGCAACTCTCAAACAGACACTTCCCTGAAGGAGGCCAGCTATTTCACTGGCAGTGCCCCAAGCGCATTCAAACAAGGAGCCTGCCACCATTTGGGGCCTGCCAGCGTTAGGACATTTGGCTTGACATGGAAGCTCTGCCTCTGTGCCTTCGCCCGTGATATGCGTGCACTCGCAAACATCAGTGTGTAGTGCTGTCTGTCTCAGCCGGCTGAAGCTTTCCTACACTGTTGCCTCCTAAGCAGGGAATGTGGGAAGCATTCCGCCCAGGGCTGGGCCAGATGTGGCCAAACCTTTCCAGTTGTGTTTGCCCCCAGTCTGCAGATGTCCAGTGTCACTGTGCCAGCCCAGCTGACTTGGACCGGCAACAATGCACAGTGCTCAGGGGTTGGTGGCCTTGAGCCATACCCTACCACCTCTCCTGTTGGCGTTGGTAGCTTCCCAGCTTCCTCTCACATGACTCTGTCTCTGTTTACTTCTCTCTCTGGCCTCCCTGCCTGCGGCGTCCCCATGCCACCTCGAGTCTAATGTGTTGCACTAGACATAGCCCCTGCAATGGCCCCCTCCTGGTGGCCTCATTCCAGAGCATGTGCTGTCTTTGGCTAACCCTCCTAGCTTGGGCTTCTCACCCCTACCCCCAGCTCTGTCTACCACTGCGAAGGGGGATCTGTGCACTTTTTCATTTAAACTTATGATGTATCTGGGGCTCCTCCATCAAGTACTCCGGAGGGGACTGTCTCCTGGGAGGGGGGGTGGGGAGGGGGGCAGAAATGGGTTAATCTTGAAGTCATGGGATGAACATTGCATAGCGAGCAGCCTAGCCCAGAGCTTGACTGTAACCAGATGAGCAGGGCAGACAGTGGGGAGGCAGGCAGAGAGCTGGGGGAAGGTGTGTGTTATAGGTTGAATTGTGTCCCTCCAAAAGATGTTGAAGTCCTGACCCCTCAGTACCTGTCAGTATGACCTTATTAAGATGAGGTTATTCGGGTTGGCCCCCACACAATATGACTGGTGTCCTTATAAAAAGGGGAAATTTGGACACAGATACACGCACACAGGGAGGATGCCATGTGAAGATGAAGGCAGAGAGGGGGCGATGCATGTATAAACCAAGACACTCCAAAGATTGCCGGCAAATCACCAGAAGCTAGGCGAGAGGCACAGAACAGAGTCTTCCTCACAGCCCCCAGAAGGAACAAACCCTGCTGACACCTTAATCTTAGACTTCTAGCATCAGGAACAGAGGCAGTAAATTTCTTTTAGTTAAGCCACTCAGTTTGTGGTCTTTTGTAATGGCTCCCCAGGAAATAAATATAATATTTGAATTCCTTCAGAACCTCTCACCTCTGATTGTGGGTCAGTGCGCTTTAGCTGTTGGGTTTCTTCACATCTTATTTAGTTTGGACACACAGGGGGCTATTATGAAGTTTCCAGGCGAATGTTTTAAGTAATAAAAATAATAAAACTTTTAATAAGACTCTAATGAGAATTTTAATAAGATTCCAATAAGGACCTTTCTGATATCCTTCCAGTGGATGTAGAGCTGGGCAAGGATGATAAGAACTAGAATCCCCCTATACTTTTATTTATAGGGCTTTCCTGTTGACAGAGGCTTTCTCATTTGTTATCTTATTTGAGTCTTGGGGCAGCCCTGTGAGGTTAGCACTGTGAGGTACCCACAGTGAGAGAGGAGAGAACCGAGGCTCACAGAAGCTCCATAACTGTGCGAAGTGGCAGAGCTGGGATTTAAACGTCAGCCTTCTGATTTCAGCCTCATGTTCTTTCCAAGCCTTCACAGCTGCCCCTGAACTTGGAGCAGGTGAGACAGTTTGGAGCAGCCTAGCCCCTGTCTGGTGGCCTGAAGAGTAACACATTCTTTTTATCCTTTTTCAGGAGTGAGAAAGAGGGGATTTCAGTCAGCCGGGATCTTTCCATGTTCTTGTAAGGCTCTGGGGTGGTCACAGTGGGCCTTCAAAGTTCTTGGGTTCCTGCTAGAGCAGTGTCCAGTTGTGAAGGTGGGTCCCGATGGGGTTGTTTACAGCAGGTGTGGAGAGAGGCTCTAAGTGGGAGCTGACGGCCTAGGGTAAGATTGGTGCTAATCAGATGGCGAGCTGTCCTCCTGCAGAGGGACTGAATGGAACCATGTCTCGTGGCCCTGACCCTTAGCAAGCTAGAGAATGATGATGGTGTGCACTCCTCAGGACTATAAAAGTGGTTGTTACCCACCGGGAGTCCAAGGCTTGAAATCAAGCCTCTGCAAAGTGTGACCTCAGGCAAATCCCTTGACCCTGCTGAGTGTCAGGGCTCACACCTGTGAAACTGCTAGATGAGCACATTGACCTTGCTGGGTAAAGGTGAGGAGGAGATGATATGGTGGGAGCACTTTATAGTGGTTGACCTCAATGCTATTCACAGAAATAATAATGGCAGTGAATGCCTATGAGTCTTGGAGGAGAATGCCATAAATCCTGCCCGTGAGAAGCCGTCAAGAGCCATGGTGATTTCCTAAAGAGAAGGCCTCCCCTGACCCTCTTCGCCTCCCTTTTATCGCGTCGGGGTGTGACTCAAATTCTTTTGCAGTTTTTGGCCTCTTTAGAAAACTCTTCTGGTTTCTATCACCAGAGAATTTCTTTCCACTTCATCCCTCCCTGCTCCCCACCACCACACTCTGAGGTTGTCATGTGAGTGTTTTCCATGTAAAAAATCTGGAAAACCCATTCAAGCCAAACAGAAAGACAGTATTACTGAGTCTGAAATCGACTGAGTTTGTCTCACTGTCCTGGCACAGGACTTCTGCAGGCTTGAAAATTTCTCCAGTGTCAAAGGACTTTCAGCTTGTGGACTTGCGGGGTATGAGACGGAGGGACTGTTCATTCTGAAACATTCATCGGCACAGCCCACATTCCAGCTCTGTTTCAATGGCAGTGATAAAAACCTCTATTCTTTCTTCTGCTTCCTATAGGTCTGTCACTACGTGAGGTGCTTCATGTGTATTAAATCCTTATTTTACCCTCTTAACAAAGGTAAGAGGCCTGTCTGACTTTAAAGCCCAGGTTATGGTGTATTGTCTCTCTGTTTGAAGAAACTCTAGCCCGACCACTTCATCTTGCCGGTGAGGAAACTGAGGCCCAGGAAGGGAAGTGGTGACTCGCCTAGAAAGAGGGGCCAGACCCCAAACAGCCTTTTTTCTGTTGCCCTGTCCTCTCCTTCAGGGAAACACTGACCTGCTGCTGGGAGTTGGTGAGTGAGCACCAGTGAGTGCCCTGATTCGGCCACACTCAAGCAGTTTCATTCCAGGTCCCAGTTAAACCTGGCAAAAAGTGGTATCACTCATTCAGGTTCTCGTCCACTTCGAAAGGCTTTGGCCTAATTGACCCAGAATACAGCTACTTTGAGTTTCGAAGTCAAGGGTCTGGACTTAAAAGTTTGGCACCGAGAGGGAGTTATTTGCTCAGTTACTATGCACCTGAGCTCGGCAAAAACTCATAATTAGTCATTAATAGTGCGGGAACTTCTCACGATTCCTGGAACATGCAGTGACATGTAATGCCTCATTTTTTTTGTACATACTGTTCTCGAAGCCCTGAATGTTCATTCTCCCTCCCGATCCTCACCTCTTATTCTCTGTGTGGTGAACTCCTCCTCACCCTTCAAGAGTGGTTTCCTGACTCACGTCCTGCCACTCCTCTCCTCCAACCCTAGGCATAAATAGATGTAATATTTCTTTGTTTTTCAACTACAGTTGACATATAATATTATATTAGTTTCAGGTGTACAGCACAGTGTTTCGACATTTATATAACTTATTAAGTGATCCCTCTGATAAATCAAGTACCCGTCTGACACCGTAGTTATTACAATACTGCTATATTCCCTATGCTGTGCTCTACATCTCCATGATGATCTTGTAACTACCAACTTGTACCTCTTAATCCCCTCCTCCCCTTTACCCTCCCACCCCACATCCGGCAGCCAACAAAATGCTCTCTGTATCTATGAGCTTGTTTCTGTTTTGTTTGTTCTTTTCTTCTGTTCTCTTGATTCCACATATAAGTGAAATCATATGACATTTGTCTTTCTCTGTTTGATTTAATCCACTCAGCACAATACCCTCCATCTAGGTCCATTCATGTTGTTGCACATGGCAAAATTTCATTATTTTTTAGAGTAATATTCCATTATATATACATACTGCCTCTTCTTTATTCATTTATTCATTGATGGACACCCAGGTTGCCTCTATATCTTGGCTCTTATAAATAGTGCTGCAGTGAACATGTGGATGCACATGTCCCTTTGAAGTAGTGTTTTGGGTTTCTTCAAATAAATATCTAAAAGTGAGATTACTGGGTCCTTCTTTATCTCTTAGTATAACCTTTGTTTTAAAGTCTATTTTGTCTGATATAAGTATTGCTAACCTAGCTTTTTTTAAATTTCCATTTTCATGAAATATCTTTTTCCATCCCTTTACTTTCTGTCTGTGTGTCTTTTGATCTGAGGTAAGTCTCTTGTAGGCAGCTTATGTAAGGGTTTTGTTTTCTTGTCCTTTCAGCTACCCTATGTATTTTGATTGGAACATTTAATACATTTACATTTAAAGTAATTGTTATTAGGCATGTAGTTATTGCCATTTTATTATTCATATTTTTTATCTTTTCTTCTTCTTCAAGAAATCCTTTTAACATTTCTTATAATACTGGTTTGGTGTTGATCAACTCCTTTAGTTTTTTCTTGTCTGGGAAGCTCTTTATCTGTCCTTTCATTCTAAATGATAGCTTTGCTGGGTAGAATAATCTTGGTTGTAGGTCCTTGCTTTTCATCACTTTGAATATTTCCTGCCAATTCCTTTTGGCCTGCAAAGTTTCTGTTGAGATATGGGCTGACAGCCTTATGGGAGCTCTCTTATAGGTAACCAACTGCATTTCTCTTGCTGCTTTTAAGATTTTTCTCTTTGTTTTTAATCTTTGGCATTTTAATTATGATATGTCTTAGTGTGGGTCTCTTTGGGTTCATCTTATTTGGGACTCTGCACTTCCTGGGCTTGTCTGTTTCTTTCACCAGGTTAGAAAAATTTTCTGTCATTATTTCTTCGAATAGGTTTTCAATTCCTTGCTCTCTCTTCTTCTTCTGGTACCACTATGATGCGAATGTTGATATGTTTGATGTTGTCCCCGAGGCTCTTTAAATTAGCTTCATATTTTTTTTTTTTATTCTTTTTGCTTTTTGCTTTTCTGACTGGGTGTTTTCTGCTATGTTATCTTCCAAATCACTGATTTGATCCTCGGATGTAATGTTTCTACAATCTTCCTCTCCCACCAGATTGTAAACTCTTTGCGGTCAGGAACTATATCTGATACACAATGATAATAATAGTACTTAAAAAGCCCTTCCTTGTAGCCAGGCTCTATGCTAAACTCTTTTTATGTATTATCTCATTTCATTCTCCATGACATTATAAGATAGATACTACTACTATCCTTATTTCCTAGGTGAAGATACAGATTCATAGAAAGGCTCAGAAATTTGCCTGAGGTCACACAGTAGGTGGCGGAGTCAGAATTGAAACCAGTGCTGCCATGTTCAGTTGCGCTGGCTCCGCACTGCACAAGGGGATCTGAAAGGAGTGTCCAGTGAGGCTCAAATCTGACTCTCACCTTGGTGCAAAGCTGTGAATGTTGGGAAAAAGAGGCACACACACATTATGTGGTCTGGCCCCAGGGTTCAAGCTCTTAACTACTGGAACATACTGGGTATATAAATATGCAGATTCGCATGCCAGTGTTTGGCACAGAGTAGGGTCCCAAACATGAATGTAAGGAAGATTGTAAACCCAAAGGCTTTTCCTTTTTTGTCCTTCCTTTTTACTCATTTCTACAAGAACAGGTCATCACTTAACATGTTACTTGGTTTAAGAAGCACATCTTTTAGTCGACTTGCCTCCTAGCAGGTATAAAGAAATGGATGAGAACTCAAAAAGAAGTCTGCGTTTGGAACTCCGTTACATGGGTGTCTTTTATTCTAAGTAAATTCATTCTGCCACCGTTAGACATTTCGAAGTTGTTAAGCAGGTGTTCAAAAGCCACAGGTGAACCAAAACAAAAGCTTGGTTTTGAATCCAGCTGCACAAATTTCATGGTTTGCTCATGTACAGTGTGTTGGGTCATGGTGACAAGCACTAGATTCTCTGGTAACGCCTCAGCTTGGGTCCTGGGGATGAGGTTCCTGGTACCTAACTAGATGACTTTATGAGCATACTTGCAGCAACTGGGAACAGCAGAACTGATGGTTGGACCTCAGTCATAGAAAAAAATGAGGCTTTAGGATGAAATGTCTACAGAAATATCTGAGTTTGTCCAGATCAAAGCAAAGGACTAGAGAGGCTTGGGGACAAATTTCTCTCTAATGGGCTCTTAGGCTGAGGAGTGAAGCTGTGCATTTTGGTCTAGACTTCTTTTTGACACATCTCTTGTTGACACAGAGGCCTGCTACTTGATAGTTGCATCCCTGGATAGATTTCTTAACATCTCTGGGCTTCTGTTTACTTCCTGGCAGTAGGGGAAGAATGCCACCTACTGCAGAGGATGGTGATAGGGAGTCAAGGAACTAATGTTTATGAAAAAAGCACTTTGTGATTTAGAAAGGGCTGTACGGATGCTATAACTACCATTATTTGTCATTAGGTAGTTCTTCTTGCCATTCCCTGGGGGCATTTTGTTCCCAGCTGCATCTGCTGAGTGGGCTTGGAGGTGGTATTGAGGGAGGGATAGGGTGGGAAGAAAGCAGCAAGACATGCTGAGGGCTGGAAGACTTTTAAGTTGGGGCTCTTGTTTGGTGGTGAAGAGAATGGTTTTTGCTTTTTTCAGTCTAAAGTGGAAAGTCAACTTGGGAGCTAGAAACTCCTTCTTTATGTTGGTTCCTGGATGTCTAGAGATGTTCCTTAAAACTAGCACATCCCAAAGATGGAGCCAGCCCAAACTCAGCTTCCCTTTTATCTAGGCTGGTCTCTTTGCTGTCTGCCATTCACTTCATACACACCCACCTCCGCACTGTCGATTTGATGTTCCCTCCATCCAGCACATCCTTCCCACGCCTGTCATCAGATCTGTGCTACAGAACTATTCACACTTCCATTCACTCCACAAATATGTGCTGAGTACCATGTAAAAGAATGAGAAGGAATTCCATGTAAAGGAATAGGAAGTTTGCAACTGCAGTAGGGCAGTTCCGGGGAGTTGACAAAGTCAGGGTGGGGCCATAAGAAGGGTTCTGAGGCGGAGTGGAACAGAAAACTGTTAATTGAGTGAAAACCAGGAAATGAAGTCAGGGTGATAATTGGTCCTCAGCATGGAAGCTGAAATGGCCCCAGACAATGGCAAGAGTGCACTTCCTGAGGAAACTGTGTACCAGAAGCCATGTTCACATTTGCTTTTGTAGATGTAGCTTGGAGTTTTGTAAATGTTGACATGTTAGTCATTTAGGGCAGAGACACCCAAATACACTATGCTTGAATACTATAGACATTGATTTTTCTCTCATGTAACAGTCCTACTGGCTCCAGTTATCAGGGAGGCTCTGAATTAGGTCATTTGGTTGAATGAATTTCTTTCTTATTATGGCTCTGTCATTTGCTAAGATGTTGCTTTCACCTGTATGCTGATACTGGGTCCCGTGACGTGGGTTCACATTCCATTGGAAAGCACTTAGTCACAGGGTCACCCTTAGCTGAAAGAGAGGCTGGAGAATTTCAATCTGTAGCAGCTAGGAGCCCAGTTAATACTCTGTTCCTATGGACGAAGGCGGGGAGGGGCGGAGGTGGAAATTTGTGGGACCACCTAGCAAATTGGCACAGATGTCTTTAGGAATGGGAAGTCATCCATTCAACAAATATTTCTTGAAGACCTCTTATGTGCTAGGTACTGGGTTACAGGGGTGAAGGAGTCAGACACGATGCCTGCCCTAATGGAACTCACAACCTAGCAGATGGTATGCTCTTCAGAGGAGGAAAAGAAGGTGGTTGGGTCATGGCTGTAGATGAACCATGTGAGAGCTGGATGATGGACAGCCTTCACATGAGAGGGCTGTGAAGAGAAGGATGGTGTCAAGGAAGGCTAGACTTGGGCTTGGTCAGTAGGTAGAGGAAGATTCATTCATTCATTCATTCATTGTTTATTCAACTTGGTGATGGGGATACAGTGATAAGCAAAAACAGATACAGTGCCCACACTCTCCCAGTTTTCTTCCTAATAGGGTTTTCGTTCTCATTAATCAGGTAATCACACATATGGGATTCATAATTACAACCTGTTATAAGGCTTTGAAGGAACAGAATTTAGATCTGTGAGAGCATTTAATAAAAGGATTCTGACTCAGACAGGGGGTTCAGAGAAAGAGGAATGACAGTTTGAAAGATGAATGGGTGTTAACTAGGTAAGGAGCGTGCCAGGCCAAGGGAACAGCACGGACAAACGCCCTATCAAACAACTGAAAAATGGCCCCTGCGGCTGAAGCAGGGTGGGCGTGTCAGGGAGGAGGGGCACTGGAAAGGTTATCAGGGGCAAGTATGTGCAGGGCCTGAAGTTCGGTTGGGATTTGGCCTTTATCCTAAGAATCAAGAGAAGAATTGGATGAATTTTAAGTGGGAGGAGTGACACGATCAGAACCCTGGAAGGGGAAAGCCCAGGAAGCAATGTCTTTGCGGCATAATAGACAGAAGATAGAGGAAAAACATCAGAAAGGGGATAGAAAGGCTGAGAGAACAGGGTGGACAGAGGGATGGATGCCTTGGGTAGGGTTTGTGGCTCACAGGGACAATGGAGGTGGGGAGTTGAGCAAATGGAGGGACAGGGAAGAGGCTCATTACCCTCAGGCTTCTATCTGCAACTGGGGTGTAAAGCTATGTGCTGGGACCTTTCCCAGGAAGGGCTCCGTGGCTAACTGATGTGCTAGCTCTCACGGTGGGTGCCTCACTATAGCATGGCCCCTTTCCAGACGGTATGACCCTCTCTTCCTGGCAGAAGACTGCGGGAAGATACGCTTCTGCTAGGTCCCTTTCTCTCTCTGAATGAGGCACTGGTAAATGGCAAACACCCAGGCACTGGGGGCTTCTCTGGTCCAAAGGCCTGGCCTTCCATCCTGGCTGACCCCAGCTTGTCTCCACATTCCCTGAGGAGAACCACAGGGCTGACTCCCAAAATGATGGGACATTGGGAACTACAAGGGAACCTCTTGCCTGCATTATTTACCAAGCCTGGGGCTTTCCCTATTTTTCTACCTGTAAAAGAAGGGTTTCTGTGAGGACCGAAGGGAAGATCAGATAATAGCGAGGTGCAGTGTGAACACTGTAATAGTAATAGAGACTGTCTAGAATATGGAGTGGCTATGACATTTCTCCCAAAATGTCTACATTACTGTGGCAAGAACGATGATCGTGTTCAACTGGCAAGGAGAGGCTTAGCAGTCACCACACCTGATGTTTCCATTAGAGATAATTTTCAGAATAACTGTGTGTGTGTGTCTATGTAAATTGATCTGGATGTCAGGAGATCTGGGTCCAAGATCAGGAGCAGTAGAAGTTCCTGGGCTAATTTGAGCAATTGAGGGCCCTAATTTATATGGTAGTTTAAATGTGTTTAAATGCATAATCCTGAAAAAGGTCAGTCTGGTTTCAAATCCTGCTGAGTTGTTTATTACCTATGTGACTTATAATAACATAGAAATAACAGTTGCCACTGGGAGTTAAAGGAGATGCCACATCGAGGGTGCTTCATACAGCCCTGGCATAGTAAGCGTGCGTGAAATGCAAACAGTGGGCCTCACTTTCCTTATTTGCCGAGTTGAGCCAAGTCTACTCTAGCGTGACCATGACAAGGGCTTCCACTGGGAGTGTCAGAGCTTCCTATGAGTGTTTCTCACTGGTGAGAGCATGGGTCTCCAGCCTGGTTTTTGTGCCCAGGCCCTGGTTCCACAACCCACCCCTGGCCAGGGCTTACTGGAGGCCTGGAGCTCAGCTCCTTGCAGTGGTTCAGGTCAGGCCTGATCCTAGCAGTGCCCAGAAGCCCTTTGGTGAATTCTGCCTCATTTTCCCTGTGCAACCCCTGCACCTCCACCTCCACATTCTGCTCTGAAAGCAGCAGCCTTGCAGCTGAGCCCAAGCAGCAGAGTGGCCTAAATTTAGCCCTCTGGCTTCAGTGGTGAGCCACAGGTGAAGACCAAGGGGAAAGGAGAGAGACAGCCACATTTTCAAAATACCTTTGGTCAAGACCACAAACAAAGCAAATGTTAGCCCTCAGATAGATCCACACCCTCTTCTTGTTTTTGAGGGAAGGCTGGAAAACAATCTTATTTCCTTCTCATCTGCTTCCTCAGTTGACCCGCCTTTGAGGAGGCCCTGGACCCTGCAGCTTTAGCTTGGAGCAGCCTGTTGGAAGTGTTCTTTTTCCTTGGAGTGGGCACTGGGCTGTGGGAGCAGGCCTTCCCCAGCCAGTGTTTGGTTTGGCCGGGTCTAGTCTGCGTTTGGCTCAGACAGACCAGCCTTGCTATGGGGGCTCCATCCCCCTCAGTCTCAGCCCGGGCTGCTGTCTTAGGAAGCCTGGTCAGACAGGCCTGGGGCAGATGATGCTAATAGCAGTTGTTCACATTTATTGAACATTTGCTAAGTACCAAGCATTGTTATAACAACCTTGATCTATCAACACATTTAAGCTTTCTAATAATTTAAGAAGTGGATGCAATGATCGTCCTATTTTTATAGATGAGGAAAGTGAGGCACAGATGCGGTAAGTAACAGCTAGTAAGTGGCAGAGCCGGGATCGATTGATTCGGCTTGCCTCCAAAGCCCAACTTTTGACCACTATAGGATATTGCCTCTATCATATAGTGTCCCCCTTTTGAATCATTTACTGTGCCAGGCACTTGGGATGCTCAGTTAATGAACTTACCCGAGGTCTGGACGGGAAGCTGTGGGGTAATGAGTCCAGCCCGTGCCGCTATGTTTCCTAGCCCTGTCCATTCAAAGCCAGCTTCCCCATGTATGCACCTACCAGCCAGATTGTCCTGAAGCCCTTGTCCCTGTGTTAGAAGGGTTTTCCTCACTGCGGTTTATCCCATGGGCTTTATCACAGCAGCCTGTAAGTATAGCAGAGGGGACAGAGACTGCTCAGGATCTGAAATTGTAGGTTTGGATCTTCATGAGCAGTCGTTGCTTCAGGAGCCCCAAATATTGGGTTTGAAATAGTCATATTTCTCAGCGGTAGGAATTCTATACAGCCATCTTTGGAGGCGGTGTTTAGGGAGCATCTTAATATTGCATTCCCTATTTTTGCTTCACCTATTTATTTATTTATTTGTGGTAAAATATACATAATGTAAAATTTACTGCTTTAACCATTTTTCAAGTATACAGTTCAGTGCCATTAACAACATTCACATTGTTGGGCAGCCATCACACCATCCATCTCTGGAACTTTTTCTCTTCCCAAACTGAAACTCTATCCTCATTAAATATTAACTTCTCATCCCCCCTCCCCCTAACCCCAGGCAACTACCATTCTTCTGTCTATGAATTTGACTCCTCTAGGGACCTCATATAAGTGGACTTATATACTATTTGTCTTTTTGTGACCGGCTTATTTCGCTTAGTATAATATTTTCAAGGTTAATCTAGTTTTAGCAGTTGTCAGAATTTCCTTTTTAAGGCTGAATTGTATTCATTATACATATATACCACATTTTGTTTATTTATTCATCCATTCATAGACACTTGAGTTGTTTTCACCTTTTGGCTATTGCAAATAATGTTGCTATCATATATTGAAGTTTCGTAAAAAAGTTTGTTTGAAAAAAAATCGTCTGCTGAGAGAAGTTTGAAAACCACTGCCCTGTCCAAAGCTGGGAGAGATGGAGACACAGCAAGTGTGAGTAAGATGCACGAGGGCCAGATCTGAAAGTACACACACCCTTTTACACTCTACATCTAGCACTTTTTCTTCCTCTGATTGCTGGTTCTGATATTTATCAGAGGAAGAGAGGAGAATGCAGCTTTCAGAGGCAACTGCCAGAAATCTCCTGGATCTGCAGGAGGGACTTAATTTGACATTTATTGAGTGCCTGAGGGAAGCAGCCTAATGTGGTGGTGGACAGAGCAGGGTTTGTACCCTGCCTCTACTTCTCACTGGTCATGGGACCTTGGGCAAGTCGTTTCACTTCTCAGAACCCAGGGTCATTATGAGGATTAAACGAGATGATACATGTGCAGCGCTTCTTGGTGCGTGTCTGGCACACAGTACCCAGGAAACAAGAGCTGCCCCTCCACAAAGCACTGCTGGGGATAAAGAGATGAACAAGTTAGGCTCTGACCCATGGGTGTTCTCAGTGCATTGTATCAAGAGGCGCATGATGTTGATTTGTCCCATTACTGGTGATATTGATATTTATCATTTGATTAAGATGATATCTGCCAGGTTTCTCCATTGCAAGGTTAATTAACAAGTGTTTTGTACTCATTAATTAAATAGTATTTAATAAGCATTTTGTAGGAACTACTTTTAGACTATGTTAATATTTTATTCCTCATCAAACTTTCCCCCTGTAGTTTTAGAATCATGGTTTGCGAAGTGATGATTTTATAATTCCATCATTTTTCTACATTTAATATTTGGAATTCTATTGCAAGGTAGATGTTTTCTCCATTATTTGTTTATTTGTTCATTCATTCATTCATTCATTCATTCATTTATATCAGCGCAGCCTTGTAAATTTCTGTTTTATTCAGTGAGTTATAATCTGTAAAAAATAATTACTTATTTCGATGCTTAAATTTTCTTTCTCTAACTTAAAATATCTAGTAAGCTCAGAGAATAGTAGTTAGCCTAATGTGATTGTAACATAACATGATAGTAATATTGAGCCCTAAGTGCCAGGTACTCTTCTAAGTCTCTTTATTAACTCTTTACATAAATTAATTCTACATATATAATTATTATTTATTGTTATGAAACATGTTATGCCAAAATGTAGTAGTTTAAAACAACAAACATTTATGACCTCCTAAAGTTTCTGTGGGTCAGGAATCAGAAGTGGCTTAGCTGGGTAGTTCCGGCTCAGTGTCTCTCGTGAACTTGCAGTTGAGATGTCAGCCAGGGCAGCAGTCAGCTAAGGGCTTAACTGGGCCTAGAGGATTGGCCATGAAGATATCTAATTCACATGGCTATTGGCAGAAGGCTTCACTTCCTCTCCATGTAGACCTCTCCATGGGGCCACTTGAGTCTCTTTACAATATGGCAACTGGCTTCCAGAGGGAGTGATCCCACAGAAAAAAGTACAGAGGAAACCACCACGCCTGTATTACCTGGTCTTGGAAGCCATACATTATCACTTCTGCTGCGTTCTATTAGAAACAAGTCACTGGGTATATCCCACACTTAAAGGGAGGTGAAAGATGCTCACAGGCCCCTTTCAAAGAGAGGAAGTCAAAGAATTTGTGGTAATATTGCAAACCCATTATAAAATATATGAACTTTTAACTTTCATCTGTACCCTAACCTCATAAGGTTGGCATTACTCTGAAAAATTAAGTGCCTTACCCCAGGTCACAGGCAGCCAGTGGTAAAGCTGAGATTTGAAGCTAGGCAGCATGATTCCAGGGCCCATGTTTTCAGCCACAACCTGATCTGACAGGACGTTGAATACTTTGCTAAGGTGAGCCAAGGAAATGGAGAATTCCTGAAGGTATTTGAGGGGAAACAGACATGATCCAACCCAGTGCTGGAAGGCAATGTGCAGCAAGGTGGAGGGTGATGGGAAAGGTGAGCATCTAACTGCCTTCTCAGGCGGGGCTTACATGTGGATCCCTATTCTCCATCTGTAGCTAGGAGGCCTGTATTTCCACCTAGTGCCTTCCATCTGCTCATTTTTCAAGTAGACAGTTACAGAAAACCAATATAAATCATGATTTAAAAAAAATTATGGGCAAGATGATGGTGCTGGCTTCTCTTTCCTGCATACTAAGCGCTTAGGGGAGGCTTGGTATGGAGAACTTATATTGCAGGTGAGGTAGGAGAAAAGATGGGACAATATGAGACAGGGTCTTTGTCCTTGGGAGCCTATTCCTATTTGGAAGACAAGAATATAAACATGAAATTATTTAAGACCCGGGTTATATGTAATTAACTCTTAAACAGTAAGACCAAGGATTGTGTCTCGGTTGCCTTTATATCCCATCACAGCTGCATTGCAGGGTGCCCACTTTCCTTCTTGATTGCTAAGTGACTGAAAGACGAATAGATACTATGATGGTGTCCTACCATAACATAGGTGGCAGAGATAAGAAGGAGGTGGATGGTGAAGCCAGAAGAGCCTACCAGCAGAGGTGAGTGTTATGAAGCATCTGGCTTCAGAAGGCAGGATTAGGTAGGAGAGTCCGCAGAGGTTAATAGCCGAGGACGTATCATCAGAGAAGCACCAAAAAATGGGCAGGGAGATATCAGAAGTCAGGAGGGGTGTGGTAGAGGGAGTCTTGGGACAGGCAGGGGTCAGCACCTAGAATCCAGGTGGGCAGGAAAAGAGATTTACAACCCTAGGAACAGAGCTCAGAACATGGGCGAGAACCTGGGTGAGACATGCTTTGCCCTTTGGTGCCCTTTGACCTCATACAAGCCTGAACTGGAGTCAGAGGGGTTCAGTCTCAGGAATTTGAGCAGGAATTGACTGGAGTGAATTGAGGAGGTGCCTGTGGTTGCCGAGGGGCTTTGTCAAAGAGCTTGGAGAGCGGGAGAGGAATCCATTGAACCAGCCCAGTCACGGTGTGTCCTGCAGATTGCTGAGGCCTTCATATGCCCAAATTGTGGGTTATGGTACACACTGGAGTGAGGGCAAACCTGCCCTCAAGGGATTTTTAGTGTTGAATTTCTTAGGAGAAACCCAAACCTACACTGCAAATGAGGCCCAAGGACCCAGCCACTGGAAACCTGTCTGCAATTCTGTACTTTTCCTAAGAAATAGTATAGCTTCTTAAATTTCTCTACAGGGAAGGATTAAGTTTGTGATTTGAACCCTAGCTTTGCCACTTCCTTCTGTGGGACCTTAAACAGATGACATAGGCTAATTCCTTACTGGGGACATTGGGATAATTAATCCCAGGGTTTTGGAAAGAATACATTCAATCACACATGCAAATATAATTGTTTGAAAAGCAAAGTGCAGTGCGAATATAATGGAATAGTACTGTGACATAAACTCCACCCAGTGATAGCTGAAAGACTCTAATAATGTCAGTGGACCCCTCTTTATACAGGAACCTAGATGTCCCAGTTCATTCACAGGGGAGCTACAGAAATGACACACTGTTCTTTTCTGGCTCATGGAGCAAAAACTCAAGGAGAACCTGGTTAATAAAACCTTCCAATTTGACTAGTATCCCTTCCCATCCCCAAGTCTTTGTAAAGGACCAGTGTCTTCTGTGAGAATGTAATGCAGAACCCTCCCAGGTTGCAGTCAAGAGAGCCAGACATAATCCCTGGGTGGGCCACATAGTTTCACTCCAGCTGGGAAGGGGCTTTGTTTTCACACAGCCCTGGTGTCTAGCCAGGCTTGGTACTTCTTGATAATATCTGAAAGAGTTATTTTAGTTGGACTTTCATAGAGACCACAAAAGGATTAGGTGAAATTAATATTGACTGTTTTTCACTGAATGGTACTTGAACAATCTGAATCTGATTTTCCCCTTGAAGAATCTACTCTCAAGCTTGAAAATACTCCTCTAGGATTACTTCCTGTGTTACTTCCTGTGTAACAGGAAGTTGTCTCTCCTGCCTATAGAAGTGTGCATTTTAACTGTTTAGTGTCTATGTAAGTGTGAGTTATAGATGTATAAGTTGTCCTCAGCCTTTGGCCTGGGTTTCATTTTCCTCTTAGGGTTCTCTTACTTTAATTCCTGGTGTTCC
Source organism: Rousettus aegyptiacus (assembly GCF_014176215.1). Taxonomy (NCBI): domain Eukaryota; kingdom Metazoa; phylum Chordata; class Mammalia; order Chiroptera; family Pteropodidae; genus Rousettus; species Rousettus aegyptiacus. The sequence continues at coordinate 119,449,342 of NW_023416307.1, read as the reverse complement.
CCAGCATAACTTAGAGAAGGCTGACTCTGTAATGGCCAAGAATGGGAGTTCCGTGGACATAATATACCATTATTAGTTGTGGGTCAAACTTTTGTTTTCCCTCCCATAAATTAAGGTTAACTATACAATATCTGCCTCAGGGGTTGTTTGGAGGCTGAAAGTTGCTAATGTGTGTCAAGTGCTTAGATGGTACCTAAGTTAACACTCAATAAGTGTCAGTTATTTTTTTCAAGTAGCACACATAGTATTTCTTACCCTCAAGAAATACATACTCCTTGGAAATATAACATCTTGAAAAGTTCAGATAAACCCATGGATCTATACTTGGAATATTAAAGAAAACTGGGGGGTGCTTGGGGATACAGAGTAGGGTCCTAATAAATATTTGTATTCATTTGGGAATAAAGGGTTTAGGGGATGCTCCTTTGAGGTGCTAACTCCTGCTGTGCTTGGCTGCATCTTGTGTGTTGAAATAACATCTAGGCTCTTCCCTGCAGTTCTCACTTTGGTAGAACTAGTCAAAGTCCTTTGGGAAATAGTTAATAGATCTTGTTCCCCTGGCCATGCAATTCTTTCCCACTCCTGGGCTGGGACCTCAGTGCTTTAGGGATAGTACCAAGTGACAGCTCCCCTTGGAATACATTATGGGGAAGGAAATGGGTTCTTAAAGTGCTTTATGAGGGACAGGGAGTGGGATTCCCTCACCTGGGAAAGAAAGTTGGAAAAAACCTTCTCTTGATTGCTGCCTAAGGCTGTGACAAATACAAGCAATGTACCAACAGGTCCTTGTAGATAGTACCTCTCAAGTCACCCAGCAGCTCAGTAGCAAGACCTGCAATGTTCCCAATGTAACTATGGTAATTAAGCTCTGCTACTGGGGTCTGGTTCTGCACTAGGGACTCAGCGGGCCAGGGAAAACCAATAGCAAAACTCATGGGGGTGGGGGTAGGGGAGGGAGAGAATATGCAACAAACACAAAACAGACCTCCCACACAAGATGAGCCTACAATTCTAATTCTAAATTGTAAAACACTGGGTGGGGTGGGGGGAGGGGGAACTATTGCTTAGGCAGAAGGAGAAAGGAAGGAAGGAAGGAAGGAAGGAAGGAAGGAAGGAAGGAAGGAAGGAAGGAAGGAAAGGAAGGAAAGGAAGGAAGGAAGGAAGGGAAGAAGGAAGGAGAAGAGAAGAGAAGAGAAGAGAAGAGAAGAGAACATAGCCATAGTCAACAATAAGGAGATGAATTCACTTCCGACTACAAAATATAAGAACAAAAGGTAATATTTTCAAAATATTTGTGATAAAGATCCTCAAAGGGCTGAAGAAAGGAATATAATCCATAAAAAAGAATAGGAAATAGTGAAATAAAAAGTTAGCAGAAATAAAACAAGAACATAGGATATAAAAAGAACCAATTGGATATCAAGAAATATATAGTTTTGAATTTCTTAATTAAACCTCAATAGAAGGGATAGACTTGATACTGGACATAACTGAAGAAAGAATTTATGAATTAGAAAACACTACTGTGGAGTTCATCAGAAACCAAACCCAGAGTGAGAAATTAAAATATATGGAAAAGCAGTTAAGTAACACAGAACAAGTCAAAAGGCTCCAATGTATGTCGATCAGAGCACCAGAAGAGGAGAATAGAAGGACTGAATGAGAAGCAATATTTGATAAGATAGTGATTGCACCTTTTCCCATAACTGAATGAAGGCATGAGTTCTGGGATCGAGCAAAGCACCAGGAGTGACAAAAATAAATCAACCTGAGACATATTGTAGTGCAACTTCAGAATCTCAAGAACACAGGCAAACTCTTAAAAATTCCACAGAGAAAAGACTAATTACCTACAAAGGAACAACTAGCCTATGACAAACTTCTCATCAGCAAAAATAGCTGCCAAAGACAATGAAGAAATAGCTTGAAAATGCTGAGGAAGTATGCTGTCTACCTAGAAGTCTATGCTCAGCCAACCTAGCTCTTATGAGTGAAAATGATATAAAGGCATTTTAAAATATACAAAAAGAAGAAAGTTTAGTACACACTAATGCTTGCTCAAAAAAATAATAAAAGATGAATTCCTCCAGAAGAAAAGTAAACATCGAGGTGAAAAAATGGCATTCAAAAAGAAAAAAGACGAAGCTTACAAATTGGTGAACTGTGTGGTTGCAAATTTATATGACCATTGGTTGTTTAAAAACACAAAACAAAACCAAAACTTTTGCGTAACAACAAAAAGTACAGGGAGCACCATTTTTACTTCTTTTCATCTGATTGTTGCTAGGTAGGAAGTAACCCCAGTATTTCCAGATGACTAGTCTTTTAAGACAAGCCACAAAGCCAGAACTTTCATGTTAAATCTCCTGACTTTTAAGAGTTTACAACAAATTCAGAAATTTTTAGCATGCCAAGCAAACTCTTCAACATTGTAAATCAAATAAGATTTCAGCTGGACACTCAGCCCGTACTGGTGACCTCGGGTACAGACAATACTTAGATCTCCCTTGGCTCTCTGATCTCTGTCACATGAGTAGGGAAGCCTTCTTAGAAGAGGTGGTACCTGGACTGGGAATTGAAGAAAGGATTGGAAATTAAGTAAGTGAAGAGGGCACTTGAGACCTAGAGGTAGGAAAGCACCTTCAGTGGCTGGAGAAATAAAGAATTTAGTAAGAGTTAGGTTTGGAAGGAGGTGAGGATGGTTGAGGCCAGAGGTATTTGGATATTGTCCTGTATCCTTGCATCCTCCTTAAGATCTGAAAGATGGTCTATTTTGAGTCACATTGTCTAGTGTCTTACATCATTCCCCAGGGAGGGCGGTGGTGAATAAATGAACACTACTTGGTGATGAGAGTGAGAATGCCAAAGAAAAAGGCAAGAAGAAGAAACCCAGGGACATTTGAGGGAATGTGTGGTGTGATGGGATGCTTCCCAAGTAGCTACGTAATGTGTCAGCCAGCCCTTTAATTAGAAACAGTAATCTTGAAAGCATGGCTGCTGTGTAGCAATTCACGTGGATTTCTCAATAGCTCGAGTCTCCAGCTCTGAATTTTTCTAAATGGCAGTGTTGAAATGCCCTGAACCAGTGTAGCTTCTTTGAAATGAAATCAGATAAATAAATGGAGGGGACATGGGTAGAAGAGGTGGAGGGGAGCTGGGTCATGAGTAGGAGACCCAGGTTCTTGTTCTGTCCTTGCTATCAGCTCCTTCAGAGGAGATCCCGTCTTACAGGGGTTAAGATTCTCATGAGCATGTCAGGCCATGGCAGTCCTTGAAATTGGCCTTCAAATGTAATGTACATGATTGAGAATATACAACACTACACAGTAATATGTATATATGCATAATGTATATAGTAAAATGCCATGAGGAGAGTGCATATAACAAGATAATTTCTTATGGAGAAAATTTTTATCACTTTCTTTTGCTACATGTATATTTTGATTTTGTAAAAATCAAATGCCCATATGTCACAACTGGATTGTATGACTTCGAACATAAAAAAAATTATCCCTTTGGGCCTCGGTAAAATAAAACGATTGGCCTAGATAATTTATAGGCCCTCACCCAGCTCGGAATCATTGACTCTTTCTTTGACATAATAATTGAGTGATGCAGGAAGCAGAGTTTAATGTTAAGAACACAGGTTTTGTGTCTAGAGGACTAGGTTTTCATACTGACTTTACACCTGCTTAAGTGTGCGACTCTGGGAAGGTGCGCCTTGGTTGTTTTCTTTTTAAATCTGTAATGGGGATAATAGTATCTGCCTCATAGGGATGCTGTGAGGATTAAATGATCCTTGTAAAATGCTTAGAACAAGGCCTGGCACATAGTATTTGTTCAATAAATGTTACTTGTTATTATTATTATGATTATTATATTGCCATTATTTGTAAAACACAGTGCTAAGTGATATTGGAATACAAAAGGGGTCACCATAATTGAAATGGATTTTTAAGAAATGACTACCCTCACTCTAATCAGGACTTACTCATTCTGGCTGACGTATATAGGATTTATTTTAAGGATTTAATAGACATTGTCAGGGCTGTCGCAGGTTGGGTTCCTTGAGAAACAAGTGCTGAGATAGAATTTAAGATGTGGGGCATTTATTGGATAGTTCGATTGAGATTTGCTATGGAAATAAAGCAAAGGCAGTGTTGACTTGGGTTAGAAGGAGCAGTTGAGCTCTGATGCAGTCCCAGTGAAGGCTCAGCTGACTCCATGGGATACTCTGGAACTTAGAAGTGGTCTTTCAGAGTTGTCCTGAGATGGAGCAAGGAGCCTAGGACTTTATGCCCCTATGCTGATCAGTCACAGATGTGGGCTACCTCTGGAAGGCAGCGTGATCTAGTGCAAGGCAGTTTTCTTCGGTCTTCATTACAAGACTGACAGCCGAGAGGAGTCTTTTAGCAGCACCCCCAGAGCTGAGGGAATGGAGTCTTCATCAGTGTACCTACCACCATGCCCAGGGACTGAGAGCAAAGTTAAGCCAATTTTGCCAGGGTTGGAACTAGAAGGTTAGGAATGGAGACCACTCTGTTCATATCTCTGGGTTTGTGTGGGATTTGTCTCTGTTTCTCTCTGCTTCATTCTCCCACCTCTCTCTCTCTAAACACCAGCTTCTTCCACCTACTCACTTTGCACATGGCCCAAGATGGCCACCAGCCCAGAGGCTGCACAGCCCAGTGCCCATCATGATTGGTCTTAACCCTTCTGTCTTACTTCATATGTTAGAGAGAGAGAGAGAGAGAGAGAGAGAGACAGAGAGAGAGACAGAGAGAGAGACAGAGAGACAGAGACAGATACTGACTGGGTGGCTTCAACGAGACTATGAGTGAACACCCTCTCCCCACCTCCAGCTTGGATTGCTGTCCACTCCCAGTCTAGTCACTGGGGGTGGGGGACTGAATCATGTTGTATCTCCACTTTCTAGGGGTTATGGCCAGGTCAGGCACCGTAAATATGTTTATAGGACACTTAATATGGATTTATTGAGCACCTCTGATGTGCCAGGCAGTATTCGAGGTATAGGAGATATACTTCAGTGAATCCAACAGGCAATGGTCCCTGCCCTCAGAGAGAGCATATTCTATCTGGGGAGACTGACTGTGAAGAAATAAGACCCAATCAAGGCAGAGGAGGGTGATCTAGAATAGCATTTTCTTAGGGTACGTTGCAAAGATGTGGGAGAAGAGTGGGAAGAGTGCTTCCCAGATCCTGGTTCCAGCATTGTCTTCTCTCTCCCTTGCAGCTACAAGAGTCCTCCCAGCGACACCCCCGCCCCTTTGCTTCCTTCTCCTTATTTCCCAACCTGTCCTGTCTTTCAAGAACAGCAACATCTTTCCTTACCTTTGCTCTCCCTTGAGCTCCTTGCTGGCGGCCCTCAGACAATTTAATCCCACCATATCTGACAGCCACCTCCCTCTTTCCTGTTGCAGTAGATTTCACAGTCATCCTCACAGATGTGGAACCTGAGGATGACCCACGACACTGTTCTTTCCATCCAGCCAGTTGTTAAGTCGTTTGGAGTCTGTTTCTCACATCTGTCTCCTCTTCCATGACCACTTCTGGCAGGATCTCCGTAATTGCTCCTCTTGGCTTGTTTCTCCTTTCCAACCCATCTCATTAACTGGACAGATTAATACCCCTGAAATGCATCCCTGATGTCACATTCTTTGACTCAATATTATCTTCTGAATAAAGTTCAGCTTCCTTCTCTTGGACTCTTAGAACTTCCTTGAACTGGCTCCAACTTGCCTTTCTAGCTGACCTTCCACCTTTTCCACATTGTGGATGGCTGTACTCCAGGCAACCGGAATGAATCCCCAGGTAGATTCCAGGCTTCCTACCTCCATGTCTTTTTGGGTAGTTCCTTCCCCCTGAAGACTATTTCCCTAATCTCCTCAGTCTTCGACTCATATTTCTTTCTAGAAGCCTTTCCTGATTCACTCAGCCAGATATGGCTCATTTTGCCTTCATCTGAACTCCTTAAACTCCATCTGAATCTTGCTGCCACCCCTTACCACTTGTTAACCACATGGCAGGCCATTCCATACATATTTTATCTGCCCTACTCAGTGGCTGAGCCAAATGGTGGCGGCTTGAGGTGACTTCCCAAAGCCACCCCAGTTAAATACATACATTAAGCAAAAATAGGGTCTCAACTATTCTTAACCAGCTTCAAGACAATTTCCCCAATGTTAATTTCTAACAAATTGCCTTTATAGAAAGTCTAAAGTTGCCCCAGTTTCTTCTGTATTGGAGGTCTTAGAGGACAGGATGGAAGTTCAGTCATCTTTCAGTCCTCCATGGACCTGTAGTCAGGGGCTTGCGGAATGTGGCCAGTTAGGGAGTACTTGCCGTTTGAACCATGAATGGATGAATAAATGAACACTACTCTTTCACTTTTTTCTCCATAGAGGTGAATATACTTCCCCCTTCCTCTCCCTCCCCAATTGGCTGCTTCAGAACAGTGCTGTTGATTCCAGCGGTAAGGTTTCATTTCCTGACTCAGGTCCCCTGTGAAAAACAGCAAAGAACCTGCAACTTGAGGCAGGTAGTAAACAAATGTCCCTTACAGTCGAAATGGAAGAACTCCTGCTGCCCACAGAAGGCTGTCCTCAGGCGCTGCCTGCTTTGTGGGTGCACTGGAAATGTTCTGTGGCCTTTGCCTTCATTTCTCTATCAGTGCAAAAAAAAAGTGTCCTGTTTCCTCTTCTAGATTTCACTTAGCCTTAAAAATAAATATGGAAAAAGTACCTGGAGTGATAATTGAGTCCTCCTTGTTCTGGTCTCTCTGAACCCTCATTTCCTGTCCCACCTTCTTACTTCTGAGCTACAAACAGCCAGTTCTGTACCTCAGCAGGCCTTAGCCAGGCGTGTTGTCTGCTGGGAACATTCTCCCTGACACCCCCTTCCTTGCCCCACAGGCTTCTCTTCAGCCTTTAGATTATTGCTTAGATGTAATTGTTTCTAGGAAGCCACCTCCCCACTCACCCTCATCTCAGTCAGGTTACCTGCCCTGTGTGACCTCACTGTATCCTGTACTTGCCCTACCCCTACTCCTACCCCTACCCCAGTGTTCATCTCACTTGTCAATCTGTCTCCTGGTCTGCACACTCTGCGAAGGCAGGGCAGTCTGTCTTGCTCACCACTGTATCCCCAGTGTCTAAAATAGTGTCAGACACATTGTAGGCACTGAAAAAAATACATTGAATGAATGGATGGAGGCACAAATGGATGGAGGAGTGGATGAATGCATGACAATAGGTGCTATGTATCTGTTAGCTAGTACCATAGAATTGTGCATGATGAACGACCACATAACCTCAGTGGCATTCAGTAACAAGCGTTAATTACTCATGCATCTGGAGTTATGTGGAGGTCAGCTAGGCAGCTTTGTTGATCTTGGCTGGGCTCATTCACATATCTGTGGTTGGCTGTTTTTGGCTGGGGCGACTAGGCCAAGGAGGGCAATGCAGCTGCACTACTTGTATCTCTTATCCTAGCCCAAGCATGTGTTCCTAGTGATGGCAAGGGTGTAAGAGCAAGTGGAAATACTCAAGGCCTCTTGGGGAACATGCTAGAACTGGTGCATTACATTCTCTTGGCCAAAGCAAGTCATTAGTCAGCTCAGATTCAAGGGGTCGGGAAACAGATTTCACCTCTTTAGTGAGAGAGGAACTGTAAAGTCACAAGGCAAAGGCTGTGGGTACAAGGAGGGATTGAAGAAGTTTGGGGCCCTTAATGCAGTTAATCCGCCACACTGGGCATCAAAAATCCTGGGTTGTAGTTCATAACTAACTATGAACTATGGCCTTGGGGGAACTTATACATGTCATGTAGGTTCATGAGCTTTAGTTTCCTCACCTGGAAAATGGGAATGATGGTTTTTATCCTGCCCATCTTACATAATTACAAGAAATTTATTCATTCTTTCTTCAGCCCACGCTCGGAGTTTGGGAAGATATATAAACTGCAGAATGCTGTGATGTGGGAGGCAGGATTGCTCTTCCATGGGCACTCGCCCAATAGAACTGGCAGAGTGTGAGGCAGCGGGGAGCGGGGGCAGGGTGAGACCAGGGACCTGCCTGCTGGCCCTGCGTCCTAGTTTTCCGACATCTAATCTTCTCCATTGTGAACTGGAAGATGTTGTGGTGTCTAATAAATAATGGATGTAAATGGGTTTTGAAAAGCACCAAGGATTATGTGGTTGTAAGGTATTATTAGATACGAGACCACTTTTGCCAAAGTAGCTGTTTGACAAGTCTGGCTTTACCCCATCGCACTTCCTCTGCCTCCCGAGGAGATGAGATAGTTGGGAGTAAATCGTTCTGTAAAGATATTTCCTTAGTCCAAGAAAATGACAAGCGAGACTTACTAGGTGCTCTTTTTCTGCATGAACACTGAGAAGCTCTGCCTGCAAAATTGTGGGTGATTTTACCCCAGGTTTCTCTGCCTGTTGTCTGCCGAGGATAGAGAAATGCTAGGGTTGGTGCTTTCCCTGGGGTGGTTTCTGTTTTCAGTCTTATTTGGTCATCTCCTCAGATAAAAATCTGTGTCTCTGGAGGAGTAGCAGGCATCTTAATGTTTCTGAAATGCTGATGGGAGTTTCACCTGGACACTTGAGCTAAACGGGATCTGAGGGCATTTCTCCAAGTGGCTAATGGCCCCTCTGGCTCTGGAGACAGTCACAGGGGTGGAAGGTGGGGCCGGAGGTCTTTTATTCCCAAACTTGGAAAGAAGAGTTCTGAAAGACAGGTCTCGCAGGATGGGGAGGGAGAGGTCAGAGAATGGTAATACATTCTCGGGATCTGGGGGAACTTATTATACACGTCAGCTGAGCCTGCTCGAACTCTGGCTTGCACCATGTCATCTGTTTTTGTCGCTCCAGTGCAGGCCACATTCTTTTCTTTCTGAGACCTCACATCTCTCCCAAGACCGTCACTCTGGCTGGCTGGCTGTGTGGAAACACCTGGCTCAGAGCGTGTCCAATTCCCGAAGCGCGAAAGGAAGCGCTCAGATGCTTCTCGCTGACAGCACATTGTTATTTTTCTCTTCCCTCTCTCATGAATCATTGTGCCTGGAATCTTCCCAGGAAAGGTTCATCTGGCTAATGATTCTGTCCTCAGAACTGGGGACTCTGGCACGCTGGTGAGTGACAAGCCAAGGAGGGAAAAGCCTTATCAGGCTCACATAATCCTGGGCTCAGGTTTTGGCGGCAGCACATGCCAGCTGATTGGCCTTGAGAGCTCATCAAATGAGCCTCAGTTTCCTCATTTACAAGCTCATCTAGGTTTGTGGTCAGCATTAAGTGAGATCAGATGTGCCAGGCTGCTGTGCACAGATGGGCTTTTGAATCTGATTCAAACTGACCTACCCTTGATCCCTTGCCCCATTCCTCAAGTAGCTGCTGTGACCCCATGTTCATGTCCTCTATGGAAGGGGAAATCCAGACAGAGGCCCAGCAGTGTCCGACTTCCAGAAGGTATCTCGCATGTTCCATGAACATGTCTGCTTGTGCTGTCATTGACATCTGCTTCCATCCAGACACCCAAGAGTGAAGCATTGTCCCCTGGACTCTGCTAGGGGAACCCTCACGGGATTCTCACTTTGTTCCAGGACCTGGTCCTGGTGCTTTCCAAACTGCATCCCTTCAGATGCCACTGTGTTCCCTGTGGTCTGCGTTGCCCCAGAGCCATCCCTGTTCTAAGCCAAAGTGTGAAAGAAGTCTTTTTCCTCCCACTCTGTCAATCTTTGTCACAAAATCTCACGGCGTCTCCTGTGGCACCTCTTAATGGGGCCTTAAAGTATGAGTATGAGTTTACCAGGTGAGAGGTAGATGTAACATTTAGATTTTACTTAGACGTTACCTCTTCGCCCAGACTAACTTCTTTTCATATGTTTATGAAATCAGTTATACAAATAGATGCTAGGGGTGTCTGTTCTACTCCTCTAATCTCAGTTTAGGCTGGAACTGCCTGCACTGTAACAGCAGCAGTAGAAGCACCTCACATCACTGCCTTTATCACTACCAACCACAGGTGGAGCAGAACTCTAAGCTGGACACTGTAAAGCCTATGTGTGTGGCCTCTGCTACTAGAGACTTAGTATTTGAAATTGGCCTTGTGATCACATGCACGAGGCTCTTATAAAAGTTAGTAAACCAGGATTTGTCATCACATGAAACGCCTGCGTTAGGGAAGGAACTTAGTAAATGTCTTTCAGTTGATTCTCCCTGTCCCTGACTGTAGAATCACAGTAGCCTCCTGACTTGTCTCCTTATCTCGTCTCCTCTACTGACAATTCACCTGTCCATGCTGCCACCAGGGTTTTCTATAACACTGACTGAGGGGTAAAGTCTAAGCCCCTGAATGGTCTTTGAGGCTTCAAATAACCCTTTCTACCTGAGTTTCTCCTGCATCCCACTAAACTTCATTTGTAGCTTTTTCCAGTCCCCGAACATGCCGTGTGCTGACAGACCTCAGAGCATTTGCCCACTCGCTTATTCCTGCTGCTTTCTCTGCTTTCCCTCACCTGGCAAACTCCTGTCCAGCCTTCAAGGCCAGGCTCAAACGCCACGTGAAGCCTCTCTGATCACTTTTGCCTACATCATGTCTCCCGCAGACATCCCTACTTCCTTCTTAGTGTGTGCATAAACACTCTTGTGCATACCTCTGTTGTAGATTATTGTAGTGTTGTAACTTTTTTGTATGTGTTGGCCTTTGCTGAATTCCTCCAGGGCAGGTCCTGTGTCATCATCATAGCTGAATCCTCTTGTCCTCAAACAGAGCTTGGCAAGTGCTACTGTTGAATGAATGTGTAAATGAATGTTGAACATGGAAATAGGAAGTTGGATATAAATTGAGTCATCCATGCCTTAGGAAGAAGGGGAGATTTTGTGTATTTGAGTGAAACATTTATATAAAACTTATATAAGCTTTAGCTTATATAAGATGGAGAGAAAGGAAAGTACCCGTGAGATTTTATATAAGATGGAGAGAAAAAAAAGTATCCATGAGCTTTCTAGGATTAGGTAGAAACAAGAAAAATTTTATCTCCCTTTTCAGCATTCTAGAAAGGTTTGCTAGAGTTGAAGATAAAGCTATTGACTTAGAGAAGAAAGAAAGAATACACGGGTATGAATAAGAATGATTTTTCAGATTTAAACATGTATAATGCATATGTAACATTTATTGAGTACTCAGAGGCTGTGCCAACCACTCTACATGCATAATTTCATGTAATATTCTTAACAGCACCACAAGGTAATTATTCATTTTCTCTAAACCCTACATCTGAAGATAAATAGGAAGTAGATAGGCTAGGAAGGAGAAGTGGAGAGAAGAGCATTTTAAGCAGAAGAATAGCAAGTGTGAAGGCCTTGAGGCAGGAAAGAACTTGGCTGCAGGTCTAGAAGGCAGTGAACAAGGAACAAATGGAACCAGGTGAGGCCATAAAGAGACCACACCATGTAGAGGCTTATAGCTTACATTAAGGCTTGGTATATTATCCTAAAATGCACGTTAAACTTTTGGTCTCTATCCTAAAAGGGAGGACAATCCACTAAAGGATTTTAAACTGGAGGTGGAGAGTGAGGGGTGACAGGGAATTGTAGGTGGTGGCATGAATTAGATTTTTTACTTTCCAAAGAAGAATTGGTTTGGAAATATTGGAAGGGGGATACAGAAGTGATGTGGATGCTGGTTTAGGAGGCTTTTGCAGTTGTGCAGGTCAGAGATGATGGGGACTTTCACTAGGGTGGTAGTAGTGGAGACAGAGAGAGAGATGTGGATTTAGAAATGTTGGAGCAGAATGGATAGGACTTGGTGATGGATGGGCTGGAGGTGTGGGGAGAGGTAAGGTGATGGCTAGTTTGTAGCCTGAGAAAGTGGGGGAATAGAGGTGCCATTTTCTCACATAGGGGATAACTGCGGGGTAAGTTTCAGGGTGCAAATGGGGCATCTCATGAATCTCCCTGGGAAGAAATGCTGTCTTTGCTTATCACTAAGGTCTCTAGAATTTTGAAAAGTAGAATGTGGGCCAGGACACCACCCTCCCTAATGGTACTTGTAGGTCCATTATGTCCCTTTCCTATGGGGCATGGTGGGCTCAGAGTCTTGTAATGATCTTAGTTTTTCCCAGAGTTCTTCAATCTTTCAAAAGACAGGCACTGGAAAGAAATCAGCATTGGAGGCATCTGTCTCTGCTATATTTCCTGTTGATATTTATATATTTCCTACCATGAAGTACTTTCAGGATCCAAAAGGCTTGGTCCTTGAAACTTGAATGCAAAATTAGATGGCGTTTTATACATTCCTTTCCCCGATAAGCTGACCCACAGCAGCGGGGAGAATGTAAGTGAATTGAAAAAATGGGACCAGGCGGTGCTTTGGTGCTTCGGAAGTTGGAATCTGTTATTGTTGTGTTCTTGCCAGAGCAGCCTGCATCAGGTATCCCCCCTCAGTGCTAGGGAGAAACTATTTGAGGCCAAGGGAAGAGGAAGGGGAAGGACTGAGGGCTGGGGTTTATCTTCATGTGATTAGTACAAGTGGTAGGCACTTTGGCTGTGAGGTGATTCCTGTGAGACTATTGAGCATACGACCCTATTTATGCCCAAATGGGGGCACAGAGGTGTGTTCAACTAAGAAATTGCCCACTTGGTTGACATCTAATAAGCTCTTAATGCTGAAACAGACCTTAATCCAACAATCCCACTTTCTGCAGAATTTGAGACCCAGAGCTTGTTTCATAGTAGGACCACAAAAGGAAAATACTGACCAACTGACCAAGAATAGTGAAGCTATTTGCCCAAAGTCCCATGAAGAATTATTGCCTGAGCAGGGCACAGGAAGAACCCTCGACACTGTGCTTCCAGTGGCAAGATAATAAACACGAGGTGTTTTTCCTCTTTGGCAATAGGACCCAAGACATGAAATATAAACTTGGCAGAAAGTTCCATATTGCGTTAAAAGGACAGATAGATTTATATTGGGGTAGTAAGTGCTCATTCTGAGCCCAAGCATGAATGATTGGATTCTAGCCTGAGCACTGAAATTCAGTACAATACTAGGAGACAAGTTAGTCTGCTAAGGGAGCTATAAAACCTTTTAGTCTTTGGTTGCTCTTGTGTCAATACTGCAGTCAGTGGATGTGCAAGCAACACTTTGTACTAATTTTCAGTTAATGGACTCTTGTAAAGTAATAATCATACCATGAGGAAGAATCACATCGGTTTGTATAACTTTTTATTGTTTGTAGACTGCTTTCATGTATGTATATGTTTCCTAATTTGGCTTTACCACAATTCTTAGGTAGGTATCATTAATCCCTGTTTAAAGATGAGGTTAATGCCTTGGGGCAGAGCTGGAACTAACCCAGAACTTGTTTTTTCAAGTCCATGTTTGAGTATGAAATAGTGATACTAGACATAGCATGTACATTGTCGGCGTTCAGGCTTGTAACATGTTATTAAGCCATTAAGCAACTATAACGATTTTGTATTTTTTATGAGGCTTTTCCTAAAAGTTTGCTGGACTCAGCATTTGAGAAGGTACTTATCTGGATTTCTTTTCTTATGTCTTGCTGCACTTCGTCTATCCTCAAATGGAGAGTCTCCTGAAGAGTTTATCTTGAAGGTTCATCGATTGACAACAAAAATTGATAACGGCGATTATAAGGAACTTCCTTACAATGAAACTCCTTCAAAAAACTAGGGCCCAAATTTTAACCAGGTTTAAATTTTTGAAAATTTAAACACACATGCGTGCACGCATACTCACACACCTGAAATCAGACCCTTCTTGTTTCTCCTTCTCTCCTTTCCAAAAATCAATTGGCTGGAATTTTCAAAGTTGCCAGGATGAGGTAATGGGCAATAACTCATGTGGCTTTCAGAAACATAAATCACTCCTCCTTTCTATCCGGTGGCAAGCCTTCTGAGTAGTAGCTGCAATGTGCATAAAATATTTGGGCTTCACTGTGGCCTTTGATATTCTTCCATGTGGCATTCTCATCAGAAGGTCAAGGAAATTCATCTTGCATCCTATTACTGTCAGGTGAATGCACACATGGCTGGAGGCACCTTCTCAATAAAGATTAGCAGCTCTTGCCCAGGCTGGTCATTTCAGTGTGAGTTAATGAGGTCAAGGTGGGGACAGCTGTGACAGAGTGGGGGCTTCCCTGCTCTGAGTTTGAATCTAGGGGGACTGGCTAAAGCGACTAGCTAAAGTGACATTTGTGGGGAGGGATTTTTGAAGTTATAAACTAGAGATTTATAGATTGTTTAGAAACAGCATTGATATTAAATAGTGAATTTGAATGTATTTAGTCAAGTCTGTGCTCTCTGTATTATTTTATATCAGGTCTCTAATCACCGTTTTGGTACCTGCCTAACCCCCAGGGATATTTGAGGTTGTTACCACTCTAGGAGTCGTTACCTTACTATGACCCAACCATGGTTTTCTCAGGGCCAACCGATAGTATTTAAAAATTTTTTTTGCCCCTCTCTATATTAGAGGAGTGATGCCTATTGTGTAGAAGATTTGAACAATAGACAACACAATGATTAGTACAGGAGTTGGCAACCTATGGCCCACAGGCCAAATCTGGCCTATTGCCTTTTTTTTTTTTATAAGTAAAGTTTTATTTAAACACAGCCATGTGCATTCATCACCATACTGCCTGTAGCTACTCTTGTGCTACAAGGGGAGAACTGAGTAGTTGGAACAGACTGTATGGCCTGCAAAACCTAAAATATTTACCATCTAGTCCCTTACAAAAAAGTTTGCCAACCTCTGGCTTAACACATAGGTGGTTGGTAAATATTTACTGAAGAAATGAATTAATCTGTATCCCACCACCTAGAGATAACCATAATTAACATTTTGGTGTATATTCCTTGTTTTTTTCTCTGTGTATAAATAGCTATAGTTACATTTTTGGAGGACAAAACCGTACATCCTATTTTTGTAACTCGCTTTTAAACTGTGTGTTATGGGCATTTCCCAAGGTTACATGATTTTTAAACTACATAAAGCATATTGCATGGATGTGCCAGGATATTTAACCAATCCCTTGTTGCTGGATTATGTTATGTTGTGTCCAAGTTTTCACTTTTATGAACAATGCTGTGATAAATATCTCTGCTCAGATCATATGTTGTGTGCATGCGTGTGTATGTGTATGCCTCTAATCCTGGAAGGGGAATTATTCCATGTCAGATTGCTAATTAGATTTTTACCTAGGTATGCCTTATCCTCCCAGTACATTGGGAGTTCCTTGTTGGCAGGGATCCTATTATATACATATTTCCATCTCAGCTCCTCCTGCCTTCTAACAGACATAGTAGGCAGTCAGTAAATGTTTTTGGTGTGTGTGTGGTAGAATGTGCTGTTCCTTTTCTCTGATTGTCCAGATCCTATAAGTCCTGCTTTTCTCTTTCATGAGGCCTCAGCTGATTCTTCAGCACCCATGGTCTCTCATTTTCTATGTCATCTGATTTTCTATGTCATTCACTACTTAGACCATATTCTGTAATTCTTTGAAATAGTGATGTAATGCCCAATGCATTAGTTTCTTTGGCTGCTATCATAAATTACCACACAGCGGGCGACATAAAATAATGCATTAGTTTTCTTACTGTTCTGGAAGTCAGAAGTCAAAGTCAGTTTTGCCAGACCAAAATTAAGATGTTGGCAGGGGCCCACTTTCTCCTTCCAGAGACTCTAGGGGAGGATCCATTGCTTGTCTCTTCCAACTTCTGGTGGCTGTTGGCATTCCCTGGCTTGTGGCCACATCGCTCTAGTCTCTGCTTTTGTGGTCACGTTGCCTCCTTTCTTCTGTCTGTGTCAATCTCCTTCTTTCTCTCTCTTTAAGGGCACTTGTGATTGCACTTAGGGTCCATCTGGATAGTTTAGAATAATTTTATCTCAAGTTCTTTAACTTAATTACATCTGCACAATCTTTGTCTTCCATTTAAGGTAAAATTTACAGGTTCCAGGGATTAAGAGCTGAATATCTTTTGGGGGTCATTCAGCCTACCACATACTTCATTTCATTTAAAAATATTTGTGAAGAACCAACTTGGTGGCAGGCACTGGCACTGTGCTAGCTGCCTTTCATCACAACAGGGCAGAGAGGACTTTACATAAAGAACTGTAATCAGAATAGCTGAGCACTGGCCAAGCAGCTGGGAGACTCAGGTTCTGGTACCAGGGTAATGCTCTCTATTCCTCAGTTTCCCTTTTTGTGAATTAAAGGGTTGGAGCAACCACCATTTCCTGAAGTGAAGGATAGAGCATCACTGTTGGGGTGTGTGTGTGTATAATGATTTTAGGTAGTTCATAGAGACAACTAAATAGCATCGACTCACAGAAATAGAGTTATTTCCTATTTAATCCTCCTTTAACCCTTCTGATTATCTTAAGGAGAAAGGCATCATTAGGTGCTGGTGTGCTTTCAACACTCCCTCTACTCCTTCCTCTTTTTTTTTTTTTTTTTTTAAAGGGACAACATTTATTCGTTTTCCAAATGTTACAGTAAAACCTGGTTTTAGCAGTGAGGAAAAAAAAAGTACAAATGTGAAGTTTGGCCATTAAAAGTTATTTACAACAATGAGAGGGAGAAAAAAGACAAGTTGTTTCACACTACAGACCTCCCACTACCCCAAAGCCTAATAGTTGCTTACCAAGTCAAAAAAATACAGACATAGTTGATTCACAAGCTGGATGTTTGAACTTGAGTAGGACCTTTATAAAAATGACAGGGGCACTGTCCTCCCCCAGCCCAGGTGCCACTGGGCACAGCACAAGAGACTAAAAACTCTACAGAGGGAAGGCTGGACACTCAAGGTTTGGGAGTATAAGCACCCCGCATCTGGCTCAGGGATCTGAGAAGTAAACTAAACCTACTTGGAAAAGAATTGGGGGAGAAAACCAGCAATTGCCTTCTGCAAGGGTGGGGATAGGGAAAGAGGTAGGGCCAGGGACAGGAGCATTTCATATCACTAACCTAACTTGGGAAATTGCAAGGGACCATCTTCAACTGGCCTTGAGAGGAAGACCAGGTGAATGACGGGAGAATCCATAGGCGGGAAAGGAGAGGAGGGAAGGGAATGTGGCTGAGAGGGGGCAACAGCCCCTTCCCTTTCTGGGCACAGGAAGGCAGCCAGGGCACCATGTCCAGGCAGTGACCTCACAAGGACAGCACAGTTTTTGCAACTTAAGAGATCCCCCACCCAGCTAGCTACTCATTCTGCTGGCCCGCGTAGGGCCACTCTCCACCCTGAGGGAGTGGACAGCTCTGCAGCCTGGGTCCCTGCCTCTTCTTCTGTGTCTCCTCCCCTGGAGGCAGCACTAGCCTCTGTCCCCTTGGCCTGGGGCTCCTGGCTCTCAGAGATGGCAGCCTTCCCTTCCTGGACAGGGCCTTCCTCCTGCAGGCACCGATCTCTCCCTGCTCCTGCTCTTCCTCTGTGGGTGAGGAGGCAGTTGAATCACCCCCACCCTCCTTCCAATTTCTCTTGAAGGACAGGCCACTCATTTTGAAAGCCTTCTTGAATGAGAATTTCTTCTTCTTGGAGGTCTCCTTGGTGGGGGTGTCTCCCTTGGCCCCAGTGCCTGGGCTAGTGGGTGCTGGCGGCATGGCATCGCCAGTGGCCCGGCTGCCTCCTCTGTTTCATTCACAGGGGTGAGGGGAGGGGGTTGAGGGGGTCGACCTCCCTGCACCCTTGGGGGATAAGTCTCTATTCTTTTTCACGTGGCCATTCCTGTGCGTTGGCTTTGGGGGTGGGGAGGGAGGGGCGGGAAGTGCCTGCTGCCTCTTCAGAGGTCAAATCGCCCCGGGGAGGCTTGGAGCTCTGGCGCGCATGATGCTGGCAGGGACTGCTGGGGGCCGCCCGGAGCCGCCTCCGGCTTGTGCCGCAGGGGGATAGTTCGGGGTTAGCTCGGCGGGTGGAGGGGTGAGGCGCGCGCCTGAAGGGGAAGGGTATGGGGGAAACCGAGCAACGGAGCTGTATCCCTGCTCTGCGCGGGATCCCCTAGCTGTGCCCACCACCGCTCTGCTCCTCGCCGGAATGCTCCCAAACGCCTTTTATCAAAAATAAAACAGGTCTCAGGTTACAGAATCTAGGTAGACTTAATAATATTAGTTTGGGTTCATTGTATTTATTTTTATACTTACCTTCCATTAACGGCAAATGATTCAGATTTTTCCATTTGGCAATACTATGAAGCATCTCACGTAAAAAGTGAGGTGATTTAAAGAAATATATTAAATAAATATAGTCCTGGTGGTTTTGTGATAATGGCTCTGAAGTTTGGAAATTCTTTAGATGTTTCTAGGCTGGTCCCCAGTTCTCTGATCTATTTTAGTTCTAGGAGCTGGGTAGGATTGAAATAAGCATCGTCCTCAGAGGACGCAGCTGGAAATTCAGCATTTATGAATCCTGATCTCTTCCCGTTTAAGTGCGTCTGATCCTTCAGGGACCATTGGGCAGCAAAACCATGAATATTAATCTCATGTCGAAATTGATCACGGCCCGTTTTAACGCAGAGCTTCTGGTAGGAGGAGGAGGGGGCGTGGCCTTCTTCTGACCAAATATCTGGAGAATGGGGAGGCAACTCTGTCTGACTTCTTCGTGATAGGGAATGGCTGTTATTTGGACACGGCACAGAAGGTATGGGGAAATCCTCTCTCCCACCCACTCTGCGTCCCACTTTCTGCTGGAGAGAACTGGTTTAGCAATCCCGGTGTAGTGCTCAGAGGACTGCAGAGCTGAGTCTTTGCTTTAGGACGGTGGTGGGAAGTGAGAATCTCTTGTCTCCTATCTCTTCAGCCGTGAATGTATATCCAATGCTAATTCCCTGGTGTGTTTGGAATTTCCTCTTAGAGAAAGATTTTCCTGGTTGACGGATAGCACCATTATCATCGTTATTAAATAACTCTTATTTTTTCAAAACATTAGCCCATCGACTGGGGGAAGGAATGGTGGTGAGAAGTGAAGGAGACATGCCAGTCATTTTACTCAGCTTCTTCCTACCACATATAGTCCCCCACCCTCCAAGAAAGCTAGAAGCAGGTATAATTGAAATCTCAGGAGTTGATGTGCTTTAATTATCTGTGCTAAGCCTGTCCTTTGCTACCCTGAATAATTGCAAGATGGCTAAAGACAGAGTGTAAAATCTTGGCTAACTTGGTATAGTACATATGGTAAGGAAACATCCCTGGCAAGAGGTACAAAATTTGGAAACAAAAGACTCTTTAGTGTTTAGGTGAAATTAGGAAAGCCACTTTACCTTTCTGTACCTCAGTCTCCTCTTCTGCAAAGTGGGATAACAGTAGTAGCTTCTCCGAAAGCTATAGCATAATATTCACTGCTTTGCTTAACAAGGAGGCAATTCATGGGAAGCTTCGGTGCCATAATTGTGTACTGTTATTCCCTCCATTTTGCTGATGAGAATGCCAAGGCCCAGAGAGGTTACCGACTTGCTAAAGGTCACACAGCTAACAAGCTTCAAGCCCAGGCTCTGAGCTCAGCAAGTCTGATTCCAGACCCAGCTCTTGGTACTGCATCACCCAGCTACCCATTTGACAGTCCCATTCTGGGACTTATTCCCTTCGGTCAATGGGATCAGAGCTAAACCAGGGCAGTGCCTGGTAGGGTCAGGCCAGCTGGAGTTGGAATCCTGTGATTCAGGTAGATCCTTTCCCTTCTCTTGGGTCTTAGTTTCCTCATCTGTAAAATAGTGTGATACCCAGTTCCTCCCTACCCGCCTCTTCTGAGGTCAGAAGCAGTGATGGATGTGAATGGGCTTGGTCAAGATTAATAAAGGACTGATGTCACTGGTAAGGATCCTTGTACTAACAAGGGAGACAATACTAGTTAACAGGAAGCACTGGCGTCTGCAGAAGGGACACTCCCTGGAGCTTGCTCTCAGTTACCAGGCTGGCTCCACCTGGCCTGCAGGCAGCAGAGAGGGTGGTCATGGTTGCTGGGGAAACGGCCACAGCGCTAGATCTGGCCTGGCAGCTGGTGCCCTCTGGCAGAATGGGAGCCCAAACTCCCTTGGAGGCACAGGACCCCCACAGCAAGCCAACTTTCCACACACTGAGGGCTGGGAAAATGGGCAGGGATGCTGAGCCTTTTTTGCATGGCTGGGAGAAGGACTGAAACTTGGGCACAGACTTGCAAGAAGGCTGGAGAAAGAGGAGGGAACCCTGCGTGGAGAGGGGAGGCCAGGGTAATGGTCTAGAGTAATACAGCCCTCCTTGCAAAGTTGTGGACCAAGGGGGCGAGATGGACCTGGGAAACACCTAGCTCAGTGCCCAGCGTGCCCTATGCTCACTCTGCATGGCTAACAGCAGCAGTGATGTCTCATTTCTGCCATTTATTGCTTGTCTACTATGGCACCAAACATCATGCCAGACGCTTGATATGCACACCATCTCTCTTTTGACAAACGCATGAGGAAGGTATTACTATTCTCCATTTTACAGATGACAAAACAGATTCTGAGAGCTGAAGTGACTTTTACAAAGTGAAGAAAACCAGGGCAAGAGCCCAGGCTGGCTGTCTCCGCAGCCTCTGAGTGTGTGCCACCTTTCCACAGAGGCAGTTTGCTGAGGGTCTCCTAGGTGTCTGGCACATTACATGCGTTATTGCTAGTCTGATCCATGCAGCAATCCTGCAGGATGGGCATGGTTACCTGCCTTTTACAGATGAGAAAACAGCTCAGAGAAAACAACTTGCCTGCCTAAGACCTCACTTGTCAGAGACAATATTTTACCTCATGACAGTGGCTAGAGTCCAGGCTCTATTCATTCTGCCACACCACCTCTCTCTCCTAAGGCTGGAGTTGGACAACAATCTTCAGGATGCTGGGCATTGGGTTGGTGGCAATGAGAGTGAGTCTCCATCATTATGCTGTCCTGAGTGCCTCATAGATCCTGTTATGCTGCTTTTATTGGAGGGGTTGGATGCACATTCTTAGTAATAAAACATGAGTGTCATCTCTGCCTCAAATGGACCTTATTTTCCATTTGATGAGATGGAAAATGGCCCCAAGAAACAATAACAATAAGTGATAATTATAGCTAACCTATATTAAGCTTCTAATACAGTGCTGTCCAATAGAAGTTTCGGCAGTGATAGAAATATTCTCCATTGTCCAATATGGTAGCCATCAGCCACCTGTACTTTTGAGCACTTAAAATGTGGCAAGTGCGACTGAGGAATGCATTTTTAATTTTAATCAAATTTAAATAGTATGTGTATTGGACAGTGCCTTGCTAAAATAGATGAAGTACTGTACTAAGAGTTTTCTCGAATGATCGCTTATCCTTACAACAGTAAGAGATAGATTATTATCATCCCCATTTTGCAGAGGAAACTGAGTCCCAGGAAAATGAGGAAACAAGTTTGTCTGAACTCATGACAGGGCCAGGATTTGAACCCCCTGGGCATGTAAACCCAGAGCCTGCTACATTGTGCTGTGCTACCAAGCTGATGTTTCCTTCCACCACAGGAAGGCTTGAGGTCAAGGTCAGGATGCAATAGGATGGATATGATGACAGTCAGGACCGGTGAGAATGGCACCAAGATGACAGATGGAGTACAGGGTGGAGACAGGAAAAAAAGTGGGACATGATGCCTGCAAGGGGAGGCATTGGATCCCCCAGGGAAAGTACCTTGACCTGGAGATCGGGTAATCTGTCCTGTTTACACCTTACTCTGGATTTGAGTCCTGGCTCTGCCACTTTCTGAGTGACCCTAGACAAATCTTTCTGGCTCACTAAGTCTCAATTGCTTCATCTATAAAATAGGAATGATAATAATACTGACCTCATTGGATGTTGTGATATTAAGGCATGATTGTGCTTAGATGTGAAAAGGTCCTGTCAGCTGTAGCATATCCTTCTCTTGGTTCATCCTCCTTGTTAGCTCCTGAAACTTTATACTGGGGAGGATATACCAGCTGCCTCTGGGGACCAGAGGAGGTTAAGCACTCATATGATTTTGATTTTCAAGACAAGTATAATCTGTGAAAGTGGGGCCTCACCATCCCAGGGGTTGCTAGGAACGTTGCCTCGTTCTCAGGACAGGGTCCAAGGATTAGAATTCGGTGGAGCCTGGAAAACTGCATTTAAATTGCTCTTATGGTCACACTCCGGCCCCTCTGTCTAACCCAGGAGAGCCATCTGCAGGCTGGAGACAGAGGCCTCTGGGGACAAGTTATTGGCATTTCTAACTGGTCAGACCTGTTAACCAGAGCTGCAGGCTTTGTATCAAGTTTCTGGCTTTGTCTGCCTTTCTTTTCTTTTTTTATTGTGGAAAATTTCTAACATTACAAAGTAGAGAGAATAGTATAACAAGCCCTTCCTCATATCCATCATTACAACTAAATCTCTACAATACCTATAACCCTACCACTCCCTGGCACCTCACCCAAGGTTATTTTGAAGCAAATCCCAGCATGTCTTCCTTTTAAATAGTCCTTGTGACCCTCATAAATTTTTGGTCCGAGTTGAATTGGTACCATTTCAGGAGAGGACAGTTTAGCAGTCTCAAAATACTAATGTAAGTGCCTTTTGATCTGGTGCTTTCACTTTATACAGATGATATATTTGCACGTCTGCAAAATGAAGCTTGTATATGGTTATTCATTCCAGAATTGTTGATGATAGTAAAAGATTATACAAAAAAAAGAAACATTCAGAAAAGGGAACTTGTTTAATAATTTTACAGTGGAATTCTGTAGTTTTGTAAAAAGGAATGAGGAAGTTCTCTATAAAATGATATGGACTGACCTCCCTAATGTAGTCTTAAAATAAAAAGGTAAGATACAGAATGCTGTGAGTTATACACTATAATATACATAAAAGTAGAGGAAATTGTACATTTTAAGTAAGCCATTATTTCTGGAAGGAGGCACCTCTTTATACCTTTTCTACCTTTTGAATTTTATACTAATTTTTAAGATTCCTGTTTTTGCTATCTAAAAATAGAATTCTCTTTTTTCTGTAAACCTAAAAATGCTCTTAAACATAAAGTCTATTACTTAATAAAAAGGTATTTATCCAAATGATTTGGAAACTTTCATCCACACATGCACAGAATAGTCATAATTACCAAAAATTGGAAGCAACCAATATGACCTTCAATAGACGAATGGATAAACTGTGACTATATTCCAGACAATGGGATAGTATTCAGCAATGAAAAGAAATGAGCTATCAAGCCATGAAAAATTATGGAAAAACTTTAAATGCTTATTCTAAGTAGAAGAAGCCAGCTTTAAAAAGCCTACATAATGTTTAATTCCAACTATATGACATTCTGGAAAAGACAAAATTATAGAGATAGTAAAAAGATTAGTAGTTGACAGAGGTTGGGGAGAGGAGGGAGGGAGGAATGACTCAGTGGAGCTTAGGGGATTTTTTTTTTTTAGGACAGTGAAAATACTCTATATGATACTATAATGACTATACTATAACATGTCATTATACATTGTCCAAAACCTAAAATGTAAAACACAAAGAGTGAACCCTAATCTAAACTATGGACTTTGGTTAATAATAATGTATCAATATTGTCCATCACTTGTAATAAATATACCACACCAAGGTAAGGTGTTAATAATAGAGGAAATGTGCAGGAGAGGGAGAGGGGGTTTATGGGAACTCCCTGTACATTCTGCTTAATTTTTCTGCAGACCTAAAACTGCTCTAAAAATAGTCCATTAATTTAAAAAAAATGGAATCCTAATTACAGTAGATCTGAAGAGTCTCTTTGCTATCTCTGCTAGTGAGGTTGTGGTTGTGAGTGGGGGGAGGAGTGTAAGGAAACTTGTTTTCCCATAAGGTGGGTCACCCTAGGTATGGCCACAGGCGACAGAATTGTTGCAAGCACAATGGTCTTTGGTGAGACCGTTGCTTGGAGAGGAAGCAGGAGCATTATGAGGGATGATATGATCATGAGCTCTGAAATGTCAGAGGATTTTGGCTTTGAGTCTATAAGCAATGGGGAGCCATGGAGAATTTTAACAGAAGAGTGACACGGGAGAGCTGTGCTTCAGGAGACCTGGGTTGCAGCATTAATTCTGCCCCTTCCCTGGGCCCCACGCCTCTGTCTGTAACCTGGGAGGCTGCACTAGGCCGTCAGGGAGGTCATCATCAGCTCTAAGGTTCTGAGATCAAAGCCTTTCTAGATTTCCCAAGCCCCTGTGCCACTCCCTTTGTTTTCCTGCTGCCCAATGCTGTGCTGTGACTGGAACTGCCCCCTGGGGTAAATGTCTGCCCAATAAAGCCTGTTTTATTTTATTATATTTTTCGCTCCTTTTGAAATCTTCAAGGAGAAAAACCAGATCTGTGCCTGCCCCAAGGAGGAGCAACTTGGAAGGGAGATAGAAATAAAGATATGGGTAATCAAATCCCCTCAGGGTTCCAGGGCACGGGCAGGCTGCTCTCTGCACTCCTGCCAGGGCCATTTCCTGCTAGAAAGACTTGACTCTGAGGTGTCCAAGCTGCTAGAGGTTCCATGCACGACTCAGCCTGGAAGGCTCCAGCTGGTCGTGTGAACTGGGGGAGGTTTCGCTGCTCCTTCCAAGGCTCTCCTGTCACCACAATGTGATTTATGAGCTTTTCCTCTAACATATGAGAACGTTGGCTTCTGATTATGTCCTGTAATGGAGGAAGGCAGTGGCTGCAGCATTTCTGATAAATACTATCTCTTTAGACCACCATCTTGTTATAAAAAGGATGCAGAAGGGTGAATAAAAGGTTTTTTTAAATAACATGGCCTGTCTAGCAAAGTGTTGGGTGCGTCACTGCTCCCATCTGAGGAATCCCGGCTGGATTTCTAGCTTAAGTGCCACATACCAGCTGTTAAGACCAGAAGTTACTTAGCTCTGAGGCTCCACTTCTTCATCTATGGGGAAAAAGTAGGGGCACATTAGTAGCATCCAGTTTATTGGGGGTGCTGTACAGATCATGTGAGATAAATCTCTGAAGAACTCAGCATCAGGTCTGGAACGAATGATGTGTTTTGGAAGTGCTAGAGATTATTATTAAGATTATTATGAGCCCCAAATAGTGGATGGTCCAAAAGTAATTTGAAAAATAGTTGGAAAGCATTTTTATAACTATGTGTTGATATAGCAGGGCTCGCGCTTTTGGGAATGACAGCATCTCCATCCAATTCAACAAGTAGGCTGTATCATAGGTGTAAACTGTATAGTGTGTTACAGTTCATAGAACAAAATGTGACCTTGGGCAAGTTCCAGATCTTGTTTTACACAGAGCCTTGGTTTCTTCATTTGTAAAAATGGATAATAATAATATCCACATCTTGTGTGTGGTGTGGTATGTAGTATGTGGTATGTGGTGTGTGTGTGTAGTGTGTGTAGTGTGTGATATGTGTGGGTGTGTGGTGTATATGTATGTGGTATGTATGTATCTGGTGTATGGATTGGTATGTATGTGATGTATATGTTTTAGGGTGTGTGTGGTATGTGTGGGGTGGGATGTGATGTGATGTGTGTGTGTGTGTGTGTGTGTGTGTATGTGTGTGTTGGGTGAGACTCCCATATTCACAATATGTAATGCCCTTAGGTAAAATCACTTGGTAAAGGTAAATAGTGATTTGCTATACAGATATTTATATCCTGATGACCCACATGTGCTGGGAGAATTCATCCTCAGAGCTTAAATTTCATTTGAGGAGCTAAGGCAGATAAGACACGGGTACGTGAAAGAATTAAAAAACATCAGGAGGTGGTCTGAGACTAAGCACCATGAGAGTTCGGAGGAGGGTCATGAGGGTGAAGCAGTTCAGACTTCCTGGGAGGAGCAGGGCTTGACATGGGCTCTCAAGCAGTGGTTTTGGTTTTAAAACTCTTTTTGCTTGCCTACCCTCTAAATGAACTTTCGGGGGAAAAAGCCTCTTTTGCCTCACACATTTTAACTTGACATCTGAAATGTTTCATTTTAAGTTTAAGTAGTTACAAAGGATATATTTCTGCCATACTGTAAATATTCACCTTGTAGAATAAAATTACACTACTCTCTTAAATATATTAAGTGGAAATTAAATAACATAGTAATTTTTAATTTTGCCTTTTCATTGAAGTATCACTTATATATAGTAGAATGCACAGATCTTAAGCATACAGCTCAATTAACTTTAACCAGTCTATTGGCCATCCAGATCGAGGTATGATATATATCCAGCATTCCAGAAGGTACCATTTTACCACCTCTCAGTCAGTGTTCCTCCAAAGATGACTATTTCTCTGATCTCTGTCATCACCATAAACTAGTTTTGCATGATGCCCTTTCTCCTGGCTTCTTTCAGTTAACATGAGGTCTGTAAGATTCAAGCATGTTGCTGCAGGTTTATTGTTTTCATTGTTGTATAGTATTCTCTTGAATGAATCTCTCACTTTAAAAAAAATCTTGTCTACTCTTAAAGGATATTTTGGGTTGTTTCTAATATTTGGCTATAAAGACACTATGAGTTTTCTTCTCTCTATATATATTTTGTAGACACAAACAGTGATTTCTTTTGGGTATGTATCCATGAGTAGAATTGCCAGGTTATAGGATAAATACCATAATACATTGGCATCTACCACCATTTATCAAAAATTACCTGCACAAGTCAGAAATTTTATGTTGTTCTTTCTTTGCCTTCTTGAACTCTTAATTTCCTTTTACTTCCTTCTCAGAATTTTATCTTAATATATTTTTATGTTTGAAAAACTTTTTTATTGATTACTCTATTATACTTTTTTATTTTACCCAAAATATGTATATAAATTGACATAGATGTTTAAAAAAATTTCCTTTGACCATAAAACTCTAAGTATCTTTTTTCCAGATTAATTTATTACACAACTTATCAAAATAACATCAATATTTTATAATTTGATAAATAACTACTAAACATGAAAAGTAAGATACTATGAGAAATTCTTTTCATAATGAGATGAATGGGATGGTCGGTAGCAGTACTTCTCGTACTTTAAGGCGCATAAGGACCATCTGGAAATCCTGTTAAAATGCAGGTTCTGATTCAGAAGGTCTGGATCAGAGCATGGGATTCTGCATTTCTATTAAGCCCACTGGCAGTGCCAATGCTGCTGGTCCACAGACCACATTTTGAGCAGCACAGGTTTATGGTCCCTACATTAAAGGAAAATTTGCTAACACCAACATTCTCAATTGTCCATTTTGGGAGGCAGCCAGATATCTTGACACTTTGGGGCACTGCACCATAGATTCTGGATGAGGGAGAAGTTGATCTTTCTTCTGTAAAGAGGAAGAACTGCTGTGAACAGGGCGGTGGGAAAAGAGAGGGGTCATGCCATTGAGACTGAGACACGTTCTTAAGCAGAGTGGGAGAGTGGGAATGGAAACAGGATCTCCAGCTGATTCCCTTATAACTTCCTGCCTGTGTGCCCCTTGGGGAGTCTTTGTGTACCCCAGGGTAGGGGTAGGGCTGCCTGTTTTGAAGAACAGTTTTCTGAAGGATGCTAAGATGGTGCTAGCTGTCATTTCAGATAAGGTACCCATTTATGCAGGTGGGGTTGGACTTTTCAAGGAATGGTTTGGAGAATCCATTGTGGGTAAATCTGAGAAGGTAAATTTGAGCCTGGGTGGTAGATAACCTTGAATTCTATGCTAAGGATTGGATTTAATACTCAGGCAGAGGGAGCCATGGGGTGATCTGAGAGGGTGCTGGTGCGAGCAGTGCCGTGGGGAGATTGATCTGTAGAGCATCTTGTGAAATGCATGAGAATAGCAGCAGTGACAGTGCTGTGGGCTTGAAGATAAGGTTTGCTGTGGTTATTGCGATTTGGCTGGGATTTTTATCTCCATCACCCTTCGGCTTTTGAACTTTTGCCCTGGTTGCCCAGACCTGGTTTGCTCTATTAGTATTTCCTGAAGTGTGGGCTGCATTCCTCTAGGGGTACCTGAGATGTTTATGCATGGAGCTCAAGATGATTCAAATATTGTTCTTGTTTTCCTTTTGTTCATAGAGAGTGAGTAGCTTAGGCTGAGGGCCTTAATAAGCAAGTCTCTAGAGAGAATTTTACAAAATTTTCATTTTCATTGAATTAATTTTCTATATACCAGGATGGGAAGTGGTTCTAGTTTCTTCCTTACCATAGTGACATAAAACTGTTCATTTTAAATACGTTCATTTCAGTAAGAAGAGTGGGCCAATTTACTAGATGATATAGCATGTGGATATGGCAGGAATTGTGTGGCAACATGTAGTGGTTTAACTTTGGGAAGCATTGGGTTAGACCATGTGGCAAAAACTGACAC
This sequence comes from Rousettus aegyptiacus, assembly GCF_014176215.1. Lineage (NCBI taxonomy): Eukaryota > Metazoa > Chordata > Mammalia > Chiroptera > Pteropodidae > Rousettus > Rousettus aegyptiacus. The sequence continues at coordinate 119,421,013 of NW_023416307.1, read as the reverse complement.
ATCCAAGGTTTTGTGCCAATGACTGGAGACTGGGGCGAGGGTGGAGGGGGGTGCAGATGGGGAGCTGCTGGAATCGCAGGACCTGGGCCTCTGGCACTGGGTCAGCTGGGTGGGTCCCACTGCTGTCCACATCACCAACCTGATGCCCCCCCTCCTTGCCTCTGCCTGTAGAGATCCGCACGCAGCTGGTGGAGCAGTTCAAATGCCTGGAGCAGCAATCCGAGTCTCGACTGCAGCTGCTACAGGACCTCCAGGAGTTTTTCCGCAGGAAAGCTGAAATTGAGCTGGAATATTCCCGCAGCCTGGAGAAACTGGCCGAGCGTTTCTCCTCCAAGATCCGCAGCTCGCGGGAGCACCAGTTCAAGTAAGAAAGGGGTCAGGGGTGTGGGGTGATGGAGGCAGCGCTGGGGTGGGTGGGCAGTTGGTGACAAGGCTGAAAGGAGGAAAGGACTCATTGGAGGCAGATGGTTGCCTCTGAGGCGCTGGGTCTGCAGGACACCTACTCCTCTGAGCCTTGATCTTCCTTAACGTGAAGTGGAGATAGAAATAGTTCTTTTGCATAAGGATGCTGTAGAGAATAAATGAGTAACCTGAAAAGACTGCTTGCCACAGACAGTAAGTGTTCAATAAATTGTTGTTGCTTATCCTTCCAAGCACCAGCCACTGTGCTGGCCTCCATTTGGGCCAAGGTGACACCCTACCTCCTTTCAGGGCATCCTGGCCCTATCTAGTTCTCTTTGATTTTGGGGTCAGCCAGCCTATCTGAATTCTTTAAGCACAAGGACCTCAGAATTTTTTCTCCATGGAACTGATGTGCAAAGCATTCTTCTTCCTTATTCCCCTGGAGGACTGGTGCTGGGCTTTACCCCTGCCTTATTTACTTATTTAAGTTGCACAAGCCTTCTAGGTGTTAATTTCTCATACCCCAAGTGCTGAATTCCTGGAGGCATGGTCTTCTCAGGCATGTGAGAGACTCCGAGTCCTCTAGCTACAAACCTTTCTATGCTTAAAACTTTCCTAAGTATAGGCAAGAGCCGCAGCCTCACTGGGACACATTTACCCCGCGGAGCAGGCACACTATGCAACCGTCTTTCCCTCTGCAATGATCCCCAGATGTTCTTTCTTCTCTGCCCTTCTTCAGCAAATGGCTCTCAACCCCAGGAAACTGGAGACTCGCTTCAACCCGCCCAATCTGATCCTTCCTCCTCTGGGTCCAATCTCTTTTTCCCCTTTCTACATATTTTTTAATTGTGGTAAAATAAACATAACATAAAATATACCATCTTAACCCTTTTTAAGTGTACAGTTCAGTGGTATTAAATACATTCACACTGTTGTGCAGCCATGACCACTATCCATCTCCAGAACTTTGTCCATCTTTCCAAATGAAACTGTCCCCATTGAAAACTAACTCCCCATTTTCCCTCCCCGTAAGTCCCTGGAGACCACCCTCTTGCTTTCCTGTCCCTATGGATCCGATTGCTCTACGGACCTCATATAAGTGTAATCATACAAGATTTGTCTTTTTGCAACTGGCTTATTTCACTAAACATAATATCCTCAAGATTCATCCATATTATAGCATGTGACAAATTTCCTACCTTTTTAAAGCTGAATAATATTCCATTGTATGTACAGACCACCTTTTATTTGTTTATTCATCTGTTGATGGACACTTGGGTTACTTCCACTTCCTCTCTAATTTTGCATTCCAGTCAGTCTTGCCAGGGAGCATGCTTCCTTTAAACTCCCCAAAACATCTTCCTTAGTCTGTGCCACAGCATTTGAATACTGGCTTTTGTGCCTTTTTCTCTTGACATTTGGGAATAAGAAATTGCTTTATTAAAGGGCAAAAATTCATTACTCCTTTGCAAATATCATGTTTGTTTTTCTACCAAATTGCATCTCTTCAAACTTTCACTGCAGAAGGAAGCTTCTATTAATAATTTTCTCCTAGGCACTAAGTCCTTTCATGTACAGAATCTCATTTTCTTGATATTTTGTAGAGGAAATTTGTATTTTTTTGAAGGGATAAAACTAAAATGCTTATTGTATAAAATTTAGAAAGTACAGAGAGAAATTTAGAAAGTAGGAGAGAAAAACAATTGCACAGTTCTGTTACTCAGAGGCGAGCTCTGTTCACATTTTGGTGACTTTTCTTGTCTTTTAATATTAACAGCAGTAATAATTTATCGAGTGTGTTAACTGATCACTTGCTTTGTGCCAGGTGGGTATTACCTCCCCATCTTAAAGAGGAGGACAGTGAAGCTCTGAGAAAACTGCTTGTCTGAACATGTTTGCGGACCAGTCACTGGAAAGAGACAGATTCGAACTGTCACTCTCATTCTGCCTCCTCGGCCTGAGATAAGAAGGGGCCTGGATGCAGCCTGGGAGCAACCAAGGAATCTGCACACTCTCCTAAAACACAGACACAGACACACACTCAGAAACCCGTGTCTGTGGCTTAGCCGTCACTGGAGCCATCTCGGGCTGTGCAGTCAGGCTGGAGCCTCAGCTCCTTGTCCTCCTTTCTCTTGGTTTGGAATCAGCTCCCTTTCCATTCTCAGTGTGAATATAGGGGACAGGAGAAAGGCTGGGTACTGGGGGAGCATGGGCAGGGGTCCCCTGTTCCTGTGTATTGCCTCTAATGAGCTCCGCCAGCCCCTCATGGGTTCATTAACCAAGGCTACCAGATGGAACAGGAGCCCCAGCTGGCAGTCGGGACAAGCAGGCTGCTTGACACTGTATGAAAGTCTAATTAGGGTGTGGGCCAGGCCAGTGCAGCTGGCGCAGGCCCTCTGCATGATGCTAATTCGAAGGCAGAGCCCCTAGTGGCTTTTGGAAGTGGGAGTCTCTAGGGGATGCCTGGACTTGCCCTTTGACCCCAGGGCCAACCAGCACTGACCCCTGGCTGCCTGTTGTTTGGAGCTTAGCACACAGACTCTTCGTCCTGGCTGTCCAGAGAAGCCTTGTCCTGCTGTCTTACAGATACTTCATGTAAGAGTGTCCGTCTGTTTACCAGGTAGATACTCAGGGCCTTGAGGGCAGGGTCCAGGTCCTGTCATTTTATTCCCACTGCAGTGGGCCTAATGCCAAGCAAAGATGGGGTATTTGCAAATGAGTGGGGGAAAGGGGTAGGGAGAAGAAAGGGAGGGAGAGGCTTTACTCAGTCTATAAAGTTCACTTTGGCAGAGAGATTTGATTCAGAGAGGGGATCAATTTGCCCAAGATCTCACAGCAAATTAGTTGCAGAACTGGATGGGAACGATCTTAATCTGTTTGGCTGCTATAACAAAACACCATAGACTGAGTGGCTTATAAGCAGAAATCTATTTCTCATAGTTTTGGAGGCTGGAAGTCTGAGGTTAAGGTGCCAGCATGGTTGGGTTCTGGTGAAAGCTCCCTTTCGGTTTGCAGACTGCTGATTCCTCTTGTGTTCTGACATGATGAAGAGCACAGAAAGGAAGGAGTCTCTAGTGACTCTTAAAAGGGCACTAATCCCTTTCATGGGGGCTCCACCCTCATGTGTTCATCTAATCCCAACTACCTGCCAGAGGCCCCTCTTCCTAGTACCATCACATTGGGGATAGGGTTTCAGCATTCTGGCTTTTGTGGGGACACATATTCAGTCCAGGAACAAAGGTGCCTTCACTCTAAGTCTAGTGTTCCTCTTTTTGCTCTCTGGACCCCAGCTGCTCCCTACCCACCTAGACAATAAAAAAGTTTACAGTTGCCAATGAGGTGCTGTGTCTAGGGCTAGACTTAACTGGACTGAGTTCTGTGTGGCACACGAGTCAAAGAAAGACTCAGATGATGGCTCCGAGGGTTTACCTGGGGCAGGTTGAATGTTTATAGAATACCATCACATGTTTCTATTGTAACCACACCTTTTCCAAGCACTCTGACATCTTTGCTTTCTTATAATCCTGTTGATAAGCCAGGGACATAGAGAGGAGCCAGTGGTCTTATCTCAAGCCAACTGTGCGCCAGACAAGCCAAGTAGCTCACTTTACAAAGGGCCCACAGTGAGCTTTTGAGTGGGAAAACCCAGCGTTCCTGACTTCCAACTCCACGTCCTCATTCTGGGACTCCATGTCAGTCATTCATTTATTTGAAATGTATGTTCTGGGGACCTCTTATTTTCCTGGACTGTGCTCTGTGCTTAAGACACAAAGATTAACGAGACACAATCCCTGCTCTCAGATTTTCTCTCTTCTCTCCAGAGATGAGCACATGGCTTAGGGAACACCCATGGCTGGCACCTAACCCCAGTGACTCTGCTCTTTAAACCCTGCCACCTGCTTGCTCTCCAGGTCTCAGTGTTTAGATGTCACTTTCTCTGGAAAGCTGTCTTGAGTGTGACCTGGTGCTTCCTCTGTGTGTCAATAATATTCTGTACTTGTTGATTTGCTTATTCATCTAATATTTATTGAGCACCTGCCATGTGCCAGGCCCTGGTTTATAGTGGTAAACAAGATAGACTTAGTTTCTGCTATGGTAGAACTTAGCATCTAGCGGAGGAAAGAGATAAAGAATCAAACATTAAAAAATAATAATAAAAGGAAGAAAATATGTCATCAGATGTTTGCTAGGCTGGGAGTAAACGTAACACACAGTGTTCTAGTTGTCTGTCCTATATAACACCAGTACTCTCCAAACTTAATGTATCTCATGACTTAATGGGTCAGGAATTTGGACAAGGCTCAGCTGGGTGATTTTTCTGCTTTATGTGGCATCAACTGAGATCACTCGGTGATATTCAGCTGGTGGCTGGTCTGGGGTAGAAGGTCTGAAATGGCTTTACCCATGTGCCTGGCGCTTTGGTGTGGACAGCTGCAAGACTTGGCCCAGCTGGGCTGCCTCCCTCTCCACGTGGTGTCAGGGCCTCTCTACCTGGCGCTTCAGGCAGGTGTTAGACTTCAGACATGGTAGCTTGGGGCCCTGAGAGAACAGTGGGGAAGCTGCAGTTTTCTTCAAAGCTAGGACATAGCCCCACCCTCTCAAACCTAGCTCAGCTTCAAGGGGATAGGAAATAAAGTCTTCCTTTCGTTGGAGGACTGTGAGAGGATTTGCAGCCCTTTTTAATCCTCTACACTGAGCTAGAATGGCAGCCAGGGAAGGTTCCTTGAGGCAGTGGCATTTAAGCAGAGCCCTGAAGGATGAGAAGGAGCAGTCATGGGAGATAGCGTGAAGGGAGAGAGATCAGTGGGGCTAGAACTGGTGATAAGGGCAGAGTGGGAAGTTACAGAGGCATTATAAATAGGGAATAGCATGATCTTATTTCTGTTTTTAAAAGATCACCTTGGATTGGAGGGGGCAAGGGTGGAGCTGAGGAGACCAGAGGGGTGGATGGGAGTGTCACTCTCCAGGCAGCTGGTGATGATCACCTGAGTGACCGCGGAGCAGATGAGGAAGGGATGGACAGATGCTAGGAAATCTTTCTGAGGTAGCACTGGGGAAAAGAGAGGAATCAAGGATGTCTCCCACTTCTAACATGAGATGGAAGGACTTGAGAAAGGGGGTGAGGCAAAAGCTGCCATCCTCTTTTCTTGTCTGGATGTCCCCCTTTTGACCACCACTGAGCTATGAGCTTTGAGATTGCAGAAAGGGTGGCTGTTGACCTGGGGTCCCTAGCACCAGGTTTGGCATATGGTTGGCATTCACTAAATGTTGAATGAATGAATGAAGGTCAAGTGGTAATTAGAGTTGCTTTGGACTAGGGCTGGTGGGAGGCAGGAAAGGGACATTTGTGGCTGCCTTAGGAACCTGATGAGGCCATTTGGGTGAAGGGTCACCCACTCTTGTGCCTGGCACCTGTCTCAGTGTTGCTGAGAGAACAGTGTAGATTCCCTGACAGGCGCATATAGACCACAGAGCCTGGAGCACTAGTTTATAAAGTGTGATTCTGACCACAGCATTGCATCATGTGGGGACTTGTTAGAAATGTAGAACGTGGGGCCTCTCCCCCTGCTGCATGAGAAACTCTGGGGGTGGGACCCAGCAATTGGTATTTTAACAAGCCCTCCAGGGTATTCTGGTGACTGTGCACATTTAAGAGTCATCCAGTATGATGATTTTCTAGGTGAAAAATTATTTATAGCCCATTTTTGGGTTGTGCTGGACTTCTAGACCCCTCCTCTTCCCCAGCGTAAAATCTATAATCCAATGCCCTTTCCTAGACAGGCCTGACCTGAACTCAGCTGATCTTTTTCAAGACCTGGGGCTGGGAGCCCTTCCTGAGCAGGAGTGTGGTATGGAGGGACCCACAGGTTTCCTGAAACTTGCCTCTTAGGGAAGGTGGATGTTCTCCAAGCAAGTTGTGTAGTTATAGGAAGACAGGGGTTTCCTGGGACTAAGGCTTTTTCTTCCTTCAGAGCACCGATCAATCTTTAAGATGTCTGAGGAGGTAGGGGGTGGTGGGTGGAGAGAATATGTGGAGTTGAGAATGAATGCTCACTTTATACCCCCTCTTAGAGATTCTTGACACATCGTTAGGATATGAAAGGCTCTGAGAAGTTTTGCAATAAATAAGCCTGTTGACTTCTTTCTGATGCTATTTGACTACAGAATTCTCCTTCTCCTGTAGTATTAATATTCTCCCAAGCTAGCACTCTCTGTTTGAAAAGCTCTGTTCTAGACAAACGCAGGGCTCCCTCTGGAATACTCATGCTGCAGACAGTACTCTGTATGTGAGGTGACAGTCCCTTCCATCCGACTCCTCAGTTTCGATACCTTCACCTTTCAAGGGATATGCCTGGTTAAATGCTCTCAGAAGGTTGTGTTGGTTACTGCTTTTTGGACAGCCTTGGGGGAAAAAAGCAACAGGGAATTTTTATTTAAATATGTTTAAAATGGACAAAGTCAGAATTTGGAAAGAGCTGTGAGGTGCTTGTCTGTTTAATGAATAATGCTTAATATTCTATGCAAAAGAGGTTTGAGGCATCTCTCAGCTTCACAGAGCAGTTGGGAGGGAGGATTCCAGTGAGCGACTAACTTGATTGCCAGGAAAATGCATTTTTTGGGGGGCGGGGTGGGATAAAGCATCACAGACTTTTTTTTTCACAGAGGTAGCATTTTCCTGAAAAGATGCTCTAATTTAGACTTAGTCTTCTAGGTGAATCCTAAGCAGAGAAGCGCTTTTGTAGCTAGTAAATTGAGCTTATAAATGTGTCAAGGATTCAGAATGAAACGGTTTCTCAGAGGAGGCGGGGAAAATGGGGCAGGTCCTCCAGGTGTGGCTTGTGTCTCCATTCATAGCTACTACTGTTACTATGACTGTCACCCTAGTAATGGCTTTCCAGTAATACTTTCCAGAGCTGAGATTCTCCCAGTCCAGTGCAATGCAGATCTTTCCTCATCACTCAGTGTCTGTGCTGTGCAGGAAGCACCCCCACATCCATCTTAGCATGTGCCAATGGCTCTATTAGATGTTTTATATGCATTGTCTCATTTAACCTTCACAGTAAACGTTGTAAACCTTGAGGCAGGCAGTATCTCCATCTGTCTAGTTGAAAACAGTGAGGTTTTGAGAAATTAAGTAGTTTGTCCAGAGGAACACAGCTAGATCAGGTTGCGTAGTGAGCAAAGATTGTAATCTTGGTTTATCTGGCTCTAAAATGCAAAACTGCTTCTAGCTGCATGACTCTGGGTGTGTCCCCTCACCTCTCTGGGCTGGTTTTGTGTTTCCCGAGAGTCACCCATCAATCCAGACACCATCATCCTTATGCGTATGTCAGGGGTTCCCTCTTCTTCTGCTGGTCAGCTCTTGCTCATCCCAGCAGGGCCAGCTCAGGGTTTACCTCCTCTGGGCAGTCCCTGCTATTTATTCCAGGCCCACAGTGATCTGTGTGTCACTCTTATGGGGCTCTGGGCAGATTCTCAAGGAACGTTCCAGTTCAAAGGTCTGGATCTCCCACCTCAGTCTGACAGCTGCTCAAAGGCAAGGGGTCATTTCTAGTGTCTGTCTCAGTCTCTCTGTCTCTCTTTCTCCGATACATAATAAAAGCTCTGTCAAAATTTTTTTGAATGAATAACTGAAAATACCAAGATATTACCAAATGCTGTCTTCAAATATGTGAAGGAAATAGACATGTTGTGCGGCTGCAGAAGAAAAGTAAGGTCCAAAATTGTGTTTTCAGAGAAGCCGACTTCACCTCAGCCTGTATAACATTCCAGTAGCCAGAGCTGTCCAGCATGGAAAGAGCTTGCCTTGGAGGTGTGAGCTCCTAAACGTGGAGGTTCGTACTCAAAGGAAGGGTACTTTAGGGGTACATTTCTGTAATGTGATGAATGGTCAGTCAGACTGGGTCAGTGCACCTCAAAATGAGGGAGGGCTCATCAATAGCACTTGAACCATAAATATTGAATTATCATTTCAATTCTTTTTCAATCTCTGTAGTTGCCTCAAGGAGAAAGTCTCAGTTTGGTACTAATGTATTGCTAATGCCTCTCTAATCTCCCATTTTACAAATTGAGGGGGCATCGGCATCTGCTTAGGACTGGGTAATACTGATTTGTTTTCCTTGAACTTACTTTTCTAGTTATCTTCTATTTATAGTAAGTAACGCTGGTGTTTAAATTTTTATTTTAACTAAGACTAATGAGAAGGTCTTTTTAAATTCAGCTAAGTAAAAAAAGACAACTAACAGGGAGTATTAAGTATGGCGGTATGCAGGAATGGCAAAAGTCCTGGAGCTAGCATAATGCCTTAGGGCCTCTTCTACCTCCCTTGGAAAGTGAACATCTTCCACTGCAGTCCTCTCTGCCCTCCAACTTCCTTTTTCTGTTGTTGGGAGGATTTTAAGTTAGGAGGCTCAGCCTCAAGGGTGGTCTCTGTGATAGTGATAGCTCCTTCTTTTCCCTTCAGTTTTTCCTTTTGGTCCTTCCTCAGATTCCACCCCAGATTTCCTAGAATCCTCAGAGACTATAATGAGCAACTTGCAAAGTACTAAACAAGATGTGATTTATTTATGTATGATATGCCTGATATACATGATATATGCATATCATCTACATTTTTTTTTCTAAAAATGAAAAATAGATATTGCAATAAAGGAGATTTTAACAAGCTATAATATGCAGGGGTTTAGTTTTGACTCGACTTCATTAGGCAAATAGGATAATAATAACCTTCGAAGATTATATAGTACCTTACACTTCGTAAAATGCCTCCACAGCCTTTAGCTGCTTAAATCCTCCCAAGAATCCTGATAGGGCTGAGAGGAGTCAGGGAAGTCATCATCATCCCTGCCTGACAGGTAAGGGACTTAAAGGCCAGCTAGAGTGAACCTGGCTTAGGATCCCAAGTTGACTAATGAAAGAACTGGGCAGAGGAGCCATGGTCAGGGCCCTTCCTCTGCCTAGCACTGTACTTACCACATGGTGCACCCATACTGCAGGTGGATAAACCAAGACAAAAGGAGCTTTCAGGGAAAGAGGAGATGAGGTTGGCCAGGCATTGCTTGAGGGCAGGGATTTTCCTTTTTTTTTTTTTTTTTTTTTTTTTTTTTTTTTTTTTTACCAAGAATACATTCAGCACGTCCAAGGGGAGCTCAGAGGTAATGCTGGACACCAGACCCAATCTGCCATCCCTTTGAGGTGTGAGGAGCAAATGAGCAAAGGAATAATTCTGCCCCAGGGCAGAGGGGAAGTCACAGGATCACTTGCACTGGGCCTTGAAGTACATGTAAGAGTTTATAGGGGAGACAGTAGTAATGGGGGGAAGAAAACCAACATTTGTAGAGAACTTACCATGGCTCATACATCTACGTACACCATCTTGGATTTTCCCAACAACCTAGTGAGGTGCTGGTAGTAATAATAGTGATGACAATAATAATTATTATTATATGCTGGGGTTGATGTTAGGAACATCTCATGAATTACTTCATTTAGTCCTTAAAGCACCACTGTGAAGTAAGTGTTATTAACCCCATTTTATAGGTAAGGAAAGGAAAAGTTTAACTGACTTCCCAAGTTCACCCAGCTGGTGAGGGGGCAGAAGTGGTATTTGAATTCCAGCTTTGACTCCATAGCACCCCAGCATGGTAAGCAGAACCTACATCAGCAGTTTTTCCCATTCTGAATTACTCTGTCTCAGGGATTGCATCAGCCAAAGGTAGCTTCTAAGTCAGTGGATTTCAACTGGCGTGAAGGGGCGCCCCTGTTCTGAAGCCTCATGCCCACTCTCTGTCACGAGGTGGCTCCAAGGCCAAGCCCCACATCAGACTCTTCCTTCTCATCTGCTTCAGATGAGAAGCTGCTCTGCTACACACCTAGCCTTCCTGCCTCTGTGATTGCATGACTGGCCTACTTATAACCTTCATTCAGCCTTGAGCTATGAGGTCCTTTGTGATCTGGTGCGGCTAGCTGCCTCTGCTTCTGCCATGCCCCGCTTTACTGCTTCTCTAGCCAGACAGCCTCGGAGCAACCCATGTCCTGTCCGACTTCACAGCTTCACACCCAGATTCCCTTCTGCCTGCAGGATGCTCTTCTCTTTCTTTGTCCTTTCCAATGACAAACTCTTATGTGTACTTCAAGGCCCAATGCAAATGTTCCTGTGACTCTCCCTCCATCCTTAGGCAGAATTAACCCTTCCCTCCCTCCTCTGGGATCTCATTCCTCACATAGCATAACATAGTAGACATCTGTTACTCTTCCCTGCTGAGCATCACTTCTCCTTTCTTTCTTCCTTCCTTCCTTCCTTCCTTCCTTCCTTCCTTCCTTCCTTCCTTCCTTCCTTCCTTCCTTCCTTTCTTTCTTTCTTTCTTTCTTTCTTTCTTTCTTTCTTTCTTTCTTTCTTTCTCTTTCTTTCTTTCTTTCAATCTAAAAATGTTTTATTTATTTTCCTCCTTTATTTTGATAACAATATCTAGATTTTTCTCTGGGGAGCCATCCCTGAGCAATGTTGAGCCTGTAACCAGCAGTGCACCATCTTGGCCACAGAACTTTAATTTAGTGAGATGAAATTACAGGCCTTTTGGTGGAACAACTGGGGAAAAGCTCTCTTTCTACTGGGATTACTAGCAGTCAGGGTATTTTTGGTCTGGAGAAGGCTTGCCTGAAAGTAAAGCCGATAGAGAGAGGAAAGCAGAGCTAAGAGATGGAGGTCCTGATGAGTCCCTGGATCCAGCTATGCCTGAGGCTGAGCACCTCCTAGTCCTTTACATTTTTTTGATTAGAATTTTTGAGCCTTTAAATTTCTCCTCTTCCCATTACTACCATTTTTGCTTAAACCAGTTGGAAGTATTTCTTTCACTTCGACTAACAGTGTTCTGACTAATAGTCATAATTCTTGTCGTGTGTTCATGTCATCGATCAGATTGTGAGCCTTCTTAAGGTACATCTAGTCATCTTTTTAATTTTCTATGACTAGTACATTGCCCAGCACACAGCGATACTCAACAATATTAGAAGAGTGAGTTAATGAATGAATTACATTCTGCCAAAGGCTATGGAGGGAGACAAGGAAATATAAGAGATTGTTTCCACCTTCAAGAGGCTTATAGAATTAGTGATGAAGCAAGCCCCACAGGTGCCAATGGCAACTGATGAGATGACTGACAACATAAACGATGTTCTCTGGAAGTAACCGTATGAGAAGATCTAAATGAGTGGTTCAGACGGAACATTCTGTGGATCTCAGATAACCCCAGAAGGAAGGGCCTTAGAGCTAGGCCGTAAAGGGTGGGATTTTGCTGCATGGAAAGCATAGAAGAAAGCGTTCCAAGTGAGTGAAGAGGAAAGGTGCACAGGTGTAGCGGCAGGAATGCCAACGACCTGGGAAGAGCTGCCACCATCTCCAGGTTTCAGCAGCCTCATTGTCCTGCCATTGAAGAGAAACACATGAAAGGATAGGTGATGGCCATTCATCATTTTCATTTTTGTGCTTCTTGTTAGGCTTTTCAAATAAATAAATTGGGGAATCAGGAACAAAAAATATCCTTTCTTGATGTAAAGGGGGTCAAATATATGGTGATGGAAAGAGATTAGACTTTGGCTGGTGAGCACACAGTGGATATGTAGATGTCTTATAAAGTTGTACACCTGAAACTTATATGATGTTCTTAACTAATGTTACCACATTACATTTAATTCGAAAATTTAAAAGTTTTCTCAGATCATGTATACACATTTTGGTTTTGGAAAATAGAGTCGATATTGTCAGAGAGATCAGAAATGACCCCCTGGCCACTTGGTCACTCACTCATCCATTTGGTAGATGGGATAGTAAAGCCTCAGAGAGGTGAAACAAGCCCAGTGTAACCTATGAACATTCTGGAAGGGAGCAGGAAGCCAGAGGCAGCCACTCAACATCCTGGGGACAATATCAGCTGCAGGAACTCGCATCCCTCCCTGAGGGACCATGGTCCCAGGGCAGTATATTTGGATTCATCTGCAAAGTGGGGCTCTGTAGGCCTGGAAATGGGTTCTGTTTTCTAAGCGGAATTTTCCGGCCCCCAGCTGAGAAGCCGGAGAAGCTGGCTCATTGCTAATTTCACTCTCCTAATTCACCAGTTTGGCAAGGCCCCGCTCCTCTAGCTGCAGTCTCTTGGAGCCTCAGACCCAGTTCCCCTAGCCAAAGAAAGAAAGCTGTGACTCACCAGAAATTTTCATTTGCTATTTTCTGGCAAAAAAATGTATGTGTATATATAAGAAAGTTCTCATATTATGCCTTAGCTCAGCAGCTTCCACCTGCTGTGTAGATGCTAGGATGCTAGATTGGAAAGAGAAAGCCTGCTCGAGACGTGCTCAGAGGAGAGAACACAGGTCCAGGTTCATTCTGACGTCTCCAAAAGTGCAACTGCAGCCGGCAAAAATGGCTGTTGGCATGGAGAGCTGGCTCTCAGGTCCAAGGAACCCCACTTTCAAAATGGACAAGTAAACCCCTGAAAAGGAAGGATGTTCTGAAAATTGAAGGTCCCCAAAGGCTAGTGTTCAGCTCTGCCACCTATGGCTTGTGTGCTTTTTCCCCAGGCCCCAGAAAAATCGAGATGGCCAACAAGTGATCAATGTGCTGGCCAGAGCCTGCAACACCCTGCACCCGCCCCCTCCTCTCCGCCTTGCTTCATCCTGAGCTCTGGCCACACTGGCCTTTACTCAGTTCCTTAAATGCACTGTGCTCCCTGACATCCAACAAGCCTCTGCCTGTTTTGTTCCCTCTGCCTGGGACCCTCTCCCCCTGAGTCCACAATCCTGACCCACTTCACCTAGCTTCTTCCACCTCTTCCTTTAGAGCATAGCCAAAAGTCCCCTTCCTCAGGGACATTTTAGTAACCCCTGAAATCTGAAATCAGACCAGGCCCCCTTGTTATGGGCTCTCATGGCACCGTGCCCTCATCTGTAGCATTTTCTACTATTCTAACTTCACGTACATTTGCCAGACTCCCTGGGGGTTATCATCTCCCCCACTAGACTGTGAGCTGCGTGTCAGCCTTCATGTTTGTCTCTCTAGCCCAGGTGTTGCCATTTGGATGTTCCATATTCCCTTTAGACTTGTCACGTTCAAACAGAACTCATTGTCCCCCTCCCTGCCCCTCCGCTGACCTGCTTCTCCTCATCTCAGTAAATATCACCTCTCTCCCAGGCGCAACCTGGGTAACTTGGGAGTGGTCCTGGACATCTTTTTCTCCCTCCCAACGCCAATCTGAACCCCATTCAATCTCTAGTCCGGTCAGTTTTCCATCTAAGTGTATCCCGAATCCCTTGCCTTCTCCCTTGGCCCCCTGGAGCCCATCTTCCTTATGGTAGCCAGAGTGAGAGTTTGAAAATGCAGTTAAACCCTTTCACTCCACTACCCCAAACCCTTCAATGGCTCTCCACTGACTTCAGGATAAAACTCTAATGGGACTTAAAGGACCTTGGCTATGTGGCCTCTGCCTAATTCTCCAACCTCATTTATCACTCCCACCCACGCCCAGAGCCCCACGCTCAAGCCCCTCGGCTATGTTCAGCTCACCAGTATGTTCTCTCCAGCCTCCCTCTGGGCCTTTATTCATCACATTTCTCCCCCTGGAAAGCTCTGCCCTATAAAATTCCATTCCAGCCTTTAATTCTCAGTCTAGAATATACTTCTTCCAGGTCCACCTCACCACCACCTTCTCTGTTCCACAGCTTCCTTCTCACCACTGCATTCGCGAGGCTGTATCTTTGTCCTCTGTTTCCTTGTGAGTCTTCCTCACTCAAGTGGAAGGCTTGTGGGAGCAGGGTCTTGCTTGCTCTGGTCACTGCTGCATCCACAGCATCTAGCTATGGCTGGCACACATACCAGACAGCGCATGAATGAAAGCCCAAGTGAACCAAGACCTTCATCTTCCCAGCAGCCACTCACTTTAATTTGACAAGTTCTTGGTTACTTCCAGGTAACTGTCTCCTCTTTGCCTCCATTCATTCTGCCTTCCCCTGTAATTCCATCTAAGGCTGCATTGCCTCCTGCCCACAGCTTCTCACAAGCAAAGCTCTGTCCTTTCCGCTCTTCCTCTTATTTAATCTCTGTGGCCAGCTGACATAATTAATGGTCCCCAAGCCATCCCAGCACTTCTGTACCCTTTCAGATCTGCTCCCCAACCCATGAAACTCACCTTCTCACTGTTGCTTCCATAAATTTTGCCCATTTAATTCCCTGATGCAATTCAGTTCTCGCATCCCAGGCTGAGCTAAGGCCCTGAAGTAATTTAGGTAACAGCTCAATTATCTCATCTCTCCTTTAATCTTTCCATTTCTATCACCACCTAGGAAGCAGTGAAAAATGGGATGTGTAAAGTGTTTTCTGTCCAAACCTATTTCTCTCCTTGCAGTTCTTATCCCAGTTCATGTCATCAGCATCCACCCAGTTACCTGAGATCTGAACCCCAGAAGCACCATCCACCCCTCCCCCCTCCCTCCTCTCAATTTCCAGGACGTCTCCAAGATTATTTGCTCTCTTGTTGAGGACTCTCTCAAGTCTAGCCTTCCCAGGCCATCACCCAGGCCCTCATCATCTCTGTTCTTTCAGACTTGGGTCACCTCCTGACTGGCGTTCTTGTCTCCAGCCCCATGCCTATGCCCACACCCATCTACCCATCCACAATATACTCATGTAGTCATCCATCCATCCACCTATCTACCCATTCATCTATCCATCTATATACATTTATCCACCCATCCATCTACTTACCTACTAATCCATTCATCCATCTGTCTGCCCTTCCAGCTATTCATCTATCTATCCATCCATCCACCCATCCATTTATTCACTCATCCATTCATCCATTTATTCATCCATCCATCTACCCATTCATATACCCATCCATCTATCCATCTATCTTCCAGTCTGCCCTCAGTGACCTTTCTAAGACACACATTGGTTAGATTATACTTCTGCTTAAATAACTTCCATGATTCCTCACTGCCTACTATAAGCATTCTTAACCCTGGGTGCACGTTTGAATCTCCTAGAGAATGCTTTTACAAATACCAATACCAAGGCTCTACCTCCAGAGATTCTAGATAGGGCCTGGGTCTTGGTGTTTTTTAAAAGCTCCCAGGTGATTCTGCAAATCAGGTCGAGAACCATGTGGCCTAGAGGATAAAGTCCCAGCTTATTGGCCAGGCATTCGATGCCTCCTCGCCCTTCGGTCAAGCCCTTAACCTGTCTCCCCAGTCTCATGTCTTACCAATACTCCCTACCACATATGGAATTCTAGCTCTACTGTACTACTTTTCTATCTTTATACCCATAGTTCCCTCTGCTTACGATTCCTTCTTTCTCTGTCCCACTCCCACCCCGTCTATTTGGAAAACTCCTACCCATTCTTCAAGATCCAGCACGAATGCAGCCTTTTGTCATGGGTCTCTCTTCCATAGCATCTCCTATGCGTCATCTTCTATGCTGCTGGGCACTAGATGTGGTGACTAAAACAGAAACAGCTCTTGCTCTGAAAGAACTTACAATAGGGTGAGAGATGGGAGATGGAAGCTCCTTAAATCAGATGTTCCCTAACGTGAGCATGGAGCAGAATCACCTGTAGGGCTGGCTAAAATACAGATGCTGGGCCCACCCCTAAGGTGTCTTATTAAGTGGTCTGGGGTGACCCAATAAGCTCCCACCTGATGCTGCTAGTTGGGACCACACTTTGAGGACCCGGGCTCTAGAGTGTGGTCACAGGCATACTCCTCTCTGGGGAGGTATCATTTAAACTGAGACATAGAGGAAAAGAAGGAGGCAGTCAGAGGAGAGCAGGACTAACACATTCCAGATGGAGGGAACAGCGTGAGAGAAGGCCGCAGGTGGGAAAGAGCCTGGCATGAAAGCAAAAGGAGACTGTGTGCCTGGGACATGGAGGGCACGGGGGGCGGGGGGGCAGGAAGTGGCATCTTCTCCAGCTTCTCAGGCAGAACGGATGCTTTATCACCTCCGTTATAATCCTTTTCTTCTGCCTCAGCCACTTGACAAGGAGCCCCTCCAAGGCAGGCTCGTATTATGGTCCCCCATGGTCCACCTGCGACCTGACACAGAGTAAATGTTGAAGGATTCGGGCCGGGTTGTTGAATTTTAGTGTTCTGGCTTGTTCTCTGAGTTATAAGCAAAGGAGAAATATGTTTGCTTCTCCTATCATGGCATGTCTCCTTCCTTTTCCTTAGAGAGTTTCTAATTTATTTATCTTCTAAACCAAATTCCCTTCTCCCCAATTCCTGCTGCCTAGACAGGTTTTTGCCTGTTTGGTGACAGAAAGACAATTCCTCTAAGTCAGGTGGCCCCTCCTCCCCTCCCCTCCCCAAGTCCAGGGTTGGGCGAGGTGAAGGTGGGCTACTGTGCGTGCCCAGAGGCCTGTGGAGCTGCACCGTCCAGCACTTGCACTTGGCTTTTGAAGGATGATGTGGTCATAGTAAGAGTCAGCGGAGTTCCCTTCCTCAAAAACACTGACAGTGGGAGGCTGAGAGGTAACCGTGGCCAGCCCGCGGAGGTGGCCTACCCATAGGGCACAGGTGGAGGAAGGCAGGCCCGGGGGACCTTGAGCCGACCACCCTCAGGTGGAGGATGGGCCTCTCCCTGCACATCCTTCCTTTCCAATATCTCCTTCCCACCCTGGAAAGCAGAGAAAGGGCAGAGTCAGGGACAGAGGACAAGATGGCCGCATGGGATTATGGGTTTGATTTTAGTTTCTAATTGCCCTTCCCTCTTTCTTCCTGGAGAATATGATATATACACCCTTTACTGAGGCTAACCAAGGGGTCTTTGGTAAAGTACAGACAAGAGAGATATATTTTCCCATTTCATTTTTCAGAAACATCCTATTTCCCAAGCTTTGGGAAACAATAGTATAGTGATCAGTGACTCTCAGACTTCAGCTTGAATCAGCATCCCCTGGAAGGCTGATTAAAACCCAGATTGCTGGGCTCACCCCTAGAGTTTCTGATTTAGCAGGTCTGGAGTGGGGCTCGAGAATCTGGGATCTAACAAGATCCCAGGCAATGCTGCTGCTGTTGGTCTGAGGACCATACTTTGAGAACCCCCTTTTTGGCATAGTTCCCAGCTAGAAGATACTAAGAATCTATCAGTCAAGACAAAGATTTATTTGTCCTACATGTACTTTACTCAAAGCAGCTTTCTTTAACCCCTCCTTCCAAATATAGAACCTTAAACCCTTTAGGACTCTAGCTTCATTGAAGGGCAAAGGCACAGGATTCCAAGAAGCCAAGAGACAAAAACTGACCCTGGGGGAGTATAAAAGGGTTAAGAGCCCGAGGGGACCACAGGAGTTGGGAGAGGCAGGAAAGGGGAAGAGAAGGGTCCACCTTTTGTTCTTTCCAATGCATAGTTCTAGAACTCATACAAGTATTCCAAACATAATTGGTTTAGTATTTCTTAGCCCTGGGGAAGGCAGCCTCTTCCCAGAAGGGAGAGATGCATGTAGCAAATGCCAGATGCAGTGGGAGAGTAGACAGGATAGAACTTAGACCTGGATTTTGGCCCCAGCACTGCTCTGAGACCTTGGGAGGATGACTTCAGCTCTTACGGTATCCATTTCCCCAACTGTAAATGTGTTAGAATAAAACTCAGCCTGGAAGGGCCGGATGGGGGTCTAAGGAGCCATGGTGACACCATAGAACACGGTCTGGATGATAGTTCCAATGAAGCCAACCTGAGCTGTCTTGATTTCCACAGGAAAGACCAGTACCTGCTCTCACCCGTGAACTGCTGGTATCTGGTCCTGCATCAGACCAGGCGGGAGAGCCGAGACCATGCCACCCTCAATGACATCTTCATGAACAATGTCATCGTCCGCCTCTCACAAATCAGTGAGGATGTCATCAGACTCTTCAAAAAGGTGGGCAAGGGGGCCACCAGGTATGCTGAAGGGTGCAAAGGGCCGACGGCTAGACTTGGCATCCCAGACCCTGAGTTTCAATCCTGCATACGGCTGGTGGTCTCAGTCGTTTTTGCAACTGCCATAAAGATAACCTTTGCATGGTTAGGTAAGCAGTACACATTCCTTATAGGATATTTGGAAAAATGGACATCAGGACACACATAAAAATTAAAATCACCTGAACTGTTATCACTCAGCAGTAATCACTTTGGTGTCATAGGTATTTGTTTATATGTACATATGCAAATACGTTTTCTCTGAGTCCTCATGTTTTTACATTTTCCAATGTACGTATGTACTTTTCCCAAGTGAGGTCAGACTGCATATATGATTTTACTATCTGCTTATGTTGCTTAAAAATTATATAACACTTCAGAATTTTCCCATGTCAAAAAATGTATTTCTATAACATTTTCGAATGATTACATAGTTTTTATTATGCAGATGAACCCTAATTTATTTAACCTACCTCTTATTGTTGAACACTCAGCTTATTCCATTCCTTTACTTTTATAAATAATGCCGTGAGTGACGTTGTATATATATCTTTGTCACATTTACTGCTATTCCTTTAAGATCAGTGTCTACAACAGGAATTTTGGGGTTATAAGTTTGCTTATTTTTAAGTCTCTTAACAGACTGCTGGGTTGCTTTCAGAAAGGTTTTACCCATATAAATGCCCAGAACTCAAATGTGGAGGGAGCAGTCATGTTTTATGCCCCTGAGGTCTCTGTCTCCCGCAAGTCCCTTACATTGTGTCTGCCATTTAGCTTCCGTGAGCCTCACCCTCTCTGTCTCACAAATGGGGTTAAGATCCACTACTTCCCAGCAGCAGTGCGAGGGTCAAATGAATCGGTGCATGTGAAGGAGGGAGGTGTTACTGAGAAGTGGTTCAGGGAGGCTGTGGCCTTCTGGTCCAGAATTCTTGACATTCCTGGGTTCATAATCATGGATCCATCATTAGCTTTCCATCATTAGTCTTTGGGCTTGTTCCTTAAACGCTCTGTGCCTTAGTTTCCTCATTTGTGAGATAAGGATAGAAATCTCCACAGGACTGTTGGGAGGATTAAGAGGGTTCTTAATCCCAAGGAGCATGGAGTAGTTCCTGGCACTAAGTGCTCAGGAAAGCTGGCTATTGTTATAGGAATGTAACAGGCTATTACTACAAAAATAATCCATCTCATCTGTCCTTGTCAGGTGCCAGTTTTAGGGATTAGGTGACCTGGGATTGCTAGAAGCACAAGGAAGATGACAAGTCGATTTGAAATATAATAATCTCTCCATGGTCTGTATTTCGATCGTTCACTCTGAAGACAACTTCTATAGTAAAATTTTAATTGCAAGCTAGTTCCCTCCCTCCTCACAATATGTTCTGGTCTCCTCCTAGGGCTGTGTTTATGAAACATAGTCTAAGTTTAATATTTGCATAAGCTAACATAATTAGGGAGGTAAATATAGTGCAGTAAAAAAAAAAAAATCACACAGTGCTTTGCAAAGCCAAACTGAAGTGATTCAGGTCACTTGGTCCCATCACAAGCCTCTGTCTGCTGCCTCTGTCACATCTTTTTTTCTGGGTGGGAGTAACTCACAGACAAAGGGTCATGAAAGCCTTTAGGAAATGAAGGGTCTTTTTCTGAGCGGAGCTGGGGGACAAGTGAGATAAATCTTTTCAGTTCTCATTTAGGCTGACAGCAGCCTCACTTGTGATGGAGGTTAACAGGGTGGAAAATAATGAAAAAATGTCTACAGCTGAGCTCCTGGCTGCCTTGTTACCAGGCCTGTGCCTATGGAACAAAGGAAACGACCCAGCCCCTGTGGGCTGGGAGAGAGATGGGAACAGGGCCTGGCTGGCTGATTTCGTACAGCACAGCTCCTTTTTGTCACATCAGTTATAGATAATCTTGGCACTGAGGCTGCATTCCTTATGTAATAATAATTTCTGCAGTCCCCAAAATGACTGCAAGGGCTGATTTCTGGTCAGACTGGGGGCTCCTCATTCATCCATTTTCCGGATGAGGAGGTAAAACCTGAGAAGCTGCAAGAACCCAGACTTGGTGACTTTGGGCCCGTTGTCCTCACCAGCAGGAGGCAGTGTGCCTGGGCTATTGGAGTCTGTCTCAGAACTGCCTCTCACTGACTGTGTGACCCTGGGCAAGTGTCTCTAAGCCTCGGTTTTCTTATCTGGGAAATGGAGATGATGACAATACCTATGTCAAGGGTCTGCTTTGAAGAGCAGATGTAGGCCAAGTGGCCAGCATAGGCCTGGCATCCAGTAGAAGCTCATTAAATGGTGGCTTGCCAGTGACCAATAGAATGGAGTGCCCTCCCCGTTTCTAAGATAGGGTGCTAGTACTCTGGGGGCTATACTTTTACCACCCTGCCATGTCACACTCTGGGGGCCATCCGCAGAAAGCAGGAGTGGTTTCCAGGCCATGTGACCTTCCTGGGCTCAGGTCTGGGGCAGCTGCCTGGTCTGCCAGCTTCTCACTAAGGCAAGATACTATTTAACTTAATAACTTAGCTTTTTATGATTCTCCATTTTCCCTTTTGCAGGAATCTATTCTTATGAATAGAGACAGCACTTCAAATTCCAGAAGCCATTCTAGGATTCATCTGGGCAAATGGATTTAGGCATGCAAGTGGCCTTTGCTTTAAGTGTGAGGTGTGGACCCCACCATAGCAGAATGGAACTGGATAAGATCTTAGAGGCCACTGTAAGGATCAGGATTCTCATGGTTGCAAACGACAGAAACCCAGTTCAGCTGGCCTGAGGGAAGAAAGGGAACTTACCAGCTTTTGGAGACAAGTCTGGCTTCAGGCATGGGGGTGCTTCAAGGGTACAAAGGAATTCAGTCTTTCTGTAGCTCTGCCCCAATTTTTCCCCTTTTGGGGGAGCAACGAAGGGCTTTTCTTGTAGTCAGTCACTCTCCATATGATGACCCAATGGCCCCTGGAAGCTCCAGGCTTACATCCTATCTGTTTCAAGTTCAGTGGAAAGTGAGAGCTCCCTTTTCCCAGAATTGGGTCTTATGGACTCTGATTGGCACAGTGTGGGTCACGTGAGCACTCCTGACTCTGCACCTGTGACTGAGGGATGCACCGTGGACTGACCAGGCCTGGGAAATGCACCCACCCCTGAGACCAGGTATACACTCAAATCCACCTGACACATGGGACGGAGAATGGGTGAGGGTGGTTCCCCAGGAATAACTGGGGTGCTCTTATAAGAAGATGTCCCCATGAGGCTTTCTATTCTAGCCCTTTTATCATCCTTTATAGGAATGATCCTCCCTCTGCTAGATCTTCCTCGATAAAGAGCATTCATTATCTCTCAGGACAGCTTGTTCCATCTGGGGACCATCGTAATCAACAGAAAATTCTCATCCATGTTGAGATGAAATCTTAGCGTTTTCCAGTCACTGGACCTGGTCATACCCTTGAGGGCCGCATAGCTCAAATTATATGGAAATCTGTCGATTGCTTGAAGACAGAAATTATGATCACCCACCCAGGTCTTCCCCACCTCTGGGTAAATATTCCAGGTTCCTTCTCTTGTCTCCCTGTGATTTGGCTTTGTGTTTTCTCCCCACCTAGGTCACCCTCTCTGGGTCTTCTCTGGCCCATAGAAGTTAATATACAGGACAATTCAGAATACTCTATTCTGGTCAGCTAAGAGTATAGCAGGGCTATGTGACTCTATTCCTAATAATGAACTTGGTGAAAGCGTTTGCCTTTTTCACGATAGTCTCATCACATGGTTGACTCACTCCGGACTCTCGGCTCAAATCTCCAGGTATTTCTGAACCAACTGTTTTTTAATCTGTCCTATGAATTCTGGACTTATGTTTTTTTTTTTTTATATTTGCATCTTTAAAGCTTTATTTTCTTAGATTCTGATCAAATGAGATCAGTGTCCTTATTTAAGTGGTTTTAAAAAGCAGCAATAGGGTAACTTTTTCAAGAGGTTCTAATTTTTTCCTTGTGGAAAAGCCTGTTTTATAACTCTTCCATGCCTTCCTCCTTGGTGTGCCTTCTTCCACATGTCATTTCCTTGGCCCCGTGTTTGATTTTTCTCTCCTTTCTTAGTGGAGAGATGGAAAGTGGTGCAGAGAATTGAGAATGAGATATAGTCAAGGTGACCCTTGAGTTGGGTGTTGAAGGATGAATAGGAGTCTGCCAAGTAGGCAGTTGGGAGTTCAGCATTAGGAGAAAGGCAAGAGCACAGTGGGTATAGCATATCGTGATGCAGGTCCGAGGCAACTCAGAATGGAGGCTGCAGAATGGTGGTCCACAGCTCAAGTGGGTTCTCAAAGGCAATCTGCTTGGCCCTCGCTACGTTTAGAAAATTAAATCGACATTTTAAAATTGTGAGATTTCACATAAAAATCAGGATTTTGTGTTTCTCTTGAAAAATTAGAAGCTCTGCCAATACCAGACCCACGTGGGTCCATATTTGGCAGTAGTTGGCTGCAGGTGAGTAGCTGCCGGCCCCTTCAGTCAGGGCACATGCTCTCCATCGCTCCACAGTGCCTGCTGTTGGCCGGTATGTAATACCTACTTGGCTGCTTTATTTTTGTGTCCCTGGCCCTTTATGCACTTCAGTTTGTGGCCTCCTTATCTTTAAACATTATCTACCAGTGGTTGGTTTGCAAATTTAATCCGTGGCCCTAAATAAAATAAAATTCTAGTCAGAATCACCGGGAGGGCTTGTTAAACATGGATTGCTGGGCCTCCCCCACATGGTCTCTGATTCAGTAGGTGGGAGTGAAGCCTGAGAATCTGCATTTCTAATAAGTTGTCAGGCGATGTTGATGCTCCTGGCCTGGGAACTGCATATGGAGAATGACGTACCTAGTTCATTTTCCTTGTTTTCCACGTGAAATAACTGAGGCTCCTCTCTGGTAAGCCCAAAATCTGGCCCCAAACGCAGGTTTCGGACTCCAGGTCTTGTACTAAATCTACTGCCCGCTGTGGTGCACCAGTGGGAGGTTTCATCTGCATCCTGCTTGCTCTCCTTTCTCACTCTGACCATGTTTTGAGACTGGGCACTGAAGCCCATTTCATTTCCAGCCTCAGCTTCCTTAACAATAGCTACCCATTATTCTGTGCTTTGATGCCTGCAGAATTTAATTACTTGCTGGGTAGTGAAGTGAATTTGATTGTTGGAAGCTGCGGTGTTCTGGAGGAAGCACTAATGAGGAGAGACTCTTAGCAAAGAAGAGAGGGCATTTGGGGGGCTTGTGTCTGAAAGCAGCTATTCACTCTGTGGCAATAGGGCTTGATCTTCAGTGAGCTTTTTCGTTCCCGCCTCGAAGATGTCCGTCACATTTCATAAATAAATCAGGGCTTTTGTGTGCAGTAATTGCTTTGCTTTGTAACCAGGATCAAAAGCACCAATGGCCTTGGATTCAAAGCCAAGTTTATTTTTTTATTGTTGAGTTGAAGGAGAGAGTTGAGGGTTTGCATGCCGGAGGGTCCAGCTATGAGGCCTGCATGGAGAAAGAGAGAGAGAGGGAGGGAGAGAGGATGAGAGAGCAAAGTAGGCAAATTGCCAGGGCATGAGGGACCTTCAGCCAGTCTCCACCGTCTCCCAGGGAGATGAAGTCGTGAACACTCACTCTGGTAGTAAAGCCTGCTGAGCTGGTCACCATCAGGCATTCCCAACCCATTCAATAAACATATATTAATATTATCATGACAGTAGGTAAACAATAATTATAGACGACAAACAATTAGTGAGTGCTTACTGTGTGCCAGGCTCTGAGCTAAACATTTTATAGACATTTAATTCTTAAAGCCTTAGAGAAAGATGCTGTCATTAACCTAGTTTTACAGATGAGGAAACTGATGCTGATAAAGGTGGAGCCAGGATTTGAATCTAGATTTGTCTTACTCCGGAGCCCAGTGGTAAGGACAGGTATGAAAGAAGGCAGAGAAATGAATCAAACATGATGCCCTCTCTCACAGAGCTCACCATTTAGAATGGAAGTGAAGACAGATATGTGGCAGTGATTAAAATACAGAGAGAGGGAAGTTGTTTCAGTGGAAGAAGGCTTCTAATCTGGGCTGAATTTGGAGAAGATTTTATGTTGGGGAAGTAGCATTTGAAGTGAGCCTAGGAGGATTAGGATCTATTCCAGCCTAGGTTCCTCAGAATGCAGACTCCAAGACAGTGATTATGATGCAGAAGCATATTAGTGAATGCTCTTGGGGTCCCTACTCCCAGAAGGAAAGAGACGAAGCAGGAGTCAGCCAATGGAGAAGTTGGGTCGTGGTGCAGTTGTTAACTAAGGCCTCAACTGACTCCTGAGAATGTCTGCTGGCAGCACCCCCCACAGCCAAGGGCACAAGTCCTCTAATCCTAAAGGGGATCTGGATGGTGCCTCACAGTGTCCAAGCAGATATTCAGAGATTTGGGAAAAGTGAGATACAGAATTCCAGACTAAAGAAAAGGCTGATGGGCAGAGAATTCTGGGTCCTGTATCGTGAACAGGCAGGCTGGCGTTGCAGTCTAGCGTGGTGGTTAGGGTTACCAGACAGACTCTCTGGCCCGTTCCCTGTTCTGCCACTTCCAGGCCATGTGAGCTCAGCCTAATCCCTCTATCCTCTGAGTTTCGTCATTTTCAAAATGGAGCTAATAATAACCTTCATGGGGTCATTCTAAGGATTAAAAAAGGATTTTAAAAATCCCTACCTGGTACAAAGTAAGCAATCAATAAATATTAGCTATTACTGGGGGTGGTTATTTAAGGGACTATGAGAAAGAACATAGTGAGAATTAAGATTGAAGATGGGATGAAGGACTATTTTATTTAGGGCCATAGGTTAAATAAAGGATCTGAAGTAAGAAAATGTGCTCAGGAAATAGATTGGTGATTAGCTCTAAGTGATGGTGGTCTTGTCTCTTCTTTGATAACCTCTTAAGAGTTTCTTTTCCTTGCCTTATATCGGTCAGGATCTTCATCCAGTACGGTGTGAAGGGAAATGGGAGAGAAGCGGCATTCTTGACTTTTAAAAGGCATGCTTCTAACTTTTTACCATGGAAGATACAAATGCCTAGTAAATTAGGAATAAATAGGAACTTCCTTAGCCTGGCAAAGGGTATTTACGAAAAACCAACAGCAAATATCATACTACTTCTGAAGAGAGTTCAGCAAGATGGCTGGTTGCAAGATCACTATACAAAAATTAACATTCCTGTTTCCCTGCCACATTCAATTAGAAAATGTAATTTAAAAATGCATACATTAGAAAACAAGAATGATTGAAAATTAATGCCATTAATGCTACAAATTAGCTACATCCTAGAAGATTTGGTAAGTAATGCTTTCATTGTCATTCAGATATAAATATTTCATAATTTCCATTACAATTTCTTCTTTGCCCCATGAATTATTCAGAATTATGTTTATTTTAGTTTCAGAGATTTTTAAAAAGCTTTTACTTACCTTTAATTTTTAACCTTATTTCACCATAATAAGAAAATGAGGTCTGTAAGTTATATTTTTTGGTATTTGTTGGAGCATTTGCCTTATCAGACTATCAAGGTTTTCCTAACATGATAGTGAATAACACAGGTGGTGCTACAGCGGTGCTAGGTAAATTGACCAGCAGGACAGATCAGAGCCAGAAATGGCCCTCCACTCATGGGAACGCAGTGGTGTGTTACAGATGGGAGCAAAGGATTTAGTAAGTGGGCCAATTCCATTGGTTCGTTGTCCTTCTCATACTATCTTTAGAAACTGATTTTATATACACACTTTTTTCCCCCCTCTTTAATTCCCCTGCCCCACTTCCACCCCTGACCTATGGATGTTGCCGTTTCCCCTTAAGAACTGGATCTCTGAAGGTGAGGTGTCTTCTCCTACACACTCACGGTGTGCACCTGGGGCCTGGCACACCCAGGGTGCGGTCTGTGCCTCCACCTGGGGCGCGAACCCGGGGACCTTCTGCATGTAAAGCAGATGTGCTAATCGCTACACTATGGAGCCACCCTCTACACATGTATTTTTTTATAGGGAAAAAATAAGATCACCGGAGTTCACAGAAATATGTTCAAAATGGATTGAAGTGCTAAAGGTAAAAAGCAAAACTTTAAAACTTTTGAAAGAAAATGTAGATTATATTTAAAAACTGGGGTAGGAAAAGAAACCTAAAAATGTTTTTCTGCTTAAAAAATAAAAAAGCACAAACCATAAAGAAAAATACTGATAAATTTCATTATATAAAACTAAAATATTATCTTCCTACAGCAACAACAGCTATTAAGAGAAAATACAAACAAGAAAAGAAGATATTTGGCATGCACAGAATTAATAAAAGCTGAATTCCCTGCATATAAAATCAGCTCCTGTGAATTAATAAGGGCAAATAATCCAATAGAAACATGGGTAAAATATATAAATGGATAAGTTACAGAAAATGATTTTTAAATGGTTAAAAGTACAAGAATAGATGCTCATACTAATAATCAAGAGAAGGTAAAATAAAATGAGATAATTGGAGTCTCACTGGGTTGGTAAAACAATCCTAAATGTTGGCAAGAATGTGGGACAGCAAGGTCTCTCATATCCTCTTAGTAAACGTGCAAATTTGTCCAGCTCCTTTGGAGAACAATTGGGCAGTATCTAGAAACAGTGAAGGAAGATATACGTATCCTGTGATCCGGCAATTCCACCTTTAAGTGTAACCTAAATATATTCTAGTGTATGTGCATGCACCCAAAGTCTTGTATAAGGATATTTGCTGCAATAGTATTTGTAGTAAAGAAATGAGAAATCACTTAAATGTCCATCATGAAGAGAATGGTTAAATAAGCTATGGAGAGTCATACAATGGATTATTATACAGTAGTTAAGATGAAGGAACTAGATCTACATGTCGCAATGTGGGTAAAAATTGAAAACACATGTAGAATTAAAGAAAAGCAAGGAACAGTATGCTATTTTTATGCAATTTAAAACACATGTTAATAGTGTATCTTGTTAGACACTTGTCTAACATAGAACTATTAAAATGTGGACTACATAAGAATACACATCAGTCAGAACTGAGGGATGAGGGAAGAAGAAAGGAGACAACACTTCAGCTGTATCTATGACATTTTGCTTCTCAAGAGTAATTTTGAAGCAAAGATGAGAAAATCTTAATAGTTATATAATTTGGGTTGCATGTTCATGGGTGTTTGTTATTGTTCCTTCTACAAATATTGGACATATTAAATATTTTCTATTTAGATATTTAAATATTGGTATCTGAAATTAAGGGGGTAAAAATGCTGAAGACAGATCAATGAGGCCCTTAGGTGTCAGAATGAGAATCGGGGTTTTATTTTCTAGACATTGGAGAATTATTGTAGGTTCCTGAATAGGGGGTGATGTGATCAGAGCCAGGTTTAAGGATAATTAATTTGGCATATTTGATGGCTTTGAAAAGAGATATGCTTGACTCAGGGAGAGAAGTTACATATTATTGATCCATAGACACTAATAAACAGATTAGTGGTAGGAGGTAGTAGGAGCCTGGATCAGGGATCTTATAATGAAATAGAAAGGAAGGAAGAGATAGATGAATGAGTGGATTGGTGAGAGGAAGAATGAGTGGATGTGTAGGTGCATGGATGGGTAGATGGGTAAATGGGCAGAAAGGTAATAAATAGATGGGCAGATACATGGCTGCAGACATTTATGAAATGCCAATGAAGTCCTCATTACATCCTTTTCACAAACAGTGCAAATGAAATTGAAGATCAAATTATAAAATGACAAGGATTTTAAAGAGATGTCTTAGGTCAGTGATTCATCAGTGTAATCAATAGTGTTATTTTTGTTTTGTTTTGTTTTGTTTTGTTTTTTATGCCTACAGCACATGGTCTTCCTAGGTGGTCTACCATCCAAGTACTAACCAGGCCAGACCCTGCTTAGCTTCCGAGATCAGACAAGATCAGGCATGTTCAGGGTAGCATGGCCGTAGACTTCGATAATGTTTTGAATCCAACAAAAGCCAGACAACGTCCATATTCACCTTGAAAATAATGTGGAGAGGGAGAAAATAGCTCAAAACTGAGTAGCCTCAGTTTGTGTGGATATTGGTTTTTTAGGAAGAGAGCTTTGTGTGATGCTCTCCAGAACACACAGAATCTCACCCACACCTGAACCTTTTATTTGTTGTTTGCAAGAGTCATAGCAAAAACAAATGAACGAACAAACAAACCCCCAAACATAGGCCAACACCATCCCAATAGTGGTGACAGAGTGGACTGTTTGAGAGAATCACATTTACTAGCTCTATGATCTTGGGCAAATCACTCACCCTCCCTGAGCCTCAGAGAGTTAATGATAGGGCCTCCCATAAAAGACCGATATTTGGTTTACACGAGGTATTGTTTGTAAAGCAATTATCAAACAATAGCTATTACTGTTGTTATCAACTAGAATGATAAGTATTATAACTGGTACTAGTACTAAGCATTATTAACAATGATAAATATTATTAATAATAATATTTGGTATTATTAAGAGAGATCCAGAAACTCCTAGCCTGACCACATCAGGTCACTTGTTCATAGCCATCCTAAGGTATCCTTGGACTTCCTCAGACCTGTCATTTTAAGCATTTCTGAAGATGAAGACTTTCATTGTAAACACGGTCCCATAGAGATGCTGGGAGTAATTACATGGAGCAGAGGGCGGTAGGCATGGTGCTAGATTTATTGCCGTAGCTCGTTGCCGGGCTCCAGGGTAGGCATCTGTGGGGCCCACCACTCCTGAGAACCTATGAGTGGTTTTAGGGCCTTTCTGTTTCCTCGTAGCCCAGTATTCCAGCCCCAGTAACAGGGGGAAGAGTTCAGGGCTCAAGTCTGCATTTCAGCTTCTTGCAAAAACATGTAGATGACAGCATTTGGAGTTGCAGCAACAGGAGACATAAATTAGTTTGGGAAGGAGAGGTAAAGAAGGAAGGTGTCCAGGAGCAGGGAAAGGAAGAAGATGGGAAGCAGGGGCGAGGGATAAGGGAAGAGTAGCAAAGGTCCAGATGGAAGGTGGGGCAGAGCGTAGGCTAACACATTATTTGGAGGCAAGGGATGGTGACATGACAGAGCGTGGGGAGCCCAGTTATTGGCAAGCTAGGACACGGCCAGGAGAAACAGCCAGTGAGCTGTCCAAGCTGTGTGTTCAGGGATAAGCTGACCTTCTAGGACAGACTGGAGAAGCCCCCATCCCTCTAAGACATGATTTTAAAGCCTTTGCTTTGGAAATAAAAACACTTTGGGAGATGGCCAGTGCTTACATATACCAGATATTTAAATAGGGAACATCTGTGGGTCTCAAATTTTGTTATTTGATGAGAAAACAAGCTGGAGTGTAGAAAGGCAGTGGGATTTAGAACTACAGGAGACAGAGGTTTTTGTTTGTATTTAGTTTTGTTGTTTTTTTTTCCTTCCCATTGTTTGCTTGGAATCTCAGTACTAGGAAAACCATGGAATGTCCCCAAAGATAACCTAACATGAGAACATCTAGTCAAGCAAAGAGTAAGAACAGAGAGACAGGCCTTGCTGTAGCAATGTCTGGTGAGGTGGAAGAGAGGCCCAGAGACTGTGTGGATAATTGGGGATTGAGGAAGAACCCACCTTATTTCCTGCATTAAAATTTTCTAAAGGATTATTTTAAATGACATTTTAAAACAATATTATTTTCTAGACTTAAAGAGTGACTTTAGCCATGGAAATCACCCACCTTTGAGTTCATCTGAGGGAGAGAGAGACATGTCCTTTAAAAATAGAAGTTTAGAATACAGCTCATAAAGCTCTAGGACCTATAGTAATAGTCTCTTAAAACCATGATTAGCCATTTATTGAAAATTAAGTCAAACTACCATTGCAAGATTTTTAAGGTAAAGAAATTGATTTCACCCCGGAACCATTGTGTCAAAAAATGTTTGTTAGCTGTTCTCATCTTCACATGAATGTATGGGGGCTTTGTGCATGGGTGTTTAAGGAGCTCCTTCTGCATGCAAGTCTTCCTGATCTACACTCTGTGAGGTCAAGAGTCCCAGCCTTAAGGAGCTTATGCTCCTTCTAATTGGTTGGAACTTGGTCCTTTTGCAGGAACTGTGTGAAAGCTGGTACTTGGTGGAGGGTTTTCAGGAGGTTGTCTCACTCCACAGTTATTTGGTGTCTTCACACTGTTAAAAGCAGAGTTTATGTCAGTATTTTTTCACATAAGCAAAAATGAAAATTCACTGGATCCTGTAAGCTGGAAAAGTCCAGTGGTAAATCTTGCTTAGGTATCTCTAGATCTAGGACTCTAATGCTATTGTCAAGGCCCTGACTCCTCCTCCTCTTCTTCTTCTTCTTCTTCGTCTTCGTCTTCGTCTTCGTCTTCGTCTTCGTCGTCTTCGTCGTCTTCGTCGTCTTCGTCGTCTTCGTCGTCTTCGTCGTCTTCTTCGTCTTATTTTTATTTTTTATTTTCTTTTTATTTTTCCATTAGAGTTAACATTCAATATTATATTAAATTCAGGTATACAGCATAGTGATTAGACATTTATATAATTTATGAAGTACTTCCTTTCTATAAGTCTAGTACCAACTTGACACTAGTTATTACAACATTACTGACTATATTTCCTATGCTGTCTTTCCATCCCCAGGACTATTTTTTAATTGCCAATCTGTACTTATTTTTTCAAAGTGTCAGGTGTTTTTTGTTTTTTCGGTTGTTTTATTTTCAATAAATTTCCTTATTTAAATTAGTTTCAAGTATACAGTACCTTAGTTAGACATCTATATAGTTCATAAAACGATCCCTCCAATTGCTCTCTCGCTCCCCTGGCCCTCCACCTAGCCATCATATTAATGCTAACTGCATTCCCTCTACCATGCTCCCTGTGTCGAACTATCAACTACTAATTTGTACTTCTTTAACCCTTCACCCCCAGCCACCTAACACTCCCTCCCCTCTGTCCGTCACCAAATTGTCCACTCTATTTGTGAGTCTGTTTTTGATTAGTTTGTTCTTTTTTTTCTCTTTGTAATCGCATATAAGTGAAATCATATGGTATCTATCTTTTTCTGTCTGACTTATTTCACTCAGTATAATAACTTCTAGGTCCATCTATGTTGTTGCAAATGGTAGGATTTCATTTTTTTAACAGCTGAGTAATATTCCATTGTATGTATGAACCATAACTTCTTTATCCAATTTTCTGTTGATGGGCATTTAGGTTGCTTCCATATCTTGGCTATTGTAAATTGTGCTGCCATGAATATTGGAGTGCATAGATCTTTATGAATTATTGTTTTGGTTTTCTTTGGATAAATACCCAGAAATGCAATTGCTGGGTCAAAAGGTATATCCATTTTTAATTTTTTGAGGAACCTCTATACTGTTTTCCATAGTGGCTGTACCAATTTGCAATCCCACCAACAATGTATGAGGGTTCCCTTTTCTCTGCATCCTCGCCAACACTTTTTTGATTTATTGATGTTAGCTATTCTGACAGGTGTGAGCTGATATCTCATCGTGGTTTTAATTTGCATTTCTCTGATGGTTAGCGACCTTGAGCATCTTTTCATATGTCAATTAGCCGTCTATATTTCTTTTTTGGAGAAGTATCTGTTCAGATCTTTTGCCCATTTTTTAATTGGGTTGTTTGTTTTTTTGTTATTGGGTTGTAGAAGTTCTTTATATATTTTTGGATATTAACCCCTTATTCAGATGTATCATTAATGAATATCTTCTCCTAGTCAGTCAGTGGTCTTTTTGTTTTGTTGATGGTTTTCTTTGCTGTACAAGAACTTTTTAGTTTGATGTAGTCCCATTTGTTTATTTTTTCCCATGCTCGAGGATATATATCTGAAAAGAAATTCCCGTTAGTAGTATCAGAGAGTTTGTTGCTTATGTTTTCTACTAGAAGTATTATGGTTTTGGATCTTACATTTAAGTCTTTAATCCATTTTGAGTCTATTCTTGTATGTGGTGTATATGGTCCAGCTTCTTGTTTTTGCATGTGTCTGTCCAATTTTCCCAGCACCATTTATTAAAGAGACTGTCTTTACCCCATTGTACATTCTTACCTCCTTTATCATATATTAAGTGAGGGTATAGGCATGGATTTATTTCTGGCCTATTTTGTTCCATTGATCAATGTATCTGTTTTTATGCCAGCACCATGCTGTTTTGATTATTGTAGACTTGTAGTATAGTTTGATATCAGGTAGTGTGATACCTCCAACTTTGTTCTTCTTTCTCGAGATTGCCATGGCTATTCAGGGTTTTTTATTGCTCCATATAAATTTTAGGATTGTTTGTTCTAGCTCTCTGAAAAATGCCATTGGTATTTTGATGGGGATCATATTGAATCTATAGATTGCTTTGGGTAGTATGGCCATTTTAACAATGTTGATTCTTCCTACCTATGAACAGAATATATGCTTTCATTTATTTATATCTTATTTTTTCAATGATTTTTAATTTTCTGAAAACAGGTCTTCTACCTTCTTGGTTGATTTGATTCCTAGGTATTTTATAGTTTTCGGCGCACTTGTAAATAGGATTGTTTTCTTAATTTCTCTTTCTGAAAGTTTATCATTGACGTATAAAAATACCACTGACTTCTGAATATTTTTTTGTAAACTGCTACTTTACTGAATTCATTGATGAGTTCTAACAGTTTTTTGGTAGAATTTTTAGGATTCTCTCTCTATAGTAGCATCTCATTGGTAAATAATGAGAGATTTACTTCTTCCTTTCCAATTTGGATGCCTTTTATTTCTCTGTCTTGTCTTATTGCTGTGGCTAAGACTTCCAATACAATGTTGAAGAGGAGTGGTGAAAGTGGGCCTCCTTGTCTTGTTCCTGACCTTAAAGAAAATGCTTTTAGCCTTTCCCCATTGAGTATGATGTTAGCTGTAGGTTTGTCATATATGGCCTTTATTATGTTGAGGTATGTTCCCTCTATTCCTACTTTGCTGAGACTTTTTATCAAAAATGGGTGCTGGATTGTGTTGAATGCTTTATCTGCATCTATTGATATGATCATATGGTTTTTATCTTTCGATTTGTTAATGTGGTGTATCACATTAATTGATAGTGAACCAAGCTTGCATTCCAGGAATAAATCCAACTTGATCATGGTGTATGATATTTTTAATGTATTGCTGAATTCGGTTTGCTAATATTTTGTTGAGGATTTTTGCACCAATGTTCATAAGAAATATAGGCCTTTAGTTTACTTTTTTGGTAATGTCTTTGCCTGGTTTTGGAATCAAGGCCTCATAAAAGGAGTTAGGGAGCTTTCCCTCTTCTTGAATTTTTTGGAAAAGTTTGAGAAGAATAGGTGATAATTCTTTGAATGTTTGATAAAATTCACCTATGAAGCCATCTGGTCCAGGACTTTTGTTTTTTGGAAGGTTTTTGATTACTGATTCTATTTCCTTGGTGGTAATCAGTCGGTTCTGATTTTCTGTTTCTTCTTGATTCCGTCTTGGGAAATTGTATGTTTCTAGAAATATGTCAATTTCTTCCAGATTGTCCAATTTGTTGGTGTATAATTGCTCATAGTATTTTCTTATTATTCATTGTATGTCTGTGGAGTCTGTGGTTATTTCTCCCCTTTCATTTCTGATTTTATTATTTGAGTCCTCTTTCTTTTTTCCTTGATGAGTCTGGCTAAGGGTCTGTCAATTTTGTTTACCTTTTCAAAGAACCAGATCTTGGTTTCATTAATCTTTCATATTGTTTTTCCAGACTCTATTACATTTATTTCCGCTCTGATCTTTATTATTTCCTTTCTTCTATTCACTTTGGGCTTTGTTTGCTGTTCTTTTTCTGGTTCTTTTAGTTGGAAGGTTAGATTGTTTCTTTGAGCTTTTTCTTGTTTCTTGAGGTAGGCCTGTATTGCTATGAATCTCCCTCTTAGGACTGCTTTCGGTGTGTCCCATAAATTTTGAGTCATTGTATTTTCATTTTCATTTGTCTCTAGGTATCTTTTGATTTCTTCCTTGATCTCATTAATAACCCATTCACTGTTTAGTAGCATGTTATTTAACCTCCACATGTTTGTGTATTTTCAAGTTTTTTTTTGTTGTAGTTGATTTCTAGTTTCATGCTAATGTGATCAGAGAAGATGGTTGATATGATTTCAGTCTTCTTAAATTTATTGAGACTTTATTTGTGTCCTAACATGTGATCTGTTCTTGAAAATGTTCCATGTGCACTTAAGAAGAATGTATATTTTGTTGCTTTGGGGTAAAATGCTCTGAAAATATTTATTAAGTCCATCTGTTTTAGTGTATCTTTTAGGCCTATTGTTTCCTTGTTGATTCTTTGCCTGGAAGTTCTGTCCATTTGTGTCAATAGGGTGTTAAAGTCTCCAATTATGAGTGTATTACTATCGATCTCTCCTTCTATGTCGCTCAATAATTGCTTTACGTATGTAGGTGCTCCTGTGTTGGGTGCTATATGTTTACTAGGGGTATATCCTCTTGATTTATCGATCCCTTTATTATTATGTAATGCCTTTTTTTAATCTCTTATTATAGCCTTTGTTTTAAAGTTGATTTTATCTGATATAAGTATTGCTACCGTGGCTTTTTTTTTTTCATTTCCATTTGCATGAAATATCTTTTTCCATCCTTTTACTTTCAGTCTGTGAGTGTTGTTTGATCTGAAGCGGGTCTTTTGTAGATGGCATATGCAGGGTCTTGTTTTCTTATCCATTCGGTTACCCTGTGTCTTTTGATTGGAGCATTTACTCCATTTACATTTAAAGTGATTACCAATAGGTACATTGTTACTGTCATTTTATTATTCATATTTATTATTTCTATTTTCTTTTTGACCCCTTCTCTTTTTACAGAAGACCCTTTAACATATCTCGTAATGCTGGCTTGTTGGTGATGAATTCCTTAAGCTTTTTTCTATCTGGGAAGCTCTTTATCTCACCTTCCATTTTAATCAATAGCCTTGCTGGGTAGAGTATCTGTGGTTGTAGATTCTTGTTTTTCATAACTTCGAATATTTCTTACCATTTCCTTCTGGCCTGCAGAGTTCCCATTGAAAAGTCAGCAGACATTCTCATGGGTACCTTTGTAAGTAACCAGCTTCCTTTCTCTTGCTGCTTTTAAGATTCTCTCTTTGTCTTTGACCTTTGGCATTTTAATTATGATGTGCCTTGGTATAGGTCTGTTTGAATTCCTCTTTTTTGGAACTATTTTTGTTTCCTGAACTTGTATGTCTAGTTCCTTTGCCAGGTTAGGGAAATTTTCTGTCATTATTTCTTCGAATAGAATCTCAATCTCTTGCTCTCTTTTTTTTTTTCAGGTACTCCTATGATTCAGATATTTTTATGCTTCATGTTGTCCCAGAGGTCTCTTAAACTATCCTCATTTTTTAAAATTCTTTTTTCTTTTTGTTGTTTCGATTGGGTGTATTCAGCTACTTTGTCTTCCAATTCACTGATTTGATCTTCTGCTTCCTCCAATCTACTATTGAATCCTTCTAGTGTACTCTTCATTTCCGTTATCGTATTCTTCATTTCTGTCTGGTTCTTTTTTACGGTTTCTATGTCCTTTTTTAGGCTCTCGTTGTGCTCATGCATTGTCTGCATAAGTTCGTTGAGTACCCTTATAACCATTATTTTGAACTCTGACTCTGGTAGGTTGCTTACCTCCATTTCATTTAGCTTATTTCCTGGAGTTTTCTCTTGTTTCATTTGTGGCACGTTTCTTTGTTTTCTCATTTTATTAGCCTCTCTGTGTTCTTTTTTATATGTCAGGAATATTTGTTTCGTCTCTTAGCCTTGGCCAGATGACCTAATGTGGAAGGTGTCTTGTGTGTTCCAGTGGTGCACTCTCCCTGATCCCTTGTGCCAGGAGCTCTGGAGGTGAACTTTGTATGGGCTGTGTGTGATCTTCTGTTGTCACCAAGCCTTTATTGTTGTTAGTAGATCGGTGAATGGGATTAATGTTCAGGCTGACTAATTGTGGGAACTGGCTGCACCCTCAGGATAAGAGTTGTTGTGTGGGGGCTGATCCCACCAATTGGGTTTACCCTAGCAGGCTTGTGTACTTGTTACAACCTGACTCTTCCTTTTGATGGACTGTCAGAGATCCGTGATGTCCTAGCTTAGCGACTCCAGAGGAGAAATGATCTGAGAATATGGTTGTTATAAAGCTCCAAGGGAAGATTCTTATTGGCTCAGCATAAAACATGTTTCTAGCTCTCACCCAATTACTGGACACAAGGAGCCAGAGCACTCTGGTCATGCTGGGTCCTATGCTCAATGGACCATCTTGTGTGACCAGGTAAGCAGGTAAGCAGGGGTCAGTCCCATCATATCTTATCTCCTATTATCAGACTAAAGAGGAAGGGAATAGCCAGAGATGGCCATTAGGGCTGACTTATTCCTAGCAGGGCAGGTGGGCCAAGAAGGATCAAATCAAGGAGAACTACATGTACCTGTGAGTTGGGGAAGGGCCAGGGATGCAGATTGCTGCACAGGTGGTGAGGAAGTACATCAGACAGGCAGGCTGTTGCCAGAGGGCATGCAATCCTCCATACTTTCCTCGTGGCTTGGATGTCACTCTGTTGCATCATTGCAAGAGTTTCTTCTCATCTGTGTGCCTGCATCTTGTCTAGGCCATGAGGAAGCGGACCACAGAAACCAGGCACTTTATAAGTGCCAGGTTTGGAGTCAGACCAACCAAAAGCTGAATCCTGACTCTGCCACTTCCTAGCTGTACAACCTAGGGCTAGTTGCTCAGCCTTTTGAGCCTTTGGCTGTCATCCGTCAGGTGAGCAGAATATTAGTATCTGCCTTAAAGTTTTAAATTAGATAATGTATACAAGTGACTTGGATAGTATTCAGCAAATGGAAAATCCTCCGTAAATGCTAACTGTCATCCATAGAACAGGGGCCATGTCTCATTCAGCTTTGTGTCTTTGGTGACTAATTGAAGCTGGTATCTGGGAGGTTTCAGTAAATACTGGTGTAAATCGAATTGAAAGTAGGTGAGGATTTGGCCACAGAGGTTCATGAGGAGGTAGTACAGGCAGGAGGACGGGTTCAGGGAGTGCTGGGATTCTAGGCAGACATTGCTGTCAGAGTCCACGGGAGAGCCAGGAGGTTCGGTCTCAGGAAGCAGACTCTTTAGCAGCTCTCAAATGTTCGGTTATGAGAAGAGCTCATTAGAAAGGCATTCTCACGGGTTCCAATTTGGCAGGTCTGGGATGGCCATCCTTGACGAGTGCCTTGGGATTCACATGGCCAGCCCCTGTAAAACCCCACTGGTTTCTGGATCTTAAACTCAAATGCCCTCATAGACCAGATGGGTGATGTAGATGAGTGAAGGGAGATGCTGGGAACTGTAGCCAACTGGAGAGCACAAATCCCTCCACAGGGACCACCATACTCAAAGTGGGTGCTCAGTATTGCTGCATCTTCTAGTTTTTCAGGAGAAACTGAAAATCTGGACTTGTAAGAGGGAATTTCCCAATTTGTAAATGCTGGGAAAAGAATTAGATTTTCTGGAAACATTGAATAGCCAAATAAAACATGTCTAAAGGCCAAAAAAGCTGCCATTTGGAGCCCTCAGTCTAGGGCAATTATTCTTACCCGGGTGATTTTGCCCCCAGGGACATTTGGATATGTCTGGACATTTGGACATGTCTGGAGATAATTTTCATTGTCACAACTTGGAGTGACTATGGAGAATGTTAGTGGCATCTAGTGCCCAGGACCCTCCCCCCTTCCCCCCATCAAAGCATTATCTGACTCTTAGGGGCTTTTAATTGATACTAGCCGTGGGCAAAAGAAAGAGGCAGGGCTGGGGCTACCTGAACTGATTTTACAGACATTTTTGGAGTCAGACAGACAGTGCTGTACCCTTTCAACCCCAAGGAACCACGGCTGCCATGGCTAAGCCCTCCTTGGCTCAGTGTAATCATTTCCCACAGTCCATACACTTCCTGTGCATGAAGGAAGCTGCCTCCTTGGCCCCCCCTCAACACACGCACCTCTGCAGGCATGAAAGTCATGCAAGAAATGCGGACAGAGAGTGCTAATACATTGCCACTTGGGTCCTCAAGGGCTGGGTGTGATGGTCTGCTAGAGATTATCAGGGTTTTGGCCTCCTGTTCCTGCTGGAATGTTTAGTTTGGGTTCTTCATTCAGTAGTTTCTGGAACTGCAGTTGAGAATATTTCTCTTCCTGACCAACTCCAACCATAAAAAAAATAAATGCCTTGAGTCAATCCTGTGCAGTTCAGTAACTATTTGCTGAGCACTCACTCTCTGGTGGGCCCCATGCTTGGTGCTGAGGGGGAAATGAGAAGAGACTCAGGCAGGTTCCATCTGGTGACTTACTGTGCCTTTGAGGAAACACACAAATCAGACCTGCAGCCCCTCCACATCCAGTCCACCCTCTGCTCACCACCATCTTCATCTTCCTGAAGAAGCACAGCTCTAATCATCACGTTGTCCTGCTCAAAAACCTTCAGAGGTTCCCAGTTTCACTCTGAATGAGGCATGCGCTCTATTAGCTTCTGTGGCTGGGCCCAGGCTCCACTCTAAGCTTATCTTCTGCTCTTCTGTTGATGTGCCTCTCTCTTTGCAAACTAAACTTTTACCTATTCCCAGTCTTTGTGCCTTTGCCCAGGCAGGGCCGTCTGCCTAGAATGCCACCTCCATCCAGTCATGCAAGGTGAGATGGCTCTGGTCCCTCCATGCTCTTCGTCAGGACATACTACATCATCTCATCTTTCACTGTTTTGTGGCCCTGTCCACTTTCTGCTTTAGAATTATTTAGTTCCTGAATCTCAATCCCACCAAACTGAGAGGTTCTTAAGGGCAGAGTTAATAAAAAATTCAACTTGTATTCTCTTTTCTGGGAAACTTCCTAGCCTTGTCCCTGGTATCCAGTGGGTATCAATTCAGCCTGCACTACTGTTTCTCCAGCTCTTCATTGATGCCAAGGGCTGCCACATGTGTTATCTCTTTTCATTATCATAGGGACTCCATGATACCTGTGACATCGTCCCATTTTCATAAAGAAACTAAGGTTCAGAGGACTTGTCACTTCATTCATTCATAAATTCATTCTACTAACATATTTAATGAGTAACCACTATGTGACAGGCTCTGTGGCATTGCAGGGAGGAGAGGGGAAGCAAATTTGTAGATTGGATACCCCGGGTACTCTGACACCTGAATTTAGCATCTAGCAGAATGATTAGGGAGCATTCTTGGAATCTGCACCTTGACGGGGAAGGGGGAGGAGCAGCTGAAGTCAAGCCACAATGCAGGCAACCTTACTGAAAGTCTTAGCCAGCCCAACAGGGAGTTCTAAAGATGGAGCCACCCTTTAGAGCTGTCCGGGTTGGATGGGAGAGGCAGGTAGGTCTCTATGCCCTACATGGACCCATCTTTGGATGAGGTATCAGTCTTTGGAAGGTATTTCACCATATCCTCTCAGACCATCCCAGAAGGGTGCTCTTGGCTAGGGGCTGTCTGCTGCCAGCCCTCCCAGCAACTGGAGAAGCTTAACATCTACCACACAGAGAAAGTCTCTTTGATCTTATTGGGTTTACATTTAAGTGTTGGAAAAAATGACGAATGAATGAACAGATAAACAAGCAAGATCATTATACTTTCTTTTATAAGTGCAAAGAAGGACAATAACGAGTGTTTATTTTACAGATGAGGAAGCTGAGGTGTGGGAAGTTGAAATAGTTTAAAGCCCTATCTCCAGTCCCAGTCTCTGTGGCTCTAAAATTCAGCCCTTTCTACTGTCTAGCCAGGCCTGCGCTAGTCACCTAGGTCCTCAAAAGTCAAGCTGAAGAGCTGGATCTCGATCCTGTATGGATTGAGGAGGCTTTAGAAGGACACTGGGAAACACATTTCTAGGAAATTACACTGGTATGGGCATGCAGAATCGGAGACAAGAGTCAGGGCCTTCGTTAAGGGACAGCTTCAGTAATCTGGGTCCTACAGTGATGACATGCTTGTTCTGGGACTGGAGGTGATAAATCTGTCTT
The DNA here is from genome assembly GCF_014176215.1 of Rousettus aegyptiacus. Lineage (NCBI taxonomy): Eukaryota > Metazoa > Chordata > Mammalia > Chiroptera > Pteropodidae > Rousettus > Rousettus aegyptiacus. The sequence goes on along the minus strand of NW_023416307.1, from coordinate 119,380,633 downwards.
TTAGGATGCTTTTTGGCTGCAAATGACAACCCCAGCTTAAAGTGGGTTAACAGATATAATCACAGAAGTTGAAGTTCACTGGGAGGAAGGCTGGTCTCTTCCTGTCATCTGCTGGCCATGCTTGAGGCTGAGGGAGCTGAAAGGGAGAACAGGGTGACTCAGCTGTCAGGTAGCAGAGATCAAGACTCCCATTTTCAGTATGGAAATTTCACATGATGGTCCAGACAGACAGGGCAAGTATTTACAGTAATAATAATAATTAATAATATATAAAGTAACATATTCTTAGATTCTTCAGGCTAGATGGAACCTGAAGAAAATTTGTTTATTGTTTTCTGAATCATGTCTCTCAATATACTAAACATGTAAGTCACTGGTGATCATAGAAAAAGGATTGAGGTCAAATAAACTGCACGTGACAGCTCCCCCAGCCCACTTTAGAAAGTCCATGCATATGAGGGTATAAAAGCCTCTGAAACATTCTGCATTAAGAAAACTCATCTCACTTTCTCCAAAATTATTTGGTCACAGAAGCCCCTGCCCCTTTTTAGTGTGGCACCTAGCAGTGACCTCCAGACAATGCTTTGGAAAGTATTTCTTTAAGTTTTTTATTTCATAGATGCTGTAACTGAGTCTTTAGGGCCACATGGCCAGTTGGTGACACAGAGGAGGTGAGGACCTCAATTTCCTGCTAGTGATCCAGAGGGATGTCTGTTTACCTGAGTTGCTCGTGATGAATTGAGATGTTAGATCATTATTTCTCAAACAGTGTTACATGGAACCCCACTCTCAGGAGATATTAATGAGTAGTGAACTAGAGACATATATTTTAGTCACATCAGTATAGGACACACAGAATTAAAGAAAGATGAACAGGTTGATTAGCTATGGGGTTTCTCAGAATCTTTAATATGGCGATATCTCTGAGAATCAACAAGGTAGGGAGGTGATATGTGGGGTTCCCCAACTTATATGGCCGGGGAAGGATTTGTTTCATAGACATGAATTGAGGAATTCAGATCTAGATCAATGAGATTTATCTTGACTTCTGCTCCCCTTCCCACCCCACACCAAGCATTCCTGCCCTTTTTGTGTTGAAAAGGAAATTGGTCTGTGCAAGCAGCCACCTTCTGACATTTGTTCTTCCACGTTTCAGAGCAAGGAGATTGGCCTGCAGATGCATGAGGAACTCCTGAAGGTCACCAATGAGCTCTACACAGTAAGTCCTGCTGAACTGCTGCTGCTGCTGTTTGAGTTTAGGTCCCCTTTCTTCAGTGGCCAGGGCTAGAGGGAGGCTCACCAGAGGTCTGGGAAGGCCCTGGGCCTTTCTGCTGTGTTGTGTGCCTGAGTGACAGTGGGCATCACGGTGGGATTGTAATGACTTGTGACCCCAGCTTCTCATTCTGTACATCGGGGTGGGACCTTGGGCATGTTTAGTTTGTAAAAGTTCACGAGAGATTCAGATGACCTGCCAGCTGTGGGAATGTGCTACTTACCAAAGCAGAAGACACAAAGTTGGGGTGGAAGGGGACACAGCCACAATCTCTCCTGAGTAAGAAGTGTGTGTTAGGAGTCAGGTAAGAGATACAGAACTCGAGGTCCGCTCCTTGCTGAGTGTGGGAACTTAGGCAGGCACATAGCTCATCTGGTCTCAGTCTTCTCATCTGCAAAATGGAGCATCGTTCCGAGGATTACATGAAGCGATGGGGGGTGAGCGTGACTTGCCATCTCCAGGGAATAATTTCAGAACATCATGATTTGACCAAGATCTAACTGAACTTGGGATGGCTATTGGAGTCCAAGAAGGTGAGTAAATGGGGAACATAAGATAAGCACACTGGCTGTGGTGCAGGAATGCGCTTGGTAGGTGGTGCAGCGGGATTTCCAACCCCGATCTGTCTGTAATCGGTTTGCTCCGCGGGGATCCCAGGTTGCCTCTCCTGCTGAGAATTCCCCTTCTCTTCCTCTCTTCCTCTCTGCTTCTTGGATTCCTATCCATCCAAAGGTACCAAGCTCAAAACTCACCCTTGCACAGAAGCCCACATGGAGCCATCACTTTTCTGAACCCTCAATTAATCTCTCATGCACACACGCACACGATTCTCTCATTTCTTCACTCAACAAATATGTACTGATCATCGGCTATGTGCCAGCACTGCTGGAGGCTCTGGGCACACTGTGGAGAACATGGCTCAGGCCCCATAGGACTCATGGTCAGGCACTGACTGTCCCAGGCCATGTATCCAGCACATGCTGTGCTCTGTCTTAGGCTGCTGTATCATCCGTTCACATCCATTCACTTTACCCTTGTCTCCCTGCCCAGATTCTAAACTCCATATAGGCAAAACCAGTTTCTTTCATTTATTCATGTATCCCTCCGTCCCTCATCTGTTTCAACAAGCACCCTGGGAACACCAGGGATGTACAAGACACTTCAAAGACTAACTCTTGAAGTGTTCACAGCCTGCCACTGTGTCTCGTGGAGCACTGGGTCCACAGCAGGCAGCTCCACATGCTTGAATTTAAATGAATTTCAGGGCAACTACCGAAGGCTCTGTGCAGTCAACAAATTACCTGGCGGTGGGAGAGGGATGCTGTTGGCACCCTGGTGCTCATTCCTCTGCAACAAGCAGCACCTCCAGTAGAGTCACCAGATCAGAGGCTGTAGAACTGCATCTCCTTCATTTTATTATATTCCATTCCTTACTTTTTCTTCTTCCTTCCTCTCTCTCTTCCTTTCCTCCTTCCTTCTTTCCATCCGTCCGTCCTTCCACCCACCCACCTATCTTTGGGAATCAGCCTCTCTTCCTCTTTTAGTTTTGTTTTCCTCTCTGTGGTTTCCATGATCGGTCTGGCTTCTCCTATGTGGTGACAAAGATGACCTCCCCCTCACCCCCAACAGCAAACTCGCTTCCTACCAGCTTAGTGCACCCTAGTGGAAAGAGAATATGCCCTTCCTCCTGTTTCCAGCAAAGCCCAGGGCAGTCTCGGATTGGCCTGGCCAGGATCATGAGATCCAATCCCTGTGGTCAGATTAACATGTTACTATTTGGCCAGGCCTGGGCTTCGTGCACCCTCAGAATTGGAGGGTGGTATCAGTTTCCCAGGAACCATGTGGACTGAGAATAGGGTGGGGAATTTTGCAGATTTCCTCAAAGAAAACCAGGAAGCTATTTCAGAAGAGGGAGGACTAGATGATCCTGAGCAGAGAAAAACAGCAGATGTCTGCTGAGCGGGAGTAGCTGAGGGAGGACAAAGGAAGCAGCTTCATTGGCTAGTGCTCAAACAAACCCCCGCTTCTCACACCGGTTTGGCTCCAGCTCCTTCTGGGCTTAATGCTCATATAGCTCCCTTTTTCTGGAATACTTTACCCCCACCCCATGCCCTGTTCACCTACCTACTCTTTTTCAAGGTTCAGTTTAGATGTCGCTTCCTCCAGGAAGCCTTCCTTTTGTGCCCCATCCCCTCATCATAGCACTTATCACACCATGTGATAATCGCTTATGTAATTGTCTGTGTCCCTACTAGACCATGTATTCTATGAGACCCTATCTGTCTTCCACACCATAGTATTTCCTATTATAGTATCTAACATGTAATGACCAGTTTGATAGAAATTTAATGATTGAAGGTAGAGCTGTCTCCCACCCACAACTATATTTAGTAGGTCAAAGGCAGTAGAACTGTACTTCCCTTATTTTACTCTCCCCCCCCCTTTTTAGTCACCCACCCATCCATTCACCCACCCGCCCACCTATTTATCCATCTAGCTAGCCAGCTGTTTTTCATTCATTCATGCAGACATATACTGACACTTGGTGGATACCAGTCTCTGCTCTAATACAGAGAACATAATCATGAACAAGGTCCTGGCCCTCAAGGACTTTGCATTCTAGTTGAGGTGAGACTGTTTATAAACATGTCAAATAAATAAATAAGCTAGCGATTGTAAATTCTACGGAGAACATAGACCACACAGAGTGTGGGTGGTCAGACTGAAATTTAAGGATTCCTCTTTTCTGTCAAAGATATCTTTGGCATGCATTGGCTTCGAGTCTTACCCCCTCACGACTGTGGGATGGCCCAGGAATGGCCCTGCCTGAGGGGTAGAGGACCTTTTTCCTAACAACTGATTCTTATCCTGCCCCAGCATGTCCCTTTATTGATGCTGTCAAGAAGTTCCTCAGTGAACCTCTGCATCCGTCTCTGCTTCCTTCCCAGCCCAATGCTACTGTCAGCCAGTTACTTTACAGTTGCAATTTATGGAGCACCTTCCTATCTACCTCCCATCTGGTCTTCACTAGACGGCACAGAGAGGACAAGCCTCTGCCACAGTCACCCAGCAAGTGGTGGGAGTGTTGAGTCTCAAAACTAGATGTCCTTGGTCCCTGTGGGGCAGAGGATCTTTTCATCCCTATTTCATGGTTTTCTCATCTGTAAAGCAGTGATCACATGGTGTCTACCTCATAGAGTTTTTGTGAAAAATAAACGAATTACTATATGTAAAAGTAAGCGCTCAGTAAACACGAGCTGCTGTCATTGCTGTCATGTTATTGCACTGCCTCCCAGAAGTGGGGTAAGGATTAACTGAAATATTCTGGGGATAATAAAAAGAGAGGTTGCAGACTCTGAAGTAACAGATAAATTTAAATACTTAGCACATCCGGGACTGGCAACACGTCGTGGACTGCCAATATTGAGCAGACTGTTTTGGTTCTTTAACTAAGGGCCTTTCATGCTGAATCCGATGATTCAGGCAATTAAACAAAGGAAATATCTAGAGGATTTTGGGTACAGATAGTTAGTTGGGCTCATTCCAGAGTGGTCTCCAGCTGTTGGACTTATGTCACATTGGATGATCTAGTTCATTGATATTCTTGGGGCCAGGAATTACCAATTGGATCACATAATGCTTGGCCCCAGAGTTGTCAGGGGCATGGTCTCGAAACATGGGATTTTTGGAATGCATTTCGGAGACTGCAGTGGGAAGTTTGGCTTGTGGAAGAGCAGAGTGCTCTGTCATTCAAGAAGAGTAGGAAACTAGGCAAAGGAAAATGTGAGAGGCTAAGAATACCCAGCTGGGATGCTGACCTTGAGTGAGTAGATGGATACATGCACGGATGATTAGATAGGAAGATCTGGCTGCAAATAGACATGCTCTCTCTTTTCCTGAACTACCCAATATAGATGACAGATTAGTGGTGAGATAAGCAGACCTCAGCAGCTGAAGTGGAAAGAAATGGATGCAGCAGGAATGATTGAGCGCAGAAAATGGGGGCATCCGGAAATGAACACCCCTAGCAGCATGGTGGAGAAGCAAAGAAACCAGTGGTGTCCGCGAATGTGGAGGGGTAGAGAAAAGTCTCATGACTTTTGGGGTCCTGGAGACAGACTTTAGCAGGCATTCCCAACTCTTAGCCACCTTACGTTCCTGGAGCCATGGCTGAAAGCAGATAGTTGAAAATAGGCAACTTCTTTGGTTATGCGTAAGTCTGCAGTACTACCTTTTGGCCACTAGATGTCGAGAATGCATCAATCCAGCACACTTTCTGGTCCCTTGAGTTTGTAAATAAATAAGCCTTGTGGGAATGACAAAAGGATTGGATGAAATCCGCAAGAAGGGCTTCTCTAGAGATTTTAGAGCAGCTGCAAATAATCAAAAATTGGGTAAAAAGTGGAGAAGAGTTCTTTCCACCAAGACCTACAAAGAAAATTGATTGCATTTTTTACTCATTTATTATTTTGCAATTTTAGGTTTTCAGGATGAGAGAAGGAGGGAGAAACATGGTATAGAATAAATTTTTTTTTTCACAATATTCGATGTTCTCTAGAGTTTGTTAACATTTTCCTGAGGTCAAATGACTTCCAAGTTCTCATCTTCTCAGCCCAGATAGGGAGGATGATGATGGTGGCGATGGTAGCAGTTAAGGCCTACGTGGCTCTTACTGGCAGATGTTCTCAGCACTTTACAAAAATTAACTCATTTTTTCCTCACAACAAACCTATGAGGTATGTGCCATTATCCCCATTTTACAGATGAGGAAGGAGAGATCAGAGAGGTTATAACTTGCCACAGGTCACACAGCTGGTAAATGGCAGCATCAGAATTCAGCCCAGATATTTGTACCCAGAGTCCATATTCTTACCTACCATGTTCTACAATAGATGTTGCCCCCATTGACTCCTGACCTCTGGCGAATGGAACTTTCTGGATAACAGGTCGATGCTGTGATTTAAGGATAAGAGTCACAGAAGAATTCCTCATTCTAATAAACTCACTTCACAGGACTTAATGAAAATGAATGAAGTTATAATGTTGGCCAGTATTTCACTGCAAGTTCCGTGACTTTAAAGGTCCTTGTTAGACAGGGACATAGCTCTATTAGCTATTGTAATTATCTAAGCAACAAAAGAAAATGAACAAGGCTCAGAAGCCATGTATTCTAGAAATTTCTTATGTTTCTTACCATAGAAAGATGGTCACAATCTTGATATTGCAAAGGAAAAGTATACTTCTAGTCGGGGGCCAGGAGATAGGAGACTGTTGGTATGGGACAGCCCAGCTTGCTGTAAGGCTGCCAAGAGTATTCACATCTACTGAGAAAATTGTAATCAATTAAGGAAACAGTATGATGTGGTAGAGAAAGTGATGGATTAAAAGTCAGAAATTAGATTTATAAATTTGGCTATGTATTTACCATATGACTCTCCATTCTACTGCTAGGTATTTATTGAAGAGAAACAAAAATATAGATCCATACAAAGAATTGTACATGAACATTCCTGGCAGCTTTACAAAACTGTAAACAACACAAAGAACTATCAACATATGAATAGATAAGCAAGTTGTAGTATAGCCATACAGGGGAATATTACTCAGAAATTTAAAAAGAACTTCTGATACATACAACATGAGAGAATCTTTAAAAAATTGTGCTGAGTGAAAGAGGGCAGACCCAAAAGACTTTATACTCTATGTTTCCATGTATATGAAGAATACACAAAATCAGTCTACAGTGACAGAAAGCAAATCGATGATCGTCTGGGGCTGGGGCATAGGGAGTGGGGATCAACGGCAGAGGGACACCAGGGGTCTTTTTGGTGTGATGGAAGTGCTCTGTATCTTGATTGTGGAATTGGCCACATGGACGTAAAGTCTGGAGACTGTGCTGATAATACTGTATGATCTTGCTTGAGCCACTTTGCTCTTTTGGGCCTAAGTTTTCCTATTTGTAAAATTTGGTGGTTAGGTTAGATGGCACCTAAGATTTCCTCTGACTCAAAAATTCCCTTGTTATAACAATATCCAACTTTTATTATGGAAGTAAGAGTAGCCAAGTACAGTTTGCTTTATGGGATTTCATTTTATAGCCAAGGATGAGTTTATTTCAGAGAGCATAGAAATATATTAAGTTAGCGAATAATACTCCTTTCAGGGACAGAGCCATTTGCAGGCCAATTTTACTTGAGGAAATAGCTGAGAAAACTATTTGTATGTGCGTAAGAAGGATGTTCCCATGGAAGCCCCATGAGCACATAAAGAGGGGCTTTCCCAATGATACTGGGGGAAGGGGAAGGGACACGAGTGTCATGGTCGGCAGGCTTAGAGAGCACAGCTGAGAAGGGCCGTGTTTGCCACATCACCTCTAAGACCCCTAAATGCTTGGTGGCTGTGGTTGTCCTTTAAAATTTCCTATTTACTGCTCCATTCCTGGCACTTAGTAAGAACCTGATGATGGCGATGACAAAAATGATGATGAGATGGACAAAAGCGAAGAGCTGTGGGAGCTCAGAGCATATTGTGGGAAGAGGGAGGGCTGAGCATCCTGGAGCTCAGAACTTGGGAGGGGACTGGGAGCACTAGGGCCACCCCCACTGGGCCCTGCCAGGCTGCCGACTCCCTCGCTCATGTGTCCCCAGGTCATGAAAACCTACCACATGTACCACGCGGAGAGCATCAGTGCGGAGAGCAAGCTGAAGGAGGCTGAGAAGCAGGAGGAGAAGCAGTTCAACAAGGCTGGAGAGCTCAGCATGAACCTGCTTCGGCACGAGGACCGGCCCCAGCGCCGCAGCTCCGTGAAGAAGATTGAGAAGATGAAGGAGAAGGCGAGTGAGGACCCAGGCTGGGGCAGGAAGGGGAGAGCTGTGCTTCCCAACCACCTCGGCTTCCGCCTTTGCATTCTAGGGCTGTGAGGGTAGAACAGTGCTTCCAGCATCTGCTCTCTTGGAGGCCAGTGTCCTGGAGGAGGCACAGCTAGCCATGCCTCGCTAGCACTTGTGAGTCTGGCCTCATGTGAGGGTCAACAGCCGTGAAGAGGCACTCAGTTGACAAGAGAGCTGAACTGTGATGAGACTCATGCCCTGCGAGCACATTCTCCAATGGGCAGGAGTCACCAGGCATTAGTGGGGGTAGGGGCTTCCTCCAGGGATCAGTTAGGGGGCTGGAGGGCTGGTTGGGACTGAGTGTGTCTCAGAAAGAGTGAACAGCACTGGGCTACCAATCAGCACCTGGGACCTAGGTAAAGAATCATTCTGAAATGCTATTGCCAAGGCAAAGATGGATGTGATTTAGAATCACTGCATATTGGTACTGGAAAGTGCTTTAGTAGGACATGGTAAAGGGAGTGCTAGTTTTAGAGTCAGACAGGTTGGGTTTTGAAAACGCCACATTTATAACACCTCTCTGAACTTCAGTTTTAAAATTTGACAGTGATGGCAAATAAATCTCCCCTCGTGTCAATTCTGATCAATTGGTAGTGGCCGTCCATAGCTCTGTTGAGGATTGCGAGCCCTCTCCAGGCTTTAGCTAAAAACAGTGCTGTGATCTATTAATGATGTTTGTCATGGGCAGGGAATTTAGAGGGGCACTGCGTATGCTGCTGTTTTGTCATCATAGATTAGGTGACGTCCGAGATTCCTTTCTTCTTAAAAGGCTATGATTTCTTGTTGATTTCTCTGCATTCATTAATTCCATGCAATCACCAAACATTTCTTGAGCTCTTTCTATGGGCCAAACATTGTACCAGATGTTTATTTGGGCTTCTATGAGATGAATTGTAAGATGATATGACCCTACGGCTCTTAAAAAGTATAAAAGATTTAGTGGAAACAAGATCCAACAGGACCTTGGTAAGCCGGAAAAGTAACCAGAGGCAAATAAAATAAGACTTCAGGGTAATTTGCAAAGGCAGTGAAAAATAGGCTTCGCAATCATCAGGCAGAGGCTCAATTAAAAAATAGGCCAAGGATTTGAATAGACATTTCTCCAAAGAACATGTACGAGTGGCCAATTAGTATATGAAAAGATTCTCAGCATCACTAGTCATTAAGGAAATGCAAATCAAACCCACAATGAGATACCACTTCATACCCACTAGGATAGCCAAAATGAAAAAGGCAGACAATGACAAAAAGAAAATGAGGATGTGGAGAAAGTGGAACCCTCATACACTGCTGGAGGGAATGAAAAATGGTTCAGCCACTTTGGAGTCCCACAAAATGTTAAACATAGACTAAGTTACCATATGACTCAATGATTCCACCCCTAGGTATCTGCTCAAGAGAAATTAAAACATATGTTCACACAAAAACTTGCACGCAAATGTTCATAGCATTGTTCATAATAGTCTAAAAGTGGAAACAACCCAAATGTCTATTAGTTGATGAGTAGGTGAATAGATGAACATCCGCCCAGTGGAATGTCATCCAGCCGTAAGAAGGAATGGACTCCTGAACCATGCTACAACATGGATGAGTTTTGGAAACGGTGAAAGACGCCAGTTACAAAAGGCCACATATCGTAGGATTCGATTTATATAAAATGTCCGGAATAGATAAATCCATAGAGACAGAAAGTAGATTAGTGGTTGCCAGGGCCTGGGGCAGAGGAGAATGGGAGTAACCATTAATGGCTACAGAGTTTCTTTTCGGGGTGATGAAAATTTTCTAAATTTAGATAGTACTGATGGTTGTACAAATCTGTGAATATACTAAAAATAAAGAAATAAAGATAAGACAGTCAGGCAAGGAATTACAGAACTACAACATAGGGGGGTATATAGAGGAAGTAGAGAAAGTACTGCCTGGGAGTCTGGAGACTAATTTTTTGTTTAGAGTTGTGTATTAATTAGCCATTTGACTCTTGGACAAGCTAGTTCTCCTCTTCAGTTCTTATTTCTTTACCTATAACATGGGTGAATTAAACAAAGATACCTATAATATCCTGCCCAGCTATAAAATGTTTTGAGTCCATGAAGGGCTAAAAATGGTCTCATGGTCACAGAAACCCCCTGAGTATGGGTCAGGAGCATTGAAACTCTCCGTGAAGGTTGGTTACATGGCTGGTACAGGGTGTGCCTGCCAGAAATCTGTTTCCAGAAATTCCCAGAATAAGTGGATCCTGAAGAAAAATTAGAGGAGATCTCTGGGAACACCTACTAAAACGCTAAGAGAGCTCAGTCTGGAATAGGGAGGTTTAAGAGTACTGAGGTAAAGGAGGAAACCATGTTTCTTTTTATCCAGCAGCTGGATAAAAAAGGCAAGGGACACCTCTCCAACCCATGTACTCTTTACTCCTTCCTGCCCAGCTGGCCCAGAACCGAAGCTGCTTCCCGGGAGGCAGTCTGGCTCCCAGCCAAGACTGGCCCCTCTGGCTGCCCCGCTCTGCCTCTCCCCACTGCTCACACAGAGACAGCCAGGCATTTAATGCCTGCCCTGTGCGGGGACTGTTCTGGGTACTGCAGGTCCAGCAATGAACAAGACAAGTTAGGCCCCTGACTTCATAGAGCCTACTTTTTGGTGGGGACACCAAATATCAGCAAAGACGCAGAGAGGTAAAAAATATAATTTTGGCTGATGAAAAGTACTTTTGAAGAAAAATAGAGGAACCCAGATATCCTTCAGTGGGTGAATGGATAAATAAACTATGATAAATCCAGCAATGGCATCTTAACTAATTATTTAAGATCCAAAAAGAAATGAGCTAGCAAGCCATGCAAAGACACATAGGAACCTTAAAATGTATATAACTAAGTGAAAGAAACCAGTTGGAAAGGCCACATACTGTATGATTTCAACTCTATTATGTCTGGAAAAGGCAAAACTATGGAAACAGTAAAAAACTGAGAGGTTGCCAGGAGTCGGAGGGAAGGAAAGACGAGAAGGTAGAGCACAGCGCGCTTTTCAGGCAAGGAAACCATGATACTGTCGTGGTGGATGGATGTCATGTGCAACACCAAGCATGAACCCCGAGGCAAAATATGGACTCTGGGTGATAACTGTTAATGAATGTACCATTCTGGGGGGGATTGTTGATAACTGGGGAGGCTGTGCATGAGGGGGGCAGAAGGTATGTGAGAAATCAATGTACCTTCCTCTCAATTTTTCTGTGCACCTAAGATTGCTCTAAAAAATCGTCCTGAAAAAATTAAATGAAAATGAAAATAATCACTAAAAATTCAATAAAGATAAATGAATTTAAAAGACAAAAATAGAGCGAAGCAAGGGAATAAAGTGTGGGAGAGGCCGTGGAGATGCTGGCAACACATCTTGTACTGTGTTGCCGTCTGAGGCCTATCAGTCAGTGTGACCTTGGATAAGGACCTCAATGACATGAAGTCATGAGACTTGGAAGGATGGCCTGCCAGGCAGTGGGAACAATTAGTCTGAAGGCCTAGAGGCAGGAATGAACTTGGCCTCTTAAAGGATGGGCAGAGGAGACTGGCGATGAGGGGGAGCATGGAGGAGGAGGGGCTTGAGCGGCGGATGGAAGCCAGGTCATGGAGGGCCTCACAGGCCATTATCACAGTTTGGGCAGCTGTTGGGGGAAGTTTTGTAGGGGCCTCAGGAAATCTTATTGATGTTGCTCTGGGGGAGACCAGTAAAGACTGCTGCTTATCCAATAGTGCTGTCGTTGTTGCACATGGGCATTGTAAGGTGAGCTTTTTGAGTACAGGGCCCCAAATCTTACTCACCTAGCATGCAGAATAAGGCATTCTAAAGGTGTGTGGTAGATTGAATTGCAGGCAGTGACCACAGAGAAAATCCCCCAACCCTGCCATTAATGGCTCAGCTCTCACATTTTTTTCCTTCTTCCAGAGGCAGGCAAAGTATTCTGAGAACAAGCTGAAGTGCACAAAGGCCCGGAATGACTACTTGCTGAATCTGGCAGCCACCAACGCAGCTATAAGCAAATACTACATCCATGATGTCTCCGACCTAATTGATGTGAGCACCTGGGGAGTCTGGGGCTGAACAGGGTGCCACACCCAGGCTGGCTCAAATTGTCGCCTGAAGGAGGGGCTGGCCCTTGTCTTTAGTTGACCGCCAGGGTGGATGGGAAGGGCAGTGAGCCTGTAGGGCCTGGGAGATGAGTTTCTTCTTCAGTGGGTGGAAGTGGGCCTCTGCTGGCTCCCACATAGTTGGGTCAGGTAGCCATGTATTCAGCGTACGCTTCCCAGGTACCCTGCTCTACACCAGGCCCTTTGCTGTATTTGGGGGCACAGGGGTGATTGTCTACAGTTCATGCCCTTGGGATTTCCCAAAGTGGTACAGATGTTTATATGTTCAGCGCTCCCAGGTCTAGACTACCAGACACACACACACACACACACACACACACACACACACACACAAAAGAAAATAGTGAATAAATCAGAATTATACTTGACCCTTGAACAATGCAGAGGTTAGGGGTGCCAAACCCCTCAACCCTACTCAGTCAAAAATCTGCATATAACTTTTGACTCTCCCAAAACTTAACTGCAGTCATCCCTCAGGATCTGCATGGGGATTGGTTCCAGGACCCTATGTGGATACCAAAATCCACAGATGCTCCAGTCCCTTGTGTAAAATGGCATAGAACAACACATAAAGTTGGCCTTTCACACCCAGATCAAAAATACTGTTTCATTTAATGGTTGATGTAATCAGAGGATGCAACACCCAGAACATGGGAGGCTGACGGTATATTTATTTTAAAAAATCCATGTATAAGTGGACCCACATGGTTCAAACTTCTGTTGTTCAAGGGTCAGCTGTATACAGATCAGCTTTGCTTGGGGAGCTTATCTTGGGAGAAATCAGGCAGTTTAAGAAAAAGGAGAATGGAACACTGCCTCCTTAGCACCAGCTGCTCGGGACGTGCTGCAGGAACAACCAGGCTTGGAGAAAGAACGTTGTGAGCGGCATCATCAGGGAGACCTTCTGTGTTGGAGCCGGGATCGCTTCTCGTGTCTTCCGCAGGAATCTGGCCCTGTAGATGCTCAGTAAAGATTCCATACTGGTGGATGGATCCTTTTCCTCTGGCCCTGGTGCATCCCATCAGGAAGCGAGGAAGGCTGCGGGAGGGGCACATTATCACCATCCCCAAGAGAGGGAGCTGCTCTGCCTGGCCTGTGCCTTCCCTTGCCTGAGGCCAGACCCCTTCTCTTTCTGACAACTTTCCTTTTCACTCCTTCCAGTCCTTTCATTGTTAACCAAATTTTTGTTGACTACCTACTGGCTCTAGGTCTTGAGGCTCTACAGTAGACTAGAGTCAGCAAGCCTGCCCTCAAGGAGCTTACCTTGCATAACCCTGACATGCTAACAGGCAATTGCAATGCAACGCAGTGGGTGTCGCCGTGAGGGAGGCGGAGGGAGAGGTAGACCTTTAGAGTAGGGACATTGAACGTAAACCTTGAGTGTGGAGAACATCAAGGAAGACTTCTTGGATGAAGCGACCTCAAAACTAAAACATGAAGGAAGAGTATTTAGGCAGGAGGAGAGAGGAACAGTATGCCAAGCAGAGGGAATGCATGTATAAAGGCCTAGAGATGAGAAAGAAGGTGGTAAACTTGAGAAGGTGAGATACGTTCTACTGTTGTTTAAATTGCAACCCCCAACTCCCTCTGAGGGCTTTGGTGTGATTTGTGTGATAAGATTCCAAAGTGCCGGAGGGCCTCCAGGATGGGAGATTTGACTGCGGAATGAGAGATAATCGTAAGTCACCGTGGTGGGAAAGGAAATGCCGGTGGTCCCACCTCCATGTCACAGTCGTCACCCGCACCTTTCTGTTGTGTGGCTCTTCCTCAGTGCTGTGATTTGGGCTTTCATGCCAGCTTGGCCCGAACTTTCCGGACCTACCTCTCAGCTGAGTACAACCTGGAGACCTCTCGCCACGAGGGGCTGGATGTCATCGAGAACGCGGTGGACAACCTGGATTCCAGAAGTGACAAGCACACCGTCATGGACATGTGCAACCAGGTCTTCTGTCCCCCACTCAAGTTTGAGTTCCAGCCCCACATGGGGGACGAGGTGGGTTTCTCACATGAGCCCATGCTTGCGGCTGCTTCCATCTGTTCTCCCATGTGCTCCTAGATCATCTGTGAGAGGGGAATGTCAGTCCCCATTCTACATGCAGGATGTTTATCTCGGAGGCCTGAGGTCAAGTTCATGGTTCGAGGGCTTCCTTAGCCAAGGAATTTACCACTAATACCCTAACCCCGTTGACTCAAGTTCCCCACTTGCAGAGTTGCAGGACCTTAGTGCTCCCTAAAATCCCTCCCAGTTATGTCTAGATGACCCTAAGAAAGTCCCATGTCTGCACACAGTCATTTCATATTCTTCCCTTGTATCACAGCCACTTTGGCCAGCATCCTCACCAGGGCACTGCCTGGCCTCCAATACGGAAAGCATACCACCAGCTGAGTTTCCTTCAGTGCTTGTGCTGCTCACACCCTTGCTACCCTTGGAAAACAAAACGTGGGAGAAGGCACTTGTCTCTGGCCCCATGGCAGTATACTGGTTACTCAAGTTTCACAAAATACCATATGCAAATAGCTCTTCGAGCTTTCCATGTCATTCCCCCCTCTCTCTAGGGCTCAGGCCCTGCTCCCGGACTGATGGAGGACAGACATCAAGTGTCATATCTGCCCCCCCCCATCTCCATCATCTCTCCTCCCCAGGGACATGTGCATAGAACTTTCTCCTAGTGGCTCCATTTTCTCCACCTAGATATATCCCACCCATGCACATGGGAATCGGAGGGACCAGACGCCGTCAGCCCTAGATCCCTTGGGAGCTCTGCAGGGCCATCTGCTGCCCTCGCTTGGCAGGGAGATACAAGGAGGCTCATTAGCAGATGGCATTTACTGGACACTCCAAATGGTTCTACTCGCTTTCTTCATTTGTAAAAGAGATGCCTTCTGCAAGGCTTCCTACAGCTCCTGCCCCATCCCTCTGCCCTCATGTCCAGCCCTTTTGCCCCATCATCTGGACCTAGAGATTCTGACCTCATGGTTACCGCTGATGACTGCGAAGTTTGGGTTGCCTCGTTAGCGGGAAATAACTAGTAAATAAATAACAGAGTCCTACTGTCCCTTATGATCTCAGCTGAATCATCCCAAGGAGCGTACCTACAGGTGGTAACAGACCCCTGGGTGGAATCAGTATAGGAAGAACGGTTTTTCTCCCCTACTCTACCCCTCCTCCACCTCTCTTCCAGTCAACCAGCTGGGGGAGAAGGTCTGTAAGAGTGAGACTGCCTCACAGTTCGTTGGTCTCTGAAGTATCTACCTGCTAGAGAATAGGAGCACTCTGCTAATTGTTCCCCAGTCATTGTTCTTTTCACTGGCTTCTCTTAGGCAGTTGCTTTCCTACCACAACTTTCTGCCTGGAAATTAACTAACCAGTCTCAGTTAATGAGATTATGTCAAAGCTCTTAGTAAACCCTCAAGAGTATACAATATAGAAGACCACAACTGAAAGGCCACACTTTGCAATGTGAGAGGGTGGCTCCTGGTTCCTATCTGGAGTTACCAGGTATAAGCTATGTGACCTTGGACAGGTCATTTAATCTCTAAGCAGTGATAGCTCCTGCCCTAGCTCCACAGAGGTGATGAAGGCACTGGGCAACCATAGGTGGGGGCTGTCATTTTTACAGGTGTGCCAGGTCAGCGCTCAGCAGCCCGTCCAGACAGAATTGCTCATGCGGTACCACCAGCTGCAGTCCAGACTGGCCACTCTCAAGATAGAGAATGAGGAGGTGAGTGAGCCCCTCTGCCCTGTAAGGGATTTCCTTACAAAGGCCTACCTTATCTCGGGGAGTCCACTCTTGCCATAGAACACATAAGAAAGTAGGGTTCGTCTGTAAGATGGACTATTGCATGGTCGTTAAAACCATGCACACCAAAAATCTTTCATGGTAAGGGTGAATGCTCATAAGATGTTAAGTTAAAAAAAAAACAAAGAGGAAATAAAACTGTTCAGTATTATCATAACTAGGGTACACTAGAGCAGCAGGCCCCAAACTTTTTGGTACCAGGGACCAGTGCTCCTATGAGAATCTAATGCCTGATGATCTGAGGTGGAGCTGAGGGGGTGATGCTAGTGCTGGGGAGCGGTTGCAAACACAGATGAAGCTTCGCTCGCTTGCCTGCTGCTGCTCGCCTCCTGCTATGCAGCCTAGTTCCTAAGAGGCCATGGACCAGTAGACATTTGTGGCCCAGGGGTTGGGGACCCCTGCACTAGAGTATGTACATATGTATCTGTGTGTATTCACGGGCATACAAAAAAGACTGGAAGGAAATACTTCAAAATGTTATTTATAGTTATGTCTGGGTTGTAGACTATAGGTGATCCCTGTTTTCTTCTTTGTGTTTTTCTCTATTTTCTACAATGAGTTGGTATTATTTTTATCATCATAAATAATAATAGTTATTAAAAATTATACAATTAGGTAAATAACCCAGGGCACACTGAATGTGTCATGGATTCTGAGCTCCAAGGTATTTCTTTCTTACTGTGGCCAGCATACCTCCCATGCAGCTGGTGATGGGGCTAGGTGGGGAACGTCCTATTCCAGGCTCGATGTCTCCATGCAGGGAGTATGTCGACCAGCTGGAGGACACTAGGATGTGGGAAGTGTCAGCCGAGATCATGGGCAGCTTTGTCTCTAAGAAGGGCATTCACTGTTGGAGATGGGGTGTCATAGTTTCTATCTTCACATCTCAAGAGGACTGTCCTGGGCAGAGAGAGCTGGTTTGCTCTGTGTCTGCACAAAGGACAGAGCTAGGACGAACATGAGACAGATTGTTCAGAATGATGACAAATCAAAGCAGTCCCTGGGGGGAGGTTATGTGGTGACAAATTATATATTTGCTTTTAAAACTTGAGGAGAGAAAGGAGATGAACCTATATATTCCTGCTCCACATCTTTCCTCAAAGCATTTTCAATTGTTCGCATGGAACAGTATATGGATAATAATGTTAATGGAATTTAAATTGGAAAGAACGAAGCAAGTGTTCCTTTGTATAGACTGTTCATGGCCATGGAAATGCTTGATTTTGAACCCGAGCTTCTGTCAGATGGTTTTAGAAAGAGCTGATTCATTCCTTTATTTATTCAAGTATTTGTTCCCCAAATATTTGTCCAGATATTTATTAAGCACGTTATGTGTGCTAAACATTGTGCTAATACAGAGTAAAGTGAGCGAGCAAGATAATATAGTACCTCCTCTCGTGGAGTTTATATTCTAGTGTAAAAGACAGATAATAAAACACAAAAAGCAAACAAACCAATAAATGAATGAATATGCAAAGTATTAGACAGAGATAGGCACTACATTAAAAATGGTAGTCAGGGGGGCCCGCTGTTACCAAGAGGTGACATTTAAGTTGAGATCTGAGTGATAAGAAAGAGGCTTTGAGCAGCAATGATTTAACGATGAATTTATATGTAGCTTCTCCTGGAACTGTTTTGGAATGATGCTCCATCATTCTATAGGGCCCACCATTTAGGCACAAGTCAGTGAAGGGGTATTGTGAGGTGGGAGCTCATGTGCCTTGCATGTGTAACCCGTCTGAGGATCCCACTTGATCACAGGAGAGAGGTTGGAGTTTTGGAGAACTGACTAGACAGCAGTGTCTCAGCATCTGTGTTCCTCGAGGTTCTCTTTTCTGTCAGGCTTTGGATAGGACTCAGGCAGCAGATAGCTGGAGAACTATCTGCCATTGTGCTAAATGCAGAGTAAAGTGAGGATGGCTGCTCACCTTATCCGGACTTTGTCTCCTCCCTAAAGGGTACCAAGAATATTTCTAGTGTTGTCATTTTTCTCAAGCGACCTGCCATTGGAGGAGCTAGTTTGGGGCTATATAATCAGGTATAAAGAGAAACAGACCTAAAAACCTGAGTTCCTTGTTTGTCACAATATTTTCTAAGGTTCTTTCTGGCAGAAGCAATCCAATAAAACGACTAGATTGGGCTACCTGGGAGAAAGACTTTGCATTCTGACACTGAAGGATTTTTGTTGACATGCTGTTTTTCCCAGGTGAGAAAAACCCTGGACGCCACCATGCAGACCTTGCAGGACATGCTGACTGTGGAAGACTTCGACGTCTCTGATGCTTTCCAACACAGTCGGTCTACAGAATCTGTAAAGTCTGCCGCCTCTGAGACCTACATGAGCAAGATCAACATCGCCAAAAGAAGAGCCAACCAGCAGGAAACAGAAATGTTTTATTTTACAGTAAGTTGTGTCCTGGACCCAGAACCTGCTGCCTGCTCACCCAACTGGCATTGACTTTTGGGGAGCAGCCCATGCTAGTGGGAGCCAGCAAAACCGTGTGGGTCAGTTAGACCTAAAATTCTTCCAACATGCTTCTCAAATTAAGTTGCCTGGCTTGGCTTTGTGAAATTCAGGAAGCAAATTACCAATGGATAGCTTTGGCACTGATCTTGAATTGACAGTTATTGCATCTTTCCTGTTATGGAAAAAAAAAAAAAAAGAGGGCATGTTCAATTGGGTGAGAGGAAAATGGTAATGGAGCCAAGTGTACACCCACGTGACTACCCTAAAGTTTAGTGTATGGTTGTCATGTTGTGTTGTCTTCAGTTGGGGTACAGGCTTTTGGAAGCAATGCCCTGTGTGAGCCGTGCAAATTGCTGGTGAGTTGCCAGCTCTTCATGTAAAATCCTAGATTGCTAACATTTAACTCAGCCAGGGACAGGGAAGAACAAGAATAAGGGGCATTGAGGCTTTAGTTCACTGTGTGTTTAGTGAACATAGAATTTGGGATTGGAAGGGACCTTAAATCTTCCATCTGATGCTTGATCCCATTCAGCCATTTCCTTGCCAAAAAATCAAATAGATTCTGCTTGAACAGCCCCAGGAGGAAAAGCTCCCTTTTGCCCTGAACTGCCCTTTTGTTTGGCTTGTGACTGGCTATAGATATTATATTATAATGTTTTCCCTTTTCTCTGTTATTTTCAGAAATCTGCTGCACTAAAATTTCTAGTCATTGATCTTGATTCTGTGTTCTGGGGCAACTGGAGAGAAGCTAATTCTACAAGACAGTCTTTGGCGTAGTTACAGGGAGCTGGGCTTTTATTTCTCCAGGCTAAACATATCTGGTTCTTTGCTTTTGAATGGCCTTAGCATCCTTGTGATTCTCTCCTGAATATGTTCCATTTGTTGATGCCTCTTCTAAATTGAGACTACCAGCAGAGGTCTGACCAGCACAGAATAGAACTAAATTTGCACCTCCTTTCACAGTGGATGCTATGCTCCTTTTCAGATGTCCTAAAATCATATTTCTTTTTTTTTTTCTTGAAAGTTAAGTTAATATCAGTTAAATCTCTATTTCCTACACATTGCCATTGCATCAGAGGCCACTCTCCTCCTAAAAGATGTGTAGGCGACATCTTGGGTAGGTGTTATGTTTATCAACAGTTAGATTTCCTCTTAATGGCTCCAGACCGTCAAGATTCTGATCCAGTTGTTCAACATAAATGCTGTCTCTTCAGATCTTGTGTCGTCTGCAGATTCAGTGAGCGTAGCTCCATGCTTTAACGTTTGTCAATTAAAAATAATAATGGGTATACTAGGGGCAAGGCCAAAGGCAGAGTTGTTAAAAATACGTCATTAGGCTGGCATTGATCCACAAATCAGCACTTTTAGGTTGTGGTCATTTAACCAGTCACAAAGCCACTCAGTTCTAACATCCCGCTCCATCTTGGGATTGGTCTTGTCAGATCCCTTGTCAAAAACCAATAGTTGACACTCTTCGACTTTGTTGTTTTAATGAAAGAAAACATAGTTAGTCTTAGTGAATCAGCTAATGCTAATTTCTGGGATTTACCACTTCTGCTGAGGACCTCCGATGTTTGCAGAGAGAATTTATGCATTGCAAAGATACATAAAGAGTGCATATGAGTATTAATTCATTCTGACAACAGAAGCAAATAAATCTGGATGGCAGAAGCAGGAAAGGGGGTCCAGCCTGCTTGAAATTAAGATATAATTTACCGATGTCATGATTAAGGGTCATCGATGCTACATTTTAATCTTAATAGTCAGTTTTTCAACCTGGTCAGCTAATGCAACTCCTGACTTAATGTTGTGACATTATTTTGAGCATTTTGAAGGATATAATATTTCTTTTAATTTAGACATCAGTACAATTTAGACATCTTTCCTTCACGGGTCACATGTGAAGCCAGGGTGAAACTTCGAAGTGGGCAGAGTCCACAGGCCCCAGAGCTCCAGGGTGAAAGTGAATAACCCACCAAGGCTTGAGTTACGCGTTTGGAATTAGAGCTTCAACTACCAGGAGCAGTGAAGCATGGTAGAGAAAATGTCTCCTTATACCCTGCTGTGTTTTTATGGTGAATTTTTAAACACATGATAAAATTAAGAGGCATTACTACTAGAAGCATTCAGAAAGAGCCTCTAGGTGAGTAGTTATCAAACTGAAGTGTGCATTTGAATCACGTAGGAAGCTTGTTTAAAACATAGATTCCCAGACTACCACCCTCCCTGAGGTGGGGCCTTGGTAATGTGAACACTTCTGGGCCTCTGTGGGGTTTTCCTCAGGTATAAACCGAGGTGTTAGGCTCCCAATATTCCAGAGTAGGAATCTGCATATCAACCCCCTCCTTGGCTGGGTAGGAGGCCCCTGGTCTCTGTACCATACTTGGAGAAACACTGTGAGTCTACTCTCATTCTCCCCTGAAGAGGGCGTGGAGGCCAAGGAGTGTTCAGTAATCTGCCCAAGGTCACACACTGAGCGGCAGCAGCTTTAAGCTCCTGTCTCCTCTGGGAATGGCGATGTTCCCTCCATTTCCATCCAAGATTGTGGTGAAGACCTAATGAACATGTTTGAAAACTGTCAAGGGCTCTGTGGTTACAAGGGAGAGTAACTCTAAGTGACCAAGAGACAAGGTCTTAGAAGCTAAGAAGAACCTGGCCAAAGAGAAGGGACACCACAATCTCCCATCAGCCCAGCCATTCCAGAAAGCCACTGAGGGGGGCCAGGGTGAGGTGACCTCAATATTATCTGTGCACATGTCATCCCCACACTCCATGGGCCTTGCCCCCTACAATTGTGTTCAACGGGAAGATAGTAATGTTCCAGACATTTACGGGTCATATCGGGGCGTCCTGAGCCTCTGTGGCTCACTTCTCTGCTCCTCTGTACCCCTTTCTGAACATTCTGGCTGGGGCAATAGAATGGATTTCTGTGAGAGAAACTTGCTGGCAGATTTGGAGCAATCGCGTCCATCCCTGTCTGCTTAGAATGCTGTTTCCCACCATGTACCTACATGGCCGCTTTCTCACCTCCTTCAGCTCATATGTCAACTTCGCAGTGAGGTCTGCCCCAACTCCCAGTCCCCAATTTTTGCTTTATTTTCATTCTTAGCATTCACCACTATCTGACCAATTGTGTATTTTACTTACATTTATCGTTAGCTTGTTATCTCTCTCTACTCTGCTACTTTAGCCTCACCAAGTCAGGGATTCAGCTAAGTCCCTCAGCACCTACAATATGCAAGGCCCAGCTGTAGGAATTGGATCCAGAAGTGTCCAGCAAAGGGATGCTCCAGGAGGGAGGGCTCTGGCCCTGTGTTTCAGTGATTTGGAGGTGGTGATGGGAGGACAGCAGTAGGGAGCAAGAAAGCTGGTCCCTGTTCGTTGGCTTGGCTGAGGCCTGGCTGGACTTGGGGCAGATAGATGCATTTCTGTTCTGGGGGGGCCCTGTCCATCCCCACTGCTTCAAAGTGCATTGTGCTTGGCCAGGCTCCTGAACCAGAGACAGCCTGGGGGTCCCTGGGATCTTGGGCACATCACTTAACTGTGCCAACCTCACTTGCCTCATCTGCAAAAAGAAGAAAATATATCACCCAATGCAGTTGAGGTTATTTTAATGTAAAGGTCTCTAGGGGCCCGAGAGCTCTTCTTCCTCCAGACCAGGGGCCGGATAAAAAAAGACTTGTTCCGACAGCTCCAGTGAAGTGCTCCTGCCTCAGCTGTGTGCCCCCGGGATCATTCTGTCTTCATTGCTCTTGGTCCAAAAGCACAGTGGAGCTTTGATGACTGAAGAAGCCCTCTGCTCGCAGCTCCCACAGTCCTCACCTGACAAAAGTGCCTTTCACTGCTCCCTGAGCTTTCTTCATGTTCCCAAAACTGACCTGAAATGCCTGAAGCCCTCAGGACTGGGCAGCCATGCATGGCAGAGCTGAGCATCTGACAGAGAAGAGCAAATGAGTGGATGCAGAGGCCCCCTTTCCCCATACGGGGGTCCACCCTCATGCTACAATCTCCCTTTGACCTCTCTTCCCTGGAGTCGCATTACAGAGGCAGAGATTGTGGGACTTGGCCCTGCAACCTGTCATGTCTTTGTGCCTTGTGTCTTACAGAAATTTAAGGAGTACGTGAATGGCAGTAACCTCATCACTAAGCTGCAGGCCAAGCACGACTTACTCAAGCAGACCCTGGGCGAAGGTGAGTCAGGTGGTGGCGGTAGCCTGTGAGGAGGGCCTGTCTTCCCTGCTGGATTTCGTTGTGGCCCTGTGAGCTGTTTCACCTTGAGGCACTGGGTACTTGGCAGTATGAAGCCTGGTATTGGGGCCACCTTCAAGGACTATGCAGGCTGCCACAGTCTGTGGTCTACAGCCCTGGAACAGATGCTGAACAGGGTCTGGTCTGGTTGCAGAAAATAGGGGCAAATACAAACATTGGTTTAGGTTGTGGGAAACAGTTCAAGGCAAAGCGATTAATGAGCCCCAACAGATAGGGGATAGGAATGCAGGGACACAGGGGTGCACCTTCATGCTTTTCACAGATACTCTTTGCCAGGAATAGTATTGGAGTATCTGGCCAGGATTCTGAGTCAAAAGAAAAGCCATATATATAGGGCAGAG
This sequence comes from Rousettus aegyptiacus, assembly GCF_014176215.1. NCBI lineage: Eukaryota > Metazoa > Chordata > Mammalia > Chiroptera > Pteropodidae > Rousettus > Rousettus aegyptiacus. Next base: position 119,357,457 of record NW_023416307.1, on the reverse strand, counting down.
TTTGGTCCTTGAGAGGTCTGAGGACGAGGCTTAAAACTATCCAAAGTTTCCAATGATGGTTGGTATAAAATCCCAACTTCTCTCATGACACACGAGGCTTTACATTATTTAATCTCCACTTATTTTGCTGACCTCATCATCTGCCATTCTCCACTCCCTTACTATGCTCTAGCCACACTCAGTTCTTTTCTTCCCTACAAAATTCATTGAGTTTATTCCTGTCCCAGGGCCTTTGCATATGCGGTTCCCCATGCCCCGACCACAGATTTCTGTATGGATGGTTCCTTATCCTCGGTGAGACTCTCCTTGCCACCTGACATCAAGGAATCACCACCTCTGTTCCAACATTCTGTCTGTTTGATTTTCTTCATCTCATTCATCACTATGTGAAATCATCCTATGTATTGTTTGTTCACTTACTTATTGTCTTTGGTCATGCCCACGACCCCCAACAGTATCATATCGTCAATCAGACTATGGACTTCCTTGCTTATTTTCCCCAGTGCCTAAAACAGTGCCTGGCTCATAGTCCGCACTCAATTAATAGTCACTGAATGAATATTGAATGGAAAAGTCACCAGAACATGAACTAGGACACAAGGTCAGGATTGTTTATAGCAAGTCCTGGTTGACCCTGGGACTTGGTATGAGACTTAGTTGTGAGTGCAGGCTGACTGGGGGTTTATGAAGCTGCTGAGCCCTGCTTGGAGCACCCTTAGCTTTCACACTCAGGTGTATTCTGTTTGGAGAGAGGGCTGTAGGCTGAAAGATGTGCTCCACCAAAAGGAAAGGACACATGGGGTCCAGGAAATAGGGAGCCAAAAGGAGAGAGATGAAAGCAATTTCCAAGTTGATGATTCCAGTAGATCCTGAGATGACAACTTGAAGCAGGTCTAGAGGTCACCCAGGAGTTTGGGAGCGGGGGCAGGAAGAGCATTACAGGATGAGAGTTGTGCTGGGGCCTGGGGCTGGCATCTATTGGCCATTGAGTGTTTGCCGCCCACAGCATGTCCTTGCTCTTCATTGGATCACTGTCTTCTCCTTGTGGGTGCACATCCCAGTGGCTGTGCTCCGGCCATACAAGACCTCCTTAGCCCTGTCCACTTGGCAACTATCAAGCAGGCTGCCAGGATCTGCAGATGCTTGGCATCGGTGAGCCCTATGCTTTAGAGGGAACAGCCCTCTAAACGAGCTGGGAGAAAGTTCATGAATTCATAAAAAACTTAGTAATGATAACGTTGTCACAGAAATACTGGATGAATTGCCAAATGAATGGTACAGGCTGAGGGCTGTGAGTCAGGAGAAGAAGGGATCACCATGGACCCAGGAGAGCTGGGACAGCTTCAACGAAGATAAATGACCAGGGCTTGGAGGAATAACCAGGGGTTTAAAATTAATATCAATGGAACATTTTCAATCAACTTTGTTTATAGATACGTTATATACAATAAGATACACCCATATATATGTAGAAATCAGTCTTGATGAACACAAATGCCTAGGTGTAACCACTCATATCAAGATATAGAACATCTTCATCACCCTAAAGGTGCCCTGGGCCTCTTTGTAGTCAGTCTCCCCATACTTCACCCCCAGCAACCACTGATCTGATTTCTGTCACCATAGATTACAGTTTCGTGTGTTCTAGCTGGTGAGAGCTGGGGAACTTTGGGGGTGATGAAAATATTCTATAACCTGATTTGGGTGGTGGTTCTACGTGGGTATATACATTTGTCAGAACTCATTAACTGAGGGGTAAGAGTGGGAAAAAATGAGTTGCAACGAGTCTTTTCTTTATTTCCCCTGACCCCTCTACATTCTGCCTATCCTGACATTTTAGTATTGGGCCAGGTGAGTGGGGCCATGGAGGAGTGTGGGTAACCAAGAGGGAACCAAAACAGCAAGAACAGAGCAAAAGGGAAGAGACAGAAAATGTTAGAGAGGAGCTTGGGTGAGTGTGTGAGGGGGGGTAGCTTTCACGATCAGCATTAAAGAGGAGGGTTGGTTTTTATGGTCATAGGGCCAAAGGCTGAGGGCTCTTTTTCATGAGCCATGTAACAAAGGGCAGGTCAATATGAGCTGGTAGCTACTTACATTTTTGAAATCACATGCTTTGGATTTAGAAAACTAGATGTTCTTTTAAAAAATAAGACCCCAGATGACAAAGTGCTTCTCTCTGGCTCCCCCATGAGCACTCTCAGATGCAACCTTCTATTACTGCCCTGGCCTGAATGGCCTTAATGAAATAATAATTACCAGTTTTGGTGGGCATAACTCTTGACCCATTTTGTCTTCCAGATTTATTTAGCCTTCAGTTACACTTTGCTCTGAGGTATGATTTACCAGTCCTTCTTCTGAGTCCTTCAGCACCAAAAAGCTACAGGAAAATGCAGCTTTAGAAAGAGGCCCCTAGGAGAACTGCCATAGTCCTGCTTTCCAGTAAGCCCGCGGTGGAAAGGCCCACTGTGCTGCTCTCGATAACCGAGATGGGTCTTAGTAGACTGGTCAATTCTGGGGCAGTTCTTTTTTAACGAACTTTTTTGTTTTAGACTAGTTTTAGATTTACAGAAAAGTTGCAAAGATAGTGCAGAGCTTCTGTGTCCAATTTCTCCTGTTATTGACATCCTACATTAGTATGGTGTTCTGCTCACAATTAAGGAATGAATATTGATATGTTATTATTAACTGTATTAACTACAGTTAATAAATTATAGAATTTCTGAAAAAACTGAAGCTGAGACCAAAACTTTAGTCATTTTTGTTTGTTCACTGCATGATAAAGGTATATATGGATTTGTAGGGCATTGGGCAAAAAGAGAGAATTTGTGAATAGGAAAATTTGTATTGACTTAGATTGATAAAGTTATTGCCCACTGGGCAAGGGGGACATGGAATAAGCAGGCCAGAGAGAGCTCAGAATTTTGGCTAATTTATTTTTTCATGTATTACCAGATGATTCACCTTTACCTGAGCACATTGACTCTTTCATTCATTAGAAAGCCCTTTTAAGAATGGGGCTAGGGGTAGGGTTATACCTGCATCAATGACCTTTTTATATCATCTGATGGCCATTTTGATCGTGGAGGGATAATCTGAAAACTTTTAGAAAAACAGGTGAGAAATGGGCCAAGTGGAATATTTCAACTAAAAAGATACTTTTTCTCTCCTCCTCTCCCCCCACTTCCACCCCTGACCCATGATGTTATTGTCTCCCCTTAGGAACTAAATCTCTGAAGGTGGGGCATCTCCTCCACACGCTTGCGGCATGCATCCGAGGCCCTGCGTGCCCGGGGTATGGTCCATGGCTCCACCTGGGGTGTGAACCCAGGGCCTTCTGTGCAAAGCAGATGTGCTAACCACTACACTATGGACCTCCCCTCTTTTTTTTTTTTTTTTTTTTTTTAATTAATGAAATGAAGTGTCATATCAAATGCCTGAATTTTTCTCAGGTACTGTTTTGCCAGCATGGCTGAAAGAAACCACAAGCTAGAGGAAACAAAATATTTTGGGTCACCTTCACTTAGAAGTGAATTTTTAAACAGAGTTGACCCTAGATACACAAGTCAAAAAAGCTTCTAGGTGTCCCACGAATTGGCATTTTTTGTTAGAAATGATATCACTGCTACATCTTGGAAAAAAGAGTATTTGCCCTTATATACCTTTGGTTGTTATTATGTTGCTTTATTGGCCAGAGAATTCTTAGTTTATCATCTCTGAGTCTTAGATCTCTGACCTTTTTATTGCTCTGTGTAGTCTGTAAGCTCCAGGGCTTACACCCAAGCTATAGGTGGTTTTTCAATTTATTAAAGCCCCTCAAGGATGAATAGTGTTTGTCTATAAAAAGGAGGAGACATAACCTTTTTCAGGCCAAGATTTAATAGCCCATTACAGAGCAAAATGTCCACCAGGACCAGACAGTCTGACCTTCTAGAAAATGACCAAGCCACTAACTATAAAATATTTTTTTCTAATCCTAACAGTTCTCATAAGGTAAAGGGCAGAGCGTTTTTGATTTCTGATATTTGTTAGAAGTTGAGACAGCAGATTCCAAAAGATATTGGTAATGGGATTCTTAAGTGCTGGAAGGTGATCTAAAGCTGAAGGAGCATAGATTAGATTCCTTGCCTTGAGTGTGTGCTGACATTTCACTGCAGGACCTAAATCCTTTGATTCTACCTCCCCATTTCTTCCTCCCCTTCCTTGTCTGTTCATTCATTTATCCATCCATCTATTCAAAAGCCCAGGCACTGTGTGGCAAAGACTGGGGGCACAGAGTATACAAGACAGACAAGGTTTCTGCCCTCATGGGGAAGAGAGACCTCAAATAGTAAACAAACTACTGAATAAAGAATTATAAGCATGATAAGTGCCATGAATGGAACATTTGGGCTGAGATAGAAAACAATTGTGTATGTGGCGGGCGGGGGTCTGGGGAGCCATGGGGGCATCTGCTTTAGGTTGGGTGATCAGAGAGGCCTTTGAGGGAAAATGCCATTTAGGCTGAGAATGAAGAGGAAGGTGTCAGCCACATGAAACCCAGGGAAAGTCTTGAGGCAGAGGGAACAGCAAGGGCAAAGATGGGAAGGAATGCGGTGAGTCAGAGCTTAAAGGACAGTGTGACTGCCCATTAGGGCACCCGGAGGAGTAGATAATTTGGAACCAAGAGGTGGAGCGGGAAATTCCTCCTAGTCCCCTTTGTGAATTAACTGCAGCCCTGAGGGGAATAATGTGCTTTATAGTCAGTGCAGGCCATTGGCTCACCCCTCTCATGGGTTACCATTGGCTCCAACTCAGAGTCTTGAGACTACGTGAAAATTTACCTCAAATTGGTATCTGGTAGAAATTTACTCCAGATCCCAAACACACAAATCAAGCAGAACACATTTGTCTTTTTAAAGTAACTTTTCTCCTTTCTTGCTTTGGTCTTTGGCTCCAGTACAGGCAACCGCAGTCATTCTTGCAACTGCTTGTGCCTTTGGTCAGGAATTAAGGAATCGTGTGCCAACCCACTCCAAGTTCTATTTTCAGACCTTTGTTACCCTCCAGCTCCCCTCATTTCTCTCCTCAGCCTCATTCAGCTTTTTTTTTTTGGTAGAGAAAATAAATGCTTGGACAGCACTGGCCTAGAAATTCTCTACTGCTCCCCATAAAGGCACTGAAGTACCGAATCATGCTATATGGATGAACTTCAAAAGCACCATGCTAAGTGAAAGAATACAAAAGACCACATATTGCATGATTCCATTTTTTAAAATTGTCCAGAAATGTTCTTATCGCAGAGGTTCTGATTCAGAAGGCCCATGGGAGAGCCCAGAAATCTGCATTTTTAACGAGGGCCCCAGGTGATTCTGATGCCATCTGTGCTGTACTTTGAAATCACTAAAAAAAATGTATGTGAACAATAAAAAGAGATGTATGTGAACATAGTCCCACGAATAAGAGGAACTGGGGATTTAATAAGAGGCGGTTCTTTCCAACAGACCGTACCTTAGGAACGATTCGGTTCTCCATTTCACAAATGATTAATACCAGTTATTTTATGTTCTTAGGAAAAAGATGAATGTTTTCTGGTTAAAACAACTAAACGTCAGTATATACTTTTCTTTCTAGGGGAAAGAGCAGAATGTGGCACGACCAGGTAAGAGCTGGCGATCTTGTTTTCGCTTGCCTGCTGCCCTTAGGTAGGGGTGGGATGAGGTGGGAGGAGCAGGAGTGGAGGAAGGCTGGAAAGACAGACTTCGGTGAGAGCTTAGACAAGCTGAGGTATTCTTAGAGTGGGACAGCTCTTCACCACTGTCCCGAGGGGATGGTGTGGCTATGCTGAGAGGGGAGGAGAATGTGCTATTTGGGCTGTTCTGCTGGTTCTCGGCTTAGACTGAAGCCACGCCCCCTCCAGGCTGGTGATGGGGAGGGGCTTTCAGAGCTAATTTCAGTGGGGTATCTCCCCTGTGACTGCACAATCCATCGGGTGGGACAGTAATATATTGCAGAGTGGCTGAAGGGAACCAGTAGAGGCCGGAGGCTGTGGGGTTGCTGTCGACTTATCTCCCCATCTGTTATATGACTGCTGAGCCGAAGTGGGGAACCCTGCCTAGGGTCCCCATTTGCCAATGCTTTGGATTTGGCTGGAATTACACACGTCTGGGCATACGCATGCGCATACCCACGTACTTGTGCACAGACGCCTCTACCGCCCGCACCCTGGCTTTGGACCTCACTGGCACTTGGATGAACTGATGCAGGGTCCCTTGCTGGGAAAATAACAAACGGGCAACTTCTGCTTTTTCTCCAGCTTGCTCAACATTACCCTTTGTGCTTTTCCCTGAGCAGACCAGAGCCAGTGAACACTTTCCACTCGGCAGCTGACAGCTGACAGGCAGATTTTCAGCGACTAGACCTTTCTGCTATTTTCAGAGAGTTTAGATCCATAAGCAGCCCTGTCATTACCCAGGTTGTGCCTTACAGCTTATCTGTCTCTGAGCTCCCAGCAATAGCTACCTCACTGCCAAGTATGCATTCAGCAGTTGCCCAGAGGCCTGCCCTTTCCCCGAGGTGGCAGTGGAGGGCTACCTTTTGTCTCATTCTGGACCCAGCGACCTGACGACATCCTTTTTCCACAAATTCTTCCCAGTGGCCCAGACTCCTAGAAAGCTTTAATACTTGGCAAGAGGGAAGATAAATCCTAAACTCTTTACTCATCTAGAAGGGAGTTGGCTAGGAAGAAGCTTGGAAAAAGCTCTGGGGTTTTCAGTTTGCTGGGCCCAGGATAACAGAGACTGAGGGCTCTGGAGAAGCTCAGCCTGGGCAGCTATTCCTCTAGGCCTGGGCAGTCTGGGAACATCAGGATGATACAGAATGCCAGGCAGTGACCTTCTAGCACATGGATCAGCAGATGTGCAGGATCACTTTCTAAGAACCTTTTAGAAACAAATCCCTGACTTATTTATTTATTCTGGCAAGAGGGAGTATTGTCATAGTCCTCAAAGAACAGAAGCCACATTTTACACCAAAGTCTGCAAATAGTGAAACAAATGGACAAAATGAGCCATTCCTCACATTTTCTTGATTCCTAGAATTTACACGAGAGAAGATTGTCCCAGTAGGTTGCAGGAAAGATCCGAAATCAAATCTTTGACCAGATCCCAGGGTCTACCTCAGAGAAAAGTTGAGATTTTGTTTGTTTGTTTGTTTTGTTTTTTTTGTATAGCCCACCGAGAATATTGTCTTCTACACCCTCTTTGACCTAGGGCCTGAGAAATCCAAGCTAGGCTTACCAGACCTCCCACTTAGATACACTGCAGCCATCTGCACTCTGGCTCTTGGCCAAGGTTGAAGGCAACTTGGTTAGTAAACTGAAAGCTTCCCTTTAATTCCAAAAATCATTTTGAACTTTCTCTGCAATGAATTGTCAACTCGGAAATGGTTTTTAAATTAATCTGAAATCCCTGGGTGAGATGTTTCTATACTGTGGCTCTCTGTGTCTTCCATAGTTTCCTGTCCAAAGTCAATGTCAGTGTGGGTGGTCATTTGAGCAGATCCCCCTCAGGCAGGTAGCTGCAGGCCTTGTACAGACGGAACACATTATATTTTGTAATGGGCCGGAACACATTATATTTTTCTCACCCTTAACCTCATCTTAGACTAGCTCGAATGAATAATAATCCCGTAATTTAGGCCAAACAAACAAAATAATGCACTTGAAAAGTATATGGTACCTCTCAAAGCCAGATGCAACCATAAGGTTTGATTATGGTTATTCAAACTAGGACTAGCTTCTTTAACTTAGGTTGATTTGCCCTCATGGTATGGATTAGAGGTGAGATCACTGGAGATTACTGTCCAAACAGATACAACCCAATTTACAGCCTCCAAGAGCCTGACCACCATTGAACTACAACATTGTTGCCATTTTGGACATTGATGCCCATGTCTATTAGGTTGTCCTTTTGGTCACGGAAAAATTTTGAGGCCGATTCCTGTGTTTCCAACATATGTTAATTTTCATCTTGGTTGAAAAGCAGAAAGGGGGCATTGGTCTCTGGTTTCTCTTTCCTCCTCTCCGTGGCTTTCTCTGTTCCTGTTTTCCCTGCCTCTCTCTCTCTCTTTCTTTCCTTTTTGCTCTGCAACTGAGCAGCAGAAGAGATGGAAGGCTTAGGCTGCCCCACTTTCCTTGGCTGAGCTGTCCCCCTGCTCCCCACTTTGTGCCCCACCCAGCATTTCAGTAAGTCGGTATCGATTTGATGTCATGCAAAGTTGGGATAGCTACGTTTCCTTGTCAGAGAGTCCAGTCAGTACACAGAACATCACACGAAGAGAGAAGTCTTGGTGTGATTCCAATAGTCCTTTGCTTTCTGGATTGGGCAGGAGAAATGGGAAGACGTATCCTATTTTCTCTTTATTATATAAACTTAAAGAAAAAAAAACGTCCTTAGGACTTATTTTGAGGAAACCCACCACCACTTGGGCACCAAGAGTTTTTGATATTGAGTGTCCAACACCTGCATTAAGAGTCTCTACTTTTGCTGGCCATTGGAGTTCAACAGATAATTTAATGCTACTGTTGGATGTCCTGTGATAAATTTAATTTCTCAACTTCACACTCACTGGAACCTGGAGTAGGAATAAATGAATTCTAACCCAATGACTTTGGGCAAGTTTCTTAATCTCTCATCAGCTCATTTGCCTTATGTCTAAAATGGGTTTAATAATTCTTGTTTACCTCACAGAGTTGTTGTGAGGGTATCATACCATGTGAGGTAAGGAAAAAAATCTGAGAACATTCAAAAATGGAAACTGAAAATACTATGAAAACAAGGTGGCGAAGTTGCTATCCTCATTATTCCTAATTCCAAGACTTGAAACCTATGGCCTTATGTCACATTTTAGCACTGTCTTTTGGCATTTGGAAATTCGAAAGCAGAAGAAATACCAGCCCCACATACCTTTATCCTCAAAAAATAAGTACCTTACAAAAAAGAAATGACATGGACTTAGCTAACCAAATTGACAAAAGATCCAAGGTGGGCTTGAAATAATCTTGCCTGTTATTTCTTTTCAAAATTTTGGTCTGTGCTTTTTATTTTGGTTCCAATGTTTGGGCAGCATGATATTTGGTTCGACTGTGTCTTTGCCCATGCATGTCCTGGAGCTAGCAGCATTTGCTCAATACCCCAAACGCCGAGGAGAAGTTGGTTAGAGTTTCCAGGATGGCTGGGCTACTGAGAGACACACAAGGCCAGTGAGCAGAGGCAGCATGACTCTCATTCACCTCAATTGGCTCTGCAGTCCATTAGATTTCTTGCCCATTCACAGAAATCAATCAAGACCTGGGGGATCAGGTCTTTGCTTATTATACATGTGGACATTATCTGTGCCAGGCTGGGTACCCCAACTTGTTGCTCTCAAAATTGTGAACCAAACCATTTGAAAATGAACTGCTTCTCTTAGTGAGGGGCACTCCTCCTAACCTCAGAGCCCTTTGCCCTGGAAGGCTGGCAACATTGAGTCAGGCCAACTTGGGTGGCAAAAGATGAGCAAATAAGCCGACACAGGTATATGCATGGTGAACAACTCTGGAAACTGGTCCAGTGTTTGTGGCTGTTTCACTGTTCCTGGTGAACTGTAGTGCGGTTTCCCCTCCCTGTTGCCAAGGCTGGAGCACAGGGAATGGAGATCCTAAAGCAAAGCAAGACACTTTCAACCTGACCCTGCGGGTCCTCCGCTGGCAAGGGTTAATGGGATGGACGAGTCCTTGGCTGGAAATGAAGAAGGGCCCTAAGGCTCCATGACTGGCCCAGTGGGAAAAAGCTTGGATTCGGAGCCAAAGAGCCCTGGGTTTGGGGCCTGGCTCTGCCAGTTCCCCTCTCTAGGCCTCAGTTTTCGCCTCTGTAAAATGAAGTCATACCTACAGGGTTGAGCTGATGTTAAGTGTGGTAATGGATTTGGAAGCCCTTTAATCGAAGTGTACTTGACTAAAGAACAGGATGTAATCATCATCCTGGGTCACCCCAGGACGGCAAAGAAGCTGTAGCCTCCCTCTTGGCATCAATTTCTTTATCTCTAAAATGAGAATAATAATTGCCTGGTTCTTAAATCAATGAAATAAAGATTAGTCAAGTGCATTTGAAATGCCAAGAGGCGTTAGGGAGATCAGTGCCCTGGTACATTGAGAGTTGAGACTAGGTGATGAATTAAAGTGAAAATAATGAAAATTAACCCTTCCAATCATCTTTGGAAGTCTCTTGCTTTCTCAGGCTACAGATTACATTTCTTTCCCCGATTCCCCCTCCATCTGGTCAGCTTTGCAGGATGACAGCCTCTGATTGGAGTTTCAGTGGTTTCCTGGACACGTGCTATTTCCCCCTGTGATTTAGAATGCATTCGTGTTATACGCGTCTTGCTTCCGACTGACATTGTGGGTAAATTAAGATTCCCTAAACATCCAAAGGCCTTCAGATGGAGCATTGGACACCAATGTGCTGGGGGTTCAGGGGCTTCCATTTGCATTTTGTGTTCTTCTCCAGTCATGGGTTTTAAGAGCGTCTTTCCCAGTTGTATGTTTACATTGGTTTCTTTCTTGATTTCTTTTATTCCGTTTTCCCCTAGGCCCCCCTGTCTTCCCCCTAAACCACAGAAAATGAGGAGACCTAGGCCTCTCTCAGTGTGTAGCCATAAACTATTTAACGGCTGTATGGAAGCGTTCATTAAGGTACTTGCTGGGGAGCCACAGAGTCCGCGAATGCACCCAATGTAATGGCAGCCTTTCTCCACCTTTTCCCCTCCGTCAACAGCCCTGCCCTAACCTACGGGAACTTTTGATCTGAGCCCTCAGGCAGGCCCTGTGGTGAGCTAGTTCCTCCCTGCAGCCTGCACTTAGCATCAGTGAGGGCTAATCAGAGCTTCCTTTGCCTCTGACCAGCTGCTGCTAAGTGCCTTCCCATGATTCTCAGGGATAAGATCTTGAAGAAACTCAGTGAAGTCCAAGTGCGGCTGAAATGCCAGCACCGTGGTCTCAGCCAGTGGGGTTGAAATGTCAGCACTGTGGCCCACGCTTTGTTGCTTCAGGACCCATGGTCCTAACTAGCCAGAGGGACAGTTAGAAAACCCCCCTACCTTGCTTCACACCCAAAAGGAGAGTGGCTGGAAGCAATGCAAAGAAAATCCTTGAGGGTTACAATGTATTTTTAAATAAGTGACTTTTTTTTTTTTAAAGTTAATAATAATACACCTGCAAAGGAAACACATACAATTTGTATGAGAGAAAACCTTCTCAATTAGTTTTGCTTTTCGTTAGGCAGTTTGAGAGAAGGGAGAAGAGCAAGGTAGTCCCTTCAGAATTCCAGGTTAACCCTTTACACTGTAAACTAAAAACGAAAACATTTCAGCTAGGTGAGTTTCTCCTTTCTTGCTCCTTGGATGCAAAGGGTATAGGATCAAGCCAGGGAAATGAAGATGATGACAGAGGTGTAAAGGACAGCAAGTGGGAGAGAGACCGAGGAAAGGGAGAGACACTTAACATTGGGGTCGGGGGGCAGGAGAGAAGTTTCCTGGCAGTTATTTCAGAGCCCACTACCATCCAATGAAGACACTTAAAAAAAAAAAAAAAAAAAGCTGACGTCGGAGGAAAAGTAAAGGCTTTGGGCTTAGCTGATGATTTTGGAATAGCGGAGGCTATCCTTGCCTGAATCCCCCATCCTTAGGGTGCACACAGAGCTTGAGGCAGAGGGAGGGGGTGGGCAGGAGAGCCTGGGTCTCAAGACTATCTCTGCCTGTGGGAAGGAGCAGTGGGGAAAAAGGGAAAGTGACACAGTAGGACACAAGACGGGACTGCCCAGAGGCGGGAAACAGCAAGGGCTGCTTTAGGATACCTCAGAGGAGTGAGGCCTGGAGAGTCCCAACAGGAGGGGGTGCTGCTCTGCATCCGGCAAGAGGTACTGTTTGGAAAAGGTGACTCGAGTGAGCACTTTGCCATCCAGTAGGTCATGGGAGAATGGGGTTGTGTCAAAAGGGTCTTTCTTTCTTTAGCCTCATTCCTCTCTCTGCCAAGACTTTCTTCTCATTCACTCTTGACCTTGGAAAAGCCACTCTCCGTAACCAAGTGGGGACTGAAAGGCACCTAAACTATTCTCTCTGCCCTCAAGGAGCTTATAAGGTCCCAGTTGGGAGGATTTTAACACAGAAAGCTGAAAGTATAAGGCAGTTCAGAGTGAGTGATCCCCATGGAAACAAGTTCTGTGAGAGCTCAGAGCAAGAAGAGCTATGAGCACTAGGACACAGGAGGCTTTTGGCAGGGCTTTGAAAGAAGGGTAGGAATAAAGCAGAGAGGAGTGGGACAGAGAAGTCCCTGAAAGGAGGAACAAAATGAATAAAGGCTCAGAGATAGGGATACCTTCTCTGATTTGCTCAGCTCTTTGGAAATGGCTGAGCAGTGAGGACACTTAGAAGGAGCTGACTCTTACGTGACAGGATTTGAAAATTAGGTGTTCTGTTTAATGAAACAGTCTTTTAATAGAGAACTCCTACATAACATGTGTGACTATCAAGTAATTCAGCTTTATTCCTCCTGTCAAACACATCAGGATTTCTTCCACCGTATGAGAGTTTGTGCCTTAGAGGTAGTCACCTTGGGCAGCCACATTCTTATTCTAAGTATGTAGCTGTTGCTTCGGTTTGTCAGTCTTCCTTAGTTAGAGCCTGTAGCATGGCCTTTGTCAGTGGCGCCAAACTTTGTAGTCGAATGGGCACCCTGGTCTTTAGATTGAGAACTGCCATTCAAAGCTTTGCAATGTCACCGGAGGTACACAGTGGCAAGAGACATATACTAGAATGGGGCTGGTGGACTGGCTTTGAAAAGAGCCCCCAAAGATGGATACTTCAGAGCACTGAACAGTGACGCATTGTGGTAATAAGTGCACAGCCTCATCAGGGGACTATTTGACTGAAAAAGAAAAAGTTCTATTTGTTAAATGATTGCCATTTTGTATAGTCACACTGTACTTATACCACATTCTATTGGTGCAGTTTAGCAAACTCTTCTGTGCACCTACTATGAGCTAGACAGTGTGCTGACAAACTTGCATGTAGCATGGTCTTATTCTCAAGGACTGTTAACTTTCAGAGCATGAGAAGGCAGTCTAATATAGTTAATCCTTCAACCTTTGTGAAGAGAATTTAATTTTCTCTTATGATTCATATGTTCTCTTATGATTCATTATGTCCATTCTCCATGGGCTAAGAATCCCTAGCTTTGAAATGCCAAACCTGTGAAAGGTTTTCCACTAAAATAACATCAGTGGGACTCTATGATTATGATAATTTAGAGGGACAAGGAAGCATCCCCAAATTAAGAATGATGGATAAGTATTGTTAGAGTTATGTTATACATTTCTGGAACCCTACCTGAATCGACCCTTTTCGAAATCCTTGATTTTTTTTTCTCCTCTCAGATAGAAGGAAACACAGTATTTATTTTAAATTTTGAAGCCCATGGGGCCTGCCCCTGGGGCAGAGGCAGAGTCTTCATTTTGTTTCTATAAAATGAGAATGGTAATTAGGTACCTCATGAGTGTACGATGCTATTAGCGCAAATGGGCTGATAGCTGTCATGTTTCTAGAGCGCTGTCTGGCACGTAGTAAGCACTTTGGAAGTTTAGCTGTTATTATTCCCATTAGCTGTTAGGAGATTGCTCACAGAGCCCCAGCTGACCTGACTGTTTGCTCAGTGCTAGGATTCAGGTAAGCTTAGCCAACATACGATAATTCCAGTTGTTGAGATGCCAGCAACTGAATAGATGGCACTAGCTTGAAGGTGCACATCCTCCAGTTTCTCTGTTCAGCTTCCTCAGGAGCCTGGATGAGGCTTAGCACCCACCACAGAGCCCGACCCGCTGCACGTATGAGAAGGAAACAGATGGCGCTCCCCTGAAAATGGGTGGATTCAGTGGCTTTAGTGAAAGCAAAAGCAAGATCATGAAGACACTCCGACTCTCTGCTGACCATGCCCCCCCCGCCCCGGGTCGTCCTCACTTTCAAAGATTCCCTGAAGTGTTCTCAGTGCTGATGTGATGGTCAGCAGGTAGGAAGGAGAGCAAAGTCATGTGGATACCCAGGAAAAGCTATCCGGGTGTTTGGTAGCAAAGCATGGGAAGCTGTTTGGAATTTGGAATTAGGTGGAATCCTGTTGGGTCCTATCCAGAGAGCACATGACAAACACGATCTTGTCAAAATTAGCTTTTTGCCAAGAAGGAGGTTTCCCGAGCTTAATTCCAGGGATAGTGTTACAGTAGACACGTAAAGGTGTGTGTCCCTCCTTTTTTGTGTGCAGCTAGGTTAACCTTCAGGGGCCTTAGGTGGGTTCTTGCCCATTGATGAATAAAGAGCCCTGTGCTGAGGAGAAGCAAGACGCGGGATGAGGAAAGGGTTCAGTGCACATCGTTCCTGCACTTTGACAAGGACTGAAAAAGGCTCCCGTGCCCCCGGTATCCAAGGCAGCCACACTGGAAGGCTGGCTGGGGGCAGGGTTCAGAGCTCCCACGGGGCCCTGAGGTGCAGGGGGGCCCTCCCCCCGGCAGGCTGGCTGGCAGTCTCCCCAGGACCTTTGCTGGCTGCCATTGCATTTCGGCGTTCACGGACTCTGAAAGATCTGCTTACTCTCATTGATCTTACTCCTGCATAATCTTTTCTTTTTCTCCTGCTCTGCTGCCTGTTTGTTTTTTGTTATCAGAGGAAGAAGAAATGCTCGAACCAGGAACCAGGTATTTACTAGAAAGGTCCGTTAGCCCCATTCAACTGGATGGGACCTGAGTTTAGTACTGACTTCTAGAACAGGGCCCACCTTACTTATTGTCAGTGGGTCTGTGTTATTCCTCTCTCCTTGACCACAGTTAACCAAGGAAAGAATTCACAGGTGGGGTATGGAGGAGCCACCAAAGCATCCAAATTCATGGCTTTTCTCTTGTCCCTTGACAGTAGCATATTGCATATGTCTTATTGTTTCCTCACCTTTTAAGGAGGCTAGTGATTTTATTTTTCCCCCTTTAAAGAAAGTTTAAAAAAGATTCTGGGGTCCTTAGAGACCTGAAATAGCATAGAGGCCAACCAGTCATGGAATTCAAAAGAAAAATTACCCCTTGCCCAGCCCTCTGTGGCTATGGGCCAGTCTAGGAAGATGCAATTGAAAATACATTCACACCTCAGATGCCAGTGTTTAGAACTGCATCTTATTCAGCCTTTTAGACTAAGGTTGGCCACTCAGTGGTCAAGGGCTGACATTAGCTATTTCTAGACATGTCCTCATAACATGTTTACTATTAAACAAAGTATCTATATGGATGTTTAAGTTGCAATCTCATGAGTAGAACTGGCCTTCCCTTCTCAGAGTTCGACAGGACGCCTTGCTTCTCCTATAGTGTATTCTTAATTCTGGTGTCAGGTACTACAGTCTGAGGGGCAGGCCTTATCCTGCTTTATTTATCCCCGAGCTCAGGGAGAATAAGATTGAGTTGGGGGCAAAGTGGAGTGGGAGGCAGAGGGTTCTCCAAGGGCAGACTCCAGCCCCCTCCATGCAGTGGGTTCTCTGTCCTTCCAGGGAAGGCATGTGCCTATCAAGCCTCCTGAGTCTTGATTCCTCCTCAGCTGAGTAAGAAGACAGAGCATTTCTTTAGAATGATTATAGCTATGCCTTTTATTCTGCACATAACTGAAGGCTTTCTATTTTAACTGTCTGTGGAGACTTTAGGATTAGCAGTTCCTTGCTTGTTTTCCTACTAATCTGATGGTACTAATATTCTGGCTTGAGTTTATAACCTGTGTTTGCAATGTCTGTTTTACATGGTGATTGCCAAGCCCAATACAACTCACAATTTTTTTTTTCTTAAGGATTCGGGACAAGCTATACCACTTGTAGTTGAAAGCTGCATCCGATACATCAATTTATATGGTAAGCTCAACTGTGGGGCAGTGTTTTCAGCACCCTCCAGAGCAGGTGCTAGGCTGTTCTCGTAGGAAATGAGATTCTAATTCATCTTGGAAGAGTTCCTGTCTCTGTTGTGCTTTCGAGAGGGAAAGTGCTCCGTGGAACAGCTGCTATTCTGAGTGCTGTCTTTTGAGCTTTATGTGTCGGGGGATGGAAAGGGATGGTGAGAAGACCTAGGAACCAAGAAAACCGAGGAGCAGGGAGGGCACAGACAGGAGAACCATTATAGTTCCTTCCTCACTCCCACCCATCCCCAGAGCAATATGCTTTGAGCACTGAATGCAGTCGAACAGTCAGTCAGATAATATTGCTAGATTGTAGTAAGCTCCATGAAGGAAATATAGTGTCTGGGATTTACTAGCCATGGTATCCCCGGCACCTAACTTGTGCTTCCATTTATTCATTTATTCATTCCTCCAAAACATTTTTTTCAGAGTGCATAACAGGCACTGTTTTGGACAATGGGAACACAGACTTGAGCAAGATGGGTAAGATACCCACCGTAGGTAGTTTACATTACCCATTATAAGGGAAAGGAAATAAACAAGCACAGAAATAAATAATTTCAGGTAGTCATAATGTCAAGAAATTAGTTATAAGGGAGAAGAGCTGGAGATGGGCAGTGCTGCTTTGGCTAAAGTGGTAAAGAGAGATTTCTCCAAGGGAGTAGTTAAGACTTGAGGGATCTTTAAGACATGAGTGAGTAGAAGAAGCCAGCCGTGCATTCCATGTGGAGAGAATGGCAATTGTAAAGTCATAATATGGGAAGGAGGGCCACTGTGACTGTGCAGGAATGAGCCAAGAAGGTGGAGTAAATAATATAGGTGGTAGAAAGTCAATATTTGTTAACAACAACAAAAAAAGAACAATTGTTTATTGAGCATATACTACATAGAAACCAAGCTTTGATGAAAGCCTGCCTTTTAAAGGTAAACTCTTTCCTAAATTATAATGTGGAGAGTTGTTTTATATAGAAAAACTAATCCCAGGGAAGGATCAGAGTCTCCCCCATTAATTCTCATTTAAGATGAGGGTAGCTCTTTCTTTGATCCCTTCCATCCTATAGGTTGCTCTTACATTGTTACTGTTGTATCAGGTATCAGGGTTTCTTCTTTGCTCTGGCCTTGTAGAAAAACCTAACAAATGAGATGATTTTGCTTTAATAATTTAATCTACCCTAAACTCTTCAATCTCAGGCTAGCATGTATTTTAAACTCTAACTTTCGTGAAGGAAGAAATGTCTGTGTTAGGGGAGGGAAGGGTTGAAGCAGTGATATTGATCTTTCTTGTTTAAAATCTCTGTGGCCATTGCCCTCAAATGGTATTTGAAAGCTCAGGCCAAGCTCCTTGGTTCCAGAGCAGCTGGTAAACTGGCAAACTCGGTAGCAAAGTGCACTAGTTACTTGACTGAGCTGACTTATTGGTTAAATTAGACGTTATCCACTGGTCCTGTCTTGATAAAAACTTCTTACAGAATTTTCCTTCAAGCCCAGACAAAATAGATCACAGTCATATGAAGCAGGATATATCTGAGTGTTTTTGCAGCCATGCTTCATTGCAAAGGCTATTTTCGGGCTTCTGCCAGGAGACCTTCATTGGGGATCACTCTCTCATAAAGGATGGTGGGCGAAAGAGACAAGCCACGGGGTGAGTCATCAATGTTCCCAGTGGTCAGATGAGTTCAAGGCCTCATGGCATTTTCTCTTTTTGTTTTGTTTTGTTTTTCTTTCTTTCTTTTCTTTTCTTTTTTTTTCTTTCCTTTTCTTTTTTAGGACTCCAGCAGCAAGGGATCTTCAGAGTGCCAGGATCTCAGGTTGAAGTCAATGACATCAAAAATTCCTTTGAGAGAGGTAGGTCAGAGTGCCCATCTCAAGCTTGTGGCCAGGGTAAGCCTGGGCGGGCATTAGTACGTGTGTTGGAGCCAGCGACGTGCAGGGCAGGCTTGCATTGACATCTCTTTCCAACTTTGCATTCAGTGACATCACTTTGGTTACTTGAAATCATCTATTGCAGGAGTATTTACACCACAGTAATTGGCAAACACCAACACCATTTCTCTTTCTTTTTCCCCATCAAAGAGCTAGCTATTAAACATTTACCAGCACATATGTGTGATTTTTGTCCTGGTGGGCTGTACAGTGAGTGATTGCTGGGAAAGAGGGCCTTGTAAAGCACTTTGGAATGATCACATGAGTCTATAAAGGCTGCTATGTTTTAGAAAAGTTAGAAGATCATAGATAATATGATCTTTTAGAATATCCTCCAATTCTTAATTTTCTATGCAGTGTTTTTGGCAAAGCTACACACTGGGAGTAAGAGATCGTACCCTTCCATCACCCCCAGTGAGTTTACCTAGTTCTCACTTTGATTAACTAATTATATAGACACTTATTAAAAGTGAAGTGACCACTAGAATAGGAGCACATGTGACTTACTTGGTATAGCCTCCTTTGGCCTCAGAATCGTTGATGGGGACAGATGGCCAGTGATAAAGTGTTCATGCAAAGTAAGGACTCACTGGGTCAGAAAGAGTTCAATTTTTAATATACCTCTGCTTTTTTATACTCAGTGCTTATCTCGATATTACAGTGGAACTGAAAGTTTATACATTTCCATTCAAAGAAATACCTTCAAACATCATGCTCCTTGGTTGTTGAAACAAGCCCAGCATTAGCAAGTTCATATTCTCAACCCAGGGGAAGAAAGAAGAACTTAGTACAGAGGCATCCTAAATGATATCTCTTCCTCCAGTTTACCAGCATGTTGGAAGGATAACATCTCCATGGCTTACCTTTCTTAACTCTTATTTACTACCTTTTCCTTTGAGTGGTTGCAATATTAAGCTTGGTCTGAGGGTCCCAAACCCAAACGCATTTCTCTGCAGTATATCAAGTCCCAATTTACAAAGCACTTTCTCACCATTGTTCTATGTAATCCTCCTACGAGTCTTGAGAGGTATATGGTTTGTCACTATGGATTGTGCTCTGAGCAGCCTTCTCCCTGGGGTTCTAGCCCTAGAATTCTCCCTACTTATTACTGGGCTTCCCCTGGAGGAGCTGCCTCCTGAGCACACTCACCCCGCTTCCTAACTTCCCAGTTCCATCCTGAGGTCTAGCTCCATGGTGGAAAATGAACTCCGTCAGCTCCCAGAAGTCACTACCACAATAGCCCCCAGCACAGACCTCTGCGACCCTGGGCACTTTGCCTTGGAACCAGGATTATAAATAGGATTTGGCTGGATGGGGCATTCAGTGGCCTCCTAGGGTTCAGAGAGCTTCTGTTCTGGATGCACTCCAGGACCTTGGGCACTTAGAACCAGAGAGTCCCAGAATTCCCCTGCTCTAACCTCCCACTCCTGTATTTCTTCATTCATTTATTCATCCATTCAACAAGCATGCATTGAGCCCTACACTTCATTAGGTAAAGGACTAGGGCTTGAAAATACAATAGGAACAAAAGACAGTCACTTCTAGTGGGAGAATGCAGACTGCATTATCTGTGCAATGATGGAGTTAGCACTGGGTAGCATGGGAAACCCTAGCCCAGCATGGGTGGAGCGAGGAGGAATAGCAAAGCCTGGAAAACTTCCTGGAGGAGGAAATGCCTAAGCAAGAGCCAGGGAAACAGGGAAAAAGCATTCTACACCGAGGGAACAGCATGTGCAAAGGCAATAAAGGAAGAGGTATCTCTCATCAGCGTTCCCGATGAAAGTGTTATTCATTATTCCTTGAGCTTCTCTTAGCAACACTGGATATCCTAATCCAGAGGTTTTTTTCTTCATTTCTCCCAACTCCTTAGCACCCCTGCTGCTGTGCATTCATTTTAAATGAACAGAGAATGGTCTGGAACCTTTGCTGGTTCTCTCCTCCTGGGCTCATCCCATTATACAGAATTACTTGAATCTCATGGGTAAACTCACTGCATGGTGCCTCTAGCCTGGCAAGTGCCCCACCCATGCATTTTCCTGCTTCCCCATGTCCTGTAAGTAACCTTGTTGTGCCAGGCAGCCAGGCCCTAGCCCCAACCCAGAAGCAGTTATTTCTTTCCTTCTTAAATGCGATTTTCTATGGTAAGCCTCTTCTGTCACTTGCTTGGGTGCCTTACAGGGGTGATGTGAAACTTAAAAGAATTCTTTGCTCCTAGCAAGCCCTGAACCACCTCGCGCAGAGATCACCTGACCCAAATCTCCGCTGCAAAAAATATTTTCTGCTTTTTCTTTGCATCATGTATACAGTTGGCTCCTTCATCTCTCTGTCATTCCTGAGTGAATCTCGTTCTCTCGCCAGCCTTCTGTTCCACTTGAGCCTAAAATGAAGCATGGCTTATTCTAGAAGAATAGTTCCTGGTGTGTCTCTTTTCGAAAAATTTGTTTCTGGCTTCTTTGGGCTGGCCTCGTGTCCAGATTTCTCACTTACTCTTTTTTGTTTGTTGCTATTCACCAACCAACTGCCTTGGGTTTGGCTCATTTCGCAGCCGACTCTCAGGTGCAGCTCCTCCCTGCTCTCCTGAAAGCCCACTGTGCTTCTCCACATTCCCTGCTGCCAACCAGGTGGCCTGAGCCTGTGCATGGCTTGGCGTTTCTCTTCTCACCCACTTCTTATGCCCCACATGCTCTAACTTGTGATAGAACTTTTAGTCTAAATCAGTACATTGTGTGTTTCTCCTTTCTTCCTTTTACTTTTTAAAATTCAAATCTCTAACTCCCAGGCTGCAGACTGGTACAGTCTGTGGCCTGTTAGGAACTGGGCTGCACAGCAGGAGGAGAGCAAGTGAAGTTTCATCTATATTTGCAGCCACTCCCCAGCGCTAGCATCACCACCTCAGCTCCACCTCAGATCATCAGGCATTAAATTCTCATAGGAGCACCAGTCCCTGATGCCAAAAAGGTTGGAGACTGCTGCCCTAATCCCTGAAGCATGCCTGAGCTTTATTGCTTATTCAAAGACAGTTGGGTCTTTTTCTTCCTTGGCCCCCTTCTTTCTCTCTCTGAGGTGGAAGTTCTTTGCTACGTTTCCTTTATGAGGCTGTTGAAAGAAACACCTATCTTTTTTCCTTAATCTTCTGAAAAATAATAACATGTTGGAAAGCCATTCTTGGCTTATTGTTCCCAAACCCACTTTCTTTTTCTTCTGACACAGTCAACCAGGATTTTAGTTGAGATTATTATTATCCTTATTTTTTACTGTCAATAAATCTTAAACTCACTGCTCAAGTTTTGAGATCTTTCTGTAATCTGGCAAAATTAAAGGGAAAACATCAGAAAAAGGTAAGACTCAGTGGCCGTGCCTCAGAGAGAGCTGTGGCTCGCTGTTATCCCAGGTCACATCTTTTTTGTAAGGCTCACCCATTCTTAAAGTGTACAATTCAGTGGTTTTTAGTATGTTCATAGAGTCATGTAATCATCGCCATAATCTAATTTCAGAAATTTTTCATTAGCCTCAAAAAGAATCTTGTACCCATTTGTAGTCACTCCCTAGATCTCTTCTACCCCATTCCCCAGCTCTCAGCATCCACTAATCTCTTCTCTGTCTTCTGACCATACATCTTTAGTGGGAGACAGTCTGAGGACCAAACAAACAAACAAAAAACAACAAAATGAAAGCCCTGTAAAGAAATCTTAAATTTTATATAAGTAACTTTATTGTTAGTGGTAATAATGATATTAAAATTCTGAAACTATTTCATGTATATTATAAAGTGGATACATAAATATATTCATTATTAATGTTATTCACAAGATTTTCACTGTAAGAAAAATTAAGTATACGAAATAAATGAAGGTTAAGAAAACCTTTAAAATATATTAAGGTCTAATTTACATTCAAAAGACAAAAGAAGCATAACCAAATGAATTGTGTTAATGTTGATTAGATCTTAGCTTTTGAAAAAATTCAGTCAAAGACATGAGACAGCTGGAAATGTTTGAATGTGGGCTGTACACAAGATGGTGTTTTGGAACTATTGTTAATTTTCTTAGGTGCAGTAATTAATGTTATGTGGTTATGTAGGAGAATATCCTTACACTTAGAATATGTTGAAGTATTTAACAGTGACGTGATGTCTGCAAAATGCTCTCAAGTAATTGGGCAATAATAAATATATGTGGAGAAAAAGCAGATATAACAAGATGAGTATAAGTTGAGGAATGTAAGTGATGGGTGATGAGGGTTCACTATTTTATTTTTATATTTCTATAGATTTGAACATTTTCAAAATCAGTCGTAAAGAGAACTCTGAACTTGCTTGTTAGGCAGGCTGTCCTGTCTGCTCCTCCTCCAGTTCAGGCTGGGCCAGGTCATCTCTTCGGCCATCTGCACGCTCCCTGCCTCCTTAACAAGCCGAATCACACCCCCTGTTCCCTCACAGGTGAAGACCCCCTTGTGGATGATCAAAATGAACGAGATATCAATTCAGTCGCTGGTGTTTTAAAACTGTATTTCCGAGGACTGGAAAACCCACTCTTTCCTAAGGAAAGGTTTCAAGATTTGATATCTACTATTAGTAAGTATTTCCCAGGTAGAATGATAAATTCCTTGACACATCATTTATTGAAGTTGCACTATGGATTCATCACTGTACTAACCACATAGGAGGGACATTGATAGAAGCAGTATGGCCCTTGTCTTCTCGGAACTTAAAACTAGTTGTGGAAATAACAAGATGGTTTATAATGGAAGAACTAACGGGCATGGTACAGCCCTGGGCATAAAAGGAGCCCAGAACAAAAGAGACAGAGGGACACTTGGTTTCACAGATCACAGCTGAGGGAGAGCAAAGCGAACAGAGTCTTCTAGGAGGAGTGGACACAGTGATCTTGGGAAGAGTTTTGGACACACAGACCAATGGAGCCAGCAGGAGGGTGTTCCAGCACCCTTGCACAGTTCACAGTGCAAGAGGCAGCAAGGGTTAAATGGAGCAAGAGGGGGAAGACCAGGAATGCCTTGCAAGGAAGGATTCTGGAGCTTTTCCTCTTGGGTAATGTGGAGCCATGGAGGGCTTGGGAATCAGGTCTGCAGCATGACCAACAACAGAAATGGTGAAAATAGGTTGCCTGGGGGCTTCCTCTGCCATTGCTAGCCTTCAGAGTCCTCCTTGACAAGTGTTTCTGTGGATGAAGGCAGGAGCCTAATCCAGGGGCTAAAATAAAGGCAACTTGGTTGTAAGATGCCAAACTCCAAGGCAGCCTTTTGAGAATTTTTTTAAAATAAACTTTTAATATTAGAAAATGAGAATTTTAGTATTTTGGAATAAACTCTTTAATTTGTTTTACAGAACATTGCCCCACACCCAGTTTCACTAGGGAGGATTCTCACAGTTCTCTGAGAGAGATTTGCAGCCAGGACAGGGCCCCTGGAGGTGGCAAGAGCCTGCGGAGGCTTCAGCCCTCTTCTCTGCCTTGCGTGAAAGACCCTTCTTGTGCCCTTCTATCCTCCACACTACTTCCTGCTCGTCTTTCCAGACCCACTTCAAGCTCCAGATCACCTCTCAGAAATTCCAGGCCACAGAGGCCCTACACTGTCTGAGCCCCATGTCACCTTGCTCAGCCAATGTTTCCAGAAGCCCCAACAGTCCAGTTCCTGAGCAAGGCCCTGAGTGGACAAGGTCATTGGCCTCTGTTACAAGCTCATGATATTGAATACCTAGACTCACACCTTGAATCACACCATGAGAAAGAATGTGCCTTCTCAGTTCCCTCCCAAACCCTGTGATTATATCAAGGAGAAAACCTCATGGAGCAGTCTCCCTTCTAAACGGGGAGATGGAGCCTCCGTCTCAAACTTTTATATAGATTGATGTCTACCTATAATTTAGTAACATTATTTTGTTTTCATTATATCTATTTTTATGTTGCCTCCAAATTATGGCAAGTGATCCTGGTTTTTCATTTACAGAGTGATGTCAAGTCTCCTGTTTAAATAAATGTTTTTAAGAAAGAAATTAATAAATAATAGTGGAGGTGGTACTACTGCATGACGACTAAAGTTGAGGACGTGGAGGGTCTGTAATGAGGGGTGGTGGAGTCGGTTAAGGTGCAAGAGCCTTAACTTTGTGGGGAGGCTTCCTAGAACTAGACCTTGAAGGTAGGCTGGAGTGTGCTGGGCAGAGAGGAGGGATCACCAGTGTATGCAAAGGGGCAGCCAAGTCCTTTGTAAGAGGGAGATGGCAGATAAGGCAGCCTGGCATAGAGTTTCCCAGTGGGGCACCTTTGGAATTTAGGGTGGAGCAATGCCTTATTGTGTGTTCTCTACACCGAGGACACTTAGCACCTTGGTCCGTGGATCCCAAATGCCAATAGCACCCTCCAGTCACCTTTTCAACCCCAAAGAATGCCACCAGAGGTGCGCTACTGCTTCATTTGAGAAGCATGGCTCTAAATCATCTTCAGATACTTTGAGAAAGGGCGGTGGCTAGGATATAGGGCAAGCAAGGTTGATTGAAGCCCCATTATGAAGGGTCTTGGGTGCAGAGGAAAAACAGGAAGAGTGGTGTTTAAGAAAGAACATGTTGACAGAATGTGGAGGCTGGAGAGAGGGGCTATGTGAGAAAAAAACATGTTTTCTGAAAAAGAAACCGGCATGGATTTTCACATCAGCCTATCAGCATAAGCCCTGCAGATAAACATCAGAGCTTCAGCAGCTCGCTCTTATTAGCGCCAGCTTTCCCTCTTCACAAGGCACAGCTCAGGAAGCACTTTTCTCTCCTTATCAAGCCCAATTTTCTGCTTCCATCCCTGGCCTGACTGATAAAAATACCAGTGTCTGTATCTCTAGGACTCATCTGAAAACGAGATCCCAAGAATCTGCTAGTCAGTCCCTTTGGCCAACGTGTAGCTTAAGAGGTGGTTATTTATTCAGCACTAATTTCCTGAGCACCTGCTACGTGCCTGAAGGTTTAATGAAACACAGGCCCTGCCTGTGTTCAGGGCTCATAGGTTGTAGGTGACAGAAATTCAAACTACATTGGTTTAATCCATAAAAGGGCTTACATTTGAATCACACCTTGAATCACATCATGAGAAAGAATGTATCAGCTTATATTCCTGAAAAGTTTAGGTCCAGCTGGATGCAGACCGCACATGGCATCGACAGGAATCTGTCTCCTCCATCTCTGTTGTTGTCACTTTCAGGCAGGAACTTCTTGCTTGGGAGGTCCTGGCTGCTCTAGACTTCTGCCTCAGGGGTCCCCAACCCTTGGGCCGCGGACCAGTACTGGTCCATGGCCTGTTAGGAACAAGGCCACACAGTAGGAGGTGAGTGGTGGGTGAGCAAGTAGAGCTTCATCTGTATTTGCAGCCACTCCCCAGCATTAGAATCACCACCTCAGCTCACTTCAGATCATCAGGCATTAGATTCTCATAAGAGCATTGGTCTCTGGTGCCAAAAAGATTGAGGACCACTGCTTTACCTGATTTCAAGAGGACACCTCTCTCTAGGTTCCTCCAGCCCAAACTCCCAAGGCTCAACTCCAATTGGTTCTGATTAGGCCATGTAGCCCTCCCTGGGCCCGCACCTGTGGCCAGGGAAGTACGATGCTGTAATTGGCCAGGCCAGGCTCATACAGCATCCTCAGAACTGAGAGGAGAACTGGCTCCCCTGAGCCATGTGAGCTGACCTAGGAGGTAGGACTTGCAAATGTTGGCTGCTTGACTCTCTGAGGATCACAGACAACCTGAAAGCCCCTTTATGTTACAGAACTGGAGAGCCCAGCTGAGAGGGTGCACCAGATCCAACAAATTCTCATCACCCTTCCCCGCGTGGTCATCGTGGTCATGAGATATCTCTTCGCTTTCCTCAACCAGTGAGTTACCTCGCCAGGGGGAGCCCTCTTTGACTTGGTCCTGGCCTCCTTCGGGAAGGGGTGTCCTGAGGCTTTTGCAGGTGCAGCTGTTCTTAAAACAGAACATGGAACCCTCCTGGATTTGAGAGGAGCCCCCAAAAGAAAGAAACCAAAGGGGGAGGCTTCGCCTTTCCCAGGTGACTTGTGGGTGCCTCCTCTCTTGTAGCCTCTCACAGTATAGCGACGAGAACATGATGGATCCCTACAACCTGGCCATCTGCTTTGGGCCCACCCTCATGCACATCCCTGATGGGCAGGACCCTGTGTCCTGCCAGGCACACGTCAACGAAGTCATCAAAACCATCATCATCCATCATGAAGCCATCTTCCCCAGTCCCCGGGAGCTAGAGGGACCTGTGTATGAAAAATGCATGGCTGGAGGGGAAGAATATTGGTAAGATTCCATTCCTCTTAATACTGTTATTATCATCGTCGTTGTTGTTGTTACGTTGAACAGGAACAGTAAGAAACCCTACAGTTTTCTTACTGCTTTGTAGTCAATACTGCCATACGCATTTTCTCATTTGAGCTTTGTAGCAGCTTGATGTGAGATAGGTGCATCTCTCAAGACTCTCTTGATTTATAAGGGACAGAAATATAAATCAAATTGGCTTAAGCTAAATGGGAATTTACTGGTTTACTTAACTAAAAAGTCTGTGTTCATGGCTTCCATTAGAACCGGATCCAGGGGTTCAGCTATTATCGTCAGGACTCAGTCCTGCAATGGCCAGCCTGTGGCTCTGCTCCTTTACATGTTGGCTTTGTTCTCAGGAAGCCTCTCCCTTGGTGGTTTCAGGAAGGTATCTGGTAACTCCAGATTTAGAGTCCATTCTTCCAGCATCTCTAGAGGAAAAAGAATTTCTCCTTTCCGAATGTTCTGACACAAGCCCAAAAATGATGTCTCCTTGCTGAGGCTTGGGTCTGGAGAACTAATCACATTGGTTAGGAGATGTAATGCTGTCATCAGCCAGATGAGTTGCAAGCCCATCTCAGGTAGCAGGGGAAGTAGATAATCCCCACCTCAACCTTGTAAACTGAGAGTGACACTTCCCGCCGTTGTCCCCTCCCACTCAGGAGTTCTCTTTTCCAGGACATGTGAGTTCACAGTCTTTGAGAGCTCCACACCAGGGCAACAATTGCTAGTTGGGCACCTCTGTGTCCCTGGAGCTAATACTGTGTCTTGGGAGAAATATGTCAGAACCTTATCAAGGCTGACTACCTTCCCCAGCCTAAGACCTTACACGTGACAAAGATAGGAAAACTTTTTTAG
Organism: Rousettus aegyptiacus; assembly: GCF_014176215.1. NCBI lineage: Eukaryota > Metazoa > Chordata > Mammalia > Chiroptera > Pteropodidae > Rousettus > Rousettus aegyptiacus. Next base: position 119,330,377 of record NW_023416307.1, on the reverse strand, counting down.
TGTAAAAAAGACAGGAGATTCAGAACACAGCCAACAGAGACCAGTCAAAGGGTTTGCACTCTTTCTTTGTTCCCAATCCAGGACAATACACAGCTACATATTTAGGTATTACCTGCTCTGCTTTGAGCTAGGTGCCTACAGGAGTTTGTCTTTGATTGTCAAAGCATCCCTGGATTCTTGAAGCGCTTTAGTTCTGTGGGCATATTTGAGCAACTGCTTCAAAGAGGGGAGACGTTCCAGCCCGTTTCCTCGCAACACTTCTCTGCACAGAAATACCGGGCCCTGGTGTTATCTAATCACAGCTCCCCAATCCCGTTTGAGGCACTAGGAGCAAGTCTACCCCTGTTCTGTAACAGAAACATTAAACGGCCAGCAAGCATACTTTCTGGACAAAGAGAGGCTTTTCAAGTGTTTGCACCCATCACCAGTTCTCTTTTTGCTGCAGTAAATGTCATTGGTGTTCTGGGAAGGGCCCTGCAGGTCTGAGTGTACTTACCAAAGAATGATATACACTCATTGCACTTTTCTTAATCTTATTTGTGTCCCATGAGAAAGGAAAACTATTAATTACATGGTAATTTTGGAGACATTTTCAAAGCCCAAAAGGGGGATTTGGCTGAGGGTCTCATAGTGGACAACAGTCATCCAATCAATGAATGGTTACTGAGCATCTATCCTGGGTCAGGCCCTGGCCTAGGGGTGGGCAGGGGTGAGCTCAAACAGGAGTAACCACTGATGCAGGGAGCTCTGGTGGAGGAGGAAATAGGCAGTTCCAGAAGTAGGCTCCCCAGAACCAGTGTAGGGAGGTCAGGAAAGGCTTCCTGGAGGAAATAATGACTTAACTGGGACCTGTCAGATGAACTGGAGTCAGCCAGATGACGAGTGGGAAAAGAATGTTCTAAGCCTGGAGCATTCAATAAAATGAAAAGTTCTGTGTGTCTGGAGTGTTTCATGTGATGAGGGAATGGGGAGGGAGGAGGCGCCGCAGGCCAGCAGGAGCCAGGTTATGAGAGGTCTTGAACAAGCCATTGTGCAGAGTCTGGACCTCATCCAGGAGGCAGTGGAGAATTTTTCATAATAACATCTATATTCCTTTAAATGGCATTGTTTGTTACCTCCTCCAAGAAGCCTCCCCTGACCACCTATCTCGGTCCCCTGTGCTGTTCCTGTCTTTGCTCATTTGTTCCTACATAACACATTTCTACGTGCAGTAGTTTTATTTCCTGGCCCATGAGCGCAGAGCCTGTGTTCACCTTACCCATCAATGCATCCCTTCTACCTAGCACAGTGTCTGACATATATTAAGACTCAATCAAAGGCTCAATTAAAAAAATGACTGACTGACTATGTGAATGAACCCTGGCATCAAGAAGCTTATAATTTAGCGAGAGGGTGCAGCTGGCGAAATAATCTCTGCATTAATGACTAAATTTAACAAGCCTAAATACACTCCACCACCCTGCCCTTCATGGTCGCCAGCCTGGTCGCACCAGCTGGGGTGCTTTGGGCTTTTGCACATGGTGTCGTGAGGCACCCGAGGAACCCTGGTCCTGGCGAGCTTCACTCCACCTCGCTGGGTGTGTCACCTCCCCTGCATGACTGGGAGTCAGGCTAGATGAATGAGTCACAGTACTTCCAAACTTTTTTTTTTCATTCTGGCCTGTGGTTCTTTCTAGGATAAACACTAGGGTTTTACCACTGTCCTCTGGATCTTTCAAAATACCTTGGCGTTGACAATCTTTACCGAGAAGGCAGCCCAACAGATTCCAGGACTGGGGACATCTGGGGCAGGGTTATGTAGGGAAACGTCCCAGCCAGGGGGCGGGGAGTGGTTTTCTCTTCTCTTAGGAAGGCCCATAGGTGGTCAGATGGAAAAGATGGGATCAAGGGGGCCTGGGCCTGATCCAGGTCAAGACCCAGCAGTGGGCTGGACTGGAGACCAAGGGAAGCTAAGGGAAGCGTGAGGGTACAAAGCCCCCCAAGGAGTCCCCTTCCCATGTTTCCTTGCAGTGACAGCCCACACAGTGAGCCAGGAACCATCGATGAAGTTGACCATGACAATGGCACTGAACCTCATACCAGTGATGAAGGTGAGTGAGGGGGAATCTGGGGCCAGGGAACCCAACCAGGGGCCTCTCGTGCTGACTCATCACACCTGCCAACACCAGGCTGACCTACATAACCCCTACATAACTCAGAGCAGCTGTGCAAGTCAGCACATCGTTCTCCAGAATAGATAGCGACCCAGAAAGACCTCTAGTTCACGTTCCTACCCAGCTGCCTCACACTTTCTGTGTCCTTGCTGGCCCAAGTGCAAATCCTAAGTGACAAGAGTTTCCTAAGTAGGAAGCATGCTTTGTCCCTGCATTCCTCCCCGACCCAGGATCTGTTCTACACCCAGCCTGTGGTGGGACTTGGGGCACGTTGGTGAATGAAACATGGGTCATTGAGGAGTTCCCAGTCTCGTCACCTAATGAATTGGGAATAGCTCCCCATCATGCAGAGTGATAATGCCAGATTACAGGTGTGTCCCCAGTGCAGTGGGTGCTGGAATGTAAAGCCCAACAGTGACGACTCAGAGAGGGAAAGGCCAGCCCAAGTTTGGAGAGCCTCACCAGGCTCTTCTACCCCTTCAAGACAAGGAGAAGAGAGTCAGGTTAATCTCGAGGGAACCTGGACTGTATAGACAGGCAATTTGGATAGTACGGGCTCAGGGCCAGCATATCCATTAGACAGAATAGACAAAGTGCCCAGGGCTCATGATTCTTTTAGGGACCCATAAAAATATTTTATTTTTTTTAAAGGAAGAAGAAAAAATGAGTACAATTCAGCCTAGATCATACTCATTTTTATACCAATGCAGTTGTAAAATATAATTTAAATTTTTTTTTTCTAATGGAGGAAGAAACTCGTGTAAGCAAAAGTGCTGAGGTCCCATGAAAGTCATAATGCAGTCCAGTGTAGATCAAGCATAGCCTTCCCTTCTCCCTGTGATAGTTTTGCTTATTAAATATAATTATTTTGCAGTTATCTTATTAGCGTTTGTGTTTCTCTTATGGGACACTCCCAGGTGCTTTTGGCCACCATTTGTCATGAGAACTGGGTATACACACAGGTGTGGATTCTGGGTGCTAGTGAAAGAGGCAAGACTGATAGGTGGAATTCTACATTCTGGTAGGCCTGTTTCAGTTACTAATGACAGGACCTCCAACTCAAACTGACTTAAGCATGAAAGAGATTCAAATCACACGCCTGGAAACTCCCAGGGTAGGCATGCCTCAGGCATAGCTAGATTCAGGAGCTTAGTTGATCTTGTCAGGAATTTATCTTCACCTTCCTGTTCTGCTTTCCTCTATGTTGGCTTCATTCTCAAGCAGTATCTCCCTGCTTGGCAGTCTCTGTCAGTTCCAGACTTTCGTCATTTTTTAATGCAAAGCCCCAATGAAAAAGAGCTTGTTCATAATGGTTCTAAGAAGAAAAGCTCTGGAGAGCGATTCTCACTTGACTGTGGCCCAAGTGGGAGCCATTGGGTCAGGCCTGGGTCACAGGTGCAGCAAGCAAACTGAGGTATAATATCGAACTCTGCTAGCATCCTTAGAGGCTAACGTCATCCTTAGCAGAAAAACATGTCCCGCAGAGCCTTTATTAGGAGATATGAAGGCTGCCACCTTCTGCTTCTTTGCAGTGATTTGCTTTCTCTTTCCTCCTTTTCCTCTTTCCCTACCACCTCCAGTTCTCCCTCTCCATCACTTTTAACAGCCCTCACCCCCTTCTTGTTCTCTCTGTCTCTCTCTTTCCTTTCACTGGCGGAAAACACTTTCTGCTTAACAAGATAGACTGTTTTTTTCAGGAATGAGATGTGTTGAGACTGCTGTCTTGTAAGAAATAAAGAACAATAAAAAATGGGAACAGTGGCCACTTTTTGCTACTTTGGCTGTTGTTCCTAACCCCCAGTGCAGAGATGGTAAGCTGGCCCGCACCACATGGCTTCGGCCTGATACCTAAGGAGAACTCTCCCTTCCTCTTATTTTAACCATTTTATTGTGATATAATTCACATGCCATACAGTTCACCCATTTAATGTGTACAATTCAATGGTTTTTAATAAACTCACAGATATGTACAACCTTCACCTCAATTTTTGAACATTTTCGTCACTACAAAAAAGAACCCATGCCCTTAGCTCTCATCCCTTACCTTCCTATCCCCCTCACATTTCCCCAGCCTTAAGCAATCACTAATTTACTTTCTATTTCTATGGTTTTATCTATCTTGGACATTTCATATAAATGGAATCATGCAATTTGTGGCTTTGTGTCTGGCTTCTTTCACTTAGCATTATATTTTTGAGGTTCATCCCTGTCATAGCTTGTATCTGGAATTCATTCCTTCTTACGGCTGAATGATATCCCGTTGTATGGATATACCACATTTTGTTTATCCATGTGTCAGTTAATGGATAGTTGGGTTGTTCCACTTTTTGGTTATTATGAATAATGCTGTTATAAATATTTGTATATGACTTTCATACAAACATGTTTTCATTTCTCTTGTGTATATCTATGAAGAGGATTGATGAGTCATATAGTAGCTCTATGTTTAATCCTTTAAGGAAACACCAGACTGTTTTCCAAACCCTAGTGGATGTGAAGTGGTATCTCATTGAGGTTTTGATTTGAATTTCTCAGATGCCTATTGATGCCAAGCCTCATGTGCTTATTGGTCATTTGTATATCTCCTTTGGAGAAATGTCTCTTCAGATCCTTTGCTCACTTTAAAATTTGGTTGCCTTTTTATTATTGAGGTGTAAGAGCTCTTTATGTATTCTGTTTATAGTCCTTTAGCAGATATATGATTTGCAAGGATATTCTGTGGGTTGTCTTTTCACTTCTTCATGGTATCCTTTGAAATGTAAAAGGTTTTTAATTTCCATGAGGTTTAATTCATTTGCTTTTTCTTTTGTTGCTCATGCTTTTGGTGTTGTATTTGCTAAATCTAAGTTCATGACGATTTACCCTATGTTTTCCTCTAAGAGTTTTATAGCTCTAAGTCTTATGTTTAGGTAATCTATCTGATCCATTTTTGTATATGGTGGAAGGTAATGGCCAAACTTCATTCCTTTTTGTTTGGCTGTCCAGTTGTCCCAGCACCATTAGTTATTCTTTCCCCCACTGAATGGTCTTGATCCACTTATAAAAAATCAGTTGACTGTAGATGTATATAGGTTTATTTCTGGACTTTCGATTCTGATTTATGTTTATCTTTGCACCAGTACTAGACTGTTTTGATTACTATTGCTTTGTAGTAAGTTTCAAAATTGGGAAGCGTGAGTCCTCTCAATTTATTCTTATTTTTCAAGATATTTTAGCTAATCTGGATTCTTTGCAATTTTATATGAATTTTAGAATCACCTTGTCAATGTCTACAAAAGAAGTCAACTGGGATTTTGATAGGGATTGCACCGAATCTGTAGATCAGTTTGCCAATATTGCCATCTTAACAGCAAAATCTTCCAATTCATGAATATGAGATGTTTTTCCAATTCCTTAGATCTTCAATTTCTTTAAACAATGATTTGTAGTTTTCAGTGCATGAGTTTTACATTTATTTTGTTACATTTTTTCCTCAATATTTTATTCTTTTTGATGATAAATTGAATTGTTTCTTTAATTCCACTTTCAAATTGTTCATTACAAATATATTATAAAAACAATTGATTTTAATAAATTGCTTTTGTATCCTGCAGCCTTGCTGAACTTGTTCATTCATACAAATAATTTTTAGTGGATTCCTGATGGTTTTCTATGTACAAGATCAGAGCATCTATGAAAAGACATAATTTCATTTCTTCCTTTCTAATCTGGATGTGTTTTATTTTCCTTGCCTAATTGCCCTAGCTAGTACCTCCAGTACAATGTTGATTAAAGTGATGAGGAAGCACATCCTTGTCTCGTTCCTGATCTTAGGGAGACATCACCCAAGATTTCACCATTAAGTGTGATATTGGCTGTGGGTTTTCCACAGATGCCATTTATAAGGTTGAAGAAGTTCTCTTCTATTCTAATTAATTGAGTGTTTTTATCATATTGGATTTTTTCAAATGCCTTTTTCTTCATCTATTGAGATGATCACATGATTTTTTATTCTATTAATTGATATATTAGTTCATTTTTTTTTTGGCTGTTGAACCAGTTTTGCATTTCTTAGCTAAATTTCACTTGGGCATGGAGCGTGATTTTTTTCGTTGGTACTGGATTCAATTAGCTAGTATTTTGTTGAGGATTTTTGCATCCATATTCACAAGATCTTGATCTATAGTTTTCTTTTCTTGCGATGTCTTTGTCTGATTTTGGTATCCAGGTAATAATAACCTCATAAAGTGAGTTGGAAAGTATATCCTCCTTATTCTTTTTTAAATGTTTGGTAGAATTCAACAGTGAAGTCATTTGGACCTAGGTATGTCTTTGTGGGAGGCTAGTTTTTTGATTACCGATTAAACCTCTTCATTTGTTATAGGTCTATGCAGATTTTTAAATTTCTTCCCAAGTTAGTTTTAGTAATTCCTGTTTTTGTAGGAATTTGTCCATTTCATCCAGGCTATTTAATTTACTTGCATACAAATGTGTGTAGTATTGCTTTATAATCCTTTTTTTTTTTTTTTTTTTTTTTTTTTGAGTTGGTGGTAATGTCTGTTTTTCATTTCTGGTTCTAATAATTTGAGTCTTCTCTTTTTTTCTTGGTCAATGTAGCTAAAGGCTTGTCATATTTGTGACTCAAGGTCTTGAGTAAGAAGAAGAAAAAAGAAGGAACCTATGGACAAGCCCTAGTTTATGTCATTACTTTAGGTGCGAAGAAAATGAGAGAGAAGAGAGAGCATATCCTTGTTCCCAACCATGACTCTAATACACTGGCTTAATTAAATCGGTATTCTCTCTTCAGAGGAGGGGATGAGTGACAAGGGGCGGGGGGGTGGGGTGGGGGGGGTGGGCAGAGCCGTGAGGTGGTATTGAAAGGAATGGAGCCATTTGCTCTCCCCTACAGGCAGAGTTTGTGATCTAAAGATCTGTAATGAGTATGAGACGTGTAAAATGACCAGCCTTCACATTCTGGAATTAAAGGAAAGCTCCAATAGTTCTTTCCATCTCCGTGTCAGGTCATGGACTGTTGTAACAGCCACTGAACTGCTATTGCCTCCAGCCTGCCCCCTCCAGTCCTTCCCCAACTCTGCAACTGCTGTGCTCTCAGAGTGACTTCTCTAAAGTGTGACTTCAGCCAGGCCCCTACTGAGACAGTCCCCAACCTCACCTTCAGCTCAAGGGCTGGCCTCTCTCTCTCTCCACTCACCGCAGAGCCCATAGGGTGCCTACCTGGCAAAATTACCCCCTCTATTAGCAGAAGTTGAATTGAATATCAAATATACAGCATAGTATAGATGTATATTCATGTTTACACTGTATAGACAGATATTAAAGCTCCTGGCCAGGAATCAACTCAGCATATTTTAAAAGCATCGGAAAAGTATTAATGATACCTGGGGCCTGAGCTTAGATTTTAGCCCATCATTTTCTACTTGTTTGACTCACCCTTTGTATGAAATGTCATTTCAACTCAGCCCCAGTTTCTTCATCTGTAAAATGAAGATAGTGCTGCAGATATTGCGAGGATTAAATGTAATAATGTAAGAAGAACACTTGGCACATAGTAAAAGCTGAATTTGTTCATACAAGTAACAAATATGCATTGAGTGCCTACTCATCCCAGCGACTATTCTACAAGTGGGAAAATAGCAGGAAATAAAATAAATCCCCATCCTAATAGAGCTTACATTTTAGTAGGAAAGATTGACAGTAAACAAATTGATACATGCACACACACACCCTTGCAAGCTCAGGTTGTGCTGTAAAGAAGAATAAAGCAAGAGAAGGTCTTACAGTGTCTTGACAGTTGGTGCTTTTGTAGTTGTGGGTGGTCAGGAAAGGCCTTGCTGAGGCAGTAACATTTGAGTACAGAGCTGAATAAATTAGGAAATGGCACACAGTGTTCAATAAATATTTGTTGAATGTGAATGTGTACAAAGCTTCCCAGAAAGAGGCAGTAACAAGTGCAAAGGCCCTGTGACAGGCAAAAGCTGGGCCTGTTTTAAAAGCATTAAGAAGGCTCTGTGAATGTGTCTGCTGTTGTGATCAGGGGTAACATGTCCTGCTGTCTGTAACGTACTTTAGACTTTATTTAAAAACAAGATGGATATATGGATGAATAAATAAAGGGATAGATAAGATATGTGATAAAGCTAGTACGGTAAAATGTTAATAGTAGAATTTAGGTGGTGTGTGTATGTATGTTCACTGTAAAATTCTTTCAGCTTTACTTTGTGTTTGGACAATATCATAATGTGATGAGGGAGGAGAAATATCAAGAAGGCTGGTAGAGCCAGAGCTGACAGAGTGAGGGAGAGATGAGGCTGCAGAGTTATCCAGGGTCCGAACCATGAGAACACATTTGGGTTTTGTTTCAAGCACAATGGGAAGCCTTCAGAGAGATTTGAACAGGAGAGTTTTATGATCTGATTTTTTATTTTAAAAGATTCCTCTGGTCGTTGTGGAAAGAAATTGCCCCCCAAGTAAGAATGAAAGCAAGGAGGCCAGGTAGAGTGAACGATGGTGGCAGTGGAGGTGGTGATACTGGTCAGATTCAGGAGACAGTTCAAAGGACCTGCCAGTGGATTAGATGTGGGACACTCAAGAGCAGCTGCAGGCTTAGACCTGAGCCAACGAGCAAGGTGGTTCTATTTCCTATTGGGGAAGATGAGGGAATTTAAGTAAGTTCGGGAGGGCTGTGGAAGAGTGGTAAGGGGGAGAATCACATGTCCTATTTTAGGTATGATAAACCCAAATAATGTATTTCTTAATAAATGGTAGCTATTATTACTGGTTCTACCACACACACTTACATAATGACATCTGCAAACACACGTGTTCGCATTAAGCTTGTGGCTCAGCTCTGCTCCTCCCATTTCTTCTTTTCTTTTCCTTACATTTCCCATTCTTCTTGGCCTCCCCCCAGAACTTCCCCAACCCCAGCACCAGAATACCCTAGCTATTGCTGGAGGTGCTGGAGATGGGGTAGGCAGGAACCCAGCCTCTTCATGCTCCTCCTAGTATGAGCAAACCTCTGCTCAGGTCAACTCCTTTATTAGTTGAATCTGCTCAAGGGAAGCCCAGAGGTGAGAGCATGCAGCCAGCTGGATTCATCTCCTAATCTTGCAAACCTGCCGGCCTTTCTGTCTCTGTAGCTAGGCTGGCGGGTAGTGCTAGCACATGTCGAGGCGGCAGAGTCAAAGATGCAGGAGAGACGACGGATATTTCCCCTTTTTGCTGAGAAGGTGACTCTGAGTCGAGATTTGAGCTAATTTGACCCATTGGGCTGTGCTGTCATTTTGCATCAGTGGTGTTAGGATCGCATTTTAAGACATTTGTCAGGGAGCCAGCTGGGAAAAGCTGATTTAACTGTCTGAGGCCTGCTCCCTGCAGAAGGCTGTCCCACGCACTGAGGACTGAGTGCATCCAAAGACCACTGCATCTCAGGAGGCCATGGGCACAGTCATCCTGAGCCAGCTGCTTACAGAGGGAGTCCCAGTGCATGTGCATTGGGGGGATCAGTGGGGGAGATGAATCAAGAGGGCTCCTCCCTCCACCCTTTGATTTTCCATGCTGCCTCTGGATGTTAGGAGTGCATCAGCCCTGGTAACAACTAACTCTCATACGGAGCTAACTATGTACCCAGCACTTCATGTATACTAACTCATTTAATTCTCTTAACAACCCTATAAGGTATAGGTACTATTATTATTCATCTTCATTTTATTTGTTAAAAATTATTGGGGTGACATTGATTAACAAAATCAAATAAGTTTAAGTATATCATTCAATGGTAAGTTGTGTATGTATTGCATTGTGTATTCACCGCCCAGAGTCCTTCCCATTTTACAAATGAGGAAACTGAGGCTTAGAAAGGAGAGCTAAGGTACTTAAGGTCACACAGCTAAAAAGCAGTAAAGCCGGGTATTCTGACCTGAATTCCATGATGGTCAGGTAGATGGCTGCTGGATGGACAGACTCATGATAATCCACCAGGAATGGAGCACACAGGGAGTCCCATGGACACTCAGTATAGGGAAAGTATCTGCAGGCTAGAGAGAACAGGGATTATTTGTGTTATTCTTTTATTCTATTAGAATTTTATATATCTAAAACCATACATATTTTTATAATGTTAAACCTCTTTGTGCTTGTTTTAAAATATAAATACATTAATACCTATACACAATCAATTTCCTACCAAGGACGGTTACCTCTTAGGGTATAAACTATAACACAGGTTAAATAAATCATAGGCATAACCCCATTGCTCTTCAAAAAGTCTCCTCCCCAAACATCATTAACTGTATGGTCTTCGGCAAACCATTTAAACTCTCTGCAGCTTAGATTTTTTTTTTTTTGTCTGACTTACCCCATACGCTGAAGCTATTAGTAATTATAATCATAATCATAATTATAATCATAATCATAGGTAGTGAATGACTACCTAATGTATATCTGTACTATGCTGTTCACTTTCATGCATTATATTTTAGTCCTCCTGACAACTCTTACAGATAAGGCAGCTGGGGTGTACAGAGGTTATGTAACCTGCCTGAGGTTGCACAGACAGGAAGTGACAGAGCTGAGTAGTAGGAGTGCCTCAAAGGCAAGAGCCATATCTTCGTTGCTTAACTCAGTCAGGACCTGTCACTGACCAGAGAAGAGCAAACGTTCGGTGGGTTAAAATACGGTGCAAAGAGATATCCTTGAGCTGTGGCACCAGTAAGAATTTTCCCTCCCTCAAAATTCAGTCTGTGGATGAGTGTGTTAGTTAGTTCTGGCTGCCATAACAGAATACCTCCGACTGGGTGGCCCAAACAACACAAATTAATTTCTTCACAGTTCTGGAGGCTTTAGAAGTTTAAGGTCCAGATGCCATCAAGGTTGGTTTCTGAGGAAGCCTGTCTTCTTGGCTTGTAGATAGCTGCCTGCTCTCTGAGTCCTCAAATGGCCTTTCCTCTGTAGAGAAAGATAGATCTCTGGTGCCTCTTCCTCTTTTTAGAGGGACACCAGTCCTGTCGGATTAGGGCCCTGCCGTTTCGATCTCATTAGAGCTTTGACAGGGAACACAATTCAGTCCACAACGGTGAGCTTTGAGGAGCCCTTAAAAATTGTGTACAATATTTTGTGTAGTTGGAGTCCACATACAGCATCTATTTGACTGCTCAAAAGGTAAGAACCACTAAAAGTATTGTAAGTGGACAAAGAAGAAAACAATTCGTGAGAAAATAGACAAGGGATAGAAGAAAAAGGAATTTCTTATAATATTGTTTTAATAGATGTTTAAAAAGTGGAGAACAAAAAAGGCAGTGGAAAATAAGGATATGGTATGTCAACCTCCACTTTCCATTTTGAGAAGTTAGATGGTCTGCCTGAGGTCACAGCATCAGGGAGCGGATCTGAGACTAGAGTCCCAGTGTCCTGAACCCCGGCCCATGCTTGTTTTCACCAGGCTTGCCCTCTGTGCTGCCCCGTAGAAGCCAGGGCCATCTGAGCAAGGCTTCTTGGCTGCCCTTCTGTTGACCATATGGATATTCTGTCTTCTTACTTTCTTTCCAGAAGTGGAACAGATCGAGGCCATTGCCAAGTTTGACTACGTGGGGCGGTCCCCACGTGAGCTGTCCTTCAAGAAGGGGGCCTCGCTGCTCTTGTACCACCGCGCCTCAGAGGACTGGTGGGAGGGTCGTCACAATGGCGTGGACGGACTCATCCCACATCAGTACATAGTCGTACAGGACATGTGAGTGGGAGCTGGACCCTACCGTGAAGAATGCTGTGATGATTAATGATGTCTAGAATGGGCACAGGAAGGGGAGTGCTGAGTTGTATACCAGGGATGTGCTCTCCCTGGCATACTACCCTTGGTCTTCTGTAAGAATAGATTACTTCTAATTTCCTCTTAAATGGTGATCCTTTTAACAAATAAGCCAATTGCTCATACTTCAGATTACACAGAGACTATGTTTGGTGCCCTTGGCTCACCATCATAACTTACCTGACAGCTTACAGGGCATTCATCACCTACCACGGTTCTCAGTGTCCAGTGGATCTTGCCACATAGCTCCACCTTCCTGACCTTCCTTAGGGCCAATGGCTAACTCACAACCCACTTAACTGCCCACCATTCTCCACCTCCAAGGTAGCTCTCTTAGGGGATGGGCAGAAACAACCCTCCCCTCATTTTGAGTTAATAGGGTACTACTATTTTTTGAGGTATAATTGACATATAGCATAATGTTAGTTTCAGGTATACAACATAATGATTTGATATTTTTATACATTACAAAATGATTACCACACCACAATAAGTCTAGTTAACATCAATCAACACATAATTTTTTTGTGTGTGATGAGAACTTTCAAGACCTCTTTTAGCAACTTTCAAAAATGCAATACAGTATTATTAACTCTCGTCACCATGTCGTACTTTAGATATCCATGTTTTATTTATTTTATAACTGTAAGTTTCTACCTTTTGAGCGCTTTTACCCAATGCACCTCCCCCACCTGCCTCCGGCAACCACCAAACTGTATCTATCGGTACTCTTTTCTTTTAAACAATTTTAGGCATTAAAAAAAGCCCTCCATCCCAAATACTAGCCCTGTTAGAAGGCCCAGAAATCTACACCTTATATTCCTTGAAAGCCATAGCATGTTCCTGTATGCACACACACTTCCTCTGAGCTCTAGTCAGCCTCATGTGGAACTGATTTATCTAGAAAGCAGCCACCAAGCTAGAACTCTAGGGAAGGGACCAAAGGCATAGTTTTGATGGCAGAGGGGATGGTCTGAAGCCAGAAAAAAGTCTAGGAACAAGCAGACTCCAAGAGCAAATGGCCCCTGGTACTCTGATGTCCCCAGGTCTGTGTGGGCAGGGACAGGGCACTGGAAGGAAGAGGGCTGTGGGAGGAGGCTGGCAGGGTACCCCAAAAGCTTGAGCTACCTCACAGTTGTCCAAAGCCCTGGGTGAGGAGGTGTGGGATGGCGGCACTTCCTTCTTCCCTTGCTTAGCCCTAAAACACTTACTGTGGAGCCAAATGGAGACTCAGCACTCAGTGCCCAGCTTTCAGGCTCCTCCCCCCACTTCTCCAACAACCCCCACCCATTCCTTGTCCCCCACCCCTGCCCTGGCATTTAGCTTATCCTCCCCCTGGAGCAGCCTCAGAGAGAAGAAGAACCTAGAGGAAGGGAGAGGAGAAGGTAGGCATGGAGTGGTGGGGCAGAGGTTAGGGTCCCACTGAAGAAACTTAGGAGTGTGGCAGTGGGCATGTGTGGTGGTGAGGCCCGGAATGGGAAGTGGCTCACCCTGAGCTGTGGGCTTAAATTAACTGTAAGGTGTATGTTGATCCAGCCTCTCAGACAGGTCTTGAGGAGCCCTGCACATCCTGGGTCCTCTGGAGTGTAGCACTCCCAATTCACATGTCTCCTTCTCCCCAGGGATGATGCCTTCTCGGACAGCCTGAGCCAAAAGGCGGACAGTGAGGCCAGCAGTGGGCCGCTGCTGGATGACAAGGCCTCCTCCAAAAATGACCTCCAGTCCCCCACGGAGCACATCTCGGATTATGGCTTTGGGGGGGTGATGGGCCGGTAGGAAACACAGATTCATTTTTTTTCTTCTAGTGTCATGCCTGTTCATATCTGATTTGGGAGAAGCAAGGGGGCAGAAGGGAAAGAAGTCAGCTGTCGTGGCCCCTTGTTCCCCACATGATGTAACATTGGGCATACCTGAGTGGGCCAGCTAGATCTGGCCTAAGAATGCTGAGTGTAAAACAGTCCAGCTTGGGGTGAGGGTAATGTGGAGGAAGAGGAAATACATATTGGCAAATCAGTGCTTTTTATTTAAAGTAATAATAAATGAGAGAGGGTTACAAATTGGCAAGTATTTTTCCAACCTCTCTCTGGTTCTTGCACCTCCTCCACTTTCTGTTGAAGACCCAAGTTGTTATATTTAAAAATTTAAAGCTCACATACTCCCTGAAGTGTGCTACATAAACAGAAAACTTACGCCCCCTCGGTTGTGGGGGAAATTGACACTCAACTCCACCCAGTCATCTGGTGGGAGCACATTTGCCTATTTCTTCACTCCCAGTGTGTGGGCTGGGCTGTGTCACATGACCTTTCTGCCAGGCAAGGAGCTGTGCTCCTTATTTTGCGTACAGGTATAGTTCAAACTATGTGGTTGTTTAAAAAATAAAATAAGGAAAAGAAAAGAAAAGCTGACATTTTCTCACTGCTTTCTTAATCAGATTCTCAAAATGTCATATTCTTCATTTTCTCAGTGGAGAGGTCATGGGATCAACCCACACATATGGGTACTTGGAGATAGAGCCAAAAAAATGAGTCCCAGTGAGAACATACATTTATGAATTCCAGAAATCTCAATGCCTCTTTTAAGCATATTCTATTCAGTTCAGCAAACAGTTTGGGTCACTGTGATGGAAGATGACATTGGGTTGGGGTGGGAAGAGTGGAAGGCTGGGGTAGGTAATGACAAAGTCATGGTCCCTTGCCTTCTAGAGGGGCCATATTTTCTCCTGCCTTGATTTTCTTCTTCCTTTTCCCTCCCTCATCTAATTTATTCTTCTGTCTTTCTCAGTACCCCTTACTCTGCATCACCTCTGCTTTGGTCCTGTTGGGGTACCCACAGGCAGTGCTTAGCTTGGCTGGTGGCATTGAGATCTAAAGTGCTGCTTACCACATTGAACTTGATCCTCTGGTCACAATCCATTCTACGCTCTGTCCCTCCTCCGCACCCCCTTGCTACTTGCAGCTTTCCCTCTCCTCACCAGTGTCTTAGAACCTTTGGTGACCTTCATAGGTTGTAGCAAAATCTCCTATGAGTAGAACCTTTTTAATCTTCAGAGCGCTTTCACGCCCACTGAACCTCCTTCAAAGGTGGGCGAGGAATATTATGCCCATTTAACATTAATGAAGTGGGTCTGAAAGAGGATGCAGGAAAGTCTGTGGCGGACAGGATAAGGACTCGCCCTCCTGATAGAGATTCTAGTTCCCTTTTCACTCCACCAGCTCCTCCATTAGGGGTGAAAGGAGTCCAGATACATGGAAGACATGTCCAATGATACACTTTTTCCTCTTTCATAGAAGTAGCCCTTTGCTGGGGAGATTGAAGTGGGTAACAATACTGTACTGTGTTCAGTTCCCAGGGGCCCCTCCTGTGCTTGCAGGGAGCTGGTAACTTTTTGGTACAGTCAAGCCTCAATGCTTCAGACCAATTAGACGCCCTTTGGCATCCCAGAAATGTCTGAACTGCTTAAGATCATATCAGGAGCCCAACTAACCATCACCAATCACCAAAGCATTCCCAGGTTGAAATCCTCCTGGCCTTGACTTAACCCAAAGCCAAGATTTATTTTGTAATCAGCATCGCCACCATCTGCAGCTTGGAAGCAGAATGCTCTGATTCCTTCATGTGTGCAGACTAAACCTGCCCCCTGCCGCTGACGTCTGTGCTCAGCCAGTGCTTTCATGGTGGAATTGCCAGTCTGGCTGAAGGAGGCTTTACTATACCGTTCCCTAGTCTAGTGTATAGTGCGTGGGCTGCGGGTTGATTGAACCATTCTGAGACTTGCCAGGGTTGACTTCTGCCCCATGCCCCACCCCCTGGCTCCTTTGCAGAGTGCGGTTACGATCTGATGGAGCAGCCATCCCCAGGCGACGAAGCGGGGGCGACACACACAGCCCTCCTCGGGGCCTGGGCCCCAGCATAGACACGCCGCCCCGGGCCGCCGCCTGCCCCAGCAGCCCCCACAAAATCCCCCTCACCCGGGGCAGGATCGAGAGCCCTGAGAAGCGGAGGATGGCAACGTTCGGGAGTGCCGGCAGCATCAACTACCCTGACAAGAAAGCGCTCTCAGAAGGGCACTCGATGAGGTCGACGTGCGGCTCCACCAGGCACAGCAGCCTGGGGGACCACAAGTCCCTGGAGGCCGAGGCCCTGGCAGAAGTAAGGCCCAGTGGGGAAGGCAGGCTGGGCCAATGGAGAACCCCAAAGGGGCAACAGGGTGGGAACCTGCTGGCTGGGAGGTTACTTTGCCCTTCATGCCAAGCTCAAGGCTAAGCCAGAATACAAGCTGGATAGGGAGTTGGCTTCCTGTCTGCCTGCTCATCTCCCCTGGGAGTGGAATCTGGATGAAGGCAGCTTCTGGCTAAGAATCTTATCAAGACTGGAGATCCCCAGTCTCCAGGGTTGGAGAGGGGATTCCTGGCCTGGGGGAAGGCTGATGGGAGGTAGTAATGGCAGATGTCTCCACAAGATGGCATGACTGAGTTCATTCATTCATTCATCTGTTTTTTCATTCATTTCATTCATTGACAAATATCCATTAAGCATCTATTGTGTGATAATCACTGTGCTAGGCACTGAGAGTACAATGATGACCAAAATGGATCCAGTCCCTGCCCATGTGGAGATTACAGTTTAGAGAAGAGAGACATCAACCAATAACACACACAGCTGTGAAATGGCAGTTGCATCAAGTGCTTTGAAGGAGTGGTTCACCGTCTTTTGAGAGCCTAAACTGTGGGGATTGTTCCTAGGTAGTGAGGATATGACCTGGTGAGGATATGACCAGAGATACAAAGGATAGGTAGGATGAAGTAGCTGACGCTGGAAGGGAAGAATGTTCCAGGCTCTTCCAAAGTGCTTAGAGTCGTTGAGTTTTTTTTTTTTTTCTCCTTAAGTGTTTAGAAATTTGGATGAGAAATCTGTGCGATTTTTACACTTATTAAACAAACGAAATTCCTTTAACAAATTATGAAACAATTTGTTTAAGTCGTTTAATAGTTTGCACAACTGGTTTCATGTGTTTTCAACAGTTCTATCATATTTCCAAAAGTTTCCATTTTTCTCTTTCTGGAATTTGGGGCGGGTACCTGTTACACGTCCCCTCCCTGGTGTTATCTCTCATTAAGGTAAGAGATACAACCAGAACCATCTTGTTTATGAGAATTCTATTTTGGAGAGCAGTGTTTGAATCCCTGGCACAATGGGAAGGGGAAAGTTGTGAGCTTGGGGGCTGTGTTGTAGAGGAGGCCAGGAAAGGTTCCAGTGAAATACCAACATGGAGACAACTCACCCAGCAACTAGAACACCTGTTCACCCCTGGCAGGTCTAGGTTGGCCCTATGTCCTAATGCCCACTCCTGAGTGGTCCTTGAAGATCAGCAGCTTGGCATAGGTCTCTCAGAGGAGTGGGGCAACCTTCTGGCCCCTCCATTCCTAAAGGCCATCCTCTGGGGGAACATCACCCTAGCATATACCTTCACCTGGAAGCTCTACCAAGGGCCATGATGGGGTGTGAACTCCCTGAGGCCTAGCCCAGAGCCCTTTACATAAGGAATCAAACACAGCTTAGGCAAGTATTTCCAAAAGTAGCTCCCATAACAGACTAGTTCTACAGGATGTTAACGAGGGAAAAAAAAGTTTAGCGGTCAACGAAGTTTGGGGAATACTGATCTGACAAAGTTGAATGGCTTGTCTGCAAGACTTTTTAAAAATTTTAAGTGCATTGTGAATCTCTAAGGAAGAACAGATGACTTTTCTTCACCCAGATGACCTCGAGCTTTATTAGAGTATTTTATAAGACCAGCCTGAAGAATACACTTGGGGAATGCTGCATGAGTTTTTCATTTGCAAACATATCTACACACTCTCTAATTTGATAGCTGTCACTCAAGAGCTCCTTTTGTGACAAAGGTAAAATAGGAATGCATGTTAGACAGTATGTAAATAGCCAGAGGAGGACACTGGATGGCCACCAACCTGCTGGGCATTGGCTCTGAGGGCATTGACTTTGCGGGTTACGAAGGGGAGCTGTGGTGGGGAAATCCCGAGTAGTTGATGGAGTTACCTGAAATTCTCTGATCTCAAAATATCTTTTAGGACTTAGACTTGAACCAAGTGAAGAGGCTGTTTGTTACACTGCCATCCAAAGTGGGGAGATCTAATTTGAGAAGAGGTGAAAAGTGCTCACTTTCCCCACTGTCTGTCCTCCCCCAGCACGCCTCTCTGCAACTCTACTTGATATTACAGCCTCGCCTCTCAGACTAATGCAAGGCTCATGCCTAAACTACTCAGCTGACCTTCCTCTGAGCTTCCTGTCTTTTGGTTCACACTCTGCCAGGGTAGAGTGGTAGTGGTGGTGGGGATGGTGGCGGAGGGGTGATAATTGCATTTAATTTATTAAAGTTTTACCTTTCAGCTCATGCTGGAGTAGAGCAAACAAAGAGAGTAGTGATGTCAATAGAGGACTTAATCTGAGCAGAGTGGCAGAGTGGGTGTGGAAAGCAGGCTTTGCTGCCACAGGGTTAGGGTATAGAAAAAATGGTGAGAGGACTGCCATCTCTTCCATCATGTAGAGAATCCCCCTACAGCGAAGCCTTTTAGGTAAAGTCACAGAAGTCCCCTTCTTAAAGTAGCCAATATTATGGGACAAAGGATAAAATGTCATGGGGAATCATAAAAGCAAATATTAGCTAATGTTGGCTAATTAGCCAATAACAAATTATCAATTCTCTTAACAAAACATAAATGATAGGGAGACTTTGGCCAGATTGGAGCCTGTCATGGGGCCCAGGGCAGCAGGGGGAGGTGAAGAGGTAAAAGAAGAATTGGGTATGGAGAAGGGCAGCTAGAACTCCAACGCCATCAGTCTGATCAGACTTGAAAAATTTCCAGATTTGCCTCAGGACGGAGGAGCAGTGTGTCTTAATAGTCATCATTGTCACCGAGATTGTGCACAGACCTTCCAACAGTGGTTTTAAGCAGTATCCCTAATTGTCCCCTCAATGGCCAAGCCCATTGGGCTCTGGCCAAGCTTAGTCTGAGCAGATCCTCTTGTATCTGTTCGATGTGGATATGTCTCTGTAAAGCCCTATGTGAACCAAGGACTCTGACTAAAGGGACTTTAAAAACCACTGTCTGGCAGTTTATGAAGCTTCATCACATCCATTATCTCATTCCATCTTCATAATAAACATGTGGGCTTCCAACAAATGAACAAAGTATGGTGCAGAGCGACTGAGACTTGCAAGTGACAGAGGAGTCTTCGCTCAAAATTCCCAGCCCTATAGCCTAGCCAAGGGCTCTTGGGTTAAATGCTGACTTCCACATCCTGCACGCCCTCCTGGCATGAAGGGGAATGGAGGCCTTGGGAAGATGGAAAAATGAATGCATGCCAGGCTGACAGGGCATCTCCTCTGGCCATCAGGAGGTCCTGGGGCTCTGTATCTCTCTGTGTGTCATTCAAAGCACTCTCATCCTGATGAGTTTAAATGTTACAACTACCCAGGAGTTCCAGAGGCAGACAAGGATTTTTGTTATAAAGTTTTAAGATTTCCATTTTTAAAAAACCAAAATTTTCTGATTATAACACAGAGAAGAAAGTAACGGTCCCATCGTTTGGGGTGAACATTATGAGCATTCTGATATATAACCTCCAAGTAATTTTTCTGTGGGCAAATATTTTAACAAATAATAAAAATGGTTTAGGCGCATGGACTCTGGAGACAGACTGCCTGGGTTGAGACTTGGACTGTGCTACTAATTAGCTGTGTGACCTTGGACAAGTTACTTAACCCATCTGACCTTCCATTTCCTCATGTGTAAGATGATCTTAATGGTAGTTCCTACCTTATAAGTGTGAGAATAGAGTGAATTATCTTTGGAAAGGGCTTGGCTTGGTGCTCAATGTTAATTCTTACTGCCACTATGACTGTCCTTATGGTCTGTGAGCTTGTTGTGTGCCAGATGTCATGCCAAGCTCTTCACATTGGCCATGCCATTTAATACACTCATCAAGCCCTTGAGGTCTATATTCTAAAGATCTGTAATTTACAAATGAGGATTCTGAGGTTCAAAGCTGTGAGATGACTTGCCCAAGTCACAGAGCAAGGAAGTGGCAGAGCCAGAATTTGAACCCATGTCTGTCTGACTCCAGAGTTTGCCTTCTTAACCAGTAGTCTGACCAGCCCTCATTAAGCCTGGTTCCTATGTGGGTAGAGCAGTGTGCAGGCCATAACCACATGGACTGCCCTAGTTCATCATACAACACCCTGGGTAGTTAATCTTCATCCCAGCCATGAAGCCCCTGGGTAAACCTCTCTTAGAAGCCCACCAGCTTCTGAGGAAAGAATGGACCCCAGGCCTCCAGACTCTATGCTGATGAGAGCTCTCTCTATCCCCAGGACATCGAGAAGACCATGAGCACAGCTTTGCATGAGCTGCGGGAACTCGAGAGACAGAACACAGTCAAGCAGGCACCAGATGTGGTGCTGGACACCCTGGAGCCCCTGAAGAACCCACCTGGCCCCATCAGCTCAGAGCCCGCCAGTCCCCTGCACACCATTGTCATCCGAGACCCCGATGCCGCCATGCGCCGCAGCAGTAGCTCCTCCACCGAGATGATGACCACCTTCAAGCCTGCCCTGTCCGCCCGCCTGGCTGGTGCCCAGCTGCGCCCACCCCCAATGCGGCCCGTGCGGCCTGTGGTCCAGCATCGGTCCAGCAGCAGCAGCAGCTCAGGTGTGGGCAGCCCAGCCGTGACGCCCACTGAGAAGATGTTCCCCAACAGCTCAGCGGACAAATCAGGCACCATGTGACCTACAGGATGGGGTGGCACTGCCCTGGCCCACGGGCACATCATGACCAAGGGTGGCCTCCGTGACTTCCATGTCCTTCCCAATGCTTCTGGCCTTGTCGGGCAGGGACCGGAAGTTCAGCCTGAAAGAGTGCCTGTGCAGAGCTGAGGCCCAGGCGCTAGGCACAGCTCGCATTCAGCCATGTGAATCGCATAGGCCTCGAGTGTGTAGACGGAGGCTCAGAGGAGTGCAGGAGCAGGAGCAGCCCCAACTAGAGTGTTTCCTAAGATTGTGGCAAAATGTTAAATGGCTTCGCCTGCATATCGTCACTGGAAAATTATTCTCTCGACGTTCTCTCTACATGCATAAATATGTGTGTATATATATATGTGCATATATACACATATATATGTATGTATGTGTCTGTAGGTGTGTATATATCTATTTATGCATCTATATACATATACTAGATCTGGACACACATACTAAATGTATATAGGATCTCCTTTTTCTTTTTATGAAACTTAGATTTACCTCAGACCCGTGCCACCAAACATCTCCCGCTGAGTTATTTGGTGGGATTTGCAGGGACTTTTCTGGGAGAATTTAGAGGCCCACAGTAACTGCAAATGAAGCAATATACCACTAACCTGCAGAAAAACAAAAACAGTCTCCCACTGTCTCCAGAAGTCGTGGCCTTCCAGAACATTCTTCCCCTAAACAAAGGGTGGAGCAGGCAGTACCCCAAGCAAGCTGCTCCTAGAGGTGGGGAACCCTTCACAGAACCCCCCATCCACCCCAGAGACCCTGCCTTTCCACCCGAAGGCCAAGTGCCAACCATAACCCCCGAAGGCATGGGAGGACATTGGCAAGAAGACCCCTGACCACAGCATCCTCGTGTTTGTATGTAGTAAAAGGGGATAGTGAGAACACAGACCCATTGTAACACAGTATGTGTTGGTCAGGGAAAAGGAAAAAACAAAACAAAACACAGTGGTGTGGAACACTTCAAAACCTAGAAATGCTGTAGGAATCATTCTGGTAACTATATAGGTTTAACTTATACAATTTTCAAAGTATTTAATTTTTTTCTTTTCCTCTTTCTACTAATTATACTGTGTCAGATTTGGAACTAAACAGGCAAGGAGGCTTTGAGTCACATCTTTTTAATTTAAAATCAGGCCACAACGCACTTTGGCTGGTGCCCTCTTGCACGAAGTGCATGAACCATAAGTGCCCAGCTCAGACCAGGGGCTGAGGAGGGGCGATCCTTGGCATTTTCTGGCCTAGAGAATGCTTCAGTTGAGTTTATGCCAGTGAAATAGCTTACCTCTCTCTGCCTTCCCTTCCCTTTCACCTGCCTTCTCCAGAGCATTTAATATAATTGAAAATATGGTATCAGGATTAGGATTGGGGTGGTCGATCTTCAAGTATTTTGAGCAAGGCTTTTGCCTGTTAGCTGACAAAAAGCTTTCTGGATCATCCTTGTTTAATTCTGTTTTACTTCCTCTTTGGATCTTTTCCTTTGCCAGACATAGCTGTTTCTGGATAATGGAGCATAGGCAAATCAGATTCTAATGGGACCACATTCACTCACCCCCTTCATGCCAAGCGAAGGGTTTCCTCTCTGTTATTCTCAAGCTTCATCTCTTTTCTCAAGGCTTCTGAGTGTGTCCATAGCTGTGATTTGGAGTCAAAAGTCCTGTGTTTGAGTCCCAGCCCCCATCACTTGGGAGCTGTGGGACTCTGGGCATATCACTGCATCTCACCGAGCCTCGATTTCCTGCTCCATAAAATGAAGATAATAAAGATAAAAGAGCAAGCTATTCAAACTAGAAAGCACTGTGCCAACATGATTGTTCTTTTTATTGACATTAGTAAGGTAAGTCTTTTAGCTCAAAAACCATCCAAGGCCTTCCTTTTGAAATCTAATGGCATTTGAGAAGTGGGCAGTGGAATTTTCCTACCAGATTCATAAGATCCCTGAAGCGTGGCCCTACAGATATACTGCCTACTGATGCTTGAAATTCCATCATTACCATTTCGCCCCATTGGATGAAATTTTGCTTTCTCCTCTGGTACTCCATAAAAAGGTGAATGCACCCTAGAGGGAGGGACCTATTGAGTCACTAACGGCTGGTCATGTGGTAAGCCATTCTGCCTCATCTGAGGACTGGCACTGAGAGCACACAGTAGAAGGAAGAATCAAAGGATGCAAAAAGAGAATGCCAGGAAGAGGCCAATGACAAACTTGACCTTCCTCGTTTGGCCTAGAACCAACCATTCTCTTTTAGCTCCTGGAAATGAAAGTGCCTCAGAACCAGGTAGGAGCCCTCTGCCTTTGAGCACATAAAGATATCCCCATTTTACAGTTTGAGAAAGACAGCGAGGCCTTGGGATGTGCTGTGACTTGCCCAAGATTTAATATTTACCTGAGAGTGGGTTGTGTCATGCTCGTAAAGTCATTTGTTTGCAAGGATGCTATGCTGTCCAGCCAGGATACAAGACATCCCATTTATACCCAACAATTCCTCCCAGACCTTAAATGTTGTAGCCTCCTGCACAAAATGTAACATTCTCTTCCATGACTACAAAATGAAAAGAGAAAATTTGAGTTGAGAGATATATTGCCTGATATAGATAACACCGGTCAGACCATGTGGCTTTTCCTCCGAATTGACTAACTTTATTTTTCTTTCTTGAAAATGGACTTGCCTTTCACAGAATTACCTGAAGGCAGAGCCATAGCTGTTTTCTTTAAGCACCTGTTTTTCCATTGGGAAAAGGCAGATGAGTTCACATTTAGAGAAGCTCACCTCACTCATCCAGCCCTAAATCTGAGCCTCGATGTAGAACCAAATGGAAAACTACTTTCCTGCCCCGCCCCCGCCATCCCGCCGCTTCCTCATCTGGCACCCTGCATGTCCTCAGTCCCCCTCCACAGGCACCCGGTCCCACCCATGGTCACCACGCATTGGCATTCTTTTCCTGACTCCTGCCTGTGTTAGTCCACTATATATTGCTGTATTTGCTTAAATGCTGGAAAGTAACTGTTAAAATGTGAAACTGTAATTTTTTAAAAAGCGACAATTAAATTATAGGCGATGCCACTCACCAAATCTTTGCACCTAGTAGATAGATCGATGTAAAAAACAAATACCAGAACCCTAACTGTACAGTGAGTGTGGGGGAAACATAGTAACCTAGTTAGTAGTCCTCAATATAACCAATTGTACAAGGGAAAGTGGTGTTTACCTACTTGTTCATCACCATTACTGAAAGCTGTACTGATCAGTTTGTCGATAACGGGCATTTTTTTTTTCTTTTTTTTTCTTTTGCTTCACAAAATGATTTCTTAACCTTTGACTTACCTTGAGGTCAAGCCTTTTGTCTTTATGTGTAACCGATGTTCAGTCTGTTTTAGGAATGAACCAGCAAGATGTTCATTTAAAACTGACCAAAGACAATTCCTTCCTGGTCTAGTTTCCTGGGCCTCAGGGGCCCATCTGCCGCTTAAGACCTTTCTCGGATAAAATTGAGAACAAGCCGTGCTTCCTACCCTGCTCTCCCTCTCTCCCTGTATTCTCCTTTCCTCTTAAAGAGCTGCTCTGAGCTGTGGGATTCTATGAAAAATTTTTGCCTTTCCTTGTTTTCAGTGCTAACGATTTCTCACCTTGAAGCGCCTTTGAACCCGGACAGAGCACACAATGGGAGGGACTTGTAAGCTTGGGCATTAGACTTGGGAGTCTGTCCTCTGAGGTCACCCGGCCAAGGGACAGGAAAGAAATGGATTCCCAAGGGATGAAGATATATCCGAGTGGGAAGAGACACAGGGAAATGGAGCCATCCTTTGGCCACCAGCCGGAACCAGCAGTTCAGAGATCTGCCTTATAAATCCTTCAGAACTGGTCTGTGGTACACAGAGGGGGCCAGTGTGGGAAAGGGCCCTGATATGGAGCTGGCTTCTCTGTTGGAGGCCGTTGGAGTGCCTTGTTGGGTGTATTTCTTTCTCATTCAGGAGGCATGAATACAGAGGACTTCCTGTGACCTGCTTGTTACTTGGCACTCAGTGCACGTTACACAGCTGAAGGAAAACCACAAGGACTAATGTAATGGTTCTTTCTCTCAGTCTTTCTACTCCTAACTTTTCACACATCCAGATGGTTCCACACTAGAGCAAATGCCTCATTTTCCTGAGAAACCCAGAAAGATGAATGGCTGTCTCATAACCATGATGGAGACCCCGTTGGGCCTAGGGGGGATGATGGGGAGGAAAAGGCAGGAAGGGGCGAGCCGAGGTGTTGCTTAGCTGACTTTCTGCTATGCAGAGCTAATGCTGACGTTTCATGTCAACTTCCCCGGTTCTCTGGGGTCTCCTCTCTTCTGAGCAGCCGTGTAGGGAATTCCTCACATACTCACAGCTGCCCAGGGGAGCTGAGAGAAGGGACTTGGCTGTCAGGTCGGAGTCCCCTTGGCCTCTCTGAGGTTGATCTGCCAATGTCCCACCGTCCCATCCTCTGGGACTGGCCGAATGGCCAACGCTGCCCCTTGCTGACACCTCCTTTCCATATGATCTGTCCCAGGCAAATAACGAAGCTGTTCCTTGAATCAGAACAACCAGAGCGCACTTTGCCTTCCTTAGACGGAAATAGGTTCTGCTAGAGTTTCTGCTCAGGCTCTAGTTCCCCAGCAGTGTGACTGTTTACACGGTTTGGCAATAGGTTTGGTTCTGATTGCTTCAGAGTGGCTGGTCTATTTTGTTTCCTTTGGTTTCCTTCTGCCCCAAACTGTCAGGAAAAAACAAACCCGAACCACCCTTGGAAATTGCTGGTTGCCTATCCCCATGTGATGAGAAGTGCTGTCCTCTTCTGGATATCGTTTCTCTACCTTACAACCAAACGCCCGTCCTATAGAGTGTCTGATTGGATCCTCTGTCGCGTATTCTGATGGTGCCTGCTGGTTTGACGTGGAGCTATCCTGTGAAATAAAACAGCTTAACTTTTCTCAAACATGCTCTGGTGGTTTTTTGAAAGAGTGAGGTGGCCCGTCGTGGGTGGGGAGGTTCCTGCCCTCCAGTGTACACTGTGTGTTTCCCCCAGGAACTGTCTCTGAAATGTCCTTTAGCTCAGTTCTAACAAGGTGAAGGCCAAGATTCCAAGGAAGACTGCTTTAACTGTGGAACTGTGGAGTTAACTGAAGAAGGTAACTGTTGTGTGCCCACTGGCAAGCAGGAGCTGGAAATATTAGAGCAAAGGCAAGTGGAGGAGGAGCTATTTGCTGAGAGTGCCTTTAAAAGTTTTAAGACATTGCCAGAGGCCGCAGGATACTGTTTTTCAGTGTGAAGACATATGCAATATTTTAGCATTCATTGTCTACATGCCTGTGGTATAGCCTCTAAGACGTCTTTTTTTTTTTTAACCTCTGTGTGTGTGTGTGTGTATCTGTCTGCCTGTCCGTCTGTCTGTCTGTCTGTATATATGTCTGAGAAGTGTTTACTGATCAGTTACTGTTGTCCCAGGTACTAGATTTAGCCCTTTATATATATTTTCTCATCAAATTCTCAAAACACCTATTGAAGGTAAGTACCCTTCTTAAACCCCATTCTGCAGATGAGGAAACTGCGGCCTTAAGAGATTAAGTGGCTCACCCAAGGTTAGGTTAGGAAGTGAAGGAGCCAAAATTTGAGCCCAGTCGTCAGACTCCAAAGCCATTCTCTTTACACGTTCATTATGCTGTCTGTCATTGAGTATGTTCATTACACCAGGATTGGCAGCAAGATCTCATGATTAAGGTAGTTTGCGACCTGCTGCAGTCAAGGAAGACTCTGGGGCCTTTCCTTTCTAATGAACCCTCTGGTGGATCTTCATGCAGGGGCCTCTTTGCAGAAGAGAAGGAGGACTTCTGCCAGCCTCAGGGAATCATTATTCCCACCTCGACCACTTGACCTTCAGTGGTAACCTCTTGCTAATTTCATACCCAATGCTGTGTACCTGCCCCAGGGCCTCTTCCTCTTTGGGAGACTTTACACTTAATGCCTTTACTTGGCACAAATTGAGTAGGTTTCTGTTTCTTGTAATCTGGAAAAAGAGGAAAGAATAATAATAGCCAACATGTTTTGAGTGCATACTATGTTCTAGGCATTCTTCTAAGCCCTTTCACATGTAAATGCCAACTAATTAATCCTCTTGACTACACTATAAAGTAGGTACTACTGGTGTTCCTAGTTTATGGATGAGGAAATAGCACAGAGAGGTTAAGTAACTTGCTGAAAGACACACTACTAGGAGGTTGGAACTGGGATTCCCACTTAGGTTCTTGCTCTAGAGCCAGGTCTTGACTACCCCCTCCCAGGTCTGAGGATGGAACAGGCCCCAGGGCATGCTTTGGGACAAAGAATAGTGTGTAACTGTTAGCTTCACCAGTATGGGTGTGTTTGACCCAAGATACCTCCTCCGGGGAAAACTTGTGCATGAGATAGCTGTGGTAGGGATGGGTGGTCCACTGCTGCTCGCTGCTGCTCAGACAGCCTCAAAAGGGACTAGGATGGATTCGATGTTCTCCCAGGCCATCCTACCTCTGACATGAGTGAGCATTTTATGTTGGGCAATTCCCTAGGGAAAGGGTGTGGGCGGGTAGTGGGAGGAGCCTCGAAGTTGCCCCACTGCTTCCTCAGTGTGTGCAGCTGCAATGGACCAGCTCCTGGGGAGGCCTTAAGAGAAGCTTTCCCGGTGGAGGGTTGTGAAGAAGGATGGGGGAGCGCGGGTGGGCAGAAGAGACCATCACCAGCAGCATAAGTGGCAGATTTCCTTTTGGCAGTGAGAGGGAAGGTTGTGCTTAAATAAGGGGCACTAAGAAGAGGTGGAGAGAGAATGAGAACTCCCCAGGTCTTTTGAGCCACCCCAGGAAGTCCAGCCTGGGATTGGAAAAGCAAATGGTGAGAGAAAGCCGTCTCACAAAACTAGCACTGGGCCTCGCCAGCAAACTTTCTCAGCTGCCCCAGAAGGCCTGGAATCAGATCTATGAACCCCTCCCTGTGGCCCACAAAGCCCCTAGGAGCTGGCCCTGCCCCTCTCACCCAGTTCATCTCCTCCTCCTGAAACCCAATAAGGGCTTCCTACCTCAGGGTTTCAGTCCCCTACCTCCCTAGCCTCTTCTCCCTGCTGCCTCCTTCTCTCCCTCTCAGTGTCTGTTCAAATGTCATTGGCTCAGAGGGGCTTTCTCTGACCACCTTGTTTAGAGCTGCCTCCACCCCCAGTCACCACTGGGTTAATTTGTTTAATTTTCCTCATTGCATTTATCATCGTTGGAATTTACTTTGTTTATTTATTTACTTATGCATTGTTTCTCTCCCCAAAACTAGAATGTAAGTAAGCTTCAGAAAAGCTGGGTTTCTGTCTATCTTATCTGCACTATCTCCAGATGGTATGGTACCTAGCATAGTAAGTGCTCAATAAATACTTATGAACAAAATGAATATTCATCCATAACTGGTGGGGAAATGCCATTTCTTAGTGAGGCAGGCTACATACTTAAACAAAATCACATCTTTGGCCATCATTCATTTATTTAACAGATTGTTCTTGAGCATCTACTGTGTGCCAAGCTTCGGGTAGGTATTAGGGGTACAGCCACAAGCCAAGCAGACCAAAATCCCTATTGAGTTTTATGCTCAAATGCTGGAGATCTAACAATGACAACGACAAAACAGTAAACACTAAGGGTGTGGGGAAGAAGGATATTGGGTCCCAATTTAGACAAGGAGGTTGGGACAGCCCATCTGAAGAGAAGTTTAAACTAGGAACAGAAGCCTGAGAAAGAGCTTACCATGTGAAGGTGTGAGGGTGGGGTTGGAGAGGGTACCAAGCAGGCAAACATCATGGGCAAATTCTCTGAGGTGAGAAAGAGCTTGGTGTGTGAGAATGGAGAAGGCCAGTGTGGCTGGAGCTGTGGGAGTAAGAGATGTGAAAATAGGCTGACTAGGACTAAGGTATATGCAGTGCCCTTTTGAACCACAGTGAGAATTTTATTCTGTGAGCAACAAGAAGCCCTTGAAAGGTTTGATAGGGGCATTACTTGATCCTATTTGCTGCTGTTAAAAAATGATCTCTGGCTTCTAGATCACAGCTAATTTTTAAAAATGGAGGGCTTGGGTAATGATTGAGGATTTATATATTGCCTGGGGCCATGACACAGTGTCATGAACCCCAGATGACAATGAACCGGCTTCTCTTTACCTGAGATCTGATAAAGGAGCTGAAGGAATTTTTTTATTGTTGTTATTTATGGGCCTCAAGCATCCCTACCCCATTTTGTTTCTGGACTTCCAGCTCTGTTCCCTTCCACCCACACATTTACACATCACCCATCTCATCTCTCAAGGGGCTTATTTGAACTCTTCCTGATATGGCTGTCAATGGCCCACACATGAAGCAGACCTGTAGACCTTCTTTACAGGCAACTTACAGAGTCCTGTCACCTATGGAACAAGATTTTCCTTTTTCAAATGCCCATTCTTTTAATTGAACCTAGACAAGTGTTTGTAAGTCCTTGGTGCCCTGATAAATAGTTGGGCTCTTTCTGTTTTACATGATGCTGTTGAGGATGCATTGTCAGAACTCAAAAGCCCAGCTCAGTCTGGCTTAACTGAAAAGGAGTAATTTTTCCCCATATGAATGAAAATGAAAGGGAACCCAGAAAGGATTGGATCCAGGTGTTTCAACAATGTCAACAAATTTCTGTCTCTCCACTTCTCAGCTCTGCTTCCCTTCACATGGTCTCCACTCCAGGCTGACTCTTTCCAAGTGATGGTAAAGATAGCCCAAAGCAATTCCAGGCTTACATCCTAGCACTTAGCTGAACCAGCAGAAAAAGAGTATATTCTTTCTCAAAGATAAGTAAAAGTCCCAGGATTTCCTCTGACTGATCTGGCTTGAGTCACAAGCTTACTGTAAACCAATCACTGAATAGAGAGGAAGTCTTAACTGTTGTTGATCAGATCTGGCTATTTGCCCATTTTTGAGCTAGAGGTTGGGCTCAGCCTTGCCTGACCACATGGTTGAAACTAGGGTAAGAGTGCTTCCCCAAAAGGAAGAGATGTGCTCTGTTATCAGAAAAAAATGATGCTGGCAGACAAACCCCAGGGGCATATCAAGAACCCTACCCTCCAGGGGGCGCTCTTCAGAAATCCATGCAGAGCAGCACGTGGGACCTTCTTGCCACCCCTTCCCCAGGTCCACAGACTCCTGTCAACTGCAGAACGACACCACCCCCCCCACCACCATCCCTCTATGAATATGCTTTGTCCCCCCACAGCACCCATTGCCAAAGAAGAGCATACTGGATATGAATAGTACTCATGGATATGAATGAGGACTCCAAGGCCAGATTGCCTGGATTTAAATCCTGGCCTCCCCTCCTTAGCAGTAAAGAAACCTCAGAAAGTTCTTTAACAGTTCTGCCCCTCAGTTTCCTCACCTCTTAAGTAGGGACAGGCAGTCCTTGACTCAAAGGCTTGTGAGAAGTAGGTAAGTTAGTAGATGTAAAGTGCTTGGTACAGAGAAAAACCGCAATAAATGTAACTGCTATAATTATCATCTTGCTTTGTGAAGAGTCTTAATTCTAGTGCCCCAAAGTCAAGGCTCCATTTATCATTTTCCCCAGCAGAACCTTTGTGTGAATCATATAAACTAAGCTAACCAACCACCTGCTTCCATCCCAGGGTTCCAAATGGGAACATATAAAAATATGTTCATATTGAGTCTTTACTATGTGCCAGGCAATTTACATAGACTATCTCATTCCTTTTCAACAGAAAATCTGTAAGATATGAACTACTATTGGCCCCACGAGAGGTAAAGTGACTTTCCCAAAGTCATACAGTTGATAAACATATAAACCTGAATGCGTGTGGAAGAGGTCAACTCACACAGCTGCAGCTCCCCACTCTGTACCCACAACTTGCCCCCCCTATGTTAATTTATTTTTTTCTGATATGCCCAGCCAAGGTCTCCATTCTAGTGACATCAAACATAGAGACACTGTTGTTGCGTGGACCCACAAAGACTGCCCCCCTTCTTGACCCCCAGGTATAATATTTACACATGTGGCTGAAGAGAGCAGGTGTTGGGGTGAATTTGACTCTGTGTTCCTTATGAGTCCAGCTCAGGATCCTTTAGAAAGTCAAATGCAAGGGTGAGAGGAAATAAATGAATAAAGGATGAGGGGCGATTGCTCTTCTGAATTTCTTTCTCAAAGCCCAGGCCCAATACTCTACTGACTCCATGTGGCCATCTGTAAAATGGCAGGTGAGATGAGTTATCTCCAACTTTTATGGTGAAAAATTTCAAACTTACAGAATATGGAGAATAGTATAACCCAGTATGTCTATCATCTAGATTTAATAATTTATATTTTTCCAAATTTGCTTTATATTTTTAAAATTTCAAATAAATAACTGATATCGTGATGACATTTTTACCCTGAAAAAACACATCAGCATGCATCTCTAAAAATGACATTTTTCTACATGACAATTCCACTATTATGTATAATAAAGTTAATAGCAATTTGTCAGTATAATGTCATAGCTAATTCAAATTTTATCGATTATTCCCAAAAATGTCTTTTAAAGGTTGATGTGCTCAAATCGGGATCCAGACAAGCCCCCAGAGCCCCAGGGCCAGACATTATTTGATATCTGTCCAGGTGACCCACCCAGTGAACATTTGTTGGACCCCTACTACATTCGCAGCTGTGCTAGGGCATGGAAGGTCTGGTCAGGGAGACTAAGTAACGGCCATATAGTGTGTTTGTTCTATAATGTAAGTGCAACTTGCTTTAACATCCACAGAGGAATATTCAACTCTCCCGGAGGGCTCTGGGGATCTAAATAGCCTTTGAGAACCAAAGAATTGGAGCATGAATAGGGGACAGGTGTCTAGGCACCATGACAGGTGGTGAAGATTTCCTGGCACAAGACTTGGCTATACACCTTTCAGTTAATTCCAGGTGGATGGCTGCCTCCTTGAATGGCCGCCTCCTTGTAATGAGAAATGCCTGGGAGCCTACAGAGGCAAGAAGAGTTGCACAGGCGTTGCTCTGCATAAGGATTGTCCTGTCCCTGGCACCCATAAAATCTAGCACCAAATTGGAAGTGGAGTAGAGATAAGTATTGGGATCAAAGTGAGCAGAAGATACTACGGGGGAGAGGAGGGACCAAGAGGACTGGGCTCCAGCAATTCTGTGTCTAGGGGCTCCCAAACCAGGCTCCAGGCAGGCAGAAAACTCCTGTGCAGGGGCACTGTGGTATTTTATCACTGTAGCATTTATCCATTGCTGTACAACAGACCACTCCCAAATTGGGTGGCTTAAGATAATCAATTATTATTGACCATGTCCAGTGTGTGTGTTGAGCAGTTTTCTGGTCAGGGCTGGCTCAACTGATCTCCATGGTAAGGAAGTGGCTTGGCTGGGACTGGATGATGGAGGATGACCTCAGTCACATATCTTATAGGTGACTCAATAATAGCTGAGTGACCAAGATGACTTTTGCAACTATTTTTGCAATCTGCATGCTTACAGGCATCCATTCCCTTTTTACTATATAAAGCATTCCAGTGTTCATTTGGGACATTCACTCTTACCCACAAACTCAGACCTAGACAATCTGAGGCACAGTGATTGGTTCAAGGGTGGGCATGTGACTCAATCCTGGCCAATGAGATTCAGCTCTGGTACTTTTGCCGGGGGCTATTGGAATGAAGGGCTTTCTTTCCGCTGAGGCAATAGGGCTAGTAGAATGAAGGCCTGGATATCTTGAAGGCCACGTTTGAGCACTGAGCCAGCCCTGAGGAAAGCAGATATAAGGCATTAAGAGAGATCGAAAGGAAGAAAAAGGGACTAATTGTATGACACCCGGATCAAGCCACACCTGAATATCTACTCCTGGACTTTTCAGTTATTTGAGCTAATACATTTCCTTTTTGTTTAGGCCATTTCTAATTGGCTTTCTAGCTCAACACTTATAACCAAAAGAATCCTGACTAATACAGCTCCTTCCTTTAAAATTTCTTCCTCTCTGATCTCAAAGTCTTTCTCATCAGTAAACTTTGATGTGGATGGATATTCTTTGTCTAGTTTACTGTTTGTCATCATCCCATATAGTTGAAAGCACCAATGGGAGGGGTTGGGACCCCTTCCAAGAAAAGGCTGTGATGATAGGCATGTAATCAGTCTTAGGAAGAAGCTCCTAGAGGTGGTGGTCTAACGGGCAGGTAGAACAGGTAATGAACACAGTCTGCCATTTTAAACTAGGCCTCGCTGGCCCTGAGGCTGGGACTCCAAGGTAGAGGGACTGGTGAAAACAAGGCAGAGTCCACATTTAAGAGGAATTAAGATGGGGCCTAGAGTAGGGACAAAGCAAGGCCTTACTATGGAGTCCACAAGAAGCATGGGGCCCATAGCACTTCACTTTTTCCTGACTGCAGTCAACCTGGTCCAGTCTGTTGTCCCTGCCCCCTGATTGGTACTTGTACTTTTTCTCCACTAAAATCTTTTCTTCAACCAGCAGCTAAAATGACATTTTTAAACTGTAAATCAGGTCATGTCACCTCCCTGCCTGAAACCCTCCCCTTGTGCTTATAGCAACATAATAACAATGACAACTGACACACTGCGCTTGTTAGGTGCCAGGCACTGTTCTAGGCACTTGACTTACAATAACTCATCTAATTCTCCCAATATCCTTGTAAAGACAAACACTATTATTATCATCTCCATTTTACAGATGAGAAAACTGAGGCACAGAGAGGTTCAATACCTTGTTAGCGTTAACATGGATTAAAATCTAAACTCTTCATCATGACCTGGAACTCTTCACCCTCAGGTCTTTGCATAGCTGCCTCTATCTTATTAATTGGATACTAGTACAAATGTTACCTACTCAGGGAGGATTTCCCAGATCATTCAATTTATAATGTCTCCCCACTCTCTATTACATTATCCTCTTTTGTTTTCACATCACTTACCATTTTATTAAATTATCTTTTCATTTTCTTACATACTGACTTGTTTCATCCTTGCCCCAGGGCGTCAGCTCCTTGAGAACAGGGACCAAGACTTTTGTTCACCACTGTATTCCGACACCTGGCATGGATAGATAGATAGCAGGTCACTAAATATTTGTTAAAATAGAGGGAGGAGCAGAGAAAGGGAGGAAGGGAGAAAGGAAGGGATAAGGCCTGAACCTCCCTCTCATGACTAAAATGAGGGTGGGTCCTCCAGAAAGAAAGAACGGAGGACAGAGAGGAAGAAAGACCCTGGAAAAGAACTTGAGGTCCTGGGATTCCTCAAGGGGCATCTAGGCCAGGCCCCACGCTCAGCTGGGAGAATGTTTACCTGACTGGGATTGTCAGATTTGGCAAATTAGACTACAGGATGTTCAGTTAAATTTGAATTTGGGATAAACAGTGAATAATTTTTAATATGTTATATGCAATATTTGGGCTATACTTATATTAAAAAATTGCTTATTTACCCGAAATTCAAATTTCCTGGGCATCCTGTATCTTACCTCGTGGCCCTATCCCAGGTCCTCACTTTGTGCTAAGTACCACTGAAGATTCCACTAAGTACTAGCCTGCTTTTTTGGTATGGAACATTTTGTTTTAACCTTTGAATAAGGAAGAACAAATCTTTTTATTGATCTAATATAAGGGAATATCCATGGAAACAGCAGCTTGTTAAAGGAAATTGGCTCCCAGGGGTGGATAAATACCACAGGGAAGGCAAGACAGATGCCTTGTCTTGACTCAAGGTGGGCCTTCAGACCTGCTTATACTCTGTGACTTTGCTTCCTGGGCTCAGAGGTGGGTTTGAGTGGGTGCTGTTGAAGAGAGCAGTAAAAGAATTGCTCAACTTAAGAGGAAAAGATACATGAAATGTGGGCTTATTCTGATGATTCATTTATTCAGTCTCACTGAGCAGCTGGTGGCAGGAACTCAGAGACCACTAGCAATGAGTGCTGCTCTGGAGGCTCTCCCAACTCGGGGAGATGTATCTGGACGCCAGGACTAACAAGTGATGCCTACTTCCAAATCTGTCTTCATAGTCGAATGAGAAGAGCGTATTTCTGTCTCTGTTCTCTCTCTTGTTCATTCCCCATCTTTTTTTCTTTTCTCATCTCCTGTATCTTGTCTCACCTTCCAGCCATTTGTCACCTTAAATCTTCTAACCAACTTGTACCATGAAGGAACAATTACTGGTGTACTCAGGTGGGGAACTGGTCTCCCTCTGAATTCCTTTGTCTCTCTAAGCCTACCCACTCTCCCTGCGTTCAGATCCTGGTAGGCAATTCTTTCCAACTCAGCCTGGAGTTCATTTGCATGCCCTCCTCTGATTGGTGGATACAAACCCATTGCAGCCTCCACCCTTCCCTGCCACTCCACACCTTCCTTTTGAAGCCCCCACTAGGTCCAGCATTCTGGGATCCTCGGATCTCTGCGCTGTGGCTTTGTCTGCTCAATTATTGCTTAATAAAGTGTCAATGGGTTTTGGTTTGGAATAAAAGACCAATGCTCAAAGCTGGACTTTACCACTGACAAGCTGTGTGATCTCGAATGAATTTCTTTGCTTCTCTGATACTCAGTTTCTACACCTATGAAATGGAAATAATTCTCATAATGAGGTCCTTATGGAGATATTCTGTAGTGGTTAATATAGACTCTTAAGCCAGACTGCCCAAGTTCAAATACTTCTTCTTTCACTTACCAGCAGTGCACCTTAAGCAAGCTTCCTAGGTACTTCCCTTTTCTCATTTGGTTGGAGTGAGTCTGAAATACGTCAATATGTATAAAAACACCTACAAAAATGCTTTGCATACATGTGCCTAATAAATGTCAATATTATTGTAATGGATATTAAAGTCCATTGTCTCAGTGCTGTATTATTATTGCCCAATGAGTATTTGGAAAAATTCAACTGAGTACAGCTCTGGCTCAGGGGCCAGAGGTTACTTAAGAAAAGAGCCCAAAGGAGTAAAGCCTTAACCTCTCTGAGCCTCAGTGTTTTCTGCAAAGTGGCAATAACAATCTACTTCTGCCTACTTCACAGGTTAGTTTAAGTGCCTGGCCAATGGTAAACACTTAGAAAAAAATTTGTTGAATGAATGAATGCATGGACGATGCCAGGTAGCAGTGGCAAGCTGCAGGGGTCTGCCCTGAGCAACAAAGCTATGCAGATTTGCTGCCCATGAGGCTTGATGCAGTGGAGGTCCACCTAAGGCAGGGGATGAGTGGATAAGCTGAGTAGACAGGTTGGGTGGTGCGCTGGTCAGCACTTTGCATTTGGATAATGGGCACTCATACTCTCTTGAAGAAAGTATAAGTGTATTAGTACAGCTTTTTAAAGGAAATTCACATAATTCTAGCCATCACTATTTTAAAAGAGCACACAAATTGACTACTAGAGTTCCATTTATAGGAAATCATCCACCAGATATCCTGGTGTGACAAGATTTATATAGATAGTGCATTCATTGCAACTCTTTGTAATAGTAAAGCATTGGAAACAACCTAAATGTTCCTCAGTACAGGAGTAAATAAGCTGTGGTACATCTATATTATGGACTTCATAGGTATTAAAAAGAACGAAGTAAAGTTGTATGTATTAACATGGAGAAGTCTCAAGATGTATGGTTAAGCAAACAGAAAAATTCAAGTCGACAGAGCTAAGCATTTAATATAATAATAACATTTGCGGGAAAAAACCGTGTCTGTGTATTTGCATAAGGAATATCTGGAAGGCTACCCAAAGCTAAGGTGGTTAAGAAAAGAAGTTAACTTAAAATTTTAAGTTGATGAAAGAAGGAGCTCCTGTTTAAAGTCCAGAGACCCTATTTATATAATCTGGTCATGAAACTGTGTGCCGTAAGGAAACTCTATTCGCTCTTTTGAGCCAAAGTTTCCATTTATGTAAACTGACAATAATAATTCCTGTTTCAGTATTGTGATGGGGTTAGATGAAATAATAGATATAAAAAACTCTGTTCAGAGCAGGGACGAATAATTACAGTAATCATGGAGGGTGACCCGACGGAGGAGGCACTAGCCTAGACTTTGAAAGATTCGGGAAAGTTCGGATTTCATTTGAGTCCTGCCTATCTTTTCCTGATATTCAACAGGCATTCATTTATTAACTGTCAGATAAAAAAACCGGATGTGGGTTTTTTAACTTCTGCCGTGAAAGGTAAAGCAGGAGTCCGGCGCGTGCGCAGTAAGAGCCTCCTTGGCAGCGCTCCGCCCACGTACTACAACTCCCAGTAGCCCCGCTCACGCCGCGGGCGTCGCCGGCTGCTGTCGTAGCCCTCCATAGCGCGGGGAATTTGGAGTGGTACTGGAGCGCGGGAGGCCAGTGGGTGGTGGACCCCCCCATACTCCTTAGGGGAGATCATGGACTCCCTAGTCGAGCCTCGGTGGCCTCCGGCCCTGGCAGTCATGAAGGTGAGTGCTCCGGGGAGGTTGGGGGCTCCAGGGTGTCAGCGGGAAGCCAGCCCCGCCTTGAAGAGGAGAAAGGACGAGGCGCGAGCGACGAGCTGGGCCAGGGTATCCGGCCCTGCTCTGTCATTTGCCATCGGCGTGGTTCAGGGTCTCAGTTTCCTAACCTAAGAAGGGGTGGGGAGAGGTCTGGGTGAGCTGTCTCATGGAACTGGGTATTCTGTAGTTCAGTCACAACAGTAACAGTGACCTCAAGAAAATCGGTTACTCCAAACAGTGAGAACGACAGTGACAGCTCTTTCTGAGGACTTACTAAGTGCCAAGCATTTAGTAAACTCTTGCGTTACATTAGTTGAGAATTTCTCAAAGTGACATCGAACATGATTCCAGGTGGACCTGCATCAAAAAGCTAATCACCTAGCGAAGCAGGTAGTATCCTTTCATTCTCTTTTATTTCTTCTAATTACCATCAAGAAGCCTAGTGCTGGTTTGCCCTAACTCCTTCCTAATGTGTCCTAACTCTTAACAGTTGTGCATGTCTCTTTTAAACAGAGATTAGGTAGGACTCAGGCTCAGCACTAGTGCTTCATTTCATTGAATTATTTCACTTAAATAACATTGATTTTGTGGCTACTTGGTTTTTGGCAAGGCATTCTAGTTTCCATTTACATAGTAGTGAGCCCAGGATTCCTGCTATATTTGGTCAAGAGCAAATGTGCTAGCTAAGAATTAGTTTCTCGGTTTTTCTCCTTGCACTGGGATCATTTTTGTTTTGTGGGCAAGATCACTTTTCTCATTCTGTTCCTCAATTTTGTAAACTTGGGGATTCTTGTATCTGTGCCACTGACTCATAAGGCTGACTGAGGATTACGTGAAGGGACTTAGGAGAGATTAAAGTAGATATGAGGCTTTGTTCTTCCTGTCATCTTCAGTGTTATGAACAGTCCTTGGGGACCTGAGATATAGACCCATGGTGAAATGCTGATGTTGTGAAAGAATCTAGGAGAACTGGATTTGAAGTTGTGGTGGTCTTGGCACCAAAGTGCGGTGGAGAAGAGCGTAGATTTGAGTTCTGATGGTCCTGAGTTAATTCTGGGTCCTACCTCTTATTTAACTGTGTGACTTTGCATTAGTTACTTTACCTCTCTGTGCCTTAATTTCCCCAACTATAAACTGGAGACAAAAATTAGTTTATAGGTTGGGTAAATGAATTATAATGTGTGTGGATAGGGATCCTGTCTGGCATATTAATGGTGTATAACACAACGTGTGGCAGGTAGTGGGTGCTCAAAAATTATTTGCTAATTTATTGAAGGTACCTGGAGGGTAGTAAACATTAAATTAATATATCTTATCATTAGCACATGTGTTAACTCTTTCAATCCCCTTTTTATTTGTTGTGAAGATTGAATTGGATAAAGGAGATGAAGTTCTGTAACTTGTACAGCTACCTCTTTATAGATTTAAGCGTATTTTATATATTCTCCTAACTTCTACAGTGTTCTCTCCAGGCAGGTTCCATGTCTTCTCTGGCTTTGATATTTCACCACAGTACTGAATTGAGGGTTCAGCACCAGACCGTTCAATGATGGAGTTGATTGAGCCCGTATTAGAATCATGAAATCTTTTTCTTTCTTTCTTTTTTAAAAAATTTATTTATTTAAATTAGTTTCAGCTATAGACTACATTGGTTAGACATCTATATAGTTCAGAAAACGATCCTCCCCCCAATTGTTCCCTCCCTCCCCTGGCCCATCCCTATGACCAACTATCAACTACTAATTTGTACTACTTCAACCCTTCACTCCATTTTCCCAGCCACCTAACCCTTCCTCCCCTCTGTCCGTCACCAAATTGTCCACTATATTTTGAGTTGGTTTTTGATTAGTTTATTCTTTTTGTTCCTTAGGTTTCGCATATTAATGAAATTATAAATGGTATATATTTTTCTCTGTCTGACTTATTTCACCCAGCATAATAACCTCTTGGTCTATCCATGTCGTTGCACATGGTAGAATTTCATTTTTTTTAATGGCTGAGTAATATTTCATTGTTTATATGAACTATAATTTCTTTATCCAATTGTCTGTTGATGGGCATTTAGGTTACTTCCATAATTTGGCTATTGTAAATTGTGCTGCCATGAATATTGGAGTGCATAGATCCTTATAAATTATTGTTTTGGTTTTCTTTGGATAGATACCCAAAAGTGCATTTGCTGGGTGAAAAGGTATATCCATTTTTACGTTTTTCAGAAACCTCCATACTGCTTTCCATAGCGGCTGTACCGATTTGCAATCCCACTAACAATGTATGAAGGTTCCCTTTTCTCCGCATCCTCACCAACACTTGTAGTTTTTTCATTTATTTATGATAGCCATTCTGACAGATGTGAAGTGATATCTCATTGTGGTTTTAATTTGCATTTCTCTGATGGTTCACGACCTTGAGTATCTTTTCATATGTCTTTTTTTAGCCATCTGTATTTCCTCTTTGGAGAAGTACCTGTTCAGGTTTTCTGCTCATTTTTTAATTGATTTGTTTGGGGTTTTTTTTGTTGAGTTTAATAAGTTCTTTATATATTTTGGATGTTAACCCCTTATCAGAAGTATCATTAGCGAATATCTTCTCCCAAACAGTCGGTTGTCTTTTTGTTGGTTTCCTTTGCTGTGCAAAAACTTTTTAGTTTGATGTAGTCCTATATATTTTTTCTTTTGTTTCTCTTGCCCGAGGAGATATATCTGAAAAGAAATTCCTGTTAGGAATATCAGAGAGTTTACTGCCTATGTTTTCTAATTGAAGTTTTATGGTTTCGGGTCTTACATTTAAGTCTTTAATCTACTTTGAGTCTATTCTTGTATATGGTGTAAGAAGGTGGTCCAGCTTCTTTCTTTTTCATGTATCTGTCCAATTTTCCCAGCACCATTTAGTGAAGAGACTGTCTTTACCCCATTATATATTTTTACCTCCTTCATCATATATTAAGTGAGCATATAGATGTGGATTTATTTTTGGGCTCTCTATTCTGTTCCATTGATCAATGTATCTGTTTTTATTCCAGTACCATGCAGTTTTGATTACTATAGCTTTGTAGTATAGTTTGATATCAGGTAGTGTGATACCTCCAACTTTGTTCTTCTTTCTCAAGATTGCCGTGACTATTTGGGGTTTGTTATGGCTCCATATAAATTTTAGGATTATTTCTTCTAGCTCTCTGAAAAATGCCATTGGTATTTTGATAGGGATTGCGTTGAATCTATAGATTGCTTTGGGTAGTATGACCATTTTAACAATGTTGAAGAATCATGAAATCTTAAAGTTGGAAAGCCAGCCTCTCTCCAGTATGTTAATCTCATTTATAATATATCTGCCAGTTTCTCATCTAGCTATCACTTGAACTCCTCCAGGAACAAAGAATTAGCTGCTCCTAGAAGTAGCTCTGTTTGAAGTTCTTTTTTTTTTTTATGTTGAATATAAATGATTCCACATCCATGGTTCCTAACATAGGATCCATGGAAAGACTTTGGTATTTGGGTTATTTATAAAATTTTCGTCTGTATATATGCTTTTCTGAAAAGAGAGTCCATAGTTTTAATCCATTTTTCAAAAAACTTAAGAACCTTTACTTTAATTTTTGTCTTTTTACCCATTTCCTACTTTCCCTGTCCACTTTCTTTCTCTAAGAAATCCTGGGCATCCACTTGACCACTCTATTTGGGTTGAGGCACATGTGATGTGCATGTTACTCTCTTGAAATGTCATAGTTGGAAATTTGTACAAGAATATTATAGTTCATCTGATGTGATGTCACCTTCCACACATCTTGCTCGGCAGATCTGTGAGGACCACCGATCCTTCAGAAGAGGATGGTTATATGCAAGAAAGTAAAATGAACTATAGATGTACAATAGAAGTACAGCAGATGCCAGGGCTCTGGCTTCCAGTCCTACCTCTGCTCTTAACTGATTTTCAACAGTCTTCTAGCTTTTCAATGTTTATTTCCCTGTTTTAACCATAATAAAAATTTATGTTTTGATAGGTTATAAATGTATGTGTATGTAGTAGAGAAAAATTAAAATTCAGGGTAAGAAAAAGGAGTAAATTAAAGTTACCCATCATCATACCATCTAGAGATAAATACTGTTTAATATTTTCTCTTATTTTTCTTTAGTTTTTCTTATGTGTGCTCATGCACACACAGACCCACAATGTATATATGAATTTAAAGTTTGGGATCACTTTGGAGTCAACTTCTTGAGTTTGACCCAACTCCTTTTAAGCTCTTTAGTCTTCACTATAAACTGGGATACATACAGATGCTATAGACTTCATAAGATAGTTATAGAGATTAAACTACACAGTTCTTTTATTATGTATTGTAGATTTGTACTTTGATTTTTTAAAAAAATTTCCATTAAAACACGATCCTTTTCCTATGGTATTTATTATTCTTTGAAAGCATGTTTTAATGGCTACATAATATTCGTCATATGGACTATTAGTGACATTTACCTTTTGTTTGTATTTTAAACATAGAATACATTGTTATTTGCCCCTCTCCTTTAAACAAAAGGCAGCATACCATATGTACTGTTTTTTTTTTTTTTTCTCTTATCTTGGTAATCTTTCCATGTCAATGCATAAGGGAGCTCCCTCTTTTTTTATTCTTTATATACCTGCTCAGCATTCTATTAAATGGAATAAAATTTTATTTTAAATGAGTTAAAAGATCTTGGGTTTCAAGAATAGGTCCTTTTACTGTTTAGTTTGCATTTCAGGTTGACACACATCTATTTCCCTTTCCAGATTGTGCACTTTTTCACCTCCCTCTATTGTCACTGGTTCCCGCTCTTTCCAGGGCTTCCTCCTTTGACATCACCATATGGAAAGCACTGGGCTGACTGCCAGTAGGGGGCAGGAAGTTTAGTCCTGTTCTGACTCATGCCCTATATGTGTGCCAGCTCTGGATACAGGTTTTAACTAGATAATTTCTAATGTTTGGCTTTCATATCCTCCGATTCGTTCTTGTGTGGTGACTGGCTACTGGTACCGTTCACCGAACAGTGACTGTGGGCCAGGGAAAAGTGTCTGTAGAGGGGGCGGCTTGTAGTAAGAGCTGAAAACATAGGAAATGGAGTAGGAATACAGTCGCCCTTTTATAAAGGGTTGACAATATTGCTTAGGAATCTGTACAGTGTCATTTTCATCTGTCTAATACATTTTGGGAAATCTGAGATTTGAATGTGTAAGAATCATAGTTGGGTGGAGGGTTCTCTGTTTGTCAAGATCCCCTGCAGTTTATGTGGAGTTTGCTATTGAGTTTGTATATTTGACAAAAAGTATTGCTAAATTATTTTTTAAGGGATAGAGAAAGAGTTCTGTGACAGACATTC
Source organism: Rousettus aegyptiacus (assembly GCF_014176215.1). Classification (NCBI taxonomy): domain Eukaryota; kingdom Metazoa; phylum Chordata; class Mammalia; order Chiroptera; family Pteropodidae; genus Rousettus; species Rousettus aegyptiacus. The sequence goes on along the minus strand of NW_023416307.1, from coordinate 119,287,757 downwards.
CAGTCTTGATGTCTTTCTGATACATATATATGTGTATTTTCTTTTCAGACAGTAGATGATTTGTTGCGGTGTGGAATTTGCTTTGAATATTTCAACATTGCAATGATGATTCCTCAGTGTTCACATAACTGTAAGTATGTACTGTTTCTTTGAATTAGTAAAAATGTGATATTTATAAAAGATAGTGTTAATTTAACATCAAAGATAAGTACACATATTTATTTCTCACCTTTAGTTCCTCTAACTTGAAGTTTTCAGGTCTTTTCTACTATCTTCCTCTTGAATATTGAAGTTTTTACAAGGCCTCCTATATTTTCTACCACCTCTCAGATATTTTTATGCCTTTTATAACATTTATAGCAATAAAAATTTTGGTTTCAATATATGGCTCTTTATTTGCCAAGCACTTTTAGATGTTAAATTTCAGATTTTTTTTTTTTTTTTTTTTTTTTAGCTGTTTGGCAGGTATATATAAAGCAGTTCTTTATATAGAGTTTCAAAGTTTAAAAATCCCAGTGGGAGAATTCTACCACCAAAGAGTGTTACAGACAGTTTTATCACTTAACTTTTTGTGTGATTCTGGAAAGACTGGCTTGTACTTCTCTTTTTGAGTCTATACGTAAGGATTTTTTGTACTTGAGGTATTTAACACATAGGGGTGAGCCTGTCATTGTTCGGAAACTGGCTATGCAGTTTATGGGTTATCTCGGTTCATGATCTTTCTGTCCTCTGTTTTCAAAAGAAGAAAAATCAGCAAATTAGGCTTCAAAATGGTTTTTGTGGATAGTAGGTAGCTTTGGTGAAAAGTTTCTATAGAGAAGACATAATACGAGGATGGCGGTGGTAGCAGCACAGGCATTAGAGATATGCTTAGGCTCGACTCTTAACTTCCCACTTAATAGGTAGATGAGTTTCGAAATGCCCTACATTTCTTCACCTGTAAAAATCTGGCTAGTCATTTCTACCTTAGAAGATGGTCGTGAGAATTAAATGTGCAGAGCTCAGCGTCTGATACGTCACAGGATCTTAATAAATTTTAGTTTCCTATGTAGGCCAGATTCATATTAATAACCAAGGTAAGTTTTAGGGATTGTTCCTAAATATGTGTTAAAGCCATCTTTTTTTTTTAGGTATAATTTACATATAATAAAATATATCTACTTTAGAAACACAGTAAGGTGTTTGATTTCAGTTCTTTAAACAGACTGATGGGCTTTTTGGCTCTCCTCCTTGCACTGTGGTCAGGAAACTAACTGCAGGCAAAAAGTTTGGGCTCTGGTAAAACTGTCATTTCTGCCGTTGTCTAAAGTTTGAAAATAGCTGTTTCATAGGTTCTCCCAGTGTTTTAGTTGTTTATAGACAGAAGGTAATTTTGGACCCTTTTACTTTCTCATGGACAGAGATGGAAGTCCCATCTATAGATTCAATTATGTCATTTGAGAGAAGAAAGACTTTGTATTTTATGAATTCAGTGAACTCTACTTAGCTGAAAAATTAGCCTTTTATTCCTTTTTCTTTCTTCATCACAGTTGTCACTAATGCCATTCTTTAAGAGGAAATTGGCGGAGGGCACTTTCAATAATGTTAATTTATTTTATGAGCACTTATTTTTCATGTCGTACCTTTCACGATTTAGTAAGCCTTTTCTCTTTAAAACCAGTTGTCACAGGTTTGGTCAAGACAAAACATTGCTCTCGGTCTTGTAGTAGTGTTTTAGTGACAAAAAGCCTCCCAGAGCTTGGTAGGAGCTAGATATACTATCATGTTCTGCTGTCATCTGGATTTACCAGAATTGGTGAGCCCAGAATCCAGGCCAATTGTTGCTGCTCCTTAAACCTTTCAGGATTTATCATTTTAAATCACTTTATTCCTTTTTGCACTTTTTAGTTTTTGGGAATGGGTAGTGGACACTACATTTGCAGTTCTGTTATTAAGATTTGAGTGGGGTGCATTGGCAGACACAGGTCAATTAAATTGGTCCAAATTTATGCTATTAAAGACTACTTTTTGGAGGAGAGAGAATGGACTTAACTCCAGTCCATAAAGCACCATTAAGTGAGAAGTATTCTCACCAATAGACTGATATTCTCAAGTGCCAATTTTCTTTGCACTTGGAGTTTTTCTGACTTGGTAATGGAAGCCATGCTCAGAATATTTCCTCCTAAATGAAGTCATTGGCATGTAGATACTGTTAAACTACCACTGTTTGGGACCAGCAATAATTTTTCTTTCCCTTTTCTGAATTTCGACTCACAAAATTGGTTTGAGGGTTGTGTCGGAATAAAAAGCAACTTAATTTCATTTTTTAAAAATGAGATATAAAATGTTCCATTTACTGACCTTTGCTAAATTAAGAGGCAATATGAGATTCTTTTAAGCAAATGTGTTTTTCTTCTTTTATATTCTCTTGAGGCAGCACTGTGAAACAAAACAGGGAAGAGAGAAAGCTATACATACAGCAGAGACATATAATTATGCAGAACTGCACATATGGAAATTCTAGAATGCTAATTGTTAGTTGGAGGGATATTATCTTACAGACAAACTGATAACTTAACACTAAAAGTGGAGGCAGAGGCCAGCCTTCTCAGCTACCCAAGGCCATCCTGTCCTATTCCTTTCAAACTCAGAACTGAATTTTCCAGTTTTAACTGAACACCTCAGAACCATTTTCTGATACAATCCTTAAGATCACGTAAAAAAGAGTGGTTTAAGTTTTAGAGATTTGATTTTACTATTAGGATGTTAGGCTCTTTTGATATTTGAAAGCCAGCAGGTGGCGGTGTCCTGTTTGAGATTAGAAATGCCTTCTCTCCCAAGGCTTGGATGTTTCTGTAAGGCTAACCTTTGTTATTATTTTATTCTATCCCCTACCCTGTCGGAAAAACAAACTTCGCAGGTGATTTAAGTAAAGCCACCTAGGAACGCAGGGGATCAAAGCCCTTCAACTGCTTTACCTCTAGTGGAATATCATGGTTGCTCACTAGAGAATAAATTATGTTGATCTTCAGTTCAGTACATACTAGATTTGTAGACCGATCTACTTTGGACTAGCATCTGGATCTCCGTAGTTCAAAATAAAACACATGATTATGCAGAAGAAAGAACAGTAGCCCCATTAGACTTACTTTGATACCTATGATCCTGTTAGTTAAATATTATTTATATAGCTCTATATAATAAATACATTTTGTATGAAAATTATAAATATGGGTCCTGGTACATGCCTTTGCTACCTTTTAGTTCTGTGATCTTGGGCAAGCTGGCCAAACTTTGTGCTGCATTTTCTTCCTTGTAAAATAGGACTAATATTAGTACCAATCTCAGTGGTGCTGTAAGGATCAAAAGAGTGAATACATGTAATGTACTTAAAACAGAGCACACAGTGAGTACACAGTATTATGTTAAACCATAAGAAATTGTCAATATTTGTCCTCTTTGACTTCCCCCAAAATAACTTTTCTGTGGTTCAACCTAATAGCAAAATCATAGTAATTTTTAGAAGATAATAATTGTTGTTCAGTCAGAATCACATGGATGTGATTTACTGACTAAAATCCAGTGAATCAGTATGACTGCGGTTAGCGCCTAGGAAACTAAATTAAAATCAACAATAACGTCCCCAGGTGACTCAGATGAGCAGCCTGGTTTAGGAATTCTTGAGTTACACTATTGCACAGGAGCCTTCTTATGGTGTGAAGTGAATAACATTAATAGTCAGGAGCATGAGTCTAGAGAGGAATTTTGCCTCAGAATGAATTATGCCCCACAGCTCATCCATATCTGATATAGGCTATATAGGTGAGACTTTAAACTTTAGATGTTAGAATTGGTGCTGGAATGAGTTAAGACTTTTGGGACTAGTGAAATGAGATAAATGTATTTTGCATGTGAGAAAGACATGGATTTTTGAGGGTGTGTGGTGGAATGCTATGGTCTGAATTCTGTCCCCCCTAGATTCGTGTGTTGAAGCCCTAATCCCCAAAGTGATGCTATTTGGAGATGGGGCCTTTGCTAGTAATTAGGTTTAGACAAGATCATGAGAGTGAGGTCCTCATGATGCGATTAGTGCCCTTATAAGAAGAAACTAGAGAGCTTGTTCTCTTTTCCCCTGCCATGTGAGGATATAGTGAGTAGGCAGCCATCTATAAGCCAGGAAAATAATTCCCATCGGAAATTGACTATACTGGCACCTCGATCTTGGACTTCTATCCTCCATAACTGTGAGGAAATAAAATTCTGTTATTTACACAACCAGTCTTTGGTATTTTGTTATGGCAGCCCGAGTTGACTAAGACACCTACTTAATTTCTCCTTCCAGTCCTTTGTATCATTGTTGTCATTCATTTCTCTTAAACAGAAGCATACATAAGCATATATACATATATATACACACACATAAGCATAAATACTTTGTTGCTATAATTATTTTGAACAGTTACCTGTTCAACTAAAAATAAGGAAAATAAAAGGTTTTATTTTACCTTCACTTATTCCTTCTTATTGCTATCCTCTTTATCTAGCTCAAGTTTCTAAGCTATATCATTTTCCTTCTCTCTAAAGAACTTCTTAATATTCTTGCAAAGCAGGTCTACTGGAAGCAAACACCTTCAAATTTTTGTTTGTCTGAGAAAGTCTTTATTTCTCTTCTACTTTTGCAGGACACTTTCTCAGGATATGGAATTCTAGGCTGGTGTTTTTTCCCTCTTAATACTAAATATTTCACTTCATTCTTTTCTTGCTTGCGTGGTTTTTGAAAAGTTAAATTTAATTCTTATCTTTGCTTCTCTGTAGCTAAGGTGTTTTTTCCCACAGGCTTCTTTCAAAAAATTTTTTTTTTATCTTTGGTTTTCCGCAGTTTAAATACAATATACCAAGCCATAGGAATTTTTTGAATTTATTCTGCTTTGTGTTCTTTGCGTCTCCTTGATCTATAGTTTGGTGCCCGACATTAATTTAGGGGAAATTCTGTCATTATTGCTTTAAATATTTTTTGTTTCTTCTTTTGATATTGCCATTATACATATGTTATACCTTTTGTAGTTGTCTCACAGTTCTTGGATTCTTGGATACTCTTCTTTTTTTTTTTTTTTTTGTCTTTTTAATTTATTTTTACTTTTCAGTTTAGAAGTTTCTACAGAGATATCCTCAAGTGCAGAGATTTTTTTTCTCAGCTGTGTCCAGTGTACTAATGAGCCCATCAAAGGTGATCTTTATTTCTGTTACAGCATTTTTGATCTCTAGCACTTTTTTGAGTCTTTCTTAAGATTTCCATTTTTCTGCTTACGTTACCCATCTGTTCTTGCATTGTTATCTACTTTGTCCTTTAGAGCCCTTAGCAAATTAATCATGGTTGTTTTAAATTCCTGGTTCGATAATTCCAACATCCCTGCCATGTTCGATTCTGATTCTGATGCTTGCAGTTTCTTCAAACTGTGTATTTTGCCTTTTAGTATGCCTTACATTTTTTCCTAATTACAGGATATAGTACACTAGGTAAATAGTTCTTTAGTAATGCAGTGAGGTATGGGAGGAGAAGTGTTCTATAGTCCTATGATTAGGTATCAGCCTTTTAGTCAGCCTGTAACTTTGAACTGTGCATTTCACAAGTGCTTCTCAGTCCCTGCCTACTCTACTCTTCCACCTTAGGTGGACAGGATGACTAGAGGTAGCTGAAGTTGGTTATTCCCTTGTAGCTGGGCTCTGATAAAACCTCAATAGGATATAGACTCTGGCAAAATTTTTTCTCTCGAGGGTGTATTTCAAAATGATTACTATCCACCTCCTCCGTCTTCCCCTCCCCTCCGCAGGGGATGGGGGATTTTTCTCTGATAGTCACTTTGAGAACATAATAGAACTCTTAGAGTTAAAACTTACCTAAGTGTGTGTCCCCCCTCCCTCCTGCCCCAATATCTGGGTCAGCAATGGATATTTTATCTCAGACTTGTCCACACTGAGCCTCCAACAGTTTGTTAGTGACAATCCAGGTTTTCCTACCTCACCTCTGGTTCTAGCAGTTTCTTCTCTGGTTTCCATGGAAGTTTCTGTTGATGGGTTTCTATTCTGATAAGCTGTGATTCTCTGTATCTAGCCCGTCTATCTCTCCTTTTAGAGGCAGCTGTTTGCCCTGTGACCTCACTTCTCTGAGGGATCTAAGAAAAGTTGTTGATTTTTCAGTCTTTTCAGCTTTTTTCATGTTGTTAGATTATATCTAAGCTCCTTACAAGCCAAAATGGAAACCAGAAGTTCCCTTTTATTCATCTTTGTTTCCCAAAGAAGTTAACTTTTCCTATTTTGTGTATTTTATAACTTGTTCTTTCATTTTACCTCCTCTGTGCTCTTACTGAGAGGCTGGCACAACTTGTTCATTTACTGGATATCTTTACCTGAAATCATACTGTTCCTCCTCCTTAACTAAATTGAATCCATTTTTAAACGAGGCTCTTTCACTAAGCTGAATTTGGGTTAATAGCAAATTATCTACCAGTAAGGTACCGTTAAAAGTCACATCTATTTTTTCCTGATAGGTCATTTTACACTGCCTTGAGTTTGAAGAATTTAGTTAATGCCGATTTCCTGTGTAAATTGTTAGGACTTATTATGCTGTAATTGCTTCACTACTATGTTAGCTTCTTGAGGTCAAGACCCTTCCACTATATATTGTTTTTTTCTTAGTGCTTGACCCAAAAGTACTGTGAAATGATGGGCATCATTTACAGAGTTAGAATGTAGAACTCTCTAATATAACCAGAGTGTATATTATTTCTTCACGTGTATATATTTTGTTTCAAAATTTATATTTTTAGAATTTAGTCAGTGGAAGTATCTGACATGTTTATACAATGTCTATGCCAGGTCTTACATGTGTATATTTCCTACATTTTACAGATGGAGGATATAAAGAGTGGTATACATTGTTTATGGAGTTGTGACATCCTAGGACTCATGATTATTATTTGATATTTCTGAAAATGCTATTTAACCACATTTGCAAATATGCATAGGTAGAGTAGAGATATCAGAATTTCGAGATTATAATGGTATACATTAGATGATAGAAATATTCAATGGCTTAAGTCAGATTTAATTAGAAGTTAGATTCCTATATTATTAATATAGCTTAACTAATTTATTATGTTGCATTTATATTTTTACAGACTGTTCTCTCTGTATAAGAAAATTTTTGTCCTATAAAACACAGTGTCCAACTTGTTGTGTGGTGAGTTTTTCTTTCCTTTTATTGTTTTAAAAAACTTATTTATTGGTGCAAATATTTCTGCTTCGTGTGTACACAAAAGCCAAAGGGAAGATATGTAATTATTTAATTAAGTTATATAAAAAACATTTTCAGAAAGAAGCTCTAAAATATATACGTGGGGAATTGGGCTTTGTTCAGTATTTCATGGAGATTTCTGATAATCTAAATGTATTTTAAAAGGTAAAAACTAATGTTAAGATCAGGATGTAGCACTCTTAAAATCTTATGACCTATGTTTTTGTGACTCCTCATTTTTTAAAATAATTTTTCAGGTTGGGTAGAAAATCTGATGATAGGATTATTCATTTGCAAATGACTAAGTATTTGTGCCAAAGGTAGAGATTCATGGCCATTGGACTGAACCCTGCCTAACTGGTCTCTTACCTCTTTTTCAAAACAGACCTTCAGGGACAACACTAGGAATTTGTTGTTATGAAACTTTTGAAGTAGTGGAAATAGATGAAAATGTAGATTAAAAGGGGAGGTAAACATAAGTAGGAGTAAAAGACAAAAAGGAGACAGTAAGGTGTAGCAAAAGGACACTCAGACTGGTTAAAGGGCTTGGGTTCCCCTTTGACACCTCTGGTAGGTACATAGTGTCAGGATATCATTGAACTTCTCTGAACTAGTATGTAAAAACCCTACGTAAGAAAATGATAGTTTCTTTCTTGAATCTAAGCTCTTTACAACTTAAGCACTCTTTGTCAAGATGGTATCATCACAGAGATAAACTCTTAACTACTGGATTTATCATTTTTCTCTTGCATTCCTGAAAACCAGTCTTGTTTTTCAGCTGTCTTTGAACTCCTAATATCCTTTCCAATGTTATATTCCAATGTTAAAAGAGTGTCTCTGTTTTGTTTTTCAGGAGAAAGTTTTAGGAAAGCAGAGTGCTACCATTTTGAAGGATTCTTTCTTATATTAGGCTTGATCTTAGTACAGAGTATATATGATTTTACCAGATGCTTTGGAGGGCTTTTATCAGACTTCCAATCAGCTGATACTGATTCACTATTTTTAAATTTTATACTAATATGAGATAAATTAACTTTATTTTAAGGCTTTCCTGGAAGACTTAGTGGGACGGGGAGTCTCAGGAGGAGGGTCACATATTTTCAAAAACAAGATTATGACAAGTAAATTATTGTTTCTCACCTTTTTCCATCTGTTGTTTTTCTTTTCTAGACAGTCACAGAACCGGACCTGAAAAATAACCGCGTATTAGATGAACTGGTAAAAAGCTTGAATTTTGCACGGTATGATGTAATTTTGTGACTAACCCCTAACTACTTTTACCTTTTATACGTGTCCTCTATTTGCTCTGTGCCTTTTTGGGGATTAGGGACTGCAGGGTTGCAGATTTGGGTAAAGAAGGAAGTGACAGTAGTCATTAATCACATATTGACAGTCTAGTGGTAATAGGGTTTTCTTCCTTAACAGAAATTCTGTTTTGAAAAAGAAAAGTTAAAATGCAGATTTGAGTACTTACTTACTTTTGGGTACTACAGAAATACTCCAGCTTCATTTGTTATTTTTCCCGTTGCAGCCCTACAGTCAGCTATTTTCCCAAAAAGCTCTGGTTCCTTTTATTGGAGAATGGTATTTAGCAACCAGGATCTGGAGCTGACTGTGCTCATTGTCACTAAGGCATCACTGCTTCTAGGTCCTCTCTCAGTGGACAAGGCTGGGTAATGTGTGTGTACATATGTGTATATACACATATCCATAATTGTTTCTGTTACATATTGTGTGTTGCATATTAATCCACTAATTTTTATTCTGACTTACTCAGCATGCATAAAATATGCCACTGAAATATGTAATTGGCACTTTATAAAGCTCAGAAATATAGTTTTACTTCTTAACTGTCAAATGCATGGTGGTGAAAGTGAATTTGGTCACCTAAATGAATATAAAAAGGCATATTTTACCAAACAGTATGTTGAATTATTTTCAGTTTTAATCATACAAGTCAAGCAAGAATTTTATTAGGAATATACTGTATTAAGTTAATAGTTAGGTGCCCACTGACTTAAGTTTTTGACTTCCAGGCTTGTTGGAGCATTCTTGGAGGTACATTGTATTGCTTCTAAAAATGTAAAGAGATTTCTTCCAATGGAATTGCACATTATTCATTGGTTTGCATTCTAGAAATTTTCAAATTTAGTACTCTGAACTTACATTCTAGCAACTGGCTGGTTAGTTATTTCCCTAAGCAAAGTCATAAAAAGGTGATATGTTTTCCTAGACTAAGAAACAGATTCTCTGATTCTCAAAGTTATTGCTTTTTTTTATTTTAAAGTTTGTCACGAGTTAGATTTTGAAGTCTATGAGAAAAGATGAAGCCATGTCTTTAGAAAGGAACTTTTTGGCTGTTTGATTTTCTCTGAGAGTAAAATTATATGTCAAGGCTTATTTTTTTCTTCCGCTATAACTGAAAGCATAACAGCCTCCCTGCTAGGAAAAAGGGAGTGTTACACAAGGGAAGTGATCAGTATCTTTGGGTTCACAGATCTTTTGGTAACTTAAAGGGAGGCCTTGGAGAGATTGAACTCTTCCCCCTTCCTCTCAAAAGAAATAGGCTATTTGATTGTTCATTATAGTGGGTGTGGTGAGGTGGATTTTATCATTTGCTTTTCCCTGTCTTTGTCTTCTTGGAGTTGCTCTTCATGAAATTGCCTTATAGTGAACATTTCTTGGATGTTTGTCATATCTAAACTACTGTAGTTTCTCATTTGCAAAATTAGGAATGAAATTCAAGCTAATCAGTTTCATTACTCGCTTAAAATCTAGTTTAAGATTGATGAGGGTGGAGGTTTAGTTTTATGATAAAATGTAAGATGTTTGTATAGTTTGTTGATTTCATTTCTCCTTGTCTTTCCATTGCCATTTTATGACACAGTTAAAAAAATTAATATTCTAAACGAATAACAAAAGGGTATTGGAAATAATTCTAGAGGTTTTCAGACATAGGCTGACAGGCAGATTTACATTTTCTCCCTAACTTTGCCTTTTATTTTAAAAATATAACTCTCTTTTTTCTGGACTCAGTTTTATTTAAAATAATATTCTTAAGAAACTCTTGTGTTGAACAGAATTTCATTAGAATGTTTGTCTTAGTGGAACATCGTTCTAATGTAAGAAAATATTGTTTGTAAATTTTTGCATAGCAGCTAGTCCACATCTATAACATTATTTTTATGAATTGAGAGTGTGGAGCATCCTTTACTGCTTTGTTTATTTACCATGGAGGTATGAATTTTTTTCTATGTAAACATTTTCGATGATAATTATAATAGATAATTCCCTTAGTATTTCACAAGAGCACATAGATTATAATTTCACCTTCTTTTTATAGATGAGGGAACCCTTGGTTGACCTCACAGATTGCAAGGACCTTGTCAATTTACACAATCCCTTATTTTTTTATTTTTTATGCCTACAGCACCTGGTCTTCCTAGGTGGTCTCCTGCCCAAGTACTAACCAGGCCCAACCCTGCTTAGCTTCTGAGATCAGATGGGATCAGGCTTGTTCAGGGTGACATGGCAGTAGACTAATTTCACCTTTTCTTATGGTATAGTTTAAAGAATACTGGCTTCAGATTCAGGCAGAATTAGGTTCTGATGTGAGTGTAATCAAGATATTAAACCTCTGTGGCCTGTGTTCCCCATTTGAAAAATGGGAGTGATATTGTTGATACTTAAAGGGATTGTTAAGGATTAGAAACAAAGAGTTGTACTAAAAGATAACCCAGCATAGTACCTGGAACCAAAGGAACCTAAAAAAAAGGATTTCTCTTATATTATTATCTAAATATTTTACCTATATTTATATTATGCTACCCTGTTATATGTTGATGCCCTATGGTGCTAATAAGAATTTGTGCTTTGGTGGGCCCCTGCCTGTTCAACCAAATGGTCCGAGATTGCTGTTTGCATGTTTCAGAACAGAACAAGCATTTGTAGGGAGTTTTACTAATTACTGAAGTCCATGGACTTGATGGCATGGATTGTAGGACTGCTCCTGTCTACTCAAAGACCTGTTCAACTCTTGCTTCTTAGCTGCTTTCTGAAGAGGTAAGGTTATTGTAAAGTTAACAAGTGGGCAAGATTTTCCTATACTTTATTGAGTCACAATATTTTGAAAATCCATAGTTCATCTAAAAAATATGTGAGTGTTTGTAATGGATGCTGTTAGGCATTGTAACACCAACTCACTTCAATATAAATTCATAGGAGTCATGGGAATTACAGGAAAAATTATCAATTCAGTTTACCTCTAAGTCATGGGAGTTACAGGAAAAATTACCAATTCAGTTTACCTCTAAGTATCAGTTTTGGACTTAATATTTTTACACAGCTGATTTTCAATGAACATGAATTGCTGTAAACAGTCTCTTGGTTTTAAATACCACTTGTACATGCATGGTTTTCAAATTTATATCTGCAGCTAGATCTCTCCTTAAAACTTCAACCTCATATATCCACCTGCTTATTTCACATCTTTACTTGGACCTCTTAAAAGTAGCTCTTACTTAACATGGCCAAAACTAAACTCCTACTGCCCCCACTTTTACTCATTTCAGTAAATAGCAGCTCCATCCTTTCTGTTGCCCAGGCCAAAAACCTTGGAGTCATCCTTGACCCCTCTAACACTGTCATTTCATCAGTAAATCCTGTTGGCTTAATGTTTAAAATACTTACAGAGTTTGACAACTTTTCATCACCTTCTCAGTATTCTGTCCATGCCAGCATCAGCTGAGATTACTGTGATCACTTCCTAGTGGTCTTCTTATTTCTTCTTTTGCCCTCTTAAAGTCCTTTTGAGGATAGCAACCCGAGTGATCCTTAAAAAGTCAGGTCATACTTAGTACTGTCCAGAAGTGGTTTCGCATCTCATTTGAAGCAAAAGCCTACATCCTCTCAGTGGCAGTCCTCTGCTCTCTACATAGTACGCTCCTTCTCCAGCGTCATCTCTTACTTCTCTTCCCCCTTGTTTATTTAACTCCAGTCACACTGGCCTTCTAGCTGTTTCTCAGACGTGTTACTCACACTCTGGCCCTAGAGACTTTGCACTTTGTGTTATTTCTAGATGAACCAGTTTCCCCAGATATCCACATAGTTTAGTCCTCCATTTGCTTTGAACTCTATTTTTCATGGATCTTCTTCTCAGTGAGGGCTTCTGGACCATCCTGTAAAGAGTATCGAGCTCATCCCCTACTCATACAAGGATTCATCAACTTCATTTTTTTTCCATAGCACTTTCACATATGTTGTGTGTGTCTGTTCTCTTTTGCCTTACTATAGTGTAAGCTTCATGAAGACAGAGACTATTTAGTTATCTATTTATTATATTTCCACTGCCGAGAGTGACAGGCACATGAAGAAATTAATGAACTTCAGTTTTAGCTCGGGGCATAATTTTATCATTGCAATACTACACCTGACTGCCAGATTCTTTATTGATATGTATTGACATAAGAGAGCAGATTAGAAGAATAAAATTCATCTGAATTGTGAATAAAAACAAAACAGAGTTATCTCTAGGGTAGACACTTAGCTGAAAAGATAGACCTGTGTGGTAGTGTGGACATGGTTTAACAGTGACGGTTTTATTCATTAATTGACTAGTGTATGTTTTACTTTATCGTAATGAGATAAAAGCTTTTCTTAGAATCTTTTTTGTACCAAAATCCAGATTCTGGAAGGAAAAGAAACTTAAGGATTATGGCTCTGTATTTTTATTTCTGTCTCCTAAGGTGAAGAAGATCCTTAAGTTTTTTTTTTAAACTTCTTCAAAACTTTTTAAACTTTTTCTGCAAATTTTATTTATTTATTTTCAAACTTTTTATTGTGGAAAAGTTCTAATGTATACAAAAACAGAGAAAATAGTATAATGAACCCTCATGTACATGTCTCCTAACTAAACATTTATCCACCTCATGGACGATCTTGATTCTTCTGCACATCTGCTCACCCTCTCTCAATCCTGATTATTCATTTAAAATATTTAATATTAAGGTTTAAAATATTAGATATGTCCATTAGTCTCAGGACATATTTATCATTTTTTATTTAAAATTTTTTTCCAATTACATTTGACATTCAATATTATACCAGTTACAAGTGTACAACATAGTCATTAGACATTTGTATAAATTACAAAGTTATCCTCTGATAAGTCTAATATCCACCTGACACTGTACATAGTTATTATAATATTATTGACTGTATTCCCTATGCTGTGCTTTACATCCTTATGACGATTTTGTAACTGCCGATTTGTAGTTCTTAATCTCTTCATTTTCATCTAGCCTCCCATCCCCACTCCTGTTTAACAACCGTCAGTTTGTTCTCTGTATCTGTTTGATTTTGTTTTTTAGATCCCACACATAAGTGAAATCATACAGTATTTGTTTTTCTCTGTCTGACTTATTCCACTTAGCGTAATACTCCCTAGATTCATCCTTGTTGTCTTAAGTGGTATGACCTAGTAGTATTCCATTGTACATATGTACTACATCTTCTTTATCCAGTTGTCAATTGATGGACACAGGTTGCTTTCATGTCTTGGCTTTTGTAAATAATGCTGCAACATAGGGTTGCATATGTCTTTTCAAATTAGGGGTTGGATTTCTTTAGATAAATACCCAGAATACCCAGAAGCAGGATCACTGGGTCATTTGGTAGTTCTATTTTTAATTTTTTGAGGAACCTCTTAAGACATATTTCAAAGGGTCAAAGCATTTAGATCATGACTGGAAATTAAATATGTTACGAAGCAGGATATCTTGATGTAAATATAACTTTTGTGGATTTTTGTAAAACTGAGGTAGAAGAAAATAATTACTGCTTTTTTTTTTCTTTTTATGTCATTTCCTGCCCAGCGAAGTAACTAACCCCTAGGTGGTATGAGTGTTAATATAGTGATTTTTATTGATTTTAGGCCAATACACAAAGAAAAATCCAGGTGAATAATATGTCATTGTGGTAAATATTTGATCTTTTTCTATGACTCTAGATTTGAGGTGATCATATATGGATAAACTTCCCTGCATTTTCTTGTTGATAAGACATTTGGGTTTTTTTTTTTTTTCAGTTTTTGTCTGTTAAATACTGCTAGTGTGAACATTCTTGTACATGAATATGTACATATATTTCTTTTGATATATATTAGAAATGTTAATTCCTAGGTAAGAATGTAGTCATTCATTTATTTGTTGGGGTCTTTAAGCCTAGTCTCCAATTACACTTCCACTAGTAAAGTATGAGAGTTACAGTTGCTCCATATCCTCACCAACACTTGGTATTCGGGGTCTAATTTTAGCCTTTCTGATTAGTATATATAGGTGAGATTTTTGAAATTAAGTTTATATTTATTTTTACTACTCCTCGATTCTTTTAAACTGTGGTAAAATTAGATAAAGTGAAATACATACAGGGAGTTTGAATTTTGACCATTGAATTTTGATAAATGCATGCATCTGTGTAATTATGATTACAGCCAGGGCGTAGAACATTTCCATCACCATAGCTCCCTTTTTCTGCTTCTAGTCAATCCCTACCCCCATAGACAATCACCATTCAGGTTTCTATCCTCACAGATTGTTCTTAAACTTCATATAAATGGAGTCATACAGTACATATTTATTCTTTCCTTTCCTTTACATACTGTTGCTTTTATTTGTCTATGTTGTTGCTTGTATCACTATTCATTCCTTTTTATTGCCAAAGGTGTCCATTGTGTGAATATACACAATTTCATTATCTATTCATATATTGATGGATTTGGATTGTTTCAAGTTTATGGTCAGTATGATAAAAGCTGCTGTGAACATTTGTGTGCTATCTTTGTACAGGCATCTATTTTCATTTCTTTTGGATGTATATCTAGGAATGAAATTGTTGGCTTACAAGATACATGTATAATTGAACTTTATAAGATATTTGCACACAGTTTTCCATTTGAGTTGGACCATACTCACCAGGAATGTATTAGAGTTTCAGTTGCTCCACATCCTTTTTAATATTTGGTACCATTAGTCCTCTTAGTTGTAAGCATTCTGTTGGGTGTGGAATGGTAACTCATTGTGGTTTTAATTTACATTTCTCGATGTACCTTTCTTGCGCATGTTGATTCTTCTTGTATCTGTGGTAAAGTGTTTGCTCCATTTCTTATCCAATGTGTAAAAATTGTATTGTCTTTTTCTTACCGATTTGTAGTTCTTTATGTATTTTGATTAAATATATGTATTTTATTGTTTTCCCCTATCTATGGCTTGCCTTTTTGTTTTATAAAGGATGTCTTTTGATGAACAGATATTTTATTTTGATGAAGTCTAGTTTATCTCTCTCTCTTTTTAAATGATTACTGCTTCCCCCCCGCCCCCATCTTAGAAATCTTTACTTACCTCAGGTCATAAAGGTTGTTTCATGTTTTCTTCTAGAATTGTTATAGTTTTAGATTTTATATTTCTGTCTACCAACCTATTCAAGTTAATTTTTGTGTATGCTAAGAGATAAGGGTCAAGATTCATTTTTTTCTTGACAGATTCACTTATTAATTTTATTCTCAGGTATTTAATATTTTTGATGGTATTTCAAATGGTATTTAAAAATTTATTTTCTGTTTTCTAGTAAATAGTTGCAGCATTAATTTTTGTTTATTGACATATCCAATGACCTTGTAAAAATTCACTTATTCTAGTTGCTTACAGATTTTTTTTATTTGGATTTTTTATGGATGTGATCATGTTATCTACAGATTAAAAAGCTTTCTTTCTTTCCAGCATTTGTACCTTTTCTATCTCTTTACCTTACCACAAAAACTAGGACCTCCAGTACAATTTGAAGAGAAGTGATGGTAGTAGATATCCTTGTCTTGTGTTCAATCTTAGGGGGAGATGTTCAGTGTTTCATTGGTGACTATGATATTAGTTATAGGCTTTGAAGGTATCTTTTTTCAGATTAAGGAAGTTTCCTTCTATTCCTGATTTTCTGGGTGTTTTTATAATGAATAGGTGTTGAATTTTATCAAATGCTTTTTCTGAAAGTATTGAGATGATTATATAGTTTTTCTCCTGTTTTTTTTTTCTTCTTTTTTTGCTAATATAGTGGATTACATTGATTTTTCAAATAGCAAATTAACTTTGCATTCCTGGAATAAATATCATTTGGTCATGGTGCAGTATATATTTTAATTTATCTCTCAATTTTATTTGTTATTATTTTATTAAGAATTTTTCTATTTTAGTTATGAGATATTGGACTAGAATTTTTTTCTATAATGTGCTTGTCAGATTTTGTTATCATGGTTATGCTGGCTTTAGTATGAGTTGGGAAGCATTCCTCTTTTTCTATTTTCTGGATGTGTTTTTGTAATATCGATATTATTTCTTTCTGAAATATTTGGTTGAGTTTGCCAGCAAAACTGTCTTTTTGGAAGGTTTTTAATTACAGCTCAATTTCTTTAATAATACTACTCTTCAGGTTTTCTTTTTCTTCCTTTGTTGGTGTTGATGAGTAGTATTTTTCAAGGAGTTTATCCATTTCATCTAAAATTTCAAATTTATTAGTATAAAGTATTCATAATATCCTTTTATTATCTTTTATTTTTTGTAGGATTTGTAATGGTATCTCCTTTTAATTCTTTGTTTTTGTAATTTGTATTTTCACTCATTTTTTTCAGTTTTGGTAGGCGTTTACTAATTTTTTAAATTTTTTTCAGAGAACCAGTTTTTGCTTTGTACATTTTCTTTTTTATGTCTATTTTCCATTTCACTAATGTCTATTGTTATTTATTTACTTATTTGGGTATAATTTGCTGTTCGTTTCCTAACCTTATAAGTTGAAAGCTTAGAATGTTGATTTTCAGTTTTTTTATTAAGTTATAATTTGGTCTCTAGGACTGTTTTAGGAAACGCTCATGCTATCATTCAACTCAGAATATTTTCCAGTCTTCATTGTTATTTGACCTGTGGGTTTATTTAGGAGTGTGATATGATGCTTAATTTTTTAACATTTGGAGATATCCTAGTTATTTTTCTGTTATTGAGTTTAATGTGAATTCACAGTGGTCAGAGAAGATACACTGAATTATTTCAGTCAATGGAAATTTGTTGAGGCTTACTTTATGGCCCAGAATATGGTCTATGTTGGTAAATATGCCATGTATACTCGAAAAGAATGTGTATTCTGCATTTGTTAGATGTAATGATTTTTATTTGTTAATTACATCAGTTTAATTAATTGAATTAGTTCAGATCTTCTGTGTCCTTATTGATTTTTTGTCTATTCTATTAGAGAGGTGTGTTTATATTTATATGCACCATTGTTTATAACAAATATTGTGAATTAGCTATTTCAGTTTTATCAGTTTTTGCTTTATACATTTTGAAGCTGCGTTAAGTGAATATAATTTATGATTTTTATGGCTTCTAGGTAAATTAATCATTTTGCCAAAATGAGATGTCCCTCTTTTTCTCTCACAGTACGTTTTGGCTTAAAATGTGTTTTGTCTGCTGTTAATGTTGCCCCATTAGCTTTCTTTTGGTTAGTGTTTGCAGGGTACATCTTTTTCTATTGTTTTATTTTCATCCTTTCTAGGTCTTTGTATTTAAAGTATTTTCTTTTAAACAGCATATAGTTGTATCTTAGTTTTCAATAATCCAGTTTGACAGGTGCTGTAGTTTCTTCTAAGCTTTCTACAATGCACAGAACAGTTTCTTACAAAAAATTATCAGACTCAAAGTGTCAGTAGTGCCAAGATTCTTGGAGGTAAGACATGGTTGTTTATAAGATTTTCTCTTTATGTTTGATTTTTCAGCAGTTTGCTTAAGATATGACTAGGTTTCATTTGCTTTGCTTCATCCTTCTTGGGATGTTTTTTAATTCCCTCTTATAATACGTTCTCATTTTATCCATTTGTCTGAATTTTCATCTTTTTTCTTTAACATTCGTCATAGTTTCTTCTAATACTACTTTTTGGATCACCTCTGGATCTGCTTTCATTGACTATTTTATCTCTTGGTTAGTGGCTGCTTTTTCTTCTTTGCATGTCTAGTAATTTTTAATTATGCATTGAACATTATGAATGAAATACTGTAGGGGCTGCGAATTATCTTTTCTTTGAAAGATGTTGAATTTTGTTTTGATGATAGGCAATTAAATTATCAGCTCTTCATTTTTATCTGTTTTGGCCTGGTTTAATGTTTTATTAGGTTTGATCTATTTCAGTTTTGTTTATGTTTCTAGAGTATGATTCTTCTTCCAAAGGTGTGGCCTTTGAGAGGTAACAGCTGAATATCTAGGGTCTTCACCAAGGTTTCTCAGCTTTGGCTGGGCTCAAACTCCCAACATTTTTTTAGCACTCATTTTTGGAAATTCAGCGTCCCAGGAATCTGCCTCCTACCAGGTCTCCTAGTTTTGTTTTATGCTTGTGCAGCCCTGGAGATGATCAGGAACTGACGAGATTTTCTAAGCAGACTACTGGGGTTTCCTTTTTGTGGCTACACCCTGTCCAACATCCTGTCCCTCCAATCCTAGCCATCTTTGCCTCGACTCTGATCTCTTTTCCCTCTGCTAACTGAGACCACTGGTCCCTGTTTTGACTTCAGTTCAATACCCAACTCCCAGAAAATTCTTTTAGGGGGAATTCTTGAGAGAATATTGGATCACTTCATGTTTCTCTTCTCTCTCGGGGATTTCTGCCTTGTGTTAATTAGAACCCATGCTTATAAACAGTTGTTGGATATATTTTGTCCAGAATTCAAGTTATTTATGATTGGAGAGTAAATCTCATCCCACCTATTCTCAACCACCAGAATCTGAAGTTTCTCCATTTTCTTCTATAAACAAATGAACTGCTTTTTAAAGTCAGGTATATTGCTTTGAATTTTATTCTAGAAGAAACACTTTGGTTTGGTTATCATAATGGAGTAAGTTCTGTATTTCTTAGAATTAAGTGTTAAATGAGTAATAAACAGCTTGTGTCAGTTAACTTGATATTATACATAACTTGATATAACTTGATATCTTAATTATTTATTATGTTTTTTGTTCTTCAAGGAATCATTTATTGCAGTTTGCCTTAGAGTCATCACCCATTTCTCCTGCTTCATCCTCTTCAAAGAACCTTGCTGCCAAAGTACACAGTCCTGTAGCCTTCAGACATTCTTTAAAGCAAGGAAGCAAGTTAATGGAGAATTTCTTGATCAGAGAAACTGGTGGTTCTACATCACAGTTTTTGCTAAAAGAGAATGAAAGCAAATTCAGCCCTCGAAAAGAGGTGAGCGCTTCTGTAAAGACCAAAGAGACACCTTCTGTGTTAAAGACAGCTCCAGGCATCGTGGATACTAAGGTACCTGAAGCACCCTCTACATCAACTTTGAAACAAGTTGCTAAAGGTAGGAAAGTATTTTCACATGTGTATTTCCTTACATAATGGTTACCCTCTCATCCCACATGACATAAGGATAAATAAGCAGTATTTATGAAAGGGGAGGGCTTTAGGAAAGGGTAAACCAGATTTTACCTTATAACAGTTTCAGAGATTGATGTAGGTAGTGCTTCTAGATGTTTGTTCTCTCACATAGAATGGGAATTCAGGCTGATTGCTGCAAAATGAAGCAATTTTAAAGTTTATACTTCGAATATGGCAGTAGCTTTCTGTTTTTCAGCTTTTAATTTTAACACTACATTTATAATTATAAATGAGAGCTAAATTAACAAATTTGTAATTATTGAAAAATTGAGCTTTAATTGGCCCAAATTAATAAAGGCTTTGATCTAGCTACACCACTACCACCTTCTCCACCCTGCTCCCAGCTGAGTAGGCCTTAACTCAAGTTGTTATAATTGCTTTCGCATTAAACATGGATGGGTGGCTTCTAAGACTTCGAGAAACCTAAGATTAGCTTTATAGTTTAGTCACACATTGGTGGAAAAAGACTTTACCAAAGCTTTTTCTAATAAACAAATTTTAAGACCTTTTTGCAATCTCTTCCTCTAGGCCCAGGATTTGAATTCTGTGACTTCTTACAATTTAGTCATTATCCAGTAACCAATTTGTCCTACTTATGGTGCCCTGAGGTGTCATTATTTTTCTCTTCTGCTTTCCAAAGTGCATGTTAAGTTTGGGATTCTATATTTTACCTTAATTTCTGAAAGATGCCATGTTACATTATTTTTGCCCATTCCACAAACAATAAAATCTCTCTTTTTTGAAAAAATACAGTGGACTGTCCTGTTTGCGGGGTCAATATTCCAGAAAATCACATTAATACACACTTAGACAACTGTTTATCACGTGAAGAGAAGAAGGAAAGCCTCAGAAGGTAAGAAAGTTAAGCATAACCATTGAGCTACATTTTAGGTGCCTCTTATGCTTGATAAACGTGGGGCAAAAAAATATATCCATTTTATCTTAGTGATCGTGTGTCAGAATCCCTCTCCCACTTGCTCGTTCCTTAAATCTTGATAATCAACTCGTCTATTCCCGCTCCTTGTTCCTTCCTCACCTCCCACTTTGCCAAATATAATGAGATGCATCGAATTTAACTACTAATAAATTTTGACTTAACAAGAAATTAGTGATTTAGGATTCTTTTTAAACTTGTTTTCTTCTCTTAGAATTTTAGAACTATGATAAAGAAAGTGAAGTTAGACCGAGTATAGAACATATAAAATCTTTCTTTGGTTCTTAGGATGCTCAGACATTTAAAATAAATTTTTTCCAAATTTTAAGTCAAGCTTTTTTTTAAAAAAAATTATTTTTCTGAATAAGCAAATTACGTATATATGCCATTAAAAGGTACAAAAGGGTACATATGAAATGGAATGGCCCTGCCCACAGCCCTCAACCACCCAGGTGACAGAACTAAGTTGTCCACTCAGTGTTTGCACTCAAACTTCTATTTTGCATCCCGTATACATCAAAGTCATTTATAACAGTGGCCACTATTGTTAAACATTTAAGTTGTGTAGGAATGAAATTTTGTCAAAGTTAAATTGCAGAGTGTTAAGGAATCTGTGGTTAATGGAGATAATAAAGAAACAGAAACCCCAAATTAGAGGAGTCTGGTGATGAAGGAAAGGAGAGAGATAAGATGGTAGTTTGGGGAAGAAGTAAGCATCAAGATCAAGGAAGATTTTATTTTTTAAAACAAATTGTTTAAGCCTTCCATCTTTCTCCTCCTGTCTCCAGGGAGAGAGCAAATAATAGATGGAACAAGGTTGAAAGTGTAAGAGACGACAAGTCTAGTAATGAAGTTATCCTTGATGTGTAGAAGGAACCCTTCTGAAGCAGAAGGGGAGAGGGAGAGAACAGGTGATAATCAGAGAGATTTCAAAAAGGAGAGGAAAGAAACTGGTATCAGGAAAGTGGGGATGAATAGAATGGTTGGCTCTTATGTTTGGTCCGTTCTGAAGGATTTCAAAGAGTATTTTCTAAAAACCATGATGCTAATGCAGGACCATTTATTATTATTTTTTGTGATTAAAGATATAATGGTGTCACTTAATTTTTATGAATAAATTTGAAGTGAATTCAGGTTTTGAGGGACAGAATTGTGCTGTTATAACTTATAAAAGCTAACATATAAAGAACAATGATGCTTTGTTAATTTACGGTGGGGGGGGTATTAATTTACAGTTCTTATCATAGTACTTTTAACTTGAGAGTTAACATTTTTCCTCTAGCAAACCTTTTTTATTTTTTCCAAGTGAAATCTTATAATGAAGCATAACATATAAAATAGATAAAATTGGCTCTGTTGAATGAAAGTAGAGATGGAGGACCTGGGGATTATGCTGCTCTGCCTGACCTCCCCACTCCTGCTTTGTGCCTGCCTATTATCCCTGGGGCCTCTAGGCCCCAAGATACCTCCTTGGATCCCTGTGGAGTCTTGTGTGTACAACACTCTCTTCTAGTGGGAAAATTTGTTGATGAGAATAAAATTTAGAATTTTTTAGGTTGCTTAGTTGAATTTTGGAATAAATGAAACTTCATCATCCTGAGGATTATTTCCCATAAGCCATGAGATTCTGATGACCTGTATTTCTCTTTAGAAATGTTTCTTTGTAAAGAAAGAATTGGGTATATAGAAGCTGAGCATTTTCTCCTTGAAGAGTAAGGAATCAGCACTGATAACTTGTGTGGACTGCTCTTTTTCTAGATGCATTCATTATATTTCTTCTGACACATTTCACTCTATCAATTACTCTAAAGATATACTCCTTCATGTATAATTAAGTTCCAGTTCCAGTAGTGGTTCCAAATCATACTCCATGGAATGCTATAGTCCTATCAGTTTCTCTATTGTACAACTTAGAAGCATTGTATACTATATCTCTCTCTTAGGGAATAATTGACTATACAAATTAATATATTGAAAACTTGGCTCTGAGAATTCCTACATTAAAGATAATTGTTGGATTTTCTTTAATTCAGTAATTCCTAAATTTGACTCCAAAATCTTTTGTCCTCATAACTCACATTTTGTAAAACTTGTGTTTGAGAAGATAACACTTAGAGAAACATTGAACCATATTTCTCTGTAAAGAAGTTATATCCTGTTCCTGGGGTCTGGTCACCTAAAAGAGTCTCTGACATTTGCAAAATTTTCTCCACAGCACCTTAACAGGCTATTTCCTCTATATGGATGACAACCCTTAATCCATTATATATAGATTCATATCTGAGTTGATTCACAGAATACTCTCCCTTTTGATGTCTTTAGATTTTGAAGACCTTAAAAGTATTACTCAGTTTCACTAAATCATGGAAGAAAGATCAACGTAATTTTCATGTTTTGGGAAGCATTTATTAGGCTTTTATATTTTAAAATTCTTGATAGAAATTACTGGTTTCTGCTGGTGCTTTTCATTATAAATGCAGTGACCAGTACAGTTTTCCATTAGAACTTCATAGTCATCTGTCCTTGATAAAATAAATGTTTTAGACATACAAACTTAATGAATTGTTCCTTGCAGTATGCTTATATAAACTCCTACAAAATGTTTTAGCTCTGGCTACCTACTGTGATTTTATTTAGCCATAACCTTCTCAGTCTTGCTGAGTTCAATGTCATAAGAAGAGCACTTTTCAGAAAAATGTAATCTGTTGAGGGTTTGCTGGTCTTTCTGCAGTTAGGTAGTTATCTCTGGCCTTTAGACTTTATTAATAGAGCATAAAAGAAATAATTTTGCCATGGAATGGCATTGGTGGTTAATAGAGAAATGTCTGTCTTTTTTTTTTTTTTTCCCCGCCCGTATTTAGCTGTACTATTTCTCTCAGTATGATCTTTACCATTTTCATCAGATTTACCCTATGGAACCTTGTTAGTATAGATTTTAGGTCTCCACTCCAGAACAGAATCAGAGTTAGGGGATGGTGTGGAGAAGTGACTGAGAGTCTGCATTTTAAATACGCTCTCCAGGAGGTTCTGAGGTTCACTAAAGTCTGAGTAGCCTGGCCTTTTGTTACCAGTTATACGAAAGTCTTTTATAAAATATTGCTTTTTGGATAAACCTATTGCTTTAAAATTCTTCTTAATTTTTACCTGAACCTTTGATATTTTCATTTTAGAATTATTATAATTGTAAAGAATACCTTGAATATTTACTTATTAATCACCCAATTGCCATAGCATTGAGTCAGGTTATACAGTCAGTAAGGAGTTTCTGTTATAAATTGTCTCAAGTCATTGATACCCTTAGGTATCTGACTTTTCTTCCATTTTAACAAATACTGTTTATTCACTGGTCTTTTGGAGGGAGTAGAAGAAAGTCATTTAATAGGGCTTTATTATACTTATAATTATAGCTTAGTGTTTATCAGTATAGTAATTATATAAATGGATTGAAGAACCAGGTAGTGATTTTGTTAATACACTTCTTTTAATGTCTTATATATTCATTAATATAATTAATTGAAACTGAAGAGAACAAAATACTGTTGAGTTTTTTGCTGTTGTTTTCAACTGCATTCTTAGAATATGATGCCACAAGAATACCATGTTCCTGTCAACTTTCTGAATTCTTTTTTCATTGGCGGTAATGCGTTTGGTAAAGCTAATCATCCTAGCAGATCTTTCATTTCATCTAGTGTTTTTGCAGAATGATTGCCTTGGGTTTGAGGAGGCAGTTTTGCCTGTGGATCAACTTTTTCTATAGATGCTATATATGATAATATTAATCCATAGCTTAACACTCAGTAGCATTTGTTTTCTAATCATCTGAGATAACTGGTTTTGACAGAGATTTTGCAGGGAAACCATGGGCAAATTTTAGGAAAAGCATGCTTTAAAGAGGTGGAGAATTGAATTATAATAAAGCATAAAAGTGCTACATAAAAAACTTCCATAAGTGTGATTCTAAGTGAAGTTCTCATAGTATTTAATCCACAAACCTTCTGTGTGAGTTCTCAGTCTGCATCTTTAGGCCTGACCTCTTTCTGAGACCTCAGTTTCTCTTAAGTTTTGGCTTCCACTGCGATCCCTCTATCTAATGCCCCACTGGCACCTCGCATGCATCATGTTGAACACTGTCAACTTTATCTGTCAGTTTCATCCTTTTCTTTCCCATTTTTAAATTAATGGTTCTGTTCTCCTAGTCATCCTGGTATTGAGTCAGAAGATAAATTACTGTTTTACATGAAAAGCATTTGGTAATTCACAATAACCCTCAATGATTCCTTTTCCTTTTCAGTTCTATTCACAAAAGGAAGCCGCTACCCAAAACTGTCTATAACTTGCTCTCAGATCGCGATTTAAAGAAAAAGCTAAAACAATATGGATTATCTATTCAAGGAAACAAACAACAGCTTATTAAAAGGCACCAAGAATTTGTACACATGTACAATGCACAGTGTGATGCTTTGCATCCTAAATCAGGTAAAGTAATAAAACACTGAGTTATGCTTGTTATCTGGATAAAGCAGTTCTGCATAGCTCAAGGAATATAAACCATTGAAAAAAATTTAAATAAATACATTTTGATAATAGGTAAGACATGCAAATGCATTCATTCAAAAGGTACCTTGAGTATACTGTGACAAGCCAGCCTTTCCCTCAGCCAATCTTAGTCCTCATTCCCTTAGAAGCAGTCACAACTGCCAGTTTCTATTACGTCTCTCCAGACTTAGTGTGGGTCGAAGGGTTGACCTAGGGCCTGGGTTATAATCCCAATTCTGTAGCTGTATTACTGGGTGACTTTGGGCAAGTTCCTTATTATCTCAGTTTTCTCATCAATAAATAAGGGTTACAATATTACCTACTTTATAGTGTTTTTGAGAGGAATAAATGATAAAATGCATGCAAATTGCCTCACACAATACTTTAGCAAGTAGTTGAACTTTCACTAAATGTTACCATTATGATTTTTCTACACAGTTCTTTATCATTATTGTTTTATAAAATTATTAGTATTATATAATTGTAAGCTGCATAATGACTATCAGTTAACAATGGATTGCACATAGGATGGTGGTCCTGTAAGATTATAATGGACATGAAAAATTCCCATTATCTAGTGATGTCCTAGTCGTCATCGTAAAGTTATAGTAGAACATGCTACACATATACTTTTATTTACCCTTTGGCATTTTAATTATGATGTGTCTTGGTGTGGGCCTCTTTGGATCTCTGAGTTTTGGAATCCTCTGAGCTTCCTGGGGTTTTGTGTCCATTTCCTTTACCAGGTTAGGGAAGTTTTCCGTCATTATTTCTTCAAACAACTGTTCAGCATCTTGATTTTCTTCAGTTACAGCAATCAGACAGATATTTGGACCCTTAATAGTGACCCATATGCTCCTTAAATTATTTTTATAGTCTTGGCATCTTTTTTCTTGCCATTCTGCTTATGTGTCCTTGGGTTTCCTGTCCTCTAGTTAGGGCATTTGATTCTTTTCTTTACTCACTATGTTTATTCCTTTGTTTAGTCCATTTAATAAAGTTCTCATTTCAGATAATGTGTTCTTCATTTCAGACTGGTTCCCTTTTATAATTCCTATTTCCATTTTTATATTTTTTATCTTTTTGTTGAAGTTCTCTACACTTTCCAAAAGTTCATTGAGTATCTTTATGACTAGTGTTTTGTACTCTGCATCTGTTAGATTACTTGACTCCATTATATCTGGATCTTTGTTCTGTTCTGTTATATGGTTTCTGCTTCTTTTTCTTCCCATTTTGGCTGCTTTTCTATGTTTATTTCTGTGTACTAAGCAAAGCTCCTAAGTCTCCCGGTCTTATTAGTGTGGATTTGTGAAGTAGCTGTGCAGTGGCACAGTCCTGAGAGGGGTTCAGCTGCAGGTGAAACTTAGCTCAAGCCTCTACCCTTCCGGGACCACCTGTTAAGATTCAGCAAGCAATCCACAGATGTTAGTATGTAAAATTGTTGAATAGTATACTTAAGTCTTCTGCATATTTACTGATATCATGTTTGTTGTTCTTCCAATTACTGAGAAGATTATTGAAATAAGCAAGTATATATATGTTTTTGCATTTTTCAATTTTCCTTTTTGTGACTAGGTGTATATGGATTTAGTATTATGTCTTGATAAGTTAACCTATTTATTATTATGAAATATTTGTCTTTGTCTCTGGTTAATAGTCCTGGTCAGAAAATCTACTTTATCTGATATGAGTATAGCTGCTCCATTATCTCAGTTCACTCTTTTTCTTTAAACCTGTTGTATCATATTTAAACTGTGTTTTTTTGAAAGCAATGTGAGGTTTGAATTTGCTTTTTAAATTTAATTTAATAAGATATACCATTAAATTGTGGGCGTTAAATCATTTCATTTTATTTAATTTCTTTGGTTGGGTTTAAGTCTCCCATCTTGTTCTTTGTTTTCTAATTGTCCTCTTCATTCTTTGTTTTTTCTTTCCTTTCTTGCTTTCTTTTGAGTGAGTGTTTTCTATTTTACCTCTACTATTGGCTTATTAGCTATACCTCTGTTTAATTTATTTTACTGATTATTCTAGAGTTTACCATATTTCATCTTAAACTTAACACAGTCTACCTTCAAATAATATGTTACATGTGTAATGTAAAGGCCTTACAACTCCCATCCTGTTTTATTTTTGTCATAATAGATTATCCTTCTATATGTTATAAACCCCATAATACCTCATTACCATTTTTGCTTTAAACTGTCAGTTTTCTTTTAAATAAAATAAAGAATGAAAAACTCTGTGTGTGTCTACACATTTACCATTTCTAGTATTCTACATTTCTTTGCTAAGATCCACTTGATATCATTTCTTTTGGCCTGAAAAGTTTATTTAATATTTTCTTTTAGTATAGATGTACTGTTGAGACAAATTCTCTCAGCTTTTGTCTGAAAATGTCTTAATTTTACATTCTTTTAAAAAAACTATTTGGAAATAATTTTGAACTTGAGGGAAAGTTGAAACACTGTCATAAAGAGCACATACATGTCCTTTACACAGATTTACCTATAGTATTTGCCTCGTTTGCTGTATGAATTACTATTTCTTTCTCTCTGTATGAACATGTATGTATTTGTCTGTGTCCATCTTTATACACATATTTTTTCTTAAACCATCTGAGATAAGATGTGTAGTCTTAATTAACTCTTTACCCCTAAATACTTCATTGTGTATTTCCTAAGAAAAAGGATACTCATTTTTATTGCCATAGTTATTATCAATTTTAGTAAATTCAACTTTGTTACAGTACTTTAATCTATCATCTTTATTCCAGTTTCTGCAGTGTCCTTAATAATGGCCTTTATAGATTTTTCCCCCCTCTAGTACACGATCCAATTTTGGATCACATACTGCATTTAGTTATAATATCCTTTCGATCTCTTTCAATCTGGAACAATTCCTCAGCCTTCCTTTTTTTTTTTAATTTTATTTTTTATGACATTGGCATTTTAAAAGAATATAGTCTTTGTTGTTTTTATTCCAAATAGAATGTTTCTCATTTTGACTTTGTCTAATGTTCTCCTATAATAACATTTCTGTTGTATATTCCTAGAGAGAATACTATATAAATGATGTTTTGTCCCTCTCAGTGTATCAGTTACATTCAGAGGTATTTGACATCCGTGCCCCCTCATTCATAATGGCAGGTTTGATCACCTTGTCAATTTCTCCATTGTATAGTTTCCCCCTTATTACTAATAAATCTGTAAAGAGACACTTTAATACCATGTAAATATCTAAACCTCATTAAAAATTCGCCCCTATATTTAACATT
The DNA here is from genome assembly GCF_014176215.1 of Rousettus aegyptiacus. Classification (NCBI taxonomy): domain Eukaryota; kingdom Metazoa; phylum Chordata; class Mammalia; order Chiroptera; family Pteropodidae; genus Rousettus; species Rousettus aegyptiacus. Next base: position 119,259,274 of record NW_023416307.1, on the reverse strand, counting down.
GTTTGGTGATTCTACGTGAACTAATCTTTTCTGTGATAGTTGCAAAAGGATCATTTTCTAACTTCAGCACTCCTTCCGCATTTACCAGTTGCCACTTTTAGGATTCTGAAAACAAGAGCCCACTCTTGTTTTTTTCCTTTTGTCTATTATCAGTGTAAATTCATAGATTTGTAACTTATTCTACTCTTAATTATTTTGGTGTTTATGTTTTTTCAGATTTGGCCAGTGGGAGCTTCTTTGTGCTGGTTCCTGGTCCTCATGACATGCCTCCCATTATTTTTCTTAAATTTTTTTACTATTTTTTTTAATTTGTTTCAAGTATACAATACATTGGTTAGATATTTATATAGTTTATAAAACGATCCCCCTAATTGCTCCTTTTCTCTTCTGGTTCTCCACTTAGCCAATATATTAGTGCTAGCTGCATTCCCTATGCCATACTCTCCATCCCTATGACCATCTATCAACTACTAATTTGTATTTCTTTAACCCTTCACCCCATTCTTCCAGCCCCCTAACCCCCATTTCCTCTCCTTCACCAAATTTTTATCTATCTATATTTGAATCAGTTTTTTATTAGTTTGTCCTTTTTGTTCCTTAGATTCCACATATAAGCAAAATCTGGTGGTATTTATCTTTCTCTTCTACCATGTAGCAAGGTAGTGCGGACTCATCTTGTCTTTCCCTGCCTCAGTCCTGCATTCAGCCATTTTCCCTGGGGGGAAACCAAGATATGGTTCCAGACTCTTTAAGCAGCTAGAGCTCAGGAATATACGCATACATGTACATGTCCATATGTGCATACATACTACATATAAACATACACATGTACATCCATTTACACTTAATGTGTATTAGAAATAATGATTTACCAATACCTCAACTTTCAATCCAGCCCCATGAGGTTCTTCATTAATTTTATTCTATATTTGCATTTCCCTTCTATAAGGAGAATCTTCTCTCCCAGTAGCATCAGCACATTTGTTCAATTCTATAATACATCTAAAATACTTTCAGAATTGCTCTATCTGTACTACTACACCACTGCAAAACAGACCTACTAATAAGAAAGTATTCTGGAATTTTTTTAGTCCTCTCTACCCAGCCTCCCCTCTCTCCTCCCCCTGGGCCTGGACTGAGGGCACTTAGTCAAATATTGTGTTCATAAGTTCCTTTTTTTCCTTCCTTCATTGTGGTTATGTTATTTATTTGAAATATAGTAGGGTTCATTTGATTTGTTTCTAATTTTTTTTTTATTATTTAGTAACCCTCTTTTAAATATAAGAAATTAATAGCAAATGTAACATTTAAAGTAACTTAAAAAACATTTTTATAATGGACCTAATGCTGTCATAAAAGTATAACATACAGTAGCAGTTTTGTTTTCTTTGTTTTTCTACTTACTTTTTGAAGTACTTTTATGATGGTAGCTTTAAAATTCTTGTCAGATAATTCCAACATCTGAATTAACTCAGTGTTGGCATCTGTTGATTGTCTTTTCTCATCCAAGATTTGTTTTTCCTGCTTCTTAATATGACATATGTTTTTATTGTATCCTAGACATTTTGAGTGTAATATTGTGAGATTTTAATCTTCTTCAAATATTTTGTTTTAGCAGGCAGTCAGTCTGTTTAGGTGTAGCATGCAGAGCCTGGCCTACTTTTGTGGGCTGTGGTTCTAATGACAACTTAATTTTCAGAGCCCTTGGTATAGAATTCTAGATTGGCAGGCTTTATATCCTAACAAACACTTTAAATTTGTCTCTCCATTATCTTCTGGCTTGAATAGTTTTTGATGAGAAGCATGATGCAATGCTTGATTTCGTGTGTGGGGGTGGCAGGGTATACCCCTATTCTCTGACTGAATAGTTTTTGATGAGAAGCATAATGCAATGCTGTGATTGCCTTCAGTTTACTACCAGTTTCATTTATCTTGTACTTTAGGTTGGTGGCTGAGTTGCCAGAAATTTGTTTATTTTTCAAATGTACCTGTATCACTGACATTTGGGATTTCCTTGTGAGCCTTGCCTCGTAGAGTCTCTCCATGCTCACTTCTATCCTGGTAGATTACTGTTACTCATCCTTGGAGCATGTTAGCTCACAAGTAGGGAACATGGGGTGATTCTCTGTCATTTTATTCTCAGTCTTAGGCAGGCTCATCAATCCTGGCTCTCAGGGTGTGGCTCTCAGTGGTCCTTCCCCTTTTCAAGTGGCAGGGGTCCTCTAGTGGTCTGGGCCTGGGGCGATTTCCTGAACCTCTTGCAGGTTTTCTTTGTTTCCTTCTCTCAGAAGCAGCAGGCCATTTACCTGTGCTCTGGGGACTTCAATTTTGCTGACCATCCTTCAGTGGCTTAATGCTTTTCTTTCTTAAGAGTTAAAGATCTGGTGGGGTTTCATGTCTTTTCCGCAGTGGGGATTGTTCTCCTTTCCCAGGCCTGGATCTGGTGGGATCCTTTTTCTAATTTCCTGTCCTTCCCTCAGTAGTTCTTGTGAATGTCCAGTAAAGTCTATAGAAAATAGCCTTGGAATAGGTGTGACTCCCCCTGAGTCTAAGCGTCCCAGGATTTTTATACTTTCTTGGTAGTTCACTCTTGGCCTACTGTAATTCATCAAAAAGTTTAGCTGAACTCTTCTTACCCAGAGCTATTGTGGTCCCAGTCTTTGTCCTGTGTCAGTCTCCTCTGCCCAGTGTCAGCCAGTTTTCATGACCCTCTCTGTCCTCTAAGGCAGTGGTTCTCAATCTTTTTGGCACTAGGGACCGGCGTTCCTAGGAAAATCTAATGCCCGATGATCTGAGGTGGAGCTGAGGCAATGATGCTAGCGCTAGGGAGCAGCTGCAAATACAAATGAAGCTTCTTTCATCCACTGCTCACCTCCTGCTGTGCACCCGGGTTCCTGACAGACCCCAGACTGGTACCGGTCTTGGCCCGAGGGTTGGGGACCCCTGCTCTAAGGCACCTGTCTTTCCTTAAATTTCAGGCTAGTTGGTTGCCCTGTGACTTAGCTCTGATGGATTCAAGAATAGTTAGTTTCATAGATTACCCAGTCTTTTCTTGTTAGGGTGAGAGTGATATTATATCCAGCTCTCTACATCAAAAGTCTCCCTGACAGATTAAAGCCCCTAAATTATGTCTATTCCTAGTATAGTTTCCTTAATACCTTATAAGAGAATATGCCAGATGTTCTCTATCTTGAATGATACTTATGTTAAATGATTGGGTGAAATACAAGTAGTCTCTTTGGTGTCCTGTTATACCATGATCCGCTAAATTTATGCTAGCTGTTCACGCTTATACACAGTGAGAAACTATTTACAGTGTTTATACTAGTTTTATACTAGTATAAAGGTACAACATAAACTTTAAATTGAGCTAATTGCATTCTTAAATGATCCTCTTGAAGATTATGGGTTTTATAAAAATCTTTAAAAGGAGATGTCAAATTTATATAGAATAGGGTGAAGGATGTGATTCCCCTCATATACCTATTGTCCAGCTTACTGACCCATACTCTATGTGTGTCATCTGTCATATACATTCCTTTCTCCCGTGGATTACTTTGAAGCAAATTTCAGACATAATATTTTTTTGCATATAAATATATGGAGGGATTGTAGATTTTTATTCTGTACCATATTTTTTTTTTAGTTTTAATATGTTGACTTTGGAGGCAGAAAGATAACATTTGCAAATTCCACGCTATTTAAATACATTCAAAGGCATTTGATGTATGTGACAATGTATTTCAGATCTTAATGTTTGTGATTGGTAACTACAGCTACTAAAAAAAGTTCTGGAGGCAAGGCCACTTTCCCCCTGGTATTTGTAGACCTCTGTCTCCCCTTGAAAAGTAGCCTGTTATACCACATTTAATATTTTGGATTTTGAGTGGATATCCTTTAAGAATTGAATTCACACTAAAAAATTTAATTTTCATATTCCATTGAGACTACTATTTATACCTATATACTCAAAGGAAAGTAAGTGACTTTACTGTGCTTTTCTAGTTATATTTTAAACTGTTTGCATGTGTAAGACTTAAGAGTTTTAACTTATTTTTTTAACCTTTTATTTTGAAATAACTTTAGACTTATAGAAAAATAATAAAAATGGGGCAGGGTTCATATATACTTGTCTCACAGCTTCATTATTAACAACTTACATAAGCATAGTACAGTGAGAAACCATGTAATTAACTTTGGCTGTATGTCTTTATTTTAACAGCTGCTGAAATAGTTCAAGAAATTGAAAATATGGAGAAGACTAGGATGCGTTTCGAAGCTAGTAAACTCAACGAAAGTGTATGTTATGGTCTATTTCAGTATCTGAGTGGAAAGAAAGGAAAGAAAAGTTGAATACTCTATTAAAATTAAAGCAAGCCAATATTAAATCTGTTCAGTGGGAAATGTGCTGGAATACATTTCTATTTAATATATTGTGGTTTACTAGCATCTCATTTTTAGCACAAATTTTCACCATATTTTGCAGTCATCTAGCACAAAATGTAATCTAAAATAGTTTATTAATGAGTTGTAGTCCTGTAAAAAAAGCATATGCCTATATACATCAGGTAGACTTGATTGATATTTGTCTTTTCTCTGCTGATAAGCTATTTAATCTCTGTAGCCCTTACCATCTTCATCTGTAAAACTCAGGTGTTGAACTCTCTGATCTCTTAGATCCCCTTTTAGCTCTGACATTCTGCAATTCTATGATTAACAGATCAAGAATTAGGTCATTGTAAGAGTTTACTAGGATTATCTATTGAGCTTATTGAGGGAATCAGAGACCTAAAGTTCTTCACTATTGTCTTCCTCTAGCTTCCTCACTATTGTCTTCCAAAACTTGAGGAAAGGATACCAAATAAGCAAATAGTCATTGTGTCCTGTGACCCTGAAGGAAGTGTTTTGGCCTCTCCCAACTAGACTTTTTTTCCTTAGACCACTGATAATGTGTTTATAAGGAAAAAGCAACCTTAGGGAGAAGGATGTTTATTATCAGATAGTGGAAAAAAATGAGATTTTCATTGACTTTATTATTACCCGTGTGCTAACTATAAGATGGCAACTGTAATGAATCATGTAAGTAGATTTCTGATCTTTTAAGTCTAGGATTTTAAAAAGTGAGACTAGAAACTATTTAACGTAAATCTTGTATTATTGCATTTTCTGTATTGTTAACATTTTGTTATAGACCTGAGGAAGTTAGATTGGAAAAGATAAAAGGCAAACAAGAAGACTTGCCTTATTAATGATCCACTAAATGCCTCCAGTCTTGTAGTTTAAAGTGCTATCTGTTGTATTAAAGAATGTGAAAAATTAAATGTTGAAAATACAAAATTTGATCGTCGTATTAATATTTCATATATTCTAATGGAATCAAGTGTTGCATTTTCTACTGACGAGAAATAAGTAACGAGTAATGATATTCAAGGGAAGTACACAGGAGTTATTAAAGTTTATAGTACTGGTTTCTACTTTTATAATTTTATTAAATTTTTAATTAAGAATTTTTGGATTGTTTTAGGTCATGGTTTTTACGAAGGACCAAACAGAAAAGGAAATAGATGAAATTCACAGTAAATATCGTAAGTTGTGCGATGTTTTCTTTATTTGCAAAGAATTTGGGTTGCAATATTCATCATAAGTAAATTTTTAAAATAAATTTTTTATATTATTGTTTGTTACAAACTTTTCTTGTTATATTACTAAAGAGACTTAAATTTAGTTGTGTTTACTCAGACGGTGACCTTATGTGCCTACTTTTTGATTTGTAACCAACATTTTGCTTTGAGCTTATCACTAAGCACATTGCAAATATTAATTAGTTGCTCTCAAAGCATCTCTAAGAAGAAAATGAGATTAAGGTGGAAACATTTCTTGCTTTGGATCCTGTGGTCAGTCCTCTCAATTACAATATTTCTGTAAAGAATTTTAGCACTTTTATAACTTGCAAATTTATGCCCAAAATAGTTTCATTACCAACTTCTCAACTTGATCACTTCTTTTTCCTTAAATGGCTTTTGTATATATCTTTCCCAGGGCTAGCACATTTCTGTTTTGTCAGTTAGGTGGCTGTTATTTCATTGTTTGGTTTGTTTTTAGTTTAAATTTAACTTTAAACAGTTGATAGTTAATAAATGTTGGTTGAATGAATATCCCATTCATGATGTGTTTTAGTTGTGCTAAGAGAATTTTGTTTTCATTTTTCAGTTCTTAAGCTTCGAAGGGGCAGACTCAGCAGTAATCTATTTGGGAAAGAAGGATGAAACACATAGGGATTAGGTGTAGGTGCAATGGCCTGTACCTTGCTAAAGTAGGAAATGGAGTATTACACGGCCCATAGACTGAACATCAAAAATCACAATTCTGTTGCTAGAAAGATGAGTATGGTGTGATTCCTTTTAATCAACTTTTGGAAAGCCAAAGTGATATTTTTCGAGACGGGAATAAGAAATATCAGATGATCCCTGAATTGGCAAAACTGAGGCCTGTAGCAGTAAGGAATCCAGAAAATTCGTATGGAGAAAAAGTACTTTAAATCACTAAAAGGATGGTATTTAACCATGATGACACACTCAGATAAAAGTGGATTAGATACAGGCAAGAAAGTATACAAATATCTATTGCCCATCATTTAAATATATTTTAAAAAACCCTTAACTTTACTAAATAAGTCATGTTAAATAATTAGCTCTAACATCTCAGTATATACTTAAAAAAAAAAAAACACAAAAAACTTTTCAGGTACTTCCTAAAGCTCAAGCGCATTGTAGTTTAGTCATACGTTTTGATTTAGTGTTGCCTTCAAAGATACTTTTGATATCTCTTCTTTTAAATATTTTTATTAATGTTTTCCATGCATGTAATTTAAAAAATCACATATTTCTACAAAGCTTATTATAAAAAAAAAAATTCTGCCTCCTCTGCCTCTAGCCTGTCTGCATTCCCATTCCGTGGAGGTAACAACTGCCAGGTCTTTTGGCTTTGTTTCAATATTTTGTTAATTGCCTTTCTTTTTATGAAAAGAGTGTCCTTTCTGCTATTTCTTGAAGTGTTTCAGTTTTTCATGTTAACTATTGATTGACATCCTAGTGTGAAAAATGAAGATTTAGCGCTTTTATACATTCCTGACTCCTGTCTTGTCTCCCTCTCATCTGAGTAGTCATAATTTTTTATAAGTTAATATTTAGTTAGATACATGATTTAGAGTTTAAACCAGGCAACATACATATTACGGTTATGAAGAGTAGCAGAATATGCCACCCCCGAAATGTGACACTGTGGCATAAGTATTAATTACTTTCAGCTGAAGGCAATTGAGAAGAAGCAGCTGTAAAAAAAAGCTCTCTGCCTTCCCCTTTGCCTAATAGTAGGACATAAATTTATAAAGGTTGCTCTCCTTCCTTCTATCGGTAGAGATAAATTAGTCTTCCTATCAATGGAGAAGACACTGACTTAAATCTGCATAACAAACCTTACTCTTGTTTTCTCTGGTTTTCCTACTCACCGCCCCATACCTGGCCTCCATGCCACCTTTTTTTTTTTTGGTCTACCTGAAGGGAGTATTTAAGCAAATGTTTAAGCCACCTTTGAGAATTACTCATTTTTCCGTGGATATCTTCCATGTACACATAAGGTATACATGTTAATATACTTATTTTTTTTGTTTTGTTTTTTTTTGTTTTTAATCTGTCTTTTGTTATAGGAGCCCCGACAAAGAGCTAAGAAAGTTGGAGGGAAAATTATTTTTTCCTCTCCCACAGTTATAATTCCTCTCAGAAAAATATTGTTTTTTCTATAATAATAATTTTCTTTTATTTGCTTCATTTCTTGTCTATCTAGCATTGATATATCTCTTAACTTTCCACCAGAAATGTAAATCACTTTCTAATACATTTAAACACATTGATTTTTATCAACTTATTATTTTCTCAGGAACATCTTGCCTGAAGCAGCCCCCAGCCTCTGTTGTTATTGTCCAATTCTGTTCCACTCCGGTTGCTCTTTGAGCCTCCTCCATGGCTGATATCCTGGGATTTCCTTTCACCAATCTTCTGGGTATTAGGCACGCCTCTCTCCTGTCAGTTCACTTATTTCAGCATATAACTCTGCCCTTTCTCTTTCTTTGTTTTGGTAGAATATATTTTTCAGGAGACTCTCTGAAGAAAAGGATATATGGAGGAATTTTTTTTTGAGACCAATACATAACTGGAAATACTAGCTTTGATTATTTGACTGAATGTCCAATTTAGTTTAGAAAGGTTTTTTCGTCTATATTTCAAAGGTAATTTTTCACTGTCTGCTACTTTCCAACATCGTTGTCATCAACTCTCTTGACATTCTAGTTCTATAGCCTTCATAGATAACATTTTTTCCTTTCCTGACCTACCCATGTTCAGTTTATTATGTTCTCTCAATCTCTATCTTCTAAATATCTCTTGATTTCGTGTATTTTTATTATATCTCTATCACTATTCTAGTCACAATTGCTTCCCAGCTAGTCATCCTCTATCTACTGTTGACCTTCTTGATTCATTAATACTCAGACTGTCTTCTAGAATTGGTGAGTCTTTTGATCATACTATTCATGCTTTATTGCTTTCCTGCTATTACCAAAAACTTTCCAGTCGCTTGTCAGTACATAAAATCTATATTTTCTATACCTGGAGTTAACCTATTTCTAGCCTCATCTCTTTCCCTTACTCTTCATGTTCTGACCTCTCTGATTATCTTTTGCTTCCTTTATCAAGTTTGCTGCTGTAGGGCCTTTGTTTGCCCTCTTTTCTCTTTGTCTGGAATTGTCGTCTCTATTTACTCTGTGGCCCTGTCTACTTTCCCAATTCTTAATCAGTTTCATTTCAGTTTCCATAGGAAATTCTCTATGATCTCCCAGACAAGTTAAGGTTTCCCTTTTATATGTACTTGTGTTACCATTGGGGCAGTCTTAAATCCAGCATTGGGGTGTCCTTGGTTCTTTTTGCCGTCGCAGTAAAGAATTACAGATCAGCGAGATTTAGAAAAAGTAAGACTTATTAAAGTACGTTTCAAGAGAGAAACAGATCATGCCAGAAAGGGCTGTAACCACGCAGAAGTAAAAGGTATGGAGGGAAGAGGCGGGTTACAGGGAAGAGAGCTATAACCCTGTGGAAATGGAGAGATTTGTATTATATTAGGTTCATGATGGGTAGTTACTGAGGTGAAGCTAATTGAAGTCCTTTTGATTGACATTTGGGTGTTATATAACTTTCTGCCTACTGCACATGCGGTTACCCAGAATTCTTTCTGTTATTATTAGATTTATAAACTTCCCAGCATAGGCATGATATTCTAATAAAGGTATATAATGAGGCTATGGTGAAAATGTAAGAATTGTCCTCACTGTACAAGCATTTGTGGCTGAATAAAACCAGCTATTTTATGGCCTTTTTTAGTCTTTTGTTCCTCAGGATGCAGGGATGATTTATAACTATAAAATGGGTGTTTTGGGGAGATCTTTGGGTGGTATCTGGGCTTGGCCATTGTTCCTTTGTTCTCCTATTGCTCGTATCTAACTACCTAACACATCATCTTGGGCTTTTTCATAGCGGCGTTCCATTCGTTCATTCAGTACAAATTTTTTTGAGTACTAAACTAATATGTACCAATCACTTTCTAGATGTTGGGAATACAAGAATGAACAGGACAGACTATAAAGCCCAGTCTCTTGGAGTTTATATTCTACTAGTATTTTAGAAAGTGCTAAATGGTAAAGAAAATAAAACAAGGAAGGGTATAAGAAAGTTTAACTTTTTGATAGGATGGCCACAGTAGTTATTAATTGTGCACTAATTTCTAATTATTTCTAATTGATTTCTATTTATGTGTTTTAGTTTGCTAGGGCTTCTATAACAAAGTACCACAAACTGGGAGGCTTAAACAACAGAAATTTATTGTCTCACAATTCTGGAGGCTGGAAGTTAAAAAATTCAAGCTGTTAGCAGAATTGGTTTATACTTGTTCCAGGCCTCTCTCCTTGGCTTCTCTCTTTGACTTTTCACATTATCTTCCCTCTATAGATGTATGCGTCCCTTTTATTAATGCACTAGTCATATTAGATTAGGGCTCACACTAACAACTTCGTTTTAACTTTTATTTCATCTCTATAAAATATTGTCTCCAAATAAGATCACATTCTGAGATATGGGGGGTTAGTACTTCAACATATGAAATTTGGGAGACCATTCAACCCATAAGAGTATTTAAAGATATCTTCTTCCTTTACCAAACAGAGCTATACAATGAAGGAAATGTTTTTCTCATGCTCACTGTTTTATCTCTAGGGTCTTGACCATAGTTAGGTCTCAGTACATTTTTGACCAAGTAAATGAGCAGATGGAAGACGAGAGGGTCACCATAGTTTTTATCAGTGTCTATCAAGCCTATAAAAAATAGGCTAAGAGGAAGCAAATGTTTTTGTACATCTCTCAGTATTCTGTTTTACTTTACTTTTGAGAAGAATCTTATGAGCATAGTTCTATCTCCAGGCTAAGGTATCAGCCATGCTTCAGGCTATCTCTTCTGACTTGTGAAGACTTTTGTTCTACTCATTTACGTTTTGTCACTTTTTAAAAGGAAAGACAGGAAGACAGAAAGTCACATTGTTGAATGTATATTCTGTACCAGGAGTTCCATAGATGTTATTTTTGTAATCCTCTCAACAACATTATGAAGCAAGTATTATCCTATTTCATAGAGAAAGAAACCGAGACTCAGAAACGTTAGATAAATTGCCCATATAGCTAGTAAAAAGCAGAGCTAGAAATTAAACCTAAGTTTACCAGATGCTTAATTCTAAGCTCTTTGCACTGTACCATGCTTTTAATCTGAGTGAACAACTTGTATGTTGGGAACCTCTTTTTTGAGGGATAATAAATAGTACTTTAAAAAAGGTTAATTTTATGAATGGGCTACTTTAGTAGTTTTGTGATGATATATCTTTTTTTTTTTAAAAAGTAGTCTTTTGGATGGACTTATATTCATGAGTTCCTCTTTAAGTGAAGGAAAGAAACAGTGAAGGAAAAAAATCACTTTAAACTTTCTGTAGAAAGTGTATTTGATATAGATGTTGACTCAAATGAATTTGTTGAGTTACCTGTGGAGTTCAGGTATCAGATGCTTTTGATAAATCTTCTTAATGAAGACTGTGAATTGCCCAGCAAGAGGTGAAATCTTAGCCTGATGGAAAGTTACTCCGCTGTATTACTGACATGATAGATATATTTCTCAATAAGACTGATTTAAAAAAAAAATTGTGAGGAGCGGCATTCTTTTGTTTTGCAGATCTCTTTAATGTCTTGTTTAATAAGACATCTTGATTCTCATATCAGCTTCTGCTTTTAAATTTTTGCCATGTGTTGTTTTGCTTAAAGTATTGAAAAATACCTAGCCTGTGAGATAGATAATTGAAAAGTGTTTCAATAGATCTTTTAGATACTTGTGCATATTCTTTGAAAGTACACTGTAATATATCTTATTTTAGAAAGGTTAGTTACAATGGAACTTGAGATCATATTAATAAAGTTTTTGTACTTTATTACATTAAAATTCACTGGTCTGTCATGTACTTTGAATGAACCTTAACATTATTTGTTGGTTATTTGGAAAATATTGATTCATTGAGTTCCAAGTGTTTGCATATTTCATTTATATATTATAATACTAAAAAATAGCATTCCTTAATATCACCAGTGATCTCATCAGAAAAGTTAAGTATTTGGAAGCTGTCAAGTTTGTTCACAGTGGTGAATGAAAAAGTATCAGTGTCATCACTGTAGAGGGGGTTGAGTCTGTACCATTCCTGGGAGAGTCTGGTTTTGGTCTTATGTACCCTGTGTGTTCATGGGTAGACCCACAGATTCTCTGGCTGTAAAGCTGGCTAAAAAAGAGTAGTTAAAGTAGTCAGAGAGTGAAGGGTTTACCTTGGTACTAGAAAATTTATGATATTTTACTTTAGAGTGGTAGAAAGGATGGTATGATTCAAAGATTAAAAATCTTGAAGAATATGAGTTGGTTGAATGTGAGCTTATTCATCAGCTCCCACAACTATCTGAGCCACTTAAAACTTTTAAGAGGTAAATTCAGGGCATCTAACCAATAGAACTGAGATTTTAAAATCTAAAGTACTCCTTGCTAAATGGCAGAACTCCTAAAATGAGGTAAAGAGATGAGTGGGAAGAGGTTTATTAGTCAAAATCTCTTGGCATTGTTCTTTTTTCCTTTTTTTTAGTAAAGTATATTTGACATTCAATGTTATATTAGTTTCAGATGTATAGTCCAGTGATTTGACATTTATAATTCTTATGTAATTGTTCTTTATTTTGAACAGAGGTTATTGGACTTCTTGGGCCAAAGTCAGAGCAGTGGCCGCCATTTACTTTTTCGTTTCTAGCCCAGGTGTAGGAATAATTAGATTTAATAAAGAAAATCTCTTAAAACTGGGATTTTATTACTTCAGAAGATATAGTCATTAAACCTCCTTAACTATTAATGAGATTACTTTAGCAAGTTTCTTGTGTAATTCTTAAATCCACACTCCATAGGTACACAATGGAGTGGCTTCACTAGGAAAGCGACCTAGACCAGGTCTAACTAAATTACGGAGATTCCATAGTGCTATGTTACCCTTACCCAATAGAAACTGTGTTAGCTCATTGATTCTGGGGAGCTTAAGAAGTACAAAGTACTTATTCTAAAATTCATGGAGTTAAATCAAACTTGAAAGAAATCACCTAGCTTGTATCTTAGACAGGATCTCAACTGTTTCTAAAGAACTGACTTTTTCCAGTAATCTTTATGGCCAGCTTATATTTCTTCTGCTGAAATTTTAACTAGTCTATTATTTAAAATTTACCAGACATTTTTTTTATAACCCAACATATTAGTTTCACTGAGTTTTCATACACATACCACACACATGAATATTTTGAAATTTGCGGAAGTCTCCCTAATGTCCAGAGAACTGTCACATTTCTTGATCAGGAATATTGAAATGAATGTGCAAATGGAGGCAAAATTGGCTTCTTCCACAGTGGGGGAGCGAAGTTAATTGAAGTTCACCAACCAGGATTTAGCTTATCTAAACAAGAAATAGTTTCTATTGCCATCAGTTAGAGCAGTAGCATAGCTCAAAGGCAGTGGAATGGCTGGGATCCTGAAAAAGTCACCCTAGAAAATGCATAGTTTTCACTTGAAGCACTATTTGAAAACAGTCTCAAAACTTTGTTTTAACCATGTGCAGTATAATTTCTTTCTCAAATATATTTTTCTACAGGGTTTGTAACATCATTTTGAATCATGGCTTCAGTAAAGTGCAACCTCAGCTATTTGAACTGTATGGTTCAGAGTCACACATAGATGTCCTCAAGTCATGCTCTAACAATGACTAGCTACTCTTTACGGAGTAAATTAATATACATTACTAATGGTGACCTAGAGGTCAGGCACAAATTATTTTCAGAGGTGTGAAAGTAGTAGTAAATTCAGATTGATGTGATTATAGCATCCTCAGATGAGGTAGATTGGTGGTAGAGGTAAGATCTTCAATTATTAAAGGGTTTCTGATAGGAAACAGGCGAGAAATATGAAGGAAAAAGGGGGATTGAAACAGATATCCTTTGTTTTTATAACCCAACTTTCCTAGAGGCATCTGCTTTTATATATTTAATTAATATTCTTCATCTTAGTACTCTTTTGTATCTTTTGGATGTATTTAAGAAAGCAATATTTTTGATGCTCTATCAAAAGCCTTTCTAGAGTATGGGTTTTGGGAAGAATCCTGCAGTAGCAAATTAAGAATGTCATGTTTCCATGTTTGTATCTGAAGAAGGGAGATGATAAAAAGGAAAGGCTTCCACAATCTTCCAGCCCCTTGTATTCTTGTACTTACCAGTTTTTAAACTTATTGCAAGTGATTCCCAAGGGTGCTATTCCTGAGCAAGCTTGCATACTGTTTGTCCATTGTACATATATAACTTCTGTAGCCCTTGCTTTACTGAGAAGATCTTCTGAATTTCAGGTAAAAAACATCACAATGAATTTCAGCTTCTAGTGGATCAGGCCAAAAAAGGATACAAGAAAACTGTTGGAATGTCAAAAAAAAAAGTAACAAAAAAAGATGAATCTACAGAAAAACTATTATCCGTATGCGTGGGTAAGAGACTTTAATTAAAAACAAACAATATTGAATTTCTCTTTTTTTAATATATAAAGAAAATTAAACAAAGGCATTTACTTTGGACTTATTAGGTATTTGAAATGGGAAAAAGGATTGGGAGAATGTCCTGCAGACAGTTTATAAAACTTGCCTTCCTTTCAGTTAATGATAAATCAGAAGTTTCTTAGTTGTTTAAGCTCGAAGTTGTTTTCTAGGTGTAGGATTTATTGTTGTAGATCTTTAGCTATCCTACAAAGAGAATAAATTGTTTTTCTTATAGGTATTTATTTTGGATGGAATATTCTGCTATAAAAATCTAAAGCTAATATACTTGGTATGCCAATACATAGCACATTCCTTAATTTTGACCCATTTTAAAAGTTAAGATTATATTTCTATTGCCAGGGCTTTGGGCCAGTAACAAAACAGAATCATAGTGGAGGAAAGCGCTCAAGGAAATCCTGTATTATTTCTTTTCTTAACTATGGTAAAATATACCATATTATTTTAACTTTTCGTAAGTGTACAGTTCAGTGGCATTAAATACATTCACAAGGTTGTTTAATGTTGTGTAACCATCACCACCCAAAACTTTTTCATCATTTCTAGTGAAAACTCTGTATCAATTAAATAACCCTCTTTTCCTCTCACCCGCAGCCCCAAGTAATCTCTATTCTCCTTTCTGTAGCTGTCTGTGAATATGCTTATTCTCATATAGGTGGAATCATATATTTGTCCTCTGTGTTCACTTATTTCATTAAGCATGTTATTTTCAAGGTCCTCAATTTGTAGTGCGTATCAAAATTTATTGCTATTTATGGCCAAATAATATTCCATTGTATGTATATACCGCATTTTGTTTATCCATTCGTTCATCTGTAATGGATTATTTTCACCTTTGGGCTATTGTGAATAGTGCTTCTGTAAACATTGGTTTTCAAATATCCGTTCAAGTCTTTGTTTTCTGTTCTTTTGTATATATACCTAGGAGTGGAATTTCTGGCTCATTAGGTAATTCTGTTTACCTTTTGAAAAACCACCAAGCTATTTTCTACAGTGGCTGTACCATTTTACAGTCCCACCAGCAATGTTTGAGAATTCCATATTCTCTATATCCTTGCTTTTTTTGTATTTTTAACGCTTGTTTTTTTACTTTAGCCATTGTGGTAGGTATAAACTGGTATCTCATTGGTTTTGATGTGCATTTTCCGAGCGCCTAGTAATGTTGAGTACTTTTTCATATGTTTACTAGTCTTTTGTCTTCTTTGAAAAATTGTCTGTTAAAGTCCTTTATCCATTTTTTCAGTTGGGTTGTTTGAGTTTTTTGTTCTTTAATTTTAGGAGTTCTTTATATGTTCTGGATAGTAATGTCATCTCTCTCTCTCTCTCTCTCTCTCTCTCTCTACTCTCTCTCTCTCTCTCTATATATATATATATATGACTTGCAAATATTTGTAAACATTTCTGGGTAGTTTTTTTTGCTTTCTTGATAGTGTCTTGTGATGCACATAGGTGCTTAATTTTGGCGAAATCCAATTTATCAATTTTTTCTTTTATCGACTGTGCTTTTGGTATTAGATAAATGAAGTTGTCAAATCAGTATCATGAAGTTTTTTCTTTGCTTTTTTCTAAGTGTTTTATAGTTTTAGCTCTTACATTTAGGTCTCTAGTCCATTTCAGGTTATTTTATATATATGATGCAAGGTAAGAGTCCAGCTTCATTTTTTGTATGTAGATAATTCAGTCTTCTGAATTATCTTTTTAACTATTTGTTTAAAAGATTGTGCTTTCTCCCACTGAATTCTCTTGACATCCCTGTAGAAAATCAATTAATTGTATATATGAGGGTTTATTTCTGTACTCTTCTGTTCTATTCTGATGGTCTATATGTCTGTCCTTATGCCAGTACTGTTTTAATTGTAGCTTTGTAATAAATTTTGAAGTCAGGAAGTGGGAGTTCTTCAACTTTATTCTTTCTTTTCAGCATTGTTTTGGCTATTAAGCTCCCTTAAGGTACCACGTGAATATATTTTTAAAATTTTTATTTTTCCATTAGAGCTGACATTCAGTATTAATTTATATTTGTTTCAGGTGATTTCATGTGAATTTGAGGATGGATTTTTCTTTTTCCGCAAAAAGTGCTTTTAGGGTTGCTTTGAATCTATAGATTGTTTTCATTAGATTTTATGTCTTAACAATATTAAGTCTTCCAATCATGAACATAGGATGTCTTTCATATATGTGTGTCTTCTTTAATTTCTTTCAACAAGTTTTGCATTTTTCAGCATACAAGTCTTTTATCACCTTCGTTAGATTTATTCCTAAGTATTTTATTCTTTTAGGTGCTATTGTATTCTTTTTGTTATAAATTCTCCTGGTATCATTTAGGAGGCTTCTATTTGAGTATATATACCTCATGGTCTTTGTGAACAACTTGGATTTGTTCATACAGTTATTAAAGGATATTGTTAGAAAATTTAGCTGCTGAGAAAATCTGGCTTAATAGCTCAGATTAGGAGAACATTTTTGTTCATTGGTCGAATCTCACTTGAAAATGATCGCTTGCTTGTACTCAGGGGTTATGTATTATGTGTGTATATGCACATAAATATTGTTCTCTCTGGGGTTCACTGATGAATGCTGCTGATAAATTGCTGTACATGAATGTACATGTATGGGAGAGGTGGACAGTGTGAGAAAGAGGAAGACAAACAGACTGGCACAGACTGGCTGAAAAGCTGGGCTTTGTATGGCATCATACAAATATATGTACTGTGTAATTTTTGCTCTTTAGAATAAACTTGCTCAGTATAGGTGAACAAGATGTGTGTTCTCTCAAGTAAAACCTTCATCTGTTGTGTTGCATGTCTTTTTCTGTAAATTTTCTCTTTATAATAAAACTTTGACAATTCTTTTTAGTGTCCTTTGTTAAAGGTCACTTGCCTCTATAAACACACTGGATGATGTGTGAAAGCTCTGCTTCTTTATGAGGAAACTCATGAAAGGGAGCTCTATACTATTAGCACTCATGGCTTGCATGTTAAGTATAGTATTTATTCCGTTTCCAAATCTAAAAGACAGCACAATTGAAATCCTAGCCGAGTCCTTAAAACAGATCATGAGGAGAGTCTGGGGCACTGAAGAATCTTTCATGGATGATATTATTTTCAGCACTCATATCTGCAGATATTTGGTCATCCCTGCATGTCTCATTCTTTGTGTCTGCATCTCTCCAGCTTTCCTGGGCCTTTATCTCTCTATCTGCAATAAGAGACCTCACATTGAGGCTACAGTATGACAAGGGACACATAGAAATGTGACTGTTTATTGGATCAAGCAGAAATGTTGGTTATGTCTGATTGGCTTTCCTTTTCCATTGTGAGTGTTAGATTCTGTGTAACAGATTTAGAAAAATGTCTAGGTAGATTCTCTGCTGTAGTAGTGAGTGACAAATATTGTGGTTCTTTTATTAATGGAATCTTTAATCCTTTTTTGTTATGCTTATATTTATCAGTGTTCTCTGATCTGTGAATATGCAGAATTCTTTAGTAATACTGTAAATAAAATCCTCATTAGAATTACAAGGTTCTCCCCGCTCCTGGTTTTAAAGGAAATTTTGTTTTTAAATTAATTAATCTGGATATACAATATAATTAGTTGATGTCATTGTAGTATTGATTCTGATTCTCTGTCAGCAGAGTTTTGGAATCAATATTACATAAACTTCCATTTTACTAAGTACAAATAGTAATATTAAGTGTTGTTGAAATAGACAGAGGTTGTATATTTTAAGGTACTCTTAAATGTTTCTTTTTTTTTTTTCTGTTCCTCATTTTTTTTCCCCCTTTTAGGACAGGAAGATAATAAAATGAAATTCTCAGATATGTCCTTGGTAAGAAACTACTTCCCTCAGTCAAAGGTGGGCTCTCCGAGGAAACTGGAGGCTGATAAACCCGATGACTCTTCTAGTTGTACTGATATTCAAGAAACTCTTTCTTCACCAGAATCAGATTCGTGCAATAGGTAAGAAACTCATAGTAGTGGAGTGTTTTAAATTTCTATTTCCTGTGCACACCTAGGTATATAGGCACAAATAAATAGAAAATAACTTTGAGGCATGGTTCAGTTCCTTAGTTATCTTCCATTTCAGTCTCCTTTTGCTGCTTTGTAACTTTCACAGTGATAACAAGGCACGAAGTGGGAGAGTATGTGCAGCAATCACAACATGGCTTTGTTTCTACTCTGTAGCCTTTAGGTAGATATTTTTCCTGGAGTTGGAAAAAAGAGTATGATAGGCAATGAAATTTTCATCAAAGCAATGAGTGAAGGAGGTAAAGACAACTGTACTAGAAAATAGTAGTGACCAGAAAGACAGTGCATAGGAGGCTAAAACAAAAAAGAGAAATTTAATTGAGCAAGTAGAATCAATGGGGAAATTTTAAAAAGGAGAGGTTTGGAGGTGAATCATTTTCCAAATGATTTTTTAAAAAGATGATGTATTTTTAAAGGAGGACATAGTTTTAAATCATTATTATGTATACTATTTTTTTTCTGGCAATTCACTGTGTATCACAAATACTTCCCATGTTTCTACCTCGTTTTATAACTGGTCTCTGTGTGTGTTTGTGTGTGTGTGTGCAGTGTTTTCTTGTGTTTCTGTTTGATAATTGACCAAACTCTTTTAATTTCTGTTGGATATCTATATTCTTCCCATTGTTCTACTTATATACCTAAAGCTATAGTAAAGCTCTCCCCATGTAATCTTTGCTACTTGTTCAATATTTTAAAATTGTTAAATTACCTAGAATGATAGATTGTGTCTAATCTGAATCATTAATTAAGAAGAAGGAATATACTCAAAGACCCTCTGCTTTTCTAGGGCTCTAGTTTCAAAGTACTTAGAATCAAGTATTAGGAAAGTCTGAGCAAGTCACTCCTAATGTTTTCAGGGTCAAAACATTGTATCTCATGTTGGGTAAGACAAAAGCACATGGTAGCCTGAGTTCTCTCCAAGAGTGTGGTACTGCTGCACAGTTACTCTAGATAAAGCCATACTTGCAAGTGCAGTGGGTAGTATTTATTTTTAAACACAAGTCTCATAGGAATACAACATAAAAATGGAGGAACACCAGAGTCCAGGGGAGTAAGAGTTACTTTTTAAACATAGTCACAGGATTCCCGAATGTTTCAGAATGCTGGGGTAAAATGGGACATTTTTATGAAGTTGGAGTGGGAATGGAAGAAAGTGAAAGGGGAAACACATGGCAGCCAGTATGTTTCTCTGATGACGATAAGTATGTCAGGGGTCTTGGCCTCAGACACTTATTGGCATCACTCAACTGAGAGGATTATAAAACCATCAAGTTAAAAAAAAGTAAGCTCTTAGATTTTATTTCACATTTTAATTAGTTTTCCATGTGTGTGTGTTTGTACGCAAACACACATATCCACCCATGACCAGTAGAACTACCTCTTAATTGCCATTTTTTAACAGCTTTCTTGATATATAATTTACATTCCATACAATTCAGTCATTTAGTGTACAATTCAATGGTTTTTAATGTGTTCACAGAATTGTACAAGCATCACCGCAATTTTAGAACATTTTTCTTCACCCCAAAAAGAAACATCATACTTATTAGCAGTCACTCCTCATTTTGCCCCTGGCAACCACTACTCTACTTTCTGTCTCTACATTTGCCTATTCTAGACATTTCGTATAAGTGGAATTTTATAATATGTGGTCTTTCGTAACTGGCTTTTTTTTCTTAGCATAATGTTTTCAAGGTTCATCCCTGTTGTGTCATGTTTCAGTAATATATTCCTTTTTATTGTGGAATCATATTCCATTGTATGGATATATGTTTTATTTATTCATTTACTAGTTGATGGGCATTTGGGATGTTTCTAACTGCAATTTTAACAAGGGGAAAAGTTACCGAGTTTGTTTGTATACTTGGGAAGCTTAGCTTTAGAGACTACATACAAGGATTTGCCTGGCTGGCCTTGAGAAAGTGGACAGTGTCTGCTACTCATATCTCAAGTATGAATAAGTATGAGACACATTGTAAATATTAAATGTTATTAATCTTTAAAATTTTTATTTTATCTGGGTTCTTTTTTATACCTATCTTTTCATTTTCCTGTCATTTTGTCAGTTTTTTTTTAAATTTATTTATTTAAATTAGTTTCAAGTATACACTACATTGGTTAGACAGCTATATAGTTCATAAAACGATCTCCCCAATTTCTTCCTTCCTCCCCTAGCCCTCCCCCTAGCCATCAAATTAATGCTAACTGCATTCCCTCTGCCATGCTCCCTATCCCCATGACCAACTATCAACTCCTATTTCGTACTTCTTTAACCCATCACCCCATTCTCCCAGCCTCCCAACCTCCTTTCCCTCTGTCTGTCACCAAATTGTCCACTGTATTTGTAAATCTGTTTTTGATTAGTTCTTTTTGTTCTTTAGATTCTGCATGTAAGTTAAATCATATGATATATATCTTTCTCTGTCTGACTTATTTCATTCAGCATAGTAACCTTGTTGTTGCAAATGGTAGGATTTCATTTTTTTTTTAATAGCTGAGTAATATTCCATTGTATATATGAACCATAATTTCTTTATCCAATCATCTGTTGATGGGCATTTAGGTTGCTTCCATATCATGGCTATTGTAGGTCAGTCTAAGATTTTTAAGTTTAAAAGGCAGAGTCTCTTCCTTATAGAAGACCTAGAAACTAGGCTAAAGGGAGAGTGGGAATGAAGTGAGCCTTAACTAGTATTCGATTTGATACCAGGACAGACCATTTGGCAACTGACTTAAGAGTATACTATCAAGGAGCAAGTATATAGCGGAAAGCAGCTATGGTGTAGTAGGAAAAGTAGTAGACTTATAGTTGAAGGGCTTTGGGTCAGGATCCGCTGGGTGATTTGGGATTCAGTCTTTTGAAGTCTGTTTCCATATCTATAAAAATATCTCATATTTCAGATCTTTTGGGAAGATGAAATGAGGTAATAGATGTGAGAGTCTGGTGAATATATGTTTGTTAGTCTATTTTTATAAAAACCAAATCAAATTTTCTTCAATAATGCTGCAGAACTTGTGACTCTATGGCTAGACGTTTCAGAAATTTTTGCAGCCCTTAATTACTTCATTCTAATTCTCAATCTAATATCATAGAATCAATCCCACAAGTTATCTTTTTTTTCCTACTTCTGTTCTGAACTTTGCTAGAGAAAGTCGTGAGTCTGGGCTGATCAATTCTGTCCAAAATCCATTTAATTTTGGCCTCAGCTGGGTATTTACTACCGAGGTGCAGTTTCTAATTTACTCCCTGTTACGTCTCCCATGGCACTATTCCAAACCCGTTGCCTGTGTTTGTTCCCTCACTTTCAGTGGACACTTTGTGTCCCAGTTCCCTGAGGCCAGCTAATCCAACCTGTTTCCAGATCTTTCTTTCCATCTTACAGTTTCTTGTAATTTCTGACCTCTTCTTTCCTGTTAATTGAAGAGAAGACATATTTCTTAAGACATTTCTAAAGACTCTTCTTTCCTGTCAATAATTAAAGACATTTTTTTAAAATAAACGAATTCTTCCACCTCCTCTAAAACATTGCTTCATCAGTCTTAATCTTGCCTTAAATTTGCTCTTGTTTGGCTCCTTTTTTTCAGCCCTTTCTCTGGTCTCTGTTTTCTCTTATTCTGAGTAAGCAGGAAGTAATTTCAGCTTCCTTTGTGAATTTCTATAGCAGCGTATCTGAATTCAATAGCAGTTTATCTTAATTAAATCCTATCTTGTATTATAACTATTTAACTATCTTTTTTATTCCTGTTATGATTCATCAAATCTTTAAGAATTGAGTTTATTACTCATTTAAAAAAAAAATCTGCCAAGAGTTTACTATAAGACCTTTATTAGATGAATGACTTTTTGATTCAATATTACATTTTATGTTTTACATTTTATTGCCTGAAATTGTGATGTGTCTTATAATCAATGTTGTCTTACAGTTCCTACCAGCCACGTCATAGTCATGATGTACTTGTCAGTGCCTGGGCATCAGGGTTCTCCAGACTTTCATCATTTTAGTTGAGTTACATGAATTGTTAACATTACATTAGTTTGTCTTTTAAAATATCTTCGACAAATTATTATGTATGAAAAAAGTCACAGGAAGTGCAGAGGACTTAAGTTTGATGTTAGCAAGGGTAGTATTTATCATTGGATGGATGGCTGCAATTTCAATTTTCTTGCAAAACAGTCAAGTGACTTATAAGAAGGAAAGATATCCACAAGTATCTGAAGACACGCTACATTTTGTTAATGAACATTTATTACATGATCAACTGAAGGCAGGACAAGTGGCCAGATCCCTTGGAATAGATGGAAGAAATTTCAAACTAATAGCAACATGGCTGATTCACTTGTTGCAAAGGACTGTTGTTAGGGTGTGACACATCAGTTTGTCAGAAACGTCTTAATGTCTTTGAACCAAAGCTGATTATCTTCTAGTCACATGCATCATGATTGAAG
Source organism: Rousettus aegyptiacus (assembly GCF_014176215.1). Taxonomy (NCBI): domain Eukaryota; kingdom Metazoa; phylum Chordata; class Mammalia; order Chiroptera; family Pteropodidae; genus Rousettus; species Rousettus aegyptiacus. The sequence goes on along the minus strand of NW_023416307.1, from coordinate 119,236,544 downwards.
AAAGAAACAAAATTATGAGTTCAGTTTGCAAAATGGGTTTCAATGCCTTAGATGAAATTTCTGGAGACAGTAGCCAAGTACTTTTGATAAATGCTGTATCTCCAGTGCTCTGTGTGGTAAAGATGATAACTGTGTGAGGGAACTCTCAGACGTTGTAGATATTGAGTCAAAACATGATGCAGAGTTGGGCTCCGAATATGAAGACATTTTAGGAATACTTGAACCAGTTTATTTCAGTTTTTTTTTTTTTAATATATATATATGCATAATGATGGTGTAAGAGAAAAACTGATGTCTATATACATTTAAAAGAACTTTCTGGATATATAAAAATTAAAAATTCTGAGAAAAAGAAGTAGTATTATATCATAGTTAAACTGACCTCAATTTTTTCTCCCTTAGTGACATAAAATAATGGTTTATTTTGCCATCGTTATTGTTCTAGATTTTTGAAATGCAGTATTTGAATATGAATAAGGTCCTGACTCACTTCCATCATACTTTCATCCCCTAATTAAAAACTCATAAAGTAGGTGATAATACTGGTTGGTAGTAACCATGCAGGAGGCTGTCTCAAAGTTCAGCAATCCATTGGTTATTGCCGGTGTTATATAGTGACTCTGAAACCTAAAAAGTCAAAAGAGATTGCCATTCGATTACTGTACTTAACACCATAGACTCAGAAAGAGAATTCAGAGTGAAAAGGGACTCATTGTAGCCAAATGCTTTTAGTAGAATCAGCATAGCAGAGATAAGTGGTTTTTATCTGGTCCAACATTAGGCATCCGAAGGAAGGGAGATAGGGCACACTACACTTAGTGACTGTTGAGATCTTTTCCAACTCTAAAATTCTATAATCCTGTTATTTTTGACGCCGTAATAGTTGGTAAATTATCTGTGTTCTTTTACACTTGTCCATTGCAGATCATGAATCAGCCTTCTAAAATTACATTTATTTCTTGTATAGTGAAGTACATTTCTATCTTTATCCCTTTTATTACTTATAAAAATTTTCTTACTTTTTCCTTTTGATAGTAGTTTTTTGATTTCATTGTAAAGCCCTACATTTTCAAAAATCTTTTAAGTTTAGATGTTATGAATGGTTATTATGAAAATTAGAAAATTTAAGTAAACAAAAAAATAAAATTTCATAATTTCATCAGCCAGAAATAACTTCATGTTAATACTTTCTATATGTATATTCTTATAAAGATAGACGTATGGATGGATAGATAAATGAACATTTTTTAAACAAAAGAGTTTAACTATTCAATCATTTTTTATGCCTTTTTTCCTATTAAAAGTCATGCTGTTTTAGATCTAATGTGAGTACAGATATATTGTGAATTGTTTTTTTAATTCACGCAGACATCCTGTAGTATTCAAACTTACATAATATGGCAGACTGACAACTAAGAATAACCCTTATTTTAAGATCCAATATTTTATATCCAATTTAAGTAATTTTCGGGATAAAATTGTTTTGTTGCTAACGTGCTTCTTAACTCTTAAGTACTTTTAGAATATGAATTATTAATTATGTATTGCTTCTCACTTGCTAACCTGAAGACATGATAAACTGATAAGAATTTTGTATTTTTATACTGTGATTTCTTACTAGGTGATTTCCAGGAGTTCAAGAGACTTGTCCAAATTTCTGTAAATTAACTTATTGTTCCTTTTAATCAAGAAGAGAGAGCTTTTGTTCCCTTACTTTTGGCAAGCAGAAAAACTGCATTTTTATTGCGTGCTAAGTTATAAGAAAAGATACTTTTGATTATGACCCTAGAGAGGAAGCTTTATCTTCATGCAGCAATTAATAGTAGTGCTTTTCTTTAGGAGAACCTTTAAATCATTATTTATAAAAATATATTTGTGCACTTTAGTTTTCTAGGCAAAAGAAGTTAAAAAGAGACAATGTTTTTTGGGACAACTGGAGAAATTTTTTTATTTTGTAAAGATTATATTTATAAAACAGGAATACAAGGTACATATTCTTGTCAACTGGAGAACTTTGAATAAGGTCTATAAATTAGATAATATATCAATATTCAATTTTCTGATTTTGGTAATTTTATCATGGTCATATAAGTGAACAATGTACTTATTCTTAAGGAATGCACACTAAAGTGTTAAAGGAGAATGATGGCTACAACTTACTCTCAGTGGTTAAAAAAATAATGTGTGTGAGTATACACAGAGAGAGAGTGTTAAATGTGGCAATTTGGTAACAGTTGGAAACCCTGGGGGAATGTTATGAGTCATTTTTTATAGGTTTTACAATAAAATCAAAAAAGTTTTGAAAAGAATCATTGTCCTTAATCAAGGGAGTTTGTTTATACTAAGAGATTTTTCTGAAGGAAAGATTTATACTTATGGTTTATTGAGGAGGTAAGTATAGTTTTCATTTATTTCAGTCAGTCTGTTCAGGACCAACCCAACATGGTTATTTCAGTTTTGGTGTGTTGGAAAGCATGGGCTCATGAAGTGGGGACTGTGATTTCAATACTCACAAAGACCAGCTAATTTTACTGCTTGGTTGACGTGAACCTTCTTGCAAATGCCAAGTGTTGGTTATAAAAGAACTCAAATCAGATAAAGTGTGAATGAATACATTTTAACTTTTGACAGTTCCTGGTTCATAAATAATAACCTCTTCTCTGATGCTGTTAGTAGCCCCAACTTTGTATGGAAGTCCAGCACAGACACGGGTACAGAACATCAGGCACTTTGACAGAAAGGCTGATTAACCATTGGCCATGCATTTGATATATTTTGGTACAACTTTCAGTCATTTTTGGAAGTGCTCTCTGTCCAGAATTTTTAAGAGCAAGAGAGCAAAAACAAAAACAAGACACAATGACATGTGAAGAAATATCAATTACCATTTGTTGGAAAATTTAAGTAAATTTTAGCCTTTTCTAAGTTCTGAGTAAATTGGAGAATGATGGGGAAATCTTAAGACAAAAAGTGCTGCTGGGACATTCATCTAGGGAATACTGAGTACTGGCACCACCAGCCTGTTGGTAGGACCAAGCTGAATTTATAGCTTATTGAAGGGAGGAGGAAGCCCTGCCTTAATCATCAGAGTAGCCTCTTATAGCCAGAAGGGCAAAGTTCAGATGTGTGCTGAGATTTTGGAGTTTGGTTTCAGGCAAGTCTTTCAATGCAGATCTTGGTTAGGATTGAGTAAACCTAATAGATCAGAATTGGTGGATACAGCAAGAAGTCAATTTAGAGATGAGTGCTAGGAGTATGTCCTTTTGTGCTTTCTGTTGAAAAGTCGATGGTTCTTTTGGGAAGTTTTTGACTCACTGGTTATTTTCCTGGACAGGAGTCTCCTGGATTAATAAAGTTATATTGCTGAGACAGTGTATGGTAAAATCCTGTTATTGTAGGCAGTATGGTATGTGGTTTCTACAGATGTTATTTGAGTGCTTAGAGCATTACATATATTATATCATTCGGTCCACAGGCAAACTCATTCTAGAGAGGCCGAAATGAAAGGCCAAAGGAGTTGAATGAGTTGCACAGTATGTGGCAATACAAGGATTTGAACCTGGGTCTGATAGACCTCAGAGCCCAAGTTCTCCTGACTGATACTTGTTCCTATGACCAAGTTGGCTTGCTCTTACATTTTTGAAAGAGTGGAAATATGCAGTTCTTGGAATGGTTTGTTTTCCTGCAAAGTGGGAGCTGGCTTAAAATACCTGAATTATCTCACCTAAGGGGCAGGAGGCTGCTCCTGCTACCAGCCTCTTGTGCTGGCAGCTGAGCAGACTCCAACAGTGAGAGGGCACATCAGACAAAGGCACAGTGTACCTCACTTGGTATACTGAGGGGGTAAGGGTAAGGGAGTAGAGGCAGAGCTCCAATGGAATCTGCCAAGGCAGTGATTCCAACTAAAGATAAGGAAATGGTTTGGTTTTACATATGCTTTATTGATACAAATGGGTGCTTTTGCCTGTATCTCTAACCCAAGAGAATGTAGGGGTGTATATGGCCATTATAGAGCTTATTGCACTTCTTGTACCTGTTTGCCAAACACACTCGCTCATTGCTGCCAGGAAGGAAAAGATAAGGATGTCTGGGGCTGTTGAAGAAGTGATAGACAAGCAAATTTTGGGGGAAGAAAGGAATAGATTATCCAGAAAGCTCTGAGACAAATGGGTTCACAAAATAGGAGAAAATGTGCTTATTGACGATAAATAATTTACTTTTTCATCTTGTGTGATAATAACTCAGAGTACGAAATAATCCATCATCAAACCAAAGTCTCTCAACATACTAAATAAAAATCTCTTGGCCTTGGGCAGAAAATCACAAGCACAGAACCACCAGTAGTTCTTTGATTATTGGGAATATTTTCTTATCATCCTGCTTTGTTTGTCCTTAACTATTAATGGGCCTTGTGGTGTACGTAGACATCCTATCTCACTTCTGAAGTTACTCTTCTGGATGTGGAAGAGTAAGCCTGCTGGTCTCTGTTGGGGAAGTCTTTGGAGGTACCTTATTAATAGCTGACCGTATTGTGTGACTTCGAACCCTCCTTAGACATCATACAAAAAAAAAAAAATACTCACTTTCTGTTGGACATATCTAATGGTAATTATTTTGAGTTTTAGTTTTTGTTCTTGTTTGTTTGTTTTTTTTTTTTTTGCACAGAATTGGGTCATGCTTAAGAATTAGAAAATAATATTTTGAAGTATACTTATCTATACAGTTTGAATTACACTGATGTGTGGACCTTAAATATTTCTCTAAATATGTATTTGCTGAAGTTTCTCAATGACTTCTTTCAGATGACTTTTCTCTATTCCTACCGATCTGTAGCTTAGTATAATTTTTTTTTTTTTGTCACATCAGTTATGTGTCCTTGTCTTAAAATGGGTGGCAAATGGGAGTTAGATTTCTCACTGTTGGAGTGGGAGATTACAGACAAATAAGGCTAAAAAACTGTCCATGTGGTACTGGATTAGAATTGGAGACCTTAATACAAACCGATGTTGAGCTTAATATAGATTCGGATAGATATATATGGAAATATTGATAGATCTGTGTATATAAGTTAGCTAGTATACACACATGTGTTTCCTTGCTCTGTCAACTGCCAGGGTCAAGCAAGGGCACCACAGTTTCAACAGTGCACTGATCTTGGTTTCTAACAACATTCTCCTAAAGGAGGAACCAGTGCTTCTTGGAGAGATGGCTGATTCCAGGGCAGGCAGGAAGGAAGTACTGGAAAAAGATAGAGAGACAGAGAGGGGAGCAGGGGAAGGAAGGAGAAAGAATAGAGAAGGGGGAAGGCAAGGAAAAGGAAGGAAAAAGAAAACAAAAAATCTAATGGACACTTCCTCAGCCAAGAGATAAAGGTCAACAGCAATGTTTTGCTCGTGGCATTTACTCATGATATGCTGTGGTGAGAATGACACTACCTCTATGGCCTTCTTTCCCAAATTCAAAAATCTCAGTCAAATTGTGTGAAAAATAATTTCCATGAGACAAATTTCTTGAGGGTCATTCTGCAAAATACCTGACCAGCACTCCTCAAAACAGTCAAAAACAAGGAAAATCTGAGAAACTGTCACAATCTAGAGGAGCCTAAAGAGACATGATGACTAAAGGTAATGTAGTATCAGAGATGGAATCCTGGGACAGAAAAAGGACATTAGGTAATGACTAAAGAATTACATTTAAAATGTGGGATTTAGTTAATAGTAATGTATTACTATTGCTTCATTCATTGTAACTAATGGATCATACTAATGTAGGATGTTAACAATAGAAGAAACTGGGTGTGGGGCATTTGGGAACCTTCTGCACTATCTTTGCAACTTTTTTTTCTTTAAATATAAAACTATTCTAAAATAAAAACATTATTTTCTAGAAAGTACATTACAGCATCAAAACAAAGAGGGATATTGGTATGAAAATATTTAAAGAATGTGTTGAATAGTAGAAAACCAAAGTTATCAAAATGTTATGTTCTTAAGTGATAAATTGAACACTGTTTCTGGGTTGTAATAAGTTTAGTTATTGAATATTCTTTTTTTCTTCATTTAATATTGGGTGTTACATTTAGCACATAAATTAATAAATCCTGTTTTAATGCATTCTATAAAATGCATTATCTTGTACATTTAAAAATTTAATCCACAAATGTAGCATGAGGAAGAATTCTATTTTCCTTCCTGTTGTCTTATTTTTTAAATCAATTTTGCTTTCTTGTGCTAAGAGGATGTGGCCCAGCCTTTACATTTCATCATAAAGACAATTTACAGTATACTGCATCTTCTTTGGTTTGCATGTCTTTCTTAGTGAATATATACTTGCAAAAGTAATTTGAGTAGTGAAAGTACACATAGTTTTATCTTTTCTCCAGTACTCACTGCCAAGAGATATTTGCTGTTAGTAAAGTTTTCTTTTATTCTTAGGCAGTTCATGTTAGCACCTTTTGGGGTTTTTTTTTAATTATGCTTTTTCATTGGATTATCTGATGAGCTTCATTACAATGGTGTTTTTTGTTTTTGTTTTATAATAAATTCTTGATTTTTAGTATTCTGAGGCAATCCTAGGTGACAAAAATTTTTGTTTTTACCAAATTCATGAACTGCCATGATATAAAGATTCTCTGTAAAATTAATTCAAGCCCTCCAATTTCCTGTATCATGAGAGAGTTTCAAATTTCCACAGTGGATTATTACTTGTCTAAAGTGCTTGTAGAATTTGGCAGTTTCTTCTAGGGTCCACACTTATCCAGTGATGTCGTGGTTTATAGTCGTGCTGGTTGTCACCTGAGGTTTTGGTGTGATGACCGTAGTGCTGAGAGTTTTTTGGTCGGCATGATATGGTAATACAAGCTAAAGGCTGAATTTTTGAGAGTGTATTTTCCTTTTTTAGCTTTCAGACATTTTGGAAACTATATAGGAAATCTTGTCCTATATATTTGGCTTGATTCATAAATCTGAGATATAATCTCAACTAACTCAGAATTCAGTTCTTCATTAAAAAAAAATAGTAGCCAAGAGTGTATTTTTCAGAATGCTTTGAGAAGAATAAGTATGAGACCTTGAAGGAACTACCAGTTCCTTCTAAAGGTTAAACATAAAATCAGTTATTTTGGATCAACACACCCAGACCCCCAGACTCAGGCAGCCAGTTAAGAGCTTTTTCTAGGATGTGGGGGTGGGGTGTGTGTGTGTGTGTGTGTGTGTGTGTGTGTGTGTGTGTGTGTGTGTTTAAAGGCCAGAATCAGAATCCTTTTGGCTTTATTCTGGTAAATTAAACAGAAATGATATGTGATTTATATACCATGCTATTGGAATTTTGTATTTTAATCAGTTGATCAAGTTTATAATTTCTTATAGTCACCTTGGAAGTTAAAATCACAGCTTTTTTTCTGCCTTCTCATTTCATACTACCTTTGCTTTTAAATCAGAGAAACAGATGTCCTTGGACACCTTTAGAATGTGGGAAAAGGCACATTAGGATAAAATACAAACATTTTCAAGTTAGAAAGTACCTCAAGAAGTCACTAAATGTAGTAATTTCACATTATTGATAAGGAAATGGAAGCCTAGAGAGGTGACGTGACTTATTTGAAGTTATTCAATGAATAGAGTTGAAGCTAATAAATCTCAGCCCAGATTTTTCCCCATTACAACATGAGCTTTATCAGAATTTTTGTACTGGGCACCATTGCTTCCTTTGTTACTAGTATTTTAATGGAGTTGTTAAAACTATTAGTTAGACATAGAATGGCCATATATTCTGGTTAACCTGAGATAGTCTGGTTCCTATTTCTTAGCTTGTCATCATTATTAATAACACCGTATGTTACTCTCCAAAGTGTCTGGGATTAGATAATAGGTTTAATGATTGCCTCGTTAGGACATGCAGTGTTAAGTTGCACATATTCTCTGTTCTGTTTACTTTCATACAGATAGTTACATTTTGGAACATGGGTATATATTAAATTGCTGATTTTGCTTACTCCTATTGATTTTACCACATAAGTAGTGCACATTGTTCTTGTATCTCAGAGAGATTCAAGCATTAAAGCATGATAGACCTCACATGCAGAGGCTTTTTATTCTTTTAGATAATTTTACAGAAGTCAGTGTAGAAGCCTTTAAGATTTTATTAATGTGTGCTTTAGTATGGCTCTCTTGCCCTACCTATTATATACGTTTTATTAGCCACTTATAACCTGTTACTGGAATATGGGTAATAGTACAAATAAAAACTTGAAAATGTGTGTCAGGACATTAAAAGTTGGGGTACATATAGTTTGGGAGGGGAATTCTTTGTCATACACATAGATCATTTTGTCAGATATTTTATTTTATGTGGAAACTAAGTCACAGGGAGGTTCAATGTCCACTGCCTAAAATATAGCAATATAAGGTAGTTTTAAAATTCTCTTCCTTGAACAGTTCATAAGACTGCAGCTTTATGGTCTGAAGTTTTACTTGTTATGGGGTTTCTGTGGTTTGAGTAAGCTGTTGCTGGCCAGGCATCCCATGTTTACACAGTTGGATGCGTATTCTCAGGGCAGGCAGCTGTATAGATTATGTAGTTTACCTGGCTGTGCAGAAGACATGCTAGTCTCATCATTAGCTTCATACCTGGCTTCTCTGTCTCCGTTATCAAAGAAACTTATAATCAAATGAAAGCTTCTTAAGTGCTAGAGGAAATTTTCATCCTTGAGATGTTGCTTTTCTTTTGCTTCTCCTTATGGGTCTGTATATTGTTACTATGATCTCGTATCAATCATTTATACTGAAAGTCTAAAGAAAACAAAATGAAGCACCATATTTTGTCCCCCTGCCCATTTAACTTGAGAATTAGATTCAATATCTGGTTGTAGTGGTGAAAATTTTGCTAATTAAAAATATTTTCCTTTACATTAGACTCTCAGAATTGATGTCTTCTTTTTTAAGTTTGTAAGTTAAATATAAGTGCAAATATTTAATTATATTTCAAAATTGAATTTTTCCAGAGAACCAAGAAGACTCTAATGTTTGGAATTAACCTAATGTTCTTTTATTTCTCTTTCTTAAAAAAAAAAAAAACACACAGTACTCTTCTTCACTTTTTGTAAGAATTTAAAGTGATTGATCTAAAGGTACGCTTCTCTCTTTAATACAAGGTTTTCTAACCCTTTTCCTTGGCACATAGAAAATGATACTATATATATGTCATCAGGAGATGATGCTGGAGGTCAAAGGTGCCTGCCATGGGCTTCAAAATTGTTTTGGCTATTCTAGGTTCTTTGTATATCCATATAGACGTTAAAATCAAATTGTTAATTGCTAAAAAAAATGTCTGCTGGAATTTTGGTTGAGATTACATTAAATGTATAGATCAATTTAGGGATCAACTGACTTTTCAATATTAATATGATTTAATATGGTCTGGTTTATATGTTTTAAAGGGATGACTCCAGATGCTGTGAAGAATGGGTGGGAGATCCAACTGAGCCATGGCCAGTGATTTCCCGCCTGATTGCTTTTATTTTCTTAATATAGGTCAGTCAGGATTATCAGCTGGGAATGGGGGTAGGATGGTGGGTAGGCAATTTGAGAAGGGATGAATCTTTTCGAGAGTGGGAAACAGAACATGCCAGGTAAGTTTTGTAGTATAGTTGCCTGGTAGTGTGAGTTGCCCATTTGAGATTTGTGCTCAAGAATTTCAAATGAGATTAGTCAGCAGATAAAGTCAGATAAATAGATGATAGTGTTTGTTTGTTTGTTTTCCCAGCATGTTTAGTTTCTGATGTACAGCTCAAGAAGGTTGGGGTTCCTGCATTGATTACAAAGGACAATATGGAGTTCTAGAAAGAATCACACACATTTGATTTTGAATTGCGCTGGAATTGAAATTAAGATAAATAAAATAGATATTTGCTTTAGAATTCTTTCTTATCAGGTATAACTTTGTACAAATGTTTTGACAATGAAAGACATGCTAATACATTTTCTTATTTATAAGAGTTTGGTAGAAACTTTTTTAAAACATCAAAAATAGATATTCTTTTTGCACACCTGGACATGAGAAGGAAAGGACCCATAAACCCAGTAGCAAAATGGGCAAAAATCACGAACAGTTTGCTGAAAGAGAAATGCAAATTAAATCCATTTCTCACCTGTTGAGATTGGCAAAAATCTTAACATTTGCTAATATACTGTGCCATAAATTCATGGGGAAATGGTGCAATCCCTAGGGAGAGGAATTTGGTCACATCAACCAGAAGTACTATTGTTTTGCCTTTTACCCAATATTCTGATGAATTTCTTACAGATATACCTGCACACATACAAAATGACCTATACATAGGATTATTCAATGAGTCATTGTTTATAATAACAAAAGACTGGAAACTACTCAAGTTTTCATCACTGGGGGCTGGTTGATTAAACTACAGTATATCCACAGAATGAAATACTATGTGATTGTTTAAAAAGGAAAATTTCTATGTACTGATATAAAAAGATTTCTGGAATATGTTCGTAAGTGAAAAGATCAAAATTCAGAACAGCATAGATAGCATTCTGTTTTATTTTTTAAAAAAGGGATGAAATGATGTATAACATGTTTATTTTGCATTAAAAAAACCAGGAGAATAAACAAACTAATAAATGATTACTTGTTGGAGGCAAGGGGGAACAGGTCGGCTGGGGACAGAGGAGAAATAAAACTTCTCAGTATACATCTTTTTATGTCATCTTCATTTTGAACCATGTAAATATATTGATACACTTTTTAAAAAATGTAGGTGCCTTAAAATAATGTTTTGGAAATCATCACAATCTTCGTCAATGTCATTGTTATTGTTATAAGTTGGTTAATGAAGTTTGGTGATGTAGGCAGTTAGGTAAGAAATATATTAATGGTATTTTGTAATTTAGGGGACATTGAATATATTAGAAAAATTGCTCAGTAAGTGTTTATATTTCTGACAAATTAAGAGAAAACAGTATATAAAGAAAACATTCAGGTAACTGAACAGTAAACTAAGTTGTAAGTATTTTTCTATAATTCAGTAATACCTTTGTAATTTTTAAAAATCTTTATAATTACATTTGAATCGTTGACACATTACATTTGTTTTTTTTAACTATTAAGAATGTGACATTTCATGAAGTTAATGTTGCCACCAAATCTTTTTCTATTGTCATGCATCATTATTGTTTTGCATTTTATTATGGCCTTTTGTCTAGGAACATTTATGAACTTCAGATTACACCTGAAAACTAAGTGGTTCATCTTGTTTCAGGTGGCGAATTTTGTTTGTCAAAACTTTTTAGAGAAAATGTAGGAACATGGTATAATTCTTCCATGTCTTCTGTGTTTTCAGAAGAGCTTTAACTAGTGGTACCTGAGATCTGCTGCCCTTTGGATGAATGGAGGCTGAGATACTGTTACATCAAATCCTTGAAATGGATCCCTGAGATCCTCCTTCTTCACAGTCAGTCTTCTTTGTTCCATTGTGGGAGTTCAGCTCAGCCATGGCTCTTTGCTTCTGGAAGGGTACCTGGCATGTTCACTCACTTAATTTCTTTGGGCCGGAATTTCCTTATTGATAAAATGGAATAGTTTACCCTGCTAACCTCCGTGGGTGATTCTAAAAAGCAAACGAGATGATCATATTTAATGCTTTGTAAATGGAACATAAACTTAGTTGTTTTTTGGTCTCTTTTTTTTTTTTTTTTAAGGATTTAGGATGTATTCCTTGATAAATTAGTTCCGGTATTACCTTTTTCTCATATTTGAAGAGTTCTTCATTTTATCTTTTTTTTTTTTTTTTTGAGATCTACTGAACAGCAGGGAAACTCTTAGCCATACTTTATATTTTGTAAATGGAAATACCACTACTAAAAACAGAATGGTATAAATAGAATGATGTAATTTGTTTCTAAAGACTATTAATACACTAGAATGATTCGAAAATAATAATGAAAGAGATATTTCATGGCAAACTTTGAGAGTAAGATTAGGACTGTAATCTGTGGGTCATGTCGGGGTTGATGCTGCAGCTGTAAGTGCTGCTGGCAAGTATTCTCAGGGCAAATGGGAAATGAGGTAAAAAAAATTTCATGTCTGTGTTCGGGGGTATCGATAAGAAGCTGACTTTATTTCTTTAGTTATGTGATACCTACTAGGACCCAGAGCTGTATGACCACCCCCTAATCCCAGTTCTCCTAACTCATAGGTTCTCAACAGGAGTCATTTTTATCCCCTAGGGAGTAGAAATTGGTTCTTGGGGTTAGGGATGGCCAAAATGTTTTACTCTTTTTATCTGTAAAGCACAGGTATATATACAGTATAAAAACAGATGTATGTTATATTTGTGGTATTAAAATTTCAAGGGGGGTAATTTCGACAAAACGTCTAAAAAAGCTGTGGGGATGGGAGTAGGGGCATAATAATGGAAAAAGGTTGAGAGATACTGCTGTAGCTCTATCCAGGTAAAGAAGAATGGATGAGCACACTGATAGAACTTGGAGTAGAGAAAGGAAATGACACAGTTACATTAAAAGAGCTTCAGTTTTCTTTATAAAGTTGGAGTAATTATCACCAAAGTAAGGAATAACAAAGGTTGGGGTCATAAAGGTTTAGACTGCTTCTTTGGGAACAGGGGTGGCAGTGGTTCTGTGCTCTCCCTGACTATGTGGGTCTGTCTCAGGGAAATAAGGAAGTCGATAAAATCTGCATTGGATCTCCTTAAGGCCTCCTGCTTTTCCCTCTTTTCTCCTAATAAAAACTACACTTAGCTGTCTGTTTAATGGGAAAGCTTGTTATAAGCCAGTTTACACTAAGGTGAAAACGCCCAATGGTAAAGTAATGTTATGATTTTCAGAGGCAGTTACATTTGAGCAGCAGGGCACCCTCAGTGTAAAGAGTAGTAGATGCTTGGGTACTCTGACAGGCTGGATCAGTGGTTACCAGCCAAGGGACCTGAAGGAGTGATTGATTGCATTAGGTCTGAAGAAGCACATGCACGTCGAGAATTATCTGTAGATGTAATAAAGAGTTTCTCACAGACACATGTACTACTATTTAAAAATGTATGCATGTGCTGCTATAATGAATAAAATATAAACTAAAAGTATTACTGAATTTATAATGCTTCATTATTGTTATGTATTTTCTCAAATGCTAGAATTGTTATCCTGAAAAGCCTGAGAACCATTGTGCTGGCTATCTTAGAGAGTCACTATACTTGAAGTGTGACTGGAATCCCCACACAGAAGCCATTATATACATGAACCACAGTCAGAGGAGGCCTGGCATAGAGCTCCTTGATAGTTTCAGGAATTTGGCAGAAATCCCTTGAGCAAAGCATTTGGTACAGAACTGTTTTTATTGACTGTTATTTTCTTTTTTTGTTCAGGCATCATAGATAAACATTGCTTCAAAGTGATTCGTCAGAAGTGGTTGAACATGATTCATTGACACTTTAAATCTACATAGTATTTAAACTCTTTTTAGCTATTAGAGTGTCATTAGATAAATGATTGACACTAACATTTCTGATCTATTATTTCTCATTTGAGAATTATTTATTTTAGCCTTCTCTACCCTGGGAGAGTGACTGCTATTTCTGAGTTGTCTCATACAATGCCCATGAACACTCGGTGTTGCGGCTGTCTAAAAAAATGCTTTTTTGATTTTGATGTGTGTGTGTGTGTGTGTCCCCTTTAAAAATATTTGGTAGGAATTTTATTGGGTAGGAACAAAATGCTAAAACCTTAAAACAGGTTTTTCTTTAAAGAAATAATACATGCTCTCTATAATTTTATTTACCCTGCAGAGATAGGCCAAAAATACAATGTGCTTTAGGCTAGTTTGCATTATAACAAATTCCATTATTAGCACAGTTCAAATTAATTAAATTTTACTTTACTTTGCTTACAGAGGGACTAAAAGCCACTTAGGAACTTAGTATATCTTGTGAATTTTATAACTAGAGTCAGTTTTTAAAACACAGTTTGATCTTTGGTTGCCCTGGGGAATTGAAAAGGCTCATGACTGTATTCCATTTGAATCCCGGTTTTATGTTGAGTAATTTATTTAAGATTTAGTGATTTTTTTTCATTATTATTGCTAATTTATTAAGGTTTTTAAAAATGGCTTTATTGAAATTAATGTATAATAAACTGCAAATATTTAAAGTACACAATTTGATAAGTTTTGACATATGTGTATAGCTATGAAACCATCCCCACAATCAAGATGATGAACCTACCCATCTCTCTCAAAGTTTCCTTTTGCCACTTTGTGATCCCGTATTGCACACCCTTAGCCCCTTGTAGGTAATCACTGATCTGATGGTTTGTTTTCTGTCACTATAGATTAGATTCCTTGTCTAGAATTTTATATAAATGGAACTGTACAGTCTTTTTATTGTCTGGCAATATTGATGTATGTCCTTTTAGTTCCAGTTCAGACATCATAAGAGATCTTCTAGAAGAAGAGGAAGCCTGGGAAGCATCACATAAGTGAGTTTTCATAATCAAAACATAAGCCTATACTTTGACCTAAGAAATTCTAACTCTATACAGTTGATTTTCAAACAAAAGAATATTTGTACTTTCTGATTTAAGAAAGTAATAATTCATACACATCAAGGTAAAGATTTTTAGTTTACTACTTGTTTCTATGTATTTCTGCTTAGAAATGTAATCCCAGTATAATAACCCTGATTACTTGTTAGAAGCTATTTTTCTAATGTCAAATTGATTAATAGTTTGTCCTTAAGCACTGGCTTGAATCTTTAGAAAACTTTTCATCCTTTTCTAGATGTTTCCAGTCATAAGACATGTTTAGTGTAGAATAAATGCAATTTCACTTCCTCTCTTACACCACTTATGAATCAGTCTGGGAAATGAGAATGTTGGAAGGGGACCTATTCCTGGTTCCACTGGTAAATAAGGAGGAAAAGAACAGTGCTGAAAACTAATGCATTTTTGTTAATCGTTGCCTGTGGGAGTGATCTGTAGTACTACAGGGCCTATTTGCTCCACTGCAGTTTCATGATCACATACCTCAAGAGGGCCCTCAAAACTACCTAGCAGTTTTAATGGTTCTGTGATCATGTCTCTGTCCTGTTCTTTACAAGGATTATTTGAAACCTGAACTCTTCTCAGTGGCTTCACCCCCAGCCGAAGACTTCTTTTGCTAGAGAAAATAGAAGCCATGTAAATCTGTCCATATTTGTACATATTTTAATCTCATATCCTTTTATATATATATATATATTAAAAGGATGTCTTGCCTCCTATTGGATGTTGATTCCTCCTACCTCATTTTTATTCTCTTGTCAGGAACTTGCTTTATCCTTTCACTCTTTCATAGGCAACCTCTCACTCTCAACTGTATCTTTTTCCTTGGGTTTTCAGCATGCTCATGTCTTTCCCATCTTAAAACCATGAGCAACCAACAGAGAAAAAGTACTTCGCTCAACCTCTCATCTCACTCAGTCTCATCCTGTAGCTACTATTGCATCTTGCCTTCCCTAATAGGTGATCTCTACCTGCAGTTTCCATTTCCTCATCTCCCACTTACATGTTCTTTAACATATTCAGCCCGTCTCATCATTCTGAAATAGCTTTCATTCAAGTCATTGAAGACATCCACGTTGCTAAGTCCAAAAGACATTTTTTAGACTTCATCTTTGACTTTTTAGCTATCTTGGATACTGTCGACTTCTACACCTTTCTTAAAAGCCTCTCTTCTTTGGATTAGGAGGTACAGTACCCTGGTTTTTCTCTTGCTCAACAAAGTCATTAATTGCTGATGTTGGTCAAGATTAAATTTATCTCCTAATAAATTTATCTCCCCTGCCCGTACTTCTCCTGAGCTACAGTGCAAATATCAACTACCTATTTGATGTCTCTTCTTAGATATTTTTAAGACACCTCAAAATCAACATGTGCAAAGCTGAATGCTTGACTTTATGTACTCTCCACTCACCCCCCAAAAGTTTTTAAAACAAAATAAAATATGATCCTTTTCCAGTATTCCTTTTCAGCTAATTTATTAAGGTGAAAAAAGAAAAAACTTTGTCGTTCTTAACATCTTGTTTTCTGTTGCCTATGTGTCTAGTCTGTGACCAGTCTTAGAGATTTTACTGCTTAAATATCTCTGAAATCCATCAATTTATTTCTACCCTTCTCATCGCCCTAATTCATGCTACCATTATGTCTTCATTGGAGAGTAAATTGTGTCTTTGTCTATCCTCACTTTCTTTGGCTTCTTTACAACCTGCTCTCCATACTGCAGCTAGAGTGCCCTTTTCAAAATGAAAATATGATCACTGTCCGTGGCTTCTTATTCCTTTTAGGATTGAGAAGGGACACTTTAATATGCCCAAAACGTCCTGGATGATCTAGTCTCCTCCACACTCACGTCTTATTACACAATTATGCATTCTCGCTGCTCCATTGATACCAACTTCTTAGGTCCTTCCTTCATGTCCCACTACAGGGCCTTTGAACAGTCTTGTCCTTCCACCCAAAATGGTCTTCTTCTCTTTCTTCTCCTAGTTTACCCCTTTTCACCCTTTGTTTCTAAACTTAAAACCTGCTTCTCATGAAAGTCTTCTCTGGCTTTGCCTTCTGGATCATATCCTCCTATTATAGGCTCTTGCATCACTGTGTGCTCTTTCCAGCACATTGACATGACCGTTTGCCCATCTTCCCTATTGATCTGTAGTGTCAACACAATTCTAACCTATAGTAAGTGCTTTACATATGTGATCTCATTTAAATAACAAAGCAACACTCTGATGTACTATTGTGCCTGTTATATAATGAGGAAACAAGTTGAAAGAAGTAAATCTCTCCAGTCCAACATCACTTAGAAATAAGTGACCAGTGATGGAGCTGAGATTCTAGCCTAATGTGTCAAAAGTTAGCACTCTTGACCATTAAACTATACTGCTTTCTAAAGAGTTTTACTGTACTACTGATATTTTGTAGTTTCATTACTGAATTTCTGGGAGAATGGAAAAGTGTGGTGTATTCAGGGAATGTACATGAGTAGGTTTTTCAGGCTAATGAGATATTTGGTAGCTCAAATTAGTGTTTTATGAAAGTCTGAGATTTGGGCTGCATTGCTCTCACCTAAGTATTATTTAACTTTGAATTCTGGGAGAGGCAACCCTCTTGTACTAGGAATTAGCCTGTTTATGCTGAACTAAAACTCTGTGACACCAATGGCTGTGACAAGCTGTGGTCCAGAATTCCTGAGCCTAAGCCCATTCTTGATAATGATGACCTCTTAAAGTAATTATTATAAGAAAGCACTTAGAAAACAAACCCCATCACCTGATCCTCAGTGATAATAAATGTTAAAGCAAAATATGGCAGTTCTACAAATACCTATCTTATGCTTATAGGCATATTTGGTGGTACTGCAGCAGCATATTTGAAATATTAGTTCTAGAACATGCTATTTTAGTTCCAACACATTCTTCTAATTCCTTAAATGTTTGAGAGGTTCTGTTAGCAAAACAGTGTTCCATATAAAGCAGCAAAAAAGTCTTATTTTCTACAGACTGCTCTTTGGTTCTTATGTCTGTAAATATTGGTTCATCTTACTGTTTTGAGCTACAAAGATATGTTCACATTGAATGGAATGGAAACTAAGGGAATTGGTCCTGGTATGTCATTTCATGTTTCCAGATTTCAGTTTCCTTATACATAAAGTATAGGAAAAATATGTCAGCCTCCGAGAGTCTAGGTCCCTTCTCTCCATACCTGCCCTCTCTCGCTGCCCCTTCTTTCAGTAAATGGTGGTATCACAGTCTACCCCACTGTTCAGGCCAGAAACTTAGGAATCATTTTCAACTTTTCACTCTCCCTTACACAGAGTAGATTGCAAGTCCTATAGATAAGTGGTTCTCAGACTTAAATATACATCAGAATCACCCGGAACACTCATAAAACAGATTAGTTGGCTTTATACAATTCTGAGATTTTGATTCAGTAGATTTGGGGTGAGTGCTAACAGTTCGCATTTTTAACATGCTCCCAGGTGTTGTCGATGCTGCTTCTGGGGCTCCCACTTTGAGCCACACTACTGTAGATTACCTCTGTAATGTCTGTCACCCCCTGTGTACCATAGGCTACTGCAGCTTTTAGCAACAGCCATCCGACTGTCTCTAGTCATTACAGTTTATTCTGCTAGTGAGATCTAAAATACATTGTGTTCTCTCTGTCATGCTTTAAAGTCCTTCAGGGACTCCCCAGCATCCAAGCTCTCTCTGTTATGGCCTCAGCCTATCCGCTGGCCCATGGAATTTCATTCCCTCCTTTCCCTTCCCCACCCTGCCACTGTGTTTCAGCCAGTCTGAAGTACTCAGAGTTGCCTCAGAGAGTCATACTGCTTTGTCTTTGTGCCTTTGCACCTACTGTTCTGCCCAAATTTCTTTTCCTCTTTTTTCATCTAGATAGGACTTGTCATTCTTTCTTCATAGCTCTGTTTGGAAGGCGCCGACTCTGCTCCTGCAGCACTCTGCACTAATACCTGCCTTCCTTTCCAAAGAGCATGTTCATTGGATCTTGATTCCCTTGCACCTAGTGCAGTGCTTGGGAAGCCCACAGTGAGCACTCAGCAAGTATCTGAGTGAATGAATGTGTCAGTTAATGTTTATTGGATCTGAATGTGCTTCCTGGCAGGTCGTAGAGCTTACATGGCTTCAGGAACCTGTGAATGGATAAGGATTGCCACTTATATATCTTTTTAACTTTGTATATTATAGTGCCTTAAAAAGAAAATGTTAGGAAATAGCTTTCTCTTAATAGTCTTATAAAATCAGAAAAGAAAGACCTATTTTCTCTGTTGATAATCTGCATTTCATATTAACCCCATAAGGAATCATTTGCATGTGCTTCTGAGCCTGTCATATTTTCTAGTGGAGGACTATTAATGGTTTGTCTTTCTTTGGGGGTTTAACTTTATTGAAGTTTAACATTAACATACATACTTTAAAGTGAACAAATTCTAGGTGTCCAGCTTGATAAATTTTTACAACTGAATACACCTGGGGTTAGGGTTACCTTGATGTCTCTCCACCTCCACCTTCTCCACCCCCGTGAACCGTTCCTCCCAGGGTTCACACCGTGAGGCCCACATCCATTCTGGGCTTGGTCATGTGATGTGAAGAAGCTTGATGAGTATTTGCACAGTGGGCTTGTCCTTGCAGAACACCCAATCTTGGGACCAGCAGCTTTACTATGAAAAGCCTGATCTAGGCCTGGGAAGAGGCCAACTAGAGGACAACCAAGGGCTCAGCCCTCCCCTTGCTGAACTCCCAGCCAACAGCCAGCACCAGATTGTCAGTCATGTAAGCAAGCCTTCTTGAAAGTGGATCCTCCAGACCCAGTTAAGCTGTCTCCTCTCAGCCCTGCCCAGATCTACAATCATGACCAAGTAAATGATTGTGTTGTTTTATGCCTCTTAGGTTTGAGACTGGTTTGTCATGTAGCAATAGATAACCCAAATAGAAAGTAAACAGAAACAGTTTCTCTTTACTTTTAGGTGCTATGTAACGAATCACCCTAAGCTTTAGGAACTTAAACCACAGCCATTTTATTTCTTTATGATTCTTCTGTCTGGGCTGGCCTTAGGCTGCTGGTGGTCATTCACCTGACATGCAGGCAGCTGGCAGAGTGGCTAAGGGCTATGTTCAGCTGAGCTGCTAGGACTTCTCTCCTTTTTCATGTAATCTGGGAGCTTGTTCTTCCCCATGTGGCTTTTCCAGCAGGATAACTGGATTTTTCTATATGAAGGTTCAGGGCTCTAAGGCCAGTTACCAACTTATTGCCTCTCAGCTCCAAATTTCATCCTTTTTGCCTGCTCTGTGAAAATTGAATTGAGCCGTTTAAATATCATTCTTTAGCCAGCTCTCTTAATGTTAAGTTTAATCATTGGAGGGCACTGGAGAAACATTGCAAGAGGAAGGGGTTTTGCCTCTTGGTTGCAGTTAGCTCACTGGCCAGGCTCTCGTAGGGGTATGGCTTCTCCAATGACTGGTCGTAGAGTGCACACTGGCCACCTGCTTATTGCTCTACCTATAGCATTGGTTCTCAGCCACAGTTGTGCTGTCTTCAACCAGGTGTTTAGATCTGTCTGGGGCAGAATTGTCAACTGAGTGCTGAAAGCATGCCCCAACACACACACAGAGCTCTTTGGCACAGACTGGCTTTGCAAGGGGCCCTGTGTTATATTGGCTCCAGGTGATTAAGGAAACTTACATTTATTCATTAATTGATCACTAAGCTAACCAAGCAGACACTTCAGTGGCAACACACAATATAAGAATGCATATTTACAGGATTAGTTGAGAAAGCCACTAAACAACAGTGGCAGCAAACACCACCATCAACAAACCCTGAGGAAGTAGGAGAATCTGATTTCCAGAGGTGCCATAGTATATTACAAATGTCCAGTTTTCAACAAAAATTTACGAGACAAAAAAGCAAAATTCGATAGTACATATGCAAGGGGTAAAAAAATCAACCAATAAAAATGTCCAAGAGGAAGCTTAGACATTGGACTACTAGACAAACATTTAAACCAGTTGTTTTAAATATGTTCCGATAACTAAAGGAAATCGTGTCGAAAGAACTAAAGGGAAATATGAGAACAAGGTTTCACCACGTAGAGAATACCAATAAAAATAGAAACGACTTTTTAAAAAATTCTGGTGTTGAAAATGCTTAATAGCTGAAAACTTCACTAAGGGGCTCAACAGCAGATTTGAGCAGGTGGAAGACAGAATCAGTGAATTTTTAGATAGGTCAATTGAGATTATTCAGTCTGAGGAACAGAAAGGAAAAAGAATGAAGAGTAATGAACAGTTTCAGACCTGTGGGACAACAACAAGAATATCAATATCTATATCTATATCTATCTATCTATCTATCTATCTATCTATCTATCTATCTATCTATCTATCTATCTATAATGAGAATCCCATGAGGAGAGAAAGAGAAGGGAGTAGAAAGAATACATAAAGAAATAATGGCTGAAAACTTCCTAAATTTGATGAAAAACATTAATCTACACATGCAAGATGCTCAGCGGACTTCGTCAAAAACAAAAAATTTTGAAAGAAGCACGAGACAAGCAATTCATCACTTAAAAGGGATCTGGTGATTTTTCATCAGAAATGCTGGAGGCCAGCCAGAGGTAGTGGGACGACATTTCAAAGTGCTAGAAGAAAAAATGCTGTCAACCAAGAATTCCCTATCTAGCAAACTGTTTCAAAAGTGAAGGAGAAATTAAAACTTTCCCAGAAGAAAAAAATTAGAGAGGATTGGTCACTAGGAAATCTGTCCTACAAGAAATATAAACAGAGTCTTTCAGGCTGAAATGAAAGGAGAGTAGACAGGAACTTGAATCCAAGTAAAATAAAGAACACCAGTAAAGGTAACATAAAAGTATAAGTAAGTACAAAAGTAAGTACAGATGCATTTTTGTTGTAACTCTTCCCCTCATCTCATTTAAAAGACAGCTGCACCAAGCAATAATTATAAATTTATGTTGATAGACATACAGTGTATAAAGATATGATTTGTATGACAGTAATAGCAGAAAGAAAGGAGAAAGGTACAAAGCTATTTAGGAGCAATGTTTTTATATACTATTGAATTTAAGTTGGTGTTAATCTGAACTAGGTTGTTATAGATTAGTATATTAATTATAATCCCCAGAGTAACCACTAAGAAAATAAAATTTAAAATGTAGTAAAAGAAATAACAATGGAATTAAAATAGTACACTAGAAAACATTTAACACAAAAGAAAGTAGTGAATAGAGGGCCAACAACAACAAAAAAGAGCATAAGCCATGTAGAAAACAAATAGCAAAATGACATGCATACACCCTGCCTTATCAGCAAATACATTGGGTATAAATGGATTAAACACTGCATTAAAAGGCAGAGATTGGCAAAGTGGATTTTTAAAACCCTGATTCAACTATGTGCTGTCTAGAAAGATGCACTTTAGATTTAAAGACACAAATCAGTTGAAAGAGAAAAGATAGAAAAAGATGTACCATGCAAACAATAACCAAAAGAGACCTGGCATGGCTATATTAATACCGGATAAAATAGACTTTAAGACAAAAATTGTAACTGAAGACAAAAATATTTTATAATGTTGAAACAATCAGTTATTCAAGAAGAGAGAGTAATTGTAAACATATAGGTACCTCACAGCAGAGCCCCAAAAATATATGAAGCAAAAAAGAAAGAAAAACCCAAGAAACCCTTAAAAATTAGATGAGAAAAATGATAGAAAGGAAAACCACATAGGAGCAACAAGAAACAAAAGCCAATCAAAAATTTTTGCTGATGGGCCTGTCCTCTCCCTATTTATAGTCCTTGTGGATGGAGAGCCAAGCAGGCTAAAGGCAGAGTGGGCCTGTGGACTTGCCTCCAGACAATTTCTTATTCATCAGCAGCCTAGCCTATAATGGAAAGAAGGCTGATTCCTTAAGCAAAAGAACTTGGGAAGCTCCCTGACTCTGCAAGTCCCAGGCATGTTCTGTGGGCTCTAGTCTGTTGGGTCATGTTCTTTTAAAGTGTTGAGCCAAGAACTATATTCAGTGTTAACATGCAGAACACAGCCAGGGTTATCACTGATTGTTTTTGTATCACATATTTGACTTCACAAAATCTTAAGTTTAATCTGTTTGCTTGTCGACCATTTCTCACTGCCCATTCTTTTTGATTCTATTATCCCCCTGCTGCCATTAAACTATGGCTTCCTATCCTGAATCTGGGAAATCATTTCTGGACCCAAACATGAGTCCTTACATTTATTATCCTTTCTACTTTTTCTCTTCTAAAATTTAGCTCATGCCTTTTGCCTGTGAAGAAATATTTGGGTACCAGTTCTGTCATAGAGCATGTTGATTTTCCCTTCTGTTTGAATTGAAAGAAACCAGAGTTCTATCATCCATTGACAAAACCAAAGAGACTCATTCTTTTTAATAGACTTTTATCTAGAGACAGAAATAGTTTTAGCCCAAGGAAGCCTGCCTCTTTTGTGCCATTATTTTATAGAAAGTAAATACTAAGAAAAAAAGCAAAAATTATTTCTGCGTATTGGAGAAGACAAATGTCATTGAACTAACATCTATGAAATTCCTTATATGTGCTAGTCACCTATATAGGTACTTTCATGTCCATTTTATTATTTAACCCCTGTGATTACAGGGTACAGAAGAAACTTTATTCACTTTGGTTTATGAGAAATCTGAGCCCAGAGCAATGGCAAATTGTCTTGAGTCTCCAAAGTCCATGTGTAGTACCTTTCCCACTGCGCCACAGCTGTGAACTAGCACTACAAAGCAGTTCTCTAGACTGAGTTCTTCATCAGTTTATACCTTGTAATAGGGTCTGATTCCATTATTTTGTTGTTTGCTGACAGTTTTTAAGTCTCATCCTTCCCTCTTCCCCTTCTCTCCCACATCTGGGCCAACCGATAAGAAATCCCAGCTCCTTCCTTTTGCCCTGGCAAACTATGCAAGCCCCTATCTGTGCGAGGGAGCCCTCACTCACGGCGCCCCCGCCCATGAACCACAATGAAGAACCGAAGCCAGTCTCCTTCCCCTGCTCTCTTGTATAAGAATATAGCCTCTGTGTCTGGCTTCTTTCAGTTAGCATAATGCTTTTGAGAGTCATCCATGTTATTGCCTGTATCAGTAGTTCCTTTTTACTGACTGATATTCTGTTGTATGAATGTGTCACAGTTGTTTATCCATTCAACAGTCATGGGGCATTTGGGTTGTTTCCAGGTTTGAGAGGTTGTGAATAAAACTGCTTTAAGCATTTGAGGACAGTATTTTGTATGGACATAAGTTTTCATTTCTCTTGGGTAAATTTCTAGGAGTGGCATTATGAGATTGTCTAGTATTTTCAACCTATAAGAAATTTTAAGCCATTCTAGTAGATATATAGTAGTATTTTATTGTTATTTTAATTTGCTCTTGCCTAATGATTAATGATGTAGATTTCTTTTTCATGTGTATATTTGCCTTCCTTATGTTTTACTTAAGTATCCCCTCATCTTTTGCCTATTTCGTAAATTGGGTTGTTGTTGTTGTTGTTGTTGTTATAATTATAGAGACTTGAGAGTTCTTTATCAGATATGTGTTTTTGCAACTTTCTTCCACACTGGCTTGTATTTTCATTTTCTTGACAGTATTCTTCAGAGAGCAATTTTTGATAAAATCTCATTTATCAATTTTTTTCTTTTATAGTTTGTGCTTTTTGTGTCCTCCCTAAGAAATGTTTTGCTAACCCAGGGTCACAAAGATTTTCTCCTATGTTCTAGAAATTTCAGGCTTTATATTTAGGTCTGTGACCAATTCGATTTTTGTAAATGGTGCAAGATATGGATTGAGGAGGTGACTGTTTAAATCAGGTCATAAAGATGGTCAGGTCACAAATTAGCAGATTAAAAACTCCCCGCCCTCCCATCCCCCTATGGCTCTGCATACCTAGAGGATGCTGAGCAAATCATTAGGGTCACTCACGTAGATACCAATAGGAAGGGCCATTTTCCAAAGGGACTGGCTGGAATCAGCAAGAAGCTGATAGTCAAGGGATTTGATGGACTTTTTATCTTCCTTACAATTAACAGGGATCTAATATTACTGGATGTTGGAATGGCCTCCTTAAAAAAAAAACAACTCCCTCACCTCCTCTTGGTCCACATACCTTAATAAGATATTTCGATCACCAAATGCTGCTGTCCCCAGAAAGGGATCATCTCCTTTTAGTCACTTTCTGGATAACAATCAGGACAAAAAGGGTGTTGATATTATATTGACCTTTTTCAAAAACTCAGGTTTCCTTCTTCTCTTGCTGGACATTATACCTCTTTCTTTCTCCCAACAGCAAGCTGTCCTATACTGTCCAGATTGGTATACCCTCCGACTAGCAGCTTGGCTAAGAAGGGTCCTAGAAGAATCAGACTTAAATCTCCTTCAGCCGCCTGGATTCTCTTTTTAGATTGACATGATTCTAGGTCACAGGATGGCAAACTAGGGCCCAAGGGCCCAATCTGGTCTGTTGTTTTTGTTAATAAAGTTTATTGGAAAACAGCCACACACATTTGTTTATCTATTGTCTGTGACTCCTTTTATGTTACAACAGCAGAATTGAGTAGTTGTGACAGGGACTATATGGACCCCAAAGTCCCAAGTGTCTGGCTCTTAAAAAAAATTTTGTCAGTACCTGTCCTAGATCAAAAGGCTAATGAACAAGTAGCTGGGTACACTGCTCACTGAGTCCCCTTACCACGGCCCACATAGGTCAAAATGGGGAACGTTATGAGTCTCTGTAAGTTTTATAAAAATGCCTTTATCCCTCTCATATCTGATGCTTCTGGGTACAAGGACTGGATGTGAGTAGGGGATGATTGAGAAAACAGCAGATGGAAAGGAACACACTGATTTTTTTGGAGATGAAAAAAGCATGATGCTGACATCTGGGGAGGGAACCTCTGAGACTCTGGGAGGTAGGGAGAGGGACAGTTGCCTGGCTCCTGGAGGGGGCCAGCTGAGAGTAATGATCTTTGCCTTTCAGAGCCACCCCTGTAGCATCTATTGATGTGTGTTGTCCAGCTTTTCCCTAAAGCCTTTAATGTAGTAATCATAGTTATCTAAAATCCAGGTCCTACGATTCTAACATACAGGTCGTTTTGTCTCTGTCAATTAATTTATCTCTTGATGATGGGTTTTTTTGTTTGTCTGTCTGTTTGTTTTTCTTTGTGTATCATACATTTTGCTTGAATGCTGGACATATCGTGAAGAACCATAGAGACCGAGGTCAGTGGTGTTTATGCCTGGAAAACAGATGTGCTTCGTCTGTCAGGCAATGTGAGGAGTTTACCTAGGTTAAAGTATTCTTGTTACCACTGTGATCTTCAGTGAATCAGAGGCATCAGAATCCTCTGGCAGTGGGCTGCTTTTACCTTGCGTTTAGTATGGGGCATGGATTGCCAGAGGGTTTTGCTCACAGGTTTTGCTCATGTTTACCTTTCAGCCATCTCTGCACGCTAGCACTCCAGAGAGGTATCTCTTCTCCACATCTGTACCTCTCCCTCAGCTGTTCACTGCTACTGCTTATTCATTGGTTGTCTGGCTCCTGGAGGGGGCCAGCTGAGAGTTTCCTGTTGTCTCGGCCCAACCTCGGTCTTAGGTAGGCCCTGTGTGCCTGGGTCTCGGGGATGGGGCTTTCTCAGCACTCTCTCCCTCCTCTCTCCTCCCGTGGTAATCAGACTGCTGCCACCTAATCTCTGCTCTGTATTGTGTTGTGCTAGATCATCAGCCCAAGAGGGTTTTCTGCCTCCTGGAGAGGTAGAGGTTTTTGTTTCTACTATTTCCCCAGCGATAATGAATCTTTAGGCTCTTACACAAGATTTCCTACCCTTCTCCCTCAGGCAGAGAGATTTTCCCTCTGCACAGTGGGTCTTTGCCTGAGCCCCATGGGCAGTGAGTTTTCTGATCTTCCCTTGGCAGCTTGAAGTTTTAGTTTCTTAGGAGAGAAGGGTCCAGGGAAGAGGTAGGGCTTTCTGTCTGACCCCTGTCACCCTCAGTCATCTACTTTATACCTATGCCACCAAAATGGACTTTCCTCAATCTTCTGTTCACCCCATTTTTCTCATGAGCACTTGATGGAGGCTTCTGGAAAAGAGCTTGCGAGTATGTGTGAAACTTTCCTGTGTCAGTAGCCTTCAGTACTAGCCCATATTTCAGAATTCATTTAAATTATAGCTGACATCCTCTTTCTCCAGTGCTCTGCCAACAGTGAGAGAATTCTTGCGGCCATCTCTCTTTGGAATTCTGTTTTGTTATCAGAGTCTCAGCTCTGACAGGATCAAGAAACTTTATGATTTTGTTAGACTATCTGGCTTTGCCTTATTAGGATGAGAGCAGATTTATTTTATTTTATTTTTTTTGTAGCTTTCTATATGTTAAGCAGAAATGTAAAACTGTTAGATTTTGATTCAGGGGTTCAGTTCCTGGCTTCCATCACCTATGTCTGTGATCTTTGCTAAGTTACTGTTTTCTCAGTTGTAAAGCGAGAATCTATAATAATAATAGTAATAATAATTATTATAATCGATTTGTCAGTGGAATAGAGAGCTAATTGGAGGTTTAAATGAAAATACCTGTGAAAGCTCTTGCAAACTAGAAACCGCTGTAGAATAATAATGATCATTCTTTTCTAAGATGACATTTCCTCTTTTTACTGTTTTCAGAAATGATCTTCAAGACACAGAAGTAAGTCCGGGACACAATCGTCGCACAAGATCAGCTGAAAGTGCCGAGATCGAGCCTAGAAATAAACGGAATAGGAATTAGTGTGTGCTTTGGCTGACCTTTCCAATGCAGTGATCAGAATATGGTACTTTTTGTTGCCATATAGATGTCATATTTATAAGCACCCAAGTGAAGATTTTAAGTTCTAAATATTATTTTAAACCGATTTTCATTCTCTTCTGCCATTCCAGAAAAAAAAAGTTACAAAACATCCTCACTTGGTCAGTTACCTCCTGCCTCTAAAACATCTCTCTAAAAATAACTAACAGAGTTCACCAGCTTTGCAGAGTACACAGATTTTTTAGGATAGGTGTTTTATTTGGTTTTATTTCTAGAATTCACAGTGTATTTAAGCCATTCTCCTTCTCTTCCATGGAGAAACCAACTTCAGAAAAGGATTCTTCAACCTGCCTACTACAAGTTACAGTTGAGTTAAGGCCTCTTTATTTTTGGAGAGGCAGGATGTCATAACTCACATCTGTGGTGTGTGTAAGTACCCGATGCCTGGACGC
This sequence comes from Rousettus aegyptiacus, assembly GCF_014176215.1. Taxonomy (NCBI): domain Eukaryota; kingdom Metazoa; phylum Chordata; class Mammalia; order Chiroptera; family Pteropodidae; genus Rousettus; species Rousettus aegyptiacus. The sequence continues at coordinate 119,208,681 of NW_023416307.1, read as the reverse complement.
CACGCCCATTACAGCAGTTAGGTGGTGGATGTTTCCTAAGTTTAAGGTAGTTGTTTGTTAGACCCATGTCTTATACATTACTCAGAATAGGATGTTAGTATTATAATTTAAAGTTACATTTAAAGTTAATTTAAACAATAACTTTAAAACATCGAGCATAGTTTCTGGAAACAGCACTTAAAAAAATTATCACTGTTAGTCTTTCTTTTCACTTGGGTAAATCAATTTTTAACACTTTGAATTCTAGCTATTAAAAAGAATGCAATAAATGAATTTAGTAAATGAATAGACTCTATATCAATTTAAAACCATGTCCTTGAAACAGTGTCATGTGACTAGTTGAGTATAAGCTACAATTCATTGGAAGGGATTGGTCAGAAATTTTCTCTGCAAAATGTCCACCATTTCCTTCCAGAGTTGCTCATGCCTCTCTTTGGCATGTCAGAGTCAGCCTCCATCCCCCTGCCGCCTCCCAACCCAAACACGTCAGCTTTTAATAACACAATAGCAAATATGGCAATGTTAAGACCACAAATTTATGAATGTGCCAGGATATTTGTGACTTCCCCTTTCCAGAGGTTGTCTCCATTGACTTTGGCATTTTGGTATGCTCTTGGGTTTCTGGATAATTTGTGGAGTCCCATTATGACTTAGAGTTAGGCATTTTAACACTTAAATGGCCATTTGTTTCCTTTATGAGTTCCCTAAGCTTCAAATGGTTCTGTGAGAATTTGTCATAGTCATTTCATCTAAAATCATGAGTGGTGCCTTACGGAAACTAAAAGCAGCACCACACACTGATCTGTCAAAGGATCTGATTGTGATGACTGAGCAATGTCAGACAACATAGGGTTTAACGTTAATGTGATACTTATGTCTCTGAGTTGCCAAAAATTCTGCTAAAATGAAAACTGCTCATTTATGAAAAAGTACACAGTCTGCTATAATTTAAACTGGAAGTAATTACTACTTTAATTGCAGCAAAAGGAGTTTGCAAGGAAGCCATGAGACCAAGAGGGAGCTGGGCAAGTGAATTCATTCAGTAAATACTTGTATATCTACTTGTTTAAGTAGCAGTCACCGTGCTGAGCACTGGCAGTGCAAAAATGACCAGAGGCCATTTGAAACAGTGGTTCTCAGTGGTGAAGGGAAGAAGATTTTGCCCCTCATGGGACATTTGGTAATGTCACAGCTGTCAGATTGAGGGATTACGACAGTTATCATTTGGTAGAGGGTCAGGGATGCTGCTAAACATCCTACAGCACACAGGTCAACCCCCATGGAGTGTTTGCTGGGACTGCCATAACATAGTGCCATGGACTAGGTGGCTTAAACAAGAGAAACTTTTTTTTTCTCTCTCTCACAGTTCTGGAGGGTAACAGTCTAAGATCAAGTCGTCAGTTCTTCTGAGAACTCTCTTCTTAGCTTGCAGATGGCCACCCTCTCACTGTGTCCTCACATGATTTTTCCTCTTTGCTCTCACATGTCTATGTCCTGATCTCATAAGGATACAAGTCATACTGGATCCAAGCCCATCCTATTGGTCTCATTTTACCTCAATTACCACTTTCTTTAAAGACCCTATCTCCAAATACATTCACATCTGAGGTAACTGGGGTTAAGACTTCAACGTATGAGTGGTATTAAGGGGGTACTCACAACTTAGCCTAAACACCCCACGATAAATAATTATCTGGTTCAAAATGTCATTGGTGCTGAGGTGGAGAAACTCCCAATGTAAAGAAACTCCCAAATCTAATTGAAAAATAAGGCCTAAAGGAAATTTACTGAGCTCTATTCGTTCACATTTAGCACATATTTAATATATGTTGAAAGAAAGGTTATTTTTATAGTCATTCGAGAATAAAGATTTTAGAGTAAGTGTTAGATGCAAGATTAAAACAGATAAGCTTCTCATTCTAAACTTCTAGTAAAAATATTCTCATCACTGGCTATTAATCCTTTTTACCTCCTAATTCCCCTACCTCGGGTTTGTCATCTCACAATGGCAGTGATGCTTATGGTTTGAGAGGGCACAGGTTAGCTGCTGTGTGTAATTTAGAAAGGTCACATCCAGGTGGTTCTGATGTCAACCTATCCTTTCATCCTCTGGTTCCTCCTCTCTTCTTTATACCATTCATTGAGACTCACTGATCTAGCTGAAAAACTAATTCACACACATAAGATAGGGAGGATGGTATGTGTTTAAAAACGAACTTGTATGGTAAAGATTCATGTCAGCAGGGGTAGACAAAATAGAGAAGGCTTTGCAGGAGATTTTTTCTTATGGCCTTTGGCCATGTAGAATGAGAAGAAAGCAACTATCTAGACCACTATACTGATATAATTATGTGGATGAACACAGAATTTGACTCTGAGTTTTCTTATAATTGGGGAAAAGGCAGAAATAATAGATGACAAATTCTTAGTAATTGATCAAAGAAAATAGTTCTTTAAGGTACATTTTTTCCTATTACATGTTTTTTTAATCATAGAAGTAATTAAGAACATTAGAGGGGGGAAATTACAGCCATTATAATTAGTACCATTTTGATAACCTTACTTTTGTTTTTTTAGTCTTAGGGTGTTTTAGATGTTCGTAGCAATAACCATCTCAGGGTACAGACAGATTACACTGGGGCTGAACCTCCACGTTACTGGCTCTGTACCCCTGCGACACTTAGGGGCTGTTTCTCATCCCCTTCCTGATATGTCCCGTATCCCACGTCTCAGAATACTGAGAATACAGAAATAAGTCCATGCCTGAATATGTCGCTGTCCTCCTGACAGGCTTGCTGGGCTTCTGCCCCCCTCAGTAGTGTTCTGTCGCATGCACCGCTGCTGGTCCTTCCAGAGAATCCCGCCTTGCCTGGGATGACGTGTCTTGATACATCCCCTAGGTACAAAGCTGCCAGGAGCCAAGGCGTGCCTGCCTTCCTGTTGGTTTCAATCCCTGGCCTCACAGTGTCCCAAGCGGCAACAGAGTGCTTTCCTAGATGTATAAGTGTACTGTCACCTGAATCTACAGCATCGCTCTTTTCCTCCTTTCTCCTTTTTTTCTATCCCTTTCCCGCTTCCCTTCTCTTTCCTCTTTCCCTTCCCTGCCTTCCCTCAGCTATTATGACTATATGTCAAGTAGTGTGTAAACTAAGAGAAATCCTGCCCTAGTAGAACTTGTAGACCAAAAAGGGAAATGAACAGTTGTGATAAGTGCAGTAAAGCAGAAGTATGTGGCCCCACAAAAACCTGCAATAATGGACTTTCATTTTTGCCCATAAACTCTCTGTAGGGAGCTTGAAAATCAGTCCAAGGTGGTAATGCTAATCGCAATATACCCTCCTTGTCCTCTGTTCCCCGTTCCCGGGAACCTGTGCCTATATCTTCTGAATCCTTTGGTCCAAGGTAAAAATTAAAATAGTCATGGAAGTCAACTCATATAAATAGGTGCCTGTGTGTCCACTGACTTCACAACTATGTCAGACAAGCTGGACAAGTCAGAATTTCATATGGCTTAGCCAGAGCCAACCCCACTCTAAATCCACGTGTACAGTGTTTTCATCATTCTGTCACGAAACGCTTTCACAGTACGTTACCAATGTGCATTGTGAACCCATCTAGCTCAAGTGCTACATTTGCATAAATTCTCTTGTTCTTGGACATTTAATTCCAGATTTTTCTTCTTCCAGTTTTAAATAATAACAGAATTACTTCTTTGGGTTAGATTCACAAAAACAGAATTGTTGGAACATTAGCTCCTAATAAAATATACGAACAAGTTTTCAAAATGGAGGATACCAGGATAATTAAATTCTAAAGGGAATTCGTTCTGTGGATTTTAAAATAATGGCCATCAGGAAATAATTGCTACTCTTTAATGGGAATTTCACAGCAAGTGCAATAGTTTTCATATGGCTGCTACTTGGTCCAAAATTGAAGGGGATTGAGAAAAGACAATTCTACACGGTTATAAGCAAACACAGACCAAAAGTACTTTGGGTGTTCTAATTTAATTGTATTTAGGATCTCTGAAGGGAGTGCGTAGAGGATCCTTTATAGCATTTTACACATAGGTTGGATACATTTTCTGGCAAGATTCTAGAACTGTCATCATTCTAGTGCTGGCCAGAGAAGGGTCCAGCTGCTCTGGGTGCCATATTACTAGGAGGTGGCAAGATCAACATTCTCTTATGAATGTCTTTATTTGAATAGGGAGCCAGGTGGGCTCAGGAGTGCCAGCAGGCAGAGAATTTTTTTTATTGGTCTCCATATTATAGCTTTAGAACTATAGGATTGTATAATTGAAATTCCAGACTTCACATGACATTGCTTGCTTCCATTTGGATCACCTAAGAACTGCATCACAGTCATAAAAGGATTTTGTGATTTTTTTATGTAACATCCAATTTTCAGCAGCTCTGATTTTTCCATGCCTTTTCCAAGTCCATGTCTGAACTACAGAAGTCACTTTTAGGTAATCTCAAGTTCACTGTTCAATATAACTATTTGATATTAACTGAAGTCTGAAGAATATCTGCTGAAAACATTTGGCAGCTTCGATTTCTGGAAACAAGACATCCACATAACAGCAATTTCTTTCATGTTCAATACATGGTGTTGAGTTATCTAAACAGGTCAAAAGCTTGAAGGAGGAGTGGGGCTAAGATAAAACCTGTGATAGTGTAACTTGAGGCTGAAATCTTAATGCAGCTTGTCACAATTTTACAGAAATATAGGCTTTATAGCAACACATTCTGCCTAGCTCTATTTAAAGATCATATAGTTTGGATCATTGCTGATTCCTATCCAAAAGTAGAAAATAGAGAAATTAATGTTTCTAACATACCCCGGTCAGGGCAGGGTTTTTTGTTTTTTGTTTTTTGTTTTTGTTTTTTTTCCTTGTAAAGTAAAGGAATATAGTAGTGATGAATTTGGGGAGAGTTGTGTTTAAGTCTGATTTTTCCTTGTGCAAGTTATTAGATTGAGAGACCCAACTTCACAGTGTTAAATTTTGATAGGCAAACAGTACTTGCTAGAAGATATTCCTGAATGAGAATGAATTAGAACCCAAAAGAATGACGTGGATGCAAAAGGTAGTTGTGAGCAAAGAATTGGTAAACACATTAGCAAATATAAATAAGACTACAAGAGAAAAATAGTTAATAGAATATGATTAAAACAAGGTGGAAATATAATATTAGACAATAACATGGGACATGGGAGAGGAAGGTTAGAATATTAAGGCATTGGTGTTGCTTGGGAGTCACTGACTTCCTTTATACCTTAAGTCAAGGATCCATTCTTAAATTTTAAGGATAACTATTAATGAACAGTAACAAAGTGGTATTTTTCAAACCAGAAAATGGAATTAAGGCAAACTTGATCAAACCACTACAAGGCAGAAAAGAAAGTTTAAAAAAAAAAAACTAAGAAAAAACATGGTGAATAGAAAACACAAAACAAGATGGTTTAAGAAGCCCAAATATATCAATACTATCCCTCCCTCTCACATCTATTTATTCATTCTATCTATAAAATTAAGAGGTGAGTTTAATATACATATTAGTACTTAATATTTGAGTGTATAATACATGATAGCTAATGTTTACTGAGTGTGTAGTGTATGCCAGACCCTATTGAAGGGCTTTGTCAGTATTAACTTAGTTATTATAACAACCTAATGTTTTATAGTTAAGGAAACTGAGACCAGAATACATACTCAGTATGTGTGAGAGAATGTCTCAGATTGGATTTTCGGAAAATAATCTAGCTTTATGCAGTTTACAAGAAACAATCACATAGAAAATAAGAAGAAGAAATTCCAGGCAAAGCTAGTTAAGTGTAGCAATAATTAGCCATATGCATTTTTTTTTTTTTTCCATTTCACAGTGAACTAGTGAAAACTTGTCAGGAGAAATGGAGTTTGTACTAGCTTTTAAGAAGGGAAACAATTTGCGTTAGCAGAAAGGAATAGGGACAGATAGAAACTCACAGCTTACTCGCATTTCAGTTGGTTGTCCCCGGAGGGAACTAAAGGCTAGCTGTGCGGAAGTTGGCTTTCCTTGTTTGGCCGATCTTGCCTACTGTTGCCTCTTTCCTGCCACTTGGTGTGGCCCTTTCCCTTCAGGAACACAACACGAATTGCGGCCCTTCCTTTGCCCCAAAGCCCTTCCTCGTTTTCGTCAGTATCCCCACTCGTTAAAGGGAAAACACAGTCATTAGATAAATATTTACTAATACTGTGTTAGGACATAATGCTAAAGGATGTACAAGAAAGAAGCATTCCCCGCCCAAATGGAGCTTCAATCTGATCAATCCAGCACTACTAGGGGTGGATCCTTCCTCACTGATAAAATAGCCCAGCAGGGGTTGAACACTGAAGAAATGTTGAATGAATCCTAGCTAGAGAAGCAGAGATCTGGTTAATTGAGTCAGGGGCCCATTGGAGTCATTTCCTCATTAGTTTCTATCTTCCCTTCTCCCTGCTTTTCAGCTGTCTCAGAAATGCTTGATTCAACTGGATGAAAATTAAACCCATTATATCATTTACATGAATTGCTCACCAGTTATTTCAAGTCATCAAGGCTCTTAACAATTATTTATATCCTCATTTAGGTGTACAGTAATCATTGTATTACAACACTGAATGCTTTTCTGACTTTATGAAGTTACTTTTCTAGTGTAGACACGCTTTCAACTAAAAATTGTTTCAAGGAACGTCAGTGAGGACCTCAACCATAGAAAGTATTTCCTGTTTTTATGTAGTGCTTACTTAGAGCCTTATTTCTTTGGGCCTAAACTTAATAATGCTTTGAACCTTTGTGTTAACCTGCATGTTAGACACACAAATCTTTATTTGAAGATGGGTAAGCAACTCCTAATGTGAAAGGCTATTACTCCATCTTCCCGGGTACGTACAAGGATTTTGTGGATAGCTTTCCTTTGTTTAACAGAGGATCCCAGAGTCCCTGTGTCATGTTGAAATGTTCTGCACCGCTATTTTCTCTAGAGATTTTGTGACAAGAAGAGCAGAGATTTTTTTGAGCATATTGATTCATTCTCATAAGGGAACATGAAAGAGGCCTGAGATATTGTTTTAGGGTTCTTGTTCCTAAGTTCAAGATGTCATAAAATTTTGGAGCTTGAAATAAGCCTACCTAGTTCAACCTCATTATTTTACAGATGAAAATACTCAATTCAGTGGGAAATAGTGCTTAAAGTCACACAGTTGAGATACAGAGTCAGAGTAAAAACTGAAATTCCATCTGAACATATGAAGGGTGGGTACAGTACACTGTTAAACTGTTTGTAGCTCATTGTGGGATCTTGAGTGAAGTCTCTAACCCTTTCACTTATGTTTTTTATCTGTAAAATAGGCACACCAATTCCTTTCTACTTTCCAGAAAAGAATCCAGATAAGTATTACAGTTATCATAAGATTATTTTATCAAGTGTCCAGTTGTACATGGAATAGTGCTGACTGTTACAGGAATAGTAGCAATATCATGATACCTTTAGTTAATTTATTTAAAATTGAAATTATGGTTTGTTTTTATGTAATACATTATCATGGTTCATTATTTATAGGGTACAAAGGAATATACAATTAGAAGTCTCCCTGCTACCACTGTTTCCAGCTGTCGAGTTCTCTCCATGGAGACAACCAAGCTCTCCTAGTGAATTTTTCTGGAGACGTTTTATGCACATGCAAATATGTGGTCCCCCTGTTTTACAGAAGCAGTCGCATACTGCACACACTGTTCTGTACCTCGCTTTTTTCTTTTTAAAATTATATCTTTTTATATATCATTAAATAGTTTCCTTTTTCTTTTTTTAAAGCTGCATAGGGTTGCATGCATGCCTGTACCATAATGAACCAGCTCCCCATTAAGAGAGATTTAGATTTCTAATATTTTTCTGTTAGACATATTGCTAAAATAATTATATATATTAATCATATATGCATTAGTCATGTGTGTGTGTGTGTGTGTGTATCAGCAGGATAAATTCCTAAAAGTGAACAAACTGGGTCAAAGATTTTGAAAATTTGTGCCACTTTAAGGCCTTGGGTTTAAGTACTGCTTTTAACCTCTTTTTTCCGAATGGTTACTCCATAGGCCCTGGCCCTTTGGATCTGAGATAAGGGGGGGAAAGGTGTGAACATTTATCTGCATAATAAAAATATGGGACAGGGAGTTCCAAGACTATAACATGGAAGACTCTCAGAGGGATTAGATGTGAAGGTGCTTGGAAATTTTTAGACAGCTCAGGCTGTCACTGTCAGATGCATTGTACCTGCAGTGCCAGTTTCCCCACACAGGACTGACCACAGAGGACCCCCACAGAATCTGAGCTAAACTGAATCCTTCATCTGGTTCGTCTTTATAAATGCCAGAGTGGAGTATGGTAATATTAGTATGAAAACAGCAATCAATATTGTTGGATGAATGAATATATTCTTAGACTTAATTTTGTGTGCTCTATCTTAGCACCTACTTCCTCGAATGTTTCGGTCAGCACAGAACTTCCTCAGACCCTGTCCAGTGCAGAACTGGGGGTTTGTGGTACCAGTAAAAGCATGTAAAAGTGGGCTATGCTATGCAGGGCCCATGCTGATCAATGCCAACCAAATCAAACCACACACATACAAACAATTTTTTTTGTATGACAAAATTTCCTGTTGATATCACATGCTCTTATTTCAGACAAAGCAGTGGGCTCGATGGTCCCAGGTGAGTGGCTCTGTGACTGGTCTCCATCCCTCAGGCATGTCATCTGTCATAGAACTATGATGAGAGTAGGCAACTGTGCCTGCACTCTCACCTGACTCACAGGTTGCTCCCTTCACACCCTGAGACTGCTCTAGCTCTCCTGGTGGTAGCCCCTCCTGACATTCTTCCGCTACTCATGCACCAGTCCCAAGACTCGGATTTTATTCCCGAGGTTCCTTTTATGCTCCTCTTTTGGAAAAGGATGAAGGACAGTTGGAACAGCATAGCAAATAAGGTTCCTTCTCACCCTCTGTGTCTTTTAGATTCACTTTTGTTTCAGTTCTGCAGGATGGTGCCTAATTTCAGTCTGGTAATAGTTGGGGATGTCAGGATTGATTCGGCACCAATGTTGATGTCACCTCAGTGTGTGTGCTGTCTGCTTGGCACCTCTGGAAGCTTGCATGTATTTCTAAACAAATGAACTACTAGGCAGCACTCTTGATTTGCACTTTATCTGCCAACCAAAACCACGTCTTTAACCCCTTGAATAATGTGACTCATCTTAAAATCCAATCCATACCTCCAGCTTTGTAACCACATCAAGTAGATGAGGTAGTCGAGTGACCTAATCCTCCTTAGAGAGTCATCAGTGGGCTGCTTAGGGCTCCTTGGAAAGAGCCTGCTTCCCTGACCCTGCCTTATGAATACCCCCAGCAAAATTCCCCCTCTTAGAGCCCTTGTGTCACCATTCATGTCAGTTCAGGTTCTTCCAGAAGCAGATGCCAAGGCAGAGGTTTACTGAAGGAACACCTGTGAAGGACAAAGGTGAGGGTACAGGAATAGGCAACATAAGCCTCAGGCCCCTGTGAGGAGCAAGGCAGGAGGAGGCTTGGGTAGCAGAAGCCTCAGACCTCATTGTGACTTTGTCTTGCCCTATGGCCCTGTAGCCCTGTTTATCCAGGAGTTTCCAGCAGAGTAGAAAAATACCAGACATGGACACAGTGAGGTCAGTTGGATCCCAGCTTTGTATTTAGTACATTTATCTAGGGGTCCTCTGGATTGCACCCTTTCCTAGCACTTGAGACACAAGGATATGTAAGGCGTGGTCCTTTCCCACAAGGAGCTCAGTCTGGTAGGGAGACAAGCAGGTGGGCAGATTAGAACAGCATTCAGCAGATACACGGAGAGCAGTATGATTACAATCATCGCAGGGATAAGAGTCAAAGCTCTCATCGAGGATACTTGGTGTTCTTTCTGTGTGCACTCTGTACGGCATGAACACGTTCCTGTATTTCTGATCTCCCATTAAGTTAAATTAGGCCCCTAAAAAGGGAAATATTTTCAGTGCCTGGCACAAAGAGGAAGATTAGTAAAGAGGAAGATTAGTAAGGACACAGCATTGTGGGGTCTTCCCTCTGTTAGCTTCCTCTCTGGAGCCTGGTCTTCAGGGCTGAAGAGAACTAACATGGTTCCTTGGAGTCCCCTATGACCCCCTGTGGACGGTCAGAGGCCCTGAGAAGAGACTGACCACTCCCTGGCCTGTTGGCCCCGCCCTTCTTGTTCTGAGCTGAGGCAGGAAGGGGCCACTCTTTTCAGAGGACCGCTGACCACAGGCCCATACCAGGTATCTGAGGGAGGAGAAAAGCCACCCTTGTAGATACATTCTGTCCACTTTGGTAGCACGAATGTCCCAAGCCCAGAAAGGGGGTCTTTACTTTTTCCTTAAGATGTCTGCTAACTCATCTCAGGCTGGGGAACAGTTCCTGCTTTGGAGGTAGATTTCTTCTCTGCTTACCTCAGGGCAAAGCTCTGGTCTGGAAGATTCCAGGCAGCCAACTGGTAAGCTGGGCCGGCCTGCTCCATCTTCAAGGAAGTTGTCTGCCTGCCGAGCTGCTACTCTTTTCCACAGTGGCTCTTGTGTGCCACCCCTTCATTTCCTAAAGTACCTTGGCCTCCTCTCTCTGGGTGTTCAGCATGTTGGGGATAACACACCCCACCTTCATTCAGGGTCCTATGATGCCCTACTCACACCCTCTCCCAGGCAGCCATGGGTCAGCCTAGGGCAGACATGCTCCACTTTATATAATTGAGGCAGGTACCCCTTCCTGTAATCTTGGTGACCAGCACAGCTCACTCACCTTCCAGATGACTGGTCCATAGGAAAGGAAATGCATGTAATTTCCTTAGCCAGTCTGAGAATCCTGCTTTGTTGTTGGATGGAGAGAAGCAGCTACTGTTCCATGACAGCCTTTGGCAAATTCCTTTGAGGCTCTGGTGAGGATGATCTGGAGCTGCCATTCACCCACACAAGAGCTCAGGTTGTGGGTTACTAAAATCTAGAGGCTTGTAATGGAGAGAATGGGAGGAATGGAGAGGTTGAATGAAGGAGGAAACATCAATTGGGGCTCGTCCATGACTTCCGTGAAGTTCATACAAGGACCAGGACCAATCCCTGGGAATCCTATCCCATAGAGACCACACCAACTTCGTTTGCTTGTTTATTTTAACAGCTTTCTTGAGATATAATGCATTCAACATACAATTCATCCATTTTAAACTTACTGTTCAGTGGCTTTTATTATATTTAGGGTTGTACAACCATCACCCGTTATCCCTCATCCATACCTTCTCATTGCTTCCAACCCTAGGCAACAAATAATCTGCTCTCTGTTTCTGTATTTCCTTATACTGTGCATTTTATATCAATAGAATCATAAAATATGTGTTCTTTTGTGGTTGGCTTCCTTTACTTAGCATAATGTTTTCAGTGTTCATTCATTTCGTAGCATGTAACAGTACTTCATTTATTATCTATACCATATTTTGTTTATCCATTAATCAGCTGATGGATATTTGGGTTGTTTCTCCCCTTTATTTTGAATAATGATCCTATGAGCATTTGTATACAAATTTTTATGTGAATGTGTCTTATTCCTCCTGGGTATATACATAGGAATGGAACTTTTGAATCATTTGGTAGCTATGTTTAATATTTTGAGGAACTGTCAAACTGTTTTCCAAAGTGGCTGCATGATTTCACTTTCTCATCAGTAGTATATTAGGGTTCCAATTTCTTCACATTCTTTCTAACACTTGTGATTATCTTTCTTTTTTATTATAGTATTGCTGATAGTTATGAAGTGGTATCACACTGTGCTTTTGATTTGCATTTTCCTGGTAGCTTATGACACTGAACACCTTTTCATGTGCTTATCTGCTGTTTCTATGTCTTCTTTGGGAAAATATCTATTCAGATTGTTTGCCTATTTTTAAATTTGGTTATGTTTTTATTATTAGTTATAAGAGTTAATTGTACAGATTTTAAATTTCAGTTTCTGGTTATGAATTGATAGTATTTAGATATAGAATTGTTTTTTGCATATTAATCTGTGTTCTGCAATCTTGCTAAACTTACTTTTTAGTTAGTAGATTTTTATAGATTCCATTAGATTTTCTGTATAAAGAATCATGAAATCTGCTAATAAAGACAGTTTTATTTCTTACTTTCCAATCTGGGTGCTTTGCATTAGGTTGGGGAAATTTGCTTATATTCCTAGTTTGCTGAGAGGTTTTTTAAAAATCAGTAATGCATAATGAATTTTGTGAAATGCTTTATCTGTATCTACTGAGACGATCATATGGTTCTTTTTTAATTTATTAATATTGTGAATTCTATAGAGTTTTAGATATTAAAACATAAGTGGGAGAAACTCTGCTTAGTTGGATGTGTTATCTTTTTAAATACTGTCGGTTTGAATTTACTAGAATTTTATTTAGATTTTTTTACCTCAATAGGAGAGATACTGATTCATAGTTTTTATTTATTGTAATGTCTGTATCTTTTGGTACTAGGGTAACACTGGCGTCATAGAACAAAGGGGAAGTATTTCCTCCTCTTCAATTTTCTGGAAAAGTTTGTGTAGAATTGATATTATTTATTCCTTCAGTACTTAGTAGAATTCTCCAGTGAAGTCATATGAGCCTGGAATTTTCCTTGTAGGTTTTTAACTACATATTTCAGTTCTTTACTGGTGTATATAGGGCTCTTTAGGTTATCTGTTTCCTCTTGTGTGAACTTTAATAGCTTGTATACTTTAAGGAGTCTATCCATTTCATCTAAATTGTCAGATTTACAGGCAAAAGTTGCTCATAATTTTTCCCTTTAACTATCTTGAATCCATAGTAATGTTACCACTCATATTTCTGTTACTGGTAATTTGTGTTTGATCTCCTTTTTTATTTTTTCATCAAACTGTTTAGAAGTTTATTAATTTTATTGGTCTTTTCAGAAAACCAGCTGTTGGTTTCACTGACTTTCAAATGTTGCTATTTTCTATCTGATTGATTGCCACTCTGATCTTTATTGTTTCATTTCTTATGCTTATTTTGGGTTTAATTACTCTTCTTTTTGTAATTTCTTAAGATAGAAGTTTAGCTCATTGATTTGATACCTTTCTTCTTTTATAATATAGGCATTTAATGCTATAAATTTCTTCCTAAGCATTGCTTTTACAGCATTCCAAAAATTCTTACATATTGTGTTTTTATTTTCATTCAGTTCAAGATATTTTATAAATTCCTTTTTTGATTTCTCTTTAGAAACATAAGTTATATATAAATGTGTTATTTAGTTTAAAATATAGTTCTTTCCCTAACCTCCACTAATTTCCTCACATGTGCTAATCAACATTCTCCTAAGAACTCCAGAAAGACCTTCTGATGATCTCCAGGGTTTGCTCTCTATGCCAGAAATCTCTGTGTTTCTGTCACCTGGTTTCTCTGGACTTCCAGCTTTTTCTGCTCAATTCAGGAAATTCATCAAGTTCCACCTGGGTTAACCATCCTCACACTGTGACCTGGACACTCTCTCAAGGTAGAAATCTGGAGCAACTGAAGGGCTGGCTCACTTTGGTGGTTTCTCATCTCTCAGGGGTTACTGTCTTTCATTGCCTGATGAACAATTTCTTAAAAATTATTGTTTTTAAAATGTTTTTTTTTTTCCATGTGGGAGAATAAATCTGATCCCTATTACTTCACTTTGGCTGGAGGTAGAAATTTCCCATTGCCATAATATTTAAATTGCAAAATAATAAAAACATCTCAAGCTCATTTATGTTAAATAAATAGTTAAATAAACAATGGTGCATGCACATGATGTATTTTAAAGCTATTAGATGTTTTGGAAGAATGCTTGTAGATATATTGATACTGTGGTAAACAAAAGAGACTGCGAATTTATATCTATTAGTAAATTTAATAATTAAAAACATTGTATACTATTCATGTATTATGCGTATGCATAAAGAAATAAAAGAAAATATCTCAAAATGTAATTTGTGAATTTTGGTATTTTGGATGATGTTAATTTTCTTTTTTGTTTTCTACATTTCTCAATTGTCTCTAGTGCATTCATTGATGATCCTTCATATGTGTGTATGTATCTGTGTACATATATATGTATGTGTTTATACACACACGCGTGTTGTGTAGGTGGGGTAAGGAGGAAATATGGAAGGTTTGATTATAGGACAGAGAAAATCTGGGTCATAAGCCAGGTTCTGCTACAACTTGCCTGTGCGATTCAGAGCAAATCATTTTCCTTCTCTGGGCCTCAGTCTTCTCAGCAAAGGCCAAATGATCTTCAAGGATCTGTCCTGCTAGGAGAGTCTAGGAGACCATGACAGTCTATTCTCACTTTCCATTTGCTCCCTTGGCTTCCTTAGAGCTAGATAAATTGAGATCTGTCCTTGTGCTATCTATAGCTCCAGATAGGATGTCAGTTATCTGCTGGACTGTTTTTCTAGGTCGAGGAGGTCTCAAGTAGGAAATTGTAGGGAATTTATAGTTTTGAAGGAGTATCTCCCTTGGCTGCTTCCTGCCAGTCTGAAGTGAGCAGTGAGCACTGAGTTGGGCAGGGACCAATGCATCTTCCATGGTACTTCAGTGCTTCGGGATCCCTGCCCACACCACTGCCCCTTGCCAGCTGGTGCCATCTCCCTGCTCATTCCCAAGACAGCTATTCTCAGCTTCTCTGGGCACCTCCCTATTCATGCGAGATGTGAAAGCACAGCTTGTTCTAGCTGCTGTATCTTAGTATTCACAGTGTTATCCCTGAAAAGTAGAGGTGACAGCAGGAATTGCCAAAGACAGGACAGGCAGTATGCAAGGGACATCCCATTAGAGGGGCATGTTCTATACCTAGGGTCTCAGATGGTGAGGGGCCTAATAACATGACATGAATCAAGGATATTTAACCTAGAAAAGAATGTTCTTCAGTACACTGGTATCTTTGAGTAATAAAAATTAGCTTTTTCTGGGCACTCAGTACGTGCCAGGCACTGTGCTGCATTTTCTTTTAAAAATTCTCACATATGCCATTTACAAATTAGGAAACTGAAGCATAGGGAAATAGAAAACCACCATTGATCTACCACAGTACTAATTTCCAGGCAAGATCCACAAATGAATGCTAAAATGAGTGGATGAAGAGCTGAGGCACAGAACTAGGAGTGGCAGGGCTAAGATCCGAATCTGGATTTATCTGACTCCAATTTCTGCAGTCTTAAATTAACCAAGCAGTTTGATGTGGATTTAGCCACAATCTGTCCTCTTAGGTCGCAGGTCAGCCACATGGGTTCCTATTAGTCCTTGCTTTTCCTTATTTCATGCCCAGCTCTGCTTCTTGACCACCAGCCTTGCTGACCTCTAATGCCTCCAGGACCAACACCAGAAACAAAGAGCCCAGCTTTGCATAGCCTTCTTAATCAGCTCTCACAATTGTGTAAGGCCAATCCCTTGATCAGATTCTATCTATATTCTGTCACTTGCCATAATTCTCCTTTTCTGATGGAACATTTTCCTAAATCACATGCACCTGATTTTTCCACATACGGCCAAGTACTAAAGGTCGGCCAAGTACTAAAGGTTCTACTCTGCCCTCACATCTTACATTTATCAGTGGCTCCCCCTTACCCAGAAAATCAAGTCCAGATCTCTAAGGATGGAGGGTAAAGCCCTCCATCCACTGCACCAAAGCTTGTGCCCAAAATTCCTAACCAGACAAAGCTAGTTTCCTGAGGTTAGGTGTTGGAGTATTCCCCTTACACCCAGAACTGGCTGAAAAAGGACCCTGAGAAACACTGGGAGTAAAAAAAAAACCTTCCTGATAACATCAAGAAAGAAAAGATTGCCTATTCTTTGGCCATAGTTCCTTTCAATACACTAGCTACTGCCCGCACCTAGCCCATGCTTCAGCAACCGAGTTGCTAAACTCAGCCAATCAGCAACAGTCTCCAATGCCCATGCTGCTAAACATCAACCAATCAGCAACAGATTCACTCCAGTGACCATGCGGCTACAAACTCAGCCAATCAGCAACATCCTCATTCCAGCAACCACGCTGCTAAACGTGAGGGAGACGAATCGGCAAGAGCCATCTGTCTGTAACCAGGTTTCCACAGCTAAAGTTGATGCAGTCCCTAAACACTCCTACTTCTGAGAGTCCGTGTGCCCCCGAACCCTCTACGACCAACTCTCGTTTGTCCCATGGGTGCCTCAAAAAGACGGCTCTCCCTTGCTTAGCAAACAGTTCGGCCTCTGGTTTGGGATACCAGGTGGTAGTAGTCTTTTCCTCCGATGAGGGTAAAGAGTCAGCCACAGGAAGAACCACCTGCCCGATAGAAGGGTGGCACCATGAGGGCAGTTACCAGGTTGACCTCACTCACTGTTACATCTCCATTCTCAGCAGAGTCCCGGGCTCAGAGTAGGTGTTCAATGAATAGTGCTCGAATTACTTAAAGTTCTTCAGATCCTCTGACTTGTGCTGGGGCTGAGGCAGGGATAAGGTCATGCGGTGCTATGATGTTAGGTAGGAAAAAGCCAGTGTGGAAAGAAGCGCTTTCTTCCTGGGAGAGCAGCAAGCACCGGACTTCGGGGAGCTGGGCCACGGTGTGAGTAGAAGGCTCTGAGCACTCGGGCAATGGTAAGTGGACTCTTCCTGCTACCTAGAATGCTCCCCATCCATCTTGTCTGTATCTGCTCATCACACAAACCCTTCAAGGCCTTGCCTTGGCTGCACAGAAGAGGGCTGGTTAAGAGCCCAGAAGACAAGCCAATCAGACAGGCCGATTGAAAGGGATCTTGTCATTGGCTGATAGAATCAGAGCCCCCAAGATATTCTGCAGCAATATGAAATGGGAAGAAATTGTGGAGAATCACCTCACCTTTCTGGGCTTCATGTTGTCACCTGTAAAGTGAGGAGATTGGTTTAAGAAAACACAGATGCCTGCACTCTGTCCCCAGAGATTCTGATTTAATTAATCTGCAGTTGGGTATGTGACATGGTACTTTTGAAAGCTCCCCAGATAATTTAGCTAGGGTTGGGAACCACTGAGCTAAGTCGATAACTGAGAGCAGTTCCACCTTTAGCATTCTGTGACCCAAATAGTTACCATCAGTGTTGTTGGTACAGAACAGAAGTGTAATATGTGGAAAAACAACTTAGGGATTAATGTTTTTAATGGTAATAGGAGTCGTGGCTCCCATTTATTGAGCTCATATTCCATGCTTAGTTCTTTGAATGCAGTCTCTTTTAATTAAATTGTCACAACAACCCTGTGAGATCGATATCATGATTGCAATTTTAGAGATGAGGGAACTGAAGCTCAGAGAGGTGATTTGAACTGTTCCAGGTCACACAGGACACTAATCAAGGGCTGAGCTGGGATTTGAACCCAACTGGTAACTTCAATATAAACCACTATTTAAGTAGTTGCTTAGACAATTAATGTAATTTTGGGTTACTTTAGCACCAGCTAGGGAGGGGAAGTCCCCCTTTTTCCTGCTTTGGCTGTATACCATCACTAGAGTGTCAGTTTCTGCTCTCTTATATTCAGAGGACATTGACAAGCTAGAGTGCTTTAGATGAGCGAGGCTAGCCAGGCAGCTGAGAGTATCCCCACTGTCGCATGGAGAAGAACCATGAAGGAGTTATAGGCCTTAGCTTCAACAGCAAAGGTTGTAGGAGAGGATATAGGAGACTTGTCTTCAGTTGTATCACAGGCTGCTGTGTGCATGAAGGGAGAGGAATTCTGAAGCAAAGTATCTGGCAGTCCTAAAGATTGGCAGTATGGCACTCACCAGATAAGAGTGAATAGTAACCTGGTTTGAACTTAGTTAAAAGGATAAAGTCAATGCTAAGGAATGGGCTCATTTCCGGTATGCTTTATGTGTTTCTGAGACATTTGCTATGGGGTGACACTGGCCTTTTTTGAAGTGGGGGCTGGGGGAGAACCTGCAGGGGTTCTTAGCAGAGTCCTTGGCTAAGGTGGCCCATGTGACTCCATCTGCTGCTCAATAACATCTCAAGGACTCAGTTAGTCCACATGTACTTGACACGCACAGCCTCCCACCAAGCTTGGCACATGTTTCATATTTCTTTAGACAGTTTTTAACTAGGAGCATAGGTGTTGGGGCTTGAATAATAGGACATAGATGTGCTAGATGGGTACTTGGATCTCAGCTACTTGGTGCAAGGCTCTGGTGGTTTCACACGAACGAACACAAACACAGAGACCAGGTGGAGAGCTAGACACTGTGAACATTGAGACATGAACCAGGCATAATGTCTGTCCCTTGGAAGCTAATGGTCTAGCCTGGAGGAAAACGGAAGTCACATGACTAAAATAGGTGATTGACAATGGTTAAGTATAAGGACAGTGATGTGGGACACAGGGTTGAGGAAGGAGTTCCCAGAAAGCTCCACAGAAGCCATGATGTTCTTCAAGTAAGACCTATCTGGGAAGAGAATTTCTAATTGCTGGATAGATTAGAAAACGGGCCCATGAAAAAGAGACTGTAGAAAAGGCCAGGAAGTGTTTTTTATTTGTAGGGAAAGGGAGTAATACCAAGAGCATGGGGTATCAAGATATAGCAATATTTTGGTTCATATCCTACATATCTCCCTCCTCCTTTCTAAAAGAATACTGCTTCCATTTGGTGCATCAACCCTTCTCATGGTCATGACTTTCACTACATCAGGTTGTCTCATTCTTCTCTCCTGTAATTGGTTTAAGCTTGAGTGCTTGGGGCAGTTGTGGTCAAGGAGATGTGAGAAGTGTTGTAGGGGCTTCTGGGAAATGCTTTCTTGTCAAAAAGAGACAGATACAGGAATGGAAGATTTTCTTCTGGATGTTGTGTCTGGGTGTGTTGCTGCACTGGGGGGAACACCCCCTTGGTACCATGAAGGAAGTGAATCAGAGGGCAAAGTCCAGGTTAAAAACAGTGCAACAGGAAGATGGAGAGAATCCATATCCTTGATGATGTCATTGGGCAGCTGCATTTGCTCACCTACCTCTGGACTTCTTATGTTGTGTAATATATGTCTTTAGTGTTGGCATTTGGAGATGTGATTGTCTATTACATCCTACCTGAAAGAAGGAGAGGGATGTCACACATCCAGGGCTTTCCTGACTGTGGATGTCTCTCCTAAGAATGGATAATTATTGCCAGTGCCAGCCAGCTATCTTCTGCCTCAAGCCTTTCATAAGCCTGAGGCCAGATGAGGCCAGTCAATTGGGGGCCTCTCCATTTTAGACAAATTCCATTTTATTCTAAGACCAACTGGAGTTTTCCAGAAGAATCATTAACTATCACGTAATGTATACATAAAAATCTGCTGCTGCTTACCCTGCGGTCTTGCTGTACAGTTACCCAAGTGAGAACCAGCACTTACAAGCCCTTGAGACTTTATTTAGATTCTATGTTGGGTTTTGAAACCCAACTGTTTGCCTCTCCTATTAAATAGTACACAAGCCTCAGTTTTAGTTACTTGGGAGGATAAGCACCTGTCTCTTCCAGTTTCCTCTGAAGCATTCTGGAGTGAATTCTGGGTTGCATAGCCTATATTTAATGTCAGGCTGCCCACCCAAAAGATACCCTTCACATGTAGTTTAAATTCATCAAGCTTCCCTCCTCTCCCCTCCCTCCCTCCCTCCCTCCCTTCCTTCCTTCCTTCCTTCCTTCCTTCCTTCCTTCCTTCCTTCCTTCCTTCCTTCCTTCCTTCCTTCCTATGCTGAGGTTAAAACAAAAGACTTAATTTTATTTAGAGAGATGCCCAGATGCTCAGAATTTACCTGGAGAAATCATTTCCTATAATATACACCTGGCTCTCTGAAGGATTTCTCTGAGCCCTGACTCGGCTAAACTATGCACTCACTCGGCTTGCATTTCAATATCTTGACCATACTTAAGTTTAACTGATATGCAGGTCTTTGTTTTACTAGTTATTCACATTATGACAATTATTAATTAACATTTTCTAATATTGTGGGATGTTTGGAAAATTGAAAAATGAAGTCAATCTTAATCATTCCACCTAATATATCAGTGAATTAATTGCATCCTGGAACACAATCTTCCAGCGTTGTCCACAAACAGATGCGTTTGTACACTGCAGTCCTAGTACACATACATTTTTGTCTCCTGATTTTTCTCATCTTATTAAATTATAAGATTTTGCCCATGCTACTACATATTTTATAATTATTTTAATTGTTACATAATAGGATTGGCAAGTAGTGGAATAATTTAACTGTAGGAGACACTGGTGGCAGTTTCAGGAGCTGTTGTTCCTCTCCTCCTTCTCTTTAGTTTCATTGTCTACCTCTCCCCCAGGGACGATTCAGGAATGAGTGAGCCTATCCCCAGCTCCAGGGGCGAATCCTGATTGGTCCGAGTCGATTGTGGTAGCCTCATTTCTCCTGCCAGAGATTGGTTTAGGCACCTGCATGCATTGCTGTTCTCCACAGGGACACGAGGGGATGTCTGCTGGGGAGCTTCTAGCAAAAGCTTTCATGCTTGTAAAAAGAAGCACCCAGGAAGGAGATGTTCCTTCCTTCCACTGGTGTTGTTATATCTGTATGTGATGCCTGCAGATGTAGCAGGAAACATTTCCTAACTGAATCAACCTTTGTTTCCCACTGGTATATGTGAAAGCTTCTTTTGGGATGCAACCCTGAAACCTATTATTAGAATAATAGAGACTATCAAATAATAATAAGTTTCAAGGTTGCCTGTTATTAGGAAACTATTATTAGGTATTTGGGGTATTCAGACCTGGGAGTGTTTCCTGGATGGTCACATTTCTCACCTTAGCCAATATCCTCCCCAAAGTCTGGGGCACTTCCTAGGGTCTTATGGAGAATATCCTCACTGATGTGAAATGATAGGAATTAAACCAGGTCAGCCAAGTTCTCTTTTCCGTTGTCCCAAGCAGGTAAGGGCAGAAAGCACCAACAAAGTCAATCTGATCATGGGAGACAAGCTGGCAAGTGTGACTCAGAGCTGGGCAGAAGGAGGCAGGATGCTGGGCTCTTAAAGATGCCATGGAAAGGTGTCGTCCCTCAGGGCCAAGAGCCCATAGGCAATAGTTTTCCTGGGTCTTCTCAGATGAGAGTTCATCACTGGAGACAGAGGGCTATGGACTTGGACTCCTGTCTTTTTTTAGTGGACCAAACCTTTGAATGTCTCCAGTGAACTGAACCTAAGGATATCTGTCCATATCATTAGGCTTTTGCAAAAAGTATAGGATTTAGATTACAAAAACTTAGGTTAAGATTACAATTCTAGTCCAGCCTCCACTGTAGGCTAATTATAATTTGGGGCATCATCTACCCTTTCAGATTCTTAATTTCTGTAACTATAAAATGTAGTTGATGGCCGTATCTCAGTCATAGGATTGGACTATGAAGTGACATGTATGAAATTGAGTGAAACAACAGTAATTTATGGACCACATACTATGTATCAGGCTCTAAAAATCAAAAGATAAATAAGAATTCTTTTTTGTCCTTAACAAGCTTATGGAGAAAATGGAGAAAATGGTTTGTAAAGTATTGGTTATGCTCTCTACTACCCAGAATCCATATATTTGAAATTCAAGTAAGGATTTTCTAAGCATATGTTGCATGATCCGTTCATTGCCACCACTGCAGGGTAAACAAGAACACTGTAGGCTGGTAAGACCACTGCGGGCTACGACCTGATCTGCAGAGCTGTGTGGGCATTTCTTCCATTTTCATGACCAATCTTTGGGCAGTTTGAGCTGAGGAGTGATGACTTCATGTTTCTTATTCCCAAAGTGTCATGGCTGGATTGGCAAGAGCAGGAACTGATGAGGATGTAGGAATCTGGAACATCTGGAAAGAGGTCTCAGACCCTTCTTCTTGGACTGAGAGATTCTGCAGGGAGGGACATGTAGCACCAAACAGAAGCATCCCTCTGGATGATTTCTTGGTGTCAGCTCCTCCCTCCTTTCCATCTGGAAGATAAACTCACAGCCTCAACGAAGGAAGTATAAGGATTTACTTGTTTAGCAAAATAATCTAGGTCCACTTGTTTCAAATATTTTTTTTAAAAAAAATCCCCACAGAATCCTTTCTTTCAACAGACACTTACTTGGAGCCGATTATGTAAAACAGGTAACCATAAAGTACTCTTGGTTGAGGCTAGTTTAGGGGGTAGGCTGTCCTGCCCGTTCAGTGGATCTTAGTGGAAGTCACAGGATTCCACAGAACACAGCTTGAAGCCCCCAAATTAGTTAACTTTAGCTAGATAGCGCAGATAATGTCCCTGTGTACACACCATACGTGGTGTGAATTGAGCTCCCTGTCCAGCCACTTGTTAGAGCTGGAATCTCTCGGAGGCTTTGGAAGTTTACATCTTTTCAGAATGCCTTATAGAAATGCAAGCATTCTTGGGAAGGTTACTATAAAGCCCATGACTCCGTCACATTCACTCATTTATTCATTTATTCAACTAATATTTACTGAGCATCTATTAAGTACTAAGTACCCTTGTACAGCCTGAGGATACAATTCTGAACAGACAAAACAATGGTAGTAGGATAGCTGACAGGCAGACCCTTGGGGGTCTGGGGTTTAGTGCTTGGGGCAGACTGCTCAGAACATGCTGTAGTCTCCCTGTACTCGCCTCCATACTGAGGGCCCTACTCAGCCAGAGCTAAATAATGTGCCGAATCACAACAGCTTGGCAGGGCATTTCTGTCAAACTCCGAATTACTTGGTTTGAACACTGTCCTCTGGAGGTTCTTTGGGGCCGGTGGCGATGCCTCAGGGGCCAGCTTGGGGCAGGGAAGAGGGGTAAGCACACATAGGCCAAGGCTCTCTCCACATCCTTGAGCTCCCCACCTGGTTCTGAGATGCACCAATGTTGAAAAACAACTGAAGTAAGAGAATGGTTGAGTGGGAGGGAGTGGAAGAGTTAGGGACCAGCGGCAGCTCATAACCCATGACTCCCTGGGCCCAGAGCCAGAAAGAAAAATAAATATTCCCATATAGGTTTTTTGAAGCTTTGCCTCCTATATCACTGCATTGGAACTTCATATTCCATAAGATGTCATTGCCCACATTCTATAGATGAGGAAACTGAGACACAAAGACAGAAAGCAACTTGCCCAAGACCACATGGGATTTGAAACCCAGATGTGCCTTACTCCAGATCCTGGGGTTGGAATGGAGTCATGGTTTTTTTTTTGCTGTGACCCAAACTTTGTTACAAGATGCACCAGAGAGATCCATCCGCATCTTAACTCAGATGACGCTCTTATTCTCTTAGAAGTGGCTCCAAAAATCCATGCTCAGAGACTTGGTCCTGTGCTCACGAGAAAACGCTCCCGGTTCGCGCTCTCCTGCTCATTCTCCTTTTGTTCTGTTGAAGGAAGGCTTGTAGTCCCTTCCTTTCTCCTGGAACCCTGGAACTAGCCCAAAATATATATCTGATGAGCAGAATTTTAGTGCCATAATGCAACTTGGCAGAACTATATGTATCTTCAGACTGCACCCTTTTCCCCTTTTCAGCACTTTTGTCACTGCAAAAACCATATGTTGACTATAAGGATTGCATAATATTTGCCGTTAGTTTGAAATTCTACATGATTCAAGTATCTTCTTAACCATTTATGAAAATCTAAACTAAAAAATGGGGTGAAAGAATGGGAGATTGTCCTCGAACAGAATACGTTACCTTCTGAGTTTAATGTAAGCAAAATAAGTCTTTTAAATAGACTTTGTGCACACATTTTCAGAGCCACATTTCTTGTGTGCAATAAAGTATGGCCCTGTTTTGTGCCTGTCTGTATAAGTATCTAAGAAAGAGATTCATTCCTGGTTCTTGACAAACATGAATTGCTTTCGAGAAAACGCATGCAAAAGCAATTATGATTATGAATGGCTTTGGCAGCTATTGCCCTACATGATTAATTTTGTAATGCAGTCAATCTCCTCTTCATTCATATTTGATGGGAAGACTGTAGTCCAGAGGGAAGGCCAGTGCAGTACTTATGAAACTTTGTACAGAGTTTCAGAGGTGGGTTGTACTTTGCCTGCATTCAGGGTGATACTCTTCCTTCCCTCAAGGACCTTGTTGGGCATTGAAATCTGCTCTAATGGTGCGTTTGAAACAGTGACTGCTCTTTTGGAAGCCTGCCACAGACCTGATAAGTAACCAGCAGGGTGTTATCTAAAGGAAAGGAAATGAGCTTCAGGCATCATTTGGAACCTGCCATATTTGCTCGAGGTACTGGGAGTCTGTGATGAGTTAGTGGGAAAGGGGCTCTCCTTCCCTCTCTGAGGAGGGGGAATTGTGTTGGCTGCAGTACCCAACATTTGTTCCAAGCTTTACAGTTTGCAAAGCATTGCAAACTCCTGGTCTCATTTGAAATCATAATAATAATCCTCTAAGGAGGCAAGACATGATTAGGATTATATCCCTTTGACGAATGGGGAAAGATTATTTCAGGTTACATGCTACTTACACTCTTCTGGCATTCTTTCCATGATCACCTCGTCACTGTCTCCCTTACTCCCCAAACAACTCCTTGGCCTGCATCCACCCAGGCCCATATCTTGTATTACGTTATCAAAGGCCCTGGCATTTGTATGCTGCTGACTAGTAACTCTGCAGTCCCTACACTGTTTTGAGGCACCTAGGGTGCTCCCTGGCACCAGTCAGTCAACCTTGTCCTTGCCTCCCTCCTGGCTGGTTCCCACACCGTGATTTGAGAGTACTGGAGACTATAGATGCTACCTGATATTAAAGAAAGATATGAAAGGCAGAATTGGAACCAAGAGAGATACTTTTCCTGAAGTGAAAAGCGCCCAAGGAATTCTTAAGTGCCTCCCATCTTCACATTTCCATGCTGACCTGTGAGTATTTCCTCATCCTGGCTCCTCAACCACAGGTGGTTGGACCCATTATCAGCCACTTACTCAGGCCTGTTGCTGGGCAGGACGAGAACCGACAGCTTCCATCAACTTTGAGCTCCAAATCCAGACACTCCTGGTTCAAATCATGGCTCTGCCATGTACTCGCTGTGTGACTTTAGGAATGTTATCTAAAGTATCTAAGATTTGTTTTCTCATTTGTAAAATGGAAATAATAATAAAGCACCTCCTAAGATTATTGTGATGATTCATTGAAACACCTTATGTTAAGGACTAAGCGTGGTGCCTGAAACAGAAGTCTTCAATATATGGTAGCAATGAATTATCTTTATCATCACCATCTTCATCATCTCATTGGAATCAACAAACTTGTGAAGTGCGATGAAGAGAGGTTGCTATCTCCATTTTGTAGATAGGGGAACAGAAGCTCAAAAAGGTTAAGTCTTGCCTCGCGATACACACGGGTACAGTGGAGACTCTAAACCCAGGTGTACTTCCTTTACCTGGTATTCCCTCTTTTGCACCCATTGCACCCTCCTTCATCTGGCCCCCATCTCTGACCTAGGTTGCCAGTCCTGTTGCTCTCACCTCCTGGATCCTAATAATAAACAGCCACTGAAGAATAGGACAGCTTGAGGAGAGAATGAGAAACACTTCTAGATCTGGGGATATCTCCTGAGTGGACACACACTTGTCATAAGTTTTTGTGACCCCTGGCCCTCCTGGCAATATTGCTGGTTTTGTCTCAGAGACCCTGGAGCCAGCATTCTGAGGAATGAGGCAGAGGGAACCTGTCCCATGTAACCCCATTTTCATACCCTCGCACAGCAGCAGCCAGCAGAAGCTGATAGATATTTTGAGGTGGGGGAAACACTGTTTCCCCTAACATTTCAGAGCGCGGTGATTCCAAATGCAAAGAACCCCCTCCCGCACCCCCCACCCCTCACCACCACCACACACACACACGTCTACTGCCTGGCAGCATAGGTTGTGATTTGGTAATCCCTTTTCTGTGCCCAAATTATCCTACTGTCACTTCCCACCTTACCAAGAGGGAGTGTGGAACATGCCAGGATTGTTCAGAGGCCAGTTTTGGGTCATCCTCAGTAACAGTTTTTGCTGTATAACGAACCATTCCCAAACTTTGCGGCTTAAAACAAATGATTTATTATTTCTCATAATTCTGTGGGTGTGTTAGATGGATATTCTGGTCCTGGCTCATTTGGCTGAGACTGGATGTTCTGAAGTGACCTCACTCACATGTCTGAGTTGTCAGTTGAGAGGATGGATTAACATGCTTTTTTATTTTCTGTATTTTTGATGTTTTGGTATCTTGGGGCCTTGTAGACTCTGGAGAAACTGGCCCACCCAGTCAGCCAATTCCTGAGACAGTAAATCACTCTCTTGCAAGGGCACAACTTTCATGTGCAAAGCAACCAATCAGGAGCCCATACTCCTCCCACCACCTCCTTTATGGAACTCTCCCACTCTGGGTCACTATCTTCCTGCCCTAATCACCTCAGAGCAGGTATCAGACAACTAGGGACAGCTCCTATGTCCCAGAGCCACTGTAATTATTCAAACCACCCAAATCCTAAGCCTGCTTACTGGCCTCTCACATTCCAACCCATGGAAAACCCATGTTTTCCACCTGCTCCCTCTGTCTCCTGACCAACCCTGGTGCTTTCTGTGTGATCCCCCTGTGGCACGGTGTGCCACCCTGCCTCTTAGGAACTAAGTAAGAAACTATCTTTTCAATGACCATTGTTTTCCTATCCGTTGGCCTCAACATACCCGAATTATAATAAAACCTACATTTTAAAACAGACAACAGCTAGGATGGCTGGCTCTTTCTCTCTATATGGTTTCTCATCCTCCAGGAGGCTAGCTTGGGCTTCTTCCCATAGGATCTCAGTGTTCTCAGCAGCAAGAGAGGGTAAATATCAACATGCAGGCTCTTTCAAACTTCTTCCTAATCACGCTTACTAATGTCTTATTGGACAGAGCATGTCACATGGTCAAGCTCATATTCAAAGGGTGGAAAGAAATATACTTCATCCCTTAATGGGAAGAGCAGCATAGTCACATTGCAAAGGGGTGTGCATACAGGACTGGCAAGAATTTGTTGTCATTTAAAAAATCTACCATATCCTCTGCTTTCTGTACCTTTGGGGAAGTGGCTCCCTTTTCCTTAACTCTTTATAATGGGGCATTCAGCCTTATCTTTCACTGGGCTGCCAAGAGGGTCAAACACCATAAATTACAGTGTGCCATGGAAAGGAAAGGTTTGTTGTTATTTGACATGCCTACCATGGGTGTTGCATTTCAAGTTGAGAAAGGTCCAGTTGTTAGAATCTTAAGACATCATTTAGTTATTATACTGCTTGGACAAAAGGATAGTTTCCTGAGATTTAGGTTGGTATGATCTTGACAAGTGGTGGACAAGATGCCACTCCATTCATTCTTCTTGAAAAAAATGTATTATTTGCAGTCTTAGTTGAGGTTCTTGATTCCATCTGTTGGGGTCCCACTTCTGGATTATGGGAGAGAATATATAGTTGGCCAAGTTTGGATCAGGTGTATACCCCTGGCCCAACCATGCCAATCAAAAGAGTATTGTCATGGGTGCTGAGTGCTGTTTATGTCTGTCTTGACTTTAACCCTGTACGCCCACTGGACACACTAATCCTCGACAACCAGTGGATCATGAAAGCAAGTTGTGAACACCCACCCACTAGTCTTCTTACCACAGATCTTTCTTACTTATTCCCAACTTGCTTCTGCTTCCTTCTGGTTCCTGTATAATTCCTGGCTCTTGGCTCTGTTGCATTTATGATCTTGCTCTTATACTTTCCCATTTGGTGTATTTCATCTGAAATTGTCAGCCCCTACATCTTAGCTCTTCCAAAAGGACTTTCGTTTGTATAAACCTTCCAATCCAGAGCAACAGCCAACAATGGATTTAGTTGAGGTTTCGTACTTCTGGATTGAGTTGAAAATAGTGGTATAATAGCCATCCTGGCTGCCTCCTCAGGAATCAACTTAAAGCCTTGGTCCACCAAGTTCACTGTAAGATGTGGGAGCTTGAAAATTTATGTGTCTGTTTTTCTGTCTAGACCATAATCCCCTCGAGGGCAGTTACTGTGATTCCAGATGTTATTTATCATTTTGTCCCTACAAGACTTAGGGAATTGAGTGGGGTATAGAATCAAGATAGAATAGATTTGGGATGGACCCTTGTGATGGACATGTGTTATTTTGTGGCTGTCAGCATCCAAAACTTTCCTATTTGTGAGGAATCCTTTATTGGTGATAGGTACAGTCCTGTATCCCTAGTTCTTAAGGGGACCAGACATTCCCTTTCCTCAGCCCCTGGCCTCTTGGGTATATATGACTTAGATGTGGCCAACCAGATGCTCCCACCTTGAACTTTGAATATTGAGGGAGCCTCACAAAAACAGTAGTCATATAAGAAATAATTTGCGTGGGAATGGTGGACAAGTTGAGAGTTCAGCACAGATCACAGCTGGCCTCTAGTGGTGGCTATCAGAGGAAGTACTCTAACAGCTATTCCAGTGGCTTGACCTGGGCTGTTTTCGCTCCTGGTTTCTGCCTATTTTTTGAGTTTGGTTCTCCATTTTTGTGATGGACCCAGAGAATGGTGCAATATTTCATCAATAAATTCCTTCTTTTTGCTGTGGTGAGTTAGAGTAAATTTTTATGTTTTTGTTTTTGCAGATGAAAACCTGACTATGCATCCCACAAATAATAATAAACAATAGCTACCATTTACTAAGTACGTACCAGGTGCCAGGGGAGACACTAAGTAATTTGTGTAGATGATATTTAATCCTTACAACAATCTTGGGGGGAGTCATTATTTTTCTCATTTTGCAAGTTAGACTCGGAGAGGCTTTTATGAATTATTCTGCTGTAAATATTCTTGTATATGTCTTCTTGGCATTTATGCACACACATTTCTGTTGGGTGTATATCTGGATATGAAATTGCTGGATCATAAAGAACAGATATGTTCATCTTTATTAAAGTGGTCTTACAAATTTATATTCCCACCAGCACTTGTATAAGATTCTGGTTTTAATATATGACTGGATCTTGGCCAACATTTGATATCGTACTTTTTTATATTAGTCCTTCTGGCAGGTGTTTAGTGGTATCTCATTATAGCTTAATTTGCATTTCCATCATGCCCAATGAGTTTGAGTGACTTTTAAAAAGAATTTTTACTTTTAAAAATGTTGAGCAGATAGTACAGAAAGCTTCCATATACTACTTCTCCCCCTGACACCACACACACACACACACACACACATGCACAAACATACACACACAGTTTCCCCTATTATTAACATCTTGCATTAGTATAATATTTTTGTTGCAACTAACGCACTAGTATTAATGCACTATTATTAACTGAAGTCCACAGTTTACATTAAGGTTCACTCTTGTGTCATTTATTCTTTCGGTTTTGGAAAATGTATAATGTCATGTACCTGCCTTTACTGTAGAATAGTTTGAGTGCCCTAAAAATCTGTGCACTATCTACTCATCTTGCTCCACTCCCCCTGAATCTCTGGCAACCACTTATTTATTTATTTTTTTTTACTGTTTCTATAGTTTTACCTTTTTCAGGATGTCACATAGTTGGAATCATACAGTATATAGACTTTTCAGATTGGCTTCTTTCACTTAGCAATATGTATTTAAGATTCTTCTATATCTTTTTGTGACTTGGTAGGTAAATTTCTTTTTATCAGTGACTAATATTCCACTGTTTGGATTAATATCCAAAATATCTACAGTTTGTTTATCCATTCACCTGTTGAAGAACACTGTTTGCTTCCATGTTTGGCAATTGTTTATGAAGCTCTATAAACATCTCTATGTGGATATAGTTTTCAGTTCATTTGGGTAAATACTAAGGATCACAATTGCTGGATTATGTGGTAAGAGTATGTTTAGTTTTGTATGAAACTGCCAAACTGTCTTCCAAAGTGACCATTTTTCATTCCCACCAGAAATGAATGAGACTTCCTATTGCTTCACATCTTTGTAAGTATTGGGTGTTGTCAATTTTTGTATTTTAGCCATTCTAATATATGGATAGTGGTACCTCGTTTTAATTTGCAATTCTCTAAGGACATATAAATTTGAACACCTTTTTATATGTTTATTTGCCATCTGTAGATCTTCATTGATCAATTGTCTGTTCAGATCTTTACCTGTTTTTAAATTGGGTTGTTTATTTCTTATTGTTGAGCTTAAGAGTTCTTTGCGTATTTTGGATACAAGTCTTTTATCAGATGTATATTTTGCAGATGCTTTTTTCTAGTCTGTGCCTTGTATTTTCATTCTGTTCAGAGTGTTTTACACAGAACAGAAAATTTTAATTTAATGAAGTCCAACATATCAATTTTTTTTGGTGTCACATAAAACTTATCATCAAACCTAGATTTTCTCTTATGTTATCTTCTAGAAACTTTATAGTTTTGCACTTTACATTTAGGTCTGATCCATATTGAGTTAAATTTTTCAAAAGGTGTAGGGTCTGCATCTAGATTTATTTATTTTTGCATGCGAATGTCCACTTGTTCCAGCACCATTTGTTGAAAAGCTATTCTCAACTTAATAAGAACAAAAAAACAAACTATCCAATCAAAAAATGGGCAGAGGACCTTAACAGATACTTCTCCCTAGAGGACATACAAATGACCAGCAACTATATGAAAAAATGCTCAACATCTCTAGCTATTAGGGAAATGCAAATCAAAACCACAATGAGATACCATCTTATGCCTGTTAGAATAGATATAATCAACAGGACAAGTAATAACAAATATTGGAGAGCATGTGGAGAAAAAGGAGCCTTCGTACACTGCTGGTGGCACTGCAAATTGGTACAGCCACTATTGAAAACAGTATGGAGGTTTCTCAAAAAACTAAGAATTGATCTACCATATGATCCAGCAATCCCTCTACTGGGTATTTACCCCAAAGACTTGAAAACTCATATCCAAAAAAAATATTTGCACACCGATGTTCATAGCAGCATTATTCACAGTGGCCACGGCATGGAAGCAACAGAAGTGTCCTATGATAGATGATTGGCTAAAGAAGTTGTGATACATATATACAATGGAATATTACCCAACCATAAGAAGAGATGAAATACTGCCATTTGTGACAACATAGATGGACCTCGAGATAATCACGCTAAGCGAAATAAGCCAGACAGAAAAAGTTGAAAATCACATGATATCACTTATATGTGAGATATAAACCTAAAAGCAACAAATGAGCGGGACAAATAAACAGAGACTCATGGACATGGACTACAGACTAGTGGTTACCAGAGGACTATAGAGTAGTGGTTACTAGTGGGGTGGGGGAGGAGGCAGGAGGTAGATGGGGTAAAGAGGATCAAATATAGGGGGATGGAGGAGGGTAAAGTGAGTAAAGGGGATCAAATATATGGTAGCTGAAGGAAACTGGACTTTAGGTGGTAAGCACACAATAGGACATACAGATGTCAAATGATAATGTACACCTGAAAATTATATAATTGTATTAACCAATGTTACCCCAATAAACAATTAAAAAATTTATAAAAATAAAAAAGAAAAAGAAAAAGAAAAGCTTTCTTTTCTCCATCGAATTGCCTTTGCTTTTTTGTCAAAGATAGGCTGACTCTATTTGTGTGAGTCTGTTTTTGGGCTCTCTATTCTATTCCATTCACCAATATCATACTGTTTTGACTAATGTAACTTTATAGTGAGTCTTGAAGTTGGGTAGTGTCAGCCCTCTTATTTTGTTCTTCTCCTTCAATATTGTGTTGGTTATTCTAGAACTTTTGCCTTTCCACATAAACTGTAAAATCGGTTTGTTGATCCCTACAGAATTACCCTCACTTGAAAACTGCTGGTTTAACATATGGTTGAAGTAAGGGTTAAGTTTCATTTATTTTCTCATATGCTGTCCAATTGATTTTATTTCTTCCTTTACCATCTTTACATTTTTTACTTATTTTCTTTCTTTTTTTTTTGTTTTTGTTTTACTGGCTTGAACCTCTTGTACAACGTTGAATAGAAGTGATGATAGCAGGGAGAAACTTTAAGAATTTCAACATAAATATAATCTT
Source organism: Rousettus aegyptiacus (assembly GCF_014176215.1). Classification (NCBI taxonomy): domain Eukaryota; kingdom Metazoa; phylum Chordata; class Mammalia; order Chiroptera; family Pteropodidae; genus Rousettus; species Rousettus aegyptiacus. Next base: position 119,176,573 of record NW_023416307.1, on the reverse strand, counting down.
TACAGTAAGCTTAGTGAATTTCATCAATTTTTTCCTTTTTAGTTTGTGTTTTTGATATCTTGGTTATAAGAAATTTTTTTCTTGTACTGAGGACTTTGAAAATGATTTTTGTGAACCCCCTGAGAAATTGTAATTTTTTCCTCCTAATGGGTAACCAGTTTTCTTAGCATCATTTGCAGAATGATATTTTCTTCCGCAATCTGCAGGGTTGGCTGTATCCATCAGGATATTGGCAAGAAACAGATGGCACATTCAAACAATGTAATTGAAGAGAGTTTAATAAAGGTACTATTTCTAAAGGCAGAGGCAGGGTTAAGGGAAACTGCAAGAGATGATGAAGCATACTGGGACTGGTAATAGCTGGGAACACTTACCGCTTCTAAGCCTGAAGGGTTGAGGGAAAGGCACAATGGACCCAGAGAGAAAAGCAGAAGAAGAAAGCCACTATATAGGAAGTAAGACTTTCTGGAGAGAAACATACTAGTCCCTATGGGCCAGGAGAGAGTCAGCCCGAGGAATAAATACCTAACTGCTCAGCCTCACCCTTGTCTCTCCTTCAGATTTCCTGCCAGTGAGGAACCCACCATAACTCAGTGGAAGTCAGAGGACAGGCAGCCCACTGATGGAGTCCATAAAAGTCAGCTCTGGGGCACACAGCAGAGGGTGGTCAGGGCATTTAGATAGACAAACAGAAACCATTAAGCACTCCTGCTCTAAATCTGTTTTCCACAAATGCATGGATATGTATAGTTTCTTTCTCCATATTGCGCTGTTGATGTACTTGTTCGAACAATGCCATGTTGCTTTACTTACTACAGCTTTAAGTATGATTTCATATTAACACTTGATTCTTATTTATTTGAAAAAATGCATTTTTGTGTATGGTAGACCCAGAAATCTTACTAAATTATCTTAGTAATTCTAACAGTTTATTTGAGAGTTCTTTGGGATTTTTATGTAGTCGTATCATCTGTAAATAATGATAGTGTTTGTTTCTTCCTTTGTAATTAATATATTTTTATTTTTTTTTTAAATCTTGTTGTACAATGTAGGACTTCAGTTAAAGCATAGAATAGAAGTGGTATAAACAGATATTCTTTTTAAGTTGCTATTGCATTAATTGTTTTCTGGTTGTTTTTCTGGTTTTCTGTTCCTTTATTTTTCTCTTTTCTTGTGCATTGATGACATTTTTTAGTTATTTGTTTGGGCTTCTTTTTCAAAAATTTTTATATGTATCTATTATAGGTGTTCGGTTTGTGGTTATCATAAGATTCATATATAACAAGCTATGTTTATAGCAGTCTATTTTAAGTTGATGGTTACTTAAGTTCTAATGCATTCTAAAAGTACTACATTTATTTTTTTACTTACCTCCACTTTTATGTTTTTGACATCATATTTTACATCTCTGTGTGTATGCATATGTGTGTATCCTTTAATATATTTTGTAGTTACATAAGCTCTTACTAGTTTTGTCTTTTAACCTTCATACTAGCTTTATAATTGGTTGATCCACTGTATTTACTAAGTATTTGCCTTTATCAGTGAGATTTTTTTTTCATATATTTTCTTAGTTCTGGCCTTTTCTTTTCTGTTTAAAGAAGTCTCTTTAGTATTTCTTTTAATCCTGGTCTAGTGGCAATAAACTCCTTTTGCTTTTGTTTGTAAAGTCATAGAGACATAAAGAGCATAGCAAGTTTGGGGAGTGGTGATAGACATGACCAGAGTTGAGGGACAGGATAGGGGATGAGAGAGGGGGAGGAGGAGACAACGAGATGTGAGTCTGGAAAAGTAGACAGGGACCAGGTTCATAAAGGCCTTAATTCACAGTGAGAAGTATGGGAATCATATCCTCAGGGCATCAAAAGCCATTTAAACATTTAAGCCGGGGAGTAATGCGATCTGATTCATGTTTTAGAGAGTTCCAATGGATAGGAGGAGGGGAACAGACTAGAATGAGGAAGATCAGAGAAGAATGTTAAGCCGAGCCTTGAAGGATGGGCAGGGTTAGCTGGGCAAGGAGGACAAGGGAACATTCCAGGCAAGAGGAATGGCAAAACCTCTGGTGTAGAAATCGGGAAGCATCTGGAGTGTCAAGAGGCCAGCGAAGTGATCAGGCTGACTGGGACTCAGGGAGGGTTATAAAGTGGGAAAGCAGTTGGTACATGTTAGGTGGGGTGTCTAGGGCTCAGAAGTCTGTAAAACCAAGTGAAAAAGCATCCATCAAAGATCAAAAGCTTTAGAGGTTTGAGATATAGCAGAGGGGACTAGAAAGAGATCAGCTGGAGATGAGAAAACCTAGATTCTAGACTCAGCTCTGCCACTAGCTTTCTACATGAGTATGAAGTTGTTTCTCCTCTTGTGCTGGCTGGAAAATTACTGCTTGGCTATGTCTATGGGAACATAGGCTGTCACCCTTAGGAACATAACATTCTAACAATAAGCTTTCTGCTTCTGTACCCCCACTTGCACACCCAACCTGTGGGTCGACAGGTAGTTAATAGAAGAAAATAGACCTTTGTGTTTAGACAGAATGAAGAGAATGGGATTTGGGGCTTACAAACCCTGTATGTCTACATTTCGGGGCTGCTTAATTTAGGGTCTGCGTACCTCTGGCAGACCCAGCTAGCTGAATAAAGAGTGTGTTTCCTATAACTCACTGAGTTCTGGTGGTCCGTGTGTCTTTCGAGGGCTGGCGGCTACAACACTCTCTGGTTCTCACTTTTCTTGCTTGTAAAATGAGGAAGCCAGTCTAGAGCTATTTCTTCCAGCACTGGTAATTTAGGATCCAAGCACCAGCTTCTATCCTTTTGTTCACTAATGTATTTGCATTTGCCCCAGACCATTTCAACTGTGCTCACTGCCTAACTGCATCCTGCCAAGTTCATTCTCATCCAAAGGAAGCAGAATTAATGGATGAGACAGGACAAGACAAAAATAAACATATATCTTCAAAGAAATAAGAAAGGCTAGTGGAACATGAAGTAGGACAAACAGTGACAAAGAAGAGGCCTGACAAAAAAACCTAATAGTCAAAATAACAGACTTAATAACAGAATAGGAAAAAGCTGAAGAATAGTGTATTAGTCTTTGCTGTGTAACAAATTTCTGCCACACGTAGAGACTTAAAACAGCAGTCATTTATTGCTTCAGTGGTTCCCACCTTTTTGGCATCAAGGACCAGTGCTCCTGTGAGAATCTAATGCCTAATAATCTGAGGTGGAGCTGAGGTGGTGATACTAAGTGCTAGAGAGCGGCCGCAAATAAAGATAAAGGTTCACTCACTCCCCTGTTGCTCACCTGCTGTCGTGTGGCCTGGTTCCTAACAGGCCATGGACCATTACTAGTCCCCAGGGGTTGGGGACCCCCGTTATAGTTCACAGGTAAATTGGACAGTTTTGTTGATCTGGGTCAGACTCAGTTAGTCTCAGTTGAGCTTGCTTAAGTACCAGGTCAGCTGGAGGGTCAGCTGGGGTCTAGCTGGTCTAAGATAGTCTCACTCACTTGTCTGACAATTATTTGGCTGTCGGCTGGGACAAAGGAGCTGGTGGGGCCACATGTCTCTTATTCTCTGGTAGGTTGCCTGGGCTTGTTTACATGGTGATGTCAGGATCTGAGAAAGAGAAAGAGGGAGAGGAAGAGGGAGAAAAGAGATTACACAAATGGTCAAAATATGTCCCAGTCAAAGATGAGGAAATGGACTTCATGTGTTGATGGGAGGAGCTGCAAAGTAACGCTACAAATAAAGGACTGTAGCCACTGTTTCAGTGTACCAAAGTACATCCTCAGACTGTCCATCCTCTGAATGTTATTCACATTCCTCCCATGTGCAAAATATGTTCACTCCCTTCCCAGCGCGCCAGAAAAATTCGCATCAAACTATGGCATCAAGCTTGAAGTTCAGGATCCTATTATTTGTATCAGGTTCCAGTTCAACTCCTCAAATATGGCTCCTTTTCATTTGGAGACCCATGGACTGAGAAGATGAGTTGTCTGATGTATACTTACCTAAAATGCATTGGTGAGGCAGGCAAAGGGTAAATGTAATGGACACACATATTCAAAAGGGGGAAGAATGGGGAGCACATAGCAGGCACCGTTCCACACCAATGCTGAAATCCAGTTGGGCTAATGTTAACACAGCCTCTACCATGACAGCAGGGAATATTCCTCGATTAGGTCTAGGTTCTGCTCCTTGGAAGTAGCTCCTTATTCTGTTTTTCTCTTTGGCTCTTGGATCTACCCTCTAGGACTCCAAAGAAATGGCCTGCACTTGTAGCTTGGTAGATTTCTCAATCTGCTTCTTGTCTGTGGAAAATTGAGGCCCTCAAGGCCCTTTTACAATTTAAACAATTTCAGATTCCAGTTCCTTTTAATCCAGGCTGTCAGCACTTTTGCATGTTCTGCTCTTAAAAACGGTGTGGGCTTCCTATGAGTAGGATTTGAGTCTAATTGAAATAATCACACCCAAAATTGTTTTTGAGACACGACTCTCCTTTAGATTTATTCACAGTTACTTCAGGCTTGTCAGGCAGCCATGGGACAATGTCCTTAAAATTCACAGGAGTCCATTTGTCTAGGAGGCAACAACTTAATTCTCTCAGAGGCCTTAATAAAGAGTCTTTCAGTCATACCTGCACAACTTTACTGGAAGTTGCACAAAGCTTGCACTGGCTTGAAAACCTCCTGCCTGGACAACAATAGTTCGTCTGGTCATGGGGTCAAAAGCAGCTCCTTGTATGGACAAGCAATATTAAGTATTGCCTACAAAGTATGCTAAAAGAGGCACCAGGAAGATTCCATTCTCAGGCTCAAAAATCTTTTTTATTTCTACCAAATTCTTTCCATAGAGATTCATTGCTTTGGGTTAAGCATTAACCTGTCAAGGGGATCTGCCATGTATGGCCGCTGTCATGGATAATGTGCACAAACCTAGCTCAGTGCCTGCCCTCAGTAAGTGCTCAGCACATCTTAGTCCCCTCCTCTTGGTCCACTTCTACTTTCCCTAAGGATCCTCTCTTAAAATTTATTTTACACTACTGGATGGAACATGGTGAGGCTGTTACCTCAGTGTAAGTGAATGCGTTGGTCGAGTCCTTGAACACCTATTCATTAAGCACCTACTGTGCACCAGGCACTGTTCTAGAATGTAGCCTTGAGTGAGTCAGCCATTGTCCCTGCCTTTATGGAGTGTATGATTCAGTGGGGGCAGATAGATAGAAAATAAATAAATAAAGGCAGATTGTGATAACCCCATGAAGGAAATAGATGCAGGCGCTGAGGCAAGGCAGCTGGGAAGCCCTGCTGTCTGCTGAGAGCAGAGAATGGGGAGGAGGGAAGAGGAGGCTAGAAAGGGAGGCTGAGGACAGTCTTGTGCCTCCTCCACAATTTTGGCCGATGAGTGCAGAAAGGACACTTTAGTTCAAATAAACAAATAAATCTAGAGAAATATAATCTGTCATAGCAGACTCAAAAACCATTAGTCATGATTCCCTCAAGGATCAGAGCAATGGACTTGGGTGTCAGGAGCCCTCAGTTGCATTGCCAGCATAGGCCCCAACCCCTGTCTGTCCTTGGAGAGTCCCCTCTTCTCCTGGGACCCTGGCTCCTAGAGTCTGAACTAGGGGGGAGTGAGGTGGAGTTCAGTGCTATCTGACTACCCAAGACTTCCTGAAATGGACAGTATCTTCCATGGAAGTTTATCAGCCCCCAGAAAGGCAGACAGCCAATTGCTGCCTAGTTTCTAGCTGTTAGAATTCCCCCTTGTCTGCCCAGCTGTGCAGTCTCCATGCCTCACTTCATTGGGTTCCAGCTCTAGGCCATCTTTTCTTTTTAAGTGTTTAGTCATAGTCCAGACAGTTGGCAAATCACAGTGCCCCTGGTGCAGTGACGAGTTGGCTTGGATGTTGTTCCAGAAAATCATGTCTCTGTCTTGGTTCCACCCAAATGCTTGGGGAGTGCCTGTTGTGTTCTGTGCTTTTAAAACTTCCCCTTTCCAAGATTAGGAGAAGATAATAATAAAAAACATCACAACAAGAGCCACCATTTATTTAGTAACTAGTGTGTGCTCAGTGACGGGGGTCATTGCATTAAATCCTGGCATCAGACCTTAAAGGGGGCACCATCGCCATAGTCTCATAGATTAGGAAATTGAGTCTCAGAGAGGTAAAGCTTGCCAGTGGTGGAGGTGTCATCCTGATCCATCACATCAGACTCCAGAAGACTAGTCTCTCTGCCACCATGCTGTTTCGCAGTTCTTTTGGCCAACTGCATGGAGGAGCAGTAGGTGGGCCAGGTGAAGGTGAGGTCTGCCTCCACCAAAGCACCTGCTTGTTAGCAACTCCCTCCCATGCCAGTCTCCACTAGCGAAGGATTGGTGCTATTTTGAAGTGACTTGCTTAAGCTCACACAGCAAGAAGCTCCTGAGAAAGTATTGCCTAGCCATAGCTGTGGTCACAGTCTTGAAGCTGATGTCGCCTTTCCATCTCCATAAATCATAAAGTAGAGGCTTCATTGGTCCCATATCTGCCCAGAAGTAGTGACAGAATTCTTCTCTACTTCCCTTGTCAACAATGACGAAAAACAGAGGCTGCTGCTCTCCGCTGACCTAACATGCAGACCCAGCTGCGCATAGATGGCACCCTCCATTACAGGTGTGATTGTGTCAGGTCCTCCTAGAAATAAACATCCTAGGAGCAGGGAGCCTGGCCCAGGGATGTGGGCCCTGTCTCTGATTTTTGCAGAACTCAAACAACACTATTTTGCAGAACTCAAACAATACTATTTCATTCAGCCCTGTGTCTAGTCCTTCAGCCAGTCCCATGTGTATGTCATGGAACAGGTCTCTAAGATAGGGTGCTTTCCAGCTGAAGTGATTGGTCATCAGGATGTGTTGATGACACAATCACATTTGAAGAAGTTGAGGGGCAGCGTAGGCTTTGGAATTGGTCCTCTACCAACATAACCATGTCTTCAAGACCCTGACATTTTCCATCTCTCCTCTCTGTTATCCCAATGTCAGCTTCATCCAAGGCCAATTCTGCTCATGGTTGAGGACAGCTGAGAGTAGTGGCAGGGGCCATTCTCCCCTGTGGAGAGAAGTCCCTTTCCCAGAAATCCCTCAGGAAACCTTTCCTTGAATTTCATTGGCTGGAAGGGGAATAGGATCCTCATTTGTGGGCTTGGATTAATCACTTTTTCCTTGAGTTATTCAGGAGGGGTGGAAAGCTGGACAGATTCTGGATTCTGTGAGGATGGAGGAAGGCGGTTGCCCAGGAGGAACCACAAGTGTCCACTCTTCAGCATCATGCTGCTCTAGCTATGGAAACTGTCCAAATTCCTTAGATTTATTTGGACATGAAGATGAACTTATTAATTAACTTTTGACTCTGGGGATGGAGGAGGCAGTGGCTTATTTTGAGATTCAGATGTAAATTGTGAAGGTCAGTTCTCTATGGCCCAGGCAGGATGGGCAGAAACAGTGAGCTGGAGCTTGGGACAAGATCTGTCAGGGTAGCATAGGCACTGGGACATTTTTTGCTTGAGGCTTAGTCCTTACGTACCTCATCTGGATTGGAATCACCTGGATAAACTAGGTGGGAGAGCCTTCACTATTACAGATTTGTAAGCCCTTTGAGAATCATTGGGGCTAGGGCCCAGGAAGTTGCCTGCTTAACAAGCCCTCCAGGTGATTCTCATACACACCGGACGAGAGCTGTGGCTGAGTTGTAGACACCAGCTCTATAAAAATAATCAGGAAGTTGGGTCCAAGGGTGCAAGAATCTGCATCAGAGTTCAGCAAATAGTTGCATTTTGGATCCAAGATGAGGAAGATGGTCCCAGTATGGTGATAGAGAGTCTAAGCTGTGTTGGATTCTTATGGCTCAGGCCAGGCTATGGGCAATAGTATTCATTTGTTCCTTTTTTTCAACAAACATTTAATAAAGCCCCTTATGTGATAAGCTATAAAGATACAGATAAAATAGTCCCCATCCTCAGAGAGTCACAATATAGCATGTTGGAAAAATACAGACATGAGGACAGGAATTATGACATGGTATGAGAGGTGTCATAGTGAATCCCAGGCCAGGGCTCCGAGAGCACTTGGGAGAGGCCTCATCTGATTTGGAGGGAGAGGGTGGTGGTGGTGGTGATGGTGGTGGTGGTAGTGAAATTTCACCTTCTAATGGTGAAATGTGAGGATGCTGTGGGAGGAGATTTGGTCTGAGGGGGCTCCCAAGTCATGCACATAGATTAGTAGATTAGTTTCCTAGGGCTGCTGTAATAAAACATGGCAAACCAGGTGGCATAAAGCAACAGAAATTTATTCTCTTATTGCTCTGGAGGCCAAAATCTGAAAGCAGTTTTCCTGGGCCAAAACCAAGGTGTCAGCAGGACCATGCTCCCTCCAGAGGCTCTAGGGTATGTTCTATTCCTTGCTTCTTCCAGCTTCTAATGGCTGTCGGCATTCCTTGGCTTGAGGTGATATCACTGCAGTCTCTGCCTCTGTGGTCATATCGCCTCCTCCTTTTCTGTCTGGGTCAATTCTCTCTCTGCCTCCCTCTTTATGATGGCACTTACTTAGGCTCACCCAGATAAACCAGCATAATCTCCTCATTACAAGATCCTTAACTTATTCACATCTGTGCAGTCCTTTTTGCCCTTTAAGGTAACATTTACAGATTTCAGGGATCAAGACCTATATATATTTGGGGGTCATTATTTAGCCTACCATGGGGGTTTAGAGGGAAGGAGATGCTGACATGAGTCCATAAGAAGTAGGAGTTAGCTATATGAAACAGATAGGTAAGAATATCAGGAAACAAAACAAAACAAAACAGCATGAATAAGAACAACACTGGTCACCGCAAATGGTTTTTAGGGACTGAGGCTCCCAGCACTATGGGGGAGGAAAACGAGAGGGGAGAAGAGGCTAAGCGAGGTGGCTAGGGCTATATGATGAGGGTCCTTAACTGTGGAACCAATTCCATAGCTAATGGGGACCCATCAGAAATGTGTGAGCACATGAACAGTGCCATCAGAATTGCACTGGCTGCACTGTGGAGAGCGGGTTCCAGAGGGGCCATGCCTGAAGGCACAGGGACTATTTAGGAGGATTTTGCAGTAGTGCCTGAGGGGCAATAATTAAGCCTGAAGTAAGCAAGTGAATCAAGATGAGTGGATGGATCTACAGGCTGTTTAGAAGGTAGAATTGACAGGACTGCATGATTGGATGGGGAGAATGAGAGCAGTGGGAGAGTTTCTGGAATCATTGCTAAAGGGACCCTTGAGGGGAGCATCTGAGGGAGGAGGGGACAGGTGAAGACTCGTCTTGATTTGAGGTGGTTATGGATCACTCAGGTGTCTAGGAAGCAGTGGGTTATAAGGGTCTGGAAACAAGGAGAGGAATCTAGGCTCGAGAGGTAGATTTGAGATGCCTAAGCATGTAGGTAGTAGGTGAAGCCATGATATGAATGTGATCACCCCAGGAGATGGAGTAAAGAGATAGTAAGTAGACCTAGAAAGAGGCCTTCTCATGGGGGGCTGAGAGGTATAGCTGTAGAAGTGGGAGAAGAAGTCCCAGGACTTTGGGTTTAATACTCCTTGTTTGGTTGGGATCTTTGTATTTTGAAGAAGATGAGTGGGGAAAAGATAGTGCTGACATACACAAAAAATAACCTTCTAATAGTGAAATTTGGGGATTCTCTGGGAGGAGATTTGGGCTGAAGAGGCTTTCAAGTCATGCACAGAGAGATTACCCTCTATGCTTCTTTGCTGGTCCAGCCATGGCTGTTGCCAGCCTCTGTAATAACCTGATTGCCAGTTTGGGACCCAGGGAGGTCCCAGGTAGTACCAAGAAACCAGCTTCCAGCTGGCATTTTTTGTTGATTCTTAAGATACATTATGTACCAACAGCGTGGCTAAAGTAGAAACCAGGGAATCAGAATGAGCAAAGAAAGAGCCATCTGCATTTCTTAAATGTCCTGTTACTATTGACCTGGTGAAGTAAACATCTCCTCAGAGTCACACCCTGTTTCTGCCCTTCCTTCTCCTCCCTCTTCAGAGAACTTTTGAGAAATACCGAGATTCAGATTGTTAGAGCTGATATCTGAGTGAGGAATCTGAGACCCAGAGCATGGAAGTGCTTCCTCTCAGAGGAGCTAGGGCAGATACCCTATCAGAACCCCCCATCTTAGATCCACCACCGTCTTCCCCAGTGTCTGCACTCCAGTGGTAAGATGACAATCACAACTGTCAGGAATAATATGACATTTCCGTCTTAGGAAGTTCTTTTCACATTTGCTATTTGTCAGTCCTCAAACCCATAAGATAAATGAGAAAACCCCCGTTAATTGCTGTGAAATCAGAGTCAGAGAGGATCGACGATTTGCTCAAGATACAGGAGCAGAACTCAGGTCTCCTTGATTCTGAATCCCGTGTCCTTCCCCCTCCCAGCACTGCTCCCATTTTGGGATGGTAGAGCCCAGCACTGATACCATACCACCTGTTGGAGATGCCAGGGCCCATACCACAGGCCGTTGAGAGTTGCTGGGTGTTTACCAGGTGGCTTTTTCAGAAAGGGGGTGAAGCCTTCCAGAAGGAAAGGGAGGCAGCCACCAACAGATGACTTTTCCATTTTGCTCTGAGCTGACTCTGGCCATCTGATGGAGCAGAGTGCTTTGATGCAACTGAGGACGTATTTTTCGACCTTAAAAAATAAACTCTCAGGCTTTTATTTAAAAAAAAAAAAATCAAGTAATGCATACAACAGACATCACCCCATGCCTGAGACTCAGACCATCCATCTCTGAGCCTGACCATTCCAAGCCCATATCCTGAGCCTTTGTCTGGTGCTTACACACTCTTCCACACCACCCCCCAACAGCCCCCAAAGATTGATACTCACTTGCCTTGTGTCATCTCTCATTCTTCACCCCAGGCCCAATCTTTCTCTTACCCAGTTCCTGAACCTTATCCCAGCCTTAATACCAAGTTAATCCCTCACCCAAATACCAAACCTCATCCCATTTCGGACCCCATCCCATACCTTGCCCGATCTCCAAATCTACCACTAGTCGCAACACCAACAATCCATCCATTACCCAAATCCAAACCCAAATACCAGATGTCACTCACATCCAACCCCACTGCATCCTTCAGTTCATTTTGAGCCTCAGGGCTTGGGACAAAGGTGCCCCTTGCACACATCACTGGGAAACTTCATAAATGCTCAACAGCTAATGGATTCTTTTTTTAGGCTAACAAAACCAGTGTGGCTATCAGTTTGTCCACAGGGTCAAACTGGCTGCTTCAAATGACACTGCTCCCAGCTGAGGCCAGGCAGAAGAAGACATTGTGTTGAGGATGGCCTGAAGCAGTGCCATTGCACCCAGATTAGAAAGAGGGAGTTAATTTTTATAGTTAGTAAGCTGAGCAGCCATGTGAGTGCCGCAAATGGAGCCTGAGGAAAGTGCAGTAATTACTTTATGTAATGACGTGGTGGATGAGCCACCTTTGACACGGGAAGTGCAGGCATGAGCAATCCATCTTTTCAAGCCAACAGGAAAGGTTCATTTTTCAGATTGGTAGTGTTCATTAGAACTCGATCTTTTCTATCATTCCAATTGCTCATTGGTTTGTCTTCTCTGTGCCTTGCTGAGTGATTGACTTTCCAAAGCACTTTGGCTCCTTGGAGGATGAAAAGAGGTCTAGAAATGCCAGGTGTGCTGTAATTATCCCTGGCAGTGCCATCGGGTGGGCTTGCCACGCTCATGTTGACTTGCCTACAATAACCTGAGCCATCCTTTTTTTGGGTAAATGTCAGCTTAATTAGAGATGGCTCCCACAATGGATTAAGGGGGTGCGGGAAGCATAGTTGAGTATTTTTTAAAATGAGATTTTTTTTTTACTTTAGATTTTTAATTTGCAGAAACTCTCAAGAATTTTCACCCAGTGTTATAGTTAGACCACAGCTTGATTTAGGTTGGCATGTGAAAACCACCTCTTGTTTTTAAAGGATTGTACGCTTTCCAAAACCATCATCCTATTTGTCTTTTGCAGTATCCCTGTGCAGAAGTCATTATAGGCATCTCACAGAAGAGGACATGGAAGCTTGGTGGCTTAAGTGATTTGTCTGGATGGTGGAGCTTTTTGGACACCTGCCCTCTGCCTCCCCCTGCCCCCCCCCACCCAGCTCTGACCAGCACTATTGTCACCATGGTTTTGATTGCGCAGGGAGGGTGGCTGAGGCTTGGGAAGGCCTGGGTGAAGTATCAGGTAGACTGCCCTGGGAGGTAAGATATGTGCATCAGCAAAGCCGCCTTCTGTGAAACACAGACATGATTGCAAACTTGGAAATTCAGTTTCCTTAGCTAGTTTCAAATATCTAGAGGCTTCATGTGATGTTAACTGAATATCCAGACTTTTGACTGAATTGTTTTTCCTCTGGGTCATTGTTAGTATTTGGTCTTCTGTAACTGAGAGAGCCAGGTGCCTGATATCCACATCTTGTTTAGTTATTGAAATAGCACTGGGTATGGATGCTATTATTCTTGCTTTACCAGTGAGAAGTTGAATAACTTGCCTGAAGTCCCACAACTTCAGGGCAGAGCTAAACAAAAGCCAGTGATATTATTGAGTATAAACTTTGGCCAAGCCAATCGCAAAGGGGAGGAGGTGAAGGGCAGGGAATGCAAAGACAAAAAAAAAAAAAAAAAAAAAAGGTTAGTCTTTGTCCTCAGTTTTAACATCCAGGAGTGTGTGACTTCTTTTCTCTCATGGATGAGAATGTATCCATAAATGAGCGAGTTAGTCTGAGTTTTCTGGAAGGTTCCTTCCAGAGCACATGTACCGTCATTCTGTGCTATTAATAGTCTGGAGTGACAACAGATTGGTGCCAAAATCTCCTAGATGTACATCTTGGTTTTCACAGCATCATAGGTAATCTATCGAAGGAGTGTGTCCCTGAATTTCACCACCTGTGAAAGGTCCTTTATATCTTCTAAGCATTACTTTTTTTGTATAACTATCTAATTTAATCAACATGCCAACAATTTGAGCTAGGTGTTATTATTTATCATTATTTTAAAAATGAGAAACTGAAGCTTGGTAATTTTAGTTACTTGCATAGTGTCATAGAATTAGCATAAGGCAAAGTTGGGATATCACACTAGATGAACCAATGCAATAGCTATTGTTTCCTAATATAGACCATGGGAGTAGGTCAGGCCCTGGGAGAAGCTGGCTTGTACGAGAATAAAGCAAGACTCAGGGCTTTGGAAATGCTATTTGAAGATGCTCAAGTGGGGGTCACAGGTCGTCTGCTTTCCTACAGACCATTTGGTATTTGTCACACTAGATATTTTTCATTCTCCTCGTGACCTTGTCTGTGAGTCAGTCCTTGACATATGGGAAGACAAACTAGCATGAAATGGAGTTGTCCAGGTGATCTTTTAGAACCTCTGGAATGCCTCTTTCATGACACAAAGATACTCAGTCTTCCTGAAGCCCGTTTGTTTTGGGCTGAGAGATGAGTGGAGCCTTTGGCCCCATCTACTGAAGACAAATACCCTCATCACTCAGATGATGTCACTTGAATTTCCTGAACCTTTACAACCTCTTGCTTCTGACAGGTGGTCATTACGTCATAATGGGCTACATTCCTTCCCTTGTAAAGAAATGAGATTGAGGCAAGGCTCTTCATTCCCCCAGCTAAAGAGTTTTAAGAAGGTATCTTCGAATTGAAAAAAAAAAAAACAAAAACAAAAAACCAAAATGAGAGTTGACTTATTAAACAGTGAGCTATTGAAAAAATAGAGTTAGTGGAAAATATCACACTATTAGTTGGTAACCAGTTCTAGCTGGTGAATTGGATTTAGATGGTGTTTCCTCTTTGTAGTTTTGCATGTGTAGACATTACATCATTCTTACATTTCTTGTACCCAGAGCCCCATAGTAAGTGTTCTGGACCCAGGAAGCGAGTATGATGGTCACCTTAGCACCACACAGAAAATAATGGAAAGGTCTGGTGTTATTCTTACTACTGACCTTTTAACTCTTCCCTTTTACCCTTTCAAGTGCCATCTCATTTCTTCAGGAAAATCTTTCTTTTTTGCTTCACTCTAGATAAAAGCAGTTGTTATCTAGATCAGGTACCTCCAGGGCCCACACACTCATCAAAGAATGGAATTCACATGGTGATTTTCAAGTGAAATCAGATAATTCTTGAAAGGTCCCAGATGTCCCCCTTAGAAACTGCAAAAAAGTTTCCTCCTCATCCTCCTTAGTTATATATAAAACTGTTCTTCCCTAGGTGGGAAATATAGAAATTTTCAACATAAAATTCTTTCGAGTTTGTTGTATGTTTGAAACTTTTCAAAAAATAAAGTCTGGTAAGTCAAAGATACTATTTGCTTTCCTAGGACTTACAAAATAATCATAAAAGACTAAATTCTACTCTAGTAAATTCCATTTAAAAGAATCTTTTTAAAACGATTTATTTACTATTACTATTATTTATTAATATTTATTTTAAACTTTATTTTGTTAGCTCAGGTACTATAACAAAAATACCGCAGACTGGGTGGCTTAAACAACAGATATTTTTCATAGTTTTGGAGACTGAGAACACTAACATCATGTGCCTAGAGATTTGGTATCTGGTGAGGATCTACTTCCTGGTTTGTGGATGTTTGCCATCTCACTGTGAGCTCACTGTTTGAAACTTTCTAAAATAAGATTTGAAAAATAAGATCACATTTAAGATTTAAAACATTAATTTGAAAATCTGGAACCATCAAACTTCCAGAAGAAATAGAGTATTGTCACAACCTTACGGTAGTCAAGATTTCTTTGATTCAAAAAAACACTGGTCATAAAAGAAAAAAATGTTAAATTGGGCTCCACCAAAATAAAAAATTTCTGCTTTTTAAAAGATACCATTTTGCTACATTTAATTTAATATTTGTGTAAGAATATGAAAGAGGTTAAGGTTCATTTTTTTCCCCATATGAATATCTAGCTCTTTAGTTAAAAAACTTTTATCTTCCCTGTCAAAGATTTACTTGACATCTTCGTAAAAAAATCAATTAATTGCATATGTGTAAGATCTGTTTTTGGACTTGCTATTCTGTTTCATTTATTTGCCTGTCCTTATACCAGCATCACACTATTTTGATTACTGAAGTTTTATAATGAGTCTTGAAATCAGGTATTCAAAGCTTCCAGCTTCATTCTTTGTTTTCAAAACTGTTTTGGCTATTTAAGATAATTTGTGTGTTGATTTTGCAAAACAACATTTTGTGATTTTCAGTTTGTAAGTCTCAAATAGCTTCATTTTTAAGATTTATTCTTAGGCATTTGATTTTGGCTAGTATTTTGATGCTATTGTGAGTGGTATTTGTTTTTGGAATTTCATTTTTCAATTGCTTGTTGCTAGTATATTGAAATATAATTGGTTTTCGAGTATTTGTATCCTGAAACTTTGCTGACTTCACTTATTGTTCTAAGAATTTAAAAATACTCTATAGAGTTTTAAAAAACAGCTTTATTGAGATAATTCACATACCATTCAGTTTACCCATTTAAAGTACAGTCTTATACTCACAGAGCTATGCAGTCATCCCCACAATTCCAATTTTAGGACATTTTTATCACCCCCAAAAGAAACCCTCTGTCCATTAGCAGTCACTCCCTATCCTCTTTCCACTCCCACCTCCCAGCCTATACAAGCACCAATCTACTTTTCGTCTGTATGAATTTGCCTATACCAAACATTTCATGAAAATGGAATGACACCATATGTTGTCCGGCTTCTTCCATTTAGTGTATACATTTTAAGGTTCACACATGTTGTAGCATGTGTCATTCGTTTTTATGACTGAATAATATTCTACTGTACTGTTATTATTATTACACATTTTATTTATCCATCTATTAGTTGATGGACATTTGGGTTATTTCTGTTTTTTGCCTATTATAAATAATACTGCTATGAATATTCATGAATAAATTTTTTGTGTGGACATGTTTTCACTTTCTTTGAGTATACACTGAAGAATGGAATTGGTGTAATATAGTAAGACTGTTTTATCTTTTGAGGAATTACCACACTATTTTCCAATGTGGTTGTACCATTTTAGATTCCAGTTAATAGTGTGTAAGGGTTCAAATGTCTCCATGTTCTTGTCATTATCTGTCTTTTTGTGCCTTTTGAAGCACAAAACTTTTTAATTTTTTTAACTTTTTAATTTTTTAACTTCTTTAATGAAGTTCAATTTATCTCCTTTTTTTTGGTTCTATTGCTGATGCTATTGCTGTCATATCAAAGAACCATGGGGTTTTATACATACACAATGTTGTCATTTATGAGTAAGGCAGTTTTACTATTTTCCCAATATTTATACCTTCTTTTTCTTGACCTGTTGTACTAGATAGGACCTCTACTACAATGCTGAATAAAGTTGATGAAAACATAAATTCTTGCCTTATTATCAATCTTAGGGAAAAAGGGTTTAATATTTTATCATTACTTATGATATTAGCTGTAAGACCTGTATCATATAAGTTCCCTACTACTCTAGCTTGCTGAGAGTTTTTTTTTTTTTTTTAATTAAGAATGGATGTTGAGTTGTATCAAATGTTATTTTGCATTCATTGAGATAATTATTAATATCTTGGGCCTGAGTACTCTTTAATGTGAGGGAGCTATTCTGAGCATTATAGGATGCCTAGCTGCATGCCTGGCCTCTATTACTAGATGCTAGTAGTAATGACCGAGTTATGAAAACCAAAAATATCTTGATATTGCTAAACGTGCCTGCAGGACAAAATCACCCCTGGCTGAGATAATTGATCTGGTACGTTACTATGGTGGTTTAAAAATAATGTTTATAAGTTATTTGATCCTCCCTTTGACAGTTGGAGCCTAAGATTTAGATTTAGAATCAATTACACAATGGCTAGTGACTTAATCAATCATGCCTATGAATGAAGCCTCTAAAAATGCTAAAGGAGAAGATTTGGAGTTTCTGGATTGGTGAACATGTGGAAGTGCTGGGAGAATGGCATACCTGGAGAGAACATGGAAGCTCTGTGTCTTTTCCCCATACTTTGCCCTATGCATCTCTTCTATTTGGCTGTTCTTGAATTATAGCCTTTTGTACTAAACCGGTGATCTAGTAAGTAAAATGTTTCTCTGAATTCTGTGAGTCACTCTACAAATTAATTGAACCCAAGGAGTGGGTTGTTGGAGCCTCCAATCTATAGCCAATTGTGTAGAAGTTTAGGTGATAACATTGGTGTCTAAAGTTGGAAGGGGGCCAGTTTTGTAGTGTTGTAGCCACCAGCTCCCAAAAGACACATGGACCACCAGAACTCAGCGAGTTATAGGAAACACGTTCTTTATTCACCCAGCTGGGTCTGCCCGGGGTACGCAGACCCCAAATTAAGCAGCCCCGAAATGTAGAGGTACAGGATTTTTAAGCCCAAAATCCCAATCTTCATTCTGTCTAAACACAAAGGTCTATTTTTCTTCTATGCACTACCTGTCAACTTACAGGTCAGGTGCATAAACGGGAGGTACAGAAGCAGAAAGCTTATTGTTAGAATGTTATGTTCTTATGGATGACAGCCTATGTTCCCATGGACATAGCCATGTTCCCATGGGCATAGCCAAGCAGTAATTTTCTTGCAAGTAATAAATTTATAGCAGTCATTTTTCAGCCATTACATTAGGACTTAACTCTTAACCTATGGGATCTGATGCTATCTTCAGATATAGTGTCAGAATTGACAGTATCAGAATTGAGTTGAAGTGTAGGACACCAAGTTGACTGAGTTGTTTGAGAATTACTTGGTGGTCTGTGGGGACTCACCCCAACCCCCAAGCATTGGAATTGGTGACCAGAACCTTTAATACTTTAATCATTTTGGAAAGTTTATGGCCATTATCTCTTCACATATTTCTTCTACTCTATTCTTTCTCTCTTCTCCTTCTGAATTTCAATTATATGTATGTTAGACACTTTTATAATCTAAATGAGATCTCCCTCAGATCCCATATACTCTATCTTATCTTTTCATTTTGCTCTTTTTTTGTTTGTTTGTTTGGATTCTTTCTACTGATCTGTCTTGAAGTTCACTGATTATTTCCTTTTGCTATATAATGAATTCTTGATTTCTAGTTTTGTATATTTCATTTCTAGCACACTATTTGATTCTTTTTTATTTCCATGTCTCTGCTTAAATGTCCCATTTATTCACACATTCTATCCATCTTTTCCATTATATCTTTTAGTATCTTTGTCATAGCGATTTCAGTGTTTTAATTTGGTCTTTCCAACATGTGAGCCATCTTTAAGTCTCCTTCTACTGACAAATTTCTCTGTGGAGCATCGATGACATTTTTTGCTTTTTCATATGACTTATTATATTTGGTTGTATATTAAACATTTATATTGAAGAACATAGAAATGAAAATAAATACTATTTCTGTGAGGCTGTTAGAGTGTAGGCTGACTTAAATGGATGTGAAATTGAGCAGTGTTTGGACTTTGTTGTAGACTTTCTTGGATTCAGTTTACCATTGGCTTCATATTATTTGAAGGCAGGATCAGTATTTTCCCTTCATCAGGGCTTAAATCACTGGCTATGTGACTAAATTCAACTTTGGCCACCTCATATCTTTAGAGGTCAGGCTGGCCCAAAGTTCCAACTCTTTAATCATGTGGTTGGTCTTTGTAGTGACTAGCTCCCATCCTGAGGCTCTCATGACTCTACCATGAGTCACCTCATTAGCATAACAAAGAGTCATATCACTCAGGGAATTCTAAGAGTTTTTGAAGCTCTGTGCCAGGAATTAAGGACAAAGACCAGATATATTCTCCATTATACCACAGGGTTTCTCTTAGCTCTCCTGCATATCCCTTACCTTCTGAGGCAGCAGTTCTCAACCTTTTTGGTGTTAGGGACCGGTGCTCCTGTGACATTCTAATGCCTGGTGATCTGAGGTGGAGCTGAGATGGTGATGCTCATGCTAGGGAGCAGCTGCGAATGCAGCTGAAGCTTCGCTTGCTCACCTCCTGCTGTGTGGCCCCGGTTCCTAACAGGCCATGGACCGGTATCGGTCTGCAGCCTGGCAGTTGGGGACCCCTGTGTAAAAAGAAACCAGATGAACTTATAGCAAGTTTTTAACAGTGGTATTTGGACTGGCATGATTGAGTAGAATCCCAAAGATTAAAACACGCAGAGTAATTCTGCACCTATGCGTCATCTCTTACCTATGAGTGTTCAGCAGCTTGGGAAGGGGAGTATTACACTCAAAGCACTGGATGCGAGGCAGAGAAGGAGAGCAGGGAGAAATCCATGCCGAGGTCCATCAGGCTGGGACCTCTCTCCAAGTGTAAGATCCCCTCAGAACAGGGTCCTCAACTCCCAGGCCATAGGCAAGTGCTGGTCTATGGCTTGTTAGGAACTGGGCTGCACAGCAAGTAAGCAGTGGCAAGCGAGAGAACCTTCATCTGTATTTGCAGCCGCTCCCCAGTGCTAGCATCACCACCTTGGCTCCACCTCTGATCATTAGGCATTAGATTCTCATAGGAGATCCAGCCCCTTGTGCCAAAAAGGTTGGAGACCACTGCTTTTACCTATCTCTATGGAGGATTACCCTTTCTCTCACAGTCCCACCAAGTATGGAACAGCTGCCGGTTTCTTCTCTCCTGTGAAAGGCACATCGCTTTCTGGAGTTTAGTTCATTTACATTTCTTTGTGTCTGTGTTCTCTGATGAGTTTTTAAAAACTATACTAATTTAGCTTATTGGAGTATTTTTTTGGAGTGGGGAGGATTGTTAGTGATGGTTTTTGATGGGGGGTGTGTGTGTGTGTGTATGTGTGTGTATGTGTGAATTTCTACATCTGAACTGAGCCTGTTCATTTTTGCAAAGAATAAAGTAGGAGCAATTAAGGGATTTTTTTTTGGTGGAAATTGTATTTATTTCAACTTCATTTTATTCTTTAATACATGATAAGGCCTCTTTTAAGCTACTGCTCTTAATCCCTTGGAGACCCCTTTAATGGCTCCCTTCTCTGAATCTCCTATAAATATCACTCATTTAATTTCAGCAGTATTGAATAACAGGCATGCATACTGGCACTCTACTTTCTACTCCTATTTCCCAACTCACAGAAGTTGTTGATCAGTCTCCTGGGTTTTTTTAGAGACTGGATGAATTCTCCTTTCCTTCTCAACATGATATACTAGGCAATCAATTGGATTTGGTCCGAAGGATTACATATATTTGCCATTTTGAATTTAACCTCAAAGATTTTCTCTCTCTCTCTCTCTTTCTGACTGAGCACTTGGGACTCCTCCAGGAAAAGGTTTGTCTTACAGGGCATCCATAGGTTAAAGGTTATTGTCATAACCAGGCAACATTTCAAAGAAGGATCAGTTGATACAGATCTGGTTCAAAACAAAATGAGAATGAATTGGAAGACACTGGGATAAAATGATCTGAGAAGAGTTTGTGTTGGCATCCTGAAATGCACATTAAGAGATGGAGGATACAAACCCAACCTTGACCTCCCTGGGTTTTAGTATATTCATCTTTTAAGTTGGTGGGTGGGAATGGGAACAGTGAGATAGAGTACACTATCTAATCTCTAAAAATCCCTTCTGATACTTGCCTCAAACATAGAGAAAACTATAATAGGATGATGTTGCTAAACTTTATTTTATTCTACTCCTTTAAGGCCTAACTCTTCTTACCACTATTCAAGCAACGGCAAGGGCTTTCTGCATATACTTCCCCATGAAAGAGAGAAAGTAGAATCAATGTCTTATAAATCTATAGCAGAGAGAACAGTCTTAAAAGCCATGATTTTCCATAGTAACAATCAAATTTTTGAGAAAGAGGATTAAATTATTATTTTTTTCCTTTTCTTTTCTTTTTCCTTTTCATTCTAAAAGCTTGGTTTTTATGCATGAGGAACTGGAAGGACTCAGAGAATAATATATTACAAATCTGTAAAGTCTGCTAAGGGAAATAAAAATTTGATCAGCTAGCCAGAGGAAAAGTGATCAGGAATTAGATAGTTTTAAGTTCTAAGTACCTCCTTTCTCAAGCCAAAGCCTAGGTTAAGGCTGGGATGACAGAAAGCCTAAGGAACACCCCCACCCTCACACTCCAAGATAGATTTGGGAATCTATCTATATATATCTGTCTATCACAGAAAGACCCACTACTTGGCTTCCCCGGGCATAACCAAGAAGCCTACACGGCTTTAGAGAAGTTTCATTGTCCAAGAGGTACCTGAGCAGTAGAGTGATGAAGTGACTAGGGAGGTGGTTCAGCTGATGCACCAGAGGCCATTTCATAGAATTCTCTATACCCTAGTATGGTGTATGGAAAGCAGACAAGACTTCGAGGGCTCCAAGAAGGTCATGAAAAGGCAAATGGACAGGTGGACCCAAAGAACTTGGGCTTCGGATGAGAAGGACATAGTCATGTCCCAGGACAGTGGTGTCCAGTTTCCAAGACTCATGAGATGAACATCTCTGAGAATGAACAGAGGAGATCCTTGGACTCAGTCCCCTTCCTCTGGGGCTTGAACTTGGGAATTTAGCACAGCCCTTGGGAGAAAGGGAAGGGGAAGATTCCAAGTAAATTGAGCATTTATCTGGAAGGGACTGAATTTGAAATAAGAAATGATTTGGATACTCTGAATTGGAAAGCTTCAGTTTTTCTGCTTCCATGGAAATGATAGCTGGATACCTTTTAGTTTTTGAGAAATCAGTTTACATTTTATACACATAAGTTTCTTGGACTCTTGAAGCTGAAACATCCAACTTGCAGAAGTGATGAGAAGGCACTTCATACTTCTATATTGGCAGCGGCGAACTCCTGCTGCTTGATTCCAGATAGTACTTTGACAATAAACCTGAAGCTAAAGACAAAAATACAGACAAGAACAGGAAGAAGAAAATGAAGGTAAATGAAAAATTTACACTCCAAACTAAAACTTTCATGCCTACAAAGTCCTGCATGATCTGGTACTGCCCACTTCTCCACTCACTCTGTGCAATCTCGGTTCCATGTACACTGGCCTTCTTTACTCCAGCACTCCAAGCCCCTTCTCCCTTGTTTTGTTATATATTACTGCATCACAAACCAACTAAGTACGTGGGAACTTTTGTGAAATAACAGCACCCATTTATTGTCTCACAATTCTCTGGGTTGACTGGGCTGAGCTGAGAGGTTCCGCAAGCTCCATGTGATTTTGGCTTCAGTTATCTGTGAGTACCAATGGGCACTCAGCTGAGGCTGTCAATCAGAGGGTGTATTAGTCAGAGTTCTCCAGAGAAACAACCAATAGGATGTGTGTGTGTGTGTGTGTGTGTGTGTGTGTGTGTGTTTGTGAGAAAGAGAGAGAGAGAGAGAATAAAGAGATTTATTTGAGGAATTGGCTTACACTATTATGGAGGCAGGCAAGTCCCAAGATCTGCTGAGTAAGCTAGCAAGCTGGAGACCTAGAAAGCCAATGGTGTTATTCCAGTTTGAGTCTGAAGGCCTGAGACACAGAATGGTGTAGTTTCAGGCCAAAGGCCAGCAGGCTTGAGATCTAGGAAGAGCCAATGTTTTCATTTGAGTCTGAAGGTAGGAAAAAAGCCAATGTTGCAATTTCAAGCCAGTCAGGCAGAAAAGAATCTCTCTTACTCTGAGGAGTAAGTCCTTTTAGTTCTAGTCAGGTCCTCAATTGATTGGATGAGGTCTACCTACATCATGCAGGGCTTTATTCAGTCTGCTGATTCAAATGTTACTCTCATCAAAAAATAAAAAAGAAAAATAACTCTCACAGGAACATCCAAGATAGTGTTTGAGTAACAATCTGGGAAACCCATGGCCCAGTCAGGTTGACACATAAAATTAACCATCACAGAGGGCCTCACTTCACATGGCCTGGGCTCCTTACTGCATGGTAGGCGGGTCCCGAGGGACAGTGTTCCAAGCCTGCCAAAGTAGAAATGCAAATCTCTTAAGGCCCTGCCTTAGAAGTCACACAACATCACCTCTGATGTGTTTGTTGATCAAAGCAAGTCACAGAGTCAGCCTAGATTCAAGGGGAGGAGAATTAGGTGCCACCTATCTATGGGAGGGGTGGCAAAGGATCTGTGGTCGTCTTTAATTCCCAACAAATCTCAGGGCCTTCATGCATGCTGTCCTCCAAGAGGATTTTCCTTCCACATCCTCATCTGGCAAACCCCACATCATTCTTTGGGTCTCAGCCCATTTCTTTCCGCCAGGGAAGCCTTTCTATAACTACTTCCCACTCACATAGACCAGGTTAGGTCACCTCGTTCTGAGCACATACTGTGCTTTTCTGCACATTGCTCACCACAGCTATAATGAATTATGTGGATAACAATGAGCTTCCTGGTTGACTTCAGTCTTAGCATGAAGGTGGTGGTATTGACTGGGGTGAGGAGTCATGAAAAGAACATTGGATTTAAAGGCAGAGTGCTTTGATTTATGGCTTTGCCATTTTTTAGCTGTGGGAAGTTAACTAAGTAACATATGTTCTCAGGCCTTCCATTTCCTCATCTATAAAACCAGAGTAGTAATAAAGACTCTTTTCTTACAAAGTAGCAGTGAGGATTAAAAGAGACCAGCTAAAAAGCCCATTGCAGATGTTGCAGTACTGTGTATAAGATAGACCTTTCTTCTTTCTCCCTTTACACTTCTCCTCCTCTTTCTCAGTAAGAGAAAATCCATAATATGTGCCTTCAAGTTCAAGTACCCCATGGGTCACATTAATCCCCAGATGTGATGCTTTGAGGCGAAGAGCTAACAGGGAGCAGGAAAGAGAGGGCCATATGTGGCTGCTATGTGACTAGAACAGGATACTTTGTGCTCCCACCATGGGGGGTAGAGTACAGTGGGGAGCCCTCACCATCTCCCTCAACCCATGACTACCACACTCCACTCTAGAGCTCTCTCGGGGTTCCACCTGGGAGAAAGTGAGACCGTGAGAAGAATGGGGGAAGCTGTGAAGAAAAATAGGTTACCTTCTAATTTGTTTACCCATACTTGACCTGTGAAATTCAAAATAAAGTATATACCTTAAAAAGCTGAGTTTGATTAGTTACCCCTGGGAGGCAGCCAGTTAAACAAGAATGACATCACTCCAGCCTCCAAAAACAAAACCAGAGTTTACTCTCCAAAAAATGAAATATGACCAAGTTCCTATGAGCAGATGAAGGTTGTTCATTTTAGATAGCAAGGAAGCTAGTGAAGAAGACTAGGTTTATAGCAAAAGGACAAAGGCCAATTCGAATTGAACATATTACCTAACACTGGCTGAGGATGACATCAGCAAGGACCCGACCTCAGTGGATGAAAAGTTACCAAATATGTTGAAATACAGAAATACGTAATGAAACTTAAACAGTATAATAATTGGTCACCTTGGGAGGATGCTAAGGAATCAACTTATTGTTTTGAAAACTAATGAGTAAAAAGGAAGAATCAAGCATTTTTTTTTTTTTAAATAAGAACTCTAGCTCTGGCTAACCTAAAAGCAGATGAGGAAAAGTTTTCTTTATAGAAGCATTCCAGCTAATACTTGAAGAAGGAATGGATGATAGAATGAGAATATTACCATTTGCTTATGATTTAATGGATCTACGCCCTGAGTAGTATTAGCTGCTAACGTGGCAAAAAAAAAAAAAAAAAAAAGGGGAGAGCAAACTGATACTATGTGCTTCCTAATGAAAGTCTACAAACACAAACTGTGATGTAATTGTGTGAAACAAACAAACAAACACACAAACAATGCCCCCAAATAAAAAGGTGAATCCCATCAAGCCTCTAAATCAGGAACGAACAAACTTTTTCTATAAAGGGCCAGATGGCAATATTTGGGGCTTCATGGATTATCTCTTATAAACTGTTAAAATAGAGGACACTTATGAAACAACTAAAAAATATAATCCTTTCTGGGTATTTGATATTAAGAAATTAGTGTGACTTTTTAGGTAGAAAATGGTATTATGGTTATTGTTTTTTAAATATAAGGTAAGAATTCTTAGGAAAAAGAAGTAGTCTCCTTGGAAACTGCGTTTGTTCCATTGATGCTGCATATGCTAAAAAAAAAAAAAAAAAAAAAATGTAGGATCCTGCCTTCCGAGACATGGCACTGCTTTTCAAGGAAGTCGGTTTATTATATCTTGTTTTTTATTCAGCTACCATCCCCATACCTCAGTTCAGCCATTCACCTGTTCCAGTCTCTAGATTCTGAATGGCTTTTTATCGTTTCAAACACCAAACCAGGCCCAACAACATTCGTACAGTGCTTTGTACCTATTTTCTCATGCAGTCCTCATAAAAGTTCTGTGAAATGGTTCTCATCACTCCCTTGTATAGATCAGGAAACTTTGCTCATTGAGCATCATAATCACCCCAAGTCTCCCCACTGATAAGTAGTATGGCAAGGACTTGAAACCAGGATTCTGATAACAATTCATTGTCTGTTTTTCTGGGTATTCAAAGGAAGGTGCCCATTTCTAAAATGTTTGGGCAAAGACAGCTGCTTTGGAGTAAGTGTGTGGCCTCAGAGTGGTTTAAATGAATGAGAAAAAAGAGACCACTATAGAGAGACCACTATTAAAAATAATAATAATAAACAGGTTTGTTTGATTGCATGGGCTCATTTTCCCCTACCTTCTGCTTGGTCCCTTCAGAGAGGAAACGCACCCAGGAACAGCTCCTCATACCTCTATTCTTCCTCTTCCTGCTCTCCCCGTCCTCCTTCCCCTCTTCTTTTCTTCCCTCACCTCTCTTCCCCTTTCCTCTCCTCTCCTCTTTCCTCTCTTTTTCCCTTTCTTCACCCTTTTGTCTGTCCTCAATTATCCCTTTCGCTCTGGAGCCTTTGCAGATCCCTCTGTTTTTTATAATTTCTGCCTCCATTAGTCCTATTATTAATTATAGTTGATACTTGAACAACACCGATTTGGACTTTGAGGATCTACTTATAAGCAGATTTTTAAAAAGAAATACTATAAATGTATTTTCCTTATGACTTTCTTAACATTTTCTTTCTCTAGCTTACTTTATTATAAGAATATAATTTGTAATACATATAACTTATATGTGCTAACTGACTGTTTATGTTATAGGTAAGGCTTCTGGTCAACAGGAGCCTATTCATAGTTAAGTTTTTGGGGAATCAGAAGTTATAAGCACATTTTTAACTGCATGGGGGTCAGTGCCCCTAACCATGTGTCATTCAAGAGTTACTGATTAATTATTAATTAATCTAGTACTGTTTTATTGGTACTTCTCTGTTGGCCTTTATCATAGCCTGCCTTGTTATCATCATTATTTGAGGACTTGTCTTAGGGTGTCTGTTAAACTCTCAGCTTTATGAGGACAGTTTGCCAGGTTGGATCTACCCAATCTGGGCACCTTGCATGGTACCAGAGACAGGGGAGAGGGAGAGATTGACTTAGCTCAAAATTAACACAGTGGTCACCTTACCAGCAAACATCAAAAGAAGGCACCTACCATGGAGAAGTCCCCAAAGGAGGAAAAGCCAGCGGCACATATTTTTGTGCAAAGAAGAGAATTTCTAATCTGCTCCAGAGAGAAAGGAAGTGACTGGCTGGCCTGCAACCCAAGAAAGAAACTGGCCTAGAGGCCACAAAGACTAGTGCATCATGATAGGATAAATTGAAAGTGAATTATTAATGAAAATTAATTGAATCTATGGCCATGCTACCCTGAACAAGCCAATCTCGTCTGATCTTGGAAGCTAAGCAGGGTTGAGCCTGGTTAGTACTTGGATGGGAGACCACTTAGGAAGACCAGATACTGTAGGCATAAAACATTAAAAAAAAAAAGGATCGTAAGCTGACAAGGCCCTTGCAATATGTGAGGTCAACCAAGGGTTGCCTCACCTAAAAATAAAATAATAAAACAAAACAAAACAAAACAAAATAAAATAAAAAAATAAAATAAATAAAATAAAATTTGCTTGAAACAGCGTATGAGTCAAACCAAACTTTCTAAAAGTTGAATAAGAAGAGACCCATGCTTCTTACCTTTAGAATTATTTGCTGGGTGAAAAAGCAAATAATTCTAAAGGTAAAGGGATTAAGAAGTAAAATTAGAAGTTATGAAATAGTCACAGGGATATGAAGTACAGCATAGGGCATGTAGTCAATAATACTGTAATAACCATGTATAGTGCCAGATGTGTTCTCAATTAACTGGGGAATCACTTCATAAAAAACAAACAAACAAACAAATAAATAAAAATCTATGCAAGTGTAATGGCAACAGTGAAATCAATTTTGAAGGAAAAAGCGTATCCAGAATCCTGCTGCCCAACAAATCATCTTTTCTCAGTTTAATGTGTCCTTTGCAATTCTTGTCTCCATGCACTTAAGATACATAGTTGTGTGTAGTGCAAATCTCGTTTTCAAGTCTGATTTTTTAAAACTCAACACCATCATGACCTTTTTTTCCATGATGTTATTATATACAATTTTTTTATGGCTGCATAATATTATATCAACTTAGTGTACCATAATTTATATAGCTACTTTCTGGTTTTTAGATTTTGTTTGCTTCTAATTTTATGATATTTTAAATAATATTGCAATCAATGCTTTTTTAAATATTGCCTTACTATAAATATACAAGAATAGGAATGCCAAAGCAAGAGCATTGGACTCTTTAAGTCTATTAAAACATTGTAAAATTGCTTTACACTTGAATATCCCACATTATATCATCCCTGTTACAAACTCTCTTGACTTTTGATATTGCCTCTTTTCCCTATGTTCTAATGGTTTTAATTTTGCATTTCTTTTATTAGAGGTTGAATCTTTTTCCCCATGAGGTTTTGCTTTTTATGTCATTTCTTTGTGAATTGTCAGGAAATCTGTACTTTTTGTATTCAGTCATTTTTGCTTTCTTCTCCTTTGCAATATATGATAGAATCTTTTAATTACAGCTTTATGAATGCATTATCATCTTTATTTTGTTGTTGATATGTTCTCCACATTGCAGTGAGCCTCAGAGTTCCTATGAACCCACATGTACGGGTGTGTATGTGTGTGTGTGCACATATGCAAATGTATGTGTTTTCTTTAGATGCCCCGGCCCTACCCTGCGGGGTCTGATTTGTCCCATCCATGGTGGGACTGGAGCATTTTATTTTTAACAAGCCCAGCAGGTGATTCTGAACCACTGACTAACCACACATATATTGATTTACAAATTGAGTACCAACAATTAAATTGGCTTTCCTTATATGTCAATATAAAAATATGGATGCATTCGATATTTTTTTGTGGGTCCTTAGATCTCAAATATTGAGTCTCAAATAAAAATCTTAATGTGAATTGATTTTTTCTCTACAATCTAATATTAATAACAGCTACTGTTTATTGATCATTTTTTATGAGTCAGGTAGTATGTGAAGGACTTTATATATGCATCATTTTATTTCATCTTAATCCGAGCTGCTGCCACAACAAGTACTTTTACTGTTTTAAAGAGGAAGAAATAGAAATCAAAGAGGATAAGTAACTTTCTCAAGATCACAAGCAAATTCAGAACTTGAACTAGAGTTTTTGACTAAATCCAGATGTTTTAACCATGATCCTAAGCTGCCAACTCACGTACTTGAGTTTCTACTCACACAGAACTTTTTCATGTGACTTTTGATCTGTTACTCTCACATCAAACCTCCCAAACACACCCCAAGCCAACTCTGACGAATGGCTAGCAGATGACCTCACCCTGGCCTTCGCTGAGAAAATAGAGACTACCAGGCAGAAACTGCCTTATTTCCCCCTCCTAGTCTACCTGCAGCTGTTCCTCTAGGAGGCATGTCCCTGCTCCTCTCAGAGGCCAGCCCTCACCTGAGCCCTGGGCCCTATCCCCATTCCTTCTCAATGCCTTCGATGCTGCCATGCCCCTCTCTGCTAGAGCACCCTCAAGAATAATCAAGCATGCTCTCAGATCTTCCCTCTTGGGAAGGAGCCCCAAATGAAACCACCACTGACTACTGTCTCTGTCCTCATGGAAAAAGTTCTTCTCCCATATTGTCACACTGTCACACCCTCCTGGTTTTGTTCCTACCTTGCTTGCTACTTTTACATTCTTCTCTCTCTCTCTCTCTCTCTCTCTCTCTCTCTCTCTCTCTCTCTCTCTCTCTAACTCCCCTTACCTTCTCTCTATGCTTTTAGTGTCATCTCTCTGCTCAGGTCTAGACTGTTCCCCCAAGTTCCAAACTGTACACCTGATTGGCTGCATGAAATCCCCACACAGATGTTTAACAGTCCTCTAAAAATGGATGCAAAAACAGAGCTCTGTTTTTCCAAACTTCTGCCTTTAGTTAAACCTGCTCTTCCTCACCTCAGGAAGAGGCGTCAGGCATCCGCATCCATGTGATTGCTTAGGCTAGAGACTTGGAAATCATCTTTGATTCTCCTTTAGCTACCCTGCACATTGAGTTCATCAGCAGGTCATATTGGTTCAACTTCAAAGCTGTCTATGTTCTGCCTGTTCATGCTATGCCCTCTACCCATCCCGACCAAGTAACCCCCAGGTTGTGTTGGCATTGCTGACCGATAGCCTCCCTGAATCCCCTGCTCCTAGCCTTGCCCTCTATACCACCTTCTCTCCACTCAGAAGCCAGAGAGATCTGTTAAAAATGTAACTGGCTCTTGGAATCTGGCTACAATGTAAAGCGGCTTGGCCGAGAGCACTGGATGATGGGAGGTCAGGTGGAAGGGCGCAGAGGCTCCCCTGATAGCTGACAGCGAAACTCCAGTTGCCCATCATGGATCTTTGCCCTGCCCAGTCTCCCCAACTGATGCCCCGCAGAGCAGAGATGAACTGTCCCACTGAGACCTGCTTGGATCCCCTCCCCACACAATCATGAACAACAAAATGGATACTGTTTTAAGCCACTTAGAAAATCCTGACATTCCCCTAACTATCCATCATGAGCGACTTCCTTAGAATAAAATCCAAATTATTGGCCATGGCTTCAATGCATTCACTGTCCATTCCCTGTCTACCACTTTTTTCTTGAGCTCTGTGCTGTGACCATATGATTCCTTTCTGTTCCTCAGACCTGTCACGTGCATGCCTACCTCATGGTCTTTACATTTACTGTTCTTTCAGCCTTTCCTGCAGCATTTGGTGTGGCTGGATTCTTCCTATTCTTCTAGACCCAACTCAGGTGCCATTTCTTCAGAGAGGCTTTCTCTGACCACCCTTAACACTCTGAATTATTATCACTGTTTTCTTAGCATTTACCACAACTTGGAACTATCTTATTCATGGAATTTGTTTATTACCTGGCTCCCCTCAGTAAAATATGTTTTTTGAGGGCAGAATTTTGTTTCTCTCATTTTCAGCTGCATCTTTGGGGTTTGCCTGGCTGAAGTGTCACAGACCTTTAGTAAATGTTTGATAGATGAATGTTGATTGGAAATAACTTCACTATTTAATAATAGACAAATGATTATGGATATTAAGTCAGTGTTTCTTAAGCTTCAGTGTACATACAGATAACCTAGGGATCTTGTTAAATACAGATTCTGATTCCATAATTCTTGGAAATCTGGAGTGAGGCCTGAGATTGTACATTGCTAATAAGCTCCCAGGTGATGCTGATATAGCTGGTCCACAGAGCACACTTTGATCAGCAAGGCATATAGATTAGATGCTTCTACACCACTGTATTATTAATGATCACATAAACATATTTGTTTTGGCAGGAAGTAAAAGTGAGCACTTATAAGCTTTATCCTTTGTTTAAGTATTTTTCTAGGTATTTTCAATTAATAACTTTATCATGTCCAGGGTCTTGTGGGTCTCTTGCTTTTCAAGTGAGTTGCATCCTTGTGTTTTAAAGCTAAGGCTGCTTCCGAGAATTCAATTACCTACTGCTTGGCAATCCTTCATGACTGCAGTGGCTGTCCACTGAGCTGTGGCACAGGGAAAGGGCAGTGCACTCCTGGGCATGCGAAGATGTGCTGAGTACTGTGTTGGCCTGGCATGGGAGATTCCCATCCCTGATCACCTGTAATCACTTTAGCAATTACCTAATGTCTCTGAGACTTTGAGCCACCAGTTCCTGCTGATTCAGAGTCCATCTGTATCCATTGAATTTCCTCAGGCAGCTTTGCTGTCTGGCTTCTGTCCCTGTGCCAGCCTTCGCCTGTCTCTCTCCTTGAGACAGGAAGAGTAATGCCCAGTAGATCCAGCACATCATGCCTTCCTTTGCCTCCAGGATCGGGCACCATGGCTTTGGCTGTGGTCACTCATTCGAATTACTTGGGCCCTAGCCTTAGAGTACACACATACTCAGTAGAACTGGAAGGATGGCTGGCCCCTAAAATGAGGCTTCAGAAACCGAGGCTCAGGGCAAGCACCAAGAGGATGTCTTTGTCAGGGCATGTTCCAGGGCTCATTGTCCCCACACCTCTCTCAGAGCATTCACCAGCAGCCAGGCTCATGCTGGGCAATTGTTCATCAGTTATTTCCCCAGCTCTTCCCAACAGTCCTGAAAAGAAGGCAACTGTGACTCAGGAAGAAGCTGCCAAGAGAGGCGGTTGGCTCCCCTAGGGTTGCATAGCTGGTAGGTGGCCAAGTCAAGACCGAAGGAAGGTTGTCCTATTCACGCTGCAATGCTAAGCTGCTGCTGCTGCTTTATGGTAGGTGTAATCACAGGCTTCCCCGAGCCTAGGCCTCACCTCAGGGCTTAGAGGAGATGCAGAGACAGGCCAGCAGGGCCAGTAAGGGGGCTACTCTGGGGAAGGCCCAGGATGTAGGCAGCTTTGCTATGCGAGCTGTTTCCTCCCCAGGCCAGTGCTGTGGGGATCAGGCTCCTCAGGGCTCTGATCCAGAGCGATTTTTCCTGGAGGACTTTGTGTCCAGCCACGCTGGAGATTCTCCTGGGGGAAGCCTTTTGCAGAGGCTCCAACACCCACACAAGGAAACCCCACAGCCAGTGCCCCCAAATCTGCTCTCACTGCTCATGTCTATAGAAGCAGCAGTTTCTGTTCCTGTGGGTCTTGCCCACTTAAAATTATACAGATATTAAGTTGGTAGCATCTCCCTGTGAACAAATTGATCAGACCATTTCTGAGACAGGAAGCTTTGGTCACTGGAAGGTAGAAAGTGGAGATTGAGGGAGGTTGTTCCCAAGTTATCTGTTCCTTGGGGATGAGGTATGATGGAGGAGCTGGGAAGAGGCTGTGTTCAGAGAATGGGAGTTGAAGTGTGGCAGGTTTCAAATTGAATGACTTAATTAAAGCTAACACTTTTTGAGCTCTTATCATGTGTCCAGGTCATGCAGAGCACTTAAAATTGATTATTTCCCTCCCATCTATCCAGTCATACATCCTTTCATTTAACAAACATGTTTAACATTAACCTATATATTGACTAGTTAAAACGGTACTGCGCTGTATAAGAGAAAAAGCTGTAACCCCGTCACCAAAACACCAATCTAGCTCTCAGAGTGACCAAACACTGTTAACAATTTACTATCTTTTCTGTGATCATGAACAAATTCACGAAATATTTTTTGTTTTTGCAGAAAAGCCATACCATACTCTCTATGTCATTCTCCAACCTGCTTTTCCACTTTACTGAAGAGCATGGACAGCTTTCAGCCATCCACATCTCTAAGGAGTGGCTGGACTCAGATGGAGATGTGCTGGCTGGAAAATTACTGCTTGGCTATGCCCATGGGAACATAGGCTGTCACTCATAGGAACAGAACATTCTAACAATAAGCTTTCTGCTTCTGTACCCCCACTTGCACACCCAACCTGTGGGTCAACAGGTAGTGAAGAGAAGAAAAATAGACCTTTGTGTTTAGACAGAATGAAGAATGTGATTTTGGGCTTAAAACCCCTGTACCTCTACATTTTGGGGTTGCTTAATTTGGGGTCTGTGTACCCCTGGCAGACCCAGCTGGCTGAATAAAGAGTGTGTTTCCTATAACTCACTGAGTTCTGGTGGTCTGTGTGTCTTTTGGGGGCTGGCAGCTACAACAGAGATCCGCAAAGTGGATTGTTTGAGGATCCCTGGAAAAGGAAGGGAAGTGTCTAGGAAGCAGCCTCAGAGGCACCAAGGAGACTGCCGGACCATCCTGAATTTGACAGTAGTCCTGCCTGGCCGGTGCTGGTGGAGTGGGTCACCTTAGGGTCCTCCTCTTGGGTTGCCATGTCCAATTACTTTCCTCTCAGAAGTCTATACTGCCAGATTCCAGGATGCTCTGAGCCTCTCAGGGCGAGCCGTTGGAATAGATGCCAGTGCTCTGAAAGTGAGATGGAGTCGAGGGAGGCTTTGCTTAGCGAGCACTCTGCAGAGGGTGGGAAGACTTCAGTGTTCGTTAAATAGCATGTGAGTCACCATAGAGGGAACTCCCAAGGAAGCCAGTTTGTCCTTCAGCTACATGAAAGGAAGTATGATATTTAGGATGAAAGCGAGAACTCACCAGCCTCTGAGCTGGGCAGACCTCATCTGGAATAATGGACTCATCTCTAGTCTGTGGGGCAGGGCAGAAAGACTTGATAAGAGAAGGATCTGCACACTCTGTCCTGAGGGTGGATCGAGGACAGGGAAGATATGTAGCCTGAATGAGGGAGCTTTGTCTGGAGTATATAAAGGCATTGTAGTTAAGTCCATGGCTGTTGGGGTCAGGTAGGATGTACTACCATTAACAGGGTGACCTTGGGCAAATTACTCCTCTTCTATGAGCCACAATTTTCTTAGCTTTAAAAGAAAGGACTTTGAAATGTGATTTCTAAGGCCAACCCTTGTTTGAACATTGCAGATCTAACCTTATTATTTGTTATCACCTAGTGAACACTCTAGAAACACCCTGAACATGGCCAAGCTTCAGCTTTGGGGAGGATAGGAAAATGCCTGGCCTGAGTTTAGCAATTTGCAGGATTTGGCTTTATTCTTGATTACCTGTGTTCTTCTAATCAGGGAGGAATACTCAGAGAGGAAATATAGATGATATATCTCATTCTAGGGGTTAGAACAGAGCATTGGTTTCCTGAAAACATTTAGACCCTGATTTTCCCAAGCAGTAAGATTAAGTCTCAAACTGACTTAAAGGCATAAGATTGAATATTTGTTGCTAAGATCAGTAACAGACATACAAGTGGCCAACAAATATATGAAAAGATGCTCAACATCTCTAGCTATTAAGGAAATGCAAATCAAAACCACAATGATATGCCATCTCACACCTGTTTGAATAGCTATAATCAACAGGACAAGCAACAACAAATGCTGGAGAGGGTGCAGAGAAATAGGAACCCTCTTACGCTGCTGGTGGGACTGCAAATTGCTACAGCCACTATGAAAAACAATATGGAGGTTCCGCAAAAAATAAAGAATTGATCTAACATATGATTCAGCAATCCCTCTACTGGGTATTTACCCCAAAGACTTGAAAACCTATATCCGAAAAGGTATTTGCATGCCAATGTTCATAGCAGCATTATTCACAGTGGCCAGGACATGGAAGCAACTGAAGTGTCCTACAATAGATGATTGGCTAAAGGAGCTGTGGTACATATATCCAATGGAATATTACCCAATCATAAGAAGAGATGAAATACTGCCATTTGCAACAACATGGATGGTCTGTGAAATAATCATACTAAGCGAAATAAGCCAGACAGAAAAAGTTGAAAATCACATGATATCACTTATATGTGGGATATAAACCTAAAAGCAACAAATGAACAGGACAAACAGAGACCCATGGAGATGGACAGTGGACTAGTGGTTACCAGATGGTAGGGGAGTGGGAAAGGAGGAGGTAGACGGGTTGGGGCGGAATTTAAATCATTTCTTCAATTAAAAAAAAAAAAGATTAGTAACAGGACAAGAATATTTACTTTGACCATTTTTATTCAGCATTGTGTTGTAAGTTCTAATCAAAATAATTAGTGAAGAAAAGAATAAAAGGCATCTAGATTGAAAAAGAGGTAAAGCTATCTCTATTTAAAGATGACATGATCTTGTATATAGAAAATCCTAAAGAATTTACTAAAAAACTATCAGAAAAAAAGATTAGGTTACACGATACAAGATCGATATATTAAAATTAATTGTATTTCTATGCACTTACAGTGAACAATTTGAAAATAAAATTAAGAAAACAATTTCATTTAGCATAAAAATAATAAAATACTTAGGAATTATTTTAATGAAAAAGGCAACATTTATACTCAAAAATAAATAACATTGTTGAAAGAAATTAAAAAATAACTATGTAATAGAAAGAAATTCCATTTTCATGGTTCAGAAAACTTTCTACCATTGTCAAGATAGCAGTATTCTCCAAAATGATCTACAGATTCAAGGCAATCCCTGTCAAAACTCTCGGTGGCTTCTTTGCACAAATTGATAAGCTGATTCTAAAATTCAGGTAGAAATGTAAAAGACCCAGGATAGCCAAAATAATATTGAAAAAGACCAAAGTTGGAGGACTTTTGCTTCTTGATTTCAAAACATACTACAAAGCTATAGTAATCAAGACATATAGATTGACAGAATAGAGAGTACAGAAATAAACCCTCATAATTATGGTTAATTGATTTCCGACAAGGGTTCCAAGATCATTCATTGGAGAAAAAATAGTCTTTTCAACAAATGGTGTTGGGAAAACATTCAAAAGGATAAATATGAACCCCTGTCTTTACACTATATACAAAATAAACTCAGAATGCATCAAAGACTCTAAATGTAAGAGCTAAAACTATAAAACTTATGGAAGAAAACATAGGCATAAACTTAGGCATAAAACAGAGGCATAAACCTTAGATTTGGGAATATTTTCTTAGATATGACACCAAAAGCACAAATGACAAAAGAAAAAATAGACATATTGGACTTTATAAAAATTAAAAGCTTTTCTGCTTCAAAGAATCCCATAAAGAAAGTGAAAAGACAACTTATAGAATGGGAGAAAATATTTATAAATCATATATCTGATAAAGGATTTGTATCCAGAATATATAAAGATCTTTTACTATACAATAATAAAAAGACAGACAACCCAATTAAAAAATGGGCAGTGGATAAATGGACATTTCTCCAGAGAAATTATACACATGGCCAATAAGCACATGAAAAGTTGCTCAACATCAGTAGCCCTCTCAAAAATGCAAATCAAAACCACGATGAGATGTTACTTCACATCCACTAAGATGGCTATAATCAAAAAAGACATAATAACAGATGTGGACAATGATGTGGAGAAATTGGAACACTCTTCTTTTCTTAGTGGGAATGTAAAATGGTGTTGCTCCTTTAGGAAACAGTTTGAAAGTTCCTCAAAAGGTTAAATGTAATGTTATTATGTGACGCAGGAATTTCATTCCTAGTATATACCTAAAAAAACTAAAAATGTGTGTCCATAAAAAGCTTATGAACAAATGTTCATAGCAATAGTGTTCATTATAGCCATAAAAAGTGGAAATAACCCAAGTAACTATCAACTGATAAATGGATAAGTAAAGTATGATATATCTACACAGTGGCATAGTATTTGGCAGTAAAAGAAATGTAATACCGATATATGCTACAACCTAGAGGAACCTTGAAAATATTACACTGTTAAAATAAGCCAGATACAAAAGGCCACGTATTATTTGATCCCACTGAGATGAAATGTTTAGACTAGGCCAACCCATAGATACAGAAGGAAATCTAATCATGGGCGGTGAACACAAAATGCAATGTGTATATATGCTTTACTGTTGAATTGTACACTTGAAACTTACTGGATTTTATTAACTAATGTCACCATAATAGAAAGAAAGAAAGAAAGAAAGAAAGAAAGAAAGAAAGAAAGAAAGAAAGAAAGAAAGAAAGAAAGAAAGAAAGAAAGAGGTACATATATACAGTGGACTATTACTCAGCCATAAAAAAAGAAATGAAATCTTACCATTTGTGACAACATAGATGTACCTAGAGGGTATTATGCTAACTGAAATAAGTCAGACAGAGAAAGACATACCATATTTCACTTATATGTGGAATCTACAAACGAAAATAAATGGGCAAGCGAGACAGAAACAAACCCATAGGTACAGAGAACAAACCGATAGTTGCTGGATGAGAGGGGCTGGGGGGCGTGGCTGGGTGGAAAAATGAAGAGATTAAGAAGTACAAATTGGCAGTTACAAAATAGTCATGGGGATGTAAAGCACAGCCTAGGGGATATAGTCAATAATATTGTCGTAAGCATGTATGGTATCAGGTGGGTACAATACTTATTGGAAGAATCACTTCATAAGTTATATAAATGTCTAACCACTATGCTGTACACCTGAAACTAATATATTATTGAATGTCAATTGTAATTGAAGAATTTTAAAAAAAGAAACAGTTGACAGTATCTGTTAATGATGACTAAATTAGACCTTTTAAAGGAAAATTATAATTTTGGAAAACTCTTTTGTACCTCTCTGAGCTTGATGGCTTTCTGATGCTTAAATGTTTTTCTGATGAAATTATTGGTGATATTAATGAACGTAATTTTTAAAATGCTGTTTAATGAAATTTATCAACGTCTGGAAGATCTGTGTAACTCAGTGACTTAATGTTTTTTGATGACCAGTGCAGGCTGTTACGAAATCATGTGTGGAAAAAATATCCATTGAGCAGGCAAGATTGACCAATAGAGTTTTGATGTGTCAGCATATTAAAAGTTTATTTATATAGTTTCAGTTTCCACGTTGCTACTATCCTTTATGAAGTGATCACATTTTGAGTTTTCATGTAGTATCAAAAAGGAATATCCAAAATTACTGAAAAAGGTATTAAAATATTCTTTCTAACTACATATCTGAATAAGGCTAGATTTTCATCCTAGTCTTCAATCAAAATATCATATTGTAACTTACTGAATGTAGAAGTAAGTATCATAACTCAGTTATCTTCTATTAAGCCAGATCTTTAATAAGAGATTTGCAAAAATGTAAACAAGTGCTATAATATTTTGTTTGTTTGTTTTGGAAAGTGCAGCGGTTTTAATAAAACAATTTGTCTGTTAACATGTAATTGAATTATTATTGTTATTTTTAAATGAATAAGTTTAAAAATTTTCTCAGTTAAAAATTTTAATACAATAAGTATCAATAAAAATAGCTGACATAAACAAAAATAGCTGACATGAACAAAAGCTTTTGGGGGTCCTTAGTAATTTTTAAGAGTAGAAAGGTGTGAAAATAGCTATATTATTATATGTCATTGAGGTTTTGTGGCTGTTTATGCAGCAGTAGCTAACCAATATACAATATACTCTCTCGTAGTCATTTGTCCACTTAGTATAGGGAGCTTTTAAACATACTTGTCAGGTCCATCAACAGATGAATGGATTAAGAAAATTTGGTGTATATAAACAATGGAATGCTATTCAGCCATATAAAGGAAGGAAACCTTGCCATTTGTGACAACATGGATGGACCTTGAGAGCATTGTACTAAGTGAAATAAGTCAGAGGAAGACAAATACCGTATGAACTCCTTTGTGGAATCTGAAACAAACTAACTAAACTCAAGGAAAGAGAGATCAGATTCGTGGTTACCAGAGGGGGGTATGGGGGTGGGGGGATTAGGTACAAACTTCTAGTTATAAGATAAATGAGTACTGGGGATGTAATGTACAGCATAATGACTGTACTTAATATTACTGTGTAGGATATTTAAAAGTTGTTGAGAGTAAATCCTAAAAATTCCCATTACAGGGTAAAAAAACATTTGTTTTCCTTTTCTCTCTCTCCTTTTCTCTCTTTCTCCTTCCTTCCTTCCTTCCTTCCTTCCTTCCTTCCTTCCTTCCTTCCTTCCTCTCTCTCTCTCTTTGTTCTTTCTTTCTTTCTTTCTTTCTTTCTTTCTTTCTTTCTTTCTTTCTTTCTTTCTTTCTTTCTTTCTTTCTTTCTTTCTTTCTTTCTACATGAGATAAATGGACACAGTAAGTTAACCAAACTTATTGTGATGATCGTTTCAGAATATATGTAAGTCAAGTCATTATGCTGTATATCTTAAACTTACACAGTGCTGTACGTTAATTATATTAATAAAAACTGAAAGAAGAAAAACTGTCAACACCTTAATTTTGGACAATAGCATCTAGAACTATGAGAAAATAAATTTCTGTTGTTTAAATTTTATATAGATAGATCCATGTCCATCAAACCATATCATTACCCTACTCAAACTTTCAATGGCTTTCTATTATATTTAGAATGAAATGCAAACTCTTTTGTTGGCCTATGAGGCCCTACAAGATCTGACCTTCGTTGACCTCTATGACCTCATTATTACCACTCTCCCCTCAGTTTGCTGTACTCTGGCCACATTGGCCTTCATGCTATACCAGATGGCTGCTGCCTCAGGGCCTTTGCACTTGCCTAGAATCTTCTCCCAGATTGTTCCATAGCTCACTCCTTGTTCATTCCTTGCCCAATGTTACTTCCTGAGATTGGCCTTCTCTGACCAACTCATCTTAAATAGGAACTCAAGTCTCCCTCTACTCCTTACCTTGATTTTGTTTCCTTCAGACACTTTCACCTCCTGCTATTATATTAATGTTCCAAGTGTGCATTTGTTTATGATCTGTCTCCCCGACTACAGTGTAAGCTCCATAAGGGCAGGGACCCTGCCCTATGCATAGCTGAATCTCAAGGGCTTGAAACAGCGCCCGCAGCATAGTGGGAGTTGTGTTGTTAACATCTGTTGCATAGATGTGTTCCTGGGAGTTCCCACTAGGCCATAAATTCCTCGAAGCTAGGGTTGTATTTTATTAAACACCTCCATGTTTATGGAGGAATGGAGATAATGATTTCTGCCTGTGGACCTCATGGGGTTGTTTTTGAAACTCTAATAAGCTAATAGGCCGGAATGTCCTCTGAAGAGGAACAAAAGCAGGACAAATGCTGGAGGTTGTTCTGATTTGGCCATCTTTATAAAGGATATTTGGCTCCCCGCAGACTCTGAATTATACAGGCTCAGAGGAGCCAGGCTTTGCTTCCAGGTTTAGTGTTCCCTGCCTAGAGCCTCATTTAGTTGCCAGTGGTAGACATCCCCTCTCAGGATACCCTAGGCAGCTGTTGGTGGGGATCTTATAATGCCCAGCTGCCACCAGGCCAGACAAAACCCCGGGCACTGCAAACCCCACCTGAGAGGGCAAAGGAAAGGAAAGGCTGGAGGAGACGGTCAGCGGCAGCCCTCATGCTACTCCTGTCCCCGGCACGTGGTCTGACTGGCAGTGACAGCTCCCCTTCTGTTAGAGCTGACCAGGCCACTTAATAATCTTTCCATTGAGTCTAAACTTCAAGAAGCTTTTCAGGAGCAAGAAAGCTGGACAAAGCCTGGGGGCAGCTCTGTGTGTATGGGTAGGGCGGGAGTCCTCCCTGCTTTTCTGGATACAGAAAGTTAGATTAGAATTAGAGTTCAGGCTACACCTAATTTAGGCTAAAGTCTGTTAATTTAGGTGAAACATTCTACCCAAAGACAACCTGGAGTAAAAGAATGTGACCTGGGTTTGGAACTAGCCCCAGCTGGATTTGAACCATCCCTTCCCCACCCACTTTTGCCCAGCCAAAAGGTATGTTGCAACCCAGGTTAGTACCAGACGTCCCTCTTCAAGTGCATATCCCTTGGGAAGGGAAAAGGCATGACATCTCTAATGCGCTAGTATAAATAAGTGAATCTAAGATCTTCCTTGAATCCCAGATACCTGGGGGCAGGGATATGAAAGAGAAGTGAGCGCTCCATTGATGTCCCATGTCCTGGGCCTTGCAGCCTCCCTCCACAAACATTTGATAGACACTTACTGAACACTTCTCTGTGCCGGTACGGAGAGCAGAAGGGAGGGAGCAGAGGGGTTGTAGCTGTGCAGGGAGTGTGTATGTGGCAGCTTGGAGTGGAGCAGCGGCATGGAGATGGGGCAGTGGGGGAGACAGCTTCAAGAGATATTTAGGAGGTAAAGCAGTTTTGTGGTGGAGTAGATGGTGTGAAAGAAGCCCCTGGGCAGGCTGGCTTCATGGGCGAGCAACCTGTACATTATCACGAGGCCACACACCTGGTTTAATGCTCTTCTGTCAGTGTCTTGAAATTCTTAACAATGTCTGATCGAGGAGCTCCGCATTTTCACTTCACACTTGGCCCTGCAAATTAGAAAGCTGGACCTGCCCTTGGCGCTGGAACCGGGGATCTCAGCCCTCCTGCCACCCTGTACCTTCAGTTCCAGGAAGTCTGCATGAGCTTGTCTGGAGCAGGTGACACAGGTTTAGGACCCAGAGGGCTCATTGCCTGGATTCGTTAAGCTGGGACCAGGCCAGAGCTTCAGCTGTAGGGGTCCTGGCCCTGTGAGGAGCCAGCAGAAACCAGAGCTGGTCCTGGTTCCATTCTGGACTTTGCTTTTATTCTCTGAGAAACGAAGGGAATGTAAGCTGTGATATCTAGACTCCTTGCTGCCCCCAAACTTTAATGTATTTATGATTCTCTCATCTTTGTTCCTGTTCCTTGTGGCCTATTCTTGTTTGCTAAACATTCAAGACTACTTTGATGTGTAGGCACTGGCTCGGAGGGTTTCAGAGGGGCCCTTATTTGTCTTCTCTGCCACTTGCCTGATTTCCCACCATTAGAGGGAAATGTACCTCGAGGTCAAAATATAAATACTTCTGGAAGCAGTGATATTTGTGACTCTTTTCAGCTAAAATTTTAATGGCACGATCTTCACTGGCAGGGTTGGTGGAGACTTGCTAAGAGAGTACAGCCCTCCTCCCCCTTCATAGTCTGACCCCGGGTGGGGCAGTGCAGGCCCCCTGGGTGGGCCGGAAGCGCCATGGACTGCTGGGACTATTATTTCTGGCCTGGAGCACATCTGATCTTCTTTCCAGAAGCTGTGCTGTGTTTCCATTGGCCCTGCAACTTGCAGGGGTTTCTGTTCTCATTTCTAAGCGTTTTACTCAGTACTTTGCATCATGTTCAGGACTGCGTGGTTTGGCTTCCAATCTGGGACATTGGGCAATAATGTTGGATGTGATGGGTGTGTGGGGTGGGGACACGTGGAAAACTCTTACTAACATGGTGTTCTAGTGCTCCTCTCATAGGCCCCCTGGTTCACTCAAATTGGGGCGACTGAAAAGCAGACGCTTGAGCTTTTTGGCTTGGGTATAGAGGACCCATTCTAGCTTGATCTTCTAGGAATAGCCATTGGTTCCTAACCTGTTGTCCCCAGACTCCTGGGCATTCTTGTAAGCAGCAACCACATTAATAGCTACTGCTTGCTAGATAAAGCCACCATGTACCAAGCACCATCGTATTTCTTATTTCACTGAAGCCTCCTGAACAATTTGATGACATAGCGCGATTGTGTATTTTCCAAAAATGGCATAGCAGTATGTTTGGTCTCACCTGCCTCCAGGACCTCACCATTCCCTGCAAGAGGCAGAATCTGTTTCTCCTCCCGAACCAGGTGGACCTCTGAGACTGCCTCGTCAAGTAGAATGTGGTGGTGGAAGGATACAGTATGACTCTTGAGGCTAAGCTGCAGAAGGAGATACGGCTTTTTCCTGGATCTCTGCATCTCTGTCTGTCTTTCTCGGTCTCTGTCTTTCTCCATCTCTGTCTCTGTGCCTCTATCTCTGTCTTTTTCTTTCTCCATGTCTATCTCTGTCTCCCTCTCACAACATTTGCCTTAGAAACCCAGCCGCCATACCGTGAGGCAGCCTTGGGACTCACGCATAGGCATTCTGACCCACAGCCCCAGCTAGGGTCCAGCCAGAATGGACCCTGTGGATCTCTGTGAGCAATCGGTCAGTCCTTTACAAGCCCTAAGGTGATTCCAACTCTCAGCCTTCAAGTTGCCCTGGTTTTTGTTGAATGGAACAGAGGTGCGCTTTCCCTGCCACACCCTGCCCAAATCATCATTTCATGAGCAGAATGTTGTTTTCAAACACTGCATATGGGACAATTTG
The DNA here is from genome assembly GCF_014176215.1 of Rousettus aegyptiacus. Classification (NCBI taxonomy): domain Eukaryota; kingdom Metazoa; phylum Chordata; class Mammalia; order Chiroptera; family Pteropodidae; genus Rousettus; species Rousettus aegyptiacus. The sequence goes on along the minus strand of NW_023416307.1, from coordinate 119,133,535 downwards.
TTTTGCAGCCTTAGTAAATGGAGCATGTGGATATTGCCACCACCCTTGCTTATTAGTTAACCGAAGCACAGAAAGCCTGGCAACGTCTCTCAAGGTAATAATTTTAGTATGTGGCAGCATCAAGATTTAAATCCAGGCTTGCCTGGCTCCTCCATGCAATGCTGATTTCAGGGGCTGAGTGTCTACCCAAGGCTAACTCGCCTGAGCCAATTTGTTGAATCCTTCTCTGTCATCCTTGAACTTTAAGGGGTCCCCAGAGGCAGAAAGAAGGAGACCTCAGGGGAGCTGGGACTTTAGGACCACCCATTTTGGAGGGAGCGAAGGGCATGTCCACTCTCCAGTGCTATAGTCCAAAGTTCCACAATGCACAGTTCTCAAAAAAAAGGGCAACAGACTAGGAGGAAGTCAGAGAGCTGATCTGATACCGATTAGCAGGGCAATGTTAGGCACCTCACTTCATGCTGTGAGCCTCAGTTTCTCTATCTGTAATATGGGCAAAGTATGGGATTTGACAGAGGGATGAGCACGGGGTGGGAGACACTCCCAGTAGGGGAACAGGCTAAGCAAGGACAAGGAGATGGAATGCACAGGGGTGTCAGGAGACCTACTCATGCAGCTGTGCCAGGTTCAGGGAGTGGGGCTGTGTGGGTGGAGAGAGGCAGGTGGGGTGGGCCAGGGGCTCAGAAGGGACTGTGGGGGTGGGATTAAGAAGAGCCTGCTAAGGACTGGGAGTTTGGTGTTTGCGACACATTAGAGAGGTGGCTGGGACAGTGGGGAGTTTAATCAGCACCGAGCGAGCATCCTGGTTCCAGCTTAGCCTCTGTTCACTGGGTGACATTGAGCAGGCTTTTCTCCTTTCCACACTTCAGGTTTATCCTGTGTGAAATGAACGCGGACGTGCGTCTGTGTTCCTCATAGTCCTAATGCTCTAGAATCCTGCTCTCAGGTCGGGTATCCCGGTCAGCTCTAGGACGTCGCTCTTTTAGGGAAGAGCTCCTGCACGTGGTCTGCCCCAGGAGCACAGGCTGGGCGGCCTTGGCTGTCCTACCTTGGTTTGGTGCATCTTTCTTGTGAGGACATGTTGCTGGAGGTGGCCCTTTAGGACACTGCTGATGAAGTGTTACAAGCACCTGCTAGTGGAGAGAAAGCGCTGCTCGCCACAGTGCTGGACAAGGCCAGGAAGAGCTGGGGCTGAGACAGCAGCCATACTATTCTTTCCATGGTCTTTCTGAGAGGTGTCCTGCACCAGGACAAGGACCCCGGAAAGAGCTGTGCTTCCCGCCTGGCCGCTCAGCCCCACTCAAGCCAGAGCCAGCTAAGGACGCTCGAGAACATTTGCAAGGAATGCCCTGACTTCTCCAGCTTATTGCAGAAAAAAACACTTTGCACAGCGAAGGCAGAGCAGAAAGCGGAGGCGCGAGATATGTCGGTTTGTCATTAGGGTTTTTAGAAATAGATTCTTTTCACATTGCAAAAATAATCCATATGCACTATGAAAATCAGAAGATAGAGATAATAAAAATAATTAAACCATCCATAACCCTACCATCCCGAGATAACTACTGTTAATTTGTAATAACCTTTATAGAGCAATCTCCCCTCCCCTTCCCCTTCCTCCTTACCTTTCTCTTCTCCATTCTCCGCTCCTACTTCTTCTCTCTTACACACACACTCACACACATGCACACTCCACCTTTCCATGTCAATGAACACAGATCCCTCTGTCATCTTTAACCTCCATATCGCTTTCCACCCATGTGCGTAGTAACAGCCTCATCTCACCCGCCCCTTTTCACTGTTACCCACAATGCTTAACATCTGTATACATCTCTTTGCTTTTCTGCCCAATTGTTTCTTTAAGTTACATCACTAGAAGGACTAATTGCTGTGCCAAAAAATATCCACGTTTTTAAGACTTCTGGTACATATTGTCCCGTTTCTTCCTAAGGAGGCGATTCCAAAAATGCATCCTCTTCAGTTGGCAGTGTTTAAGAGCATGGCATCCCCTGAGATAGTTCCCTTTCTCATTTTCACCAGTCTGGGAGGTGAAAAACGAATTTTACTTGTTGGATTCATTCTCCCCACAGAGCGTGTTAGTTCTTGTACAGCGCACACTCATTCATTCTGCTAGTATTTATGGAGTATCTACTCTGTGCCTGGGCCTCGTCGGTACTGAGGCTGCTTCATCAGGCGGTCCATTTTGTGCTCACTGCTTCCCTGTGTGTCTTGCTGCCCAGACTTAGAGAATGATGGGAAGTGAGAGCTGTGAGGAACCTTAGAGACTGTCTCATTTTAAGGAGGGGAAACTAAAGTCAGGCAGGCTAGGGGCTTGCCCACGGTCACATGGGGCAGCATGGTCCTGGTGGAATCGTAACTCGGAATTCAGGCAGATTCTGGTCTCTCTGTCCTGATTTTCTCACCTAGCTCAGGAGCACTGGCTGGTGGAGTTCGGTCTCATAGCATTGCTTTTCGGTGCTGTGATTCAGGGTCACCCTACCGGATACTCAGTAGGTGCTTAGAAAAATATGTATTGAATGAATGTTTGTGCATAACAGAACACAGGAACTAGTACATTTTGTCAAAATGTGTTCAACATCCCAGGAAGAAAGGTAGACTTCTCTTGATTGGTTGCCCTTCTGGGAAGAAATGCCTTTTTTTTTTTTTTTTTAAATTAAAAAAGAACAATGAGTGAGCTGTTGGAATTGGTGGAGGAGGAGAGATGGGGCTGCCTGGGGCTTGGGACAACATTTGTGTTTGGAGCTGCCTGGTCACTGGAATTTCCCTTCGGTTCCTTCTTCCTAACAGAGATGGACTGATAGAAACAGGGCAGGGGTGGCAGATGAGAGAGGAGAGCTTTGTTTTTATTGTGTGTCCTATGTGAATCTAGACTGACTTCTCGAATGATTCCAGGGGCCTGTCTCAAGTTGTTTCTCTTATCCTTTCTTCAGCCCACACCCCCTTTTCCCTCTGCTTCACCAAAAAGTCTTTCCAGCTTTAATCTCTAGAACCTTTCTCAGGCCTTTCATGAATAGGAAGTGGCTATGTATATGGAAAGCTTAGAGTTGTGGTATGGTTTCACTTCTGTTGGCAATGGGACCTTGGGCAAATCATCTGTCCTTGCCTTGTGGCCCGGGCGCCACCCTATTCGGGCTAGCTCCACTCTCAACAGCCTCATCCATTTGCCTGCTGCCACTTTCTTCTTCCAATCTCTGCCCGTCCCTCATGCAAATGCTTATCACTGATCACTTCTCTCCTTTAGTTAAACCCCCTAAAGCTTACTGGTGGAGGGGGGAGGGAGGGGCCAGGGGAGAGGGGAGGAGGGGCAGAGGGAGAAAGGGGCAGAGAGAGAACATGCATGCAAAGTCCTGGCCATGGCTACCAGACTACCTCTCCAGGTTTGTCTCATGCTTCACTCCAGCCACAATGGCCTTCTTTAGCCAGCTGTGTGGCCTTGGGCGAGCAAGCCCCTTCTCACCCTCTGCACCTTAGTTTCCTCTTCTTTTGAAAGAGACATTATGAAAATCCCAATCATTCTTCTTGTTATGAGAGTAACAACCACTTTTAAATGACTCTCCTCTCCTCTAGACCCTACTTCTCCAAAAAAAAGTCACAAATTCCAAAGATCTTGATTCTCAATAAACCTTTTCTTCTGTAAAAGAACAGCCTGTTTTTATCCCAAGGTCTGTTATTACCCCAAAACATTTTTTCCCTCGTTGTATCTTGTTATGACTTAACCTAGACCAACAGTGTTTACAAGTGGAGAGTGCATTTTTTATGCCAATTCCTTAATAAGAGTTGTGTCGTCACATCCATTGTCAATAGACGTGTTTTTGGAATTAGAAACATCATACTTTATCTCTGTCATCACTTCCTCTCAGGAAACATGGCACACGTGTGTGAAGAAAATGCTTTCTCACAATGAGCCCTCTTTCAGCCTGATTTCCACAGAAATTTTATTCTGGAAAGCCTGGGTCTGTTTCTGGTGATTAATTTGCTGAGGGATATTCTTGGGTAATCCATCAATCATTTTCTCAACATATTTTTATTGATAGGTATGTATGATAGAAAATGTGTGGGTAATTATATAAAGGGCTACAATATACTAAATTAATTCTAGGCACTTACTACTGAACAGGGGAGACTGAGCACATTCATGTTATAAGTGAAACTACAGTCATGCAACAGAGGTTCAGAAAGTGGGGAATTCTCAGTGGGCCGGGGTTGTCAGAGAAGGCTTCCCAGGAGAGGGAAAGATTTAGAATTTTATCACACCTGGGGTTCAAAGGGGTTACTCTCCTTGCCTGGCACACATACACACACACGTGCACGCGTGCGCGCGCGCACACACACACACACAATGTTTGTCTAATTGAATTGAAAACATGTGTAAACTCTGTCCAAAAAGATTAGTAAGGTCGATATTGATTGGATGAGAAAATATTTTCATAGGATGGTCCTGGGGAGAGGATTGTCAGCATGAGAAAACAGATTCAGTTGTATAATATTTAACTATTTTCAAAACAATCCTCTTCTGAATTAGATCTTACTCACAAAGCCCCATGAGGTCATCAACTGGGGAAACTGAGTCTCAGAGAGACTCACATGCTACACAGCTAGTGTGTGGGAAGACCCAGATGCTAGAACTCATTGCTGCAAAGTTCAGTCACTTTCCCATATGAAGGCATGTTTTTTTTTTTCTCTCTCCACCGCTCCATGAAACACAGGAATAAAACATAGATTGAGAAGTAGCCCAAAATGGTAGTGGCTAGAAGAATGTGGGAGTTATAAGCTGGCACCCTGACACAACTCATGAACTTCTCAGGCCCCCCATGTGCCCTGATGTTCCAATATCTGGATAACATCGCTAAATATAAGAAGGCCAGGGGCAAGTTTGCTGGCAGGGAGATTATTACTAAAACATGTTCTCGGCCTTCACACTTGAGAGTGTTCTCATGCCTTCCTGAGCTAGAGGCCCCAGCAGAGACTAAGAGATGGTATCGATGGGGGTGGGAGTGGGGAACGGTTGAGGGACGGCTTAGGGAGAGAGTGGACTAGATGTGTTTATGGCTCATTTCTGCCCTGACTAAAAAGTGAGACCATCTGGGTTTGAGTCCATATCTAAATAAATGTGCCAGAACTGGAAAAGTCCCAAGATGTTAAAACTTGAAGCCCAGTTGTAAGAGATGAGAGTTGGCTGTGGGCAGGTCATTCCCTAGGCAGGAAACCTTCCTGAGGCAGCCTGGTCCTCCTCTCAAGAGAATGAAACTGTTCATGGGGACATTCATTTCTTCTCTTGCTCTATTCCCCACCTTCTTTCCTTCTATATTTAATAAATGTCTGTGAAATGCCTTCTCAGAAGTACCTTGGGGCTTTTGAAGTACATGTGTGTACAATACTGACCCTACCTTTAGGATGCTTTGTTGCTTAGGAACTGGGAAATTTATAAAACAGTGATTGCTAGGATTTCCTCTGTGATGGGTAATTTCGTGTGTCAACTTGGCTGGGCCACAGCGCCCAGATACATGGCCAAACATTATTATGGGTGTTTCTGTGAAGATGTTTCTGGATGAGAGAACCATTTAAATTGGTAGACTTTGAGTAAAGCTGGTTGCCCTTTTCAGTGCGGGTAGACCTCATCCAATCAGTCGAAGGCCTGAGTAGAAGCAAAGATTGACCTCTTCTGAGGAAGAAGGAACTTCAGTAGTCAGCCTTCAGAATTAGAGTAGCCCTGGCTCTTCTCTTGGTCTCTAGCCTATTAGCCCACCTTGCGAATTTTGGACTTGCCAGCCTCCATAATCATGTGAGCCAATTCCTTAATACAAATCTCTTTAGACAGACAGATACATAAACAGACAAACATACGTGTATTTTATTGGTTCCGTTTCTCTGGAGAAACTTAACTAATACACTATCCAGTGTCACCCTCCTGGTCCATGACTACAGCATCTCTTGCCTGGACCCCTATGGCTTTCCTAATGCCAGTATCTCCTTTTCCATCCTCTCTGAGGCCACCAGGGGTCTCACCCTAAAGCGCGTTACTGAGTATGTTCTATTTACAGTCTTTTCTAATGACTTGCCTTCCTTACCACTGTGTCCCAAACCTCAGGCATTCTAGCACCACCTTTATAATTTTTGTTCTATCAGACTTTCCCTTGCTGAAATCAAAAGGAATGAAATAGAACTGAAAAAGAACTAATATCCTCACCATATTTTAAGTATCTGTCAATTTGAAATCCACACCTTGCGTACCATAAGAGAAAGTATTCCATCTGACATTTTAGGGGAACACTGGTTTATAAAATAAAATCCATTCTTGTCATGGCCTGTAAGATCCTTCAGCACTAATAAATATTTACTAAGTAGCAGCAATGTGCCAGTCATCCAACACTTATCCCAGCGACCTGGAATAGTCAGTCTCCCAAAACACCATATGCACCCTGGAATGCCTTTTCTCTTTGCTTCCTGGAGAACCTATTCTTGGACCTTAAAATCTAGCTGTATTTTTTTGTGACACTGTCCCTTGAGTGCTCCCTGGCACTTTACTCTAGCCCTTATTAGCATTTACCATCACCACACTGAAGAGAATGTGTTTGTCTTCCCAGCTAGAGGTCCAGGGTAAGGGAGCACGCCTTAGTCATTGTGAGAGGTCTTCAAGGGGACCTCACAGTAAATATCACCTCTCTGCCCTGCCTGGCTTCTGCACACATTGAGAAATAAAACAAGAGAGGAAACGGGGATCAAACTATTCACTTTTTTTTTTTTTCCAGATGAAGGCTAACTGAGAACTTAGCTTTTGCATGAGACCAAATGATCCTGCTAAGTGAATCCAGACTTCAGCCCAGGACTCCCCATGTGGGCTGGAAGAGCCCAGCCTGGAGTAGTGGACCTGGGAAACCTGGTCGCTGCAGGCAACTCTCTTCAGGGGAGAGAGGGGCAGGCTTGGTTCTGCAGACCCAGTGTTTTCCTTCCCAAATTTACCAATCAGGGTGCTTAGGGAAAACCCCTTTTCATCCAGCCATAATGTGTTTTACCCCTTAGAATTAAGCTCTCAGGTGGTCTAGATGATAAAATTCCAGAAAACCAGAAGGATGATATCTCAGAGATTAGCTATTCTGACCAAGCCCTCTCAGTTTACATATGGGGAAATGAAGACTCAAGGAGAAGGTCAAGATCATGTAATCCTCATCTGAGTGGTCCGGAACTTTAATCTGTAATTTGTGTGACAGATACTATTAATATTGTTAAAAATAAGACAACAGGCCACCCCAAATGGAGTCACTTATGTTAAGTCTCACATCATCAGAATGAGATTTAACTTAATTACAGTTTCAGCTCTCCTAGAAAAGGAATCTTAAGCCAGTCAGAAATCACCTGATCAGCACTAGTCAGGTCATCTGCTTGATAAACCCGTCATCTCCTACAGGGAAAGTAACCTTGCAATAACCAATCCACTTTTTTCATGTAGTTTAACTTGCTTGTTCCTACATAGCTTCCTGGAGAACCTATTTGTACAGCTCCTCTGAGCTGCTTTCTATTGGCTAGATTGGGTGCTCCCTGATTGATGAATCATTGAATAAAGCCAATAAGATCTTTAAAATGTACTTGATTTTTTTTTTAAAGCAATATTATGACACAAATCCCAAGGGCAAGAAAAAAGACAACGTTTGCCTCTCACCCCTTTCATAATGCTGTGGGAATTTCCAGCCTGTCCTGGAATGCTCATTCAACTAGAACCCTGGGACCAGGGCTGAAAGGGTCTGTCCCCTGGGTTTCTGGGCTCTGGACTGTAATTGTGGATTCAGGAAACCGGTCCTTGGCTAACACAACTCTCTCCACACAACTAAAAGACAGAGAAGGGAAATGTCTGGAGGAAACATGTATTTAATAAATTTTAAAGAGCTCTGTTCATTTTTTGAATCCTCACTTTTTTTCTGCCTTATTTCTTGGTCATTGTAAATTACTCCAAAAACGATTTTAGAGTAGAAAAGGAGCTGGAAGTCGGAGAAGCAGTCTTTAACATTTAATCTTCCTTTGGCACCGTTCAGGATTTTAATTTTGGAGCATGGCAAGGAGGCAGAAATGGCTTTGGGCCTCAGATGAGCAGAATCACTTTAAAATGAAAATAGATTTTTTTTTTCTTGAGCTCTTCCCCTAACACTAACCTAAAGAATCAGACCTTCCCGTGTTGATTAGAACAGAAGGCACTTCTAATTCCTCATGAATGGGAATAAGAAAAAAAAGTATTCCAAAGCAAGGATTCACTTGAATTCACTGCTAAATTCACTACATAAGCTCCTGGGAGAAAACAAAAAAAGTGCTGAAATTAACCTGATGTTTGGGAAATATCAGTTAAATGCTTTTGTAACTTCATCACCATCTACTTAGGGGAAAACACTGCTATTCAAGCCTCCTATTGCCCGAGAGTCTGGCGCTTCTAAACCAAGAAAGGAAGAAACCAAGCGGGTTATTTATGAGCTCCTTCCCTCCTGTAGTTTTAAGCCGCTGTGAAATAAGCCTGTTTGTTAGCGCCAAGAGGCCAACGCTGGGCGAGTTAACCCTGCTCTGTGGGAGTCGGCGCTGCCTTTCTTCCGCGCCCCCCAGCGGATTCCTGTGGTGCTGCAGCCCCAGCCATCCGCTGCAGAAAAGCGGGCCGCCAGCAGACAACGCTGTATGCTGACGCTGTCCGCGCGCACAACCTAGGTGGTACTCCTCGTTTGCCTTCTGCCGAAGCTCCAGAGTTCGAGACCTCAGCATACTATCAGACTGGGTTCCAATAGCAGCTCCTCCAAACTGGGCGGTAAGCGCACGTATCTTTGGAGCTGTCCGCAGCGGTGCAACTTCCCCCGGAGCCAACTTTAGGCCAGTCTGTGGACTCAGTGCAGGTAGCTGGGTCCTGCTCACAGGTAGATGGGAATGCCTGTGACTGATGGGACCATCGGGACACAAGTGAAAATGGTAGGGTGCCTCGCGCTTTTTTTTCCTGGAGGCGCGCAGGGTGCCCTGAGAGGTTGTAAAGTGCTTGGGATCGAGATGCAGAGCCCTTGACTGTAGGGGGCCCAGACGCGCGTCAGGTTCCTGAACCTTAGAGGCCGCTGGGCTGGAGACAGACGCTTCCTGTGGGAGGTGTCTAGGCCTGAGAGGATCCCCACGGGAGGGGTATTGGGAACAGCTGTTGGGCGTTCTGGGGATAGGTATTGAGGCAAGAGTTCCTCCAGGATGGGAAACTGGACTCGGGTTCCACCCAAGCAGCTGCTGTGCGAGTTTGGGGTTTGGAAATGGCTGAGTCTCTTAGAAACAGGAGGTTGGAGCATGGTCCTGAGTTGGGGGTTCCCAGTTAAGGGCTGTTGGGGATCTCTGGAGGAAGTAACTGCATGCAGTAAGGTTTATTAGGAAAGGTGACTGGTTTGGGAGTCTCGCGGGAGGTGGCTGTGCTGAGGGTCCTGGGGAAGCGGGCGTAGCTAGTTTGGAGATCTAGGGGAGATGGCTGGTTTAGGACTCCCAGTCCCGGAAGAAAGTGGCTGATTATGACTCTCCTCTCTCCTTCAGTGGAAGCGATTGGGTATCTCAAGGAACTGACTGCCCGGTAGATTCGCTCTCATTTCCAGTGGCTCAGAGGAGGTGCCTGAAACGGGGGATCCTCGGGTGGCGGCTGAGCAACCCCGGGGGCCGCTATCTGAGCCCCGAGTCCCAGATGACTTGGGGTTCTTAAGAAGGGGACACCTGCGTCGCCTGTGTGTTGAGAGGGAAACGCAGAGATCTTTTCAAGTCCTTCGGGTTTTGTTCCAGGGTTGGACCCAGCAGATCCGTCTGCGGAGTCTTGGAAGGTAGAACTCCAGCCGCGCCCCCAGGCACGCCACGACGGTGCGTCGGGCCCCGCCCCGTCGCGCCAAGCCTTAAAGAGCTCCAAGGCCAGGGGCGCACAGTAGTGGCCACCATCATGGAGGGCGCGCTTTTGGCCAACTGGAGCGTGGAGGCGGTCAATGCGAGCACGCCACCGCTGGGGGTCGAGGGCAACCGCACCACCGGGCCTCCGCAGCGCAACGAGGCCCTGGCGCGCGTGGAGGTGGCGGTGCTGTGCCTCATTTTCTTTCTGGCGCTGAGCGGCAACGTGTGCGTGCTGTTTGCGCTGCGCACCACGCGCCACAAGCACTCGCGCCTTTTCTTCTTCATGAAGCACCTAAGCATCGCCGACCTGGTGGTGGCCGTGTTCCAGGTGTTGCCGCAACTGCTGTGGGACATCACCTTCCGCTTCTATGGGCCCGACCTGCTGTGCCGCCTGGTCAAGTATCTGCAGGTGGTGGGCATGTTCGCTTCCACCTATCTGCTGCTGCTCATGTCGCTCGACCGCTGCCTGGCCATCTGCCATCCGCTGCGCGCCCTGCACCACCGCGCTGACCGCCTGGCTGTACTTGCTACGTGGCTGGGCTGCCTAGTGGCTAGCGTGCCGCAGGTGCACATCTTCTCGCTGCGCGAGGTGGCCGAGGGCGTCTTCGACTGCTGGGCGGAGTTTATTCAGCCGTGGGGCCCCAAGGCTTATGTTACGTGGATCACGCTCTCCGTCTACGTTGTACCGGTCATCGTGCTTGCCGCCTGCTACGGCCTCATCAGCTTCAAGATCTGGCAAAACTTTCGGCTCAAGACGGCAGCTGCAGTGGCCGAGGGGCCGGAGCGCGCAGCGGCGAGCGGCGGGGAACGCGCGGCCCTAGCACGCGTCAGCAACGTCAAGCTCATCTCCAAGGCCAAGATCCGCACGGTCAAGATGACGTTCATCATCGTGCTAGCCTTCATTGTGTGCTGGACGCCATTCTTCTTCGTGCAGATGTGGAGCGTCTGGGACACCAATGCACCCAAGGAAGGTAGCACCGGCGGGAGACAGGGAAGAGGCGGCGGGGCGGCGCCCTGGCCCTGCAGCTTCCTCTTGCCCAGGGGTCTGGGGGCCTCTTGCGGGAAGAAGCGGGTTTTGGAATCTTGCAGAGCACAGTGCTTTGGGTTGCACATGGGGTGTACGATTCCTTATTACAGACGAGGAAACTGAGGTTCAAGTGATTCGCTTTTCCGCTTGGTCAGCGAGTGTTGGAGATAACTTCAGAACCCGGGGCCAAGCTCAAGCTCCTTCCACTATAAATCCACTTTATGTTAAACTTTCGCTTTGAGTTCAAGTCAGCCTGAAACCACAGGGCCTGGTTTGGGTAAGAGCAGCAGGAGATGGGCGATTTGATTCATCCAACAAAGGGTAGAGAAAGTGCTGGGCAGGGCACCGTGGAGAGGTGAACTCTGGCTTGGTGGGGCAGTAGAGAGGCGAGTACCAGAGGGGAGTGCCAGGTGGACTTGGGGACAAGGGTAGTGGGGTCGGGGGGTTGGTTCTGGTGAGGGTAGTAGGGGAAGGGAAGGGAGCTGGGATGCAAATTTTTCAATTTGTCCAGGTTTGAGTGATTTCTGTAGGTGGGGAGCTCAGGCTTCTGGTTGGAGGACTTGTGGGTAAGGAGGTGGTCAGGGTTGAGGGTGCCAGGGTCCATTGTCCGAGCTTGCCTGGTGTCTGGAACACTAGTAGGAGAGGAAGAAAAGATAGAATGGAGTGATCTGTGTAGAGGGAGCTTGGGGGAACAGAGTAGGATGGACTTGGAGACTTGGGGCTTGTAGCTGGTACTGGTTGGCTGGGAGCTCCAGGCAGTTGTGGCCTCACTGTCTACAATTTACAAATAGCAAGAGGGAATAATCAGTGGTGGTGAATGACTTAAACCTTTTCTTTTGAGGGTAAGCACAAAATACTACACTGGGATGCCAGGGACTCAAACGCTACTAAGGAGAGACCAAGGGATTCATTTTCACCCCATCTACCTTTGAGAGAGTACAGATTTTCACATTTCCAGATATAATCATGACTTCCCCCAACAGACTCAAATACAACCATCCTAAAGAAGCTGAAATCTCCATTCAGCTGGATGACTTTGTGTTGCTCTATTCCCCAAACCGCAGACTCCTGGTTCTTGCAGCCCTCCCAATTAGCTTAGAGTTTGTGTTAGTGGCTAGAGATATTGTCATTCAATATTCATTAAGCACTTGTGGTATACTATGTGGGGCGAGGATTGCTGTGAGGACTCAGCAAAGCCAGCCTGGCTTCATCATGCAGCCTCTGGTCACACCTTACATAGGAGATTCAAAGATCCAGAGAGGGAGGGGAAGGCACAGCAGATCAGAGGTAGAGCATCAGCTAGATGTGAGGTTTTCTGTCCCCCCCCCCCGCCCCCGCCGCTGCCACTCTATTTTTCCCTGCACCAGATTTCATCTGAGGGGCGCAAGTAGGGAGTTGGGTTAGACAAAAGACAGAAGAAATGGTTATAAGTAAGGCATCAGGCCACCCCTGTTTCCTTGACAGGCTCCAAAGAGACCAGACCCTGGTCTTGAAGAGCTCAAGCACCAGGCCTTGAGTGAGACTGTTACTCCCTTAGAGCAGATACTGGGGAGACCTGGGACCTAGTCCTCCCTTCAGTCCTTACCAGCTGTGGGACTTTGGGTGAGGGGTCTCCTCTTCCCCTTGACCCTTAGTATCTCAGTTTTAGAGTGAGGACATTTCAGCATTCTGTTCACTCGTTCAGCCGGTATTCTGACTCTTCTCTCTTCGCAGCCCCCTGACCTCTCCCATTCATTTTTCTCCCTGCTGATTTTTCTCCCTTCTTCTTGCCCCACCCACCTCTTCATATGATTTTTTGTCCATCTCCTCTTCTGCTCTCCTTTCTCACTTTCCTCCCTAAAGATCAAGAGTATATGGTCAACACACGTGTGCTAATCACTCAATGAAGTGGAGATCTTTTCTATGCTTCAAAAGAACATCAAACGATTCATTTTTCTGTCTTAAAAATAAGACAAAGAGAAATGGAGAGAGTGCCACTAGATAATGTAGGGGCCAGAGGCTGTTGGGCGTACATATGGTCCCCTGAGCATTTCTTGGGGTGCGGCCTTCAGAAGAGAGGACTCCAGGAACGGGATAAAAAGCAGACTCCTGGAACCTCAGGTTTTATTTCTCTTAACTCTTTTTCTTTATTCTAGTTCAGAAAAAAGGGTGGATATCATGTGAGAAACCAGGTCCTCCTCCCCTTCTGTCCTAGGAGCTCTCAAAAGAGTATGAATGCAGACCACAGGGGAATCTGACTACTCTGTTGCTGGCACCCCCACTTCCCACCCACAGCGTGTCGCCAGGAGCAGGTGCCCCAGTCCATGTGAGAGGCTCATCAAGCACAAAGGACTTGGGCTCTGGCCACCAGCCTGGCCAAGGGGTGCAGGGTTCTGAATCGACGTGAGCTCAGCTAGAACACACGTCTTGTGCCTGCTTGACATTAATCTGGATAATCGCAAGTAGCAGGCTGGGCCATCAGAAAAGATGGTGTTTACAATCACCTTGGAGATATGACTCAATCTAGAGGAGGCTATTAGCAAGTGTTAAGGAAAGAATAAAAGGGAGACACACTTGAGCTACTCAGGAGATGTTGATCAACAAAGTAGAATTAATGCACAGCCCCCACTTTCCAAGAGGAAGAGAATTAACAGGAGATATGAAATATCTAGATCAGGGCCCCTTGCTCTGCTCATCTCCTGAAACATAGATCCAGGAAGGTCAGGGAGTGTTATAAACAGTGTGATATTCTCCAGGGAAGCATGGGGGTGGCGGGGGGGGGGGGGGTAGGGCAGAGAGGCAAGACAAGCTCAGGCTGGGGCAGGAGTGGGGCAGAGGCAGGATATCTTCCTCCCAGTAGCTTCATCATGAAAACCTCTGGAAGAACAGAACAAGAAGTTCCTTAACCACTGGCTACAGATCAGGGGCTAACAGAGTGGATGGAGAAATTATGCTAGCCTTGGCGGCTGGCCTGGTGACCTCTCACAGGACACCAAGTCCCTGTCTCCATTTGGGTTCACTCTCTCTGGTGTTCTCTTGAAACCCAGAAACCCCTTTTACATCGCTATCCCTTGTCCGGCTTGTCTTCCTCAACCCCTCCCTACACCTTCATTCACACCAAGCACTGCCTTTATGGGTTTAGAGCTCACCTTATTTCAAAAATAATTAGTTGGGGCACTAAGATTCAGGTACCGCATCAAGATAAAGTAGATATAAGGAAATGTAAATGAAAGGGAAAAAAGATGATGATGATGCCAACAACAACAACAACAACAACAACGGCTCTGTGTGTGGAGGTGAGACATACACGGGACCTCCTTTTCATAAGATCCAAAGCAAAGAGGAAAACTCTCAACTTTGGTATTTCCATGGTTCAGAAGAAAAAACAATGAGAGAGAAAAAAGGAAGAGGAGTATGATGGTAATTTAGTGAGATCTCCTTTCAGTCATGTGCTGTTGGAGCCCTGATTTGGTGAGAAGGTAGAAAGGCTGAGACCAGACACCCATGCAGGTTTTGACAAGCCCCACATGTAGCCTTCACAATCAAATTCCACAGCCAAAGGCTTGGCACCAACCTTTCCCCTTGAACTCAGTGAAATGTGCTTTGATGCTAGTCTCAAGAACTCTGGCCCTGGGCTAGTTCTAAGGGAGAAGGTAGAGAGGGGTGGGTTTGTATTTCCAGGGGTTGGTGGATGCTAGCTGGGTTTGGTGACGTCGATTTTGAGGCTCTGTCCATAGTTTTTCATTTCCTGTGTGTGCCTTGTGAAATGCCTGGTCCAGTGAGCAGCGATGAGAGAAGAGGTGGGCAAGTTGGCAGATGGTACGTGTGCGGGTGCCGCCTGTGTGCACCAAGCAGTAAGTGGGTCTCCTGTCTAATCTTCATTATCAGGTGCCCAGAGCTAGAGGAGGAGCCTTTGAATTAAAAAACAAACAAACATGTCAAACAAACTCACACTTCATAGATGAGTCATATTTATCTTTCAGAATAGTCCCCTTTTCTCTCAAACTTGCCGATTTCCACAGGAGCAAGCAAATGCCTAGCGCACAGGGCGGGGACCTCCACTGGGTAGGCCGAGGCAGCAGGTGGGAGCTGCAGAGCTCTAGACCACAAGAGCCCCGTGGCCGGCCTGCGTTTGGAGCCTGCTCTGCCATTTCCTCCTGCGTGTCCTTGCGCAGGTGGTTTCACCTCTCTGACCCTCAGCTTCCTCCTGTGCATAATGACGATAGCAAAGCCTACCCACGGAGTTGTTACGAGGATGACATGGTGCGACCTGTGGCAGTGGGGGCCACATGATCAGTGTCACGCTTCTCTCCCCTCCTCCCATTCTAAAGGTTAAAAGGCTTGTTTGCATTTTGGAAATTGTCTTTGAGATTTTGGCAGTTATTCCTGAGGGAGGAGATGGACATTTTTCTCTTGAGATCCTGGGTACAGGGAGGGGGTGGGCGGGGGTGGACGCAGAGCCTGCTGAACAATAAGTCATGTGTCCAAGGATGCTGGTAGAGGAACTCGTTAGGCTGGAGAGGTGGACTGTGAGCCTTGTCATAACAGGACACCACCAGCCCTGTTCACTGGTATGTGCCCAGTGCCCAGCACCTACGAGGAACTCAACCAATGCTTGTTGAACAAATACATGGAATATGGGAAGAGGAATGAGCACGAGACAGGGCGGGGATGGGCGTGTAGAGTTGGACTCAGGACAAATCAGGACTTTCTAAGCAGCCCTCCAACAGTAGAACTGGCTACCTGGTAAATAAGTGAGTGCCCTATCACTGGGGGCAACCAAACATCTGTCAGGGGTGTTGTACCAGGAGGAAGGTTGAAAGGCACAGGAGGCCTGGTTTTAAGTGTTTCTTCACTTGAAAATGGGGTTTCCAGTTCCTCCCTGTTTCTGTGGAGCTACAGTCCCTCCAAAGCGGCCTGCCCATCTTACAAGGACACTGTGCCCAAGGTTTGGGTGGGCTGGGCACCTTGGAGAGGGGTGCCCCTTCAGGTGACCCATTGATATGGAGAGCAGTGGGGGAGGGCGGGCAGGAGGAGATTGGACAGATCAGTCTTGGCCAAGAAGCACTGTCAAGCTTGGTCCTTCTGGGTATAAATTGCAATTAGAGAGACAGTTAATGGCTGCACTCTTGTCTGATTAAGCAATTGTGAATTCTTATATATTCTTGGCTAATCCTAATGTTTTCCCTTTGGGTTTCTGCCCCAAGGTGACTTCACTTTTTTTTGTCCTAAAAGGTTTGATTGATAACAGCAAAAAACTTTTTGTTGAGTGAGGCTTTGCTATATATTTTTTCCCATTTGATGGATGTCTGAGTGGGTTAGGAAGAGGGTGGGGAGGGGGTGCACGGGCTGTAGGAGGGCCTTGGGTCAGCAGGAGATTACTCTCTGGAGAGACTAGGCTGGGCATGGGGCCAGGGCATGCATGGCCTGTCCCCATAGCTGCCCTAGGTGGCTGGCCCACCTCCTGACCACCTTGCACTGGCTACTGTTGGAAGCAAAAAGAAGCCCCAAAGGCTTGCTCCCAGGGGCTTGGGCTGGGTGGCGACTGAACTGTGCTCTGCCAGACCCCATACATCAGGCCCCACCAGCCAGAGCCCCTGGGCCCCCAGAGACAGCACTGGAAAGTGGTGAGAATCCCTTCAGGGCACATCTCCGGGAGGTCTCTGGGCCTCTGCCATTCCCATTTGAGCAATGAGGATAATGCCTTGTGATGAAACACAACACCCTCTCCGGGCACCAGTTTCAGTGAAGTGAGGAGTTGGATTAGCTGATATCAGTACCACCCCTGGTTGAGTGCCAGACCCTCTGCCTGGCCCCATCTCATCCTCACTCAAACACAGCAAGGGAAGGGAGCATTACCCCCGTTTTACAGGTGAGGAAACTGAAGCTCAGGGAAGCATGACCTGCTCAAGAGCACACTGAGTAAGTGGTGGAGCTGGGATATGGACCCAGTCATCTCATGTCGAGACTGCTAGACTACACTGCCTCTCTGTCCCCACGCCAGCATTTTCAAGGTGGTCCACCTCTCTTGGCATCCGTATCTCCTGGCCTGTTGTTAAAAAGCTGATTCCTGGCCCTGCCCCAGACCCACTGTCCACGAGCCCAGCACCCCCTCTGTAGCTCAAACATCCTGACTCCTGGGCTCTTTCTCACAACACCCAAGCAACATGGTTGCTAATGACACTGCCCTCTCAGCACTCTGGGTGCAGAGCCTGTGCCCCTCGACGTCCCCTGTTGTCCATTGACCCTACAGTCTTAACTGTACCACCTCTCACATTGGTCCTTCCCTTCCATTAACTCCTTGGTTTAGAGCAGTTTTTTTATTTTGGCACTGTTGACATTTTGGGCCAGATAATCTTTGTTTTGAGTGTGGCATGGGAAGAGTCAGCTGTCCTGTGGATCGTAGGATATTTAGCAGCATCCCTGGTCCTACCTACTAGATGCCACGAGTACTTCCCCATTAGTTGTGACCACCAAAACATCTCCAGACGTTGCCCCCTGTCCCCTAAGGGGCAAAGTCGCCCCTGGTTGAGATGCACTGGTTTAGACCCATGTATGGGCCTGACCTGAACTAACGTCCAACAGATGAATGGCCCCTTGTCACCTCTGCCCTGGGTTTGGGCCAGTCTGCCTTGTGTCCCCTGCCAGGCCTGCTGACTTGCCACTTATCACAAGGTCCTTTTGCTTTTGCACCCATGGCGACACTGTTTTCACTGTGGAAGTCTTTCCTGTGGAGACCCATCCTTCAGAGCCCAAGTCTGATGCGTGGGCTTCTTTGTACACAACTCCAGGGGCTGCTATTTACCTCATGGATAATGAGGAAGATGCTCCCAGGAGGTCGTTCCTGCACAGCGAGACCTGGAACCTCATCCATGGGCCCCTTCCATGAAACCCTCTCTGTTTCCCCCAGCTGGGGTCACCTTCCTCCTCTGAATGCCAATGCATTCATTCTATAAACAGCTATTCAGTGCCTCTGGAGAGTTTTGTCACACAGCCTCTGATTTGATCTCTCAATCTTCTGGTGAGGGGAGTTTGCAAGGAGCCCTCCCCAGGCCTTCACCCTCCCTGTGGCCTGTGGCTGGCTTATTCATAAATGTGGGAGAGTCAGGCCAAGATAGGTCACCAAATTCTGGGTACATCCACATACCTCTGGGAGGGACACCCCCATTTTCTGCCAGGCTGGTGTTGGGGTCTTATGTCCCAAGGTGTAGCCAGATGGAGTGGCAGCAGTGATCCCAGGCTGTTGACTAAAACTGCCTGGAGCTCAGTTTTCTGGGGTTAAGAATAGAGTTTAAAGTGTGGGGAGGGGGTGGACTATGCCAGTGCCATAGTGCCTGGCATATAGTAAATGTTCAATAAATGTTTGCTTTAAAAAAAGAGAGAAATTTCAAGATGGGTCAGGGTCCTGGGGTAAGTCAGTGCAGTTGAGGGGAGAAAATTGTTCCGAGCTCAGGAACAGTGTTTTAGCAGAGGCCCTGCAGTTTCAGTTGAGGAGTGGTGGCAAGCCCAGTGATGGTGGGAACCAGAGTGTCAAGAGGTAAAGAGAAACCGAGGCCTCACCTGGAGGAGGCAGCAGGAGACGAGGTGGGGAGGTTCTAGCTCTGAGTCTTGGAAACCCAAGGAAACCCTTGCATGAGGGGTGGGTGGGAGCAGAGTATAACCAGGTGGTCTTCAGTGTCCCGGCCTGGGATTCCTGTGATCCTGATTCCTGGCCTCTGCCAGAGCCTGCCTTTGTGCTCCGCCGGGAGCTGGCACTTCCTACCCATTTGCCAGATGCTCAAGTACCACAGCCCTCTGTCCTTCAAGCCTATGCCTCACACTGTAGTGGTCACTCTTGCTCATTCTGTTTATTTCTCTTTCTGCCTGACCTCGATATCTGAGTGTGAACTTAATTTTCCTGGAGTGAATTGTATTTGAGTCCAGTCGTCTTATTAAAAGGCCATTTCTTGTCATCAAGCAAGGAAATTATCTTTTTGCTTTTCCAATGTGCCAGTAAGAGGTGGCTGATTTATCAGGACTTCTGTCTGCTAATTTCATGCTTCAGTTTAATTCAATACCTCTTCCTACTTTCCAGTCTCTGCTAGCCAGGGACAGAGCCACAAATGAAACTCAGTCCCCAGCTATAGGCTATAAACATAAATAATGACAATATGAAGGGAAGGTGCTGTTAGAGAGTCATTTATAAAGTACTGTGAATGCAGCAGGAGGGATTCATTGATTCTGTCTGGGAAAAAAAATCAGAAGGGCTTCAGAGAGGAAGTAACATTTGAAAAGGGTTTTGAAGGATGCGTAGGAGTTGGCTATGCAAAGAAGCAGATATATATTTCATATTGAGATCATTGGACAGTTACTTTATTGTCTTTTCCCCTATTGGAGGGATACTTCTCAAATTTCTGTGCATGCAGAAATCATGTGGGGGGCTTTGTTAAAATGCTGAGTCAGAGGCTCTGGGTACATTCATCTGGCCCACTGACTAATTTCATATTGAGTAGTAAGTCTTTAACACGTTATCTTTTTTTCTAAAATGTGCAGTTTGCCTTTACACATATGGCCCAAATTGGCTGCAGGGCCCTGTCATCCCCACAGAGTACAGAAGGGCTGGTCATTTGCAAAAAAATCCCGGCTCTTCTGCTTCCAGAATGTGGTTATCCTTAGGTCCAGCCGAGTGAGCCCAACATGTCCCCTATATTTGAGCAGTGACCTAATAGAAGCTCAGTTAGCACTCTGTAGCCTACAGATTTGGCTGTTAATCCCAACTTATGATACATGGGGTGATCATATACTTGTGATTCTTAGAACAATTCCAATGTTGTAAAATTATGGGTTTATTTCCAAAGAAGGCACTCTGTAATCCATATTAGCACTTAATCTTTATATATGTGTACATTAAAAAGAAAAAGAAAAAGAACTTCCTTAGACGATGACTCCCAAATTTCTACATAGCTCCTATGGGAATAAGGGACTTAGACCTGAATCCCTGATTCCCTAGTGGTAGGGAGGTGGGGGGTTGCTGATTTGGGGGAGGTGGGGAGGTCTTGAACCAATGATTGGTTCTGGAGTGAGGGCCTCTTATAAAAGTTGATGAGCTTGATTCGATTCAGATGAGACAGGTCAGATGCTCTCTATGTCTTTGAATTGTATGAGAAACACCTCATGAACAAAACAGCCCAGAGAGGCCTTGGACAGCTGCACGTCAGCTGTCCCGGGCTAATTTGGGCCTTGGGTGACAGAAGAGTGCCGGGAAATTTGAGTGGAGGGAGTGCTGGGAAATCCGAACAGGGTTCTTGAAGCTTGAGTAAAGCCAGGACTGTAGGCGGGTGGACGGCTTAGGCATATTGTCCTGGAGTGGCTCTCTGCCACCCACCCCTCTGTGAATCACAGTGCTAAGAGGAAATGACGATTGCTTCTGTCTTCTGGGAGGTAAGACTGCCCAGCAGGAGACATCTTCTTTTGGCAGGTGGCCATTTCTGCTCATGTTCGCTGCTTGGCATGTAGGAGTACCCCCTTAAAGATCACCCACATTCCCCAGCTTCAGCCCACCAGCCCCTCCCCTAAATGCTGCAACTCCTTGTTTAATAGAGTGCCTATCTTGTATTTCTCTCTTTCCAACCTGTGTTTGTAAATCCCCAGGGCCAGCTCAGTGGCTGGCGCCACATAGAGTAGCATGAAAAGGTGCATGAACATCTCATTTCCTCTTCCTCCTTCTCTGAGAAATGCCCTGAGCTCCAGGCCTGTCAGGTATGAGGGCCAATCCCTGGACCAGAGCCTCCCACTCGCCCTCCCTTCTGGGCAGGCCTCGGAGAGAGAAATACACAGGCACTCTAGGGCTCGTCCTGGGGGACAAGTGTTCTTTTCATGGGGGAGCGAGTGGAGGAGATATGATTAGAATGGACTCTCCCCGTGGAGACTTTGAACTCCTGCCCTTTGCAGGGTTGCCACCACTTTCCCTTTTGGGTTTTGTACGTCACAGGCAGAGTAAGTTTTCCAAAAATGGACTGTCTAGAGTTCCTTTGGTGTCACATAACCCAATCCCAGGGCTCTGAGCTTTTATTTATTTTTCTTTGATTTTAAGTCATGAAGAAAAGGGCAAAGGACAATTTCTTTAATTGACCTGTGACCAGGAGTCTCCAGACTTTGGGCTTTAAAAAATTATGCAGTTGATCATGTCTCATATTCATTAATAAAACTAATGCCAATCACTTGAATAAACACTTTGCCATTCACAAAGCTCTTTTATATGATTTTTGTTTTCAATTTTCTTAAAGTCCTTGTGAATGTTCCCTTCATTTTATAGATAAAGATATTAAGGCTCAGGCAGACGATGCGACTCAGAGAATGATTAGGTGGGAAGGGGATTCGGGCCCGGGGTTCTACTCTGAGCCAGTGCTCCACCGTGAATGGCTCCACCGCCCCAGAAAGGTGCTGGCTGCAGACCACGCCTTTCTTGTAGGAGTGAGATGACTTTTGACTTACAAATCCTCTTTCTCTCTGCACTGACTTCACCATCGTGGAAAGTGTGGCCTGAGGCCAGTCTCAGGTGGAGTTCAGGTGTGAGGATGACCCTTCCAAGAAGGGTCCAGGATTACCCTGGATTAAAGCAAAGGGGCGGCCTATGTCCCTCTGCATGGAGCAGTCATCGTGTGTGGCTGCCCTGGGTAAGGCGGTGCCCTGAGAGAACCTCAGCTGTGAGCACTCACAGCTGGCTCTCTGGTAGCTTCAGGGTGAGCGCCTGAGTCCTAAAGGGGAACTTGGGTGCGGCAGTATCCGCTGCAGACCTGCTGGACTCAACTTGAGGCAGTGCCGCTCTAATTCACCGTTTCAGTCAGTGCCTGATGAGCAGCTACCCAGTGGGTGGGTGAGTGTTAAAAAAAGACAACACAGTGAGGATTTTGGTGTCCAAGAACCAGGAGGGTGGTGTGGCCCTGGAACCTCCAGTGGGAATGCAGGTGAGCAGAAAGGAGAGAGGACGGTTGCACAGTGTGGAGAGTCAGCAGCTCCTCCCCACTGGGATGTCCAGGCTCATGTGTGAGCTCAAACAGCTGGTGGCACTGAAATCTGAAGAGCAACATTAGGTAGTCACAGGACCCCAAATAACATGGAATAAGCCAAAAGCATTCTTATCCAATGCTAGTACATTGTTTCACCGCACTTTTGACTTCCTGAAGCCCAGGCATCCCCCTTGCCCTCCCCAGAGATGGCCCATTGTTTCAGTCTGTTTAAACCTATCAAAAAATTACAAGCTGGCTAAGAAGGGTAGATCAGCCCTTCAGGCTGCATGGATGGTGCGGTCTTTGGAGGCAGCATAAGAATCTATGTATACGCTGACCTTCTTGGCCATGCAATCCAGCCGAGGAGCCACCCTGGACAAACACTGTCATATGGTGGTGCAGCTTGCAGAAGCTTGGCCAATGGGTCCTGTGTCGTATGACCCTCTCCCCTGCTCCAGGCTGCCTCAGATTCCACGATGCGTCCCAGCCCAGGGAAGAGCCTCTCCCCATCGTTTCACATGTGTCAGTGCTAATTCTGTTATTAGTAAGAAAAGTAACATCATTGTAGTAAGAATGACAATAGCTAAGCTTTATTAAGTGTTTACTGTGATTGAATGCCAGGAACCATGGTGAGTACCTGGTATACGGTCTAATTAAATTTGGCAACACTTCTGTAAAGATGTTCTTTTTATCATTCCCGTTTCACAGATGGAGAAACTGAGGTTAAGAGAGATTAGGTGATTTGACCATGAACACACAGGTGCAAAGTGGCAAAGCTAGGATTTGTGCCAGGACTGGGTAACTCGAGAGCAAAGTTTTGCTCCTGGTAATGTGGGGAGAGGTAGGCTAAGCTTGCCTTGTGAGTCTGTCCCTCCCCTTTCCAAGCCCTTTCCCACACTTTCAAAAATCTGTGTCTCCTATAGGCATCAAGGATTGGCTAACTTTTTCTGTAAAAGGCCAAACAGTAAATATTTTAGGCTTGCGGAGTATAAGTTCTCTATAACACTATTCAGCCTTTGCCCTTGTAGTGCAAAAGCTGCCACAGACCATTGTGAACAAATGGATATGACTGTGTTCCGATAAAACTTTATTTACACAAACAAGCTGTAGGCGGGATTTGGCCCTTGGGCTGTAGTTAGCTGGCCCTTGATCTGGACCAGGAGACACTTGTGCCGAGAAAAATGGTGATCTAATAGGAGGCAATATGCTTCTCCTCCCAGGTACACTTGGATTTTAAAAGACCATCCCTGGGGAATGGGCAGTGCTTAGCTTCTGAGAGGAGCAGGGAAGTTATTCTCTGACTCTGTACCTCAAATCACACCATGTGGCCAATTACAGGACCACCCTGTGTGCATTGGGACTGAGAGGATTCACTGGTTGGAACCAACCCGACGTATGTAAAATGCTGCCCTAGTTTTAAGAGGAATCAGATTTTATTACTTTCAGGTAGGAACATAGAGTGACTTTCTGTGTCATGCTATGGGGAAGCTTCACTTATCTCACTTTCCTCATCTATAAAATGGGGATATAGTTGCTTTGAAAGCTGTCCTGTTCTGTGCAAACTCGAGCAGTAGTTGCAATGGGCATTTTTGCGTGTTCCCTAGAAACATCATTGTGAAATGCAAGGACAATATGTTCCTGCTCCTCTGCAATCCTGTGAAGCCTTTTTAGCCACCAGAAGGGGCAGCGTTATGGCCTAAACAAGACACAGTAAGTGCAGAGAGCACTTGTGGTGCAGTCACTTGTCTGTTTAGAAACCATTAATGGCTCCCCATTGCCTGTAGATTAAAGTTCAGATTCAGCCTGGATTCAAGATCCTCCTCACCTCGTCTCTCTTCTCCTGTGAAACTTCGCTTCCCCAACCCTGGAAGTCCCTGAATGCTCTTGGACAGTCTCACTTGTGTGTTTGTATTCCTGCCGCCTTTTGAAATGTCCTCCATAGCCCCTGTTTTTTATTCTCAAATAGCTCTCCTTCTGGCTGATGGCTTGAAATGCCACTGCTGTGGACTCATGTCTTGGATACTTAAGATATTTGCCAAAAAAAAAAAAAAAAAGTCCACATGTGGCCTTAGCCCTGGAAGCTTGATTTGAGCAGGTTCAGCTTAGAGAGGGGTCATCCGTCCCCTAGGAGCCAGGCCAGGCCAGTCATTCATATCTGTGGCCACGAGGTGGGGCAGAGGTGCTGGCCAAGGCCCCTACTCCTTCCACCCAGGCTGGCTGGACACTAGGGAATTTGTTAACTGATTACTTTTTGTTGATGTTACTGTAGGTCTGTTTTTTTTTTTTTTTTAATTTTATTTTAAATAAGATAAATCATTGTAAAAAGTGTGGCTTAAATCAACAGCTAAGATTATACCATATAACTCTACACAGCTGGTAAGACACGGTGCCTTTCTGTCCAGGAGTGAACTTCATTCCTGAAACTTCCTGCTCTTCCTTTTTACAGCCTTACATACCTGCATTTCCCCTTTATGTCTGATAGTTCACTCTTATATGCCTTTTTAAATTCTTATTTTTATGTTTTTATTTTGCCTCTTTCATTTTATATGTTTAATTATCATGTTGAACACATCCTATTCTTGGTGATATTTCACCAGAATTTCTAAACTTAAATTCATCTTCTTCTTACCCATCCAATTCAAAGTAATTTTTTTCATTTATATAGAGAGTGAAGAATTTTAATTGCCTTTTAATCCTCCTTCATTTTTCCTCTTTTTTAAAAATAAATTTAATTAATTTAGTCTAAGGATTAGATTTCCCTCCTTGGCTTTCTAAGCTTTCTCTTTTGCAAAATTTTTGATTTCTTGGGGTTTGTTGTAGTTCTCTTTTGGTTCCTGGTGCACCAAGTAATTAGAACAGTGATTTTCAAACTTTCCTGTTCCTCGGAATCCCCTAGAGGGATTCTGTTATTTACAACAAATCGCTGAACCTTGCTCCCAGGATTGTGATTCAGTAATTCTAGGGTAGAGCCTGAGAGAACCTTAAGTTCTAACAGGTTCCCAGGTGATCTGGGGACCCCGCTTTGAGACGCACTGAATTCCTCTCGCAAACAACCACCCTTCTTTTTTTGGTGCCAGGAGACTTTGTGCTCTGCACTGACGGCGGCATGCCCCATGAGCAGTCCTTTCCAGGAGTTAGTTTTTGAAAACTTTTTTGCAGAAAAGACGAAGATTCACGGATTTTCTGAGCCTTCTTGCTGTTGCCTTCTTCACTCATGAGAATGTGGTTGTGAATAGAGTTTTTGCGTATCTTGTTTTCTTTGGGTTTCTGGAGGTGTTGCCTGCACTTTTTTGTCGGTGCGCGATGTCTGCAGCTCGTCAGATTTGTCTGCTGAAAAAAAAAACAGATTTTTTTTTTCCCTTCTACTTACAAGTTTTTCAGGTTAGGAATTTTCTTCCCCCTTGAGGCTTAAATTTGTGACAAGCAATGCCATGAAGTTGATTTCTGATCATTAATTCTGCTTGAAACTCCATAAATTCTCAGCATCATGGCTTCTACACAGTGCTTCATATAATTTTAGTGCCCCTTTTTTTCCTTTGTGAGTCTGTTGTCGTGCCGAGGCAGTGCTCTGAGGGGCATCTTCACAGAAGCGCTTTCAGTGTCTCAGCTGGTAGCCTCCACTTTCTTGCCACCGCGCCTTTGCCTGTGTCGTTCCTGCTGCCTGGAGCACCCTTCCTCACTTCTCTGCCCAGAAAATTCATGAGCCCCCATCAGGTGTCAGCTCAAATGCTGGCTTCTGTGGGGCAAGCTGTGATTTGCTCTCAGACTCACTCCCCTCCTAGGTGTGCCCACCTGAACCACGTCATGCCCACCTCATTTTATTTTTGCACCCCCAGGGCTTAGCCTGGTGCCTGGCACATGGTCGTGATGGCAGCCACCATGTATCGAGCACTTACTGTGTCCCGGGCACTCTTTAATCCTTGCAGCATTCCTGTGAGGTTTGAATACTCTTGTTAGCCCCATTTAGAGATTAGGAAACAGTAGTTTAGGGGCAGTTAAAGTCATTTGTCCCCAATGGGACTGGAATACAAATGAGGTCTGGCAGCTTCCAGACTCTGCATCCTGAACAGTAGGCACTTGACATTTGCTGGGTGAGTGATGAACAAACAGGTGGCCATGAGGAGGACAGCTCCTGCGATGGAAGCACGCAGTGGGGAAGTATTTGATGAGAAAGGACAAGGAGCATTCCAGGGCAGGCTGAGTGCACAACCAAAGCAAGGATGTGTAAGGAAGACAGACTGCCTCTTCAGCACTCCATGTGTGGCCCAGCACCTGGTTCCTGGAAAAGGCTGATCTCAGCAAATGATGGTTAGTGCTCTAGTAGTGATGCCTTGTTCTCCTTTCTTCCCACCCCCTGCAGCCTCGGCTTTCATCATCGCCAT
Organism: Rousettus aegyptiacus; assembly: GCF_014176215.1. NCBI lineage: Eukaryota > Metazoa > Chordata > Mammalia > Chiroptera > Pteropodidae > Rousettus > Rousettus aegyptiacus. Next base: position 119,107,274 of record NW_023416307.1, on the reverse strand, counting down.
GCTCCTGGCCAGCCTCAACAGCTGCTGCAACCCCTGGATCTACATGCTCTTCACAGGCCACCTCTTCCAGGAGCTCATGCAGCGCTTCCTCTGCTGCTCCTCCAGCTACCCGAGGGGCTCCCGGCCAGGAGAGACAAGTGTCAGCAAAAAGAGCAACTCGTCCACCTTTGTCCTGAGCCGGCACAGCTCCAGCCAGAGGAGCTGCTCACAGCCATCCTCCCTGTGACCTGCCCAGGGCTGGACTGCCTCTCTCCACTCGGGTTATGTGACATGGACAGTTTGCCCCTTGATGGCTATATAAATATGTGTATAAGGTACCTTTCAGCTTGCACTCCTGCACACCTTGGGACAGCTTGAGTGGGTTGGGGGGATTCTGACATGGCCTGGGGGAGTGGTCTCTGTGGGGTGACTCAGCCACTAGGCAGTCCTGAGATTTCCTCTGGGCCCTCACAGGTACCTCCACTTCCCTGACCCCACTGCTGCCCCTGGCTGCTGGATGGGTTGTTTATGTTTTCTGGACCTGTAACTTCACTCTGGTATCTTTTTTTCTCCTTTGTTCTGGGATCTTATGAAAAGTAGCAAGTGTAGGATTGGTGACCATTTGAGTGTGGAAGCCTAGCGTCCTGAGCCTTGGAGTAAGATGTGGTAATGGGACCACGGATGGGAGGTGGTGCTCATATCCTTCTGACCTCAGAGTGTGTTTGCCTTTAAGTGGACTGATCCCTGAATCCTTTGTACCAACTTGTTAGAGGGTGGCCCTAGAAGCAGGGATTACCTTGTGAGACCATTTGGTATAGGCAGCTGATTAAAACCTGGATTAAAAATGTTTAAGAAGCTAATATTTAAGAAGTAATCAAGAAAGAAAAATGAAAGATAAAAAGCGTCTAGATTGGAAAGAAAGAAGTAAAACTCTGTAGACAACACGATTCTGTATATAGAAAATTCTAAGGAATTCACTCATACATACACATGCACACACAAATCCATTAGAACAAATAAATGAATTCGGTAAAGTTGCAGAGTACAAAGCCAAAGATACAAAAATCAGTTGTATTTTTTTATACTAGCAATGAACAATATGAAAATTAAATTAAGAAATAATTTTACTTATAATAGTATCGGAAAGAATAAACTAGGAATAAATTTAACAAAAGAAGCGTAAGACTTATACCCTAAAACTATAAAATATCATTGAAAGAAACTGAAGAAGATGTAAATAAATGGAGAGACATCCTGTGTTCATGGGTCAGAGATCCATGAATATTATTAAGATCACAATGCTTTCCAAATGGGTCTACAGATTCAATGCAATCTCTGTTAGGATCCTAGCTGACTTCTTTGCACAAGTTGATAAACTTATTCTAAAATTCATATGGAAATGCAAGGGACCCAGAATACTCAAATAAACCTTGAAAAAGAAAAACACAGTTGGTGGACTCGCACTTCCTGCTTTCAAAATTTTGCTACAAAGCTGTAGTAATCAGAAGAGTATGATACTGGCAAAATGATAGACATATAGGCCAATGGAATAGAATAGAGAGTACAGATAGAAATCTTTAACATTTATGGCCAATTGATTTTGACAAGTATGACAAGAGAATTCAATAAGGATGATAGTCTTTTCAACAAATGGTGCTGGGATAATTGACTATCCACATGTGAGTAAATGAAGTTGGACCTTATTTCACACTCTATATAAAAATTAACTCAAAGTGCATCAAAGACTTAAATATAACAGCTAAAACCATAAAACTCTTAGAAGAAAACATAGCCATAAATCTTTGTGACCTTGGATTAGGCAACAGGTTCTCAAATATGACACCGAAAAGCACAAGCAGAAGAAAAACAGATAAACTGTACCTCATAAAAATAGGATATAAAACTTTTGTTTTTCAAAGGACACTATCAAGAAAGTGAAAATACAACTCACGGAATGAGAGAAAATATTTGCAAATCATATACTTGTATCCAGAATATATCAAGAACTCTTAAAACTTAACAATAAAAAGATAAGCTGATTTTTAAATGGGCAAAATATTTGAATAAATGATGAATAGACATATTTTCATATTTTCTCCAAAGAAAATATACAGATAGCCAATCAACACATGAAAAGATGCTCAATATTATTATTCATTAGTGAAATGTGAATCGAAACCACAGTGAAATACCACTTCTTACCCACTAAGATGGCTAGAATAAAAAAGATGGGCAATAACAGATGTTGGTGAAGATGTAGAGAAATTGGAATGCTTGTACATTGCTTGCGGGAATGTAAGATGGTACAGTCACTTTGGAAAATAGTTCGTCAGTTCCTCAAAAAGTTGAAACACCTGAAATGCCACTCCTAGGTATTCACTCAAGAGAAATTAAAGAATACACTCACACAACAACTTGTACATAATGTTCATAGCAGCATAATTTATAATGCCCCCAAATGGAAATGACTCAAATGTTTTTCAACTGATGAATGGATAAATAAAATGTAGCATATCTATACAATGGCACGTTACTCAGTATAAGAAGAAATGAAATACTAATTCATGCTATAATGTGGATGAACCTTAAGAACATAACGCTATATGAAAGAAACCACTGCAAAAAGCCACATACTATATGATTCCATTTTATATGAAATGTCTAGAATAAGCAAATCTATAGAGACATTATAAAATAGTGGCAGCCAGGGGCTGGAGGGTGGGGTGAATGGGGAGTGGCAGCTAATAGATACGGAGTTTCTTTTTGGGGTGATCAAATTTTTCTGAAATTAGTGATGATGGTGCATGATTTTGAGAATATGCTAAAAACCAGTGAATTGAACACTTTAAAAAATGAAAACTAAACAAAAAGCATTTACCAGCTGAATTCAGAGGCGGCCAGCTTGAAGGATGAATTCCTTGGAATCTCTTACCTCTCAGCTCTGGCGACTCGCCATTTCGGTAGAATTCCATGGTGTTCTTACTCAGTTTCTCTACGAGAGATGGTGTTTCCAGTTTGGCTAAAGGATCAGCAGTGATAATACGCCCCCCCCCCCCCCCGCTCTAGTAGAGGTACAAGTGATACCTTGTGGCTGTGGATGTTGTGTTTTATTTAGAATGGCAATTCACCAAGGATCTCAAAGGCTTTACTTACCTGATAAACATGTTTTCTGAAGTCCTCTCAGTCTTGAGGTAGGACATGACAGTGAAGGTATGAAAGATATCCAAGAAATACCTTTAAGTTGTTAAATATAGAATATTATGGATCAGAGGTTTTTCAGCTGAGAATGGCCAGTTCAATGGCACTCTGCGACACATTTAAAAATTTTTTTTGTTTCCACACATATTTTTGAACTCCATGACAGAGCAAGAGCACTTCCCAAAAGTCACAGATCCACTCTCTCCAGATTCACTTTCCTCTTCTCCCTCCACAATGCAGTATACACACATGTGCACAAACACATACACATGTGCACACACATGCATGCACACAGAATGAGCTAACAGGGTCTAGATGTTCAGGGAGAAGACAGGCATGCGCCCAAACACCAGTGTTCGAAGTCTCAGCATTTACGAACTGGAGACTAAAGACATTATTATCTTTGGACCCAGAGGCATTGCACAGTGGTGCTGTGACATGCACTTAGAGTTTCAACACCAGCCAGTCTGTGCTCTTTGCGAAACCAGCAGGATGCTGATTTGGGGTCTCAGTGCCCACATACAGACCACTCTGGCACTCTGGGTACAGATACAGTGATGGTGTGATCTGCTGGCATTTGAGCTTCTCTGCTCCAATCTCTGCTGCTTCAGGGAGGTCGCCATCCCAGAAGCCAGCAGAAGCCACAGGGAATCAAGGAGACAGTGACTGATGGTAGATTTTTCTGACCACGTACACAGCCTTCCTGAGAACCCTGGAGTTGCAAGGTTCTTGGGTACCAGAACTCACTGGGAGACTTTTCTCATTCTCTTTCTGTGAAAGCTCTGGATGGACCCTTGGGTCTTACTATGGTGCAAGAGTCTGTGTTTTATAGCAAATCGATGACATCTAATTTCAGCAGCACCCCTGGCTTTACATCTTTCTCCTCCAAGGCTTGTCCTGGAGAATATTTTCATTCTCTCTTAGTCTTTCCCCAACAGAAGCCTGGAATCATGAGTGCGGGGTCCAGAACGCAACCTCAAGCTCAATCATTTCCTTCTTCCTGTTTACAAACCTAACACGTGACTGGAGGTACCAATAAATTGGAGCATGCAGATTTTATTCTGGAATGTTTTATTGTTCTGAAGGTCAAAGTGAAATATGAACACTTGAAGACTCTGAGCCTTATTTCTTTGTGTCCTGGGAAAAAGTCTGTCACACAATTTTAGTACAGGTCTATGGGTTTAGACTGCAGGTGGCTGGCTGCCCTTTATGAAGATCCTGGTTTCAAAGTACTTAACCTTTTTGTATTTAATTTCAATGAAAGACTACTTAATGCAAAATGTGAATTCCTTGATTTCGTTCTGCTGTGGTGACTTTCTGTGGTACCCTCATGTACTGTGCCAATTGGGAATGGTGTGGTCAATAATGAGATGTCTGCTTTATTAGCTGCTTTATAAAAGGTACACTTAATAAACATTTTTTTTCATACATTGCTTTGGCCTCTTACTTCCTCCCCAAGACTTGAATTCCTTTGCAGACTTGAATTCCCTTGCCGACTTGAATTCCCTTGTGGGGCTGCAGACTTACCTCCCTGATTATGACAGAGGTGCATCTAGGCTGCGGCAAGGGGTGGGCTGGGGGGAGGTACTTGGTCTCATTGTCCTCTGTCACAATACTGTTGTTTGTGAGAATTCTGTCAAAAGATGCTCTAAGTCCCAGGAACAGACCTCTTATATGATGTGGCCATACTTCTGTGTGCCATAGTCTAACTCCGGAGATAATAGAATTCCAGATTGTTACCTTGAAGGGACCCTAACACCTGTTTCTTCAAATGGGATATAGAAGCCACTTGTGGAATGAGATGCGTTTGTGTTCATTCCTGGGTGCCACTACTGAATCATACTCTGGTGCTGGGCCCCCAAACCTGCATTTTAGGCAAGAGCCCCTGAGGACCTAGATGTAGCCTGCTAGAGGGAGCGGAGCTCCACCTCCTCCATCTGGCACATTCGCATCAGGCCTCCAGTGTGCTGTTCTCTGTCAGACTTCTCAAGGGAATTCCTGAAAGGAACAGAACTCCTCAGCTATACATGCATCTAAATGTGTGTTCTTTCTCCAGTTCTGTGAATTTCACGGGCAATTAAGCATCTGCCATACTCTGCCCTCAATGAAAGAGAGTGAGCTTGAAAAATTGGGAGTCTGGTCAAATCAGGTTTTAGCAAATGCCAAGATGGTGAAAAATCTCTGTACAACCCAAGGTTCCAAGACTGACACTGATGGCCTAATGCTTTCAAGAGGTGTTTGGAAGGACAGGCCCTTTGAGGAGGATGTGGTTAATATTGGCTTTAGTCCTTTTCAACAGGAAGAGCCTGGGTATGCCGAGTCCACCCGGTAATGTGAAGAGCCCTGGGGTGGAGCAAACGGCAATGATGCTGATGCTGGCTAGCTGTGCACCTTTTGGCCAAGTCTGCTGACCTCTCTGAGATATAACCTTCTCATCTTGAAAAAACTCCGGGATGAATGATGAAGTGTGTAGGTGCCAAGTATACTGATATCTACAGGTTATTTAAAGATGCAATTGGTAGATGGATCAAAATGTGGCAAAGCTGGAGCAGTAAAACGTTCACTGCGGAGCCTACATAGGGAGGTACACAGGTGTTCACACCAAACCTGTTCAACTGTCCCCTGTGTTTGAAATTTTCGTAAGATCCTAGGAAGAACAAAAATGGGTAAAACTTTAGCGCTGAAATGGACATTGGAGATTATTTCGTGGATGATAAAACTGAGGCTAGAGAAGGCAGCTAGGAGGAGAAGCAGGATTAGAACGAGGCTGCCTGCGCTCCGTCTCCTGATGCACATGTGGCCCACCCTACTGCACTTCCCCCTGAGCCCCTGGGCTCATGCTGGGCACCAATGAGGTAATGCCTCTGAAAACCTGGAAGTGTTGTGGAACCTTAGCTTTCTGAGATATAAAGAGGGGTTGCACAACAAAAGAAAAGTAGAATAGGATTGGGCGATCCTGGAATACTGGCCTAAACAGGTTTCTTTACTGTAAGACTTCTCAGAGTCTTTAATGTGAACGTCTATTGAAAATCTTTAAGAGAATATAGCATTTTCCAAACAAATTTAACCACAAGAGCCATCTTTTCTTTTTTCTAAGGACTAAATTCTGGATAACACGGTTATTCCTAAAGAACATAAGAATGCTGGGGTTTTTTTTTTAGGGGTGGGGAGGGGTGAGACAGGCCCTTCCTATAGTTTCTTACTTACATTGTGAGTCCACACATGCGCACATTGGACCTTAGCTCTCATCACATCTCTTGGGGCTGAAGGTGACACTATGTCAAGTGGCAATGCAGGGGGCTCGATGTTTGGGGAATTCCATAAGAGGTTCTGAGAGATTTGAACCCAGGCCCTACCCTCAGGGGTGTCAGAGAGAGTCCCCTGTCCCTTCCAGCCCAAGGGCCATTTTCTTTTGTTGGTGATCATTAGCTGGCCCTGGGGCAGCAGAAGTCAGTGGGAAATGATGTCCTAAGGCACACAAGGTAGCAAGGACCCAGTTAACAACAAGAATCCCAAGAGAAACCAAATTCTGTTCCAGGTCTTGGATTTGGCCAAGAGGAGAGCCAACCAACTTGCTCTACTTCTGTTTCTCAGGGTAGCAAAATGTATTTTTGGAGCTGATCAGGACACACACATACCAATGGACACACAAAGCACGGCATTCTCTGAATGCAGCCAAAACCCTTTATTAGAGCCACTCTCCCAATGCCGACAGTCACTAGTGGCTTTCCTGGGTGGCGCATGTAGACAAGTCAATCCTGGATAGGAACCGAGTCCTGGTTTGTGCTGTTACAGTACACGTGAATGCAAAGACTTGCAGTAGCTGCCTCCTAGCAAATGTTCTTCCCTTGTGCACGGTCCTGGAGGCGTTATGCTGAGGCAGGGGAAGTGTGCTTCTGTTGTGGGTCTGTCTTTCTGGCCTCCCTAAATTCTGTGCTTCTGTCTTGGGGTGAAATAGCAGTCCCTATGGAGAAAGAGCTCACCAGCAGCCCCCGTGGAGCAGTACCATGGGGCAAGCCTGGCCCACTCCCCCTGCCCGGCTACCCCCTTGACCCTACACGGCTTTACACTTCCTTCCGCAGCATCACCTTGATGCTACTGCACATCTGGCCTAGGGCAGCGAAGAGCGGGTTGCAGAAGGTGCGGATGCAGAGTGAGTAGATGTGACTGATGCACTGGATCTCGATCAGGTAGCTCTTAATGCACGGCACCACCGCCCAGATGTGACAGAAAGAGATGCAGGCAAACAGGAAGCCCCAGAGCAGGGCCAGCGGGACGCCCAGCAGTGTGGACAGCAGGCGGTAGCACCAGTACTTGGAGACGGTGAAGGTGGTGTAGCTCACCTTCCACACGCCGTCGAAGCTATAGGTGCCCACGGGCTCCGCAATCACGTCCTCAAAATCCACCTGCAGGGGCAGGAAAGGGATCCTCAATCACGGCCTCTACCTGCTTCTCATGTGGGCCTCAGAACCCCCTGGAGGGCACCAAAACCGGATGGCTGGGCCTCACCCCTGACTCCGCAGGACCAGGTGGAGGCTTGACCCTTCACCTTACAGGTGGGTAAGCGGGCCTGAGGAGCTGAGGGATTTGCTTCAAGCCGATGGTAAGTCAGAGGCAGGCCTAGTGCCACGCTCTCAACTTCTGTTATTTTATGATCCTAGGGATTTTGACAGTCATAGTCACCCCGAAAAGATTTACAGGCAAAGGTTGCTGCCATCTTAAAGCTTATGGCAAGCAATTGTACCACGATGATAAGTGCTTGGTAAGGAAAGGATGGGGGCAGTGTGCTCCTGCAGGGGAATATTAAACTCAGCTTGGGGGAAAGGAAGGCTTCCTGGAGGAAGAGACATCTAGCTAGGTTGATACCTGAAGGTAGCCAGATGGAGGGAGAGGTCGTGGGCTAGAAAAGAGTGTTCGGGGCAGAAGGAGCAGCAACTGCTAGGGGCTGGTGGGACAGTGTGCGCTCTCAGGAAGATGTAGGTGCTTCCAGAAGGCTGAGTGCAGGCCTAGTGGCTGGAGTGAGGCTGGAGAGGCAGGCAGGGCAGGCATCCATGCAGTGAGCAAACTCTGACGGCTTTTGTGCAGGGAGCAGCTTGTTCTGGTGATTGCGATTGGGGTGGTAGTGAGGATATGTGCGGGGACCAGCTAGGAGCTGTTGCAATAATCCAGGCAAGACCCGATGGCAGTCTGGTTTGGGGTGACAGCGATGAGCTGGAGAGGGGTATATAGGTCTGAGAGCTATTTTAAGATCTGACATGTGGCAAAGTGAGGGCCACACCATCCTGGCTAGTAAAGGAGCCTGGTGTCTGAGTGTGGCCGAGCTGGCCTGAAGCACCTTGTAGAAGGCGGAATTGTTTTCCTTGACCTAGACCTACAGGGACTTCAGATTTCTTCCCCTCACTGACCAAAACATCCCTCCTTTGCAGCTGGAAAGAATGTGGACGCTCAGAGAATCCGATTCATACATCCCGCTGAAATGGTGACTGAAGCCCCATGTGGGAAGTAGGAAACTAATCAGTAGACTTAAAAAAATAAAAAGGATTACTCCCAGCCAAGTCACTTAACTAACCTTTCCCGAGTCCCTGCTGTGCATTAAGCACTGTTATAACTGCTCTCTCAGATGCGATGTCATTTAGCATCACAAGCCTTAGCTGTCTTGTCTGTAAAATGCGGGTAGCGACCATCTTCGGTGTTCTAGGGCTATTTTTAAAAAGTTGGTTGAATGAATGCACAGACTAACCAGATGAGTGGGAAGCAGACCCCCATGGGAGCTGGTGGGGCTAGAGCTCAAACTTATAGTTTTCCAGGGTGGGCCCCTTCCCCACTTTTGTTGTGTGTGGGGGGGAGTCTCTCCTCTGTATACAACGTTATTATTAAAATTACTTTTCATTTTAAAATAACATAGCCACATTACAGAAAATTAAAAGAATAGCAAAAAGAAAATGGAAGCGTCTCCAATTTGTATTTTTTTAGTACTAAAAATACTGCTTTTGTGCTTTTCTTTCCAATGTAACTTTTTGGGGGGAGGTAATAGACATAACCATGTTGTCCATCCAAAGCTGAGTCTTGTTTTCCTCACATGACTAGCTTCTGTGCCATGCCTCAAACCCCTGGACCCCCCTGTGGATGGCTCAAAATGAGGCCCCACCTAGGGTGGTTTGTTAATGCAGCAAAGTTCACCGTCTGAGCTAGCAGGCAATGATGAAAAGCTGACTCAGGGTGTCAAAGAGCCTGTCAGGAGCCTCCTGTAGTTCTCAGCCTCTGGCTTTCTCTGCTGGGGGTTCAGTGGTGGTCACTTAACTCTCGTAAGGCCCCCCAGACGGGGAAGAAGATGAATATGGTCCTCATCTCTTTGGAAAGATGGTACTTCTTCCTGAAGGGCCTCCAGGAGGTGGTGGCTGGCTGGGAATTTGGGAGACCATGGGGTTTGGAGGCAGAGATGGAAAAGTGGTGTGATGGATATTTGAAAAGGAAGGCCCAAGTTGGTTGGGGACTGTCTAATGGCTTTGAAGAGTGGACAAAAAAGGCTGTCATCTTCTACCTCTGGTTTACATGGGGCACAACTTCAGAGTTGCTGCTTCTTGGGAGAGCTTTCAAACCCAAGAATCTGGGAAATATAGGCCCAGGAAATCGTTTCAACCTTGACCATTTCAACCTATCCAACATAATTACTGAGGTTCAGTCAAACTCCTGGGGGCCCTGAACCGGCCTCTTGGGGTGTTCTGATCTTTTCAGCCTGCCCCTCTTCCATTGTGGCCAATGCCCCCACCTATGACTGATGTGTCTTAGCACCCAGGCTGGTTTCTGGATCATCCTGCAGCCCCAGGGACTTTGCCAGCAGCAGGAGGCATTTGGGCAGCGATGAGCCTCCTTGCCGCCGTCCCAGCAGGCACTCCCTCCTTCCTTCCCTTTCCCATGGAGCACCTGTGGCCTCTCCCACCTTTCTGTGGCTGCTCCTTAGGAGAATGCCTCCACACTCACAGATTACCTAGCCCTGCCTGCTCACCTTTCCAGGTGGCAGACAGGCCCAGAGCAGTGAGGCAGGGCCAAGACTGAATCTAGGCATCCTGATTCTAATCTAAGCTCTTCACACTTCCTCGGTCAGGGACCCAGAGCTAGGTGCTGGCTGTCAGAGAGTGACTGCCTGCTCTGAGGTCTGGTCCTTGTCAGCCAGAGACCTGCCCTAAAGCAGGGCCCTTAGCCCCTTCTTTCCAGCCACCTACCCTGCAGTCAGCAGTCAGCAATCTCCCTAACTCCTCTGCAGCCCAGCCTGCTTTGTTCATCTATCCCAGCATATTCCTTCATTCAACACATTTGATTACTTCTGTCTGGCCCCTAAGAAGCAACAGAATGGAAAAGAGCCCTGATGCAGGTCACACTGCTATGGTTTGAGTCCAGCTCTGCTGCTTTTTGGCTCTGTGACTTTCAGCAAGTGACTTAGCTTTTCTCAGTCTCATTTTCCTAGACTTTTCTCATAACATTTTTCAGAAGATTAAATAAGATATGTAAGTACTCAGGTTGTTGCTAAGCACAGAACACCTGACTAAGAACTGTTAGCTGTTGGTGATAGTACTTGTTATAGAGTGCTTTCTTCAACAGGAAGCTGGAGTCCCAAAGGGAGGTTTGCACACCATGCTGTTGCTGATCATGAGTGACTTTGGCAGATAACCTCTTTGAGTGTCATTTTTCTCATCTGTAAAACCTCACAACCTTGTTATGAGGAATAGAAATAATTTTGTATCCATCCATCATCCATACATCCCTGGATTCACCCATCTATTCACATCCACTCATCCATCCATCCAATCATCCATCAATCCATCCAAACAAGTATTTATTCAGCACCCACTTTGCTCTAGGCATACTACCTTTTGGGCAATGCTTAATACCTGGCAGGTGGTAGGTGCTCAGTGATGATAATTATTTGTTAAATTGCTCTGAAGTTCTTATGAAAATATATCTCAGATTATCTGACACCTCAGACCATAAGTAATATAATTCTCCAGCCTACCTAACCATAGATGTGTGTGTGTGTACACATCCCACCCACAGCCTGAGCTGGAAAGATGGATAGAGTCCTCTTTTCCCTTATTTTCTGTTCACAGAAATAATCCTACCCCCAAGGATCTCTCTGTTCTGTCTTTTAATTATCATTTATTGCAGAAGCCATTGACGCTGACATTTGAATTATTTCCAATAATTGCCTTTAGGCACTATGCATGGAGCAACTGCTCTGTTTTCTGAATCAGAAAATGAGCCCTCGGAGGGATGGGCTGTGCTGGGAGGAGGCAGCTGTTCCCCTAACTTGGATTAAGAATGGAGACAGCTTTGGTCATAGCATACTAGTTTGGGGAGGTATTTATAAGACCCAGCTTAGACAGCTCTAGGCAATCGTGCCAGTGTATCAGAAGCACACAGTGACTTCATTTCTTAATTCGTTTCCAGAAGTGGGAGAGGAAATAGCTTTTTCAGGGAGAGTGGTGGGGTCGGGGTTGGATCCCTTGGCAGAGCCTCAGGGCTTGGTGTACAGCTAGAGGGAGGGGCTGGGTTTGGGAGCAGGAGAGTGGCTGCTCATTCAGTTGGTGTCCCTTCTCTGGCATACTTATTTTTGGAACAGCGAGAGAGCCAGTTGATTAATCAGAACCAGCCAGCGCAGCCCCTGCAGTCTCCAGCAGGGCAGGAACTGTGCAGGGTGGCAGGGCCTGCAAGATGCGGGGGAGGCCAGCAGCCACCCCCTGTCAAAAATACCTCCCTCAGATTCCTGCATGACTCAGTCCTTGAGCATCCAGGGCCCTGGACTATTCAGATAGGGTATCTGTGGTGGGCAAACAGCTCTGGTCAGGAGGACAGACATCTGGTTCCGGTTTCCACTAGGCCACTGAGTTACAACTGTGTGATTTTGGACACGGTTCCCCTCCCTGGGCCTCTGGGATCTTTTTCATTTTTGTTTTTGGTTTTAACTCTATACCTAGAAGGACCGGGCCAAGATCCCTAGCGACACATAGTTTTAAATCCAGAAGACCTAAGGGGATGGCTTAGTTTTGCTGGGTCTTAGTTTTCCTGTTCATTACCTTGCAACTTAAAGGGTTGCTCATGGTCAGTGCACCTTCCACAAGGCAGTTGCAGAAGTTGAGAGTAAGCATTTAAAAATAGTCACAGCAATTTGACCCAGTAATTTTATGTCTATTGACTTTAATGATAATGAAAATTGGAGCTTACTCTGTAGATGCCTGTTTTTCATTTGATTTCTTTAGTAATTGATTTTTATTGAATTTAGAAAAGTATTGCTACACAGATACTTTTAATAATAATAATAATAATAAAACTGGCCTTCACCCAGGTAGTTTGAGAAACACTGGCCTATAAAGTAGGAAGCTAAAATGAGGTGATGGCAGAAAAACAGCTGAAAAGGTGGCAAAGCTTTCCTTCCTGTGTTGTAATTGGTCGTAACAATAATAGAATTCTGAATGACAATAGTAATGTTCACAATTCGACCCCGGTAATGTCAGTTTCTGGCCATGTATCGCATATCTAGTATTTAACTCAGCATGTAAGGGACAAGCAGGGTGAAGCCCAAGTTGGTCTGGCATCGAATCCTGTATCTGAATTTCCTCTGCCATTTCCCTGACCAGGGTTGTAGGACCAGCTACCCCAGCACGAGCATAAGTTGGTCCTGAGGATAGTTGGGGGAGTTCAGGATTTTCTGGAGCTTGGGGACCAAAGCATGCTATGCAGAGGACCTCGGGTACCTGGGCTGGGGCCTAAAGGGACTTGGGTTCATATAAAAGAGCTACAGAGAGACTGAGATAACAGAGGGCTTCAGGGTGAGAGAAAGGACCTCGTCAGAAGAACCCCCATCAGATCTCATGAACCCTGACCCTGCCCTCTTGCCCATTTCTTCTCATTGTCTCTCCGCCCCTATCTGTCTCTGCCTTCAGGAAAGTTGGTACAGATGAAATGAAGAGCAGTAGAAATAGCCCTGGGTTGAGACCTAGGCATCACTGTGCATCAGCTTTTGGTAGGTAGTTAGCTAGTCTCCAAAGATGACTCACAACTAGTCATGCCTCTCAGCATTTATGTTCTTGCATAGTCTCATTGATATCAAGTCTGGGCTTGCCCTGTTACTTGCTTTAACCACCAGAATGAGGTAGAAAGGATGCTGTGCCATTCTAGAACTAAGCCTTAAAAAATATGGCAGCTTCCGCTTTTGGGCTCCCTGAGCCACCATATTAGAAGTCTACTTTTATACCCTGATTTAGAGACCGGTGGGGCAGTGGGGTTAGAAGTCCATTTTTGCACCCTTATGTAAAGACTGGTGGAGAGGCCATGTGAAAGGAGAGGCCAAAACCTACATGGAGATAGAGGCCCAGCCATCCCAGTATCCTAGCTGAGCCCCGCCTTCCGGCCATCCTTGCCAAGGTACCAGGCATATTGAGTGAGCCGTCTTGGATGTTCCAGCTCAGTAGAGGCCCCAGATGATTGCAGTTCCAGCTGCGATCTGACTGCATCTGCATGAGAGGCTGCCAGCGAGACCGACAGGCTGAGTCAAGTCAACCCACAGAATTGTGAGAGGTCGTAAGATGGTGGTTGCTTTAAGCCATCGATTTTGGGATGATAAAAAAACTAATAGAAAAACTAAATAGAAATAATTTCTGCAATAGAAAAACGAAACTGATACAGTGTGTTCACAGGAAAAACTGGTGATAACTTTGGACTTTAGGTTTATCTTCTACAAGATAAGGGGCACTTGTTTGCATTTGAAAGTATAAAACATTCACCAGTCCTGCTGAATGAGAATTTCTACTGGCAAGTCCCACATATATGCATTTTAACAAGCTCACCCCAAAAGTGAGTCACATTTTGAAGAACTCTAGACTAGTTGATCCCAAGAAGTCCCCATAACACTAAGTTATAAATACCTTAGTGTTTGTTAGTCCAATGTTGCCCTTCGTAGAGATACTTGACAGAAGGCAATACATTTCCAAAAGGAAGGAATTGGCAGTGTGGAATGACTGGGAATTTGGATGACTTTCCATAATCTAACTTCAACCTGCCCCTCTGCATTCTCTCCCAAAATTCCCTTTCGGATATTTTGCCTTAGTTCCATTGTCTTAATCCCATTGCAACTTTGTCTTAGACAGAGGAGCAAAGAGATTTCATCTGTGTACTGACCTCCAGACCTCCACCTAGCTCAAGGTTCATGGATTCCTGGAAAAATACTGTGATTGCTAAGTAATGTCTGCAGTGAACCTGGTGGGGGGGCGGGGTGTGGAAGTACCTGTCCCTCACATTTTCCAACTCTGCCCAACATTCTTCTCGATGTTGTGGACTTTATTTATTTTTTATTTTATTTACTTAGTTTTCCTCTCCTTATAAAGCCTTATTCCTGTTTTTCACATTAAAAAATTTCCCCATTTTTAAATCTTCCTTGGATACCGCCTCCCCATAAAGCTGGCTCCTGATTTTCCCAGATGAAAGTAATGTATTCCTCCCTTAACCTCCCATTGACACCTCAGCTGGATCAGTTTATGGCACTTAGCACCTCCAGTATATTCTCATTAGTTTAGTCTCATCTCTTTTGGGCTGGAGTCTTCTCAAGAAGAAGGAACTACCAGGTCAGTTTCATCTTTCTGCAAAAAGGTGTCTTGATAGACTCAAACTGGGAGCAGGGCTTGTAGAACTGCTGGGTGTTTGCAGCCTGAGCTAGTAGGCAAAGGATGTTGTTTGCGTGTCTTTCTGCAGGAGGAAGGCGTTTGGTGGCAGGTGTGGGTTGGAGGTGGTATGAGATCTAGAATGCTGGGCTGAGATTAGGTCTGTCTATTGCCCTGTTTGAAGGGCCAACTCTGAGGAGAGAGGGGTTGGAGACAGAAGCTGAAGGGTCTTTGGGCTCAAGTGTCACTGCATTAGGGCCTGGGTGCCTAAGTGTGAGGTATGGAGAGAGTGGGGTGTTGATGAGATGGTCCTGAGCCCTTCAGAAATAACTCAGGAGGACTTTGGGGTGGGGGTGGGGTCCTGCGGGCATGCATGGAGAAGAAAGCTGGAGGTTTCACAATGCGGATCTGAAGGGAAAAGTGCCCTCACTGGCAAGCTGTCGAGCTCCCGGGGCTGCTGGCACACATTCGCACCACCACCCCCATCCAGAGCCTGGCATGAGACTCTGTCCCGCTCATCACCATATCTCTCTGAGACAGCACAGTGTCTGCAGCACAGCAGGCACTCAGTAATGATCCATGGAATCATTGCTCCATAAATGGTGGTGATGGGGTGGGGTGAAGGGAATGAAGTGTGCTCTACCAGCTCCGTAGCTCTAATCCCCCATGAGCCTCCCCTCTGCTGTAGCCTCAGCCCGGAACCTTGGAGACCACAGTTCAAGTCTGTTGGGCTGTCTTTGGCACTCATTTTCCAACCTGGATTCAAGGGCAGTACCAGGACTTGCTTGGGGAAGTTTTGACTCTGGAAAGTCAACAGGGAGTGTCTCTCCTCTGCTGGGGGTCAAATCTATGGACACGATAAATGGATTTGTCTCCTACTCTTCATCCTTGGCTTTCCTGTGTGAAACCTCAGCAGCTGGTGGCAGAGAAGGGTCTCTCTTTTCTTCACCCACCCTCTCCACCCAGGCTCTATCTGCACTAGGGACTCAGGCCCAGAGAGGAAAAGGAATTTGCCCAGAGTCACACAGTAAGTTAGTGTCAAGGCTGGGACCAGAACATGAGTTTCTGTAGCCTAGTCCTTTTCTTACTAGAAAAGGTGTCAGCTGTCCACGTAGAGCCTGTTAACACTTGTGATACCACCCCCGACAGCTGCCTGCTGAACCTTCATCTCAGCCTCTGTCTCCCGCACCCCCTCACCTCCTCACCCCCTCACTCCCTTCTCCTTCTTCCTCCCTCCATCTCGTCTTTTCCCCAGCTGATGAAAGACACCTGGGTGATCCGCACTCTCCTCTCTCCTTCCTTCCTTTCTGGATTCTCTCACAGACCACTATACTACTCTATTCTCTGATTAAACCTGTCTATGGTATTTGTCTGACTCTGTTTTAGGATTTCTAAATTTCAAAATTATTTTATTTCTCATTAAAAAGAAAAGAAAGAAAAAGTCAAATAACTCTCCCAATCAGGGACTGTCCAATAAATATAATACTAATAATCTCTTCTCCTCAAGATCATTTGCAAGGCCTCTTGCTTCACCCATGAGGTTTTTCTGGGGCTCGGGCCCAGGGGACCTGCATGAGCAGCTGCATCTGTGGGGCTCCCATCCCTCACTCAGGTTATCATTTGGGCCTGAAGCCCGGGGCCAGCTCACTCCTGGCTCAGTAGGACCTGAGAGCCTCTCTTCACTTGTCACCTATTGTGGGTCTTCTTCGGAAACCACATTCTCCCTTGGAGTCCTCTTCTCCATGCCCAGCAGCAGGCTAGAGACCACCAGGGGTAAGCCTGGGCGTGAAAGCTGGCACTGGCTTAGCCCTCTTGTCCTGCAAGCTCCTCAAGGCTCCCACTCAGCTGACATTTATCGCATCCTTGCTGTGTGCCAGGGACTGTGTTAGGGGGCACTTTCAAACCCCTTATTTTATTTAATTCTCACATTATATTTCTATTGCACAGAACTGCTCTGAGATTCATTGACCCAGTGGAGGTAAATGATATTACTCTCATTTTACAGGATGAAACTTAGGCTCAGAAAACCTAGGCAACTTGTCCAATGTCATCATTTTTAGGGAGAAGAGCCTGGGTTTGAAACCAGATCTATTCGTAGCAAGTCTGGGACTATTCTCTCTAGACCACACTGTGCGAACTATGATGAATACTATTTTATGTTTATATAGTGGTTTTTAGCTTGCAAAATTTGCTCTCTAATTTTCCCCCTTTGTAATACTTTTCACACTGTGCTGCAATTACCCTATCTCCACAAATAATGACATATATATAAATGCAATAATAGCATAATATGAGCTATTCTGGAGGAATCCCCTGAGTGAAGTGGTGTGGGGCACAGAGGAGGGAGCTACCCACTGCCTAGAGGAGCTGGGAAAGGCTTCCTGGAGGAGGTAATGGCTGAGCCGGGTCTTAAAGGCTAAGCAGGGTATTTACCATGAGGAGGAGAGGTGGTGGGCGCCGCTGGCGTAAACACAGGAGTGTGTTCTGGTTCCCAGGGTGGGGGTGGAAGAAGAAGGTTGAGGCCAAGATTGTGCTGGGGTGTGAAGGCCATGGGGAGAAGTTAAACTTTCCCTAGCATAAGGGGTGTCCCATTGAAGGGTGACAGTGCAGGTGGGGTTTTAGAACCAGTCTTTAGTCACACCAGTGGCCATGAGCTTTGAGCACTTGGCCTGTGGCCAGTGCCATAGAAGAATTCTAAATTTTGTTTAATTTTAATTAAAATGTAAAAACTGATACTTGATTCTATGACTGGGAAACTTTTGAGACTATTTAGAACAATTTGGGCATGTGAATAGATTTAGGCATTTCAACTGTACATTTTACGAAATCTAAATACAGAGCGAGGATTTCTGATAATAATTTGGAGTCTGAATTGAGATGCACCCTAAGTCTAAGATACACGCTGGATTTTGAAGATGAAGGTGGGCTGAGTTTTTCCTACTTCTGAGGACAATAGTTCATTGATAATTATTTTATGTTGATTACTTGTTGCAATGATACTTTGGATACATTGAGTTAAATAAAAAAATATGAAAATTAATTTTACATATTTGCTTTTCCCTTTTAAAAATCATGGCTGCTAGAAAAATGTACAATTACATAGGATGATTGTATAATGGGTTGCATTATATTTCTATTGGACAGTGCTTGTCTGAAGTTCTGATGCATCCCCTGGTACTTGCGCTTATAAAAGCCCTTCCAGTGACTTTGATGCTGGTGGCTGGGTACACTGCTTTCAGCAGTTCTGCTGTAGGAAGATCCTTGTGGGTACCCAGTGGAGCTTGGAGTGATGGTGTGGGCCTGGAGGCAGTTAGGTGAAGAAAGAGGCCTGACTCCGGCAATGACTGTGTGGGAGACTCCCTGAAGGCTGCCCGCCCCTCATCTGAGCATTCACTTTCAGGGGCCCAGGCATCTTGCAAGAGGCCTCGGCCCTGGCACGGCTACTGAACCAGGGGTCAGGTGGGGAGCTGGTGTGAGTGCTGGGCATGGCTTTCATACCTGGGGGATGGACATTGGCAGTGTTCCAGGAGAGTGAGTGCCATTTTGAGATCCACCAGCCCTGCTGAAAGCCACCCTCTGGGGATTAACACTGTGCCCACTGTGGGGACCGCAGAAATGCCCCCTGGCATGGAAAAGAGCCCGAGTTGGCTACCTCGACTTCATTCTGGGATGAGGGCCAGAAGCTAATGGGAAGAACTTCAGAGTAGTAAGGATTTTGTGACTTGCCTCTCCCAACCCAGTCAATTCCTGGGTCATGCATGTGCAGCTAACTCTGCTCTTGTTTATGTAAAGGATCTTTGGGTGGGTGGGTGGGTGGTGGGTTGCTCAAGCTGGCTTTTGAGGAAGGAATTGGAGAAGACAGAGGAACAAGTCTCTTTTTAGGGAAGCTAATTGTGTGTGGAACAGAGCCTCCCCAGTCTAGCACCCAACACTCTGCAAAGCCGACACCCTCCCAGTGGGTGGCGCCGGGACAGGCCGCCGCAGAGCCTACCTTCACTATGTCCTCGTTAATGTTCTTGGGGTCTCGGTTCACCAGGTCGATCTCCTTGCAGTGAATGTCCTTGACGATCTGGGCCTCCAGGTCTGTGTGCTCTTCAGACATCATTGTGGAGCTGGGAGGACCTGGGGGAAGGTTGTGAGCCGCGTGGCTGGCCCCGGCTGGGAAGACTTGGGGCAGGGACACCAGTTCAGTGTCCCCAGACTTGTGCCCCTGCCTGCTAAATAGGCCCCACCCAGCATGCCAGCTGACAGCTGTCCCACATAACTTCAGCCTGCCTCTCACTAAAGCCTCCGTGGCAGGTCTCCAAGCTAAAATTAAGACCGGAGCTCTGCTGCTAGACCCAGCACTCCTTAAAGGGGGCTGCTGTGGGCGCCTGGCCTCACACGAGGAATGGAGGGCCTGGCATCCCCCAATGCCACCAGAGAGCTCTGCTGCTGAAGGCAGGCCCTGGAATTTGCCCCACTGTTTCAGCATTTGAATTCCTCTGGGAGGAAAGGTAGGATTAGGCCCTCACTCTGCCTCTTTGCTGTGTGCGCCTGGGCACATCTTACCTCTCTGGGCCACCATGTCCCCACCCATAAAATAGAGCCCTAGTAATAATAACGGAGGCTCCTCCAGAGGAGGAGACAAGCTCATGTTTAGAAAAGGGCTTCTCAAAGAAAGTGAAATGCTATCTGGAAGGGATTCACGTTAGAATAGCCAATACCTGGCCCTGCTATTTGGTGACCTGGAGCAGAGCTGAATTTTTCCTACTTCTGAGCTTTTTCCTTGGACAGCGAGTTGATGGACTGTGGTATAGGGTGCAGCGGGGGGTGAGACGTGGAAGGAGACCACTGAAGGGGTTGCCCCCTCCCCACCCTCCACTTTCTTCATGCTGCATGGAGAGGATGTGAAGCCATATTTATACTGCCCCTGTCCTTCCCTAGTGACAGCTTCCAGGGTATCCATGGGCCCGGATACAGCACAGGCATTGGTGGGGCGCACCTCTCTTAGGTGCCTTCTCAGTTTTCCTGTGTCCTCTTCCAACTCAGCCATCACTCGAAGCCTCCACCACATGAAGAATAAAGACTCTGAGTCCCCAGGTGCCAGGGTCTAGGCATGTATTCATCCATCCACCTCCTCATTCCTTCAGTATTGGATACTCAGACGCATCAGGCTATGTCCCTGTCTTGAGGAGCTCACAGTCCAGGGGGACAAACTGATCAAAGATAAATAATTGTACTGCAGTGTGGCAAGTGCTACAGATCAAAGATATGTTACAAAGAACTTGCCTTAAAAGTTCATAGGAGGTGGTAACTTACTCTGGAAGGGCTTCAGGGAAGGCTTCCTGGAGGAGGTGGCTTTAGCATTAGGTGTTAAGAACAAGCAGGAGTTCACCACATGGAACATATAATATAGACTATAGATATCAGAAGATTCATGTGAACTGGAATGTCAAAAAGTGTCCAGTGGCCAGAGCATGGGTCATCTGGGGGGTAAGGGAGCAGATGTGGTTCCGTTGGGGCCTGGGTGTGAAGGGTCCTGAATGTCATGCTAAAGAGTATGGATTTTATCTGAAAATGCTGGGAAGCCACTGGAGACTTCAGAGCAGCAGAAGGTCTTTATCAGATTTGTGTGCAAGGAACATCCTTGTAGACTAGCGCTAGGTAAGGTATGGGGCAGCAAGACTGATAAAAAAAAAAAAAACTGGAGGTGACAAGGGCTGTTCAGTAATTGTGCTTGGTTACTAATGATATAGACGCAAAATAATAGTGGCTTGTACAAGGTAGAGACTTTTTCTCTCCCACACCCATAATGCAAATCAGCAGTTCAGAATTTTTGTGGTGGCTACATGATATCATTAGGCACCCGGACCTCCACAGTTCTGTTCTGCTACTCTCAGTGCCACCTCATAGGCACAAAATAGCTGCTGCTCTTCCAGCTATCATATATGCGTTTAGATAAGAAGAAGGAGGAAAGGGCAGATGAAAAAAAGGCATCTGCCAACTGAGTCAGCTCCGTTAGAAAGCCTTCCCAGAAGCACCACTTGACAACTTCTGTTTATTTCTCATCGGCCACTCCTCTTGGCAAAGGAGGCTAGACGTGCAGCTTTTTAGCTAAGCACATTGTCAGCCCCCCACAGTGTCACTAGAGATGAATGATAGGTAACTAGAAAACTCTTGGAGTTACCTGTTTGTTTTTTATCATCCCCTTGCGTGGGCCCCCAAGTCTTAGGAAGATGTACTTCCTCCTGCAAAGAGATCGGGACAAAGAAAGAATGTTGTTGCTTGTGTTTATGAGGAACATGGCAGAGATCTGAGCCTCAGCTTGAGCTTTGTCTACTGCCAGACCAGATATGTCTGGTGAAAAGCTGGGGCAGCCAAATCTGGGGCTGATGCTGGAGCAGCAGTATTGTCACAAGGGATGGGGAAGCCACCTGGAAGAGACTCATTCTAAAGGAGAAGTGATGGTAACAGATAATAGTAATAATTATGGAAGATTGTATTTTTTCAAAGATTACCACATCTATGTTCTCGCAATGGGACGGACACTCCTTCCACCAAGAGATGGGTCTATGTTCCTCCCCTTTAATCTAGGCTGGGGTTTAGATCACTGTTACTTGTGACTTTGGGCCAGGCCATAAGAAGTATACAACTTCCTGGCTCTTTCCTCTCAGGATTCTTGTCCTTGGAACTCAGCTGCCCTATTATAAAGAAACCCAAATTAGCCCATGTGGAGAGACCACAAGGAAAGAAACTGAGGCCCCAAGTTGTCAGCAAACATCAACCTTCAGATATGTGAGTGAATGAGACTTTGGATGATTCCAGTCCTGTCTGCAAGTCACTCTTAAACTTTCATGCCTTCCAGCCGCATCCCAGACATCATGGAACAGAGACAAGCTGTTCTCTCTGTGTGTTGTCTAAATACATAAACCACAGAGTCTATGAGCATTAGACTTTCTTTAACGTTGCTAAATTTTGGGGTAGCTTGTTTTATGGTCATAGGAACTGAAACCATGAGTAATAGTAGAAGTCACAGCAACTACTATTTGTTGAGGTTCACTGAGTGCTGGTGTCATGCTAAGGCATCTGTGGTATATGTAAGTTGGTTCATTTGTCATGTGCAAGTATCACAGCCCTGAGCTGATGATCAGGGCTGAGGGCTAAGGTTGTGGGGCAGCTAACACACATTTTGGGTTTCAGAGGAAGGAAATGCTGTGGCCTGAGGTGACTACGGAGTGCTTTCTGAAGGTGGTGGCACTTCAGCTGGGCCAGAAGGATAACTGTGACCAGAGAGGTAGTGTGAAAGAACCAGATGCCAGAGGCAGAGCTATCTCTCATTTCTTTCTGACCATCCTATTTCCCAAGGCAATGTAGTAGAAAGAGAACGTAACCCAGGAACTATTAGGTGTGAGGTCTTGTCTTGGCACTAACAAATTTGTGACCTTGGGTCAGTTATTTACTTTCTCTGTGTCTAGGGGTTTCGTCTGTCAAACGTGGATGGGGAACGTGCTGCATTCCTTGCACTTAGGGAGAAACCCTAATGGGGTACCTGCAGGCCCACGTGCCTGTGAAAAAAATGGTCCAAAGAGCACACTGAAAGATAAAACTTTCGAGTCAACCCTGCAGCAATGCTCCTGACATAAGAACACAGCAAAGGAGGAAGAGTGCCTTTCTGCAGCCCCTTTTGTGCCTGAGGTTTTATGGAGGACCCTGTGTTCTTATTTTAAAGGCATCTTCTTATTGTTGTTTGGCTTGCTAAGGGAGAGAGAGAAAAAGCTTTGAAAATGAGATATGCAGGAAGACATAAATCTGTGGAGTGTGAAAAGGGGAAATAAGAAAGATGATACAATCCGACTCGCTGAAAAAGTCATAGCCTTTCAATCTACAGACTCAATTAACTGTCAAATTTAGAGCTACCATTAACCAGCAATATTTATCTCTTACATAAAAGTTTCTAAGATATGTAAGGCTGGGGTGAGTAGTAGAAAAGGAAATTTTTTGTTTATCCGAGGAGATTTAGATCTAGGCATAGGGCTTCTATTTTCTGTTTACTATTTAGAGTTTGCATTTAGAAGACAAATCACAGCATTCCAGAGCCGGAAGAGACCCAGTTTCTGCATTTTACAGATGAAGAAACTAAGGACCCAAAGAGAACTTGGGATTCAGAAGTGGGGAGCATGGGATTCTCAGGCAAGAAATGAAAGTAATTGGCCATGTGCCAACCAGCAGGTCACTACCCTCCAAGCTTCAGTTTATTCATATATATAATAAAGATAAGAATGTTATCTTTTCTACCAGATGTTGGTATCTGATTCTTACCAGAGATTTTGGAGATTTTTAGAATGGTTCTCCAAAAGGGCACTGTGATCTTAGGCTGCATTAACAGAGATATATCACCTATAATGATGGAGGTGACTATTTTACTCAACTCCACACGGTCAGACTACACTCGGAGACTTGTGTGGACGCCATGCTTTAAGAGGGGGGTCTTGGGAAACTGTATCCTATCTAAAGAGGGTGAGGAGTTTAAAATATGTCTTATGAGAAACAGAAATTTTGAGTTGGAAAAGAGAAGATTCGGGGTGGAGGGGCAGAAGAACTTTATTCAAATCCCTGAAGTCTTAAGGGGTGAGATTTATTCTGGATAGTTTGAAGGACTAGTAAGTGGAAGACTTTGGCTTTATTCAATCCTGTGCCTAGCTCATAGTAGGCTCTCTTGATGATGATAGCTGATAGGATTGCTGTTAAGGGTACCAGAAAGAACTGTCTCTCACTTTTCTAGAAGCACAATAGGCTGCTTCAGAAAAGTGTGAGCTTCCTAAGGCCAGAATTATTAAGGCGGAGAGGCAGTCAAGGATTGAAAAAGTCAAGGGATTGGCAAACTTTAGTGCCAGATAGTAAATATTTTAAGCAGGTCTGGCTACATAATTTATAGGGCCTGGTGAAATGTTGGGCTCTTGTTAAAAAATGATTAAGAATGTTAAGACAGCAGCAGCAGCAGAGCATTAAATGAAGCCTGCAGCATCTTCTATGCCTGGAGTTCTATGGGTTGCATGCCATGAAGTTAATCCTGGTTTTAGGGTCTGCGGGCCACGCAGTCTCTGTCACAATAATTCAGCTCTGCCATTGTAGTATAAAAGCAGCCACAGACAGTATGGAAATCAAGGGGCATGGTTGTGTTCCAGTAAAACTTTATTTGTGAAAGTAAGTGGGTCCTAGATTTTGGCCCGTAGGTGGTAGTTTGTAAACCTTGCTCTAGAGTCCTGAGATGGGTCATCGGAGCCACCCTGGCACGGATCTGCTCCTGAGTCACGTCTGGCCAGCCTCGGTTGTGTTTGAGCCACACAGCTTTGCTCTTCTACCTTCTTCTCCCTTCTCTGCGTTGAGTCCTGTACCTCACTAGGATTCCTTGAATCCTTACCTCTCTTTGGAGTAAATGAACCCAAGTCACCATCTTCTTGTCAAGGGTAGTTGCCAAAACAGGAGAGACGGGCCCTGCCATTTCTCAGGTGGAATTTACTTTGTCTTCCAGGTGAGAGAAATGAAATGAAAACTTTGCCAGCCTCAAGGACCCACAGTGACAATACTGTCGAGAAACTACACTGGAGTGGGCTACAGGGAAAGGTGCATGGATGGCAAAAACATTGGCTGTTTGTTTTTTTTTTCAGCTTGATCTCTGAGAACGGCAGGAGCTTCTGCATTCAGCACGTCTTCATTAATGCACAGAGACCTGACATCTGAAAAGGGTTCTGCAGGCTGAATTTCTGCATCTCTCTTTCAGCTGCATGGTGACTGATGCCAAACGCCACTGACATTCCAGAGACATGGTAACCTGGAGGTGAGGTTTCAGTCTGCAACACCATTCTGCTGAGTTAACCAGGGGCTAAGATGTCCCTAACTTCCTCTCCTGTCAGATCCCTGTCTTTGCTTCAGAAAGAACTGGGTTCAATTTAATCCTGCCTGAGTTGTGGAGGTGAACTGCAAGCAGGGTCCCGGCGATTCTGAGAATGCCCCCACTTCATAAACAGCGCCCCGTTTGAAAACCAGTTGAGCTCAGCTCCTCTTTGTTGAGAAAGCTTTCCTGGAGCTGTTTTTATTTGACAGGCAGCGACCGAGTGCTAGTGTTTTTGTTGGGCTCGGCAGACGAAAAGCAAGGATGAACAATGAATTATTTCAACACACACTTACCGGGTGTGAGCAAGTCACAAGTGCTTAGAGTGCAATGGAGAAGATGACTGGGGCCCGACCTGGCAGATTGCATAGTTCTCCTGGGGAGGCAGACAAAACACTGTCAATGAAGGGCCTGGCATGATGCCTGCACGTGGTTGGGCCGCAAGAATTAGAAGAAAGCCACAGGAGGAGGGACTGACATGGTTCCCTCCTGGGAGAATTTCACTGCCTTGTAGGGGTTGAGAGAGGCACTCCTGCACCCACAGAGTGTGGTGAAGTTCCGGTGAGCAGGTAGGTGGGCACCTTCGCCATGGGTGAGGCTAGAGTGGAAGGAGGAGATTGGGATCGCTGGTTTTTGATGGGACGGAATTGTTGGCCTCCTCCCCTGGGTTCTCCAAAGGTGGGCAACCTTTAGAAGTCATGTTGTATAGACTGAGCTGTGTCCCCTCCAAAAGCCGTGGGACTCCTAACCCTGAGGACCTGTGAATGTGACCTTGTTTAGAAATAGAGTCTTTGTAGAAGATCAAGTTAAGATAAACTCATTAGGATGGGCCCTCTTCTCGATGACTGTGTCCTTATAAAAAGGGACACAGAGACAGACATGCACCCAGACTGAAGTTCTGTTGCCACAGCCCAAGGACCAGTGGCAGCTAGGAGAGACACCTGCAATAGACTCTTCTCTAGCAATAGACCCTTCTCTAGCACCTTCAGAGGGAGCGTGATCCTGAAGACACCTTGATCTTAGATTTGTAGTCTCCAGGACCATGAGAGAATAAAATTTCTGTTGTTTGAGCCACTGTATTTGTGGCACTTTGTTATGACAGTCCTAGGAAACTAATATATGGTGGATAAACCAAAACTTCTAACTGTATCAGTTTCATTTTGCTGCTATAA
Organism: Rousettus aegyptiacus; assembly: GCF_014176215.1. NCBI lineage: Eukaryota > Metazoa > Chordata > Mammalia > Chiroptera > Pteropodidae > Rousettus > Rousettus aegyptiacus. The sequence goes on along the minus strand of NW_023416307.1, from coordinate 119,081,400 downwards.
TGAGTGACAACTTATTGTAAAATGGCACGAACATTTCTGCCTTATATTTCTGAAGATCGGGAGTCCTAAAATCCGGATATTGGCAGGCCAGCTGTCTTTCTGGAGGTTCTAGGGGAAAATCTATTTCCTCGACTTTTCTAGTTTCTAGAGGCCACGTGCGTTTTCTGGTTTGTGGTTTGTTTCCAAAATGCATCCCTTCAACCTCTGCTGCACGTCAGGGGCTATGTTCCATACTCTGGCCTCCCTTTGCTCTCCCAGTACCCACTCCCAGCACCACACTTCTGGTCTCCAGGGCTCTCATGTTTCTTGACATTGACGTATGAGCACCTGATTCCTTCTAACCCACAGTGTCTGGGTCTGTGGGAATTCTGGGGCCCCTCATGCCAGGGCAGTCTGTCTGGACAGCAAAGACACTGCTGGCCTCCAGCTGAGTAGAACCAAAATGCATGTAGCTCCCAGACTCCCTTTCCTTCCCTCTCTTTTATATAAATGCTATGTTTGCAGATAAAAAACAGATTTTTGGCACTCCACATCAGGAGGGTGTATCCAACAGCCAGGAGCTCTCAGGGAATAGAGTAGAGTAGGGAACTAAAATAGTTCACTGGAGAATGCAGAATCCTCTGTGTCTTAAGAGTGTGGGCTTCCAAGTCAAATTGACCTGAGCAGATAGATATACCAGTCACGAGTTTTATGACCTCAAGCCTGAGTTTTCTCACCTGTAAAATGGGAATGATAATAATAGGATGACATGAGTACAATGTCACAGACTCAAATGCCCTCAAGGGAAGGGAATGGAGTAGGCCAGGTAGAAGAAACACGGGGCCTTCTTGGTCATCTCTCTTTTAATAGATCTGGGACAGGAAGCACACCTTTTTCCTTTTAGCTGCAGGAAAAGTGACAGGGCAAACATTAATGGTAGTAGCAAGGGATGCTCAGTCTCAGTGTTGGGAGACAGTAAGGAGTGGAGGGGACTATGGAAAACTGGAGATGGTGTGCCCCAGTGACTGAGAGGGGAGTGGGGTGTTAAGCTTGGGGATCAGCTGAATGGCTCAGCAGAAACGAGGAAGGGCTGAGTGGGCATAGTCTGGAGATGCTATCCTCATGGGCTGTGAAGAATCTCAATGTCCAGGCCACACCCCAGACCAATTATGGCAGTATCTCTAAGTTAGAATCCAGCACCAGTAATTTTTAAAGGTCCTCCTCGCAGTGATTCCCAGCCTTAAAACCAGTAGTCTAGCAGTGGGGAGAAGGAGATCAGGGCCATGGGAACCCCTGGAGATGGAGGCTAGGGAGAGAGACTGAGGGAGAGAAAGGATTCGTGGTGGGGATTTGGGAATGAGTGTCATCTGCCATGTAGCGTGACTCCTCCCTGTGACTCCTCACCATCTTTCATAAAGCTTCACGTATCCCAAAGTGCCTGTTGTCATGGTATTTGGAGAAAGGGGCTGAGTTGAGTATGAAAATGACAGGCTAAAATGGCTATTGTGAATAAGAAGAGCAACTGACTTCCCGAGGATGAAAGGCTAATATTCCTGTGAAATTGCCAGGTTGTATTTGTCCTTTTATGGGAAACAGCACATCCTTTTCAGAACTCTGACAAGAAGAGTTACAAGATGTATATTTACAATGAGAAAGCAGCTTGACAGATTGGAGATTAGACAGACAGGCTTTGGGAGCTGCAGAGGCTGGTGTCAGGATTGGAAGTGTGGGATTAGCTGTTGAGGAGTCAAAAGGAAATAAAATGTCCTAACCACTATAAACTTGGTAAACTCTAGCTTAAAATTTAACCCTGGCTCAAAGGATGTGAGAAGGGACAGTATGATCTGCGATTTATAATAAATACATATTTATTCTTCATCCTGGTTCCTGGCACAATCCCACACCCTCCACTGTCCTGGGAGGGGAGGGGGACTGGACATTGAGTTCTATCGCTGATGGCCAGTGATTTAGTCTTCGTGCCATTGTAGTGAAGCCTCCATCAAAATCCAAAAAGATGAAGGTCAGAGAGTTTCCTGGTTGGTGAACCTGCAGACTCAGGGAGGGTGGCACACTCGGGGCACGGAAGCTTCAAACCCTTTCCCCATACCTTGCCCTGTCTATCTCTTCCATCTAGCTATTCCTGAGTTATATCCTTTTATAACAAACTGGCAATCTAGTAAATAAACCGTTCCTCTGACTTCTGCAAGCCACTCAAGCAAATAGAATGCAAGAAGGGTGTTACAGAAAGCTCTGATCTACAGCCAGTAGTCAGAAGCTCAGGTGACAATGTGGATCTGCAATCAGCACCTGAAATATGTGTATGGGAAGCAGTCTTGTGGGACTGAACTCTTAACCTGTGGGATCTGAGGCTATCTCAAGGTAGATAGTGTCAGAATTAAGTTGAATTATAGGACACCCAGCTGGTGTCACAGAATTACTTGGTGGTGTGGGAAAACACACACACACACACACACACACACGCGCGCGCGCACGCACGCAGCAGGTGCTAGGCATCTTGCCCTGGAGAGGTGCTGATGAGAAAATATCTTTGGAGTTGGAGCAGATTTGAAAGCTTGCAAATCTAGAGTGGAGAATGGAAGCATTAAAGGAGAGGACAGAGGGAGGGAAAAGCGGTGGCCTTGTTGGCTGCCCCAGGGTGGGCTTGGTGGATGGGGCTGGATCCCAATAGGAGTCTTTCCTTTAGGAAAGTCAGGTTGCCTGGGGGAGTTCCTGGGCCTTTCAAGGTTTCTAACTGTATGCTCTAAGGAATGAATTGTACCAGCCCCTTCAGAGACCTAAAGAGAATTCTGGAAGAAATCAATTCAGGGAAAATAAATAAGAACTGGGAATAGCTGTTTTTTTTTTTTTTTTTTAATTTAGCCCTTTGGAAACTAGTGCCTGGTACCCAGTAGGGGCTCTCTAGATATTTGTTGAGTGAATAAATGGAGGTAATACTACATTGATTCATGTCTGGGAAGGGAAGAAAAGCAGAAATGCTCAGCCAGAAATTCTGTGAATGGAGAATGATAGAAAAATGTTGTTCTTTATTATATATGCTCATGTGAACTATTCAGGTCTGGGCCCCTGCCATCTCTGGGTTTGCTTCCCATAGGGACAGGACAAGGATTGTGAACGTGGGTCCAACTCCAGGCAAGTTAAATGTCTGCTCCACCAGGAGCGAGGTGGCTGACAGCACCTGCTTGCTCTTGGCCTCTGGAAGTGATTAGGAGTGGCTATTGTGCCCATGAATGAGTCATGTCAGAGCTGAGCCAAGAAATATGGGCAGCTTTCAGCTGGATTCTGAGCACTTTCGAATTGATTTTCAAAGCCATTATACTTCTGTTAAACACAGAAAATCTTGAGATGTGTGTTTCTGAGAAGATGAGATATAAATTGGGCTGTATAAATTCAGATTCATCCTGGCTCTGCCACATATCCAGTGAGACTTCGGGTAAGTGATTTAATCTCGCCGTGTGTCAGTTCTCCCCTCTATAAAATGGAGTGGCGATGTTTCCTTGCTCCTGGGATTAAGTGAGTGAACACCTGAATTAATGCGTGGAGAGCACAACAGTGCCCCACATGCACATGGCGAGAGCTCAATATATTGTTGTTGTTGCTAATCGATGCTAGTATTGTTTTTTCAAATGGAAGGAGGGGTGATATTTGTTAGTTACATGTTTGTTGAATGAGTGGACTCTAAGGATTAGATGCCAGACACTGCTAGGCACATTGTAGCCATTCTTATTGAATCTCCATCATAACTCTCAAAAGAAGGTGGGAACTACTGAGGTTTAGAGAGGTCCAGTAATATGCCTGGAGTCACACAGCTGCTAAGTGGCTGTGCTTCGAACTCAGCGATGCCAGAGCCTTCCCTCCGGCCATAGGGTGGTTGTTAAAGAGAACAGCATGACATATGGTTTGCAGCTGAAGATGGACTTTTGGTGGAGAGCGGGAACCAGCCTGAGTGGAGATGCTACACAGGGATGCTGGGACTTTCGCAAGGGGGTTGGAGGGTCCTCTATGGAGTGTGGAGTAGGAGATCCTGGGGTGGGATAGTCCTAAACGTTCACCTTAATGAACCTGACACTCGCAGGGGGTGGTGTCCTTGGGGGTACTTGGGGAATTGCCGGGAGGCAAGGTGCTGGGAGAAGCCCTGGTGGGCGGGGGCAGCCAGCAAGCACTGACTTACAGGGCGGTATGTAACTATACCAGCTCCCTCGCTTTCCGGAGCTGGGAGAGGACTGGGAAGATGTGTCGACACCGCCTCCTAGAGGTCCCAAGCAAGGTCACACTCCCGTCACCCACAGTGGCAACTGGTTTGATAACACACTCTCTCCTGGCACCTGTTTTTGGCTGTTATCACTTCCTCAGTGCCTTACTAGTCTTCCTTGCATCTCCCACATAAACTCCTCATGCCAGAATCCTTGTTTCAGGGCCTTCTTTCGGGGAACCCAAACTCAACAAAACTACCTGGCATCTGGCAGACAGAGGCAGGGATGCCGCTGAACATCCTACAATGCACAGGACAGTTCCCTAGCAGAGGACTAACTGGCCCAAAAGTCAGTAGTGTGCAGGTTGATAAACCCTGTTTCAGACAATGGCACCTGGTCACCCTGGCATGATTCTTTGGCAGGAGGGTGTCCTAGTCCCCATAACAGACCCTCCAGAGCAGACAGTAAGGCTGCTGGGAATGGAGGAGAACAGTCTCTTTTTGAGAATGTGCCAGCATTTAAAAGTGTAAATGAATCGGCTGGAAGGAACCTGAAAAGTAGCCTCAGTACAGCTAAGTCTTGGCTGCCTGATTGCACAGGCAAGGGTAGCAAACTCAAGAAATTACCAGGAATGGAAAAGAAACAGCATGTTCTTGTCTGGAATGGAAAAAGAAAAATGACTTTAGAGAGAAGCCACAGACATAACCCAGACTCTCCCCAGCAGCTCCACCATCTGCATTTTCATGAATCCGGAGTCTAGGTGGCCATGAATGTAAATTAGATACTAGGTCAGCAAGCAGGATGTAGGCAGAGCTGGGGGGCCGGTAGTAGACTGCCCTAAGGGTCCCAGTTTCTGCAGGAGCTAGACTGGCTGGGTGCATTGTGGAGTTGGCTTTGTTTTCTCCCCCACCAGTACCTTCAGACAGTCTGCCAGGTCACCCCGCCACTCCTGTCGACATCCTGGGCAGAATCTCTAGTTCAAAATGCCATAGACTAGGTGGCTTACACAACAGGTATTGGTTCTCTTTGGGGAATTAGCCCATGGGGTGCTAGAGAGATGATACATGTCTGGGTGGTAGGTCCTTGGGTGTGCCCATGTGTAAACAAACATTCTCTGGGCCCATGTTAAACAACACTTCTTAAACCTCTGTGGGCATGTGAATCACCTGAGGGCAGACTCTGACCTAGTGGTCTGGGAGCTGCAACTGCATTTCTGGCAGGCTCCTAGGTGATGCCCATGCTTCATCTAGTTGTCCCTTCTGAGTGGACAAATGGCAGATGCCCTAAGCTGCGTTCTCTCTGGAGAATACTCCGTGGGGGCCTCTGCTCTGGTCCTCCCCCACCTGTGCTCTGCCTGATCTTGAATCCTGCCCCTCTGCATACCTCTTGGGCTCCCTTGCCCAGGCAAGCAGCCCTCCAGAGTCCCCTTGGTGCCTGGGGACATGCAGGCCCCCTTGTGTGTCTTCGTTTGGGCTACCATAACAAAATGCCATAGACTGGGTGTCTTACACAATAAGCATTTCTGGAATCTGGAGTCCAAGGTCAAGGTGCCAGGAGATTGATTTCAGGTGAGGGCTCTCTGTCTGGCTTGCAGATGGCTACCTTCTCACTGTGCCTCCACATGGCAGAGAAGGAGCGTGAACTCTCTGGTGTCTCCTCTTATGAGGACACTAATCCTATTAGATAAGAGGGCCACCTGTATGACCTCATTTATCCATATTAATGCGGGGGGAGGGGGGTGCGGGGAGGGGAGACAATTTACTCCAGAGCTCTGGGCCCACCTTACATGCAGGCTGCTCTTCTGGCTCTGCCACTGCAGCCTGCTCCTGTCAGATGCCGCCTTAGGCTTCTTGGAAGGGCTAGCCCCAGGCTTACCCTTGCACACCTCTAAACTCCTGGAACCTCCCTTTGGGTGCTATCAAGAACTCTGTTAACTCCATTAATGTTTAGGGTGGCCTTTGAGATTTTTCAGCTCAGCAGAGATCCGGCCTGGGAGGGTTCACCTATGTCCTCATCTTGCAAGCCCTCCCCAGACTACCCAATGATTCTCTTGAGCTTCCCCCAACTTGGCTTGGGAGGCACAAGGAAGGACTCCCTTTTCCCTTACCCACAGGAAAATGCCACAGCACCTGCACCTGTAGCAAATTCCCTCCCAAACTCACCACCCTTCCCATACATAGGTTGTGGCAAGAGATAGGTTTGACAGTTAAATATCCCAAGTGGTCACCTTTTAAATAGATAAACACTTGTATAGCACTTGCTAAGTGCCAGAAGTTGTCCTAGTTGCCTTACACATATTATATTGTTCAATTCTTACAAAGAATCTTGTTAGATAGAAATATTATTAGTATAATTTTACGGATGAAGGAATCAAGGCACAGAGAGGTTAGTTAACTAACAAAAGTCACACAGCTTGTACATGGTGGAGCTGGGATTTGGATTCCAGTAGTCAGCTTCAGATTCAGGGCCTCTAATCACTGCTCTCCATCCTCTCTCAGAGGCCAGGATCTAGGTGTTAACACCTCCCTCACAAGAAAGGAAGCGATTTGCTGAGTTTGCACAGCCCATAAGTGGCAGAGCCCAGATTCTAACTAGGAGCTTGTGACTCCTAGTGCTCTTCCCCCAGAGTTATAGCTTGGGCTGTTTGTTAAAGAGCTCTTTTTCATCCCTTTTCCTGCCATTTGGGCTTTTGAAAATTTTCAAGCAGAACCATTCTCAAGTTGACTGCACTTTCCTTAACAATGGGGGCCTCTGGGACATCTTGGGTGGGCTTCCAGAACTAACCCTAACTCCACCACCCCCTTGGAGTCCTGTAACGAGCACAAGCAGAGGTTTGTCCTGTGGGCCTCTCTGTAGCACCTGTCAGAGTGAGCATTTTCAGAGCACCCAGGCCATCCGTCTTCATCTTTCCTATGACCCCCGCTGCCTCTCCCCCTTGTAACTATTCATACCCCTGATAGTTATACTCCTTTGACACTTGGCACAAGGACTCTGGCTCCTCAGAGTCACTGAGCCCATGGACAGCTCTGGGCCATGCTTGCCTCTCTGACACATGCCTCTATCCATCATAACAGCACCAGCCTGTTAACAGCTAGCATGAAAATCCTGATTTACCAGGTTGTTAATTCAGCTCCCTCCTTCTTCACTCTGTTGACCATTTTAAATTAAAACGAGACAGACTGGCTGCCAATTAAAACCTACTAAAGCGTTAGCTCATCACTGTCCAAAAGTTTGTTTATTTGTTTGTTTTTTAATCACTGGCACCTGGTAGGTGCTCTGTAAATATTTGTTGAGTTCATGGGTGAATCAACTTTCTGAGGACATTTAAACATATTCTGGAAGATTCTAAAGCCCTCCCCGAAGGAAGTAATCTCTGATAGTGGAACCTCAGGCATCATGCCAGCCGCTGTGGTGCAGGCTGCTGGCTCAGGTTTGCAGACTCACCTCCTGGTACCCAGAAGGTGGTGCAGCCATTGAATGAGATCATTTCATTCATACTGTATTCATAAGTGCATGCCGATATCATGCCAGTGCATGACAGATGCCACAAAAGGCTGCCCTTACCATAGGTTTATATGTCACTTGGCTCTGCCCACAGGAGCTTTGTGACATATCCTCACATGGTATGGTCCCCTGATACCACAGCCTTGGAAGTCTAAATTTAGCCCTCGCCACTAATTTCCAGGCACTGGAATCCAAATCACCAGCCTGTCCATCTGGCCCTAGTTGGTCGAGTGTCCCACCCCTATTCCCACACAGACGTTCAATCACTCACCCCATCAATTTTCACACCCTCCAAACCACTAACCCTGAGCACTCTTAATTCTAATTGCTTTAAGGGAAGTTGGTGGTGGAGTTGCAGGAGAGGTTGCTTTTCAGCCCACAGCCTTCCTCCCATCTGCTCTGTCCCTTTTTCTCATTTCATTTCCCTTTTGGGAGCAAAACAATGCATTTTCTCCTTAGTTTTCATGCAGATCATTTCTCCCTTCTGCCCCAACTACATCTTTAAGCTCAAGCTCTTATCAAGACTTCCAGACCAGTGTGGTCCGCAAACCAGCAGCACGAGCATCCCCTACAAATTCTTGGGCCCCATCCCAGACCTACCTACTCAGAAACTCTAGAGTGGGCCCAGCGATCTGTGTTTTAATGCCCTCCAGGTGATCGATGCTCTTACATTTGGAAACCTCAGGTCTAGACAATCAGAGTTATTTCCCTTGGGAGGTTTCTGGTGAATCAAAATTTCTTCTTGTTATGAAGGTTTCAAGGGGAGTTGGGCTTTAGGGGAGGGGCTTGGCTTTTGCTAGTAACCTCCCTATTTAGCCAACAGAAGGTGGACTTTGGAGGCATCAGGCCTGGCTTCTGCCATCTCTGCCACTTACAGGCTGTGGAACCTTGGGGAGGGTGATTCACCTCAAATGGTATCCTGCATTCTACCTCCTCCCGGGATTCTCGAGTCTCAGAGGAGACTGAACACTCGGAGGTCCTTTATAATTGCAAACCTCAGTGGAGTATATGGTTAGCTTGTATCTCAGGCTTCCTTCCTGCTTGGGGCTCCTGTGGTCTCTTCTCTCTTCTGAATAAATCTCTGGGTGCTGAAAGTCTGGGTCTCCTAATGACCAGAGCAATGTGGGGAGAGGCTGCAGGGTCTGTTGGGAAACTGGGTTTGAAGACAGAAGCACATGGGGTGTGAGCAGTGCTGGTCAGAAGGCACCCTTCAAATTACTTTCCAAAATACTCTGCCATTAGCAATATTTGAACCTATCAGTTTTCCTGCAAACTTGCCATCATTAGGCTTTATTGTTATTTATTATTTGTGCTAATTTGATAGATATTATGTTGGCATATCATGGTTTCTATTTGCTTTTCTTGGTAACTGGTGATGCCAAGTTTTTTGTTTGTTTGTTTTTTTTTTCCATTATTTTATATTGCTTTTCTCTTCTGGGGAAATTTTCTCCTCATGTCTTTTATACATTCATCTTCGCTTTTAATTATTTGTATCAGTTCTTTATGTAAATATTAACTCTTGATATGTTAATTTGCTTATGTGTGGTTACTGTTTCTCCCTCTGGCTCAGCCTGGTTTTTAAACTGAGAAGTATAATCGCATAAGTCTGTGTACCTCTGACTTAATGATGCCTGATGAATTCATGGTGTTGCCAGAGGCTGAGCACTTGGAATGCCTGAAGTTTAATTTGCAATGAAATGAACTGGCTTAAGATTCAGTCGCAGTCTAGGCAGGAATGGATTTCTGAGTACCTGATGTTTCGAGTCTAGTGCCAACTGAGCCGTTTGGCTTCCTTCATCCCTTGCCCTGTTTTCCCCTCAGTTCTTCCCATTCTTTAGCTGAAGAGGAGCTCAAATAGGCACTGCTCAAGTAAACAGCGAGCTTTGATGCTGCCTTCAGTCACTGCAAAAGAAATACCCCTGGGGATCCGATTTCCTTCTCAACCTGTCTGGACACTCTTACCACTCCCCAGGGTATCCTCTGCATTCCCCAGGGAAGGCTGGTTCTGTCTGCCTGTCTGGCCCAGGAGCCCGCTGAGCAAAGCAAACAACTCTTAGTGGGGGGCTTTCACAATCTTCACTCTCTGATTTATGCCTCTCATCAGTTCCTTGATTTCATCTTCTGCTAGTGCCAGATCACCTGGGATCTCCTCTTTGAGGTTGTGCTACAGTAGAAGGAGCACTGGACTCTGAGTCTGTAGCCTGGCTGTGAGTGAGACCTACCTGTTCATATTAGCTGTGCAACCTGAAAAGGTCACTGACGACTTCTTTGGACCTCAGGTGCCTCATATTAAGAGTTTGGATTATAACCCAAAGTCATTAAATCTTCAGGCTGGAAGGATTTTCCCTGTGTTATCCCACTGAAGTCACGCAGCAACCTTTCAAAGCCGGTTCTATTTATTAGCTTCATTTTCAGTGAAGGTGACTGAGTTTCAGAGAGGTCAGGATGGGAGTGTTGGTGCAAACTGGCTCCACCTTACATTTGACTATCTTTACACTAGCATTCCCAGAGAAATTCGTGGAGTGTAATCATTCCAGTCATTGCTTACTGGCAACTTTATAACTTATTAATCAAGGACTTAATCAAAAGCAAGGGGACTTTGTGGGCTCACATGCTAGAAAGGGAGTAGCTTGATGGAAGTAGGGCCTTGGGGACTGGAGCAGGGATTTGATGCCACTAGGACACTCGCTCTATCTCATGCCCCATCTCTCTCAGGTCTCTGCCAGTCTCCAAAGGGCTCCATTTCTTCCTGCTGCCAACAGACTTTCTCCACAGAGCAGGGAAGATGGATGCCTAGATCTTAGCTTCAAGTTCGTCTGGCACCAAGAGCCCACAGGCAGGGCTACTTCTATCCCTATCCCAGCTCCAAATCACGAAACCCCAAGGGAGGGCCTGATTGGCCTGGCTTGTGTCTGGATAAATGGGGTTCTGTAATTGGCCAGATTGGGGTCACATGCCTATTCCTAACCATGGGGCCAAGTATGGGGTGGGTCTCTTTTACTCCCTCAGTAAAGGAGGAGGAGGATTGGGAACGCTTGCTGGAGAGACGAGAAATCGGTATACCTACCATCCAGCCCCTGCGCCTGTGCCATGTCTTCTTGAAGTGGCAACTGTAGATTCTAGGAAGACTTTCAGGGTGAGGCTTACTTTTTGGGAAGTGATTTTTATCCTTCTGAATCATCTTGTTTATCCCAGTGGAGTAAAAAATAGGTTGAGTGTAGGGTTCTTATTAAATTCAGTTGAGTTCACCCTGGGAGCAGTGGAGATCATGTAATAGTTCTATGTAACGCTTCGAGCACTTGCAAAAGTTAATAGATCATTGGAAAGAATCATGGCCTGCAGCATTACAAGTTCCTGGTGCTCCAGAGTTCTAGAATTCTGTAGCTGAGAGAATGCACAAGAGTTCAATTAGCCTAGTTCCCTGCCTTTAGGCAGATCGCTTCCTGAAATTCATCAGGACTGGAAACTTTCTGGCCTCTTTTAGAGAATGTGATTGGCATTTATCATTCTCTTGTGGCCTCTCAGAGTCTGAACTTCCTGTATTTTGAAACATCATGCTCTCCCTACCTCCGAGGCTAGATTGCACCATCCCCCTCAAAGGGTTATCAGTTGTCCCAGTTGGCTTGGGACTGAGGGAGTTCCATGATGTGGAACTTGGAGTTTAAAATTATTCCCAGGCAAATCAGGATCAGTTGGTCATTCTATGCTGAAAATGTCAGCCACTCACGTCCCAGCTTCCCTTGCAGTTAAGAAGTGAGCACATGAACTCGAATAATCCTCTAATCATACATAGCTACACCTTTGATTTGGAGGCTGGTGGTGGGAGGCGTGGGGCAGGCAGCAGTGGCTGAGGCCGCATTCAGTTCCCAGTGGCAATGATTCTCATGGCGATGTCGCCCTTCCCCTGTGGGAGACTGAGAATATTATAGTAGGAGGGTTTGTGCCCAGTGGCAGCTGCAGTAGCACCTTCATTGACCCAGTTTTGTGACACGATTTTCAATACTGATCCAACCTGGGCAAACCTAATTGTCTGACTCTCCTGAAGATTCTGTGAGCTACTGAATAATCTTTTAAATTATTAATTCTCTGGGTGAATCTGATAGTTTGGTTGCTTTCCTAGTGTTTTCTCAGCTCATGTGGAAGGTATGCTTCCTTACTTCCAGCTGAAATCTTTTCCATTTGTTCACCTCTCTGGGTACGTGGAGAAAACAATTGTCTAGCATCTTTTCTATTAAAAAAAAAAAAAAACTAAACTAAAAATGGTATTTACAACTAACAATATTCTTTATTCTTCCCTTTTCACCATTCTTATCATATTAATTTTTCCTCAGTGGACTGAAACCTTTTATTCTCACCAGTCACTTGTGCCCATCAGACTCAAAGGGTCGGAGAATCCTATTTTGTGCTTCCTGTCACTGAGGAATATGCCATAAAAGCTAGGAGTAACCTGCCTGTGTATGTTTGGACTTCATGTCTGCAAGACATGTTACAACTGAAGGAGAGTCATACTGAGCCAGGTGGTATCTCAGGGTGGTATTTTTATTAATTTATAGTCTTCTGTGAGCTTATGTGTGCTGACTGCACTTCCTGAAGCATGTGTGTTCAGTAGGTCACATCTTGACTTTTCCCCTGGGATTCTAAGTAATTCCCTGAGTCTCAGTTTCTCCACTGATTAAATGCTCTCCTCTTGGAGCTGTGGGGAGAACCAAATATGATGGATGATAATTATTATTTTACTATGATAGTATAATTATATTAATAACTGTGATAGCAATATTATCACTTATAATGATAATTATTATAGCATAATGGCTAAGAACATGGATTCTGGAGCCAGATCTTAGCTCTGACACTGACCAGTTGTATGAGTTTGAGCAAATTTCTAAGTCTCCTCATTTACAAATGTGAATAACAATCATAGTTCCAACCTCTTTGGATTGTGGGGAGGCTTAAATGAGATAACACATGCAAGATGCTTTTAACAGTGATTGTTGCATGTATATATTAAATTGCTGTTATCACTGTTGTCACCATCTTCATTATTCCTTTAAAGGTTCCATTCTTAGCCTGGAACATGTTTGTTCCACATCATGCTTTGTTTGTGTCCTTGGCACATTCGGTGCAGTGCATTGAGAATGAAGGCCCGGGGCTTCCTCAGACTCCTCATTCTAGCTGCCAAGTTGGAGGTGAGCAGGGTGGCCACACTTTTCAAGTCTGCCTCTTATAACTTCTGAACATGTAACCATTCTACACTACACAGTCACTGAATTTGCTTTGAAGTAGGGAGAGCAGCTGTTACTGTAGCTATTTTACAAAAGAGGACACTGAGGCCCAAAGTCACCCAACAAGGGTGAGGCAGCAGTAGGACGAGAGCCCAGACTGCTGATTCCTGGCCCAGAGCTCTTCTACGAGGCCGGTGATTCTCCTGAAGCACTCTGTCTGCTTTCTCAAGCCCTGCTCCCATCTTGCTTCCTGAAAGAGATCATCCATTACTCACTGAAGGACCCAGCAGGTAATGCTCAATTTTCAGAGCTACCACTCTTAAATACTTATTTCTCTTGCAGATGTAACCCTTATTTAGAATTAGCTCTAAAATAGGTTTCTGAGATACATGCTCCATCCAACATGCCATGCTAGAATCAAGGACATGACTCCTCTCATTAACAATGTATGCAGAATTGAGGGGGAGTCATGTTGACTGGTGAGGGTGCTGTGGGTTAGGGATGCTTAGGGAGGCCATTGGACTTGGTGGTTTCCGTGTTCGCTTCCCTCCCCACATCTTGAAATCATCCAGGGAGTTGACAGTCATATTCTTTGCAGAATGCCTTGTGTCTAGATGTCAGGTGGGGTCTCCTGTTTCTTGTCATGGAGATAACAGTGGTGGCCCCAGCTCCACCATTCCCCACAGAAGTCTAAACCTCTCCCTGAAGTTTCAGTGAGTTCCTGGGAGGGATTCCTTCTCATGGTGACTTTTAGTTTGGCATTACTGCTTCTCTAGGTATAGGTCAGCCTACTTTCTCTATTTTGCATGTAATGGGCCCAGCTGTGTACTCTCATGTACACATGGCCGCTGTAAATGTGATACAGGCTTTCCCTGGTGAAGATGTAGGGCAAAGGAGTGAGGGGGGTTGGATTGCTGGCATCCCAACTTTGAACTGGGCAGTGGGCATCTCTGCATGAGCCCCTGGGGTGACCCCTGCAGGCATTTTATGCAGCATGTCCTACTATTTCTAGAGCCCCATTTCCGGCGATTTCCTCTCCATTTCTCTTTCCCTTCCTTCCTTGTCTGCACATTTTTGGGCATTTCCAAGGAATGGCAATTTGGTTCTCCTTTTCTTCTATTCTCAAGGACTCATGTGACCCCTCTCCTCTCCAGATGTCTCATCAAAGTATTTTCCCAAATGAAGTTAGGTTCTCGTTAAGAGGATAACATTTTTCACCCCACTTTAGATGAACAGTATCAGTTAAAATGCCCAAGTCTTCAGGCCCCTGGCCTCCCTTCTCATTGCCTGGGTCATATTCAGCCTCTACTAAGCTGATCCCCAGCCCACAGGGGCGACTGGTTGGAATGTTAACTCCAGCTCCCACATGCTCCTCCCTCTGGGTCTGCCCCAGCCCATGTGCAACTCTGAACATGACCCCAAGTGTGGGGAAAGGATTGTGGTGCCATAGCCAGTGGTTAAGGTCTTAGAGATCTGCCCCTAGTTCTGCATCTGTACTACTTGCTACTTGTCCTCAGGCAGGTCATTTCACCACTTGGAGCCTTGGGCAGCCCAGATACAGCTCAGTCTTGTGCTAAGTGAAATTGTTCTGGCTTGTTGGTGGCCCTCGCCCTTTCCCGCATTACTTTCTGCCCTGTTCCCCTCCAGATGATGTCTCTATTATCATTGGACCCGAGATTTCGGTAGTTTTTGAGTCTTTTGGCTGCTTTTAATAGCTTTTTCATTTCTTTTCTCACTGTCACTACCACTTCTTATTACTATCAGTGCCTCTCCAGTTTCTGCCCCCTCTAAATTCATTATTTCTAATTGGCTATGGTCTGGGATATCAGATAACTTTGTTAAAAATCTGTCTCAAATATGAGTCATGGCTATGAGCAAAGGCTTTGATGCATGCACTTGATGATGACAATAGCTTTGACTTTGCCACGGCCCTTTTGGCTTTTTTCCTATATTCTGAGTAATGTTCTAAAAGGTGAAATTCCCAGATTAAGTGACATTTCGCCATAGTGAGTAAGTGTAAAAGTGTGGCTCCAAGGGTGGGAGGAATGGCAGCTGGGATGGATGACTGCAGGTTTGCCCTGTGTTCAAGGGCAGCATGGCGGGTGGGAACTGGGTGACCCTGGAGGCTCATGCTGACTCCCTTCCATGCCATCTAGATGAATCTTTCTTTTATATTTGCAGACAGGTAAGTACCTTGACCCCATGGAAAACCACTTTAGACCATGATCTCAGAGTTCTGACATTTAAGGGTGGGTTATTAAGAAGCAGTAGCCACTGTAGCCAAGGTCATAGGTCATGGATGGCATTGAAAAAGGACCAACATGATCAATCCCAGAACTGGAGATTTTAAAAGGGACATATTCTAATCATCCAATGCTCACACATAAAAAAAAAATTCCAAATCTAAATGATCTAACAGAGATCATCCCAGTCACTTATAAGCACAAAAAGTCAGAAATAAATTAAAGTACATATATATGGACTGCTGAACAATGTGATAATATTTAAAGAATTTCTAATAATGTGAGAAAGTGCTTATGATAGCAAGTCAACTGAAAAAGACCAGTGAAAAAATTGTTAATATGGGATGATCTAAAATGTAAAAAATTATTTGCATAGACAAAGGATAGAAAAGATATACTCAGTGATCATGACTTTGATGACTACAGGAGCCAAACTAGTGGCTCAGGCCCAGCATACAATAGGGAGTGGTGGCGACTGAGGCTGATCCGAGAACATGCCCTCTGCGATGTATAGCTGGGTCTTCAAAATTTTAAAGAGACTGTGGAAATCGTGGTATTCACATGAAATCCCCCAATTTTCAAATATTGGCAACTAACTTACACCTTTTTAAGGTGTAAAGCACTATTTTGGCCAAATAAAAATTTTGATGGTTTAGCTTTGGCCTTTGGTCCACCAATCTACCACCTTTGAATTACACCAAATGTTGATACCAGCTGTCTCTGAGGAGAGTCCGTACTGGAAAATTTAACTCTTCTTTATCGTCGCTTTCGTAGTTTTCCAATTTTATAAATCAATACATAGTATTTCTATAATTAAAGAGAAAAATGAAGAAATTGTAACCCCAGGGATTGGCATGTGTGTGTGTGCGTGCGTGCACACACATGTGTGTGTGTTCATGTGTGCATGCACATATGAATGTTGAGGGAGAGGTATATCTAAGAATTCTGGGCAACTCACAAAACCTTCTTGAACTCCAGTTTTTTTATTTGTAAAACGAGGAGAGCAATTTCTGCTCTGCTTACCTTACAAGACTGAGACTCAAAGGAAGTGTCAAATCGAGAAGGCCTCGCAAATAATAAGGTACTGTTGGGGATTAAGATAGAGTAGGTGCTCAAAAAAAAATTGTCATAGAATATAGGGGAAAAGGAAGAAGGAGAGTTGTTGATAAGTCTCTGTGGAGTACTGGGAAGCACATGGATTTAGGAGTCAACCGTGTGTATGCAAAACAGCCTGGCTCTGCCAGTAACCAGCTATGACACCTTGTAAATAATCATAATTATACCTGTAACTATGACATGTTGCACATAAACTATGTGCTAACGCTCCGTTAAGCACTTCGTATGTGTTATAATTGTCTGAACCTAATTTTAAAAAGGGATAATCATAGTTCCTATTTCTAAGCATCCTTGTGAGGATTAATTCATCCAATCCAGGTAGCATGTGCAAGGCAAATGAATAAACAGCAATTCTCTTTTAGTTCTGGGCGCAGTTTCACCACTGGTAGAAAGTATTTAATTTTACCTGTTACCACTAATTCAGGGAAACTAAATGGATGGTGTAATAGATGACTTATTCAAAATAAGTAATTTTCTTCCTTCTAATACTTATTCAAAATACGTAATTTTTTCTTTCCTTAAAGAAAAGAAACTCATTCAACTCACTGAGATTGTTTACAAATGGGAAATAAAATCCGACCCACATTCTGTCTTTGGAAGATTGCTCCAGGTGTACCCCGAGAACAGCCCCCGCTCCACCTGCCACTTTCTGCAGCCACCACTTGGTGCCTGCGGAAGTTCTGGGAGGCTTTTTTTAAGGAAGATGGTGTTTAATTGTTTTTCTAGCAAAATTGGGTGGGTAAGCACTTTCATATACATGACCTTGTCAGATAACCAAAATATCTCTAAATGTCACACGTACACATGCATATCTCTATATAGCTATGTCTCTGTCTATCTATATTGCAATAAATTGTTTGCGTAATTTATCCTTTTAAGATGGAAGGGTTTTAAATACCAAGCTCTAGTATAGGCACTTTACATACATTAGCTCTTTAGCCCTCACAGCAACCATCTAAGGTGAATAATATTATTACCTTTTGACATATGAGGCAAATAGGCTCTGAGGGAGAAAACAATTTTCCAGGGTCATACAGTAAGTAAATGGGAAGACTGAGATTCAGGGCTAGGCCTGACTGGTATTAAAGAAAGTTAGACTTGTTTGTGGTTGCTACAATAAAGCACTAAAAACAATTATTTTGATGACATCCTCCCATGAGTTAGAACCCTTCCCTGCCACTTTCGCCCACAAGAAATCAAAGTACGAGCACACAGATCTGCCTTTAGACTTCATTCAATGGTGAGATGAGATCATAGGCTGCTGCTTTGTAAAGTGAGACAAACAAGAATTGATCCCAAGAAGAGCTAGATCCCTGGGACTGCTCTGCCCTCAGCAGGTCACCACTGACACCATTTGTCATGGTGAAAACATAGCTAGCCATTCTCCTCATTGTTATGTCCCTCCTTTCTTAGAGTTCTTGCTGACTATGGCAAGAAACACCCTTACCCCCCAAATTTCTAAGGCTCATATCAAATATGGATCCATGTTTATTGCGAAGAATGAGATATAATTTCTTCGGAATGAGTTATGTCTAAAAATACTGAGCAATGCCACCATATAGCCCTCTTGACTTGACAAACATTTGAGTTAAGTGTAGTGTGGCAGGAACAAGAATATCAATATACTTACAGCTTCTCTACTATCTCAAAGGATTCTTTGCTACTTGCTTTGAACTCTGGTGATGGAGCTCCGAGTGGCCTGGGGCATTTGCAGGGGCCAGGAAGGTTGAATTGGTTTTCATTGGAAAGGGTAGGAAAGTAGCCACAGAAGAATGGAATTAACAGAGTAGACTTAGGCTGGGGGTGGGGTGTTGAGATGAATAAACAGGAAAGGAAATCACAGTGGGTTAGAGACTTGGAGTTTAGGAATATCATGCATATAGAGGAAAGGTTTTTAGAAGAGACTGTGAGAGTCCCAGAAATAAATGGGAGTACAAAGGAGTTCCCACATGTTTTGATGAGCATCCTACAACAGAATGTACCTTTAAAGCCTTTTAAAGAGATCTCTGTAAAGGTTAAATCAGTAAATATTTACCTTGCTTTCCACAACAACTCATTTTTTAAAAACAACTAAACGAAGAGAAAATCTATCTGTCTGTCTGTCTATCTATCTATCTATCTATCTATCTATTATCTGTCTATCTATATCCAGGTATCTATATTTATTTATGAGCAAAAGGAACCATAGAGTTAACACCAAACTGGTCACTTCAAGGTGCTCAAAGGGTGGGGAGGGGAGCATCGAATTTTTTTTTTATACAATAGCATGTAATACTTTTTTTTTTTTTAATTTTGAAATAATTGTAGACTTACAGGAGAGTTGCAAAGAGAGTTGTCATATCATATACCCTTCACTCAACTTCCCCTAATGTTAACATGGTACATTTATCAAAACAAGGAATTAATACTGGTATGAGACTGTGAAGTAGATTTCTCCAGTTTTCCCACTAATGTCCTTATTCTGGTCCAGGACCCCATCAAGATCCCATGTTATATTTAGTCATCATGTCTCCTTGGTCTCCTCCCATGGCTGATGGTTTCTTAGTCTTATCTTGTATAACCTCGACAGTTTGAAGAATTCTGGTCATGTACTTTGTAAAATGTCCCTCAGTCGGGTTCGTTTGATGTTTTCTCATGATTAGATAGGTTGAGGTTATGGATTTGGGGGAAGATTGGCGCAGAGGTGCGGTGCCCTTCTCAGGGCCTAGTCCTGGGGTACAGGGTATGGGTGTGTCTGGTACTGCTGACGTTAACCTTGATCATGTAGTGTCTGCCAGCTTTCTCCACTGTAAAGTTGCTATTTCCCCTTTTGTACTTAATAAATACTGGAGGAGGGGAGAATTTTTTGAGGTTATCCAACATTCTGTTTCTCCTTAAACTTTTTTCCACTAATTTTAGTTTTTATTGGTGGATCTTGCAACCATTATTATTGTGGCACTATATTGGTGGCTTTCTAGTCCTCCATTCATTCATTCTCCATTTAACTGAAATTCTTCTGTAAGGAAGAGTTATCACTTTTCCCCAATTTGTTTGTTTTATTATTTATTCAGTCTTTATTTTGTTATATCACTATAGGCTCATGGATATTTATTTTTATTTATTCTGTCTTTATTTTGGGGGTTACAATAAAATATCATAGCTCCTTATTTTATTGCTCAAATTGTCCCAGCTTTGTCTAGTGAGAGCTCTTTTAGGTTGGCCCCTGTGTCCTTTTGGCATGATATATTACTTTTATAACTTAAACAACACAACACAGTAGATATAATCGAAATTGCTTTTTACTGCTTTTTATTATGTTGAACTGGTGTTTCATTTGAATGGGAGAGGATGTTGAGACTAGATATAAAGTTCCACAAACCTTTAACAAATGGTAGATTTCTTTTTTTCCTTTTTTTTTTTTATTTTTTAACAAGGCACAATTCTCTTTCTCATATGAGGCTGGATTATACTAGAACATAGAATCATAAATCTATGTAAGTTATGATCATCTGAAATTGTTTTGTTTTTTTTAATCACAAAGAATGACAAGAACTTCATGTTGTTGAAGAGCCTCATGAAAACCATGAACTCTGAGTGTTGCTAATACTTCACTTGGAGAGAAAATTACAAATAAATTCCAGAGTATTGTTTTGTCTGCTTTTATAGTCAATAGCTGAAAGATGACTTAGCTGAGAAAATCAAATTTCAGTGTTAATTCATCACCAATGAGGAAAAATTGTGCTCGCTGCTTGTTTATGTCTGCTACATTAAAGAAGAGGCTATATTCCTAAGCCCTTAACTTGATGATATCCTTGAAACACTGTCAAAATTCTTTGAGGCAATGAGCTTAATTAGAAAAAAATAAGATTGACTGTCTATGGATGCTATTTCAGCAATGCCAGGTTCAAGGTCAGCATTTGAGACAAAAATCTAAGATATTAATTTTTTTTAAGATGTCTTATCGTTGTCAACATTAGAATGAAAAAACTCTGTAGGGAGCTTGATCTAGCTCTCAAGACAGCCAGTTTGCAAAAAGCTAGCATGTTCAAATATCGGCTCATTTGCCTTTTTTGTGTGAAGAGTTGAGTACTGATCCCAGAATACTGAGGTTTGTTTACTGCCAAAAGGAAATTAACTTGGCTGGAATCAATGAAGGTCACAGTCACTCTTTCTTTGGAATACTCAGGGAAAGAACTTTTCAAATTTTCTAAAGTGTTAACTTTCACATAGCTTGGTAGAGTGGACATTCTCAGAGATTTGCCCGGAGCCCCTGCATCTCTTTTATAGGTGTGAAACATTCTGCCACAGCTTCTGTGTGCTTTGTTCCTATTGTTTGCATTTGCTGTTTCTTCCAGGACCACCCTTGGATGGCTGGGGCCCTCTGCACGGGCACATAGCAGAGGTGCCTCCTGGGATGGCTGTAGCCAGTGACTGTAGGGCTAAGTATGAAAGGTGAGCTCCTGCTTGGGGGTGGGGAAAAATTCTGAGCTGTAGCTCATCCTCTAGAGGTCGCCAGGGGACCCAGCCAAGGTCAGGACTCACTTGTATGGCCTCTTTGCTCAGCTCTTCCCCTTAGCCTATCCTGCTTCCCTCAATCCATTACAGTTTTTCCTTAATAAATCCCTTGCGCATGTGTCTTCTCCTAGGGTCTGCTTCTTGGGAGCCCAACCTAAGAAATTTGTCATACTTGGCAAAAATATTTAAAACTTGAAACACATTAATCAAGAAACTTTACAAAATAAACATTCGCCTTATTTCTCAATATTTTATGTGTCAAGAAATTATTGCCAAAATGTATCTATAGATACATCGTATCTGTGCTAAAATTTTCTTTGTAGTGTTTGGATTTGGTAATGTTCTTGCTTTCGAGAAAAAAAAAAAAAATTCATCTAATGTGTCTGCAGGATGAATTCAGGATATGCACTTTTCCTGATATTGTGGCTGAAAACTCAATTGTAACTCTGTAAAGAACTTTTCTTTCTCTACTGCTCAGTCTTTGCCAGATCTCCCAGAGGTGTTTTGTAACTCAAGCTTGACTTAAGGGCCAAGACAACTTATATCAAATTGACTTTAAAAATTTGGGGGAGTAAATTATCTCTCATTTCCTGAAAACAAGCATTCCTTGTACATCACTTCCCATTTTTTCAACATAAAAAAGACACACAATGGTCTTGATGTCAAACACGATCTTGGTTATATTTTAGCTGCCACTTTTAACCCAAGAGAGAAAAACTGGGGCAGCAAATAGATTGACATCATGTGACTAAAACAAGGATTTGCTTTCCCTTGCAGGAAAAAATAAATTATTTTCATCTAAAATTTCATCTAAAAAATAAATTATTTTCATCTGTAAACAAAGCCTTGCTTTAATCTGATTTAATCTGTTTAGACATTTCAAGTGACATTTAAAGGAAGTAAGTGTTTTTTGTTGGTTTGTGTTTGAGTTAATAAAAAGGGGACACGGATTGGAAGGTTGAGAGCGTTCCCTTCGAGATCT
This sequence comes from Rousettus aegyptiacus, assembly GCF_014176215.1. Lineage (NCBI taxonomy): Eukaryota > Metazoa > Chordata > Mammalia > Chiroptera > Pteropodidae > Rousettus > Rousettus aegyptiacus. Next base: position 119,059,649 of record NW_023416307.1, on the reverse strand, counting down.
CTGTGGTCTTGGCCTGCTCTGACATTCTTTGATGGTAAAATTCTCTTTTTCTTAGGTAAGCTGTGTCTCTGATTCACAGTACCCTTTTTCCCAATTAGGAGATGTTGTGGGAGTTGCATTACACTTTGGTTTCGGGACTAAGCACCAAGGGATAGAGACTGCAGAGTGAAAACCTTCCTGTTTTGACAGATGGTGCTTGTTAAAACCATTGTCTGTGGCTCTTCTAGATCCTTAGGCTGGGAAAATTAATAGATGACCCAGAGTCCTTATTAGAGGAACATCTCTCTCCTGCCTACCCTCCATCTCCCCTTCCTTACTGCATCATCTTCTCCTTTCTTCCTTCGCCCATTTTCTTCTCTTCATCTTCCCTCTCTTCTAATGCCTTTTTGCTCTTCCTTTTCTGTCTTCCTCCCTTTTCTTGTTTTCCTCTTCCTGCTATAGCAACTGAAATGCACCCATACTGAAGTGATTGCAGTCGGCATTTTTTGGACAGTAATGTTCTGGATCAGGGTCCCAACCCCCAGACCTTGGACCTGTACCAGTTTGTGGCCTGGTAGGAATGGGGCTACAAGCAGGAAGTAGGCAGCAGCTGCTCCCCAGTGCTAGCATCACCACCTCAGCTCTACCTCAGATCATCAGGCATTAGATTCTCATAGGAGCACCGGTCTCTGGTGCCAAAAAGATCAGGGACCACTGTTCTGGGAGCATCAACACAAAAGAACTTCCACAGGTGAAGGTGAAGCAGACAGTTTGAAGGAGAAGGAGTGACTGTGTTCAGCAGGGATTGTGTGTAAGGGCTGTTCTTAAGGAAGGCATTTGAAAAGATGGGGTCCATAGGTGCTAGGTGCTAGAGAAAATACAAGCTCAGTGTTTGTATGATTCACATCCAGAAATGACTTGCAGGAGTCACAAGATATCTTCCTCCAGAAACATTTAAGAGTTGAGTTGATGTTGATCTTGATAACCTGTCCCGGTTGCCTCCTGGATGTCTTCATTTGCTTTTCTGTGAAATGGGAGCAATGTTCTTGTCTCCTTTCCAGAGGTTAGAGATATGATCAGAGTTGATGGCCTGTTGGAGGGCAGCAAGGGGAGGAGGCCAGAGCACTGAGCCAGGAGCCAGGCACTTAGGCTTTAGTACCAGCTCTCCTGTTTTCCAGGTTTGTCATCATTAGCATGAAAATAGCTTCTGAAGATCTCAGTGTCTTCCTCTGTGAAATGGGAAAGGTGGGTTTCTCAAAATGGGATACATTTCCCCAGTTGAAAGCTGTTACCTCCCCTTTTCCACCCATGGCACTTCTGGCTACGTGTTTTTAAAAAACAGAACCTATCATAGGATTTGGCAAAAAGCAGTTGCTCAGAAACAGTGCTGAATGAATGAATGGATGGATGAATGAATGTTCACTATCAAGGTCCCCAAGTATGGCTGTGCTCTATGCAACTTCAAGGGAGAGAGAGAAACTGTTCATGAAGCCTGTGATGGGAATCGGGCCCCTGGAGTTGTCCGACATGGCAGTTAGCTTCCAATGGACAAACATTCAATGAGCCAAAATTACGAAGAAGGATGCAAGGCTCTGGGAAGATGTAACAACCCCTATGCCCTCTGCCTAGTTTCATTTTCTAGGAGCTACAAAAGAACCCTGTTGAGCTATCCACCTCCCTCACCCTACAGAAACACAGACTTGTGAGTGCCTTCTGTGTTAACAGCAGTCTTGGGGCTCCATGACCTGCACGAGCTCCAGCAGGACTCCCAGATCAGCAGACGCCTTGCATTGACAAGAACCAGAAGACTTTCTTAAATAATCTGATTCTTCAAGCCCTTCTATTAGGCACTACAGTTTAGAAGTTAAAGAGCCAAAATCACTTACTTTCTAATCAAGAGAAATAGTTATACCCATGAGAAAGCAAATCCCTCCTTTGCCAAGTGCATTTAGAAGAAAATAAAATTTTCTTAGAAGATACATAATTATTAAAAATATTTATGAATTAATCTGTGTTTTTTACATTAACCTCATAAGTCCCTATGGGAACCAGTGGCTAAAAAACCTTCCCTTAAAAGCGAGAAGGTAGAATGGGTAAAGGGGGTCAAATGTGGTGACAGAAAGAAATCTAACTATGGGAGATGAACACACAGTGTAAATATATATGCCTTACTGTTAAAATGTACAGTTATTGGATTTCGTTAACCAATGTCACCATAAAAAAATAAAAGTAATTAATAGAAAGAGAGAGAGAAAGAGAGAGAAAGAAAGAAAAGAAAAGAAGAGAAAATAAGAGAAAAGAAGAGAAAAGAAAAGAAAAAAGAAAATAAAAGAAAAGAAAGAAAAGAAAAGAAAAAAAGAATAGCCCTCCCTTAAATTAAGGGATTGAGGTTGTGTAGTTACCCAGTTAACAAATTCATGGCGCCCCCGGGTGGACATCGCTGCTCTAATTGACCCTGGAATCCTTGGACTAGGCAAACTTGGAAATAATATTCCTAACTACACTGCTTGGTTCCCGCTCTCAACCAGCCTTCTTAATTTTCTCTGCATTTTTATGTCGTTTGTGTTTGTTTCCCACAAAGTCTTGGTGTAGCTATCAGAGAACACAGGATGGAGCGACAGAGGTCACGACCGGGAGCTAAGTGTTTTAGTACAGGCACTTTGTTGGACTCAGTGTGGGCCATGGCTGTTCTGCAGGCCTGAGTTCCTCTGCAGTCAGACACGAATGCGTAGGTGATCTCCATGCAGCTGTAGAATGCATTGTGGTAAAGCTTGTGCTTTGGAGTCAGACTGGCATGGGTTTACATCTGAACTTAGAACTTGAGGCAAATTATTTCACTGCCATGAAATTTAGTTTTCCGATCTATAAAGTGGGGGTAACGATGATAATGGCTGTCCCTGGGGTGTGGCAAGGATCAAATAAGAGCATCTATGCAAAGCCCTGGCTCGGGACTGGCACATAGATCAGCATGCTCTGTTTGCGGCAGTGGCTATTTTCATTAATGCCGTTCAGGTCTTCCAATAATTTGGTCTATATCATGACTGAGGAAGAGAGCAAATCAATATATAAATGAGAGTAGGAATAGTAGCATGGATGTTGCCTTGGTACTTATTTTGCATTTGGAAAGATTCCAAAACCATTATCTCCATTTTTTTTAGCGGGTAATAATTTGTCCCTAGCCAGCACCACCAGACTCTGGGGCCATCCTCAGCTATGTGGATGTTGTTACATTCCATCTGTGAATGAAGATGCGGGATTGAGACCAGAGTCAATGGTGTAAGAAATTGCATCTGTCTGAGTGCTCAGTCAGAACTTGCAGGATGGAGGGTAGGGTGGGCAATGACCTTCTCTGCCTTTTGTGCTGTGATTCTTCTCCCTGCTCTGGAGCAGGGCAGGCCAGCTGGTCCACATGCTCAGCCTTCTCCTTCTGCGTATCAGTTCTTTTTCCCTTTGTTCTTTTTTGCTAACACATATAGTACTTCTTGTGTGCCAGCCTAAGTCCTTCACAGGACTGAACTCATTTTCATCCTTCCAACTAATCCTGTGAGCTAGCTACTGTTATTATGCCCTTTTACAGATGGGGAAAATGAGGCTCAGAAGTAAATTCCATGAGTTGCTGTGAGCACCTTAGGGCTGTACCCGGCTCTGGATCCTTCACACTCTGTTACCGCTCCTCCTCCAGTCTCCCTTCCCCACCCCCAAGCATGGCTGTGGGCCACAGGGTTTGGGAGAACCAGTCAAGTTCTCTATTACCCATCATCTCCTTCCCAGTTTCTGATGGTGATATCACTGAGAGTCCTGGCATCCACTGGAAGGAGACCCCAAGGAGGGACTAGGTCAGGGCTCTGACTGGAGACTCAGTCCTGATATTTGTTATCAGAAGGGCAGAGTGAGACCAAGGGTGTTCATATCACATTTAATGGTACCTAGCAGATTCTGTTGGGGGATGATTTCCATGGGCCTCTGGTGTTTCTGCAAGTCTTGTAAGCAGAGTGCCTATCTGTCATTTATTCTAAACTATCTTTTCCAGGATTTTTGTACAGCAGACATCCTTGGGAAACCAAGATAATCTTCCACCGGAACAGTCAGTGTTGCTTTCCTGTAATGCAAATCACTAAATGTAGAGGTGTTCACCTAGCCCTCCTTGTGTGGTCCTACAGGAACTGAGGCTCAGAGATCTGAGTCCAAAGCACTGATCATCTGGCTTCTAATTATTGTTGTGAGTAACCATGTCCTTTGTCTCTGATTCAAGAGTCTGGTGTCTTCTGCCAGCATCCATGAAACTGGAAAACTAATTTGAGCTTGCAAGTAGGCTAAATTCTAAGCCTTTTATAGTGCTTGATAAATTCCATGCTCATGACTTAGAAGAGGTAAAGAGTCTGGATTTTAAAGACAAATCAACCACAGCCTCTGCCATTAGAGGGCTCAGGGACTAGTGGGAGTGGAGGGAAAAAGACACATGAGAGGATCACGTAAGAGCTAAAAAGATGAATGCTTTCCGAATAGATAAGGAAAAGACTCAGAGAACACAACCTGTGAGTGTGGTTTGAAGGAGATACAGGATTTTGATGGTCTTGGAAGTTGGCCAAGGCAGTTGCAGGCAGATGGAACTGAGTGAGCAAAGGCACAGAGGTGTAAAGGCCAAGGGTGGGGTTGGGGGGGACAGCGATCCATCCAAGCATGCTGGGTGCGTGCCCGGATGGGCTGGGCAGCTTCATCTATCTCTTTGGAGTCAACTTTTACCCTTCTCCACCCTGGCAGGTTGGCCAGGTTAGACAATGGGATGTACCAGTAGAAGATCAACAGGTATGGGGAGACTGAGGTCAGGGTATAGATCCTCTTGGCTCTCTGCCTGCAAGGTTGCTTTGGGCTCCTGTGCCTTTTGGTGGAAAGTCACCATTCCTCTTACAGGCTTCTATCCAACTCTCTCCTGGGTTTCCATGTCCTTACCCTTTTAGGCCTAGGGGGTTGTAACAGCTCCATCGCAACTAGCCAGATGACTGCACCGTCTCATATGGCTTCCCCACCTGCCTCTTTGTGTGTAATTGTCCCTGTAAAAGCAAACACTTCTCGTGTGATCCTGACTTGCATGAGCCAGCCTTCCTTGTTGAGACATGACTAACACAGTGACTGACAGGAGACAAGGATGTCAGGTCAGACTGTAGAGGGAGTGTCAGGAGCCCTGTCTAAGAAAGGTCTCCTAACTCACCTTACTTTTTCCCTAAAGATCTAACTGAGGCATTCCCATCCCTGGAAAGACTCCCAGGAGCCCAGGACCCCCCTGCTTCCCCTCCCCAACATTGATTGGCCATATTTCACTTGCCTCCTTCCATATCTCTCCACTTTGACCGTAGGTATCTAACTAATTTTCATGTCTTACACAGCACACAATACATATTTGTGGAGTGAATGAATAAATATTTGGATGGATTTAGGCATGGATAGAGGGATGAATGTGATCCTATGTCATCGAGGGTTTAGGGACAGGGGAATGATATGAACAGACAGAAGCACAGATGCAGCCCTTGCCTTCCAGCAGCTTCTAGTCCACTTGGAAAGACATGACATGGATGTAGGGAGCCTCTAACCCTGAAAGGCCACCTCTGCAGAGGTGCCCCAAGTACACAGACAGGGCTTGTGATAGGAGGTCAGCCAGGAGAAAGCTCACTCTGCTCTGGGCAGGGCAAGATCAGGGAAGGCTGCTTGGAGGAGGTGGGGCTGGAGCTGGGTGCAGAAGGATGGTGTCTTAGTCAGCTTGGGCTGCTATAACAGAATACCATAGACTGGGTGGCTTAAACAACAAATACTCATTTATCACAGTTCTGGAGGCTGGGAAGTCCAAGATCAAGGCACTGGTAGATCTGGCGTCTGGTGAGGAGCCTATTCCTGGCTGTGTTCTCACATGGTGGAGGGCAGAGAGAGGAAGCTCTTTGGGGTCTCATTTTATAAAGGCACTAATCTCATCACGAAGGCCCCACCCTCGTGACCTAATCATCTTCCAAAGGCCCTGTCTCAAAATACCATCACATTAAGGGCTAGAATTTCAACATATGAATTCTTTTTGGAAGGAGGCACAAATATTCAGACTACAGCAGATGGAAAGACTCAGGTGGAGGAAGAGGAGGAGAGAACAGTGGCAAGACAGGAGAGAGAGGCAGGGCGGCAAAGGAGGTTTTCAGAGAGAAGGAAGAGAGGACGCTTTGAGGAAGGAGGACCAGGCTTCGAAAGGCCTTGAGGGCATCAGAGAGCCATTGAAAATGTCCCAGTGAAGTTTGTTACTTAAAACAAAACAAAGAAAAGCAATGAAATGAGCTTTCTTTTCATAAAGCATTGGGAGAAATCTCTGGAGGAAAGAGCATAGATTTAGAGTCAGGCAGGCAGACCTTCTGATTGTTAACCATGTGAACTCAGGCAGGAAATTTCACCTCTCTGAAATTCAGTTTTCTTTCCTGGATCATGAGGCTTGTAATAGGTACCTCCAAGGGCTGCTGTGAACAGATGATCAAATGAAAACAACATGCCCATCAGAGTACTTTGCGTATGGAAAGTGCTTTATTATTATTATTATTATTTCTACTATAGCCTTTCTCTGTGTGTGTATGTGTGTGTGTGTGTGTGTGTGTGTGTGTGTGTTTTAATTAGAGTTGACATTCATTATTATTTATATTATTTCAGGTGTACAGCATAGTGGTTAGATGTTAATACGATTTATGAAGTGACCTCCCTGACTAGTCTAGTATCTACCTGGCACTGTACATAGTTATTACAATATTATTGACTATATTCTCTATGCTGTTTTACATCCCCATGACTATTTTGTAACTTACAATTTGTACTTCTTAATTTCTTCACCTTTTGCACCCAGCCCCTAGACCCCCATCTCATCTGGCAATCACCACTTTGTTCTCTGTATCTATGAGTTTGTTTTCACTTGTTTATTTTGTTCTTTAGATTCCACTTATAAGTGAAATCATTTGGTATTTACCTTTCTCTGTCTGACTTATTTCACTTATCATAATACCCTCTAGGTTCATCCATGTTATTGCAAATAGTAAATTTCATTCTTTTTTTATGGCCGAGTAATATTTCATCGTATATATGCAATACTTCCTTCATTATCCATTAATCTTATCAATGGACATTCAAGTTGCTTCCACATCTTGGATATTGTAAAAAATGCTGCAATGAACATAGAGGTGCACATATCTTTTCAAATTAGTGTTTTGGATTTCTTCAGATAAATACCCAAAAGTGGGATTGCTGGATCATATGTTAGTTGTATTTTTAATTTTTTGAAGAACCTCCATACTGTTTCCCATAGTGTCTGCACTAATTTGCAATTCCACCGATAGTGCACAAGGGTTCCCTTTTCTCTACATCCTTGCCAACACCTGTTTGTTGACTTATCGATGATAGCCATTTTGATAGATGTGATGCGATATCTCACTGTGGTTTTAACTTGTATTTCTCTGGTGATTACTGATGCTGATTATCTTTTCACATGTGTATTGGCTATCTATGTCTCCTTTGGAGAAATGTCTATTCAGGTCCTCTGCCTATTTTTTAAATTGAATTGTTTGTGTTTTGTGGTGTTAAGTTGTATGAGCTCTTTATAAATTTTGGATATTAACCACTTATCAGATTTATCATTGGGGAATACCTTCTCTCACTCAGCAGATCGTCTTTTTGTTTGATCGATGGTTTCTTTTGCTGTGCAAAAACTTTTTAGTTTGATGCGGTCCCATTTGTTTGTTTGTTTACTTATTTTTGTTTCCCTTGCTAGAGAGGATCTATCAGAAAAATATTACTAAGAGTAATGTCAGAGAGTTTGCTGCCTACGTTTTCTTCTATGAGCTTTATGGTTTCAGGTCTTACACTTAAGTCTTTAATCCATTTTGAGTTTATTCTTGTAATGGTATAAGAAGGAGGTCCAGTTTCATCTGTTTTTTGCATGTATCTGTCCAGTTTTCCCAACACCATTTATTGCAGAGACTGCCTTTAGTCCATTGTATAGTCTCACTTCCTTTGTCATTAATTGACCTTACAGGCATGGATTTATTTCTGGGCTCTCCATTCTGTTCCACTGATTCATGTGTCTGTTTTTACGCTAGTACCATGCTATTTTAATTACTATAGCCTTGTAGTATAGTTTGATATCAAGTAGCATGATACATCCAATTTTGTTCTTCTTTCTCAAGATTGCTGTGGCTATTCTGGGTCTTTTGTGGTTCCATAGAAATTTTAGAATTATTTGTTCTAGTTCTTTGAAAAATGACATTTGCATTTTGATAGGGATTGCACTGAATCTGTAGATTGCTTTGGATATTATGGACATTTTAACGTTAATTCTTCCTATCTATGAGCACAGTATTTGCTTGCATTTATTTGTATCTTCTTCAATTTCTTTATTCAATGTTTTCTGAGTACAGTTCTTTTATTCCTTGATTAAATTTATTCCTAGTTATTTTATTGTTTTTTGATGCAATTATAAATGAGATTGTTTTCTTAATTCCACTTTCTAACAGTTCATTATTGGTGTATAAAAATGCAATGAATTTCTGAATATTATTTTTTTCATCCTGTTACTTTACTGAATTCATTGACCAGTTCTAACGGTTTTTTGGTGGAATCATTACGGTTTCTGTGTTTTGTTTTGTTTGAGGAAACAGGACTTTAAGGGTCATGTGCATTGTTTGTAGTGGTTTTGGAAGCTGTGATTGTGGGCAACAGAAGGAGGAATCATGCAGTCACAGAGCTTTCTTTTCTTTATTTTTCTTGCCTGAAAGAATGAGATTGTGGTATATTAATACCGCTATGTGGGGGCTTGATGCTGGGGCCTGGCAGGGGCTTGTTTTCAAAGCCTGAAATAGTCTGGCATTTGCTTTCCAGAGGGCAAGTTGCCAGGCCAAGGAGTGTGTAAGTACCCTGCCTAACAAAGCAGACCTATTTTTACTCTGGGGAGGGGCCCAAGAATGCATTACAGAGTCCCGAGCCAGCCCCACCCGGCCTGGCCCCAGCCAGTCGCCAGTGAAGGCTAGTCTCCTGTAGGCGTCATCGGGAAGCAAACAGCTGGGCCCCTTGGGGACCAGTTTCCCTGGCAGGGAGGCCAGGTGTACCAGAAAGTCCTGGAGTGGCCCACTCCCGCCTCTTTCAGCTGGGAACCGGGAGACCAGAATTCTCACTGAGAGAGTTTCTGAAGTCATCAGGCAAGAAGCAAAAGAGTTTAGTTTTATCTCCTCCTATAATATGAATAAAAAGCAAAGTTACTACTCATAGAATGACTTCCACTTACTGAGATTCTAATGAATATCAGGCACTGTGCTGGGTTACAGGCACTATCTCTTACCCTGTAATATCTCTGTGAGGAATAGCCCCATTTTCCAGATGTGCAAACTGAGACTCAGAGAGGTTAAGTCACTTGTCTAGGGTTAACCAGCTAGGAAGCGATTTGGCCCCAGGCTTATTGGCTATACAGTGCATGCCCCTCTTGCCTTCCCTGAAGCCTGCCCATACAAGGGAACAGAATACAGAGGAGTTGGGGAGCCGGCCTTAGTCCTGGTCTTGCCCCTGACTCAGACCTCACGTCTTGTGCTTCTTTATGGGAAAAATAATGCCTGTGCTCCTGGCCCTGCAGAGCTGTGAAAGCAGGGAGGATGGAGAGAGATGTGGAGGGCCCGAACAACATGCTAGTGTCAGTTCATATGGCCTGCTCACTAGAGGGTGAGTGTGTCTCATGTCTGATTCTCTGAATGAGTGGGGGAGGCTGGGGGTCGGAAACCTGCAGGGCTGAATCCTCTGTAAGTTACCTTAGAGAAGCCTTGTCTTTCTCCCTCCTCTCTTTTTTTCTTCTTTATAACCTTTCCCTCTCTCTCTGCCTCTTCCCCTCTCTTTTTTTCTCCCTCCCTCCCATACCTCTCCGTCCTTCTGTGCTCACCTCTTGGTAGGATATAGCAGAAAGAGCATGGTCTCTGAGTCAGCCATTTTCCCCTCCTCCTCACCATCCGTCTAACTCTTCCCATCCTTCAGTGTCCAGCTCCAGACTCACCTCTTCTAGGCAGCCTTCCCTGACTTCACTCTTGCCCAGAATAGAGTGAGGTTCCTTCCAACTGACCTCCTGTCACACCCACTGTCTGTAAATATGTGGCACCTCAGTGGAAGTGACCTCTCGGTGTTAGAGATGTTTCAAATGTCCATGTCATGTCCTCCCTACTGGACTGAAAGCTGCTTGAGGGTAAAGGTTGAATCTTGTGCTTCTTTACATCACTTCATACTGCTCCCCTGCCCTCAAACCCTCAATGACATCTTACAGCACACAGGATTGAGTGTCCATCTATTCAGCCATCCACCCATCCACCCATCCACTCATTCGACAAATACCCTCTGAGTGCAATGTTAGGGATGTGGAAATACATTAGTACCAAAGAGTCTCTATGAGGAAGGAAGCAATTACAAAAGAGGGTGGTAAATCCTATGCAAAAGGAGATAGAAAGGTTGTGGGGGTCAGAGAAACCATATTCAAGTCATGACTGACACTTCAGCTGTGGGAGCTTGGTCAACTCACTTCCTTTCCTGTGCCTCAGTTTCCTCATCACTAAAATGAGGATCATAATGCCCACTTCACGAGGTTGTAGAGAGGACTAAACGAGATGATGTATGAAAAACATGGAGCCCTTTCCTCCTTCCTACCACGTTAGTTCCATGTGGGCAAGGGCATGGTGGCAGCATGATTACCATTGATGAAGGGCTGTTCTCCATCCCAGAGTCCCAGGCTATGACTCCGTGTTGCTGGTTTTGAGCAGCTCAGAGCCCAAGAGTTGAAATGATCATTTCACAAACAAGTTTTGTGCCAGTTTGGCCCCAAATCCTCTTTGAATCAAATTCCCACTCAGTCTTTTCACGTTCTCTCCAGTCTCTGTATAATACGTTTTTATGGGGAGGGGGGGAAGTTCCTAGAAGTCCCTTTTCTTTGGACCTGCCCCATAAGCGGAGAAACCGAAGCCCAGCAAATGGGAATAGAGCCTGCTGAGGTCGTGTCTAAAGTGTGGACCCAAAGTTTGGTTCTGCGCATTTCTTTTACTCTCCTGAGGAATATGATGGCAAGGTCGCCAGGGGGCCCGCTGTTTGCATTCCAGTCCACAATGGACATCATTTCCCGAAGGACACCCCCACCGCATCTGGCCTGCACACATCATTCCACAGCGCCTGGCACAGGGTCATTTTCCTTGAGAGCTCTGGAATTGCGCATTTCCTGTGAATGGACAGAAAAAATAAATACCTTCTCTCCTGAGCACCAGTGTACTGCCTGAACAGAGGGCCCTGGGGACTCGAGACAGAGCAGCGAGACAGGGCAGGGATGGCGGGGGAAGGCGGCCACCAGTCTAAGAAGTTTCGTTTTCTGGGTGTTGTTGAAGTAAATACTAAAGTTTGTTCTGGACCAGACTTTTTGTTCCCTCTCCTGCTAGACTTGATGGAAAATTAGCTGTTTAGTAGGAGATAAAAAAGGGAAGGATGTGTGTTGTCAGAGATTTGAATTTCTCAATTCTAAACCTAAATATGAAGTCTTTTGAGTTGTGTGTCCCATTTGAGATTTCCACTAACCTCGTGTCTCTCTCTCTCTCTCTCTCTCTCTCTCTCTCTCTCTCTCTCTCTCTCTCTCTCTCTCTCTCTCTTAAAATATTTCCTGGGCCATTGTTGAAATGGGACACAAATCATTATTAAAACAACTTCCCCGCCAAACTCCCAAAACTTTGTTTCTATAGCAGCACAGGTGTATATTTATTAAAATTAAAATAAAATCCTTTTGAAATTCATTTTTTTTCTGCCTCACAGTAGTGCAAGAGAAAGGAAAAACTGGAGAAATGTTAAAAATTCCCCAATGTCCTGAACTTCAGAGGGAACAGAGCAGGCTTTCAAAAATCACGGTCTGTGTCACTTTGCCTTCCCAGCCCACTGACCAGTGGTCCCAGCCTTCTTTAGAAACCATCTTGGTACATTTGACAGACCCTGAGTGATTGTGAAGCTGTATTATTAGGCCTCCTGATTTGCTCTGAACATAGGAACAGCAGTGTATTCTCTCTGCACAGTCAGCTCCAGATATCAATCAGAAAACTGGCCCGAGGCATGTTTGGGATTTCAACTACTTTGTGTGCATAACTAATGCCAAGTGAGATTTTCAATGAAATGAAGGAGATAGAGGTAACATGGCCTAATGGGGAGGCAGGGAAAGTCAGATGCCATAGAGCTGCATCTGCCACCCACTCAGATTGTGGCCTTAGGGAGGTCACCCACTCTGACCTTGGGGAGACTATTCTATTCCTTCTTGGGGAAGATACTCACTTACCTTGGAGAGACCATTCACTATGACCTTGGAGAGACCCTCACTAACTATGACCTTAGAGAAGTCACTCACTGTGATCAGGTGAGGTCGCCCACTGAAACACCGAGGTGTTCACATTTCCCCCTCAGCCCCAACAGCTGCTGTAAGATGAGGTAGTTATAGCAGTTCTACTTCTACTAATCTATTTCTGTTAATCTACCCTGTGGGAACACGCATACATGTACAGGCACATGTACAAGGATTTTTTTCTTATCACAATGGTTTTCGTAGTTGCAAAAAAGTAGGAAACAATTTGGGAGTCCATCAAGAAGAGGATTGTTGGCGACATCGCACTACATTCCTACAGTAAGATACTATCAAGTGTTAAAAATGGATGGGGCTGAGATACCAGATATAATTCTCACAAACTTAACATTGAGTGAAAGAACCCAGATGTTGTGTACTGCATTGTGTCCCCCAAATCCATATATTGAAGCCCTAATCATCAGTGTGATGGTATTTGGAGGTGGGGCCTTGGGAAGGTGACTAGTTTTAGATAAGATCATGAACGTAGAGCCCACATGATGGGATTAGTGCCCTTAAAAGATGAGACCAGAGAACTCTCTCTCCACCATGTGAGGGCATGACTAGAAGGCAGCTGTCTACATAGCCAGGGAGAGAGCCCTTGCGAGAGCTGTGCTGAAACTCTGATCTTGAATTTCCAAACTCCAGAACTATAAGAAAGAAGTGTCTGTTGTTTAAGCCACTTGGTCTATTGTTATGGCAGTCTAAACTGACTAATAATAAGTACCATGTGTATGAATCCAAGTATATAAAGTCCCACTGCGTTATGGTATTACAAGGAATGGTTACCTTTGAGGTAGGGGCAGGGGGTGGGTACTGGGAAGAAGCATGAGGGGGCTTGGGGATCTGGTCACGTTCTCTCCTTGATCTAACTGTTGGTCACATGCGAGTGCCTTTACTTTTTGAAAATTATTGAGTTGTGTACTAAAGATTTGTGCATTTTTATGATGTTATATTCCAGTAAGTTACAAGAAGATAAAATCCCTATCTAAATAAAAATAATGATTATCAATAAAAACAAAATCTTGTGAACGATATTTCATTTATTTCTCTGTAATTGATATGAGCCCAATTCCTGAACTTAAACTCAGTAAGTGTACACTATATACAAATGGAAAATTTGTTACAGCAATACAAAAATGAATGGGTTAAAACTATCATGCCAACACTGGACGTCGTTGATGTATTTTGTTTTTAATAAGAAACGCTGAGCAAAATTTATGGTATGATCCCTTTTATGCTTTGAAAAATTCTAAGTGTGTGTACATTTATATGCATATGCATATAAATGAATTTATATGCATTTATATGAATTTATATATGAACATTGAACATATGAACATTGGAAGTAGAGGGCCATTAATTTTCAACTTTTAATCTTTTGTAGGTTTGATTATTTCACAGCATTAGGGTATTTCCTTTATAAACATAAAAAAGGATAAAGATAAATAAAAGGGGGAAAGAAATGAGGGGTTTGGAGCATATGATGTCTGAGGTCCTCCCTACCCGCTCTGGTGTCAGTGATTAATGTTGAACCTCTTTATGTCCAGCAATATTGGTGGCCTGGTTTGAATTGTATGGCATCAAATCTTTGTTTGTGATTCTTAATTTAGGTCCACAAGCACATTTAGCCTGGTTCATTCCCGTCCTGGTTCATTTCCTTTCTTCAAGTCAAGTTTGAAGTTTGGAAGCAAGGTGTGATGGACCTACCTCAGGATGGCCATTCCGGAAGAGCGGTTCTCAGCTTGACACCTCCTTAAACCCTCCAGGAAATGCCCTGGAGGGGTCGGGTTAGGAGAGGCAGTCACATATCCCTAAATAATGACGGCCTTGTGCAAAGTGGTGTGGAGACATAGAAAAGAGAACAGTTGGTTCTCCCTGGAAGAAATCAGGGAGGTTTTCCAGGAAGAGGGGGCATCTGAGTTGGTCCTTGGAGGATGAGTAAGGAAGAGTTTGACAAGCAGAGAGTGGAGGAAGAGGAGAATGTTTTGAACAAAGGGAACTGCACACCCAAGACTTGTGACTGAGCTTGGGGACATGTAAGAGTGTAGCATGGCTGAGAATGTGGGGGCTTGGGTGGATCAGGGGAAAGTATGAGGCGTGAAGATGGAAAAGCTTTTCGGAGACAGATTTAAGATTTGAACTTTATCTTGATAATAGGGAGCCATAGGAGATTGTAGCAGGAGACTTTTGCAGATTGAAGTGTTACAGGGCAGAGTTTTCAATCCTTCCCCTGTCTTTCCTCTCTTTCATCCTCCTTTCTAGGGTGTAGTACTTGGACCAACAGGAGTAAAAGACAGAGTCTTGGTGGACTTTATAAGCATGGAAATTATGCTATGAAAGACAGTTGTTTCTAGTGACACAAAGATTTGCTGGCTTGTGGATGTTTTATTTGGAGGAATCTAGAGCAGGTGAAGCCATGCACATTCCGGGTTCAGCAGGTTGCAGGTGCTGCTCACAGAGCACCTGAAACCCTGGGGTGTGAGTCCCAGGGGGTAGTACAGAAGGAGGGAGACCTGAGAGAAGGACCCGGAGGCTTCCGTGTGACCTGAGAGGTGACTCCACAGGAAAAGGTAAGAATGTTTTGTAGCATTCTCTGGATCTGGAGTTTACTCAGGATCCTCTGATCCTTTGACTTCCCTTCTGAGATGGACCTTCACATCCACCCTTCTGGGTCATCACAAAGCGCACGCAGGTGCTTTACACCAGCTCCCGCTGTGGGGCGTTGCAGAGCAGGTGAGCAGAGGCCTAGGCAGCAGGATGGAGGAGTGGTGAGGGCCAAACAGACAGTCACTGTGGGCACAGGGTAAGGAAATATTGGCAAGATCCATGGCGGAGAGGAGAGGCAGGAGTTGAAGATAATTAGAAGTTTCCAGTTTGTATGGCTGTGGGGTGGGGGATGTGGATGGTGAAGCCACTGGGCAAGAAGAGGCCTGGGGAGGAAGATAATTAAACTGGAGTTATGGTAACACTGCATCCTTGCTTGGGGCTGTGACTCCAGCTGATATGATATGGGAGGCCCAGCATCAAGAGGTGAAGGAGAAATCATTTCTGCCATTTTCAGCTTTGTGGGAAGCACCTTAGCATGTTTCATATTACTTATGGCTGCAGTACCTGTCCGTGAGGAGAAAAAGCTCGATGATGAGTGAAAAAAATAACATAATTCTTACTCCCAACCCTACTCTCAGTTCCTTGTGTGGCCCTCAGTGTAAAACTGTGAGGCTATCTGTTGTGGAAGAAATCTTGGATTATCGCTTGCTATTCACTGCCATGTGACTCTTCTCTTGGCCTCAGTTTCCCCAAGTGTATGGTGAGGAGGTAGGACAAGGGGATTTCTGAGGTGTCAACATTTGTTTACCACCACCAGCGATATGACCCTCCCCCATGCTTCCCTTTCTGCTGAGGCTGCAGAGGAAGGTACAAGCTGGACTTCAGCACGAATGACAGATGTACCCCTCTGCAGTCCCAAGGGCTAGTGGTTAGTGCTGTCTCCAGGTCTTGGAAGGCTAGTAGTACCTTGCAAAGCAAATTGAATCTGTTTGAAAATTCAAGTGACCAAAGAGACTGGCTTTTTAAATTTCCAAATTGGTTTTGGAGACAAATGGATTAGTAGGAAGGGAGGAAGATGGAGGGATAGCTCACTGTGCGTGGACTTGCTGGCAAGCAGCCTTACGCCTTATGAGATCAGCATCTCTCACTTCTGCTGGAAACAAACCACTCTGTCCTCTTTGCCTGCCAGGAGCCAGGAATGAAAAGCTCCCTGTTTCTTGCCCAGAAAGGAGGGTAGCCAGACCCTAGAAACTGGTTCTACTTGGGTAAATCTGAAGCAACCAGGCTGGACGTCTGTGCGGACCCGCTACAGAGTTCTGTGAGAAATGCCTCTCAGAGCCGTGGCTGTGGGACGGATCTTGAACTGTCACCTGTCAGTTTTCTGACCTTGAGGAGACTGAGTTTTCCTTTCCCACCTTCTGAGGAAGCATTCTTAGTTCAGCATGTGAGCTACAGGGTCACAGTGAACTCCCTCCTGCTCTCCTTGTAACGAGGCTCACTGAGACTCAAAGTGTGAAAGTCTAGAAACAGGGACGGACTGATACTTAAACATTCCATGTGGTGGTTTCTTTTTCGTTTCTTTTCTTTTTTCTTTTCTTTTTTCTTTTGTTTTCTTTTCTTTTCTTTTCTTTTCTTTTCTTTTCCCTTCCCTTCCCTTCCCTTCCCTTCCCTTCCCTTCCCTTCCCTTCCCTTCCCTTCCCTTCCCTTCCCTTCTCTATTGTTCCACAGATGGAACAAATTCACCTTTGGAGAAAACCGCTCAGAAGTCTAGAACACTGGGATGATAAAGTCCTTGCATAATAATACAGACTGTGTATTCCTTCCTTTCTTCCTTCTTTCCTTCCTTCATTCATTCATCACATATTTATAGAGCACCTGTTATTTGCCAGGTGCTGTTCAGAGAGCTAAGCATGCAGCAGGGAACAACACAGACAAAATCTTGTCCTCATGGAGCCTACGTCCTGATTAAAGGGTGGGGAGATAGATATTAAACAAAATAAATAGTAAGCTAGTTAATGTGTTGGATAGTAATAAGTGCTCTGAAGAATAACTAAAGCAGGAACCAAGAATAGGGAGCTGGATATTTGGTGGGGGGTAGTGCATGAGGATGTCTCATTTTAAATAAAGGGCCAAGGATGGCTTTATTGGGAAGATGACATTTGAGCAAAGGCCTGAAAAAGGCCAGAAGGTGAGTCATGTGGAGATCTGGAAGGGAATTCCAGGCAGAGGGCACAGTCAGTATAAAGGCCCTGAGTGTGCTTGGTTTGGTTTAGAAGCTGGTGATGCTGGATTTGGGGCCAGTGGGGGATCAGGGCAGAGATGGTATGGGGGGAGGGAGGTGCAGGTTGCCCTCTGCAGGTTATGGCAAGGGCTGGGCTTTCAGTTCCAGTGAAAAAGCAGCTAAGGAGGATGTTGAATGGCTGTCATGTGACTTGCAGTTACAGAAGAACCAGTCTCAGGGCCCTGTCAATACAAGCTCTGGGTTGGGGGGCAAAGGGAACCACAGGAAGCCCAGGGAGGAAACCTCTGCAATGATCTGGGAGGCAAGGGCTGGGGCTTTGACACAAGTGGGAGCAAGTGGTCATATGGTGGTGTGACCCAGCAGCGGGGAGGACATGCTGATGGGAGGGGGGAGGGGGCGGTGAGGCAATGAGAAAAAACAAGGGAGTCAGGGGGGTGAACTCAGGAGTTCAGGGTTAGATGGGCAGAGTCGAGATGTCTGTTAGAAATCCAAGCGTAGGGGTCTTAGCTAGATAGAGGGGTCTGAGTTCAGGGAGGAGGTGCAAATTTGGAAATTGTCTGTGTATGGACAGTCATGAAGCTGAATGAGTGGGTGCTGATGGAGACAAGATGAGCCCAGGGACCCTGATATTTAGAGATGGGGGGTAGAGAGGCACCATGCCTACCTCACCACCCCCAGAAACTGCTGTGAGAGTGAGAAATGTGATTCCTGACATCTTCGTAAACCGTGAACCACAGGGGCTGTGGGGCCCTGACGGGGTGGGCGTGGTCAAAGACCCTGTAAGCAGGCCGCTTCCTGGGAGGGAGGAGGGCTCTGAGTAGATGTCGATGTGATGTGGGAAGTCAGTTGGTCAGGGATGCTCTTGGGAATATGATGTGTGAGGGAGCAAAGGTAGCAGCCCTGTGAGGAGGGAGAGTTGAGCTGCGAGGCCTCAGCCGATTCCATGGGGAACTCAGAAGTGGGGTGGCTCTTCAGAGTGGCCCTGAATTCAGGCAAGGAGGCCTTGCATGGACCAGTCTCACCTGTTGTGGGCCTCCCGGGAGAGGTGGGTCATATGCTTAGGCAAGGCAGCTTTCTGCGGCCCAGGCATTTGGGAAGGACTCAGCTCTGGACCTTGAGCAGTCGATGCTGCCAGGAGGTAGGAAGTAAGTGCCTTGGTCCTGAGGTGGACCCGAAGCACCCCACAGGGGGAAGTGACCAGGCCCTTATAAGATGGTGGCAGGCCAGGGTCTGTTAAGAGAGCTGGTGAGTTTGGGGTTTCCTGAAGAGTCGACTGGTGAAATCCAAGAGCTGTTGTGTGTCCACAATCCAGGTCAGGTTTTCGTTTGTGTTCTAAAATTTGCACAGCTGAATTTTGTGAAATGAGACAGTCTGGTTCTAGAGACGTATAGGAAGGGCCTCATTTATGTCCAGATGGTGAGTGAAGAGGAAGAAAGGCATGAGGGAGGTGAGAGGAGCTGAGAGCGTCAGGCCAGGGGGACAGGTGGCAGCACTCCCAGAGTGGATTAATGCAGTGGTGAGTGTTCCTTGGGAACTTCCACAAAGACCTGAGAGGGACCCTTGTTAAAATGTGGTTTTTCTGTTATCAAGGAGACAGAGGTTCAGACTATTATCACTCTGCTAGAAAAGGGAAGGATGGGGAGTGAACTTCTCCTAACGGCAAGGAATTGCAGGCCTCCAGGTATACAACTTTCCTCTGTTTTCTTGCTGTTCAGTGGATTGGGTAAACAGGCTTAGAGGGACTGAGCCATTTTCTGGCTAGGTCTGTGAAAACACATCATTCTCTTTCCCTCCAGATTCTTACAGTGGCAGGTAATAATGTCCAGAATTGTTTGTAGTCTACATTAGGGCCTGAATGTCAACAGAGCTTGCTCGAATCCTGACTCGGCCGCAGATGAGCTGTATGACCTTGGGTAAGTCATTTACCCTCTCTGAGCCCCTGCTTCCTCATCTATAAAGAGAATAATACCTATGTTATGAGTTGTAAGGATTTAGGAAGGAAAACACCTATGCGACATCTCCCTTCATCGCCGGCATTTGGGAAGAATCAAAAGATCTTAGTCCCTTTTCTGTCTCCGTAGTTAGGAGCCCACAACTTGGGCCTAAATGGATGTGCCAATTTCCCTGGCTCCCAGGGAGTGGAGGGTGCTCGGGTGCAGTGTTCCAGGAACCTCCCACTTGGGCAAGTTTCTTATTTGTGTCAAGACCATTCTCTTCCACACCATCCTCGATTCCTGCCATGGGCACCACTGGTCTCCATCCACCCAGCCTGCAGATAAGCCAGTAACAATGTTATCGCAGCTGCCAGGCCCTTTGGGGCAGAATTCCTTTGTTGGGCAGTCTTGGCTCCTGTGGGGGTTCTGGGTGGACCTAGGTTTAGACGGACTGCTGATGGGACTGCGGCAGGGCCTGGCTCCTAGTAGATGCTCAGCGAGTGTTCGCTGGTTAAACACAGTGAGTGACTCAGAGCTCTATAGATGGTGGGCAAGACCTTCACCTGGAAGGAGCAAAACTGGGTTTGGAATGAGTGCTCACATGCCACTGTGTGGCAGGCGGACAGTGAAGCACCAGGAGTTAGGAAGCTCCAGGCCGGCTTCTTACTCCTGGGCAAGTCATTTCACCTCTTGGAGCCTTTTAAAAACATCCGTAAATGGAGATAATTGTGCACTATAAAGTGCCATATAAACAGAAAACAACAAGTGTTAACCAAGTGTTAGGATGTGGAGAAATTGGAACACTTGCGCATGTCGGTGAGAATGTAAAATGATGCAGCTACTGTGCAAACAATAAGGCAGTTCCTTAAAACATTAAGCATAGAATTATCATACGACCCAGCAATTCCACTTCTGGGTATATACCTAAAAGAATTGAAAACAAGCTTTCAAAGAGATATTTGTAAAACCATGTACATAGTAGCATTACTCATAATAGCCAAAAGGTGGAAGCAACCCAAGTTGTCCATCAATAGATGAATGAATAAAGAAAATGTGGGCTAAACATACAAAGGAATATTATTCAGCCTTTAAAAAGGAAGGACATTTAAATCTATGCCACAATATTGATGAACCTTGGAGACACTGTGCTAAGTGAAATAAACCAGTCATGAAAACACAAATGCCGCATGATTCCACTTATATGAGGTCCACAAAGTAGTCAAATTCATAGACAGAAAGCAGAATGGTGATTGTCAGGGGCTTAGTGTTTGATGGGGACAGATTTTCAATTGAGGAAAAAAAGAAGTTCTATAGAGGGATGGTCGTGATGGTTGCACAGTGTGAGTGTACTTAATGCTATTGAACTGTGACCTGAAAATGGTTAAGGTGGTAAATTTTATGTTATGCTGATCTTATTACAATTTTAAAAAAATTAAAAAAATGCTTTATACCTACTACCTCCTCCATGAAAACAACTTATTTTGACTGGAACTGAGCCTTTTAACTTGCATACATGTAGAAATGGCTGAATCCTGAATAACTTACAATTCTGGGTGGATTCTTGATGTCATCAACTTACCAGATGCTTATGGTGATACTTCGAAGTCAGAG
This sequence comes from Rousettus aegyptiacus, assembly GCF_014176215.1. NCBI lineage: Eukaryota > Metazoa > Chordata > Mammalia > Chiroptera > Pteropodidae > Rousettus > Rousettus aegyptiacus. The sequence goes on along the minus strand of NW_023416307.1, from coordinate 119,038,933 downwards.
GGAGAGAGGAGACACGAAATAGATGGCATCTGTACTTGAATGTCCTAAGGTTGCTCAAAGTAACACTGCTGCCAACCGAGATGACATCTGTGCTTCTAAAATGCTTGCCCAGTTCTCATTCTGGTTACTACTGTTACCACCCCCTCTGCCCCCACCCCCCACATAAGGTTCATGCCCTTGAGGGAGGAGAATGAGAGTCTGCCCTGTGGGTTGATAAAATGACCTCACTAAAGCACTTATCTCAATATTGTAATAATTCTTTATCTTGAGCTGAAGAAAATTCCCTCCATATGTAGGAAAAATTTAAGGCAGATACTGGGAAATCTCATTAAACTTTTATTGGTTGTACCTTGAAATGACTCTTATAAGAGATAAAAGATTAGAATGCTGAACTGTGCTGAGTGGATTCCTTCAGTGAATGTGTCTTAAAGCGTAGACCACCTGAATTGGAATCACCTGGGAGTCTTGTAGAAAGGATACAGAATCCAGGAATCTACTTCAGATATCTTTAATCAGGATTTTGGCCCCCGGGTGGGGGTTGGAGCCTGGGAGTTTGTATTATTGACAAACCCCTTGCTAATTCCTATTGACTGACTAAGAAACAAGGCCCAGGGTCAGCCCAAGTGAATTTATTAGGAAGTTTGGGAAAGACACAGTGGCCATCTTGGGTGCCACCATTTTGGTGGGAGAAAAACCAGCCATGACCGCCAGGAGACAGAAGTGTAGTCATAGGGAAGAGGCAAGCAGTGGCTAATGCTTGTTGGGAGTTTGTGCAAGAGCTAAGCAAAAGATGTCTTTTCTGAGACACAGAAATTATCAGGCCAGACTGGCTGAGAGGCAGAAGTTCCTGGCAAGTGATCTGATATTGAACTGGAAAGTTCACCTAATATTCATTTAACAATTTAAGGTTAACTAGTGCCTACTAAGCAGTGCATTTGCTGCCACAACCACCCCAATATGTAGATCCCACAAACTACTTGATCTTCCATATTCCAGAACATCTGTGCTCCCCCCCCCCCGGGGCCCTTGGTAATCTGCATTTTAAGTACTTGATTAATTTGTCTCTCACCTAAGAGAGGGAGTTTCTTAAGGGCAGGAATTACCTGGTTTACCTCTCAGGATGGCACTTCCTGAACTGTTGAATGAGTATCTGATGAACTTTCTGCTTACTTAAACATCAGATCTACTGGCCAGAAGCCTCTGTTTCTCAACCAGCCTGGTCTGAATATTTCTTTTGTCTCAGAGGAGGTACTTTCTGCTTCCTTTTTGCCAGAGTCCAGAGATGGTAGTTTTGATAGAAGTTTTGTGTGCAGGGAAGACAAATCTATATCCAGAGCATCTGTTTCAGAAGAAGGAAGTGCTACTCCTTCCATGATGGAAGCGATGGAATAGAATCAACCTGCCATTGGGTAGCTGGCCAATCACCTAAGAGAACAGTGCCATGTTGGGACTCGGCGTTGGTCTCGGCAGACTGAGCACTTGGCAGTGGCCAGGCCAGCCTGAGAGAGCAGAAACCCATGTTGCTGATCCCATGTACAACCCTCATCCCTGCCACTTGGACCCACTGAATAATGGCAGAAGTGCTGAGGAAAGACCCTGACCAGTAGCCACGGAATGGGTCATGCCATCAACTTGATTATTAAAATTCTCTTCTGCTCAAGCCACCCTTTGAGAAGCATTAACATGGGGTGCAAATGTTCTCATATTCTTTGCCCTTTCAGAGAATTATATCTCTTCCCCAGACCTTGTTGTCACCAATTTTCCAGTGATGCTCCTAACCACCCAACTAAACCATTTTCCATAGTTCATGAGTTGGTATAGACTCTTGCCTGTGACCATTTCTTATTCCAGGCAAAATACACAACCAGGTGCACTGTTCAAAGTTCTGCCCCCTGGAAGCATTTCCCTTCACTTGCCTTCAGGAATGTTACAAAAAGGGACTGTAGCGCTGCAGCATCCACTTTTGGACTTTGAACCTAGTTTACACCAACTCTGAAACTATAAATGGTCATATTCCACTACTGCCCATGTTTTAATCATCAAGCTTCTGCTTTAATATTCTCCAGAGAAGCCAAACTCAATGGACGAAAGCTCTGTTCACTAGACAGATCTTCTCTTTGCCCCTTGCCCCCATTCTGGTCCAGCTCTCAGCAGGGGTACTCGCTGGGTGGGTGTCCTGAGATTCAATTCTGCTGCCTCTTCCCCACGACAGCCCTTTCTGAAGGCATTTGTGGAGCCCTCCCTCTAGGCATTTTCATCACCATCATACTCAACTGCAGTCGTACAGTGTGATTTCTAGACTCCTTTCCAAAGCCATGTACCACTCAAAGCCATGGCATACCCTCAAGGCTCAGAGGTCGAAATACGATTACATAGACTTTATTTCCAAGAACAAACAAAGTTCTCAGACAGCAATAAATGCCTACAGTTAGCTCCTGGACAGCTGCCTTCATTCAACAAATGTTTCATGAGCACATCCCACATGCAGGACACGAAGAGAGCAATGATGAATCATATCCATGGATCACTAAGAACTCGTTCAGGAAGACGAGCTCTAAGAAGACCACCTTTTGACATCAACAGCAACGATACAGAATGAAGGTAAAGCATCCGGCACAGAGTTGGGCCTCCCTTCCCCACTCTGAACTCCTTTGATACTCCTCCTGGGAGGTAAGAACGAGTATTAGCTTCATATTGGCCTGGGTCCTAGAATTAGTGCTTGTCCCTGCTAACAACAGAATACTAGGTGGTGAAGGGTACATTATTTTTCCAGAGTCACTCAAGCACACTATTGCAACGACTTTCCTGTCTTGATGCCTAAGCAAGATTAGAAAGGTCTACTAATTGGCTTTTTCATCTTCTATGTATTCTAAGAGATATTTATTAAACCACTACTATGTCATCTAATTAGTGTGCAGCAAAGGACTGTCACTCCTTTTGATCTACATTCCCTGGTTCCTAAGGTACAATTTAATGATCGTCTGCATTTTTTCAGCCTCAAAATTTCTGATCCCTTTTATATTTAGCTCTATTTAACATTTTTTTCCTTCTGTTTGCCATTTGAATAATTGCTAATGATTTTTTCCTTTTAAATGTTGGGGAGGGTTATAGGCAATTATATACTGCTGCTTAAAAAGTACTCAAAATGTAATAGCGGTCGGTATATTATAGTTAAGCCATAAATTGTCTGTCTGTCTGTCATCTATCTATCTATCTATCTATCTATCTCTATCATCAATCTATCTCCCTATTATCTATTTATCTATCATCTATCTATCATCTATTAATCTATCATCTATCGTGTTTAGGCTCAAATACACACTCATACACACAAAGACACAGACATAGACACAGACATATATTGTTTTTAGGGTAAAAGATACTCATAGCCAGGTACACACATTCTGTTCCCATAATTCTACGAGGGCTTAAAATCATTGCTTAAAGTATAAAGGTATCAAAGGACTATATTTATTCCTCAGGATCTTGGTCTTTCTCATGTATTTACAGTAATTAAATTCATAAAACTCACAGATTTAAGAAGTCGGTGGTCCTACCAACCATAAAAGCCTGCTTGTGGGCATTGAGTTGTCTGACTGCATTTAAGAAGCACCTGTCAAATATTGCTGCTGCTTTCATGACTGTCACCGGCATTCTCCTGGGGGTGGGCAATGAATAATGAGGGTGAAGTCAGTAGAGAGAGACTGAAGGCACTTTGTGGAACACCCTAGAGCAATCATCTCTGTGTGTGATGTGACTGTGACACATCAGTCACAGTGCATTCCCTGTGGATGCAATTGCTGTTGTTCATGTGGGGCCATCATGGCACACACCCACAGGCCTCTCCAGGCTGGGTGAGCCAGGCCACAGGGTTCTTGCTTTGCCCTGTGAAGCAAGGCTGTCCTGGCCAGACAACTCTAGGCCCAGGTAAAAGGGTCATTGCCAAGGATGCTGTGTGAGGTGTGTATGTGCGTGCGCGTGTGTGTGTGTGTGCGTGCGTGCATGCACTTGCACATGTGCATGTTCCAGTGCACAAGCTCTCTGCTTCTATCACCAGATGACTCAGCTCCAGGTGTTTATTGTTAGACTCATCCAGAGGAGAGCGGTGATCTTTAGAGGGTAGAGGTGTTGAAGGAGTATGAAGCCTCAATGCAAAAGGCTTGAAAAGAGATCTTGAAAAACCCACAAATGTTTCACAGGGGCTAAGTGGGTGTAGTGACTGCGATGACCCATGTAGCCTGGGTTGGGAGCTGGCTCTGCCCACAATGTGCTGTGTGACCTCATTTTCTCCCCAGTGAGATGAGGTCGTTGATGCTCAAAACTTGAGAGGTCCCACCGTACCTTCTCTTCTCCTTGGGGAAGTCACCTCCTTGTAGTTATCACATTTTTCTGTATCTCCCCCACCCCCACGACACTTAGAAGCCTGTCTTGTACAGATGATCAAAATAGCACAGTGGTCAAGAGCTCCAATGTGAGAATCAGAGAGATGAGGGTTTGAATTCAGCTCAGAAAAATAGGCGTCATAAAAGTGCCCACCTCATAGGGTAGTAAGGGTACAGGTGACTAGAGGCACCCAGCAAGAGCCTGACAAGTACAAAGTCTGGTGAGTAGGAGCTCCACCAGCCCCAGTAAATTGGGTCCAGAGCAGCTGCTCTGATGGAAAAGGTGCTTCCCCTCTGATGTTTCCCTCCGTTGTATTCAAATTGGGTAACAATAGGCCTCTGGTCAGGGAGGAGCCGAGGCTTGTCCCTCAGATCCCAGTGTCTTGAGCTCACTGTAAGTGCAGGAACCTCCTTGGCTGGACGTCTGGACCATGGACAGGGATCTGAGTGAAGAGGACAGTAAGTACAGCAGGGAGGGCATGGGGTGTCATCCTCTGTAGCCGGCACTGAGCCGGAAACCTCTCTGTCCTCAGTGATGTCCCAGACTCTGCCTCTGCGCTGCTGAGAGCATCCCTCCCTCCCTTCCTTTCATTTGCAAAGACTATTTGCAGCCCACAGGCTGTTCTTCCTTTCTGTGCCTCTGGGCAACAAAGAAGGATAATAAAATTTTAGCAGGAGAACCTCTCTTCCTAACCACAGCAATACCATCCAGTCTTAGATTCTTTATCCTTCTTTCCTCTAGTTGACAGATCCCCACACCCCTGCCCACAGCCAAGTGCAAGTGCGACTATCAGCATTCTTATTTCAATCACAGTCGGGTTCAGTTCTTAGATGACGTTAGTTTTAAAGAAATGCCATGAAAGGTCTTTTTACGCATAGTCTCCCATTAGCAGAGAACCCACTTGTTCCTTACTGCTCAGGGTGGCTCCATCCTGTCAGTTACTGAGACAGGAATACAATGGTATTTAAGGACTATATAAAGAGAAGGAAATAGTATTTTAGGTGGAAATGTGCAGTTTTAAAAATGGAAATATTTGGTACTGAATTTTGGAACAGGCAATGTGGTAGAGTATCAGATTGGGAATTGGGAGGCTAAGGGTTCAAGACGCTGCTATGAGTTGGCTGTGTGATCTTAGGCAAGTCACTTAATTTCTCTGAGCCCCAATTTTCCCAACTATAAGAGAAGATTGGGCCAGGAGTTCTTAATGTAAGGACCATGAAGGTGTGATTAAAATGTTGTATGAACGTGCCTTTTTTTTGGAAGTGTGGAGTCCACAGATTTCATTTGAATCCCAGAGAGCCTGTGACACTCGTACATTTTCACAGTTACTGAACTTGGGGACCTTGAAGGTCCTTTGAGGGTCCAATGCTCTTTATTGTCTTTAATGGTGTTATTTCAAAGCTTTAAGCTTCAGAACCAAAGTGGGATATAAAATGAACCCATGCTAATCTGAGAGCTCAATTTAAATTTTGTTGGAATCCTTTTCCATACTGTATGGAAGAAATATTTTAGTGTGTGTTTGAGGAGGACTTTATCTTATATATTGGAAATTGTGTATCCATAGTCTTATAATAATGCTTCTATTAATATTCAAATGTAATATTTCCTCTTGAAAACATTGCTCATTAGCAGCCTTTGAATTTATATTTGGAGTTTCTCTTCACAGGAACAGGCTAGGTCAGATCTCAGTTCAAATCCAAGCCAAGCCTCCTAATTGCTGGGTGACTTTAAGTCACTTAACCTCTCTTGTCATCTTGCAGAATTAGTGAAGGATTAATTAGAAGTAAAATGCCTAAAACATCATTCAGCTCAGAGTGGGCATGGCATAAATGTTGACTCTAGATAATTATCAGATTTTGTTCCCAGAATTTTAAAATTAAACTGCTATTAATGAGAAATATTACTTCCTGCGATGTTTCTATTTTGGCATCATCATCAAGTTAAGAGTAAGGTGGACTCTTTAGTTCCATTAAAATTCTAAAAACCCTGATTCTGTGCTATATTAGAAACCACCCTATGTGCTGATTTCTAATATAACCAAACCTCAGGTCAGCACTTAGGGTCTACTGTAAGGTATAGGATCATCTAGAAAAGTTTAAAATACTAAGTCGATGCACTCTGAAACTAGGTAAACTTTTCTCCACATTTCTTAACTAATTGCTATGGGACTTCTATAATTTAAAGGTCTCGTTTTAGTTGGGAGATGGCTGCCTACTTTATTCAGTCAAGTTACCATTCTCAGTTACTAAAGTGTTGTCCCTTAGTTTTTGAGTCTATATTGTGGACAGTAGCTTCAGAGAGAGAATATCTTCCTCCAATGACATACTTTGGAACCAAAGCTGGAATGGATAGAGACATTCCAGGATGTGGCACCCACATGGAAGTCACCTTGAAGGCCGTTTAGCACCGCCACTGTCGGGTGGTGGGGTGTCTCTGACAGCATCACTGATTAGAGGCAGCACCTCCCACGACTGGCTGGAACACCTTCGGTGGTGGCCGGTTCCCCTTCCACAGCGGACACTGTCAAAAGTTCTTTCTTACATCGAGTTGCTACCTCTTTCTCTGGAGCTTCTACTCTTTGGTTTTGATTCTATATCCTGAGGCTACTCAGAACATGCCTGTTCCCTGTTTCAAATAAGAACCTTCAGAGTCTTTTCTTCGCTAGCATGACTAGATTCTGTTTCTTCAGTGGTCCTGGATGTAATGTGTTTTTGATCATTCTTCTCTTAGAGGGAAATGTTTTACACAGAGCTAAAAGGAAAACTCCCTCCCTTATTCTAAAAAACATCTCTTTTGTGATACAGCTTTTTTTTTTATCACAGACTGAAACCCTCCCAGAAATAGTGAGCAAGGGCCTCTTCGAGTAAGATGGGTTGTAATTAGAACCCCTGGTAATTTTAGGTGAGGGCTGCTCTGGTTCAGCACCATAGGGCATAGGTGGCACCTCCTTACTCCTGGGCACTGACTGGTCCTAGGAAGGTGGTGGCAATGATCTGAGGCCACAAAATTGTCACTGTCAGTAAGTCGGTGCTGAGGAGGTGAGACTCTCCACTTGGTGTCTGGACCAGCTTCGCTCCCCAAAGGCTTATTCATTAAAGTGTCTCCTGACCCCAGCTCTGAGAGTGGATCTGAAGCTACCACAGTAAGTTGGTGGGAGGATGCGGTACTTCCTGGCAGGGGCCCAGCTGCCGAGAGCCTTGGTGACTGACCATAGGGCCTCAGTGTTTTTTCACATCCCTTAGAATGAAGGCGCAGCTACCAGGAAAGCAAGTCTTCCCTGCCAGGTTGGCCCTGGCCTCCTGAGGCCCATCTGGTCTTTCCTGCAGGCTGCCACATTTCTGGAAAAAGATCGTGGGTCTGGAAACTCCTAATGGAAAGATGCAGTGTCCCCTGTGGGAAGTAAGAAATAAAAGCTTTAATGAAATTATATCACAGCTCAGAGAGGATCCCAGGAACTCTCCTGAATGTGTTTGCAGAGCCCGCCCTCACCCATTGCACCGTTTGCTCCTCTCAGTGACAGTACTCCCTGGGCTCTATTTTAGGGAAAGAATATCAGAGCCCTAAAAAGTTAAGTGATTTTCTTCCAAGACTACACAACAGTCTAGCTATTTTGTGCTGTGCTCATGGCTGGGTGAACAAGGATGAATAAACATCGACCTATCTCCAAGGTATTCAAAGGCTAGTGGGGAAGGCAGACCCCAAACAGATATGTGGTATTTGAGAGGGGCCGACCTGGTCAGGCTTTCTGGTCTTTCTAAGAAGGACTTTAAATATCATAGTTAATTATTTGTTTGCTTGTTCTTCTTCAGAAAACAGGATTTCTTTCTTTTCTTTATCTTATAACGAATCACCCGAATATCCTTATCATTCTCTTTTATTTTAAATTGTGGCAAAATACACATGACATAACATTTGCTGTCTCAGCCATTTGTAATGTGCTTTTCAGTGGTGTTAAGAATATTCACATTGTTGTGCAACCATCACCACCACCCATCTCCAGAATCTTTTCACTTGTAAAACTGAAACTCTGTCCCCATTAAACAACAACTCCCCATTCTCCTTCTTTTCTGCTCCTAGAAAACACCATTCTTCTTTCTGTCTCTGTGAATTTGACTCCTTGAATCTCTTTTGCACCATCCTAAGTATAATTCAAATCACAAGACATTTATATGCACCAACTGTGTACAAGAAGGCAGGGGTTCCCTGTCTAAAAGGGGCTATCACCTCTGTTGAAGAAGGTAAGATATGCAAAAAACTAAAGCAAGGTGGCAGTGGGGAGCCATCTGAGTGGAGAATTGGCATGATTTAAGTGTTTTTAAGATGCTTAATCTAGAATCAGGGGCAGATGACGTGGGCTCTGTTTATCCCCTGAAATAAAGTGAATGACATTCCTAAAGAAAAAGTTAAGAGGTTGCCCATTAATTATACCTTTTTCTACAAGAAAAAGTCCTTTCTGTACAAAGAAGTAGCTGGTGGCTGGTGAGCAGAAACACTACCCTGGTAACACTTCGTAAAGCTCTCTCAGCAACCACCTGATGATGCCATTCGCATGGAGAGAGAGGGTGTTCAGCTAAGTGGAAAGGTCACTGGGGTTGGATCGGACTTGAGTTCTATGTACCGTTCCATCTCTGCTATGAATGCCTGAGCGCCTTGCCTCAAATCACATCTCCAATCCTTGTCTCGTTCTTCTGAGAAGTGGGGAAAATAGAGGTTGTCATGAAGCGCGCAAAGAGATTCTGCCTGCACCATCCCTCTGTGAGGGATGCACAGGGTGCAGTGCGTGTGTTAGGGTGGGGTGGCCCAGCTGGTCAGCTGCCCTGGAACTCAGCCACCACACCATGGAAACAGTGACATGCCCGGTGACCCCCTTTGGAGTGCCTCATGCTGGACATCACACAATGCCCTGTGACGCCTGCGTTCCTGTTGTGCCCCATGAGATCTGCGCAGGAAATGACGCATCTGCCTGCGGTTCAGCCTGGAGTCCTTTATTTTTGTACATAACATAATAGTGAGACTAATTTAGTTCTGATGAATTGCGACTTCCCCGGGAGGTCAGGGTGGCTCCCTGTTGATGGATGGAGCTGAGTTTCCCACCTCTCATTCTTCCCCTCTTCCTGCCCCTTTGTTTGGTTTTCAGCAGGACTTAGCAGCCTTATGGCATTTCCCTGCCTTTCTGAGGAGGACAGCACCGATGTCCTAGCTGGCCCAAGACTTCTGAGCGGGTGGGGCGGTCCCTGGGGAGAGGGCTGTGACGGATGGTCTTGCCTTTCTTTCTGTGCTTGACATTTTCACTCTTGTCTCCTGGCTTAAAAAAGCACAAAGAAAGAGGAAGACCCTCCCTCCTCAGGTCCACAGCGCTGACTGAACATTTATTAAATGCCAGGCTCAGGGTTATGAGCTGTGTACACATTGTCTCGTGGCACGGGCACTAATATCAGCCACTGTTTCACAGCTGGGAGAGTTGAGTTCTGCAAGGAAGTGTGGCCGGCATGGCGTTGTGTATTACACGGCTCAGCTCCACTGGATCAGAGCCCAGGTTTCCAAACACCGAGCCTCAGGGGTTCCAAGTCCAGTCACCCTGGCTGTAGTTCAACCCTGACCTTTATCTTGAATTCTAATAAGTGGGCTCACAGGAACTATAATGAATGTGCATGGGCCCTAGTCCAAGAAAGTTTCAAACTCCAGCCTCCACCTTTCTGACCCACGTGAGTATCTAGGTCAGGGTGGACAAAATAAGGCTCAAGCGTCAAATCTGACCCATGGCCTGTTTTGGTAAAGTTTTATTGGGACAGAGTCATGCTTATTCAATTACGTATTGTCTGTGGCTGCTTTGAGGCCACAGTGGCTAAGCTAAGTGGTTGAGATAGACACTTGGCCACAAAGTCTACAATATTTACTACCTGATTATTTATAGAAAACATGTGGTGGCTACACTAGCTTAGAATGCTAATAAAATCATTAGAAACAAAACAATATTTAGAACCAAGGTATGAATAATAATTTCAGATGATCATAGTGGGGACTTCAGTACCCACTGGCAGGCCTCATTCTGAAGTTTTGGGGTGACGTTATTTGCAGCATACCCATGTCGATCCTGGCTCTCTCACTGGTTCTTGACAGAATCATTTGCTTACGAATATAAGTTTTCCTGCTAGGAAAGGCACTCTCTACATCTGCAAACTTTCTTCTATTTCCGCTTCCTTTGTAAGTTCTCTGAAAGGAGAAAGAAACCTAGAGATGTATATGTGTTTCTTCTTGTCAGAGGACAAGGACGTTTCTGATTTTTGGGGAATGGTAGAACGGGGTTGTTCGTTGGTCTTAATGACACTCCCCCTTCCTCCACGGTTCTCGGCCACATGTGTCAGGATGTCAGGCTTTGTCACCTCGTGCCATCTCCACTTCTAGATAACCCAAGTTGGAGCAAGACCTGCTTCTTCTTCTGGCCTCTGTTTTTATTAGATTCAAAAGGACAAGGCACGTTATTTTTATTTTTGTGGAGGTCAAGAGCTATAGGCTTTTAAGAGCTGTCAAAAAATAAAAGAGAAAGAAAAAAAGGAAAAAGAGAGGTATCTAGGGGATGTAGTTGGTCAGCTGGAAGTTTGGCCTGAGGGTGCTTCAATGACTTAATGCAGAGAGAAGCCCCTTCCACTGGGCGTTTGTCAGTTTACTCTTTAAAACCAACTTAATGTGATTAAATCAATAGCTCGAAAGGTAGCTGAGGGATTCTTGTCCCTCAGAACAGGTTTGAGGGGTGGCCCAGTGGGCTGGAACTGGAAGAAGGAGCACCTATTCTGTTCTAACTCCACCTCTGTGCACCCTAGAAATACTGGAGTAAACTGAGCCTCAGATGCCTCATGTTAAGTGGACTTAGAAGTCCTGCCTTCCACACCTCCAGGTGGGAGGCTGGGAGTGAAGCAACGGGTGTAGGGAGGTGCTTCATGAATTGTCTCGAGTTTCCGGGGGCCGGTTCTTATCTTACACTTTCCTGCTTGGAGTCTCGGGGCTATGTATATCTATGTCACAGCCTGACAGATTAAGATGAGGTCTTAAAAGCAGATCTATAGTGAGTGATTCCTCCATTGGGTTTCTCTCATGAAAAGTGCTTGGAAAGAACATGCCCTTTGGAGACTGATGGATCCTGGTTTGAATCCTGCTCCATCACTCACTGGCTGTGTGATCTTGGGTGAGTCACCGCCTTTTGAGCCTCAGTCTTCTTATTGGTAGGATGGGGTAGCATTAGGTTGTCAGTTTGTCATTTAAGAAGCAGATACCAAGACGGCATTAGATGTGCCAGAGGTCGGACTTGTGAGCAGAGAGACGGCAGGAAGGAGTGTGAGCAGAAGGAGACTCAGACACTGGTGTGGCTCCAAGAAAGTCTAGTCCAGGTGTGCAGGGAGTCCCAGGGCAAAGACTTCATTAAAGGAAGTTGTGTAACAAAATGTCTCACGTGTCAGTGCCTTGAACATAGCGACCATTTTATTATAGTTTCTAATTTTTGAGGTCAGAAATTTGGGCAGGGCTCAGTTGGGTGATTCTTCTGCTCTATGTGTAATTGATTAGGGTTTGCTGCAACAAAAACACCATAGACTGGGTGGCTTGAACAATGAACATTTATTCCTCACAGTTCTGGAGTCTGGGACGTCCAAGATTAAGGTGCTGACAGATCTAGTGTCTGCTGAGGACCCACTTCTGGCTTTTAGACAACTGCCTTCTCATTGTGTGTTCATGTGGCAGAGAGGGAGCACTCTGGCTTCTTTCTCTTTTTGTGAGGACACGAATCTCATCATGGGGGCTCTTCCCTCATAATCTCATCAAGACCTAATCGCCTCCCAAAGACACACCTCATAATGCCATTTCATTGGGGGTTAGGGTTTCAATATATGAATTCGGGGGGCGGGGGGAGCGGACAGCCATGCAATGCGTGATAGGTCACTTAGTGGTATCCATCAGGCAGCTGGTCTGGCCTGGAGGGTTCAAGATGGCTTCATTCACATGCCTGGTGGCTTGGAGGGGATGGCTGGAAGGCTGGGCTCGGTTGGGCCCTCTCCTTGTAGTCTTAGGGCATCTCCATGTGTTCTGCCAAGCCTGATTTTTTTACATGGCAGCTCAGGACTCAAGAGGGAGTGCTCCCAGAGGCCAGGAGTTGACGCTGCAGTCTCTTCATGGCATCCGTTGTGTTCCCTTGGTTGAAGTGGTCTCAAACCTGCCCAGGTTCAGAGGAGGAGACATAGACTCAGCTTTCAATTAAGAGAGAGGAGCACTGAAGAAGTGTAACCATCTATAATTCAGTATCTATTTCCTAGGGTTGTGGACTATGACGAAATATTTATAAAGCATCTGTCATGGTGACTGGCACAGAGTAGGTGGCCATTGAACAGAAGCTGTCATCCATAATGTTTTCCTGTCATTACTGCTGTTCCTGTCATGCCCTGTCCTATCTACGCCTACCAGGGTTTTGTGTCCTGAGGGTGCCAGAAGGTGCCAAAGTGAGATGGGCTTAGTGAAACTGTGAGGTTTTACCCTCATTCGTTAGCCTCCTGTGAAGTTGCCACCAAGCCCCCTTCCATCCCTGAGGCTGAGGACCGCCTGTCCTTCTGCAGGTGTTGTGGACCTCAGCTTCGAGGCCGAGAGTCCTCTGGCACCCCCAGCGGAACTCCTGGAGAGGCTGCCTAGCTACGACTGCCTTTTTCAAGGAGATGGTAAGTCTGTGGGGTCTCGGTTTCCATGGCCTCGTCCTTGGGTTTCTGCTATTTGGGTGGATGTCTCTGGACAAGGTCAGTGCTGAGATAGCTCCCTTTTCCTCTGGGGGTCATGGGAAGCCCCTTGTCACCAGTGGGAGGAAACAGAAGGACATGGAACGTAAGCCCTGTGTCCACGAACATTCCATGACCATGTCCATTTAAGACCAGAACGATGCTGGTCTGAGAACTGTTCTCCATCTGTTCTTTCTCACATCCTGCCAGTCTTTCTTTCATCTGCACAAGTATCTGTTCCTTTGAGCTAGTCCCTGATTCTCCCCTCTCTTCCAGGACGACAGATATTCTTCCCACCTTTGGAGGCCCTGGGGACACCTCAGGAACCAAGGGGCTGGTCCTCGTTCCTGGAGCACAGGTGAGCTGCAAGCGAGCTCAGCAACCCTCACTGAGCCATCCTCACCATCACCATCGCCCCCGAGAGCTCTCCTTGGGGTCTCAGGGGCCATGGTATTGACCCTGACAACACATTAGGATCCAGACCTCCTGGATCAGATTCTCCAGGGCTAGAGCCTGGGCATCTGAATTTTACCCAGCTCTTCAGGCTGTTAGGTTCCCAAGACAGAGCTGAAAACCATAGTGGAGATTATGGGCTGCAAATACAGTTCCTGGGCCAAATCTAGCCCACTGCCTGTTTTCATACATTGAGTCTTATCAGAACACAGCTACTCTCATGTGCTTACTCACTGCCTGTGTCTACTTTTAAACTACAACAGCAGTGCTGAGTGGTTGAGACGAAGGCTCGATAGCCTGCAAAACCTAGAATATTTACTGTCTAGCCCTTTACAGAAAAAGCTTGCTGCTCCCTCGAGAGGCCCACACTTTTCTTGTTTTGAGAGGACCAGGCAGAGCTCCAGCTTTCCCTCCAGCTTTGTGCAGAGAGAAGTGGAAGCCTAGAGCATCTCCCTTCCTCCTCTCTGGCTGCCCGCCTTCCATGCCCAGGGCAGCCCCGCTTCCTCTCAGTCTGCATGCCTCCTGCAGGCCCTCAGGGGTGCTGGAGGCACAAGCATGCATGACAGGGGCTGACCATTTGGAGTTGGGCTGCTGTGGTAGATACAACAAGGAAGAAGGGAGAAAAGGGCTCATGCTTACTGGGGGTGTTGGGTGGGGAGAGGTTCTCTAAGGAGGGGACCTGGCAGCTGGGCCTCAGGAAAGAGTTTTCCAGGAGGCAGGGAAGGTGGCCAGAGAGAAGGCCAAGGAAGGGGCCGGCTGTCGGCCTCCCTGCTGCCTCCACGCTTGTCCAGCAGGCGCACGGTGAGTTGCTGTGGGCCCTGCTGCTGGTTGGTTCTTGGCTGGGGTCTTCCGGTGAAGTTGCTCGCAGCTCCTCTGGCTGAGATCAAATTCCCTTAGGGCGGGAACCTCGTTTCACCTAACTCCGCCTCCTCAGCTATGTGACATCTTCTCTGGATCTCAGTTTTCCTCATCTGTAAAATGACATAATTTATCTTTTTTTTTTTCTTTTGAGTTCTAAGGTTCTATCAGCCCTTCTCCTGAGTACCACACTTCAGAGAGAGTGGTTTTCCTGTCTTCTAGAAAGACCTGCCGCTTTCTCAGCCCCTGTATCTGTTCGCCAAGATACCCTTCCTAGTAGTTAATCTCCTGATTGCATTCCCACTACTGTGGACCAGACTCCGTCTGGACCATGAGGAGGCTGCCTGGCCTGGGCGAGTCCCCGGGCCCTGCTCAGACCCCCTTGCCTCGCTGCTCCTTCCCCAGCAGAGTCCCCGTGGTGACGGAGGAGGTGGCCCGTGAAGCCCTTCTCAGCTTCGTGAACTCCAAATGCTGCTATGGCAGTGCGGCTGCTGGCAGCCTCGTCATCCAGGAGCTGAAGCAGCAGAGCGTGTGCAGGGTGAGGAGTCCGGCCTGGCGGAGGCTCAGGGAATGTAGGATGGGAGGAGGGAGCCCGGGGCAAGGGCGGCGCGTGTGAATGGCAGTGACATTGAAGTCCCTTCTGCGACTTGTCTGGTTTGAAGTCTGAGTAATAATAATACAAGGAGTAGTTATGATCGATCGTTGAAGAGCTGGAATGTGCTGGGCATCACGTAAAGCGCGCCGCACGTGTGCCTTATCACATCCTGACAGCTACCGACATCGTAGGTGTTTGCAAAGGAGGAATTGGATGTTTAGAGAGGTGAAAGTACTTGTCCAAAAACATGTGGCTAGATTCAAACTCAGGTTAGCCGGCACCAAAGCCCATGTCCTCAAATACGAGGCTGACCTGCTTCTACAAGGGTCTGGGCTGGGAGAGGTCCCTCCGGTCCCTTCGTCCCAGCTTCCTCTGCCTCCCCAAGTCGTGTCTGTGCCAAGGAATCATCTGCTCCTCACCAGAGCCCGGCGCTCCAGGGAAATTCTGCAACGAGACCACAACCAGGGCTGCAGCAGGCACCTATGTCACCTTTTGCACTGACAGGGCCGTGGGGTAGCTTCTAAGTTCACATCTTCTAGTGTCCCCGGCACAGCCATTTTCTGGGGAGCACACCATCACACGGAAATCAGACAAGGCTCCCAGGGAGTGGTTAGAGCCCTGATCTGGGGAAAGAAGCCCATGCGTAGCTGTGTGGCCGTGGGCAGGCAAGTCAACTGACCTCTCTGAGACCGTGTTTCCTCACATGAAAAAGGAGGAGCCAGGTGATTTCCAAGATCCCTTCCCATTTTGTGCTTCTGTGGATGAGGACCAAGAAACAGTATCTAGACATCAGGCAGATAAATTCCTCCAGAAGGGGAGGCTCGTGGCAGTGGATTCCAGCAGCCTGCATCTGTTGGAGGGCAATTACTCCTCTAAAACTTCCCTCTGAGAATGTTTCTACGTATAAAGAAATGAGGGGCTGAAATTGCCCCAGTTGTGAGCCTGTCGGGAGAGATTTCCTGGGGCTAGCTGACCTCGCTACAGATGTGCCGGGACATCTGGAACAGAAATCACTGTTGCCGGCCTCTCCTAAGCAGCTCCCGGGTGCCACACATGGGGCCTCTGGTTTCCCCCTGGAGCCCTGGCAGGCAGGGAGCTCCCTCGATGTGCATAATGCTCTGTCCTCCTAAAGGGCATGTGTGTGAATGTGCTGTCTTTTTCTCTGTAGTATCGACTGGAGACTTTCAGTGAATCCAGGATAAGCGAATGGACATTTCAACCCTTCACTCGTGAGTTGTCTAAAGTCAGTTTAATTGGGAGCAAATATGCCAGGGGCTAGTCTGAGCCACTAACCTTGAATGAGATGCTCCTCTGCTCAAAGCCTCAGTTTCCCCATCCCCTGAAAGATGAGAGGGTGGGCTTTCATCTCAGAGACCTGTCAGTGTTGATTTTAGCAAAGGGTTCCCAACCAGGAAATGGTTTGTAGAAGGTCCTGAGAAAGCCTAGCATTCGCCTCGGCCACAGGCTGGTGCCACCACGTGGGGCTAGATGGCAAAGGCAGCTCTTGTGCTTGGGCATCTCCCAGCCTCCCAGGCAACCCCAGCACCTCCTGGAGTCACTAGGCCCCTGCACCCCCGTTCACTGTGCCATCCCACGTCCTGCGGAACCCCACTAGAGGCTTCATGTTCTCTGTCTGGGGAACCCTATGCTGTGCCTCAGCTGACCACTCTAGTTTGTCCTTCAAGATTCAGCTCACGAGTCACCTATTTTATGAAGCCTTTCCGAATTTATTTCCCTGACACTTCCCTCCCCAGCAGAATGAGCCAGTCTCCTGGGCTTCTCAGAAATTCTTGTTTCTCTTGTGTGAAACTCTTGTCCAAAGCACTTGTCATGTGGTTGTAGCTGTGTGTGTCTTCTTGAGTGAAAGAGGAGAAAGAGAAAAAAAGTGGTGGGGATGGAGACGATAGTGATAATAGTGCTTGTTTATTGAGCCTTCACCACGTGCCAGTCCTGCGCTAAGTATTTATATGTCTCCTTCTACGTTATTTTCATTACCATCCTGTATGGCGCAACCATTATCCAACCCCATTATAGAGATGAAAAAATTGAAGGTCAGCGAGGTGAACTAAGTTGTCTGGAGTGATGGAGCTAGGAAGAAGAAGGACCAGGAGTCGAAGCTAAGCCTTTTCAAACCCACAGCTCAGGTGCTGAACCACTGACTCCAGGGGGACCCTTATCTGCCTGTCCCTGTAGCCTCAGGGTCTAGCCTGGCACCCGGCGAAAGGGCACAGTATTTGGTGAATAAGCGAAAGCTTGTCCTGGCAGCCTTGCCGTTTTTACAGTGATCCTATTCTGTGCCAGACCATTCAGTGGATGGGCCACGAAGAGGAACCTCCCCCAGGCTTTGGGACATCAAGGTCCAGGTTCCCCCCATGTTTCAGGAAGACACCAGGAAGTTCCAAGTCCCTCACTCATCATTGGTCAAGGTAACGATGATTGTTGGAACCTTGGTCCTTCTGTCTGAGCTGGTTTCCCAGGCACTGTACGTTTCCTCAAATTCATCCTTTTAAAAAGAAAACTGCAAATCCAGGTTACTGGCTTCTTTCTTGGCCATATATTCTCATAGCAAAAGGATGATTCCATATACAAAACTGACACGAGCCTTAAATAGTGAGCATTCACATTCCTAGAACTGGTGCTTTTCATCCATTTTCTTTTTTCTTTTCTTTTTTTCTTTTGCCTGACAATTAGCAGCTGAAGTGCTGAATGAAACTGATATAAAATAAAGTTAAAACATGTTTGGAATTTTTCATGGAAGTCAAGAGAGGAAAAGAATTAAGTTCTATCCTGTTTTATGGAAATATCATGACATGAAGCGTGGGTAACCTCATATATTACAAAAACCGAGACATGTTATCTTATGTTCCTGTCTAATTACCTGCCTTGTTTGACTTTATTTATTTATTTATTTATTTATTTATTTATTTATTTATTTATTTATTTATTATTATTTTACTTAATTTTTTGGGGGTGACATTGATTAACGAAATCCTATAAGTTTCAAGTGTACAATCCAACGAAAAACATGGAACGCTTTAGGAATCTGCGCGTCATCCGAGGGCCGGGGCGGCGCTAGCGCCCCCCGCATCGCTCGCGTTCTGGTGTGTGTGCTGTCGAAGCCAGCACTGTTTTCGCTTCAGAATTTGATTCAAGCATGTAATTTTACCCCGTGTGTTTTCACAGCATTATAAGATAGGAAGGACTTTCAGAGGCCAAGAAAGTGTTCCACTCTTTTCTCGAGAGTGAAAAAGCTGTTTGGATTCAATGATTAAATGCCAACGGCTAGCTCCTTGCCTTTTACAACAATCTGTCCATTTTTCATGGCTTCCATTATCATAGACTGCTGTAGCTACTTAAGAGGGTGAAGGATGCTGGGTTTTGTGTGTTCCCTTCTTGGCGTCCGGGCCAGACTGGGCTGGGGCTCTGAGGAAGCGGGGCACGACCTCCTGGGCTTGGCATTCAAGGCCCTTGGGAGTCCCGGTCTCGTGGGATGGCCATCTTTCCACCCTGGCTCTGGAGCGCTGCACCTCTGTTTGGGATGGTGACATCATGGGGTCGGGGCTGGGGCTGTGGAACCATCTGCTGGTGCCTGGGAAACTATTCAAGGGAAGTTTCACCTTCAGGAGTGCCACAAATGCCATGGTCGAGGGCGCTACAAGTGCAGCGGCTGCCACGGGGCCGGCATGGTGAGTCACGTGTGGCCTTCGGTTGTGGGAGGGGTGGGGCCGCTGGGGACAGAGGGTCGTTGATTGTGGGAGGGGTGGGGCCTGGGGCTCCCCACACTAACAGCTAACTTTAGACCAGGCTTCCTCCCTCTCTGGGCCTCCACTTTCCCGCCTTCTGGGGTTCAGTTGGGTGCAAATTTTGGGGACAGGGGAGAGGGGGCCCACTATTCAACCCGTTACAAGCCCCTAAGCACACAGTCAGGCTCTGGTGGCATCAGCCTACTTTTCAGAAACCTTCAGGGCTGCTGACCATCCTGGGAGGGGTGCCAAGCTCCTCGCGTGTTCTTAGCGCTCCCCATTTGCACCTAATCCTTTGGATGCACACTGACCACTTGTTACTCTAAGTCCTTCCCTCTCCCCACTGGCCCTTCCACCCTTTTGGTACCCTCCTCCCGCCTGCTGTGTGCTCACCCCTCCCCCCCAACCCATCCCCGGGGTCTCTCTCCCGGGCTCTCCTGCCGTTCGCCTCTCCATGGCTTTCCCAGAGCCTCTCCCTGTGGACTTTTCTGCTCCTTCCTCCACCCCCGCCCCTCTCTTCCCTCTTCCTCCTCCCTCAGGCTTTTTCTGAAATGTCTCCAGGGCCCACCTAGTGGGAGCATTGCCTCCGTCACCTCTGAGGGCCTTTCCAAGATGGAGATCCCCGTCTCCAAAAGCAGTCCCCTCAGCCAGCCCACCCCTCTTCCTGCTCCCACTGGCCATGGCTTTTTAGTTAGGGGACAGTCCCAGGGAATGTGGGAATCAGAGAGGAGCAGGAGAGGCTGATGTCCCAGGAGAAACAGGGATGTAAGAATGTAGAGTTTTTGAAACACATAACTGGGAGGGTCCAAAGATACACTACATCCAGCCCTCCCATTTTACAGATGAAGGGGCAGAGGCCCAGGGAGAGGAAGGGGCTTGCTCAAGGTCACGGGGCTGGAATCCAAACCAAGTCTTGGATGCTCTTTGCCCCGCTTCCCTGGGAGGCCAGCGGGGGCTGAGGCTGTGGTGTGTCCGCAGGTGAGGTGTCCCTCCTGCAGCGGAGCCAAGCGCAGGGCCAAGCAGCCCCGGAGGTGTCAGATGTGCTCGGGGTCTGGCAGGCGCAGGTATGAGCAGGTCTCCCTGGCTTTCTTGCTTTTCATTGTCTTACCTTCTGGAAGGCCAGCAGGTGCCCAATCTGTCTTGTCACTCCCGTGTCCCCAGAGCATTATGTATAGTAGTTGCTTGGTAAATATTTTGTGGAATGAACAGGCTTTTACTAAGGCCTGATATTTCTGGAAAATACTGGAACTTATCAAGCCATCTGTGGGTCGGGTATAAGGAACAAGGCACTGCAGGAAGGAAGGGAGGCACTTTAAGGAGAGGAGACTTGTTCCTGCTCATGTAGTGGGGAAGTGAATATGGAAATCCACCCAAAGGTGAGATTCTTAACTCTCTGAGAATCTGGACCCTGCTAACCCTTATTTATAACTCATCGTAGAGCATGAATATAGGAGAGAGAAGTCAACGAAGGTTGGTTGATTGACTAAACAATCAACTAAATTCCATCTTTGCTCACAGGGCTTTGCAAACAGTGGGACGTTGCATTTTGTAAATCATGTCCTTTAATGAACTTACAAATCTTTAAAGGGAAACAGGAAACCATGAGGAATAAAAGTATTCAAAGTTGTGTTGGTTAGTTGGTTAACATGATACTTTTGGCTCATTGAGGCCCAAGCCATCCTTCTAAGAAGCCGAATGGTGAAGCTTTGGTATACCTGCCACCTTGGTTGATAAAGAAGGTCTTTGATTTAGAATGAAAGTCTGATTTCTTTTATGTGCAAGTGAAAGAAATCCAATTCAAGCTGGCTTTAGCAGAAAAGTAAATTTATAGTTTCATGTAACTGTGAAGTCCAGGAGTGTATTTCTGGTGTGGCTTCAGGTACAGCTAGATCCAGGTGCTTAAACAACGTCATCGGGAACGTTTCCATTCCTCACTCCACTTTCCTTTGTGTTGGCTTTATTCTCAGGCAAGCTGTCTCTTGTGGTGGCAGAGGGGACTGGCAGCAGCTCTCAGCTTAGTAATCTCAGTAGAAAAGAATGTCTCTTTCCTAAAAGTTCCAACAAAGGTTCTAGGGTGGATCTCACAGCACTCACCTGGGTCATGTGCCCATGTTTGTATCAGTCACTGTGGCCAGAGAGATGGAATAAGCTGAGTGGCCAGGCAGAGGTCCCGAGCTGGTCACAGAAGCGGGGCAAGCCCATGAACCAGGCAGACTGGGTGGGAGAGGAGCGGTCTCCAAAGGGAAATTGTGGTCGGCCACCAGGAGCAGGAGATCTAGATGGTGGGCAGGTGGAAGCAATCCACGCCCACCACGGTCCACCTGTGTGAGGAAGGATTTTGGAGTGGGGGCCTCTGGAAGCTGCCAGGACCCCAAGAGTGTGAGTGGTGCCGACGATGTGTCCCTCTCAGGTGCAGCACTTGCTCAGGGAGAGGGAACAAGACCTGTGCCACCTGCAAAGGGGAGAAGAAGCTGTTACACTTTGTCCAGCTGGTCATCATGTGGTATGTGGCAGTGTCTCATGCAGGGGCCCAGCAGAGTCCCTGGGGGATGTGGCCTGGATTGGTTGCTGCGGAGAAACTGCACTTGCTTGGGGCTATCACGGTGCAGGGACCTGCTGGGAGAAAAGGGCTTAAAGCACCTTGGGAAAGGTGGGATGCCCAAGAAGACGCGGCATGGGGTGGTGGATGCTGGCGGCCTTTAGAAAAGACAGACCCGAGTTCACATTCTGACTCTCGAGTGCAGCAGCTCCTCAGTGCTTGGGTGTTCCTGTCTGGGAAGAGAGCCCCATGTCAGGGAAGGCTCCCAGGCGGCAAGGGTTCCTCCCACTGGGGACCTTGTTAAGCGCTTCACAGGTGAGGATGAAATGGGCTGATAGGTTAGAGCCGTCAGTGCTTTACTGGCTTCCCAGTTTATGACTGAAGCTGTTGAGGACCAGAGAGGCTAAAGAACTTTTGCAAGGTCTCCCCAGTAGAAACGCAAGCCTTCCAGCTCAGGTCTCATTCCAAACCACGTTCTTAACCGTCCCACGTCCTCTTCACCCCCAGGAAGAACAGCCTGTTTGAGTTTGTGTCTGAGCACCAGCTGAACTGCCCTGGGGAGCACCTGGCTAAGGCCAAAGGAGAAAACCTCTTTAAGGATGAAAACACCATGGTAAGGAGGGTTTTGCAGACCACCTCACGGAAGCTAGGTTCCTCCTGTGGCTCTCCTGGCTTTCTGTGGGGGCTGCATTCATTTGGAAAGACAGGCTGGGTGGGAACAGAGCTGCCCAGGCAGGACAGAGGCTGCCGGGACCCCAAGGGGCCACTTCTCTCTTGAGTTTCACATACTCAATTCTTCCTTTCTCACTTTCGCCTTCTCCTTCTTCCCTCCTTCCTCTCTCCCTTCCATAAACCTGGAGACCCTTCTCCTATGCTAGGAACCATTCTGGGCCCGGGGATACCATCCAACAAAATCCCCGCCCTTGCAGATCTCAGTCTGGTGAGGGAGAAGATCATATTTCACAATGTCCGTGGAGGTAAGGGTCATTGAGAAATATGCAAGCAGGGTGAGGAGACAGGAAGGGTTGGGGTATTGTTTCAGCTGGGGGGAGGGAGGTGACATTGGGCAAAGACCTGAATGCAGTGCAGTGGGTGAGTGGGCCATGTGGCCATCAGAGCGAGGGTGTCTAGCAGAGGGAATGGCATGGCAGAGACTTGAGGAACAGCAGAGGGCATTGGGGCTGAAGGGCAGTGGGCTGGGTGGAGAGAGGAGCTAAGACAAAAGAGGTGCCAGAAGCCAGATCAGGAAGGGTCCTGTATGCCAGGTGTCGGCAAACACCGGCCCTCAGCCCGCTTTTGTAAATAAAGTTTTACTGACACATGGCCATGCCTGTTTGTTTATGTATTGTCTGTGGCTGCTATTGTGCTACAAGGGCAGAGTCGAGTAGTTGAGACAGACACCCGATAGCTCACAAAGCTTAAAATGTTTACTATCTGGCCCTTTACAGAAAAGATTTGCTGACCCCTGCTGTGGGCCTGGGCAGGGAATTTGGTCTTTATGAGATGCCCGAGCAGGGTCCTCATGGCATTTTATCTGAGAGGGCCAGGTGCTCAGCCTTTCTTCTCCTGCTTTCTCTCTGTCACCCTCTCTCTCTGTGTCTCTCTCTTACTTTTTTTTTTTTTTTTTTTTACCGTATGTGGCCTTTTCAGATTGGCTTCTTTCACTTTGTAACATGCATTTAAAAAAATTGAGATATAATTGACACACATCATATTGGTTTTAGGTGTAAAATACGATTCGATATTTGTATATGTTATGAAATGATACCACAATAAGTCTAGTTAACATTCATTGCCGTATATAGTTACAATTTTTTTCTTATGATGAGAACTTTTTTACTCTCGTAGCAACTTGCAGATATCCAATACAGTATTATTAACTCTAGGTCGCCATGCTGTCCATTACATCCCAGGACTTATTTATCTTATAAGTGGAAGTTAGTACTGTTTGACCCCCTTCATCCATTTACCCAACCCCCTCCCTGCCCCTAAACCCTCTGGCAACCATGAATTTGTTTTCTGTATCTATGAGTTTAGGTTTTTTTTTTTTTCTTTTTAGATTACACATATAAGTGAGATCTTACTGTATGTATCTTTCTTTGTCTGATTTGATTTACTTAGTATAATACCTCCAAGGTCCATCTATTCTGTCAAAATGTCAGGATTTCCTTCTTTTTTTACGGCTAAATAATATTCCTCAGCCTTCTTTCTTCACTGTGATCATCCTGGCTTCCTAAAGGCTTAAGGCAGGCATCACCCCTTGAGGAAGCCCTGCACCTCACCCCAAGTCAGGCAGCCTCCAAGGCTTGCTGGGTCACTGGGTGGGGTGCAGGTGAAGGAGTACTCTGTCCACAGACCCATTCTCCTTTTTGGAACTCCTGAGGCTGTAACATGGATAATCAAGGGTCTGTGGAGGTTAACTATGTCCTGTCTGCGGGCTGCGTGGCCTCAGACCCTTCCGGCTCTGGGCTCTTTCTCACATTCGTCTGTATCGGATTGCCAAGGCTCCAGGTGCTGACGCCCGGTCAGAGGACTGAGGTAGCTGCGGCTCTCTCCCCAGGTGTACCCCCTTGTCGACTTCCCTCTGCGGGAGATCTCTCTGGCCTCCCAGCGGGGTATTGCTCAGCACAGCGCCGCCCTGGCCTCCCGAGCCCGCATCCTTCAGCAGGTGAGATGCGCAGGGGTCTGGGGCTGCTGGGAGGCGAGGCTCCTGGGGTCATGCGGGGGCTCCGAGGACACTGTCCCTAAAGGAGAAAATGTGATGTTCCTTCTGCTGGAGGCTCCTTCCTAATAAGGGTGAGGAAGAGTCTAGAGGGAGGGTGATGAGGAGGGTCCCCAGCTCGAGGAACACCGAGAGTATTGGGGACTGATCCAAGGCCATTGTAGCTGGAGGCAGAGAGCAGGGCAGGCCACGTAGTCCATGGCGAGAAATTTGGAATTTTATTCTGAGAAAGACAGGAAGTTATTGTAGGATTATCAAGCAGGAATGTGGCTCGGGGTGATTTTGTTTGATTCTAACCCCTGAGTATTCAGAGAGGATAAAGGAAAGCTTAAATCCAGGGTCCTGGGCAGGGTGGGAACCCAGCGTCCCGCCCATCGCGGCATTTCCCATATCTCAGGCCTGTCTTTTCCAGCCTGCCAAGGGCTGGGATGGCGGGCAGGGCCAGGATTGCTTTGGTGCTGTACTCTTACGGCCACTAGGTGGCGGTGGTGCCCTTCGCATCTCCAGGAGCTAATGTTGCTTTCGTGCTGTATCTTGGTGGCCACTAGGTGGCAGTCGTGCCCGTTGCATCACCAGGAGCAGGCAGTCAAAATTTGGTTGGAAGACGCTAGAAGGTGGGGGGAATTTGGCCAGGAAACTCCCAGCATAAGAGCTCCGCGAGGAGGTCTGTCAGCCGAGGCCTGAGTCTTGCAGACTGGGCTCAGATCCTGGTTCTCCTGCATGTTAAACTGGTCCTGGGTCATCTTCTTCTTTCTCCAAGGAGGTGGTGTAAGGATGAGACAATTTACTTTAAGTGCTTGGAAGCTCGTGCTCAAAATGTCACTGTTCTTTCTGTAACCTTTGCAATATCTCCTCTTTTCTCTTGGCTCATCTCTCCTATTTTCAGGAGAAGGAAGGATGCATTTAACTTAAAACTAATAAATGATTATCTTGGAGCTGGAATGGACCTCAGAAATCATGGAATTGGGGCACCGCAAAGGCCTACCACATGGGTGGGGGAGACCCCTTATCCAAAGGGGCCAGCCCCCACTCAGCCTCATGTAGGCACAGCACCAGAGATATCAGATCTTCTAAAGTTCAGATATTTTTAATGAAACCTTTCAACTTTTCAATACTGACAACAAAATTTTTAAAATGCTAAGAGCTCTGTATGGGCCAATGGGCCTGCTTCGACTGCCAGGCCATCATAGACTATACCACTGGTCTAGTCTAAACTTATGACTTTTCTGATACATCAGAGGAGGCTGGGGAGGAGGAAGTGCTTTCTCCAAGGTCACGCAGCTTCTCACTGGAAGAGCCCAGGAGTAAAACCCATTTCCCAATTCAAAGCGAAATGTTACCCACCACATTCTAGGGGCACAAGTGACTCTTGGAGGCCAGTGCAGGCTCACAGGGCTATCAGCCAGCAGGGAGATTTTGGGGCCCTTTTCACTGGGCCAGGCACTTCAGGGACAATTTGCTTCCCAGCTTCGAACCTGCTTGCTAGCTCAGGCATGCACTCATGACTGCAAGCCTCTGTCTTCCCTTCTGTGGGCTTCAGGGTCCTCATCTATGAAGCGAGCGGGTTAGACCTTGCCTTAGGTTGGGCTCTGCAGAAACAGATCTGAGACAAGGATTTTTTTTTTTTTTTTAAGGAAGGGTTCCCAGGAGAACCTTGTAAAGTCGAGGGGGAGCTGGAGAAGGAAGAAAGAGAGGTCATGCAAGAGCACTGTGCTGGCGACAGCCCAGCCTCTGCCAAAACCCAGGAGAGCTCTGAGTGTCAGGCAATCCTGGAGGCGAGTGGGCTGGACTTTGTTCGTTAGCACATCCAATCGCTGGTGCAATCTCCCAGGCACTTTCCGCCCTGGGGTGGGAGGCGGGTTCTGAATCTCAAGGACAGGGCTCTGAAGAGAAAAGATGAGCTGTGAGCCGCAGAGCGTGTGGAAGTGGGACAGGGCTGGGTGTGCAGAAGCGGGTTCCAGGAGACCTAGGTGGGATAAGAATGATGTCCACAGAAGACCCCACGACGATCTCTCTCAGGGGGCTCACTCTTGCAGCTCTAGCATCCTGTGGTGTGGGTCACAGCGAAGAGCCCCAAGTATCACGGTGTCTGCTCTGGGACTGGGGAGAGAGTAAGGAAGTGACTCAGCAACTTGTGGATGCGAGTAGTTATTTTGGGACTCTTGCTTCTGAGACTGACAACTGGGGTCCTTTTTGGACCCTTCATTTGGCATCTGAGGAAACTGAGGCCCAACGAAGAGAAGTGACTGCCGAGATCTAGACCCGAGCGGCCGGCCTCTGTCTGGAACCTGGCTTGCCGGGGCTCGTGTTTCCCTACAGCCCAATCCTGTCTCGCGTAGCACAGCCATGTGTGAACCAGCCCTGGAGCAGGAAAGGGAAAACCTGCTAAACATTTTTCTTTAAAAAGGAACATAGTGGGAGAAGAGGCCACATCTGAGAATCTCTTCCCCACATTGTCCGTTGGTCCTCGATCCGTAGATGAAGATTCATGCTAATGTTTGTTCGGGACTGAGAAGTTAGCCGGCGGAATCCAGTGAGTAAACAGCCGTCACGGCACGAGCCCAGGCTGTTCATCTCAGACCTGGGATCTGCTCATCCCAGGGGTATGACCAAGGTGTGGAAACAGATAAGTGGCTGGTTACAAGATAAACCCCTTGATGGCAGTTGATGTCCAGACCAATCTGTGACCTGGAACTCGGAGACCATTCAAAGCAGATGGAGGCAGGTGGGAGTCGAGTGGTATTTCTGTGCTCTCTGTTCGATCTTGGAGAAAAGTTTGGAAATGAGTGATCCCGAGGCCGCTGTCCAGGCCTTTTGAGCAGTGACGCTGGCTCCCATCTCCTCTCGCCTCGTAGTTCCCGTTTTGGGTCCTCTGTACCAAAACGTCAAGAGGGGTCATCCACCTTTTATTTTCCAAACTATTGCTTAAGATGAGTTTCCGACACGTGGAGAAAACTCAGTCTCATGATCTCATTTGGTCGTTTCAACGACTCTGTGATAGAGACGTTTCATCCTCATTTCACAGATGAGGACGCTGAGGCCCAGAGAAAGAAAGTGAGAGATCGCACAGAAAGCTTTATGGAAAATGCACACCCTCTGAGTCCCCTTGCTGCCACAGATTCATGTTGCCACTCAGCTGCCCATCTAGTACGGTAGGGAGCTGCTCCTCAAAATCCACTCCCTGGCCTGCTTCACCTTTCCCCTAGGGCCTCAGCATGAGGACTTGGGATCTTTTCCCAAGGAGGGAAAATTCCTGCAAGCAGGAGGGTCGGACCCTGGACCAGCCACCCCAAATCCCTTTGGGTTTGGGGTCCTCAATTCTGAGTCTGGGACAGGGGAGCAGAGAGGGCAGAAGAACTTAAGGATTTTGACCCAGAACCTGGCCCACAGAACATCCCCACGAATGCTTCGCTTCAGTGGTTAGGGGTGACTTTCCTGTGTCAACACCGTCTGTATTTGCAATTAACAAAACAGCGCTGCCGAAGGCCGATGGGGACGGGTGCCTCAGGAGGAAGCCAGTGTTCTCCCCGAGGTGGGGCTGCTAGTTCCATTCAGGGCCCCTTGATTTCCGAAGGTTGTCGAATCAATGCCCAGAGAAGGAGCCAGAGAACGAGGGCATGAGGACCGCTCTGTGGGAGGGAGGGGGTACCCGGGTAGAGGCAGGTGCTGGAGCTCTGGGCATTAAACAGGTCCTGCTATGGTGAGAAGATGGTACTTGACTTGAATGATCTTCCAAAAAACTGGAAATTCTGTGAGCCCATGGGCCTTGGTCTTCCCATTTGTAAAAGGAGGGGAATATTTGAGAAAGACTTTTTTCAAAGGTGGGTCAATGCAAAACCATGGGGTGGGGGAAGCAGGGGTCTGAGAAAATAGCCTGAAGCTGCCTGCCAAACTTTGGAATTTCTTTGGTGTCAATGTTTTTTCTTACAATTGAATTCAAATGGCATAATCCACTCCCTAATGTGTCCTAATGGTTGTTTTTAATACAAAAAGGTTTAAAGTGACCTTATCCTCTACCTTTATCCTCCACCCCCATCTAAAAAGTAATGTTTCTGGAAGATGTCCTTTTTGTCTGGTGGCTTTTCATACACCACTGGGGATGCCTCTGCCCCCACTTCACGAAACCGAGAATCAGAGGGTGGCTAAAGAAGAGAAGTTGGTTTGGGCCAGAGCTTGGGGCATATGAAGGAACGTATAGTAAGATACACATGTAGAAAGGCAGATTGGAGCCAAAATGCCAATGCCACAGCGTGAACCTCACCCCACAGGTAGCAGGGAGCTAATGAAGGTTCCTGAGCAGACAAGTGACTTAAACAGACACTGAAGGTTTTTTTTGGCCAATTGTTTCCTCAGCGCCAGACCATCGAGCTGATCCCTCTCACTGAAGTTCATTACTGGTACCAAGGAAAGACTAATGTATACTATATCTACGGCACCGACCACAGAGTGTACGTGGCAGACTACCCGGAGCGGTACTGCTGTGGCTGCACCATCCTCTGACACGGCATGGCTGTCCCTGCCGCCCACTGCTCACGTTCGTTCACAGGGAGGACAACCGAGGTCCCTGAGTTCACTCATCATCGGCTATGTTGGACGATCACGTATAAACCTTGGTGTGTCTGTCCTTCCGAAGAATGCAGCTTATCATCTGTCGAGCTGCAAGTCTTTTCTGGAGCACCTCTGGTGGAGTCCGTGTTCAGCCTGAAAGAATTCGACCAACTTCACCCATTCCTTTAGGACAAATAATTTCAATGGCAGGGCCTTTGCTTCTGATCATCAGGCCTAATGCCCTGATGGAGCCTGTGGTTTGATTGTGGTCTTCCCTGGGTCAGTCTCAGCTCTGCTGTGCCTCTTCTAGTGTGAGCATTATTGAAATGTTTAAAGAGGCACACAAAGTGGCTGCCCCTTAATGCACACCAAGTAACACACTTAGGCATAGAGAATCTCTATGAGCTGAAATTCGACTTCCTATTCTGTGCGTCAGGAATTCAGACGCAGCCATGATGAGAACGGTTTATCTCTGCTTTATAATGTCTGGGGCCTCAACTGGAAGCTGTGAAGGCTGGGGTGGCTCAAGAGCAGGGGGCCGAAATCACCTAATGGCTCTTTCACCCAGAGATCTGGCAGTCGATGGTGGCTGTTGGCTGGGACCTCCACCAAGGCTGTCAGCTGGAGCACCTACACGTGGCCCCTCTGTGCAGCCTGGGCATTCTCACAACCTGGTGGCTGTAAGTTTAAGCACTGCTCACACACTCCCGACTGAAGAAACACATCTGTTCCCAAAGGAGAGAACACATCCCCTGTGTCGGATTGACTGAGGGTCTACATGCTGATCTCTAGCACGGTGCCTATGCAAGGGGAAGTTTGGGAGAGTGATTTTTGAATGTATGTACATTCTTACTTCACGTGCCAACCCTAGAACCTGCCTACCAAATAGGGTATGAACTGGATGTCCTGCACACCCAGTCACGTGTAGGGGCTGTCACCTGGTGCACCCAGGCTGGTCAGGTGGAGGGGACATCCTGCAGACTGAATACTTGGTTGGCTTTAGAGAAGGTGTGGGGACCACTGTGCACCTGGCTATGGGTAACAGAGACCCCTGTCATTTTTATGCCTGCCCCTCATCCAGAAGGGGATTACTATGCCCCAAGAGGGCCAGTCTGCACCTTTGCTTGATTCCCAAGCTCCTGCCTACCTGCAACCCTTGTCCCATATAGGGTGGGAGGGTGTGAACACACAGGCCTGATTGGGAAAGGCTGGGAGGGTCTAAGGCCATTCCCCGGGGCATCACTGACAAACGATATGCAATGAGCACCTGCATCCTCACCTGTCACTGCCCCAACCCCGGGTTCCCTGCCTTGGTTTGGGTGTTGCTGTTTCCTGGGGGTGGGGGAGGTGCTGGTTAATAGGAGCAGCAAAGCTCAGAGGGACTCCTAACTTCCTCGGCTGCAGGAAGACAAGGGAAACTTGACTGAGGAGCAAAGGGATCCAACCCTGGAGGCTCTGAGACACTTGAGCCTGACAAATCTTCTGGGCTCAGATGTACCCACAGACAATGCCACAGGCTCTGCACGTGGGGGAGGCCAAGGGCAGGAGGAAGCATACCCTTGTGTAGGGGGTGCACTCACGTCTCTGTGGACGAAGCCTGGTGGTGGCAGGGGACACAGAAAAGGTTTCTCAAGGCTTCCTACATTCTCTTTCTCCTGAAGCTGTGTGTGCTCCAGTCCAGTTAAATAGGGAACTTCCCCCCTGTCCCCTGCACTGTGTCCCCACAGCCCGCCTCCATGGTCATCAAAGGGGACGCTTTTGCCCCTACAGGGATGTGTACAAATGAACGGGACAGTTTTTGGTTATTGCAATGATTGGAAGTGACATTATTGGCATTGGGTGGGCGGAGTCCAGGAAAGCTGGTGTCCAGCCATGCGTGGGGACAGTCCACATCCCACTGACATGCACATCGAACTTACCTAGTCTCATCAGTGATTACTTAACACAATGCTGGTTTTTGTTTAGTATTCACCTCTGTTCTTTCATTTTTCTGTATGTCTCACTTGAAATGGCTTCTGATCTTCTCGCTTCTCTTAAGTCCAAACCGGTAACGACCTGCGGACTTCACTGGAGCGCCTCGTGCCTCTGTGCATGAGCATCCACAAATTGAAGTACATATATTAATATTAAAAGTTACTTTCTTCTTATTTCTCCTTTAGATTTCGTCTGGGGCAATTAAATTGCTTTTTTAAAAGAATGGTATATAACTGGGCTATATATAAATGTCATCTTAGGATAAAATGGGAGTATGTTAAGGTTAAGGCCTAGTGGGCCATACACACTGTTGGCGCATGAACCCTATGAGCAAATCTAGCAGGAATAAACTAGGTCCAAAGGGACATTGTTCCAATTGAGCCCCCGTGAGCCTCTAGCCGCAGGACTCCTTGGTTCCCATTGTTCTAGCAAAATCCTAGAAGGATACTGGGCCCTCTGGTTGGTTGATAACTGTTGTATGTTTTTCTCTGCAGTGCCGTTGTCTGCTTTTATGACCCTTGCTGCAGCTAGGATATGACTTAATTGGCTACTTTTGCTTCTGTTATCCTAGGACTGAGCTAGCTGTGACTGTGTAGCCCTGGACCCAGCCAAAGCCACGGAGGGTAGAGAGAGCAATCAAGGGCAGCCCTAACCCCAAAACTGGCCACCACAGACAGTGGCTTTGCTCTGATTTTGTTTTAGAATAACATCAGACTCAAGTGGCTTGCTTTTTCTTTATCATCTCGCCAAAGGAGAACACTAATCCTGTTCTTTACTAGTCACCTGCAGTCGCTGGTCTCTCTCCGGTGGCCAGAGCCATGCTGAGCTTGTGTGGCTTTCACAGAGATCTGAAGTCTCTGCCCTAAGACAGGGTAGAGCAGAGACTACATGTACACAGAAGAAAATGAAAGAATGTGAGCATCGGGGAAATTTATAAGATGGGAATGCCTAATGGTGATGGTTACAGGTATATGTATGTATGTCTATGTGTGCATATGTGTGTATGTATGTATGCATGCATGGTGTGTATTTGTGCGTGCATACATGGTGGGTATACATGCATGCTGGATGTATATTTTTATGTGTGGATGTATATGCATGCCTGGTGAATGCATGTATGCATATGCACATGTAAATGTATGCGTGTGTCTGCATGGTGTATGTACAGGATGTATGGGTGTCTGTGTGCATGGTGTGTGTGTATATCTGTGTGTGTGCATGGGGCGTGAGTGCATATGGTGTGTGTGTGCATTTGTAGAAAGGATCACTGCTAAGGAGGCAGAAGGGACTTCCTCCCCACCCTGGGTTTCCGCCCTTCCTTCCAGGTCGTCTCATTCTTAACATTTCCCAGTGCCCTAGTCTTCAACACGTGGTCAGCTTGTTGTACCTTGGCCAACTTCAATTTCTGGTTCACATGCAACTCCTGATGACCTAAGTGGAGTTATGTTTCCCAGCAGAAAAGAACCTTCTAGATATAGCAGCTTTGCCCTGATGACCTGAACTCAGAATTCCTTTTGCTCACATTTAATTGTCAGAGATCGAGGAAGCAGCATGGTTTGGGGACCATATACACTGGTCCAAATTCTGGCTCTGCTTATTATCAGCTGTGCGGTCCTGGGCAATTCGGTTAACCTTTCTGAGCCTTAGTTTCCCCATCCATGAGATGGGGATGAAATCTCTTGCTTTGCAGAGTGGGTAGAAAAGGTTAAAAGAGGTCAGGTGTGTAGGGTTCAGTGGCAACAGGGGCTCAGTGACTGGGAAGGCCGTCTCCTGCCTGCACGAAGCTCCTTTGGGTGGGTAGGGCTGAATGTTTGTCACAGCACCTCTCCAGGTGGCCGGTGAGCTGGCCTTCTGCACTGCAGTAGTGACTGTCAGAGACCTTGCTTGCTTCATCCTTCAGCTCAGCTCATATACCACTTTGTCAGGGATGGTTCCCCTCGCCCTCGGTGGGGCCAAATCCCCACCCCCCTGTACCCACCCAGAGCTCGTATCTCTGTGGAGGCTGCATGCGTGGTGTATCGACGTGTGGCTGCTCCCCACTGAGCCGCTGGCCTCATGGGACAGGCCTGTGTTTAGCTCATCACCTTTACATGCAGCACCCATCGGTGAACACTGCCAAGCGTGACCCAATGACTGAATGAAGGTGCCGGATGTTGATTTAACACAAAGGACATCTAGTACTAATTCCAGGTGGCCTCCACCAGCTGCGTGATGCTGAAGAAGTCCTTTTACCTCCTGGGTGTCAGTTTTTGTGCTACAAGGAATTGGTTGGGATCCTGTTTTTTCTTTTCTCATTCTCTCCTTTTTTCTTTCCTTTTTCATGGCACTGTTTATGTCTCCCCCAAATAAAATCTTATGTGGGACCCATATATATACACATGGTTGCCATTGTTGGGGCGTGGGTGAGGGGCCCAGAGCCCTCCCCTGACACCTTCCCTCTCTTCACCCCAAGCCTCTAGGAACCCGCTTGAACATGGCCTGACCGAATCGCTCACCACTGTTCTGGGAGTGTGGGAGACAGGCTGCATCTCTGACAGATCATGGGGCACTCCTGGAAATTTTCTTTGTCTTTCTTTTTTAAAAGAGAATTAAATGCTTCCCATGAACTTATTTTTTTCTTTCTTCTTCTTCTTCTTCTTCTTTTTTTTTTTTTTGGCACTTAATTTTTAATGTGTCATTCATTGTTTTTCTTAATATTTTAAAATTTTTCAATTATAGTTGACATACAATATTAAATTAATTTCAGGTGTACAACACAGTGATTAAACATTTATATAACTTATGAAGTGATCACCCTGATAAGTCTAGCACCTACCTGACACCATACACAGTTATTACAATATTCTTGACTGTGTTCCCTATGCTATATTTTATATCCCCATGACTATTTTGTAACGACTAGTTTGTACTTCTTAATCCCTTCTCCTTTCTTCACTCCCCACTCCTTCCCATCTGGCAACCATCAAAATGTTCTCTGTATCTATGAGTCTGTTTCTGTTTTATTTTTATTTTTTTTATTTTTTAGATTCCACAAATAAGTGAAATCATATGTTATTGCCTTACTCTCTCTGACTTATTTTACTCAGCACAATACTTACCGTAGGTCCATCCATGTAGCTGCGGATGGCAAGATTTCATTCTTTTTTATGGCTGAATAATATTCCATTGTATATATGTACCACTTCTTTTTTATCCATTCATCTATTGATGGACATTTAGGTTGCATCCATATCTTAGCTATTGTGAATAATGCTACAATGAACATATGGATGCATAGGTCTTTTTGAATTAGTGTTTTGGGTTTCCTTGAGTAAATATCCAGAAGTGAAATTAATGAGTCCTTCTTTGTCTCTTGTTATAGCCTTTTTTTAAGTCTCTTTTGTCTGATGTAAATATGGCTATCCCAGCTGGGAGACCCGATGGTTTCTAAGGCTTCTTGCTGTCATTAAGTCTGTCCACCAGAGGGCAGCAGGTGCCCACACGTGAAACCTCAGAGCAGTGTCTCCTGAACAATTGAGTTCTCTGTGCAGTGAAATCAGAACCCTATGAGGGTCTCCCATTCTCAGCCCCTGGGCTCTCAGATCCCTTGCAGGGAAATTGGGTGGCTCTAGAAATTTTCTTCAGAGATGCATTTAGTATATTTTCTGTTATTCACAGAGTCCAGTTACAGTTTTTATACTTCCAGAAGGACACCATGGGGAACAATAGTGACATTTAGAAAGTCTGACTTGAGATGCCAAACTAAAAGTTAATGATCTAGATCAACACAGTTGTTCTTGAATCCAATTAATTAATTAATTGATTGATTGATTCTAGATGTGAACCGAGCCCCTTCTCTGTGCCAGGCACTAACTAGGCCAGGCATGGGGAACACAGTGATGAATCAGGCAATGACCTTGCCTGAGGAGTCCTGGCCTTCAAAATAATGGTTGACATTTCTGGAGTATCACCCATGTGTCAGGTGCTGTTCTCAGTTCTTTATGTGTGTCAGCTGGTGTGAACTCTGCCAGAGGACGGAACTGGGGTCTGGAAAAGTTAAATGAAGGTCCCACATCTAAGAGAGAAGCAAAGATTTGAACATGAGATGTCTGGCTCCAGAGCCCATGATTTATCTGAGTTAGGGGAGGCAGGCATGATAATGACTTAGCAATTAGAGCTATAAGAGACTCGTGGCTGAGTCACTCCATAGTTCCAGGCATGCTGATCATGCCTCACTGGGAGGATAAATGGAACTCTGATGTGTGTTCTATATCGCCCCCTAGTGCTCCCCGGTGGGACTGAGCTCCAGGTGCCCAGGGCAGTACCCTGCTCAGTATTCCATGCCTCCTGGCTTCTTCCTGCTCTGTCTCACTTCCTCACACTCCTACTATTGTTTCTGGGGATCGCCTTCCAACTAATTTATTCCCACTGCAATCCTTGGCTCAGGATTTGCTTCTGGGGGAGCCCCACCCATGACAATATCTCTCTGAAATTTGTATCCTTTAAGAAATCTGATTCATAGCTGTAGCCCCAGCCCAGAACATGCTAGGGCTGAGTGGAGTGGAGTGAGGGGCTGCAAAGACCTGGGGCATTGATTTGGTCCTATGGGGCGGGGGGCAAGCGCAGTGAAGGCTCTTGGAAGAGATGACATTTGAGCTGCTGACTCTGTACTCCCCCCTCCCCGCTCTCCTTAATTCTCTATTAAAGGATGTTCTCCCTTACTCATTTTCTCCTTGTCTTTGGAACTCACATACTTCTCTGAGGTCTCAGAAAGTCATGATCCAGCCCCGCATGATGCTAGAGCCTTCTGAACCCTGCACATTTACTCTTAAGGCATTTTCTTCCTATATATTTATAAGATGTGTTAACCAATTGACTGCTTCTGCTTGGTTTTCCTGAGGCCACAGGTCACCACAGCTTCATCAGGGGCCTCAATATCCACCTCTGTAAGAGGCACTTTTGAGTTTCATGTGATGAGGCAAGTAAAGGCTCTGGCAGCTCCAGGGTGGCTTTGAAAACTCCCTGAGTGGGGCCTCCACTCTGCCCCTCATGTAAAGCCATGTCCAGCACAATGCTCTAATCTTGTGAAAGAAGGTGGCTCAGGTAATAGCTGCTTCTCTTGCCGCCTCGCTGGCTGCCAGGTATCTTTCAGTCTGGTTCTTGACCTCTCTGACAGTGTCCTGGGTTCCTGGAAGAGATCAGAAGGAGAGATGCTCTACTTTTTGCCCATTTCTTTCAGATGCCTCCAGAGACCCAGAAGTCTAAGCATCTCACCTTAGGGTTTCATGGCCAAACAGCCCTCCTGACTCCATCCAGAAGACCTAACCCAACATCTGGACCTTGTTATACTAACAGCCCTTGGCTCCTCCCTTTGGAATCACTACAACATTCTGGGATTCCTCTAACCTGGCCTTGGCAGGCGCCACCCATAACAACTTCCAATTCCTGTTTCCCTTTTTCACTGATTGCAACAGACACTGATTATGGCAAACATTTATTAAGTGTTTATTTAGTGCCAGGCGCTGTTCTAACCGGGGAAGTACAGAGCCAGACTGTCTGGCTTTCAATCTTGGGTGCAAATGAAGTGTGCCAATATAGATGGCATGCTTCCGTGTGTGTGTGTGTGTGTGTAAGAAGGGGTGACCCCCAGGGACTCCAGGGGATAAGTGTGCAGGCCAGCTGACAGGGACAGCAGGCTCCCACTGCCGAGGCTGGGTGGGTGAGCGGCTGCCTGGCTGTGGGTGGCTGGTAACAGCTGTGGTTGTTGGGAGGCCCCAGCTCTGCAGCTGCTGAGCAGAAGTATGTTATCCTTTCTGGGTAGAGGTTTTTTGGCCCAGCTTCCTCTGCTGCCAAACCTGGCTGGGCCTCTTCTTAAGGTGGGTGGGTCCCAGGTCGCCTCTTTAGCTATACTTGAGAGCAGAAATAGTTTCATTTTGGTAAGCAAGTAAGGGTCCTATCCGTGGATTTCTGTTTGTGTCACTTTCCTGGGAAAGCTGACTAATAGAGCCCTGTGTGATCCTTCTCCCTGCCAAGCATTCATGGAACTAGATTTACTTATATATTGCACAAATATGTGATATATATAGTGTACACATACACCATATATAAGTTGTGAAATCACCCCTACATTTTAATAAATCCCAGCTATGCTCTTCTAAGCCCTAAGATCTTAATTTATCAATCTCTGTGAACTCAGTCTGCCCATCTGCAGAATGGGATGTTGGTAGTGTCTACTCCTACAGATCTTGTGAGGACTAGAGATTTGTACTTCCTGGAGAGCCCTTAGAACAGGGTCTCGCACATACTAAGTCTCAATAATCATTGTTAATCCAATGTTGGCTATTATTATTATTCTGGTTACTTCTCTCTTGAAAACTCATTTTGCGACTTAAATGAGATAATGCTTGACACAGAGTAAGTGGTCATAAAGGGTCTTTATAGTATTATTATTTTGTTACTGTATTTTACTAACTTCATTTGCTCTCATTTGATCCCCACTCTAGATCTGAAGGAAAGCCGAAATTCCTCTTCTCATTTGAAAAATGTTGAAGTAGTTGTACAAAACATCAGTGTCTTGTTCCAGGTTTCCTAAAGAATAAGGATCAGTCATGACTGAAATTTATACTATTTGGGCTCGAAATCCTATGTCCGTCCTCCTAACCACCATGAACTCCTTCTTTGGGATAAGGCATTGCAGGTCCTTTAAACTGTGCTCTTGTTATACAAAGGTGGGTAGGTGGGTCTGAGTCTGTAATTGTGTCCAGACACAAAAGAATCTAGAGGCTTGCAGGGAAAAGACCAGATTTGATTATGCAAATATGAAAATCCTCCTGGCTGAAAACATTTGCTTATTTTTCTCATTCCACCAGCTTGACACAGAGAGAGTTTTCTTAAAAAAAATAAAATAAAATAAAAAATCTACTCAGTTGCTGCTCATAAAGCTGCAGAAAAGTCTCCTTAGCTTTGCCCTGGAGCACGTAGCTGTAGATGCAGCAAATGACCCGTGAAGGGATGGGATTTGTATTGACAGACACATGTTTATCCAGATCAATTAGGGAAAATCAGTTTTTGCAACACTCCCCAAACAAGGCTTTGCAGCTAATATTGAGTTTGAGCTGTGCAAGGTAAATGACAAAATGTGAAATGAGATGAGAAAACGATCTGCCAAATTGCCTCTCGGGGAGGGCCCTATGTGGTCCAGGAAATGCTGTGCTGACCCCTTGAAACAGAGGGCAGGATACTCTCTAAATTGCTCTGCATTAAAGAGTGAAAATTTTGAAGTTGGGGAGGGAGTGACTGGTTTTAAAGGCTGGCCACTATGCGGAGGACCACATGAGAGAAAGAGAGGAATAACGCTGCTGAGAAGGCCTGAGGAATGCTGACATGTCAGGTGGGGCATTTCTCAAGGGAAATTCAGGGTGCTGGGTGATGTGGACCTTCCCTACGAACACATACATTCCTTGCCAGTAGACATTATTGCTAAATCCCCAAATGCTTTGTGGGCCGACTCTCTTCCATTCACCCCTCTAGCCCTGAGAGGCCATCCTGCAAGGGCTCTCTTGCCCTCTGGCTTCCTTTGAGTTTGGCCAATTGGGAGCTTTGGGTTTGGCCAGTGAAAAGCTTCCATTTGTACCTGGTCAGGGTATCAGAGGGAAGGAGGGAGTGATGCTGGGGATATTTATTTCTGTACTTCTCACTTCTGCTTTGCCTTGGGTTGGCCGTTGCTAGCTCTAAAGAACCACATGATCCTTTGGGGGTTCTTTACACCCTGCTCTTACCTTTGTAAAATTTCTCCATATTAAATATCCCTTAAATAATTCTAGTTTGAGTGGGCTGAGTGTTTGCTGCCAGGACTCTGACTGACTGGATTGGGTGAGTGCATTCCTCGTGGTGTCCTGGGTGAGGGTTGAAGCAGTGGTTCACACAAAGGAAGAGAGCTGACTTCCAGTTAGAGCACACACATTGGGGAGCTCTCCGGGCATCTCCTGGCAGCCTGGCTGCACCTTGCAGCCATGGTCACTTGGAAGTGAAAAAACTTAGCCCTAGGAACTCACACAGGCTGGAGCCCATTGGGCCATCCTAGAGTGTTCCTCATTTGACTGAGGCCGGGAGCAGTCAGGATCTTGAGGTGCAAGAGGTTAGGTAACTGAAAATTGCAGGGTGTGACCATTTTATTGTGGAAACTGAGACGACAGGGGGTTCAAGTTACATCACAGGTAGATAGAAGCGATGAAAATGCTGTAGGAAGGTGAGAACAGGGGCTGGCTTAGGAACAGATATGGTGTCAACCAGAGGAGAAGTCAGACAAACGAATGCAGAATTGGAGTTGGAGTTGGCCGGATGGAAGGGCATTTACAGAGCGCTCCAGGCAAGTCAGCTGGGAGGGTTCTGGTATGCTGAGGTTGAAAAGATGCTCCTCTGTTTTTCTGATTATAAAAGCAATTCGGGTTAATTACAGAACATTTGAAAACCATGGTGCAAAGTAAACATCACCCAGGATCTTACCACTTAAATTAATTCAGTTACTACTTTAGTATATTTTCTCCCAGGCTTTTTCCTTCAGTTCTTAAAACTTTGCATTCTACTTCTTAGCATTATGAGTAGATGTGATATTTTAAAATTCCTATTTTTCTAGCATATAGATTGCTGTAATCTGTTTATATAATTATTCCCATAATAGTGGGTATTTATTTTTTTCTTTTTCTTTTCTAATTTTTATTTGCTATTTTGTAACTAATCATACATATGTAATTATATATAGTATCATAATGACTCGTATATACACAATGTCATACACAAACTTTGTACACACATTTTTTTGTGTTCATCTCTGATTATTTCTTTCATTCAGAATTTAAAAAGTGGAGTTATCAAAGGACATGAACATTTTAAAGACTCCTGATATGTAAATTACTTTTCAGAGAAGTTGTACCAGAATCATTTCTCTTGCCAATAACCTAGGAGTGTGAAAGTCTCAATACAGCTTTTTCTGTATGGGGTTTGGTAGGGCCTCTCAAGGCCTGGCCCCACCCCCAGAGTGTGGCTCCACCCCCAGACACTGGCTCCGCTCCCAGGTCCCACCTGCATGTGTCTTAAGGGTGAGCCCAATGCCTGTAAGGGAGCACGTGCGGTGGGTGAGGGTTGCTCTGGTTCCAAGAGTAATACGTTTCTATTTTCTACTTTCCAGATGTTTGTCTCCTCTGGGGCCAATTCTATTGCTCCCTAGAAAGCAATATGGTGATCTTGGGCTTGAGCCCAAAGAGCACGGGAGATTTTTGGCAGGGTGACAGTGGGTTGGTGCCAACCTATTTAGAGCAAGATCACTGTATGTTGGACTTACATGGAGGAAGGCCTCTGCATCTGCCTCCTATGGGCTCAGAAGCATTATAGCCTCCTCTAGGCAGCAGTCCCCAAACTTTTTGGCACCAGGGACTAGTTGTCCTATGAGAATCTAATGCCCGATGATCTGGGGTGGAGCTGAGGCAGTGATGCTAGCCCTGGGCAGTGGCTGCAAATATAGATGAAGCTTCACTTGCTCACCACCTGCTGCTCACCTCCTACTGTATTGGTCTGTGGCCTGGGGTTTGGAGACCCCTGCTCTAGCGGATTGCCTAGGCAGCTATATCCCTTTAAAGTAAAAGCAGGCAGGATGTATTTAGAAAGAATTTATGTATGGGGAGTTGATGAAAGAGTAGGCATACACCAGGTGTGGAATCAGGAGCTCTGGACCTATAGAAACCATTGGTAGAAAAGCAACAGCAGTGTAGGAAGTGGGTGTTTAGCCCCTCTGAGTCTTAGCTTCCTCATCTGTATGGGTTAGTGTTGGAAAGTTTTTAGGGCCTTTTCCAATGAGTGTACATACACTCATGTGTGCACACATGCACAGATATCTGTCCAAAACATATGTCTGCTTAATCCACCTCCTAGATGGTGGATAAAATCCAGTTCTAGTGCATTCTTAATTTTCAATTTTCTCTTATTTACCCCGATGCTGGGAATGTATTTAGTGGAGTTATTAGTAGTAGCTATTGAAACCCAGGGCTGTTTTTCCCCTGAATGATGCCCTCTTACTGTCATTACCCTCAGGGCCTCACCATTTCCTGTTACTGGGTAGAGTTCATTTAATATTGACTCAAAAACACATAATTAAGAAAGTTGATTTACAGAGATTACATTTGGACTTTTTCGGTGTTTATGCAATAGCCTGCATCATTCTTTTCCTTGAATGTGGGCAACTTGGTGTTTCTGGATGTGACTTTCTTATAAAAGTGGAAATCGAGGCTGAGAGCAGGCATGTCTAGCCCAAGAACACACCCACCTGGTGAGTGGTGGAGCCCAGACTAGAAAGTCAATCTCCAGATTCCAGGCCGGTGCTTTATTTAACTTGTTTTAAAAAGGTAGAACCCCTTAAAAATGAGCCTTATGTGCAACCTCTCAACTCATAAACAGACGGAAGTAGTGGGAGAGGTTGCGCGTGGCCCAGACTAGGGACTTCTGAAGCAGTTCCATGGATCTCTGCACTTCTGCTTGGAAACTGCTGATGTTCACCGAGCTGTCTGCCCCATCCATTCACTTATTCTGTTATTCATTCACCCCTTCGACAAACTCATGACGAGTACTTATTTTATCTTAGCCTCCAAGCTTCGTTTAAGTGATCTACCATATTTTCTTCCAACAAATTCTCTGCCCTTGCCTTTTTCCCTTTCTTAAATTAATCAGAGTCATTTCTGTTGCTTTCCATCAAGGAGCCCCAATATGTGCAAAGAATTTATACTCTCTTGGTGGTGGAGACTCTTTGGGAGGTTTTGAGCAGGGGAGTTTCTGGGACAGATTTGGATGTTAGATAGATCATACTGGTGAATGACCAAAGAATGGCTTGGTTCCTGTGGTTAGGTAGTACTGAAGACCAGGAAAGAAATACTAAAGGCCTAAGCTAGGTCAGGATTACACTGAAGCAGGAAAATACAGTGATTAAGAGCTTGGACTCTGATCACAGAACTGGGTTTGAATCCTGACTCTGCTACTTACTTGGTATGTAAACACGGGCATGTCTCTTAATCTCTCTGAGTCAGTTTTATTATCTGTAAGACAGACTGGATAAGAGTAACTCTGTATTGGGAAGGTTCATTGAGATGTAAAGCGGAGGCTAAGCACAGTGCCTGGCTCATAAGAAGTATTTCTTAAATGCTATTATCCACTGATGATGATGATAATGAGGATGGTGATGATGATGATGATGATGGTGATAGTGATGACGATGATGGTGATAGTGATGATGATGATATGATGGTGATGATGGTGATAACCAGGATGGTGATGATAGTGATGGTGATGATGGTGATGTGGTGATGATGATGGTGGTGGCAGTGATGATGATGGTGATAAATAGTAGCGATGGAGATGATGAGTAGTATTTAAAGGAAAAGTCAGGGATGACCCCTTAAGTTCTAGGCCAGGAAACAGAGGGATCCCTTTTTAAGCAAAACAAAACAAAACAAAACATAAAACAAAACAAAAACCAAACCAAACCAACCAACCAAACAAAAAACCCATACAAAATATATTCATGTGGTCCTTCGTTTTTGTAAAATTTGGAAGGATGGATGTCGGATAGCTCAACCCCAGTCGGTTGCGGTCGCCTTCGCTCCCCGCTCCGGTGTCCCCTCTGCATGCTGTCTCTTATGTTGGAGGTGCTGGGGCTGCTTCAGGCACGACACGTGCAAACTTCATTAGCTCTGTGTTAATCTATCTCTGTTTATTCACAATTTGCAGAACGCCCGAAATATATTTATTTAACATTTCTTTGTATTGTCTTATGGTCATACGTGGAAAGCCAGCATCATTTCG
Organism: Rousettus aegyptiacus; assembly: GCF_014176215.1. Classification (NCBI taxonomy): domain Eukaryota; kingdom Metazoa; phylum Chordata; class Mammalia; order Chiroptera; family Pteropodidae; genus Rousettus; species Rousettus aegyptiacus. Next base: position 118,996,539 of record NW_023416307.1, on the reverse strand, counting down.
ATAAACAGAAAGTGGCTACAGATTCATATATAATGAAAATCAGAGTTATTCAGTCTGAGCTAGATGATTTAACTGTTACCTGAAAAGACTCCAAATCTAAGGCTTGCTGTCTTTTTGTTAACAAGAGAGATTAGCTAGCTATTAAAGACATACTAGCGTCAAAGTGAGACTCTCTCTTGCAGTACCCAGCAAGATTTGAAGAGAATCGATGAGGCAGCACTGTACATTTCTCCCTGTGTGAGTACATGTTATTTAATGCTGGCTCTGTGGACCACCCAAAGCCGTGTCCCTAACTGCCAGTGGAACTCACCTTACACCATGGGCAGTCCTGCTTCAAAGGCTGTCGTAGCACCATGCCATATGGCTGCACTGTTCAGGACCTGTGGAAATTGACATTGACAGGTGGACTCAGGTAAAAATTAGCTCAAGATTAATCAGCTTGGCCTCTCAGCCTGGCTTCCTCAAGCAGGCAGAAAGGTGGCAACACCACACAAGGCTGCTATTTAAAGAAGGCATTTGAGCAACTGTGTTTGGGATGGGCCGGGCTCTGCAGAGGGGCTGCTCCAGTCTCCAAAGCAGGCTTGCTGGTGTCATCCCTGGGGACAGGGCACCGCTGAGAGACCACTGCAAAGCAATCAAAGAGGGAAGAAACCCCCTCACACCTTCTAGGGGCTTCCGCAGAGATACCTCCATCCCACGAAGGAGGCAGAAGCCAGCAAGTTGGTCCCTTGGAAATGAGAAGTGAGGGCGAGCAAATTTGCCTTGTTTTCAATGAGCATGCTTTTCTCAATCCCTGCCCTGCTCAGTAGCAATGTGCTCAGATATCTTCCAGAAAGACCAATAGGCACTAATATAATCATGGACACCAAAACTGATCTTTGCAAAATATTTGCATCCTTTTAAAATTCTGTTTTTAGGCTGTGACAATAGCCGTGATGCTCAAAATGTTGGCAACACCTTCATTTAAAATCTTTAATTATAAGAAATTTCAAACATATGGAAGAGTAGAGAGAATAGTAAGACTAATAAGCCCCTTATACTTAGCACCCAGTTTCAGAAATTATTAACTCGTGGCCAGTCTCGTTTCATCTCTCACCACCTCTCTCTTCTATTACCCTACAAGGTTATTTTGAAGAAAATCCTAGAACTGTTTACTTCATGCACAGATTCTTCAGAATGGATTAGGTTGCTCCATATGCAACTGCTGGTAAACATATGTTTTTTTTTAATTGGTTTGTTCAAACGTGGTCTACCTCTTTTGGGAGCATTTTCATGTTCCTCCTTCTCCTCCCTTCATATGTGTCCATGCTTCTTATGTCTCCCATGTTGATTGTCATCCCCAAAAGGGAATTTGGGAAGAGGTGAATTTGTTTTCAGAACTCCTACGCTCTTTTGAGGGTTAGGAGTGGTCAACTCACTCAGCCTCTGTGGGCTCTGATTTCCTTGTGTGCCACACCAGAGAATGTTTGTTCACTTATCATTGCCTTTCTTTCCCACCATCGGAGTTCAGTGTTCCACGTTAGCTGCTGCTGCAAAATGCCTAGCATGATGAGTGCTCGCTCATCTGCTGAGCGAGTGGATCAGATGCTCTCGGGAGCCCCTTCTGCTCGGAAGCCCTGCTGCCCTGCCCGCCTCAAGGTGTCTCTCCCTTCCTACTCCTGGCTCAGAGTCATCTCCATTCCTGACTTTGCCTGGCTGACTGAGAAGAAACTACGTGCAGATTCCAGTGGAGTGAGACGTGGACAGGGAGGTCGAAGGCCACTTCCCCAGTGTCCTTGACTGAACGTCCCCCTCCTGAGTGATGGCCTGGGTCCCAGTGCTCAGCTCTATTTCAGTTGCCACTTGGCATGTGTCACCTTGCAGAGACCTGGGCCCTCAGGGATAAAAGGCCAAAATCTGCTACAAGAATGGTAATTTGAGGAAACTTGGCCCTCTGCCCCTGGGGCTTCGATGTTCTTTGGGACAAGTTGAGTGATGATATCATGGACTTAATTACTTTCTGGACTATGTAGGGCCCTTGTGTTTGGGCTCCAGCTGGTGTGAGGCCCCAGGGAGCCTAATTTAGGAAAAGGAATCAGCAGGATGACAGCTGCTGAAAGTGCTTGGCTCCACCTTCAGCCAGAGAATTTAAGAAAAAAGCCCTTTGAGACACCTAGCTCTGCAGGCAGGTCTTTCCTCCTGGGGTCTCTCAGGGAAAGGCTCAGTTCTTCGGGATGAGGGGGCCCACAAAGGTCACCTTGGCCAGCCAATACCCTTCCCAATGCCCCTGACAGGTGGTCATTCTAGCTGGGCTTAATTACCTTCAGTGATGGGGAGTTCAGTCTCTCTGGAGACAACCTGTCTCATTATTGGGCAACTCTAACTTCTAGACTGTGCTCCAGCCTGACTTCTCTGTTGCCCCAAAATGTCTTGATGCTACTTCCATTGCCCTGGTTTCACCCTGCAAAGTCACATAGAACATGTTTCAATTCTTCCTTGTGACAGCCCTTCAGATATTTGAAAGCAGCTCTCATGTCTTCCTTGAGCTTCTTCTCCAGGCTAAACATAGCTTTTGTAGCCATTGCTCATATGACATGGCTTTAGGCCTCACCACTGTCCTTATCATTTTCCCCTGGATGGACACCAGCTTTTCACTGTCCTCATAGCGTGGGGCCCCGGAGGCACAGAGCAGAGGAGGCGTTGGACACTCACTTTATGCCTATCCTCACGTGTCTACTATCACAGCTCCATTTGGCAGACACGCCACACTCTTTACACCAACAAACCTCCTCCATCTTTCTTACTCGTGCTGCTGTTAAGCCGCACCATGCTGTCTGGGATTTGGGCAGCTGCGTTTTAGGGCCCAAGCACAGGGCTTTCTAACCATCTGTCCTTATTACAGTTTCACCCTGTAGGATTCATGCAATTGTTTCAGGCTGTCTGGATATTGTGGAGTCTTAATTCTCTCATTTGACATTGGCAGCCCCTCTCAGCTCTGTGTTGCCTGTGCTCACCTGGTCACTGAAACACGACCTTTGGGACTGGGCAAGCGTGTCCCTTTCAGGCTCAAGTGAAGCCATTACTCGGCTTCATTTTGAAGGAGGTCATTCAACATATTACATGTAGCTCCTGTTCTCTACCTGCTCACACGGGTGCTTGGGGAAGCCGGGTTGCTGTAGTAGTAAAGGCAATGAGGTAGGTGTGTGGTGTCCATGCACAGTTAGCCCAGGCTGTTCCTGCTGACCTCTGTTCTCTGTTTGGAGGGCCATCCAGTCTCCAGGTTGCCCTGGAAACAAAGGGCAGGCAAGCCCTGAGGCAGCATCATTGGCAGGGCAGCTTCCGTGTGGAGTCCTGGGGCTGATACCTCCAGTGGTGAAGGCTAAGGCTCCTGGCTGAAGCCTCTAGGAAGGGCTGGGCCCTAGGTAACAGATGCAGGCAAAGGGGAGCCTTCTACCTGGTCTAGGTCTGCTCACCTGTGGAATCTTTTCCAGGGGTAGAACTCAGAGGTTGTATAACTAGAGTGACTGTAGCTCCCACATTTCTCTGGCTTCTTTTCCTTTCTTCTTTCCTACTTTCCCTTTCTCCCTTTCTCTTTTCCTCCTTCCTTTCAACAGTGTTTGTTGTTGTTGTTGTTGTTGTTTTTGCTACTTGGGTACCGTCTGTCTCTGTACTTATCATTGCTCAGGGTGCTTTTATCATACAGATTGTAGGCCACTGGGCGAGACACATGTCAATCACCAACATCTATGCCTGTTCGTGGTGAGGGGCAAGCCCAAGGTGTACCTGGTGCAGGCGCTCTGTGGGAACAGGAGTTTCCGGATTGTCCCAAAGCCTGAGATTCTGCACTGTGGTCTTCGTAAACCATTGAATGATCCCTGGAATCATCACACTTTGGTGTCTAAATGACAACTTCCCAGATTGACTTTCACACCTGAAGGAGATAAAATTATTTCGTTAGACTCTGGACTTGTTTTTCCATCTTGAAAATATGTCCCCTTCATAGGTGACCTTAAAGTCAGCCTAGGTCATTTTGGGTTCAGAAGGTTACAGAATTTGGGGACAAGTCCTGACAGGGAGCAACTAACCATGGGTCAGCGTGATGTATGGGAACCAGGCTACCTTGGGGCTGGGAACCTGGGGGAACCAGCAGCTCTTAGGACCCCCTGGAGATACTGTGCACTCTGATATCAGTCTTGGGTTTGTACAGTGCCTCTTCCTCTCTCTGGCTGTATGACCTCGAGCCTCTTAACATCTCTGGGTCTCAGTTTTACACATCTGTAAAATGAGGGTAATACTTTGGAGAATGTTGTGAGGATTGAGTCAGTGCAGTTCCCGGTACATAACAGACGTTGCGTTTATTACTTCACACCCCTGCTTCTAATAGTATTATGAGCTCTTTTTAAAAATCTATGACTCTTCTAAAAATGAAAAAAAAAATGGCAGAGAACATGAATAATGTTGATAGTAAGCTCGAATGAATAAATAGATTGCTATCTATGAATAAATAGATTACATAGGATGCTTGAATTATGGTTCCAAATGATTTCTAATTTGTGTTCTTCATGCAAGTAACTTTGCTTTTCTTCACCATTAGGTTTTGTTAGAAAGTCTTTTCAGAGGAGAGGATGCAGGTATGTTTCAAAAGTCAGAACATCCCAGGCTTTGCCTTTGTTTGGGACAGCTGGGCTCCACAGAGTAGGATTCTGGGAGTTTGTCCCGATGACCACTGACGGGTGGGCCAGGGCCTGCCTCGAGATGTACAGAGAAGAGGGGTGTAAATCAGGGAGCCCCTGGGTTACTGAGTTGGAAATGCTTTTGCGTGCTAGGACAAGACGACAGAACAGTGCCACGGAGTGCCATGCAGGAGGGACACGAGGCTTTGCCACTCACTTTCCCTAGGTTCCTGGCCAGGGTTTAGAAGAGAAGATCAAAGTGGGGAAGAGTCCTCCTGTTCCTCTGACCTTCACCTCCCCTACCTCATTTTCAAGGTGAAGATCTGAGTTCCATGTTCTTCATCCCAGTCACTGTCCCCACTTATCTACTGGCAGGACTCAGCCCAGCCTGGCTACCAGCTCGCTGCAGGTCAAGCTGACCCTCGTTTGATGATCGTTTCTCGCCTGGATTTGTTTCCCTCCTTCCCCTTCCTCCTGAGTCCTAGCAGTGTGCTATTTTGTTAGGATTTCCCAACTCTAAATTCTGTGATATGGCCAACTCATGTCATTCCTCCGTAAGTCAGCAGATTTCATTCTATTTATAGGATGATGTGGCAATTCAGAACTGGCGCCTTGTCTGTCTGCCTAGAAGCCACAATAGACTTTGTTTTCTTTTTTCTCTCTCTTTTTTTATTCTCTAAGTTTTAAAGATAATTATTTTTACAAGTAATATGCAAATATATTCTCACTGGAAAAGATTTTAAAAGTAGAGAAATATAAAAAGAACACATAGAGTAAAATACTTAGGTTCTATTTCATTCTATTTTGACTGTGAACATTATGGTACGTTTCCTTCCAGTCTTTCTTCTATGTGTTTACATACATATCTGTGAAAATACAAATGCAACATGTATGTGTGTAGTAAAGAATTTTACCTTGACCTAAAGGAATCTGGCATTTGCTCTGGGTTCTGGGCTCTTAGGAAGTTATCGTTGTCTGCCTGAGGGCCTTGGGCCAGCCAAAAGGTAATAATGTGATTGAAGGTGGGGATGGTCAAGCCAGAAAGACCAACATTGTGATTTAGGGTAGGCAATATCAGTTGATTAGAGCAATCATGTGGGCAATCTGTCAATCATGTAGATATAATGGGGCCCCAAGAAACACTCTAAACACTGGACTCTGGTGAGCTTCCTTTGTTGGTGATATTCTGTGCATATTGTCATACATCTATGCCAAGAGAGTAATATGTTCATGACCTCATAGGGACAGGATGATGAAGGTGCCATGTTTGGCACTTCTCATGGACTCTGCCATGTGCACTTCTAGTCTTGGCTGAATTTAGTTTACATCTTTTCCTTGTAATAAACTATAACTGTAGGTATAGGAGCTTTCATGAGTTCTGTGGGTTCTTCTAGCAAAATATTGACCCTGAGAGTTTCAGGAACCCTCCTAAATCTGCAGTTGGTGTGAGGAACAAAGGTTGTCTTGGGGACAGTGCCCTCTAACTTTATGGTAGGCCTAAACTCATTGCAGTGTGTGAATTTACTAGTGTGTGTGTATTTAAAATTACATAATTGGGAATTACATTCATAGCTTTGAGAGATGAATTGTTTCACGTTTCAAATGCTTGGAGACCTTCTTTAAAGTTTCTGTGCCTCAGTTTCCTTACATGAAAAGTGGGTTTAACAGCACCTGTATCCATAGAGTTGTTATGAGAAGTAAATAAATGAATATATGTAAAACTCTTAAGACAGTGACTGCCATGGGGTTACAGCTACATAAGAAATGATGGTGATGATGATGATGATAATTTCTACTTCAGACCACTGAAATCTAGCTTATTGCTTTTAATAGCTTATTAATGAATATTACTTCTATTAGTTCCTTCTGGGTTTCCCACAAAGAGAATTGGGTGCTGGAGCACTTAATTGGAAATTATTCTTTTGCTGAACTACAAGGTCAGATGAATTAGCCAGCTGGTCTAGAACAAGTATTTATTGAGCAACAGTTATTTATTGTGCAAACATTAATTTGGCACACACTGTGCAAGGGCCCCATCCTGATAACTATGGGTTTATAAAAACAAGTGGATTGGGGGAAGAAAAAGGAAAAGGGAATTGATTAGAACATATACTAAGTGTCAAACACTGTTAAATTGATATCATTTAATCTGTATGACACCCTAAGGAGGAAAATATTACGACTCCATTTTCTAGAAGAGAAAACCAAGTCTCGGTTTAAGAAACAAGCCTAACTTGACGTGGCCAGAATGTGCTGGGAATAAGACTGAAGTCCAGGTGTGTCTCATTTCAGACCTGTTCATTCTGACCTATATTTCACCACTGGATAAGAGATGGACCTTGTCCTTAAAGAGTTCATTGTTTTTTGGGAGAAGAGGTGGTAGAGGTAGGAAAGATGAGACATAAGACAACTGAAGAAGGCTCAAACTCTTAAAAGCACCTTCTCATTTCTAAAGCTGTTTTGTCACTCAGTATATCATGGGACTTTCCAGAACAACTCTGATGTAGACAAGCGTCATTATTCCCATTTACAGATGAGAAAATTGAGGCTCACTGGGCCTTGTCCAGCTTAAACATCCAATTAGGGGCAGAACCGATAGTTGAATCTGCATGCTGTGATGAGTAGGTATAATGATATTGTGAATGACCATCAGTGTGACCAGGAAAGTCACACTCCTGTGGGCAGAGAGGTCTTGCTTTGCCCCAAGACCTCTCCACCAGTCCCTGGAAGGTGGGCTTCATTTTCTTCCTTTTTCTGATGGTCTAGCTGCCCAACTCCTTGGGACCCTAAAAGTTTGTATATTCCTTTGGGCTCTTGGTAATGGAGCATTTCAAAATTGAACCTAAATTAAAAATATAAGCCTTAATCGGTTCCCTTAATAGCTTTATCTGGCTACCCCTAGAGAGTTCTATTTTTCTAGACATGATTCTTCATCAGATATACACTTCCTTCAAGATACAGTAAAAAACGAATGAGAATTTAATCTCTGCTGAGCAGTATAGGAACAACCCAAGTTACATGCAGAGATGGTCACAGGGCAGTCAGCAAGTGACTTAGAGTACTTTTCTTTACTGAGTGTGGACTTCAAAGTAGTGACTGAACTCTGCGGTGCCAAAACAAGGTCACGAATAATTTTTTTTTTTTTTTATGTAAACTTCAATTTCTGAGTACCCTATGGACTATACTTTTCCTGTGGACAGGGCTTTGTGGGCAAGCAGGGCATAACCTGGCAGCCTTTGCAAAGATACCCACCATTTCTCCCTCTGGCATAACTGCTATGGCATGACAGTGTCCCTATTTCTCCTGGAACTCACGATCTTTTTTCCTCTTTGGAATTGCAGATATACCTGGGACAAATTGTGTGACCATCTTCTCAGACTGTTGCTCTGAGGACCACAGGTTGCTGGGATTTGTGGAATCGTATAGGAAATGTCTGCTCTGAGAAACCTTTGCTCGGTGGAAGCAATAGCTATTAACTGGCCTCTTCATCCACCTAGTTTTAATTGGACACCTGCTATGTCAAATCCAATATGCTAGGAACTGGGGGCACAGTAAAGAATGGACCAGATGTGAAACACCCGGGAAGTTGGAATACTCTTCAGTTAAGACAAAGTGTTTTCACAGTCACAGAGGCAGCTGGTGCCCACAGCAAACATGTGGAGGTGGTAGGGGCTGGTTATAACCCTCTTTCAGATAAGGAAACAGAGTTTGGAGAAGGCAAAGCAACTTGCTGACAATCCACAAACTAGTGATTGTTTGTGGATCCAGGTCTTCAAAGTCACAACTTTTTCTTTTTTAAACTTTGGACTTTAAAACCAAAGTGCACACACTTTGGGGGAGTAACTTAATGTTTAGAGCCCCTGTGTCCCTTCCTGTAAGATGGGGATAAAAGATTCTCTTTTACAAAGTTGCTGAGATGGTTAAGTTAGATGATGTAGATGGATATTAATAGATAGATGTCTATTTGTAGAAATAGATGAAATAGATATGTTTAAAGCTCTTGCCAAGAACATAAGAATAATCACCATTACAATAATAAATTGGCTAATATTTATTAAGTCCTTACTATGTTCCAGACAAGTTCTATTTTATCTCTCTTTTACAGTTGAGAAAATCTAAGCATAAGGAAGTGAAGGAACTTGCTGAAGTTACAGTTATTGACAAAGGCGATAAAGTGAGTATTCAAAGCTTATATTACAGGTGTATATTTTATGTAACTATTGTCTACATCCCCTTTTATTTCACCAGTGGTAAGAAAAGGCAATTATTATTATTTGTTAATTAAAAAGTTTTTTTAATGACAGTCGATATATGATATTATACTAGTTTCAAGTATACAATGTAGTGAAGAGACATTTATGTAACTTTCAAAGTGATCGCCCTGATAAGTCTAGTACCCATCTGATACCATATGTAGTTGTTACATATTATAGCCTTATGACTATTTTTATAATTGTCGATTTGTACTTCTTAATCCATTTACCTTTTTTACCCATCACCCCAATTCCCCTCTCATCTGGCAACCATTAATTTGTTTTCTGTATTTAAGTCTCTTTCTGTTTTGTCTGTTTATTTATTTTGCTTTTTAGATTCTTCATGTAAGTGAAATCATATGATATTTTTATTTTTTTAACTTATTTCACTTAGCTTAATCCTATAGGTTCATCCATGTTGTCACAATGGTAAAATTTCATTCTTATTTTATAGCCGAGTAATATTTCATTGTACGTATGCACCACCTCTTCTTTATTTATTCATCTTATCAATGGACATTTAGGTTGCTTCCATATTTTAGCTATTATAAATAATGCTGCAATGAATATAAGGGTGCATATATCTTTTCATATTAGTGTTTTGGATTTCTTCAGATGAATACCAAAAAATAGAATTGCTGGGTCATATAGTAGTCCTATTTTTAATTTTTTGAGGAAATTCTATACTGTTTTCCATTGCATCTGTACCAATTTGCAATTCCACCAACAGTGCAGGAGGGTTCCCTTTTCTCCACAACCTTGCCAGTACTTGTTATTCATTGATTTGTTGATAATAACCATTCTGACAGGTGTGAGGTGATATCTCATTGTGGTTTTAATTTGCATTTCTCTGATGATTAATGATGTTGACCATCTTTTCATATGTCTATTGGCCATCTGTATGTCCTCTTTTTCGAAATGTCTATTCAGGTCCTCTGCCCATTTTTCAGTTGGGTTGTTTGTTTGGTTTTAAGTTGTATGAGTTCCTTATATATTTTGGTATAAATACCTTGTTGAAAGGATCATTAGCGAATATATTCTCCCATTAAGTAGGTTGTCTTTTCATTTTGTTGATGGTTTCCTTCACTGGGCAAAGACTTTTTATTTCGATGTAGTCTCATCTGTTTATTTTTCTTTTTGTTTCCTTTGTCTGAGGAGACATGTACAAAAAAAATAATACTAAGAGCAATGTCAGAGAGTTCACTGCCTGTTTTCATCTATGAGTTTTGTGTTTTCAGGTCTTATATTTCTTATATTTAAGTCTTTAATTCATTTCGAGTTTTTTTCTGGTATATGATATAAGAAAGTGGTCTAGTTTCAATCCCATTTACAATTGTATCAAAAAGAATAAAATACCTTTGAATAAATCTAACCAAGGAGGTAAAAGATCTCTACTTGGAACACTGTAAGGCACTGAAAAAAGAAATTGAAGAAGATACAAATAAATGGAAGGATATGCTGTGCTCATGGATGGAAAGAATTAACATAGTTAAAATGTTCATACTCCCCAAAGGAATCTATAGATTCAATGTAATCCCTATCAAAACACCAATGGCATTTTTCACAGAACTAGAACAAATTATCTTTAAATTATATGGAACCACAAAAGACCCTGAATAACCACAGCAATCTTGAGAAAGAAAAACAAAGTTGAAGATGTTGTGCGACCTGATATCAAACTATATTACAAACCCACAGTAATCAAAACAGCATGATACTGTCATAAAAAGTGACACACAGATCAATGAAACAGAACAGAGAGCCCAGAAGTAAACCCATACCTATATGATCAATTGATCTATGACAAAGGATGCAAGAATATGGGATAAAGGCAGTCTATTCAATAAATGGTGTAAGGAAAACTGGACAGATACATGTAAAAGGCAATTAGTTTTGAACTACCAGAGGAAAGGATAAAAATGTTTATATAAACAGACTTTCTAGATATTAAGCTATGTGTTGCCTCCTGAAGAAAGACTGATGCTTCGGTTGTCTCACCTATTCAATGGAGATTGCTATAATTCTCTCACGATTGTGAATATTAAATAAAAAGAGTCTGAAATGCTTTGTAAACCCTGAAGTGCTTTCCACAACAAGAATTGCTTGTCCTTGTATATTAAACTTATAAGGCCACAGCATCCTGTGCTCTAAGTGTGTAATGATGCCCTTTGACACAGATAAAACAGTCTTCTAAGTATATGACCTAAAAGATATTATTTTATTGGGGCAAAAGGACACCCAGGTGACCATCTTGGAAATTTCAAGTATACTACTTAAATTAAATGCCTGGGTTATTGATGACCCACTGTTCAAACTGAAGAGCTGACTTTAATCTCATTTTTAAAAGACTTGTTCAGAAGCTGTTTTCTCTTTTTCATTTTGCCTTTAATAACCTGTCTCTAATCTTTAAATAATGATCAGTGGCACTGTGTCGAGGTACATAATTCAAAAGAAAAAAGAAAACAACAGAAAATTGAAATTTCTCATTTCTTAGGAAATAAAAAAAATAGAAACACCCTCTACTACTCCACTAATTTTCAGATGTGAAAGAGAATAAACTCAGGCAAGAATTTATTTTTATAGCATTTTTTAAAAAAGTGTTATTTTAAATTGTGGTAAAATATAAACAGTATAACAAAATTTTCCCTTTTAACCATTTTTAAGTATGCAGTTCAGTGACATTAAGTATATTCACAGTGTTGTATAATCATAACTACTATCCATTTCTAGAACTTTTTTATCTTCCCAAACTGAAACTCTGGACCCATTAAATGCTAACTCTGCACCTCACTCCTGGTACCTGTTCTACTTTCTGTCTCCATAAATTTGTCTACTTTAGGTACCTCATATAAGTGGAATCACATGATATTTATCCTTTCGTGTTTGTCTTATTTGCTTAGCATAAAATTTTCAAGGTTCATCCACATTGCAGCATGTTATGAGCTTAATTGTGTCCCCCCCTCCCCCAGCTAAAATTTACATGTTAAAGATGTGACCCCTAGTACCTCAGAATATAACCATATTTGGAGATGAGGTTTTATAGAGATAATTAAGTTAAAATGAGATTGTTAGGGTGGACCCTAATTTAATATGACTGGTGTCCTTAATAAGAAGAGAAAAATTTTAAGGGGAAGACCATGTAAAGACAAAGGGAGAAGATGACCATCTAAAAGCCAAGGAGAAGAACCTTGAACAGATCCTTCCCTCACTACCTTCAGAAGGAACCGACCCTGCCAACACCTTAGCTTGGACTTCTAGCCTCCAGAATTATAGAAAATAAATTTTCTTGTTTAAGCCATCCAGTTTATGGTACTTTGTTATGACAGCCCTAGCAAACAGCATATACCAGAAATTCTTTCCTTTTTATGGCTGAAAAGTATTCCATTGTATGTATAGATCACATTTTGCTTATTCATTCATCTGTTTTTGGATGCTCGGGTTATTTTTATCTATTGCTATTGTGAATGATGCTGTTTTGAATATTGGTGTAAAAGTATCTGCTTGAGTCTCTGCTTTTGATTTTCTTGGATATATGCACAGAAAGAGAATTGCTGGATCATATGGTCAATCTATGCTCAACTTTTTGAGGAACTGCTACAAATTTTTTTCTGCAGTGACTGTACCATTTTACATTCCTATCATGAAAGCACAAGGGTTCCATTTCTCTGCATTATTGCTAACACTTGTTATTTTACTTTCTTTTTTTTTTTTCGAAATATATTTGTTTTTTAATACTTGTTCAACTAGAGGCATTAAAGGAACAGAGTTCAAATTCCGGGACGGCAAACTAGGCTCCTAGAAAGCTCAGAATAACTGTAAACTCTGGATAAAATACAAAAGCCACTACCCGAAGGCTCTGCAAAGTACACCTAAGTGAGATTTTGAAAAGGGTCAAAACTTGAAAGTAGGGACTAACATGAAGTACTTTCAGTTTTTATGGTTTTAGCTTGAAGGCAGGGAACAGTCATGGTGAAATGGACAGTAGCTAAAACTCCAATGGTAATTCCACTATCTTTCTGGCCTGAGAACAAGAGGTAGGTCCTATGGGGCTTCCGTGACTACTGGAGAGTGAATGGTGGAGTCCTGGACAGGAGACAGCTGGAGAAGGGGAACTCTCAAATATTTCATATTCTCCCAACCCCGCCTAGTTGAACACTGAAATGAAAACAACATGTGCAGGTCAGATGTAAGCAGCTTCCAGCTAAGACTAAACAAAATCAATTGTGTTTTTATATATAAGCAGTAAACAATTGGAAAATGGCATTTTTAGAAATTGTAATACCATCAACCAATTCAGAAATAAATTTAACCAAAGATAACCAAGACTTTTGCAATGGAAGACATCTGCAATAAGGAAAAAGAAAGACCTAGATAAATAGACTGATGTACCATAATCATAGACTGGAAGATGCAAAATTATTGAGATGACAATTTGTCTCAAATTGATGTAAACTCAACATAATCCCAATCAAAATTCAAGCAGGCACTTTTGTAGAAATTGATGAGCTGAATATAACATTTATGTGCGAATGCAAATTACTTCTTTATGTGCAAATTGCAAATGCAAATGGATCAACTAAAACAATTTTGAAAAAGAACAAAATTGGAAGACTTACCCTATCTGGTCTCAAGACTTACTATAAAGTCATTGTGATCAAGACAACGTGGTATTGGCAAAAGATAGACACATAGATCAATGGAACACAAGAGTCCAAAATAGACTTATATAAACACATACAGTCAACTAATTTTCAACAAAGGTGCTGAAGAAATTCAGTGGGGGAAAGAATGATCTTCACATTCTGTTGGCCAAAGCAGGTCACAAAACTAGTCCAGACTCAAGGAATAGGGAAATAGAAATGATTTTTGATGTGAGGAGCAGCAATGCACATTGCAAGGGGCACGGAGACAGGGAGACACTGTGGACTGGATCCATTTTGGAATCTACTACTCCAGGGAACCTGGATGAACCTTTGGGACCACTCCTTAGACAACTCTAGTTGTCCATCCAGGTCTCAGCTCAAAGGTCACCTCCTCTGAGAAGCCTTCCCAGATGGCTCTATCTCAAGGTGACTCACAATTTATCACACTGGCTTGTTAGCTACTTCATAGCTCTTTCATAATTTTGTTTATTTCTTCATTTACTCATTGTCTCCTCTTCCCCATTAGGATATAATGATATTTTATGATGGCTTTGAAATAAGTGAAAAGATATGAAACTGGCAAGGTAGCCAGAGGTCAGGCCATAAAAGGCAGAAGGCCCCAATACAGAGTTTAGACATAAAATTGTAGAGAAACAAAGAATTAGAAATTTAGAGCAAGAATGTGACCTGATTAAAAATTGATGTTTTCTAACAAGATTCCTGTGGCAAGGCCACTGGTGTAGAATTCCTTGGGAGCCTGTGTGAAGGGAGACTGGAGGGGGTGAGAACAGGGACACCTGAGGGAGGCAGTGTGGTGTGAGTGAGAGTTGTCAGCCTGGCCAGAGGGTTAGTGGGGATGGGGAAGCAGGTCCCTCAAGGCCGATATAGCAGGACCTCCTGACTTTTCAACAGAGTATGAATATTTAGATGTTCTATGTGGAATTTCAATGATTTTTCACTGTTAGCAACTAATAAAAATGTTTAAACTATGTCGAGGGTGGGCTATGAGCTGATCCCCACTGGACAGCCTCTCTGCCAAGCATAACATAATCGTGATTTCACAGGCATAATTGTACCTTAACTTCAGCGCCTGGAATCCACACCATGGGGTTGTTGCCACACCATGGGGGCTGCCCTGGACAGCACCGGGGGTCGTTCAGGAGGCAGAAAGAGCGGAGGAAAGCAGGGGCAGGACCAGGAGGGGCAATATAAGCAGGCTGAGAGTTTTAGGACTGGAGAGTTTGAATAGTTTGGGGAGTTCCGAGCTGTAGGGGTGGTCGTCCAGTACCGTGTGAGCCTTGGGGTGATTTAGTGCAGGGGATAGTGTACCTGCGCTGCAGGAGCCTAATGAAGGAGGTTGGGGCATGAACTCACATTGGTTGGTTTGCATATCAAAGGTAAGTTCCAGGCCAAGTTGTTTGCTATCTCTTAGAATTGGTTAGCCCTAAGAGGGCCAGCCCCTCTTCAGTCAGAGAAGCCTCAGATATCAGAGCAACAAGAATACAGAAAAATAATTTTAAAAAAAAGTTAATATAGCGACATAGTCTCTGACATGAAACGAAGTTTGCCACAGAGAAATGTACAGGCCAGGATGGGAGGATAATCATGCAGGCAATAAGCAGTCTCAAACTCTAACGCAGGAATTCTTTTCTTCTTCATTTCTTTATCAAATATTCATTCATTCATTCATTCATTCATTCGGTTGGTCAGTCATATTTATTGAGTGTCTGTTCTGTGCCAGGCACTGTTTAGAATTCTGGAGAATAACACACAGGCAAGTCCCCAGCTCCAGGTAGCTTACATTCTAGTAGGGAAGACAAAAATTAAACAAAAAAATAAACACATGCACTCTTATTGTGATATACTGAACAAAGAAAATAAAGTATAGAGATTACTAAATAATAAGAAATATATATATTGGTCTCTGTTCTTGCTTCCTGAAACAGAGCTCCCCAAATTCTTATAAATAGAGGTGCTAGATGCATCTTTTGTTCTAGTGAGGTGACTCTTGGTGGGCTCCGGAGTCAGGGCTGGTCACTAGAAAGACAAAACCCTGATTAGAAGCTTGAACTTTTTAGCCCTATCTCCCATTCTCCAGAGAGGGGAGAGGGGCTGGAGATTGAGTTAATAATCAATCATACCCTCTTGATGAAACCTCCATAAAAATTCCTCAGATATGGAGTTTAGAGAGCTTTCGTGTTGGTGAACACATCCACATGCTGAGAAGGTAGCCCACTCCAACTCCACAGGGACAGAAGCTCCTGTACTTGGGACATTTCCAGACCTTGCTCTATGTGCCTCTTCATCTGTCTGTTCATCTTCCTCCTTTATGTCCTTTATAGTGAACCAGTAGATGTAAGTATTCCCATGAGTTCTGTGAGCCATTCTAGAAAATTAACACACCCAGGGAGGAGGTTGTGAAAACCCTGATTTATATCTGGTTGGTCAGAAGTGTAGGTGACAACCTGGGACATGTAATTGGTGTCTGAAGTGAGGGCAGTCTTGTGACACTGAGCCATTAACCAATTCTGACACTATTTGCACTAACTCTAGATAGTGTCAGAATTGAGTAACATTGTAGGACACCCAACTGGTTTCAGAGAATTGGTTGGTGTGGGGGAAAAAAGCCACATATTAGGTCACAGGTGTGTTCTGTGAGTAGTGAGTATACTAAAGAGAGAGGGAAAAAAAGACTTTTCCTTTAGTGGGTATAGAGGAATTTTTCCCTTACAGTGATGTAACATAGAATGACTGTGTATGTGACTTTCAGAAAA
This sequence comes from Rousettus aegyptiacus, assembly GCF_014176215.1. Classification (NCBI taxonomy): domain Eukaryota; kingdom Metazoa; phylum Chordata; class Mammalia; order Chiroptera; family Pteropodidae; genus Rousettus; species Rousettus aegyptiacus. The sequence goes on along the minus strand of NW_023416307.1, from coordinate 118,980,217 downwards.
GTGGTCAGAGATGGCCTCTCTGAAGAGGTGACATCTGTGTTGATGCTAGAGCTAGTCTGTGATGACCTGGGGAAGAAAGGAGCATCCCTTTGAACAGCCAGTACAAATGCCCTGAGGCGAAAACAGGCTTTGTGTGTCACATCCTAGGCATCTTGAAAAGTATGTCTTGAATATGGTAAGTGAGGGAGGGAGGGAGTGGTGGAAGGTGAAGTCAGAGAGATTGACACCTGCTGTGTTATGCCGCAGGCCATGATAAGATGACTAGATTTTATTCTATGGGAAAACATCACAGACTGTAAATAGGAAGAGACATGAGCTGATGCATGTCAAAATCAGCTTGTGGGGAATGAGTCATGAGAGGCAAGAGTGGAGACTATTTGGAAGACAACTGAAGTTGATCTGGTGAGTGGCGACAAGAGCCTATGAGTGCCATGCACCAAGCCAGGCGATGAAAACACCACAGTCCAGTCTTCAGGGGCTCACGGTATAGAGAGGAGACTGCGAGAGAACAGACCCTTACAAACCTGGGACAAACATGAGCAGCTCATCCTTTCCACCATCCTCTTCCATTTGGGCCAGCTTTGTGAGCCTTGTCGCCCTAACTGGGCCACAGGGTTCTCGAAGTGCCCAACTTTCTCTTCAGAATTGCTTTCCTACTGGGAGAAACCAGCAAAGTGTCTGAAGAACTTACAAATCCCAGTTCTGCCTTGGAGTGCCAGGGCTGGCTCTCCCTGAAAGAGCTCATGAGGAAATGTCCTGGGCCTTGAGCTTCCATCTCTGCTGCCATCTGGGTGAACTGTGAGCAGGGTTCCGGGACCTTCAGTGTGTGCATTGAATCTGGCCAGCTCTGTGGGGGTTGTGGACTGCTTTTGCTGCCCCCTGATATACTTTCTTGTTGGAGTATATAGCTCAGAATTATTTCCCTGGGCTAATCAGGATTTTAGTGTGGATTCTGGGAGAATAATGGTTATATTTATCTCTCATGGTTGAGGGAACTGGAGTCAAACTCTGGCCAATATAGGGATCTTATCAGCCAGCAGACATGAGGCTCAGTGTGGATGTAACTAATTGGGATAGCGAGTGGGATTTCCGTTTGTTCTTAAACAGAGAGCAGAGGATCAAATAGCCTTGCAGGCAGACTCTAAGCGAAGAATTAAAATAAAGCAAGAAAACCATACTTTGTTTAGGATGACTCACTCCTTTGCCTTCCTATCCAATTAAAGTCTTTGGACTTTGGTCAAAAATTATGAGAATGACAACAAATAACATCATCAATAATTGCTACTTGTTTCATAGGTTGCTTCTAATACTTTTTTTTTTTAAAGAAATTTTTGAGATGTAATTGACATAAAATTTTGTAAGCTTAAGTTATACAACATGTTGATTTGATACATTTAGCTGATTATCACTGTGACATTAGCTCACATCTCTATCATATAACATAATTACCAATTCTTTTCTGTATGAGAACAATTAGGAGGGCAACTATTCCTGCATCTGCTGGTTTTCAATAGCCTTTAGCTCCAAATAATCCGTATGCCAAAGAGCCATATTTATTCTGATATCCTTCATTCGTGTAGACTTAAATTCGTAAGCCACCACTCTTGAAGAAGAGTAGAAAGAACTCATCACCAGCAACCAGAAAAATTGAATTTCAGTTCTAGATCTACTACCCCCTGGCCATGTAGTCTTGAGCAAGTCACATCTCTCCCAGGGTCTCAGTTTCCTGCAACATATTTTGCCATCTGTGAAATGTAGAGACACTCATCCTGGTTTGCCTACTACCAGGCAAGTGCCCTTGGGTTTGCTCTATAATCTTCCGGAGCCAAAGAGTTCTCATTTGCGAAAAGGAAATTAATAACATTTACTTCCACGTAGGCAAAACATGGACCCATGGTAGCATCCCCCAGTGTATGCTTTCTAGGCTGTATCACCGATAATGACACCTTCTTAATTGAATAACCTGTCTTGATGTTTTCCTCATCATAATATTCCTCTGCTCCACGCTGAATATATGGTGATGTATGATGATGCAGTGAGGGAAACAAACACAATTGTTTTTGAGTTTGTTTTTCCAAGTGCTGTGGCGTTTGTCAGTTTGGAGGGAAAAATAAGACGGAACAAGTACTCACCAGTGATGGAAGGCCAGGAGCTGTGCTGAAGGCCAGGAGCTGTGCTTGTGTTTCATGCGTAATATCTGTGTCTGCTGACATCAGACAGAAGGGCTGCCCTGGGTTAGCTTCAGGCCCTTTTCAGAGCTGGTTCCTTTCCTGTCATCAACATCTTAGGTGGGATACTGGCTCCATTCTCTTCCTGGAAGATCCTGAATTCTGGTCTGGCAACTGGCAGCTCCAGGGCTAAAATGCTGCTCTAACTGGTTGATTAGTTAAGGAAAAACAAAAGTGGGGAAATTTCTCTTAGTTCTCTTCCACTCAGCATGTGGGTTGCTTAGACAAAGTTTGGGTGATGGTTTTCCCTTACAGCATATGTGATGCAAGGCTGAGCTAGACAGGAGTTTAAGGGAAATTATTCAACAAGGCTTTTACAACTTTTGCTCAGTTTTCCAGCCTAATCTCCAACCATTGTTAATTTTCACAGTCCCCTCCTCCCAACAACACTCCCTTTTCTGCTCTTCTGATTTGAATCATGAGGTCAAATTGTTTGCTGTGCCTTTGATCTCCCCTCTTAACTTCCCTCTTTAAGGAACTTCCAGAAGGAGACTGCTGGGCAGCCTGAGAAGCCACAGTGGTCAGTAGCCAGGGATGAGCCTTGCAGTGATGTCTAGAGTTTCTCCCCTGGTTCCTGAGATCCTGGGGTCTACAGGGAGGCCTCAGCTGTTGTCGTCAGTTTGAGGCATAAGCCGATTGGGTGGGTGGGTCTCTAGCTGCCTTTCCTCCTGCTGTTTCATTTATTTCATATACAAGGAGACTGTATAAAATTTCATTGACATGAACAGTTCAAAAATGTTTGAACAGGCCTGAGTTAAGCTCATTAGGTGCTGTTGAAAGAACATTCATCTCAAACCAGATTAAGAGAAAGCCAATATTTCTTCTGGAAATATCAAATAAGCAGGCTGTATGCAGATAGGGTTCATTCTAACTTAACACAAGTCTTTCCTATCTGCTCTCACATTTGATCTGCAGCCATCCTGAGAGGCGGGCAGGATGGATAGTATCTCCTCCATTATACAGGTAACTATCAATATTTCCTGAAACCTCTAAGAGGTTTCATGACTATGACTCGCCCTGAGTAGAAAGCTCAGATCTAAGTTCAAGCTTTCTGTCTTCTAGGCCAGTGTTCCTTTTGTTTTGTTGACAACAGAAATACCTAGTCAAGAGAAAAGTTTTATAAGAGTTTATCTGAACCAAAATTTTGAGGACATACCCAGAAGCAAAATCTCAATAGTTTGAGAAAATGCTCCAGAGAATGGCAATTTTGCAGCTTATTTTATACATTAAAATCGAAGGGAGAAATGTAAGGAGAGTTACATGACATCCTTTAGTGGTAAATTAGGGGGATGAGAGAAAGCAAAGTGGGGAATTCTCTAGGATTAGATAAAAGGCAAAATGGAGAAACATACCTTTTTACATTGGTGGGTACAGAATAGTAAATAATTAACATTTACAGCACATAGAGATGGCGTGCAGGGAATAGCAAGATAACAATGTTCTGAGGTCTTGTGCTCTAGTACCTATGGTTGCACCTTTGAGAGGTCTAGAAAAGAAAATTATACTGAAATTTCAAAGGTGCATTATCCTAGATGCATAAGAACAATGGACAGAGCTCACTTAAAGTAAAGATTGACTTTTTCTAAGGAAGCTATAGGCCTGGGACATGACTGACCTCGGTGACCTGCCCACTGAGGAATTTATGATCAGACCATCCTGTGTGGTTACTTTTGGTCACCGAGTTTGCAAGGCTGGCCATGCAGGTCCTGCCTGAGCTTGTCAGATTTAATATATAGCCCCTTTTTTCATTTGTAGATTCATATCTAGAACCTCCTAGGGAGCCCTGGGTTGGCTGGAAGAGGACCCCAGCTAGAAAAAGTCTAAGCTAATGAAGGGCACCAGACTATACAACCCCCAAAGGAACTAAAGGCCATCAGGAACCAGAAGATGCAAGAAAAGCTGTTAAAACAGGGCGCAAAAAGAAATTCACATTTAAAAGGAAATTTCTATTTATAAAGGTGTCTGCCTGACTGGTAAAAGGAAGAGCAAGACTCTTAACAACTCTTATCAATAAAGAAAGTTCAGACTTGAATTTACATAACAAACCCTACTAAATAACCCTTGTTTACTGTACTTTTTCTGGTCACTTTCTTATAACTTGCCTCCCTGTCCTATAGTCCCCAAACTTCTTTCCTTCGCTTAGACTAAGATGGGTTACAAGCCTCATTCATCTGGCCCCCTCCTTGGGCGACATTTTGCTTTGTGAATGGCTAATTACATAACAGGCACATAGTTAAAACTGTTTTTTTTTTTCTATTTTATTAGTCCATCTTTTATCAGTTTGATTCGTAGATCCCTGCCACTGAACCTAAGATGTGTAAAGGGAAGAAGAACTTTTTTCCTTTCCTACGCTGGTCTGCCAACAGTGCCCAAATGCCAGGGCAGCAGTTGGGTAGGTGCAGTGAGCACAGTGTCAGAATGGTGTTCCTAGTCTGCAGGATCCTCAGAAAATTCCTCTCTTTATGTAGCAACTGAGGTTGACTCCTTTGATGGGTAATTTGGTGCTGGGGTATAGTGTCTGCCATTTTTCCTATTCTTAAATCTTTTTCTGCAGCAATGCAGTTAGGGTGTTTGCAGAAGGGGCGAACAACCAGAACGGGGGAGGGGGGAGGTGGGGGGTGGGGGCAGGATGGTAACCCCTCTGCTCCTCTAATGTGCTCATTAGAATAACCATTCAGACCTCTATCCAGTTGCCTGTATTTGACTTAGACTTTTGGAAAAAGCCAACTGATCTGATGTTAGCTTATCCATGGATTTTAGCTCACTGCCCATACCATCCACTTAACAACTTTGTAGGGAAAAACTGGAGGGAGAAACTCAAGCACATTAAATATGCATCATAACTCTAAGATGAATCCTCATTTTAGAAATGTAATGTTTTCATTTAATGTGTCCTTTGGAACTACAGAAACAAGATAGTTAAATTCTGTCTTCCATTTCTGCAAACTCACAGATGATATTCTTGACGTGGAAAAATACAAGTGATAGTTTTAACATATTATTTTATAAATCAGATTTTGTACACCATTTGTGTCCCTCCCACCCCCAGTTTGTCTAATCAGCTAAGACAGGGGTTAGCAAACTACAGCCCACTGGCCAGATCAGATCCATTTCTGGATTTTATAAATAAAGTTTTATTGGAACCCAAGCATGCTTATCTGTTTATGTATTGTCTGTGTCTGCTTTCCCACTGCAACAACAGAGCTGAGTAGTTACAACAGAGGCTATATGGCCCATAAAGCCTGAAATATTTACTATCTGGCTCTTTATAGAAAAAGTTTGCTGAACCCTGAAATAAGGTTACCATGGATGCAAACTGGTCACTTGCAGACCAGTCATAGCCTACGGGTTTTGCTGGTGTTTTAAAAAGTGAAGTAACAAGCAGCCATACAGGCAGCTTGGCTCTTGCTGTTGGCACCTGGCATGCTTTGTACATTTATTTCACCACTTGGACCCTTTAGGCACTGGAATCCCATCCCTGGTTAGCAGATCCAGGAAGGATGTTGGCTTTGAGGTCAGGAGACCTGGGTTGTAGCCTTGACTCTATCTTGAGCTTGCTGTATAACCCTGGTAAAGCTACTCTACTCTCTGGCCTCAGTTTCCCTGCTTTATAAGCTAGCCTCTAATCGACTTTTTCACTCTAACAAACCATAGTCTTGCTACTCCAGTTGTGGTTCCCAAACCAGTAGCATCGGTGCTGGAGCTTGTTAGAAATGCAGAGTCCCAGGCCCTCACCCAGACCAACTGAACCAGGACCTAAGTTTAACAAGCTCCCCAGGTGATTTTTATAAACACTATGTACTTCTCTCTAGAATATCACCTCCCTGGTGTGATGTTATAAGTGAATGATTATCTCTTTCATCTTTCTAAATTGGAGGTCTTTGGGGATTTCAATTTCTGAGTTGCTTATACCCCCAGGGTGAATTAGGTGAGACATGAAATGTATGGCCTTATCAGTATGTTTTCCCAGCCTTCTCCCAAGCACTCTCATAAGATGTTGTAGGACCCATTATGAGTCTAAGGGTCACTTGCCATTCTTAATACATGCACAGTATGAATACAAGGCAGATGACACCTGGTTTTGAAATGGCAGGTATCATCTATAAAGAAAAAATATTGAGTTTGTTAGACTTTATTTTTCAGTTTAAAATAATCTGCATGGCACGGTGGCACATTCTGGGGAGACTCATTCTGGACCCTTACAGACAGTATCTACATTCAGAGTTTGTGTGTGTGTGTGTGTATATGTGCTTGTGTGTGTATCCGGATGCTGAAATCTTTTAGTGGGCACATCATATTTGAGCATTTACTAGAAGGTCTCAGAGATTAGAAATAAGGAAAATAAGATTGCTGATAGACTTTAAAAAACAAACAAAAAAATTTTTTTAACCACTGTTTTTAAGAGTAGAGGAGATTGCAATCAAGTCATCTTCTTCCATGGGCCACTGTCGGGTAATACAAACAACAATAATGATAAAAACTGGTACTTACTGAACACTTACTATGTACCAGGAGCTGTTTTAAACCTATAAACATGCATAAATTCGTTTGCTCCTTAGAGCAACCCTATAAGGTAAATACTGTTACTATCCCCATTTTATAATGGAGAAACCTGGGAATGAAGTGAAATGGCTTACCCAAGGTGACCCAGCAGAATCAGAATTAGAATCGAGGCACCTAGCTCCAAAGCTCGCACTTTCCATGACAATGTTACACTGCCAGATATGTTGGATCTCTTTGGTGAGTTAATGGGAAAGATCATGAATGCTAGTGGCCTATTTGCTTGGAGGCTGGGAACATCCTGGGAAGGAGCATAAGCTGGTATTCTGCTGGGATTCAGGCAGGTCTGAGTAGATAATTGTTTGTTATTTCTTGCTCTCCTCTGATAGATTATAACTCCTTTAAGACAGGAGCCCTGTCTCCTTTCTTCACTATTGTATTTCCAATGCCTAACACAGTGCTTGAGGCATAGTAGATGCTGAATAAATTCACAGAGGATGAATGAGTTAAAGAATGAACTAGTGAGTAAGTGAATTGCCTATTGTTTGGAAGACAAACCACAGAGTCTGACATAACTATGAAATCTGGTAAAGGGCCAAATCAGTCACATAATTGGTTGATTCTCTGAGCATCTGAAGGAATCAATAAGGGCTTCCTGGAGGAGGGAGCACTCATGCCAAGAGCTTTGAAGCAGAGGTGGCAAAAGGGTGGCCTTTCAGGTGAGAACAAATACTGAAAGCTCATTGTTTGCAAGCTCAGGCCCAAGATATCACAGACACCTCCCCTGCAGAGGGAGACCACACAGGCAACACATTCAGCTGACAAACACCTTCCTACTTGGCCTGGGACTTTGGCTTGAGCATGTTCTTCCATCCAGCTTTGGCATCGGATGGTCCCTTGTGCTGGCCAACAATGCCTGCCTGTCTACTCCTGCTCCCCCTCTCTTTATCAGCTGAAGATGAACTCCACAGAGCTCTCCTGTCAACTGAAGCATGAACCATTCCCTTGTAGGGCAAAGGCTTGTGATTCTTTGCAATAATATTTCATAATTTATATATTTGATTAAAAAGCAGAACCTGTGCCAGCAGCCTGCATAATATAACATATTGGGATCATTAGCTGCTTGTGTCACTCTTCTATTTTAAAACTTTCCATATTTGAACTCATGGAAGTACATCCTTCACATTTATTAAACTTTTCCCATAAAAACAGTTTAGTAAGTCTCCATCATCTTCCACAGAACTAAACAGAAAAGGCCATGATAAAAACTTTTAAACATTTCCTTTAGGGATACCATTTTATTTAGGTCTTTGAACACATTTGTCTTTTCTTGCCAGTAATTAAAAAAAAAATCAAGATAAATGAGATTTTCAGTGGCATGATAATTACTTCAAGATGAGCTTTGTGACTTGGCTTCTGTCCTTGCTCTTTGCTGCAGTGCCTCCCAGGCCTCTCGGGAACTTCCATTCCCCAGTCCTGGTATAGTCTTAGTCCTTTGGATTCCTTGGGTTAGCTCTCATCCAATTTCTCTGACCGAGGCTTTTTTTGTGCTTTGCTCCTGTAGTTTAATCCACCCTCCTCCTCCTTGGCGAACTGAGCCTGCTCTGCTTTGCCCAGAAGGCTCCTCTTTGCCACTTCCAGCGCTGACAGGGCCTCTCTTTTGCAAGGGGCCTATTTTATATGATTCAGGTGTGGTTGTCTTTTTGAATCCTTTCTTGTTCCCATCAGAAATTGGCTAGTTGGCACCGTGATCAAGATACTGCTAGTTATAGTACCCTGGCCATCTGGGCACAGTAATCGGTCAAAAGATAGGCACATGTTGGGCCAATCCAAGTCATTCCAAGAAAGCCCTCTTTTCATTGGATTCACTGGCTTCAAAGACAAAGTGACCCTAGCTGCTGGTGGCGGCCATGTCTGCTACCATCTGGGTGAGTCTGCCTGAGGAAAAGAGAGGTGAGAGATGGAGAAAGGAAACAGATTCTTAACTTCAAAATCTGAACTACTGGATCCAGTTGTTCCTGAAGCTGGAACTTCTCTTGAACTTTCTCTAGAAAGAAAATTCTAAAATGTGGATTCCCTCTAATTTTGAGGGGGATTTAAACTGGCTTTAATTGGACTTCCCTCATTTGCAGCAAGAGAGTCCTGGAATATTTCTTCAGTCTGCAAGTCCAAATCCTTTTTGTTGTTCAAATACCGGTGTTGTCTCAAACTCAGACCAAAGAAACATTTTATGTTGATAAGTACAGTTTTTATGATAGAATGGTGGGAATCAAACCTAGAGATCATTTTGCTTTAAGTTGGAAGAAACCGACTGAGCGCAAATAGTAGTTGAGAAAAAAGAACAAATACACTCTTCCTTCATCAGCATCATCTCTGGTCCTGGCTTGTCAAAGGAAGAGACATGTAAATGGCCAACACACATACCATTGCATAGTCTTGTCTTTCATGTAACCTTCTAATATTCAAAGCCAAACATTTGGAGCCAAAGTCTGATAACCGAGTGGGTCGGATACTCATATCACCATCATCTACATCCTCATGGGACAGACTTGATTAAAAACCCAAATGAATTAGAGAATATAATGGCTTTGGAAATGTGTAATTCACTCAAGCTGCAATGAGAAACAGCTTGGGTATTAGTCACATGTTTTGGGCTATAATTAACAAGAACCCCACTAATGAGAAACTCTACGATGAAGAAATATATTACACAATAAGAAAATGCATATCCTTGCATAAAGAATAAGGAAATAATTGTTTCATGTAACAAGAAGTCTAGAGGTGAGTTCACTAACATAACAGGGACCTAAGCTCTATTTAACCAGCTTCGTCATCCTTAGCTTATTAACTTGGTTCCCTTGTCTCCTCAGAATTCTTGGACTAAGAGTTTCAACTTAACAGTACCCAGCTTAAAAAAAGGAAACTCCTTGAGAAATGACTGATTCCAAAGCTGGGATAAAAAAAAATACAAGATGAGCCAGAAACTCCTATTTGTGACGGAGTGTAAAATTATATTTAAAGCACGATGGAGACATATCAAAAGGACATAGCCAGCTTGAAGGAGCCTTCCTTGGCCAAATTTGGAACAATTTGAGCATCAGAATTAATAATGATAGTAATAGATGATAAACAATTTGATAAATAGAAACCTACAACTCCAAACTGATATAAATGAATGAATAAATAAACAGAGATAAGATAGAGCTTTTCCTTATAGTAGAATGATAACTAATAAACATTAAAGGAATGATTGAATTAGAGAAGTCAACATTTGGTAACTATCATGGTAATAATTCAGTCAAGAAACATTAATATGTGCTAATAACCAGTGGGTGGAATTTTTATGAACAGGATATTAACATAGTCTCAAAGTACCTTCCCACAAAATGCTCATTAAATACAAAGAGAAAAAGAGTAAGGACATTGAAAAAATCTTGCATAACTAAGTGTTTAAAATTAATAACAACATTAATGAAACAAATAAAAATCTTGTATCATCTGATAGGGCACAGTAAAAAGAAAACTGAATCATTTCCGTGGTATTTCTACCCAAAATTCATGACCTGAATCTAATTAAGAGAACATCAAACAAATCCAATTGATGGACATGCTACTCTAAGTAGCCTTTAATCGTCTAAGATGTCAAGATATTAAAGAAAGAGTAAACAGTTCCAAATTATAGAAAACTAAAGAGACAAGATACTTAAATGAAATGTATAATTCTGGACCAGATCTTTTTGTTATAAAAAACCTTATTGGGACAATTGGTAAAACTTGAATTAGATCTGAAGATTAGCTGATAGAATGCTCATTCCTGATTTTGATGGTTGTTTGTGGTGATGTAAAAGAATATTCTTATTTACAGGAATTACACACTAAAATAGGAGTAATGAAGCATTGTGTCAGCCACATCCTCAGATGGTTCAAGAAAAAAAGTTCTTTGTTCTCTTAACTTACTGGCAAGTCTAAAATTATATCAAAAAGAAAAGAAAGAAGAGTTATTTCTTCTAGAGCATTTCTTTTCACTAGGATAGAAAACTTTCTAAGCAGCTCCTCACTAGAGAAGCCCCTTTGGCCAAGATTGGGTCACATGCTGTTTCTCTAGCTGCAAAGGAGGCTGGGAAAGTGCTTTTATAGAATGAGAAATGGATTCTTCCCACAAGAAGAAGGAAGTGGGAGTGGAGAATGACAACCTGTAGGTGGTCAGCAATGTCTGCCTCAGTCTGAAGTTTTAATATTTGGTTTAGGCCATTTTGGAATATGGTGCCATTAGCAACAGTGAATCACCCAAGAGCTCTAGGCTGCTTGCTCTTTCATTTAGTTGCTATTCTCTCAAGTTCATAGGGGGAGACTTTTGCAAACTAATATTTATAATACAATAGAACCAGTGCAATGATCACTGTAAGCCAGGGGTATGGTGACAGCACAGGTAAATCTAAAACACCCCAGAGGGAAGAGTAAGGTCACAGAAGTGTTTCTAGAGAATTGAAGTGATAGGAATGCTGACTGCTCTTCTTGCTGACAAAGGGGGTGAATCATGTACGAGTTAACACTGTAGCATTTTAAAATATATGTCCTTCCAATTCTGGTATGGACTCCCATTCAGCTATGGCGTCCCTGTGGAAGAGACAGCAACTGGGGACAGTTGGGGACAATAGTGCAGAGATAGGGAAAGCACAGGGTACACATGGGGACCAACAAGCTGTCCATTTGGCTTCTGAAAGGGGAGCAGGAAGCAAGGTGGGTTGGAGCCAGGAAAATTAAGAAACTTGATTGCAAGGCTAAGAAGTTTCAACTTCTGTGTGTGCATTAGAGAGCCCCCGAGTGTTCTGAGAAGATAGTACATGACTAGGCTGTGATTTTGAGCAATTCTCATGAGCAGTCTATGGAGAGGGTGAGTTTGTGCCAGGGAGACTCACCAGGTGACTGTTCTGGGCCGAAAACATTCAAGGTGAAATGTAACCTGTGGGATGGAGGGAAAGAGGTGATGGGAAAGGATGATACTGAGTGACCGGTCAGATGGGAAGAGGAATGTCAACTCTGATTTGGGTGCTCCAAATCCAAGGATGGAGTGTCCTTCACAAACATAAAAAGGCAGGAGTATGCTCTAGGTGAGGTCTGCAGTGGGTCATCATTCCCACCTACAAGGATGTAGACAAAATTGGCATCATGCTAGGGTTTCAGCAGAGGAGAGATCATGTGTCTAGTCATCATCAACTCCTGCTTAAAACTCTTTGAAGTTTCACCATTGCTTCTAGAACAGAGTCCAGTCTTCTGTCACCCACAAAACTGGAGTACCTCTAATGACTCAGTGCTAATTTAATGTCCCATCACTCTCGGTGCTCCTGCTACACCAGTCTTCTTTCAGTCCCATGCATGTGCCACGGTTACAACGGTATCTAAAATAGCAGCAAATAGGTGTTGAATAAACTGGTGCTGCTCTAGCCCCAGGGCCTTTGCACATGCCATCCTCATATGCATCTTTAACCATTGTCCTTTTCTTCTTTGCCTACTCAGGTGTACTCACCCTTTAGATATCAGCCACTCTATCTTTTGGTTGGAGCACTTAGTTCTTTTCCATTCAAGGTAATTGTTGATAGGAATGTAGTTATTACTACCATTCTTTATTTCTGTTTTTGATACTACTTTTTTCTTTTTAAAGGAGTCCCTCTAACATTTCTTGTAGTACTGGCTTGGTGATGATAAATTCTTTTAGCTTATTATTATTTTTTTTTGTCTGGGAAGCTCTTTATTTTTCCTTCAACTGTAAATGATAGCCGTGCTGGATAAAATATTCTTGGTTGTAGATCCTGGATCTTCATCCTGTCAAATATTTTGTGCCAAGCCCTTCTGTCCTGCATGGTTTCTTTTGAGAAATCAGCTGCCAGTCTTATGGGTGCTTCTTTGTAGGTAACTAACTGCTTTTCCATTGCTGCTTTAAGATTCTCTCTTTGTATTTAACCTTTGGCATTTTATCTATAATGTGTCTTGGTGTGGCCCTCTTTGGGTTTCTGGTTTTTGGGATTCTCTGAGCTTCCTGGGGTTTTATGTCTATTTCCTTCACCAGGTTAGGGAAATTTTCTATCATTATTTCTTTAAATATATATTTGACTTCTTGTTCTCCCTCTTCAAGTACTCCTATGACACGGATACTTTTACCTTTAATGGTGTCCCATAGGCTCTTTAAATTATTATTATAGTTTTGGCTTCTTCTTTCTTGCCATTTTGATTTAGTGTCCTTGGCTTTCTCATCCTCCATATAGGTCATTTGTTCCTCTTCTTTATTTACTTTGTTTTTTCCATTTAATATACCTCTCATCTCAGATAACATGCTCTTCATTTCTGACTGGTTCACTTTTATAATTTCCATTTCTATTTTACTGTTTTTTATCTCTTTGTTGAAGTTCTCACTAAATTTATCTACTTTTCCCATAAGTTCATTGAGCATCTTTATAACCAGTGTTTTGAACTCTGCATCTGTTAGATTGCTTGACTCCATTATTTCTGGATCTCTGTTCTATTCCCTCATATGGTTTCTGCTTCTTTGTCTTCCCATTTTGGCTGCCTTTTTGTGTCTGTTTCTATGTACAAAGCAAAGATCCTATTAGTGTGGATTTGTGAAATAGGTGTCCAGTGGCACAGTCCTGAGAGAGGTTTAGCTGCAGACCAAATTTAGCCCAAGCCACTGCCCCTCCAGGGCCACCTGCTAAGATTCAGCAAGCAATCCACAGGTGCTGTGCTTGTAGTTGCCTCAAAAGGCAACACCGGAAACTGAGGCCAGCTGCCTCCAGTGTGAGTCTAGGAGCTGCTTAGCAAGGAACACGGGGTTGTGAGTTAGGGGAGGCGGAGTTTCAGGGAATTTTCTGGGTGGAGCAACCTCTGTTACCCAGTTTGATTAGGTCTCCACTATGGCAGTTCTGAGTCCGTGCACTGGTAGTGGGGACGGCTCAACAAAGGAACAATGGATACTGCTGCGCTTCCGTACAGAGTAGGTTGTGCCTCGGCCCTCACTCCAACAACTCAGTGTCCCCCTGTAAGTCTCTGGTCCCTCCTGCGCAGCCCAACTGGCACCGGTGCTCAGAGTGAGCAGGTCTGTCACTGTGAAAGTCCGCTCGCGGACATGGCCCCTTTAAGAACTGTCTGCAGCTGCCGGCTGCTGTGCTGCTGCTATGCCCTCTGTCCCACTCAGCCACTTAGGACAGGCAGCTTCACATCCTCACCCCGTCCTACCTTCTGCCGTTGCAGGGTGATTTCTTAGATTTCTCCCTGGTCGTATGGCTTGTTCATCTAGATGCCAGGTGATTTTTCTTTGCTGTTTGCTCCTTGTTTCTATTACAACTTTGTTTTGGTCACCAGAGGGATGAACAGAGCCTCTATCTATGCTATTTTCCCCCCTCCCCAGTAGCTATAATTTTAAATTGACTGTGGGAGTATTTTCCCTGGGTCCATCTCTCTCACAGACTATAAAATTCAGGGGGCATTGGTTTTTCTTCGAGTGCTATACCCCTATACTCAGCATGGGAATTGGAACTCTGTGGTGCTCAGTGAAGATCTGTGGAATGCATGAATGAGTGAGTGAACGAGTGAATATTCCACTGGTGGTTCTGGGAAGGGACTGAAAAGCAGGTCATGCTTGAGAAGCACCTCATAGGACAGGTGAAATTCCAACAAAGGAGCAGTCTACAAGTAACCAACTCACAACTTGCCAAAGCATCGATCAAAGGGAGTTTTTGCATATCTAGGACAAATAGGGAAACAAATCCAGAGAAATAATGGGTCTTAGACCAGGAAGACAACTAAGCCAGCTTTTGGAAGGATTCAGATGTCAGGGTGAGAACTTGGTTCTTAACTTGAGAGGCAATGGGGAGCCATGCAGGGTGAGTGAGGAAGATGACACAACCCACAGCTTCTCTTTGAGAAAACAGACTTTACAGGGAAAATGAGTGTGGCCGCAGAGAGGAGCTGGAAGCAGAAAAGCACCTTAGAAGGATATTGCAGTAGCTTTTGGTCAAACTTGCAAGCTCGTGAATGAGAGTATTGCAGATAAGGTATGATGAGAGCGAAATTTGGGTGGTAAAATTCAAGAGGCTTGGTGACAGATGGGAAGTTAAAGAAAGAGTGACGACCTCTGGTGACAGGACTGTGAGCTCCTACAACTCGTGCTTTTTTTTTTTTTTTTTGGTCCTTATATCTGCAGTAGAAAAAGAGATTTCTTTCCTTGAAAATTATGGAAAGGAAATTAATTTGGGGCTGCAAATGCTCAGAGAGGCCATAAAAGGAGAGAAAATCTTACCAAAAGACCTATTCTATTTGACTCATTCAATGCTCAGTTGGCAACGTTTAAAAGTAGAGAGGTTTCTCATAAAATGCTCATATTTCTTAAGGTCTGGTCCACACTGGTCACCATGTCCCAGGTGGCATCACTCATTAGTTGAGCCTGGGCGGCCCTGTTTAACTGATCTCTAACATTCTACCTGGTGTTACTTCCAGAGGGGTTTATACGTTAACTGCCCTAGACTCTGAAGGCAGCTGAGTTGGGTTCCTGCTCTTTAAGTAGCTCCTCATTTTCCAGGAGGCTGCTTTTTGGTATACCGTGAAATGTTATGTGAATGTTTCCACCAGTGATTTGGGGGACCTGAAACTGGGGTTGAGGGCTCTGCTTCAAGGGCCTCCACTCCCCCAAAGAAATTTGATGAGACACAAGCGATGAAGAGGCATATCAGCACTTACAGTGCCTTCTGCCAGCACCAGCATTCAGGGTCATGGGGTTAAATGGATGCTGTGAAATCACTATCCCGGTGTAAATAATTAGATAAGGGCATACGTAGACTGCATAAAATGTTTATTGATATGTTTATCATGCCAAAAAAAGTTTTTATTTAAAATTCAAATTCCATTGGAAAGGAGGCAACAAACAATCATTGGGATCCCAGCCTACTCCTGGAGGAGTTCCCATGCTCACGAAAAAGCACGCACATTCTAAAGCTATGTGATTTGATCACTCAGAATTGCATTCTGGGAAACTCCTAGAGATCATTTGCAGGATGCCAACTGTGTCTTTAGTTGGTAGCTGGGAAACAACAACAAAAACAAAATAACTCCATCCTAAGATTTCCCAGAACATTTCTGGCTTTGAAACTATTGACCCTCAAGGATCCACCATCACCAAGCCAAGAATATATGTGTATATATATTCTCACTGGAAAAAAAAAAATCATTGTTTTTGTTGCTTGCTGGCTGTTGCATCAGACCCTTAGGATGGCCTCAGCACTCCTGGCTTTCCTTCCGAGTGGGCTCCTGTGGATTCTGGCAGTGGATAGGCAGCCCTTCAGGAGTGTTTGGACTTGCTGCAAGTTGGGCATAGAAGCTGACCCTTGCTGACAATGTACGCCCGACCGCTCAGCTGCTGCTCACAGCCCTCACAGACAAAGTGCTTTCGGTGCCAGGCCAGGTCTTCCACACGCTGGTAGTCCTCTGAGAATATTATCTGGAGAAGAGAGCAGAAGAATCGAATCTAGCAGAGACAGTAATTAAGGGTAAGTTGTAGGATGGTGGTTCATCCTACCCTATTCTTGTTTTGACTTTTAAATGCCTCAGTGGAGAAATATGATATCAGTCTGAGCCAATAAGTATAGTACTTGGTGAAAGTTATATTTGCATCTTAGGTTTTCAGAGGGAAAATAAAGTCCTCCGCTATCAGCAGGTTTTACTTAGCTAGCCTCTGGGACACTCTTTGGGTCAAATACAAAGCCCAGCTGTGTTCTGAGATGGGATTACATACCCTGATGAGGACAGCTTAATGAGAGCTAAACTGCCAACAGCCAGGCTTCAAGAGCAAGAGCCCATGGGGTCACTCGGGCTTATAATATTGTGATATTCGTGTTTGGAAAAGATATACTTGAGGAACCACTGAGGCACAGAAAGGGAAGGATAGCATACTAGTTAAATGTGCCTTTTGATTTTGGGGTCAAACAGGAAACA
The DNA here is from genome assembly GCF_014176215.1 of Rousettus aegyptiacus. Taxonomy (NCBI): domain Eukaryota; kingdom Metazoa; phylum Chordata; class Mammalia; order Chiroptera; family Pteropodidae; genus Rousettus; species Rousettus aegyptiacus. The sequence goes on along the minus strand of NW_023416307.1, from coordinate 118,963,508 downwards.
GGTATGAGGTTTCGCTTAAACAGCTTTGTGACTTGGGACAAATTGCTTAATCTCCTTGTGTCTCAGTTTCCAAATCTGTAGAATGGAGATATAAATACTGTCCATCTCATAAGTTTTTACAAGTTTCTATCTATGAAGTGCTTGGAATAGCGACGGATACAAAGTCACTGCTATATGATTATCGCTGACCTTTCTGAGCTGCACTTTTCTCAAATGTAAAATGGAGGCAATGAGTATTTCTACCTAAAGGATTATTGTGAGATATAAATGGCATATCACACATATAGAGTATATAGCAAATTACTGAGATATTATCAGTCCTTACTAAAGGATAGAGTGTTGTCACAGTGAGTGTACTGCTGTCCTCACAAAAATGGGGTTGTGGGCCAAGCCTGCTGACAGTTCTTAATCTAGCTCACAAAAAGCACATACATTCATTCACTTGATGACAGAATTATTAGTAAGAGGCCATAACTTCATATGGAGACCAACTGTGGAAGGTGGTAAAAGGCAGATATTGGCTCAAAATACCTCATATGTGCCCAGGATGAAGATAGTTTCCTGTCACCAAATGCATGCAGACAGTAGATGTCATAATTATTAATATATCTTAGAGTTCTTCTAGTCTTAACCCATACTGGAGAGTTGAACCCCTTTCAGAGCATCTCTAACTAACTATGGTATTGCATTGTGTTATGTTAATATTATATTATATTATCCTAAGACTAATTGCGGTGCCCACCTATTAGTCACTCAGTCAGGCCCATAGCAAGCATTTTCATGTAGTATCTCATTTATCTGCATAGCAACCCCATGGGATAGGCGAGGTTATCCTTCCCATTTTATAAGTAATAAAACTGAGGTGTAGGAGTTAGATAACCACGTGATTAATAGATGCAAAGCCAGGTTGGAACATGGGCAATCTGCCTCTTGGTGCACCCGCCATGATGTTTTTCTGAGTACTTACTAAGTGCCAAGGACAAGACTGGACAGGTATTCTGTGTCTGACCCATCCCAATAACCCCATGGTTGTTGCAAATGAGAAAACAGAGACTGAGAGCACGAAGCGAGACCTGAGTCTCAATTTTCCATTCTGCAGATCACGTCATCAACAAAGTCACATGCCCCTTGGCCTTCGAGTCCTCTCCCACAGTAGTGGGGGTGGCCACCCTACTATCCAGCCCCATTGCCTCTCACCTCATCACAGCCAGAGCACCGGGGCCGGATTGTCTCGCAGTAATGGCGGCCACACCAGGGTGCACCATCCTTCCAGAAGTAGATGAGGTCCACCAGTGGGTCGGAGCACTTGATGCACACAAAGCAGGCAGGATGCCACTGCTTGTTGTAGCCTGCCCTGTCTGAGTAGACCACAGGGGTGTCGGCGGGGGCCACTCCCTTGCAGAGCTCACAGATCTAGAAAGGTGGGGGAGGACCCAAAAATACAAGGTAGTTAGGAGAGCACTGTGACATGGCTTCCAGTTTTGACTCCAGTCTCTTTACTGCTTGGGTGACCTTGAGCAAGTTACTATACTTCTCTGTTCCTTAGTTTTCTCATCTGCAAAGTGGGATAATAATATTGCTTACCTAGTAGGTCATTGTGAGGACTAAATAAAGTACTTATTTAGCACAGTGGTTCTCAAACTTTTTGTTCTCAGGACCATTTATACTCTTAAAAATTAAGAACCCAAAGAGTTTTTTTGTTCATATGGGTAATAGCTACTGATATTTACCATAAGAGAAATAAAACTGAGAAAAAGTAATTATTAATGTACTAAAAAATAATAAACTGACATGTTAACATCAATATTTGTAATTTAAAATAACTGTTTTTTAAAACTGAAAAATTTAGTGAGAAAGGTGGCATTGTTTAATATTTTTGCAAATCTCTTAAATGGCTCAGTAGAGAACTGCTGGGTTCTTGTAACTACTTTCGCTTTTCATCTTTTATGTTATGCTGTTTTGTTTGAAATAAGAAGTTGGAAAAGAAAGGGAAGAGTATTTTAATAGCCTTCCCAGATAACTGTTGATAGTTTTCTGTGATTCTACATCAAAATTCAAGTGGTAGTTTCTCAAAAGTTAAATGGAATTTGAAACCATATCAATCAACTTTTTATCCTTGTTATATAAAAACCCATTGGTTCACCTTGTACTTGGAATGGATTTTTACCCATGTGTGATTATTTTGCAATAAGTCACACATATATATCACTGTGTGGTCACTGCCCATAGTTAGATTTCATTCCTTAATTACATACTTAATAAGATGGTAAAAATTGAGGAAAGAAAAACCACATGACAAAAAATATCCAGGTACTGATAGCAGTCCCTAGGCATAGGGGTTGTTGAATGAATGCCTAGAGACCGCATGTGTTTGGTTAATTATCCCGACTGCCTGATGATGTTCCTTAGAAGGTGCTAGATTTGTGGTTTCAGTCACGCCCACAAGAATGAATGGTGTGAAAACCCTGTGCCTCTGCATAAAACTGAGTCCTGGCTCGCCTAGTATTCATCAGAGGGTCTAACCCAGAAAATGAGTGATGAATCAGCATTCATTTTTTTTTTTTTTACCTTCTCTTCAGCATACCTGTAACGTATAAACTATTTGGCAAGGGCTGTTTGAGTTCCTAGCAAGTTTTCTGTCTGTCTGGCTTCCTAAATTTCACAGAATGAAATTTCCAGTCCTTTTCTTCCCACACAGAGGGACTTACTATTGATCCACACCTAGTCTGGTATCACCATGCTACATCAGTGGGGCTCCCAACTCCACATTTCCAGATGTTGCTTGACATGGAAGTAGGAAAGGGAGAGAGAGAGATGTGTCTGGGGGCAGGTAGGCACTCTCAACCCAAAGAAGGAAACAGGATACGAGGTCAGAGAGGCAGCTTGGGGGTGATCAAGGGTGGCTTTGATCCCAGGTTTTGGGTTGGGATTTCAGTCTGGAGGTAATAGAGAGTCGCTGCTGGTTCTTGAGACGAAGAGTGCTGTGTTCTGGTTTGCACTGTAGGGAGATAATTCCGGCAGCAGTATGGAAAACGAAAGAGAGATTCGTGCTCACAGAGCTTGGTCTCAACTTCTCAGCTATCTTAAAATCCTTGTCAAGGGCCTCTCTGAGGCGTGTCTCTTCCCTCCTTGTTTCCTCAGCATCCCTGGCTCTCAGCCTCATTACTACCAGTAGTCAACCCTTTTAAGTAAACAGTGTCACTGCCATTTTATGAAAACAAGATGTCTGAGTAATGAGCCTTGTCAACATGTGTCCGGAACCAATTTCCTCTTCTTGCATCTGAGCTGTTTTCTGTGCCCCTTTCCCTGTCATCTCAAAGAATGATAGATCTGACAGTGTCCTGGCTCTTTCAGCCTGGTGGCCCCTCAGCCCCGGGGGCAGGCTGGCAACCAAGGGTCAGAATGCCTAGCCTACCTGGATCCCATGAACCTGGCCCTATCTTTTTCTGCACAAACTTATTCTGTTGCAATCCTTGGTACTGAGGTTTACAACTGCTAAATTGAAGTGGATGGTTGAGAGTGGGACTAGCTACGTGACCTCGGACAAGTTACCCAACCTCTCTGCCTTAGTTTTTTTACCTGTCAAGTGGGGATGCCAATAATAATACTAACAACATCATAGGGTTGTTGCAACATGGATTACATGAAGTAATAGAGTTAATGGATTTTACAGGGGCTCAGTAATATTAGTTAAAATCTTCTGTTATTCCCCACCCCAGCCCTCCTTCTAGATGAGAAAGAAATCTGAGGCTCAGAGGAGTTAAATCACTTTCCCAAGTTAACAAAGACAAGTTAATAGCAGGATTTGCATTTGGTTTGGAGGTCTAGGGTTCCTTTCCTTAACACTGGGAAAATATAGGTTGGCATCAAGTTGTGTGAGTTTCATTGTCAGCCACTACCCCAGACTCAGCTACAATCAGTGCAGGGCTTGGCAGGACGCCTCTCCCTCGCCAATCCCACCCCCTCTAAGAGAGTGATTCTCATACTTGAGTCTACCCCAGTAACCCCTAGAGATCTCGTTAATACAGATTGTTGGGCCCCACCCCCAGAGTGTCTGATTCAGTAAGTCTGGGATGGGGCAGAGGAATTTGTAAGTTCCCAAGGGATGCTGATGTGGTCAGGAGAGACCACTCATTGAGAACCACAGTCATAAAGTGTTTAAAAATAACCATATATATGAGCTCAGCAAAAATGATATCATTAATTTGATTTGGTTACAGTAAAAGCCAATTTAAATGCCTGGGATGCTTAAATTTTAGAATATTTAGAAGAAAGCCCAGTGTGGTCATTCTTAGGCTACTTTGCCTATGAAGGAGATAGTGCAGTCAAGTAGAAGACCTTTGGGACCATGTTAAAGGGCACAGAGGACATTTATCATTAGCATATCAATTGGTTCTTATTTATACTCACAACTATCTAAATTCAGAACTTGCTCATGAGACTCTTTTCAACAGTTGCTATATAACTTACTTTACAAACTATTGCTCCCCTGGGGGGGAGGAGGCGAGGCACAAATCTGTCATAGATAGAATAAATGTAAAGTTTCTCCCTGTGCTACTGAAGTTTTGCCCTGTCTTTGTGCAATGGTGAGAGATTCTCAATGAAAGGGGTCTAAATGAAAGAATTTGACAATTCTATACTTCAGGACTTTGTAATCTATAAAAACACGAGCTTTGAGAAAGCTAAGGAATGTTTTCGATTGAGCGGCCTCAGATGCTAAGACCCTAAAGGGCTGCAGTTCCCTCAATGTGTGGAAATGATATTGCAAATTCTTGAACCCTCCTCCAACCAGGGGCTGTCCTTGCTTCCATTGCATGGGAGAGATGCTATTGATCCCCAAGGAATTGGCCCTGAAATGGCAGCACAGACTCCACTGGGCCCCCTTCTCTCAGTACGCACACCCTGGCCCTGGGTAGGCAGGAAAGCAGTCCTGAGGCCTCTATGGCAAAGCAACTGTGTGGAGAAAACACATAGAAGCTCCTGCTGGCCCAGGCCCAGCTGCTTGTGTCTTCCCAGCATGGAGGCCAGATGTGTGAGTGAAGGAGCTTCAGAAGATTCCGACCTCCAGCCTGCAAGCTGCTCCAAAAGATGCCACGTGGACAGAGATATGATATCCCCCCTGAGCTCTGCCCAAACTGCTGATTTGTGAGCAAAACAGATGCAATTGTTTAAAGCCTCTATATTTTGGGGTGGTTTGACAGACAGCATTAGGGTACTAGAACATAAAATGTGGGTACATGGAACTATTAAGATGTCTGAATTAGAAGTAATCAAGACACAAAGTGTTTTAGGCAACAGCAAATTAAGGACAGTGGCCAAGGGTTACACAGCCAAAGAGCTGTCTCTAAGGACTGAGCCACGTTGGCCTTCAGAGCCATCAACAGATATGTAGAACACTCTAAACCAGCAATAATCTCCCTGACAGGGTTGCCAGAAGTTCTATCCCAATCCTGCTGTCTCTTTTGGAAGGCTCTTATCCAAAGGGCCTAACCAGTCTAAACCCAGAGTGCCTTGTGAAAATCTCACCATTACAATACAGTAAATATTAACAGAAGGGCCTTGAATTCAGGCACTGGGTTCTGTCCAATACAAATACTCAACAATTTATTTATAAACAGCATCTCCTCATTTCCTCTTATGGTGATTATTCACCATCTTTGCCTTGTAGCCTTATGTATCCCAGAGGTTTTTTTTTTTTTTCTTTTCTGGCCCACATCATTTCTGGCATCTTTAGCCTCTTGCATTCTGTTCCCCCACACTACCATCTTCCTGAGGCTCTTGATGGTGCACGATGGGCAGTCTAGGGTGCAATGGTCAGGGTCACAGCCTTTGGAATGAGGTCTGTACCATGCTTCATCACCGATCAGACAAGTCACCCACCTCTCTGATCCTTGGTTTCCTTCTGCGAAGCATGTAGCAGGTGCTGGCTCCTGTGAAACGCTTTACATGTGGAGGTCACTGTTGTTGGCCAACCACTTTGCCTCATGCTTCTCTTTGGGGCAAGATATCAAATATGGGGCTCTGTGCCACAAGAGGAAAAACGTAGGCATTTCTAACTGAATCTCCCTCACTGGTTATCTGGTGAAGGGGGAAGACACAGCCAAGAAGGCTTCATAAATGCTACACATCTACATCTACATCTATGCACCCCTGAGACACATGGTTCCAGAAAAATATTTACTACTCTTGAAGTAGTTTTTTTCCAATTAAAAAAAAAAAAACTCATTGTAGTTCACTAAAACGATTTACTGCCCATTGAGAGGGTGTGACCCGAAGTTTAGAAATGCTGTTTAACTTTGCTAAGAACTTCTCTTAATGTCCTAGTCTTTAAAAGGGGGTAGGGGATAATATACCTTGTAGGATAACTCTTAGGATTAAATAAATGACAACAAGAAGCCTCTGGCTCAGTGCGTGGCACAACCTAGCTGGTCAGATGTCATCATCATCATCATTATTATCGTGACCATCTTCCATTAGCCTACAACAGCAAAATAAAATTGGATAAAACCAAAGTAATTCATAAAAAGCTAAAATTATTTTTTATGGTTCTTCTAGTCCTAGGGTCAGCAAACTATTTCCTTGGGCTAAATCCAGCCCACTGCCTATGTCTGCAAATAAAGTTTTATTTACATAAAACTTTTATGCAAAGTTTTATTATCTGTTTAGATAGTCTATGGCTGTGTTTGTTCTACGAGGACAGAAGCAAGTAGTTGTGGCTGAGATTGTATGGCTGCAAAGTCTAAAATAGTCACTATCTTCCTTTCACAGAAAAAGTTTGCCAACTCCTGTTTTAGTCAATAGAATATTATGCAGTCCACTTCAGAAAAAAAGAAAAGATGCTTGTGAGGCCTATGTGGCAACATAAAGTATTTATAGTATAAAAAGCGGGATAAAGAGAATTTTCTGTGGGGAAAAAAATCTCTTTTAATATTATTAAAACATTTCCACTGTAAAGGAGGGAGGCAGATGTTGAGAAGCCTGGTTGCTATGGTGATTTTGGGGGGCTGTTTCTCTGGGCTTCTTACTCTCTAGTCCTCCAGCTCATATGGTACAAGGTGTGGGGGTGGGGCAGTGGTTTCAAATTCCCAGAGAGGGGCTGGCAGGAAAGCCAACTTGCTGAGCCACATGCCAAACATCTGTTCTGACAAAGATTTGGAAGTCCCTTGCCCACAAATATGTCCCTTGTTGGGGCTGGAGTCAGGCTGAGCTGCCAGCTGCTGTAAGTTTCCATCTGAGAGGCAGACCTTAGTGGGAGGGTGGGGACCCGGGCCTCCAGTCCCTACTCTGTGCATTCTTGTGGGGGGCGGGGGGGGGGGCAGGGGGATCACACTGTAATTCGAGAGCAAATTAACAAATTTTTACAACCTGAAGGAATGTCTTCACTTTTCTGAATCTAGTCTCTCCCTCCAAATCACTCTCTCTGGTGCCATGGCTTGGCCTGAAAAAGGGGGTGGTGTGGGGAAGGGGCTGGGTAGGCGGGGTGGGGGGGTGTCCCAGCGGGAATGACAAATATCAAAGGGTGGAGACTACACTAAATGTTATATCCTGGCTTTCTTTTCCCTTTCTTCAGTTACAAGTTTGGGGTTTAGGGAAGAGCGGAAATGCCTGGGCAAAATGACCATGTCCAGGAAATCTGTATATTCAATTTCTGAGAGAATATTCAGTAAGCTCTCCAAACACAGGGAAATGGTTTGGTGGAGATGTTAGCCTAGCCATCAGAGGACTGAGGTCATTGCCTGCAGGGTGCGCAGGCGCCCATAGGTTCCATCCAGGAGAGAGAGGTGGGAGCACAGGGCTGGGAAAGTGGGTCTGGGCCTCACTGTTCTGGTGTGAAAGGGTCCAGCTTGCTGGAGTTGGCAGCTCGCTGCCCCCAGAACCCTTTGAATCCCCCAAAACCCATGGCGGGTGGGACTGGGGTAGGGCAGTCCTTCTGTTGTTCTCACATGCAGACAAGAAGCCCCCCAGTTCTGCACTGGGCGGGGCTGCAAGTTACTCCAAACACTGCTGTTCACCCCAGCAAACCTAAACACATACCCCCTTGTGTTGTTGCACCCATTCTGCTGGGTCCCACCCAGGACTGCTCAGACTCTACAGGACTGTGACTCAGAAGGACCTGGGTTGGAATCGCAGCCTCACCCCACCTCTTATCGGCAAGCTGGCTGGTGCCTCAGCTCCACATCTATAAAATAGGTATAACAGCTCCATCCTCTCTTGCTGGTTGTTAGGGGGATTCAAAGAGATAAATGGGTCTACACACACACACACACACACACACGCACGCACGCACGCACGCATGCAGTGGGACAGGTAAGGGCAAGAGAGGGAGATTAAATATTTTGGGTTTCTATTTGGTCTCACTGACTTGGCGGGCATGCTCTGAGAGGAACACAGGGTGAGTTAGCATCTGGGATTTTTCTGCTGTGGTGTTTCCTCCCGAAGACGGATTTTGCTGAAGGTATTACCCATGGCGTACCACCTCTCCCAGCCTCAGTGTAATAGTAACACTTTCAGAGAACTGCTCTGCAGTTGGGGCGGGCAGCCACAGCTCTTGGGTTCATTCTCAGATGTGCTACTGCTAATTTTAGGTCACCCTGTGTTGAAGGCCTAGGGGTTGAAAGCTGGGGGTGGGGCGCAGATCTGCACACTATGCTCAGATCTGCATAACTAGACAGCCCTGGACACGAGGATGGGTCATGCTCAGGAGACAGTATCCCCCACAGCCTGACTTTACTCAGAACTCAGTTCCACACAGGTGAGCTGGAAAAGGCTTTTGACAATACTGTTCCTCTGATCTGGATAACCCTTTCCTCTGAGGGCAGTTTGGTGAGCAGCCGTTGGGGAGGGCTCGGCAGCCTGACCCCGCTTGCCCCCATCTGAGCCCCTCCCCTGATTGTACCTGAGCTGCAGCATGGAACTGCCCTCCAGTGGAGGCTGAGCACAGCATAGATGAAAGTGGGATCTCATGGTCCCAGATTGCTGAGTGTAATGTGGTCAAGACACGGGTGGCCAGGGTCTGGTGTAAAGTAACGTGTTTAATTCTGTGCCTGTGTTTCCAGAACTCAAAGAATGTGAGAGTGCTTTGCAGCGTTTTCAAAGCTGGACTTCCTAAGCCAGGAGGCCAAATAAATCTGGAAATGCTTGGGTTATCATCTTTTGGACCCCTCTCCATAGACCAAGTTGGTGATATCATTTTCACTGAGTTTATATGTAAGGTGATTTTTAATACTCTTTAGCAGTGGTTCTCAAAGTGTGGCCCCCAGACCAGCGTCAGCATTAACCTGGGGACTCATTAGAAATGCAGCTTCTTAGGTCCCATCTGTACCTACTCAGCAGGGAACTGTGGGGTGGGACCCAGCCCTCCGAATCTGAACAAGCCTTCCAGGTAATAGTTTGAGAACCACTACTTTAGCCCACTAAAGGCTCTGAGAAGTCCTGCTGTAAAGAAACTCATTTAGTTTTATTCACTCTAATGCCTTGCAAACTTACATGTCCACACAACCCTCTTATGCCATAATATCTATTTGCCTTCTGAGGAATAAGCTTTGGGAAAGAGAAAAGATGGACTTGGGGTCTCACAGAGGTTGGCTAGAATCCCACAGGCTTTTTTCATGTCTCTGGGTGGTTGGGAACTTTAAATCAGATACTGCAGTGCTTAGCATTGCCCTTGGCCCACAGCAACACCCACAAAATTGTAGCTGCTAACAGTAGTGATAGCAATCACTATTAGTTTAGGGTGATAAACAGAGATATGTTAGCAAGTATAGTTCCTGTATAATAGTTTCACACGTCCCACTTTTTACCTCCATTTGTTTGTTTGTTTTTTTCATAAATCTCTGTTTGGATTTGAGGTATCGAGTGCAGTCCTATAATTTCCTCCCCACACCTGGGCCCTCAAGTTGAATTCCCTGTCCATTTCTAGCTAAGTTCATTGCCCTCATTGGGGGAGCAAAATTTGTGCCCGATTCTTGGCCCTGGTAACTGTCCTATACTGCCCTTTTATGAGAAACAAAGAAACACAGGATCTAGGATGACTGGAACCCATGCCCACTTAATGAGGCCACTATCTGGGGTAAGGCAGAATAGTTCAGGGAGTGTAGCCTGCTTCTAACAGTGGTGATGCTGGAGACATGTGGTCTATGGCCTGGCAGGCTATCCTGCTACCTTTATAGGTTTTTTTCCACTGGCTTCAAGGAGATAAAAAGGGATTAAATAAAGGTACTCAGCCTCATTTCTTCCTGGAACAGGTAATAATCAGGATTTTATAACTTTAGAAAGCTTATTGGATCCATGTTCTTCTGCTTAGAAACTATGGGACCTCAGAAAAGTTAACTATTATCTCTTAGTCTCTTGATACCTCACCTGTAAAATGGGGTTGGTAAAATGCACCCCACCAGGCAACTGTGAGACTTAAACAAAGACCCTGAGAGGGTGAGCATATTATTAGGCACAGATAAGGTGCTTAATAAATGAGAAATTGAGATCTCATCATCCTCCTAGGCAAAAGGGCCATCTAAATTGTACCCATCTTTCTGGGCTCAATTTGTTTGAACATTCATTTATTCATTTATTTGTTCATTCACTCATGGATCACATATTTATTGAGTACCTACTATCTTTATCGAAGGCATCTGCTGCAGTCAACTTTAGGAAATAGTGCTGACACTTAAGAAGCATTTAAACAAAATTAGACAGTAAATGGCAGATACAGAGATGAATAAGACAAGACCTCAGCATCTGGGGGGGAGGGGTGGTGACAGACAGGAAGCCCCTAATCACTTAATTAGTTATTGAATTTAGATTGGGGTTAGGGTAAGGAAGGAGAAAGGTGTTTTTCCCAGCCAGCCCAGGCCAATCAATACTGGCTTCCTTTGGAGTTTCTACCTTATTTTCTGACTCTGTCATTTGCCATTTACTGTCTAATTTTGTTTAAATGCTTCTTAAGTGTCAGCACTATTTCCTAAAGTTGACTGTAGACAGGGATGTGGAATCTCAGGCCATCTTTGTCCCATTTCCTCACTGAACAAAATGTGGGACTGAGTCAAGAATAAAATAACGTTCTCAGATCGGCATCTCTCTCTTGGGAATGGCAACTGGAAAATGTCACAACGACTTAAAGAAGTCGCCTTCCAACTTGGAATTACACAATATTTATGCTTTAAGAACAGACAGCTATCTGAGGGTAGATAGAGGGCAGAGTTGGGGAGGAAACTAGTTCATAAAACATGGTCAATATATCTAAGTTTTAAAGTTCCTGGAACATGTATTCTTCCTGAGAAATGGGTCTTTTCGACATCATTGCCAAATTTGTGGTAGAGAAAATAAGTTTTATTATTTTTTTGTCTTAGAGTTCTCAGATAAAGAGTGTGAGGTCATAGTTCATTGGATGGCAATCCCAAGTGAATGTGCGAGCGAGATGGGGGTTGGAGATGTAGGACAAGTGTTTGGGATGACATATTTGAGTCACTGCAGGAAAGAAAGAGGCCAGTCCTCTCTGGATGTAATGACAGCACTGTTTGGGCTGGCATTCCCTTGGGATGTCTGGGTCAGCCCATTCCCAGTTAGGCAGGTAATTTGCTTGAAGATTTCATGTATTCGAGCCATTATCTCTAAATGTCAAATAGAAGCATGAGGCCACTTGGCTGTTGGGAAGGTGGTGGGGCACGGGTGGGGGACAACAAAAGGTAGGGGCTAGGGGCCACGAAACAGCAAACATTAGTCCCACGTGGCACCAATCTCAAGCTAGTACTTTCACCTCCTGGGGAACAGAATAAGATAAACTCATCCCTGAAGCTTACAGCACTCAGACTATGGTCCCTCCTTTGTGTTTTCTCAGTCAGAGGCTCATCTGTCACAGCGTATCATTCACACTCATTCTAGAGTAAATTTTTAGAAGCACAGCTTAGATCCTGTGATCCTTCCAATGGAAAGCCTACCACAGCTCAAATGGCCCTCAGAGTAAACCCCTAAGTCCATGGCAGTCTCTAATGTGGGGACAGTATCCTCTGCTTGTTTGACTTCCTGGGCTTGGCAGACAGTGCAGGCTGATTAATATTTGAGCAATGAATGGGTGGATGGGCTGACTTTTCAGGAAGCATGCCCCTGATGACCTTGCCAGCCGTTGTCATGCCTCCCTCTAGCTCACCCCGCTATCAGTCACGTGGGACTTCATCCAATTGTCTGATTCCACCATGCTGTCTGGAACTTAAGGCCTTTTTGCACACGTTCATCTCTTTAGGGCAGCATAGGGCTTCCCCCCAAAGCCTGAAGGCCTAAGTGACTCTTAATTCTTCTTCTGAAGCCAACTTGGGCCTCAGCTCCTAATCCAATCCTACTTACACCCCAAGCAAGCTCAGGTGCCCTTTCTCTAAGCTGTGATATCTGGTTGTCTGTGACCTCCACTTGATGATGAGCCCCTTGAGGGCAGTGACCTTGTATTTTTTTCCATGGGACAGTGTCTGGCACAGAGTAATGAGCACCAAATAGCTGCTAGAGGCATGAATGAATGCACAAATGAGGGAAGAAGCCTGACCATGCAGCCCTGGCCTGGGTGGTTGCAACAGCCCTGGAGGCCTGGGAGAGACTTACATATTCTTTGGCCGGGTCGCTAATGCTGCCGTTGGTAGTCGGGGCCACGGGCTCTGCACCCTCTGGTTTTTCCTGCTGCTTCCCTTCTTCCTTGGGCAAGCCTCCTTGCCCAGGGAGGGCCACTTCTCCCACGCCGAGGGCCTCACTCTTATATTGCTTGACAAATTCTTCCATCAGTTTCAGCTCATTCTCCAAAAGTCCGCGGCAGCGAGAGGGATCCTGGTCGTAGATGGGGAGCTGGTGCATGAGCTGGCGGCGGCGGTAATAGGCGCCCTCGGTGCCCGTCACTGGCTGCTTCTCCTTTGGGATGAGCTCCATGTACTGCAGTCCCTGAGCAGGAGGAGAGAAACCAACTGTGATTCTCAAGCCTCCAGGCAGAGACCCAAGAATGGGTGCAATCTGGAAGGTGAACAATTTCTGGCTTCTTCAGGTTTTTTTAGACCTCAAGGATTCTCGAGGAAGAGATGTTGTGAATTTCGGTAACACCCAAAAGAAGCCTAAATAAGCTTTCATTCTCTCTCAAGCTGCAGTCACAGATCACATTCTTGCTGAAAATGGTGTAACTTAAGTTGATGTTCATTTTAGATTTTGCTGGCTTTGTGACAAGGACTTTGATTATTTTTATTTCACTTACCTCATGGCAATGCTCCTAATTAGAAAAAAAAAAGTCAATCTAGTTTAAAATTACCTTTCTCAGACAAGTATAATTAAATCATCATGGGCATAAGATTTTTCATGGTTTATTAATTGAAAAATATGCAAAGGCACCTTCTAATAGTTAGAACTGACAAGGTCTTGAGTCAATAACTTTTCATGTCAACATGAATGGTGACCATCCGGGTGTTAATATGTTCATATATAACTGTCTAATTAGGACTTTTTAAAATAAATGAACAAAAAGCTTATACTTGGGTGAGGAAAAAGGGGGAAATAAAGGTCATATAGCATGAAACCTGTGAAAGGCAATTATTTATTCTTGACAACTGTTCTCCATTTCTGTGTTGGACCGTGACCTTGACCCTGACCCCCTCACCAGGTTTCCTGATTCCTACAGCCAAGGTGGCTGCTGCCAAATTTTTCATCTTAGAAATTGCCTGCCTCATATCATGCCATTGGGGCTGGACTCATCTTGGAATTGTGCTAAATAACTTGGAAAGTCATTCTGTAATTCATAATAAGTAGTCCCATTGTTGCCTGATTTTAGGGAGCAGGGATGAGGAACCCGAGGCATGGTGTACTAGTTCAGAGCCTGGTATTTGCCGAGTTTCATCATCAATAAATTCTGAATAAGGCCATTTTTAGAAAAGGAAAGGAAGAGACCTAGGTTCCTGTGAAACTCATCACTTGAGGAGTAGCTGTGGATGTCCCCTTGGAGGCTCTACCCTAGATTTCTGGAACACCTGGCTGAGATGACTTCTGGCACTATGGGCTCCCAGCATACCTTGCTAGTCCCTGCATCTGCACTGTCCCAGTACTCTTCCAGGTGCTTTCTCAGACACAGGAGATGGCCTCGATGGTAGACAGAGTCCCGGGACATCAGAGAATTTGGGTTTCTAGAACTAACCCTGCTGCTGCTTTCTATGTAAGACAGAGAAAGTACCCAGTCCCTCTGGGCCTCAGTTTCCTCATCCGCATGATCTTTGAGGTCTTTACCATTGTGAGAAGTCTGTGGTGACCTTATTTGATCCTTATCACAACTAAAAGAGAGATGAGCAGTAGTACTAACCCAAATTTATAGCCTAGGAAAGGGGCCAAGGAGGTGATGGATTCTGGATGGCCAAAGAGGCCAAGCTCCTTCACCCAATACTTGAAAGAACAAGAATCCCCAGGAAGCCACTCAGGTGACTACACATCTGGGAAAGGCTTACCCTTGACACTGTCTGGGGAAGACCAGGGCAACCTGTGAGTTCACTCTTGATCAGTATGAAACTGCAAGTGGCTTCTAGCATTAACATGCCAGACAGCTAGGTGTGAGAAACTGGCTCCAACTTTACACTGCATAAAAATCACTTGTAGATCCTGTGAAAAGTTTCCCGGGCCCACCCAAAGACTAATTTAGGAATGTGGAGAGGCCTAGAAGTTAGGTCTCCCCTGTAAATCTGAAGCAGGACACTCAAGGGTTGGGGCCTCCCTGGGAACAGTGGGCCAGGGGAGTGGCTGTGACCATCAGAGGACAGGGAAACAGCAGCCAACAGCCAACAGGCTGGGGAGGGCCCAGGGCCTGGTGGTTAGGAAACAGCCATTGGGGAACAAACACCAGCTCTTCTCATTTATTGCTCTGGGGCCTGCCCTGCTCCCGGGAGCTAAGGAAGGATTTTGGAGAAGAGGAAATGAGAGCTTTGCTCTCTCTGCCAGGATGTGCTGAAGCAGTCCCAGTCTCACCGCTTATTCAGCTCATGGGAGAGCAACCTCTTCAATGAAGGTCGCCCACTCCCGCAGGTCGAGTGGTTTAAGGAATGATAGGAATAACTAACACTTACGTGGTGCTTACAATGTTCCAGACATTCTTCTAAGTGCATAACATATGTTAACCTATTTAATTCTCACAACACTCCTGGGAGAAAGGTACTTATATTACACCTTGGGAATAGAGAGGTTAAGTAACTCCCTAAGGACATACAGCTAGTGTATGCTAAAAACGCAACAGTTTGGTCTCAACCCCTTCTATTCTGCCTCTCTAAAAGACAGATGGTTTGCAAAAAGAAAAAAATATCTCCCAACTGCTGGGGGAGTTTCCCTTTGTTGTCACGTCAGGGTGAGTGGACTGGGTAAGTACTGCCTGGTGCTAGGATTCCCCAGTTTCCGGATATGTCTGCGGCTCTGGCCTTTGAGGGCCTGCCTCCCTCCCTGCTCAGCTTTACAAATAAACTCTGTGGTAGAAGTCTTGCAGCAGTGGCCTTGCCAGTCCGCCTCTTGTTGATCCCTGCATTCACAGGGTCCTTTCATGGCTCTGTCCTGGCTGTGGGTGTCTGTGGCCCATAGAGCTCACGGGTTCCTGGCTGAGGCCCTGGAGACAGGGAGTTTTCCTTCCCAGGGACCCAGTGTTCCTACTGCAGCTCCAAGCCCCAGCTGCCTTTGCACTGTTAAGGCCACAGCATACAGCTGCCTCTTGATGTATGTTTTTTGATGGCTGGCCTTGCCTGGCTGGCCTAAGACTCCTGTCCATGCTTCTTAGTTACTCACCCATGGCAGATGTTACTAATCAATCCTGACAAGGGTCTCAGAATCCATCTCAACACAGCTTTTCAGGAAATCACTATTAATGTAATAGACTTGGGAATGGGATGCTAGAGCGAGAGGGTTGGGTCTGAGTCAGTTGCCTGTGCCACTCAGAGCCTATAAGAGAATCTCCAGGGAGCTAAGGTTATGTTCCCAAAACCTTTAGTAAGAGGCCTCTTCTCAGACCAGTTGGAGATGGAGTTAGGTTTTATGTTTTTCATGAGGACCTTTCTGAGTCACTTGATGCTCTGCTGTCTGTCTGGGACATCTTGGGGTGAAGTGGTTTCCAGAATCAGGATTTATTAGGAGAAAAATCAAAAATGCAGAGAGAAAAGTAGAAGGGAAAGGGGCTCTATTCTCAGGGTTGGGCAGTAAGACACACATGGACTCTGGAATCAGAAGACCCAATCCTGATTCTGTTCTTCCTAATTCTTTTCCAGCTGTCAGACAAGGACAGTAAATGGACTTCATCTTAAATGTCAATCCTGATAAATAGCAGTTACTTGTATTGAGAAGAGCTATGTTGAGAAAGATTCTCAGGTCCAATGAAGGTGCAATGTGAGATAGTGCTCTGACTGATAAGCAATTTCTGCCATGGGTACGGAAGCAGAGGGTGAGGTATGAGTGAGTGCCACCCCTGTGTAGGCTCCTCACAAGTCTCTGTTTGCTTCCCTGTAAAATGGGGCAGTAAGGGACTCTGCATATAGGGAGAGGAAAGGTGTTGGTAAGATAAAATATACAAAATGCTCAAGGGATGCTGGTTCCCTTTGTCTCTTCTATCTTGCCTCCTTCCAAATCCTGGCTAGCTTTCAAAGATCCATTCAAGGCCTTCCCTGTTCTTGGAAGCCTTCCCTAGAAATGTTAACTGCAGATGCCTGCCTTCCTTTCGACCCACCCCATTTGCCTGGCCTTTGCCTGGTAGGGAACAGCCCAAGTTTTGGAGTCAGGGAGGCCTGACTTCAAGACCTGTCTCTGCCATTTAAATTAGCTATGGGACATTTGGCTAGCTGCATTACCTCTCTAAGCCTCAGTTTTCCCTTCTGTAGATGAGGGTAATAATAGTACACTCCTAACAGTTGAAAAATTAGGTGAGATTGTGCATGTATAGCTCCTAGCATAATGCCTGGCATGTAGTAAGTACTCAATAGTTAATTAGCAATTAGCTTTATTGTGACCGTTTTTTTAAAGACTTACGAATTTCTCTGGGTTTCATTCTGGTTGAAAAGGATAACAAATAGCAAGATTAAGTCCCATTTCTAAAGTAGAATCAATCTCGATTACTTGGTAATTTAAAAAAAAAAAAAGTTGAGAAGGTGAGTAGGAAGGGAGACTTGTCCAATCTCAGAAATGTGACTTGCTTGGCAGGCCAGATGCGGAGCAGACAGAGGGGCCTTTATACCATGTGGTTTTATGAGCCAGCATTAATCATAGCCTGACGATGCCGTCCTCTGATTAGTCTGGGGCCCAAGCATTTGGGGTTTTCACCAGCCAGATCCTGACGCCCACATACGGCTCTTTTACGAGCTGCTTGCTTTAGTTTCCACAGACATCTTGGAGACCCATTTGATGGCTTACCCAGACCTGGGCGCTGGAGGCAGACCATGTTTGGAACCAGCCAGCACATCCCGGCTCTGCTGTTGTTCAGTGTCACCCTCTGTGGCTCAGGACCTGCCCCTACCTAGCCCCTCAAACTGGTAGAAGCCAATTAAACATTCTGTGTTTCCTTACGTGTAAAAAGATTCCTACCTCACAGGGAGGCTGAGCTTATGAATGCTGAACTATTTTTTTTTTAAATGTGCTTTTCAAAAAGTACAACTTTAAAAAATAAATCTTTGCCTTTATTTACTTTATTTAGAAGGGAGTCCCCACCCCCACTTAAGCTATAGATTAGAACTGTGCTGCTCAAACTCTCTATGGTAAAGGATCAAGTTTGTTTGGTTAGTTTGTCCACCTATTGCAGTGATTTGTGCGCTCACTGCATGTGATGATAATGAAACACATGCCACGTGAGATTTCCACGTGAGTCTGAACACAAGGGAATTCTGTTCATGAGAGGAGTTCTCTGATCACATGTTTGGATGTCGACTGCTACAGCTTTCCCTAACATTTATTCTCAGTTTCTATACTTGTCATTGTGACCCAGTCGCAAGGATTTTGCAAAGTGGTGCCATTCCACAGACCATATGTGGAATGTCACTGACCAGGAGGGTGACATATCACATGTACTCATCAAGCCTCCTATGTGCCCTGTACGGTGGAAAGTACTGGATAGGACTACACACAGGACAGCATGATGTCTGCTCTCATGGACCTCATTTCACTCCAGTGTGGGAGAGAGAGGACAACTAAGCAGATATATACATGAGACAATTGTAGCTTGCTTCTAAAAGCTTCTAAAGAACCAATGGTGAACAGAGAAATAAAGTAGGAGGATGGGTGGCATCTACTACCAGTTTGGATAGTTAGAGACCTGACTGTCTGAAGAACTCAGCCATGCAAGAGCAGAGAATGATGTTTCAAGTAAGAGAACAGAAAGTGCAAGGTCCCTGAGGAGGAGGAAGGCTTAGTGTGTTTCAGAGCAGTAAGGAGGAAGGCCAGTACACTGTAGGGTATTAAGCAGGAGCTGTGGAGGAGCCTGTGGACATGGGACCACACAGGACTCCAAAGGCTCTGCTTTTCTCTCAGGAGAGATTTAATTAAATGTCAAGCTTATATCTATAAAATTGTAGGACCTCTTTTAGCTCATTTACTTGTAGAAATCATCTAGACCAGAGGTCCCCAACTGCCGGGCTGCAGATCGGTACCGGTCTGTGGCCTGTTAGTAACCAGGCCGCATAGCAAGAGGTAAGCAGAAGGCAAGTGAGCAAAGCTTATTTGTATTTGTAGCTGCTCCCCAGAGCTAGCATTACCTCCTCGGCTCCACCTCAAATCATCAGGCATTAGATTCTCAGAGGAGCACTGGTCCCTGGTGCCAAAAATGTTAGGGACCACTACTTTAGGTGTGGCCTGGGGACCAGCAGCATCAGCATCACCGGGGAGCTTGTTAGGAATGCAGACTCTTAGGACCTGCCCAGTCCTACTGGATACATTTCTGCAAGCTACTGATTTATATGCTTGTTGAAATTTAAGGAGCACCAATCTAGTCTACTAGATCTTGAACGTGGCTGCCTGTGGCATTACTTAGGGCATTATTTAAATGCTCATATCCAGTGATCCTGATCCTACAGTCTAGAGCTTCTGATTTAATGGTCTGGGGCAAGGCTTGTGCATAGGGGCTTTACTTGGGGTCCCCAGGAGATTCCAGGGGACAGCCAGGGTATGACCTTGTGCAAATCACCTGTTCTCTGTGGGCTTTATCCTTTCTACCTTCCTCAGGGTCTCTCCAACCCTCTGCCAAAGCCTTCTCTGGGTACCTCATCCCCACAGTTGTGAAAATCTAGTTTGGTCCTCCCTTCTAAGCCCAAGAGACTTCAGCTGTTAGGGAGAAGCGAGGATTGTTTTTCTGTTCTCCTAGATGCTTACAAATGGCACATCCCAGGCCACTTTGAGGGGAAATGAACATCTCATAGATAAAGACAAGCACTTGGAGCATTCTGAATGATAAACCATCCTCTGTTCAGAAGTGAGGAGCCCAAAGGGAACTGTGAGTGACTCTGTACTAGAGTTGGAAGGGGCCTTAAGAGTTCGTATGAACAACTCTACTCATTTTATGGATGAGAAAAACTGAGGTCCAGACAGTCTTCACTACAAGATCACATTATGAGGTACAAGCAGAAATGAAACTACAGTCATTCCACGATTTCTGCAACCTTGCCTTCTTCTTACCTTGTCTTTGAAATTCAGAAACCCAGCATGGCTAACATTTACAAGGGCATAAAAACAACCACTTCGTTGGAGGAAGCTGTCTTACCAGTTTCTGGGTGACTCCAGGGGGAGCCCACTCATAGGTAATGGTGTCAAAGGTGGGATCTTTCCCAGTGGCAATGGGATTGGTCATGATCATCCGGTTCCTCTTGTAAATCCGGATGCCATCCCCACCTTTCACCCGGGCTGTGAGGGTGGAATACTTGGAGTCCATCAGCAAGCGGCCAATTTTTCGATCATCTTCCAGGTCGGAGCTCAGGCAGTGGTCCTCTTGGCTGCATTTGCATGACTTGCATATTTTCCTGGGGCATGGTAGAGACGGAGACAAGTGAGATCAACCTCTAGAAAAGAGAGGCACCATCTTCCCTTTTGAAAGCAAGCTCAGAGTTTAACTTTAGTAACTTGGGAAGGTTAGCAGCAGACAAAGGGTAACCTGAGACCAAAGGGCCTTTGGGATTGAGACTGCATTTGGGAGACTCCAGTCTTTCTATCAGTCTGTCTACCTGTGAGGAATGTGGAGTATGACTTTCGCTGGAAAAAGAGCAGCAGGATTTCCTCATGGCGGTTGTGGTGACAAAGCCTGCTTTATTCATTAGAGATGCTCTAAAGCAGGAGCCTTCATGGTCTGTGGGCTGAACCTGGCCCCCAAACTATAAATAAAGTTTTCTTGAAACAGGACCACAGCCGTTCACTTGCATATCATCTCTGGCTGCTTTGGGGCTGCAATGGCAGATCTCAGTAACTGCAATAGAGACCATTTGGTCCTCAAAGCCTAGAATATCTACTATCTGGCCCTTTATAAAAAAAAGTTGCGGACCCCTGCTCAATGATCATTAAAACTGTCTCCTAAGATTCATGAGCCTCGTAGCTTCTTTTAAGCTCTTGAGCACTCATTCTGAAGTCAGAATACAGCTGAAATTTTCAAGAAACTGGTGGACAGGGCTCAAGGGAAAGCTTAGAGAATTCCTTGGTCTGGAGGGATGGTGCTCACTGGCAAGGCTTGGTCATGAGACTAAAAAAGAAAAAGCACCCTGGGGAAGCTTCAAATTCACTGGAAAGCCTGACATGTCTTTCTGACAACTAGAAACAAAAGAGTTTGGTTGCTTTGTGTCATTCAACATGGTTTAGAAACCCAGAGAGTTCCACAAAGTGAGAGGAAAATTTGCCCCTCCCTTTCTAGACTGTCACTGTAGGTGTGTGCTGTGTTCCAGATGCTCTAAGCAACTGATTTAAAAGCTTATTAGATAAAGTGAGTTCTGTCAAGACATACAGTAGGGATGGGGCAGCCTAAGCAAGCGAGGTGCCGCTGCAGTTGCATGAGCACTTCCATGACAGGCATGCCCAAAGGAAAACACCTTTGCTCTTCTAAACTCATGTATCATAAGTTATATATCATAAATATTCACTGTGGAGCTGGCAGGGGCATGCCTTGATAGTCTACATCAGTGGTTTCCAACCAAGGTCAATTCTGTATCCCAGGGGGATTTGGCAATCTGGAGACACATTGGATTGTCACGATGGGGTGCTACTGGCTTCTACAGGGTAGAGGTTAGGGACACTGCTAAACATCCTACAATTCACAGGATAGTCCCCTCCACAACAAAGAGTTATCTGGTCTCAAATGTCAATAGTGCTAAGGTTGATAAACCTTTGTCTAATATGATGAGAAAGAGGCCCCATCACAACCTTTAAGGAGCCTGCAGTTGAGGTGAGAGGGAGTGAAAATCAGATGGAAACAATAATGCAAAGAAGAATCAGGTCAGGCCACAGGAGAGTAGTATATGCTCTGGGATAGTTCTGCTGGCCTGGACCAGTTACAGAAGGTTAAACACATTTCTTCAGTGTGAGGCTGCTTCTTTGACGCACTGATGTGAGGTGTGACTTAAAGTGGGGGATGAATGCAACATTTCCAATAACATTTGAGGAGAAGCTTGCAGACCAATTCATATTCAGTGGGCTGCAATTTGAGAAAAGTTAAAACTGATCATCTCAAGGATAAGTCTAGCATTACAAAAGAGGATATGATCTTAAAGGTGATGCAGGGCAAAAACAAGAGGTCTTTTCTTTTTGTTCTCATAAGAAGGGGTTGGTTGCTTTTATTCACAATAGATAATATTCTCTTGCCTCTCCCTTTTGTGAGGTATGGAGGAGACTGCTTTCCTAAGAAGACAGATGATAGCACCATTGGTTTAATGTGAGAGTGACAGCAGGAAGTAGAAGGAGGAGGAAGAGGAAGGAGACAAAGAAAAGCTCAGTGTCCTGTGGGTCCTCTGACCTCCCCAATACCTTCCATACATGGGTGAGGAAGCTGTCCTCTGCTTTCTTGGTTAATGTAGGTTCTTAGGATACTATTAGCGATGCTGGGGATACAAACACTTTGAAATGGAAAATATTGATGAATGAGATGTCCTTTAAGATTGTATCAACATTATTCCTCCTTTATTCATGCTTTTTATGTTGCCAAGCACATCGCTGGAACTTTATAGAAGTTCACCCTACTCTTTCCTGGTATCTGGATTACAGGACACAGATACACTAGAAATGTCCTCAGTGGTGTTAAAATGACCATTTCTGCAATCTGTCATAGGCAACCTAGAAGTTTGGAAAAGACACAGCTGTGACATCTAATCCAAGTCTGAACACTGACAAACCATAGGTCCATGGTCAAGTTTCCTATGTGTAAAATGAGATGCTTGGCCTACATCAGGGTTGCAAACCATGGCCTGTAGGCTAAATCTTATTTTTCTATGGCCTGTGAACTATGAATAGTTTTTACATTTTTAAATAGTAAAAAAAAAATTGAATTTCCATATCCTTAAATAAATTAATGCTTTCATGCTACAAAGGCCAAGGTGAACAGGTGTGACAGAGACCATATGGCCTGCAAAGCCTAAAATGTTTACTATCTGGCCCTTTATAGAAAGTGGTCTAGTTGATGAGTTTTTAAACGCTGCTATGCATCCAAATCTCCTGGAGAGCTGGTAAACTTGGACATGACCCACCATGGTCCCAGCTAGTCAGATTCCTGCATCCAGAGTAGGATAGCTGTATGGGACTTATGATGCTGTTCCTGAGGTGATTCTGATGCCTCCAAATTACTAGTTGGTCCCTTTCAGGAATTTAAGCAACTTGGGTTGACTTTCTCTACATTGTTCCTTGAAAAACACAGGAAGCCTAGCTATTATATTACTGCAGAATTATTTATAAGGATCTCCTGTCCTGGTGAGAAGAGGCAGAATTAACCTTGTAATTCTTGGGGCAGCTGCTAAAGCTGACCTGGAGATAGGAACTCATGAGAAGCGGTGCCACCATAAGGATTTTGAAGAGTCTATCAACAGCAACACCTGAAGAATGCAAAATTTTGTAATTTGAAGAGCCAGTGATCTCTCTTCCATTTTTCAAATTATGTCCTGTTTTCCTTAAATCAGAGTTTTTTTTTTCTCTATCCACTGAAATCAGTGTACATCGAAAAGGTAAAGCTAATTAGAATAACAATAATATTTAAAACAATCTATGCCTGCAAGGAAGAGATCTTATGTTGAGTTCTGAAATGCCTAGAGTGCTGAAGGTGTGTTTTCCTTTGCCCTGAAGGGAAATTCAGCATCCTGTGAAGTTGACCAGATGCTCAGGAAGCCTGGCATGGCCTTTTGGAAAGTGGGATGGTAGAGGCTGCTGGGGGAACTCCCCCTTATGATTTTATGACATGTTTGTTTTGAAAGTCTGCTCTTGCATCCTCTTCTCTAAGTAATTCTACGAAATTGTGCTATTAATACTAATTCCATTCTAATTCTACTAACCATATGAATCATTCATTTGATTGCAAATGAGTTGCCTGAAACTATGGAAAACTATGGTAAATCTGGAAAGGGATCCTAGAGCACATCAGCTCCAATGTTTCTATTTTTCATATGGAAAGTTGGAAACTTAGTGAAGGGAAGTGTCTTGTTCAAACAGAGTCAGCGAGAGAATTCTGTCCTGTGATTATTGAGGGCTTTCCCCACAAAACCAGGCTGGCTGCCACTTTGATCATTTAAATGTCTTTCAAACTATTGAAAGTATGAGAACTGGAGCATAAAAATGGTTTAACATGGTTTCCTCCCTGAGGGTCTGGGACCTCACTGCTTCAATATGGCTTGAATTTAGGTCCCTGTTAAGGTTGTTCAAATCAATGATGACATTTGATATGTAGGATCTATAAGCTGCAATCTATATTTCTCAAGGATAAATTTGCTTGATGTTCAAATAATTTGAAGGATGATGAGGAAATGTAGGGATTAAAACAATGCTGAGCCATGAGGAACAGGGTCCAGAATTGCCCTCTTCCCATAAACAATTAGAAAACCAGACAAAATATATTAAATGACCATTCTCAGATATCAGGCAATAGGAAGCATGGGACTGTGATTCGTGAGGGAAACGTTATTAAACTGACTTGGTGTAGGCATTTAGGGAACATTAATCCCCTGCCCCAGGAACTCTAAAAGGAGGCCTCCTAAGCTGTCTTAAGGATCCTAAACCGATAAGGAGCCAACATTGTTCTATGACACCCTGATGCAGCTTTAGGACCAATGGGGTGACATGACAGGGAAGCTGACTCTCCCCCCTAGGCCAGAAAGATCTCAAGTGGCCAAAATAGATACACTGTGGGGGTGGGGGCGCAAGTGAGGGTTCTCCCTCTTAGAAGTGTTTTAACCATGGGAAAAATTTGTGCAGGGGACTGGAGTCAGGACCTGATGACATTGAATTTCCTTGCATCCATAAGACCAAGTGAGCACCTCTGAGGTGAGGACTGTCAGGGAATGGAGTCAAGAGATAGTCTTGTGCTTTGAAAGCTCATGGCACACAGTATTTCAGAATGGTTGCAGGCATGGGATGGGGCTTCTTATAGATCCGAGTTTGAATCCTGCCAGTTAGTAGCTATCTCCTCATTACCCATTCTCAGTTTTCTGATCTGCAAAATGGAGCTACTAATGCCTACAGTTTTGGGTTATTTCAACTTTTAAAAACAAAGTATTTTGCTCGGTTCAATAAATATTTTTTTAACTGCCATGTCACAGTAGAAGTCAACATTTCTGAGACAAACACCTTTCAAGTTTTGCTCTTCCACTGAGTGCCCAAGGCAATGCTCTGGCAGTGAGGAAAAAGCTCCTTCTTTGCTATCATGGCCTACAGAGTTTAGCTTCTCTCTCATAGGCCTGCACAACTCTTGGGGTGCCATTCCCATAGATGCTGGTGTGAGTAGTGCTGGGAGTTGTGAAGTGTGGCAGCCCTACCTCGTTTTTGGAGCCCTCAATAATAATAAAAAAAATCCACTTGGATCTTATGACCCTCCCACATGGACTTGAATACTGGGTCCTGGTTTTTAAGTACTACGAACACAATGACTTGCAGATCAAAACTCACCAATGGGCATGATAGTTAGTGCAGTAGGAGGAAAGCGACCCCATGCACCAAATCGCAGGACAGCCAGTTCTGCCCAGAGTGGACCCAGCAGCAACTAACAACTGTCCACACTGTCTCAGTGCAGTTCTTGCTGGGCTGAGCCTGGCAGCCTCCACCTTGAAATGGTTTATGGAGTGCTAACCTCCTCCCTCATCTTGGCTCGCAAGGGCTTTTCTGGCATTTCTGAGTTAGACCAAGCAAGAGTGCTTTTGCTCCAGAGCCACCCCTTTCCACAATGTGCATCCTAAGCAGTCCCAGCAGAGAATGGCCAAGGTTCCTTGAAAGGACAGCTAAGAAGTAAAAGTAGGCAGAGCCTCCCCTGACAAACTCTGTTACCTCCATGAATGTGGCTCGAAGCCCGAACACGTCCCCTTGCATCTCAAACAAGGCACACCTCTTGCTGACTGCTGCTGGCCCAGGGACATCTGGAAAAGGAGCAGAAAAGAGAGTGTTTTCCTTCTAAATGTCTTATACTGGGGATGCTTGGCCTCTGAAAATCTTGGCATGCTAGCAAAGGGATTGTGTGGGATTCGAAGGGCTTGAGATGAATAAGCCATCATTAACTATTTACCAGGAGTGCTGCTGCTTTACCACCATTTACTGTTTACCAGATGATCAGCTGGAAAAGTGGCCAGAGGGCAAGCAAGTGTGGAAGGGTGGGGTCCTTCCCCCCAAAATGCAATAGGGGCTCATTCTCAGGCTCCCAAGCTGTCGCCAGATATTAAGGCTGCTGTGAGGGATCATCTGTTCCTTCCCCACCCTACCTACTCCCCTGATCCACTTGTCACTGGAATGGAATCCTTCAGCGTCTCGTCTCCTTCATTTACTTATAATTTATTGATAGGGTGTGATTAAACCAAAGTGCAAACAAATGTTGATGCTTCCAAATGTTTATAGCTCAAAGCATAACTTAAATATCTTGCTAAAACATGGAAAATACGGAGTATTCGAAACTGGTCATCCTTTGGAAGGAGACCAATGCACAAGTCAGGTTTTATTACTTGTTACCAGCCAAAGGTAACAAAAGAGCAATGGCTGCTTCTGCTGCTATGTTTAGATCCAAATGGCTCTCAAGTGGGGTCTTCAAATGAGCAGCATTATCGAAGCTTGCCAGAAATGTAGACTCTTGGGCCCCACCCAGCCCTCTTAAATCAGAATTTGCACTCAACAAAATTCAGAAGACTTGTATTACATTAAAATCAGAGGAGCAGTGGGTTAGTATATAGATATGCTGGCTAAGAAATTTTTGACTTCCATTAGGAGTTTGGTGCTGTGTGGATGACTTGGCATAGGTGCGTACATGTATTATGATTTTATCAAAAGCAAGGTTCTGTCAATTAGTAAGATAAAAAGATAAGCTCCTCGTTTAACAATCTATTGATTCATTTAATCATGTCTTTAGCATCAATACAATGTGCCAAGTATAGGGATACACCATAAGACTCAGGTGTGCCCTAGAGGAAGTTACAGTCTAGGGGGAGATACGGAGTGAAAAACATCCTTATGACATGTAAGTTTGAGGCAAGAAGTCGTCCGTTGTAGAGTAGAAAGGCATGGACTTTGGAGCTTGAGAGACATGGATTCTAAACCCAACTTCAAAACTTAACAGTCACATTGAGCTTGACTAACTGAGCCTTAGTTTTCTTATCTGTAATACAAGTAGAGAGATAATCTATGTAAAGTGCTTGACCGCATTAGGCACTAATAACGGTAGCTGCTTTTATTTTCACACAGACTTTAGGAACACAGAGTAAGGTGTCAATAAACCTATATGGGAAATCCAGGGAGTCTTCTTAGAGGACATGACTCTGGGTCAGGGCTATGTAAAATGAGCTAGCAGAAAAAGAGAGGGGGATTCCTGGCAGAAAGAAGAGAATGTGCAAGGGCAAAAAGGTACAAAAAGGTTTGATGGGGAAGGTGTGAAAATCTGAGTATGCTCTTTGGGACACGTCAGCTCTCTTCATTCTAACACATGTTCACAGCCTTGAAGAGTAAGAGCCATGTTGCACATATTTGAAGGGAAGCATGTTGACATTTGTGACTGTTCAGTATTAGATTCATGTTAAAATTGAAAAACAAGATGATGCTCATACCAACTCACTATCCTAAGCTGGGAACTTTCATTCACAGGCAGAACTTTGCTCCCTAAACCCACTGGTGTATGAAACCTTGCAAACATCCGCCTCTTGTTCTTGACAACTTGGATTCTACTGGTTGAAATACAGTGATCCTTTCACACTTAATATTTGAGTGATCCAAAGGTTACTTTGGGAGGTACACAATTTATGAATAAGGCTTCATCGTTGGGACTGTTTTAAATAGACCCAGAGGCAGTGAGCCTGGACACAGAAGAGCTGTGTGAAAGTATTTTATAAGTGCCCAAGCACCCTGCAAGCTTGAGCATTATTGTTTTTCTAATGAGTGGCTCATTTAATAGCCATCCTACAAGGGGATTAGTCCTGATGCTTGGCCTGGAGCGCTGAGCTGCTGGCTCAGGGTTTGGTTTAGTAATAGTGATGTCAGACAGTATAGCACAGCACAACACTGGTCTGCAGGGCGGAGGTGGGGCTGGCCCTACAGTGCAGACTCTGACATTTATTATCTGGGCAGCTAGAGGCAACTAACTCATTTCCTCACGCATCCTGAATTGCTCCTCTGTAAAATGAGAAAACTGGCCTGGATTAAGGTTGCCTGAATCTTGTTCCGCATAATCCCCGTTCTGTGAGAGGTTACAAAAGAGTGTATGGCTGCGGGAGGGAAGGATCATATGACCAAATAAAAATAGAGGGCACTGGATGCAAAAGGGCTTCCAGAGCATTTGAAATGCTAGCCTACGCTGGAAGCAGGAAGAGAGGTGAAGAGCAAGCAGCTATTTATGTTAAGAGGCCCAGGCTTTGGGGTCAGATGGTCAGGGGTTCAGTCTCAATTTGTGTGCCTTTCTCCTGTTGAACTTAGGCAAGCGACTGGACTTGCAGGGTCTCACTTTAATCATCTGTGTCATGAGGATAATAAGAATCAACCTGCCTCATGGAGTTACTGTGAGGGTTTAACAGGTTCCGGCAAGGAAAGGGCTCCGTCTGCACTTGTTATATACTGAATGTTCATTTACATCATTATATCTCGTGTAAACAGTATGAGAGACCCTGAATCAATTTTTTCCCCAGCTTCAGAATTCTAAGGTACTTCAGAACTACATTCCTAATTATACACCCTATATACTTTCTTACTCTCTGTTTAATGTACGTAAGTGTTGCCTCTCTAACTAGGTGTAAGAAGCAGAGTTGGCCCTAGTCTCCAGACTGCTAGTGGGACACTTTCCACTGTGACAGAAGTCTGTGGGAGAGATAAATAAATGGCCTTGTGAGAAAGAGATTTGGGCCATCAGGCCACACTTGCAGCCAGTTTCCTGGCAGACTGTTTAACACAATAAATAGCCATTGGTCCACTGCATATCATTCATCCAGGAGTCAGCCAGACCTAGCTATCTCCAACACAGAAAATGATGATCACATTTATTGAGGAGGGGTAAACATCAACCAGAAATAGTGTTTCAAGAGAGATTCTGGTTTATAAACAGTGGGTTTCTCTGATGTGGACTTCGTCTGAGATGAAAGATGGCACAGTGGCTCACGGTAGCTGAGAAGAGCTTAAAAGGACCTGTCACTTAAAAAAATGGATTCTTGGAATGTACCATCTATTCTTTTTTTTTTTTTTAAGAGAAGGATAAAATGTTTTGACAATTTTCTTTGGCTCAGGACAGTAGGATGTGGTTCATCTGATGTTGTGGACTTGAATAGTGTCAGGGACGTAAAAGGACTAAGATCAGACTAAGGGTCCCCTGGGTGTTCAAGGGGCGGGGCCACAGGAGACCCCTCCCTCCTTTGAGCATTTATGTTCAGGTGATCTCCAAGGACAATTTTGCAGGGAGGAAAATCTCACCAATAATGTAGGACTGTGATGAAGAGAAACCCAAAATGGGAAGTACAATATGTAATTTAGGAGTGAGCATGGGACCTGGAACTAGAAATGGAGGTTCTCCCAGCTCAGATTCTCTCTTCATGTGTGACTCAGCCACCTCTGAAAAATGGGGTTTCCCTGCTTTTTGCCCCAACGAGGCTGTTGTAAATGCTATGTAAGATTAAAAGTTTGTTGGTAAATTGAAATAAGTATTTACCATTGTTAACAAATTACCTAAAACTTGAACATAAGACAGAAGGATGTGTGGCACATCCTGTCAATGTCATATGGTGGCAAATATGGCATTACCCCCTGTCCCCAACCCTCTCAAGGATTATCTATAGAAATCTATTTTGCTCTACTCTAAGACTTAGTGTTACATGTAAGCTTGTAGACACAATACAAATAAAGTAGAGATACAAATGCAAATAATTTTTGTCCTTTTGAAAAAGATAACACTAAAGGTTATGGTTTACTGTCCTGTAGGAGATTAGCTAGTTATGTGCCTAATCCATCTGTCTTGTCCTAACATTAAATTGACTATAAATACCTACACCTCCTCAAATGCTTTTTGGGCTGGTATAAATCTCTTACTGATACTTTCATTAATTAATGAGTTGACTAAAATCTTTGCTAAATTTCATTTTATATTTGCACAAGAGTTGTGATTTTATCTTTTTGAAAATTATATCTGACACAATCACATGCCCTCTTGGGTTTGCTTTCTCATCTGGTACGTTCTGAGTTCAAACTAAATTTTATTGAGTCAACTTCTCTGACTTGTCCTTTACAGATAAGCTCCAAAAAGCATATGTGTTAATAAGGATAGTCAACATGCTTTGTTACTTAAAAACAAACCTTCTCCTAAGGGGTTCCAGAAGGGACGGCAGAGGGAAGATGGAGATGGTTGGAATGAGGCGAAGTTATGAGAAGGTCCAGAAAAGAACTGAGATCATACACAGAAAAATGATCCCGGCACTATCCTACTACCATGAATAACTCCCAAATAACAGCTTGACAGTCCATGGAGTGACTTTACTTACTTGAGCATTCTCTTTCTTAACAATTATGACAACCTGTGAAGTATGATCATTATTCCTAGTCATTGGTGATGCATGACAGTGAGTTTGAGAGGAGAAGCAACTGGTCTATTCAGAAATGCTCTGGACTGGAGCATCTCTGAGTGATGGCTCCTTCTAAGTCTATATTCACCGGTGCTGGCCTTTAAGCAAAAATGTTTTATCTTTTCTAATGTTTATGACTGTAGCTCACATTTATTGAGTATGCCTTACATGCTGGGCAAATACCAAGCATTTTCATACTATTTAACTTAAGCTTCTTCATGAACCTATAAAGAGGTATTTTTAGTAACCTCATTTTCAGATAAGGAAACAGGCTCAGAGAGGTTAAGATCCAATAGCTTGTAAGTGGCGGAGCCAGGAAGTGAAGCCAGGCAGGTCTTACTTCAGAGCTATGCTCTCATATCTGCTATGGCACTTTTCACTGAGCACTTTACAGTTTACAAAGTACATTTATATCGGCTCCAGGCTGTAAATATATTGTATTTGGTTCATGAGAAAAGCAAGCTCATAGGACTGATGAGATTTGCTGCTCAGGACATGATTCACACTCATTCTTTGGAATTCAGATCCTGTGACTTCCTACCACACCAGGAGTCTCCAGACCCCAGACAACCTCTTATGAGTCTGGTCGTGATTCTGGGCATTAGGCCAGTTGAGTCCAAAGGGAATGGATAGTGTTGTCTGCAGGGGTGGGAAGTCCTAGAAGTGTTAGGGTTGGGGTCAGTAGGACAAGGTCATGGTGACCTTGGTCCCAGGATTTCTACCATCCAACCCTGTTATGCATTAAGTGTACACATTCAAGGCAATGAACAGGCCTCAAGGGCAGTTGGAGAGGTGGTAGCCAGAGGAGAAAGTGAACCAGAACCATAGGCGGCACTGTGGGAGAAAAGCGCCAAAGCACTGGCTTCGCTCAGTTTACCTGCCCTGCTCTGGAAGCCTGGGATGACTGCAGGTAATACATGCTTAGTACCAGGCCAGGGGCTGGAGTATGCACTGTGACCCAAGTTGTGAAGATGGCTGGACCCGTTTTCTAGAATTGTTATCACTTAAAAAAAAATACAAATAAAAACCAAAAAACACAAAACAAAATAAGCACCTTGTTGGTCATTTCTGGGTTTATTCCTAACTCCTTTTTTTAAAAAAATCTTAAACAAGATTTTTTTATTATTATTTTATATTAGTTTTAGGTATATAGTACAATGGTTAGACATTTATATAATTTATGAACTGATCTCCCTGATTACTCTAGCACCCATTTGGTACCATGCTAACTCTTAATAGTTGATTTATATTGAGGGTGCTAGCACCCACCTTGTTTTGAAGTTATGCTGAACCACTTTTAAAGGAATAAAGGTTGTTGAGTATTGGATGTCATGGGCTCCCATGATGTGGCCCACATCACCTGTTTGAATTTATCCATTTCTACTTTCATATCATCTACTGTTGCTATCCAGATTGTCTTTTCAATCACCTGAGCCTCCTGTAGTTCTCCTAAATACACAGTCATGCCATGGTAATCTAATGTTTAAAAAAGCTTAAGTTTTTTTGAGATTAAGTCCCATCTTTTCCACAATAAAAAGAATTAATAGCAGCTGTTAACAAGTGCTAGGTTTTGCAGTTTCCCAGTCACTGTGCTAAGCCTGAGCTCCTGCAAATCTTACAACACCTATGTGAGACAGGTTATCTTGCAGTAATTCTCAGGGTATGGTCTCCAAATAGTGCCTGGGGACATGCCTTGCCACTCCTCAGTACTAACCCCAGAGCTGCTGAAAGGCATCATGCTGGTAGGGCCCAGCCTTGTTGTTCAAGTCCTCCAGGTGATTTGGATGCTCAGCTGTCTGAGAACCACTATCTTTGCTGGTATCCCCAGGTTGCACACTAGTTAACTGAAGGGTAACTGCTTATCTTCACTTGCCTGAGACTGATTCAGGGCCTGGATGAGACATTTTCAGTGCTACAACCAGGAAAGCTCCATGCAAACCAGGAAGAGTTGGGCTCCTTAGTTAAGGGGATTCAACGAGGTCAAATTAAAGTACTAGAGCTTGGATTTGAACTCAGGTCTCTCTAAATTCTGAATCTCCATTTTAATTTAACCGATGAACTGCAAGTGATGCCAAGAAGCCTTTTCCAGATGTTTTGGGGCCCTTCCACTTAACATCTCAAATAGTTCACAGAAATGCAGAATTACAAATGTAATCAGTGCCAGGAAACTGGGACCTAGCTGACATGCAGATTCTAGTCTAGTAAGTCTGGAGTGAACTGATGCTGCTGGTCCGGGGACCACACTTTTGAGTAGTGAGGGGCTACATCAGTGGCTCTCAGACTTGTTTTTATATTAGTCACCTAAAGATCTTATAACCCTTCCACAGCCCAGGCTGCATCCCAGACAAATTTAGCTACAATCTCTGGGGATACATAACAAGCTATAGTCATTTTGGAAGCTTCCCAGGGGATTCCAATGTGCAGACAAGTTTGGGAACAACCGGGCTGCATCGTTGTACCCTCAGCTGCTCCAACTTGGATTTTAACATCTTTAACAACATTGGTTTAACATCTCCCCCTCCCATTCCTATGCAGTGAGTTTTTATGGCACATCTGATTTTTGTTATTGTCATTTCATTTTGGTCCCATCTATCCTGGCACAAGCCTACCTCACAGGCTTTCCTGTCAATGTGGTAATTCTCTTAACAGCCAGACAGAGGGGAAACTACACCCTTCCTTTTCCTCTAAATTTCACTGGCTAGCTGACTCCCCATGGGGACTCTCTTGAATACTGAGACCCTCTGCTAGTCCTGAGGTCAGGGGTGGTCCTCTCCACCCTCCGGGGCTACAGGGGGGAACCGAGAGATCCTACCAGATGGAGGAGCCCAAGCCGGCAACACGTAAGGCCCGAATGCTGACAAGCTGCATCATGGAAAGCTGGTTTTTCTTTGTTTCCTTAAGAAGTATGATCCTTTTGGGGAGTGGCCTGGCTGAGAGGTATAAGGGGGTTTTGTACTTCACTTTCCCACTCTAGAACCCCAGGATCTTCACAGTGGTCTGGACTTCTTCCACTTTACTTTTTTGACACTCCCCAACAACTGAAAACACGAATTGCCAAAAAGTTACAAAACCCTAACAGAGTAATGAAATCAATTACTCACCAGTATAATAACTGTCTACCCATAACTTAAAAACTCTATTTGCTGCCCATTCCTGACCATACACCCTCCCTGTGACATGTCCTGTCCCCCATCAGAGGGAAGGCTGGGGACTGGAAACACAGGGATGCTAGAGGAAAGCCAACAACAAGACTTTTCTGGTCTGTTTGCTTTTACATTAGGATGACTTTTGACATGCTATTCCATAATATATATATATTTTTCTGTTTTAATGTAAAATAAATGTTCCCCATTCCCCCCCCCCCCCACTTTCAGTCTTAAGCAAACTGTTGCTATATTTGTCCTCTAGCTGGGAGGCTTCAAGCTAGAGCTGCAGGTCATTGCTGAGAGAACTCCGTTTCCCTAAATATGAGATGAAAAAAATGAGACTTGTAGCCCAGATCCTGGAGAGATCTATTTTTTATCCCATCCAGCCTCAAGATGACTGGCTTAGAACATGGTAGCAACAGACAGAAGAGTGTGCAGAACTGGCTGCTGGCGGTCTTCCCCTCTGTTCGAATTTTCATTCTGCACCATCCCACCTGAACTCTGATGATGTGCAAACCAGCCATGGAAATAACTTTGAATGAACCTCCTAAAACCACAGTGACTCTCAGACAGTCAGCAACAAAGTCCTCATCTACATTAGAGGTGATATCCGGGGACGGAAATGTTCTTCAGGGGACTGTGTGTGTGAGCACGTGTGCGGCTGTGTGTCCAAATCTATCCTTCTCCCCCAAGGCTGCCCCCTGGCCATTTCTACTCCTCTGTCTGGATAAACACACATGTGAAGAAATCTCTTCAACTTAGATACCCTTTTCCTGAATTTATATGTAATGAGGATAAAAATGAACAGACTAAACAAATTGAGTGTAGCCCAACTGATCTAGTACTTACACTTCAATGGATGGAAAACTTTTTATGTTTCTTCCTTTTTTAAAAAAGACCAATCCTATTTAAAGCAACAGAATAGGAAAACATTTGGTGGGTGATGAGCTAATTGAAGAAGTGCCTGAGTCGTCAGTATTTCATGGTACAGATTCAATTATTTTCCTATTAAACGGTTCATATGTGTTAAATTTATTGCACAGACTGGCTGGGGTAGAAAGAGTTAGTCTGATGGATTTAGCTGATGATGTTAGGAGTGTTTGATGTCTCAAATAAAGTTTTAAACAAAAGTCCAACAAAAGGGTACTTTTTACTCTCTATAAGAAATGGTGTTTTGTTTTTGTCTGTGAAGAAAGTTTGTCCAGGTTCAAGTCTAGGACAATTAGGTTTGGGGCAAAATATACCACGTTCTCCTTACTGACCTCCCTCTCTCAACATGTCAAGTTTAACACATAAAATTGAAGTGAAAGTCAGGGTGGCCGGGAGGGAGCACTGAATTCACAGAAGTCTGATCGGCTGCTCTAGTGTGTGAAAGGTTAGCAGGACACGTGGTGTTCTCCGACCCTTTGGGGTGGCGAAAGGGACCTACTGCTGCTGTGTCCCACACCAGCTGTCCCAAGAGTGGGTTCTAATTGTCTGTTCAGGCTCCTTGATGAACATACCCCAAGGGAAAGTTCTGGAAACCACCATCCAATTCCTCCTATCACTTCCTCAGGGAGGTCCTTGATTTTCCCAGACCAGGTATCTCCTCTCCTTCCGCCATAAGCTCCTGACCACTGTGTACGACCCTTTATGGAATACTTCTATAGTTGTAATCACTTGTTTGGTTCTGTCTTCCGCTCCAGGGGAGGAAATGATGAGATATCCCCAAGGTTTACATCATGTGTAAACAAAAAGGGTTAATCTGGCTATGAAGACCAAGTAGAAAAAAAAAATCCACATGTGGAAAAGGAAATACAAAATGAAAGGTTTCTCTGTTTAAGACCTTGCTTTTGCCTTCTCCTCTCCTACACTCTGCCTCTGGTAAGCCGAACTTCTGATTCCAGCAGATTCTAGAAAAGCAGGAATGCCCAAACCCAGGGCTATAAGAGGAATAAGGGCATAAAGCCTGCCTTCAAGGTGAGACTGGCTTTAAAACCTCACCCCACCCTAAGAAACCCCATCCTTAACTGTCTGCTTCCTGGAATGTCCTTCTGATTAAAAAGAATTATTGCAACCACAGTTTTCTCTGCTATCTGGCCTGGTCAGTTAACTGAGTCTCTTAGTAATGTCTGACTCCTACCACATTATCACTTGGCATGATGGAGCAGACACCGAGTGCTCCGCCAGCCAAGATAGGGGATTATCTGCCCCTTTTTCTTTTCCTTCTTTCTGTCTGCCTTTTTGATAATTTCACTCTTTGATATTTTTAGCACTTAAATTAAAAAAAAAAAATAGGCAGAGACGATAAGACTCAAATCTGTACATTTTTCAAGAGTTTGCAGCTCTTGGAAAGGTCTGACATGATTCAACACGTTTGGATGGAAGAGCTATAGCACTGCTGGGAAACAATTTGCATGGCTGGACTCCCTCTCCCAGATGAAAGTGGGCAGTCTCAACATATTTGCAGAATATCTCTTCTATCTTTGAAAGGTGATGGGTCTGGTCACTTGAAACAGAGTAAAGAATAAGGCAAAAATTCCAAATCCTAACTTGAATGAGTGATGACTGGATGATCAGATCTGTCTGAGGGGCGATGGAAAATCTAGGAAGTCGTCAGTCCCTGTCCAAGACTGACTCCTTTGTTGGACTCCTTTGGCAGAGGATGGAGGCAGAAAGGAAGCCAGCCTCTTCTCCGCCTGCTTCTTGCTGATAGCTGATGTTTACACATAGCTGTATCGAAAACAGGTCCACAAATCTTATGTATAAGGGACCCTGTTGGACTGTAGCAATAGGATTTTTAAGACTGAACTGTCTTTGACAGCAGCTCCCTTTGAACTAGCTGCAGACCCTGGCAGAATGTCATGCCCAGTGAATTGCACAAACTGGCTGACAAAACCAGCTGAGGGGGCAAAACAATTCTTTTCTGTTTTTGGAAACTGTCCAAATTTCTAGAAAAGTCAGCCCATTATCTGAGGGGCTCAGCTGCTTAACTGAAATTGTCCATGGAAAGAGGGTCCTCCTGCTCCCCTAACTCCAGACTTTTTTTTTGGACATTTTGAGACTACTCAGATTCCCAGGGGGTGGGCTTTGTTTTCCTTGACTATGAAAGGAATCCCCAAAGGGCAAGGGCTATCCTGGCATTTCTTGCCAAACTAAGTGTTTCTAGAGGTTCCAATGCAATCTTTTTGTCTTGAAGTGGTCTTAATTTTCTTTCTTAGAAAGGCCCTGCCAGATTTTTGGAAGATATAGGTAAAGCCACCAGACTCACCATGAGCTAGGAATTATCCAAATCCCCTGGGGTATCTTAGTTAGAGATTTACCAAGTAGCTTGGGGGACTTCAAGATAAATGAAAATTTAAAGTCCTTATAAAGACTCACTACTCCCTCTCCCCACTTCCTAAATGAGAACAAGCTGTTGGTGTCTCCAGGCCTAATATCTTCAAGTTACACTTGGAAATTAAAATCTAATTGGCTTCATGGTTCTTAGGTTTCAGGTTTTAATAGACTCAAATAGAAAACCGTAAGCTTGAGGCTGGCAAACTTCCTCTTTGCACCTCCCTCCGTTTTAGAAGACTCCCCTGATTTTAGCGTTCTGATGTCTTAAGACCATCTTCCTAAAATTTGGTCTGTTTGTATGTGGCGCGTCTCTGTGTGTGTGTCTGAATTCTTAACTCGCAGCGTTACCAATCTTTCCAAGGATGGCACACATTTATTGGAAAAATTTTGGAAATGGGAGAGACTTAGCAAACCAAGTTGGAGAATTTTTAATCTTGCCTACCTGAATCTTAATATCAAAAAGAAATGTGCTGTGTGAATGTACAGCACTGTTATTAAAAGTCTGAAGTCTTTGCTTATGTAAATGATCCTGCTGTGAAACTCAGCTCCAAATTCATAGGGTTCACTTACATGACAATGGAAGCATTCACACACACACACACACACACACACACACACACACACACACTTCTTCATCCAACATTGGTGCCTTAATGTTAAAAAAAAAACCACTTGTATTTTAGTGTAATGCCTTTAACAAGATTTTTTGTGGGTTTAAAACAAGTATCCTTTTTATAAATGATTTCCCTCCTCTCTCTTTTTTGCTATTATATATTTTTAAAACTAACATTAAATACGCTTTCAAATATTTCATCCTTTCTTTGAATTTTCCCTCACATATGCACTAGTTGTATATACTTCATATAGTTAAATCCTGTATTTAAGAAAATCTGACACATGAAAATCATAGATTCTTAGAAATGAAAACACTTTAAAGTGTATTTAGACTAAGTTTTTCTAAGCCCAGTTTTATGAAACGGAAATTAGCTGATGGTCAATCACTTTGCAAATGATTCACTTTCTAGGTCTCACCTTTGAAGCTCATCTAACACAATTAAAATGTAAAATCGTAACTACAGAAGCCAGGTTCTTTTCCAAAAAATTCTCTCTTAAGTAAATTTAGAATTATTCATTTAACCATATGCCCCAGGAAAAATGCCAAACTCCCGCATACCTCTGAGTCTACCCACAAGCAGTTCCCTCTGCCTGGACCAATTCTTTCTCCCTTCATCTGATAAACTCCTATTCATCCTTCATGTACTCTTATCATATACTACCTTAGAAAACCCTCTATCTTGTACTTCTTAGTACAAGATTGTAATTATTTAATCATAGACACGACTCTTTAATGTCATTCTTTTCTGCTGCACTATAAATTCTATGGGGGCATGGTCCCGCATGTCTAGTTCACTGCTCTATCACCAGTACCTGAAATAATGCCTTGCACATAGTAGCTCCTCAGTAATCATTTCTATGAATAGCTTCTTTTATAACATTTCCTTTTTTTTTTTTTTTTTTTTTTTTTGCTGTGACCAATGCTTCTTGGCCCATGAAAAGCTAACACATACTAGATAGTCTACATCTGAGGCTGATGCCTGCAGGGGTTGGAAGAGAAAAGAGCTACCCTGGTTTCCTCTGACATCCAGGATTCTAGCCTCCCCTGGTCATCTAACACGTCTGGCCAGTCCTGCTCTGCCTGAGGAACGGCTCACCCATCCTTTCCAAAGTTCTAGCACTAGCTTTTCTGCTCTTCATTCTCAACATGCTCTGAATGTACTCAAATGGCTTCAACCATTTCCTCTAAACCTTAGCTTTGTCTCCAGAAGTGTTTTCAGCTCCTGGAATCTCTTCACATATAGACCTATAGAACTGCCAACTCATATTCTTTGTCACCCAAACCCACTGGTTTTCCCCTGGTTTATGGTATCCTTGCCCACATAGTCACCTAGACCTGTGGTCTGGATCCTAGTCAACTGCCCAAGGCAAGGAGGCTTGGAAAGAAAGCTCTCCTTATTGAATGAAACCCAACTTTTCCTCAATGAGGGGCTCGTTTCTAGTTTGTGTCATCCCTTTCATTGTGTACCCCAGAAATTGATGTTTCCCTGATAGAAGAGCCAGTTTCTAAACCTTCTGGAAGGTGACTCATTAGAAAAAATCAGACTTCCATAGAGAAACTCAGAATGTAGCAACTGCAGGTTGTCCATGAAACAGAATATATACAACAAGTACAAGAAAACTGTGAAAACTCAGCCCCATTCGAGAGAGTCATTAGGTTCTGTAGACTTTCATAGCATTTCTAGTCTTGGCTCATTGCTTTGGAATATCCCTTTATCTACTACTGCCCTTGACATGATTTGCTGGCAGTGTTGGGGAGCACTGTCCATGTTGGAGCTTGAGGAGCTGAAGTTGAGCTCTGGCCCCTTTTTTCACTATCTGTGTAACCCAGGCCATCAGTTTCTGCTCTGTGAATCTTGATTTTTTTCATCTTTAAAATGTGTTATAATCCCTACCAGTTTCATAGGGTTGTTGTGAGAATCAAATATGATGAGGTATATGAGATGCTTTGAAAACTGTGATGTTCTGTAGAGATCAGGATTATCAAATATTAGATATTTATGGGACTCCACGCTCCTCTTTCATTAATTTTATCCTCAATATGCCATCTGTGTAATCATTTACTTATAATTTCTCTTTAAATAAATTATTTTAAAATCTTATTTCTTGGAAAAAAAACTTTAGCCCTAAAATGTATAAAAATAGAAGGTAACCATAAAAAATATGTGCAACAACATTATTAAATTCTAGCTAATATGATTGCTTTCTAAAAGCTCTGAGCCTGAGGACCACTCTCCAACAGTGTAAAGTGAAGTTAGGGCATTGTTTAGGTGTTAAAAAACATTTTAGGACCAGTTTGACTTGCTCCTTGACATATTCAGAGGGAGAGAAGAACTGAAAAGGGAAAAAGATTCTAATGTGGTTCAATGTTATTAATGCATGCCTATGTACCAAGTAAATTCATCCTTCGACCAATGTGTCCATAGTCCGTCCTTCTGGAACCCTGTTGGGTAATAGATGGGAAATGGTACAGACTAGTGTGGAGCTTCGGATTGAATTTCTTACATTTAATTCATATCTATCACACTAGTTATGTCATCATGGCAATTTACTTAATCCCTCTGAATCTTGATTTACTCATCTGTAAAATGGGATTGGTGTAAACATTAAGAAAAAACTATGAAGAACAATGCCTGAACATGGCCCATGCTTGTTAAGCGCAGCTATTATGTCTAGTGAAAGAGCAAAGCTTCTATTTTTGCCCCTCATAGCAAGGGCAGAACATGGCTGAAGTTTCTGGAGTTTTGGTTCTGAGGAGTATAGAATGACTAATAAAACTGAGGAGAAAATGTGGGGGCATTTCTGTACTAACAAAGTAAAGAGCACAATTAAAATGATTAATTGCACCATTTATGATTTTTAAAAGATGGGGGGAAAAGTATTAACCAACAAAGCAATTTCCTCTAGCAAAACTTTGTATAGACTTATCATTCACTATTTCAAAAGCGTATTTGCGGTCAGCTCAGTATCAAGGGCTTGGCTAAAATTACAGAGCACTGAGAGGTGTTGATATTAAGC
Organism: Rousettus aegyptiacus; assembly: GCF_014176215.1. Taxonomy (NCBI): domain Eukaryota; kingdom Metazoa; phylum Chordata; class Mammalia; order Chiroptera; family Pteropodidae; genus Rousettus; species Rousettus aegyptiacus. The sequence goes on along the minus strand of NW_023416307.1, from coordinate 118,923,220 downwards.
ATTTTTTTTTTAAAAGTGTGCCAACTATAAGTCTTCAGAATAAGAAGAAATATGATGGGGTCCAGGGCCTTCTCAGAATTTCTTGCACTTCAAAGAGCATGTACTTGGCAATGATTCTACTGCTTTCCTGAGTTTGGTCAACGTGGCTGAGGAAAGGCAAAACTCTTAAAATCCACACAGATGGAACTTTTCCATTGGCCCTATTTTGGTATAAATATTCATCAAGGACTAGAAACTTAAAGTAGATATCGGTCTGAGCTATGAGTGGTTTGGATTAAATTTCAGCCAATTTTCAGCCGTCTTGCTGGCTCTTGACTCTCAGGAGGGCCAGCTCTCCTGAGATGTGGCTGCTGTTGTCTAAAGATCTAAGCCAACTACCTCCCCAGATCACGGACGGAAATTATTGGAGTTTGTTCTCAAGAGACTTCCAGCCAGAAACAGGGCTTCAAGGTTCAGATGAAGGTTTGTGTTAGTTGTTTGAAGGGAAGAAACAAGTCAAGGCTTAGCTCATTGGCCATCCTAAAGTCAATCCTTGTAGAGACAAGTTTGAAGGAGGATAATAAACTTGGAAGCAGACATTAAATATTCAGGGTCTGCTTTGGAATAATGCCTTCTCCAACCCTCTCACTTTCATTTCCTTCTCATCTTAAGATCCTTCTGAAATACTACCAAGGAGGATCCCTCCCACTCCTTTGGCCCCACTCCTACCTGGCTAGTTCTGATTTCGGTCCATAAATCAGAAAGTGTTAGATTAAGCAACACGTGTAGGCATTGGAGGAGGTTAATGGTCTTACCTACTCTATTCTGTGTCTGTCTTATATCCTCCGTCCCCGTGTTCTGGTAACCCTTTCTATCCCTGCAGAATTCCTTGTCTCTGCCAGGAAGGGGAAATAGTTACTCTTACTTCTTTGATACCTTTCCTTCTCTCTCCTATATCCTTATTTCATTCAATTTCCTTTTCCATCTATTAACATTGTTGAGCCCTCAAGGTATGCCAGGTTTCCTGGGAGCAGAGTGGAGGGTGGCACAAAGGAGCTAAGGCATGGTCCCTGCCCTCAAGGAGCTTATTATAAAATGGAGAACTTAGGCACTAACATGATATTATGGTACAGGAGTTAAATGAGCAAGACAGCGATTGCACATATTCCAGGGCCATTCAGAAAATGAAATGTTTGTTCAGTAGGAAAGTAAATCCATGCTAGGAGTTCAGAGGAGAAAGAACTTGGTCTGCACTGACAGCTTCATGGAAGAGGGAAGTGAGAAATGGATAGGATTTTGGCCCATGGAGAAGGCTGTTCAGCATGCATGTGAAGAATAAGACATATGGACAGGGAATGAGTGACAGATCAGTGTGGGGGAAGCAGAATATTGTAGCAAGAAAAAGAAGACCCACCACTTAGAAAATGTAATGCTTTTTTCCTAATAAGCTCTGTGACCTTGAGCAAGTCACCTAACCTGCTAGATCTATTTCTTTGTCTGTTAAATAAAGAAGTTGACCTAGAGAATCTCTCGGACCTATTTCACCTCCTAAAAATTAATTCTTATTGCTGAAATATACAGTACAAGTATTAGTTGAATAGGTATATGATTTCCCTTGTGATTGTCCCAGCAAAGGTACAGAAAGGGTGACAACAGCCATCCTAATTAGTGTTTGGGCTTATTGGCTATGTAGGACAACAGACTTGAGGAAACACAGCTTTTCCATCAAACTTTGCCTCTTCTTCAGGTCCTTGCAAACACAGGGATGATCATAATTTCATTTTTCCAGTTAATTGGCAGGGAATCACCTGGGATTTTTTTTTTTTTTCTGTTTAACATACCATATGTAACTGACAAAAATCAGAAACAATCATCTCAGTGGGCATTTTGATATTCCAACCATGTGCTTTTTATTTTGATGCATCATCTGACCTAAAACTTGGCAAGGAGGAACCCACATTTAGAGACCAAGTCAGAAATCTGAATTGTTTGACCACAAGATTCTAGATCTTGTTAATCAATTTCCCCTATTTCAAAGGCCAGTTTTTTCCCTCACAGTTCACTGAGGAATCCTACCTTGGATTTGTCTTCTTCTACTGATCATTTAAATAACTTCAGAGCTTAAAGGTGAGTGCACTTTGAAATGTTTTTGTGTTCTGCTCACACATGCAGTGTGCTGAATCTCACAGGTGTTATGTGTGTTCCTTGCTTTCCATATATATTGAATATCCTCAGTTATCCTTTATTTTCTTCTGTCACAACATAAATCTTTATCTTTCTGCAAAAATTTAAACTCAGTGGGGCTGGATTTGCTGGCACTCCATCGCTAGGCTTAGGGGAGTCTCAAGCCACCACCACGAGAAGTTTTCTGCATGCCAGCTTGGCAGGCCCTCCTACCCTACCGTACCAAAGGGTTCTGGTTGAGAGCCAAGAGGAACAAGTTCTTAGATCAGAAAATAACAGATGTATATCATAGATGGTGGATACAGAGGAATGTATTTCTCCACAGTTTAACATGGATCATATTCCCCAAATTAGAAGTTAAATAAGATGGAATATATGGGTGTCAGACTTGGAAGGCATAAAACTGGACTGTGACCCAATCCTAATAGCTCATTCATCCTCATCTTTCAACACTCAGCTCAAATGTCACCTCTTCAGTAAGCATTCCCTGACCTCAACAGGTAAGGTTAAGTACTTCCTCTTCTGATCTCCCTCAGCCCCACATTCAAGGTCATTAGACACTGATGTGATCTTTGATAGATGAACTGGGTGTTCTTTTCTGAATCCATCAGCCTCTGGGATTCCTTTCCTATTACTTCTCCACTTCCTAGTTCAGTCCCTGGTACATAATAATTACATATGTTTGCACAAAATGAAATTTTTAAAGTTGGCCAAATCAGAGGCAGGAAATAGTTTCATCAAAATAATGTTTTTATTCTCATTAATTTCATTGTCATTAGCCCTTTTAATAGTAACGATACCTCATTTAACATACATTCATTATGTGTCAAGTACACTTGTCCCTTGATTTACGCAGTATTTTTTTCACGTGAATTTTTTACATGCGGTAAATATTCCCCCCATTCACACAGACTTTTAACATGTGATTTCCATTTACATGTTCTCATTTCATGCAGTTTTTTTTTTTTTTTCATTCCCATTATTGGTGATTACTCTAAGAAAACAATAGCTTAACTCAGCAACGTACAAAGAACTAATACTTACTTGCTAACACATAATTAATGATCTTCCTGTTCATTGGATGACAAATCAAAGAGCCTGGGTGACTATTGACATTTTTCGGGATTAGTTTTACAAATGTTTTGCTGTAGAAGCTGAAAATTATATGAAGAAAAAATGTCTTTCTTTTAAAATACTTTTTTACTTTTCAATACACACCTGGTCACCCACACAATTTAGAACATCCAAATATAAAAGTTGTATGTTTTCCACCAAATACAACTTCCTTGATACAATCTTTAGATCAAGGCATCATTTCCACCTTTAATATCGATTAGTACATTAAATGGAGTTTTAATATTTTTAATAAACTTGAAAATAATGAATCACAGTTACAGAAGCCTGGAATAAATACATAATTTTAAGTTGTATCAAGAATATCGCTGTAGCTTTGAGTGAGCCATCAACTTTAAATGCTTGCTAGAAAGCAGTATGGACAGAAGTGGTTGTACCAGGGAATAAGTTTCCAACAAATGAAGGAAGATTAACTGACATTATTAATTTATTAAACGAACTTCAAGAAGGCAGCTCTGACAATTTGAATGCAGATGACATTAATGAATTACTGATTGATCATGAATTAATTGGTAATGAATTAATTCACTAAATATTTGAAGCCCATCCTGCCAATGAATACGGTACTGACCTTGAACCAATTTCATTTGTTGCAGAAAATATTTACAAAGCTCTTCAATTGGCCACAAAACTGGAAACTGCAGTTCTAGATATTAATCTAACATCCAATAAGCCTTAAAATTTCAAAAAGGTTTTTAAAAATGTGGCAGTGAATATCAAAGAAATTATGAAAACTTAGCAAAAGATGGGATTCGAAAAAGATCATCCAGAAACATAAATGTAAATAATGGAACTAAATAGTACTTCCAAATATTTTGAGCAATGAAGATAGTGACTTAAAAAGAGGCTGATTGCTTTAGATTACAGTACAGACACTGACAGTGAATGAAATTTCTTTTGTTTTTTTTTGAATTTTCATTAGCATTTCCTTGTGAAATTTCACATTGAAATTTCATTGTGAAAACATGAAATAAGTATTTTTATTTTTAAGACTTATATTGGCCTATTTTTATGACTTATATTGGCCTATTCTTCCGTGTAAAAAAAAAAGACACGTGGAATGGATAATCTGTGTAAATCAAGGGACAGGTAAACTGCATTAAGAACTTTAAACGGATTATTGTTCTAGGACCACAACCTTTAGGCCCATTTTATTGATTAAGAAATTGAGGCTCAGAGCTAATGTGACTTATCCAAGGTAATCGGAAACATGTGGCAGAGCTGAGAGTCGAACGCAGTCTAGTCCAAGAACCTCAGACCTCAGTTCACTATAGTTGTGCATGTGTATGTGTGTGTGTGTGTGTGTGTAGGACACTGTTAAAGCTTTATTTTAATGGCAGTCTTAATATATTTGGCTATCTGACATGAAAGCATCCCTTCTCAGAACAATGTTTTAAATGCATATAATACATAGAATTACAAAGGAAACTGATACGCTGAAATGGTATCAATATATAAAAACAACTCTATGATTTGGTAACATATGGGCCTTTATTAAGTTAATTAATAGGATCTAGCAGTGGATCTAATTACTGCTACTTCAGAACAGGAATGAGTATAAGTGGTAGACTGGGCATCTACCATAGCTGGAATAGGTTATGAAAACATCAGATTTCCATTGGTATCAAAAGCACAGGGCCTGCAACTAAACTTTTTCCAATATGAATATCATGTAAAATAGCTATATTTGATTTTTTAACAAAGGCACAGAGGTTGCTAAACTGCCAGGGCTTTAGTCTTCATTCGTAAGTGAAGGAAATACTGAATTTTAGTTAGAAGTTGAGGATATAAAGATGCATTTACATTTCTTGATACTTTCGAAGCTATCCATAGATCCCTGGTTAAAAACCTCTACTCTATTAGCAAGATTAAAAAAAAGAAAAGAAAAAAAACTCCCTCCTAGACTTCCTCTAAAGCAAGGACACCACCCACAGAACCAGGGCTCGAGTGGGGACCATAGGCCTGCCTTGGCAGGTAAGGAGATCTCTTCCAGGATGAGGGCAGGGGTGGACTCCATGTTCTCTCCACCTCTTCTAGCCAACAGATGAAATAAGTCAATCACCGCAGTGGTCAGCCTCATGAATCAGTACCTGGAAATGCCACTTAGTCAGACAGCCCCAGTAGATGCTGTCTTCTTAAGGCAGGTTTCTTATGGGGCGTTAGTCATCCAAGAGCCTTTTCCCCATGCTCCTGTCCTTTGGTGCCTCTGACACCAACACACAAAGAACAGAACCTCTGAAGACATAGAGCAAACACAGACAACTTGTCCACCACTACAAGTCTGCGAGAAGACAGAAGGGGCCACTGGTTATCTGTAGTACCTGAGAGCTGCCAGTGGCCAGTACCTGTTGCCCCAGACTTCTCTTCACTCAATGTTCTGTTTAAAATGCAAAAACTGGAGGAGAATTATCATACTCATTCCATCCTTAAACCGTAGAGATGACCGGGGTCAGGATGTGGCTCAGAGGTGTGCAGTGCTGGGAAATCTGAGGTAGGTGGCAAAGGAGGAGAAAGAAGGGTGTGTATGTACTGCGTGTGGTGAGGGAGGTCAAGGAACATAAGGAATCATAGAACAATGACATTATTCTGCCTTTCTCCTATCTTTATGAGAAATGAATTCCACCAGGCTCAAGTTTACATGGCAAGGATCAAAATATTCTTATTTATCCTCTTGTATTCAGCAGTCAGAACATAATAAGTGCTAAATAAATATTTGCTAAATGAAGAAATGAGTGACTATTATCCTGTCTTATAAGTAAGATATCCAAGGCGTGGTGATGGTAAGTGCCTGTGTAAGATCACACAGCTGAGGCTAATGACTGGTTGTCGCCCCATGCAAGGGGAGGGCTGCTTTTTAGAAGTGTGGCAACTAGACACCCAGGACAAATTGTTGCCATTGTCATGATTTTGCATATGATGTGGCCTGAGTATATTTATGACTAGGTCTAAGTTTAGCTACAAAGAGAAGGTCCTGCAATCTGATATCTTAGAACCACATGTGATGTAGGTAAACTAAACTTGGTCTTCCACATTCCAGCACTCAATTACCTATGAGATTTCTGCACTGTGCTGCTGGAAGGGGATATTAGTAATAGCAGGAGGAAATATTTTTGGGGCACTTACTATGTATCCAGGCACTTTATGTGCTTCGTCTTATCAACTATTATTTAAATGTAGAACTATTATTAACTCTTCTTCCTCAAATGAGGAACCAGAGGTCCAGATAAATGACTTGGCAAAGGTTGCAGATACAGCAAACTATGAGTCACATCTAGATGCTCATGCTTGCAAAGATCATGTGATTAACCACGTTCAAAATGGCCTCAAAACCTTGTGGCTAAACCTAAGTTCATAGCTGAAATGTTCGCTTGTCCTTCTTAAGTTTTAGAGTACAAAGTTGACAAGAAATCAGAGTATTCTGAGCATGAAAATGACAAATATAGAACATACTCTTTTTTCCTTCCTCATGAAAGATGCTGTGAGTCAATGCACCTTTCAGTTATGTCATGTGTAAATTTTGGATCTGTCATTTCTCCCCCGTGTCCCATCTGTAGCATGAAAAGATTGACTAAGCAAATCGTGAGATTCTGCTCAGCTCTTTTATATGATTTATTTTCTCCAAAATTTGATTTTACAAAGGAGCCAATGTTTTAAAACAGGAGGAAAGGGGGAAAAATCCATAAACAAATCATGTGGATTTGAAACAGCCACTATGGGCTGGATCCCAGTGCTCCTTTATCCTTAAGGAGTGACTTGCCAAGTTGAGTCTTTGGTTTCTGCTCCCTCAACAATCTTATTTCCTTTTAAAGCATGTCCTGGTGGGGGCTTGGGCTGTGTTTTGCTCAGTCCCGAGTCACATGCTGTTGGGTAGACCAGGAGTCAGCCTGACCAGGCATGGAGAGATACAAGTTTATCCCCAGGCTAGAATTTCCTGAAAACTCTGGTCTGGGATCTCCAAGATTTTTTCTTTTTGTCAAGTGTTACTGCTTCTTCAGTAATTTCAGGATAATATGGTATGATTCCTTAGATTGTCTATCAGTTTCCTCCAGAATTCTATCAATCTTTTAGAAAACCAGGAACCAGGAGAAATCTAGAAAGCCCTTGTTCTATACATGGGGAATGGCTCTGACAGCATGGGTGACAGTATAAACCTGGTAGTGGTCGAAAGATATCAGGGAGGTACAGATGCCTGGTAACATCTGGCAAATACTGGGCAGTTCCTGAATTGAACAGAGACTTTGATCTCTGTGAAGCTCATAGTAATAGTCATAGTCCTTCTTTACCAGACTTCCGCTTCTGATGAAAGCCTTGTTTTTTCTTGTAGTGAAAAGAGCTTAAGTTTTGGAATAGAGAAGACTGGGTTTGTGTTCCTAATCTGCCATCATATGATCTTAGGCAAGTCATTTAAACCCTCAGACTTAAATTACTCATATAAAAAGGACACTAATCTTTCTTTATGGTAGTCTTAAGGCTAAAGGAGATAAGATGTGAGAAAATGTCAAAGTTCCCTGTGTGAATTGAGGTGTCTTTCCTTCCTCCCTTTTGTCTTTCCCCAAACTTGTCTGTCCTACTTGTAGAATTGCTGCAAGCCCTGGGCAAGGAGGTCTTGGAGCTGAGATGGCTTAAATTAAAGCCTAGAGATGCTCTGTGATTAAGCCTTTCCCTTCCTCCCACCACCACACATCGTGGATGCACTGGTGAAAGTCAGCCATTAGCCTCCAACCCCACATATTCAGACACCTCTGCACAATATGACAAGCATCTGCAATTACGAAGTAATGACTTCAGCATCTGTTTTGGACATCTTTTAATAAGGACTTGGATAATTTCTTTTCTTTTTTTTAAATAAGGCTTTCTTTTGGGCCAAGTTGCTTATATACACCTATGGGCATGTCTCCAGTACCTTGGCTATTAAAATCTTTAAGTGACAGCTTAATATATTTTTAAGATTGAAGGAGCCAATGACAATTCTTGAGGAACCATGTTTATGTTGGATCGGCTTGCCCAGGCAACGTGCCAGCAGTTTTGCACATTGCAGGAACTGGAGGTGAAAGCAGGAAGGGCTGAGTACAGATGGGAGGAGAAAGCTGAAGGACAGGAAAGCCAAGAGGGATGTGATGTGGAGAGGATAGAGGGAGACACCCAGCTGAACCTGGCAATGAATGCACTTAGAAGAACTATCATTTAATGCTCCTCCGACATTGTGCTGAGAGGTGAAAAATAGAACCCTTTGGAGCCAGTCCATTGGCACGTACTCAGTCAACAGTGAACATGCTCTTAGATCTTTTTGTTCTAGTCCTTTCTAAATACCTTCAAATGGCTCGTTGGCAGCCAAAGGGCTTGTATTCTTGCAGAGCCTAAAAGCCTTCAGCACACCCTCTTAGCAATCTTTGGTGAGGTGTTTGACCTCTCTGGGCCTCAGTTTCCTTATCTAAGAAGTGAAAAGAGCTCCACATTCCCTTCTGGGACTAAAATTTTATGACTGCAGAGTGAAATGTTCAATGACTGGTAATCTCTGTTCTGTGGAAGCAGATTTTTTTATCTGGTAGGCTAGAATAAAGACATGATTATTACTCATTGTCCTAGCTTATCAAGGCTGAGCAACAGACTTTGGTTCAGCTGAATGAAAATTAGTTGCTCTTCAGATGGGATGGTCATAAAGAAAAATGTCTTTCACTCACCAAAGACTCTTTTCAGCATTCACATACTCATAGAAATATACTACCACTACCCACAATAATAATGGCTAACTCTATCTGAGAGCTCATGAGCTGAACTCCTTTATATATGTCATTTCATTTAATGGTCGCAGCTACCTTGGGAGGTGAGGGCACAGACTCAGATGTTAATTAGTTTGTCCAAGAGCACATAGCTAGTAAGGGGTAGTACTGGGATTTGAATCCAGATCTGATTACCAGAATACTAGTAATCAGTATTCTTAAATACACTTAAACAACACAAGAACAAACCCATAATAATTATTGATTCCACCAAGAGAAACAGCATCTGGCTTTCAAGGCCTTTTTTTCCCCAAGGAATGTTGGCTATTTATTTAATTAATCTCAGGGAATTCACTGTGCTGGGAAACCTCTTTCCCAGTAGAAAAACAAATGGTAACTCAAGAGCATCCACCCAATGGAAGCCTTTGACTTAGCACAGATGAGAGGAGGTAGGGAACTGTTCCTAAGCTCTGCCGCTGACTATGCATGTGACCTATGGTAAATCCCTTAGTCTGTCTGGGATTGGTTAAATGACCTCTAAGACTACTCCAGTTTTTGGATTTTATGTTCTCTCTTGAAGACCTTTTCATGGCTTTCCAGCTGCTGGTAATTCCCTGCACCCCCTCCCCTTGGGGGCAGGGCAGTGAAAACAGCTTGTATGCCATTTAAACCATTTCTCATTTTGTAAATAGGTCCCTTGCAGCTCTAAGAGTCCGTGGAATCTTTTGGAAATGCCTAAGTGTGATTATGCATCCTGAAGCCAAATGTTATAAAACACCCATTGATGCAGATTTAAAACATAAATATGCAATAAAAGCTTTTCAGCATGTTGTTGATATGACAAAGTGTTTAATCATTGCCTTAACCCTCAGCAGGGAGAGCTTCTCCCCCACTCCTTTCCTTTCCCTCAACTTTTTGAGTTGAAGACATTGGTTAAGCTACAGAGCGGTGATCTTCTTCCTGACTGTCACAGTCCCAAGAGGTAAAAAATATCTGCCCTTTCATCTCTACCCACCACATTCTTTCTCTAAGCCTGTAATTGGATCTAAATGAAAAAATAAACCCTTTGCAGGCCAAGGAAGTTGGCACGAGAGGAAACAAGAAGGAGAACATGTTCTACCTCTAACTCAGATCATCACACTCTCCTATGCAAAGAAAAATAAAAATAAGATAGGAATACAGTCAAGAATATTGTAATAACTTTGTATGGTGACAGATGACTACTAGACTTATCACAGAGATCACATTGTAAGGTATATAAATTGCTATAAGGTACATATATTGCTGTTTTACACCTGAAACTAATATAACACTGTAGGTTAACTATACTTTAATAATAATAATAATAATAATAATAATAATAATAATAATAAAAGCAAATTATAAAAGCAAACAAAACAAGACTTCCTCCAGGTGGTGCCTTAGTCTTTCACTGAGAGGGTTTTCCACGTACCTTGCCTCACCCCATACAACAACCGACAGCCAGCTTGTGCTAAAACCACCCCAAATCATCTGATTTTCCAGAGGATAGCGTGATTCTCCCTCTTTAGCCCTGAACTTTTTACTTCAACTGAATTTGGGGAGTAAGTTCAGACACAAATATCCTGGTGCTACAACAAATTAAAAAACAACAATACACAAAATGTGCTGTTCATGAACGTTCTGGTCTTGGCTAGATGGATATTAGGGGGTTCACTTGTGGTATAAGTCCCACTGTGGATGGCATGTTGTCTTGGAACAGAGATAAGCAAGAAAGCTTTGCCCTCAAGGAATTTGGAAAGAGTGTAGAGAAATAAGAGCAGTGCGTGCTTAACTCACTACTAGGTAGAAATTAATAGGTATCGTACCATGGTTTGAAGTGTTATGAGAATTCCATAGAAGGAGAGATGACTCGATTCTGCAAATAGTCTGGCAAATGTAAGGGGGCATGGTACATTCCAGAGATGTCCTGAGGAAGTCTGACTTGGTGTACACATTCAGAAGGGTCCTCTGGACTCTGTGTGGGAGTCTGGGGAAGGTCAGTGGTACAATGGCACAGCTATAAATAAGAAGCATAAATGCTGCGCCCCTAAGTGGCTGGTTTGCATTTTATTTTGATTTGGACAATAGTTTCGTTTTTTCCCCCTTTCAGTTCTATCCTACAGGTAATGTTAGATGTCTAAGGAAGACTTTGCCCTGCAAGACCAAATCCCCTGAAATCAGTTTTAAAATGACTGATTTGGAACTTTTTGGAGCCCCTCTCTATTTAATAGATAGGGTGCTGCCTGATTCATGAATGAATCTTTCAATAAAGCCAATTAGACCTTTTTTTTTTTTTTTTTTAAATATATTGCTTTGGGATACTAACCCACAATGTACCAGCACTGTTGGTACATTGTGAGGGGACTATCATCCCCACATTGGAGACAAGGAAAAGGGCTCAGAAAAGTGACTTGGTCAATATAGTGCTGCTAAGAAGTGTCATGGCCAGGGTTTCAATGCTTAAGGCTTTCTCTACGCTCTGCTGCCTGATGGAACCAACTCTCTGTGACCCTGGGCCTCAGTTTCTCCACTGGCCTAGGCTGTCACTTGGCTCTCTTCCAGTTCATATGTCCTCTGCCTCTGGCCTGTACCCATTCCCAACAGCATTCAGGGAAGTAACCGGTGGGTATTGGAGCTGCAGGTATAGCTGCAGGCCCCTGGGTAATTCACCCTTGCCCTTTTAGGCCCCAGTTAGCCCTTCTTGAAAACAAAACAAAACAAAACAAAACAAAACAAAACATGCAGACCCTAGGGACAGAAATTAGTTTCCCTGTCCTGGAACTACTGCCATTGCCAACATCAGCCACTGAAGAAACTTGTGTGTGTGTGAGCGCGCGCGCGTGTGTGTGTGTGTAACACAAAACACTAGGATGACAGCAAAAGGAGAAAATTTCTTGTGAGCAAAAATTACACGTCCCCCCACCCACCCACACTTCACACCAACCTGGAACCTTCACCTCAATCACAGGAAGGGGAAAGGAGAGGGGAAGGGAGGTTTTCCCCCTACAGACCATAGAATTAGCATTTTTTAAAAAAGGTTTTACTTATTTAAATTTTAATTAGCATCACCAAAGAACTAAGATCCTTTGCAAATACTTTACACAATGGCCTTTAAGAGTAAATTTTGGGGGTGTGCCTATTGGTTCAAACAAGTAGTCCCAACTTTTTTGTTTTCTGTGAAGTCTTGTAATTTAAGAAGTTTTCTTCTTACTTTTAGGTAAGTCTCCGGGAACACATGGGAGAGGGAAACGGGGAAAAGAAAGAATCTGGGTAAGTACAGACAGATCACAGCTCACCTTCTGAACTCCTGGGTTTAGGTCCTTAGCCACCTTTGCCATTTTCTTCTGGGCTGGAAAAACAGCGCCAGCTTCTCACGCAGAGGCGCGAGGGAGCGCAGCGGGGACAGCGGTGGCTGAATGGCCAGGTTCGCGGGCCTAGGGGGAGCTCTGCGCACAGCGGGGCGCGGCGGGGCCCTTTAATTGGAGAGTGGGACTCCCTCTAAAACCTTGCCAGCCAATCCATGCGGGCGCTCGCACTTGGCCAACCAATCCCAGCGCGCGGCTCCCCCCTCCCTTTGGGCGGCCACCGCTGGGCCGGAGGCCGCAGCCGAGAGAGAGCGCGCGGCCGTGACGTCAGTGCGGCCGCGGCCTCACATCTGTCCCTTGAGCGGCTGCAGGAATCCGTCTCCACGCCCTTCTCCTTTAAAGGACAACGAGCAGAGGGTGGGGCGTCCTGCTGGGTCCCGCAATTCATTCAGGTCAAAAGGGAGAGTCATCAAACAGGAAGGCCGAGGTATTTTTAGTGAGCTGGATCCAAAAATAAATGCTGAGCTGTGTTCCCCTTCCCACCCTTTCTGCCTTGTCCTAGGTGGGTGTGAGGAGAGTGGGGAGGAAGGCGGTATGCAGCAGCGTTGCCTTGGCCGGCTAACTTTTCCCAAACCTGGGCAAGTTCTCCAAGCACCAGAGAGGAGGTGAGAGTCCAGTGAATTTATGATTTTTTTAAACTTAATATTCGTAAAATATTATTCATGCCTTTCATAACTTGCTCTGGTGTAAATCCTTATGATTCACTGAGGAAAAGAAGAATATCCTGGTTTTATAAATGCCAAGATGTACATCTTCACTCCTATTGTCATCTTTCTTGTATCCTGGTAATCATCGCAGGTATTATTACTATGATGATGATAATGACGATCATTCTCATTTGGCAGATACAAAAATAGGATCAGAGAAGGAAGCTGCTCTAAAGCTGAGCTCTTCAGGAAGACTTTAACCTGAGAGAGTGAGAACTCACCTGGGGAGAAGGCGCACAGGATTAAAAGTCACAATCTGGGAAATTGGTACTGCAACATCTAACATAACAACTCCTATAAAATGACATCAGCCAGTTTTCCCTCCCTGTACGGTGCTGTCTGTCTATAAATCCACATCCCTCTACTGAGCCAGCTCCACAGACCTGGGTTCCCAGAGGCATTTTCCCTGCTTGGACAGAGGACTAAACATAAGGCCCTTTTCATCCTGGGGAGAAAACTGCTCTGTTTGTCATGAGGGTTTCATCCTGTAAGCCACCCCATTGACAGTGCCCCCTACCATAAACCAGGGCTCCAGTGGGCTAAAATAAAACCAGGCTGTAGGGTGAGTGAAGGCTGGTTTCAAAATACATTATGTGTGACTGACTTAGAGGAAGGGGGAAGCTGCAAGTCACATTCTAGAACTTTTTTTTTTTTTTTATTGGAGGTGCTTTCTTTCTCAAAGCCTCCTCCACCTTGTTCTTAACACATCAACACATCATTATCTCCAGCAATCCCAAATCTTGACCAGTGATTCCAAATTGTGATTTCTTTTTCACATTGCTGGAAAGAACTTTATTTTTATGACTCCCCTTTTCTAAAACAAGGAATGGCCTTTTTCTTTCTTGGATTTCCACTCTAATTGATGTTTGTTTTCCTTGCTCCCAGCTAGAGCCCCAACACCAGCACGTGATAAACCCTCAGAACACATTTGTCAAATGAAGGAAGATTGGAGTCTGGCTTTTAATCAGCAGTGAGCGGGCAAGGTGGGACTAGGTAGAGATGGTGCAGTGCTATACACCTAGTTTGTCCAAACTTCCAAGGTGCGCAGCATGTTAAACCAGTTTGTAAATAATCAGTGGCCAACAGAAGCCTGGCCTGAGAGAGGTTTCCAAGTGAATAGCCCTTTCAGGAGCAAATCCTAGGAACAATAGTATTTTACTAGGACGTCATGCCTGGAAGCCTTTATGTTTCAGAGGTATGGGAACAGAAGCCAGGAGAATAACAAAGGCAAGCTTTATCTTTTGCAAACTAGGCAGAAACCTTCCCAGTGAAGTCATTTCCCACTCCCCAGCCATCCTTCATGCCCCATCTTGAGAAATCATTGTTCCATGCAATGATTCTAATGTTTTAAACTTTAACGCTGTTAGTTCCAAACACAGTCCACCTTCTCCTCTTCTTATTTTTATCCTTGGCCCCATTTTCAATTCAGGAGGCAGATAATGTGGCTGTTTCTCAGAATGTGAGAATCAGGAGCTACTGCTTGAGGTGGTCCATTCTTTTCTTTCTGGAAAAGAACCCGTCATGGGCAGAAAGGTGATCCCTGCTCCCTGCTAGAGCTTGCTCTCTCCTTAGCTGAGGATGACACTTTAAACCCCACTCTGAAGCCAAATGTTCCAGGGGACCTATAGTCAGAGTCTTGACTGGAAACCTGGACAGACTCCTGTAGTTTGCAACTTCTGGAAAATGGAGACAATGTGGCCATTATACTACAGCCTCACTCCAGCTCTGAAGCCTTTTTGCTTCTCTTTGGTAGAAAATGAGATGTCTTTTCCAAGTTGGAACAATAGAGAGTTCAGAATTCCCCAAGGTTCATTGCTGGGACTTATTAGAAGCTTCATTTATCCAGCAAGCCATTTGGGGGCACCTCTTAAGCCAAGCCCTGTGCTAGGTTTTGGGGACACCCAGGTAACTAAAGAATCTATCCCCTTCAGGAACGTCTTGGTCTAATAAATATCACTGAGGTTCTCTGGTTGACAAAGCTGTATCTTACTTGAAGTTCAAGACAGTCACTCTGGGGGAAAATGGAGGTTGGGGACAGTTAAAGGCTCTATCCAAGGTCACATAGCCAGTAAATGGCAGAACTGAAATTTGAACTCAGGGCTTCTAACTCCAGACTGAATCCTTTCAATTATGTTATACTGATTATTTACAAACTGGTTTAACATGCTGCCCACCTTGGAAGTTTTGAGGATGAATACAGAGAAAAGAGTAAACACCTGGTATGAGATGGTAGTATTGTTCTCATCATTATCACCAGTTAGTCCTAACTGGGATTTTTGATTCTGAGTCTCATGTTCTTTTCACCATTCATTCATTCAACAAACATCAAGCTGAGTGTTTGTAGGCACTGAGCTTCAGATATGATAGACAGTGAATAAGACAGGAAAGGTTCCTGCCCTCACATAGCTTCTATTCTAGTAGGGAGAGACAGACATTAAGCAGGTGAATAGCTAATTAGAAAAGGTAACTAAGGGTGGTGATGAATGCCTCAGAGAAAACAAATGGAGAAGAGATTCACTGGATGTGTGATCGCTTCAGATCAGGTGGTCCAAGAAGGCCTGATGGAGGAGGTGACGTGTGAACTGACACCTGAAGAAGGAGAGTGAGTCAGCTATGAGTAGAGTTACCATGGAAGGAACATTGCAGAAGGATGGAGTCATGAGCACAAAGACCCTAAGGTGGGCATGGGCTTGCTATGTGTGAGGGATCATAAGATCTGTATGGCTGGAGAGTGAGCAGGGATGGGGAGAATGAATGAGGAATGAGAGAGGTAGGCAGGGATTTGATTGTGTTGGGTGGACCCTGTGAGTCACACACACTAAGGGGGCTTAAATTTTTTTTTTTTCTGAGAACAGTGGGAAACTATAGATTAATGTTTTCTAACTGAGATACAGTGTGTGCCACACATGTCATTTTAAAATTTCTAATAGCTACATTAAAATTAAGTAAAAAGAAACAGATAAAGTACTTATAATATATTTTATTTAACCCAATATATCCAAAGTATTGTCATTTCCACCTGTAATTGATAAAAAATGTTATTGAGATGTTTTACATTCTTTTTTTCATGCTGCATCTTTGAAATGCAGCATCTTTGGTGTGTGCTTTATACTTACAGGACATTTCAGTTGAGATCAGACAGAGCACTCAATAACTATATGTGGCTAGTGGCTACCATATCAGATAGGGCAGTTAAAGAGTTTTTAGCAGGGGAGTGGTAATATCCCATTTACTCTTTAACTCTTAGTGAGGACACCCAAGAAGTACTAATAGAAGCTTGGCTGGTAACCAACAACCTCTCATTATCAGATAGTCAGACCAAGAGGCTGGGAGTCCATAGCTGAGTGTCTGGTTTATTATGTGTTTCAAGCACTTCACTGGGAGGGAGGGACAGTGATTTGCCCAAAGTCATAAAGCTAGAAAGACCAAGCAAAACCTTGAACCCAGATCTTTTGGGTTTATGCCAGACACTTTAGCAAATCCCCAATAATCCTAGCTCACATCGATGATTTTTTTTGTTGTTGTTATACTGTAGCAAGCATGGCTTAGTTGAGTGATGATTTCTTTGGTTATGCTCTTTTAAAACAGATTGTCTTCATTAAAAACACTCTACACTTAAGAGTAGGTAGATAAAAATAATCCATGAGTCACATAGTATATTTTAATGTGTATTAATTGATATAAATATACCATGAACCACATAACATTTTAATTTGTATCAACTTGTACCATCATTTGTTCCATATATATGTGAATTGTTCACAATTTAAAATTTTTGCTTTCTTTCTTGCCATTCTTAAAGTAACTTTAATTTTAGAATAACTATCTAATTTTCTCCAGATTTTTGGATGATCTCCTAGATTGAGAAAGGCTTTGCCTTTAAGGCCGAAACATCTGGATAAAAACAAAACATGATTGTTGGACCCAAGTATTTTCTGCCTCATA
Source organism: Rousettus aegyptiacus (assembly GCF_014176215.1). Classification (NCBI taxonomy): domain Eukaryota; kingdom Metazoa; phylum Chordata; class Mammalia; order Chiroptera; family Pteropodidae; genus Rousettus; species Rousettus aegyptiacus. Next base: position 118,906,165 of record NW_023416307.1, on the reverse strand, counting down.
GATTGTCTTTGATAGGGACAGTGCAAGACATAAGGAGATCTGCTCATTGTGAAGGAGAGCTGTATCAGGAGTCTAGAACCCTGTATTTTGATCCTACATCTGCTAAAAATGGTATGGCTGACGATTATCTGCAGGATCACTTACAAGTCAAATTTATTATTATATACTGGGAGCAAGTAATCCATTTGCTCTGCAGACCAGATACATGTCCCACGTTGTGGTGTAATGGAGCCATTCCCTTCTTTGCCAAGTCAATGAGGCAGTGGAAAGAGCACAAGATTTAGACCCAGAAAATCTCTGTGTGTTTTAGCTCCATTGTAAGGGCAAGCTCAGTGATTCGGGCAATATATTTAAGAGTCTCTAAGTCTCTGAAAAATGAGGATATTGAACTTTATTCCTTCTACCTTACAAAAGTGTATCTGGATGTTCATTTACAACTATCTGTAGTGGGCAGAATTCCAGGATTCCTCCCCAATGACCCAGGTGCTTGTATCGTCCCCTCCCTGTGAATTTGAGTGGAACCTAGAACTTGCATCTAACCAATAGAATGAGGGAAAGGTGTTGGATTTTACTCCTATGATTATGGTGTGTCTTCTGGCAAAAGTGAAGGGATTTTGCAAATGTAATTAAGGTCTCTGATAGATTAATCAAAAGAGAGATCATCCTTAGTGAGGATAACTTAATTAGATGAGCCCTTTAATAGAGGATCTAGAAGTCAGAGACAGGAAAAACCTCTACATCAGTCCTGCTGGCCTTAAAGAAGTAAGCTACCATGAGTTCTACATCTGTAAGGAAATGGATTCTTCCAACAACTATGTGAGCAAGAAAGAAGACCCCAAACCTCAGAAGAGACCCCAGCCCCAGCAGACACCTGGAATGTGTGAGACCATGAGCAGAGGACCCCACTAAGCCATGTCTGAACTCCTAATTGATGGAAACTATGGAAACCATCAGATGATAAATGAGTATTGTTCTAAGCTGGTAAGTTTGTGGCCATTTGATGCACAACATAGAGAACACTATCATTCTTGGGTCTGTTTTAAATGTTAATTCTCTGCTATTTCTTGGAGCGAAGAAGTTTGGTATCTATTTTTAAAAGAAATACTTCTCTTAATTCTTAAAGCTTCCTGGGGCAATAAGTTACATGAGTTAAGTATCTCCTTTTTAAAGTAGCATTTACTCTTATCCAGGAGAGGCTTCTAGTTATGGTCCTGGAGGATTGAACCATATTGCATATTTAATTTATATATAAGTGTAATATTTAATGCTATACTCAGCTTATCCATCCTCTCAGTTTGTGTGTGTGTGTGTGTGTGTGTGTGTGTGTGTGTGTGTGTGCGCGCGCGCGCGTGTGCGTGTGTGTGCGCGCGCGCGTGTGCGTGTGTGCGTGTGTGCGTGAGAGCGAGCGAGAGCGAGAGAGCGAGAGAGCGCAAGCGCGAGCGCGTGCGCACGTGAGAGCGCGCATAAATCTCTATCACCCGGTTTTCTGCGGCAGAACTAGAGCAGTCGCTGTCTGGGTAGCAGACATGCAGAAAATCCACATGCCTGGTATTTTCCACATGCTGTTTTTGTTCTTTGTGAGGTTAAATTGTTTTAATCCTTAAAACAACCCCAGGTGGTAGATGTTGTGATTCTTATTCACAGGGGAGAAACCAAAGCTCTGCTCAAGGTCTCACATCTGGTTGGGATCAAACCCATCTGAGATCACTGAGGAGACAGACGCTGGGCTTCAGAGTGAGGGCTTAGCCTGAATGAAGGTGGAGAAACAGGACTCTAGCCTTTGGGGACCATTATGGATGTCCACTGTGTCCCTCCAGATTAACTTCTTCCCCTTCTCTCCCCCTCCAGCTGTGTCTGGGAGGCTGGCCCCAGACTACAGCAACAGACTCCTTCGCTGTCTTTCCAGAGTTCAGCCAGCAGGAGGCTCCAGTGGGAGTTCAGAGGTGGGTGTACTTAATCCCCCAATTTACCCCCTGTTTGGCCTGAGTTTCGAAGGTGGTGGTGCTCCTCTACCTACAGCCATAGCTCATGTCAGCCTGGGACAATTCTCTCTCTTGTTCCCATCAGTCCTAGGGTGGTCCCTGCCTCCTGCTGTCACTGGCTCCAGGGTGTTTCCTCTTTCCTAGTGAGTTCACTGAACCCTGTTTTCTCCTTCATTAATAGCCCCTTCATAAAAATCTCTTCAGTTTCCCCTTGGAGTTTCCACTAAGGACCCTGACCCATACAAATACAAAAGTGAGGTTTAAAGGTGATGTCAGTGCAGCCTTTACTAGGATGTTGAGATATAGACTGCATGTGTGTTTCTTATATAGTCTTTTTGGCTTTTGACATGTGAATTAAAAGGATTTGGGACTTGGCAATGAATTGGAATAGGAAAGCCAGTTAGAGGTGCTGGGGGAGGCAAGACAAGTTTGAGGGCCTTCTCCTGGGCAGGTCTGCCAGCTGCTCTTGCATCATGAGATTGACTGAAGAGTTCTCCTTTAGCCACTGGCAATGACTGTAGGCATTTGACTCCCTTGTGTCTCGTTCTCCTCATCTGTGAAAACTGGGCCTATTGTGATGAGTGAGTATGAGGCTGTATGCAAGAGCATGATCTAAGTGCTGACGGCCTTCCCAAATGCAGAGTGGTCTCATGCCAGGGTTCCAGCTAATATGAATCTAGACATTAGCCTTTGGGGATGAGGCTGGAGTGTGAGACACTAGGGAACATGGAGTAATTTGCTGAGCTGGACTCTCATCCTAAGCTTGAATTACTGTAATTTGCTAACCAGCATGGAATTTGCAGCCAAGATGTAGCAAAATACTTTCAGTGTTCTACGTGCCCATTGAAAGTGAGAGGTGTTGCTGTGACTTGCTAAGGAGAAAGCCTATTGAATAGGATTAGGGGCAATACTGAAGTTACAAGTTCCTAGTCTAAGAATAATTTTGACCTTTGGGGATGGGGGTAGTGGGAGGGGTACACTAGCCTGGAGAGGGGCCGGCTGGGTGGTGAGTTTATAGTGGCCTTCTAAGGGGGGATTTTTAAGCTTCATGAGACATGCCCAGGATAACTGGTACCAAGTGCCATTTCTGAGCTAGCACCAACATGACTTTGCTAGGCTCTATCCATGGGTGGTTTTACTGTGTCTTCCCAACACTTTCCTGAAACAGGTGATCTTATCCCCATTTTACCAAAGAACAAACTGAGCCCTAGATCATTAAGTAATTTTCCCAAAGTCACATAGCTGATTGCAGAACCTGAATTTGGACCACGTGTGCTAGACTACAAAGTTGGTACTGATAAGGAAATAGAAAATGATGACGGAAGCATCAGCAACCATTTCTTGCAGTGTCCACCATGTGTCACACTTTGCTGATCATGTGTAATCCCTGCATGATAGGGTCTGGGTCCCTAGCACGGAAATAAAAAACATTTTATCTCCCCCGGCCACACATATACACATAACACCTGTGATCTAATTGTAGGGAGCTCTCAACAACCTAATTATGGGGATTATTTAAAATATAATTCAGTTTTAGAATAAGAGTCTATTCACGAGGTAATGGGGGAAAATTAGGCCTGCCCAACCCATCAGAAAATCTCTAAATTGTGAGGGGTAACCGGAGCATTGCGGCATCCTGTTTTTTAGAACTGAAGAGACAGAGAAGAGATAAAAATTGGTATAGTTAAAAACTGTCATTAACATCTTTCCTCATTATCACATTTTCCATTTTGTTTACCATGTTGGCATTTTAATTTTCCAAAGCCTTATCAACCAGAATTACTTGGTAACATCTCCCCATGGAATATTAAAATCATCCTGTACTCTGAAGAAAAAAATAGCGAAGATGTTTCTGTATGTTACCTTTGGGGGCTAAGTTGACATGTGGGTTGTGGTAAGATAGAAATGTCTGAGGTCCTAAATATCATTTGTGATTTGGGACCAGTTCTGTGGATTGGGCTCAAGGCTAAAAATAGACCAAATTGTGAAGGAAGTGATGTCTAGCTTGATCCATTTCCTCTGTTTTGTGCCTTTACTCAGTGATTAAATTGATCTGTCTGAGCATTTCATTCTGACTTACTTCCTTATGCCTTACTCCATGCTTCAGCCTTACTATTCCTTTTTCCAGGCATCAAAATTTGCCTGTCCTACTTACCATTCTCTCAATGTCCCCCTCAGCATCCCCTCACTGGGTTTGGTAGCATATCGTTTGAGAAAAGACTGAGATTTTGAAGTCTGGCATATCTGAGTTTAAACCCTGGTTCTACTATTTATTAGCTTTGTGGTCATATGCAAGTTCACCTCTCTCTTCGATTGTTTCAGCTGTCAAATGGAAATTATCAGCCCTGCCTCAAGAGGGTGGTACCTAGCTTTAGTGAAGGAACATGCGTAAAATCCAGCCCATTTCTTGGCACACAATAACACCCATAATTTCTTTCATCTATCAAGATTTTTCTCCCTTTTAATGCTCACCCAATTATTCCTTGTTTATCATAAGTAGATTCAGAATAACAGTTCCCCATTATTGCTTCCTCTATCCACAAGAAGATTAAACTGTCACATTGGACTGGTTCTACATAGATTCTTTTACATGCATATCAGTGATGGTGGTTGAATGCAGGCAAGGGTGAACCTTCTTAGATGATTAGTGAGCATCTACCAAAGCAAACAGAGGGACTGGGAGTTGGAAGGACCTCAAAAATATCCCATCCTCACCTGTGAAACCCAACAGGATGTTTCCTACCCTCTGCTTGGATGCTTTCCATGTCCAAGAGCTTCTACTGTCACCAGACAGTTTCATTAATTTTGGACAACTCTCATAGTTAGAAGATGATTGATGCTTTGTTACCTTGGGCTGACATTAGTCTTCCTAGAGCTGTCACACTTCTGTTCTTTCCAGCCTTTGGAACTTATTTGAGTGGCTCTCCCTTCCTCACATCATGACAGCTTATCTATTAAAAATTTTGGTCATGTGTTCATGAGGTCTTCCCTCCATTCTTTCCTCTAGATTTTAGGCACCATTTTGTTCTAAGTTATATTCCACTGTTCCATTCCACTCCATTGGCAGTCATCTTTCCTTCTTATTATGGGGTCTGTGGTACAATCTGTGGAGGTGTAAGAGCACTAGCTTTAAAGTCAGGCAAATTTGCTTCATATCCCTGCTTGGGTACCTGCTGGGAACCTCAAGTTATCTCTCCATAAAATAATACCATCCTCATAGCACAGCCATGAAGATTAAATATGCTAATGTATAGAAAGCATGCGGTCTAATGCCTGGCATGGAGAATGCTTTATACCTGACAACTGTGTAATTATTATTGTTGTGTAGGTAGTCACCATGCTTGGTTCTCTTAGAAAATCTTCCCAGTAACCTTTAAGGTTTTGATCATCCTGGATTTGGGAATTTTTTCTCCCTTACACCAGGAAAAATGTCATTAAATATGTGTTTCACTTATTTCATTCATTACAATGATAGATTCTTAAAAGGAGGCTAGGATAGTCAAATTACTGTTCAATGGTCATTTTAAGTATGTTTGTTTGAGGCAGGTTATAATTTAAGAATAATTTGGATCTTCTATGTACATTCTAAGAGTCCCCCTGGGAATGCAGCAGAATGTCCAGACATCCGTGGGCAGAATTCCAGAGCTTCTGAAGGATGAGTGTGTCCTGTGGCTGATGAACAAGGTATGAAGACACCAAATCCCTCTGACAAAGTCCAGCAATACTTTGCCACTGACCAGCTTTTCTGGAAAGACTAGATGAGCTCACCCAAAAGAAAGGGGTGGGTGGGAGATTTCAGGAAAGATTCCTAGTTATCAGAAATTAGAAAGTGAAACCTCTGGGGCTTCCTGTTGATTCCCCCAGTTGTTCTCATAGCCCAAGACACATGGTTTGGCCATGATGTCATCTGACATAGATAGACACGCTGAGGCCAGAAGTTGTCAAGCAGATCCTGGATTATGATGGAGGTTGGGAGGATTGTGCAATTTGAGGGCCATGTGAGTGTAGCGTGAGTAATGTTTTCCGATAGGGCATTATCACCTATCCTATCAGTGATGGGGGTAGGGAATTGAACTCTAAGATATTTAAAAACAGTTATTATATATCCCCCCCCTCCTTCAAAAAAAGGAACCTTACTTTTCCAACTTAAAATCCTTTATTTAGTGGTCATATCTTTTACCATGCTAGGAAAGTATTTTCGAATCATCCAATTGAATTTAGATGACCAGTTCAACTATTCTTTCATTCATTCATGAATTCATTCATTCATTCATTCAATTGGTCATTCAGTCATTTGGTCTGTGATTTAGTCATTCACTCTGTCATTCCATTGGTTCATTGGCTGTTTAGTCTTTCAATAATTCAACAAATAATTATTGCACATCTCTTTCTGTACCAAGAGCTCTGCTGTGTGTTAGGTATGCAGCAATGAAAAAAGATCCACGGGATCTAATCTCCTGGGGAAGACTCATCTTAAGCAATTATAACAAAAGGTGATGAATGAGGAGCATTGTGATAGGAAAAGCATGGGCCCTGAGGCGAAAGTTCAGTTTGGCTGGAGATTACAGTTTTTTATTACCTAAAACATCAAATTCCAGGGGCTTAACTTCTAGAATATCTAAATAAATAACTCCAAATACTTATCCATTAGAGAGAATAAGAGCTAGCATTTGTGAAGCTCTTGTCATGTAACTAGGCACTGAGCCAAGTCCTTTACAAGTAAGAATCACATTTAATCCTCTCAAGAATTATCAGTTGGGAATTCTAATTATCTCCATTTCACAGGTGAGGAAACTGAGGCTGCGAGAGGATAAACCACTTGTTTGTAATCATGTGCAGTGAAGTGGCAGAGCCAGGAGTTGAATCCTGGTCTGTTCGATTCCAGAGTTTATGAAAATAACCATAAATGCTTCCCCCCACCCCCATGTGCTTAGGGACTGGAAAACCTATAACAAAAAGCAGGGCAAAGAGAAGTCAGGGCAAAGAGAGCTTCTGGGCCTTCCTAGTGTACTCCTGAAGACAGAAGAGCTCTGCAGTGAGGCTCACAGCCCACGGGAACAAGAGCAAGAACTTGGGGTGACCAGGTCAGAGAGCATCCTGAGGTGAGCTATGTCCCTGTATCCCAGAAGACATGAGAAAGCTTTTCGAGAAGTTATTTGTAACAGTAGAAAGACGTTAGGCAATCCAACTGAGAAATGAATCAATCTTGTAGCTGCGCATGTGCATTTTAAATGCAGCTAGAATAATATAAACTGAATTAGAAAGCCTAATGTCCACATGACATCTTTATTTGGTTGTAAAGCAATCCATTACACACACTCTCTTTCCTTTTCAGTGATCAGAAAAATAAAGTGAGTCAGTCATTTTTGTAAAAATAGATCCTATATTTCAAAAGAAAATAGTTTTCTTAGAGAACATAGCCTTCTCTCTATTTTTTTCTTATGTCCCCTCCTCCAACTCAGTAATATATATCTCCTGTCCAGATGTTAGATCATTTTGAGCTAATTTGGAAATCTTCATGCTTAATTTAGAAATGATTCATCTACAAATTGAGTAGTACCTAAATTTGGCCAGGGATGGGATAGTTGCTAGTGGTAGTGGTGATTCAGCCTTGCCCGTGAGTGAGCCATCTTCTATCGCTTAAGATGTTACTGAATTGCTACAGTGACTCAGCTTGAGTCTATACAACCGCGAATGCAACCGTGAGCTCCCTCAGCAGCTTCTCTTGGTGTCCCCCACTTGGCCCGTGACGATTCTGTGCTCATGGGCATTGCTGAGTTTGTGCCATGCAGTCTCAATGAAGGCGTGAGTGAGTCATGTTTCCATGTGTCTCCCAGTCAGTTCTGTTTGGTATTCTGTAGTTCCTACAGGATTAGTTCATAAGTTATCTCCTTTCCCGAAGGAATTCTTTTACCCAGTATCTCATTATCATTAAAAATGCCTCCTTTCTTTCCAGACTCAAGAACAGTGAGCCTCACAATCCAACTCATCTGTCTAAATTCCGTATAACTACAATGACACTACCTCTTCTTGACAACTAGTATTACTCTACTAGTGCAATAGTGTAATTACTGTCACTGTCACCACCATCACCACTACCACCACTACCACCACTATTACTACCATTTTTCTTATTACTAGTAGGCAATATTTTAGAACATTTACTGTGTTACAGACACTGGTTGAATTCTTTATATGCTGGATCTCAATCCTTGTACCACATATAATCCAATTAGATGTGGTAGGTGCTATTTGGATCTTGATTCTGCTTAGGAAGAAAGACCAAGACTCAAATAAGCAAAGTAATTCATCTAATGTCTTACCATTAGCAAATGGCAGAGGCATTATCTAAATCCAACTTCCCTGACATCATGACATCAGTGTTCTCTGTCTTCATGATCTTTTCCACCACCTCATAGCATATCACTTCTGTGCTGTTATTTGCATAACACCAGCTGCCTGACACTTGCCTCCCTCACATGAACAAGGCCATAAGAGCAGAGCAGTCATTTTCTGTGTGTGGTTCTTTTACTCTACTAATACTCTGACCACAGTCTGCATCATCTATCAGAGTGAATCCCATGAAGGGAAGCAGAAATCCTGCATTAGCATGGACTCAGAAGGATGGGTTTTGAGCTCCCAGTCTCCCTGCTGTGGCAGATACTTTTCTTACCAATCTCCAGGCAGGAGAGCCATTCTCTAAGTAGTTCATCCTCTTTGCTTTATGACTTCTTTTCCCTACTCTACTATAATTTTATTTCTTCCAGTGAGAACCTTAGTTCCTTCTAGGAATAGTCTGAGGGCATCTATGAGGTTTTGTGCAAACTTTGTTTCTCTGGGTTGAACAACTCTAACATTTGCCTAGGAGGACATGGTAGTATGTTTGGAAATTGAAAATTATCCCATGATTTTTAATTTCAAGGGGTCTCTAGTGAGTGGTGACTCCCAGGATTGTCTTTAGACTTAGGCAAGAGTGGCTTTTGTCCTGGGGACCCCACTCTGGCCTTCTGGTCACTCACCTGTTCCAGGCCAGGCTTAGATCCCATGGATCCCAGAGTTCCCTGCCCGAAGGGCCCTAATCCTACTTTTAGAGCAGAGTGGGGACAGACCTTGTTACAGTTACCCCTAGATCCTGAGGGTGGGAGGAGCTGAAGGTGGTTGTTTATGGGATGTGGATGAAGTTTGAGTATTTGCACTTATGTGAGAAAGACCCCTTGAGGGCGGGAGGCAGAGCTAGGTATGGGAAGAGAAGGTGGAGGTAGACTAGAACCCAGAGGGGACTTCCAGAGCTCAGAGCTCAAATCTGGCCTTCTAGGCTGTTTTGAAGACATTTGTCATGGTAGGAGGATAGAAAATCATTTTATTTAGTAGTGTGTTAGTTTGATTTATGACTTCTATATATTTAGATATAAACTATAGAGATCTCTACTTATACCCTTTTGTCCTTGGTCCTTCAAGTGTTAGGGGTAATCCTGTTAGCTACCACTGGGGCAAGCAGACGTTCCAGTTTACCTGGACTAAGGAGTTTCCTGGGATGCAGGATTTAAAATCCTCATGGACAAAGATTCAGACAAACTGGAACAAGGTGAGTTGATCACTCTAGACCAACCACTAACTATAATATAGTAAGTGCTATTGATTTGTATAACTGTACAGAACTCAGATTCCTTCTTTCTGGGGGCAAGAAAGAACTTCATTTTCCTCATAATAGCACACAGGAAGTTTCATTTAATAATAGACCTTCTCTCAGAGTCAGGAGATAATTAAAAGTCATTTAACCACAGGCAGGCCTCCCATCTCTAGAGCAGAATGCAGCCATTAGTGGTTGCTTTCATAAAACTGCTACCAAAATCTACAGTGACGGCTTATGGCCACAGGAAGAAGATACATCATTGAAACTGTTGAATGTCAAATAGCTCTCTATACCTAGGACTATCTTATTTTTCAAAGAACAAGGAGGCTGGGGATGGTTCCATGTGACTTTTTCCTATCAATGCCCAGTTCTAGCTTGGCTACCACTATCTAAAGCAACTCCTTTCCAGAGAGTCTACAAGTAACTAAGATTTGTAGCTATTTGCAATTGCAAAAAGAGTGAGTAGAAGCATCTTTAGCCAAACAACTTTCTAGGTAAAGTTGAGAAACAGGCAAAGTTAATATCTACTCATGCTGCTGCTTTCTGTTTCCTACCATCTTATTTCCTGAGTTCATGGGAATATAACATTCATTCATTCATTCATTCATTCAGCAAATGAGATCAAGAACAGTAGTATTTGAAGCAAAAGGAACTGCCAGAACAAAAGCCCTGTGGCAGGAACATACTTATTTGAAGATCTAAAAGTGGATCAGAGGGGTGGATTATGATAGGAAGAAAGTGGAGTGAGATGGGGTCCAGGAGGTGGGGAGGGGTCATGCTACATAGGACCCTGGGGGCCATGCTCAAAACTTTGGATTTTTTCAAGTGCAATTGAAAAGCAGTGTGGCAGGCTGAATAATGATCCCCGAAGGCATCCATATCCTAGTCCCTGGCACCTGTAAATGTTATTCGTTATGTCAAAAACAAACTTTACAGATGTGGTTGAGTTGAGGATTTTGAGATTATCCTGGTTTATGGTTTATGTGGGTGGGCCCTAAACGCCATCACATGTATCTCTATAAAGATGGAAGTGAAGGGAGAATTGTTTTAGACAGAAGAGGAGGAGGCAATGTGCCCACAGTCAGAGATTTCAGTGATGGAGCCACAAGCCAAGGAATGCTGGCAGCCTCCAGAAGCTGGAAGAGGGAAGGAATGGATTCTCCAGAGCGAGCGTGACCTTGCTGACAGACTAATTTCAACTTAACTGATACTGATTTTGGACTTCTGGCCTCCAGAACTGTGAGACAATAAGTGTTTGTTGCTTTAAGACACCATATTTTTGGCACTTGGTTACAGCAGCTAACGGAATCTTATACAGGCAGTTCTTAGCTTTAGGCTGAGTATGACATGAAGTGAATCACTTCTTTCAGTGACCACTTTGAATGTTACGTAGGGCAGAGATCAGAGTGGGGCAAGAGTATAGGAGCAGAGAGACCAGCTGGGAAGTTCTTGGCAGGCATACAAGCGAGATGTGATGCAGCAGTAGTGGTGGAAGGAAGTGGAACATTTGAGATTTTCTTTGGAGGTAAAAAGAGGTGACTTGCCTACAGATTGCCATCCAGAAAAGCAGGCTCTGAAAAGATATCAACGACTTAGTCTGAATGTAAATATGCTTTTTAAAAGAAGTATGGGAATAACCCAGTTGTGAGATTTTAGGTTCTGCAATACTCCAGATGTGGAAAAAGGTGGCTTGGGGGCTTGTGGGCTTATAGAGTTTTCCTATAATCCATTGTTAGGCTGCTTTGCTGACCACCTGCTCTGTTTATAAGCTGTCATGTATCCTTTTTTAAGAGATAGATGGGCTGCAAATTAACTGATGTCTCAAAGGGAATTTTTGTGACACTCTTGAGTGGAGGAGGCATCTGAAAGATGTAGTTTGAATGCCATCACATCGAGGTCCTTAGGACATTTCACAGGTTTCCTGTACTGGTTCTCAAAATTCAGCATATATTCAATTCATCTGGGGAGCTTAATATGTCAAGCAGATTCAAGAAATGTAGCTCCAGGGATTCTGATCCTATGTCCAAGCCTGCTATAGAATAGCACTCTGACTCTAAAGATTCTGATTCAGCTGGTCTGGGTGGAATCTGAGAGTGTACATTTATGAGGAACCCCCAGGTGAAGCTGACGTTGGTGGTCCCTGGACCACACTGGAGTAGTGAGCCTCACACAGCTCATTTTCAGAGCTTAAAGTCCTCATGTGCCAAGGATGAGCCTGACTCCAGTTTGGATGCAACACCATGCATGTCAGAAACAAAGGTAGCCCAGGCTCTCTGCCAAAGCCCTTCTGTGTGATAGCCCAGCTGTGATCTTGTGCGGCAGATCTTTTTTCCTCTCTAAACCAAGGACACTCTGCATTCTCTCCTGCTGAGCTCATGAATGCCTCCTTGCCAAACCCAACAGGGGCCAGCTTCCCAGACTGGGTTACGAGGCTGAGGTTGGCCAGGCTTGTCTCTTCCGGGAGTGCCATAGGCCAGACAACTTCCTCAGCCCAGCAGTGTCTGTCTTGCTTGGGGCCCCATGTGGATTGGCATGCCACAATCAGTATGCTGCTTCTAACACGCAGTCCTGGCCATGCCCTTCTCCCACTTCAAACCCTGCCCTCGCCCCCGCCAAGCTCTTTGACCTACTCACAGAGCTCACTTCCATCTCCAGCCTTCACAATCTAGAACCCACCCACATGGAACCACTGTGAGGTCCTTGTTGCATATGCTTGCTTTCTCTTCTCTCAGGCCTGAGAAGTGACAGTTTAACTCAGAAACCATCTTCAAATGATGGGGAAGCATGGAGAAGAGAGAGAACAGGATTTAGGCGTCAAGACAGGCAGTGCAAACGAGTGGTTAAAAGCATAGGCTTTAGCGTAAGTCCCAGCTTGGTCACACCTCAGCTGCGTGACTTTGGACAAGTCTCTGGGCCTCAGTTTTCTCATCTATTAAATGGGAAAAAAAATGAAACCTTTCTCTTAGGCTGTCAAAGGATTCAATGAGCAAATGTACTTAAGAGGCCTAATTTTGTGCTTAAGGATGAAAATCAGCAGTTCAGATTAGCCGTTGCTGTCTGTCAGCCTCTTCTTTCTTAACCTTTCCTTCTCCTTTCTCTCTTTGCTTTTATTCTCAGGATCTTGGGGCCTTCATGGAGGTAAAATTCTTGGAATTTCCTCTAAGTGAAATTCCACAGGGGTGGGACGTATTGATTGTATTCCAGAGAATGTTTTTGATAATTGACCAATAGGGATGATTTTGAGCGGTCCTCTTAGCTCCATTATCAGCAGCACTTTAAAAGGAAATGAATGGAAATGCTCATTATTCCAGCCTTTAGTCCAAACTTGGAGCAAACAGGAACCTTGAGACCCAAACATTTCCCCTGTAAAGCTTTGTTTACCTTGGAGACCAAGGTCAACACAATTAGGTTTCAATATCAACAACATGGGAAGATTTGAAGTCCAGGGCAGTGGAAGTCTTTTATACATCTGGAGTTTGGGGCCACGATTAACACTTTCTTTTCTAGACTTGGAGTGGAGGGACCTTTTACCATTGCTCCATCAGATGAAATAATCAGGAGCTGACATTAAATTTCAGGTGTCTTTAAATCTGTGCAGATAAGGTCCAAAGATAAACATTTGCTGAGAGGCCCAGCCTTCTCCACTGCCGGCCAGATGAGACATCATTTGTTCTTGGGTCACATACAAAAAAGAAATAAAGGCTGTGGCTAGAGTTCATTCAACCATGTTCATCAACACATGTTTCCCAAGTACCTAGAAAGTGTCAGCCACTGTTGTAGACACTGGTGTTGCAGCAGTGAAGCAAATGCACGGAAATTTTTGCCTTCGTAGAGGCTACATTCCAGTTAAGGTCCAGCTTTAAGTCATAAGGTATCTACTTGCCCCAGCCTGAATTCAGAGACATAAAGGATTCTAAGTGCTGGGGTTTGGTGGTGGGAGTGGCAGGGGAATCTTAAAGATCATCTAGTCTATGGGTTCATTCTCTGTCTTAGGGTCACAGGCTTCTTGGAGAACATAATAGGAGCCGTGGACACATACTGGAGTTATGTAAACTTCTGCCTTCGGTTTCAGAGAATTTCAGTCTCATTCTCCATACCTTCCACCTTCAGGCTTCTGATCTGGTTCTACTATTTTGAGAACATTCTTCAGCGTCCTTTCTAAGAGGGGCTTACCGAAGGTAGGAATTTTTTTTTCTTTTTTTTTTCTTTCTGAGATTGGACACTTGCTACCTCTCCAGGCTGCCCATTCCATACTAGAGCTCTATATATTACAGACTTGACCAATGTTTTTCTGATCCTGTTCCCTGACTTTGAGCCTGAGACTAGGATCTGGCGCAAATATGTCTGGCACTCTTCACTGGTGTTCTGATTTTTTCTTGAAGGTGCAACGAGAAGTGCCTGCTCTTACCACCATTCTGGTTTTGGGACTATTATGGGCTTGGCTACTATTCTTTTCCCTGAAAGGGAAAGACTCCAGTAACATTTCTTCTCCTAGTTTCTCTATAAAGATACTGGCCCAAGATAGTCCTCCTTAATCTCCTCCACCCTCTGTTTACCTTCTTATCTGAAAGTATGACTGGTTTGCAGATTAGCCAAAGGAAACAGAGACATGTTTTTAAGGCTGGAGACTTTGCTTTTTGAGCCTGCCAGTATTTATAAGGCTTAAATGACTTCTCTGTTCCTTGTGTTGTGTGGGAGGAAAAAAAAACTCTCACCTCCAGTCTGGTAGGAGAGCAGTGTCAACACGGTGCCTCCCTCCCTCCCCTCACGCACCCCTCTCCTGCTGAAAGCCAGCTTTTATTTTACCCAAATTCCAGGCCAGTTGAAATCTTTCAAAAGGACAGGGCTAGAGATGCAACTATGATTCTGAAGGGAAGGTAGTGCAGACAGGTCACTTTAAAGAGACTACTATTCAGAAAAGCTCAGTGAAGATTTGGGAAATAAGCAGGATTTTGTTATCTACCAGGCCAGAGATTACTGATTTGCAAAAATCCATGGAAGCAGGAGGCAGAAGGAGGAGGAGCAAAAGGAAATTTTATTTTCTTTAGTTCCTTTCACGATGTTTTTCAAGCCACATACACTGTAACAAGCACCACCCCTGAGCTGGCTTCTGTTATGAAGGTGCTTCAGAGCTGGGCTACTCCTTCCAAATCCTCACGGCATCCCTGCCAAGAAGGAATCTTGGTTGGCATTATGATTGGTCCTTAGGTTTGGAGAATTAAATTAATAATGACTCTGATTCCATGGCACACACTAAAAATTACACATTTTAACAATGCAATAAACACTCATGACCTGGACTTTAAATCAAAAATGTTGACCCTAACTCATATCTACTCCTACCCCAAAAGAGGTAACCATTGTCCTCATCCCCAGGTCTACTACCCTCTACATTTCCTCTTTATACAGCTGTATGCATCTGTGTATACTCATAAGTGTGTGTGTGTGTGTGTGTGTGTGTGTGTGTGTTTCATTTTAGTCGTTTTAACTTTATATAAAAGACGATCACACTTTACTTAACTTTAGAGACTTGGTTTTCCCATATAATACTTCACTGAGATCCATCCATATTATGTACTTCTCTGTAATTCATCCACAGTAACGGTTTAGGTGATTACACTGTGGGAATAGCCCACAGTTTATTCATTCACTCTTCTATTTGGGAGCTTTTGGGTGATTGCCAGACTCTTGCTCTTCTTAACAGAGTGGCCTTTGAACATTCTTGTGCATCTTGGTTTTCCAAAGTGCTCACACCAATTTACACACTTACCAGAAACGAATCAGAGAGCCTTCAGATTACATCTAGTACAGTGTTAGGAACTGTTAGAGTTGAAATTTTTTCCCAGACTAATAGATACATAAAAAAAGTTGTCTCCCATTGTGGTTTTGATTTGTATTTCCTTGGGCACTAATGATATTGAACTTCAATTCATGTATATGTTTTTGGCCATGTGTTTCCTCTTTTGTGAATTGTCTGTTTCTTTTGCCTACTTCTTCTATTGCATTGGTTGTATTTTACTTACTGATTTTTTTAGGGGGAGGGTTCATATATTCTTGATACTAATCTCAATGAAAAAATTAATATTTGCATTTTATCAATGGAGAAACTGAGTATCCTAGATGTTTAGTGACCTGCTCAAGATCATGTAGCTATCCACGTGGGGTCTGATTGACCCAGTGTATATCCAGGACACCAGGATCATGCTGTCTTCCTACTACAGTCTGTGGGTCTGGATTGTGAGGTCTGGTTCTGGCTCCTGCTGTACCACCAGTGGGATGAGAGCATTGGATTGGTCTCTTATGTCTTTGGGCTTCAGTTTTTTCACCTATACAATGATAGCTTTACTCCCAGAAAAACTCCATGAACCTATCTCCAATTTTTTTGATTCATACTGCTTTTAAGTACCAATGTGGCTACTGCTTTGAGGGAGGAATATCTCCTGCTAGACCCCCACTCCATCTTGTTCAGTCGGAAACGTGGTGTACATGGTCTTGGAAAATTTCCCAGACTTGCAGCTCCAAGGATTTTCCTTGCTTTGGGGTTTGAGGGGCCTGAAGTGAACAAGGATAGCACTAGCATCTTTCTTATTCTCCCTTGATTATTATTTGCCATCTCCCTGTTTCGAGAAAGCCATTGATTAAACATAGCAGAAGGGACAATTAAAGATAATCACCATGACAGCTTTTATCTCGCACATCTAACAAATATTTATTAAGCATGTACAATTCACATTTGGCAGATAGAAGACCCAGGTGTCAGGCAGGCTTGAGTTTAATGCCTTTTACTAGTTGTGGGAAACTTGACCAAGTTTTTTCCTGTTTGAGGTTGTTTCCACATTTTGGCTCTTGTGAATAATGCTGCTACGAACATTGGTCAGTATTTTTTTTAATAGAAATATTAGGAGGGTAAAATGAGATAAGATATGCCTTGGCAAATAATAACTCAGTAAATTGTAGTGATGATGAAGGTGGGTCTTACTAAGGGGAGGAAATGTCAGTGAGAAAGTGCCAGAGACTGCAAATGGGCTGGATCACTAGAAAGCTTCACTTGAAATTATACAGATGGAGAGAAATGCATTTTCACTTAGCCAGAATTTTTGTTTAAGGCTGGAAATGAGGATAGAGACTAATATTAATAATAGTAAACTTTTATACAGCACCACCATGTGCCAGGCCCTGTCCTAAGTACTTTGAGTTTATTAACTCATTTAATGTTCATAAGAACTTGATGAGATAGGTGACAACTCGTAGTCCTATTTTATAGATACAGAAACTGAGGGACAGAGAGTTGAATTAACTCATCCCAGGTCACAAACCGGTAAATGGAATCGTGGCCAAATGACCCCACAGTACCATTGCACAGTAAGTAAAGCCACATTTTTTGGAGAGTTTTTGTGTCCTGAGACAGACAAACTTTTCAGTGTAGTACAATTGAAAGCATCTGGATGGATTTATACTGAGTGTTGGTGATGTTTACTTTATCTCTTCTGGAGAGAAATACTGGGTTGAAAGGGAGGATTTATCTTTTCATCTCGTTCCTTCATGTTTTATTAGGATTTTTTTTTTTACACTGACTATGACTATCTCATACATTGGTAATAAAAAAGATCACCATATGTCAGGTATGAAACAAAGGAGTGTGACAGAGGTGATAACAGAGTTGTGGGCTGGTATTGTGGGAGCCAAGATGAGCCAGCACCTAACTCTAGAGGAGGAGGTGATGGAGGGTTTAGCAGGATGCGTAGGAGTGCACTGGATGGAGATGAGCAGAGAGATTATTTCAGGAAGAAGGACCACTTGGGTAGAAACAGTATGAGTTCCCTCAGACTAAGGAAGATGTGGGCCTGAGTATAGGTCCTAGGAGGTTCCAGATTAATATTAGATTCTCAGTCCAGCACTGCAAAATTTAGGGGGTGGTTGTTTGTGTGTCTCTCTTGTATTCGACTTATTAATATTATATTAGTTGAGATTTTTTTGGTAGCCATAGATAGAGAACCGAACTCTGCATTTCTCATAGTACAAGTCTGGCCACAGAGGGAAAGTGAGGTTATTCTTGCTCCTTTGGCAAAATAGTCAGGAGTCAGTTTCCCTACCACCTCTTAGCTTCCCCCACAGTCTCCCTGCTACCACCCCCTCATGCAGCTACAGGCACAGACAGGGGAGGAGGGCTGCTCGACTTTTCCCCAGAGACCTCTGGCTCCTTCTTAGTGGCCCAGACACAACTTAGGACCAGTCCTGAGCCAACCTCTATGACCAGGCGACAAAATGTACCAGTTGGGGAAACCTGGCTACATCAGGTAACTTTGGCACTGGGAATGGAGCTCTCCTCTCCCCAAACTCCTGAACACAAATGGGAGATAGTAGGTTTCCTCCAGGAAAATTAGGGTGATGCTCCCAGAAGAAAAGTGACTAAATGCTAGACAGGCAAAACCAAACAAACCAAACCAAACAGAAAGAACAGGCTTTTAAAAATAAAAAAAATTATTTTATTATGATAAGAGCTCAGGTAGGGAGCCTCTGAAATGTCCACATATAAGATGTTCGTATGTCTCTGTCTAGCTCATGAATATTTTGGATTAACTAGAAGAAAACTATCATAGGACATGACTCTTTCTGTTTCCTCTAATTTATCTCTCTTATCTCCATTTTTGGATATTTTCAAGCTGGGGAAATGTGATCCTTTGGAATACATTTTTAATAATGTTTTTCATCCAAGAAGTGACTTACGTTTATAGACACTCATTCAAATCCACTGTTGTCATTGTTTTCATTCTTGGTGTGTCCAAAGGTGAGCTCCAAAGGCTGGGTCAAGGCAGCTGAGCGAGGGGTTAGAGTTCATTCCCAAAGTATTTTTGAAGCTTCAAGTTTGCCATAGACATAGACATTAGCAAGGTCGTGTGTCTAATGTGACTTCGAGAAAGCTATGTTCTTTAGAGAGTTCTTTTCTTGGCTGGTAACCACTTCTCAACTGGCATGATTGGGCCATACTGTATAGATACCCACAACCTAAGGAAATCCACATTATTAGGGATTCAGACTTTGCAGGCCGACTTATGTTCAGGTCCTGGCTCTACCATTTAATAGCTGTGTGATCTTAGTCAAGTTACTTAACCTCTCTGAGGTTTACTTTTTTAAATTGTAAAATGAGGATAACACTGGCATTGAGAAGACTAGATGTGATAATGAATGTAATATTTAGCCCAGGGAGAGAGCAGACCTAGTCTTTGTTCTCAAGGAGTTAATAGTAAAATGACTGTTACTAGAATGGACAATTCCCTGTAGTGTGTTATAGCAAGAATGCAAACATTGGCTTCTAGTTATCTGGATTCTAACACGTCTGTCCACTTAACAACTTAACAGCTGTGTGGACTTACTATTCTTTTCTGTATAACGGGTATAAGGATACCACCTCACCGAGTTAGGAGGCAAATTAAGTAATTTATATAAACCACTTGGCACAATGCCTGGCACAAAGCAAGTGCTCAGCCAATGGTACTTTCACCAATTTCTTTCTGAGAAGTTGGGGCCAGCCTGCACCCTAGTTTTGCCGGTGGGGTGGCTAATGCTGGTATGACGCAAACCAGCTAGCTGAATTCACTCAAGTAGAGAGGAGAGGGTATTTTACAGCATATCTCAGACACCGTTATTTCAGTACTGAAAGCTGCCAAATCCCACCTCTGGGTACCCAGAAAGTGCTCTTTAAATTACTTCCCCTTTGAACAGAATTTGGCTTGTAGGATAACGCCTCTGCTATGCTTATAGCAAGCATCATTTGCCACACAGGGAAGGCACATGCCATGACGAGGGTAGTACCACGGCGGCTCGGACATTACACATACTGCCTCTCTCACCACCTAAGTTACTAGGCAGCTCTGAGTGTACAGCCTGTGTGGCATTTTACTGCCATGACCCCACCTAAGAGAGCACTTCAGCAGCAATTAATTGCAATGTAGGAATCTGGGTGGGAGTGCTTGGCTTCCAGAGTGAATAATTCACTCAAAACAAACAGTTCCCGGATACCTCCCACCAAGGGGATGCTGCTTTTTATCCTGGCACTGCTGCAGCTCTGGGTGGCTAAGTAAGAAGCAGTGACAGGGTAGCATGGCCAGAAGCAGGAGCGAATGAAGATGGGTTTGCTTGGAGCTCAGACACTTGCAAATCCCTTTTGGGGCCATCAGCAGTAAGAGATAGTGAAGATTCAACATGACACTTGTCGCAGGTCACATTTTTCTCGTCCTGACCTGTTCCTCCTTTTCCGTTCAAACCCTTTCTTGTCTCTCCTCCTATTTTGTCTCCTACTCTGTCCTCTGTGTCTTTCTAATTGTCTGACTCAATAATGTCTCGCAGGGCAGCCCTGTTCTCAGTCGGCTTGAGAGAAGTGGAGAGCTCCCATCCCCCCAAACTGTTCCCCCTTAAAATATATTTCTCACTGTCTCCTTGCAAGGCCTGAAAGTCCACTCTGCCATAAGACATTGGGCTAGTAGGAGGCTCATATATTGGGAAATAGATCACCTAGGAGGCTAGTACCCAAATTCATGGATGCCCAATGTACTGGGCAGCTATTGCTGGTTAAAAAAACCAGCCCAGGATCTTGTGGTATACAATTTTGCTTGGCTTTAGTGGCAGGTCTATGCATTGGCTTTAGTGGCTGGTTTGGCTCTGTTGCACATGTGTTCATTTTTGGGTACAGGCTGAAGGGGGTGATGTGTCCCTGAGGGAGCATATCTCATGGGGATGGCAGAGGTGTCAGAGGCAAATTCAACTACACAAGCACATTTCAAGCCCCTGCTTACATCACATCTGCTAACATCCTATTGGCCAAAGAAAGTCACATGACCAAGTCCAAAGAAGAGGGATAGGTTTACATAATTAGCCTTTGGTGGAGGAACTGCATAGTTTCAAGGCAAAGGGCACCAGTTATGGGTAGGAGTGCAAAATTGGGGCCACTAATTCAATCTATGACAAACATTAACACCTGAGTATGAATTAGGTGGCTTAGACCAGGGAGAGTAGTGATGAGAAGGCCTGGCACACAGGACTCATACAATTCCATGAGGGGAGGTGAGAAGAATATAGACAAAGCCCAGTTATCCTCTAGATAGAGTAGTGATTTAGACACTCGGAGACAATGTGAGGGGATTGAGTATCTAAGAGCCATGGTTTTCAAACTTTAGCATACATCAGAATGCACTGAAGGGCTTGTTGACATAGATGAATGGCCCCTACCCCCCAGAGTTTCTGATGTAGTAGGTTGGAAGTGGGGCCTGAGCATCTGTATTTTTAACAAATTTTTAAGTAATGCTGATGCTGTTCCTACAGGAACTATGCATTGAGAACCACTTCTCATGGGACGTGGTTATTACTGAAGGCAAGCTGATACTCATTAGTGATGGTCTGGCCTGAGCTTGGTCTAACACTCTCCCCTCTGATCTCATGCCAATCCTATTCCAACACTTTTCATCCCTCAATCCTATTAATCTCCTTCTTGATTCTGCAATTCCTTGTTCTTCCCAGAGAGCTCCTCGGCTCTCCTCCTGCTCTCTAGAACCTTGATGTGTGTTCCTCTTCTCCTTGCTTCTAGAAGATGATAGAACCCAGGGTATGGCTGGTGCGTGCCCAGCAGATACCCTGTCACAGCCAGGCAGCTGAGACATGACCTCCAGGAGGAAAACACTCTCTGTTGTGGATAGAGATTTCCAGTTGATGTGAAGATAATGTCCTCGGAAGTAGATAGGTCTCTTGGTTCTCTTTATGATGGTTTATTTTTTGCATCTGTGCTATATCTCTATACTTTCATTTCCAAAATTCGTTTGGTGTCTGGTGGCAGCTACCACAAGGCACTGACTTTAATGACTTGTGAGGGATGAAGATAGTCCCCATGGGACCATTATGAGTGTTTCATGAAATTTAGGAGTTTGGGAAGCAGTTGTTCAGAATTAAGCCCAGGGTTGGTGCTGTCCAGCATCGTTATATAACTCCCAGGGAGCCCAGCTCAACTAGTGGCCTGGAACGTCAGGGAGACCAAGACTATGTATACCCCTGCACACCCTTAAGCTCCTGCCCGAGCAAGCCAGTGATCTGAAGATGTTTATAGTTTTTCCCAGAGCGAGATAGAGATGAAAAAGAGGGTTGCTACCACACTGGGGTCCACCAATGATCGTTTCTTGCTGTGTCCCCCCCCCCCCTTTGCATTTAGGGCCCTTGTTGTGTATGACAAAATGTTCTTTTTTTCTTCCTTTTCTCACAGGCCATGGGGTCTCAGTCTGCTATGTTCTATTCTTAGTAGCTGCCACTACATACACCATCCCTTGGGACTTTCTCCCCCCAGGCCTGGCTGGGGAATGGAGCAAATCTCCCTGACTCTTTAACCTGCTTCTCTAGAAGACGAGTCCAAAGGGACATTTTGCTTAATTTAATGTGAACTACCAGCAGACATCACAACTATATTGGCCATTGGTTAACAAACTTTGTCTCTAAAATGGTAAACAAAAACATCATGTTCTTCATTTTCTTGATGGCAGACTCTATAAATTGTAATTGCTTCTGATTTGGACTTAATACAGACATCGTTAATGAAGAAACCTTTCTGTAAATGAATAACTTTAATTTCCTCTGTATTTGTTTTCTATTGCTGTGTAATAATTTACCACAAATTTAGTGGCTTAAAACAAAATAAATGTTAGTTATTTCACAGTTTCTCTGTGTGTGGAGTTCAGACATAGCTTAGCCAGGCTCCCTACTCAGAATCTTACCAACCAACAGTCCAGGTATCAGCCAGGACTGTGTTCTCATCAAGGCTTAACTGTGTAAAAATCACTCTGAGCTCCCTCAGGTTGAAAGCAGACTCTATCTGCTGTGGTTGTAGGACTGAGGTTTCTGTTTTCTCTCTGGTTGTCATCTGGGGGCCACTCTCAGCTTCTAGAGACCATCTACAGTTCTTTGCAACATGGTCCTCTGACAACATGGCAGCCACCAACAGAGAGAGAGAGAGAGAGAATCTCTCTCACTCCAGTCTGCTGAGATGGAATCTTACCAATACAATGCAATCATGAGATTTAGACCTCGTCACCTTTGCCATATTCAGCTGATTAGAAGCAGGTCACAGGTCCTGCCATACTTACACAAAGTCTTAACTAACAGGAGAGTCTGTTTGTCACCTCCTCTTTCCAATCTAAAGATGTAGTGCAGGCAGAATGGCAGATGTCTCTTAGTTGCACAAATCACATTGATTTCTTGAGGACTTCTGGCTGGATGTCACTCAGTTTTGGAAACCACTTCCTTCATCCAGAATTGATACTACAGGGCATTTCCACAGCAACCCTGCTGATCAGGAGAACTCCAAGACTGTCAGACATTGAATAGATGTCATCACTGTTGCATATTTCATTTTTCATCACTTATTATTACATCATCCAACAAATATTAATTGAACAGCATTGGATGCTGGGTACTGTTTCAGGCACTGGGGGGATAGTTGTAAATTTGACAAAAGTCCCTGCTCTCATGCAGTTTATACTCTAGCTAGGGTAAAGAGACAATAACAACTAAAGAAAGAAATACATAAGCAAGTGACAAATGTTCTGAGGGAAATAAAATGTGAATGGAACATGCTAGAGGAGTGCTTTAAATAGGGCAATCAAGGAAAGCACTCTGAGGATTTGGTATTTGAGTAGAGCCTTGTGTGATGACAAGGATTCAGCCATATCACCATTTGGGGGGAAAAATTAAAGTAGTGAATTAGTAAGTACAAAGGCCCTGAGGTTAAAAGGAACTTGGCCCATTGGAGGAGCTGAAAGAGAGCCCATTGGCTGGAGCCAACTGGTGGGAGGTGAGGTTGAGGATGTGGACTGGCTATCTCTTGGGGACTTACAGGCTATTGCAAAAGTTTGGACTTGATTCTTTTGTGATGGAAAGCCGCTAGAGGGCTTCTGTAGGGATGTTATGTCATGTAACTTATACTTTAATTCTCATTGTTTGTTTTATGGAAACCAGAGTTAAAGGAATTAGGAGTGGAAGCCAGAAGACCCACTGACATCACCCACAGTTTTTCAGGCAGTGATAATATCAGTTGGGGCCAAAGTTGCACAGTGGACTTGAGGAGAAGTGATTAGAATTGGAATATATTTGGACTTGCCTCATTTACCTTCTAAACAGGTGAATCGAACACTGTCTACTTAGGCAAAGAAATCAGTCCTTAAGTTGAAAATGATCAATTTCTTTAGTTTTGTGAATGCTTGAAATGTCTATAATAAAAAGTTATAAAGGCAATATAGATCTTTCCCACACACAAATTCAGGCTGTGCTCTCAGCGGCTTCAGCCATCAACCCTCAACAACACAAGGTCTTGTTCCAAAGGGGAGGCTCGACTGAAAAAGTCCACATGCTAGGCCCTTGTGCAAACTGACTTCTGCCCTCGTGGTGCAATTGTGGAGCATCCATAAATATTTTCTCTGTGACTCAAGGAGTCAAAAAAAAAGTGCCACTAAGTTCCCAGGACAAAGAGATGGAGCAGATTTTGTTCTGAATCTTGCAGCAAATGCTTCTTGTTAATGTGGAAGCACAGTCTAGCATCATGGCTAAGAACATAGATTCTGCAGTTAGAGATTCTGGGTTGGATCTCTGTTCTGCTGCATAACCCTGAACAAATGACTTAGAATCCCTCTGCCTCAGTTACCTCATCTAGAAAATAGGACAACAATAAATATGTTGTTATTAGGATTTAAAGAATTAACACTTGTGAAGAGTAAAAGTAAATGCTATGAAAGAGTTTGGTAAATTAAAATCAACTGGTCAGATATTTTGATTCTTTTCAAGACTCATAATATATAAGGAACCTATTAAAAGAGTAGGTTGCTTCCTCTTTATTTTAAATATCAGCATATTGATTGTGGAAAAAATTTGGGATTTAGTGTCAAGTGTCAAATAGATTTAATTTAACTCCAACTCTGCCATTTACTGGCTGTGTGACCTTGGGTAAGTCACTTTCCAGAAGCATCATTTTCTTCATGGGTAAAAATAGAAAGAATAATTAGTGTGGCATGTTGATAAATAACTAACATGCTCTTTGAAAATAAAAAGCCCTTATTTGTAGTGTTTTCTGATTTCCATGGTGTGAATACATCCACTATAGCTGATTTTGTGCTATGTATGCAAAGTCACTAACTCTGAGTTGGAAGAATGTAATCTGCTCATGGGAGCCAACATACTTGTTCTAGCATATTCATGGATAAAAGCAATAGCTACTATTTACGAACATTTACTATGCATACAGTTCTAAGCTAACCTAAGTGATATATTCTATTTCACTTAATCTTCAAAGCAACCTTATGATGAAGATATCATTATTATCCTTATCTACAGTAGATACTGTGGAAGCATAGAGAGGTGATTTGCCCAAGGTCACACTGCTAGCAGAGATGCAGATTTCTCAACTCAGTACCTGGCCCCTGGGAGGCATCCAAGAAGAGGTAGACATTGATATTATTGCTTCTGCAACAGGAGGAGATACCTCTCAATATTCAGTTATTTATGTAAGGTTCCATTGGTTTTCATGAAGTTCACCCCCAATTTCCATACTACTAAAGGAACAAAAAATATTTTATTTTTTTTATTAAAGTGAGGATGAGAGTATGAGGTTCAAAGAATTACTCTCTTATTTAGGTAAAAACTGAGGAGTTCACTCTGCTAAGGACTTCGAAGAAGGATTAGAGATAAAGAGGAGCTATAAATGTTTATTGAGTGCCTACTATGTGCTAGATGCTTTATATGTGTTACATCATTTAGTTATCCCAGAGGTAGAAAGAATTCTCCTTAACTTGCTCCACATTCAAAAGATAAAGATGCTAAGGCTCAGAAAAATCCAGTGACTTGCCCAATTTTATATCACTGGTAAGTGACTATGCTGAGATTTGAAACCAAGAGCATGGGCAAAACTTGGTTCTTTTCATTGTATGATACTGCTCACCCTTGGGCTCCCCTGTCCTGTGAACTTCAGTGAAGTTGTTTTCTAGAACTCAGGTTGGAACTCTGAAATAAACAGCCTTACCAATCGTAGAGCATCTCTTGGCAGCTGGCTCAGCTCACCTTCATTGGACCACCATCAGTAAGAACAGTGGCACAGCCAATGCCACAACCAGTGGCCTAGAAAAACACAGTAGCTCCACTGTGGGCTTCTGGTACTGTTTATATGAAACTGCCCAGACCATGCCCAAAGCCCTAGCCAGTTGTTGAGAGAAAATATCAACCAGAGCTCCATTTCTGGTTACTATCTGCACATATTCCCAGAGAAAAACAGTCCATTTTAACTCAAGACCAAGTTAACTTTGAGACTGCAGAGACCCAGTCCTACTTGTCAGTACTCACATTCATCTTATTTGCCTGTGGCCCAAGGTCAGTGTACAGAGCAATCCAGAGTTTGATTTATGTACATGGCCAGAGGGCCTAAGTGGATAGGAGTACATATGGAAGGATCTTTGGAAACACTGACAAAATATTACTGCTGTGGTAGCTGGGGTTTTCTGATGCAACACATTGAATGGAAAAAATTGTCTTTTTTTTTTTTTGCTTAATAGGAATAGCAAGTCAGTGTATTTCCTAAGCATTATAGAGACCCCTAGAATATCCAAGTGGAAAGTGTCTTCATTTTACATGTTCATTCATTCCTTCATTTTATATGAGCATCTGCCATGTTTCAGAAATTGCTGGGTATTCAGATAAATTTGGCATAATTCTCATTAACATGAAGGAATTTGGCATAATTCTCATTAACATGAAGCGTATGGTCTAGTTGGGGAGGCAGCTTTATAAAATAATCCTATAAATACATGTAAAATTACTAATATTATAAAAGGGAAGTATGTGGTCCAATGAAAGCATTTAATTAGGTGCCAGACCCAAACTATGGGGTTCCTGGAGGCTTCCCCAAGGAAGTGACTTTTGAATAGTGAGATAGAGAATGGAGGAAAGAGAGGCTGGTAGAGTGTGGGGCTGGGGAGTTCAGAAATATCATTTCCGTAGTCAAGGGATAAAGAGAGATAAATTAGAAGAAACACTTAAGGGGAGAGATGATGGTGGCCTGACTTAAGACGGTGGAATCGCAGATGAAGAAAGAAATGGAGACATTCCATTAGAGGGAGATTTGGGAAGTGCACTAGCAGATTGTGCATTTTGGGGTTGTGGGTGTGGTGGAGGGAAGAGAGAAGAGGCAGCAGAGACAAAAATTCAAGATTCATAGCTTATGTGGATAGATTAATATTAATCTCATTCATCAAAAAAAAAAGACTAGGTTTGTGGAGTTCATTCGTCAACTTAAGCTAGGTTATGCCGAGATAAAAAAAATGACCCCTAAATCTCGGTGGCTTACAAAAAACGAAGGTTTATTTTTTTTGCTGTGCTGTTTGATTATAGGAGTCGGCTGCATTCTGTTCCACATCACCTTTACTTTAGGATCCAGGGTGATGGGGCAGAGGCTGATCATAGGGCAGGGGAAAACCTGCTGTTTTTTGCAGCTTTGGAAATAACACATATCGCTTGTTACTTTTCACTGAACAAAGCAAGTCATGTAGCCATGCCTGAAGGTATAAACCTGCTACAGGGAGGAGCCTCCCAGGGTGGGCAACAAATATTTGAACAAGAAAGAAATTTATGGAAGAGAAATTTAAAGGTCAACTTTACCATCTGTAAAATATAGATCATAATAATGTTCACATCATAGGATTATTGTGATAATTAAAAGAGTTAATGCATGGGAAATACTTATAGCATGCACATAATGTATCTTGTGGCTTAGAAAGGAAAAGGATTCATCCAGTGATTTCTGTTCACTTATACACTCATTCCGTCTAACTCTCAGGTGTGTGGTAAAAATGAAATTCCACCTGATAAACATTTATTGGTACATTTATATTACCTACTGGGCACTGTGCTGAACTGAGATTCAGATACGAAGACTGTCTCTTTGAGGAATTTATGGTATAAAATGCCAAGGGATGAGTGAACAAGTCATGTAACAGTGCTAAGTCAGAATGCTCAGCTCTGGATATCCATTTTTTGCCTTTGGATGAAGAAAGATGTCTGAAATCCCCAGAGTTTCTCAAAGTAGTAATTCTTGACCTGGGTCTTGATTCTTTAAATAGCTCGTCAAATAGGCAGTGTTAGAAGGACATTCCAGGAAGAGGGAACAGCATGTGCACCCATGGAGTCAGGACTGCCTGATGTATCTGTAAACTCTACACAGTGAATTGAGCGTCAGCACCTACCTCTACCCAACCCGGAACTCACTAGGAATGCTGGGTCATCAGGCTCCACTTAATGGTCTTGTTTCACTGAAACCTGTTGGCTGGTTTCCTGATCCTTATTTTGTTCAGTGGATATTTGAGCTGAGGGTGGTGTGAGGAGAAAGAGTTAACTTCAGTTGGAGAAGAATTTTTACATAAAGAGGGGAGAAATGTACTTGACAGTTATCATGCAGAAAGGTACTTTGAGAAAATACTTTAAAAGGAATTACTAGAGGATTTGGACAAGTGATGTACAGTTTAATACCTTTCTTCAGTTTCCTCTCTATAGGCCTTCAGTAAAATTCTACTTTACTGTCTGAATGCTATAGGGAGTGTATTTGAGTGCAAATGTATTTGTATTTATGTGTATGTAAGCGTGTATGTGTTTAGCAGGAAGTGATATCTTGAACTCGACTATAATATAGTGATGAGCTAGCCAGGAAAATCCAGGTACATTTGGGTTCCAGATAAGCAGCTTGGTATTATTAGCATGTCACGTAAAATGTAGGCAGTGTTAGGACATGAAAATTTAGAAGCACACTGGGCCAATTGTGAAAATGGCCTTGAATACCAAGCTCAGAACTTGGACTTGAGGACTCAAAGTTAAAAACCATTTTCTTATGGTGACAGAAGGAAATCTAACTTTGGGTGGTAAACACACAATGCAATATATATAACACGTTGTTGAATTGTACACTTGAAACTTACTTGATTTTGTTCACCAATGTCACCCCAATAATTTTAATAAAAAATAAAAAATAAAAATCAAGTATACAGGATTAATGTCATTTGGGGGACTAGAGAAAGGACTGCAATCCCTTGGTAAAGATGGCTAAGGTGTCCTCACATGCCCTTTAAGAGAGTCTGCCAACACTGGTGTGATTGAGGAGAGAAAAAGGGGGAAATTTTTGTTCAGTTTCAAGATAAACAGTATTGCTTTAAAAAAGAAACCAAAACCTGCCATATCTCTATGTGGTGTTGCTATGGAAAGAGCTATTTTCATCGGATATGAGAGCAGGAAGCCACATAAAACAGAGAGAAATGGCCAGAATGCAGGCTTGAAATATCCCTGGGCTGCCCTAACTCAGTAGCATTTTAAAAGAGGGCAGTTTTTTCATGTTTATAATGACAGGAATGAGAAAAATGAAAGGTCTCAGTGACCTATTCCTTTTTTTTTCCATTGAATAAGAAAACATGCCTAAAATCCATGGAATGGAGGAGATATTCCAAGGAAATGACAACTTGCTGAATGAAGAAGGGTCCCCAGATGGCATATCTGTAACCTCATAACCAATAGCTGCCTTCCCTTTTCAACCTTACTACCATCTTTGAACGACGTAACAGATTTCATTGCTTTCTTGTTAAATGTATGCACTGGAGCTATTCAATCAGTGTGGTTGACTTTTTAAGGGGCATATTATGCTCTGTTGAAGTCCGAAAGACTGTAATGAGGACATACAGATCTTTCCAAGAAAAATATGTTTTAAAAAGAAGCACATTCATAATGTTGGAAAAAAGAAAGCGTAGTCAGAACTTGGAATGAGATGCTGGAGCCACCTTAGGTGTCTGAGAAAATGGCTGGTGCCTGAGTGAGTGGTAAAGTTGTGGGTTCGGATAGGAATTTGCAGAATCTTGAGACTCTGGGAGCCGAAAGCTCTTGTGGAAAACACTAAAAACCAGGGAAGCAAACCATATTTTGTTAGCATGTGTCTCTTCTGTGGCCCTTTGATTGGGATTTTAAAGTTGACACGGATCTCTGCTTGAGAAATGTGAAGATACATCCATTTCAGAGAGGGATGAGAAGCTCAGATACCACCAAATGTTATTTCCTCCTCCCTCTGCAGTTTTTCTTAGTAACCTCTTGATCACTCATACTAATAAACATGGGTTAGAAGGGCAGAGTGCAGACTAGACACTTGATTAAAAACAATTCTGTTTGGTGTGGGAATACGGGGTATAGTTATTTTCTCATGGCTGGCAACATTTTCTCTTGAAATTTTGCTTAAGATGTGAACCATATGTGTGTGCTTTCTCTAGAGAACTACAGGTCAAGGAGGAATACAGAAGCCACTCAAATGCCTGGGTCGTGTTGGAATGGCATCCAGTTTAATTCAATAAGTATTTATTGAGTACCTACTATGTTCAAGGCAAAATGTAAGACACGAGAATACAAAGAGAAACATGTTGTTCCTCCCCTGAAGAATTCATAGTCTTTCAGCACACAATATTAGGTGTGACTAATACTGAAATTCTAAAACAGTGGTGTAAGGCACTGGGCTGGATGGACATTTTCTATGTAGTTAATTTCATTCAATCTTCCCAGAAATTTTGTTAGTTGATGCTAATATGATCTCAATTTTTTAGATGAGGAAACTGAGGCCCAGAAAAGCGAAACATTTTCCTGAGAAACCATAGCTAGTAAACATTGGAGCCAAGATTGACACATGTGACTGAGTGCTATTTCTATCATGCTCTACCATCACCTTCCTGGGTGCAATCAGAGACAAGCAGGAGCATTGACTGGGGCAGTGGAAGAATTGACTCTGTCATGGGCTGACATGAGGGTTGAGGCAAGCACAGCAGGATGATGATATTGATGTAGGCCATGAAGCATGAATGGGGTTGTGCATCGTTGCCCAGGAGGCTGAGAGTAGGGCAGGATGTGCACACCCAATAGAGGGAAGAGGAGCGAGGAGTCTGCTATGGCCCCTTCCTGGGCTAAGTATCAGGGAGAAGAGACCAGAGATAATCATTTCATCTTTTCAGCAACTATCTGAATGCCAGGGCTGTGCCAGTTGCTGGTGGAGGCACTGGCCATATACTAGTGACTGAGAATGGATCAGGGTTCTGCCCATGTGGGGCCATTCTTGAGGAGAATATAAACGAATCTATAAACATGCCAACAAACCACACACATAGCAGCTGGTGAGATGCTGAGGACTCACATTGTGCCATTTAAAGTAGATTGTGTGGTTGGGCCTCTCCAATGAGGTAGCATTTAAGTAGAGATCTGAAGACCAAGCATGAGCCGGCCGCATAGAGATCACAGGGAGAAGCACTCCAGGTGGGGAGAACAGCAAGAGCAAAAGTCTGATGGTCAGAAATTTGGGCCAAAGAATATGTCCCACCGAAACTATACTGCAGTATGTTCTTATGTTTGTAATATAATCACCCCAGTGAGCCATGACTTTTGCTGCCTCCTACAGGCTCACGCAGGAGGGCCTCATCTTGGAAATCCTCCTAAAGTTAGTGCATTTATTGTCAGTTCCAAATTACATAAAACTCACTCGCGTGTTCAACCCAACTCCTTTTCCAAATGGACAGGCATCTTGAACTGTAACTTAGGTTGCGCATTGTTAGAACATGCCTGCTGTGTTTGTTTCTGCTCTGGCTCTGTCCCTACTGTTTTCCATCTGAACAAAACGGCCAGTGATTAAATGGTTACATTTTAACCAAATGGCACTAATTATGTTTCCCTCTCTATTTTACTGTGGCCATTAAAAACACAACTTTATTAATAATCTCCTGTGTTCCCTTTCTAAACTTAGGTGAACTGAGGTTTTTACCACTGAGATCATTTGAAGACTGTCAGTTTCTATTCATTAAACATGAACTTTGTTCCACTCTTGGTTCACAATAATTCTTGGAAGTGCTTTTTGTTGTTTAGCAGGGAGAGGAGACTTTCAAAATGAACAGACTGTTCAGTTGTTTCCTACCAAAGAAGAATCAGGTGCAAGATGTGAGGAAACAATGGAAAGTGCCAAAGGGAGCCAAGTCACATCCTTTCTTCAGCCTTTACCCTGTGTCTGCCCTGCCTCCATGTTCCCTTTTGCTCCTCCCCTTCCCTTGCCCATGGCATGGTCATTTGACCTAGACCTGATGGTCATGTGATCTGGAGCTGACCAATTAGCCCCTTCATGGTTACAGAGATGGGGTCAGGGATGGGCACATGGTCTGAGCCATTGAGCATCAGATCAGGGACTTGCGCTGGAAGGTTGGGCAGAGAATCCTCTTTCTCTTGGGGCTGTTGAGCTCAGAGCACTGGGGCCTTCAGCTGCTGTTGATCATCTTGTGAATAACAGAGTTGAGAGACAAATTGAGGTAGCATTTATTTGAATACCTGGATCCAGCCATGTCCTAAAGCCAATACAGCTTCAGAATTCTCACTTAATATAATTTAATTATATTAAATTAAATATAATTTATTCTTCTATGAAACTGGTTTTGAATTGAGTGTCCGTTTCTTAAAACTCAAAGGGTTGTATTGAATATATGGCCACTGCCGTTATGTTGTCCCACCTCTTGTAACTTGCTAGTTCCTTTTCCTCATTCAAAAAGCGTATATGGAATGCCTACTGTATGCCAGATAATGACCTATATCCATTTTTCACCCACCCCTACCTTTCATGGCTAACAGAGCCCATAAGAATTTACTTTTGCCCTCTCAAAAGAGCTAGGGGCCAGGCACTTTCTCCATTCCCCATGGTGAATCCAGTCTAAATAATTCTTTTCTTTTTTTTTTTTAAGCCAAATTTTGGCCTAATTATAAGGGCATATGACCAATTTCTGGCCAATGAGATGTGAAGGGATATCTTCTAGGGGAGATACTTTGGTATATAACAAACAATAAGGCAAGAAAAGTCCTTTTTCTTCTGATGGATATTATTTCTGTGTGAGACACCAGGAGCTGTAGCAAGACAACGGTAGAGAAAAAATGTGGGGGAGAATATCTGGAACATTATGACATTATAGAGCTACTGAATTAAGTGACTCTGGGTCCTCTAGACTTCCTGATATGTGAAATAATGTTTCCTTATTATCTAAGACTTTGGATTAGTTTTTCTGTTGCTCACAATCGAAGGGTTTCTGACAGATGCAGATGCTCAATTAACACTGATGCATGGATTGGCAGTAGTGTGCCTCCTGGAGAGATTGTCCGGCCCAACCAGATAAGTCCATATAGAGTGAGGACGCCATGATCTGTGTCTGGTTTTCATTATGTGGGCTTGGACACTTGGGTGACTGGGTTCCAGAGGACTGACTTATTGGTGATAATGAGATTCACTTGATAATGATAAGCACAAATTGAAAAGTCAATGTATTTATTTGTATTTGAAATTTAACTACTGTCTAGATATTCTCTCTTTTAACTTTCACGAGACCCTGATGATAACTAGAGAGTGAGCTTGGAACTGCTCCCAGAACTGGGAGACTTAGTTCTTAGTTGCATGACTGTGGTGGCTTATATCACCCAGCACCCGTGAGCCAAGGCCTCTATCTCTACCATCCATCCTTACCGTCTGAATTTCCCCATTTTGCCTTGCTCTCTCTTTCTTCCAGGTCTTTGTATGTGCCCCTCTCTCTGTCCAGAAAACTATTTCCTAGCCATACTTATCTACCTGGCTAACTTCTGTTTGCCCTTCAAATAGCAGTTTAGTGTGACCTCTTCTAGGAAGCTTTCCTTGACTATACTCTCTCTCCCCCTAGGCTGTATCAGGTTACCTGGCAGATTCCTTTATGTTAACCTATGCATGTTTCATTTCTTCCACTGAATGTAATTGTCTATTGACTGGTGTCTCTCCCATGGAGAGCTCCTGAGGGCAGGGACTGTATCCGTCTTGGTTCCCATTATATCCCCAGTTTCCTAGGGATTTGCCTGGTATTCCAGGTGATTAGTACATGTTTGTTGAATAAACAATGAATGTGCGACTGTGAGTATTCAGAGCCTCTCCCTCCTCATCTTACTTAGGTAGGCTTTTTTTCTTTTAGGGCAGGTGCTGAAGGAAGTTTTCAGTCTTTCTGCATTTACTTAAATTCCCTTAGCTGGTTATTTGTAGCTATTCCCGGTCAGTCTGGGATCTGACATGGATTCAAAGAGGCCTGTGTTTAAGATTGCTCCTCTGTCATTTACTTGTGGCTTTAGGAATTTTTCCTAATGCTTGGGAGCTTTAGTTTTACCATCTATTAAATGGGGCTGATGGCAACACCCTGTCTCATAAGGTTATGGTGAGAATTAAATGAAAATGATTCATATAAAATGCTTTACCTTGTGCTTTACATATACTTAGTGCTCACTTAATGTTCTCAATTATTATTATTCTGAAGCTTTGTGCCAGTCCTTAGGGCTGGGGCTGGAGAAGGGAGTAATTCTAGAATTGTAGAGGGTTGACATTTTATGCCCTTTATCATAGAGCAAGAAAGAACTCGGGACTTCCACCTAGCATTTCCAATTATTATGTTTTTCCATAAATAGTTTTTTTTTTTAAAAAAAACAAAATGTAAGAATATTTGAGTCTAGCCCAAGAATGTATGTTATGTTCTTTAAAAAGGAAATGTCAACAGAGTGTTGGGTGACAACCAGTCTCATGCCGATCTTTAAAACAAAGCAAAGAGGGCATTCCATGAAAAATATTTATAGAGAGCCTTATCTGAGGGAAGTTAGTTCTCAGTTTCCTTCTAATTCAGAGGACAAGAGGATCAAATCATTGGATGTAGCAAGGCTTTTGGAATGAGCATTGTAAAAGCTGAAAGGATACTCCCTCTGGAGCCCTGTGCTGGAAGACTTACAGGCAACCTGGCCTGGTAGGGGGGCTCTGGTAACAGGCAACATCAGACTGCCACCTCCTTGCACTGGTGACATATCCAAGTCTCAGTTTTACCATTTGTACAATGGGCATAATGATAGGTAGCTGTTTGACAAGAAAGATGTAAGGAGTGAATGCACCAGATGCATTCTGCACAGAGCCTGGCGCATGGGAGGTCACCAGTGACTGCTGGCAACTTTCCTTCCCCACCTCCTCCCTTCCTTGATGACTACTTCTTTTATTACTATGACTTCTTCTACTGCTAGTACTACTATTTCTTTTACTACTAATTCTATTACCACTGCTACTGCTTCTATCACTAGGACTATTGCTGCTACTACTATGGTTTCTTCTATTAATACTATTTCCTTTATCATTACTTTTACTATTTCTTCTCCTCCTCTTCTTCCTTCTATTATGCTCTTACTCTTACTACTATTACTACTACTTCTATTATTATTGCACCTATTGTTACTTCTATTACCACAGCTACTACTTCTACTCTACTTTTAATATTACTGCTACTGCTACCACTACACGAGTTTATAATATATATCAATCTGGTCATTTTATAAATGGAGAAACATAGGCTGAGAGATAGGAAAGAACCTGCCCAAGATCAGAATTTTCTGGGGGGCAAAAGTGACACCAGAAACCAGGTCTCCTAATTCACAGTACAATGTTCCTTTCCTTCCTACATCAACTAGTACTGCTGGACTATGTGCTACAATGGTAATTTGTGAACATGGAAACTAAAGATACTGAGCTAATTAGAGGTGAGACTCGGGAACACTTACTGTCTGCATCACTGTGGATGAATTATTTTACTCTTCTGAACTTCAGTGTTCTCATCTGCAAATGGGGATCATGAAGTGCCTATCTCATAGTGCTGTCGTGGGGATTAAACAAGTTAGTATATGTCGAAAGAGCTTCTTGGGGACTAGCACGCTCCTAACCAATGGGCACTTGCTTATTCTTTTCCTTAGCCCCCAGCCCTCTGCCCACTCTCTATCTTTTTAATTCTATTTCCTCCCTGCAAAAGGGAGGAATAACTTAGCCATTGCCTGGACAGGTATCAGACCAGAAAACCAGATTATGCAATTTCCTTACTTGTAGGCACCACTGCCTAACAACTTCAGCCATCTCTGCCTGTCTGACTTTTCCTCCCTATCTTCTTTCACTCTCTTTCCTTCCCTCTCTCTTCTTAGTCTCTCTTAGTCTCCTGCTTTTCAGTGTAGCTAGGACTGGTTGGGGAGAGCACGTTTACTTTGAATAAGTGCTGGTGGGGGTCCTTGATGCCCATGAGTCACCAGAGGTCAAGAACACAGACATTGGAGCCTGCTTGGGTGTAAATCCTGGCTCTGATACTTTCCCATTTCATGATTTAGGAAAGTGACTTTGCCTCTTTGAGCCTTGATTTTCACATCTATTATGGGGGTTAAAGAATTGAGTAGATATAAAGCTCTTAGTATGGTGCCTAGCACATTCTAAGTTCTAAATCAGAGAAATACCCACTTTACATTGTGTGTGTGTGTGTGTGTGTGTGTGTGTGTGTGTGTGTGTGTCAGAGAGAGAGAGAGGGCACGCGTGAGCACGTGAGTGCGAGGCCAAGACCCTGACATACCAGGCATTCTCTGCTTGCTTATATGCTCCCATCTTTTGATGTTGGGAGAAGAAGCATGAGACCGCAGTAGGGGTCAGAATGAGGGTTTCTGGAGCAGGTTCTCCTACCCGAAAGAGCATGGAACAGGATCAGAAGCCTTC
Organism: Rousettus aegyptiacus; assembly: GCF_014176215.1. Taxonomy (NCBI): domain Eukaryota; kingdom Metazoa; phylum Chordata; class Mammalia; order Chiroptera; family Pteropodidae; genus Rousettus; species Rousettus aegyptiacus. The sequence goes on along the minus strand of NW_023416307.1, from coordinate 118,869,927 downwards.
TCTACTTCCTTTTTTTAGAAGCCAGATCAGAGAGGTGCAAAGAAAGTCAGGGTATGGAGGCAGTAGTGACCTTTGGTTTGAAGGCCCAACTCTGTGACTAACATGGGGCACCCCTGGACATATTGAGAAGGAGCAAGAGCACTAAGCAGTGAATTTGAAAGGGCCTTGAGAGGTTGTCATGTCCAAACGTCTCAAGTCACAAAAGGAAAAACCAAAGTCTAGGGAAGTTAATGACTTAAAACTAATAAAAGTAGAAATGACTCAACTAGTGGTTAAGGACAGATGCTGGAGCCACATTGCCTGGCCTTGAGTCCTGCTTGTGTTTCATACTAGCTGTGGAATTTGGTTTGTTTTAAGCCTCTCTGTACTTTAGTTTCCTTATCTATCATAATGGCACCTAAATTACTGGGTTGTGATGAGCACAAAATGAGCTAACGTGTGTGATTCCTGGCACATGGTTATTGCCAGGTAATTGTTAGCTGTTACAATAACTATTAAGTGTTATTATTATCCTATGAAACCCTCACAGAATTTATTCATTCTACTTGTCCCGCTTCACCAAGCCACTGCAATAGCCCATGATGATACAGAGTAGGTTTTCTGTCAGCAGACCCTGAAATGTTTATTGGTGAAACATGAAGTTTGTTAGGGGCCAGTACCAGTGAAAGATGGGAGGAAGTGGGATTGGGCAGAGGGAGGGGCTGAACTGCTCTGCAGGCACTATAAGGCTCCCACAACCTAGTTGGGGATCAGGACCTAGTACTAGCTGTTAGAGGTGTTCCATGTGGTGTAGAAATTACCAGGCCTTTATACCCCACCTCACTCAGTCACAAGCTTCTCCCAGAAAGACTGTGACCTTGGATGGGACAACTCTGGGACTGCAGGCACATCTGGCTTTTGACTGTTTAAATGTACATGCTCCATTGATCACTTTAAAGGTGGTTCCTCTTGAGTTGTTTTCTAAGACAGACTGCAGGACAAAGAAAACTAGAGTTGGAAGAGATCCTGCAGACTTTCTTGTCAGCCCCCTTTATTGACCAGTAGGGATACTGAGGTCGGGAGGGGGGGGGGATGTGACTTGCCTATGCAAGTCACTGAACTAGAATTAGAACCCAGTGCAACTGAAGAACTAAATTTTAAATTTTATATTATTTAAAATAATTTAAATAGCCACACGTGGTCAGTGGCTCCTGTATCGGACCGCTTCATAGCCTTAGAAGAATGCAATCCCTTAACCTTGCTGAGAACCCTTTACGTTATTACCAGTCAAGCAGCAGAGAAGGCAGAGAAACACGAATTGTTTCAACTCTTCTTCCCTTCCTGCCCTGACCAGTTTTCTGTGCCTATGCCAGGTTTCTCTTAATACCCTTTGTTTGAGTTCAATCCACTGAATGGCTTTGTTTGCACATCTGAAGATTGCTTACTCTCCTTTGTTCATCTCTGCTACTTTCAAACATCTAATTTTTTTTATCAGCAGACTAGTAATCTCTTCTATTTCATTCAAAGGCATTCATCTAAACTTTACACTTCAGCTACTCCAATTTCCACAAGGAACTAGCAATTCAGCTCCCCAGGGGTCTACACTTTGGTTTCTCTTGTGCCTTCCCCCATCTCATTTCTGTGATTAAACATCACTATTCTCCCTCCACATAGCGTTCTCCTCCTGCTTGGATGAACTGGCTGCTTCTCCAGCCATCCACAAGGATGATGCCAAATGCTCTGCCACAGAGTTGATTTGGTATAAGTACTGGTAATGATTAGAAAGTGTTGACCTGTTATTAATGATATGAAAGTATGTTGGAGCCTTAAGTCTCTGCTTCTGCTTATGAAGATGTAATTCTAGATAACAAAGGCATGCAACCCCCCACCAGAATTCCATCTAGGCGGAGGCACTTCCTGGCTGCTGCTACTTACTAACTTGGATTCAGAGACCTTTCCTCAAGCGAGGGAACGACCTCATCGGGGTACTCCAAGAAGAAGGCAAGGGGGAACGGAGGAGCAAAGGGAGGGAGGGAGGAGGGGGGAGGGAGGGTAGGGAGGGAGGGAGGGCGGGAGGGAGGGAGGGAGGGAGGGGAGGCGGGAGGGAGGCAGAAGAAGAAGAAGAAGAAGAAGAAGAAGACTCCTCCTCCTCCCTCCTCCTCCTCCTCCTCCTCCTCCTCCTCCTTCTTCTTCTTCTCTCTCTCTCTCTCTCTCTCTCTCTCTTTTTTAACTATTATTGATTTTCAAAAGATTATCCTACACTTTAAAAAATTTTAAAAATTTAAATTACAGTTGGTATTAGTTTCAGGTGACAGCATATGGTTAGATGTTTATATAACTTACAAAATGATCTTCCCGGTAAGTCTAGTGTCCACCTGGCACCATACATAGTTATTACTAGATTATGGACCGTATACCCTATGCCGTACTTTAAACCCCCATGACTATTTTGTAACTACCAATTTGTACTTCTTAATTTTTTATCTTTTCACACAGCACCCCCAACAACCTTTTTATCTGGCAACTATCAGTTTTTTTTTTTTTACTGTATCTATGAGTTTGTTTCTGTCTTATTTGTTCATTTATTTTGCTTTTTAGATTCCACATATAAGTGAAATTATATGGTACTCGTCTTTCTCTGTCTGAATTATTTCACTTAGTGTAATACCCTCTAGGTCCATCCATATTGTCACAAATGGATTTTACTCTTTTATATGGCTGAGTAATATTCCATTGTATATATGTACCACCTCTTTATTTAATCCTCTATCAAGAGACACTTATGTTGCTCAGTATCTTGCCTATTGTAAATAATGCTGTAATGGACATAGGGATGCACATGTCTTTTCAAATTAGTGTTTTGGATCTTTTTGCATAAATGCCCAGAATTGCTAGATCATAAGGTAGTTCTGTTTTTATTTTTGAGGATTCCCCATTCTGTTTTCCATAGTGGCTGCACCAATTTATAATCCCAACAACAGTGTACAAGGGTTTCCTTTTTTCCACATTCTTGCCAGCACTTATTTGTTGATTTATTGATGATAGCCATTCTGACAGGTGTACTTTAAAAACAAACAAACAAACAATGAGGTGAAAGTACTTATTGCTTCATAAATTTTAAGTGTTTCGCTCACCTTCCTGTAAGTCCCTACTTTCTGGATTTACATCAAAAGTTTAATTCATTCAGCTCTAATTAATTTATAAGAATAGATGTAATTGCCTTGTGGATAAAATACTTTATTTAATTATTAGTAATCATAGCATCTACATTTAAAGAGTATCCATAAAGGACTGCACATCAAAATAAATGCTTCTTATTCTTCCTTTTTAATCCTCAACACCACCCTGTGAAGTAAGTCCTAACATTATGCTCATTTTATAGATACAAAGGGAAAAACTGAGGAAATGACTCATTCAAAGTCACTCAGTAGCAAAACCAGGGTTCAAACCCACGTTTGACTTAAATGCTTATGCACTTTACCCCTGGAACCTATCATGCAGTAACTTGTCATGTAGTGAGGGGAGAGCTGGAAACTTAAGATGATTCATGTCGTTATGGTGGACTTCTGTCATTTCTGACTACTCAGCAGTCTTTTCTCCCCCTTCTTTTGGTAATAATAGGCCAGGTTCTCCAAAAACAGACCCTGAGAGGAGATTTGGGTACAAATGATTTATTAAGGAAATGTTTCAGGAGAACCTGGTAAGGTAGTAGGGAAGTAGGCTTAGGACAAGAAGAGATGCTGAGCAAGGGACCCCCAGCCTCAATCTAATCTTGTGGGACCTCTGGAGTGTAAACTGCTCCTGATTTGAGGCAAGAGAGCTGGATTTTCCTACCCTCCCACTGCCCAATGTAGGTTGCTCATAAGAGGTGTAAACTCTCGGGCAATCCCAGCTTTCTGGGTTGGCAAGTGTCTCCAGCAGCCCAAGGAACACCCTTTGAAGAAAGTTGCAGATGGAAGCTGGTAGGAAACAAGCTGCTGCAAGGGAAAAGAGAAACAGCCAAAGGAATTCAAGGCAATCTGGGCAGAGCAGACAATGGATGTGTCCTCTACGCACTTCAGCTTTCCTTGAGGAAATGTCCTTTTTGCATCCCTGTTGAGCCAATCAGTTGGGGTCAGGGTTTCTTAGCCTCGGCACTATTGACATTTGAGGCAGGAAGATTTTTTGTTGTAGAGGCTGCCCTGTGCATCTTAGCATACTTTTTGTTGTAGAGCCTTTTTGTTGTAGAGGCTGCCCTGTGCATCTTAGCATACTTTTTGTTGTAGAGGCTGCCCTGTGCATCTTAGCATACTTAGCATCCCTAGTTGTGACAAACCACTGATGCCCCCAAATATCTCCAGACAGTGCCAAATGTCTGCTGGGGGCAAAATTACCCCTGCCCCATTGAGAACCACTGATAAGATGACCTACTTTCCTCTGGCTACAGGATGGACATTTGACCCAAGCTGGAGTAATCAGACTCTCCCAGGAATTTCACTCTTGTCGAGTGACACGAGGGCATACATGATTGGGACTGATTAATCAAGAATGCTGTGTCCTAAAGAGACTGAGTCTTTTTTTTTTTTTTTTAAATCTCCTTTGATTAGGAGTTTTCCTCTGGTTCTATGAGTCACCCCATATCCTTCAATAATTTTTTTCTCTGCTTAAGTTAATCTGAATCAGTTTTTGTTTCCCTTGATGAAAGACTCTTAAGGGACACAGTTATTAATCTGTTAAATTTTTTATGACTTGGTAATTCTAATCCAAGAAATAAAAAACTATCAACTGACACAGAATGGAGTGGAGAACTCTGCTTGACCATGATCACTTTTCCTGGTCTCCAACCCTCCACCTTCTCCCTCTTTCCCACCTTCACATACATTCTTTTGACACTTTTCCTGTCACTCTAGGTATGTTGGATTAGTTAAGTAAAATATTCATCAATCCCCTTTGCAGAAAGCCTCTTGCTTTGCAGTCTCTTGCTTCAGAAGACATCATCTCACTAGGAAACATATATCTGGAATTTTTTTTTTCCCATGGACTTATCTTCCCTATGTCTCAGATACAGTTCTTCCTATCCAAAAAAGGAATTGTTAATTTTTCTTTTTTGGACTTAGTGACTACCCATTCTGTTTTCCTAGAAAGCTATCTAAGACTCTGGAATTATTCCACTTCTAGAAATGTGAAGTGTAGACTGTACGTTAGGTTTGAGGATGGCTCTATCGGGGCTGATGTGTGTGGCTAAGCATGTGAGCCCTTCAAGTCCTTCCCACAAGACTCCTAGAATGCCATCTTCTCTTAGCTCTAGCATGTAGCTTTCTGTGTTTGCATGGGCTACTCTACTGCAAAATATTAAGGGAAAGTATTAATGGTAGATTAGCAGTTTTCAGAAGAACTTATCAAAACTTCTGTTTAAATCATTAGGAGACATTTTAACCATTTGACAATGTTTATGGGAATTTGCCATTAGGAAAATTCTTTTCTTTTTTTAAGTATTTGTAAGGAATCACTAATCATGATACTAAGAATTATGTAATGTTTCCTTTTTTTCTCCTGGCTGCCAAGGAGCTCACAGTGAAATTTGGTGCTTCTCATAGATTCTATGTTATTTATATTACCATGTCTCATATTTCCTCTCTTTTCTTTTATCTAGATTTACTATTCCTATATTTATTTTACTTACCTTGTTATACCTTTCTCATAGGCTTCTACAAGCTATTTTGGAGAAGGAAGTAAGGTATGAACAAACAAATAATTTTTAGTGAATTATTGCTTCTGGATATTGACAACACTGTGCTGGGTATCTTAGCATTGCATTTTCTGATTCTTCCCTTTTCTCTCTTCTACATCTTTGAATTTAGCAAATGGACCAACCCCAGACACATAACAGATTCTCATTCAATACTAGATTATTTTCACTTTGTTTTGTTCAGCTTTGGGATTGCAGATGATCATGTACCAAGCTAATTTATTTCAAAATGAGGGAAGGAAAAATTTAAGTAGGACTCATAAACTGGAGGTTTGGGTGAGAGCAATCACAGCCCGTGGGAGTGTTTCACCCTGCCATTTTATTTGTTCTGCTTAGTGTTTTAAGAAGCAGCGTAGCAAGGCAGGGGTTGTGCTTGGTTGCACAAAAAACAGTTTAGCCCTGTTGCTTTTTGGTACTTTGAGTTCAACATTTTATGTTACCTATTTGACCTGTGTAGTTATTTGCTTTTGAGGATCCTGCTTATGGTTACTAACTCATTTCACCAGTAAATAACAACTGTATATATGGACTTAAGTATAAGGAATGCCCAATGTTGAACTCATTCCAGATTCCCATTGAATGGGAACCTATTTTACTTTCTCTTTGCAAGCTATGACCCCAGAATTTTAATGGAAGGTTGTCCAGTGCTGAAAATCTAACTTTGAAATCATTAAACTCTGTAGGTGTGCTACTTCTTGACTTTTGAGAACAGGTAACTCTCTATGGGTGTATGTCAGTGCTCTTAACATCCTAGACATAAAATGGCATCATATGTGTGTGTATGTGTTTGTATGTGCATGCTTGGTGTTGGGGCAGTGGACCAAATATCCTTTAAGTCCCTACCAATACTGTCAAGTTCCCATGAGACCTGGGAACAGCTGCTATAGCTCCTTGGGCCACAGTTTCCAAGCCCTCATCTATTATCAACTTTTGTAGTACTGACACTGCCTTGGAATTTAATTAATCTTCAAGATGGTATGGCCTCTCAAAGAGTGAAAAGACATCTCATAGGATGAGATAAAATATTTAATACTCATGTATCTGATAAGGATCTAGTATCAAAAAATATATAAATAACTTTTACCACTCAACAACAAAAAGACAAACAACCCAATTAAAAAATATGAGCAAAGGACTTAAATAGACATTTCTCTAAATAAACATATAAAAATGGTCAAAGAGTATATGAAAAGATGCTCAATGTCATTAGTCATTAGGGAAATACTAAATCAAAACCACAATTAGATAATAGTTTGTGCCTACTTGGTTGGCCATACCAAAAAAACAAAAACAACAAAAAAGGAAAATAAGACGCATTAGTAAAGGTGTAGAGAAATTGGAATTCTTATACATTTTGCTGGTTCGAATGTAAACTGGTGCAGCACTGTGGAAAACAATTTGGCATTCCTCAGTAAGTTAAACACAATTACCACATGACCCAGCAATTTTATTCCTGCTTTTATACCTAAAAGCATTGATAACATGTATCCAGACAAAACTTATACAGGTATACCTCAGAGATATTGCAGGTTTGGTTCCAGACCACCACAATAAAGCAGATATAGCAACAAAGCGAGTCATATTAATTTTTTAGTTTCCTAGCACATATAAGGGTTATGTTTACACTATACTGTAGTCTAATAAGTGTAAATAGCATTATATCTAAAAAAGTATATACCTTAATTAAAAAGTACTTTATTGCTAAAAATTGCTAACCATTATGCGAGCAGTAATCTTTTTGCTGGTGGAGAATCTTGGCTTGATGTTGATGGCTGGTGACTGATTGAGGTGGTGGCTGCTGAAGATTAGGGTTGCTGTGGCAATTTCTTAAAAAGCAGGGAGGTTAGCCACATCAATTGACTCTTCCTTTCATGAACAATTTCTCTGTAGTATTCTATACTATTTGGTAACATTTTACACACAGTAGAACTTCTTTCAAAATTGGAATCAGTCTCAAACCCTGCTGCTGCCTTATCAACTAACTTTATGTAGTATTCTAAATCTTTTGTTGTCATTTCAACAGTCTTCACAGCATCTTCCCCTGGAGCAGATTGCATCTCAAGAAACCATTTTCTTTGCTCACCCGTAAGAAACAACCCCTCATCCATTAAAGTTTATTGTGAGATTGCAGCAATTTAGTCACTTATTTAGGTTCTGCTTCCAATTTTAGTTCTCTGGCTATTTCCACATCTGCAGTTACTTCCTGCAGTGAAGTCTTGAACCACTCAAATTCATCCACGAGAGTTGGAATCAACTTTTATTTCAAACTCTTTCTAATGTTGATATTTTGACCTCTTCCCATGAATTGGGAATGTTCTTAATGACATCTAGAATGTGAATCCTTTCCAGGGGCTTTTCAATTTACTCAGTGCAGAGTTGCCACAAACCTTCAATTTGTAAAAAAAAAAAAAAAAAAAGTGTTTGTGTGTGTGTGTATATATATATATATATGTGTGTATGTATGTATGTATGTGTGTGTGTGTGTGTATATATATATATATATATATATATATATATATATATATAAAATCTATGACAGTCAAAAAAATGAGGTATGCCCATGAGTGTTTATAGTAATTTTTCACAATAGCCAAAGGATGGAGACAACTTAAATATCCATGAACTGATGAATGGATAAACAAAATGTGGTCTATCAATGCAATGGAATACTATTTAGACACAAAAAGGAAAAAAAAAGGAATGAAATACAAATACATACAATAACATGGATGAGCCTTGAAAATATTCTGCTAAGTGAAAGAAGCCAGACACAAAAGGACAAATATTATATTATTCCATTATATGAAATGTCCGGGATAGGTAAAATATATAGAAGAAGAAATTAGTGGTTACCAGGGATTCATGGGAGGTGGGAATGGAAAGTGACTGTTTACTGAGTATGGGATTTCCTGTTGGGGTAATAAAAACAGTTCTGGAACCAGATAGTAGTGACAGTTGCACAGCACCATGAATGCAGTAAATACTCACTACTTTAAAATGGGAAACTTAAATGTGTATTTTAACACACACACACACACACACACACACATCCATTGTGTTCACTTTTTCAGATTAAAGGGGATTTAAAAGACGTAACAACCAGAAAACAAAAGAGGTATGGGTGTTTTTATTTTAACAGGAATTGTATAGATTTTTTACATATAGGTATATTTTTAAAATAAAAAATAGCATCTGTTTTACTCTAGTGCTGCTCAAAGTGTGACCTGCAAATGAGCAGCATCCAGATCACCTGGGAGTTTGAAATATAAATTCTTTGGTCCCTCCCCAGACCTTCTGCATCAGGCTCTGGAGGTTGGCTAGGGAATCTCTGCTTTCCTGCTCTCCAGGCTTTTATGCATGCATGTTTGAGGGGAACCTCTCTACAGTTTGTCAGGCTACTGGTTCTCAGCTTTTAAGTGGGTGAGAATCACCTGGAGATGTTCTACAAGCTGGTTTCTGAGTCCAGAGGTTAATAATATTCCTTAGATGTGGGTGATGCTGCGGTTTCTAACAGGCATCCAGGTGGTCTAAGAACCTATTTAAGAAATGCAAAAGCAATGAAGAGAGAATTGATTTTTAATTTTATTGGGCATAAATATCACCTGGAAAGTTAGCTAAAAATGCATGTTTCTAGGCTCCACTGCCAGATATTCTGATTCAGTAAGTCTAGGATGGGTCCTGGAATCCTGCATTTTAATCCATCACCTCTGTTAATTCTGATTCAGGGCAGGGGAGGTGGATGTTAGGAGACTGCGTTTTGAAAAATAGTGCTGCAGATAGCAAGCTCTTTGAAAATACAGGACAGCTTTCTACTCTTGCTAGACTAGATCCATGGTCTCATTCTAATAGAATGAGATGAACTGAGATGGTTGACAAGTCCAGAGCTTACATTTGGATCATCAATTACATTGGTAAAAAACAAAACAAAACAAAACAAAACAAAAACGCAGGAGATGCGGCGTAGCTGCTACTGGTATAAAAGATAAAAAGTAAAAAAATCACTTTGATTTTATTCAATGGTGTGTACTGAGGAAGCTTTAGGCTTACTTAACAGAAACATTGTACATAAAATGAGGGAGGTGATAGTTCCTTATATATGGTGTTTAGACTACATGTAGAATATTTTTAGTTCTAAATGCCATTATATGGAGATACGGGAGTGAGAAGTGCAACTAACATTTATTAAGCACCTGCTATATGCCAACTGTACATTTATCTCGTACTAACTTATTCTTTAAATATTTATCAAATTAAGAATTTTTTAACATTTTATTTTATTATTATTTTCCAGTAGACAGCACATTGATTAGACATTTATATAGTTTATGAAATGATCCTCTTGATTATATTATCTTCCCTCTGGCTCTCCACCTAGCCATTACCTTACTGCTGACTGCATTCCCTGTGCTGTGCTCCCCATCCCCGTGACCATCTATCAACTACAAATATATACTTCTTTAACCCTTCACCATTTTCTCCCAGGCCCCAAATACCCTTTTCCACTGGCTGTCACCAGATTGTCCTCTATATTTGTGAGTCCGTTTTTGATTAGTTTGTTATTTTTGTTCTTTAGATTCTGCATGTAAGTGAAATCATATGGCCTTTATTTTTGTCTGACTTATTTTGCTCAGCATAATAACCTCTAGGTTCATCCATGTCATTGCAAATGGTAGGATTTTATTTTTTATGGCTGAGTAATATTCCATTGTATTTATGCACCATAACTTCTTTATCCAACTACAGTTGATCTTCAAACAACTCTGAGATGAAGAGTGCCCACCCCCATGCAGCCAAAAATCTGGATGTAATTTTGACTCTACAGTTGGCTCTTTGCTCCTTTGGATTCAATCAACCACAAAACAAAAACAGTATTTGCAATACGTGATTGGGAATATGTGGTTGGGAAACTGCATTTAGTAATGCAAAAATATTGTTTTTGGTCTGGTGGTAGGTTGAATCTGTGGATGCAAAACCTGTGGATGCGAAGCCATGGATGCGAAACCTGCAGATTTGAAACCCTAGGATACGAAGGGCCCACAGTATTTATTGGAAAAAAAAAATTATGTGTAAGTCGACCTGTGCAGTTCAAACTGTGTTGTTCAAAGTTCAGCTGTACAGCAAATGTTGAGATGCCCATTGTCAGCCCTGTTGTATTGGGAGATGGTCCTTGTAACATGAGAAGTAAGCCACGCAATTTCCAAGTTTAATATTTCCTTGTGGAACTCTGCCAGCACAACATCGGGATGATTTACTGTTTGCTTAGCGTCTCTGGTATGTGCCTGGTGTAATATTTACCAACTGGTCGGCTCTGTGGACACAGCAGGCTGTGAGACTTGTCTGTGTTTGCCCCACACTGCTTCCCGGCGAGGCCTGTTTCCATGGTAACGGCCTTTCCTATCAGCAGCCTTGCAGGGAGGTTTAAAAGAGCACACTGTTGGGTATTGCTGTCTAGGGTCTAATGGGGTCGGATTTTTCTCTTGGATCCTTAACATGGAAACAGGAGTAAGTCTTTCACTTAAGCATTCTCACTGTATTTTCCTGTGCCCTGAAAACTATCCTTTCAGCATTATGTTCTACGTCAGCCAGGGAGATTTCATTACATGACTTGCTTGAAAGACTGTAACTGGATCATGCATCTTTTTGCAGTGCAATAATCTGAATTTGATCTGTCTGTGTTTTCTCCTCTCCTAAATAGCTCTTCCAAATTTCCCTTCTCTGCTATTTGGGCCTAAACATTTCCGATTTAGGAAAATGTAATGGCCCCCAGGGTGCTCTGCCAAACCACAGCATTATCCCTCTCATCTATAAGTGCCAAGGGTGTTTCTAAACTCACAGCATATCTAATTGTTCCTCCGCTGCAAACTTCTGTTGACCCACTCTTGCTACAAGATGAGCCTCAGGCCCGTAATGATGGTACTTGATGCCCTCGTGCTTGAATGAGCTCAGCCCTGTCCAGTGGAGAATCAATGCCAGCCACAGATGCTATCTTAAATTTTCTAGTTAGCCACATTAAAATCGTAAAAACAAGTAGGTGAAATTGATGTTAATAGTATATTTTATCTAGCTCTATATATTCCAAATATCATTTCAACAGGAAAACAATGTAAAAATATTAATGAGACATTCTACTATTTTTGTTCCGACTCAGTCTCCAAAATCTGCCATGTATTTTAGGTGTGTAGCACATCTCAGTCAAACCAGCCACATGTCAAGTGCTCATTGGCACCATTTCTGGCTCCCACCTATCCTTCCAGTCTCCTCTTATGCCACCTTTCTGGTTCCCCCAAATCCCCCAGTCCCCCAGGCACATCAGAACTTTGCCATCCTGTGAACTTGTCATGCTCTGTGCCTGTGTGCCTCTGCACCTGTCCTTCCTGTTGTTTGGAATGCCCTTCTGTATCTGAACTTTTCATCTTTTAAACCCAGTCATTTCCCCTCAAGTATCTTTTCTCCTCCCTGTTCTCTTTTTTCCCTTCCACTATTACTTCGTGTGTATCTCAAATATGGTTGTCCTGGGTACAGGTAAGAGATTAGTCCCAGGACTCCCATAGACACCAAAACCTGTTTGTGCTCAAGACTCTTATATACGATAGTGTAGAGCAATGCGTACAGCCTGCCCTTTGCATCCACAGACTCAACTGTGGATTGAAAATACTGTTTTTGATTCTCAATTGGTTGAATCCCCAGATGTGAAACCTGGGTTGTGATTATTCACTTAGAGGTCTTCTCCACTGTGAGGACAGTCATAAAGGCAAGGATGTGGCTTGGCCACTTCTGTGGCTCCAGGAAATATTCAAATGAGTATAAGAGAAAATGAGTAAATTGAAAGCTGCTTTGCTATTGAGATTTTCCAGTTTCTTCTCTGGTATATGTGAGATCATGCTCCATTCCAAACTGTTGTTTTCCTTTGACTTTTGATATTTGAGTGGCAAATTTTGACCCTTTTTGAGTTTTCTATGCTTTTTGGTAGGCTCTTTCTTTCTGTCTACATTCTCATTCATTTCCTGTACCAGACAACATACACACTCAGATGAATGTTATCTCATGCCAGACAAATTGGGAAGTTAATAGGTTGATTAAACACACACACACACACACACACACACACACACACAGCCCTCTTATCCCCCCCAAATAAAGTGCAACATGTTCTATATATGTCAAAAGGGTTAAAAAAAAAAAAGTCATCTTTGGAGTAATCCAGGCTACCCTTCCTTTCTACTAACCATCATAATTGACTGTTAAAAAATCCGGGAAAGATACTTACATTAGAATAATGGAGTTAATGAATTAAAAAGTTGCCCTGGTTTGCCTTTTGAGCCTCATGCCTGGTGACTCATCATGTTGATGATGGCATGTCATGTCCTGGGATGTATGTCATAGTATAGGTGAAAAGGCCCAGATGCAAAGTCAGAGAGACCTGGGTTCAATCCTAGTTCGGCCGTTTCCTAGATGTGTAAACCTCAGTAAGAATCTCTCAGTCCCTCAGTGTTATCACCTGTAAAATGGGGCAGCTAGTGGTACTGCCCCTCTGGGATGTTCTGAAGGTTCCCCAAGATACTGTGTGGCCGAGACCTAGACACCAGGACATCAGAGTAGTGGCATCTCCTGGGTGGCAGTTATGAAAATCAGTGCTCATTTACATAGAGTAATCTGGGTGTAGCATTCCTTAGCATTAGAACTTTTCCTGGGCTCTGAGTCCAGGAATTCTTCAGAATCAGATTCTCTGGCTTTGATCCCCAGAAGTTTCCAATGGGTTTTGTTTTTGATGACATCTAGTGGTTGGATGAGGTAGTTGCAAAGCCTAGGATTTGTTCTTTTTCTACCCTGTGTTCTCCAACCCGCAGGCTCCATTCCCGAAAAGCCGCCCCCACCCATCTGCCACCTTCATGTGTCTCTGTTCCTCCATCTCTTTGGAATCAGGTAGCACCCATCTCCCAGAATTCCTCAGTAGTCAAACCTAACTGGTCCCCATCCCATGTCCCGTCCCCTCTCATCCAGAAGGGCACAGTTAGGAATAACTAGAGTTAAGATTTTGATGCCCAGGTGATTGAAAATGTTCCCTTGGCCTGGAACCCCATCACCATCTTCTCGGCCTGGCAAAGTCATTCTTCACTATCGCTATATCACTACTGATAGCCATCAACTCCACGAATCTTCCCAGCTCTGCCCAGACCAAGCCAGACACTTATTCCTCTGGGATTTCAAGACATTTCTTGTTTCCCTTTATTTTAAGTCTTAAAATCTTCTCATTTAGTCAGTTACTGAAAACTTATATCAGGCACTTACTACTGTAATGTAGTGATACATTCACATGCTTGTGTCCCCCATTAAACAATGAGATTCCCTCTTTCTCCTTTCTCTCCTTTCTTTCTCCTCACTCTCTTTCTTCTTTTATATTCCAGGTGCCAACACACAAGCTGTCCTAAATAACTATTTTTAATATCTTTTTTCAGTATTAAACACAAAAGAATTGTAATGCAGAGAATATTAGTTCCCTTGGCCCTTGAGTTGGGTAATATTTTTGGCCAATAGTAACTTGCCTAGTACTCTTCAAATTGTACCCCAAGTGATTGTATATTTGACTAATAATCATAATGGACACAAATCTATGGCTAGTTCAACTTAAGGTAACATAGCAAAATAACAAGATAATTGGAGGAAAAGTGTGATGGATTTTGGGGGTATAAAGATCAGAATAGGAAGTTATAGTGTGGACTTTAAACATTTTATTTCCATTCTTAAAAAAAATATATAAGCTTCCATTTGCTAAATGCATTGATTTTTCGATCATTCATTTATTTATTTATCTATTTATTTATTTATTTATTTATTTATTTATTTATTTATTTATTTATTTATTTTGATGATGCCTCAGCTGTAAAACCCTGAGAACCACCAGTATATGTATATTACTTACAAATCATGTGTCCTTCTTCAGTAATCTGCTCTAACCCATGCTCTGCAAAGTGGAATAACACAGCCCAGAAAGATGCAAATGAAACCCTGGGGTATAGGAAGAAAGCATTAGACGCCTATTTCTGTTAGTCCTGACATCCAGAGCCTTCTGCCATCTGGGCCTGTTGCTCTGACACCAACTCTTCTCCAGTCAGTCTGGTTTACTCACATTTCCTGAACATATTCCCTGCTTTGTTCATGCCATTAGACCCTCCTGGATCTCTCTTTTCCTTTCTTCCTTTCCCAGTCCAACTCTACCACCTTTGAAGATCTGGCCCCAGATCCTTCCGTTTCAGAAAATCTCAGGGAAACTGAGACTCAGGGGAGTAGGTTGCTGTGCATTATAGATTGCACGAAAGAAGGGGATGGACCTAAGTTTCTTAACAGATTATTCATTCAACAGATGTTTATTGAAGACTTGTCCTGTGTCAGGCATGGGACCTGGCTCTATTCTATTCCAGCAAGTTCACAAAGGCCAGTGGACCAGGATTTCCTGCCCTTGAAGTATATGTAGGCTGGAATGATATTTGAATAAACTATAAAGTCATTTGGGTATGGTTGGGTAAACTTGGTCTCTGAAAGCAAACAAGTCTTGATTTAAATCTTGCCCAAATAACTAACTTTCTATATAGCTTTGGGCAAGACTTTACTTTTCTGAGCCTTGGTTTCTTCATCTGTAAATTGAAACTTCTAATATCTACCAAATAGGACTGATATGATGATTAAATAAGATGCTGTAAATAAGATAACTAACTTACCCCAGTTTCCCTGGGACGTCTCTGATTTTATCCCTGAAAGTAGTTTCTTTTAGGAACCCAATCAGTCCAGGGAATACCAAATGGTTGGTCTCCTTTAATGCAGGGAAGCTGCCTGGAGAGTCCCTATTACCTATCAGGTGCTCCATAAATGCTTGTTTCTGTCCCCCGATTCTTAGTTCAGGCTTCTATTTTCTTATATTCTTCATTCTTCTTTCTTTCCCCCATCTTGTAAGATGTTTGAATTTTGATCCTGGTTAAGGTGATGACTCTTCCATGCTTAAGGATTTTTTTCTCCTAGGAATTATGTATTTTACTAGGAGACTTGATTTAAGTCCAAAGGAATGGATTTATAATGGTAAAATTTCAGACGTAGCAAGGAGGCTCTGGAAAATTCCAGAGACAGGAGACTTTCCTTTTCATTAATTCTGTGAGGATTGTTGAGTGCTTACTGTGCACTAGGCTCTGGGACAGGTGTGGGAAGACTGCAGAGGGAAAACAGAGCCAGCCCAGCTTCTGACCCACCTTGTTTTTGTGGAGCCATGGCGCTTTATCATGAACTCTAACAAAAACCCTGGAATCATTTGTCCTTGCATTTCCCCCATTCCTTAGCAAATGGAATATTTCTGAGGGCTGTTACAAATGCCTTTTTCTCAAGATGCTTTTCAGAACTAAAAACATAGGAAATGGGATGAGGGGCTGAAAGGCATGCCCAGAATTTAGCGGGGTTGCCAGACCATGACACAAATGTCCCCTAAGCCATCTGAGAGACTTCAGAAACCTTCTAGGGACTTTGTGTCCCACTCATTGTGCAGAGAGAGGCAAGCTGTGGCCTCTGTCAACATTCCTGCTGGGTCCCTTGAGGAGCTCTTCATTCTGATCTGATTTATTGTGGTTAGAATGTACCAAGGGATGGCCTGGACAATGTCTGTGACTCAATGTAGAGCTTAAGCAATCAGGCACAGTTCGGCCTGAGCAAAGAACAAAGTTTATATTGATTTTGTCCACAGAGGTTAGAAAAAGAATAGTCAGTGAAGAGTTTCCTTGGGCAGATGGTTATCCCTCTTTGAGAACGGAACTTTGTCACTAGTTCTAAATGGCGTAAAAGTTGAAGACTTAAGTATAAATCAAGAGGGCGGGGTGTGTGTGTGCATGTGTGGTTACGTGGGCCTCTGGGAGGCAGCACAAGGCACTGTTTAAGAACCCAGCATTGCATTTGGTCCTGGCTCCACCACTGCATAATGTGAATCTTGGATAAGACACTTAGTACCTCAATTTCTCCATCTGTAAAATGGGGATAACTTGTGGATTTGTTAAGAAGACCAAAACACTTAATTTCACAATAGGACAACTGACATTTTAACATCTCATAATTCAGGTGCATCTTCCAAGCAACAGTGTATATTAGTTTGTTGTTCTGCTGTAACAAAGTGCAACAAATTGAGTGGTTTTAACATTTTATTCTCTTGTGGTTCTGGAGGATAGAAATCTGAGATCAGGTATTGGCAGAGCCATGTTTCCTCTGAAGGCATTAGGGAAGAATGTGTTCCAGACATCTCTCTTAGCTTCTGGTAGTTCCTTGGCTTGTGGCAGCATAACTCCGATCTTCACATGGCGTTCTCTCTGTGTGGATGTCTGCCTCTACGCATGGTGTTCTTTTTCTGTGAACACCAGTCATATTGGGTCAGAGGCCCACCATGCTCTAGTATGACCTTATATTAACTTAACTGCTTACACCTGCAATGATGCTATTTCCAAATAAGGTCACATTCTGAAGCACTGGGGGGAGGACTTCAATATATCAACTTTAAGAGAACACAATTCCACCCATAAGTGTCTAACCATTATAATTTAAAACTTTTTTCTTTTAAATTAAGCAATGTGTCTTATAAGTGACAGCACCTTAGAATTAGTGAAATCCAGTATATTAATACATGTGATACTTAGCACAACACGTCCCATATAGTGAACACTTAACTAATGATAATGATTGTTGTTATTAGAGTAGTGAATACATTCTTCGTATTTCAGTTTTATTATATGTAAAGTTGGGACAACCTACTTGAGAGAATTTTTTTTTTAACCATAATTACCAAGCTGTACATTGCATCTTTATGACTTATTTATATTATACTGGAAATCAGATCACTTTTCAGTCTTTGGCTAAGATCAAGTTTAGTATCCTAGAAGTTTGTGCCATCAGACCCCCATTCACACATTTCATCGTCTAATCCCCTGCCTCTGGCATCCACTGATCTGTTCTTTTTGTCTATGAGTTTGGGTTTTTGTTTTGTTTTTAGATTCCACATATAAATGAGATATCATGGCATTTGTCTTTCTCTGTCTGACTTATTTCACTTAACAAATGCCCTTAATTCATATTGTTGCAAATGTCAAGATTTCATTCTTTTATATATTGAGTGATATTCTATTGTACACGTATACCGCATTCATCCATTTATGGATATAGGTTGTTAGGTTCTTTCTATGTCTTGGCTATTATAAATAATACTGCAATGAACTTGGGGGGATACATATATCTTTTCAAGTTAATGTTTTTATTTTTTTTTTGGATAAACACCCAGAAGTAGAATTGCTGGATCATATAGTAGTTCTATTTTTTTTTTTTTTTTTGAGGAACCTCTATACTGTTTTCCATAATGGCTGCACTAATTTTCATTCCCACCAATAGTGCACAAGGGTTCCCTTTTTCCTACATACTCCCCAATACTTTATATCTCTTGTCTTTTCTATAATAGCAATTCTAAAAGATGCGAGGTGATATCTCATTGTGGTTTCGATTTTCATTTCCCTGATGATTAATGATCTTGCGCACCTTTTCATGTACCTGTTGACTATTCATATATTTGGAAGAACTTACCACACTTAAATGACGTATTACATAGGCACGTGCCCAGTATGTATTCTTGTATTTAGCAGATGTGTAATGTGTGTCTATTCTTTTCTTCTTTCACAGGGCCTTGCCCAGTGCCCACTCTAAGTCCACAGTGCTTGCCTTATTTTTAGCCCTCAATAAATACCTGTTGGATGGATAAATGAATAAATGGTGAACTGGGTGATCATATTAGTTGAGTTTCTTTTGTTTGGAAATAACAGGTATGCAACTTAAACTAGCTAAGTCAAAAAGTAGACTTGGTTGGCTCATGAAATCAGACTATAGCAAGGATGGTGATAGGGTTGGCTTCTGTGACATCTGGGAGCAGGCACTCGTAAGCCAGCAGGGTTCCCCTGTTTCCCATCTTTGCCTCTCTCTGTGTGGTGGCTTTGTTGTCTCTTTTTGGATATAGGTTCCTTCTGTATAGTGGGTATATAGCTGCAAGCAGACCCTGGATCTTATTCTGAGAACTTCCTAGTCAGAACAGGCTTATCTTCTTTAGATTCTGCTAGAAGAATCCCAAGGGAGGACTTTGGTTGGTCAGAAGACCCTGTCCCTTCCACCCCAACTAGATTGATTAGAAGGTTAGGAATCAATTTCCCAAAGACATAGCACAGTGATGGTCACTGGGGAAATGTGGCCTGGGCAGCCACCTCAACTGGCGTCACCTTAAACAGTGAAGATTAGAAAAATTAGACATGGACAAGAAGAGTTTAGGAGATGTCACAGAGCGATATGGGTAGCTAATAACCGTTATATGCTTATTCACTTATTCAACAACTTTTATTAAATGGCTGCTCCACCCCACGTTATCAGCCAGTCCTGTTATATATATATTATTTTTGTCAATCTTTACAATTCTGTCGGGTGGGTGAAACCCACACCTGACCAGTGAGGAAACCCAGATGTATATAGAGTTGAAGTCACTTGTCTTAGGTGTTCCTGTTAGCAAATGGGAGAGCTAGGGTGTGATTCAAAGTCTGAATCATGGTTTCATTACCCTGTATTCGTGACCTTGGAAAAGATATTTGACTCATCAGTGTCTCTGTTTCTGTATTTTCCCTCACCACTAAAATCAGGATTTTCATAATATCTATATCATAACTTAGAAAAATTGACCAAGGCAATATGTATGCAGAGCTTTTTATGTAGTATGGCACAGGATAAGTGCTTAATACACATCAGATCACCTATTAATATTGCTACTGTTATTTTTATTATTTTGCTATTATCTCAAAATCTCTGTGCTTTTCTGTACTATTTTGCTAGTATTTCCAAATCTCTGTGCCTAAGGTGTTATATGTAAGCAACAGAGAAGGCAAATGGTGTGATATGTATAGAGGAAAATATTATTAAGAACAGGACATTCAGGGAAGGCTTTCTGGGGGAGGTGAGTGTCCAGGTCTAGTTTTCTTGAAAAACTAGAAGGAGATGGCAAGTTTTCTCTCTACTGTTAGGATGCCAGGTGTCCAGTTGTCTAGACAGGAAGGGGCCCTGGTTGGTCTAACATTCACGTTACTCTGCTTTCAAAGAGCCTATCCCTGGGCATCTCAGGCCCGAGGACTCCAGACTCTCTTGTACTGTTGCTGGAACTCCATCTCCTCTGTACTCTGGAACTTTGGTGGGGACAGGAGTCTATTTAGCCCCACTAAACTTCCTTCTGTTAATGTCAGTCAATCCTACACTCTTGCCTATATTTATTTAGTCATAGGCCAGAATTTTAACTCTGCACCCAGGACTGTCTGGGAAGCAGACAGCTCGCAGCAGCAGCAGCAGCAGCAGTGGCAGTGGTAGTGACAGTGACCATGGGCCGCAAAAGCTGCTCAGCAGATTAGATGCATCCTCACTTGCTGGGCAAGAATTCAGGCCAGTGCATAGCCATGTCAGCAGACTTTCTCAACTTGCTCGTCTTCTGGGTCCCATTCTCATTGCCAGTCCAGGCTCCTACTCTTTTACCTCCTGCCTCGCCCTTCCGTTCCTCCCTCCCTCCCTCCCTCCCTCCCTCCCTCCCTCCCTCCCTCCTTTTCCTTCTCCCCTCCCTCATTCTCTCTTATTTCTCTGTCTCTGTCTTTATTTCCTTTTTCTTTTCTCTTTTCCTTTCCTTCCTTTCCCCTTGCATCTCTACGGTGGCAAACAGTTGATCTGGCCATTCAGTTGTCTGCCTCTTTTTGGTGATTACCAGGAGCATCCAGTTATTAGAGGCAAGTGGAGGCTCTAGGTCTCTCCTCCCTGCCTCACCTCTGGGTGAGTTATCATGTCTTCCCTGAGCTCTGCCATGTATACCTTATTACTAAGCAAGCGGCCACTAAGATAGTTCTTCACTCTCTGGTCAGCAACTGAACTCTAAGCTCGCTGTGCTTATAAGTGCTTCAATAAGCCTCTTGCATGAATGGGTCAATGAGACCGTAGCTAAACTTTCGAACCAGATCAGGTGACAGATAAGAAAGACTAGAAGACAAAGGTGAGAGAGACACAGGGCCAAATGGATACCAGATACAAGGGGCCACTTGGCTGCCTGGCTTCGCCGATGCTTGTACTGCGTTTCCCGTGGAAGAGGGTCTGTATTGTATCTCCAGCCTCCCACATACCCTGAATTCCACTCATTTAATCAGAAAAATTATTTCTAACATCTCATCTGCTAATTAATGACCCTCTTGAGTGGATTTAAATGGAGATGTTTGAAATGCTTGTGGTGGCAGCTTCTGGAGTTTAGACCTTTGATTTGAGTACATCAGATGCTAACCCTTATCTCTTCCCCCATGTGGTTTCCTGATTAGGGAGTTTCAACTATCGATGAACTTCCCCTAGAATGTAGACTAAAGGTAACTTGTGTCCTTACATATCTATGTCTGTAGTTCTCTCTGTGTCAGTGTTTATAGCTAATACTTTAAATTATAGTGTCCACCTCATCCTCAGCCTTGTTTATATGGCTGGTAGACTTTTGTAACCACAAACTCAGGTTTGTAAGAAATATCACATTTTCCCTTCCTATCCCTTCCTTTCCATTCCATCTATTAATTAAGCTCCAGACTTTATTTGGATGTCATCAGTTTTTATACCAATTCTAGGATTCCATCCAGGAGACTACATTGTGTTTAGCTGGTCTGTCTCCTTATCTTCTGTGGTCTGTGTTTCTCAGTCTTTTCTTATTTTTCATGACTTTGACAGTTTCGAAGAATACTAGTCAGATGTTTTGTAGGATCTCCCTTAACTTGGTTTTGTCTGATATTTCTTATGATTAGCTTAGGGTTCTGGATTGTGGGAAAGAATATCACATGGCTGTGGTGAGGTGCCTTCTTATCACATCATGTCAGGGCCCATGGTAACAACAAGAATGATCATTAATGAGGTTAACATTGGGCATTTGGTTAGGGTAGTGTTTGCCAGGTCTCTATTTTTCCCCTTTCCATGCTCTGTTCTTTGGATGTGAGTCATTAAGTAGAGCCCACACTTAATGGAGGGGTTAAGCTCCACCTTCTAGAGGGAAAAGTATCTACTTATATCAATTTGAATCATTCTATAAAGGAAGATTTAACCCTTCTATTTGTTTAATTATTCAATTGTTTCTACCAGTTAAACTTGTATAACTCATATATTTATTTTATTCATTGAGTTGTAATCCATTCCATGCTATTTATTTATTTTTTGTCAAAATTGTTCCAGATTTGGCTATTGGAAGCCCTTTCAGGTTGACTCCTGTATTAGTTTCCCATGGTTATTGTAACAAAGTACCACAAACTTTATGGCTTAAAGCAACACAAAATTGTCATCTTACAGTTTTGGAGGTCAGAAGCCCAGAATGGGGTCACTGGGCTAAAAATCAAGGAGCTGGCTGTGATGCTTTCTGCAGGCTCTGGGAGACAGCTCCTGTCCTTGCCTGCTGCAGCTTCTAGAGACCACCCACATTCCTTGGCTCACAGCTCTTTCCATCTTCAAAACCTGCAATCACATCACTTTAACCTCTGTGTCATCTCTGACTCTGACCCTCCTGTCTCCTTTCTCACTTATTGGGCCATCTGGATAACCCAGGATAGTCTTCCTGTCTTAGTTTGAGCTGCTATAACAAAATACCATAGCCTGGGTGGCTTGAAAAAGAGAAATTTATTTCTCACTGTTCTGGAGACTGAAAGTCTAGATTAAGGTACCAGCTGATGTGGTTCCTAGTGAGGGCTTTGTTTCCTGGCTCGCTGATGGCCACCTTCCTTCTTGCTGTGTCCTCACATGTCAGAGAGAGAATGTAAGCTCTCTCATGGTGTCTTCTCTTAGGAGGGCACTAATCCTATCACATCAGGGCCCTGCCTTTATGATTTCATTTAACCTTAATATAGTCACATTGGGGATTAGGGCTTCAACATTTAAATTTTGAGGGGTACAGAATTTAATCCATAGCACTCTGCATCTCAAAATCTTTAACTTAATCACATCTGTAAAATCCTTTTCGCCATGTAAACTAACATATTCCCGGGTTTTGGAGATTATAGCATGGACATCTTTGGAGAGGCAGCACTTCTTTGCCTATGACAGCTCTTGTATCCCTTTGACATGCCTTCATCTAGTTTCTTTTTAATTTAATTAATTTAAATTAACCTCTGAGCCTCCACTGTATGGGGTGCTGGTATGTTCCATCTCATGATTTTTTGGCTCCTCCCCCTGGGGGTCTTTCTAAGGTCCTGGGTGACAGGAGGGTCTTAGGTGGCCCCAAAGCATTGGTCCACACTGGTTACTCCACAGTGGTCCAGTGTCCCAGCTCATCTGGTCTACTGGAGTCTGGGGACTCTGCTGTCAAGCCTGTCTAGAGATTGAGGTCCCGCCGATATCCTTTCACCCCTAAGATGCTGCAACTCTTGGGGAACCTCTAGGAACTTTTCTTCCACCTTTCTTACTACCCTTAAGACAGAATGCCCACACCTCCCTTCCCCCTTGGAGATATTTAGCATGTTCATGACAATTAATTTAGGTTTTTACCCCAAAATAGGAAAAGCTGTTGACTTAAAGCAAGGTCTGCTTTCTTCCAAAATTCTCTAAGTCAAGGAAATACATGTGAGAATTGGGTAGACAGCAGAAAAGTGAATGAAGAAAAAAAGGTAACCTCTTAATAACTTGTTCTGTCATGTTAAGTCAAGGGAAGCTTTTGGAAAATAAGCAAAAAACAAAACAAAACAAAACAAAACAAAAAAGCTACTAGCCTTGACTCAGCATTATCTGCTGCTAGGGATGGTTCTCAATCATAAAAGCCAACACTAGATAGGGTTGTTCTGAAATTGTACTGGGATTTATTTTAATTAGGTATGATTTAGATGTGGACATGACTGTCATGAAGGAAGAAGTTTATATTCACAGATGTCTAGAAACAGGAGGCTCAACTTGACATGCACACAAGGTCACATGGGGGAACACCCAAGACTGTCAGGAAGCAGAAGTGGAAAAAAGGTCCATGGTCTTTATTGAGATTTCACTGGAGGGAGTGGGCAGGCAGGATAGGTACCCTGAGTAAGTTATGGGATAGTTTAAATAGTTTTGGTGGGCTCTGGGATATAGGGATGGTCCTTATTTACAGAGTTCCTGGCCCTGGGAGATTTTGGGAAGGGGGAATATTGATTTTGTCTGTGAAAGTTTGATAAAGGATTTGGTTGGGGGTATGGGCTTGAGATTGGTTGGCGATGCATATGAAAGACTCACTGGAGTTGTTTACTGTCCCCAGGAATTAGCTGGCCCCAGGGGAGGTAGTCTTTTCAGGATCAAGGCTTCAAATATCAGAGCTTCAAAAATACAGAAAATAAGAAAATACTATCAATTCGGAGGTCAGCCAGTCAAGGGGTCATCTGACCATCACAGATGTGACAGAGGAAGAAGAATGGATTTCTTGCAAGTTTGGTGGTGGCTTCCTCTTAGGAAGATATTCTGGTGTCCTCTTGTTTGGATGTTGAACACTTGGAAAGCTTCTGTGTTTGCAAAGAATAGGCTGTTTATCTTACAAGTGCTAAGTCTTCTTTGACATAAGATGGAGGTGGGTACCTACTAACACACTGACAATTCTAAGATACTAGGCCAAAGATAACGCCATTTTGCTTTAAAGGCCCTAAACTCCATTATCCTGAGTGTAGTGTAGAGAATGGGTGATGTATGGCCTTCCATAGACTGAGTGTCAAGAGGCAGGTCTGGCCATGAACTGCACCCAAATAGGTGGGCTCTGTCTTCTTCATGTGTATTGCCCTGTGGCTCCTATCACTTTGAATATTAACTAGCTGATTGCTAAGGGAGGGTGTCTTTGTTTGGATTCTCCTAGAGGCAGACCCTGAGCTGAGGATTCGAGTTTAAGTCCATATTTCGGACATAGAAGGAAGTATATAGAGGGTGGGGAAGCGATTCAGGGAAAGGAAGGCAGCCACTTGGAGGCGTTGTTTTTTTTCTATTAAGGTAAAACTAGCATTTAACATTATATTAGTTTCAGGTATATAACATGATTTGATATTTGTATATATTGTGAAATGGTCACCAATATAAGTCTAGTTAATATCTATCATCATACATAGTAACAGAATATTTATTTATTTTTTGTTGTGAGAACCTAAAATCTCTTTAAGTGACTTTCAAATGTGCAATACAGTATTATTAACTGCAGTCACCATGCTGTCCATTTCATCCCCATGACTTATTTTATAACTAAGTTTGTAGCTTTTGACCCCCTTCACCCATTTCACCCTCCCCCCTCTGACTCATCACCTCTGGCAGCCACTGCTCTGTTCTCTGTATCTATGAGCTTAGTTTTTTTTTCTTCTTCAATTCTGCATATAAGTGCAATCACATGGTATTTGTCTTTCTCTCTGATGTATTTCACTTAGAATAATGCCCTCAAGGTCCATCTGTGTTTTCACAAATGGCAAGATTTCATTCTTTTTTTATGGCTCAATAATATTCCATTTTATATGTATATCACGTTTTCTTTATACATTTATTAGACAGCTAGTCAGACATGAGCAACAGTGGGAACAAAGGAATAGGGGCCCAGCCTAGAGACCACCCAAAGAACACACTTTTGGCAGTTAGAGAATCCCTCCTGTGGACAGGGCCATTGAGGGTCATTGTCTTAGTTGGCCTAATCTGGCTGCAGACGCCTGCACAGAAGGTACTGCCCTAATTTGCCTACAATTGAAGCTTCATTATAATGTTATGTTTATGCCTGGAAGTTCGTGAATCTAATTATAACATACTATATTCTGCGTAAGCACATGTGCACTAGGCAAAGTTATACAGAAGCCAGGTGTCAATCAAAATGACCTCACTTGTCAATCACCTAGGAATGCCTTCGGAACCACCTGATCATGGCCCAAATATAATACAGGCATTCTCACTTCTGGATCCTCTTTTTGTGGTCTTTTTGTGGCCCCCTTGTGTTGGTTACAGCGACAGGACCATGTGCCTCCTTCGGGCATTCTTTGTCTTTCCGAAGTGCACTTTTAATAAATCTTTTCTAAATTTCAGCGACCTGTGATTTTTCACTGCGTCAACTGAGGAAGAACAGAGGAAAAATGCTAACTATACTTCTGTGATGCCATTCTTCTTCTCCCCCCACCCCCCATGTTGTTAGGGCCACACCAAACTCCATTTGACCCCAACAGTAACACATTTATCCAGTGATGGCATTGAGGGTGTTTTCATATCTTGGCTACTGTGAATAATGTTTCAATGAACATGAGAGTGTAGATACCTTTTCGAGTTCGTGTTTTTGTCTTCTTTGGATAAATACTCAGAAGTTTAGTTGCTGGATTATGCAGTAGTTCTGTTTTTATTTTTTTGATGAACTTCCTTATGGTTTGCCATAGTGGCTACACCAATTTATAATTGGCTACACCAGCAGTGCCCAGGGTTTCTTTTTTCTTTACATCCTTGCCAACATTTGTTTTTTCCTGTCCTTTTGATAATAGCCATGCTAACAGGTGTGAGGTGATATCTCATTATGGTTTCAATTTGCATATCCCTGATGATTAATGATGTTGAACATCTTTTCGTATTGGCCATCTGTATGTCTCTTTTGAAAAACTGTCTATTCAGATCCTCAGCCTATTTTTAATTGGATTGTTTGCTATTTTGCTATTGAGTTGTATGAATTCCTTATATATTTTGAATATTAACCCCTTGGTTGAACTATGAAAATCAGCAATGGTGACACACTTTTGGAGTTCAACTAGGATTCTAAACACACAGCTCACAATGACTCCATTAAAGGGTAAGAGAGCCACTTACCTGACAGTCCTCACAGGTGGGCTGTTCCTAAGCGTGTTAATTCCTCTGCACCCTCGCCTGCTGGGTGCACTGGCAGGTTGACTGTCCACAATTCTAGAGAATGAAATTCTTCTGGTGCAGAGATGCAGATTTCAGCAGTTAGAGGCCCACAGGAGGCCACAGGAAGGTCTGAGGATGTGGATGATACCTTGGCAGCATCTGCTTCAGGGGACCCTGAAAAAACTGGGGCTGTGCCCACACACATGGTTATGAATTTTCAAGATTTTCATACTTTAGCAATGTGCCCTTTTGAGGCTAGAGTCTCTGGTGTGACCACGAGCCTCACACATTGCATGTCCTGACCCTAAGTAGCCCAGGGCCATTTCTCCATCACCTTGCTGCTTACCGTACACATGAACATTTAAAAAATGAAGCCTTTCTCCTTTTACCCATCATTTCTTACACATTCACTTGTCCTTGGAGAAATCCAGGTCATGTGACCTAGGCATTTTTGCTTTCACTGGCTCCTTTTCCATTAAAAACAAACAAACAAATATACTCCCCCCCCCCACACACATTACAACTATTCAGTATAAAGACAAATATATCAACATATATATTAACATCATATGGTAAAACATTTCCATTAACCTAAAAGTTTGTTTTTATTTTGAAAAGAATTTAAATGTTCAAATTCCCCTAAAATTATTGCTATGGACCCTAGACACTTCCTCTTGGGTCTAATGGATAATTTGGCTTTGGAGAAGTGTACTGGGAGTGAAAGATGTGATTTCCTGGTGGGATGATCCGGGCCCACTGCAAACATGTGGACAGAGAAGCTCCCAGTGTCTCTGGTAGGAAACATGAAGAGATGGTCCATCTCACACAGCTAAGCCTCTGACAGGGTTAAGCCACTTTTATGGACTGATTGGTTTTCTAGAAGCTGAGGAATTGCAAACCTTCAAAGACCTTGTTTGCAGGCCGGGGTACCACTTCTCCTAAAGGCATCTTTGAAATGCAAACTGGTTCTCTCAGCAGACTTAATGTATCTTAGACTTTAAGATAAATGCTTCAAACTGGCAGCAAACTCACTTGAGTTTGGTGCCTGGCTTTCCGATACATTAACTATATTGATTGCTGGCTGTTTGTTTGCCTTTGTGGTCCTCTCTCCCTTGTTGGTTCCCATTTACTTTCTCTAGCCATAACAGCACTGGAGCTTGTCCTTGAAATAAACAAACAGCAATCCAACACACTGGCCACATTGGTGCTTGAGGGCTGACTGCATACATGTCTACTTTTGTAAGCAGCCATTGGTGATGGGCCAGTGGGACAAGAGTGGTCGTTCCAAATCTCTTTCCTTTCTGATGGCTTTTGGGGTCTCCTTTAGGACCAAAAGCCCTAATGTGCCTTTGGAGTGAGCAGATATGCCAGCAGGTGGGGCAGGGAAGAGCATACAGCAAAATGAATCCACACCTGTTCTAGTAGAATCTGCTTGAGACTGCTGAGACCTGTGGATCTGAGTCTATGTTTGAGCCCCTCATGCATGAGCTGTATGGCTTTGCGGGGGAAGTCCTTGCTTCTTCCAGTGTTTTCATATCCAAAATGATAAGAATAATGGATACTAATATTTATGGAACTCCTAAGATGTGCCAGGTAGTCTTCTAAATGCTTTGCAAGTATTAATATTTTAATCCTCACAGTGGCAGAGGTAGAGGCTTTGAGAGGTGAAATGATTCAGTGAAGATCAAGAAGCAGCAGGCTGTCCCCAAGGTTAAAGGCTAAGCTTGACTTTGAGGTTGTGCTTCCTATGAGTGGCCATCAGGGGTCGCTCAAACTCAATGTTTAGAGATGGAGGATTTCATTATCTGTGCTGGTGTCATTCATGTTTTCCCATGTGTAGCGGGAAGTTCCAGTCACAATGTTTTCAGCATAATGTAGCTAGGCAGACTGCCTGCGTTGAAATCCTTTTCTACCACTGATTAGCTGTGTGACCTTTGGCGAGTAACTCAGCCTTTCTGTGCTTTACTTTCTTCATCTGCAAAATGTGATTAATCATTATAATACCTACCTATTGCAAGTATTACAAGAATTAGTGATTGCAAACCATTTAGAGCAGTGCTTTACATATATAAAGCATGATGTGTTTGTTAATTATCCTTAATAAATAAATATGCAATTCTGGGAACACAATCTAGGAGATGTCAGTGTCTCATGTTAGATTAGTCTGGTGGATTTTTGTGTCCTCATAACCTTGCGTGCAGAGGCTGTGATTTTAATACCAAATGAAATAATTAGGCATTGCAGGACTGAGAAGGTGGGGAACTCTATATATATCCTGTGACCCATTGCACCTCATTTCATTTAGTAATTAAC
This sequence comes from Rousettus aegyptiacus, assembly GCF_014176215.1. Taxonomy (NCBI): domain Eukaryota; kingdom Metazoa; phylum Chordata; class Mammalia; order Chiroptera; family Pteropodidae; genus Rousettus; species Rousettus aegyptiacus. The sequence goes on along the minus strand of NW_023416307.1, from coordinate 118,841,015 downwards.
AAGAACAAATTCACAATTAAGAGTGAAAATTAAAACACAGGGTATGCTTTTTGGTAATGAGAATTTTCTCATTTAAAAAAGGATGTTGTGCCTTAATTTAGTTCTTGAGAAAAGCTGCACCCCCTTTGGCAGAGGGCCCTTGATGGATTTATAATGATGAGTCCTTCAGGATGAGACCAGCTTCTTAGGGAAGGACTCAAGGAGCTGGTTGGTGCAGAGCTTGGAGGAAGTAGTAGTTTCTGCTTAAACCTGGAAAACAAAAATTGAAGCTGGGATAAAAAAAAATTGTACTGGCAATCTTGAGAACATTGAATGAGGTCCTACTGGAAACCAGTAAGCAAAGGAACATTTAGACATGCCTTCAGGACTTTGAAAATTGCCCTGGGCTAGAAAGATGCTTATGGCAAAATTAAGAAGTTGAATCAGCCTAAGACTTTTCCAGAGAACAGTTATTTCTAAGTTAGTGCATCTATTTTCCTTTTCTTGGGTGTACCTCTTCTCAGGTGGCTCCCGAAGGGCTCAGGGCACTTCCCAGTAACTCCAGGAACTGGTCCCTGGCCAGCTGTCCCGAAGACCTGGCTCCATGAATCTCAGCACTTTTCGTCTAGCTCCACTCTTGCCTGCAATTGGCCCAGCTGCTGTCAGACTTGCAATAGATTGGGTGTGATGTTTGGGTTCTATTCGGTGACTAAGCACGACTCATTTTTATCATAGGAGGGCAAAAAAAGATGAAAAGAGATGAAATAGGCAGTCACAGAGCCATTACCCAAAGAGGAGGGCTTGTCTGTCAGTAAAAAAGAGGGACATGGAATGTGTTACCTGGTAGATAAGTCAAAATTATTGAAAAGAGTCATCGAATGCTGATAGTTAGCATGTTTTAAGTGCTGTTCTAGGCACCCCCATATTTTATGACTAAACCTTCCAACCATTTATTATCTTTATTTGTACATCAGGAAACTAAGGCACAAGAGGCTAAGAGTCATTCTTATTTGACCTCTATGTGTCTGAGATGCATCTATGTATACGAACATCTGCATGCGAGGTTACTAATGTTCGAGAAGAAAAGGGGATGAGGTGAGAAAAGGAGGGGATTGAGGGAATAATAGGTATTAAAAATTACAGTATTTATATTAATAATGGAATAATAATGCTATTACATATTAATTAATTATTAGTAACTAGTAATAGTAGCCACCATTTACTAGGAAATTCTGAGGCTCCAAGAACAGTGCCAAACTCATTCTGGACATCGTTTCTTTTGATCATCATGTCAATCCTATGAAGTTGGTGCAATGAGCTCCAAATAAAAATTTGCAGATTAAATCATGGACTGACAAGGCAGCATTTGTTCATTTATACTTATTTTTCTACCAGTTACTGAGCATCTAGCACAGCCGGGTCTCATTCTGTGACTGCCTCGGAGCTCAGTTCAGTTAGAAGATGGGCAGGAAGCCAAGGAGCAAAGGTTGTGACTGGATGTGTCTGGTTTCCTGTGATGGGTGTACTGAGAAGAGGGAACTCTACTGAGACCTGCACTGAGATGCCACTACTACTTATAGAAACCCTGTGAACTATTGACAATATTGATGCTATTTATTACAAACCCACATGTGCCAAGGTCTTTATATATATTATCTTATTTATTTCTCACTGTGGCCTTGCAAAATAGAAATAATCTTGACTGAATAGAAGACGAAACTGAGGCCCGGGGAAGAGGCTGATGTAGGTACAAGGAAGAGCTAAGGTTTAGACTCATTGAACCCCCACCCGCGTCTTCTACAGGATCCCTCATGGCTCCCCAAGCTTTCCCGTCCCTGTGCTGGTCTGAGAAGGCTGCCTCCTCCTAAAGGAGGACTGTCGGGTGTATGGGCCTGGCTTTCTCTTCCTGTGTGGGATGTGGCATGGCCATATTGCTGGTAGAAGACAGCAGAGATGCCCCAGAGCCTGGTTGCAGACCTCAGCTCTGGCTTTGGTTGGTGGGCCTTGTCAGCCTCCACTGTGTGTAGGGAAGTTGTTAGCTGAACTTGGGCTTTGCGGGCCATGAAATAGACTCATGGGCCAATATTGTAACAAGAAGTAATAGAAATAGCAATCCACACTTCTCTGTGTTTCTAAATCAGTTAAAGGGCTTGACCCTTCTTCCACTTGCCAGGGCAAAGAATTCAGCTTGGTTTATGTTTTGTGACAGCCCCTGGGGTTGTGCAGGAGCCTGTGGAGTTCACACAGTCCAGATGTGGGAAGGCCACCTCTCATCTTGTTCTGGCTGTCCCATGGGACTCTTGGGGGCTGGCTTCTCCTGGGACCTTTTCTGAGGTTTTGGATGTCACAGAGCTTAGGATTGAGCCCCCTCTCTCCACTTAGACCTTCTTGGCTGGTCCTACCACTTCCCCCGCCCTCCCAGGGTGCTGTAAGAGGGAGAGGCCAGGTGCCCCTTTGGCTTTCTCTCCTTAGTGGACAAAACAGCTCCAAGGCATCAAATTCTGCCTGGATGGAGGAAAACCAAGACCTGGAGGACAAAAGTACTGGGGATGCAGAAGGGAAATCATACCTCTCATTCTTCTATTATCATCATAGATAAGCCAATAGCCACCATCATTTATTTGCCCCTCTTATGTAAGCAGTCTGTTATTTCACCTAATCTTTACTACAGTCCTCTGAAATCATGCTATTATGGTGGTCTCACTTTGCAAGCAGAGTAACTGAGGTCTGGAGAGGTTAAGAAGTTTGTGTGAAGTCACATAGTTGGTAGAAGGTCCCTCTAGGATTCAAATCCAGGACCCACTCGCTTACCCACCATAAGGACTTCCTGTCTGCAGCATGACTGTTTAAGGTGACTTTGTTTGCCCAACTTCTTCCGTTGGCTTGGTGACTCTTTCCTTTTAAAATATCATGTCCTCTTAATATCTATATGAGGTAATACCTATTAAAGATGCAAATAAATAGTCTCACAGATGGGCTGAGAAAGTCCTACAAAACAGGGTGTGTTAGATGCTAGGGCTATGAGGGAGGTACATATTTACCTTGTTGATTGATGTGGAAGATTGCAAAAATAATCACACATTCTTTTCTGCTTTTGCAATGTGGCTTTGAAGCTCATCTCATTAGGAGGGGATATCTTTTTGCCCCCTAAATCTGAGCTGGTCTTGTGGTCTGCCACACCAAGAGAATGCTGTGGAAGGAGTAGCATGCCAGTTTCAGCCCAGGCCTCAGGAGGCCCCATGTGCTTCCTCTCTTTCTCAGAACCCTGCTACTGCCACGTTCACAAGCCTGGCTAGCTTGCCAGAGGGTAACAGATATGTGGCCCAGTCTTTCCCATTACCCCAGTCAAAATACTAGCCATCCTCAGAAATAAAGCTTTCTATAACCAACCATCAGTTGACTGCTGATGCATGAGTGAACTGAGAGTCTTCTAGCTGAGCCCAGCCCAAGTTGCTAACTTGTAGGTGCTAAATTAATGGTTATTATTTTAAACCACTAAATTTTGAGGCAGCGTGGCACGCAACAGAATCTATCTGATATACTCAGCTTTAAGTCACACCCATTCATCCCTAAATTAGGCGGTGAGACTAGAGGCAGAAGATAGAGCAGAGTTAGAACCACATTTCTCCTTCCTCTTTGTTCCCTGAAAGTGTTTTTCCATGGGTTTGTGTCACAGGTGCCTGACACTGAGATTCTATTTCTGAACACCTCCACAGATGAAGTGAACCACCAGTGAGAGCTGTGGTCTGGTCCCAGCCTTGACGCCAACCTGCCTTAGGGTTTTCAGTGATTCCCGGAACCTGTCTAGGCCTCAGTTTCTTACATATGTAAAAATATGAGACTGACACATATACTTTCTTGGATTTCTCCCAGCTCTAGTATTTCGTGACTCTGTGATGCATCGCTAGGACGGTGTTTGTACTGTTCACATTTGATTTGGAAGGTTTATTCTGGACCGCCGGAGTGGCACAGAATAATAGGATGGATTTTTAAAAAATCATCCACCTAAAAAGAAATAGACCATGAAAGAAAATTTCTTTACTGACAATGTAGTGAAAAATGCCATAACTATGAAAGTGCAAAACAGGGTGGAAAGGAAAACACTCGCTTCCTGACAAATAAGAGTTTGCATTATTAAAGCGGGAGAGTTTCACAGGCTTTTTTGTTGACATTTGCAAAACCGCGTTGCATTTGGCTTTTTTCCTAAAGGCAGAAACGGGTTGGTTGGCCTGACTGCACAAGCTCTATAAAATGTATTTATTCTTCATTCATTTGTTTATTCATTCAGGAGAGATTAACACTGGATACATTGTCCATGAACAGAGCACACATTTACTACCTTCCATATTTTCCCACCTTCCCCTTCAATTTCTCATTTATTCTCAGATGCAGTCCTTGGAACTGAGAGAGCATCTACATTCACTGATACATCTTAGAGATATTCCAAATCAGAAAGAAAACCCAAGGATGTGAGAAGAGGAAAGAAAATGACTTTCAATGGCCCAAATGTAGGTGATAGGCTGCTTAGATGATGGGGTCTGGGGCATCACTGTTTCTTCTTAGAAATTAGCCCGTCCTGGGGTTTGAGGGGCTGGGCTCTGCTTCCCTTTGAGGACTGGATTTTGTGTGTGATTCTGGACATGTCTCACACTCTCTGGTTCTAATACTACTATCTACCTCTCCATGTTGTTGGAAGATCAGATGCAATCATGTAAACAAAAGCGTTTCGTTGAAGTATTCTCTGTCTGGAACGTGCATTCCCTGATGGCAGGGGCCGTTCCTTATTTGTCTCATTTCCACAGAGCTTGGCATGTGTCAAGGGCTCAATAAATGAAGATGGAGTGAATAAATGGGCCAGAGAATAAACTATAAGCAAACACTTGAAGTGGAATCCCATGAGCCTCAAGTTTGCCATTTTGTAAATCAGGACTCCCATGTATAATTATGCATGTTGTGCACTGCACAAGTGAGCTGGGCTGAGGGGGTAGGAGCGGACTAAACTCCATATTCTCTACCTGCAAAGTCATGTGCAGAAGGGGGTGCTTTTTCTAATTTTCACAAAGGCATCTTATGGGCTAGCAATGGCTCTGTCCAAAATAAAGGAGTTGAACACTATTGTTTTTCATAGACTCTGATTTAATTGTTATGAGCCTAGGCCACAGAAACTGTGTTTTTCAGAAAATCCCTGGATGACTCAGATTTCCCTCCTGGTTTTGGTACCATGGATTGGTGATCTTGGAAGGCCCTTGTACTCTAATAAGAGGTGATTTTGAAATGTAATTTAGTTTTTTTGAATTTATTATTTTCTAGTATTTCAGATTTAAATTCTCTTTGTTAATGAATCCATGAGCTGTTATATTGTAATGTCCTTACCCACCCTTTCACCATCTGTTTTTGGCAGGGAAGAGCAGTTGGAGTATGTGAAATATGTATTCCCCATTCATCATTAGGAAATTCCATGCCAAGCTAACTAAAAAAAAAGTTTCCCTGGATTCCTTCTCTCAGGCTCCAACACTTGTGTTTTTCCTGATTGATCAGCAATATCTGGTCAAAAAAAAAAAAAAAAAAAAAAGGCAGTGTTCTTTAGACCAGATGGAACTGTTAAGACAAAGACTGTTGATGAAACTTACCAAGGTCTAATTCAATTTATCTGCTTTCATTTGTTTTTCACCCTCTATCTGCTTTAGTCTGGGTCCAAGCAGGAAAAAGAAGCCATATAGTAATTTGAACAAGGAAGGTTTATCATGAAGCAGGTTTTCTCAGAATTAGCACTATTGACATTTGGGTCTGGATAATTCTGAATTTAGAGGGAATGTCTTATGCACTGCAGGATGTTTAGCAGCATCTCTGGCCTCTACCCACTAGATCTCAGTAGCACTCCGTCCTTCTCTTTTAGTTGTGACAACTGAAAATGTGTCTGGACATTGCCAATGTCCCTTGGTCTGCAAAATGGCCCCTACTTGAGAACCACTGCTAAAAGAATTATTACCCATATCAGAGATTATCTAGAAAGGAGTAAAGAGAATGCCAAAGAAAACCCTAGGACTGAGGAAGAGTATGAAGGAAGTGTTATGCTGAGAAGGGGACCCCCTCCATAAGCTGAGATTGGGTCTGAGTTGAAAGTGTGGCTGCAGTCCACTGTATGGGGAGGGACATCTCATGGATTGCCCTGGGCCAGGGCTGGTCTACAGTTGCTAGGTAAGCAGAAAACAACCAGAGGGAAGGCAAAGCCAGCAAGCAGAAACCACCTCTTCCCTTCAGGGTGCAGGTAGACTGAAGTCAGGAGCTGACTGCTTGGGTGCCTGTGACTTGCTGGAAGTGTTCCTGGAGGTGTTGCTGAACATAGATGTGGATGAGGGTGACTGGCCGCCCTCCCAACATAGTGCTGGCAGCAGCTCTTGGTAGGAACCAGAAGAAGTAAACCGAAAAGCATTGCAACTGAAAGGGAATCCCCTTCTTCCTGCAGAGTCTCTATAGCGTCCTCTACTGATAAAATTTAACATCATGCCATCTTCAAAGAAATATTTTCACAGAGCCAGTGATGAAAGATATTTTTGGAGCTGCAAGGCAAAAATTGCTAGCTAGCATACTCTTGTACCCTCCTCTTAATTATTTCTGTGCCATTCTGTTTAACAGAGGTCTGGCACTTAGTAGATGCTAAATTAATGTTGACTGAATGAATGAAAGAAAAAGAAAGAAAAGGAAAGAAAGAATAAATGACAGGGTTTGATTTTTTCCTGGTGGCTATTTTGTAGAATGCAATTTACTACTGGTTTAAATTTAATCTGCAGAATAGAAAATGGCAGTTTTTAGTCTCTCCAACCTGACTTTCCTATTACATTTAAAGATAATTAGATTATCCTGTTATATCTTCTCATTTTTCATATAACTGATCAATTTGATAAAAATTTATTAAAGAATTGAGCAATTCAGTAGAAAAAATAATTAAACTAATTTGATCAGTTGTCGATTAAATCCCTCAGTTGAGCGTTAATCTGATAGTCGAGAAAACACAAGACTGATAACTGTTTTTAAGATCAGAATATTAACCAAAGTATTGTGGCCAGCGAACTAAATTTTTGCTCAGAAGGCCAAGAACAATAATAAAAGGAAAAGCAGAATTAATTTTGACTTAGGCGTCAAGTGGTTACTTGTCTATTGCAATGTGATAAGTTAGCAGTAACCAGAGACTAAGTTACACTCTAATTTAACACAAGGAAGCATGACGAGAAGACACTTGGACTGAGATTGAATAAATGTTTCATGTGGGCTACCTACTAATATGGACAATCACTTGGCAAATGGGCCTCTCTTTCTTCTGGAATGTAAGAACAATCATACACTTTGCTTTGGGGAAGAGAAAATATAATATGAATGTAAATGTTTTTGGAAATTGAAAGTACCACACAAATGTGAGGCTTTTTGTGTTAGTTAATAATTGCAAAATGGGCATTTTGGGTTTGTTTCAATTTTCTTAGGTTTCTAGAAGATGCTAAGTGCATCTGAAGTGCTCAGAATGTACTTCTATTTTCTAATGTAAGGCAGATGCCCAGTGGATTTTTGGATTCATGATCATACACATTGCACCTCCCTCAACTCTCTCAGGGCCTTTGCACATGCAGATCCCTCTGCATGGAATGCTTTCCTCTCCGCTTTACCTTCATAATTTCTACTTCTCTTTTTGGCTCTGTCATCACTTCCCTACCTCCTGAACTGGTGGTCAACTTTCCCTATTATATACTCTTATGTACCACATCTCTCCTATATAGTCCTCACTTCTATGGGAATTTTACATTTGATTGTGATTATTTTATTAATGTCTGTCTCTCCAAAGAGGATCTAAGCTCCATGATGGAGCAACTTCTACTTTTACCCAGAAATGACATTTTTAGTAGGTTTTTAATGACTACTTGTTGGATGAATGAATGAGTGAATGAATGAATATATTATTCAAAGTTGATTAGAGCCCACTCGATTTTGACATGTTGGTTACATTTTGAAAAAACTGGTGATGCTTGGCTTTCTTGTACTGCAGAAAACACAATGCTAGACATTGTCCACAGCATTCAGTGTCCTCCCCATTCAACACACTCTCTGGCATACAGAAGGAGCTGCATAAATGTTTATTGAATGAGTTAACTTTGGAGCCAGAAGTCTGGTCTTGAGTCTTGTCTCTAAAATTTATAGGCTTTGGAAATTTGGAGATGTTTAACTCTGCTATACAATACAGTGAAAACAGGCTTGGAGGCCAGCAGGCTGGGTCCGAATCACCATTTACTAGACGTTTGACAAAACACTTAACATCGCTACATGCAAATCTGCTTGTATACAAAAATGAGGATAGTATCAACATCCTAAGATTATTTCAAGTATTACAAGAGAAAAACTATGCAAACGCCTTGTGTAATGCAGCACATATGAGGTATTGATAAAGGTTCTTCATAGCCATTTCCCCTCTCTCAGCCACCATAATGTGTGGTTAACGTTATGAGAATCATTGCATCTCAAACAAAATCATGAGGTGCAAGACTATTTTCCTTCATTTCCATTCTGTATCGAAAGGATGCGCAGAGTTGGCATGAGCCACCAGGTGGCAGTGTGGCAATAGCTTTGATTTCAGAGTTTTAGCTTAACAAAATAGCACCTTAGTGCACCTTTTAAATTGAAGTCTCGAGGTGAGAAAAATGGGTTTTATTTAAGAAGGAACCATTGCTCGATAATGGAGTAATATCTGTTGTAAATGATATTTTAATGTCCAAGGTCTCACTCTGGAGAATCAGGAAAGAAAATTTTAAAACATTTCTTTAGATTCTTAATTTGGAAACATAAGAATCACAAGAACCAGTTAAGTAAGGGATAGAAGCTTTTATTTGCTTTATTATAATGTAATTTTATCACAGTTTGTAACTTTTTCCTCTTGGAGATTCATTTTGTTTCCTCAAGTGTTATGGTAACTTATATTTAATATTTTTTCCCTCTTTTTAAAAAGAAATGTTTAGTTTGGTTGACACATATTTCTTGAGTACCTAATGTGTGCCATGCACTTTCGGGTGATTGAAATAAAGCTATGAACAGATAAGACAAAGCTCCATGTCCTTAAGGGAGTGGGGAGACCCCTTATCAACTTGTAAAAAAAAATGAACAAATAAGAGAATGATCAATTGGGTGATGGGATAAAGGGTGACTTAAGTGTGCGTGTTGGAGGCACACACTTCAGAGTGGTAGGGGAAGTGCTTTCTAAGCTAGAGACATTTGATCTACAACCTGAGTGATTAGAAGGACCTCATCAGGCAAATGCCTAGAAAAAGACCATCCCAGCAGAAAGAAAACCAGTGGGGAAAAGCTTGCCATGTTCAAAAGAATCATCTTTGATAAATTAATACTATTCCAATGATTTATTGCTGCATAATAAACTGTCCCCAAACTTGAGAATTTTAAGTGAGTTATTTATTTCGCCGATAGTTTTGTTGTTGCTGGAAACTTGAGAAGGCACATCAACCCCTTTATGCTGCCTAGACTCTTCAGGTAGAAGCTGCCAGTCTTCTTAAAGTTGAGGCCCAGAAGTGACTTTTGGTCTGTTGTCACTTCCGCCTAATTCTACTGTTTGAAAAGCCTAGTCCTCTTTCTTCAAGGGGAGAAGAAATATACCCTTCTTCCTTCCTTCCTTTTCTTTTCTTTTCTTCTTTCTTTTTTCTTTATTGAGAAATAATTGACATATAACATTATTTTAGTTTTAGATGTACAATATATTTGTATGTACAGAAAAATGATCACCACAGTAAGTTTAGTTAATATCCATTATCACATAAATACATATTTTTTCCCCCGTGGTGAGAACTTTTAAGATTTACTCTCTTAGCAACTTTCAAACATATAATCCAGTATTATTAAGTATAGTTACCTATGTAACGCTGTACATTCCTGGGACTTATTTATTTTATAACTAAAAGTTTGTACCTTTTGACTCTCTTTGCCCATTTCACCCCCCTACTCCCCACCTCTGGCAACCATCAGTCTGTTTTTTGTTTCTGTGAGTTTGGTTTCTTTTTCTCTTTGTTTCTTTGTTTCTTTCTTTGTTTCTTTCTTCTTTCTTTCTTTCTCTCTTTTTCTTTTTCTCTCTTTCTCTCTCTCTCTCCCTCCCTCTCTCCCTCCCTCCCTCCCTCCTCCCTCCCTCCTCCCTTCTTTCCTTCCTCCCTTCCTTCCTTTCTTTTATCTTTCTTTCTTTTCTTTCAAGATTCTTCATTTAAGTAAGATCATACAATGTTTGTCTTTCTCTGACTTATTTCATTTCAATGCACTCAAAGTAATGGATCTTGCCTCTTGATGAAAGGAGTGTTAAAGGGTTTGTGGCCATCTTCATTTGCAACGAATCCTTAAAAAGTTACCAGAAATTTCCTGTAAATGACTGGGGGCCATATTTCCACAACTCAGCATTGTTGATCTGGTCTCTCTGTAGTAGGAACATCATCTAACATCTTTGGAATCCACTCTGCGCATTGTCTGCCATGAGCGTTGTCATCAGCACTGAAGTAAGTGTTTTGGAGATTTCTTGAATCTTGTTTGTGAATCTGTGGATTGAATGTTGGGATGGAAAACATGAAATAATATGCCAGTTTCTATGTGTGAATTTTCCTTTGTAAAGTAGTTCTGGGGTAATCTTAGAGAAAAAGGAGCAAATGGCAACACATAAGCATAGTTCAGCTACTAAGAGTATTTGGCCTTGAAATAGTCCATGAAAAAACTCTAACTTTACACTGGTCAACACATGATCTAGCCAGGAGAGTGCTTGATTTATTAGATTTGTCCCCTTAAGAAAGAGAATTGAGCCAATAAGAGTCCTCTTCTGAGTGAGTTGTAAGAGAAAAGCAGCAAGCAAAGCAGGGTGAGAGCCTGCATTTTTGCCAAAACAGCCCTTGGGGAGCAGGAGAAAGACCAGCGAGAACTGAGAATTTTCTCTGATGGAAGGGAGGGGATGTGAGGGGAAGATAAAACAAGCTTACCTGGATAGACTCAAGCTGTTCCAGAGTTTGTTCTACATTTGTGTGGCAATTGATAGAGCAAATCGTTTTTGTATTGACTTATGTCCCATATCTAATGTTTGCCTCATGACGGTAGCTGACTTCACTCAAGCAACGGAACTTAAAAAGGGTTGCTTAATTGCAGTGGCTATTAAGTTGAGATGAAACTGAACTTGAAAAAAGGTCAACAGAGTGTACATTCACAGTTCTCCCATATTTCCCCAGGTAACTATTTATTTCTTTTAGCACCCTTTTGATGAGCTGAGACTCCAGAATGATCCTGTTAAATGAGCAGCTCTTTCTGTCCTTAACCGATAGATACATCAGTGTAGGCAAAATTTCCAGTTTTCTGTTTACTCTTGGATGTTGAGGAGGATGCTAATAAACCTCTCATTGTTCTATTGTGTTATCTGGAGCAGCATTTTTATTATTCATTAGGTTACGGTGTTAAAATAAATAGATTAACCTAAATGAAGATTGTCATGGCAGCCCTAACAAAGTGGCAAAACCACTTGTGGTCCTACTGTAATTAAATAGGACTTGGTTCTTCAATCCCAGCCTACTTCACTCAGATGCTATCTCTACCTACAGACCATTGTCTGGGTTTAATAAAACATGTTTTTGGAGGGCTTGATTTAAATGCAAAAAACAATTGAATTAATCATGTGTCTCTTGGCTCTGAAGTTTTATATAAGTAAGGGGAGAATGCGTCAAAGGTTGCTCTTCTGAAATAGAATCTGGGGTTGAGTTTTATCTTAGCCCAGCATGTGTCTGCCTGTGGGACCAAATGAAATCATCACTATGATTTCATTGGCTCTTGTCTCTTCTTCCTTACACAAATGCCTATTCCTTAAAAGTACCCCCCCCCCCCAAGCATTTTGCAAGGTCTTGGCAAGGAATTTCCATGTACTCATGAATAAATCTGGTCACTTGTGTGGTCAGAGGCTTCCTGGGATTTTGTTTCTTTTGTCTGCTACTGTGGTTGTCAACAGGTCCCTGAGGGGCTGTGGTCTTTGGCCTGACTCAGCTGTGCTGTTTCTGCAGCTGTCTTTCTCTTCCTCCGCAGCCAGGCCTGGGAGCTTCCTCAGCTCCCTCTCTGGGTGCTGGGCCTCTGTGAGGTGAAGAAAAAGCTGCTTTCTTCTGTTTGCATCAAACTTAGTACCCAAGAAGGGGCTACCACTGTATTTCTTGTGCCACAGTGAGTTACTGGAGTGAGTGGCTCTTGCAGTTTTAGTTATAGCTGTCTCTCTGCATGGTGGCAAACCATGAGAGTCCATTGGGCCAAATTCAGGGCAAGTCAGAGTGAGACAGCTTGCTTCTTTTGGACATGTCTTCTTCTCTAGCAGACTTTGGGCCTGCATCAAACCCCTGTGCCTGGTATCCAGGAAAGAGCAGAAGGCTTTAAAGTCAGACAGATGCTACATGGGACCAGTTCCCAGCTCTATTACCTACTGGCTGTGTGACCTGGGGCAAGTCAGTTAACTTTTCAGAGTCTCAATTTTCTCATCCTCAAAAGAGAATAATTATGACATAATATACTCAAAGAACAGAACAAGACCCCAGTTCCTGACATAGAGTTCCTAGAACCCGTGGAACTTCCTTAGAGATGGGAGAGTTTTTGTATGCTAATGAGAAGCTTATGGTAAGGTTGGTCTCCAGGGAGTTTTAGGATGGGTCTTGGTTGCCAGAAAACAAACCAAATAGAGTGAGAACTTTCAACCCCACCCCTGACCTCCAGGGAGGGGAGAAAGGTTGAGGACTGAATTCGGCTACTAATGGCCAATGATTTAATCATGTCTGCACAATGAAATCTTGATAAAAAAAATATTCTTGGAATGATGAGAAATGAGGGAGCTTCCAAGTTGGTGAACATATCCCCAAGCTGGAAGAGGGGCACACCCCAACTCTACAGGAGGTTCAGCACCCAGGACCCTTCCAGACCTCACCCTGCATACCTGTTCATCTGGCTGTTCATTTGTATCCTTTTTTTAAAAAACTATATTTTCATTTTTTTCAATTACAGTCAACATACAATATTAAATTAGTTTCAGGTGTACAACACAGCGATTAGATATTTGTATAAGTTATAAAGTGATCACCCTGATAAATCCAGTATCCATCTGATACCATGTATAGTTATTGTAATACTGCTGACTAGATTCCTCATGCTATACTCTACATCCCCATGAGCATTTTGTAATTACCAATTTGTAAATCTTAATCCCTCCTTCACCCATCCCCCAACCCCTCAATCTGACAACCATCAAAATGCTCTCTGTATCTATGAGCTTGTTTCTGTTGTTTGTTTATCCTCTAGATTATACATGTGACATTTGTCTTTCTCTAACTTACTCTGCTCAGCACGATATCCTCTAGGTCTATCCATATTGTTGCAGATGGCAAGATTTCATTATTTTTAATGGCTGAGTAATATTCTATTTTATATATGTACCACCTCTTCTTTATCCACTCATTTATTGATGGCACCCAGGTAGCCTCCATATCTTGGTTATTGTAAGTAATGCTGCAGTGAACATGTGGGTTTACATGTCCCTTCAAAGTAGTGTGTTGGGTTTCTTCAAATAAATCCCAGAAGTGGAATTACTGGGTGGTTTTTTGTCTCTTGTTATAGCCTTTGTTTTAAAGTTTATTTTGTTTGATATAAGTATTGCTACCTCAGCTTTTTTGTTTGTTTCCATTTTCATGAAACGTCTTTTTCCATTTCTTTACTTTCAGTCTCTGTGTGTCTTTTGATCTGAAGTGAGTCTCTTACAAGCAGCATATGTAAGGGTCTTGTTTTCTTATCAATTCAGTCACCCTATTTTTGATTGGACCATTTAATCCATTTGCATTCAAAGTATTATTGCTAGATGCGTAGTTATTGCCACTTTATTATTCATATTTTTAATATTTTTTTTCCTTTTTCTTTCTTCTTAAAGAAGTCCCTCCAACATTTCCTGTAATACTGGCTTGGTGGTGATGAAATCCTTTAGCTTTTTCTTATCTGGGAACCTCTTTATTTGTTCTTCAGTTTTAAGTGATAGCTTTGCCAGATTGAGTAATTTTGATTATAGGTCCTTGCTTTTCATCACTTTGAATATTTCATGCCAAGCCCTCTGGCCTGCAAAGTTTCTGTTGAGAAATCAGCTGACAGTCTTATGGGAGCTTCTTTATGGTTAGCTAACTGCTTTTCCCTTTCTGCTTTTAAGATTCTTTCTTTGTCTTTAACTTTTGGCATGTTAACTATGATGTGTCTTGGTGTTGGCCTCTTTGGGTTCATCTCATTTGGGACTCTCTGTACTTTTGGGGCTTGAATGTCTATTTCCTTCACCAGATTAGGAAAATTTTCTGTCATTATTTCTTGAAATAGGTTTTCAATTCCTAGAACTCCCTCTTCTCCTTCTGGTGTCCCTATGATGCAAATGTTAGTATACTTGATGCTGTCCCAGAAGCCCCTTAAACTATCCTCATTTTTTTGGATTCTTTTTTCATGTTGCTGTTCTGATTGTGTATTCTGCTACCTTACCTTCCAAATTGCTGATTCAGTCCTCCTCTTCGTCTAACCTACTGTTAATCCCTCCTAAGTTATTCTTTATTTCTGTTATTGTGTTCTTAATTTCTGACTTAAATTATGTATTCTATCTTTATTTCTATGTTTTATACCTCTTTATTAAATTTCTCACTGAGTTTCTCTATTCTTCCCCTGAGTTCACTGAGCATCCTTATAACAACCGTTTTGAACTCTAAATCTGGTAGATTGCTTGTCTGCATTTTGCTTAGCTCTTTTTCTGGAGTTTCGTTCTATTCTTTTGTTTGGGACATGTTTCTTTGTCTTCCCATTTTGGCCATCTTCTCGTGTTTCTATGTATTAGGTAGGGGTGCTATATTTCTCGGTCTTAATAGAGTGGCCTAATATAGTAGGTGTGCTGTGGGACCCACTCTGCCTTGGTCCTGAGCTGGGTGCTCCAAGTATGTCCTTTCCATGAGTTTGTGTGCCTTCCTGTTGTAGTTGAGCCTTGGTTGCTGTTGTTCATCAATGGGAGTAATTGACCCTTGGGCTGATTGATTGTGATGACTGGCTATGACCAGTAAAGAAGCTGTTGTGCAGGGGTTGATCCTATAGAGCATAGTTTGCTTTAGTAGGATTCTGGTGCCTGCCCTGTCTGCTTTTTGGGTGTGTCTCCTCAGATGTGCCCCCTGGTGGTGCTCTGGTTCAGATCGAAGCCAGCCACTGGGCATGCAGGCCAGGGCCTCCTGGAAGAGGTCCTGCTTCAGGCCTAGTTTGGCTGTAGCCTGTGTCCTTCCTGGGGCCACCTGGCATGAGCCACCAAGCAATCCACGGATGGCCACTACCCATGCTGGGCTTGGAGATGCCTCAAGAGGCTAAGCTGCAAACTGAAGCTGGCTGCTGCTAGTGCCAGGCTTGGGGCTCTCAGCAAGAGGTACGGGGCATGCCGAGGTCAGAGCTTGTTTAGGTTTTGTGAATCTTTGAGAAATTTTGGGAAAGTCTGCAGCGTGAGCCAAGATAGGCCATTTGTATGGAAAATCCACCAAAAGCAGCTTGGGTGGGTCCACACATTGGGAGGGGCAGGGTCTCAGGGAATCTCCAGGGCGGGGCAGCCAGTGTTAGCTACATTGCTGGAGATTCAGGTATGGCGGCCGCCTGGGTCTGCACACCCTGTACGGGAAGGCTCAACAAAGGAACAATGCCCTCTGCTAGCACCTCTGTCTGGGAGAAAGCTTCCCCTCCAGCCCTTGCCCTGAAACTAGACAATGCAGTTCCTCTCCATATGTCGCTGACAACTTTCGAGTAGCTGCCACAGCACCGGAGCTCAGAGCGAGTGAGTCCGTCAGCAAGTAAGTCTGCGCGCCAGCCCTTTAGGAGGAAGGTCTGCTGCTCCAGAGGCCCTTCATCTCACTCAGCCACAATCTCTGCTGGCTTTCACAGCTAGAAGTTGTGGGGACTTCTCTGCGCTTGGGAACCCTGGGCTGGGAAGGCCAGGATGGGTCCAGGACTCGTCTCCCCACAGTGGGGACCTCGGTAGTCGAGATATCCCTCTTGATTCTAAGCCGCCACATGCAGGTGTCGAATTAGCCCGTTATGTGTCTTCTTTCCCGCTACTTGTCTCTTCCGTGTATCCCTAGCTGTAGGACTTTTATCCAGGTAGACTTCAGACGACTTCCAGTGATGGCTATTCTGAAGTTTAGTTGTAACTTTGATGTGGTTGCGAGAGGAGGCGAAAACAGCAGCGTTTACCTACTCCGCCATGTTGGCCGGAACTCATGCGTATCTTTGATAACAAACTGTGATAGTAAACGTCGCACTTTCCTGAGTTCTGTGAGTTTTAACAAATTATTGAAACTAAGGAGGGGTTCTGGGAACCTGGGAAGTTATCAGTGGGTAGAAGTGACGGCAGTCTGGGGACCCTATTTGTAGCTGGTGTTGGAGTGGGGGTGGCGCCATCTTGTGGGACTGAGCCTTTAACCTGTGGGGTCTGCTCTAACTCCAGGTAGTGTCAGAATTGAGTTGAATTGTAGGATACCTAGTTTGGGCCAATTAGAAAATTGGTGTTGGAATGATGTTTTGGTGTTAGGAAAAATGAAAAGCCTAGTGAAGTAAGCTGTATAGTTCACAGTAAGGACCTAAGATATGGGAGCTCATATTACTGTGATGCTGTTGCAATTTTATTATTAAAAAAACAAAATATAGCAAAAAACATATATAATGCTAGTTATGTGCAAGTGGCTTGTTTCACTCATTTGTTCTTTATGGCAACTTGAACAGTTAGGTACTATTATTATTCCATATTCCCATTTAATAAATGAGGAAACTGAGGCACAGAGAGGTTCAGATACTTGCCCAAACTCACATAGCTAATAAGTGGCAGGGTTCAAATCCAGGTAGATTGTTACCTGCATTTGTGCTCCTCATTTTTACAGTATATTGTTGTAACCAGTCTTATTATTTTTACTGCAGTTTGTTCAGGGAGCCCCGAGTAGCCAAAAGAAGCTCAATCAGGCATGAAAGCACATCAGAGAAAACATATTATGTTAAGATAGACATATATATTCGTTTCTGAAGTAGGTACCAGCATTAAAGGGTATAATAGCTTGTTTAGGACTTGAATTATTAACAGCTTTTTTTCTCCAAAGAAATTTCTATCATCCCAGGGTGAAATGTAGACCTGTGAGTTCCTGTGTACTATTAGAGGTATAGATATACTTGGGTTTAATTGACTTCTCTTGAGAAAGTTCAACTACTTAAGAGCAAAGAGTTCACACTGAGCCTGTTTCAAGTCTGCAAACTGCACTGGATGGTCAGCTCTGTGCATGCAGAGCAAATGATAAATAGACATTGTGCTGCCTCCTCCCTGGTGAGGCTCAAAGGGAAACCTGCCACTTTGTGTTGGTACCCTGCAGATGGAGGGAGGAGAGGCCATGTCAGTAGCCCTGCCAAGAAGTCAGTGTAAAACACATACCCATTTATCATGGCAGACTCAGCATGGTGCCAGACCTGCACAGATCTGTAAATAAAAGGCATTTGAAAGCAAGGCCCATTGGAACAGACCAGCATCACCAACAAGTGAATGGCTTTCTTTTTTTTTTTTTTTTTAAAAAAAAAAACCTGATATAAGTTGTAAAGGGCTACCATTTAATCATACTCTGTGAGCTCATTGTGTTATTTAATCCTTACGAAGTCCCTAAAATGTGTGTAGAATTAGGATGACTGGGTATCCTGGTTGTCTTGATGCAAGTATTAGAAGAGCCTCTTTTTATTTTTCAAAGTGCCTCCGGTTTGACAATAAATTACGTGGTCACCTAAGATATTATGTTATTTTTTGGAAGAGGAGACAGATGCAGAGGAGGCAAATGATTCGCTCAAGGTCACGTAGCAGGTCAGTAGTGGAGCTGGATTCTAAGGTGTCTGTCTTCAGTGTTCAAGTTCTTTCTGCCAGAGTCTTCCGCTTCTTAGGACAGATGAAGGAGCGCGTGCCCCTCACAGTCTCTTTGGGGAACACGAAACTCATTGGAGCAATTTACTATTCTTTGGAACTCCTTTTGGAATGACCTTCAGAGAAATATTTTTTAAAGAACATTTTTGATGTTAGCAAATTGTATTCCTCAGAGGATATATTTCATTTTTGGAAATACTCTAAACACTTTCAGAACCAAGTCTTGTGAATAAGGTGGGAAATTACTCTGGGGAACACCTTTTTGGAGCCAAATCAAAGGCTTAGTTTGAATTGGTGACTATTTATGTTTTCTTATTTGGTGAAATTGGCTTTGAAAAAAATTCTCAAAGAATCATTCTACAGATGTTTTGAACAGTGACTGTCACTTAAGTGGCTTTAATTTTTAAGGTTAATTTTTTTTTTTTAAGTCTCATTCGATCATGCCTGGCAGATCTAACATATTGTGTTAAGTCTTTGGTGGCAAAGCACATTTAGGTTTAGGTTGGAATGAATGGGTGAGCTCATCTAGGTGATTGAATTCCCTGGCCTTAGATGAAGAAAAGAAATCTTTTCCCAGAACTCAAATTTCTATTTGCCAAATTCCCAAGCCTTCATGAGTCAGGTGTCATCATCTTGTGTTACAGGTAAAGAAAGGAAAGCTCTAGAGATTGTGTTCTGCCCATGGTCACATAGGTGTCCACGGCAGTTCCTTGACTTGAGGATGCCCAGGGCATCTAGTTTCTGTTAGCTTCCTTTCCAGCAGAGAATACTTTCTTCCTCTTGATTGTTTTGTTCTCAGAAATAGTTAAGTCTACATTAGTTTTCTATAATGACTGTAACAAATTACAACAAACACGGTGGCTTAAAGCAACAGAAATTTTTTTATCATATAGTTCTGGAAGCCAGAAATTTGAAATAACTCTTATGAAGTTAAATCAAAGTATCAGCAGAGCCACATTCCCTCTGAAGACTCTAGAGAAGAATCCATTTTCTTTCCTTTTCCATTCTCTGGAGCTGAATTTCTTGGTTCATGTCTCCTTCCTTCATCTTCAAGGCAGGGTAGCATCTTCATATCTCTTTCTCTGTTCTATCTTCATATTATCTTTTCTGTGGTTAAGTCTTACTCTTATTACAAAGGGAATCTTTTATAAAGATACATGTGATTGCATTTAGAGCTCACCTTGTTAATCCAGGACATTCTTTCCATTTTAAGGTTCTTAAATTATCACATCTGCAAAGTCCTCTTAATTAATTGCTTATTTGTTAACCATAAAAGGTAACATTCACAGGTTCTAGGAACTAGATGAGGATTTTTTTTTTTCTTTGGTGGGGGGTTATTCAGCCTACTGCAGTTTACCTTTTGGCCTTTAAAGATTCACATCCATCCCACAATAATCAATGCCATCTCAACATTGGCCTGTTTCAACCCGTTACGGCATCTACTCTAGTCCAAAAATCTAATTTAAATATCACAGCTCAAGTCTCAAATTTCATTATCTAAATCATTATGAGGAAAATTTTCTCTCTGTCTGTGGACTTGTGAAACTAGAGAATATTTTATTTATTTCTAAAATACGGTACTGGGACAGGCATAGGATAACAGTCATAGATATTTCCATTCCAAAAAGGAGAAAATGAAGAAAAGAAGAGTTATGAATTCCGAGCAATTTAAAAATACAGCAGGACAAATTCTATTAGGTTTCAAGGCCTGGAAGCAATCCTTTGTGGCTCATGTTCCGTCTTCTCAACCAGAGGCTGCACCCTGGGAATCATTTCCTTTTTTTTTTTTTTTTTTTAAGTAGTATATGTTTGCAGCTAAATAGTTTTATGAGCCTGTTTCTTGCCTGTAGAATTTGAGATTTCTATAGCTTTTCTTCATTTTCTGCTCTCTCTGTCCCTTTCAGTCCAAACTGCCAGTGTTTCTCCTAATATAACATTTGCAAAAGTCTGTGACTCTCCAGTGTATCTCATTGATTTCATGCCATTAGAAAACAAGTTCTCTACAGATATTTCTGGATCTCTATTCCAGGCTTCAGGGGAGTTGGTCGAGGGGATTCATGAGTTGCATGCTTAATCTTCTTTGCACTAGCCAAAGGTTGTCCAGACACACTCTTGACCTTCTCTTCAGAGCATGATTTCCTGACAGTGACTATCCTATCTCCTAATTTGGGGAATTTTTAAAATCTGGACAGACTATTAATGTCCTAAGTCATCAAGTCCTGATTCTTTTTTGATTAATGGCTCTTCCTCCTTTTTTTCTTTTTCCTTTCACATTTTACTTTAAGTAGCAAGAGTAACAAGTTGCGCCTTTACTACTTTGCTTGAAGATCTTTTCAGCTAAATGTCTATGTTTATGACTTAGAAATTCTGCTTTCCATACAGTTGTAGGATCCATTTCAGTTTAGCATTCTCTACCATATAATAAGAGCTGTCGTTCCTCCAGTTTTCAATAAGATGTTCCTCATTATTTTTTTCTGTGACTTCACTAACAGCGACTTTAATGTTCACATTTCTACCAATAATTTGTTTACAGCAAGTTTTGCTTTTTCTATCTTGGGTCTCAGAATTCTTCCAGCCCCTACCCATTACCCAATTCCAAAGTCACTTCTGCCTTTTTAGGATTTGTTACAGTGGGTACCAAAATCTTAATAGTTTCTAGTTATAGCTGTAACAAATCACTACACTCTTTGTGGGTTAAGACAAGAGAAATTTATTCTCTCACAGTTCTGGAATATAGTAGTCTTCTATAGTTTTAATGGATCAAAACCAAGGGCTACACTCTTTCTGGAAGCTCAAGGGGAGAATTCATTCCTTGCCTCTTCCAGTTTCTGGTGGCTATTAGGATTTCTTGACTCGTAGCTGCATCACTCCAAACTTTTTCTCCATCATCACATTGCATTTCTCTCCTCTGTATGTGTGTCAAGTCTCCTTCTGCCTCCTGTTTATAAGGGCATATTTAGTTGTATTTAGGGCCCAGCCAGAGAATATAGGATAATCTTCCATCTCAGAATCCTTAATTTAGTCACATCTACACATTCCCTCCCCCTGCCCCCTTTTTGCCATATAAAGTAACACTCACAGGTTCCAGGAATTAAGGTGTGGATATGTCTTGGAGGTATTATTTAGTTCACTGCAAGTTTATTTTCATGTCTGCATCTCGTCATAGTCACATGATATCTAGAAATATCCATCGTGCAGCAGTATAATGTACACAAATTAGGTTGCCGCTTGCCTCAAAATGTCTTGCTCCACTCCCCCAACCTACTGTGGTGGTGGAACCATGGTCTAATCACAGAGTAAGCCAAGGTGAACCAGTCATAGATACTCACGTCCTGTTTCACTGTGGTAGGTGCGTGACTCAAGCCGGCCAATCAGAATTCTTTCCTGAGACTTTCAAATTGAATCTAGGGAGAGGAGTCTTGTAGGGATAGGAGACTAGAGTTACCTTTCTCCGCCATGTGCTAAAAAGGACCCACCTTGTCAGTTTCTCCTTTTTTTACTACTAAAATACATAAAATTCTAATCAAGATAAGTTTATTTCTTAAAGACACACAGGACTGACTTCCTGCCTAAGTGTGAGAAAGTCAGCAGGTAAGGGTAAGAGTCTTGATGTGTTCAAAGCCATTGAGAAATTTTAAAAGTTTCAAGAGATTTTCTAGTTTATTATTCAATAAATCACCTTGATGCATATATTCTTCATAGCTACACAATAGATATCTTTAATTATGATTAAATATATTGCACATTGATTTCTGCTCCTTCCTGAACCCCATGAAAATGATGGAAGAGGAATAAAAAAATTATAAACCTACAGAGACAAGGAGCATAGGAGAGAAAATAGTAGCAAATTAAGGATGTCAACAGATATTAAGAGGGTGGGAAGCAGATGGATGATGAGTGGCAACTGGATGGGCAGAGCAGGAAAACTGGAACTGAGTTCCTGGGGAAGGAAATTCTAATAAGAAGCAAGCCAAATTTTGCTACAGAAGCTGAGACAGACTTGAAAATTGATGCCTGTAGATACCTCTAAAGACAGATATAAAAAATTATTTCAGTAGAGAATAATGCTCATGATTATGACTGTCCATAGTCATTGAGTAGCTTTTCTGTGTTTAGGGAAATATGAAGTTATGAGTCTTGCTTCCCCAATCTGAACTCTTAATTCCCAGATTCCCTTATAGATAGTCATGCAACCTGGCTGTGACAATCAGAAACATATAAAATTGTAATTCAAAAGTGAGCTGAGGAAAGATCTCTGTGTGTTTCTGTTTTGATGCAGAAGACTTAAGCTTTTAGTGGAAGCAGTCAACTGGCAGTTGTAAGGTCACATTTCTTATATAGTATTGTCATTGGTGGAGGTGACGATGGGAGCAGTGATCATCTACTACACAGTAGGGTAGCAGAGTCTGTGAAGATTTCCTCATCAGGCCTGTTCTGTCAGAGTAGTTTTGGGCATAGTTATAGAAGATTATTAGTCTGGAGGCTAGTTCTTCAGCCCTCTTCAAAATTTAATGAACAACCCTCCAGTTAAAAAACTCATTTCCCATTTCACTACCAGAGTCCATATCTATTGATTATAATTTGAAAAAGAAAAAAAAAAAGATTAAAAAGCAAAACACAAACCAAAAAAACCTTATTAATATATATGTAATATATAGTTTTATTCCCAGGTACCCTTCCCCACTCCTAAGAATCAAGTAATGGATTCTCCCCAATAGCATCTGGAGAAAGGAAATTTGTCTCTGGAGAAATTCAGAGGGGACCCATACAGAGGACACAGGAGCATGGACGAGCTGCTTTCAGTCATTAAAATGAACTAACAAGAGAGAATTCTCAATCTTCCTATCCTCAATTTCCAGACATAGGTAGCCAGGTTTGTACTCCCCAGGCAGAGGTGGGAGGATTTTTCTTGGGAGTAATTCATCACTCCAGGAGAAAGGACCGCCATTGAACTAGTTGAATTTTCACCCAGTTACCTTCCGATGAAGCCCCATGTATTCACAGAGAAGTGCCAATAATCAGCTTTTCATTGCCTGTCTCTTAAATGTCAATGGATGTGCAGGAATCACCAGACTTTTGAGGAGAGCTTCTATTCTCGAATGAGAAAAATCAAAACAAATACTGGGAGAAAATGTACTTGATAAATATGGTGATAGTGAAGTGAGCAGAAGATAACTTCATTAAAAACAATGGAATTAATATTTTCAGAAAGAAAAGAGAAGACATTTCGTTGATGAAACAAAGTACAATATTATTTTTAAAAAGGATGGGAGAACAAAGATCTCTTAGAAATTAAAATATTATATCAGGAATGAAAAAATTGTTAGATTTTTGCTGAGGGACTCTTCTAAAAATAAGAACAAAAGAACAAAGATATGGATAGCAGGAAAGATATGAGAAAATTAAAGAATCAGTCCAGTAGGTCCAACCTCTAACTAAGAGAAACACAAAAAGTGAAGAATTTAAAAAAATCATGTATGCATTGAGAGCCAAAGATCTTGAATCTTCAGATGGAAAAGACTCACTGTACTCACCATATGAGTCTATACCAAGACATTGCCATGGAATTTCAGGGTACCAAGGGTAAAAACAGAAGATGCTAAATGTTTTCAGAGTAGAGAAAACTGGTCACACATCAAAGGATCAAGAATCACAATGAGATACCACTTTTCAGCAGCAAACTTGGAAACAAGAAGTAAAGGGAATCATGTCTTCAAAGCTGAGCAGTGGCTCCTAACCTAGACATCCATATGCTTCCCAATTGTCAGTCAAATATGCAGGTAGAATGCAGATATGGGAGGTCTCAAAATATTTATGTTCAGGTAGCTACTGGATGATTTGCTCCAACAAACAAGAAAATACATCAAGAAATAAACGTAAGATTGTGGAGACATGGGATCCAACTCTGAGAAGGAAGAAAGGAACTCCTAGGATAATAATGAAGGGATTTCTTAGCGTGGTAGCTGTTCAGGATCCTCAGTGAGCAGGAATATAGAAGGTTTTTGCAAAAAACAAAAATCTAACCACCAGCCCCCCTTTCCCAAAACTTCTAAAGGAATATACAATATCGATAGATTCTCTAAGGAGTTGGACCTTGTCGAAAGGAGTTTTATAATTCCATCAGAGTCTATGAAAAACTGGTGATAGAAATCTAAGCAGATGAAAAATAAAGACAATATTGAACTTTAGGGAAAACAAATTTTGCATAAGAAAGGAAACAAGCATAGTATACTATTGGTTTCTCTTGTGAATAATAATTACATAGTAATAATATAAACAGTACCCACTGATAGAACCAACATTGTGATCTAGCTCTATTATTGTAACCATGTAAACCTTCACTTCTTTGAAATGACTTGTTCTTTCTCCTTGATACAGACTGGCTGTGGTCTCACTTGCTTCTTTTCTTTCCTTATCCTTCTGCACACTGCATGACCACTCCCTTAATTATTAAGCTCGTAGGTTAGCATCAGATAGTCTTAGAAGCAAAGTCTCAGGTCTGTTGACTACACAAACGGAGTCACATTAAAGATAGTTTGCAGTTCTACACCCATGCAGACGGAACAACCCTACCAGCATCACCTGAAACCGGACAGAACGATGCCATGACTGACATCAGCACCGATGCAATGATTGAATGCCTCCTACCCTAACCCTGACTAATCAATAGAGCCCACAACCCCAACTCCCTTAGCTGCTAATGAGTTTTCCCTTACATAACCTGTCTTCTAGAGGCTATCAGGGAGCCAGACCTTTGATCGACAGCTCACTTGTGTCTCTGGGTTTGGCACCATTTCCTAAAATAAACCTCTACTTTCTTTGCTGCAAACTACTGTCTATCTCTTGGTTTTGCCACTTGTAGGCAAAAAGAAGCCCCTGTTGAGTTCAGTAACATCATGAAAGAGTTAGAGGTGAAATGTATGTGGGGGCTAGAGGGAAAACAGAGTGTAAAAGGCCTAAAACTTTATTTTTCTATGGAAGAAAATCAATAGATAATCCTTAAAAACAATCAATTAAGGAATAAAAATATATAAGTGTTTAAAAACACAAAGATAAATGTTGGAAAAAGAAATTAAAAGAGTTAAAAATGCTTGGCTCTGGGGAGCAGGACTTAAGGGCAGGGCAGGGGACTGCTTTTTTGCATTGTAAGCCTTGTGGGATTATTTCTTTTTTAAAAGTATGAGATGCATTACTTCATACAAATTCAAAACCAGCTAAACCTTGGGAAAAATTCTTAGATCAACAGGAGCTCTCATCTTCTGTCACTGGGAATATAAATTAGTACAATCACTTTGGAAAACTGACAGTATCACCTGAAGCTGATTATATACATATTGTATATAGCAATTCAGTCCCAACAGCGACGTGTGCAGCTGTTTGCCAAAAGATATAAAGCATGTCCATAGCAGCACTCTGCATGCTAGCTGGGGGCGGGGAAGAACGAAGTGTACATCCATACTATGGTGCCGCACTGCGGTGGTATTGTATGGTCATAAGTAGGAGTGCACTATAGTAATGCAAATGAGCTACCCTTACTGCAGCACCAAGGATGAACCACACAAACTTATGTTGAGTAAAAGAAGTTAAGTACCAAAGAACATAGACTATGCGATTCCATCTATATAAAGTTCAAAACCATGGCAAAACTAACCTATGGTGATATAAGATACTGTGTTTGGGAAAGAGGTGAGGGAGGGTGGAGACTGGGTGTGTGTGCGAAAGGGGCTTATGGTACTTGGTCTGGTTGCTGGTATACGAGAATGTTTATTCTGTGAAACTTAGTCAAGCTGTACTTATTACACTCTTGTTTGTAGATAATATATTAACAATAAGTGAATAACCTTTAAAACTGTTTATTAAAAAAACACACATACTTCTAAATGAGCAGCCCAGCCCAGGAATAGATGTCCATCTGGACCAGAGAATCTGCTGTTCTGGAAAATTAGGATATTATTGACTAACTTGTGAAAATTCATTCAGAAATCTCAGTAAGTTGAATATGGTTATTTCCTGGTTCTTGCCTTTTTACTTCGATTTAAGGATTTTTTGGATTTGTCCTCTTTGTATATTCTACACATTAAGATGCCTCAAGGTTTTTTTCCTCCACCTCCCCACCCATCCTCCTATAATTAATGATGACTTTGAAACTATTTGAAACATTGCAATGGCCAAAGATATTTCTTCTGCTTCCAGGGTGACCTGCTCATGATTTTAGATGCAGTTTTGTTCAAAAGACAACAAAAGCAGAACACAAGAGGAGTAAAGCTATCTAGTAAAGGAAAGAGCATGCACTGACTGGTTTTCCTCGGGGCCAAGAGTTGGGGCCAGAATTTTCCTATTGTGCCCTTTCCTTTTATCCAGAAATCTCACTCCCCGAAGTAATATAATGCATTGATGACCTTGGTTTTTCCCAGAAGTGTTTAAGAAGATGGGACATTCATCTTGCCCTTGCCCTTTTACAATATGCGTGTTAGAAATCTTCATTGTGTAATCCTTGGGAGGATGGCAGAGCGAGCGAAGTACATTCTCCTGACCTTCACATCATCGTACTGTAAAGCCCTTCTGTTGCAGACATTTGCTTTGCTATCTTGTTCCAGATCAAGGGGAAGCAGTGGGAGTCTTTCTTGAAAGTTCAGCCACTTACACTGAATTACAATGGTTGGAATCACAGGATACATCGAATAACCAAAGTTGTTTGTAATTGAATTCATACACACCACAAATTTGTGCCTCCAATCAGCAGTCCACAGGGGAGGACTTTTTCATGAAACAGTCTGGAGGGGGATATGCCGGGAGGGAAGCTGTCAGGAATTCTTCAGGACATAAAATGGAACTGGGATACCATCAGCTGCATTTGGTCTCTCCTTTTTCCCTCTAAGACCTGATGCTTATCTGGGGAGGCAAATTCGGATGTTTCATAGGATGGGGATTATATAGAGTGGTAGCAATTGATCAATTAATTGCCTGTGATTCTCACTGGGTTTAGAATAGATATAATATCTTATAATACTTATACCGTACTCATTTAATACTACATATACTAAGAATATGTGTAATATATAATAATAATACTGTAACACTCATAAACAGGAAGTAATTCACTGTGGAGCCAGATCTGGACTCATATCCCTAGTCTGTTTTTATTTGTGTGAATTTAGGCCACTTTCTTTGTGTCCCCATTGCTGTCTGTGTTACGTGAAGGTAATTATGCCTACATTGAAAGGTTTGTCAGGGCTGGCTCTTACTAGGTGTTTATTAGCTGCTAGGCATTTCCCCCTTTTTGCCCTGCAAAGTTACCTTTTGAGCAAATCTTAAAGAGTTACTATCTGCCTAATTTGTATATTGCAACAGCTGCAACAAAGATTTATACCTCTGTTTATTCCCAGTGCTTACAACAGTCTTGCAGAGAGCAAGCCACTGGAGTTATGTCTTAAAAATAAATATTAGATCTTGTTGCTTCTTAGCATACAACCCTTCATTTGTCTCCTCACACACTTGGAATGAAATCCAAGCCTGTGTCATAATCTGCACAGCCCTCTGTGCATCTCAAATTCTATCTCCTAATGGCTCTATTTCTCACTCTGTCCCAAACACACGTACCAGGTAGCTCATGCCTCAGTGATTTGGAACTTGATTTTCCCTCCAATCTTTACTTCTCGGAATGACTGGGTCCTGCTTATCCTTCAAGAGTCAACTTGTGCTTTTCCAAGGATGCAGACTCTGAGATGGAATTTAGTGTGAAGGATGTTTATTACAGGCTACTCCTGGGCTCGACCCCTGTGGGAGTGAGGGGAATGAAGCCAGAGAGGGGACAGGAGACATGGAGCAATGTAGGTCAGGCATAGCCTTAGCCGACCACACGGGGAGCTCTGGAGCTGGAATGGTCCTGCAGTGTTGCCTCCAGCTGTCAACTGTGGCCAGGCCTTTATACTCTCTCATTCATCAGTCTTAAATGAGTGTTCCTCCTCCTGCTGGGAAGGATGTGACTTTAGGGAGGTGACTCTCTGCAGCCGAGGCCATCCATGAAAGGGCTGACAGCCGAAGGCCGAGAGCCAACAGCATTCCTAGGCATGAAGTCCTTCTTTGAAAGGGGATCAGGGCTGAATAACAGTGCCCAGTACACAGCCTTCCTTCACCACCCAGTGTCTCTGCCATTGTTTTCTGTCTGAGAGTCGGATTATTTCTTTTATTTTCTTAACTGTTTTCCTCACTGAGCTGTGGGCCCCATGAGGACAGAGATTGTGTCTGTCTCATTCCTTGTTTTACCAGCTCATTGCAAAAGGCTTAGTCTGGATGGCACTTGATATGGACTTATTGAGTGAATGAATGAATAACGAATACTTAATAATTATTGACATGAGAGTTATCAAAGAAATTCTGTCTCTTAGAGTAACACTGAGCTTGCAAAAGAGGGATTGTGTCCTTGCTTAGTCTCTCTGGCATTTATCATTGGAAAAGACCATGAGCAAAATAACACTTAATACTTCAATCTTTACGAGCAAGAGAAGAATGACTGGTGTCAATGAAATGGAAGTGGCTGTAAGGGTGGTAACTGTCTGTAGACATCCCTGTCCTTGCCTCCAGGAGGCAGTGAGGTGTAAGAGACAAAGTCTTGGCCAGCTCAGAGTACCCAGGAACACTGCTGGCAGCCCAAAGGCAGAGCACCTCCAGCGAGTTAAAGACAATTAGGCTCTGTTCCCAGATATTTTTTCTCTTCCCTGCTGCCTCATTCAACACGAACCCTTAGAATCTGAATAGTTTAAAACTCATCAAGCAAAAGAAAAAAAAGTGCTACAAGAAGTAAATTGTGCTTACCAAACTGAGGATTGTAAACAGTAGTTCAGATATTTCTGTGGCAAAACAGAGAAGACTTCATGGCAACTCTGCCTTGTTTGCATTGCTGTTAATTGTTTATGGGCTAAAAGGTAGCTTCACAGATGGTTTCATGAGCATGTATTCATTAATTCAGACTTATTTATTTATTCATTTACTCATTCATTTGACTAAAAGGATTCCCCCATGATGCTTGGGGAAGGGGAGCCTGGCCAACTGTTTTGGTGGGTTGGTAGGGTTTATTTAATTTTTAAATTTCATTTTGAGCAACAAAAGAGAGAAGAGGACACAAAATATGTTTATAAAGTTAAGGAATACTTTGCTTCTTGTTCATACAATTATATAAATGCTAGTTATAGAATCTAAAAACTTGGTTAAGAGTGACTGTAGCTTGGAAGGAAAATGGTAACATTTTGGATAAAAATGTTGAATAACTCTCACGGGGGTGTTATCAGGTAGGGTAAATGTGAAATTTATTGGTGCTTTTGTTTCCTTTTGTTTTTGTATTTTCTCAAGTTTTCTGCTTTGTGCATGTATTACAGTTGTGATGAGAAATAAAATTATTACTGAAATAAATGTAGTTTTGTTAAACTACTTTGAAGATAGAAGTCAGCAGAAAATATTCTTCCTGAGTGTGAGCTGTTTTAATATGAAAAAGAAAGAAGTCCTCCCAGTAAGTATTTACTTAGATACAGCAAGTAGTCATTTTTCTTTGAAATCATCATTTTGTACTTGTCCTTGTGGATTACAATTTGTCATCTTTGTCAAATTATTTTCTTTTTTTTTGTTCAGTGTTGTATTGTGAGCAATTTCTCATACCAGTAGATATTCTTCAAAAGCATTTAAAATGACTACATAGCATTCCATTACACAGCTAAACCATCCTTTGGTTAACTATTCTCTTATTGTTCGACATTTATGTTGTTTCTCGCTATTTTGCTTTATAAATAACTGTCAGATATCTGTGTACATAAATGGTTGTATGCCCCTGAGGATTTCTTGGGATGAATTTTGAGACATGAAATGAAGAACCAGGTGTTTACCCAGTTAAGGTTCTCACATGTAGTACCCTCCTGAGAGTCTGTGTATGAGGGTCTTCAACCCACAGGGGACTTCTTGGCCTTGCATTTGGATCAAGCACACTCAGCCATCTGGACAGAAGCTGGTATAAGGGAAATGCCTCAGAATTCTTGGGCTCAAATCATCTTCTACTGTGTAACCTTAGGTAAGGAGCATCACCACTCTGAGTCTCACTTTCCTTCTCTCCAAAATTAGAATAATGGCGTCGGCCCTCCAGGTTTTTGTGGAGCTTGGTAATAATCTATTGGTCAGCGATTGTGCTAGGCAAGGCTTTGCATAGCAGTTTTTATGTAAACACAGAAATAAATATGGAATAATATACAGGAAGTGAAATATGCGAAAGAGTTGGTGAACTGGGTTTTCTTGTCTAAGAAACTGTTGCTATAGCTTTTGAGACCCGCAAACAGTAAATGATGTCACTTAATGAAAATGGGGAGGTATGCATTTTGATACAGCCATTTAGTTTAGGGTTTATTGTTTAAAGTAACTAAAGCTTGACTTTAAATTGCCACGTTAAGAAATAGTAGACACTTGACTTATAACTTTAATTGACTTTTAGAATCTCTTCTTTCCTGACTAAGGAGGAGGACTCTAGGGGGCACCCCCCATTCCCTTGTTTGGGCCTCTCTGCTATGGCTTAAGAGCATTAGGGAATGGAACATTTTCACCTGAAATTTAAAACTGTGATTTTCTTGCTAATTTGAGGCACTTATTTTCCTTACTCTTACTCCTTTCCTCTGAGCTACCAGGGGATAAGAATTACCCCAAATCCCATGACCCAGAAGTAGTTACAACTAATATTTTGGTGTACTTCCTTTCTGATTGAATTCAGAGATATTCCCCGATATACATGCAGAATATGTTAATAGGATTGAGTTTCATGGTATGTATTTTATAACTTTATTTTTTGTCATTAATATATCTTCAACATTTATTATATTATGAACTATTCTTCAACAATATGATTTTCTATGGTTGTAGAGTTCTATCTTATCAACATCCTATAATTTATTTAACCAAGGCCCTATTGTTAGATATTTATTTTCCAACTTTTCACTATCATAAATAATGCTATGGTGAATATTCTAGTAGAGGAATATCAGTAGTATACCAGTGGAACTACTGAGTCAAAGAATAAGAACAAGTCCACACTTCTTGCTACTTATTCCAAACTGCCTTCCAGATACAATGAACATTTTTACCTCAATCAGTTGTAATTAGTATCCCCATTTCATCAAATCCATACTTACGCTTGATATTATCTTAAAAATACTTCTTTTAAATTTGATGTGAAAAGTACTTAAAGTTTTTGTATTTTTTTTCTGTGATCCCCGTGAGATTGAACATTTTCATGTGTTTTATGGCTCTGTTGTATCCTATACCTGAAAGTACAGTGTCTTTTGTCCCTCTGAGTCCACCCTCCAATCTTCTCTCTTTTCTCTACCCCTGGAAAGTGACCTATAGAAAGTTCACTAACAGGCTTACTTGCTGATCCCTTCTGTGAAGTTTGGCCAATGGTCAGTGGGGAGACCCAGTAATAGATGGGATGGGGAGAGGGAGGAGAGCGAGATCAGGCTGTTCTTTCTCCTGACTCCCTCCATCTCTGTGTAGTCAGCCACAACATAGATTTAGTTCCTGGTGTGACCAAGGTGGCTTGTTCTACACAACTATGGTTCCTTCCATGTTCTAGGACACACTCTTTCCTTTTGTACCTTAGTTCCTAGGATCCAGATGGCTCCACTGTTATTACCTCAGGTTTCTACACTATCCATTGAGGTTTGGAATGAATCTCTTGTAAAGCAGCCCTCCTTGAATTGTTCTTGAGTTTTGCATCTGTCCTGTTAGGATCCTGACTGATAATAATGATCTCATTAGTAATTGCGTTAGTAATTGCAACAGATTATGCATACTGTTGGGTCATTACTCCATTTTACAAGTAATGACATTTAGGCCCAGGGAACCTGAGAGTCTAACCCCTTCTGGGTCTTCTGGTTGCACTGACAGAAGGATGAAGGGATTTTTCAGGGAAGGTAATTTCTAGCATTTTACTATCATCTGCTGTCCAAGTGACATCATTAATGTTTTACTTGTTCTTTGATAATAGGGTTTTTAAGATCCTGTTTCTTGTTTGTTTAGCCGGAGCACACAGGACAATCTGAACTTGGTTATCAGGTAGACTGGGTTCACATCATAGTCCTGCTGCTTCCTGGCTGAATGGCCCTGAGCAAATTATTTAATCTCAGTAAGCCTCGGTTTCATCATCTGAGAAATGGGTATAATTATAGTAGTTTTCTCATAGGTTGTCATGAGCTCATTCTTGTTTGTGCTCTTCATTCTTGTCCAAGAGGATGAAATGAGATAAGACATACAGAGGGGGCTAGAGTATTGAGGGAAGCCACTTCATGGGTTGTGTAAACATCTAACTCAAAACTCATTTCTTATAGAGCACCTGATTCCATGTTTGCATAGGTCTTAAGAATACCATTCATTTTATTAAGTAGATCTTTGTCCACTATCGTCATTTCGATCTAGATCATTCTTTATCGGGAGGGGGCATCCTTTGTGTTGTAGGTCAGCCTCTATGCACTAGATGCCAGAAGCACAGCCCCAGTTGTGACCACCAAAAATGTCTCCAGATATTGTGAAGGGCAAAATCATTTCCAGTTGAGAACTACTACTTGAATTAAACATCTGTGATTCTTTCCACCATTCCCTATAGAGCATGCGAAGTTTTTGGCCAAATTCACCAATATGGACACTCTCATCTCAATGCATTCCAGTTTGCCAATGGATTACTAATGGTGTGCAAAGGCCTTTAGAGCTGACTGCAGTTGGGTATATTCTAGGTATGGTCTGAGGAGGAGGGAGAAGGAAACAAGATTTCTTTTTCTGTTGCAGCCCATGATCATGCTGGGCTTTTATTTTACTTTATTTCAGTCATTTATGTATTTTTGACCACTTCAGTGTATCTTTGATTCTCATTTTAACCTGGTCAGTATTGACACTGGGATTGTGATTAGGAAATGAACATGAGACCTCTGACCTCCCATAGTCTCCAGAGGCATAACCAAGATTATAAGCTCTGAGAGGACAAAGAGTTGTTGCATCTTTGTTTCTTCATAAATCCCAAGTGTTTAGGACAATGCCGGGCACATGGTAGATACTTACATTAGGGTTCTCCTGAGAAACAGAACCAATAGGAAAACCAATATTTATGTTAAGTAATTGGCTCATGTACCTGTAGATCTTCAGGGTAGATCAGCTGGCTGGAAGCTCAGGGAAGCATTACATTTCAAGCCCAAAGGCCACCTGCTGGCAGAATTCCCACTTAAGTGGGAGGTCAGTCTTTTTCTTAAAGCCTTCAACTGATTGAATGAAACATCTACATTATAGAAGACAATGTGATTTACTCAGATTTACTGATTTAAATGTTAATTCCATTTAAAAAAATACCTTTACAGAAATATCTAGAATAGGATTTGACCAAATATCTTGTTATTGTGCTCCAGCCAAATTGATACATAAAAATAACTATCACGATGCTCAATGAACATTACTGAAAAACCACAGACCATCAGGATTGGCAAGGAACAAAGTTCATTATAGTGATGAGGAAACTGAGACCCAGACTGATAGTTACGTACTCACAACCACTTGGGAATGGAGTCAGGACCAGATTCCAGCTTCCTGACTCCATTAACCTCACCCCCTCAACTCTTCTCAATACTTCTTCCTCTGTAGAGACCACTGAACATCAAAGATTCTGCTTCCCGTTGGCCCCAGTGTTAAGGAAACATCTGGAATTACTCAATATTTCTCCTTTACCCCAGCCTGACTTACTCCTTACTCCTGCTTAAATCACCTCCTGGAGCTTCCCTCATCCTAGCTCAGAGCAATCTTGCTATCATACTGTGTGATAGATTTTTAGTTAAATGGCACCTTCTTCTTAAAAACAAGTTGAGAGTGGTGAGAATGTTTTTCTTGTCCTTTTGGAAAAAAAAATAGGCATCAAATAAAAACAGTGATTTTTAAAAATAATTAAATTAGATAGTATTTTCCCCAGGCTAATGACACAGGGGAATCTGAAGAAAAATATAGCAAATATTTTCAGCTAGGGTAATTCACAGTGAATAAGACAGCAACATTTTTCAATTGATAACAGAAATTAATTTAATATTTCATTTAAGGGCAGGAGAGTTCATATCAAAAGTGGTCTCCAGGTCTCGAATTGAAACTATAATAATTTCCTCTTCCTACTATAGGAAACACTCTGTAGTGAGGTTATTGTGATTGCCCTGCCTTTTATCTATCTATCTATCTATCTATCTATCTATCTATCTATCTATCTAATAAGGAAATACTTAGCAATTTGCATGGTGTTGGTTTCTTGAACCCTCAGGTCAAGATTCTTGGGCACATTCAAGCCAATAGAACTTTTCCCAGTTAAAAAATCATACATTGAAAATGTTTCATTGATTGAAGGAGATGATTCCAAGTAGTGCTTTAGAATCCTGTTTGCTGCTAAACTGCTTATAAACCTTCGTTCAGGGATCATTCAGTCCTTACTGGCATCAGCCACAGACAGAGCATGGAGCACTGGGAAGGGAGCAAAACTTTGGGACTATAGGGCAACAATAATTGATCTTGGAAGATTGGTTAGAAGGTCATGAGTAGGGGACCACACCTCCATGTTCACTAGAAGCTATCTCAGTTTTTGCCTCTTATCCTGATTTAGCTAGTATAGCACACTACTTTGGTTGGTTCCTGGAACCTGTCTAAGTGATTTCATAACTTGAGGTCTTTGCATTTTCTGTGCTTTCAGCTTGCAGTGCTCTTTCTTCAAATATGAGCATGACTGACTCTTATATCCTTCAGATCTTAGGTTAAATTGTCTTTGCCTCAGAGCTGTTTCTCGGTTACTCTCTATCAAAATAAAGCTTGTTTTTTCTTCTTCTATGATCTGAATCTTTGTGTTTCCCACATCCTCAAATCATGTGTTGAACTCCTAACCCTCAAGATGATAGTATTAGTAAGTGAGGCCTTTGTCAAGTGATTGGGTCACGAAGGTGGAGCTCTCATCAATGAGATGAGTGCTCTTACAAAGAGAAACTATAGGGCTCCTGAGCCCCTTACAGCAGGTGAGGACATAGTAGGTTTATGGTATTTTGTTATAGTGGCCTGACTGGACTTAGACACCTTCATAGTATTATTTCAACTTCAATTCTCTTGTGTATATGTCTTTTTGCTTATTTTCTGCCCCTTCCCACCCATGGTGTCCTAAGTGCCTGGAGCTATGCTTAGCAAACAGTAGGCTCTCAATAATATGTTGAATGATAAAAATAAAACACAAATGAATGAATAAATGAACTAGAAGCTGCTATGTGAGTAGTTAATAAAATGCTAGCAGTAGTAACAGATAAACTTTTAATCTCAGTGGCTTATTGGAATGGAAGTTTATTTTTTACTAATGTTGAGTCCAATCAGTAATGATAGGGTAGCAGTGTAGAGAGTGAGGACAGAACCTCTGCTCCATAGAGTCATTCATGGATCCAGAATGACTGGATTCCATAGGCATTGACATCCAGCCAACAGAGAGTGGGTAGAGAGAGAGCACCGAGGATTGCACAGAAAGTTTTTGTGGTTCAGATCTGGAAGTGCTGCACATCACTTTTGTTGTCGTTGTTGTTATTAGGATATGATTAGCAATATCCTGCCTAGATGCAAAGGAGACTATACACATGGTGAGAAACTGCTTCACAGTTACTACCTTAGGAAGGTGAACATGAATTTGTGGTTCTGCCTGCCTCTTGTGCAATAGCATCCACTACCTAGTGCCACTACCACTGCTATTACATTGGGAACTCCATGAGGGCAGAGAAAATCTGTTTCATCAATTTGAGCTGAGGGTCTAGCACAGTCAATATTTGAATGAATAACCAACCATCTCTTTATCATCAACTGTATTTGGGGTACCAGGTCAGATACTAAACTTAACATGGTGTGAGCACGTAGTAAGAATGTCATAAAGACTTACAATCACCAAAGAATTCTTTGTCCTTTGAAGACAGACCAACCCCTGACTCCATTACAGACTCCATGAAAAGCAGAAGATGGCAGAGCAAGTTCTAAAGTGACTGTTTCCAACCCCAGAAGGAGCAGAATACAATAAAAGACTCTAAGAGTAAAATACATCAGCTTAAAAGCTGTGGAAAGAAATGGCCTCTAACTCTACTTTTTGGGTCTTTCATTGTATTTTGCTCCTTGGAGAACAGTGAAAGTCACAGCAGAACATGATCTTCCATCTTCCCATTTTTTTCTAGAGATGGAAAGTGAATTTTTATTCTACTTTCTTTTTGACCTCATGTTCTTTCAATTGTATGTGCTGCAGTAGGGGGAAAAAGTCAGACTGAGTCACCCAGCACATTTTAAACTCCTGTAGTTTAGAAAAGCAAGAAGTTCTTGAATTGAGACCACTGGGTGGAGTCATAACCACCCTTTTGTGGGAAGTTTAATTCCTTAGAGGGCTCCAGACCTGTGTTCTTTCACTGAGGTTTAACTCATAAAGGAGAATGTCACACTGGCCACCATAAATATGCAGACAAGCTTTTCTCCTCATTACCACATTGAGTAGTTTTGCTGAGTTCTTATATGGAAGGAGCAGAGTTGGGAGGAAAATTTGTCCTATGAAATTACATAAGACCATTTTTCCAATTCTGAGATTTAAAAAATTTCAGTGGCTGGCTTGAAAGGAACTATCCAGATATCACTCTGGAAGTTGACACTCACATATATATCTGGCCCTGTTCTTGATGCCATGGATACATAGAAGGAAAATCCCATTTCATAGCATGCCCCATCCTCCTTTTATTTCTTCTTTTCTTTCACTTTGGTTTCATAGCAGATTGGTGCTCCTTAGCTTTTATTGTCTTGCTGTGTGTCAACAATAATGCTGTCTGTCATTGTGCCTTACAATTTACCAAGTGCTTTCACCAAAGATATGTTGTAAAAATGCTTTGAAAACTGTTAGTGCTATGCAGATGTATGTAAGAATATCACATTCTCAAAACTTGTCAATTTGCCAAGAAGCAACATGTCTGATGACATCATTATTACTTTTAATTTTCATTATTCCCTCATTTTATCCTTATAAACCCCCCACAGGTGGCCTCAAGAAAGCACTATCCCATTATATGCCCCAGTGTCTGGGGTAATAGTTCATAGGTGAAAAAATAGGGGTTGGGCAAATTAGCTATCATGCCGAGCTGTCATATGGCAAAGTCTGTGTTACATTAAATCCTCTTTGTCTTCTCATGAAAATTCCAATGATCAGGTTCAGCATCAAATGTTATGTTGAGGAAACTCTCTTATCTCTGTTACATCCATTTTTTAGGAATTCTGTTGTGGTAATTGACTCCTTCCTGAAAGGCAGCATGACATATAGAGAGTGCACAGACTTTGGTGACAGATTGGGTTTAAAATGAGGCTCTACCATATAATGTCAGGCAATTCACATTATTGCTCTAAGCCTCACTCATACCCTTATGAAAATGCTAGTGAAACACCTATCTTCTTTGAAGTCTTTAAAAAATTAGAAATAATGATGTCAAGGTGGTCGTTCTAGAAGCTGAGGTTATATAAGACTCGCTATAAACTTGGTGACATGAAACAGTAGCCATTTCATTGTGCTTAATTGTTTTCGTGAGTCAGGGATTGTGATGGGGCATGGTGGGTGGCTTTTCTCAGCTCCAAGAGGTCCAGGGCCTCACCTGGAAAGACTCTAACGCCTGGGGGTGGGGATCTTCTGCATCCCCACTCACCTCTGTGGTGCCTGGCTGGAATAACTCCAAAGCTGGGCTCAGCCGTGGCTGTCAACTGGAGCAAGCAGATGGCCTCCCTGCATGGTTTGAATCTCTTACAGCATAGTGTCTCTGCTCCCAAAAGTAGTTCCTGGAGAATCAGCATATCAAGGGAACTGGAAACAAACTGCAATGCCTTTTATGACCTAGACTCAAAAATCATGTAATATCACTTTTGCCATAGGAAATATGACGTATCTATTAAGACACAGTAGCATCATTGAAAAGAAAAAGATGCCTGCTAATGGTGTTATTTTTATTTAAAAATCTCTAATTTCATAGACAACAGTCCTCATATGATTTAAAGCCTTTTTAAAAATTGTGAACTATCATGATATATAGAAAAGTGCACACACATATACAGCTTAATAAATTATTATAAAGCAAATACCTATGTAATTATGGGTCAAGAAACTAATGACCAGAACTCAGAGCCCCAAAAATGTTAATCTTGATGACAACACCTTTCTGCCCCATGATGGGAATCATGGGGTCAACTTCTGTGGTAATCACTGGCTATGTTTTTGCCTATTTTTGAACTGTCTGTAAATGGGATAATACTGTATGTGCTCATTTGAGTCTGGCTTTATTTTTTAATTTTTTTCTTCTTGGTTTTAGGTTTGTCAATTTAGTACCTGTTGTGTGTGTGTGACTACAGCTTATTTATGTCATTGTTGTAAATATTCCATTGTATGATAAACAGCAAAACATCCTGATTTTAATGTTATTTATAAAAAGTCTTTTGAAGCCACCCCTTCCTTGTCTCAGCAAGCCCTATCACATATCCTGCTCTGAGGGATATGAACACTGACCGTAATATTCATTAAATTAGTTATCCTGATAATTGTAAGAGCTCAGAAATAAGCACGAATCAGCCCAAATAGAAAGCTAATCCCAGGATTCACTGAAATGCATCTAAGATAGTGTTAATTCTGTATGCACATTTAAAAGAAGTTATACATTAAAAAAGATGTTATATATATTCTCTTGGTAACCTTATATGGCATCAGAATGGCAGTTCTATATCCTCCTCCACTGTTTTAAAACTACACGTGAGACCAGATGGTAAAGTATTAAAGTCTCTATACATAGGGGATTCCCCCCACCCCCCAGTAGATTCTATTGTAAAATGACAGGTATGGGAGAAGCGCTTGTCAGGAGACTGTAATTACAAAAAAAAAAAAAAAAAAAAAAAGCACTAACAAAATTAGCTTATTAAAAAATGATATGTGGGCATGAAATGGGTTATGATGATCCAATGATTAGTTAATGGTTAAAGTCAACGTTTTCCACATTTGAGTGATAGATAAGAAAATCCTGCATATAGTAGTGAAGTCCAAGTTGAAATGTAAATACAATTTGCTTTATTAGGAGCTCTGATTTCCTGGGTTGCTGTAATCACTAATAATTTCTTCTGGTTTTATAACTTCTTAGTATCTTTACAGTTTTGCTTTCAAATAACCAGCTCCCTAAATAAGAATTTAGGGAGCTGAGAAGATGGGGAAAGGCAATCTTGTTTGAGGGATGGGGAAACAAATGGACAAGCCAGGAAAGAGCATGGCACATTTGGCATTGATTGTTTTATTTGCTTTTTATTGACTAAATGACCCCATGAAACTAGTTTCTCTTTGTGGATTCTCTCATTTCTCATTCAGTGTGTAGTTACCTTAGATTCCTAATATCTTTTTCTGAAGGTCCTTGAGTTGAGATAATGCTCAACTAGAAAGAAAGTGACACCATTACTTCATTTATCAATTGCATGCTTAGAATGATGACTGATTCATATTTTTGAAACTCAATCCACCATAATCAATTCTCTTTGTCCATGTAATATTTTTAGATTGGCTTCTGATTGGGGAAGTGTCCCAACTAGTAACTTGACATGCAATTTTTTTTAAGTATAAAATGGTTTATGGGAAGGACGCTAACATTGATTGAATGCCCACCATGTGCCCAGTATTGAGCTAAAAATATTTAGAGTAAGGACTGGCAAACTTTTTCTGCCGAGGGATAGAAAGTAAATATTTTAGGTCTTGTCAAACCTACTCATTGCTGTCCTTGTAGCATGAAAACAGCCATAGATAATACTTAAATGAATGATGTTGCTGAGCTCTAATAATTTTTTTTTTAGGCAAGGCAACCCTTGGTTGACCTCACAGATTGCAAGGACCTTGTCAGCTTATAATCCTTTTTTATTTTATTTTATTTTATTTTATTTTATTTTATTATTATTTTTTATGACTATAGCACTTGCTCTTCCTAGGTGGTCTCCCATCCAAGTACTAACCTGCTTAGCTTCCGAGGATTTATTTTTTACATTAAAACGAGCAGTGGGCTGGAGTTAATCCATGGGCTATCATTTGCAGAACCTTGATATTTGAATACTGGGCCTGGAAGGGTTTTGAGAAGTCATTTTCCATAGCCCAAGCTATTTCACACCATGGCCCTTAGATCTCCAGGGTTTCTGTATGATGAAAGGCCTCTGCCTTACATCTTCTCTTCAATTAGAGTACTGCAATTCTTTATACATTTATATTATGGGGTCTTGCATAAGGGTTTTTAAATTAGTTTTATAAGTTAAAAAAACAAACAAACAATTCTCACCCAACTTTACTTTACAATTGAAAAAGTGAAGAATTAAGACAATTCATAAGCTGTGATATCCATCTCCACTGCCACTTCCCACTCACTAACTCATTTAGTTATCATCAGAGCTGGGACTCGAAACCAGTGACTCTCAGACACTCAGTACTAACCATGCCATGCTGCCTCCGTGCCACCAAAATTCCTATCAGAAGAAAAACTTATGTTTGTTATTTTGTTTTTGTAACAGCCCCTTATCAGCATGTGCAATTTGTGATCAGAATTCATAGCTGCAAGAGATCATATAACATTTTTCTGGAGCAAAGGAGAACCTCAACAATTCTAGATATAGTCTCATACAATACATTTTGAACTCATGCCCTGCGGCCTTGTCCATGCAAAGGCCCATGTGATCACATCCACACCTTAAATAGTGGTTAAAAAAATCAATAATGTTATTTCCTGGAAGCTGGTAATAGCCAGTGTTTATTTTAGATCGTTTGCCTGTTTTATATAGATCCACCAGCCATTATGCTTTCCCAAAGACTCTGTTTGCCTCAAATACAAAATTGCATTTTAAATTAAGTTAAAAATCTATGATGCTTTTGGCCTTGATGGAAGAAATTGTACTGCATTTGTCCAGTTGCACAACAGGGAAAACCTGAGAGCTGGAGAATAGAGATCTATCTAGATTTACATGCCCAGCTCTGCTCTGCTTGGGACCTGGAGTCCACTTTTAGTGGAGGTCTAATGGGGTAAAGATTGTTATCTACCTATACACTGTCTCCCACAAGATCCCCACTTGCCTGCCACTCTGGAATCCCTTATGAAAATTTGAGGGAAAAATTCCAAACTCATTTTCAGTTTGTATCTCTTCTCCTGAATATAGCCTAATGAAACCTTAAACAGAGGTTATTTCAGAAAATAGAAATATTTTACTCAGTTAAAGCAAGTATTAAAGTTTTAGATTATGCCTATATATACAATTTATTTTGGAAAAGGGAAGAGGGATAAATAAATGATACAAAATTCTATTCCAGGTAACCAATTTGAAATCTTTTCCCTCCTATAAGAAGACCATTGATTTATAGATGTAAATTTAGAATCCTTTTTACTGCTTTATTCTTTGGCATAGAGAATATACTATTTTGACATCATTTGATTATTGTATTTTATTGTTTTTGACGTAAAATGTCACTTAGCATTATTCTCTTAGATGACTATTTGTGAGACAACATATGAAAGCTATTTTGATAAAATTCTGTGTGTACATGTGTTTGTGTATTTTCTCAAGGAAATAACATTCAGTGAGATAATCTGGGATTTTATTTTGATAGGTCATTTTTAGAATTTATTCATTTTAAGAAAACAATAGCATCACTTATGTAGAAGTAAGAACAGGGCTTGTGAAAGAAATTTTAAATGTTTTCCTGATGGCTTTTTTATATGGCTTATCATTATTTTTTAAATTGACTTTTAGTTAGAAAAGAATTATAACAGCATTATAGAAAGTACTGAGCAGAGGGAATATCACCTATATGTCCAAATGACTTATTAAAAAATAAGTTTAGATATTTTCAGTTTTCTCCTGGTTTTATGTCTTGTAGTTATAATCCTTTGTTTCAGAATTCCAGAGAACTTGATAAACCAGGGGTATCCCCACCCTCCCACTTTTCTGGAAGACTGACACATCTCAAAACTGGTAGTAGATAAATAAGAATTTAGGGAGCTGAGAAGATGGGGAAAGGCAATCTTGTTTGAGGGATGGGGAAGCAAATGGACAAGCCAGGAAAGAGCATGGCACAGTTGGCAAATTGACAGAGGTTTCATAGAACTAGAACATAGGGTCACTAGAGTAGAGTGGCAGGAATTGAGGTTGGAGAGTTTTGAATCAGACTGTGAAGGGCCTTAAATGTTGAGGCTTTGCTTGTTAGGCAGGGAGTGGAGTAAATCCCCCATCAGAAGGGCATGTTGAAGCCTTCACTATGCTTCTCAACTTCATGAACAAAGTTATGACCATCAAAGTGGAAGTCTCAGATCAGTCATGAGGTAGTCACAAAAAAAGACGTCAGTTTCCTTCTTCTTTTCTGTGTCACCAGCATTTACAAAAAAAAGCAGGAATGTGAAAGAAACTCCCGGCCACCTTCCTCCTCTCCATGATCTTGAGCCAACATTTTAGCCTGTATTGGTGAGGGAAGGGAAAGCATGGAATTAGATATGAAGTCGATGCTTTGAAGCAAACACAGCGAAGTCTAGCGAATCAATCTGAGACTATTTTAATAACCAAAGATGACCAACATATTGTACAAGCAGACTGAGATATTATGAAGGAGTCTTCTTCCCAGGGAGCAACAGTAATTCTACCGAGAACAGTTGGTGGCAATTCCTGGAAAAGCTAAAACCAGTTCATATTTACACTCCAATGAATTTATATCCCTTCCTCAATAGGTTATAGTACACACCAAGACATTTAAGTAAAGCGAATAGAAATTTATGAAAAAGGATAATTGTTGAGATTTCTGTAATCTCAGAAGATAACTTTCTAGGGACTAAGTGAAGATTTTAAAAAAATCAAGATAATACAGTTACCTATTATGCAGAAGATCATCTGCATTTTGCCCAGTTTTATAATGTAATAATATGATTTTGTTTTCTCAGGAACTTAATCTAAAAATAAAAACACTCTTTTCCCATTGAGCTGAAGTGAATATTTTTAGTCTTATTAGTTTTCTCTTTTGTAGCTGCTAAGGACTCCTCCACAGGCCCACCCCACTTCCCTCAACCTGATGAATAATATTTCAAGTACATTCCTCTGTGGAGAAAGCCCTTTAATGGTTGTAATCTATCAGGACGTTCTTTTGAGATTATTACTAAGAAGCATTGTTGATTATTCAAAAAATAAAGGAAAATAGGAGAGAACAAAAAAAAAAATCCTGTGAATAAAACAGTGCCTGCTGGGTTCAGGATTTAATGGTCAGATGAAACCAGTGCTAGGAGAGAAGCTTCAATGGGGATGACTTGGTCACTTGTTTTCTACTGCACTCCTAGAGGGCACAGGACAGTTGCCCCAGGGAGCCGTCTATGGGTAATCTGCATTGTATTAACTTATTTTAAAGCAGAGAATGGATTAGAAAGGTATAAAGAGATTTAGGTAGGAGAAAGGTATGAATCAGTAAGTGGTTTTGATTTATTTATTCAAAACATATGTGTGGAGGACCCTTTTTAAAAAACATATTTACACAAAGGAAAATTTTTTTTTTATCACTGCTACTCATAAAAAACAATATTTGCTGCCATAAATAGAAGGTTGACATTAATGCAGGTTAAAATATATGTAGTTATTAGAATGAAAGCAGTCTAGGCTCTGCCTAAATTGCCTCTAGTGCCAGCAGTGTAGTACAGTTGCTGTGAGAGAACTACTTTTGTTAGATGCCATAATGCAGCTTTAAAAAAAAAAAAAAAAAAAAATATATATATATATATAGTATTAATCTCGATTCTATTGT
Source organism: Rousettus aegyptiacus (assembly GCF_014176215.1). Taxonomy (NCBI): domain Eukaryota; kingdom Metazoa; phylum Chordata; class Mammalia; order Chiroptera; family Pteropodidae; genus Rousettus; species Rousettus aegyptiacus. The sequence goes on along the minus strand of NW_023416307.1, from coordinate 118,797,207 downwards.
CATCTAATTTTGAACAAAGGCATTAAGCCCAAAGTTAGATTTATCAATCATAACACAGGAAATGTTACTGACATCCATTATGAACTCCACAGTTGATTAGCTTCCTTGATTAAATAGCGGTATAGCTGATGAGAAAACAGAGGACGAGTCTGCCACTCTTGTAAAGAGAATTCCCAGCTCAGAGTCTCTCCATTGAGTTAAGAAAAGAGAAGTGAAAAAATAGAATACAAAAATGTGGGGCTGCTTTAGCAGTAAAGTGATACTTGTCCAGAGCATCAGTCCCATGAGTGTGCACCAGAGATATTGCTTAGTTCTCTTTTTACATTCCCAAGGGGATTTTGGCTTTCCTTTTTTTAAATTTTTTTTGTTATTGATTGATTAATTGATTGATTGATTGGAAGGGGAAGGGTGGGGTATATGTGTGTGGGGGATAACCTTAGCTGTCATTAGAAAAGTAAGACCCCAATTTAAAAAATAAAATTATAGCATCTGATGTGAATGATTCTTGAATGCTGACATTAACCAAATGCTACCTTTTTGAACAGCAGCATAGAAAAATGTAAAAATGTTCTGCAATGGTTTTTTTAAACAGCAATTTTCCTGAGGGATTGGAAAAACAGGAGGAGGTAAGCTGATGACATTTTGATTGTAGGCCTCACTTGGAAAGGCATTGCGGGACTTTTGTGCTTCACAAAGTTAAAAAAGTCCTCCAAATGGCCACTTTTACCTTGATCTGCATACTTTTTCTTCCTTCCTCCCTCTTTCTTTTTCATTCTCTCCATTCTTTTCTTTTTTAGTAAATGATAAAACTTTCCAGAAGTAGTTTGCAGAAATTGTTATATGTCTCTTTGCAGTGAATATACTTGCTTTGAGATGATAGTGTTTCTTAATAATACCACTTTCTGATTTAGCCTCATCTGCGAGGCACTGAACTAGATACTACTGTCTTTATTCCTACTTTCAGTCTTCACAAAAGCATTTCTATCTCCACTGTGAGATTGCTCCTCTCTTCTCAACTCTCAGTACTTTTTGGTACCTCTCCTATGTCATATCTCCATCAGCCTTGCTCTGAAGTTATTAATATGATATTTTCAAAGTTCTTTGAGGTTAGCACTTGCGTTTCATTGATAATTGAACATTTGGTAAATGAAATGAATGGACACGTGGATAGGCAGATGGATGGAGGAATGGATAAATGATGGGTGGATGAATGGATATGGATGGATGAATAAATGGATAGTGAGTGGATGAATGGTGACTGGAGGAAATTGAAAAATAATTGCGACTTTTACAATATTTGGCATTAGACTGATGTCAACTTTCTACAGCTCTTGTGAATGGTTTAATGAGTAATGATATTGTTTAAAATAACATTTAAAAATAAATATAAAAAACATACTATTTCATGTTTTATTGTATTTACTTAAAATACAATAAAATAATGGTTTTTGCTTTATTCTTGGTCTTTTTTCCTTTGAGCCTACTTTCTATTTTCTCTCATAATTCAGGTAAATTTGCTACAGCTTCACATATAAATTGATTAGAAGGGAATTAGAGGGACTGTTTTATTTTAAACTTAGGATTTTTTTTTTTTATCACATCTTGAGATATCACATAAAAATTCCATGGGACAGTATTGATAAAGTATAACAATATAATAGCCAAAAGGTTTTTTCGCTTTTTTCCACCTTTTCATTTCTTTGTGTTTCTGACTGTCCCTAATATTTTACTAACAGTTGAAAAAATTAAGTTTTCTCATTTTTTTCCATATTCCTTTTAAATAGAAAAATAAGAGGGTATTTAAAATTTACCCCCAAGTGACTGAAATATAAATGATTTATCTTTGAAGCTACTTCTATAAGTGTTCCTTGAAATTCGATGTACTATCTTGAAAATAGGATACTAAACTTTATGCCAGTTTCCTATTTATATAGAGATATAATATCAATTGTGTCTTCTATTATTGCTTTTTGTAAGTGTTTTGTTTTTCTGAAAAGCTGGCTTAAAATATATTTACATCTAATACAATGTGGGCAAGAAAAGAGCAAACAGTACTTGATTTGAATAGATATGGATGTTAAATCTTTTTCTTTGCATTTTCTGGCTTGTATTTATATTAAAAGTTTACATGTAGAGATATATATTTGCTAAGTGCATTTGACAGTAAAACAGTGTATGACTGTATATTTTAGAGGTAATAAAATGGAAAGTAAGGTATATGAGAATGAGTGTGAGGACTTTAAAAAAGTTTATTCAATATCACTATCATAACAGAAGCTTGTGACTCATGCCGTTTATAGTCTGAGTGGTGTTAGGTATTTGCCAGGATAATGCTAGACTGTGCTGCAACAACAAATAAGCCCTGACATCTCAGTGGTGTAACACATCAAAGGTGAATTTATCACTGTGGCAGCCTCTTCCATCTTGTTTGCTAGGTCTAGAATATATGATTTATAGGTCACCAGAGAGGGAGGAGAGAGTTGACAAAGGCACACCAGCTCTTAATTGCATTAGGTTGGAAGGGATATATGTCATCTCCATTATAGTTTATTGAAAAGAGCTAGTGACATGGTCTAAACCCTAAGTTCAAAGAAGACCTACAAGGGAGCCATGAAATATTTGGGGAAGCCTAGTTATCTTTGTCACATATTTCATTCAGGGAAATACAACCCAAGCAGGGATTCTAACCTTAACTTGGACTTTGTGTACATCTTGGAAGGCATCCAGTCCTTTGTCATTTGGTAGCCTCTGAGGCCAGCGGGATTTTGGGACTATTAAGTCTTATACCCAAGAAACATTTTCTTCCTCATTTTAGATATTCCTACCTTACCACATATCATCCATATAGAGCAGGGGTGGGAGAAGGAGTGGCATAGTACATTATTAACTCTTAATCTTTTCTTCACAGGGATCAACACATATGTGGGTTTTTTGTCCTTCTTCCCCACAAAATAAGAAAAAAAGATCTGTGACAATTGCAGCATCCTTTTTTCAGAATGTAGAAAGAAAAGGGATCAAACCAGTGTCTTTAGCTAGCAGAGAAATGAGAAAGATGCTAACTTTAATTATTCCACATCACTATTATCAACATGTTCCATCCATCCATCCATCCATCCATCCATCCATCCATCCATCCATCCATCCAGATTTAATGGTATCAGGTCCAGTACATGGCCCTTGAAAGTCAAAGAAGAACTCTTAGACTTGGTTAGCCTTTCTGATTACCCTTGCCATCTCATAGACAAATTGTTTTGTTTGTCACATTTTTGTTAACATTTTCAAGTGTTAGCAAGTGCTGGATTTGAAGGGCCTGGGTTTCATTCACTCTGAATCCCCAGCTACAAGCCAAGGCTTGACTTAAATGGGTGTTGTAAATGGATTTGGGTACATGAGTGGATGGCCCTGGGAGGTCAGTTTGGCTTGGACCTGAATCTGTAGCTGAATAATTTTTTTCATATCTCTGTGCACTGTTCTCTCTATCCTGAGTCCGTGGGTCCAAGAAGTGAGTGATTTTGACATTGGCCTCTAGATGACCACTCTAACAGTGCCGAGGCTGGTAAAGGGGTTTGCTCCCCCTCCGCCCCCCACAAAAAAGATCCTATTTGATTCAAAATCATCTATAGACCTAGATAGGAGCTATTATCTCAGAAAGCAGTGTGCCGTGATTCTGGTTTCTTCAAGTGATTCCTCCTTCAGACTGCTTGCTAAACATAGGCTTTATTTCAGGTAGCCCCTTGGCCGTTCTTCCTCTTGTTCACACCAAGCTTCTACTTTCTCAGGACTGGAGCTCTCACTTCTATGTCTCTATCTTCTATTTCCTCCAAAGTTCCAGAGCTTTATTTTCAATTTCTACCTTGAAATCTCAATAGGATGTCTTGTCACACTTCAAGCTCAGTATGCTCCAAACAGGACTAGCCTTCTCTGCTTAGATAATGATACCATATCCTCTCACTCGGACTGCTTTCCCCCTCCTCAGCCTTCCACTCTCCCGGCCAGAACACCATCATTGCTGCCTCTTTTCCTTCATGATGTTTCTTCCAACTGTCATTTTATTTTAATTTCATTGTCAGACCTACATACTCTCTCCTCTTTATATTTCGATTGTTTAATTCATCTCTCTGTATTTTAATTTATTTTAAACTCCTGTTCTTGTTCGTCCTAGAATCCAGCCATTGATATTTCTAAAACAACACTTTCCTGAAATAATTTTTTTTGATGGTTCCTTTACTTACCAAATATCTTCTAGTTGCTGTTGTAGCATCTAAGGCCTCAGTCACCTACTTCCGGCCTCATCTCCACGCTTGTAGACTGTAGTCAAACTTCACAACTCTTTCTTTCCCACTTCTGTCATGGCTCAGGTTGCTTTTTTCCATATGGTGACAGTGTTACTTAAATCTCTATGTGGAGACATTCTAGCTGCTCTTTCAGCAACCTCTGCAGTAGGAATCATCATCTTCTCCCTACAAACTCTAAATAAGGTATGGCAAGTAGATTTCATTTCAGGAACAAAATCTGTTTGATTAATAATAGCTATCTGGAAAGTTGTGTTGAGGAGGATTCTGAAGTTGTATCTAGGCTCGATGGGAAGGATTGTCATGGTTGTTAGCAGTGTCTGCCTAGAGCAAGAGAAAGAGGAATTGAGACATTTAATGTTTCTTAGATGCCTTCTCTGATCTACCTTTGTGCTTCTCTTATGTATGCAATATCACTTATACTAATTGGTAAGTTCTTTAAGGGCATAAATTGTATCTTGATGAATTATATATCCAGCAAGAGTTTATTTTCACAATGTCCTACGATCATTAGGCACTCCAAAAATGTTTGCTAAATAAATCCCCTAGTGCTGGAATATGCTGTTTAGTTACATAAGGTTGAAAAGCTGTGGGCAGGGCTGTGATTGCATTGATTGGGCAACTGTGTTATATTATAGCGTTTATTCCTTTAAGTTTCAGTTTGTTAGGGAAACTGGTTGTGCAGACATAAGAACTGCTCTGGCACAGTTACCTTTGGTGATAAATGAGACCAGGCAACAGTGGATGAATGGACAACATCTAATACTCCAGTATTGCCTGTAACAGCATTAACTTCCAAGTAGCATTGATTAATTCTGCTTTTAGGCTTACTTTCACAAACCAACAAAGCATGTTGTCAGATTTTCAGTCCCTCAGCCTAAGCCAAAAGCCAAAGGCAGGCTTGACACACATTTAAAAGCAAGGCATTATTGATTTGGTGGCCCTCAGAATGTCCCTATCACTCAGACAATTATGTAATTGTAAAAATAATGATAAAATTATTAATTTTCTTATTTTTTTTTCTCTTAGATGAACATCTCAAGTATTTCAGTCATTCTTATAATTTTCAGAAACTGCCTAATCCTGCTGTCTCTCCTATGAATAATATCTTCTACTTGTCTGGTGATATACTCCGAATCTGTGAATAGTCTAATTGTGGTCCAACTAGCCATGATTAAGATCAAGAACCACACCTCTGTGGTTCTATACTCTATATTTCTGTTATTACATCCTAAGGACACATTTAATCGCTCAATAGCCACATTTTATTGTCTTATGGAATTAATGGACATCTGAAATTCCTCTTCAGAAATTACCATCTTATTTCATTTTAGGTCGATTAAACTTCTGTTTATCAGAAAATCTATCATGAACTGGCCTGATCATAAAAGGGACATTATCAGGTCCCATTGCCAAAATGTACAGAGAGAGGGGCATGTTTGGTCCAGGGTGTTAACAGTGCCATCGAGATTCCATTTCCATTTCCATCTCTTCAGCTCTACTTCCTCTGTTTTAGCTGCATTCTCAGCCTCTCCTCTTAGGGGAGCAAATGGCTGCAGGAGCTCCAGCCTAAATCATTTTTGGTGCACATTCAACAGAAAAAGGAAGAAGTACCTTTTCCTGAAGGTCCTACATAATAGGAAAAATTTGAGCATAAGGTTACTTCTAAACCAATCATTGTGCCTTAGAGTTTTCAGTAAGCTGATATACTGACCTGGGTCAAATGACCTAGTATTGGAATTAGAGTTGGGATTGTATATACCGAGATTAGGGTGCCATTACCAAAAGGGAGAGAAAGATGCTGGGCAGACCTAAAATAACAAATACTCTCTGCAACATATTTATATTTTAAACTCTCTAAAGGCAGAGATTATGGCTTATTAAATTTTTAAACGTTCTCCTCCTACCTTTAACAAATGACACAATAAATATTCAGAAAACTAGATTTGATTGAATGAGTGCCTGAACAATGGCCATAAAATGAATGAATTTAAAATGGCTGCTTAATATTAAAAATACTTTGTCTTTCAAGTATTGCATTGTACAAAATAGTCCAAACTAACTTTAAGGTGTTAATTGTGCTTACATGAAGGAAAATAAAATTGTAAAAAACTTGATATGTCATTATAAGGACAGTTTTTTCTTAATGCATCTTAAGTGCAAAGAAAGGGGGACATTTTCTTCTAAGACAAATGAAATGAAAACAGAACTTGATTGACAGCCTAGTAACATTAAAAATACCTTGAAGGTAGAGATCTGCTCTTATTTTAAACAGCCCAGAGCAATTCTATCAGAAGAAGAAATACTATTTGTTTCAAATCCAAGCATTTTCACTTGCCTTTGGGTAAGGCAATTGTTTTCTAACAGCCACATGGCAGCTTTGTTTAACAAGCATATTTCAATTTCTACATAAAATTTCAATCTCACCTCACCTCAGTGCTATCCCCTTCTTTCACTGGGGTGGGGGGAGTGGATTAATTTATTTGATACAGTACTGTATCTGATGCTGCAGGTGACCATATCCTTGCCTTTTTACCATTTCAGTGCCCTCTAGTCTGACTCCCAGGTGCATCCCTGTGTGCCTGGCAGGCTGTGCAGGCCAGATGATTAACACCTTAAGGGAATATTCTTCAACCAATAACTGATCAAAACTGGTGCATGGAGCCTCCAGAGGAAGCTTTCCCCTACCCCCACATGACTTGTAGAGATGTATTCAGAGCATAGCTAAAAAGATCTCCATCAGAATTAAGCCCATGCTAACCATTTTTTTTTTATTAGTTTCAAGTATAGAGTACATTGGGTAGATATTTATATAGTTTATAAAATGATCCCCCTATTTGCTCTTTCTCTCCTCTGGCTCTACACCTAGCCATTACATTAATGCTAACTGCGTTCATTCCCTATGCCGTGCTCCCCATCTCTGTGACCATCTATCATCTAATTTGTTCTTTTTTAACCATTCACTTTTTTTCCCCAGCACCCCTAAGCCCCTCCCCTCTACCCATCACCAGATCGTCCTCTATATTTGTAAGTCAGTTTTTGATTAGTTTGTTCTTTTTGTTCTTTAGATTCTGTATATAAATGAAATCATATTGTATTTAACTTTCTCTGTCTGACTTATTTCACTCAGCATAATAACCTCTAGGGCCATTCATGTTATTGTGAATGGTAGGATTTCATGTTTTTATGGATAAGTAATATTCTATTGTATATATAAACCATAATTTCTTTATCCAATTGTCTATAAGTTACCTGATTATATACCTTTATTGGTTTTCTACTCTTCTCTGCTTTACTCCGTCCTCTTCTAATATTTCCCAAGATTACTTCTAGATAAATGACTTACGTTCTAATCTTGTCTCAGGGACTACTCTTTTGTGGGAACCCAAACTATGACAATTATTTTCAAAGATGACAAGTTATTTTCAGTCCTCAGTGTGGGGTAATCTAAGATCTTGTCATTAAGGCATATATCAGAGTGAAGACTAGAGACTTGTATGGTTCACTTTGTGTGGGTAGAACATGGCCTCTGTGAGAGCATTCTGTCTCAATACAGCTTTCATGGTGAGCTGAGTGTAGGAAAGAACTGATTTTCTCTAAAGCATGAGAATATATAGCAATTGTTGCAGTCAGTCCCCACCCTTGGGTGGTTATTCCCAGGGAGGAAGTCTACCCCCATGATGGGTATGGTCCATGGTATCAGAATTTACTGAAAAGTGGAATGGAATAATGATTTCAGAGGTGGTAGCTTTTGATCATGTAGAGAACTCAATGCAAATCTGAGATGTCTTATTGGAGTGGCAAAGATGTAGGACAAGGCAGTGGATTGAGAAGACACAGAAAGGTTAGGAAAGAGAGACAGGGAATGATAGATTAACTTTTCTCTTATTTGGGGAGTAAAGCAGAAAAAATGCTGGTGAGCAAAGGACGTGGATTGACAACATCAAATGCTTGCACTCATACCATAGCTGTGCTAGGCATAGGTCTAAGTATTATGCATTTTCACAGCAACCCTATGATGTAGGTTCTCTTCATAATCTCCATTTTACTTACAGGGAAATTGAAGCACAGATAGGTTAACAAGCTCACCCAAAAGCCAGAGCTGAAAAGCACAGAGCTGGGATATGAACTCAGGCATTCTAGCTCTGAAGACCTGGCTCTGACACAGTGGTTGGCAACTTTTTCTGTAAAGGACCAGATACTAAATGTTTTGGCTTTTGAGGTGATACAAGCTCTGTTACAACTACTCAACTCTGCCTTAGTAGCATAAAAACAGTTATAGATAATATCTAAACAAACTAGACTGTGTCTCAATAAAACTTTATTTGTAAAATCAAGAGGATCAGATTTGACTTGAGGCTGTAGTTTACTGAGCCATTATCTCATATCAGTGTTTAACATTTTAATGTAAAATTAGTTTTTTTTTTTTTTTGTCTCAGGAAGCCTGTTCATATACTTTTGGGATGAATTTTCTGTCAAGCCTTCCCTAGCATGGATGTCTTTTGGGTGGAATAGGAGGGGGAGAGGCTGAGAAGAGGAGGGGAGTTAAGGTATAGTGTGGGAGTTAGTCTGGAAGAAGCAGGAATGGGAACTGGTTTTTCAAGCTCAGTAATTTCCTTGGGAGATGGAGGTGGGAGAGAGAAGCACTAAATTCTGACCAATATTGTAGGGTGGTTATAACTAGAAGGAACAGGTTTAAGAAATGCCATAAAATTCAGCTTTATAGGATTCGGGCTTTATAGCATATGCTGTAGCAGCCACATTGAATAAATGTATGTTTTTCATTATATTTTTATTACACGTTTAAAGCACATTAAGGCACACAGAGCTATCAAAGAAGAAAAAATAGAGAAACATTGGCTTCACAAGTAATCACATCAATTTTAAGGAAGGCTGTATTTTATGAAGACAGAGAAAGATGCATAGCTGTTGTCCTTCCTAGTTTTACACTAACTCATTCTTTTTTAGGGAAAATTATTAATAGATGTTTTGCTACATTTGTCTCTTGTTAAGGGAGCATTTTCCTTTTTCTAAAAAAGTATATTATATCGTGGATGTTTATTCATTTGCCTTCGAGTTGTAGGTAATTGGCTGGCATTCTCAGTCTATAAAACAACCTGCTTTGTTGGGGTTTGAAAACCGTTTTAAGAAATTGTGACTTGAAATTATTTCTGGCTTTGAGAAGCCATGTGATATCCAGTGGTCTCTGATGATGTTTTAATTTTTAGCCTCTGGGGTCAGTGAATCATGAGGGAGGTTGTGTGTTACACAAATGCCTCTGGGGCTGAAATACAGCTTGTGCTCTCTCTTAAGCCTTGTGCACCATGTAGAGGAAGGGACACTTTTTTCTTTACACCAATGCCCTGTCCACTTGCCAGGCCATGGCCTTTTTTGGCCACATCTGCTCAGACTTGGTGACTTTTTCTAATTTGTGTTCTCCCGGGGTGGGAGAGTGTGTGCGTATGTGGGGGGTGGGGCTTTGAAAATTGTGTATCATCACATTTAAGAAGCTACTCATTGTGAGATGTACCACTATTTTATGTACAACTAACAAAGACAAGATGCAGCTAATCAAATCTTGATAGGCCATTGATTATCCTCTCTGCTCTCCTGGAGGGTGTCACTTGGTCCAAGTTCTAATAGAAGTAGAAATGGAGACTGTTAGAGTGAAATTGATGTTAGGGAGCATCTTGCATCTCAGTTGGGGGCAACTTTGCCCTCCAGTGGATATTCATTAATATCTCGAAATATTGTTGGTTGTCATAACTGGAGTAGGATGCTACTGGTGTCATGTGAGTAGAGGCCAGGGATGTTGCTAAACATTCTACGGTGCACAAGACAACCCCCAACTGGCCCTAAATGTCATAGTGGTGAGGATGGGAATCCCTGATGCAGTGGGATAATGTATAGCAGGGGGTGAGAACCTGGACAGCGGAGTCAGGCAAACCTGGTTTCAAATTTAGTCTTACACTGAACTGACTATATGGCCTTGGGCAAGTTACTTAGCTTTGCTAAGCCTAAGTTTCCTTGTCTGTAAAATAGAAACCATAGTCTCTTCTTCAGAGGGTTGCTGAAAGTATTAAATGCAGCAACAACAAAATCTAAATACAAAAGCAACTCTAAGTACCTTTATCTGTACTAACTAACACTTCTGGGCAACTCTGAAATAGATATCCTTATTATTCCCACATTACAGGTAAGGACACTGAGAAAACTTAAGTAACTTGTCTAAGGTCACTCGAGTAAGTGGTAGAGCCAAGATATGAATTTAGAGTCCATATTCACAACCAGTCCAATCCACTTGGTAGAGTGCCCAGCATTGTATAAGGACTTAGGAAAATGAGGATGTTAATAGTATTATTATCCAACCTGAGGCTCCCAATTAGGTGAGTGACTCAAAACCTGGAGAAAGGTAGGAGTTGGCATGGTTCCCCATGACTGGGGCTAGTTCCAGGGTCTCCTGTTCCTCAAGGACAAGTAAGTCTCTTTCTCTGTGCCATGCTGCTCCTGCCAAGAAGCCAATATGGAACCAGTTGAGGTGCAATAGGAGAGAGTCCAGGTCTAGTTTTGTGTCTGGGTACCACCATTTACTGATTATATTTGGGAAGTAATCATATCAACTCACAAGGTTGTTGGGAGGATGACATGCAACAGGAGATATCAGATATCAGTTAGCAATAGACATCTGAGAGCTTGGCATGTGGGGTGAGAACCAGGGTTCTGGAGTTACCAGGAGTAGCCTGCTTTGATGGACATTGGGACGTGGAAGGGGCTGGAGAGTGACTTCCAAGATGGCCTGCAGGGTCTCAAACAAATGTACCTAGAAATTGTGGGGAAGGGGTCACCTTGGAATGCCCTGGCTTAGTTCTGTTTTTCCCAGACTCGCTGATGTTAAATAAACATTTGTGGAGGGGGATGAGGGAGAGAGGGAAGGGTGAGAGAAGCTGGCAGACAGGTTTCACAGAGACGATAGGAACCCCGAGGTGTCCTGGAGAGTTTCACTCAAGTGGTGGCACTGATAAACTTCAGCACATGTCAAAGACCCAGGAGGAAGAGGGGAGAAATCTCAACAGAACTATGGTATAGATGCCATGGGTAAATGGATGCCTCCTCCTGGCCCAGGACAGGACAGGATAGGACAGGGCAAGACAGGACAGGACAGGACAGGACAGGACAGAGGAACAGAGCACAGAGCATGCAGCAGCATGACTGAGTGACCGAGAAAGGTTTACAGAGGTGGTTAGGAAAATCCTTCAGACCTCACAGTTGTGAGAGGTCTCTGAGTAGCCACCACATCTTGCCCAGGGCTCACAAGCATGTCTATGTGAGCTGGAGACCCCACTATGCATTTCCACAAATGCTGTTATGTAGGAGGCAATACCACATAGTGGTTAACAGGTTATAGGCTCTGTTGTTAAACTGCCCAGCTTTGAATCCCACCTTGGCCACTTGCCAGTCTGTGACCTTGAACAAGTCACTTAAACTTTCAAGGCCTCTGTCTCTTCATTTGAAAATTAGGATCTGTCTTATAAGGCTGTTAAATGAATTAAATGAGATACTGTTTTGTGGTCCTTAGCGCAGAGTGAGTATTTAATAATATTTACTCTTTCTCCTATTATGTAATATTATTATTGTTGTTGTTATTATTGGATTTATTCCATGCTGAAGAAAACAAAGATGTACCCTGGACTCGTTCAAACCAGGACTGAAATCCTGCCTGTCTTCTTGTTCACTAGCTGTGGCTTCATCAACTGAGCCCATTTTCTTACCTGTGTAACAAGGAAAGTGATAGCTGTCCTACAGGTGTTCGGAGATTAAATCAGTAAACATTGATAAAGTGCCTGGTGACACTAAATTCTCATTACCTGTCCATTCCTTTCTCTTTTTACCCCACTATTTCATTGTCCCCACAGATGTCCCCAACTCACCTTCTCAAGATTACTCAGTTAGAAAGGAGTGGAGCCAGCCTTAAACCTGGATTTGGTTGGGTGCATCTCCTGCTTTTCCCATTTGATTATACCTGTTTATTGTAGGTAGACAGAAGACGACTAGCCTCACCTGGAATATTGGTAACTCATAGGAGGCTTCAGAGAGGGACACCTGGATTCTGAGACACCTAGCTATGCCTCATAGCTTCTCCTCATGGAAGTGGTAGATGCAGTAATGAGACTATATATACAATTTTTAGGGCCCCTGGCTCAATGTTTTTTAACTTGCATTTTCCAATCACCCTGGAATAGTGGTCCTAGAAGACACTACTAAGATTATTCTATAAAGGAGGAAATGGAGGAAGGGAAGGGAAGAGAAGAGACTTGGTCAAAGTAGAGAAGGGTTAGGACTGGAACTTACACCCTGGTCTGGGTACTCCTGGTCCATTGCTCTTTCCACAACAAGTGCCTCTACTTACTTTCATGTACTTTCCTTCTTTAGCTCTCATCCCCTGTCCTACTTCCTCTTCTCCTAATGTTCCCCTCATCCTGGCTGCAGCTGTAGATGTGTCACCTGGAGGATGATTGAATCTGGGTAAACTCTGGCATCACAGCAAATAAGATTAATTTATTACACTAACTCATCCCAAATTCCCCGTTGACATAGCTGTAAATTGAATAGTGACAAATTCCAAATAACCTGACAGTCAAAACAATTCAAGTGCTTGACGTCAGACGTGCAGAGAGCAGACAATCTAGGAGCAAGAAATCTGAAACTTGATTCTTAGAAAGTAGATTTGCTGTCTACTATCCTCTGTGACCTGACACCTTGTCAGGGTCCTGGGCTGAACTGGCTGTGTAGGAGCTGAGGAATTTTGTGACCAGGCAGACTTGGTTTCAATTAGCCAACTAAACCTAACTAAGCAAAAAAGGAATTTATTACATCATATAACTAGAAAGTCTAGGGGTACCACTGCATTTGGATATAACTGGATCCAGGGGCTCAAATATGGTTATCTGGAAATTTCTCTCTTTGAGCTTTGCTTTTCTCTGTCTTATTCTCAGTCAAGCCCTCTGTAATGGTGATAAAGGCAATTGTTAGTTACCTGGGCTCGCAAACTACCAGGATAGCAACCCCATCTGAAAGAACATCTTGTTCCTAATGAATTCAGTAAAAGTTTTTGGTTTTCTCTTACTGGCCTAAGTTGGATCATGAACCTCTCCTGAACCAATCAGTGTAGGCTGGAAGATGTGTACTCCTTGGCCAGGTCTCAATTATATTGTCAACCTTGGAGATAAAGAGATGGGTCTATGACCAGAAAAAAGGATTATGGACATCCCTCATAACAGCAGATGGCCACTGAAATATCTCCCAGCCTTATTCCCCCCAGTTGCTCCCCCCCACCCCCATAATTATGGACAGGAAGTCTATAATTATATAGTATCGCTAGCCCTATTCTGATCAAATTTAAAGATACTATTTCATGAACTCTTATCATGTTCTGGAAATTGGGTTCAATGCTTAATGGGGATTTGGTGTCTGTCTCCCCAGAAACCAAACTCTTCTTTTAGAAATGGCCCCAGTGTTCAACTGCATATCAACATCTTCCACACACTCTGATTGGAATTCCACTTCAATTCCATGAATGGAATATGGGATGCAGATTTTTAACCAGAGCATCACATTTCCTCATCCACAGAGATTGTTTCAGGGGTGATCTAAGCCAGGAATCAGGGGACTTTCTTTGAATCAAGTGAACAACAGGCTTTATCTTCCCATTGGATTTAGAGAAGGGAGACTGAGCTGGTGGCAGCTGTCTTGGCATTGCCGAAGTAAATGTAAAGACTGTATATAAAATCAGAACAGCAGAGAGCAAAGCCAAGATAGATGGAGAGAAACTGAGGTCTGCCTCAAATGATTGAGATCTGAATTTAGCTGTGTCTGAAGCTGCAGCTATCTGACTTTTCAGTTATTTGAACCAGGACATTTCATTTCTTGAGAAGGTTTTTCTGTCATTTGTAGTACAATGAAATTTTGATGTGCCTAAAGTCCAACAGCTGTTAAATGTCAAAATTTGAGCCCAAAATGTTCAATGCTGTTTTGATAAATCTCAAGTTGTTTTAAAATCATTTTTAAAACTTTCAACTCATTCCAAATTAGGAAACTTAGAAAATAGACAATTCTATACTCTCTTCTAGCTACTTGCTTAACATGGCTTTTCTTGTTTATACCCTCTACACTGCAGTTTGGTTTCTTTTCATGTCTCCCAGCCCATTTTAGTTCTGGAATCTCTTTTGTTGTTGTTGTTTTTGTTTTTTAGTGACTATACTGACATATAATTGACATAAAATAAATTATGCAGATGTAAAGAGTACTACTTTATACATCTGTGAAATTATCACTGCAATCAAGCTAATGAATATATATATGTCATCCCCCAAACTTTCTTCATCATCTTTTATGTTTTTCGTCCCTGGATGCTCCTGGACCATGTTCTCAGCAACCATTGGTCTGTTGTGTGTCACTATAAACTAGTTTGCATTTCCTAGAATTTTATATAAATGGAATTACACAATATACATTCTTTCTGGCCTACTTTAAAAAAAGAATTATTTTGAGGTTTATTTGTTTTTTAGTGTATCCCAATAGATCATTAATTTTTGTTTAAGTAGTATTCCATTGTATAGGTATACTTCAATTTGTTTATCCATTCACATGTTGATGGGTTGCTTTTAATTTTTAGCTATTTTAAATAAATCCATTATAAACATCCATGTACAAGTCTTTATAGAAACATAAGCTTATAAGCTTTCATTTCTTTTGGGCAAATACTAGGAGTGGAACAGCTGGATAATATTGTAGAGGTATGTTTAGCTTTTAAGAAACCCAGACTGTTTTCTAAAGTGGTTTTATCATTTTGCATTGTAGCCAGGGATATGAAAGCTCCCATTTGTCTATGTTCTTGTCAACACTTGATATGACCAATCTTTTAAGTTTTACCTATTATACTAGGTTTATAGTGGTATCTCATTACAATTTTTATTTGCATTTCTCTAATGACTAATAAAGTTGAATGTATTTTTGTATTCTTATCATCTGTTTATTTTCTTTCGTGAAGTATCTGTTAAAATCTTTGCTCAATTAAAAATATACTTTTTATTCTCTTACTATTGATTTTTGAGAGTTCTTCATGTATTCTGGAGATATGTTCTTTACCAGACACATAGTTTGCAAATATTTTCTCTCAGTCTATGATGTATCTTTTCATTTAAAGGAAAGAAACATTTAATTTTGATAAAGGTTATCTTTTTAGTCTTTCGTGGAATGTGCTTTTGATGTTATATCTAAAAAATTTTTAACTTAAGGTAACGAAAGCAATCTTATGTGTTTTATTCTAGAAGTTTTACTTTTAGGTTTTACATTTAGGTCTATGGTTCATTTGGAGTAATTTTTTGCATATCGTACAGGTTGCAAATGCAATTCAATGGATAAAGAATAGTCTTCAACAAATAGTGTCAACAATTAGATACTCATATGCAGAAAAAAACTTTGCTATATACCTATAGTTGTTTCTTATAGTTCTAAACAAATTACCACAACTAGGTGGCTTGAAGCAGTAGTAACTTATTCTCTCACAGTTCTAGAGGCAAGAAGTTTGAAATTAAGGTTTTGTCAAGGTTGGTTTCTGTTGGAGGATCTGAGGAAGAATATATTCCATGTTTTGCTACTAGCTTCTGGCGTTTGCCAGTAATCCTTGGTGTTCCTTGGATTATGGGTGCATCTGCTTTCATTATCACATGGTGTTCCCCCTTTGTGTCTGTGTTTTCACATGAGCTTTCTATATGGACACCAGTCATTGGCTATAGGGACTACCCTAATCTAGGATGACCTTATCTTAACTAATTACATCTGCCAAGACTTTTCCCAAATAAAGTCACATCTACAGGTATGGAGGACTAGAACTTTAACATTGTTTGAGGGATACAGATCAACTCACTATAATAACTCTCTACTGTTATTGAGTAGAATATTTTATAAATACGAATGTCAATTAGGTCGATTTGGTTGATAGTGTTGTTCTAATGTTCTGTATTCTGTTACTGATTTTATGTCTGTTATTTTACTGATTATTGAGAGAGGGATACTGAAATATATGACTATTTGTGAATTTATCTATTTCTTCTTGGAGTTCTATAAGTTTCTGCTATTTGTAATTTGAAGTTCTGTTTTTAGATACATAACCATTCGGGATTGTTATGTCCTCCAGATGAATGACCCCTTTATCATGATAAAAATGACTTTCATTATCCCTGGTAACTTTCTTTGCTCTGAAATGTACTTTGTCTGATATTAATATAACCATACAAATATTTTCTTTTAATTAGTGTTAGCATATCAAAGGTCTATCTTTTTCATACTTTTAATTTTAATGTGTTTGTCTTCATATTTCAAGTGTGCTTCTTATAGGTAGCAAATCATTGTGTGTTATATTTCTGTCCATTCTGACAACCTCTGTGTTTTAATTGGGATATTTAGCCATTTACATTTTATGCAATTATTGATATGGTTAAGGTTAAACTATTATCTTGCTACTTGTTTTCTATTTTTCCCATCTTTATTCTACTTTTCCTATTTTTTGCATTCTTGTGGGTTAATTGAATATTTTTATCATTCCATTTTATCTCCTTTGTTGGTTTCTTATCTATTACTATTTGTTTTATTATTTTGTTATGTGTTTCAGAGTTTATAGCATACATCTTTACCTTATTATAGTCTACCCAGAAGTGATATTATTACACTTCAGGTGTAGTAGATTATATACAAGTAATAATATACTTTCATTTCTCCCCTCCTGATCTTGGAGCTATTATTGTCATATATTTTATTTTTACATATGTTATAAAAACCTCACACAGTTTTCATTTAAACGATTACTTTCTAAAGAGATTTAAGTATTAAGAGAAAATCTTATATAGTTACCCATGTAATTATTATTCTGGTGCTCATCATTCTTTGTGTAGACTTATGTTTCTACCTGATATTATTTTTCTTTTGCCTGAGGAATTTCTTTTACATTTGCTAGAGATTCAGTTTGCTGGTGATGAATTCTTTCTGCTTTTGTATATCTGAACACATATTTATTTGACTCTTTTTAAAAAAATATTTTCACTTGTTGCATAAATTATATGTTTACAGTTTTTTCTTTCTGGGCTTTGAAAATGTTCCACTGTCTTCTTATGCAAACAAAAAAGCTGCTATAATATTTTCCTTATCTTAGTTCTGTCTGTACCAAGACTTTTTTTTTGACTGATTTTAAGATTCTCTTTTTTAATCATTTTGAGCTATTTGTTTATGATGTGCCTTGAATTTTTATTTATTTTTTGTATTGTACTTCATTGAGTTTCTTGAAACTGTGTATTTATAGTTCTAATTAAATTTTACCATTGTTTAAAAATATTTTTATTGCTGTGTTCTCACATTCACTAATATTTTATTGCACAAAGTCTAATCTTCTGTTAATCCCAACCTGTGTATTTTGCATCTAATGTGTTTTAGTTTTATCTTCAGAAATTCTATTTGATTCTTTAAAATTACCTATTTATATTTTTGAACATATAAAATAGAGTTATAATTCTTTTAATGTCTTTATGTGCTAATAATATGACACAAATGTCACATCTTAGTGTTAAGTGATTAATTTTTCTCCTCCAGGTTGTATTTTTATGCTCTTTGCATACTTGGTAATTTTTCACTAGAATTGTATTTTGTTTGTTGCTGGATATTTTTGCATTCTTGTTAAATAATGTCAAGCTTTGTTCTGTTATCAATTACTAGAAAAAGATTCATCTTTTTGTGTCTTACTTTTAAGATTTTCAGTCAAGAAATTTCTCAAGACAGAAAATTTCTGGGGTAATCTTGGGCCTGCCTTGTTTGTTTTTCATCTCTCAGGTATTATGTCCTTCATTGCCTGTTGTCTAGTATTTTGAAAGCCATTGTTTTATATTTTCTGTCCATTTTTTTATTTTTTTTTATTTTTTATTTTTTTGGGAGTGAGGTAAATCTGATTCCTGTTACTCCAGCTTGGCTGGAAGCAGAACTGTGGTCCAGCCTTCCAGATTATTATTATTATTATTTTATTATTATTTTTTTATGACTATAGCACCTGGTATTCCTAGGTGGTCTCCCATCCAAGGATTAACCAGGCCCGACCCTGCTTCGCTTCTGAGATCAGATGAGATTGGGCACGTTCATGGTGGCATGGCCATAGACTATTATAATTATTAATCAATATGATTGTTATCCTTATTTATAGATGAGAAAATAGACATTTAGTGACATTAATTTAGAAGGTAAAAGAAGTTTTAGACACAGTTTTTTTCCTGAGTGAATGCAAGTGATTAGAAAAGTGAATTAAAAAGGAGAAAAGTCCAGTTGCTGGTGACCTGTCACTTATCCTTCTTTTTTTCCAAAGGTATGTTTTCTCTTGATCAAAGCAAAATGACTTTCATCTTCCTTACCCTTCCAGAACACCAGCTTCTCTCCTTTATTATTTTTTCAACCACTGATTTCTCTCTAAATAGGTTTCTACAGGTTTTTACTTCATTTGGGAATAACCAGCACTAAATTAAGTGTTATCTCATTTAACAATGAGAAATAACAAAGAACTACTGTTTTGGAAGAAATTTCATGCAGAAATGACTATTTCTTCTTGAAGTTCTGCTGACAACCAGTGCTGAAAGATGAAGAGCAGAGAATGGTGGCATGTGCCCTCAGATACTCACTTTAAAGACCTGTTATTATTTTATAATGTGATCCAATGGGAAATGCTCTGGAGATACCAGACTTGTGAACTTGAGTTCTAGCCAATTCATCAATGTGTACAGTGATATGTCTCTTGGCCTCCATGATCTTCTCTATAAAATGGAGTAAAAAAATACCCTTACTCAAGTGTTAGAGAAATTGTAGAGAAAAAGCAACTCTTATACACTGCTGATGGCAATGTAAATTGATACAGTCACTATGGAGGATGGTTTGGAGGTTCCTCAAAAACTTAAGAACAGAGTTACCATATAATCTAGTGATCCCTCTTTTGGGTTGCTACCCCCAAAATTTGAAAACACTTCTTTGTAAAGATATATGTACCCCTATGTTCATTAGAGCATTATTCATGGTGGCCAAGACATGGGAAAAACCTAAACATCTTTTGATAAATGACTAAATAAAGAAGAGGCAGTACATACATACAATAGAATACTACTCAACCATAAGAAAAGATGAAATACTGCCATTTGCGACAACATGGATGAATCTTGACAATATCATGCTAAGCAAAAGAAGTCAGACAGAAAAAGTGAAGAACTTTATGATTTCACTCACATTTGGGATATAAAACTGAAATCAACAAACAAATAAAAATCATAGAAACAAACAACAGTCTAGTGGTTACCAGAGGGAAAGCATGTTGGAAGGGATGTAGAAAAGGGTAAAAGGGATCAAATATGTGATTTCAGAAAGATATTTGACTTTGGATGGAGAACACACAATGCAATAGAAGATGATTTATTATAGAATTGTACACTTGAAACCTGTATAATTTTATTTAACCAATGTTGCCCCAATAAGTTTAATAAAAATTTAAAATATACCTCAACTCATCTATTCTTGTGGGTCACTGGGAAGGTCAAACATAATCATGGATATTGCTTTAACAGGAAAACTTTAAAAGCTGAATGTAAGAAAGTTATTACTTCCAAATCTTCCTTTGATAAGCTAGATATAAGTGCCCTTCTATCTTTACAAAGAAGCTTTTTATGCGGATGCCAAACTCAGGGGCATTTTATCAGAGAAAAGAGCTGAAGTTTAGGAGAAGATCCATAGGCTTGAGAATTGAACCAAAATGGGCTCTGCGGCCTGGCATATTTACTTATTTATGTATATTCTATTTTATTCTAAAACTCATACCAGTTTAGACCCAGACTTCCTAGCAATAACTGTGAAGGAGTCTTGAGTTCATCTCCTGGTCAAGCTGAACTGCCACCTGTTTCCTGCTATCTGCCCTTGCATGCTCATCTGCTTGAAATATTTTGATCCAGGTCTACGTATCTCTCAAGAATTGGCCCAATTATATTCTGGAAAGGCTTTCTAACAGATTGAGAAGTTTCTTTATCTGAATGTCTCCTGAACTGTGTGCTGTTGAAATAGAGCTTATTACATCATAGAACAATTATTCTTTAATATTTCTATTTTGTTATATTTTAAATCCCTCAAAAGCTAGGAACAGATTTAATTCATCCCAGTATCTCATATCTTCTTAAACATTTGAAACAGTTTTTATGGTTGTTATTTTTTTTTAAAAGAAAAAAGCCCCGATAGATAGCTCATCACATTTCAAAGAATCTTAGAACAGATAAATTAAAATTGCTCATGCTTCTGTAACCCCCTCAGTCTAGGGACAACCACTGTTAAGAGTCAGGGAGAGATATCACTCCAGATATACATATCTATAATTTATTTTCTTTACTGAATATGTTTGGTATTATTTTATAATATTCCATTTTAAATGCGTTTTTTACTAGTTTTTCTATTGAGATTTTTAATTTTTTACTATTAAGCACAAGGCTGAAAAAGTATACTTGAAAATTTTCAATCTGTTTCCCCTAAATATGGAAATATTGCTTATAAGTGAAATGCTTATTCTCTTTCCTTCTTTACCAAGATAGCAACAATGTTAAAATTCAAACATGATCAGGTTGAAAACAGTTGGCTTTTACAATTGTTTTCAAACTATTTTTCCCCATTTTAAATCCAAACATCTTAAGGCATAATTTCCAAACATTTTAGATATTAAACTAATTTATTTTCTAAGCTGGCTGACAAGTTGAAGTTTTTTGAAAATGATTTTAAAACTACTTGAATGTTCCAAAATAATTTCCTAATATTTTAAAGCATTTGAAAATTTATTGAGCTTTTAAAATATTTCTACATTTAAATAAAAGCAATTAGAAATTGCAGAAAAAGTAAAGCATGTTCATTATATATCTTCATTGTAGCAAATATTTTTTTCTTCTAGATTTTGCTTTCTAGACTTAGAAAATATATTTAATGCATGTTAGTTATTTTTTTAAAGGAATATGAGCTATTTATTATAACTATGTCATTCTCTCTACTCTTCTATATGGAATGGAATTTCTTTTCCTTCACTCATTTAATAAATATTTATTGAGTGCCTACTATGTGTTAGCTAATGTTCTAAGTGTTGGGGACACATCAGTAAGTAAAAGACAAAAATGCCTACACTTGTGGAGCTTACATTTTAGTGGAGATCAAAAATACACTAAGTAAAACATAAAAAAAATAGTAGTAAATTCTAAGGGAAAAAATAAGGCAAGGAAAGAGCATAAGAAATATTAAGGATAGGGCTTACAATTTTAGATTGGGTGACCAGGAAATGGCTTGCGGAATATAACTTTTAAATAGGAGGCTTAGAGGAAGTAAAGGTGTGGGCCATGTAGATATTTGGGGAAAGAACATCTCAGACTGAGGAATAGCAAGCAGAATAGCAGGCTGAGGCAAGAATGTGCCTGGGAGTGTATGAAGCACAGCAAGGAGTTGATGTGGTTGAAATAGAGTAAACAAGGGGAAAAGTAATGCAAGATGAGGTTAGAATGAGAATGGAGGTAAAACAAATCATGTAGGCCTTCTAGGTCATTGTAAGGCCCTGGGCTTGTTCTCCAAGTGAAACGGGAGACTGTTAGAAAGTTTGGACTTAGTCTGAATTATCTGACTTAACATGACCAGCTCACTGTGGCCTCTGTGTTGAGAGGTGCAGGTGACTAAGGTAGAAGCCGGGGATCATTTTGGAGGTAGAGTAGTAATTCAGGTGAAAAATGATGGTACAGGGGTGGAGGTTAGTGATGAGAAAAGGTTCAATTTTGAGTAAAATGAAGGAATAGTGGAGAGGGTTTATTGGTGAGTCGATAAGGAGTTTTGAACAAAAGAAAGGAGTCAAGATTTTTGGTCTAAGCCACTAAATGGATGGATTTGGCATGTAATCGAATGAGAAGACTGAAGGAGAAGTTTGGAGGGGGATATCAGAAATGGGTTTGAGATATTTATATTTGAGATACCTTTTGATATTCAAGTGCAAATGTCAGGTGGGCAATTGGATATACAAGTTTGAAGTTCAGAAGTAAGGCCAGGGCTGAAGGTATAAATTTGGGAGTTATCAGCATATGGGTAATATTGAAAGCCATGAGACTGGATGGGATGAACAGGTTGTGTGTATGTGTGTGTTAATATGAAGAAAAAGTGTTTCAGGACTAGGCTCTGGGTCACTTCAACATTTCGAACTTAGGGAGATGGGGAGAAGTGTAGTACTGAGGAGGCCCAGTCAGAGAAGTAGAAGGAAAACTAGGTGAGGATGTTGTGTCTTACTAACCAAAGGAGGAAATATTTCAAGGAATAGGGAAGAGAGGATGAACAGAGTCATCTAGCTAACATCTCATCTAGGTGTTAGTTTGGTTATTGGCTCTTCTAGAAATCCTTTTCTGGTCCCATTTCACTTCATCCCCTCCCCTTAACCTCACCACTCACATGACAAGATTTCATTCTTTTTAATGGCTGAGTAATATTCTGTTTTACATATGTATCACCTCTTCTTTATTCATTCATCCATTGATACAAACCCAGGATGCCTTCATATTTTGACTATTGTAAATAATGCTGTGATGAACATATGCATTCTTATGTCTCTTCAAATTAGTGTTCTCGGTTTGTTTAGATAAGAAGGATCCAGTCATCCCAGAAATGGGATGACTGGATCCTTCTTTGTCCATTGTCATAGCCTTTGTCTGCTCTAAGTATTGCTACATCAGCTTTTCATTTCCATTTTTATGAAATATCTTTTTCCATTCCTTTGCCTTCAGTCTGTGTGTATATTTTGATTTGAAGTTTCTTATAGGGAGCATATGTAAGGGTCTTGTTTTCTTACCTATTCAGTCACCTTATCTTTTGATTGGAGTATTTAATCCACTTATATTTAAAGTAATTGTTGATAGATATGTAGTTATTACCATTTTGATTCATATTTTTTAAATCTTTTTCTAGAGCTTTGTTCTGTTCTTTCATTTGGGTCATGTTTCTTTGTCTCCCCATTTTGGCCACCTCCTTGTTTGTTTCTATGTATAAGGTAGAGCTGCTATGTCTCTCAGTCTTAGTAGAGTGGCCTTATATAGTAAGTGTCCTGTGGAGCTCAGTGACATAGTCTCCCTGGTCACCTGAGCCAGGTACTCCAGGTGTGTTTCTTGTATGGTTGTATGTACCCTTCTGTTGTAGTTGAGCCTTGGTTGCTGTTTGAACCTCAGTGGGAGGGACTGACTCTCAGGCTGATTGGTTATAAGGACTAACTGGTGACTACAGTGGAGAAGCTATTGTACAGGGGCTGACTCTACAGAGCAGGATTCACTTTTGTAGGGCTCTGGTACCTGTCCAACCTGCTTTTTTGGTGTGTCATCCTCAGATGTGGCCCCGGGTTATGCTTTGTCTCAGACCAAAGCTGGCCTTTAGGCATGCAGATTGGGGGTCTCCTGAGAGGTGCCCTACCATAGGCCAAGTTCAGCCTAAGCCTGTACCCTGCCCGGGGCTACCTGGCATGATCTATCAAACAATCCACAGATAGTCGCCACCCACATTGGGCTTGGATGTTCCTCAAGAGGCCAATCCACAAACCAAAGCTAGCTGTTGCTAGTGCCAACCTTGAGGCTGTTCAGCAGAGGCTAGATACTGTTTGTTTAGGTTTTGAGAACCTTTGAGTGATTTTAGCAAAATCTGCAGCATGAGCCAAGACAGGCCAGTTGTATGGAAAATCTACTGAAAGCAGCTTGGGTGGGCCTGCAAGTCGTGAGGGGTGTGGTCTCAGAGAATACCCAGGGTGGGGTAGCCAGGTTGATGGAGACTCAGATATGATGGCTGCCTGAGTCTGCACACAGGGTGGGGGAGGGCTCAGGAAAGAAACAGTAGCTTTTGCCAGCACTTCTCTCTGGGAGAAAGCTGCCCCTCTCGCCCTTGCCCTTAACGCCAGACAATTCAGTTCTTCCCTGTAGGTCTGTGGTACCTTAGAGCTGCTGCCTCAGCAATGGAGCTCAGAGTGAGTGAATCCATCAGTAAGTTCAGGCACAGGCCCCTTAAGAGGATCGTCTGTGACTCCATTGGTCCTCTGTATCACTCAGCCACAATCTCTGCTGGTTTTCACAGCCAGAAGGGGACTTCTCTTTACAGTACTTGAACACTGGTTTGGGGATCCTAATGTGGGGCTGGGATGCCTTGCTCTTCCAGGGTGACCTCCGCAGCCAAGATACTTCTTTCGATTCTCAACTGTGACATGTGGTTGTGGGACCAGCTTGTTCAGTGTCTCTACCCCTCCTACTAGTCTCATGGTGGCCTCTTATGAATGTCCCCAGTTATAGGACTTCTGTTCAGCTAGACTTCAGATGACTCCCAATTATTGCTGTTCTGTAGTTTAGTTATAATTTTGATGTGGTTGCGAGAGGAGGCAAGCATTGCATTTACCTACTCTGCCATCTTGACCAGATATAGTAAATGATTTATTTTAACCTGGTTTTTCTTCGCATATTTTGAAAATAATTTTTGAACTAGGTATATAATAATTTGAAATTTTGAGATTTAGCAGTTTTGGAAGATGAACAACAAAATATCACATTAGCCTTCTTCAGGTAACTTTGCCTTTATATTCATAAAGTTTTATAATTATTTCCATATATTACAATGGCTTTTTGTAGCATGCTTTATGATTCCCTACCTCTAAGCCCTTGCTAAAGCCTTTCCATCTCCCCAAAATGGCCTTCCTCCTTCCATAACAGACCATTAGAATCTGTTTACCTCAAGAGAACCTTCTTTTAAAAGCCTTTCCACTCAGCACCTCCAATGTTGGTACACATTCTATTAATGCTTTTCTTGCTCTTCTATTGGTATCCATCTGCATTCTTAAGTTTGTTAAGCTTAACTGACATTTATATCTACATCTGAAACCAGCAACTCTGATTCACTTTCTTATACACAGTGTCTGGATAAACTAGAAACTCAGTAACTGTTTGCAGTGTCAAAATTATTTGAAAATAAGTGATTTGAGTTTCAGAAGCAATACATATTGAACTCAGGCATTGTGTAAAATTCTTGCATTGATTTAAGGGCTTTACAGATGAACATCTTCCTACTAGAAATCATTACAATGTTCTTCCTCATCGTTTAGCCAACAGACCTTCCAAAAACAGTAGACATTGTTATATGTTGGGAGGATCTCGAGAAAGTAAATAATTAAATACTCATAATTTTTAGCCTTAAATAATACTGCCAACCTTATATTCTATAAAAGGTCAATGGAATCAGTTACTACTATTGTTTTTTTTAATCTCATACAATCAATTAGTCACTCAGTAAACATTCAGAAATGGCCTACATGGGTACAGAATATGGAGATGTGCTGTGAAGAGTCCAAAGTGTTTATACATGGTTTTGATCCTCAAGAAATTATCAGGTAACAAAGTGTCTGCTATAGTGAAGTGTTTCTACAGATATCTCCCTTCTTTTCCTACTGTTGGACTAATTGATTGTAAACCTCTATATTGCTAATCCTCAATGTGATCTGAAATCCTTCTCTAGGAAGCCACTAACAATTGGAGCTCACACATGAGACAAGAGCTTTTTGCTATTCCATATTCTGGATTTCAGGAAAAGGGTACCATGAGGTAATGAGGGTAAAATGGGATACAGTTCTGAGAACTGGAAACCAGTCTCTGTTGTGTAGATAGGCCATTGAACAAGAAGTCAGGAGTGCCGTGCTCCAATGCCTATTCGCTACTGGAAATGTGATTAGGGCAAGTCATTTAAACTTCTGGACATTTTCTTTTGGAGGTAGACAGAGTATTTTTACTGCAGCAGTTTCTTTATATGTAGGAGGTTGAACTGGATTCAGGGGTAAATAGTTGTCCTATCCAAACTTCTTCTATAAACAACTATGGAGCACTTATTCTGTTCCAGGCATTCTTCTAAAGGATTTATGGTTTCTGGAACCAATTTCAACCTGTGTGGGGGAATGTTTCCCCCACACCACCAAGCAATTCTCTAACACCAGCTGGGTGTCCTATAATTCAACTCAATTCTAACACACTCTACCAGGAGATAGCACCAGGTCCCACAGGTTAAGGGCTCAGTCCCATAAGACTTCCTCTCCCCACTTCAGATGCCAAACATAGTCCAGGTTGTCACCTGGGCTTCTGCTAAAATCAGAAGTTCCCACAACTCCATCCTTGGATTTGATTAATTTGCTAGAGAAGCTCACAGAGTTTAGGAAACCCATTTACTCACTAACTTACTAATTTATTACAAAGGAAATTAAAGGATATGAATCAACAGGCAGATGAAAGTTTACATAAAGGGAGGTCCCAAACATAGAGTTTCTGTCCTTGTGGAGTTTGGGGCCTGGCGTGGTGACATATAGAAGCATCTGGTTCTCTCAAATGAAAGCTTTTTATGTGTGCGCGCGCGTGCGTGCGTGTGTGTGTTTTATGGAGGCTTTATTACATAGGCATTATTGATTATAAATCATTGGTCATTGGTGATTGGTTCAATCTTTAGCTCCTCTCCCCTCCACTGAAATCAGAGTGCATGAATAAAAGTTCCATTTCTCTATTCAGAGTTGGTTCCTCATTAACATATGCCCAGTTATGGTGCAAAGGGGTTGTTAGAAATATAAAGGCACGCATTTCACCTTTATGGTTCTGAAGCCATTTCAGGAACTGAGGACAATAGACCAAATGTTATAACAAAAAACATTCCATTGTTTCTATTGTTCAGGAGATTCCAAGGGTTTGGGATCCAAGATCCATGAAAGAAGACCAAACATATATAATATATTTATTATAAGACATAATATTATTGGACTTTATCTCCGTCAAGGAGTTTCATCTTCTCAATAACCATACTTGTAGGTTCTATCAATATTTACATCGGACAAATAAAGAAACTAAAGCACAAGTGGGGTAAAGTAATTTGCCCAAAGTCCCACAGGTGAGTAGTTTGAATATTAACCCAAGCTCTCAGACTTCCAAATAACTCCATTCTGCTCATTGAATTGCTACACTGTATTGTAGCCATTGTGGTTTTCAAACTTTGTTCTAGTCGATACTAGGGATGTTGAGTGTAAGACCCTGCCTCACTGGCCTTTCAGGTGTTTCTCCAACTCTCCATTTCCTCTGAGACTTCTCTGTGGAACCCATGGAATCCAAAAAATAGCCTCAGAACTTCTGGGCGAGAAGATCTCCCTGACTTTTCAGTTTCCACATTCTACTTGCATGTGACTAATGCAGTGTGAATACCAGCATTCATTCTTCAGCCCTCAAGGGGATCACTTAAATTATAGATGATACTAACTTGAACTCTGGCTTTACAAAACATAGCAATTAGGAAGAGATTCTTCAGTGCTGTTCTGAGGGCTGCCAAGGATGTTGTTTGTTACGTTATTCAGTGTCTTCACCCTGGGATCCCAGGGGAGGCATCTTTCTGTGTTACGGGCTTTTCTTGAGCACTGGTATGCTTTAGCCTAATGGAAACTGTGAATCTCTTAACCAACTCTGGCTTCCTTGACATACTGACTTCTGAAAAACTCAAAACCAAATTAGTGGCAGAGTCCTTGGAGCTTTCTGACTTTGTTCATGGCTCTAAATCAGTTACTTTCCCTTTTGTCTCATTTTTCTTTCTGTTAATTAAATTTATTTTTCTGCGGTATACATATTTTTGGAAATTGTCTTAAATCCCTTTTGGAATAGGGGCATAAATGAAGAAAAATTATTTTCTTTAAAGAATTTTCTGCCAATGACCATCTCAATACTAGACTCTCTTAATTAGCTTAAAGTCTTGAATGTATGAGTTTTTCATTCTTTTTGAAAGTATTTTAAAGTTCACCACAAAGGAGGACCTCAATCTTGCTAGAGAGGAAGGAAATAGGAACATATTCACTACTTCCAAATTGTCATATTGTAGACTAGCCAAAGTAGAACGCAAGAGTCATAACTTAAGATGAAGGAATGAAGGTAAAGCAGAAGAAAAAGGAAAGACATCTTAAGAAAAGAACTCTTATAAGTTGAGTCCTTATTTTGTGCTGGAATCTGTGCTGGGTGTTCATATACTTTTTATCTTTTAATCCTCACAGCAAATTTTTGAGTTATTATCCCAATATTACTGAGAAGGAAACTGAAGTTTGGTGAGCTGTAAGAATAGAAACAAGAATGCGGTGGTTGGATGTTTCAGTTGGTTTCTTATATCCATCTTTATCCACAGCTGTCTGTATCATCTAGAGTTCAAACTAACAGCATCTCATTGGTAAGACTATAACCTCCCAGTTGGTCTGGCTGCCTATAATCTAGTGCCACAACTTATTCTTCAGCCAGAGTGACAGCAAATTGCAGATCTACTTGTTATTACCTGCCCGCTTAAAATCTTCCACTGGCTTCCTTTTGTTTTTAAGATAAAGACTGAATTCTTAAACATGGCCTTATGCACACCTGGTTTAGCCTGCTGACTTTTCCAGCCTCATCTCTCATAACACTCCTCTTTTTCTCTCATCCTCTACCACAGCGGTTAGTGTGCTGTAGGATTATCCGGAGAGGTGATAGTTTGCTGCCCTTCTGTTACCTCAGATATTCTGATTCAACAGGTGTTTGATTGGGCCTGAAAAGTACATTTATGATGCTTTCCCAGGGGATGTTGAGAGTGTATAGAGGTCAGCAAACTTTTTTTGTTAAAGGATCAGATGGTAAATATTTTGGGCTTTGCAGTTTATTTGGTCTCTCTCTCAATTACTCAGCTCTTCCTACTCAGCTCTGCCTTTGTAGTGTGAAAGCAGCCAAAGACAATACAGAATGAGAGTGGTTGTATTCCACTAAAACTTTATTTACAAAAACAGATGGCAAGTTGGATCATTTGTGTACAGCAAACCATGAGCTGTAATTTGGTGGAAATCAAATTCCTTCTGACCACAGAGCTTTTGTACATGTCATTTCCCCCTTTGAAATGTCTTATTTTATTTGTCCAGTTAACTCTTTCTTAGTTTTCATATCAGTCATACCGTCTTTTTGCCTTTCTTAACTTCTTTCATGTATTTATAGCATTCATCCATTCAAAAATATCACATGCCCATCAAGTGCTAGATACTGTTATAAATACTAGGGATATGGAGAAAAAGCAAATAAGATCTCTTTTATCAGGGGACATTCTTTTTAGTGAGGAAGATGTATAATAAAGAGGTAAACAAATAGGAAATTAAGTAAGATCCATCAATAGGTAATATAAAAATGTAGGGTGATAGGAAGAATCACTTGGGAAGGAGTCCCTCTCCTTTGTAGTGATTAGCAGAGTCTCAGTTTTGCATTTGTTTATGGAACTGTATAATTCATATTGCTCAACTTTGTTATACTGAAACTTCTATGCCTCATCTGGCTCTGCTCATGATTGTTTCCTTATTGCCTAGCACAGAGCCTAATAGAGACGAGGGCTCAGAAAATACTTATAAAATTGAGCTCTGGATTTAATGAGTCATGCTTAGAACTGTTTGACTTATTCTTTCATCAAACACTCATTCAACTGGGCTAATACTCTCAGACATTCTTGGGAAATGAGATTTCTTTGTTTATTAATTAATTGATCCAATATTTATTGAGCACCTACCATGTGCCAGGCTCTGCTCTAGGTCAAGGGACAAAAGGATTGTGTAAAACAGAAAAAGATCCCTACCCTCAAGGAATTTACTTTCTGGTTAGGGTTGGGGTAGGACAGACATTAAATACTCAAAACATGTATTGTATTAGGCATATAAATCAATAACAAGGACAAAACTAAAGTAGGAGAGTGCTGGTTGGAGAGACAGGCAATTGCAATTTTAAATAGCATAATGGCAAAGGCCTTTGCCAGTATTTGAGTAGAGATATAAAGGAGGTAGAGGATTTAGTCAATAAGCTGAGTAAATATCTGATAATTCCAAGCAGAGAACAAGTAAGTTCAAGAGTTTCGAACTGCCTGGCTACGTCCATGGACAACAAGAAGGCCAGTGTGGCCAAAGTGGAGTATTCAGTATACCCCATCCATTGTAGAAATCAGCTTCATATCAGATGTTAGGTGTAAAATGAGATGCAGACAGTGGATTCTGGAAATTCTCTGGGTGATTAGCCTTCACACAACTGGTGCCCAGCTTCTCAGAAACAAGATTCTCTTCAATTGTGAAAATAAAGGAGAAGTAAATATTTTACAAACCCTTAAAGCTTAAACATTCTCTTCTTGTACTAGCTACCTATGAAATAAAGCTACTGAAAAATATAGGGAAGATTTGAGGCCCAGGTTTACCAGGAGGTATTTCAGAAAGATCCCTTTTTTCGAGGAGTTACTGGGTAGAGTTTAAGTAGATTACGCCTTTTACGTGACATGTTATAACATGGAGTGGTTTTACAATATATATGTATATGTGTGTGTATGTGTGTGTATGTGTATGTGTGTGTGTGTGTGTGTGTGTGTATGTGTGTAATTTCCCCTTCTTCCACAGTTATAGAACTCCTAAGTTTAATTGAGGCATTTTCAAGCCTCTCTCGCAGCAAGGTATGACCATGTAGCTGAGATCTAGCCAATGAACAGGGTACAAAACAGAAGTAGTATGCTCAATTTAAGCAAGTGTCTTTAAGAGGGTGAGTACTTCCTTCCCTTTGCCTTTTCTCTTATCTACTGGACTTTACATTCTAGTAACAAGGAAGTGGAAGTCTGGGAGGTGACAGAGTCCCTTGGGATTTGTAAGCTGTCATGTTGACCCTGGACTGTTAATCTCCATAAAGTATGTGAGAACCTTAGTTCTAAGTCTCTCTTAATTTGAGTTTGAGGTCACATGTAGTAAAACCTAATTATAACTAATAACATTTGGATTTTATAGAACCATGAAGATCTGAAAAAATAGAACAAACACAAGTGTTTATTTTTTGATACCTTAAATTAGATAGTCAATATGAGAACTGCATGAGTATATGTCTCAAAATTATATTTCTTTTATTGTTTATTTTTATTACAAAAGCATTGATGCTCATTTAAAAACCAGCAGACAGGCAAACAAAAAAATATTAAAAATAACCTCATTGTACCTACCTATAAACAATTAGTTAATACAATGGTTGATACATACACACACACACACACACACATATGCATATATAAAGACAGTATCTTAAAAATAGTTTTGTGACTTTTTTTTAGGTTAACATATTGTGCACCTCATTCTATATCAAGGAATGTATTTTTGTATTCAAGTTTTTAATGGCTTCGTTGTATACCATTATGTGGACAAATACACTTTATCTAACCAAACACCTATAATGGGGTAATTAGGTAATTAATAATGTTATGATGGACATTCTTGTGATAAATCTTGGCTCATACTTTAAATTGTTTTATGAAGATAAATGCCCTGAGTAAATAATGTTGTGAGCACATAATAGCTGAGCCCTTCTACAGGGAGGTAGAGGAAAGGAGAGATGGGAGAGATTAGTCACAAGTACTAATGCCACTGCAGAGCAGCCACAGAGAAGGGGGATTCAGAGTGATGAGCAATGCTATTTGGTCAGGCATGGGCCATGGATCAGCAATAGATAGTTGGGACATTGATCATCCAATGGGACCAATAGTGACTAAGGTTTGGAATGGGGAGGACAGGTATTTCCTTAAGGTGGTGTTTCTCAAACTGTGGTTGCTGGACGCCAGCATCATTGGCATCACCTGGGAACCTATTAGAAATGTAGAGAACAGAAAGGTGACTATAGTTAGTAATACTGTATTGTATATTTGAAGGTCGCTATGAGACTAGATCTTAAAAGTTCTCATCACAAGAAAAAAATTATATGTGTGGTGTTGAATGTTAAGTAGACTTATTGTAGTGATCATTTTACAATGTATACAAATATCAATCATTAGATACACCTGAAACAAATATAATATTACATATTAATTATATCTCAGTTGAAAAAAAGAAATGCAAACTCTCAAGGCTCACCCCAGAACAACTGAATCAAAAATGCTAGGGTAAGTTCCAGTAGTCTGTGTTTAATCAAGCCTTGCTGGTGATTCACATCTGTGCTAAAGTTTGAGAACCACTACCCTAAGGAAAATAAGGGAATTCCTCTCAAACATAGGTGAAGAGCTTCTGTACAGGCAAAAAGAACAGATATTATTAGAATTTAAAATTTCCCTTTCATTGAAATTCTATAATGCTTATTTATAGTTTACTTATTATATACTCATCTATTCTTCCATAGACTGACTGCATACTTCTTGAGAGCAGACTCGGGTACTGTTCAACACTGTGTCTTCAGCACAGTGGCGTAGGAGCGCTGACATCTTCCATGTGCCCCTTTCCATCCATGCCCCATCCTTCTCTGCTCTCTGTTCTTGAAGGCTGACCTCTGTATATCACATAAATGGGCTCCTGTGCCCTCTGGATCCCAGATGGATTTGCCTAGGTGCTCCCCCCAAAAAAATGGAGGGAAAGAGGAGAGTGAGATCAAAGTCTTTATTCTATTGAACCCCTCACTGTGAGCTTTCTTCAGGCCACATAACTTGGTCCCAGGTGCACCCTTCCCCCAACCCCACCATGACTGCCCTATGCCCACATGTTTGTAACCTACCACTTTGTAAGTAAACCCTCCTAGTAGTATTTAATTTGTATTGTCTATTTCCAGCTGAGACTTGATTGATAGAATCAACACCTAATAAATACTTGTTAATGAAATTGGAACATTTAAAAAATATATGTATGTATATATTTGTTTAAAATAAGCTATACACATACTTTTATCATATAAAGGCCTTTGGTAAAATTCTTTTAAAATAGATAACTTAAACACTCATTAAAGAAAAATAAACCCTAAAATATTTATAAAGAGTCAAGAAAAATATTCTGTTATTCTATTCTTGATTTAAACCATTGCATATGGGGAAAGGTGAAATCTCCAAATGCCATTCATAGTGATAACTTGAGTCCTTTACCTGTATGAAATCCCAAGGGATATGTATATTTGTGAAGATGGGCAATGGCTTAATTTATTTTCAAAGCTAATTTTTCAAAATTATAATAACAGAAATTAAAGGCACTTTGAGTTATACTGTAAGCCAAATAAATTTGTTTTAGTCTTGATGTGTATAAATTATACCTTGGTGTTTAGGAAGAGAAATGTTCCCTGTGGCCATTGATGGCCCTCACCCTGCAGTTTATAAATCAAAGGTACAATTTGAGAATAAAACACTTTTTATGAAATAGACTGTCAAGAGCTACTTGTTAAATTTGCTGTAGCAATTAACTTCTCAGGTGAGAAAATGCCCCCTTTCAGTGTTTTATTAACTCCATCATTTAGTACTCCATTTATAGGAGTAACTCTTCATAGTAAGTACACATTAGGATGACTTTTCACCTCCATTTAAATGGAAAGTTTGAAAAGAGGAATTGGTTCCTGTGCACTCACTTGAATAGCAATTGAGGCTAGTTATTCACCAGTTGTCAGAGAGAGGAGAAGAGGGGAGAAAGACAGTAAATGGTGAATTTGGCCCAGTTTGGTTGGTGTTGAGGTAGAGATGTCCCCAGGTGCTGCACACTGTCCAGGACAGCTGTCTCCCCATGCCAATGGCATTTTCTTTTGAATTATGGAAATAACTTTTTTTTTTCCTAAATAAACCTCAGATTATAATTGATCACAACTTTGGGGTAAAAATAATAATTAGTTTTGTGTTGTCTACTTTGGTTTTTAAGGCAGGAAGAGAGGGATGTTTGTGGTGTGTGTGTGTGTGTGTGTGTGTGTGTGTGTGTGTGTGAGAGAGAGAGAGAGAGAGAGAGAGAGAGAGAGAGAGAGAGAGAGAAAGGGTGATATAGACAGACAGATACATGTGCCTGTCTTTGGTTTCTGTAATTATTTCAAGGAATAGAGTCACACTGAGGGGGTAATTTCCCTCTGGAATGAGAAGCACTGGGTTTAGAAACAGTCAGCCCTATTTTTAAATTGACCTTTGCTGATGCCCAATTGTGTATCCCAGTAAACTTCCTTAAGCCTAGTTGTTTCACTTATTGACTAGTGATACTTCTATTCACAGCGCGAATGTGAAGTTAAATGAGTGAATTTCACATAGATGAAATTGTTTCATAAGCTATAAGGAATGTCCATGCTGTCTGGCCAAAGATGACCAAGAACACCTTTGCAGTTGAACAAATTGTGTTCATTACCCATTGCACTGAAGGAGAATGGTTCCACAGGGAACCATGAAACAACTTGCTTAGAGGGTGTTAGAAAAGACTTATATGAGATTTGGATAGGGGTCATGTGATTTTGAGAGGCTTTAAGGAAGTGGGAAGTGGGGCTTTGCTGTTGATTAGATGCTGTCAGGATGCAGGGGGTAATTCCGATTGGGTAGCTTAATGAATTTTATCTAGAAGGAGGGAAGATTAGATAGAAGCTAAAGCTGTAATTAGTAAGGAAGGAGCAGTCACTCATATTAGTCAAGAAAGGGGGATATATGGTTATTTTTGTGATGTCTTCGACAATGTTTATGTTTTTCTGCGTTCAGACATGTTTATGGGGTGGTATTGTTTTTGTTTTGACCCATCAAGGTCACAGATTGGCCCCGTCTAATGCTGATGTTCTGTGAAGTTGTTTATGTTCAACAGAACATCAAGGGCTAGCTGGCAATGCCATGCCAGCTGTTGGACGTCAGGGGCTGCTTTTCTCTTTTCAAGCATTATAGAAAATGGACTATTTCACATTCGCAATTGTACAGGTACAGATATCATGTTTTTTTATGTGTATGTGCATGGACGTGTGAGTGAATCAATTGTATGTGTGTGTGTATGCATGTGTGTGTTCAAAGTACAATAGTATGTGTAGCTACCATTCTTTGGTAAAAGCACATATTTTAATTGAGACATTGATGTGGTGTAGTAGCCGTGCTAGAAACATTCTAGTGTCCTCACTGAACGTTTATCCTCCTGAGAAAACTGCTCTACCACGAACCCTGTTGAGAGGAGACTGTTTTCTACTAAGTGGCTCTGTCCCCTCATTTATCTTAGCTGAAAGCATCGGGGCTGGGCCTGACCAGGAGCAGCCAGCCAACAGACTAAATAGTGACCTATGACCATGTGTCCAGGCTTGAAGTGTTTGCTTGGACCAGTCAGATAGTTCTCCCAGAAACTGGAAAACCAAGAGACTGACCCAGCTAATGGTGGGGCACAAGGCCATAGAATGCCATGAGAAAGAAAATGTACAAACTGATGTGCAAACTGACATTATTAGGATCATGAAAAAAAAAGAGAGAAACAGATTAAGAGTGGAGAGCACTGGTAGATAAAGAGAATAACAGAGTTTAAGCTCAAAGAGAAGTGGAGACTCCGTAATAGAATAATTGGCCTCCAAGCTGTCTGGGGTGAGGGCCAGACCTCTTTCCTCTTAGCTTTGACCATCCTATGATTAACTCCTTACTCGTGAGCTAGCTCAAATGGGTTCCTGTTTTTTGCAACAGAATAATATTGATTTAAATAACTCTACAATGTTAAAGATTAAAAAACACACACACAAAACTGTAGACAGTATTTAGCTTTCGCTTTCCAGTTGAGGAAACAGTCTAATAAAAATGAAAAGTAACTGTTCAAGATGACAGAACAGAATGGAGGTGAGATATTAACAGAACCACATGTCTATCTTCAGGATGTGCACACATGAATACATTGCTTCTTGTTAAGGGTAATGATCACATTTGGGGTAAGTCTGCTTTCCAAGAAAGTTTTTCATGCAGACAGAGTAGACAACTGCCTACATGTCACTTGAGGAGCGTTAGAGAGTTCTATTCCTTCCCTGCTCTCCCTCTCAGATTGTTGCACAGGTTAAATGAGTTTTTCTTTGTTAAATCCTTACCACAGTGCTTCGTGCATAGTAAGAACTAAGTGGTTAGTACTTACAAAAGTGAATAAAGCCATATTTCCAATTCATTTATGCCTGGCTCCAGAGCTCATGAGAGTAGAAGATGATGCTCTAAATGTGTAAAGTTAGGCTTACTAGTTTAATTTAGGACAGTAATCAGAAGATATGATCAATAATACAGGGTTGTCTCATCTATGCTGATACGAATAAATGATACCTTACACTAGTCTAGCATATGCATCTAACTATATAGAGTGACTCCTTTATCAAACACAAAAATTGTCATATCGTTATTCCTATTTTAAAGATGTGGAACTCAAAGCTCAGAGCATCTGAAGGATGTGTAGGGATCTTCTCCCTGTAAGGAACAGTGTGAGAACCCAGGGCACTTGGAGGTAGAGAAGAGATTATGCCAACCCAGGGAACTTTGCTGACTTCACCATTTTGTCTAGGACCAGCAATCCACACCCAGCAATTTGCAAATAAAGGGCACTCTTTCCATCTAACTGTGAGTGTAATTCTTCTCTGTCTATGCTTAATGTCACCAACCTGATTAGCACCTGTATCAGGGAAATCACCTCCTCAGTACACATCCACCATTCTCATTCATCTCTGCCTGTGCAAGTGATGAGAATGGCAGCTTGAGCTTGGAGAACATTTGTCACATAATGAAAGCAGACTGTACAGGTCCAACTGAGCCTGCAGGTCAACAAATGTAGAAAAGAGGTGGTTGTATGACTTTCTGCAGTGTAATATACAAAGTTTCTCTGAAAAGCTTTCTTTTGAAAGCTAGGAAAATGTGAAGCCCCATTCCTTTCAGGAGGATTTATTGGAAAGCCATGGTTACTAGGTATATGGGGTCCTATTGCTGCCTATGAACAAGCAAGGCAGTGCTGGATTTAGGAGGCAGGCTGCCTGCTAAATGTTGGTCAGGAATTTATCCAAGTTGACAACCACACATTTGTTTGACGGGGAATATTTTTTAATAGTTTTTAAGGAAACTATGTGGATTGAATGAAGAAATTTGCCAAGCTTTCTGACATTTTAAAAACTGTCGTGCTTAAGATATTTATTTTGATCCAAATATTTTTATTAACATATTAAATTTACAAGAGAAATCTACTAGTTTGAATTTGTATGCATTATCCTACTTAAGATCTTAAAAACTTAATTATAAAATAAGTTTTTGGTCGCTCTCTCATATGTCAAGTACCCAATTTCTGTTTTATAGTCATTGTTTGTTTGTTAGTTTTAACCACAGAGTTTTATCTAAAGCAGAATGTGCTATATAGTCTATTTTATATTCATAATACACATTAATTATGGCTTTGGAGTTTATACAAAATACATCTACCCAGAATCATAAAGCCAGTTTGGATATTAAAAGCATTATCTTCTTATCTTTGGAAACATTAAGACTGTCAAGTAAAATTAAAATGTTTTAAGTAATGGGTTACTCTTAAGGAGAAAACATTTCTTTTTCCTAAAGAAAGTTATAACTAACTTTGCCTACAGAGTTATTTTCCTCAAGTTTTTTTGATGAGGTTGTCCACAAAGATATTCACTGCTTGTGTGTGTGCTGTGTGTGTGTGTGTGTGTGTGCATGTGTGTGTGTACTTTTTCAAATGTATTATATTTTTGGTGAAGGTAGACAGATGCCTACCTGAATGTTTTTGGACTGAGCTCATTATAATATCAGAACATATCTGATATTACAGATATCCATTTACCTGAACAATTTAACCCTTCTCCACTGGTTTATAATCATTAATATTTTATTTTATGAAATCAATCAAGAGAATTAAATGACATCCCTGTGATATTAACTATATAGATTTCTCAGGTCCTTTGATCTTCTTCAAGAGAGTCTCTTTATCTTGCTAATATGGCCTTCTTTTCAAGATTCTGTTACCTGAAGAGTAGATTTGGTTATTCTTGTCTACTTTCCAATTCCAATGTTTTTATTATTGTTCAGACTCTTAGCTTTGTTTCCATAGAAGTATGAAAGTTTTTATTATTTTTTACAAGTCAGTGCCCTTGCCAAAATACAATAGTGTGCAAAGAAGACACAAGTTCTTTAAAATGAGCGTAGGTTTGTTCTCCAGCAACAATAATTCAGACTCATTTTTATCTATTATCCTATGGCAGTGACTGAGGCTGATGCTTAACATGAACATCTGATAAGAGATGAGAAAATAGAAAATGGACATTAGTGAGACCATTTGCCTGGGTGGGTGTGAGTATGATGTTTAGGAAAACAAGATGCTTTGTCATACCTGTTTCATGTGTACTTCCAGTCCCTCTTTTCCAGTTCCCAGCCCCAGCATGGCTGACTATGGGCCTGGTCAGATAGATCTGCTCATGTGCAGTGTGGACATTTGTTATATTTTGTGGCCACATGGGATCTTATGAAGTGTTTCTTTGGAGAATTTCCTACAATACGAATCTTTCCTACCAAAGGCGGGAGTGGAACACTCACTCTCCCAGATCCTCTTGCTGCTGGGTTTAGTTGTGTGACTTTGGCTCAGACAAGAAGATGCAAACACAGGGAAGATTTTGAGTAAAGTGGCAGAAGAAAGCAGGCTGGGCGTGGAGTCCATTTTCAGGGGAGCATGGTAGTGGAAGCATCTGGCTTTTGGGAACAGTTGTGTGTGGGGAAGATCTGACGTTCAGGGCCCAATCAGTGGGCCTAGCTGCGGTGTTTGTCTCAGAGGCAGTGGACTGTCACTGTGATGGTTCTGAGGTGAGGGTAACAGTTACTTCTTGATACATAGCCTCTCAGTCACCCTCTTAAATATGGTTCGTTAAAAACTTAAAATTTATTTGTTTGTTTGTTTATTGTAAAAGACGATTATATTTTTATGGTGGACAATATAATGATTTGATATACATTGTAAAATGATTAGCATTGTCAAGTTAAGTTACACATCCATCATCTCACATAGTTACCCTTTCTTTTTGTGGTGAGAATGCTTAAGATCTACTCTTTAGCAAATTTCAGGTATACAATACAGTATTGTTAAATGTAATCATTGTATTGTACATTAGATCCCTGGAACTTATTATCTTAGAATGGGAAGTTTGTACCCTTTGACTAACATTTTCCCCTTTCCCCGACTCTTAAGCTCCTGGCAACCACCATTCTACTCTCTGGTTGTATAAGTTTTACTTTTTAGATTCTACACATGAGTGAGATCGTAAAGTATTTGTCTTGCACTGTCGGGCTATATCACTTAGCATAACATCCTCCAGGTTCATCCAAGTTGTCACAAATGGCAAGTTTTCCTCTTTTTTAATGGCTCTCTTATGGGAAAACACATAAATGAATTGGTGTAAGAAGACTCTAAACAATCTTCCATAGAGTTTTACCAAACAATGAACTTGAACATATGTCTAATGGTAGCACTTATAATACAACTTTCTCACTCTGGAGAAGCATAGTCTTAGCTAAAGGCGGTACCTAGAGTCAAAATACTATCTCTGAATCTGGTCTCTTTAGAGTCATTCATTTCTTAGGTTCTGCCTTTGATTTGCCAAGCTTGCATTTGCTGCTTGCCACCTATGTCTAGAAACAGATTGGTCACAGGAAGACAATTCAGGGGTTGTCTCTATGTGGTTTAATTTTCTGAAGTATGAGGCTTTCTGCCCCTTACATGATACCAGCAATGTGGCTGAGTCATGATGTTTTCTGGTTCTACCCTTGGGTCTTGCTTTGACTCTGCTGTGTTGAGTCCTGCACTCTGCTCTGGGTTGTCAGAAAAACTGTGGCACATTACCAATCACTCTTTGTACCACACTGCTCAGTTGTGCTAGGCTCTGATGCCTTGTTATTGGTCTATGTGGTGGGCTGTGCTAACCTGAGTTGGTCTTAGATTTTCTTCCTAGGCTTCATTTATTTTTAAGTTATCTGAATTTCCTAGGGTGTGAGATGCTTAAAAGCAGGAATCCTATTGTGTCCCCTTCTTTGTCTTCAAGGTCAAGAACAGTGCTGGACATATTCCCAGTATTTAAGGAAGCATCAGAGGGCCCCCAGTCTT
This sequence comes from Rousettus aegyptiacus, assembly GCF_014176215.1. Taxonomy (NCBI): domain Eukaryota; kingdom Metazoa; phylum Chordata; class Mammalia; order Chiroptera; family Pteropodidae; genus Rousettus; species Rousettus aegyptiacus. The sequence continues at coordinate 118,756,950 of NW_023416307.1, read as the reverse complement.
GGCTGTGCAAACACAGATATATACTGACATGGCTTTTTTTGCTCCTTTGGCCACTCCAACCAAACATATTGTTTGGGCTCTTAGTGAACCCTGACTTTATCTTCCTGCGTCATGTCTGTGATCTCTTTATGAATCCCCTTATGACCCTTTCTACTAAGCTTATTAAGGTGTTAAATGAACTCCTTTGGCTTTATAGGGCATGTGCTTGTTTGGGATGTGAAGGTACAAAATTCCTTTCTTTCTGACTTTTTTCTTTTCCTCCTTTCCCACCCCCTGCATAGGTCCCTTTTCTTACATAGCTACTGGGCAGTGGGTAAAATAGTTGCTGTAGGTAGACTAAAGCTATAATGTACATTTTAAACTGCTGTGGTCCTAGAAGACAAAATAAACAATAGGCTTTTGGATCTTTTAAATTGTATTTATCCATGATGAGTGGATTATATCTACATAAAGTACAAAAAATCAAGTGAAAAGTAAAATATTTATTGTACTGTTCAAGTCCATAATTACAGATATCTGATCATTCAGGAATGTGTCCAAACCATAGAATATTAAATTGTGACAGTATGAAAGTACCTTTAAAATTTTCATATATCAGACAAAAGGACTTATATCCAGAATATATAAAGAACTTATGACTTCATAATAAGAAGCAAAATAAAGATGGGCTAATATAGACAGTTCAAAAAAAAGGTGTACCAGTGGGCAATAAGAATATGAAAAAATGGTCAGGGTAATTATTCATTAAAGAAATCAAATTAAAACCATAGTGCAATAACACTATACACCCATTTATGGTTAAAATGAAAAGGACCGACTATAACGAGTGTTGATGAGGATATGGGAACCAGAACTCTCATACACTGTACTTTTGGAATTAAATGGGAATTTAAAATGGTACACCCACTTTAGCAAACATTTGACAGTGCTTTTTTGAAGAGTTAAACATATACCTACCATATGACGCAGGCATTCTATTCTTAGGTACATACCCAAGGAAAATAAAGACATATGTCCACATAAAGACTTGTACCACATTCCCATGGCAACTTTATTTCTAATAGCCTGATTAGAAATGATCCAAGTATCCACTAATAGGCAATGGTTTAGTCATACTATGGAAAACTACTTGGCAATAAAAAGGAATCAACTACTGATACATATAATAATGTGGATGAATCTCAAAATCTTTATGCTGAATGAAAGAGGCTAAACCAAAAAGAGGGTACATAATATATAATTTCATTTATATAAATTGTAAAAAATGTAAGGTATTCTATAATAACAGAAAGCAGCTCAGTGGATGCCTGGGGGCAGGGATAGAGGAAGGGAGGAATTACAAAAGGGTACAGAAAACTTTTGTAGATATAGATAGATAAATATATAGTTGTAGATGTAGATATAGATGATATAGTTATAGATTGAGGAGGAGATAGAGATTGAGAAAGAGACAGAGATAGATAGATATAGAGATAGAGCTGTATTGCACTTGTTCAGAATACATGTAGCATATTTCCCCCAACATTCCTGATAAGTAGATTATATTTGAAAATGTAGTTTATTTTTCATATTTTCTATCTACATTATTCCTACATAAGAAAATTGCTTCCTTACTAGTCTTTTCTACATGGTTCCCAAGTTCTTTTGTCATCCATCATAAACTAGTATTTTACAATTAATGAGAATCTTTTATACATTTTCTTTTACTCAACAGACTGCATATGCCCATTCACTCTGAGCATACTCTTTTTCCCCTTTAAGTGACCCAGAAATTCAATAAAAGTGAGGCAGTGAAGAAAAAGAGCTTTGTCTGCTTGAGAGGAGTCACCCAATAAAATTACATATTTAATTTTCAGCCTGACCTTTCCTGTAATTTCTTTTTTTTTTTTTTTTTTTAGAAATTTTATGATTTCAAAAGAAATAGACTGTTCAATGAAGAATGCATTGTCCACTTCCTCATGGGAGATTTCACAAACCAAATCTTTGAGTCTAATAATCTAATGGCAACAGCAGCATTGCTGTTTCCTGTTCATTTCTCTACCTATAAAGAGTGGTAACTGGCCATATCCAATTTTAGTCATCATCCTTTCCAAAGGTACCTCTTCATCATTCCCTGAATTTGAAGGAATCATGGCATGGGTCAGTGTTTCTCAAACTTTAACATGCATACAAATTACATGGGGATATTGTTAAAAGGCAGGTTTTGATTTAGTACATTTGGGGTAGAGCCTGAGATTCTGCATTATTATAAGCCCATTATTAAGAGCCCATGAGTGATTCCCAGGCCGCTGGTCCATGGACTACACTTTGCATAATAAAGGCATAGGTAACACCAAAATAGCACACAACCTTCCTATTATTCATTTGCCTTTAAAATAAATTCCTCTTTACCTAGAGATAGCAACTCACCTTAGGAAAGATTTAAAGTAAAACATTCAACTGTTGACCATTTTTCAGTCTTTATTATCAAATAGTCATCATGTACCATGTTGTCTAATGCTCTTCCTCAAGGCGAGACCAGCCAGGAAGTAGAGCTAGTTAAAGGGCCAAAGGGAGTAAAGAGACAAGGTATGCCAGAGTGTCTGTCTCCAAACTGTGCTGTGTATTAAGGTGGATGTTGGATCGGTCTGGGAGAGTAGATAGCATTCTTAGCTTCAGTTTTTCAACCATCCCTATTTCCATGACATTTTCTCTGCAATTTTGCAGTAGAAGGATGACAGTCCTACTCCTTGACACTGTGTTTGGCCATGTGAATGGCTTTAGTCAATGGGATGTTAGCAGATATGATACATGCAAAGGCTCAGTTTGACTGGGGTATTGGGACTTTCACCTTCTCATCTTTAATATTAACATGAGCACAACATGCTCAGGTGAGCCCACTGGTCTTAAGAGGAAGGTGAGAGGCACATGGAACAGAGCTTCCTCTGGTTGAACCCAGTGTAAATCAATTTACCTTGGCCAACCTTCACACACTCGAGAGATAATAAGTGGTTATTGTTTTAAGCCACTGAAATTTGAACTGTTCTGATACATAACAATAACTACCTGACACACTAGAGTAGTTAGTATATCTGATATAGGAGGACACAGATAGAGAGGGTGGTATGGGGGAGGCAGATTAGAAGTTGGAGATCTGAAAAAAGTAAAAACATATATAGCAGAAGGTCCAAAGCAGGTCAAACAGAATGAAGTCCAGGCTAATGCTAACCATTGGCTTTTAAAATATTTTCAGTGCACACTTACTTGAGTAAGTGAGATATATGAAAAGGATATAAAGCTAATCTGAGATGGAATAGATGGACACTGCTTTGAACTAGCTAGAACCAGACCTGATACAACAAGATGCTGTTTTTCTTGTTGAGTTCTTGACTACTTGTATTATGGATAGAAGATAAAGAGGATTGGGAGAAAACACTTAACTGATTAAATAAATTTGAGCATGAATTAACTGAATGACATGCATCTTCTCATGTTGCTTACTTGGCTTGCAATGACAAAGCAACTCCCCGTCCCATGTAGTTGATAGACAATCCATGAAGGATTTCACTAAATTATTAGGCATGTGGTATTAGGACTGTAAGTCATGGGTTGCCACATTCCACATATAGGAAGTCCTTGAAACTATTTTAGTCATTAATTCACTGATTCATTTGTTCTTTCAAATGTACTTGTTATTTTGTGCTGTCATGGAGCTGACATTCCTTCATGGAAGAAATACATCAATCATTTGATTATAATTATTGTGTTAGACATGAGTAAGTGCAGCAAGTTCTTCTAAGCTTGGAAAGAAGCAATACTTGATATTGTCTGGGGATCAGTGAATATTTCTCTGAGAATAAAACGACTTTTATTTTATTTTATTTTATTTTATTTTTTAGGTGAGGCAACCCTTGGTTGCCCTCACAGATTATAAAGACCTTGTCATTTTACAATCCCTTATTTTTTATTTATTTTTTATGTCTACAGCACCTAGTCTTCCTAGATGGTCTCCCATCCATGTACTAACCAGGCCCAACTCTGCTTAACTTCCAAGATCAATTGGGATTGGGCTTGTTCAGGGTGGCATGGCCATAGACTTAAGGTGACATTTAAATTGAAATCTGAAAGAAATAGAAAGAGCAATTTGGGTACTGGAAACAGGATATGCAAAGAACCTGAGGTAGGATAATTGTATTGCTTATCTGAGGAAATGAAAGGCCAGTTTGATTGAACAGTGAAGGAAAATTGGCAGGTGCCTTATCAGACATGACTAGGTTAAGTGTTTTGGATTTAAGTCTAACAGCAGTTGAGAATACCTGAAGGATTTTAAGCAAGGGAATAACATTATCAGTTTTGTGTTTTAAGAGATTACTCTGGCTACAATATGAAGAATGGGTTGCAAAAAGGTAAAAATGGGAGATAGCTCTTGAAATAGTTCAGGAAAAATAAATATTGGTTTGGACTCCAGTCGTAGTAGTAGATTTAGAGAACTTGGGAAAGGTCCTAGAGGAATTTAGAAAGTGGAATCAGCAGTTCTTGACACTGATTGGGATGTGGTTGGTAAGGAAGGAGGAAGATTACCTCTAAAGTTTCTAGTTTGTAACAACTAATAGTACTATTATGGAGACAGAGGACATTGGAGAAAACTGGGTAAGGGAATTGGATCAAAAGTTTAGTTTTAGATGTGTCAATTTTAAGGTACTTGTGGTATATCCAAGAGGAAATGTCAAGTAGACAGCTGAGCACATTGTTCTTTAGCTCATGGAAGAGGCATGAGTTGCACACATAAATTTGTAAGTCATTGGCATAAAGTTGGTAATAAAAGCTAACAGAAAGAGTATGAAGCCAAGAGAAAAGTTTGTAGACACATCATTGGGAGAAATATCAACTTTTAAAGGAAGATTGGTGGGAAAAGGAGGCCAAGCAGGGAAGAGGAGAATCACAAGAATGCAGTGCCATGGAAAACAAGAATAGGACAGAATGCTCAGCTCTAGTGAATACAGCTGAGAAGGTCAGTAATCTGAGGAAAGTCACTTGTTTGTTGGATTTAGCAACAGAGACATTAATAAACTTGGCAGTAGTAAACTGGCATGACAGAAGCAGAAGCCAAATTGTAGTGGGTTAATGAGGGAATAGAAGGTAAGAACATGAAAATGGAAAAGGCTGATTAGAGTAATATAGTCTCCAAGCAGTCATAATATTTGTTTTGTGGAGAAGGAAGCCTGATATGCAAGGGAGTAGGAAAAACCTACATGAGCTGAGAAAATGTTCATGGATAGTTCAGAAGGTAGATACTATCTCAGTACAATTAGGATTAATTTGCATTGGTTCAGATGTCAAGAACTCATGATTTGGACAATGGTTTTGCTCAAAGCTACCTATAATTATATTATAAAAGAAGGGTAAATATTTGTCCTTGTGTAAATAAGATTAATGGGGATGGTCGCTATATCCAGGGAGAAACATCTTTTCATAAAACCAATGACCTGATGATAATTTGGCTTTCCCATTTTTTTTGAATATGAATTTCCATGCAGGAAAAATCTTGACTATTATTGTCATAATTATGTCTTCAGCACTTAGAATAGTATCTGAATACAAGCACCTAGAAAACAAGAAGGGGTTCAATTACTGTTTGTTGAGTGAATGAATGCTAGTTGTTTTTCTTATTCTAGGAGTCACTATAGTACATACTCAGAAGAAATACAACCAAACCTTGGCAACAGAGCTCAATGCTCCTTCCCCTTCCGATGATTGAGTGACTCAGGCTTGACATTTTACCAAGTCCAAATCAAGGAGGTTATACTGCTCTGGAAAACTCACCTTTATGATGAGCTCGGTATGACTGAGTCAGGGCCAGATGGAATTTATGGCAACCTTGGGGTGATGCAAGTGAGTGGGGTATTGCAAAATGTAATCATTTGCATTTGCTAGCAAAACCTTACTTTTACCCAGATGCTGAAGGGAGCGTGCTCAGAATGTGAGTGCACAGACCTGGATGGTACCTGAGGAGGCCCGAGAGTTTAGAATCTTCTCCTGCAATTCCTCCTCAATGCCAGCAATAATATGAGAGATGGCGGGTTTGTCTATAAGAAGTACTTTCACTTTTTACTTAATAAGAATTTGCATTGTTTTCTCATTACGGTATTAAGATGTGAATTTTGCCTCTGTGTGCTATGGAAATAACAAAGCCCGTAACAGTTGGTTTTATCCGTAGCATCTTCCATCTTAGAATCTCTGAGGATGTCATAAGCTGATAATGTTCTTTCCAAATGAGCTATTTTGTAATCACACTCCACATGATTGTTTAAAATTATTATTATTGTTTCACCTTAATATAAAAAGATTTATTTACCAATAGAAAACTGAATTTACCCCCAGAATGCTTGTGTTAACTGCCTCTTAGCTCATCAAGGTTTCTGGAAATCTGGAGACTGAAATGCAAATAGTAGTTTCTGGTTCTGTACATTTTAAGAAAACAAGGAGCTAAACTTCCATATTCAAGGACAATTTTTTTTTTTTCCCTGTAGAAAGTATCTGCTTTGAAACACCATTTTTATTGGCATTGTAAGCCTGTTCAGAGAGGGGACCCTTCATCTGAATCTACTTCAGTTATTTGTCAAATGTTGCGGTGTCTTTAGAGAGAGTGTTACGAGTTTGCTAGGGCTGCTGTAACAAAGAGCCACTGATTGGGTGGCTTAAACAATAAAAACTAATTTTCTCATAGTTCTGGAAGCTATACATGTAAGATTAAGGTGTTGGCAAGGTTGGTTCCTTCTGAGGGTCTTGAAGAAAGGACTTAATTCAGGCCCCACTCCTTATCCTATAGATGGCCATCTTCTTCCTGTGTCTCTTCATATCATCCTTCCTCTATAGGTGACTATGTCCAAATTTCCTCTTATACAATCCCCAGTCATATAAATTATAGCTCACCCCGATGACCGTATTTTAATTTAACTACCTCATTAAAGGTACATAATAGAGGGGATTTAAATTCCAATATAGTTACATTTGAGGTTATCAGGGTTAGGATTTAAATATATGCTTCTTGGGGGGGGGCGGCTATAATTTAACACATAATAAGAGTTAAGGCAGATTCTCCTACAAGTTCCATATTTTGTAGCCTGGGTTTCATTTTACAGTTTTTGACTCAGTGCTTACAGGGTTGAAATTGAAAACCTTTTTTCACCTGCAATCTTCAATATTTTATTTTTCCAAGTTTCTCCTAAATAATTGGGGGAATATGATGACATGTTACATATTCTATTGTTTTTGTGACCCAGAAGACTTCTATGCATGTCTTCAGAGGTTGGAAGCTGAACAGATTCTTTTCCTACAAACACTCCATAGAGCCGATTGGGTGAGTTTAAGTACCTGTCAAGAAATTAGACTTTAGCCATTGCAACAAAAATATCAGAATTCCATTGGCAAGGAAAAGGGCTCTGTGCCATGTCCTGCACTTTAGCTCAATGATGAATATTTCAACAGAATGATAAAGTAGATTACATAGCAAGGGCTACCTTGGATCTTGAGGTCACACAGCACCGCTTGACTGGTGAGGGTGGTCCTGTGTTTGTAAGTGTTATTTTACGGGGGACCCTGACTTGGTAGCTGATAGACAAGCCAGCAACTCTGAGGTAGGGAAAGGTTCAGCAAGAAAACATACCCTGTTTGACCTTGATGTAAATTGAATCTGCCATGGAACACACATTTGAGTTCTCATCTTGTCTGTTTGCAGCCTTGTTCTGCAAACAGCCCAGTAGATATCTTTTCATTCTCTTCCAGAATGTTGAATGACCTTGGAAATAGCCTAATCTGTCTTGGCAGATTGAAGATAGAGAAAACAAGCAGGAGAGACAGACCTGCTGGTTCTTGCTATTGATCAGTGGCTTGAATGAAGGCTCATTATGAGCCGGGGGGCTATGTCAGACATGGGTGTCAAGGGTGGAAAAACTCAAAACGGACCTTGGCAGTGCACAGAAGTGATAAAAAATGACCACACACACACACACACACACACACACACACCAGACATCTTTGTGGCATTTTGGAAGCTGCACAAAGAGAGAGACCCTTCCAAGAAATCAATTATCTTGTTAGTGCAGTCTCCTCATTTTACAGATGTATAAACTGAGGCCATGAGGGATGAAATGACTGTCTAATATCAACAGGGACTTAGCAGCACAGTTGGGATGCTCAACCCAGCTCTGACTCAATTGAAATCCAAGTTCTTTCTGCTACATTTTTCAGCTTCTCCCTCTGCCTAAATCTATGTCTCAAGGTATAGCATTAGGTTCTGTAATGTTAAGACCCTGGCTCGAGGCAGACCAGTTTGGCTCCAGAAAGAGCCTAGGACTGAGGACAAACACACATGAGTTTGAGTCCTAATGATGAGTCTAACTCATCAGACACATGAGTTTGGGCATATCACTTTACCTCTTGAGTCTTACTTTCCTCATTTTAAAAAAGAAATGGATACACTAATACTTGTTCTCCTTGCTTGTTTGGGAGAATGTGTGATTAGAATCAGTCTGCAAACCTATTCATAGGCTCTAGCTACAATATTCTCCTGGAGGGGTAATCTCTTACTCTGTTTATATCTAATAATGGTGTAGCCAGAAATGGTTAATCAGATTGTCCCAGCAAGACCAGACCCAGAGCTGCGCATTGTGGTAAGAAGAAGGAGTGGTATATTAGGGTTCTCCAGAGAAACAAACCAATAGGAGATATATTTATCTATAGATATAGATATCCATAGATATTTTTGAGAGAGACAGAGAGAGAGAGACAGAGAAAGAGAGACAGAGAGAGAGACAGAGAGAGAGAGAGACAGAGAGAGACAGAGAGACAGAGACAGAGAGACAGAGAGAGACAGAAAGAGAGAGTGAGAGTGAGAGATTTAAGGGTTTGGCTGACATGATTGTGGTGGCTAAGTCCCAAATTTGCAGGTTAGACAGGCAGGTAGGCAGGCTGGAAAGCCAAGAAAGAGTTGATGTTATAGCTTGAATGCAGAATTCCTTTATCCTTGTGGAATCATAATATTTTCTTTTTAGACCTTCAACTGATTGGATGAGGACCACCCACATTGTGGAAAGTAAGCTGCTTTACTTAGAGACTACCAATTTCAATATTAATTACATCTAAAAATTCCTTCACAACAACACCTGGTGTTTGACCTAAAACTGGGTACCATAGACCAGCAAAGTGGACACGTAAAATTAACCATCATAGGTGGGGATTTCCAAAGTCTGGAGCATTTGAGGAATCACAGTTGAGTGCCCTGAATAGGAAGGTGGGGAGAGGCAGTGTCAAAGTGCAGGGGCCAGAGGAGTAGGGAGCATAAGGGTAAACAAAACTCAGTGCAGAATGCGGGGCTTGTCCTAAAGCATCCATTTTGCTGAGAACCAGACTCATAAACCTGAAAGAAGCTGGGGTTCTTTCTTCTCTCCATCTTTGATCCGAGAAAGCATACAGGAAAGAGAGATGACACCACCTTGATGCCTCTGCTCTTCTCCATTAGCTCTGTCCTTTACTGGTTCTGATTCCCAATTCCCTTGTCCCACCACCCTCTACCTGACCAGTGCCACCCTGCCAAAAGTCTGCACCATCTTCAAAGGCCTCTCTGTCTGTGGGAGGAAGGAGGCTGACCTCAGTATCCCCATGTGGGGAAAGTCCAGCTATAGCCTAGGTGCAGAAAGATATCGAGAGAGAAAACCCGGAATATCCCTCTCTCTAAAAATATACACACTACCTGAGAAGTGTCATATACTCCACATGCTCCCAATATATCCTGCAAAATGTCATTTCCTTTGAAGTTCACGAGCTCTATTGATTTATGATTTGTGTGTGTGTGTGTGTGTGTGTGTAGCAAATTTCAAACAACAGTTGCTTACATGATGAGTAGATGACTTAATATGGGAAGCAGTTCTGGGCATTCTTGTCAATGGGGAGAGGAAGGGGAAATTTTCTTTAAGAATGCCACTATATATAAGCTATCAGTGATAATTCTGTGTATTGATGGCTAATTATGGATGTTTTTTCCTCCCACTCTTCTCCCTTTTCTGCCTTCTTTCTTCCCTTCCTTCCTTCCATTACTTCTTCCCTCCTTCCTTCCTTCCTTCCATAAGTATTATGTACTATGTGCCAGGCTACTGTACAAGGTAACACTTTAAAAAATGGTGAGCAAAATAAACATAGGCTACACAGAGTTTATATTTTAGAGGAAGGGTGGCAGAGACAGACATTAAACATGTAAAGTCACAAATAAATAGTCCTAAATTATAAGTGCTATGAAGGAAAAAGCTATGGAGGGAGGCATGAGAGCCTCCAGCAGGGGAACATGATCTATCTAGTTCATGCTCTGCAATGTTAAGAAGGAAGAGAAAGTGACCTTTGAACTAAGAGTGTAAGGAATAGAGCTTATTAGGTTAAAAGAAGGGATAGAATATTCCAGGAGAGGGAAAAGTATGTGCCAAGGCCCTGATGTGGGAGAGAGTTGCCCCACATGAGGAACAGAAAGAAAACCAGAGAGGGAGTAGGGAATAGTGGGGTAAGTGGAGATGGGTGGGGAGGTGGGCAGGGGCTTTCCTACCAAGTTGGAGCCGTGACCTGGGAGGTTCGAGTTCTGAAAGACTACCGTACTGGCACGTGAAGAACAAATGGTAGGAGCTGGAGGGGATACTACTAGAGCTATAAGAAGGCCAGGTAAGACATGACAACCCTGATCTGGGCGATTTACATGGAGATAGAGACAAATATTTGGAATCCAGAGAAATTTAGGAAGTAAAAGCAGCTGAGGTATTTAACTAGGTTCATGACCTTGGACAGGAATTCAGTTAACTGCCTTGATCTCAGTTTCCTCCAGAGCACAGCAGCGCTAATATTACTTTGTCCCTAAAGAATTATCTGATGTCTACCAGATATAATTCACCCTGCCACACACAGGCTATAGAACATGAACAATAGGTGGGCCCTGCCCCCAAGGCAGGAGCACACATTATAAGGTGATTGTTATAAAGTATGAATGGTACACAATCCAGGTGAGTAGGGGGATTGAAGAGATCGGAGGAGGCAATATCTCAGCCAACCATGAAAGGATGAGTAGGAGTTTGACAGGTGAAGACTGGTACAGAGGGTAGAGAAAAGGGCATCTAAAAGTGAAATTATACCTTATTGCAGTGGTTCTTACCAAGGGAACTTTTGCTCCCCAAATTGTCTGGAGATATTTATGATTGCTGCAACTAGAATGGGTGTTACTGATATACAGTAGTCAGATTCTGTTGCTTGCAACCATTATCTTTAATAGAGGCCAAGAAGTTTTACTTTATTAAGCAGGAAATGGAGGGTCATTCAATAATTTTAAGAATAAGGGATTATCAGACGTGCAGGTGTAATCCACAGGGATAGATATAAAACAGCATAAGAATGCTACCTACTGAAATGCCTATCAAAGATTATTCATAGAGCCATATTCACCTTGTACTGGAAACAAGGCATTGAAAATGGGGTTCAAATATCTATAAAGAAACCACAGAACCAAAAGCAAGGAGTTCCATATAGCAAGGTAAATTTCTTTTCAGACAATCGGGTGTGCATTCTTTTTTAATCTTGGTGGTTTCAGGTTTGAGAACTGTAATTTCATGGGACCAGAGAGCATTCAGGTTACATGTGACATTTTATTACTTGGCCTCAGAAAATTGTTTGTGTGTGTGTGTGTGTGTGTGTGTGTGTGTGTGTTTTAAGTCTATAGTTACTGTTGTATTTCCAAAATCATCCAGCCCTTTCCAAAATCAACAGGGTCCAGTGAGGACTCTTTTCCCGCCTTGCAGATAGCTCTCTTCTTGCTGCGTCCTCAAATAGCAGAAAAGGAGAGAAGGGAGAGACAGAGACAGAGAGAGAGGGAGGGAGGACAGAGGGAGAGAGAGAGTTCTTTAAGGTGTTTTTGTATAAGGACACAACCTACAGAACCAGGGCCCACCACTGTGACTTCATTTAGCCTTGTTTACTTCCTTAGAGGTCCCATCACCAAATGCAGGCACTTGAGGAATTAAGGCTTCAACCTATGAGTTTTGTGGGTGACAGAGACACTGAGTTCATAACACAGCACAAAGCCTCATTTGTTCACAGTAGTAAATGTTCAATGCGTATTAAGTGGTTATTAGTATTGCAGCGCAGTGGATATCAGGTGCAAGTCTTTTTGACCTGCAACAGATGGCAGGGATGCAGGTAATCACTCCCATCTCAGTGGATCTTCAGATCTCTACTGAAATGTCACTTCCTTAGGAAAGTCTTCCACATGCGCCTGAATGAGTTTGACTTCCCTACTATTCACTTTAACAGGACTCTGGATCCTCCCCATTATTTGAACTGGGCTTTGTTTGTAATTAATTAATAGTTAACTTCCCTCCTTACTAGACTCTAAGTAAGATTTCCAGGTGAAGAATACAGAATCAATCTTATATCTCGAAGGGGTGCCCAGCCCCTGGCCTTGGACTTGTACTGCTCTGTGGCTTGTTAGGAACCGGACTGCATAGCAGGAAGTGAGTGGTAGACCAGCAAGAGGGAGTGAAGCTCCGTCTGTATTTGCAGCCTCTCCCCAGTGCTAGTATAACTCCCCCAGCTCTACCTCAGATCATTAGGCATTAGATTCTCATAGGAGCACCGGTCTCTGGTGCCAAAAAGGTAGGAGACCACTGATCTATGGTATCTCCATCCTGGGCATGCATTTCTGAAATGAACAAATGAATTCTCCAAATTCAGATGCTAGCACACTTCAGGGACCTGACAGGGTGATTGTTGAACATTAGCAGAGGTTTGCACCCTGACAAAGCAGGAAGCTTTCATCTTAGTAGATTATTTGACAGCTGAACAGAAAAACCAGTGCCAAAAACCAGGTGAATACTTTTGGCCAACATGGTTAGTGTGCAAATGCTGGGGGCTTATGGAAGCCTAGAGGTTTTTTTTGTCCACCAGTGTAACATCAGGCTGCGCCCAGAGGAGGGGCTCAGGCTACAGGCGGTCCACTGCCCTGATCAGGATGGTGGCTGTGGTGGCAGATGTGGCTGGCTGCTTGAGGAGGGGCATCTGGGTTTCCATTTCTGGCATGGTGACATGGATAATGTGCTTCCTTGCTGTGTCTGTGTCTTGGGTTGTTTGTATCGTTGCTTATCACCCTCCTCATTCAAAACCCACTCTTTTGTTCCTTTACTCCTAGTGCTGAGCATAGGGACTCAGCAAATGTTTGCTAAATTGGATGGAATCGATGTGTTGGCTTTGACAAGAAGGTTGAAAGCTTCCCCAAGATTCCAAATTAGCAACAAATGAATATCTTCCATCCATCAAATGGATTCAATTTCTCTTTTTACAGTCCTTCCCTTTTTGGACACATCTTTCAGTTCCAGAAGAAAGCATAAAACCCCACATCTAGACTTTTAAAGAAAGGAATGCCATCCAAGCACTGGTTTTCAGATGTTATTATCAGGATAATCTGAAGAATTTGTTAGAATATAGATTCTTGAGTTCCACCCACAGAGGATCTTATTAAGAAAATCTGGAATGGAGCCCAGGTTAACTGTCTTTTTTTCACAAGCACTCAGGTGATATGAGGCAAGTTGTCTATGTACTATATACCTGGAATGGTTAGCACACAATCACCTGAGGATCCAGGTGAAGTGTAGATTCATATTTAGTAGGTCTGGAGAGGGAAGCCAATATCCTGCATATCTAAAAAGCTGCTGGAAGGCAGATGCTGCTGGTCCATGGACCACTCTGAGTAACAAGAACATAGAAAAGTCACTAATGTAATTGAGTTAGAGCTCTGCTGTCGGGCGGTCACGGGTTTGAATCCAACTTTACCACTTCCTTGTGTGACCAGCCTCTTTCAGTGCCCAAATCCTTGTGTCTCAAATGGGGATTTGTTCAGGGATTAAATGTGATGATAGTACAGTAAGACCTTACTTAACATTGCTGATAGTTTCTGCGACTTTAAGCAAAACGACATAAAACGAACCCAATTTTACCATAAACTAATTGATATAAACAAGTTAAGTTCCTATAGCATCTCATCAACGTTATAACGAAATGATGTTGATTTAAGTAATTCATTTTTCAAGGACATACTGTATACATAAAACAGTCATTATATTGCTTGGTATGCCATTAGTGCTCCATGAATGTAAGCTACCTCATTATGTTGTTAGTAGTAACAAATCTTCCTAATTCAATGTAAATTAGCCAGAGACATTTGTTTTATAACCCTTGTCATTTTTTCCCACCCATTTCTATAGGACTAAGGCCATATTTATATTTCTGTTGTACAACATATTTGGAAGATAAGAAAAATTAGATAGTCCTCTACAGGATACACGGCCTATGCAATGCTCTGAACATAACATGTTCTTTATAAGACGATGTCACATTAATGAACATAAAACACCTGGATGAAGGGCTAATTTATTTCTTCTGGCTCTAGGTGTTGGCCACTATGCTTATAGAGCAGGTGCACTCAGAGCTGGGTCGATGTGATTCAAAATGGAGAAGCCTCCAGTGAAATATTAGTCCAGATGGGCTGTTGGATATCTTAGGAAGCAGCAGCCTATGGATTGGCTGAATTGTTCGCAATTCAGCTACTTGCTACATGCATTCTAAGTGTACTCAGTGATATGATGGTCCATTTTCTGCCCTGAACTTGTTCAGAGCATTTTTAAGGCTTTTCTTGGAAAAAGTAAGGCCAGCAGGGTGTTGTTTACTCAATAGGCAAATATTGTAGCATAATGGGTAAGCCTTCAGGATTTGCCTTTGGATAGACCTGGTTCAAATCTTGACTCCACCACTTTACACCTGTGTTACCTGGGTTCATTTTGCCTAATGTCTCTAGTCCCATTTTCCTCAGAGCACCATTGCAGAGACTTCTCTTCCCAGTTGTTGGTGATCTTTATATCATAAGTCAACTGGTCCCTACAGGTAAAATGTGACAATTTGACCCATAGTTCCATGTCATTGGGACATGTTTGACTCACAGTATATATTCACACTTAAAATTTAATTTTTAACTTAGACTGTCAGTGTTAGAGTGAAAAGAGCTTTCAATGATTTTTATTTTCTTTAAGGCTAGTGTATGTGGGCTCCTTCAATCAACTCTTCGGGAAGAAAGGGTAAAGTTTTATAGATGATATAAGATATTGCAGCTCTCCAATACAAGAAAACTCTCACATATGCTATTACATCTAATCATTGGCATTATTCTGCCTCTACTTTTCAGATGAGAAGCTGAGTCACAGAGATAACAAATACCTTCCTAGGCATAGTCAAGTAAGGAGTGATACTACAAGAATGTGAATCCATTCAATGAGACCCTAAAGAACATGCCTTGAAATGGCTCTTTCCCAGGCCCACAGTCCCTTCTCACGAGATATTAATTTTTCGACAATAAAAGAGAAGAGTCAATAAGAAGTCCAGTTAATTCCAGGAACAAGAATTCATCTTTCTTTCTCCAATAACTGGATGAATTAGAAGTTATGTGTGAAACATGATATTCATGTTATAATGTATGTACATAATATTGGCATTAGAATCAATATCTAAATACAATTAATGTCTATTGTCCTAATTATTTTGCAAATGCCCTCATCTACATGAAAAGCGTTTGTGATTCTGATGGTAAGAGCCAGTTTTCATGATTTATAATCTCTAAATGGTGTGTCTGATGAACCAATTGAAGAGCGAAACTACAAACAAAGTGCTTCAGGTTGTAAGGTCAAAGGCCAGCAGAAAAACTGGCTGAAACCACCTCTGAATCCCATAGACAGCACACTTTGATTGATTGATTCATTCATTTGCATTCATTTTTCTCTCTTTTGACAGATCTCATTTTCATTTTTTGCATCTTTCATAAATATCTTCAGCTTGAATGAGTGGATGAATGCCTCCTTCCAGACTGAGGAAACTTATATTTTTATAGCACTGTGGCTGTTTGTTTGGGTCCTTTATAGCACAAGGCTACTCACAATGACTGCTAGCTAATGGGTGCATGGAATGGGGTTCAATTTAGTAAACATTCATTGGAACTTCTGCTCTGTATTGGGGCCATACTAGCACTGGAAATTCAGAGAGAGTAAGATGATGGTGAAAATAATGATAGCATCTGTAATGAACTGAATCATGTCCCCCTACCTCAAGATTCATATATTGAATCCTAGCCCCTAATACGACTATATTTGCAGATGTGGCCTATAAGAAGATAATTAAGGTAAATGGGGTCATAAGAGCAGGACCCTAATTGAATAGGACTGGTACCTTATAAAAAGAAGAGAGACAAATCTACAGCCATGCCACCCAGAATGCGCCCAACCTTGTCTGATGTCGGAAGCTAAGCAGGACTGGGCCTGGTTAATACTTGAATAGGAGACCACTTAGGAACACCAGGTGCTGCAGGCATTAAAACAACAACAACAACAAAAAAACCCACTAATCTCTCTCTCTCTCTCAACACACAGAGGAAAGGCCGTATGAGGACTCAATGAAAGGTGGCATCTGCAAGCAGGAAAGGAAGAGAGGCCTCACCAGAAACCAACCATGCTGGCACCTTGATCTTAGATTTCCAACTTCCAGAACTGTGAGAAAATAAATGTGTGTTGTTGAAGCCACCTAGTCTGCGGTATTCTGCTATGGCAGACCAGGACAGCAGCCTTTGCAGCTAACTAACTTTGGGAGAGTGCTCTGGGTGAGCCACTGGACTAGACACTGAGGATCATAGAGACAAATCTCTGCCCCAGAGGAATATGCCAAGTATCCAAGGAGGTGAGTAAACATATAAAGTCAAGTCCTAGTGTATAGAACAAGCAGAGCCAGGGTGGAGATACGAGCAGTATGGAATTCACACAGGTGAATTGGGTTGATTTGGAGGGGAAGAGGGTGAAGAGCTTTCTACAGTCTGTTTTGTTTAAGGCTTGATCTTGTGTTTTAAACTTCTTCCTTGTGTTCTTCTAACCATGTCTTATTTTAACAGAACCCTGTTAAGGGGTTATTGAAGGAAATGAGTCCAAAAGTTAAATTGCAGCAATCTAGAGCATGCTCTTTACATAGACATCTTCTAAAAAGTTTGAATTCTCCTATTAGAATTTTTATAGCTTGAAATGTGCTGCTTAGAAAATGAAATTCACCTCCTTTGTTCTTGAGCAAAAGGGAGACTATTTTGTTCTGAGTGCATAGCACAGGCCGTGGGCTGCAGTCATGATATGCTGAAAACAAGGTTCCCCTGTGGGTGGCTTCCCAGGTGTTCCAAGCCTCCTGAATCCTGTAGACCTGCCTGTGTGAGTGCACCAGGATGCTGCGTAGCTTGCAGCTAGGAACCTGGCCTTTGGAGTCAGATGGGCCTGGAAGAAGAGTCCTGCTTCCCTTACTCAATGGCTGTGTGGCTCTGTGTGATGGGTTAATTGACTTGCTTCATAGAATGGAATGAAGTTTGGCTTTCTTGTAGATGATGGCACAGATACCATCTGTGGGTAGAGGGAAATTGGTAGCAAGAAAGGCTAGACTGGAGGATTCTGACCAGCAGTGTTTTCAATGCTTATGACAACATTACTTTCCCATGGCTGATTCTTAAGACCAGGGTGTGGCAGACAGACTTAAGTGTCGTCTTTAAGATCTAGAAAGAATTGGTATGAGAACGTAGTCTGCTGCCTTTGCATTGCAAGAGCTGATGAAACAGCAAAACTCAGAGATGAGAAGGGAAAGCCCAGTAGGAGGCACTCTCACTTAGAAGTCACATTGGTCCTTGTTCAGAAACCTTGGGTTAGGTTTTTGTAAATTTATTTCTACTTAGAATCACAGAACTTTAGAAATAGGAGAGATCAATCGTTTAGTTCAACCACTCTCTCAGCAGGAATTCTCTCAAGAATCAGTACTGTTAATTTGTTTCTGTTTGTTATATTCCCTTCCCTTTCCTCTTTTAGAAGTATTTATTGAGCACCTACTATGTGTCAGGCACAGGTTATAGAGATGAACAACACAAGCATGTACCCTCTCCTTTTTCTACTCACACCCCTACGTGATTACCTCTTCAAACTGGGAAGCTCCTTACTCCTTGAGGAGTCCTCTCTCTCTCTCTCTCTCTCTGGGCTGCTCTGTTAAAATGTTCTTTGCATTTAGTCAGACATGATTCCTTCATACCTTCTACCCTTTGATGGCCATTTGTACCTCAGCATTGTACTTGACATATAATAGGCATAGAGCCAACTGGGCTTTTTGGCCCCTGAGTGCCCTTCGGATATCTGAAAAAAGTGATTGAGCTTCTTGAAGTCATTTATTTTGATTTTAATCATTATTTAGGCATGATTTTGGGTTACGCATCCTTCTTTTGGTGAGTGAGGTGTGCAGTGTATAGGCAAGTATGTACTTTAACACAGACAAAATGTAAAATTCAGCAAAATTAGACTTTAGCTCCCCTTATAAAACTTCTGAGTCTTCTACCCTCTTCCTAGATTTCCACCTTTAGGAACTCAGAAGTGTTCTGTTACCATGTTGGGGTTGGCCACACCCAAACCCTGTCTAATGCATCTGTTTACGATGAGGTACTGGGAACTGCGTGGGGGACATTTCCCTGGGAGAGTAGCAGTTTAAAAGGAAAGCACAGAAGATTACCGGCCAGACTCAGGCACTTCAGTGTCTTCTGTTAAGAAAAATGTCCTTCACTGGAAATAATAGAACCAAGCTAGAATAAGAACTCCTACCCAAACGGATGAGCAATCATCAAAGGAGAATCTGGCTGAGCCTGGCACATGGGTGCTACTGGAAAAAATTTGTTGAGTGAGTTTGAGTGAATGAATCAATTAACATATTCCAAATTTCCTGATCCTGACAAACTACATTTCTAGCTTCTGAGACTATGTATAGACAAATTTATTTGATAGCCTCTGACAAGATACAGAGAATGAGAAGAATGCCAGAGATGAGCAAGTGAGTAGTGATTTTTAATAATCAGTTGTCTCTGATTTTTAACACAGTATGGAACAAATTAATTGATAGAAAAGATTTTCAGTATTATCAGATTTTGGGTTGCAAAGAAGCTTAAGCCAGTGTGCTGGTTTTGGTTTATTGATAATGCTTGTCTATTGATAAGAAATGTGACAATTCTGGCTCAGTGGAAAATCATTCATTAGTGATGCCAGCCTTGGACCAGGCACGGTGGCACATGTTTGCTATCTCTGAGTAGTCCAATGGACTCTTTTTATAGAAAGGAAGAGACTTACAGCAAGTTAGTGGCAAGGAGTAGCTTGATATATCTAAGGGTCTTGACTCACTTCAACTGCTTGTATCTATCACACAGCTCACTTCCTGTACTTGAATGTTGGTGTGAGATTCCTCTTGTTGGGAATGCAGAAGCAGTGGATGAACTTCGCAGAGTTGGTGACAGTAAAATCACTGGTGTGGTAATCATGTGCAGTTAGCTTGACCCACTTGAGAGGCTTGTGGGTCTGCCCCACATACACAGTTCTGACTGCCTGGACCCTGGGAAAGGTAGGGGGACCAGATAGGATGCTGTGTGGGTGCAGACTCTGCAGAGGCAAGCAGAAGGTAGATCAGTGGACATTGGATGAGATTAGTTCACAGATAAGAAGTGAATGAGTCAGCCAGGCAGTAATTTTGGGGAAATGGGTACAGGGGTCTAGGAAAATTTTGAGACAAGTGAGAAGACACCTTTTTGTTTTTTTTCGCCAGAGGCCACGTCTCTGGGAGGGGCTTTGCAGAGACTGCATTAGTTTAGAAACATCACTGGAGTCTTTGATCCCTTTCTTGCTCCCCTGCTCCCTTGCTTTCCCCTTTCCTCCCTCCCTCTTTTTCTCCCTCTCTACCTCCTTCTTTCTCTTCATCTGTCCCTCCCTTGCTTCCTTCCACAGTATTCACTGAATATCTACTATGTATAAGGACTGGTTGCACTTAGGCAGAATGGGTGTTTACACTGGTTTTCCATAAAAGCACCAACAATTTCAGGGATAGTATGTTCAATGCCTTTTTTCTCCTAGGAGAGCTGTTTTTTTTTTTTTTTTATTCCTCCTCCAAAATCTTTAAGATGTGAAATGGGGGTTGGTGTTTGGGTTAAAACTAATGAGAAGCCTCCTTGAAATATATGCCCCAACTTTTTGTATTTTGGGCAAGTTATTTAATCTCTCTGTGCCTCCATTTCCCACATCTGTAAAAAATGGTACCCACCTTCTACATTGCTGTGAGGATGAAATGAGTCGATATGTGTAAAGCAGTAAGATTAGTGCCTGATACATAGTAAGTACAACATACAGAGAGCTATTATGGCCCCACAAACTTGGGTTACAGTACCTAATACTGTGATCATTTTTTTACTTTCTCATTTTCTATTTTTTAAAATAATTTTTGCCATGGCTTGCCCCATGGATAGCATGTATGGCTGCAAATAGAAACAGGCCCATGGGAAAGAAAAAAAAAAACATCACATGTTCCCAATGTTGAAGATTTAAGAGTTTGGAGATAAACCTAAATCACAAATCAAAATATTCAATTTTTTGATTGTGCAGTCACAGATTGAAGTAAGTACTTTATAGAACAGAATTAACCAAAGAACCTTGGAATTCTAAGGGTCTGAAAACTTGGTTTGAATGACTCAGTATATATTTTGAAGCACCAATTGTGCTGTTATAGACTTCTCTATCTGGCAGATAATGAACTGATAAAAGATCTTTCTGCCTGCCAAGTCTGGGTTATCAGGAGGGACCAGATTAACAGAAGGGAACATGGCCATATCTGCAGCAGGCCCTCCTGGGTCAATAGCTTCCTATTGTATAGGAGGCTGGCAGGTTGGCAGTTGATTCTCAAGGTGTTGAGATGGCCCGGGCTGATGGAATATTGATCTTAGGCTTGTCAGTTTCAATGGAACTCAGGAGTGAGTTGCAATAAAACGAGATTGCATTTAGTTTTCTAGATAGTTTCCATCCTGTTAATTTCTCTTTGCATGTAACTTTATCTTCAGTTCTGAGGAAGCACATGTTGCCTTTTTTACAAAATGGACCTTTTATGGAACTACGGGAAAATGTGTTAAGGGAAATACATTAGACCTCCAATGTTCTATCTGCAAGCACTGCTAGGAACAGAAAGATTCCAGGGCAGCGATGATTTTAAAGCCAGGTTTGAAACAAGGCCACGTATTTGCTAGATGGGCTCATAATAGCAGTGAGATGTTTCAAATATTAGGTAATCAAATCTGATGCAGGAAGAAGAGTTTAAACTTCCAAATTAGGCATAATACATGCTCCCTGTGTCTTTGAGATTCCTGAGGTGGGACTATGCTGAGTGAATTAGAAGCACGCTTCATTTTGTTTCCTGGTGTATTATCAATTAAGCAATTCCCAGAAGCAACAGCACAGATGGCATTTTTAGTTTGATAGGGTAGTTTTCTACCTTTTGATAGAAGGGGAAACAAAAGCAAGTAGCAATAAGGCTTTCCTTATAACCCTCTTTGTATTTTCTTAGTGAGCCTACTTAGCTTCCATTCTGTATCTTCTTGGGTACAGAGGGCAAAAGCATTTTCTCCTGCCAGGTTCCATACTCAACCCTCTATATCTACTCATTTCTGATAAAAGGTTGGGTATAAAACCACATGAAGATTCTTTAACAACTAGCTCTCTAAACTAGACCCATGTCTATAAGGTAAATGTGTTTGATGGTGATGCAGGACGGGGTGAATCTCCTTGGGTGGGGACTCGAGCCCTATGCCCTGCCGAGAAAAGGTCTTTGACTCTGTGCAGGAAAGAATTAAAGTGTGAGCCAGAGTCGGAGACAAAAGGCAAGTTTATTACAGAAAGAATGACACTCTACAGACAGAGATGTGATCTCCTCTCAAAGCCAGAGAATCAGACCCTCAAGTGTTTGAGGAATTCAGTTTATATCTGATTCTTAGTTTCTATGAAAATTACAGCTTAAAGTCTTTGTTTTTCTGTTTTTCTTTCATGGTATTGGTATGCAGCATTAAAGGTAAGGGTAAAAGTTATTCGTAATTTCTGCAGGAATCTTCCTTTGTTCTGTAGGTTCCCTATGGTCTGGCCATATGGCCGATTAGCCAGGTTCCCCTGTCTAGGAGCATGTTTCAGGCTCTGAATACAACCTGGTTTAATATTTAGTCATCTTGTGTAGTTCTTATGACTTTTTCCTATATCAATGGGATCAAATATTCATCTTGACTTCTTAAGATGCATCTTTACATGTAAGTATTTGACATGGACTGAATTGTGCCCCCCTAAAATTTCTATGTCGAAGCCTTAACCCAAAATGTCATGATTTTGGAAATAGAGTCTTTGAGAGATTATTAGGGTTAGATACAGTCATTAGTTGAAGCCTTGATCTCATAGGATTGGTGTCCTTAGAAGAAGAGACACCAGAAAGCTTATTTTCTCTCTGCCTGTCATGTGAGGACACAGTGAGAAGATGATTACAAGCCAGGAGGAGAGCTCTCTTCAACAACTGACCATGCCGTCTCCTTGGTCTTGGACTTCTAGCTTCCAGAACTGCGAGGAAATACATTTCTGTTCTTTAAGTCACCCAGTCTTTGTTATTTTGTTATGGCAACTGAGGCTGATTAAAATAGCATCTTATGTCTATATGAACTTAAACATTGCATAGCAAAGGCACCTTGCCAGCACCGGGCCAGGCAATTAGTAATAGATAGAAGCAACTCTCAATTAAGGTACTCTAAACTCTCAAATAATTTTTCCACCCTATGCCACAGTCTCTTCAATTCAACCTTTGTAGTTCATTCCTTTGGGATTATAGCAATTGCCCTCTTTTTGTTTGGCTTTTTTTTTTTTTAAACTTTTAAATGGAAGAGTAATACATGTATATGGTTAGCAAATAAACAATAACAACACACATTACAAATGTGTAGACAGTGAAAAGACAGTCTCTTCTTTCACTACAGATCCTAAGATCTCATTTCCTCCCAGAATCAGTCACGGTTGTCAATGTCTTTGTGTATTTTTTCCAGATATTTATGCATGCATAAGCATATTTATTTAGATATCAACCCTCCCTCTTTTAAATACACATTTATGCATGCTATTTATAGTCACCTTTCTGTGTCTTGCTGGTAGTGTTAAGAGTTGCAGAAACTCCTGGTTGATTTAACATATCAAGTCTCCAACATTTATTACAACAGTTATTCTGACTACAGGGACACCTCAATGTAAGGAGGTATAAAGGGACTAAATGAGGCTGAAAAGGAAGGTGAGGGATGTCAAATACAAAACTCAGTCTTCCTGAAGGTTGGCCAATTTGACCTAAGTAGGTACTTTAGAAAATTTGTGGTAATGTTATTGTTATATCTTATCACATTCACATGATCGATCCTTTTTTCTCTCTCACATCTCACATTAAATTCCACACCTCCAGAAGCCTTCCCTGACTACTCTTCCTAAAATGTCTTTTCCCGCTGCTCCCAACAGAGGATTAGTACAGCTCTATATAACCTCATGCATAATTTCCTTTAGTTCGAGTAGTAGAAACAAGTAATTTTTACATGTTACAAATGTAAAATTATTTTATAATACTGGAATATATTCTTTCAAACTATTACCTTTTCTCACTAGTGGAGATTTTAGCATTTGCTAGCTTTTAAGTTCAATATTATGCTGGTTAGATCCTGAGATCAGTGAAGATCGTGGCTAGATGTTACTTGATTTTATGTCTCCAGTGACTAGTCAGGGTCTTGGTAAACATCTGTTGAATAGATAATAAGGTCAAGAAGTTTCCCCCTCTGTTTTCTTCTAGTAGTTTTCTGGTTTCGGATCTCATGTTTAAGTGTTTAAAGCATTTTGAGTTGACTTAAAATATTTTGAGGTACGAGATAAAGGTCCAATCTCATTCTTCTGCATGTGGATCTCCAGTTTTTCCAACGCCATTTATTGAAGAGACTATTTTTTCCCCATTGTGTGTTCTTGACATCCAGATTGAAGATTAGTTGACCTAGATGCATGAATTTATTTCTGGGCTCTATATTCTGTTCCATTGACTTATATCTGTTTTTGTGCCAATCCCAGACTGTTTTGATTACTGTAGCTTTGCAATATATTTTGAAAAAAAAAAAAGTGAGATGCCTTCAGCTTCGTTCTTATTGCTCAAAATTGCTTTAGTTATGTATTTTTTTATGGTGCTATATGAATTTTAGGATTGGTCTATTTTTGTAAAGAGTGCCAATGGGATTTTGATAGAGATCATACTGAATCTGTAGATTGTTTGGGTAGTATGGACATTTTAACAATATTAATTTTTCCAATACATGAACACGAGTTATTTTATTATTCACTTGTGTCTTTTTAAATTTTCTTCGTCAGTGTTTTTCAGTGTACAAGTCTTGTACCGCTTTGGTTAAGTTTATTCCTAAGCATTTTATATTTGATACTATTGTATATAAGATTGCTTTCTTAATTTCTTTTTAGATAGTCTGTGTATAGAAATGCACAAGTTTTTATATCTTGCAACTTTACTGAATTTATTTGTTCTAACAGAGTTTTTTATTGTCATTATTGAATCTTTAGAGTTTTCTCCATATACGATCATAAAGGGAAGAATACAGCAGATTGCAGCTAGTGACAATAAACAAGCTACGTGAAATCTGATTGGTAACCCAAACGTGGTCTGTCCCATCCCTTCCAGGGGCCAGTGCTGTCCAATGTAATGTACATAAAATCTCACATAAGAAAATTTGAGGAGACCACTGCTGGTTAATTCTGTGTGCCTGTTCCTCTCTATGGCTTTATTTTAATGGTTTTCAAAATACCAGGTGAGGCATATTTTGACTCAGTATTTTGAACATGATCTCAAGGAATTAAAACATTCAATACAAACAGCAACTGTTCTTATTATAGTTCAACTGGTTTTGGTCACTGCTTGATGCAAATACAGCAAGATTTGCATCAAGTCAAAGTAGATTTACCACCTTTTTTTTTTTTTTTTTTGTACTTACAAGAATGGGTCTCTGGGTTTTTCTGTGGCTTTCACTAGGGTCAGTTAGTTGTTTTGGGTTAAGAACTGTGTCCAGGGCTTCTATCTGCTCATCTCTGGAAAGCCGTTAGATTCCCAGGCATGCTTACATCTATTTGTGGGAGAGAATTACTCTTCACATCTTCCTACTTCTATAAGCAGAATATATTGAAAAGTTACTATTTTTATCTTTCCCTGTCACAATATTTTTCTGATTATGAGAT
Source organism: Rousettus aegyptiacus (assembly GCF_014176215.1). NCBI lineage: Eukaryota > Metazoa > Chordata > Mammalia > Chiroptera > Pteropodidae > Rousettus > Rousettus aegyptiacus. Next base: position 118,731,748 of record NW_023416307.1, on the reverse strand, counting down.
TTACCCCCTCTTCCTAACATCTTTTAAACTCATTTCAAATTCACCGAAATTTAGAAGCAATTAAAAAGTGATTTGACATCACATATTTAAGATTACCAATTAATTACCTTAGAGGGCTTGAAATTCAGATTAAAATGGAGTATAATTTTTTCCCTGTTGAAATTATATTTTGACTATATTTAAAAAAAAGATTTTTTCAGAAAGTTAATTTTTAAACTTATTTTTACTGAGCTCTACGATGACTTTTGAAGTTTCTTTTATTGACTTTCCATATTGTCTGTGATTGAGATGACTGAGGACAACCTCCCCACCACTGAGAAAAGAATTTGTCATTGAACTATCTCCAAACCTATCATCCTTGACATGTGGCCTCCGAGATGGAAAGAGACGTAGTGCTAAATATTTAGTTTATTATTTTTCTGAAAGTTTCTGTCTTTAAATTTGCAGGAATAAACAAATTGAGTGAAATGAGTTTCAAATTGGTCAGAATTATATGATCTTAAATTATTCTAAGCATCACTGCTAGAGAGAACTTTACTACTAGAGACAGAACATATTATTTTAATTTATTAAGATGGCAATAATTGAGAGTCTCAGTCCTTACAGGAAATAAAACAATTAAGAAATCACAAAACCAGAGACAAATAGGATGAATAGATTAAGCAGCAATGACATTCAGAGTGCCACTGCTCAGGCGCTTATTACTAATGTATTCTGGCCACATACATGTCAGCCAACTACAGAAACATGAAGCCCCTGCCAGGGACCAAACACATATGTATTGTTTTTGTGCTTACGCATTTGAACCAGCAATTTCTTCAGACTTTTGGAAAAATGCAGATAATGGCTTTCTGATCCTAGACATGCTTGATGGTATAAGAGTTCAGAAACTTACTTTTTAAATCTTTATCACTACCTCCTTAAGGCATCTGGGCCTTGAAAAATGGGTAGAGGCTTGCCAAGCAGCCAGTGGGGAGAAGGTCTTGTGAAAGTTCATATATAAGAAGGAAGAAAGAGAAGGAGAAAGACTGGGGTGTTTCTGAGATCCCTACCTTTGGTAGATATTAGACCAAATTATTCCATTAACCTTGCTTTTCTACCTGTATACACATGAAACTCAAAACTGCTAGATGCCAGAAGAATATCTTATTTTACTCACTCATATTTTGAAAGTTTAGTCAGATTAAAATCTATAAAGACTTCTTGGTTCCTTACTATGACATCTGACCTGTGACTTCTCATCCTTCCATTTGCCTCTCGTTTTTAAGTCCCTGATTCATTGTTTTATTTATCTTTTTAATCCATCTATTATATAATTAAAAAACATTTTTTCAATTACAGTTGACATACAATATTTTAGTTTCAGGTGTACAGCATGGTGATTAGACTGAAGTGATGACCCCGATAGATCTAGTACCCATACGATACCATATATGGTTATTACAATATTATTGACTATGTTCCTTACGCTATACTTTAGATTCCCATGACTGTTTTGTAACTACAAATTTGTATTTCTTAATCTTTTTCCCCTTCTCACCCTCCCCAAACCCATCCTACGTGGCAACCATCAAAATGTTCTTTGTATCGTGAGTTTGTTTCTGTTTCGTTTATTTAGTTCTTTAGATTTCACATGTAAATGAAATCGTATGGTATTTGTCTTTGACTTATTTCACTAGCACAATACCCTCTAGCTCCATCTGTGTTGTTTCAGATGACAAGGTTTTATTCTTTTTTATGGCTGAGAAATATTCCATTGTATGTATGTACCACTTTCCTTTGTCCATTCATCTATTGATGGATATCCAGGTTGCCTCTATATCTTGGCTATTGTAAATAATGCTGCATTGTATATATGGATTCACATATCCTTTCAAAGCAATGTTTTCTTTTGTTTTATTTTTTGATAAATACCCAAAGTTGGATTACTGGATCCTTCTTTGTCTCTTGTTATAGCCTTTGTTTTAAAATCTATTTTGTCTGGTATAAGTATTGCTTCCCTAGCTTTTTTGTTTCTATTTTCATAAAATATCTTTTTCCATCACTTTACTTTCAGTCTGTATGTGTCTTTTGATCTGAAGTGAGTCTCCTGAAGGCAGCATATGTAGGGGTCTTATTTTTTTAATCCATTCAACCACTCTATCTTTTGATTAAAGCTTTAATCAATTTACATTTAAAGTAATTGTTGATAGATATATAGTTACTGCCATTTTGTTATTCCTAGTTTTAGTCTTTTTTCTTCTTAAAGAAGTCCCTTAAACATTTCTTATAATACTGGTTGAGTGTTAATGAACTTTTTTAGTTTTTTCTTGTTGGGAAGCTCTCCATCTGTCCTTTGATTCTAAATGACAGCTTTGCTGAGTAGAGTAAACTTACCAAGAAATTAGATTACTGGGCCCTTCTTTATGTATTTTATCACTTCGAATATTTCATACCAAATCACTCCGTGGCCTGCAAAGTCTTCATTGAGAGACTGACTAGCTAACAGTCCCATGGGAGTTCCTTGTAGGTAACTCACTGCTTTTCTCTTGCTGCCTTTAAGATCTTCCCTTTGTCTTTAATCCTTGACATTTTAGCCATGATGTGTCTTGGTGTGGGCTTCTTTGGGCCCATTCTGCCTGGAACTCTCTACCCTCCTAGGATTGTATGCTTATTTCCTTCTCCAGGTTCGCGAAGTCCTCCATCATTATCTCCTTAAACAGGTCCCCTATCCCTTGCTCTCTTTCTTTTTCTGGTACCCCTATGATGCTGATGTTAATACACTTGGTGTTGCCCCAGAAGTCCCCTAAACTATCCTCACCTTTTTGGATTCTTTTTACTTGTTGTCATTCTAATTAAGTGCCTTCTGCTACTCTATCTTCTAAATTGCTGATTTAATCCTCTGCTTCATCTAATCTACCATGGATTCCCTCTAATGTAGTCTTCATTTCAATTATTGTATTCTTCATCCCCAACTGGTTCTTTAAATGTTTTCTATCTTCATTTCCATTTCCATCTCTTTGCTAAAGTTCTCACCAAGTTCATCCATTCCTTTCCCAGGTTCACTGAGCATCCCTACAACCAGTGCTCTAAACTCTGCATCTGACAGACTGCATGTCTCCATTTTGTTTAGCTATTTTTCTGGAGTTTTGTTCTGTCATTTCACCTGGGACATGTCTCTGTCTCCTTATTTTGCCTGTGTTTCTATGTATTAGGTAGGGCTGCTATGTCTCCCAATCTTAGTAGAATGGGCTTATGTAGTAAGTGTTCCTCTTGGGTCTAGCAGTGCAATCTTCCCTGGTCACCCAAGCTGGGTGCTCCAGGTGTAACCTCCATATGGTTTGTGTGTGCCCTCTTGCCATAGTTGAGACTTGGTTGCTTTCGCACTTTAATGGGAGGTATTATCCCCTGGGCTGACTGCTTGTGAGGACTTACCGATTAGGGGTTAACCTTCCAAAGCAGGAGTCTTCCCTGCAGGTCTCTGGTGTCTGTTCAGTCTGCCCTTTGGGTGTGTCATCCTAGGATATGTCCCCATGTGGTGCTCTGGCTCCGTCTGAAGTAGGCCACTGGGCTTGCTGGCCCTGCAGCCTCCTGAGAGGGGCTCTGCTTGTGCCTTATTTGGCTTGTGCCTGCCCAGGGCCACAGAGAGTGACCAGGGAATCCACAGATGTCTTCTACCCACGCTGGGCTTGGAGGTGCCATAAGAGGCCAAACTACGAACTGAGGCCAGCTGCCACTAGTATTCGGCTTGGGGCTGTTCAGCAAGAGAAATAGGGCACACTGAGGCCAGATGCTGCCTGTTTGGGTTTTGCGAATGTTTGAGAGATTTTAGAAAATTTCATAGCACGAGCCAAGACAGATCATTTATATGGAAAAGCCATTGGAAGTTTTTTGGGTGCGCCCAAAACTTAGGAGGGTCCAGGTCTCAGGAAATCACCAGGCCACGGTGACCAGTGTGAGCCAGGTTGACGGAGACTCAGATATGGCAACCGCCTGCATCAGCACATTGGGAGGGGAGAGGGCTTAACAAAGGAACAGTGATCTCTGCCAGCACTTCTGTCTGGGAGAAAGCTGCCCCTCCAGCCCTCACACTGAAACCAGACCAGATTGGTTCTTCCATGTATGTCCCCAGTGTTCTTCATACTGCTACCCTAGAGCTGGAGCCCAGAGTGAGTGTCTGTCAGCAAGTAATTCTGCATGTGGGCCCCTTAAGAAGAATGTCTGTGATTCTAGCTGCACCCTATCTCACTCAGCCACAATATCCACTGATTTTTTCAGCTAGAAGTTATGGGGGCTTTTTTTCCTGGCACTGGAACCCTAGGCCAAGGAGCCTGGTATGGGGATGGGACCCCTTACTCCTCAGGAGGGACCTCTGTGACTGAGATATCCCTCCCAATTCTCTATTGCCATATGTGGGGATGGAATGAGCCCATTTCAAATCTCTGCCTCTCGTACCAGTCTCAAGGTGCCCTCTTATGTGTGTCCCCAGTTGTAGGACTTGTATTTAGCCAGACCCTAGGCAACTCCCAGTGATGGCTATTCTGTAGTTTAGTTGTAATTTTGATGTGGCTGTGAGAGGAGGCAAGCACAGTGCTAACCTCCTCCACCATCTTGATCAGAAACCCTGATTCATTGTTTATTAAACAAAGGTATATGACATGCTTACTCTGTGTCAGGCACTAACTATAGGCTGAGAATAGATTAGTGAACAAAATAAATAAAATTTTCAGGCTTCATGGGGCAACCTGTCTTTTGCCCTTAGATTTTTATTTTTTCATTGAAGTCATATGTGAACAACCCTGATCATTGCTCTATTCTCCTTAGAAAAAATTAAGGCCTAAAACCTCCTGAAGAATAAATACATTTCACTCTTGTTTTAGTTTTCTTCCAAATAGCCTCATTTATGATATTCAGGACTCAGAGCCTCCTGCAGTCTTTGATCATAATAATCAAGAATTATCTCTGAGTCCCAGAGAAGAGCAGAGTTAGCTTAGTGTCTGTTTATTTCTGTAGTAGAAGGTGGGAGTTCTACAACAGTTTAAATGAAGAGAGGTTTTTCTTATCTATTTTTTAATCAACTAGAGAAGAGTTTTAATTTAAAAAGTGCTAAGTTTAAAAGTGCTTTAAAAGAGGGGCTGAACAGGGACCAGGAGGCCGCTGGCTGTTCTAAACATTGGAGGACCCCTAAAGTTAGCAGAGAGAAGGCAGGAGAAGGGAAAGTGTGGGGATCCAGGGATGGGAGACATGTCTTTTAATAAACTGCATATGCAGGACCTGTGGCTGCTTCATAAATACATGAAGGAAGAAAAGTATGATGAACTGAGGTGCCTGCTGATGTTCTGGTGCCTGATGAATTTAGGAAACATTTTTCTATTTCCCTTAATGTTTCTCTGTAAGTTCCATCTCATTTCTTGCTTTAATGAGGACATTCTTTATGCCTAAACAGAAACCCTACTGTTAGAACTCAAGCCTGTTATCTCTACTGCTCTTCTCTGCTAGGATTCCAGTAGGATGGAGTGAAAGAGGAACTTCTACCTGCTGTGGACTCCAGAGACTGTCAACCACCTGGAGGAGTCCTTTCACTCTGATCCACAGCCTCTGGTTTCCCCATGTGATATAGCATGCGACTACTACTCCCTCCTGTGCCCTCCCCTTCTCACCTCCCCAAATTTGTGCCCTGACAGGGCAGCTGGATTTATTCTGGTTCATTGCAATCCTATGCACTTTTGCTGGGCACTATGCTAGCTACTAATCTAGAGAAGTGAATAAAGTGGCATCTATTCAGTGGTGTTAACAAAAGAAATGTCCAAACCTGTAGAGAATTTTTTAAAGAATTTATTTGAGCCAAACTGACAGTTTATGCAGTGGAGCAAGATCTCAAATGCTCCAGAGAACAACAGTTTTGCAGCTTCTTTTATGCATTTGAAATTAAGGGACACAAGAAGACTGAAGAAAGCAAGGTGAAGATTAGATTACAAGATAGCTAACAAGATTATGCCCTTTCTCACAGGTTAATACCCCCTTTCAAGGGGTATTACTTCTGCTATTTCAAAAGTATGTTAACCTAGAGGCACAAGAACAATGGACAAGGCTGGCTTAGAACCTTTTAAAGAAGTTATAGGTCTGGGGCATGACTACTCACCATGGCCTTCCCCTTTAGAAACTTATAATTAGTTAATCATGTGACCTTAGTTTCTATAGAACCTTTATTTTTTGTCTACAATAGGTTAGTGAAAGATGGAAAGCTGTAAGTATTACCACTAGAAGAACATATAAAGGGCAGTAGTGAGATGAAAGGAAGATAAATTAATTATACTGGGAAGTACAGTTTTGTGTCTGACAAGGAGGTGGCATTTGAATTAAGACTTTAAATATAAGTGGATTTGCCAGAGATCCAAAAAAGAAGTGGTATTCCAAATGAGAGAACATGACCAAATGTTCAGAGGTGCCTGACACATCAATTTAGTCCAGGAACTAGTATATCGTCTCCATATGGTTGGGACTAATAAGAAAGAGCTCAAAATATAGCTCTTGAGTGCCATTCTGTGGAGAAACATTGGATTGGTACTTAATGAAAAATCAGGGTTTTTAAACAGATGCCAAATGTAATTGATTCTGGTTTTAGAACTAGCTCTCTGGTAGGAATGTGAGGGAAATGGTAGAAAATAGAAAATTGGAGGTGGAGAGTTCAGTTACGAGATCATTACAATAATGCAGGTGAGTGATGATGTGGACATGCATAAGGACATATCTCCAGCCTGAACTTCTTTCCCGAATTCCAGTCTTTTTTATTTAACTCCCTATTTGATATCTCCACTTAGATGTCTCAAAAACATCTCTAACTCCGCATGCCCAAGACAGAACTACTGATATTTCCTTCTCTAAACCTGTTCTTTTCTCATCTAAGTTGATGGCAATGCCATCCTTTCAGCTATTCAGGACAAAACCTTGGAGTTGCCTTTGCTTTTTCTCTTCTATAACTGCCCCACTCCCCATTTGACCAATTGTAAAATCCTTTGGTTCTGCCTTCTTCACCATCTCCACTGCTTCCAGGCAGTTGTGGAAGTTGACCAGGAAAAGCACAGTGAATTGAGGATATGGTGCATATACAGAGTTAAGTCTCTGTCTTCTCCATTGATAAAGGTTTCTAGAGAGTTAGTTATCTCTCTCTTCCTGATATAAAGAGGGAGACACCCTTATAAATGAGGATTTTCCTTATAAATGTAAATGTCTCTTAGAAAAGGGTAACTTCTACTTGGTTTTCCGAGTTTCTCCCATGTCTGCTGTTTTTTTTTAATAACCAGCTCAAGATAATTTTTATACCAAAAAGGCATATTTTGTTGTATCACATTCTACTTCCTTTTACTTACTACTGTATTCTAAATCACCTAGAAAGGAGCCTAGCATAGAAGAGGGACTCAGTAAATAATGGATGAATAAATAAATGGAAAGTTTTCTGGAAAGAATGGCAGATGTACCTTAACAGAGTAGAAATTGCAGCTCTTTGCATCCTCTTAGCTTTGAAGGTAGCAAGAAGAAAAGAGCAAGGAATGATTGAGTTCCTTAGCTTGGGCTAGTACCTTTACCTGATGAAGGAACACAGGAGAAGGAATATATCTGGGAGATATTAATTAGTTCTACTTGGGTCAAGTTGAATCTGAATGCTTGTGAAATGTCCAAGTTCAGTTATGTGGCAAATGAATCTTGCTTGAAAGAGAGGTCAGGCTGGAATTAAAGTTTTGGTAGACATTAACTATGACATGGATGAGATTTGCCAGAAAGAGGGGACCAAATGAAAGGAAAGAAGGGTTGGAAAGATGCCAGGAGGTGTGCACCTTTATTTGTAGGACAGCATAAGCCAACATATGCTAGTCAGTATTGCTACGTGCACAGTTTGGTCTACTTGGCATACTTGGATAACTCTTAGAAAGATGGAGATAGGAGCAGATGTGTGAAGAGTCAAGGAGTGAAATGATCAAAGCACTTTTTGTCACATAGTCTTGGGCGAGTCTGTGTAATGCTTGAGTTGTTTCCTAGGTCCTTGTATCCTACAACCGTCCTTGTCCCCTGACTTCCTGAATCCTACCTGCAACTTCTATCCTAGACTTTGGGTGAGTTGCATATCTAGATGGCAGACATCAATCAGATTACTAGCCTAGAGCATTAAAAGCACCAGCAATTTTCTTCAGTGAGCTGTCATAAAGGGAATCTTGCTTATATTGTATGCATTTCACATTCCATGATCCGTTTAGACAGTTTGCTACAAGACTCAGAGCAGTCAGAGATCACTTAAATGAATTTTGTGTTTACAAGAGCCAGTGGTGCTTGCTTCACCAAATAACTGTTCAAGGAAATTCAAACAAAAAGCCATTTTCTTTGCTTTTTTTCTTTTTGAAATTTCTCAGGGAAAAGGCAACAAATGTATATACGGGCTATATATTAGCCTCTGAAAACAATGCTGATTGAAAAGATAGCGGGTTTGGGTTTGCATTTAATAGTCACCACTGCTGAAAGTTGAGGACCCTGAGAAATGACTTCATTTGCATGTCTTTCAGCAGCTATTGTTAAACTGGTTGTGCCCACTCAAATCTGTGAGGGCCTTTTGAATTTGTTATTTTAAAAAAGGAACTGAATTGATTACTTCATATGAAAGTGCAAAGAAAATATGGAGTGTGTTTCTCTTCTTCAGCTGAGAGAAAATTTTTTTAATGTGATAGCTGTTAACCTTCATGGCAGGTTCTTCAGGCCTCTGTAGGCTCCACAATCAATGTCTTGCCCTTCTCCAGTATCTCCTTTAGGCGTCTTCTATTTTTCCACTTCCACCTTTCTAACAGAAGCATTGCTGCTGCAAATGGACAATATCATATACTTGAGGTCTGTCTCATGATGATAGCAATGGTAGTGACAGTGCTGTTATTGTTCCTGGCGATGCTGGATGTATCTGTTATTTTGTACTACAATCATGCTGTGCTACAAATCACTCTAAACTCAGTGGCTTGAAATAATAGTCATTTATTATTACTTCTTGATAGGTTGCCTGATGGTTGACTCTTCTAGGGTGGGCTAGTTAGGTGGCTGTGCTTCAAAGTGCAGACCCAGCTGGCCTTACCTTCTTATTGTAGGCATGGCTCAGGGTTGCTCTATATGTGTTCATTCCAGATCCTAGACTAAATAAGCAGCAGTTACCCCGGGATGATGGAAGTATAAGAAGGTAAGTTATGTTGCACAAACTGTTGCATCAATTCTGCTTATGTCCCACTAGAGGATAACGTTTTAGGGCTGAGTCCAGATTCAAAGGGTAGGGAAGCATGATCTACCATGAAAACTGAGAAATTCATATGGCCAAGCCTAACATCAGTCAAGGAAGTAACCATATTTCTTTTGTGAATAGGGAGTAAGAAATGAATATTTACCAAACAGTTCTCTTCTTCCACAACTACCTACTATTTGAGGGGCCTGTGTAAGGTCTCAACACATTCATTTATTTACCAGTGCAATTAAATAATACTTATTGAGTCCCTACTATGTGTCAGGCACTGTTATATTAATGAAGATAGAGGAAATTGGGAGTCCTAGGATCCTGCTAGGAGACCCAGCTGAGACCTGATCTGCTTTTTGCTGTATTGGCTACATTCTCAGACAGGTTCTATTTAAGAGGTAGAAATGATGGTTAGCAGCAGATCTGACCTTATAAGGTCCTTAAGTTCTTATAAACACTGAGGAAAAACAACTCTCTTTCCCTAAGCATCTATGGTAATTCCTATCCCTTTTCGATAGGACTCTGATGGGGTCGAGTGCCCAAAATGGACCAGTTTCTGTTTTCAGGAGGGTAGAAGTTTCTATATGGAGCATTTCATGTTGTAGGTCCCGCCTCCACTTATAAAATTGCAATAGAAGGCCCATGTGTTTGTAGCCCTACCAGCTGGGGAAAGAGGAGTTCTCAACAGAAATCAAAGGGAAGCTAAGGATTACTGGAAATTTTGGAGATGACCTAGAATCTAAGAATTCTTTGGGAGGCTTATATTTCTAGTATTTTAGCTTTTACTGTGATTTCTTCCATCTGCTGAATTTTTCACCTCTGCCTCCTGTCTGGTATCTTGCAACTTTTGTCTCCTTCTATGATTACTTTTTTTCCATGCTGCTCAGACTCTCTATTATTTTATTTCCTCCAAGTTCAATTATAGAAGATGTTGTATGGTACAGGTTTTACTCTGGGCATTCAGTATTGGAGGACAAAAATAACAGCACACTGTGGTAGAGACAACTTAAAATTTAACATCAGCTGTTACTCCCCTAAAGGCTTAACCATTCTTCACCAAAGTGACATTTTTTTTTTCTAAACCTGTGTCCCCCTAATGTCTCTATTCACCACGGTATTCTTGGTCAACATTTCCCCTTAGAATGTTTCCTCTTATTAGACTCTAATATCTCAAAGTTTGTGATATATTTTTCTTAGAATAATTTTATTTTTTCTACCCTGCTTCAAAGTAGGTTTCAGAGAAATTTCTATCCCCCAAACTTGTTAGAAACTCTGAGAAACAAAATGCATTCCTTCAAAGTCATCAGCCTTATAATATAAACAAAAGTTTTGAAAGTATTGGGCCATCGTAACCATGGTTGTAGTAGAATGGAGAAGAAAGGGAGAAGGGAGCTAGAGAGAATTTTATTGGCTTTCACATTCATATTTTTTACATTTGGAAATTTCAGCCTTCATAAATGGTCTTTCATATAATGAAAACTTTATTCCATTGTAAATGAAGTGTATGGCTCATGTGGCCAAAAATCAGGGGTCATGTGCCTTCCTTTGCAATGAGAAAAACATGTCTCAGGCAGATAGTGGCTCAAAAAGTTAAAAGATATGTAGAGAAAACCTGAATCCAACCCACAGTCTAGAGCCACATCCAGGAATCCAGGAGGAACATAGTCTAGATCATCTAAAGCTCAGGTGTCCTGCAGAGTGAGAAAAACGTCTATTGTTGTAAGCTATTAAACTTTTTAAGATGCTTGTTACACAATATTATTGCAATAATAACTGATAAATATGTTGAGAATGAGAGTGAAACCCAGTTTGTGTCCACAGCTCTTTCTCTTTGCCATACCACTCCGCCTTCTTACCTCTAAGACATTTATTTTTTGTTATGCCATATTAATGCCCCTTTTCTCTTCCTACTATTAGACTATCAGTTCCTAAAGGACAGAAAATTTCTCTATCCTGTCCCCCTGCCCCCCCATCCGTAGCATAAATCTTTGTACATTTTTACTGTTCAATAACAATTTTGGATGAATGGTAAATTAGAGCCTCATGTTGGTGATAGCCACAGATGGAAATTTTGTCCTAATTACCTGCTGGTAAATAAATATCACTGGTTCCAGGTGGGACCAGATAAGATTTAGAAATGGATTTACACAAACTTTTCTTTCTAATAATGACAGAACTTAGACCTGACAGGAGAAGTAGTTTGGCGAACCACAGTAATTTTCTTGTATCATTAATAGTCTTACCATTATTTCACTTTAGTGCATGGTGAAATGTATGTTGGAATTCATGTGAAAGTGTTTGTGATTAGAGTAAGTGACTGCATAAAATAGAAATAGTTTATAGATAATATTATCTGCTTTCTCAAGAAAGGCCATTCTGTCTAAGAAAATTGAGGAGTATTCTCGTCTCTGCTACTTAACTCTTTTTATTTCCTGGTTTTAGTTAAGTGCCTTTCTTAAAATGACCAAAGAGCATGATGTATTTTTATATAATAGGTTGTTGCACTTGTGTTGTTTTATGACTTCTGGTGATACTTAACTGTTCTAACAAAAATGTATATTGTACTATAAAAAATGGAAAGAAAATATAAAAGAACACTGTGGTATCTTGCTTAAATTCTCAGAGTAACACACAAAGTATTCAGCAGATTAAGGTGAAAATATTATAGATCAAAGATAGATGGGAGTGGAATAACTAAAAAAAGGTCAACCCACCCAGAACATTGTGATGAGGCTTTGTCTTGATTCTGAAATAACTTTGGCTGTTTTTAGCAAAGTGGTAGTAAAAATAGAGAAGGCCATTTCAGACAAAAAAGCGCAAAATAAGGCTGTGCTCATCTGTTGTCATATGCTACCAGGGAGAACAGATGTGGAACTCTCCAGTATGTTCAAAACATCTCTGCCTTAGTAAAACCAGAGGCCCTGGCAGGACCTCAGAAAAGAGAAAGGATGAAATAGTTTTAGTATATGGCTAAGGTCCAAGAGGAGATTAAATGTGTTTTGGTTGTACCTAGGTGAAGACTTAGAAAATTCCCACAGTGACTTTCACTTGCAGCAAAACAGGAATGGAGTCTAAAAAATGTCTCTGTACCCTTTGTGATATAAAGCCCTCAGAAGCTTCAAGGAGAGAGAGAGTTTTGTTCAAGGTGTATGAGTTTCCGAAGCAAAGATTGCAGGTATTTCAAAGAAACCTCCCAGAATTATTAGAACATTTCAGCATAGGCCGGCTGGTCTACCTCCTTGTGGTAATACATGATGGTTTATCTCAGTGATGCCACTAGAGTCTAGCTTCTGACCTTCAGCCATGCATAACCAGAACCTTACTCCAAATGGAAATATTAATCACAGATATTGAGCCATTCAAACCTTAGCACAAATATACAAATTTATATAGGGAACTGGAGCAGTCAGGGAGACTAAATATCCATATCTGCCTAACAAGCACATCTTGAAACCTCTGATCCATTCGTGCCATTCTTTCAACAAACATTCATTGATTGCGTGCTGTGTATCAGGCATACAGCAGAACATTCTAGAAACTGTAATGTTGTGGTAAACAAAACAGGCTGATCTGTGTTCTAGGGAAACTTATATCCTAGGAGATCAGACAAGTTAATGAATAAATAAGAAAATTTCAGGTAGTAAAAAATAAAATATTAAAAGCAATTTAAAACAGGATTATGATAGTAAATGCAGGTGGGGAGTGGGGATGCTACCTGTGACTCTCAATGGTATTCAGGTTCCTGGCTTCATTTGTCCCTGAAGACTAGCTATAACCCTATTAATAGTTCATGAGCAGGGCCTGTAAATCCCTTTGTTTGTTTAAGCTAGCGCTAGTTGGGTTTCTGTCATTTCCCGTCAGAGCCCTAATGTACTTCGTGACTAATAAAGCAAAATCTCTGGACTCCTGAGCCTGGCATTTGAGGCCCCTCTCAATCTAGTGCCATTTGATATTTGCAGCCCTAATTCTCACTGCACTCCCAAAGCACCTACCATTCCTCTTGCACCCAGCCCTGACATAGCTTGTTTCCACCTGCCATGCCTTCCTTATAAAGGAGAACAAAGAAAGTGATTTGACAACATCTGCTGGAACCCTTTAGTACTGCCCGAATTGTCTAAATCACCCCTGCCCAACCACCCTGGCCAATATCTACCTGTCAACGTAAAAATTGTGCCTCAAGGCTGCTTTCATATCTTTCCTCCTCTAGGAACTCTTCAACTAAAATTAATATCCTCGTTCTCACTGTACATTGAGCCTCTTTTAAAGCATTTAATAAGATTTGCCTTGCAACATAAATTTGCCTTGTAATATATTATATTATGGATCTAATTATACTGCCAGCATATGAATACCTGAGGAGTGAAGTCTATGCATTTTTTAAAAAACTTTGTAGCATCTTCGGTGCTTGGCAACACATTAATCTGTCTTATATAGCAGTATCCTAGAAAATGTAAAGTGCTGGCAGTGGTCTCCAACTTTTTGGCACCAGGGACCGGTGGTCCTATGAGAATCTAATGCCTGAAGATCTGAGGAGGAGCTGAGGTGGTGATGCTAGTATTGGGGAGCGTCAGCAAATACAGATGAAGCTTTGCTTGCTCACTGCTGCTCACCTCCTGCAGTGTGGCCTGGTTCCTAACAGGCCACGGACAGGTACCCATCTGTGGCCTAGGGTTTGGGGACCTTTGCTGTAAAGAGTTAGGGTACATAAAAACATGAGCAACCAACCATATTTTGTATGTTTGTGCTATGTCAGGCATGGTGTTCAATTCTTGATATATAACATGTAATCTTTGTTTTGGCTAATCTAAGATTAGCTTCTCTAACAGACAAACTGAAGTCTCAGTGGCTTATTTTTTACATATTCGTGAGTCCAATATGGGAATTTGATTGACAGATCTCAAAATGATTGAAAGACCAGGTGCCTTCTACTTCCTGGTTCAGCAACTGGTAGAACCTAAAGCCATTTGCTCAATCCTGTATATCAGGAGGCTCTATTCTATAGACAGGGATCATGATTCTTACTGATCAACTAACCATTTATGCTATAATCATCATAACTGCCCTATGGCATAGGTACTATTTACCCCTCTCCCCTTATAGATAAAGAACTCAGAGAGATGACTTTCTCAAGGTAACCCCTAGATAGTGCAGAACCAGGATTTGAACCCATCTCTTTGACTTTAAAAATCTATTTTAGTCTTGACACATAAGAAGTGTCATTCTTTTTTGCTCCTCATTCTGCTACATTTTCCAGATTGCAAAAATAGTTCTCATGTCAGTCTGCCACTGCTGAGCATACTTATTAATCTTTCTGGAGTCTCTCTCCAAGCATTATGTTCTTGCTAGGTATTCTTCTTGTTTCCGAGTATGGCTGGACCCATTATCCCATCTGTGGCGAGACCAGTACCCTTTCCCATCAACTCCTCTGAGTCTTGGTGCATCCTGGCCCATGGTTCCTTCTCCTGCAGTTTATGCTTAGAGGACCATGATGCCTAACAGCTGTGGATCTGCCTCTCAGAGTGAATACATTGCCATGGGGTAATTTGATGCAAGGTAGTGTGTCTCATTTTAGGAAAGGATATGTGGGAAGGGGGGAATGCAGAAGAAGAGAGTGGAAGAAAGAGCCACCCTTCCTCAGGATGAGACACAACTCAATACTGAAAAGTACACATGGAAAAAAATGGACACAGTTCAGCCACAGCTTGTAATTGCTATTCCAGGAAGGAGGGCTGAAACTAGGAATCACTGTTGGCCCTTAAGTTTCATGTAATGAGTCATCAGTGGATTTATTTTTTTTCTGAGCATATCCTCTGTATTCCCATGTTCTGTGCTGTGGAAGCTTCAGAAGGGCTTTTATTAGTTAAAGTCAGCCAGTAGTCCATTTGCGAAGGTGAAGCATCTGTACAAAAATGATAACAAGTGGATATATTTTGCTCAAAGGTATGCTGTGACTGTGAGTGCTATTGGCAGTTAGAGAAGGGAGGGTTCTGTGTGGACTGTACAGCCAATAATGGCTTCCTGGAGAAAGGGGAACTTGCTTTGAAGCCAGAGAGATGGATGAGATTTAAATAAGTGAAGAAGGAATTGCAGGGCGTTTCTGGCCAAGAGAAAAAAGATAGTTGTGGGGATGAAGGAATAGAGGCACAGCCGTGGTCCAGGGAGAGGAGAGATGAGACCTGACTAGCATGGAAAGCTGTTGTTGGGGGGAGCAGCAGTGGGTGGGAAGGGGCAAGAGAATAAAGAAGGTAGGAGGAGTCTGAGAACTGACCAGAGGGCCCCACTTACTGCTGTTCACCAACGAGGCTTGTTCTTCCCTGCTTTGTAAGAGGTGAGGACCAGGGGACCAGTTATGAAGCGTGGCTTGTGCAGGCCTTTGTGGGCCTTGAATAGCCATAGTTTAAGAATTCTCTATCCTGAACCATCACCACCACCATCACCCTTGCAGATAACACATGCCTCCAATTCCCAGTCCTCGGAACATTTACACATGAGGTGAGATGCGCCATACAGCACCCACTACAGCACTCTTCATTTCCTGATTTATTGTGCAAGCCTACAGACAGGTTCAAAAAATGACTAAGGTCGAACATATGTCTAAGCACTTGAGTCAATAGAGAGCTTAATTAAATTTGATTTAACAAAATGAAGAAATATGCCATGTCCTGCCTTTTAGCATTTTAAGGTAATTTTTCCTGCTTCCATCATGCACCAGGGTAGCTGGTGCAAGAAGTGTACCCCCTCCAAAATCCATTTGCCATTTTGATCACATCGGCTTCCTGTGTGTTTTCCCTCCTGACTCAAGTTTGCTTTCTCAGGAAACAGACTCTGAAGCAGGAATTGTGAGCAGAAGGTTCACCAAGGAGGGCTCTTGGGAGCCATACCTTTAACAGTGTGGGAGGCAGAATTGGGCAGAAGGAAGACTGATCCACAGCCTAGTTGTGGGGAGCTCTGGAGCAGGAATGGCCCTTCAGACCTGAACACAGGAGGCCAGGGGCCCGGAGTTTTTTCTCCCTCATTAACTGCCCTTCCCTCCCTCCCTCCCACGCCCCTCCCTCCCATACTCACACAGCCATTACATGCAGGGGGTGTAACCTTGGTCAAGTCTGCTCCTTTGGCCAAGGGCAATTCCTGGGTAGGATTGCAGCTAGGAAATGAGAGCTTTGGACCTGACAATTGGAGGCAGGGTCATCTGGGCAAGACTGCACAGCACCCGCTATAGCTCCTGGTAGCCAACACTTGAGTTTTTTCAGCAAAGAGACAAAGACACTCTCAGGCTACTGGGACCTCTTTTCCAGTTCCTTCAGAAAGCCTGGAAGTGTCTGGGAGTTTACACACCCCAGCGGCAGCCCCTAACCAACAACTGATATAAACACTCCAGCTTCCTTCACCCCCACAGCAATAATTCTGAAGTGCGACCCAGGCTATCTCAGAGTTTCCCTGTGGGAGAGAGCCACATTTCCTTCCATGAGAAGGATATTCGCCTGTTACCCAACCCTTGTTCAGTCTCCTTCCCTCCTGGGTTCTACTTCCTCACTTGGGTAGTTACTGATTTTTATAAAAATGCTTCATAATAACTCACTTTCCCCTGAGTTCTGTTGTCTACTTCTGGAGAAATCAACCCAAGACAATCAGCTTTGTGACTCTTGGATATATTTAATGTCTCTAAGCCTCAGTTTTCTAATCTGCAAAATGAGCATAACAATAATGATGAATTTATGGGGTAGTTGTGAAAACTATGAGAAAATATCTAGCACAAAGTAAGTATTGAATAAAGAAGCTATTGTAAGGGGATGAGTAATAATATGAGTAATAATATCTGGTGTTGGAGAGACTAGGACCCCCAGTGCTTCATTCTAGTTGAAAAGTGAGAGCATTACATTTTCTAGAATTAAATGTAGAACTATTCCTACACCCACAGTCTCTTTTCTGTATTATTTCAGCTTCAGTCACAGGCTTTGGCCACAAATAGATTGCCAGTAAAGGGCTTTAAGGCTCTTTTTTTTTTTTTAAGGGTGAAAGGAGGAGATTCCTAAAGGAAAAGTTCTGAGTGTTCTTTTCAGTTTCTGTATATTGAGTGTCCTGATTAGCTTCTCCTTACAGAGCACCTCTTGAACTAATTAAATTAGTTTGAGATGAAACTTTGGCTCATTTTCTCATGCCACTCAATGAAAGTATCTGATATAGTATTTAGAATGTGAATTTCACTATGTTTTTAAATTGTATTTTCACTGGGGATGTTGGTGGTCAGGGGCTTCATCTGGGTCCAGTGGGGAAAAGAAGAGGGGTTCTCTATCCCTGGGGTCACCTCTACCCTGGATCCAGCTCTCCTGCCCCTCCTTGTTGTTAGGGCCCATTGCTCTCCCACCATGGTTGGGCATGGTGATGAGGGAACCACTTGCTGCCCTTGAATATTTATGGTTCTGCAGGACCACCCTTGGCTGCAATCCTCCACTTCAGATTCCAAGAGCAAATCTGACACGTTGACTTGAACTCGTCAAGGAAGCTCTGCTTTGTTGATTTTGCCTGCCTGAAGAATTGTTAAAAGGATTCTGAGATCCTTTTTGGCCTTCGTGAACAAGAATACAGAGATCGTTGGTAATCTCTGGCACAGCTATTGGTAGGAAATTATGGCATGCATTTACCAGTCTGGCCTAGAATGCCACGTTTCTGCAGAGATTTTAAGTTTTCTATGGGTGAAAGTTTTCTACTACTTTTATATGTTACTATATTATATACTGTATATTAGCTTTTATTGTGATTGGAAATATATTAATATTAGTATGTGTAATTATACGCATATTTAAATTTCAATAGAGGAGGAATATGAGTAATATAATCCATCAGTATCCCTTTTAACTTTCTTCCAAATCCCCATTCTCAAGATGAATTCAATTATCAGCTAAAATCACCTCTACTTACAAACTATTACCTTTGATAACTTATTCGACTTTTTTGTAACTTGGTTTCTTCGTATGTTAAATGGAGGTAATGAGTGGATCTACATCCCAGAGTTACTGTGAGAACTAAATGAATTATATATCTACTGTACTCAGAACAGTTCCTAGTACTTAACTGGATTGAGACACATTAGCTGTTATAGTACTAAAATTGTGTTATTGTTTATCAAGCACCCAGTGTTTACCATCAACCAATGTTCTGTGGAGGCTGTTATTTAATATGAAAAGCTGTCCACTTAGCTCCCTTTTCAATGAGGAGGAGAAGAAAGTAATTTTAATGTCAGCACTACTGATTTTCTGATGAAGTCTCCATGGCAGGGGAACCCAGGGAAAGGCTTCTTTAACAACTTGCTGAGACCAAGTGAAAGAACTTACATGGCTGAGTCTAACTATTTTGGTGAAAGACTCAAAGATGAAATTAAAAGCTCAATTTATTTTTCCCTCTTTAGCATAATATTGATGGAATCTAGCTATTAATATAACAGCTCATGTGGTTTTCTCTCTTTTTTTAGAGATAGAAAAAAGGATCTTTATCAGTTAACCTTGTCTTTGCAAAGCAATGTGGGATTATGGAAAGAATTAGGGTTTTGGTGTTAGAAAGAGCTGGATTTGAATCTGGTCCCATTGTGAGCTGTCTGTGAAGCTGTAGGAAAATTACTTGACCTTACCAAATATCCATTTCCTTATCTGTAGAATGAAATATGTGCCAGCCATTGCTAGTATTTGTTAGGCTTCTACCAGTTGGTGCTTTGGAGCCTACTGTTTTGTGAGGATTTTATTTCATGCTGAGAGTCCTGAAGTCCTGCAAGTTTCTGAAGTGCCTTCTGAATCTTCAAGGAAGAAATTAAATTATATCTAGCTTGTCTCAAATATAATGTACTGTGGTTTAAGCCCTTTGTGTGAATAAGAATAGGTAGCCCCCTCCTCCTTTCACAGCCCTGCACCTATGGTAGTGTGGTCTGGGTCTCTTTCATCACCTAACCTTTGCAGCAGGGCATCCTTGATCAGGGCACAACCTGAACATCCCTTCATCCATTTGAGTTCTTACATGAATCAGGAGTATGTGTTCAATTAATCATTCTCAAATTACCTAGCATAGCAGGAATTTTGCTGAATAAAACATTATTGGTGGAAAACACACCGGCTTCAGCCATCAAAGTTTTTGGCAGAAATATTAAAAATGCAGGCAAAAATTTTCCATTAGGACACTGGCTGTCCATATTTCTAGATGAGATCTTATTATTTAGAACCTGAGGTAAATGCTTGACTTTAGTAGCTGGCAGCAATTCTCTGTCTTTGTGTTTCAAATTTCAGTAAAAAATCTCAAATGTCAAAATGCATGTCACTCTCTAAATAAAATTTTACACCGGAGAATGAGAGAAATGTTGCTATTGAATCATTTGATATCATGCCTGACAGGAATACTGATGACTTGAATGAGCAGGCTGATGAAGACTGAGTGGGAAAGTAGGAATATTTTGCTAGGCATGAGATTTAAGATTTGTGTCTGGCAGTGTTGAATTTCCCTCACTTGCTTTTGTACCACCTGTGAAAATATTACACTTTGCATCAGATTTCCTGTGTGTAAGTTTTCTTCATCCTGGGTACGGCATCTGATTGGCTGGGAATATGGACTAGTGTTTTATTACCTGGAAGCCTTGAGTTTTAAGCTTTTTGAAGATGGTAATTTCCTTTTTTAAAATACTCTATGACAGCTAAAATTTTGGGCTCAGAACCGTTACTAAATACATAAATCTATTAAGTTGATGAATTGAATATGCATAGCAATAGCATATAACAAATATTTTATTTTGATAAGTATTTCATAGCGATGCTAATTCTTCATTGCTGTGTTGGTAGGTAATGTGGGTTGGAGGAAACCCTTGCACCTGGGTGCAAATTCATTCCTTTCCTGCTTCTTATATGGTCATGTGCTGCTTAACAACCGGGACACATTCTGAGAAATGAGTCATTAGGTGATTTTTGGCATTGTGTGAACATAGAGTATACTTACATGAACCTAGACACTATAGCCTACTATACACTTTGGACCTGGGTTCAAATTCATCCCCTTCCTGCTTCTCACTACAGTAATGCACACTTAATTTTGAGAATACATTCTGAGAAATGTGTTGTTAGGTGATTTTATCAGTGTGCAAACATCATAGTGTGTATGTCCACAAACCTAGATGATGGCGTATCCTACTATACACCTAGTCTATGTGGTATGTCATCATATATGCAGCCTGTCATTGGCAGAAATGCAATGTGGCACATGATTGCTTTTGTGTAACCTTAAGAAAAGGAACATTTTATGTGTCTTTGTTCTCATTTGTAAAAGGAGAATACAAGTATCTACTTCATAAGGAAGAGGATCCAAGATAACATATGTGGACATTCTTAGCATGGTACCTAAAATATAGCAGTTGCTCAATAATTCTAGTCTTTCCTTAATTGCTTAATATTTTCAGGGATTAAACTGTTCTGCGTTAGTAAATATTCAAATAAATGACCCTATAAAGTATTATAAAGCAGATACAGACAAAAAAGGTAAAAACAACTGTGATAGTCATATTTGGCTGTTCATTAAATATTTTCAAGTCTTCTCTTTGCAGGTACAGAGTAGGATTATATTTTGCCATATCATGTTAAGTTAGATGTGACTGTGGGACTTAATTTAGTCAATGAAGTATGACAAGCCACATTCGGGAAAGCTGAAGAAAGAATGTGTAATTTGTCAGGTTCTCACTTTACTGTTTCACCACATGTGGTAGCACAAATCTACAGTAACAGCAATGAGCAGAGTCTACTTGTTGACCAACAATGGACATATATCATGAGTGATGAATAACTTTTGCTGTAAAGCCACTAATTTTTTTTTTTTAAACCACAGCATAACCTACCTTATCCTGGTTGTTATATCTACCAACCATTTCATCAGGTTCATTGTGTTGATCTTATTCCCCTGTTGGAAGAACCTTATAAAAGAGTATTAGAAGAATAATTGTTTGTGCTAGATTCTGCCTTAGCAATGATTTAGAAATTTTGGGAAACTTTATATTTTTACTATGGCTTAATTAAAGACTACAGCTATTTTTGAAAACTTTCTATCGTACTAGTGACCATATAAAGGGTAGGATTTGGGGAAGATTTGGCTCTTCATATCTTCTTGGCTTCATTCGTTGCTACAGATCTCAGTGGTCTTGTATGGTAACTACTAGTCTCGTATGGATGTTACACTTAAATAAAACTAAACATTTAGTTTCTTAGTCACACAAGCCATATTTCAAGTGATTAATAGCCACATGTGGCTTCCACATTTCTATCATTGTGGAAAGTTCTTTTGGGCATCTCTGATACAGACACTTGACATCCTCTCAATGATGCGGGAAGTTCTGTACAACTGAAGCATCTCTTCTAACCAGATTGTCACCCCTTAAGTCTTCCTCCATAGAATTTAATTGGCCACAACATCTACACCTTATCCTCTAGTTGAACACTCTCAAAATACAAAGGAAAAGATTTCCTTAGGCTTTCTAGATAAAATGTACTCAATACTTCCAAAGCTGTAACAGCTGTTATAATAATAAGTATTACTAGTGGTGTTTGAAGTCAGGGAGTTGATGTTCATTGTCTATTTATAAAGCAGAGTTCCCCATGGACTTAAAAATACAATGTGAGCTGTAATCAAAGGTGAGTCTGGATGATTCTTATTTAACAAATGGCCCTTCCTACGAGGAAAGTGTTGTGCTCTTTTTATATCAAAGTTTACAAGGTCTTTGGATTGAATAATTCTTTTCCCAGATGAAACTGACTAGGATAATAGCCTCTCTCAGTTAATATCAAACTTGGGGGTTAAATATGGGTATATTAGTCAGGGTATCCTAAATGATACTGTTATATCAAACAACCTCAAGGTCTCAGTGCCTAGGACAATGAAAACTCATTTCTCATTTATGCAAATCATCTTGGGGGTCTGGGTGGTCATCCTGAGCAGTTCTCCATTTTTTATAATTCAGTCTGCCTTCCAGTTCAACACGAAGTCTCCACCCTGATCACTGCTATGAGAAAAGAGTGTTAAAATATCTTGCACTATCAAATAAGTACTCCAATCTCAGACCACTTCTTCTAATAACCCGCTGGCTGGCCTTAGTCATGTGGCTCTTTCCGCATGTAGCATGAGAGTCAGAGAAGTGTAATCTTTCCATGTATCTAGAAGGAGAAGGTAACTAGATATGAGGGAACATTAGAAGCCTCTACCACAGTGCAGGAAGTATATTTTAAATCAAATACATTAAATGTGGAGGTTTCCAGAGAGCAAAATGGCTGATGTTTTCCAGAATAATAGTGTGTTTGGTAATGGGATCAGATTTCCATAATTCCAAAATTTTCTGCTAGCTCATGAGATAAGTGAGAGTTGAATTCATGCTTTTATGAACTGAGTTTGCACTTGTATACCAAGCTTCCATCTACTGCCAGATTCATTGAGGCAGCCAGAAAAAAGTGCCATGGCCTGTGACTTTGATCATATTAACTTTTATAAAGGGATATAAAAAAGATTGCAATATCAGATTATTCTTTGCCTCTTTCCAACACTGTTCTGGTTTCTTTAGATTTTCATGGCTGCCATTAGCAATCCTGAAAGACAGCTCGTCTGAATATATGGAGGACTCTAAATGCTAGTGTGGACTTTGACCTGCTTTGTTTTTTGCACCACTCATAAGCATAAAACCCTTTCTCTGTGTTTCCCTTTCATTCCTTTTTTCTTTGAGAAATTTGGATTACTGCCCTTGGCAATAGAGAACAACCATCTTTTTTAAAAAAGTCAGATCCATCGAGGTATAATTTACATACAATAAATTTTCCCTTTGAAGGTATACAGTTTTACACATTTTGACAAATATTCAGAGCTGTATAACCACCACTGCCACTAAAATATAGACTATCTCTTCCAAAATTTCCTTTCCCCACTGTAGTCATTCTCCATCTCCCACTCCAGTTTCTGGTAATACTGATCCGATTTCTATCCTTATAGTTCTACTTTTTTCCAGAATATCGTAGAAATGAAACCATAGAGCAGGCTGCCTTTTGAGTCTGGCTTCTTTCATTTAGCAAATTGTCCTCGATATTCAGCCATATTGTTAGATGCACCAGTAGTTTTTTATTGTCGAGTATTACTCCATTGCACCACAGTTTATCCACCCACTATTGATAGACATTTGGGTTGTTTCTAGTTTGTATGCATCAAAGATTTTTTTTGGAAGAGAATTGAAATATCCTTTTGTTTGAAGGATGATTGGATTAGGAAACGACCAGTTAGGAAAAGGACAGTAAATGAGGCCATAGCTATGGATTTGAGGAGGTGTATATCAGCAGTCTTTATTTTAGGTATGTGAAGGTTTCTACATACATGGAATTGGAGATTTATGTGGCCACTGGAAAAGGAGGTGTGGGGACAAAGGTCTGGATGGAGACCTGATGATCTCAGCTTACAGCTCTGATCCAGGTAGTCCTCAAGGGTTCATCTGAAAGCTTCTGTGAATTCCTTGAACCTTTGAGAAGCTCCTGCAAGTACCCCAATCTGCAAAAGTGGTCCTAAATATATGATTTCCCAACCTGAAGCATCAGTATCATCTGGGAACTTGGTAGATATTCATAGTCTCAGGCCCCATCCCAGACCTCCTGAATCAGAAACTCTGGAGTAGAGCCCAGCAATGTACATTTTACGAAGCCTTTCAGAAGATTCCAATACATGCTGAAGTTAGAGAACCACAGGTCTATAGCATAAGTTAGGGGATCCCCAAGAAGCTTGCTTACCCAAGAGGTCCTTTGAATTTAGTGTTTACCCACACATGTGCATGCAAATGCTCCTCCTTTCCAGATCTCACACCAGTGCCTCTCATTGTCTGATCAGGAACCATATGGGGAGGGAGATTACGGGAATTGTAGTTCTCAGCTTGTCTTTTGAAATTCAGAGGAGGCTCAAATAGAGTGGAAGTGATAGTAAGTTGATAATTAATGATCTAGCACAATATGGGAAAGGTTATAGAGCTGACAAGATTTTTGAGTAATAGATATTAGTGCTCAATAACAGTGAAGCTTCTGCTGAAGCTCCTAGTTTTCATTCTACTTGTTTTTTTCCTTCTGCGTAGTTATGTGGCACCTCATTGAACTTTTATTTAAATGCTCCTGGATTCATGTGTAGCAGCTTTAGTGGCTATTACTGGAAATATGCTATTTCAAGATTCTGAGGCAATTATTTCAAGTTATATTTCCAAACATAGGCAAAGTTGCTATTTCCAATAACTAAGGTGGTTCCTTCCTGGTACGTGTAAAATAAAGTCATAGTACATCTATAATTTTTATTCTTGATATTTTAAGCCAAGGAGAAAAGTAAATAATATTTAAAGAACTTGTAAACCAAGTATGTAACCATTTTGCACAATTCATGGTTTTATTTAATGAGCTTCAGTACCACAAGATGAGAGTTGTTCCCAAAGGGCCTCAATCAACTAGACTATTGAACAGAAATGCAGGATGTAAATTAGATTTTAACTAAAATCATACTGCTATTACTTTTTGTGGAACCTATAATTTCTAGTAGAGAGTAGGCATATAGAAAACTGTCATTACGAAAATGCCTTCTGGGTTTTGACCAACTGTATTTGGATCATGAATGAATACTCTAAGGCTTGATTTGTATGCTACTTCTGGTCATATAGGGCTAAATACATGCCACAGGGTTCTTAATAATGCATTTTCCATGGCTTTGTGGATTCTACACACTACCTTTTAGATTCATTATACTCATATTTATTTATTTACAATTTAAAGCCAGTGGGAAGATGTGTATTCTTTCATTTACATCCTCAGGATAAATTTTTTCTTTGAGACTGATGGCGAGATATTTGAAAACATAGAGAAAAGGAAGACAAACCATATGATATTTTTCTCCTGGTAACTCAATTTGAGACTGAATTTCTCTCTTTCTTTGTACTTCCCCTGGGCTGCAATGGACTTTGAGATTCAGAGTGAGAATGGTAACCAGATTGATACGTGCACAACTGATTTCAAATATCTCTTGCATGCCTGTGATTCAAAAATTCCAAAGCTCCACATACAATTTTATCTGCCTGCCGACTATTTTCATCTGATGGTCTCAGACTCAGTATGTGCTACATCAAACTAAATAGACTCCTCTCCACTATATAGGCTTTAGTTCTACCTTCCCAGCAATAATAAACCTGTCATGGGGACAATATGCCTTGATCTTCATTCTCTTACAAGACTCAGAATATAGTACACACTTAAATTCTTGTCAATTGAAAAATACTGATAGTGACAGCAAGTGGCTTATAACACAGAAGGGAGGAGCTGATGAGGATATTCAGAATTTGTAGATTTGTAATGTCTGCTTTAGCATACCTCTTAATTGCCAGAATCCACTTTTAGCCAATGGCATCTTGACCACTCTGGTGCCTAATAGTAAAAGTAGAAGTGAGCGTGGTATGTTGGAAAGAGCATGTGTTTTAGCGGCTATGTATTCAGATTCTAACTCTTCCAATTAGAATTTATTTAACAACTGACTCTCAGCTATGAAACGAAGCTAATAACATTCACCTTGAGAGAGCCTTGAAGTTGTTCAAGTATGTAAAGTGCCTAAATTATGCCTGGTACTTAGTAGATGCTAACTAAATAATGGATATGCTTATGCTACTTTGAATTTGTATGCTCTCTTGTGGTTAATGAGGGATCCTCCCAACTATTCTGAGAGGTTAGGGATGACTGTGATCTCTGTTTTTTAAATAAGGAAACTGAGGCCAAGAGGTTCTCAGCTTGAAAGTGGAGAGCAGGAACTTTTTCTTACCCCAAATCCTTTGCTCATTCTCTGACTTTAAACCATTAGCCCTCTGCCAAAGCATACCAACTCTGTACCCAAGGCGGAATCAATTAGTTGTCTTCTTCTCTGCTTTTAAAGTCCTTCAAAGAACTCTGTATATACTGTTTTCCCAATACTTACTGCTTTACCTTGTGATAATATATAAGTCTGAAATTCTGAAAGAATGTAAGTTTCTTAAAGCAAGACCGCGTCTAATTTATCTGGGTGATCAGTGTTCGGCACATAGTAAGTACTCAATACAGGTTTGGTGGATTGTCGAAAGGAAGAGTCAGAATGCTGCAGCCTCAGAAGGTTCTCTTAATTAAGGAAAAAGGGAACTAAAAGCATTGTTTGGCATATTATTCCAAAGCCAGCATGTGAGCTAACAAGACAGGAAGCAGCCATCTGCAAGTAATGTGCACAATCCACCCCACTGAGAATGTTAATTATGTTTTTAAAGGGAGACTGGGAGCTCTGGTTGCTTTGGCACAAAGCTGTGGGGAGAGGGATGGCCCAGGGAAGGAATGCTAATAGTTTCTCCAGTCTGAGTTGCCAGCTTTCTGTACAGCTCTGGAAGGGAGAGGATTCTTGAAAGGTAGCTGTGGTGTTTAATTCATTAGGGAGAGAGATTTCATCCCTGTTGTTCTCCCGATGATTCATTTCACAGATATCCTCCTTGCCCGAGTAATTCTTTTTACTACCTCTTTTTATAGCTTTGTCTAGATCTTCATATTCCCTGCAACTTAGCTCTGTCCATGGCCCCTCTCTACTCTCATATACTCAAATCAATTAGATGTATTTTCAAGGCCAATTTTAAGATAGACTGTCAACATTTTAACATTTATAGTCTTTGACTTAGTAATTCCACTTTTAGGAATCTCTTCTATAGAGATTTTTCTACAGAAAAGTAAAAAAAATATATATGCCTATACTTGTCTGTAATCATAAAAATTAGAAGTATCTGCAATGCTCATCGAAGATTGTTTAAATCTTGCTATAGCCATTTTATGTAACTGTTAAAACAAATAAGGTAGATTGTAAGGATACAGTGGTATTATGTTGAAAAAGAAAGTTGAAGCATATGCAACATTCATTTATTTAACAAATATTTATTGAGTGTGTACTATGTGCAAGGCAGTGAACAGAAAAACGTATCTGTCTTTGTGGAGCTTATATTTTCATCCAGGAAAATGAACAATACACCTAATACTCTTTAGTAGGAGACCCAGCTGGTATGATAAAAGATAATAAGAACTAGGGAAAATATAGAGTGAACAGCGATAACCTTTGAGACTTGAATGTGGTAGGTCCTGTAGGAAGGGGCAGGGTTTTCAATTTCTATTTTATTTCTTTCATATTGCTCAAATGAGTATTTATTATTTTCATTATTTTCAAGGGGAAGTTAAAGGGTTTCCCCTTCTCTTCAGTATCTGCAACTTCTCTCAATGAGATCTTTCCCTTTCACTTTCAAACACAGTGGTTTCCCT
Organism: Rousettus aegyptiacus; assembly: GCF_014176215.1. Taxonomy (NCBI): domain Eukaryota; kingdom Metazoa; phylum Chordata; class Mammalia; order Chiroptera; family Pteropodidae; genus Rousettus; species Rousettus aegyptiacus. Next base: position 118,704,187 of record NW_023416307.1, on the reverse strand, counting down.
TTCATCTTAAAAATAGAAAAAAAATCAAAATCCTCCCTCATTCTTGAGTCTCCTCTGGTTACAGATCTATTCTTCTTTCTTTGTCTTTGTACCAAAGTTTTTGAGAGAGTCTTGGATGTTCAGGGTCTTTGAATTTTGTGCCTCCCATTCAGTCATCTACCCAAGACTATCTCTATTTGGCCTTTTGGCCTCCATGCTGCTGAAACTACTCTCTTACTTCATCAGTGAATTCCAAGGACACAGATCTCCTCCTGTCTCTCTGGGTAGTCATGCTGAGTCCTCTAGTGTCCCTCCCTTTCCTGGGGGTTCTCCAGGATTCTGTTCTAAGATTACTACTTCTCCCCTCTATACCTCCCACATTCTCTCTTGGTAACTTCATGAACCCTCATACTTCCCTGGTCTATAATCTAATGCCTCCCAAGTTTGGATCTCCATCTGAACCTTCTTTCCCGGTTTTAGACAGTATGTAGCTTCCCTTTGGGACTTCAAACTGAACATGTTTAAAACTGACTATATGATCTCTTAAACTGCTTCTTCTCTTATGTTTTGTTCTGTGGTTGGGACAGGACTATGTAACAATCAACTAAGATTGAAAGCTGGGAGTCACCTGATATAGAAATGTGACCTACTACTCTCTATAGCACTAGCAACAGGCACAATGTCTGGCAACCAGGGGCACTCAATAAATATCTGAAGGTAGGAAAAAGTGATTAACTATGGCTTTGTGGCAGAGAAACACCATGAATTTACTGTTTAATTTTCCTACAGGTTGGAACATAATTGGGTATTTCTCAGTCACTTCGATCTAGACAGGTTTAAATGACTAATTTTATACAGTGGGATGTAGGAAGTAGTGATGTCGATCACTTTCAGGCCTAGCCACAGATAGCCTGTGCAACTTTATACACGCTCTCTTACCCCATTTGTATGGCTGGAAGCAAAGGACTCTAAAGGTTAGAGGAGAATAGCACATAAATGGAAGGAACTAAATTTCCTCATCATCTTTGCTTGGAAGAAAATCATCCAAGAGAGTCACTTGTCCGGGAACATCCACAATAGATTTTGTACAATCAAGAGATAAACTCTTAATGGGTAAGCCACTAAGGTTATAAAGTAGGCTTAAAAATGCAGTTCTTCTTATGGCGCTCAACAATACAAAATTATGCTGTTTAGCAAGAATATGTATTATTTAGACATGAGTATAGTAACTTGTCAGCATTCTACTTAACAATTTGTGACACACTTCTATGGAGATGCTTCCCAACATTGTATCTTAGGAATAAGTCTTCCATATTTTTTTAAATCTCCTGAAGTTCTGACATTGCTTGAAATTTGAGTTCATTCACCTACCATGTATATATTGGTAGGTCCATTCTGCAGACTGATGTTAGGTTCACATTAACCTTCAAAATGTCCAATGGCTTCCACTACTCCTTAACAATTTATAGATCTTTAGCCTGTGTTTCCTCAACCATTTTCTTAAAGGCACTTTGAACTGCCCTACACTTTTATACCCAATGGGGTAAGTACTAGATATTTGTTTCCTTATGGTAAGCCTTGTGCTACCATTGCACATCATTTTTTTTGTCAGCCATTGTGGGTAAAAATCTTTTACCAGACAAAAAGTAAATTGAAAGAGATAAGGCTACAGTAGAGGACGTAGTATGCATTACAAACTTGCTTACTCAAGAAAACATGTCACGGTGCTCACTGGCTGAGAGTGTATAGGACAACCTTGAATGCTCATTTTCCATTGGCTGAGAACATACAGCTGTGCTCAGGGCATCAGAAAAATACGTATCGAGCATGTACTATTATGAAGTGCTATGTACATAAACAATATGCATTAAGGTTCTCTAGAAAAACAGCTACACACACACACAACAGATATATATATATATACACACACACACACGCACACACATAACAGATATATATATATATACATACACACACACACATAACATACATATATATACATATATATGTGTTATATATATATTTGTCCAAAGGCCTCAAACCAGGAGCACTGATTTTCAAAGGCAGGAAAAGATAGATATCCCAGATCAAGCAAAGGGAGTAAATTTGCCCTTCTTCCATTTTGGGGGGAGGGCTGGGGGTACTTGAATTAATTATGGCAATCTTTACTCAGTTTACTGATTCAAAGCTAATCTCTCCCAGAAACACCCTCCTAGACACACTCAGAAATAATATTTTACCAGTTATCTGGGAATTCCTTAGCTCAATCAAGTTGATACATACAATTCACCATCACATAATACCTAGAAAAACATTTCAGTGGCAAACAACTAGTTATCAGAGTGATACTAGTGGAGATATTGGTTGGAGATACAGCTATGTCATTTTGCTTTGCTATAGCATCACAGCTCAGAAAGCCAAACTTGTCTGTGAATCAGCACTATAGCAAGTAGACTTGAAACAGGTCCTCGAAAGTCTGAGAAAGCATTGGTACTTGAAACAGGGATGCCCTATAGAGGGAAGAGTTGTCTTATTTCTGGACCATTTGTTCACTCTTGAAGAATTTTATCTTTGGTTAGCTTGGGAGCTCTGATAAGAGTTTGCATTTGAAGCACTTTTTGCATTTGTGTGGGCTTTGTGACAAAGATATCTTAGGTCAAGTGCATGGCTTTGATGACTGAGTCTACTCCTTCTTGAATATCTCTTACCCTGGTGGGGATTAGAGAGCAATTGGAACACTTCCAATATGAGTACTATTGGGATTATGAATGGATTTTGTTGATCATGGCTATAAGCAGACAGAAGGAAGATTTTTGAGCCTGACACTTTCCTGAACTCAACTGCTGCTTTATGTTCTGTGCAGAAGCACAAATAGATCAAAGGCCATAAAAACTCCACCCTGCCTCTTTCCTAACCATTTTGTCCTATGAATTTCCCAGTACCTCTCTATATTTGATCCCAAACTATACACGATGACCCCTTACATTTTTAATTTATTGCTTTATTCATCCATTTTCCTCTCTCCTTCTCTAGTTTCAATTTGAAACTCTCTTAGATCACTGAAACTCTAGGCAAGTGCGGGTTTTACATAGTGCACCAACAACTCTGCATGACAATATTCTTCAAGAAGAAAGTCCACCTATTTGAGTAATTTTTCTTGTCATACTTCGTTTAAGAGTATCTTTCGAATTTTCTAAGTTAAGGTATTTTTTGTACTATAAAAGTTTTTTTTTTAGAAATAATACTTAAAGAGAAAAAATTTCAAAATACTTAAAAAGAAACAAAGGAGTCTGCCTGGATGTTGGTGAAAATACCAAGGAAGGACATTATACTCACTATTTGAAAAGAAGGTACAGCTATCCACTGATGAGATGGAGAGATACTGTGGTTGAGGTGTATTTCATGGGAGAAGGCATGGCATAATCATCTTTGAAATCAGGCCATCCCTAGGTATCACTCTTGGATCAAGATTTCACTTTCTGTAGACAATGATGATAATTACCTCAAAAAATGTGAAGATTGAATTAAAATAGTATTTAGTGCTCATCTCTAAACCATGGTAGTCAGGGGATAGCAGTCATGTGGCATCTGTGCCATGCTCATCTACCCAGCTCTCACTTTCATGTCCATGACAAGCACATGCAATGGATCACAACATCTGTTTCACTGAGCTATTTATCAGGCTCAAAAACCTTCAGGCATATAATACAAGTCAAATGGAGATGGATTTTGATGTCTTGGTAGTTAAACATTAAATCTCTAGTAGCCATTGATAATGGTGGTAGTACAAGTAGTAGAGCCAGTTATGACTGAATAAGCTGTTTTTGAAATGATCCTCTCACAGAAAATAACCATAAAATCTAGATGAAATACAAAATACAACTATCTGAGGAATTAGAAAAAGAGCAAAAGCAAGCAGATTCTGGATGGGATTTTAAACTTACAACAGAGAACAGCATTGGGTTAGTTTTCTATTTTCAGACCTGCTAGGCTGAGGGAAGTCCCCAGTCCACATCATGCAGGATAGAAAACTAGTCTTTCTTTCTGGATGAATCAGACGACAGAGTTAGGAACAACAGTAATCATTGGAATATGAGGAGTGTGTATAAATGTCAAACAACCAAGCTAAAGGTAAAAGAAGTAAACTGAAATTTGAATTTACATCTAAGGGATAGAGTTTGTAATTTGAACTAAAAAAAAAAAAATACAACACTCTTTAGAGAAATATAACAATATAGGCTTTTCATAAGATAACACAATGTTGAATTTCTTGCCTGATTTCAAATATCCAGCACAAATCTAAAATTACTTGAGATGTTAAAAAATTGGAAAGTATGGCCCATTTCATAAAGAAAAGACAAATGGAGACAAAGAGATCAATGGAACAGAATAGAAGGCTTAGAACTAGACCCACTATGTATGTAGTCAAATGATAATTGACAGAAGAACAATTGTAAATCAATGGAGGAAAAAATTATCTTTTCAACAAATGGAGCTAGAACAACCGGGCATCCACATGCCAACAAATCTCAACAAAGACCTTGCACCTTTCATAAGAATTAACTCACATAGATCATAGTCATAAATGTAAATGAAAAGCTACAAAACTCCTAGAAGAAAATCTAGGTGTCCTTGGGTTGGTGATGACAAAAAGCATGATCCATGAAAGAAAAATTTGATAAGTTCTACTTCATTAAGATTAAAAAAACTTTTGCTCTGAAAAATATACTGATAAAAGAATAAAAAGAATAATCCATAGCCTGGTAGAAAATATTTATAAAACATACATCTATTAAAAGACTGGAATCTAAAGTATACAAAGAACAATGAAAATTCAACAATAAGAAAACAAAGAACTTGATGAAAAAATGGGTAGAATATCTGAAAAGACATCATACCAAAAGAGATACAGATAGCAAATAAATATATGAAAAGATGTTCAATATTGTATGCTATTCAGAGATTGAAATTTTCAATAATAAATGATTTCACTACATATCTATATAAGATTGGCTGAAATAAAACACAATACCAAGTGCTGATGAAGATATAAAAAAAACAGCAGCTCTCATTTATTTCTGGTGAAATTCAATGTGGTACAGTCACTATGGAAAACATTTGAACAATTTCTTACAAAGCTAAGCATAGTTTTACTATAAGATCCAACAATTATTATTGTTATTTACCCAAATGAGGTGAACACTTATGTCTAAACAAAAACTTGCACATGAATGTTTATAGAAACTCAATTCAAAGTTGTCATAGCTTGGAAGAAACAAAGATGTCCTTCAATAGGTGAGTGGATAAACAACTTGTGGTATAGCCATAGAATGGGATATTAGTGATAAAAAAAAAAATGAGCTATTGGGCCACAAAAGTATATGGGAGAGACTTAAATGCATATTGCTAAGTGAAAGTAGCCTACTTAAAAAGAACTATGTTTGGATAATTCCAACTACATGGCATTATGGAGAAAGCAAAACTGGAGAAAGTAAAATGATCATTGCTTACTAGGAGTTTGTGGAGAGGGAGGAAGGAATAAATACAAGGAACACAGGGGATTTTGAGGGTGGTGAAATTTTTCTCCAAGATACTTTAATGGTGGATACTTGTAATTCAACTTTTGTTAAAACCCATTAAATGTAAAACAACAAGAACGGCCTCAATGTAAACTATGTAATTTAGTTAATAAAAATAGGTCAATGTTGACTCATTAGTCATACCAAATGTACCCTATTAATACAAGGTATTAATAACAGGCAAAACTGTATGTGGTGGGAGGAGGTGAGGAACATATAGCAATTGTTTATACTGATTTTTTTCTGTAAACCTAAAACTTATTAATTATACCTAAAACATATTAATTAAAAAAAAAAAAAAAAAGACAACCAGGAGTGATATCAGCCAAAATTGCAGAGTAGGGACCTCTGGAGGCTATTCCTTCCCAAAAATACCACACAGCTGGCAAAACCTATTAGAATCAAGCTTATTAGAACTTGAAAGATGGTCAAAGGTTTACACCAATCAAATGAATGCTTAGCCAGAAGAAAGGCCACTGAAACAGAGTAGGAGATCTTTTTTGCATTATAAATTAGTCTTACCCTCCCCCTTACTCTGGCACAGTGGTGGTCTTAAAGATGGTGTTTTATATTCCCAGTGAAGAACTGGTTCAGGAGGAAGCAGAGTGGGTCTACTCCTCAAAGAATTGTGTTTATCTGTTTTGACCTTACTGGGGTTTCCCTAAAGGATTGTCATAGAGGCTTCCCTTTGTTAGATATGACTCTGAACTCTATCTGGGCAGTGTCTACATAGAAAATAAAAACCAAGTAAGCTGCTGTCACCTCTTTTAAAGGGAATAAGAGCTTTGAAAAGCTATCATACACATATGGAACCTAGAAAGGTATGCATGTGTTCAGAGCAAGATATATGCTCAGAAAAGACCTGAGAAGACCATAAGGGTTCATCTCTGTCTGTTTTTTAGGCTCAGAATAAGTGAAAACAAAGGCTATGTTGTCAATGATCTGATTAAGCATTGAAGGAGTGCCTCGACACAAAGCCAAATTGCCAAGACCTGACCGGGGGTACACTTGTTGCTTTCGCTTTTTTTTTTTTCTTTTTTACCTTTTTTCCTCTTTATTTTTCTGTTATTCTTTTGTTTGCACATCAAAATACCCCCCAAATCCACTTTTCAATGAAAATTATGAAGCATACAAAAAAACCCCCAACAAAGTATGACCTATTTACTGCAAAAAGGAAATTAATTGATAGACACTATCCCTAAGGAAGCACAGACATTGGACTTAACTATACAAAGACTTTGGATCGACCATCTCAAATATCCTCAAAGAGTAAAAGAAAACTATGAAAACAAATAACTAAGAAAACCAAGAGAATAATTTCTCAGTAGAGAATATCAATAAAGAAATGGAAAGTATAAAAAAGAACTAACTAGAAATTTTGGAGCTGAAAAGCACAATAACTGAAATGAAAAAGTCACTAGAAGGTATAAGAATAGATTTCAACTGAAAGAGGAAAGATAGTCAACATTAAGATATGTAAAAGAAGTTATCTATTTATACTGAAAAGGAAAAAAATGAAAAGTGAACAGAGCCTAAGAGATTTGTGGGCCATCATCACACTTATCACCACACACACAATGGGAGTCTGAGAAAGAAGAAAAAGGGGCAGAAAGATTATTTGAACAAATATTGCTCTTGAACTTCCTAAATTTCATTTAAAAATATGAATCTACACATCTAAGAGGCTCAATGAGTTCTAAGTAGGATAAATCAAGGAGATCCACACTGAGACATATTACAATAGTCAATTTCTTGGGAGAAACCATGAAAGCCAGAAGGCAGTGAGATGGCATTTAAATTGCTGAAAGATGAATACTGTCAACCAAGAATTTTATATTTGGCAAAGTATCTTTCAAGAATGACAGAGAGTCTATGGCCATGTTCCCTTGAACAAACCTGATCTCGTCTGATCTCAGAAGCTAAGCAGGGTTGGGCCTGGTTCGTACTTGGATAGGAGACCACTTAGGAAGACAGGTGCTGTAGGTGTAAAAATAAAAAAAAAATAAGGTATTGTAAGTTGACAAGGTCCTTGTAACCTGTGAGGTCAACCAAAGGTTGCCTCACCTAAAAAAAAGAAAAAAGAAAAAAGAATGACAGAGAAATTAAGACATTTCCAGATAGATAAAAAAATAGAGTTCATTAATAGTAGACCTACTTTACAATAAATGCTAAAACAAATCCTTCAGGTTTAAATAAATACTAAGCAATAATTTAAAGACATGTGAAGAAATGAACTTTAGTAAAAGTAATTACATAAGTTAACATAAAAGTTAGTGTTATTATACTTTTTGTTTGCAACTCTTCTTTTTTTCTTATTAAAAGAGAAATGTGTAAAACAAAAATTATCAATCTAAATATACATGTAATATATAAATAACCTGTGACTCGCAATATAAAGGTGGAAGGATAAAGATATATAAGAGCATAATTTTTATATATTATTGGTATTAATTCAAAATGTTTGTATAAGTTTAAGATGTTCGTTGCAAGTGCTAAGGTAAGCACGAAGAAAATATCAAAAATACAGGCAAGGAAATGAGAGGGGAATCACTACAAAAATTAACACAAAAAAAGGCAGCAGTGGAGGAATTAAGAAAAAAAGTGATATTTAGAAAACAAATTAAAAACGACAAAATTCCTTTCATAATTACTTGAAATGTATTAAATGGATTAAAATCTCTAATTCAAAGGCAGATATTGATATATTAAAAAAAAAACATGATTCATTTATATGCTGTTTACAACAGAATTACTTCAGATCCAAGGTAAAAAGAACTTAAAAATTAAAAGACTGGAACAAATATATGCCAAGAGTCTATATAATGGAACATTATTCAGATATATACAGGAATGAAGTGCTAACACATGTTACAACATTAATAAATTTTAAACGCATTATGCTGAATGAAAGAAGCCATACACAAAAGGCTACATATTGTGTGATTCCCTTTATATAAAACATCCATATAGGCAAATTCATAGAGACAGAAAGTGGAGTAGTCATTGTCATAGGCTATGGAGAAGGGATAATGGAGAGCGACTACTTAATTGGTGCAGGATTTCCATTTGGGGTGATGAAAAATTCTGGAACTAGATAGAGGTGATGGTTGCACAAAACTGTGCATGCACTAATGCCACTGACTTGTACACTTTAAAATGGTTACACTGGTAAATTTTTTGTTATGTGTATTTTACCACAATAAAAGGAAAAGGAAAGATAAAGAACATACAATTAACGGAGACTGACTCCAAGACGTTGGAAATAGCAGAAGAGTTTTTTAAAGTAGGATTTATAACTGTGTCCAATGTCTTAATAAAATTATGCTAATAATGAATAAAAAGGCAGTGTTAAAGCCAAATGGTCAGTCAGAAAACTAGCCCTTAAGACAATTCAATATCAAGAGGGTTAAAAAAAAATGAGAAATTAAATAATTCTTGATACGAATCTGAGATATCATAAGGATGTTACAGAACTCTGTGCAGGAAGGAATAGTGATGATGCTTCATCTCTGCTGCAATCCAGAAAAAGCTTTGTAGCTGACTTTGAGACTGTCTTTCACCCTATAAATGCAATACATTAATGTCTTTTACTTTAGGCTGCTTGAGATTAAAAATTAGAGTGGGATAATGTCAGAGAGGGTCTTCAGTATCCCCATCTGGGCTTTCAGGATTGAGCCTTCAAAAGCTAATGTGTTTTCCTGAGATTACCTTTTATGTCATAAATATTGCCTTAGAGTCTCAAACAGGGATCATGACAATCATATGTTTGGCTTAAAGGAAAATTGGAGTTTGAGGCTGAAAAATCTCTGTCCCTGAGTCCCTTTTTGCTCAGGCAACTACCAAATTTTAACCAGCTGTCTGGTCACAAAAATGTGTCACTGGCTCAATCTGTATTTGTTATTTTGAGGTTGAATATTTAGTTTGGATTCCTTCTCAGTAGGTTGCACAAATGCTAATTATGTTCTTTTATTTTCTGACCACAAGTCGTATGTTACATTCTGACTGGTGACAGAAAATATTGAACAATAAATGTGGAGCTGCAGTTATCAAAGCAAGAATAATACTTTTAAAATATGTTCTATTGAATTCTGTAGTAGACTGAAATTAATTATTCCCAGGCATGAAATCTCTAAATGAATAAAAAGGTTATTAACTTTCTCTTCAGGACAAAAGATAGGAAAATCTGACTCCTTCATACATTGTTCCCCACACAAACTAGTAATTTGTTGAATTGATTTCTTTTGTCCAGAAAGCTGAAAGACATCTCCATTGAAAATCCAACCTTTTAAAATTATTATTATTATTCACCTTATATATAATAATACTCAAAGTTAAAAAATAGCTAGACCTAGTTATGGATCTTGTTATTTGGCAAATGCATATCAGACTTAAGACAAAGACAATATAGCTATGTATATTTTCTAGAAGGTTAGGTTAGAGTTTGTGATCTATATTAATTCATAGTTGGCCAGTAACGTAAAATTGTTGTGCTTAAGTAGTGACATATAATTACATTTTTTAAACTAAAAAAAGAATAATAATAAAGTAATACAAAAGAATTTATTTTAAGGAGATGTCCCTTATAACCAGAATTCAAAATTGGAAAAGCAGCAAACACATCCTCCCCAGACCCTATTTTGTGGCTTGTTGCCACATAGTCTCCTGATGGTTTGTCTATAGAATACTACAGGTTATTACTTAATAATGCTACTAATGTCTTTATTTTCCTCCATTTCCTTTTCTTTATAGCTTACCTCTATTTCTCACTGCAGGTATGGTATATCGTTTTATTCTTAATAATTTGTTCTTGCTCCAGTTTTGACTCAGTTCCCTACTGCCTTAATATATTTCTCTGCCTCATTGACATTAAGCTTGGCCATCTGACTTTTTCCAAAAACTCCATCTGAACAGAAGCTCTAAATAGTTTGATTTGTGCTTCTTATTCTTGCTGTCTATCATGAGATCAGCCTGTTCTAGCACATGGCTTTTCCTTTAGCATGGAGTCTAAAATGAGAAGATATGTGGAACCGAGGTTAGCAGAGCCACAAGCCATGGCAGTCAACATGTAACGTGATCAAGAAATAAATTTTATTGTTGTAAATCACTGAGATATTGTGATGATTAATACTTGGCAAAAGTGGACTAATACACCAAAGAATACAAATAAAATAAAACTTTTTCCTTTTGTAATGTTCTCTCCTTAATAGAAACATTGTTCATAAAGACAGTAGTATAACAGGGACAGAATTTCCCAGAAATTGTGTGTTTTTTGACATTAGGGCTCTAACCTTGCTATTCATTTTTGTATCCCTGGTACTTAATAAGGTAAGACACAGTGAATATTTGATGAATGGTTATCTGGAGCTGTACATTTAATCTCTGTGCACACCCTCCCCGACCAAAGTATCTTTCTAACTCTCAGCTGGTTCTTGCCAACCTATCACCCTGAGGTCACTTGAATTGTATTCTCTAAAATCTCAAATTAACTTTTATAAAAGCGATATGGAAAAGAAAATGCTATAGAGAAATAATAATATTAAAAATAATGGTAGCATATATAGACTTAGTCTTTACTATGTGTTAAATGATAGCATAAGTAATTTTATCTATTTTCTCATTCAGATCCTACAAACAACCAATGTATTCAAGGATTTCTTTTTTATTTTTTTTTCCTTTTTTTTTTTTGTTTAAATTTAGGATTTTGATTCCAGATACTCTGATTACAGAATTGAATCCTTATCTTATTATATTATGTTCACATATTGTATTTCAAAGATAAATTGAATCTACAGTTTTATGTTAGCCTCATATGGCTTTTTCCAAATTGACCATGGAACAAGATTTAATCCTCATATCAGACTTCTTTTGGTTGGCAGTGTCTTGGGACATTGCACAGAGATATTTTGCTTTTCCTCTGGTTAACCCTGACTAGCAGGTGATCTTTGAGTAAAGCTTTTATTCTTGACGGGTTTTTTATTCTGCAAAGTGCACAAGGATTAATGAAACAATTGCCTGCAAAGTGCTTGGAGCTCTGGGGAGCCAAAAAATGCTTTAAGTGCAAGAAATTATTCCACCATATAAGTCAGCATTGAATTTTTAAATAGATATCCTCTTTAAAGAGTAACACTGAGATGAAAATCAAAAAGTACCAAGCAGTTCATTAAAGGTTAAATGTCTCCCATTGACATTGAGATGTCAGATACTGAAAACAGAGAATGATAGAGCCAAAATTTGAACCAGGAATGACCAGAGGTCCTCAAGTCCAAATGATTTACTTTTAAAAACAATGAGGAAACATGCCCAAAGTGCAAAACCAGTTGGGTTACATATCTTGCCCAAGGCCACACAGCTAGTTAGAATGAATGAAGCAGAAAAATATTCATATATGGTGGATTTCAATGACATGAATTATTAGATCAGATTACCAAAGAGAAAGATTCAGGGAGGGCTGGGTCCCTAGGTGGATGGGTATAAATTCAGTAAAAGGGCAGAATTTGAGCTAAGTCTGAAGGGCTGGCAAGAATCGAATAAGTGGAGGAGTGAGAGAGATGTAGTCCATGTCATTAAAACTGTGATCTTGAATGTAGAGGTTGGAATATGTATGGTAAGAAAAATCGCAATACATAATACTATAATTGGATGTAGGTTCAATAGAAGAAGCACCTATAATTTACTGATGTTTCCTCAAGTTCTTATTCCAGGTCTCTCTTCCTTCCTTTTGCAAACACAAATGATATTTTGTGTATTTGTGAGGTATTGAACTGAGTCTTAGCTTCTTGGAAAAGAACTGCAAGTAAAAATTAATGAATTATTTCTTACATCAAGGAGATTAACATATACTCCATCAACATATACTCCCTTGCTACCGACTAGAACATGAGAACGTAATAGGTGGAGAGAGAATGCTGAGGTTCAGAGAAGGCAGAGACCAATTCTGGCAGGGGAAACAATAGTGGTAATGATAACCAACATTTATATCAGGTTTACTGTGAGGCAGGCTAGGTTTCAGTGCTTTACACTCATTGACTTATTTAATACTCATCACTATCCCATGTGGTATTTTCTGTGTCAACAGGAATCTGTCTCTCCATATCCCTTGGCTCTGTTTTCCTCGGCCTTGGTTGGATTCTTAATGGAATCTCTAGAGTGGTAGCAGAGTTGCGGTGTCATGCTGAGCCTAATTGAAACTTGTGGCAAGAAAAAAAATATAATACTGATCCTGTCTTTATTTTAAAATGATATATTTTTATTGTGGATTTTTTGTTTTATTTTTGATTTTTAAAAATAAGAATTAAAATATTAATCCTGATTACTGATATTTAAAAAATATGTATACATTGCGAAAGGATTGCCCCTATCTAGTTAACACATCCATCACTAATATATTTTGGTGAGAACATTGAAGTTCTACTTCCTTTGTTAATTTTATTTATTTAATATAGTGCATCAACTATAGTCACCATGTTTTACATTTGATCCTCAGAACTTATTCATCTTAAATCTGAAAATTTGTACCCTTTTACTAATCTCGCCCTATTTCCCCCACTCTCTAGCCCCTGGCAACTACTTTTCCACTCTGTTTCTATGAGTTAGACTCTTTTTTTCAGATCCCACATATAAACAATATCATACAGTATTTGTCTTACTCTGACTTACTAAACTTAGCATAACGTCCTCAAGGTTATTGCAGATGGCAGGATTTCCTTCTCATGGCTGAATAGTCCAAATATCTATATATCTATATCTATATCTGTATCTATATCTATATCCCACATCTTCTTTATACATTTATTGACAGTTTTTTCCATATCTTGATGATTTTGAATAATGTTACAATGAACATGGCAGTACAGATACTTCTTTGATATCCAGTTTCATTTCCTTTGGGTATATACCCAGAAGTGAGATTGGGTAGTTCTATTTTTAATTTTCTGAGGACACTCTATATTGTTTTTCATAGTTGGCTGCAGCAATTTATATTTCCAGATTACTTAGTTTTTTGGTAACCCTCCGTAGTTTTTTGCACCTGAGACAAGTGCTTCACTCACCTCACCCTCATCCCAGTCCTGAAGAAAGGCTATCATCAGTTCTAAAAGAGCTTTATTAACAATAGTTTCACCAGATAGGGGTGTTATTTGGCTGACATTAATCCCATGCCTATCCCTGAACCAGTTATCGATGCCTAAGAGAAATGCAATGCTTTGATTGGGTTCTGGAGCTGGGGGTGGGATCAATCCCTTTCCAATAGCTGAGAATGTCGGGAAGGGGTACCTTACTTATGGTTTCCCAGAAGCAGAGCCTGAAATAGGGATTCGTACTCAACTGATTTTGTTGAGGAGAAGATGGAAGATGCACTCAGAAGAATAAGGGTGAGGAAGTAGGAAAATGCTAAACAAGAATGTGGTTTAAGGTAAAGACTGGCTTCAGTGTGATTCCACCCAGTGAAATCAGGGAGCCCGCCTTTTGCTTCCCCATGCTCATCAGCATTGGCTGAAGCCTGGTGGTAGTGAAGCGAGGCATCTGTGGCTGCAGGCACTTCTTTAGAGAATGGGGCAGCTGTGATCTGTTCTCAGCCAACATACACAGTAGCCAGGGATGGCTAGCTGCATGGGCCAGTAGGGAGGTCGGGCCAGGGCCCCACCAGTGTCCAGTACAAAGGGATGGGTCTGAGCATACAATTACCAGAAAGGAAAATGGATGCTGCTCAGACATTCAACAGATACCCTCTTTACTTAGCTCCTTAGCAAAGGCAATGGAATTGATTGTCTCTTAATGGCATATGTTTTAATGAAAAATAGAGCACACATACACTTTTCCGTATCCTGATCTGGAATACTGTAAAGCAGAAGCAGCTGCCTGCACTACATTCTTGCTGCCTGGCTATAAGTAAAAGCTTTTAATGGAGAGTCAAAAAGCAGTGATGCTCACCTGAGCTCACCTCCCTGCTTTCATACAACCCACCTGAGCCACAGAACAACAATGAATAATGCTGATGGTCCATGTACAGGTCCTGGACTGGCTTGACAAGATAGAATTATGATAAGCAAAATGGACTTCTCCCTTGAATATTCCATTAGTGGTGGTGTCATGGCACTTAGAGGTTCCATATCCTGGGAAGAATGTGCTGGTGGAGTGAACTGCAGTCAGGAGAGAAAAGAAGAGAAACCCACTGTCAGCTACGGCCATGCCAGGGAGCCTGCATAAATGCTCCTCTGTCAGGGAGCAGGGGGGGCCCTGTCACCCTTTCATTAGCAGTAATTGAATGCCTACAGAGGCAGTAATTACAAATACCAGCCAGGCCTCACAGGCTCATCTGTCTTTGTTTATCATCACAGTAAGGGTATTGATCATTACTAGGGCTCTCCTTTCCCTTGGATAGGGACAGAGAAATTGGATTAATGAGGCCTGGCATGTATTGTGTAACACATGCCTGGAGGGAAAAGGCAGATCAGAAATACTGGGAAATGATGAGTGCTTGATTTCCTAGGTTGTCCAGGCTGCTAATGCTCTTGGGTGCTTCCTGTAGGGGCTTATGCTCACATTCTCCACCCACCAGCATCCTTGCTTTTGCTGAAGCCAACAAAACCCCATGATGCAAACTCAGTAACTCCCCTCCTAAGTCACTTTTCTGCAGGTACCATCTAAAGAAAGAAGGGAGGAAGGGAGGAAGGGAGGGAGGGAGGGAGGGAGGGAAAAAAGGAAGAGAAGGAAGAAGGAAGAAAGGAGAAACAACTAATTATTATGAAAGCTGATAAATAAAGAGAAAGAGCCAAGCATTTAACTTGGCATCTGAACTCTGTCAGGGTAACCAGAGTTGATAAGTTTCTTTTTATAGAAGCAGTCCAGTTAATCAATGAAAAAGAAATAGTGGAATTAGAGCCATGAATCCCAAACAATAGAGTGCATCAGAATCACCAGGAGGGCTCATTAAACTACAGATGCTGGATCCCACCCTGGAGGTTCTGATTCAGAGGTCTGCGGTGGGGCTGGAGAATCTGCATTTCTAACCAATTCCCAAGTGATGCTGCTACTGCTGGTTTGGGGACCATACATTGAGAACCACTGGATTAGAGCATTCCTGTTTTACAAACCTTAGTGAAATCACTGTTGAAGGCAATGATAATCAGTGACTGTTAATGTCACAAAACAAGAGGTACCCTGAACACTATATGTCTCCTGGTAGAAGTAAATAAACCACTTATGAGGAATATCAAAATATTGATCCCCAGTCATTCCAGCCAGGTCTAACTACCAGTTTACAGAGGATACAGGGGAGACAGAGGTAAGTTAAAGTCACTACAGAGAAGCAAACAGCTGTTGTCCATGTTTCTGGCTGATAGCCTTCAACCATCAACCCTTCTCAGGAATTGGCCCAGCTAGAGAGAGCGGCCTCGCCCCAGGTCACAATCCCTAGCCATAGCAGACCATATGTAATGATTGGTCTGAAGGTCTGACCCTACCTAAAGGACCATCCCAGCTTTGGAGTTTCCCGTAGGATTGGCTGAGGCCTTAGTCGAGACTTCATTGCAAGCGAATTGTTCCCTTTGCCAGTTCTGTTTTCGTCCCCTCCCTTCCTCAGGGGTTGTTCTCAGGAGTACTCTTTAATTATCTTCCTGCATGCTAATGCCTATCTCAGGTCGGCTTGGATGGGGGTGAGGGGTGAAAGGGAGCCCAGCCTAAAACAATTGAATATTGAGAGACCCTCTGACTGAGGCACTCATAATTTAGCTATAGAAATATACATAAGTGACTAACTGTAATTCCTCTTGAGGATCTGTGCTGTGATAATGAGGGAGAGGCGACATAGAACTCTTCTCCTTTCTTTCCATCAGACAAGAAAGAATGAACCCTGCCCTAAATGGGAGCAAAGATGTGGCATGATTATCACTTTGTATAGCCAGGATGTGAAAGACTGTCTTAAGGGCCATTTATTCTTTTCTCATTTTCCTTTCACAGTTTCTTCCTCTTCATACTTGTATAATGCCTAGATTTTCATTTCCAGAAATGAATGAGCCACATTTCCAGTGGTAGAGGTCTCACATAGACATTGTACATTCTGCTGTGGATTTAAACGGCTGATTCCCAAGTAATAGGTTTTGGGAGATCAATAACTAACTCGTTCCCCATATTTGCTGAAGCAGGGTTTTACATTTATAATGTAAAAATCAAGGGGCTCAAAGAAAGAAGAGAGTTCATCTAAAGAGAGCTGGATTACATCATTAAACTGTTAATTAACCTAATAGCTTTAACTTAAAAAAATCAATAGAGCTTGCTCACTTGTTGGAAAGAATAAATTTAATATTTTATGTGTAAATGTCTATCCAGTTTTTCCTATTATAGCATGCAGTTTCTTTGGTGGGTACCTGTTGAGCTCTTTTTCTTAAAGTTTAAAATTGGAAGCCTTTTTTCACTAGAAGTGTGATAGCTATATTTGGAACAAGATTTAGAAAGACCTTAAAACTTAAAAAATAAAAAAACTTGACAGGAAGTTAGATACCTAGTGTTTTGATTTAAAAATCTCTCTTTGTATGTAGGAGGGTAAAGAGGCATGGAATCATTTCTACAAGGATATACTTAGGTTTAGATTTTTTTCTTTTGGGATACTATTGAAGTTTTCTGTTAAAAAGTTCATTTCTATAGGAGTTCACTACACCACAAGTACTGCACTAGGCATTTTGAAAATCCCAAAGGAAGTACTCCTCTGTATTTCTAATTTAATTTAAATCTATCTAATGCTCAGTTAGCTGTGGCTATACTACCTGTTCAATGTTAATGGGCACAGACAAATCTATTAGTACATACAAGTTGTGGTAAACAGCACAAAATTTTTCTTAACTTTCTAAACATTTTTTTTATTGTCAATCACAGTTGATCTTCAATATTTTATATCAGTTTCAGGTGTACAGCATAGTGGTTAGGTATTTACATAATTTACTAAGTGATCCTCCCTCGATTAGTCTAGTACTCACTGGGCACTATGTAGAGTTTTGCAATATTATTGACTATATTCCCTATGCTGTACTTTACAGTCTCTTGACTATTTTGTAACTCCCAATTTGTACTTCTTAATCCCTTCGCCTTTTTCACTGAGCCTACTAACCCCTGTCTCACTTGTCAATCACCAGTTTGTTCTCTGTATCTATGAGTCATAAACAGCACCAGGGACACCTTAAAATTCTCCTTCCATCCCCATTCATTGGCAGGAATTGAATAATTATTATCTTAAGAGACTGCACGTAATTTTTCCTTTTGTTTTGTCCTTCAGCCTAGCTTTATGATTCCAGTGTTTAACATGGATGAAAAAAAAATCTGGTTAAAATTGAATAAATCAGGTTTAGTTTTAGGAAAGATAAACTATTCTTCTGGTTTAATCTGGCAGAAATTCAGCTAATCATGTATTTACAGGCTCACTGGACAGCCTGGAGGATCAGATCCAAAGCAAGGTCTAGAGGTGTAACTCCCAGGACTATACTGACATAAATATACAAGTAATTTGAAGGGCAAGCGAAGATATCAAATGAATAGGAAAGGGCTTACCTTTTTCAGTGGCTAAGAGAAAGGAAGAAGTTTAACTGTGGACACTTTTATGTTGATTGATTTTTGTTCTAAAATATATTAAAGTAGAAAAGTGAGTAATTCAATTGAGTGTACTTACCACCATTTTTATGCGACTAAATTGCATTGGTGGGAGTTGGGTGACCCTTTTGGCCTGGGGATGTGATGACTTGGCCACATGGTCATAATTTCCACAAGGTGGAGAAAGCAGAAGAACATGTGTTAATCATTCTAGCTGGGAGCAGAGATTTTTTTAAATAATATTTTGAAGAGAAGAGCACAGGACTAATAATGGTGTGAAAGAAAAAGTAATAAGAGGAAATTACTAAAAGGTATTTTTTAATAGTATTTGAGAAATACATGTAAAGATCTTGAAGTTATTTTGAAATTATGCTTTGGTCGAACATATTTTAAAACTTTCCTATTATGCTGAACTGGGCCATGTGGATTATGACTTTGATATGGTTTTAAAAATAAGACCACAAATACTTATCCTTAAGGACTTTTACATTTGGTCCTTAACACCTAAATATCACCTTTACTTTTTTTGCTAGATAATTTATATTTATGTGAATGTTCACATCACGCAGGGTAACCTGAGCACATGACTACTATGCAAAGTGAATTGGAGGAGGTAAGCCCTAAAAAGCCATCTCTTTGGGGAAGTTTCTCCTCCTTGAGTTATTGATATCATCTTATCGATTTCAAACTCAACTATATTATTTTCAGCTCTATATCCCAGGTATTGTGACAGATGCTAGGGAGACAAAATGATAAAGACAACTGTAAGCATTTTTGGAGCTCATAGTTCAATAGAAGAGCTAATAACTTTCATTTACATAGTTGTTCAAGTTGTCATTTCTTGATGCCCATATATTAGGCCTTGCAGCTGTAATGATAAACAAAGTAGGCATGGTTTCTACTCTCATGGAGCTTATAGTTTGATAGTAGGAACGGACCATTGGCCAGGTGACTGCCAGTAATGTATTAGTTCTACCAAAGAATAAGTATAGGTAAAACGAGAACACAAAAGAGGGGCAATTCACGTGGTTAATAGGCTTTCAAGGCCATAAGGTAAACGAAGGTCTTCAAGAGGAATTGATACTATGAGGATTCTCAGGTAATTTTTGTGTAGAAGTAAATCTTCACATTAGTTGGGTAAATACCTAGGAGTGCAGTTGCTGGATTGTATTGAAAGACTATGTTTAACTGTGTAAGAAACTGCCAAACTGTTTTCCGAAGTGGCTGTACCATTTTGCATTCCCAGCAACAGTGCAAATGAGTGAGAGTTTCTGTTGCTTTTCATCATTGCCAACATTCGATATTGTCTTTTTTTTTTAAATATAAATTAGTAGCTATCTTAATAATGGCAACTCATTTTTGTTCAATTTGCAATGTCCTAATGACAAATGATATTGAGTATATTTTCATATGCTCACTTGCCATTGCATACCTTCCTTGGTGAGGTGTGTATTAAGATATTTTGAATACTTGATCAACTTTTCAGACTCTGAATCCCCCTTTGCTTATTACTGTGGCCCTTGTCTAATTTAATTATTGGCAAAAACACATAATTCAAGAGTGTTATGCACTTAATTGGAATGAATGGGTAGAAAAACCTGTTCATAACCTCATGATCTGAAAGCAAGAATAGGTGCTGAAATTTTCAGACCCAAACATTTGGATTTAAGGTAGATATGACTTAGATCTCTTGGTGATCCCACCACCTTATTTCCACAATCTTTTCCTGTTTTATATGCCATGACCTTTATCTCTATTTGTCAGTTAGTGTTCATTTGGCCATATATTATGGTGGTCAGGAGAACCATTCTGGGAGCATATAATCCTGACTCGAGACTTATGCAGTATTGGAATTTAACCATTTCACATGAGAATGTTCAGTATTGAGACAATTATTTCAAATGACCCAAGTATTATCCTTCCTTTTGTATTTGCAGAGATTCTAGTGTTTGGCACATCCTCACTTAGTTCTAGTTTGATGAATTGACTTTCTTAAAACCTGGCAGAAGTATTCAAACTCCCTGGCATTGATGAGGCTGTGGTTCTTCATCTAGAATATAGGCTGGGTAGCAAAGGAAACTTTTGGCAGGCTGCTCAATGAGATTTGTAAACAATAATTAAATGGACTTATGCATCCTAATTCTCTTTCATTTCCTTCTTTCAGAACACATGAAGGAGTTTTAGTTCTGGATAATAAACAACAAGAATCATAACACTCTACATTTAAACCAAATGAGCTGAATGAGGGTATACAATTCTTGCAATTATAAATTTACCGTTTTGCCTATATTTACAATAGAAGAAGAAAACAAGGAAGCACAGCATTACTGGTGTGCCAAGCGCTTATAAAAAGCTTTGTGAGACCTCTGGTTGTCAGATCATTTGGAACCCAGTCCCAGCTCTGCCTGTCACTGGTTCTATGATCTTGGGCAAAGCTCTTTTGACTTTCAGCATTAGTCCCCCAGTCCAAAGTAAGTAAGCGAAAGCAGGTGATATCTGATTTATCTTCAGATGCAATATGTGATAATAGTAAATCTTAACACAGGTTGCAGTTTTTGTGCAAAGGAGAAAGCAGAACTGGTGGTGGGGCTTAAAGCTGTAAGTGCTTTATGAGACTTGTTTTGACTCTAGTGGCCACCAGGGACTTCCAAAAACACTTCTGCAAAGTAGCTTTATTTATAGAGTTGTTTGTATATCAGTTATTCTGTAAATTGAAACTTTCTTGCCTGTTGACAAAATTTCAGAGGAAAACAGTGGCTCCTAGAGCAATAAAACTATATTCAACGATAGAAACAGTTTTAACAGCAGTATTTAAAGAGAACGTATTAAATAATATATTTTTGATATTTTTGTGCCTTGCATTAAATTGAATTTGTGGTAAGGCAGCAATTTTATCAGTTTGTGGAAAGAATTCAGTTTACTTTGGCTATGGATATTCTAATGTTTGCCTTTTTTAAAAAAAATGGAAATATGGAACTGTTACCTCTCTCTAATACATGGTCATTACTTTACATTTATGTACTTCATCTCTCCATCGTTTAGTGCCTATGACGAGTAAAGAAGAAATAGTGCATATAATCAACAGAGAAGCAGGGCTGTAAAAACTTAAGAGGTTATCACCTTTAGTCCTCCTTTTGTGTTGATGAGGAAACCAAAGTGAGGCAGATAAAATTATTTGTGCAAAGCCATACAAATAGACTGAGTTGAAACTGGTACATGTGGTTATTCCTGAGGTCAATAGTGAGGAGCACCAACCTTCTCAGAGTCAAACTAATAAAATATATGCACAGTGGATAGAATTATTTATCTGAAAGAGCAAACTAAAAGATGATATGCAAGTGGCTAGAAAGTTTGCAGAAATCCAACTGAGTAATTTGTACTTCTCAGGAGGTAGGATAGGGCAATGACTGTAATGTAGTAAGTGGAAATGTAATCAATTGTATATGAATTTTAAAAAGTTGTAAGAATAAGGGAATGTTTATAGTAGAGCTGAGATAAAAAACAAAAACAAAAACAAAAACAAAAAACCTGGAGCTAGACATTGGCAGTGTGTGTCCAACACCTTCCAGTGGCAAAAATCAACTCTAACTGCAGTTCAGGAATAGCTCTTACCATGGCCTTACTGAAATTACACTAAAAAATGGCCACTCCTGTATTCTTGAATCAATACCCCCTAACACCTTCATCTATGTTATGTTTCTACTGCTGAGAGATCTAGACAAATTTCATCTCTTCTAGACCATGCGAGTTCCCCTTTCTCCATTTATGGTGTTGCCAAGAGCAAACAGAACAAAATCAAATGCTTAAAAAAGATAATAATTGAACCAAAAGAATCCTTGTCTTTGCAGAAGTTCTCTATCAATCGGCAGAAATGGGGCCCAGCTTTTAGTGGCTTCAAGAGGCTAGGGTCCATCCTAATATTGGCCTTATTTGATATTTGATGTATAATTGTCAGCTGGTTCAGAATGCAGCCAGAAGGGCAGATTGGAGGCTAGTGCTCTGATAATGAGGTGATATGAGGATTTATCGTCTTTGACCCTGAAGGTGTTAACAGATTTTTTGTTTATTTCAGAGTTATAGTTTCTACAGAAATCATTTAAAATGACCAGGTACTTATACATTCGCCTGACCACTTGTGCAAATAGGAATAGCCTTCCAATTGTTCATGAATGAGTGGCTGGGGTGGTGATGAAATCAGCTACTGATGAGTCTTTATGCAGAAGAAAAATTCAGGTATTTTGAGCATTGGTTAACATCTCAGATGATGTAGGAGGCAATAAATTAAGATAAAGAAAAAAAATGCATGTATTTTAAAGGGAAGCAATACATTCTTGTTGTCTGTTTTTACTGCATTTCCAGTATCTCCCTGAATTGGGACCAAAGTGATTTTCATGATTGTTGAGGCAGGTTGGACATGCCATCCCAGGTATTTAGAATTGCAATTGCCAAGTTCTGTAGGTACTTAGAATTGGAAATATACCTTTTAGTCTGTGACATAGCAACCTTCTGATGTCTCAGGCTACTTAATTAAGGAGAGAAACCTAGGTGAATAATCGAGATTTCCAGTGATTAGAACAGAGTAAACCCCATTGGAAGCTAGCAAACTGGCTTGTGGTCCATATGCTTCAGACCCTTAATGTTGATAGGCATGAGTCAGCTTCCCCATGTTGGGCACCTCTGGGTCGTTGGCCGGACTATGGCTCAGACCCTGGATTATGATCCATACATTCAGGGAAGCCTCTTAGTAGAGAGCTCTCTACTCCTCTTCAGAAAATCTCTATGCTCTTCTTACTGACTTTTCATTTCATCTATAGTTCCCCTTACTTCTCACTCAGGATTCCCTTTTCACAACCATGTTACAATTCACTTATACAGGCAAATTTATTTCAGTGTCTAATTCTAGATGGCAACCATTCTAGTTGCTTACCTAATTTGTCTACATTACCAGACATTCTTTCAACACCCAAATGTGTATTTATATGTTTATGCTTATAGTTTGGCACTTTGTAGCTAGTTGATCTCTAGTAATTGTTAATTGATCAAATGAAATAAAATCAAGCAAAGAAATAAAAAATCAAACAGGCAAAACTCAGACTGAATAGCTGGTAAATGTAAACCTATCATATAAGTCAAAGCTTTAAAGTCTTGAAGAGGTTAAAAAAAAGAGGAGGAAGAGAAACTTTGTATAAGATAAGACTAGTAATGAAATTTATAAATAGGCCCATATGATAACCTGGGCTCCCATTTAGAAGAGAAATCACAACTATTTACATTACATGATATAAAACCACTGTTCATTTATTGCCAAACACCTACAGCTCAGCCTTTTTATACTTCTGGTTATTTGATGGTATTTGCTTTGCTTATCAAATAAATAAATAAATAATAAGCAATTCTGCTTAAAGTAGCCCATGGTAATTATGTTTGGCCAGAATTAAAATCAAAGTAACTTGTAGTTTCAAGTGTAGCTGATAATCATCTAGTCCAACTTGGCAAAGTCCTCGTGAAGTTTTTCATGGTGACGTCCATTCTGATTTGTTGTGATATCTAATTGGGCAATTACTATACTATCTTGTCTATTACTTTTTTTCAACCTCATCCTTAGTTTTGAATAAATTTTTTTTCTTTCATCTGCATCTTTCTCTTAGAGAAAGCAGCTTATATTTATTGGTGCCCTACTGTGTGCCTTCATTTCATCCTTATAGCTTCCCTATAAAGTATGGAGTATTAGCTTCAGCATACACTTAAGATGTTGAGGATTCTGTAAAGTCAAATATTGTCCATGGTCACACACTGAAGAGGCCAAGTCAAGAGCTGAAACCAGGCTTGGTCAGCTTGTGCTCTTTTCACTCCTCTCCTTAAATAACTGCCTCCCTAAACTTTCCCTACCCTCTTATGAGGGTCCAGAGTTCTGAACTTTTGTTAAATTATGTGCCTTAGTTTAACACCTTAATTCATGCTGCCCAAACAAGACATAAACTCAAAAGACATCAGGCAAAATCATAATCCCAAGCTTTATGGGTATAAATACTATTTTGTTTGTTTTTTTTGGGGGGGGGGTTGTTGATTTTAAACATTATCTCTCTAACCACAAGAGAAAAAATGGGGGGGGGGAAGCCTCAAAAACCCAAAACCAAATAATATGATACTTCTTTTTTCATTTACTTTTTTTCTTAATCTTTCTTCATTTGATTTTCTGAATTATTTCATGCCTTACTCCTTGAATTATGAGTTAATTTTGTGTCAGGAAATGTAATTTTACAGTTTCCTTAATCTTTTATATTGTTTTATTTTAAACTTATTACAATCTACCTTAAGTGATATTATGGGATCATGCACAGTGTAAGAATTTTAAAACTGTCCTTCCCATTCCTCCCATCTTTTGCACTATTGTTCTCATCCATTTTCATTGTTCCGTGTAATACCACAAAACAATGTTGTGAAGTTTGCTTTAGATAGCAAATTTTCCTTAAGAGGCTTTTAAAGTAAGAGGTATTTAAAGTAAGAAAAATATATGTTTACCTTTTTTTTTTGGATCATTTTCTGATCTCTTTATTTCTTAATGTAAAAGTGACTGTCTATTTGGGATCATGTGACTTCCTACCAAAGGATGTTCTTTGAAATTTCTTAGGGTACATAGTTACAGGCAATAAAAATGTCTGTACATTTTTTAGCCTAAGAATTTCTTTATTTTGACTTTAATTTTTAACAAACTTTTGATTTTATGACAGTTTTAGATAAACAGCCAAATGTGAAGATAGTTCAGGAAGTTCCCATGTACTCCACCTCCAGTTTCCTTTATTATTAACATTTTACATTAGTGCGGTACACTTTGTTATAATATTGATATATTATTATTATTTGCATATAAAATTGCATGTAAAATATAAAATAAAAAATATAAAATAGTATTATCG
This sequence comes from Rousettus aegyptiacus, assembly GCF_014176215.1. Lineage (NCBI taxonomy): Eukaryota > Metazoa > Chordata > Mammalia > Chiroptera > Pteropodidae > Rousettus > Rousettus aegyptiacus. The sequence continues at coordinate 118,679,136 of NW_023416307.1, read as the reverse complement.
TTATATCTGTATAATACATTTATTAAAATTAATGGGCCAATATTAATTATATGATTATCATGGACTAATTTCCTTAGTTTTCACAGAATGTCCTTTTTATGTTCCAGGATCCTATCCAGAATACCTCATTACATTTGTTTGACTTGTCTCTTCAGTTTCCTCTTGATTGTGGCACTTTCACAAACTTTTCTTGATTTTCATGACATTGAAAGTTTTGAGAAGTACTGATCAGTTGTTTTGTAGAATGCCCCACGATTGATATTTTTCTGATGTTTTTCTCATGATTAGACTGGGGTTGTGGATTCTTCAGAAGAACAGTACAGAGGTAAAGTGCCATTCTCATCTTATCAAATCACACCAAGAGTACATACTATCAATACGACTTATCATTATTGATATTGACCTTGGTCAATATGATGGTCATATGATATGGCTGAGGTAGTGTTTGTTAGGTTTCAACACTATAAAGTTACATTTATTTTCCCCATTTCTATATTGTACTTTCTTTAAGAAGTCACTGTGCACATAACTTCTCACCTTATGGCTTGGGAAGTTATGCTCCATCCCTTTGATGGTAGAGTATCTACATAAATTAGTTAGAGTTCTGCATGGAGATGTGTCTTTTTTCCCCATTTATTATTTTTTAGTGTATTAAACCATTGACTTGTATCAGTATGAACTCATGAATATGTATTTTATATATTCACCCTTGGCTTTCACCTGTTCTTATACACTTGTGGTCCAGAGGGCAACTCCAGGCTCTTGCTCTTCTTCTAATATAAGACTGCTGCTGTGTCTTCCTCAGTTTTAGCCTTAAGGTTGAGTAAGAAGGGGTCTCTGTGGTCTTGGTCCAGCCTTAGATTCACAGGTCCAGTGCACGTGGGCCTCAGGAATGATGCTTTCTTCTCATTCTTCCCTTCATCCTCAGGAGATCTATAGTTGGTCAAGCTGGGTGTTTCCCACCTCATCTTCAATCATGGCAGACCTCTGAGTGATATGGAATTTATGGCACCTGACCATTTCTAGTCCCGCCCTAGGGATAGAGGTTTTAGCTACCCATTCTTCTTTGTCAATGGTTCTTTTTCTCTGCATGTGCAGTGACAAGGTTTGTAGTCCCTGTCTCAGCAGCTTAAAGCTTTTGCTTTGTAGGAAAGAGAGGTATGGGGAAGTGGGAAGGGCTTTATTATTTTCTGCCAACAGCACCTGATTGCTCCCTGCATTGAGATTTTGTATCTAGGGGGAGTTTCTCTGGCATCCTTTTCTATCTCCTGTGTTTCTTGTGAGCCGCCATTAGAGGGATGTGGCAAATAGCTTATTAGTGAGTGTGGATTTCACTGTTTCTGTGGCCCCTAGGTACTGTACTGACACTCCAGTTTACACTTAGACTTTAATGAGTGAATTAAAATTTCAGCTGATTTATTTTTACCTGCTGTTAAGTTGGTGACATCTTCTTTCTCTGATCCACTACTGGTGAAATAGTTTGTGTTCCATTGCTCCTAGGAGGAGCCTCTCCTTGCTCTCTTATTGGCCTGTATTCCATTCATGAACATAGAGATAAAAGTGTGAAGGCATACATACCTTGCTTTTTATTTTCATGTTCAGTACTTTGTATTGAATGTAATTATACTAACAAATGCAATATTTCCCTATAGTACTATAATATATCTACAGTATCTTTCATGCTCATCATTTTTTGGACCAATTTTTTGGAGGGATTTCTTGATTATTAATAGATTAGGCTTTGTGAAGAAAAGTCCTTCTACACTTGTATACACAAAGCAGAGAAGAAAATGCCCATTGGCCATGCAGTGCGTGGTGTGGTGTCTTTCCCTGAGAGAGACTCATGCATAGAGTAGAGGGAACGTTTTGTCAGAGATTTAGAATTAAGGCGTCTGCTTTTTCTAATTGTTGTTGCAAAAAAAAAAAAAAAAAAAAAAAAATTACCTACTAAGTGCAAAATAGATATAGATTCTTTTACTACAATATTATATTATCATATAAAATCAATTCATGATTGCATAAGAATGAAATGAAGGCTTGTATATAAGACTTAAGTCATTTTATATATAGACACATATAGGTATAGGAAGAATACATATGATTATGGTAACTGGTCTGTGGGGAGGATGTGGGTATAGAAGGGAATGGATAAAAATCAAAATATGATTTCTCCAAGTTATACAGGCGGGCAGTAGTTATTGATGTGTTATCATTTCAAAATTCTTTCTTCTGTTGTTATCCATCTTGACCTCTGAAACTCACCCAGGAGGAACATTACCTGCTCTTTCAAAATTTAGGCTCAAATGTAAATAAATATGATGAGAAGGTCATGGAATATAGGATCAGAAGGCTTGGATCTGAGTCTCAACTCTACTACTTCCTAACTTATAACTTGGGTCAAGTTCTTTAACTTTCCTATACCTGTTTCCTCATCTGCAAAAATCCCAACCAAACAAGGGAACTAAATCAAATTATGGATATGAAAAAGGACTTTTCAAATCTAAAGTACTGTACAAATTTTTACTTTTATTATGGCTTCACATTTTACTCTCCCGAAATAGGTGAGCCAGGGCAATAGACACATTCAATTTTAAGAACAAATTTTCTCTCATTTTCAAATGTGCTTATTCCCACAGTAAGTCTATAAATTTGCTCAATAGCTTAGTTTGTTAATCTCTGTCTTGAGATGTTTGCTGTATTAAAATGACTTTCTTTTCTTCAGAAGCTGAGAAATGGTAAATTAGAAAGCTGTAGGATCACAGACTTAAAACAGTAGTTAATGGAGGAAACATAAATTTAATGTGGGTATCACAGAGGTATAGCAAAAGTCAGAATATTGGAAGGAATATTATAGCCTGAGAAGAAAACATATACGTATATTTTCAGAAGACTTGCTAGTCCCAAATTTACCTTCTGGCTGAATGATTTTATGGTGGGAAGAGTAATTTTCTCTGCTATTTTTAAGTAACTCTCTGGTTTTAATCTTCAACCCAACTCCATTCTGATTAGAACTCAAATTTCCAGCATGCAAACAATCAGTGGGAACTAGGCCACACACAAATCAGATACTGCACTTGAGATGCCAGTGATATGATGAACCTTTTCTCACACCTTGAGTTGACTGTATTCTTTTGTTATAATTCTCATGGATTCATGTTAATATTTGCACATTTCTACCTGTTCTTCCTTTTGACCAGGAGAGTAGTAAAATTGAGACATGTATGCATATGCATGTGTGTGCATGTACAATATGCATGAACAGCTAAATTGGGAGACAAAATTGGTATCAGTTAAGGATTAAAATTCCCTTTTTTAGCCTTCAATTTGGCCTTAAAGAACTTTGTTTATGCCTCAGTATGTCATCTCTTAAGCTTACCTATCTATCTCCTCATAAAAATATAAAAGTTATGAAGACTTCATCTTTTAGTATAACATCAGAGGACCTAGAAAAAAAGTTTTTTAATTGGTAAGTACTAATTAAATAGTGTAGCCATATAATTTATTTTCCATATTGGAACACCTTTGTCCTTTATAAATTTCAGAAAAACAGAATTAAATACTCTCTAGGGAAAAACCGGAGTGTATTTTTACCCCTTAACAAACATTTGTTGATTCAGGACTAGATTAAACAATTTATGACCTCTGCACTTATTTCATAATTATAAGGTAATAATTTTCTTTGGATGGATGTAAACAGTAATTCTGAAGATCTATATCAATCAAGTTTCTTTCAAATGATATAGAAACTCATCTTTACCTCTGAAGCATAAACGAGAACTTTCTTAGTTCAAGTACTAGGGAGTCCAAGGGCATAACTATTTTTATGCGTAGCTGGAATCAGAGGTTCATTTAATGTCAATCATTCTCCTTTCCTCCCTCCCTCTCTCCTCCCCTTCCTTTTTCTCTCCCCCTCTCCTCCACCCCTCTCTCTGCAGCCACCTAATCTCTCTGTTTCTGTCTAATCTTTTTATTTATTTCTGTTTATCTTTGCATGTGGCCTAATTTTCCAATGTTATGAACAAGCTATTTTCATGTGGTGGGAGAGATGACTGCTCTGTGGCACCAAACAACTTCATGGAGTCCTAATGTGCCGGTTCTATCTCATGTAATCTTCACCAAAACAAAATAGGTGTCTATTTTCTTCCATCTTATAGACAAGGAAACTGAGGCTCAGAGATACTAAGTAACAAGATTATACAACTAAGTTCTGAGTGCTGGCTCTAGATTAAACTACTCAGGTTTGAATCTCAAATACAAAGTGGACATGAAAACATAATTTAAAAAATATTTTTAGCATCAGTGAGACAACGTATTTGAAAGTTTTTGCTAATGATAAATGATTCTACAAATGTAAATTGGATACCAATATGTGGTCTATTTCAAAATATAATGCTAGGGGGTAGTTCTCAATTGAAGGTGACTTTTGTCCCCAGGAAAATTGGCAATGTCTGGGAACATTTTCAGTTGTCACAAGTGGAAAGGAGAAAGTTGCTATTGGCATCTAGTGAGTGGAAGCCAGGGATGCTGCTATACATCCTACAATGCACAGGACAGCCGTCCACAATAAAATAAAGAATTATGCAGTCAATAATATTAAGGTTGAGAAACTCTGTGTTAGATGAAATAGAGGTAATATATGAACCTTGGTTTTTAGAAGATAATTTAGTTGAGGAGACAGACCTATAGACATATATTAAAAATACAATACAGTGGTTTAGTGGAGTTGGAGACATTTAGACTAGAGAGAGAGAGACAAAGTCACCCTCATGAGCTACTTAAGAGCTATCGTGTGAAAGAGGGAGACAGCTTCTTATATGTAACTCTAAGTAACAGATAGATTTCAGCTTCAGAGAAGATGAACAGATAAACTCTTTGGGGGTATGGAACATGTGTATCTTCACCACTGTTGCATCTTTATATTTAGAACAGTGCCTGGCAATGAAGTAAGGCTTAACAAATTCTCGTTGAATAGATTAAAAGATAAATGAATGGACTCAAGCATTTGAGGCAGTTAGAACCCTGCCCATTTGGAAATTCCTTGATTTTATGACAGTGATTCTCTGGAAATTGAAGAAGAGATCTATTTTTTGGTGGCTAGAGTAACCAAGTAAGGCTTTGAAGAGAGTGAGAAGATAGTCTCGTCTGCCTCAGGTAATATTGTAAGCAAAGGTGTGGCCCTTAAAAAGCCAAAGTGCAGTCTTTTTCTAATAAGGTGAACTCTAAAGATAATTCTAAAAAAAAAAAAAAAAAGATTATGATAGATGTATGATCCATTTGTGATGGGTATAGTAGCAGCCATTTCTCTCCTGCCAATTTATTTTTCGTAAAAACAGAAGTGTAGCTGGAATGAGCAATAAAGGGAATATGCATGTATTGAGGGAATTACTTTCTGTTATTGTCACTATGAATTATGTTGTGATAAATGGAAATCTTAGAACATTTTTTCAGCATTCACCTTTTACCTTTTCTCAAGTAATTGTCAAACCCAAAAATTGAATGGTAGATTTACTGAATATTTCATATTAAAAAAAAGTCAGATGACTATAGTTATAAAATCCACCTACTGAAATTATAGTATCTGTAATTTTAATAAGTACAATGGAAATGGTGTAAAATCTTTGTTCTATGTATTAGGCCTGGCTTTTTCTACTGTGTAATATGCCACTTTACGATACCTGTTGCTTACACACTTAACATCTCCAAAGCCCCTGGGTTTTCATTAACTTGTATTGATTCTGTTGTGAATGTGTAGGGTTTTGCAGTAATATATTTACAACGTGGAAAGATGACTTGCTGATTGCCACATTGAACAGTAGCCTAGGGGCATGCCAGACTTCCTGATGTGAGTCGGTGTTTTCTGTGTTGTCCAAGTTTCTGTAGTATCTGAATGATCAAGGACAGTTTTTGTCTTGCTCAATGTGCAGCAGAGTATATACTTTGTTAAAAGATCAGACATAAATAAAGGTTAAAATATCCAGATATTTAACATGTTCAAAGAATAGTGTGATGTGTGATCAGTGATTCTAATGCAGGGAGTGTCATTATCTGTACTTTACTATTTATTCTACATAATACTAAAATATAAGTGCTAAAACTAGCATTTTATTTTAAATTTAATAAATGAGCGAAACTAAATATTGAATCTATTTTAAACCATAAATGTATAAACACTTCAAAACACAGTAAAATGTTAAGTTTTGAAAATATAAATGTCATAGAAGCATATATATATTTCTGATGTAAAATATTAGCCATACTGGCACTCAGAATTCAATTTCAGTCCTTGGTAGTTTTGAATTCTCCTTCCTGGTTGACCTTAAGAATTGTCTCTGCCCTTAGTCCATATCTTCCCTTATCCTTAGTGGAGATACCTGCATGCTTTACAGGTTTCCTCCCACCAGCTTTATATTTAATCTTGATAATGATGATGATGATAATCATGATTGGTGTGGTTGTCATTATTATTAAATAGGAGGTTAAGAGAAGATGGCAGGAGGTGGGAGGGTTGCACAAGCTTAGTGATATAAAGGAGCTGGGCAAGTTTGTGGTGAAGACACTGAGCATGGGAGTGAGGAGTCAGGGACCAGGAAGGAAATAAGGACTGAAGAGAGGACCAAAAAGTGTAAAGAAAGCTATTGACCCATGTCTGAAATGATGGTATTTTATGTTGGCATTTTATGTTGAAATAGCATGGATTGAGTTTTGATCCAAACAAGGTGTCATAGACCCATTATGTGTGCTCTTCTCTGTTAAACACCTCTACAGACCTTGGAAATGGTTTAAGAGACAACCAAAGGAAAACTGATAAGTGAAGAAGGTGAGCCCGTTTGGGACCCAAGGTTTAGCAGAACAACATAGTGGCAAGTGTTTTGTGTCCCCTCACCTGATATAGCAACGGAAGACAGTCCAGAAAGGGTTCCATCATCCCTTTGGATTGTATAAAAATCCTCCTAACAACATCAGGTGTGTTGGGCGTCACTTGCACAAGGAATAGATTGAGAGCTCTGACAAAGACAAGAGGACACTTCTCATTCTCCACCAATTCTGGGATACTGCCCCCTCCCCCTTTTTTTACCAAGATATACAGAGGAAAGGTGGTAGAACTGGCCAGAGAGACCCAGGTACAGCAACCTGCCCTGTCCAAGAAACCTCCGTATACTTGGACACTGTTTCCCCGCTGACCCCAAAACTCTGGGTGAGCTGGCAGAACTAGAAAAAGGAATCTAGTTACGGCAAGTAGTTTAGTACAGGCAACCTTTTTGTCCTGGATAACCAAAGACTACTCCTTTGCTCAGAGACACTGGGAGGCTGGGGAATGGTAAGAAGGTCCTACTACCTCCTCTCTTATCGGGAAACACCTGGTGGTTCAAATGGGAAACCTCTTTTTGCCCCCTGGGGAAGCACCATCAGAGACCAAAGGGAGCTCATCATCACCAGATAAATCAAGTAGAACAAAATATAATCACAAAGGCTCTGAAAATTGCACTGTTATTGAAACCACTGCTCACAAAAATAGGCCAGTACCTGCATGTTAAACATAAACAGGGTAACTGCTAAAATAAAAGACTTAAGTGGGATCTAGAGTCTTTTTACATAATAGACAAGATGCCCAGGATACAAAAAGAATTATCCATCATACCAAAAATCAAGTAGTTATAAGTTACATGAGTAAAGACAACAGACACTAACACCAAGAAGAATCAGATGTTGAAATTATCTCAGAAGGATGTTAAAGCAGTGTGTGTGTGAAATAATGGAAAATATACAGTGGCCTCTGACTCTAATTCTTGTTATAGAGCTCCTGAAACCCTTGTAATTTCCTATGTGATAGGAGCACTAGGAGCATATTTTGTTCTAACATTTGGTCAACCTAGTTCCTAACACAGAGCTTCTGAAACACTTGTAATTTCCTGGGTGATTGGAATGTCTTTTGTTCTAATGAAATGACTCTGAGTGGGCTCCTGGATGGCTCCTGGATGAGGGCTACTGACCAGAAAGACCAAGCCATAATTAGAACCTTGGAATTTTCAGCCTCCTTCAATTCTCTAGAAAAGGCAGAAGGGCTGTAAATGATTGATCATGCCTGCATGGTGAACCTCCATAAAAATTCACAAAGTATGAGATTTAGAGAGCTTCTGAGTTAGCGAACATGTGGAGATGCTGAGAGAGTACCTCCCAGCATGCCTGGAGAGGCCACAGAAGCTCCATACACCTTGATGGGGAGATGGGTGTAATAAAGTGTACAGGAGGGTGGTGAGAGAGATTGAGATCAGAATGGTAAATGGAGGACTGATTATAAAGATTCTTGTATGCTCTGGGAAGACTGTTAGATTTTATCAGGTAAACAATAAATAGCCAACAGAGGTCTTAGTGGAGGAGAGGAGATAGAAGGATATAGGACTCTTTTTGTGTGTGTAGATAAATATCTTGATATAGTAGAAAGGACACAGAGCATGGATTTAAGTAAGGCACTTTGACTTTCCAGCTGAATGATCTTGAGTAAGTCATTTAATCTGTTTCACACTTTGTTTTCTAAGCTGTAAATTAGATAAGAGCATAACCCTAGACTATTTAATAGGCATTGTGTGAGAGTCAAAGACCATCATGGGAAAAAAAGTATCTTGTCAGCCACAGTGTACATTTCTCATATGAGGGATGAATGTTGTCTCATTGGTATGTGTTTCCATGGTTCAATTAAGATTCTGTTATATGTATATATATCAGACCTGACATCATACATAATAAGGTCATTAATAAATGATTTGATAATTATCTAATATATTAAATGGTTTCATTTAATTTTTAAAAAAATGTGCAATGCCAACACATAGCCAATTTTGTTTCCCTCTTGTGATACTGGCATATGCAAGGGAACATTCGAGTTTAAAGAAAATTAAAAGAATTCATCACATTTCTCCCTCTTGGCTGGAAAAGTTTCTCTGCTCAGATTTTTCACTTTGCTGCAATGAAGTTTCATAAGGGTTGCCCCATCACAGCAAATATATGTTGCTTATTTCCACACATAACAGATTATGCTTTCATTAACACTCCAGCTGCTGCATTTTTCTTCTAGCTTTTTAACAACCATAAATTTATATCTTTACATGCTCTCGTTGTATAGATTATGTTCCACAAAGCAACAGAAATGCAATCTATTATTAAAATTCCAAAGTAATTTTAGAGTGGACAAAGTCACATATAATATAATTATATTGAGAAGTTTGCTTTTTATGCATTATTGTTTGCAGTTATTTTTTTTTAATGCAATGTATCACTATCCTTGTCTCACAATCTGTGTTCATCCACTCCTCCCGATTTCCCCTTTCCGTAAAGTTAGGTCCTTTCCCCTTATGCTCACTTCCTGGAGAATCTCACGTACTCCTTCATGAGGTGGCCTTCAATTCCACATATTCGGATATGGCCTTTCTCCCAGACGTGAATCTGATCTTTTTAACTTCCAGTCATTTCTGCTTAGCTATACCACATTTACATCAAATGTACCATGAGGACCACATATCATTTACAACACTCTGTTCTTTTTCCATCTTTCACATTTGCTCCATGCTTTTAAATGAGCAATACCACCCAGAACTTCTGCTCATCCAAATCTGAGGCATCAGAATCATCTTGAACTTGTCTTCTAGACTTTACTGTCTGCCATTATCATTTCCAATCATCATTAAAGTCCTCTTAGTCCACCCTTCAGACACTCTCCCTGGCTCTTTATTCTCCTCAGTTGATATCATAACATTAGATTTAACACTGCTATTACTGTACATCTGATCTCTTATACTCACTTCCCAAGTCTTCTGACCTCTAATCTCTGCCCTGCTATTCACTGCTTGCCACTCTGACGCTCAAAAACATTGATTAATCTTTATTGCCTGGGCCATAAATTTAAAATTATCTGACCTGCTGTGATATGCCAGATCACTGTTTCCAATTCTTCGCAATAGGATTATAAAGCCCAGCCTTTGCCAGGTAACCTTGCCTAACGTCTCCATTTGAGTCAAGTATACTTTCCCATCCCACTGATACTGAACTTGACCATGTGACTTGCTTTGGCTGAGAGATTAGTGAGCATGATGTACAGAAATTTGCTTGCATGGCTTTTCTTTTCTGTGATTTACCATGAGAAGAACATGTCCCAGGTAGCCACTACCCCTTTAGCTTAGGCCCCAGGATGGAGACACATGAGTGAACCTGACCCTAACTCACAGGCTGAGACAAAGCTGTCTTGGCTGATCCAAAGACTGGAGAGTGAGAAAAAAATGAATTTGTTGTTGTAAAGCCCCTGGGATTTGGGGTTCATTTGTTACATAATGTTATATTGTAGCAATAGTAAACGAATACACTGACATTCAAGGCCTTCTCTAATATTTTTTCTCACATTTTAAATACTCCAGTATATGAAGACAATGTTGATAAAGTGGTCTCTATAACATGTCCCTTTTACTTTTTGGACTATTTTTCCTGCCTTTCATTCTTTTATCTGTCCTTCAAGGTCCAACATATGTTCTCTCCAGTCAATTCTCTGATAAACAGACCTCATTGAGAAGCCTTCTATCTTTAGACTACTTAGTATCCGTATCTTTTGTTTCACATCTCAAACTGGGTCTGGCATTGTTAGTTATCTAGAAGCATAATCTGATTATGTTACTTGTTTAAAATCCTCCTAAGAGATCTCAATGGGAGAAACATTAGGTTCCACCTCTTGGAGGGAGGAGTATCAATTTGTGGACATATTTTAAACCACTGCACCCACCTCTGGACAGGCTTTGGAGGTGAATGCCATTTTCCCAGCTCTACCTCCCCTGGTAGCTCAGGCAAACATGACCCTGTGCTTTTTTGGTGGGGGAGGGAGGACAGAGGGAGGAAGGGAGTTTTCAAGGTGTTCATTTTTAAACATTGAAATGAACAGCAGAGATTTAACAGAAATGTGATGCAAATGGAAGTGAGAAATTCTATAAATCTCCAAGCATTCCCAAAGCCTCTGAGCAAGATCTGTGGCCCACAACTTTCTTAGATGGATGTCTCATCAACATTGGGCTTTCTGTTTTCATTCCTGAAGAAAAGCCCAGGGTTTTTTTTTTTTTTTTTTTGCTGCTTCTATTGGACCCACCCTTTCTTGAGTGGTGATGTTTCCTGCAGAAAGATCCCTCTCCTTCCCAAGGTCCTAGATGTAAACAATGTTTAAATTAGAGTGGATGGAGGCCCTAGAATAGCTCCTTCATCTCACCTGGGTCTTCTTCAACCTAGCCTTGAAGTCTACTAGGTAGCATCTTGCTATGAATCCTAGCACCGAGGTAGAAAGATAAACTCTTGTGTGTCTTTTGTAGACCAGGACAACTAGGGCACACTGGAAATACATGGGCTTTGGAATCAGACAGATGCTGGTTCAAAACCCAGCTCTACTACTGTCTGGGTTCCTGGACTTGGAAAATTTATTTAACCTCCCTGAGCCCCTAGTTTCTTCATTATTGAAATGAGGATAAAGTGAGGATTGAATGAAACTAGGTAAATAGCAGCACAGTGTCTGGCACAATCAGTGTTCATACAATAAACAAATAAATGTGCTTCAGAGCTACCTGCAATATTTATGTAAGACTATGATTTGAACATTTCTCTCTTGTAGAAACTGACAAAAGATCTGGGTTGTGTATGTATATCCAGGAGAGCAACTTGCTTGTCTATTTGTATTACATAATTTGCTAAGTTTCTTGAATACATTCTCTTGGAAGATTTTTATTCTGCTTGCCTTCTGTGACAAAAACAATTGCAATTCATTTTGTATTTGAAAGCTATGACAACACAATGTGAGGATAACTGGAAAAAAAATTTCTCTCATATTTTAAGTAAGCATTTTGGGAATCAGACTGGTTTTTATGAAGAAGTGTATTTTTCTAATGACCTCTCTCTTAGCTATTTTGTATAGAGACTTTCTTCAGCAACAAAGAGGAGGAGTGTGAGATAAAAGAGATAGGATTAAGCAGAGAAAACAAAATGTCTCTCCTGATGCTTACCTTCATGCTTTGGGAACTTGCCATATGTATATATTTTCTCCTGCACTTTCTATGCAGAGAACAGCCCCAGCCTGATGGATGACATGATGCAATTTGCCTCCTTTGCTTTCTTCCCCCTAGAGATGTGTGGTTTTGCCTTAATATATTCAAGGGCAGCCTTCGCTATATCTGGATTGACATTTGTAATTATACACTGTGAAAAATATAAAGTAAAGAGAGAGTTTAACTCTCCTTCCAGATTTAAAAAAGTTTAACATGTTAGTGTGTTCAAATACCCCCACCTTAGGAGCAAAAGATCAAGCTCCATTTGACTTCTTTTTTTCTGTATGATAATCACGTTCTCTTGAATTTAAAAAATGAATATGCGATGCTTTGTCGTGTGCTTCACAGAACCTCTGCAGTGAATACTCACAACCATTCCTCCTCAATTATTTTCCAAGCAATTTGATGTTCTCAACAGCATTAATTGCACCGAGGTCTAATAGATTGTAATTAATCTATTCAGACCTTCCTTTGTGAGGCCGAAGTGAGTGAATGAATGGTGGACATCTCACAGCAGAGAAGCACAGATGATAACCAAATGATCACTAGCTTATTACACAATAAACAGTGTAATAGCTTTATGATTATGTATACAGGTCATTTTTTCTTCCTAGGTATAACTTCTGCCATCATCTTCTTTAAGTTATTTGAAAAAATACAAAAACAGCTCCTCTACAATAACTGGAATTACTCCAGTTAGGCAGACCACCAATATAAAGTGTCAAAAGACCGTCTTCATTGTAACAAGGAGGATTTTTGCTTAATGATATATATTTGATGACACCATTGATTGAAACACAAAGAAATGGATTTAAACTTTAGCATGAGAAGCTTAAGTGAGACAAAAGGTAGGACTTACAGAACTGATGTTCGTTAACTGTAGTGAACATTTTTTATTTATGTAATTCATGTTCTTTTTGTGTGTGTGAAAAACATCCCCCAATTGGGTTGTTTTGGTTTGGACTACTAGGCATTTCAAGGTCCCCTTCCATCTAATGACGTCTACCTCCTTTTCTCCTACTGATTGCAGTTTTGAACTTTACTCATGCTCACTGTGTTTTTCTAATTTATCTTTTTTTTTTCCTCTTTGGTAAAAGTAAGTTCTGGTTACTGATTATCAATATTTAGCACCCTGCCTACTTCCACTCTTTAAGTCTTATCCAAGCCTCAAGTGAAAGGGGAAATTTTATTTCAACATCTACCATATTGTCTTTTTATCTTCTCTTTTCCATATCCAAGTTACCCTATGAAATTTAATAAGTAGCTTTATGACTATATTATAAATCTTCTTTAATGTTCTTCTTTATTATAATAAATTTTAATCTCTTAGTTTCAGGATTCTTCTCCAGGGCTAGTGAGATTTCCCAGGTATTTAAAGTGATTCACCTGCTTGACTACTTTATTATCCACTACCCTATTTTCCTACTCCCCACAAAAAAAAAAAAAACAACCATAACTCTTTGTAAATATTGCCACATTCCTATTCAGGCTGTTTTAATATTGTTATGGCTTAAATTTCCTTGCATGTTTTTCCCAGAGTTCACAAAATAATGTAACATTAGTATATAAATGTTAATAATTTAAGGCACCCTCAACACACACACACACACACACACACACACACACACACACACACACACCTTCATCATTCTAGTTTTACAATTGAAAAGTAGGTTCCTTAGACGAATACTCACTATCTTCATCTCTCTTCCTTGTGCCTGGAAGCCCAAATGGTTCTCTTATTACATATTTTGGAATTTCTCTTCTATGAATGGGTCAGGCAGGACCTGAAAATGTCATTTTTTTTTCCATCTCTCTGCTCTATGCAAATCAGGACTTAAATAAATCCAAGAAGAAGCCTTCTCCTACCTGCTTTAAAAAGCCTTCAGAAAAAGAAATTAAAAATCTTTCTTTAGAAAATATTTCATTGCTTTATTACTCTTTTATTTTCTGTTGTCTTTGCTACCTCCCTCCATTAAAGAGCAGTTTCTTCTCTTAAATTCTACTTCCTGTACTTGTCTATCCATTTCTTAGCTGTTCTGATGGCCCCACTACTTTGATCCAGTTCTGAAATGTGAGAGCATGTCCAGGACACAAATTACATCTCAGTTTCAGAGGAACATGGCCAAACTTTCAGCTGTCCATTGAATATGTTCAGGGTATTTTACTGGCACCTCAAACTCAATATGTTCAAAAAAGAACTCATTGACTCTCCTTGACCCTACATATGTTTGTCCTCCTGTGTTCCTTGTTCCAGTTAGTCATCCCGCCTTCAACCTAATCACTCTAGCTGGACACCTGGTTTGTATCTTTGACATCTCCATGATCTCTATGTTCTCACACTGCCCCCTATGATGTCTGACATATACTAAATCCCATCTTTTTCTAAAATGTCTTTCTTACCTATTCTCACCTTTTACTTAATTTCTCCTAGGGAGGTACTCCAATGTTGCTTAACTGGTACTATGATCTCTAACTTATTGCTCCTCCAATTTATCTTCTGTATTGTTGTAATGATCTGCCTAAAATATAGATCATATAATGTTGATTCCCTGCTCAAGAGCCATCAGTAACCCCCTGTTACCACAGACTAAAATCAAACTTCTTGGTGTGGCATTCAACTACATTCTAGCCTGACCTTTATGTGGTTTATACTCTGCACTCCAAGGATTCTGACCTCTGCTGTCATGTGGTTTGGCGCAGCCCAGGCTTGATACCATGTTGAACTGAGTTCAGATACTCCTTCAGCCACTTACTGCATATCTGACTTGGGCAAATCTTACAGTTTTTTTAAGTCTTACTTTCTGTAGTATGAGGATAATAACTGCCTTGCTCAGTGGTCATAAGGATTAAACTGCATGATGTCTGTAATGAAATAGCACAGTGCTTGACGCCTACACAGTACTCCGCAAGTGATTGTTGCTTTTGCTATGCTGTTCTTGTGATTATTGTTATTGTTGTGTAACAGTATAATGTAGGTGTTACCAGCTCGGCCTCTGAAATAAGTCACCCTTCTCCATCTCTTACTGGTTGTGTACTGTGGGCTGGTCACTTACCCTATCTTTGCCTCAGTTTTCTTATCTGTAAAATGGAGGAAAAGAAATCATAACTACCTTATAGAGTTGTTGGAAAAGTTTACTAGGCTAACATAGAACAGCTTCTGACTCGTGGTAAAACACTGTAAAAATAACAGGGCTTATTCTTGCTATTTTCATACCAGTCATGGAGTCATATTCCTATACCGTTATATTTTATATATACTGTTCTGAGTCCACTCCAGTCTTCATTTTCTGTCATAGGTTTTTAGTTTCCTTTGTGCCATGAATCCATTTGACATCTGTAGAAGTCTATTCATCTTTGTCAGTACAACATTTTAAAATCCATAATATAAAATTCATAAATTTACAAAGAAAATCAATTATATTTAAAATTAACAATATTTTAAAAACTTAATTTATAATATAGTAAATATGTTTTCTAATGGACTTATTAATAACAAGATCTAACAATTGGTCTAATAATTACTGTTATTTCAAAGAATTGAAGACCTTAAATAATCTTTCAATTATCTGTAGTAAAGTAATGTGCCATAAGAACACTTGTGATTTCCACTGGTGACAGAGTCACAGATTCTAACAATTCTACTGTGTGTGTGGCTTACATTAGTAACTGATGAAAATGCTAAATGTTAGATGGAGATTGATGAAAGTAAAGATGTAATTCTTTTTCCCATCCAGGTTCACAGACACTACTCAAAGGTCTATGGAGTTCAAGTTCAGAAGTCCTTATCTAGATCATACTCATATTTTAAAGTTTAATTCAAATATGCTTTCTCAAAGTCCTCCCTAATCCTACCTGGATGGAATTAACCTAACTTTTTTTGTCCACTCATGGCACTATGTATTTTTTTTCTTCAAAGACCTATTTTTTTTTCTGTCTGCCATTTTATTATTAGCTACATACATATTTTCCTCCCCACTAACGATGTCAGATCCATGGTCAGTCATCACACTGGTATATAGTGGCCGTGACTGAGGATGCCATGGTTGGGTAGAAATGCAAGAATGCAGTGGGCAGCTATCACTTATCTCTATTTCCCTAAATGCCCATTACAACATAAAGTACAGCATTTCTGAGAACGTAGCTCATTTCCTTTTAGTGTTATTTACTATGCCAGTTCTGCTGCCGAGGCTGACTAATTGCCCACCAAAAGGTTCTAATTCCGTATGCAGTCCCTGCTCAGTGGCAGTTTATATGACAAGCTCTCTAAGTTTAGGCAAATATCCTGATATTTTAGCTCAGTTATTCTGACAACAACAATTTCTGCCTTATGGAGTACATGTGTTACCAGAGAAAATCAGCTTCCGGAGCTTTTGTGCTTGTTGCAGGAACATAAATTTTCATGGTGAACTTGAAATGCAAATTATGTGCCTTGATAGTCTCTGTAAATCTTTGCTTTGCAGCCATCTTTATAGAACTTTGAGAAAGGCTAAGGAGAGTGAGACAAGAGGAAAGAAAGGAAAGAATAAAGAGAAAGGAGAGAAGACAGGCTCTATTTTCTGTCCTCTCTGGTACCCAGTACTGATAGAAAATAATTTTTTTTGAGTTTCATGTATTATAATTTTAATAAAAGAAAACATTTTTTGACAAGGTAGCAAGAATTAATGTATTATATTCAAAACTTGTTAGCATTTATTCTTGTACTAATTTAGAGCAGTGTTTCTCAACCTGGACACTATACTATTGACATTCTGGGATGGCTATTCTTTCTTGTAGGAGTTTGTCCTATGTGTTTTAGGCTGTTTGGCACCATCCTTAGGTTATACCCAGTAGATGCCAGTAATGCATCTCACCAAGCTGTGACTACCAAAAATATCTTCAAATATTGCATATGTCCCCTGAGTCCTAGTGGGGAATAGCCCTCCCCCTTCCTGCCCAGTAGAGAGCTAACAATATAGAGAATAATGGGCACCTATTATGTGTCAGACTGTTATCTAATTTATCTTTGTTATCTAATAATCTTTGCATAGTCGCATAAAGTGCCATTATTTTCTCCATCATATAGTTGAAAGATAAGATTCAAAAAGGTGAAGCATACTGAATAAGAAGGGAAAATAATGTAAGGAGGTGGAAAGAGATGAGAAACTAATGCATAGAGGCGGCCACTACATGATGTGGTCTAATGTGTCAGAGTAGAGATAATACGTCTATGGCATTTGCATCATTGTATCACCTATATGTATATCAGACATGACATATCTCAGCACTGTATCATGAAGAGCCAAAATAATTTTTAGGTGGCAATTATCAACAGGGTGAAATTGACAAGAGAGATTTTTTTAAAAACCAACTTTGGTTAGATTAAGTCTTCTCCAAAATTCAGTTTTTTTTTTCTTTTTCTTCTTTTTTAATGTGGCCACTCATCTATGTGTTATTAACAACATGGAAGGCTCTTAACATAAACCCTCTATATGTGTTTGCATAATAAATGTATAGTACCTGCAATCTCACCACTGGTTAGTCCTGCCTTAAGACACAACATTGCCATCTTTCAATATTTTTCTTTACATGTTTATACTCTCAATAAATGTAATGCTTAGGGGTGATGACTTAATAGTAACAGACTTATGGGACATTCGAGGTAAAACCATGGAGATCAATATTTTCATTTGGTAGATTAGGAACTTGAGGCACAGACAGGGGAGAAGAAACTTTTCCAACAAAAAATGATGGACCACTTATGGATAGAAAAGTAATTTTTTAAAACTAAGTTTCACTGTTTTTATTTTCTCTTTCTTTCCTTCTTTTTTTTTTCTTTTTTACTGTATCACCCACTTAACAATTTATAATGAGTATGTTGAAGCTATTTCCTATGGGAAAGGAAGGTCCTTGGTTACCTGAAAGACATAGAAGATAAATAAGTAGGGCAGAGGGGAAATAATGCAGAGAAGAGCAAGAAGACCCACGGAAATGCTACTTCAGCAGCTTTCTTGGCTTAGGTTGAATTCAGTAACAAATAGCTTTGATATTATTTCTTATGTCTTCATTTAATTTCCATTTTGCTTCTAGAAGCAGATAAAAACTGAAGGGTCAAAGACTTAAAAATAAGTTAGAGATACATTAGTATTTTGAAGCTTTTCAACACAGGACAAAGAGGTGGGCTGGAAATAAGGTAGGGATTTGCATTCATAGTGGCAGTCATCTCTAAATCCTCTGCATTTTGTCCCCTTATGTTGAAGCCCTAACCCTCAATGTGACTTTATCTGGAGATAGGGGCTTTGAGAGGTCATTAGGGTTAGATGATATAATGGGGGGGGGTAGGACAAACCTATAAGAAAATAAATTTCTGTTGTTAATATCACCCAGCCTATAGTATTTTGTTATGGCTGCCTGAGCTGACTAAAATAATGTCTTGCCAAATAGAGAATATTAATAAAGGGATATAAATGACTTAAAGGAGAGAATCAAATAGAAATTTGCAGTTGAACAGCATAATAACGGAAGTAAAAATTCAATAGAGGGATTCAACAACAGATTTGAGCAGGAATAAAAATTAATGAACTTGAATGTGGATTAATTGAGATTATATAGTCTGAAAAATGGAAAAATAAAGAGATCCATGGGAGGCTATGAAAAATAAGAACATGCTCTTATTGGGAGTTCCTGAAAGAGAGAGAAAAAGCGAAGAAATGTTTGAAGAAATAATGGCTGAAATCTGATGAAACATTAATCTACATATCAGAGAAACTCAATGATTTCAGGTAGAATAAACTCAAAGAGAAAAACCTAGACATATCATAATCAAATTGGTAATTGTTAAATAACTGCTCAATTTAACCATCTTGAAAGCAGTAAGAAAGAAGCAAGTAATCACATACAAAAATAAAGAATAAAGCTGATTTCTGATCAAAAGCATGGACACCATAAGGGAGTGGATGACATATCCAACATGTTGAAAAGTAAGGGTTGTCAATTGAGAATTCTATATCTAGCAAAACTATCTTTCAAAAATGAAGGAGAAATTAAGACATTTTCAGTAAATAAATACTGTGATAATTTGTTGCCAGCACACCTACTCTATAAAAAATAATATAGGAAGTCATTCAGACTGAAATGAGATTACATTCTGGTTACTGAAGAGTAATTTACATTCACAGGAAGGAATAAAGAACACCAGTAAAGGTAACTACATAGGTAAATATTAAAAACAGTGTGAATGTATTTTTGTTTGTAACTTTTTCCCTCTCATTTGATTAAAGACATCTGCATAAAGCAATAACTATAAAAATGTGTTGATGGACAAATAATTCATGAAGATGCGATTTGTATGATAACAGAAAAGAAGGAGAAGAGATGGTGGTACACAAGTGTAAAGTTTTGGCATACTATTGAAATTAGCATTGATCTGAGTTAAATTGTTGTAAATTGAGATGCTAATCATAATCTTTAAGGTAGCCATTAAGAAAGTAAATTAAAAAAATAGTAAAAGAAATAAAATAATTAAAATGGTACACTAGAAAATAAATACTCATTTAACATAAAATAAAGCACAAATGAAGTAACAGAGGAACAAGGAAGACACAAGACATACAGAAAATAAATAGCAAAGCAGCAGATATAAATCCTACTTTATCAGTAATTACATTAACTATAGTGGATTACAAACTCCAATCAAAAGACAGAGATTGACAAAATGAGTCATTTTTTTTTCTGACATGACCCAACTAAATGCTATCTAAAAAAACATAATTTATGGTCAAAGACACAAATAAGTTGAAATTAAAAGGATGGAGAAGATATACTATAGAAAAGTAACCAAAAAATCTGGAGTAGCTATACTAATATAGACAAAATAAACTTTATAATCTTGTTATTAGAGTTAAAAAAAATATTTGATAATGAGTCAATCTAACCAAGGTGATACAACAATTATAAATACATATGAACCTAACAACAGAACCCTGAATACATGAAGCAAAAACTGACAGGTTTTAGGGGAAATTATTAATATAACAATAATAGTTGGAGATTTCAATTCTTTATTTTCTATAACAGCTAAAAAAAAAAACTAGGTAGAAAATTAGGAAGGAAATACAAGACAGGAATACACTAAACAATCTGGACATAACAGATATCTATAGAGTACTCTGCTCAATGATAGTACATTATGTATACTTTGCAGCTCTTCATGAAATATCCTTCAGGGCAGACTCTGTATTAGGCCATAAAACAAGTCTCAATACATTTGAGATGATTGAAATCATAGAAAGTATGTAAAGTATGTTTTTTGGCCACAACGGAAAGAAATAATCAATAGGAGGAAATGTGGGAAATTCCAAGATATGTCAAATAAAATACCATCTTCCTAAATACCTGTGATTCAAAGAAGAAATTACAAAGGAAATTAGAAAATGCTTTGAGATGAATGGAAATTAAAAAACAACTTTTAAATATAGAAATAAAAATCCTTAAGAAAATACTAATACACTCAATCCAACAACGTGTAAAGAGGATTATATACCAGGATCAAGTGGGATTTATTCCATAGCTATACAGGTCTCACTTAACATACAAAAATCAATCAATGTAATACACAACATTTATAAAATGAAGGAAAAAAAAACCCCTCATTTGTTTATATTAATGCGGAAAAAGAATTTGACAAAATCCAAATCCCTTTTATGATTCAAAACACTCTCAACAAACTAGGAATATAAGGAGAATTCCTCAACATCTACTAAAACCCCACAGCTAACATCATACATAAATGTGGAAAACTGAAAGTTTCCTCTCTAAGATTAGGAAAACAACAAGGAAGTCCACTTTCATCACTTTTCTCAAAATTGCATTGGAGATTCTAGCCAGGGCAATTAGGCAAATGAAAGAAATAAAAATAAAAGGATATCAAGATGATTTAGTGGTGGAAAGAATAGTCTTTTCGACAAATAGTGCTGGAGACAACTAGATGTCCATATGCAAAAGAATGAAGTTGGATCCCTACTTCATTCCACATACACAAATCAACTTAAACTGGATCAAAGACCTAAAGGTAAGAACCCAAACTATAAAACACTTAAAAGGAAATGTGCAAATGAACTTTTGTTATCTCGGTTAGGCAGTGGTTTGACAAATATGACACCAAAATCACAAGTAACAAAGAAATGAAGTAGATAAATCAAACTTCATAAAAATTTAAATATTTATCTTTCAAAATATACTGTCAAGAGAGTACAAAGACAATACAGAGACTGGGAGAAAGTATTTGCAAATTATATATCTGATGAGAAACTTTATCCTGAATATATGAAAAACTCTTACAACTTAAAGGTAAAAAGACAAAGCCTAATTAAAAATTGGGAAAAATATGTGAATAGACATTTGTTTTCAAAGTAGCCAGTAACCACATGAAAGATGCTCAATATTATTAATTATTAGTCAATTTCAAACCAATGTCACGATGAGATATGACTTCATATCCACTAAGATGGCTATGATGAAATAGACTGACAATAGCAAATGATAGTGAAGATGTGGAGAAATTGTAACCTTCATATTTTGCTGTTGAGAATATAAAATGGTAAAGACACTTTGCAAATCAGTTTGGCAGATTCATTGAGCTACCATATGACCTAGAAGTTCCACCTTTATATATATCCCAAAGAGAAATAAAAATGTGTCCACATAAAAAGTTCTATACAAGTATTTGTAGCATTAGTCATAATAGCCCAAACAGAAATAATCCCAGTGCCCTTCGACTGATAAGTAGCTAATTAACATGCAGTTAATCATTAAAATATATATAAAAGAATGACATACTGGTACAAGCTATAACCTACATGGACCTTGAAACCTCATGCTAAATGAAAGTACACACACACACGACAAAAAAAAGCAACATATAATTACATTCATATGAAGTGTCCGGAATAGGCAAATTCGAAGAAACAATAAGTTGAAAAGTGGTTGCTAGGGTGTCAGGGGAAGGAGAAATGGAGAGTAACTGCTAATGGGTGTGGCTGTTTTTGGAGGGCAGGCAATGATATTGTTCTGGAATTACTAGATAGTGACGATGCTTATATAACATTGTGAATGTACTAAATGAATTGTATAGTTTAAAAGTGTGACTTTTATGGTATATGAGTTATTTCTTAATAAAAAATATGATAAATGATAAACAGAATACATATTCAAGTTCCCCCAAAACAAATGTATATATACGATTGTGTCAAACAAATAAGAAAAGAAAGAACATTTTAGATCAGAGTTTCAAAAAGGATTGTGTCAAGGTAGATCCAAGATGGCAGAGTAGATAAACACTGTGCTTGTCTCCTCCCATGGCCACATTAAAATTACAACTAAATTATAGAACAGTCAGCCTGGAGAACCATCTGAAGACTAGCTGAACAGAAGTCTTATAACTAGAAATATAAAAAAGGAGCCACATTGAGACTGGTAGGAAGAACAGAGACTCAGAACAGGCTGACCCCATATCCACATGTGGTGGTTGAGAATTGGGAGGGATATCTCAGTGGCAGAGGTCCCCACTTAGAGTGAGAGGTCTCATCTCCATACTTGGATTCCCAGCCTAGAGTACCAGTAAAAGAAAGTGGAGCCCCCACATCTGGGCTGTGAAAATCATTGAGGCTTCAGTCAGTCCGAGTGCAACATAAAACTGATGGAAAACCAGGCGTTCTCTTTAAGGGTCCCCACACAGAAAATAAGGGGAAGCTGGGTTTAAGCTGAGGCCAGAAAGGTAGAGACACTACCTCTGTATATGCAACATTGACATCACCTACAAACTTGTTAAATACATGGAATCTCAGACTCAAGCCCAAATCTACTGTATTAAAATTATATATTTATCAAGATTTTCAGGTGATTTTTAGGCAGAAAGTTTGAGATGCATAGTCAATACCAAGGGTCCGCAAACTATGGCTTGTAGACTAAATCTTTCTGCTGTTTGTATTTACACATAGTTTTATTGGACCACAGCTATACCTGTTCATTTACTAATTGTCTATGGCTGCTTTTACACTGCAATAACAGATTGGCAAGGTTGCCATGGGGATTGTTTGGCCCACAAAGCCTAAAATATACACTATCTGGACGCTGCCATGTGTCAAACACAGGTTTAAGGACTTGGCACTTATTGTAAGAGCAAGGGAAGCTGGTGAAGATTTCCATTTTGAAAGAATCGCTCTGGCTGCATGAAAGTAAAAGGCCTAAAGTACAGGCCCCAGTGGAGCTTAGGGTCCAATGGGACACATTTTTACCTATCGAAGTGGTCGTTTGCTGCTTTCATGAGGGAGATGACTATATTATTGACTTATTCTTTGTTGTTTTGTCATTAATTCCTTCAGTTCCTGGCAGAGTGCTAACTAAGCATTTAGCCAATGTTTGCGACTATTGATTGACTCAGAACGTAGCTTTATGATAGTTAACGTTTACCACTCTTGTGAACTTATTTTGTAGACACTTCAAGAGTCAGAACACTATGATATCTGATATGCTTTTTACAATTTCCTTAATTTCTCAGCCCTATTTTTTACATGGCACCTAGACCAGTACAGTAGAAGCCAAATGCTTGGCCAACTTGTTAGTTTTAAGAAGAGGATGAAGAAATGGGAATCTGGTTCCAGTTCCCAGCAGGGATAGGACAGCTGGAATAAGCCTCTCTGAGCTTCATATTCTCTCTTTATGACACCAGGAAGCTGCAATTGTTTATCTTGAAAGTTCTACAAAGCTTGAATATTCTTTGTCCTGAGATTGCACAAGGTAACAAAATGGAGATTCTGGACAAGTGTCTGGCTTATCTGACTTAGCTCCCTGCATATTCATTGTGTGTAGATGGAGCTCTTTACACATCATAAACAAACTGTAGTTGAGGAGAACAGTGAAAAAAGTCAACTCCACAGTCACAAAAGAGGTTTTTGAATTATGCATTGTTTCAGATTTCACATACTTCTCCTGCCTTTCATTTGTGCAGATAATTGAACATTACTGGCTCTCATTCCATGAGATCAACCTTTTCTACAAATTAGGAGTGATTGTGTAGACTCTGGCCTCACTGGCTAGTTAGCTTGCTTTTTATGTCATGAATTGGCAGTACTTGAATAAGCTGAATATTCAATGAAGAGAAGTTTGGATGTCTATAAACTCACCATGACAAATGGACATGCCATCAAATCCACAATGCAACAGAAAGAAAATGTTTTGAAAAAGTGGTTTGTAATGGTTTCTGGAAGAGGTTACAACTTGGTGTATAGAAAGAGGGAAAAGCTTTGAGGATCATAAATTGCTTTGAGCACAGATAGGTTTTTAGCAGTATTGCCATCTCCTGGGCAGTATGCCCACTATGGAAGTGTTATTTCAATACATAAATAAAGTAGTTTGCAAGTTAAGCAGACTGTCTAATGGATAGTAATGAAATAAGGAGGAATATTGTGAAGTCAATTCTATAACATTTTGTGGACATTGTTGTTTGGTATTATTACCTCCTGTTGATTGTCATTGATGGCATTTGATTAAAATAATATTTTGTAAGTCATGCTATATTGGGCAGAAAATAGAGAAGCAGTGCTGGTTTCATGGGTTTGTGACTTTGTGCAGTCATGCAGGACCTCATACTTAAAAGACCTTATGTTTGGTTTAATGCTCTAATGTTGCCATCTTAAAATTCTTAACCCTTTCCCATTCAGAAAAAAAAAGTGCAGCTCGCTGCCAGCATTAATTTAACATTATGTTTAGGAATGCTACGTTTTCTAGGATTTGACATTTCAGTGACTGAGAATTACTATATTTTGTAAATGGAAATACCACTACTAAAGCCAGAATGCTATAAATAGAATGATGTCATTTATTTCCAAAGACTATCGATATACTAAAGTGATGAGAAAATAATAATAAAAGTGAGATATTTCATGGAAGACTTTGGGAGTACTAACCGGTTAGGACCATAATTCATGTGTTATCTCAGGGTAAATGCTGCAGCCACAGGTACCGTTGGTGACATTTCTCAGGAAAAATGGGAAAATGGGTTAATAAATTTTGGACAAGGGGTCCTGCACCTTTATTTTCATAAGACTCTGCAAATCATGCAGCTTGTTTTATAGAGAAGATGGTGGTATCTGTTTCTTGCTGCAAGTTGCTTAATACATTGTATCTTAGAATCGTGTTGAGACAGTAGTAGACGAACTTGATTAGTTTTTCTGAGCCTTGGTTTCTTCCCTATGTATATAAAGAGACTACTTAAACTATTTAGGTGATTTTCCCAAAGTAAGCAGTAGAGTCAGGGCATTGAGACTTCCTCTTCTGACTTTCAATCCAATGGGAAGAGACTTTCTGAGAAGCCTTGCTGCTCAGTTTAAGATATGATTTACCCATAGGCTAGATCTCCTCTTTCTAGAAAACTCAAGGACATTTGGGTGTGTTGAAAAAGCGCCCAGTGGAATGTAGTTGAATCTCTGAACAAGGCTGTTATTGGAAGATTAAGCAGAAATGGGAACCAGGATGAACAGGCAAATCAAAAGTCAAGTCTACAATACCATATTAAAAATTCCTGGGACGAGATGTGTTTTAGAATTCAGAACTTTTCTTATTTTAGAAAGGTAACACGATGTATGTTCCATTAATTATGTGAAATCCCCCAGCATGTCTGGGCAGGAATTTATAATCAAGTGTGTTAATATCTCTGCAGTGAAATGTGTAAATATTCACATCAAATTAGAAAATTTAAAGACCATGAATAGTTTTATATCAGCTCATGTCAGGCTTTGTTGCCAAATGAAATAAGGTCAAGTTTCATCCACAAATGATTTACAAACCCTTGGTCAGAGAGTTCGGATTTGGGGATTGTGAATAAAAAATTGTAGACCTTTATCAAATAAGATTCAGGTAAATGGGTCATTAGAATTCAGGAGAGAAGGGATAGGTAATGTCTCAAGTGAAGCCAGACTAGATCACTAGATGTGCTCCAATGGACTGTTGGGAAGCTCCAAACCTCCTTCTCATGACAGCCCAGAACAAAAGCATTCTTTGTACTGAAGCAAATAAAGGCCTGAAATACAAAGCTGTAAGTATTGTTTCTTATGTCTTTTAAGAACACCATTAACCTCTTTTTCCTGCAGCTCCAGCTTGATGGCTTCTTGAACACATGGTCTCTTTGGCCATTATTTTCACAGTGGAAAATAGCATTTTCAGAACTGGCTGTCCCTAGGATTCATCTGTCATTTTTCCTCTCTGTTCCTTCCAGGGCAATTGGCACATGTGGTTCACTCTTCACCTCTGAGATGGGTTTTAAAAACCTTGGCCAAATAGCCAACCTCTTTATTAGCATTATATTTGTCCCTAGACCAAATAAAGCCAATGAAATGGATTGATATTTATGTGGCATTTTCCCCAGGAAAATAGAAAGGAGCTCTATCCAGGTTTAATTGTTGGTTTCTTCATTTATTTGCTGCTCTGCTTGGACCATAAAGTTAACCTAGTAGAAGCTGTTAAAGATCAAGCAAAACTGTCCCTATCCTTTTGTGTTTTTCTAGGCAAATGGTTCTCAAAGTATGATCCTTAGATCTGCAGTATCATTATCACCTGGAAGTTGTTAAAGATGTAAATTCTCAGGCCTCATCTCAGAAGTAGTAAATCAGAAACTCTGGTGTGGGATCTGGCCACATGAGATTCTAATTTAAACTAAAGTTTAAGAACCCTTGTACTAGATAGATGATTTTCTCTCACACAATATTACAAGTCCAATTTTGTTTAGAAAATATTATCGGTAAAGAAATTGTTACTTCCCCATATCTCTTAGAGCTGAGATTGTCATGTGATTTAATTCTCATCAGTTAATCATGAGATATAAGCAGAAAGTTACTGAGTGGGTGCAACTTTACACAGGTTAGATAATTAAAACAGTTCACAGGAATTTATATGTATGTATCTATATCATAAATAAATGTAGATAATATATTTAGATCATGTAAAATATGGATTCTAGAAACAGAAACCTATGTGTATTATATATTTATATATAAACTTATATTTATCATATATACAGGTTATATATTTAGAGATGTATATGTATATTTTTATACATACACATATACACATATAAATCTTTAATAAAAACATAGAATACAATATAGCTGAAGAAAGAAAGCACCAGCAAACATTAAGGAAGTCTGAAATATCCAGGCACTGCATTTTCTCAAAAGATCATAAACTACCAAGACATATGTGAGATAGCTTATTCTCAGAGAAGCTAAGGCACAAGTTTACTAAGGGGTCTTTTATACCCTATTGGTGAAGTAACCAAAACCAAGCTATAAAACGAAGTAAACCAGATGCAGGCCATCACTCTATATGTTTTCAATTATCAATGTAGAGGAGCTGGTATTGCATGTCTCCTAGAAAGTTTTGGACTTAAGCATAACATTATGAATCACTAGCTAGTGCATTTCATCCCTCGCTTAGCCAAAGGTCAATAGCATTGTTCCAGAGATCCCTGAGATAAGAATAGAATTATCTCAGATCATTTACAAGTTAACTTTATCTCTGCACAGTGAACTTTATGGAATACTATTATTTTCCTCATATGAAGAGATTCATATGACATGCCTCATACTCTCCTTTTTTTTCTTCCTGAACTGCAAACATAATGCCTGGATTAGAGCAGCCATTCTGAGACCATGAGGATGATATATCCACTAAGAAAGGCTGAAGAGAAGTCTGAGGCCCCATGACACCTCTGAGACTTTTTCTAGTTTTTTTATTAAATGAGAAAAATAGACCTATATTTGTTTTAGCCACTGTTTCTTGAAAGCCATCCTCAAAGAAACAAAGGGTAAAAATATCAATATTTATTAAAATTTTATCTTTGTTGCTGTATAAACATGGCCATCCTTGTCCTCCCAACAACTCTATGATGTCAAGAATATTTATATTCATTTAATAGATATGGAAATAAGGGTTCCAAGTGATAAATAAGTTACCCAAAGTCTCACAACTAGTAAATGGCAAAGCCAGAGTTAACTGTCTTTAAAATCTTGAGGCAAACTTCTGTATTGGGATCAAGTAGGAACAAATATAAGTTTTGAGGGGCCTGAAAGTTATAAAATTTTAAGTGTCCTCTTGCGAGGGGTCTGGTAAAGTGAAGTACACTTATCTTTACAGGAAATTAACTTCTGTTTCAACCTTTAATATCATGATTAATCATTTTCTAGCATCATGTATCATTCCTACATAAAAACTTAATATACTGAAATACCAGAGACCAAGATTTCAGAAGTTTTTTTGCAGAATCTCAAACTTATTGTTATTTTCTTATGGCTACTATTGGCGTTAATGCAAACAGATGATTCACTTCATAATCTGGGTAAATTTTGTTATGTGGATGTTAGCAGGTGTTGGACTTCAGCAGGTGTCAAGTGGCTGTATAGTTGAGGTTAAACACTTTTGCAGTATGACAGGGATTAGGAGGACTTTTTCTGGAATCACTCTGACTAGATATAAATTTTAGCTCAACAATTTCCTAGCTCTGTGAACTTGTATCTGTCTTTTAACCTAGAAAATTAAGATAATAGTACATATCTCAGAGAGATTGTATGAAAATTCAGGAAAATAACCACGTCCAGTATTACTTATCAGGTAATTGGAACATACTTAGTACTCAATAAAGTTTAATGATGCTTATTAGCATCCCTGATTCTATCATTTACTAGCTGCGTGATGTTAGGACAGTAATTCCTTAGGCCTCAGTTTCCTCATCTGTATAATGGATAGGTTAAATTGCTCTCATGGTACCTCACTTAGAAATGGAAAATTCTATAATCTGTGCATACTTGTATCTATAGGCATTTATGAGGTCACAGGCTATGTCTGTTGTTTATATTTGTTTACAGAGTCCATAGCGTAGTGCATGGCACACAGCACCCATTTAATACATATTTGTTGAAAGAATAAATATTTGCAAGTATTTGGCTTCTTAAGAATTAGACATTATGGTTTATCCATGCAAACAATTTTACAAATGAAATCGTAAGCAAACATTTCTCAGAAGAATATAGCCATGGTAAAGGAGAACACTCAGTCCTCCTGTGTCAGAGAATGGAAGGGTAGTGTGGTTTCATTTTCATGGTATTTACTGGCTGGGATGATCTAAACCACTCATTTCCAGCAGGAATCCAAGTCCAAAGTCTTAGAGACTCTGGGAAATGAACAATACCAATAGCTATTATGCTTCCTATTCACCTTTTATTTGGTAATACCTAGTTTAATGAATTTGTAACAGTGTCAAATCTATTTCCATTTTCTCATGGTCATTATTGGCTTTAATCCCAACGTCAGGTTTTCCTTGCAGTTTGGCTGGAAAGGTATGCTTACTTCAATATCTGTCTACAAATGGTCAAGATTAATCCAGCTGACCTAGTTGACTAGACATTCTCTTTATCCTTCACTACTGTAGATGTTGTGGCCTTTAGTAAAGATGACTGTTTTTTATTTATTTATTTTTTCAAGAGACTCATTCTCTAGTTGAGGGTGGAAAGTAGTAAGTTACCCTTAAAATCATAAAGCATGTCCTCAAGGCTCCTTGCCATATCTGGGATATCACATCAATCTGTTTATAGAACAGTTCTGAGACAGAAGGCAAAGACAACTCTATGGCATGTCCCCAGTTTACACCCATGACCAACCACTAGGCTACAATGACTATGAAAGAGTGCCTAAATTGCCATTCATATAATGTGTGGAAAGCTTTTCATCTCTGAGAAGCAGATAGACAAAATTTACCAATAAAATTCCATAATGAATTTTATTTTCCTGCTGGAAAAAATATTGACATCATCATCACAAGCCCCAGAGAGGCCTGGTTTTATCAAGGACAAACAGCCAGATATTGTGAAATAGGTCATAAAAGTAATACTATCCATCCATGGAGATCAACCAAGATGCAATTTTTAAATTTTATCTCTGAAAAGAAAACCATGAAAGTAATGAGGTGGAAACAGACCCATATGACATCCTCTCTCCTCCCCCCACAACCTGTTCTTGTCTGGATTGCCAACCAGAAATAAATTCACATTCACATTCACATTTTTTTTTTTTTTTTGATCAAGGAAACAGTTTGTTACGGCAAAATGCAGCAGCCATTTTTCATTCACTTCATGAATACCTACTTTCATCCAGAAACTGGAAATTCAACAGATTCTCACATTCATTAGGCTATGAGCAGCCTTATTCCTTCTACTTTGATGTACGCTACTCAATATTCACCCTATAGCTTCTAATCTTAAATCCTTTCCTTTAATCCCTAGATATTTATAACACTATTATTCTAATATACATATAATACTAGTAGTCCAGTTTGTTGGACAAATGTATTGAATAGATTCCTTTAGTAAAGGACTATAATTTTCTTTTTTTTTTCTTTTTAAAACTAAATTTATCAGGCTAACATTGGTTAATTAAATGATACAGGCTTGAAAGTTACCAGAGGGAAGGGAAGGGGGGGGAGGTAGGTAATGGTAAAGGAGGTCAAGTTCACAATTATTTAATTAATATTTTAAACAGAAATTCGATGTGCCCTCCTCTTTATTTCAGTTTTTAAATAATAATTTTTATTTTTCAATTATAGTTGGCATACAATATTATATTAGTTTCAGATGTACAACATTGTGATTTGACATCTTTATAACTCACAAGTGATCACCCCAATAAATCTAGCACCCCTCTCACGCCATACATAGTTATTACGATATTATTCACTACATTTCTTGTGCTGTACTTTATATCTCCATGACTATTTTATGACTACCAATTTGTACTTCTTAATCCCTTTTCCCTTTTAACTGACCCTCTACAACCTCCCTCCCATCCAGTAACTCTCAAAATGTTTTCTATATCTATGAGTTTCTTTTTTGTTTTTGTTCTTTAGATTCCACATGTACATGTAATCATATGGCATTTGTCTTTCTCTGACTTACTCTACTCAGCACAATATCTTCTAGGTCCATCATACAATATCTTTCTCCATCCCTTTACTTTCTGTCTGTGTGTGTATTTTAATATGAAGTGAATGTCTTACAGGTAGCCTATGTAAGGGTATTGTTTTCTTATCCATTCAGCCACCCTATCTTTTAATTGGAGCATTTAATTCTCATTTGAAGCACATGTTGATAGATATGTAGTTATTTCCGTTATTTATTTATATTTTTGTTACGTATTTTTTTTTTCTTCTTAAGGAAGTCCCTTGAACATTTCCTGTAATATTGGCTTGGTGGTGATGACTCCATTAGCTTTTTATTTTCTGGGAAGCTCTTCGCGTGTCCTTCAATTCTAAATGATCGCTTTTCTGGGTAGAGTAATCTCGGTTGTACGTCCTCACTTTTCATCATTGAATATTTCATACCAAGTTCTTCTGGCCTATAGAATTTCTGTTGAGAAATCAGCTGACAGTCTTAGGGGAGCTTCCTTGTAGGTAACTAACTGCTTTTCTCTTGCTGCTTTTAAGATTCTCTCTTTGTCTTTAACTTTTGGCATTTAATGATGTGTCTTGGTGTGGGTCTCTTTGGGTTCATCTTGTTTTAGACTCTTTGTGCTTCCTGGAGTTGTATGTCTCTTTCCTTCACTAGGTTAGAGAAGTTTCCCATCATTATTTCTTTAAATAGATTTTAAATTTTTTGCTCTTTCTCATCTCCTTCTGGTACCTTCATGATGCAAATATTTTGTTTGTTGTTGTCCCAGAGGCTCCTTAAACTATTTTTTTATTCGATCTTTTTTCTTGTTGCTTTTCTGGTTGGGCGTCCTCTGCTGCCCCATCCTTTAAATTGCTGATTCGGTCCTCTGCTTCATCCACTCTATTGATTCCCTCTCATGTACTCTTCACCTCAGATATTGTATTCCTCATTTTTGACTGGTTCCCTTTTATGTTTTCTATCTCCATTTTTATGTTTTTTTTAATCTCTTTTTTAAAGTTCTACTGAGTTCATCTACTCTTCCCATGACCTCATTTAGCATCCTTATAACAAGTGTTTTGAACTTTGCATCTGGTGGATTGCTTGTCTCCATTTTGTTGAGTTCTTTTTCCAGAGCTTTGTTCTTTTCTTTCATGTGAGACATGCTTCTTTGTCTCCCCATTTTGGCTGCCTTTCTGTGTCAGTTTCTATGTATTGAGTAGGGCTGCTATATCTCCCAGTCTTTGAGTGGCTTTGTGTAGTAGGTGTCCTTTGGGGCCCAGTGGTACAGTCCTGAAAAGGGTACAGCTGTAGGCCCAGTTCAGTCGCAGCCTGTGTATCTCCAGGGCAACATGATAAGAGTCATCAAGCAATCCTCAGATGGCTGCCACCCATGCTGAGCTTATAGGTGCCTAGAGAGGCCAATCCAGAAATTGAGGCTGGCTGCTACTAGTACAGGGCTTGAGGCTGCTCAGCAAGAGGTATAGGGCACATTAGGCTTCTTTTGGTTTTATGAGCACATTAGGCTTCTTTTGGTTTTATGAGCCTTTGAGAGATTTTAGAAAATCCACAGTAAGAGCAAGGACAGGCCATTTGTATGGAATAAATCAGTAGAAGTGGCTTGGGTGGGTCCATAAGTTGGGAGAGGTGGAGTATCAGGGAATCACCTGGGTGAAGCAATCTGTGTTATCCAGGTTTATGGAGACTCAGCTATAGCAGTGCCTGCATCCACACTTTGGGAGGGTGGAGGACTCAACAAAGGAACAATGGATACTGCCAGTACTTCTGTTCAGGAGGAAGCCACCCCTCCAGCCCTCGCCCTGAAGTCTGACAACTCAGTGTCTCCCTGCATGTCCCTGGCACTCCTTGAGCAGCTTCTCTAGCACTGGAGCTGAGTGAGTGAGTCCATTAGTGAGTAAACTTGGGTATGGGCCCTTTAAGTAGAAGGTCTGCAACTCCTGAAGCCCTCTGTCTCATTCAGCTGCAACCTCTGCTGGTTTTCACAGCCAGAAGTTGTGGGGAACTTCTCCTCCTGGCACTAGAACCCTGGGTTGGGGATTTCACTGTGAGGCCAGAACTCCTCACTTCTCAGGTGGAAGAGGGTGTTCCGCAGACAAGACAAGCCTCCTGATTTTCGATTGCCAATTGCAGTTGTTGGATTGGATCATTTCATATCTCCATCCCTCCTACCAGTTTAAGGTGGCCTCTTATGTTTCTCCATAGTTATAGAACTTCTGTTCAGCCAGACCTCAGGAAACTCCATATTCTAGTTTCTCTGTAGTTTCGTTATAATTTTGGTGTGGTTGTGAGGTGTTCACAGCCTCTGCCTTCTATACCATCTTGACCAGTCTCCATGTACCCTCCTCTTTAAAGTCTTCAATAGTTTCCCATTCTCTTAACATAAAATGTGAACTTCTTCCTGTGGCCTTCATGCATGGATATGCCATAGAGTCTAATTCTTAAGAAGCTATATATTTGCAAACATTCACTCCTTCAACATATATTTGTTAAATGGCTGTTGTGTATTATGAACTGGGTAAACAAATATGAACACCACCACATTAGTGTTTAAGGGCTCAAAAAATAATCTTTCTTTTCCTACCACATTGAGAACTAGACATGAGGAATATTTGTTTCGTCTCTCAGCCTTGCCAGATGGCCTTATGTAGAAAGTGTCCTGTGTGGCACACTCTCTGTGATTCTCTGTGCCAGGGGCTCTGGGTGTGATTTTTTTGTGTGTGGGTTATGTGTGATCTTCTGTTGTAGGTAAGCCTTTATTGCTGTTAGTACATCAGTGGATAGGATTAATGCTCAGACTGACTGATTGTGGGATTGGCTGTGCTCACATGGTAAGAGTTGCTATGTGGGGGCTGACCCCACCGTGTGGGATTTGCCCTAGTGGGCTTGTATACTTGCTGAGATCACCCTTTGTGTGTAACGCTTATGGGGCTAGCCAGGAGTTGCTCTGTTGTGGTCTGGTGCCAACCTCCGGATGTGTTAGTTCTGTGGCTCCTTGGGAAGGGTTCCCCAGTAGGCCAAGGTCAGTCATGGCCTTTGATTGCTCAGGGTTACCTGGCGGGAGCTACAAAGGGGTAGCTACAAAGCGATCCACAGATGGTTTCTGCCTTTGCTGGATCTATAGATAAGTGGGAAAGACAATGCTGTAGGCAGTGGTCTGGTTATCCCCCGTCCCTGGCCTAGGGTAGTTTCTCAGAACAACCAGTGCTCCTCAAGGCCTAACACTTCCTGTTAGTTGCCCTGCAAGTTCTGAAATAGAGGAGTCACTGAGTGATATGCATGTTGGGCGGTGCAGGGACCCAGGAAATCTCCTGGATCTATTGAGCAAATTTCTCCCTGCCAATGCAGTATCAGTTTATATGCCAGCACTGTCTCTGTGGCTCGCTGTACAAATTTCCAGTCATAGCAAGGCCACCTGCTGTCCACCTCAGGCCTGCAAACACTCGAGTTCTGTTTAAGAATTACTGAAGCTTGTGAGTGTGAGTTTGTGGCCTGCCACTGAATGGTTCTTCCAGATGAATGGCCTTTGCGTGGGCCACACAAACTGAATGCTGTTGTTTGTTGTTGAATTTGTGACCTAAAGAAAGCACCAGGTGGGACTGGGTTGTCTGAGAGCAGGCTTACAACAGGTAATTTTTAGGATAGGGGATGTGTCATCTCAGTGAGGCACAGGGCTGTCTGGCCTACACAACTCCAGAGTTGCTGCCAGCTCTGGGACTGTGGGCTCCCACCAAAGTCAGATATCACTGTGTGACCTACTGTCATCCGTGATGGGCCCACAGAACCCCTGAGATCTGCGCAAGTGATACTGTATCTCATGCTGTCAGCAGTGCTCTTCCTGTCACTGTATTCCTGAATTTTGCTCACTTTGTTGGCTGAGTTCTGTTGACTGTGTAGAACAGGCCACCCCATGCAGGGGCAGCTGCCTGTCAACATGCTACAGGCACTTTGTGGATCATATGGGGCAGGATCTCAGGGAGTCACGGGCTTTCAGGCCAATAGCTTCGATTTTCTGTAGTTTCTGCGTCTGCATGTTACCGCAATAGTCACAGATCATAGGAGACAACCTGCTGTCTGTGGCGGTCCCACAGACCCCTGCAATTCCCCCAAGAGATATTGCAGCTTTTACAAGCAGCGGTGGTCTGCCCACAACTATTTTCCTTGGAATGCACTCACCATACTAGCCAAGGTCTGTTGCCTGCGCATACCGTGCAACCCCAGGGAAGAGCAGGGCAGGAGAGGATGCTTGTCAATGGGCTTCAGGCACTTTGTGAATTGGATGAAGTGGGATCTCAGGGAGACAAGGGCTGTCAGGCCAATATAGCCTCAATTTTGCTGCAACTTCTATTCCATGCATAACTGCTGTAGTCACAGATCACAGTGAGACCAGCTTTTGCCTGGAGTGGTCCCATAGACCCTTGAGATCTTCCTATGTAATACTGCTGCTCTTGCAAGGAGCAGAGGTATTTATGCATCTAATTTCCCCACAAAGCCTGCACTGTGTTAGCCAAAGTTTGTTGCCTATATGGATTGCGAGACCTGGAGAGGGGCTGGACAGTGGTGGTTGACTGTGGGCTGTGGGGGCTATTTGTGGGTTGGGTAGAGCGGAGTCTCAGAGAGACTGCCAGAGTCAGATCAATATAGCTTCAGTCTTGTTGCAAATTCGGTAACTGTTTGTGCATTCTCACAAAAATCTCAGGTCACAGAAAGACCAGCTACTATCTGGGACTGGCCCACAGATCCCCAAGATCTGCCCAAGTTTATGTCGGCATCAGTGATCTGCCTGAAACTGTCTCCAAAATGCAGCTCACAGCTGCCTGATGGGAATGTTTGGCAGCCCTGGCAGTCTGCAGGTTGGGTAGGGCGGACTGATCTCCTCAGGCCAGCACTTCTTTATAAGCCTTGAGGGAGGGATCTGCACAGGCAAGCTGGTGCCATCTGTAGATTGCCCCCAGGGGGTCCCTGATGAAGGCACAATGGTGGCTCCCTGTCCAGCCGTCGTCTGGCACCAGCTAATGCAGTCTTTCCCCGTATGAATCTTGCATGAGCCTCTGATTCACCACTGGTGCCCCAGGTGAGTGTCCACAGGCAAGAGAGCCTGTACCTGGACCATTTAAAGGGGTGTTTAGAGTTTCAGTCTCCTTCCATCTCAAATGACCAGAATCCCCTCCAATTTTTATAGACAGTTTTTGGGAACTCTTCTTCTCTGGGCTGGGACTGTGAGCTGGGGAGCCCCCAAATGAGACCAGGACCCCACTCTCCTTAAAGGGAGCCTCTGCGGCTTTGCTGTCCCTCCCAGTATTCTTCTAACACCCGCAAGGGTAGGTCCAGCCCTATTCGCGACTTTGCCCCTCCTACTGGCTTCAATGTGGCTCCTTCTTTATATTATTAGGCATACATGTAATGATCAGCTGGACTTCAGGTGATTCTTCACGTTGATTATTTTATAATTTGGTTGTAATTTCAACCCGGACCTGGTAGGAGGCGAACCCTGTTTTACCTAGTCCACCATCTTCCCCCATGCTCTGTTCTTCATTGCAAATTTCTCATTGAGGAGGAGCAAGTGGGGTGGTATGTGGAGGGAGGTTAGATGTCTACATGGAAGGACATTAGCAGTGGAAAATCTGTTCCCCTCAACAACAGAGTCATGGTAACACAGAATAGATAAACTCAATATACGAACAAAGCCAGTGTGGTCCAAAATCGCCTCGTTGGTTTTGACTAAGATACATTTAAATCAAGTAGTGTTTACCTCACTGGTTTTTCTTTCTTGAGATAATGTCCATCTAATCACTGGGAATCAGTCTATTTTCTCTATTGATGTATTTTGTATTTACACTTCAAAAAAATGGAAAATAATGCTTTGACTAATATTCAGTTGAATTATATGGAATTGATGATATTCACCCATTCTTTGACCCAACCCAAATGGCAAATTTCATATGATTGAATCTGATATACTCAGAATATGTATATTTATTTTTTTAAAAACAGAGAAAATGGAAATGAGTGTTTGAATAGTAATCAATTAATTAGTCAATGATTATAGATTATAAATATAGGTAATAGATTAAGTAGGCAGTGGACTACATTGTGGAATGTAGGTTTTGGTCTTTGGAATGTTCTGCTCGATTAGGAATTTTGGCTTGCAAGTGACAAGAGTGAACTCAACTATCAAGAGGGACAGGGAGGAAAGGGAGTGTATGACTAGGAGAGAAGCCCACCAGGGAAGAGACTGGCATCTGGGGGAAGAGGAGGTATGCTATATTTATCTGTGATTGACCATTATTAGTATTTGGCTCCAAGCCTCTGCCTGCTTTGTTCACAGGCAGAAGGAAGAAAGAAAAAGTCTTTTCTTAGAAAAGAATTTAAGACAGTGGTCATCAAAGTCTGGTCGGTAGTCCCCTGGAGGACCCTAAGATTATTTCAGGGGTTATGAGAAGTCAAAACTATTTTCATAGTAATACTAAGATGTGATATGCCTTTTCCACTGACTTTGCCCTTGATGATGCAGAACGAATGGAAGTAAAACTGCTGCTGTTTTAGTATAAATCAAGGAAGGAGTATCAAACTGTATGAGCAGCATTGTATTCTTAACATCTGCATTTACAGTATAAAAATGATTCCAGTTTCACTTAGGAATGTTCTTGATTAAGCAGTAAAATTATTGTATTAAATTTTGACCCTTGAGTATTCTGTGTGAGGAAAAAAAGAAACACACATGAAATATTTCATTGCAAACCAAGTATAATGGTTGTCTTGAGGGGAAGCACTTTGGCAATTGTTTGAGCTGTGAGCAGAACTAAATGTTTTTCATCGAACATCATTTTTACTTGAAAGAACAACTGACAGACAAACTGTGGTTATTTAGACTTGGGCATTTGGCAGACATTTGCTCTAAAATGAATGAAGCGAGCTTGTTACTTTAAGAAAAACAACTAGTGGCATTGTTGCCAGTGACAAATTTGAGCATCCATGCAAATGCTTTTAGAATTTTGGAAAACTTATATCTGCCAGCCTGAGTTAAACAGCTTTCTAATGCTTAAAGCATTTTTTAAAAAATTTTATTTCATAGAAATATATTGTGAATGTTAACATGTAATGTTTATTGTTATTTTAAAATAAATTAAAATATCTCTTTATAGTACTTTTCATTTCAAATCTGATAAATATTAAAAGATATAGCTCTCATAAACAAATACTTTTTGAGGTCTTCAATAGTTTTTATGTACATAAAGATGTATTGAGACCAAAAGAGGTTGAGAATGACTCATGTAGGAGCTATTTTTTCCTTTAAATTAAATCTGAGACTCAAGAGAAACTTTTTGCTAACTAACTTTTCTCTCTTATTTCTGAGCTTCTCTTTCAGTGTTCTCTTTCTCTCTGTGTCTGTCTGTCTGTCTCTCTTTCTCTGTCTCTTTCCAGTATTACATTTACGTCTGGAAATAATATTTTTATGGTTAAATTAATGGTAGTGCTTCTCATAAAAAACAATGTCCATTGTGCCAGGAGATTTTCCATATTTCGTACCTTATAGTTCCCAAAGTAATTCCCTCTCTTTTGCTGGTTTAATTAATTGTATGTTTTCGGTGAATTTACATATAGGACAGTGGAATGGAAAAACACTATTATAAACATGTATGTATAATGAATAAACTAGAAAAAATAGAAGAGAAAAAAGGAATATCAATAAAAATGCAAACCACATACACAAAATGACAAATGCAAATGCTAGAGATCATTTTATTTTTCTAGAGTCTTGGATGTATCCATTTTCCCTGAAATATTTATTCTGTTTTGTGCTGGTTACCGATTTGCTATGATTACTACTGACAAGTGTGGCTGTACACAGACTTAATGACAGGATGATTACTTATGTGGAAGAGACACCTACGCCCACACTCATGAGGGGAACAACACAGGTCCACACATTGAGATTCTCAGCAAGTCTTTGATGACTATTAAATAATGCTTTCTAAATGATATTATTAATAACACAGCTGAATTAACCTAACTGTAGAATAGGTAATACAAGAGAGGGCCCTGGGGCGTGTTGTTTTAATAGAAAGTAAGGCTAGTGTCACATAAAAACTCAGAAAATATTTCATTTGTAGGAGATTATCATTTAATTTTTCTCATATGTGGAATTTTGCTGTGAGTTTTCAGCATCCAGTTTCCTCCCCTATTTGGGTAGTTCTCTATTATGTAAAATAATAGAATTGGACTAGAACAGTTGTTTTCAACCAGTGAAATCTTAACCTAAAACCTCAAGATATAAAACAGAGAGAACTGCCTGGCTTAAAAGAAATATGAGAAAATTTAAAATCTCCCCGTTGACTCTGCACTGAGCTTCTCTGTCTACTCAGCTTGTGAGATACTGCAGTGAAGCCTGGGGCTCTGAGGTACACAGTCTGAGAACCATTGGACCAAGGACTCTATAGCTACATGTACTTGTGGAGCCCTTGTCAGAAATCTGAGTAATTTCTTTTAATTAGAGAACCAGTTGACATGAAGCCCAGAACTAAATGGTCCCCTGGGTAGAGAGTTGGCGAGAACGGTGGAGATAGTGGCAACTCCCCTCAGTAGGATTTATGAGCCAACTGAGAGCCATAGTGCATTTATTGAACACCAACTATGAGTTCATCTACATCTTAGGCATTATTGGGGTAAACAAAAATATAGATAAATGAACATCTGTTTTTAATGAGCTGATAATCAATTTGGAGAGGCACAACATAAACCTGGCAACCTAGTATAAGACCCGGTATAATAAAATTTTGAAATTCAAAGATAAATGGAAGGTGGCATGATTAGGCAGATCAGGGAGGAC
The DNA here is from genome assembly GCF_014176215.1 of Rousettus aegyptiacus. Lineage (NCBI taxonomy): Eukaryota > Metazoa > Chordata > Mammalia > Chiroptera > Pteropodidae > Rousettus > Rousettus aegyptiacus. The sequence goes on along the minus strand of NW_023416307.1, from coordinate 118,639,276 downwards.
AGATGGAGCAGGATATGTCATTCTGTTATTTATTCAGATTTTCGGCAGACATGTATTTAGTACCAGTCAATCTGCTTAGTGATAAGGATATAAAGATAGACATACGTGGTTATGATTCCTCCCTCTTTGGTGTTTGATACCTAGTGAAGTTAGGTGCAGAGAGGCATCAATCAAGTAATTGCATATGATTTCACTTATATTTGGAATCTAAAAGACAAAATAAATAAACAAACAAAACAGAAACAGACTCATACAGAAAACAAACTGATGGTCGGAAGACGAGAGAGGGGTAGGGAAGCTGGCTGAAAAAGGCGAAAGGATTAAGAAGTGCGAATTGGCAGTTACAAAATAGTAACATCTAGCCAATAACACTGAATAACTATGTATGGTATCAGATGGTACTAGACTTATTGGGGGGATCACTTTGTGAATTATATAAATGTTTAACTTAATATAATACTGAGTATAATATAAAACTAATATAATACTGAATGTCAACTGTAATTGAAAATATAAAAATAAAAAAATATACTTACATGCAAAAAAAAGTAACTACAGAAATAAATGTGAAATTACAGTTGTATTCGGTTGGACTTTGTCTTGGGGGCAGGGAAGGTGGTCAGAGAAAACTTCCCTGAGGGAGCGCTCATTGAGCCGAAATCAGAAGGATAAGTTAAAACTGAACAAGGGGGTGAGGCCAGAGGGTGGTACATGAGAACACTTGACTGTGGCTGAGCTCTGCTTAGGAAAACCGTAGATCGACCACCCTGACCTTTACTTTCAGTCCTGTTTTCCACTGTCCATGGGATTCTTCTTCTCTTCTGTGCTTTATCATTTAAGAATGACTATATTAAAAAATCCAGCTGTCTGTCACATACTGGATTTCTTTCTTCTTCTAATTTTCTTACTGTTGCCAAGAATAATGTCTCATGTCTCCATAGTGCTTTATAGTTTCCAAAGCACTTATGCATTCATTATCATATTTTTCCCTTACCAGGATCGTATGATGTAGCTATTACCATCCCTATGTTACAGATACAAAAATGAGGCTTAAAATCATTTATGACTTTCCTAAGGTCGCACAGCCAGGAAGTGGTATCGCATGACGAGACCGAAGCTCAAACCTCTGTCCTCATATTCTTGAACTTCATAACACATGGGAAATATCATTGGTTCTCCCATTTCTCCCATATACAGACTGAATGAAACACCTAACCCCTGATTCTCCTTTTCCCACATATAATTCGTTCACCAGGGTCTTTGATTCTTCCATCAATAGTTTTTTTTCCCCTTTTATTACTGTGGTGAGAATGCTTAACATGAGACCTAACCTTTTAACGAGCTTTTAAGTGCACAATACAGTATTGTTGACTATAGGCACTGTGCCATACTGCAGATCTCTAGAACATATTCATGTGGAATAACTACAACTTCATACCCATTGAAGAGCAAATCCTTCATTTCCCCTTCCTCCAGCCCCTGGAAACCATCACTCTACTCTCTCTTTCTATGAGTTTGACTATTTAGATACTTAATACAAGAGGAATTATTCAGCATTATGCTTCTGCTACTGGCATATTTCACTTAGCATAATGTCCTCCACATTCATCCATATTGTCGCATGTGGCAGAATTTCCTTCTTTTTTAAGGCTAGATATTATTCCATTGTGTATATGTATCACACTTTTTAAATCCATTTATACACATGGATAATTAAGTATTTCCACAGCTTGAATATTGCGAAAAATACTACAAACTATATATCTGATAAGGAGTTAGTATCCAAAATACATGAGGAACTCGTACAACTCAAGTACAAATATATCAAATATTCTGATTAGTGAAAGGACTTAATAGACATTTCTCCAAAAGAAGACATACAAATGGCTAACAGGTATATGTAAAGATGTTAAACATCACTAATTATTAGGGAAATGCAAATCGAAACCATAATGAGATATCGCCTCATACCTGTTAGGATGGCCATTATAAAAAACAAAAAAGATAAGTGTTAGAGTGTGGAGAAATTGGAACCCTTGTGTATTGTTGGTAAGAATGTACCAACAGTTAAAAATGGAACTGCTATAATGATCTAGCAATTCTACTTCTGCATATTTATCACAAAGAATTGAGATCAGGATCTTAAAGAGAAATCTGCACTCCCATTACTACTTTTTAAAATGGGCTGGCCGTGGTAGGGGACAATCAAGAAAAAAACATTTTGTGTCTGGCTCTACCTTCAAACATCTTCTGTTTAATTACTTCCTCTTTCCCCAGATGCTCAGTTAGATGGATTCCATCAGTTTTCTGGTCACTTTCAGATATTTTAGCAATATTATTTTCAGATAGAGAAAAATTCAAGTGTCCAGTTTGTCATCCATTTTGGAGCTGATCTGCTCACTCGAACTTAGGTCTGCCTTACGTTCCAGTAACCAACGATGGGGAAAGAAATGCAGCTTGCTTTTCGTTTTTCTTTCTCCACCTTCTCCCCAAGTCAGTCTGCTGCTTCTGGCTCCTCTAGAGTTGGGAGTTAAGGGGAAGAAAGGTGGTATGGAAAAGAAGTAAAACTACAAACAATTTTATAGCTTTAAAAAGGTAATGAAAAATGTTATTATCATTATTGTGATTATTATAATTAATGTGCATGCATGTATATATGTATTATGCACATATATGTGCACATATATGTGTTTATGTGTCTATGTAGGTGTGTGTGTGTGTGTGTATACACACACACAAATTCAGTGACACACAAATTCAGTGACATGTATATATAATTGAATACATGCTATCTAGTTAGAGTGATCAGTTTCTCCAGCCTGCCCAGAGGTTTCTTGGTTTTAGCAGTGAAAGTCACATAATTTGGGAAACCCCTCAATTTTGGACAAATTGAGATTGGGATGGTTGGTCACCTTAAATTAGAGCAACCTAGCAAGCCCTTGAGAATACATCTGGGGACCCCTGGTGATCTGCAGAAACCCAGTAAAATTAGTCACATAGGAAACAGATTCCTAATCTGAAAATCAAGAGAGCTAACTCCTCTATATAATAGCAGTGAGCCCTCGAGTAAAGGGTTTAAATGAAGTCAATAATTAGTAATGAACAGATGAATGGGCATAAAGAATTATCCATTGCACCTATATTTATGTTCTCCCTAAGGGTGGTAAAACCAGCCCAATAGTAGGCAATAGTGGTTTTGATAAACAAAATCAGTTGCTTTCAGCTTCACCATTAGTAATTATGTCAGTAGTTTATTTTAAAATATTTAAAGTTTAAAAAAATTATTAATTAATCAATAATTCATTCAAATAATGAATATAGAGTATATTAGCATTATGCAATGTTCACTTAAGAATAAAAACATTTTATCTAGCCCTACCATGTTTTATTTAGAAATTTTGATCATTTTTATTAAACTTAGAATTGATATGAAGGATACCATGAGTATTATAAATTAAGGAACAAAATCAAATAAACAGGAAGAAAAGCTATGTTAATCCAGACAAACTGCTCAGAAAAACTGGATCATGAATTTAATTAGCTAATTTATTTTAAAATTTCCAGCATATGCAATTGATTATTTGTAGAAATAGGTAACAAGCGCTTTGAAACAAATGAGGTGAAATCAGTTTATTGAGAAGAACATGAGCTTGCAAGTTAAAAGACCTGGATTGCATTATTGGCTTTCCTATACACAAGCTATGTGCCTTTGGGTATATGCCTCAGTTTCCTCATATATCGTCCTATCTCATTGTGACTTTGGAAAAGTTAAACAAGATATTGACTAAGTAAACAAGCGCAGTGAATTGACCCATGGTGACCAAGAGCAGGCCTGTGGGAATAAGAGGATAAAAGCCTATGGCCTACCATAAGCAGTGGCTACCCTAAAAAGATGTAGCAGCTGTGGTACTCAGTAGAGAGGGAGCTGGCAAATAAATCTTCAGACATCCTTCTCTTCCTGCCCCCCTGCTTTCCTGACGATGCCTCCCACAAACCAAATTCAATTAGAAGCAAGAGGACAAGGGAGTCTGTTGATGTAGTCCATGGATGTCAATCTTCCAAGGCATGGTGAATGGTGAGGAAGGACCAAGAGTAGAATCAAAGGAACAAACAAGATACATTAGAATTTCAATTAACTCTGCCAATAATATAAAACTGCATATAGGTAAGTAGGAAAGCTAGCTGTAGCTCTGGAAAATAGTGTGGCACTTTCTTTTGAAGTTAAGCATACATTTACTACATGCTCCTGGATACTTATTCTAAAGTAATTAAAACACATTCGTGGAAAAATCTGTATATGAATGTTTAAAGCATCTCTATTTCTAATTATGCCAAACTGGAAACTAGCCAAATGTCCTTCAGTAGGTGAATGGATAACCAAACTATGGTATATCCACACAAGGGAAGACTACTTAGTAAGAAGTAATGAATCATTGAAAGTGCAATGCCTTGGATGCATCTCAGAGGCATTGTGTTGAGTTTAAGAAACCAACGTCATACTGTATGATTCTGTTTGTGTGACATTCTTGAAAATACAAAACAATAGTAATAGGAACCGATTACTGATTATCAATTGTTAGGGATAGGGGAAGGGTGTGACGATCAAGGGATAGCAGGAGGGTGTTTTGGGAGATGATTGAGCAGTCTGTGTATTAATCGTGAGAGTATTTACACAAATCTATACACATGTTAAAATTCATAGAACTGTATATCAAAAAAGGTCAATTTTGCTCTATGTTAAAAATTTTTAAAATAAATGCATGAGAATATTATAGACAAAAGCTTCAGTAATAGATTTATTCTTGTAGATATTGATAATCTATTTTCCCAAAGTTGAACTTAAAGAAATTTTAATTCAAACTGAAATAAGAATTGTAAATGAAGAAATGCCTAAAAATAAGACCTTATGCAAAAGTGGCAACCTTGGCAGGAGGCAGCAGATAAAAAGGAGTTCTGTGTGGCAGGATGAGAAGTAATAGGCATCAGAACCTTGCCATCAGGAATGAAGGTCAGAAAGCAGCTGTCCCCCAGATAGACACAAAGGACAGGATGGAGTGTTGGGGTCCCAGAAGAGAAAGCAAAAGCAAAGGTTCAGGCATGGAGTGCATGACAGAGCCTGGAGATGAAGGACCAGACCATGATTTTACTATATCACAGAGGTTTAAGGCAAGAGATTGTCTAGCGAGGCAGCTAATTACTAAGGAGAAGGAACAAGAAGAAAAAAAAAGAAACAGGATAGTGTAAGGTTTAAGAGCATAGGTGAAGGAATGAAAAAGAGCTGATTGAACTCTAGCTCTGCTATCTCCTAGCCTGTGTCCTAGGGACAATTATTTGAACTTTAAAGGTACTAAAAAGAATGAGAACATCTCCTCCACTGCACTACTATGAAAATTAAATAAAGCCATATCTGTAGCAGTCTCAGTCAGTTGTCTGGCCTAGAGAAAATGCTCAGTTAACAGAAGTACAGTAAACAAAATGTTACAGGTCACATCAGAACTATGGAGTTCGTGAGCTGTATATTAGCAAGTCATTCCATCTTGCTAAGCCTCAGCTTCTAAATCTGTAATGGTTATAATAATGTCTACCCCATGGAATTTGGGGGAGAGGATTCCACTGAGGAAGGAACTATAAAAATGCTGAGAATTGCTATTCAGATATACTTCTTTTAAGGTTAAGGTGGGGCCAGGAGGAAATATTTTTTTCTTGCTTAACCGATGGCCTGAAGATACAGATAGCATTACATCCAGATCTGGGTTGGTCCTAGAGCAACCTGGTACTAAACATATAGAAGAGGATCAAGGGGGTTCAGCCAGCAGGTGCCAAACAACTTTAGTCAGGAAGAAGTGGTGATATGATATCAACACAAACATGAGGACTCACCTTTGAGCATGGGGGGCAGTTCCAGGGAAGTGCAGTGGGGTGGTTAAAAGCATGGGCTCTATAGCCAGACTTGCTATGAGAACTTAAGCCAGTGGTGCAGATAGGGCTATTGCTGAAGATTCTTCACTATCACCATCTTTGCCTCCCTGCACTTGTAATAGGATTTTCCACCAGTACTCTTAGTCATGTAACTTTTCAGTGCCTCCCAGAAGAGTAGGCAGATTCGACATCTTTATCCCATTGACTTTGTGTTTATCCAGTGACTTATTTTGGACAGTGAAAGGTTAGTAAATATGACAAGAACGTAACCTCATGCACTACAGACATTAGTCCTGAAGAGATCTTGCCCAGGTAGCTGCTCTGCCTTAAGCTTAGGTCACAAACGACTGACCCCTAAAACAGACCTGAACCTGACCCACCACCTAAAACAGAGTCAACTCAGTCATCCAACTGGTCCTTTTATATGTGAGAAATAAATGTTGGTGGTTGGAAGTCATTAAGATTTTGGGGGAATTTTTTATTCAGCATTATTGTAGTAATAACTGACTTAACACAGCAAGTTTCTTCACTTTAAATGTCCTCAGTTTTGTTCATTGTAAAATGAAATTAATAATGTCTAATTGCTGTCACTCAGTATGACAGTTATCAGAAATAAATAGGGTGATATATAAAGTACTTAGTGCAGTACTTAATACCAAGCAAAGGAACAATAAATGAAAGTTACTGCTCCGAAGAGTGTGGGTTAGGAAGAAATTCTAAAAAAAAATCTACTTTGCTGAGTCTCAGTTTCCTCAACTGTGAAATGTGTGTAAATATACTTGCCCCACCTCTCTAAGGGATGCTACTAGAATCACACGAAGTGATGGATATGGAAGTAGCTATTTAGGACATAGGAGTTATTATCTTTTCTACTGCAGAGAATCCTCTTATTCCAGTATTATTTATCACCACCCCCAAGGTTACAGTTATATAGGAGTGTTGAGATGAAAGGCATTATTGCATGACAGCATGTACTAATAAACTGTCCACTCATTAAAATTATTCTCCACTCAAATGTCCCTTGTCACTTAAAACACTTCTCTCTATATCCACAATGTCAGTACCTTTGCTGGGCTACTCAACAAAAGTATATTGCAATTCGATTGCAAAAGGAAACTGCAAAACTTGAAAAGAAGATGCAGGAGTTTGCAAAGATGAAAGGGATGTAGAGAATTTCTCTAATCACATGCAAAATAATTGACAAATGAGGATCTGACAGAGTTAGATCACTTAATAATTGAAGAAGAGAAAAATTGACAAGGGTGATAACATGATGGGCTTCAAAGGAAAATAATTTGATGGTTTGAATATTAAAGGATGCAGGGTGGCCGTTGGGAAAATTGATGAAACTCAGCTCTTTTTGCAAAAATGATCCTCCTTTTGGCTGTACATTGAAGGGTACCATATTATACTATTATATACTTATTTGGAAATGATCTCAAAAATTATTTGTTAATTTTAATCATCAAAGAATTAATATCTTATTAAACATAAAATTAACTTATTAATACTTTTTAGTTAATTTTTCAAGATAAAGTTCCCAACCTTTTTTGTCCTATTTTCTAGGAAATTTTGGTTTTTATTTTTAGTGGTCTTTTCCGCTAACATTTTTCCACGACTAATTAGAATTTTCTCTACTTATTTCCTTTTTTCTTTTATGCCCAGGGAGCCCTGGGAACCACTCCTTATCTTGAGATTTTGGGAACTGAAGCTTTCCGTGGGTCAGTAAAGGCAGGAAAACATCAATCCAAGGCCCAGAAAGCTGCCATAGCTATTTTTGGGTGAGTCGTTTTATGTAACCTGCCAGATAAACTTTTAAAAACCTGAAAGTGTAGAGTGTAAGTTACAGCCATGAAAGCAACAGCATGTCACAGACTCATTCTCTTTCCATAACTTATTTCTGTGTGACTTCAGCCAGGAGACATCACTTTGAGCCTTTTCCTCCTTCGGACAGGGGGAATAATGATATTTACCATGAAGGAGCATTATGAGAGCTAAATGAGATTATAGATATTAAAGTATGCTGAACAATGTTTATATAATAGATGTTCATGTCATTATTTTTAAGATAGCCATGGTGATCAATATTCCATAGGGTATTTTGCTTGTTCCCTCATCTCTAACATCCTTTGTCTTGAGCGTATTTGTCTACACTAGAATTTTTCCTCCAGATTTCCTTGTGTCCTCTGTTTGGCTCCACAAGGTATATATATGGAAGACAGTATCTTGAATCAAAGCTTTGTTCTTCTAATAAGCAGTGTGGAGGAAGATCTGCTTTATAATCCAATAAAAACTTGAGCTCACTAAAGGGATGGTGGGGAGCAGGAAGGAAGGTCCAGCGGTAAATGCTGGCACAGAGGCACAGAAAGGAACTTTGCCTCCTCTTCCACAAGTTGACTACTTGTCAATCTTTTAAATAAACACCATATCAAATGGCACCAGCATTTCCAGGATGAACAGAATATCCAGCACTAGAATTAACTCAGAGTGTTAATTTTGTCATCCATGAAACTAACCTGACAATAACTCAATGAGCTACTTATTTTGCAGATAGGGAAAGGAAGGTTTATTGCTAAGTTTGAGTTACTTACCTGAGGTCACACATCTAGCCAGAGTTGGAGGTGAGATTTAAACCATGCAGGTCATCTCCAACACGCTTCTTTATGTGCAACTACAATGCTCTACTGCTGTCAGCCAAATGAGGGTATCATGGGAAGCACTTTGAGTTTTTACCCCAGTGGACTGTATATAATAATATTTATCAAAAAAGTTGAATTCATAATATCCTTTTCACCTTTTAGTTGGTCCTTGAGAGAGATAAGACAGAAAGAATCTCATTTTACCAATGAGTTAATGTAAGTTAACTAAGGTCTCCTATTTAACTAGTGGCAGAGTCAGGACTATATTGGGATACTCTGACCTCTTCCACTGTTGAAATATTTTTCATTGGCATTTCCCAGTTCTCTTTCTTGGAGCACTTTGTTGTGGCTCAGGATCTTTGTGCTACATTTCTGGGGCTGCCAGCTGTGAGCTGGTATATCTTCAGTACAGATAGATGGAAGGAGAAGCTCTGTCCTGTGGAGATGGATCTCCTCTCTGTTCCAGAGAGCCTCATCCATCACCTTGTCATTGCTGAGACCCAGCTAATGCATACCCAGCAAGAGTGAGGATATATACATATAATGGAAATCAGTCAGGGGCCAATTTTCCCTATTGAAAAGTGAATTGTATTTCTCAGGCATGTGGGCGAAGAAAGGTTGATTAAACATAAACCATTTCCAGGGTAGCATAAAGGAGAATGCAATTCCTTTTCAGAAGAAATTATTCTCTGGTGATAAACATAACTGAGTGCCATTTGTGTTCCTGATTATTTCATCTGACTTCCTATCTTGTTAACAAGATTGCTTATTTGAATAACTTGGAAGCAGTTATTTGATACATTATCTGATATGTCACAAGATTTTGAAGTTTCCAGAAAAGGATGTGAAATGTGAAATCATGCAGAAGGCAATGAAGTGGTTCACTCTACATTTGGTTGTGTCACTGGATGTTGACAGAGATCAATAGTTTCTTTTAAAGATAGCACCCTTGAGTATTGAATGCTGCTAAATCTGAGGAACTCACTGGCTTTTGTGTCTGAAAGCAATGGGTGGGAGGAAAGTCAATAAATTAGCACTTGTTGGTATAATAACTAACCTGTTCTCTAGACAATACATGAGCAACCTAGAGTGTGAACACAATGAGAGATGATTCAAAGCCATTCTGTAAAGGAGGCAATTGTCTAGCCAAGGGTTATTTGGGGGAGCAAGAGGAGGTAGTGTTATGATTTGAATGTAGAGCTTCAGTTCCTAAAATCCAGCATTTTCTAATTCAATCATGCGACCTTTCACCCTTCTTATACTCTCATTATATTTACTTTTATTGTTACTTTGTTATGATTTTTAAAAATGCTTTATCTTTTGCTCTAGAACTTTTTGATTGCTTTTATCTTTTTTCACCTTAAAAGGCATCACTGAAATTATTTTTTTCAAGTCTGTGGACCCCCACTGCACAACAGTTCCCAGCACAGTAGTGCTAAATAGATGACCGTGCCTCAAAGATATATTTTTGTTGATGGATGTTTTGGTTAACTGATTCCTTTGCTACCGTTGTCCCCTGTGTTTGGCTTTTTGAAATCACCACTCATTTATCCATCCAATAATTCAATAAACATTAGCTGAGTGCCTACTGAAGGTACAGAGATTAATCTCATGTCTTCTAATCAAGCATAGACACTAGTTAAAGAAGATAAGGCATGGCTCAGGGTAGAAAGTACAAGTTTTGGCAAATTAGAAGAAAATACACTAAGCAAAATGTTTCATTTTGCCCCATACCTATTTGAAGCTCTTGGGTTTTCTCCCCAGTTCCTTTATCTTCAAAGACCAAAGGACCACAAGTGAAACAAATGTAAGTTGTGTTTTGACATTGAATTAGTCAGAATTTTTCAGAGAAACAGAAGCAACTGTGTGTGTGTCTGTGTGTGTCTGTTTGTGTATAAGAGAAAGAAAAGGAAAGATTTATTTTAAGACATTGGCTTATGTGATTGTAGAGGCTTGGTGAGTCCAAAATCTACAGGATAGGCTAATAGGCTGGAACTCAGTAAGTATTGCAGTTCATGTCCAAAGGCAGTTTTCTGGCAAAATTCCTTTTTGCTTGAAGGACCTCGCTCTGTTTTTTTCTTAAGACCTTCAACTGATTAAATGAGGCCCACCCACACTATGAAGGGCAATATGCTTTACTCAAAGTCCACCAATTTAACTGTTAATTTCATGTATAAAATACCTTCATAGAAACATCCAGAATGTTTGGCAAAATATCTGGGCACCATGGTTCAGCCATGATGAACCATAAACTTAACCATCTTATCATCTTTTAACCGTACAAGTTCTGAAGCAACATACAGATTTTAATCCCCAGGAAAGAAAAGTGACTATTTATTCTTTCCTTATTCCTGCCACCAACACCCCACTACTTTGGCAGCAAAAAGGAATAAACACCATGAGAATGAGTGTATAGATTGTGGCTATAAATACTTTAATGCAATTCAGTAGTTTAAAGTGAATGAAATGGAATGTTATTATTCATGTTTTAATATGGATATATCTCAAGAATAGAATAATGAGCCAGTGGGGGGAGAGAGAGAGAAGAATTGGAGGTGGAGGAGAGAGAGCAACTTGCAGAAAGAGACAGAGTATAACAATTATGCAAAATTTTAAATCACAAAATTAAAGTTTGTAGATAATGAGAAGAGAAGCATGCATGTCTATGTAAGCCCCAACCTCCAGAGAGTAAATGCCTTTGGAAAAGAAAGTGGATCAAGGAATGGAATAGGAGGGGTACTCAAAGACTTCAATCACATCTTTGATGTTTCCTTTCTATTCCCAATGGGTCTGCCAGAAGGTGAATCACTGTTTTGACAAAATTTGGTAGTGGGTGTAAGGGAGTTAGTTTTTTTTATTTTGTATGCATTTTTTACATGCTTGAAGTGTTTGGTAATAAAAGTGTTTAAGTATCCCTTTTCTCTTAAGAGTCTGTGGCAAATGTAGAATGTCCAACCCTCCTTCTGTACTACTGCTTTATTTACTAAAGTACCAGACACACACAAGAGTTATAGTGTCTATTCAGAGTGGGGTGAGGAGGAGACCTGGAGTCCTTCCTCAGAGAAGAATTCCATCAGTCCTCTGTGTACTAATCTATTTCTGTGGCTAGACCCAGTCTATTTAGTGCTCAGCAGTCAATTTTAAACAAATCAACAGGGACACACTATGTAAATGTGCTGAGTAGAAAGCTAGGAATACATAAGTAGTTGACTCATGTTTCTTCATTCTGAACCTTCTGAAGGCCCAGACAAAAAATGGCTGCTGTGTATCAAGAAGGAAGCCTTATTTAAATTTAGTTAGCAGAGTATTGCATAAATTACTGACACAACCAACTAAGCTAGGATATACGATGTTAGCTCTAATTCTAGCAGTCATAATTCCATTCATGCAGTATTATGGGAAGTATGGAGTTATCAGAAGATCAGAACTATACCATCTTTGTCGTGAACTATTTTGTTTGTCTTTGTTACAATGCTGAATCCCAAATTGATCTCTCATGAAGTAGATTTAAAAAGAAAACACTTTAAATTGGAAAGGTTAAAAATGAATCTTGTTTTAGTGAAATCTTTAAATTTCAATGTGTCACAGAAAAATGTTTGCATACTTTTAAGATGGAAATGAAAGGGTCTGCTTCAGATGAAAACAAATAATACTGAGAGAAAATTCTAACAAAAAGCAGACAGGTCACTTGGTACACTCCTTTATCCACACGGGATACAAATCAGAATATTTGCAAGAGCCCTGCAAATGACCATTGGTTTACTTGGGGGCAAGGAGTATTTTTCAAGTAGCAAAAAGAAGAGGTTGATTTTAATCTTGCCAGTTGTATACATTTTGGGCCATTGATAAGTGAAAAAATGTTAACTTACAATAATATGTAATAACCATCCAACATTCATTTATTCAATAAATATTGAGTACTTATTATATGTAGATACTCTTAGGTATGTGTGATAAGACTGTAATTAAAAATAGGGTTTTCCCTGCTTTAAGAGATTTTGGTTAGTCACTAGCCAAATATAAAATCAAATCTCTTAAAAGTTCCATGAAAGAGAGAGGCACTTGGTGTGTAATTGAGGAGGTTGATTAGGGAGGCGAGAGATTTTCTGAGGAAGTAATATTTTTGAGAGAATGGAAGAAGTCCATCACAGCAAGAGCATATACTTAGTTACAACTATTTCTTAAGAACCTATCATATTCCAGGTATTTTTCTGGTTGATTAGGATACATGTATAAGGTAGATAAAAAATGCCAGTTCTTAAAGAGCTTATATATTTGGGGAGAGGGTATCGATGGAAATAAACATAATAAATAATGATTATATAGTAGATTAGAAGGTGATAAGTGACCTGGAAGGTTGAAGTAGGCAAAGAAAATCATTAGGGTCTCCATATTGGTGACAACTCATATGTTTGAATAGAATGTTCAAGGCGGACCTCATTATAAAGATAAAGAAGTTGATGGTTGAGTGATGGCCTGAAGGTGAGAGAGTGAGCTCTACAGGTAGCTCATAGAAAAGTGTTTTAGGCAGAAGGGACAGCTATTTGGAGTTGCCATCATCTGATATGAGAGAGTCCAGGAAGAGCAAGCTGGGGAAGAGGGGAGAAAGAGTTCAGTTCTGGACATGTTGAGGTGAAAAATCTGTCACATATCCCAGTGGAGATGTCAAGTAGGCAGCTGGGAGGATGGGAATGGAAGACAGCAAACATGACAGATCTTCCAAAGGAGTGGGGCTGAGGCTCACAGGAGAAGTTAGAACAAGAGAAAAAAAATTTTTTTTTGATTTGGGAAAAGTAGCAACAGGTTTGTATAAAGATGGGAATGAGCATGGTGAGTAATGATACTGTGTAGCTAGTGGGAAGCCAGACATGTAGGCCCTAGTAGGACATGCTAAGAAATCGGGTTTTATTAGAGCAGTGGGAAACCATTGAGATTTTAAGTGCAATAGTTTGACAAGATATAATTTATGTTTGGTATAGGTGCCTCTGGCCGCAGAGGACAAAACGAATTAGAAACTAGCCAAAGGAGTTGCAGGCAGAATACTTAATATATGTGTCTAGTGATGTGCATATCTTAATTCATTTAATCTTCACATCAAAAATTGAGGTGGGTAACATTCTTATATATATTTTACAGGTGAAGGTACCAAGGCACAGAGTGGTCCAGTGACTTGTGCAAAGTCATCATACAGCTAGTAAATCAGTGACAGAGCCAAGGTAAGAACCCAGGCTGTTCAGTTCCAATATCCTGGCTTTATGGCACTATGTGCTATTGATCGTAGACTCACATAATTTTTAGGTTGGAAAGATTCTTAGAAGCTGTCTAGTCCAGCCACTCAGGTAAACTGAATTTGAGCTATTGAGAAGCAGTAGCTTGCAAATAGAATCATAGTTTAAATATGCTAGGGGGGTGGATGCTATTTAAAGTCCTATTCTGAGAAATTCTTTGTATAGTCAAGAATCCTTTTGTAAAGCAAATAATCCACTCTCTGATTTAGCTGTGGAGAAAATGCTGTTCTTCAAACATCAAGCATATCTATAAAACTAAAAAGTACCAGAGAATGTTCTTATTATTCAGGAAGAGAAGCTGTGGTGAGGTGGCATGGAGAAGTGTGGGAAGAGAAAGCTGCTAAGGAACCAGAAGAGCATGGTCCTTGGTTTTGCATACTGGCGTGTACACCTGCTTCTTGATGGACTTGATGTTTAGTTCAAGGGTTTCCAATCATCACCACTAAGGGGTCTTAAAACCCACTCTGAATCTGTAAGCCAATGTGGAGGACATAATGCTACTGTTTGCTCAATACTCCTTTCTCAATCACAGAACTGCTCTTCCTCCATCCCATTCCACCAGGTAATTCTGATGGATCTGTTGGTCACTAGGCTTTACCTGCCCACCTAGTCCCTAAATTGGGCACAGGATTAGGTCTAGTCCATTAGAGCCTCTCTAGATTTCCATCTGAGGTGTTTTTCTCTAGATTATGAGCAATAAGTACTAAGTAAACTTGGGACTTCAGGTAGTCAGCATGTGTTCAGACAGAGGCAAGTGGAGCCAAAATGTGAAGAATAAATTAAGTAGAACCCTGGTGACATTGCCTATATCTGAATCCAGCAAGATCATTACATTGGGATATTTTAGGTACATTAAATAATAAATTCCTTTGTTGTTCTATGCCTCAGATTCTCACCTCTAAAATGGGAATAATTAGACTAACCTAGCTCATAGCATATAGCAAGATTACATTAAATAGCTTGTGTAATGTACTTGAAGCAGTGCCTGGCACATATCAGTTAACTATTGCTGTATAAAAAACTAGTCACTTCAAAAAATCATCAGTTAAACTTCCAATTCTGTGGGTTGATCATTTGTTCTGGGTTCTGCTGAATGGTTATTTTGATTTTGATCCCAGCTCTGCTTACTCACGTATCCGTGGTCAGTTTCTAAGATGGCTCAGTTCATCTCCATGAGGTTCCACATTGTCAGGTAGGCTTGACCATACCCCTTTTCCCATGCTTGTTGGATAGGACCATAAGGAAGAATGGAAGCATGTAAGGCCTCTTGAGATGTAAGTTCAAAGCTGGTATACTGCCTTTCCTGCTTCATTCTGTTGTGCCAAGCAAGTTATGAGGCCAACCCAGATCTATGAAGTGGGGAACTTGACTCAATTTTATGGGAGGAGCTATGGTAATATTGCAAAGAGTCAGAATAAAGGGAGAGCTATGGATGATTATGGCCACTCTTTCAATCTACTATAGTAAATGTTTAATAAATGTCACCATGTTGCTGTTATTATTGTTAGTGTTGCCCAAACTGTTGATTGCTATACCATGATCATCATGCTATTAGACTTTTGTAAAGATTATTAATAATGACATGATCATCACCTAAAATTCTTTCTTGGACTTCTCATTGCAACCCAGATATTGTTTACTTCTAGAAATACGTAGTTCGCCTACTAGAAATATCCCAAATGACACCCTGTTTGTAATTCCTCATGTTATAAGTAATATTTTATCTGCTCAACAAGACCTTGGAAATTACCAGACTTTAATGATCTACTTGACACAATTCATTATTTGTTTGTGAGCGTCTCTTCAATGATTTCTGTTTTGTAATTATTTATATTTCTTCTTGGTTGGTTTATCTTTAATTGCTTTAGATTTGAGGGAGAAAATATTGAGATCACTCAATTGGTCTTATGAGGCCATAATATTTATTCTTTTCAGGAATAAATACATTGTAGACTTTCATGCTTATTAGTTTTTGATTGTAGAGACTATCATATTATGCAAGGTGTGCAGTGAATACATTTAAATTCATTACTTAAGCAAATTCCATCAAGAGTATTAATACTGATTTGATGATTTTCATTACTGTGTCACTAAAGATATTACCAAATTTCACTTTCTTCTATTTCTAAATCCAACTGAGAATTAGCATAAGCTTTGGCCTTTATTATTGTAAAAACAAGCAATGTGAGAGGAATGTGGATTTTTTGTAGGGTGGTGGTGGTTTTATTTCAGAGTTAGAGGGATCTATATTGTGCTTGTTATATCAAGAACAAATGTAAACATTGCAGTTTTCCTCAGTAACTGGAAGGAAATCAACACCATTATCAGCTTATGGTAAAAGTGTGCTGTGCTGCTTATAAGTTATGGCACTATTATCATTCCCTATTAGCAGAACCCCTCCTTTTTTAAAAACTAGATTAGATGTTACATTTTACATTAGATTTAATGCCAATGTTAGTAATAGCATTGTAATAATAGTTGACAGTATTGTAATAATATTTAAGTACCAACTCTGCATATGTATTAACTACCTAAACAGTGGACTACAAATTACTCTTAACATTCAGTGGCTTAAAGAGTAATAATTTATTATCTCTTACAACATATGCGGGTCAGGTTTTCCAGAGCAGCATGGCTGTGCAGTGCTGGCTCAGATATCTCATGAAATTGAAGTTGGATGTCAGCCAGGATTGCAGTCATCTGAAGGTTTGAGTAGGGCTAGAGGATCCAGTTCCAGTTTGGCTCATTCACATGAATGATAACTTGGCGTTGGCTTTTGTTGGGAGGTCTTTATTCCTCTCCACATGTGTCTTTCTATAGGGCAACTCAAAGTCCCTTTCGACATGGTGGCTAGCTTTCCCAGGGTGAACAATCCAAGAGACCAAAGCAGAGACCACAATGCTTTTTATGATCTTTCCTCAGCTGACACACATCATCACTTCTACCATATTCTGTTTGTCACAAAACCCATTCCTGATTCCATGTGGCAGGATAGTACGAAAGGGTGTGAAAACCAGAAAGCAAGGATCAGTAGTCACCATCTTGGAGGCTGGCCGCCACAAACTGTTATTAAGTGACAACAGATTATCTACTATGGCCAGCTTTATCAATCAGCAGAGATTGGGTACATTTTTATAATATATGTACTATCTATGTCCTATTCCATATGTAAGTAGGAAGCCAGTGCCTTATATCTTAAGAGCCTCTGTATACCTGTGATTAAGTCCTTCACTATAATAACCATCCAGTTATTTCTCCAGAAGAATCTAGACCTTTTCTAGTGCTCTTCCCATAGTCATGGTATCTTTCCTACAAATAACCTTTTCAGAATCTTATGAAATCTTATGGAATACTTTTCAAGAGAAGTATATTCACACATGATTTTACATAGAGTTTTAGTAGATTTAGGAACACCCTATTCCATCTAGTAAATTAACACTTATTCAGCATGAATTAAGATATTTTTTTTTTCCAGAAGAGGTTAAAAGTCATACATTAATTAGGGGAAAGATCAATGCATTATTCAAAATGTATATGTTTGGTATGATCTCTAAACCACCAAAATTATTTTTCTAAAAATTCTAATCTTCAATGTTAATCTATCAAAAGTAGAATGATTGTTACTCTAATTGGAACTCTCAAATACAATTTCTCTTATGTTTTATATCCTTCCTTCTAGTTCTTCCTATCCCATATTCTCTGAAGTAACTCATTTTCTAAATCCCCTTTTTGGCTTTCAGTTTGCACACATTTCTCTCTTCTCTCTTTCAGCTTTTTATTATGTAGATTAATTAGCCTTTCTTATAAAGGACTTTCTACCTCTGTCTTCCTCTTAATCTTAAATCTTTCTGCCCATTCTCTAATTATGAATTGACAAATCCAAATAACCAGTCTGGCACTGATGTTCTCTCCTGAAGAGTGGGAGGTCTCCCAGGCATAGGGTGAGAGAAAAGAGAACTAAGGATGAATACAGCATTCTCTTTATCCACACTGGTAGGGGAAGCAGGACTAAGAACCTTGATACTTCAAAATTTTTGGCCTCTTTATACTTTCATTCAGCAGCAATTGATCTGACAGAAAAATCTTCGAAATACTTTTAGCTTAGAGAATCCTGCCTCTAAGTCACCTGAAGGGTAACTGAATTGCATGACGAGTGTGGTCTGGATTCTCTTGACTACATTCATCATTCCTTGTGCTCCTCGATGTATTCTTTTATATTACATGGATTTCTGTCATGGTCAAAATGTGACAGCAAATGGAACAAACAGCAGCAAAATACTGATTTTGTTTCTTGGTATACATTAAAATCTCCATTAATTGGGCAAGTTTGGGATTGGGAAACAATAAAACAGCTTGCTCAATTATGTAATACATGTAGAAGGTCAGGTTAATTGGTTAATGGTGTTTTGAGGTTAACTCGTGATCATCTTTTATTGTCTCATACCCCATTCCTTTGAGGTTAAGGGAGAAGTTTGGTGATGTTGGAAAAGTAAAGAAATTTCTGGGGTAGGCAGAATTCTAAGATGACTCCCAAGAGTCCCACTCCTATGTAATCCCCAAACTGTGACTCTGATGGAGAAGGTCTCACCGTCATTAGGTTGTTTATGTGGTACAGATGTCTTTAAGAAAGGGAGGAAATCCTAGGCAGGCTTGACCAAGTTAGTCCTTAAAAGGTCCTGGGCTCTTCCTGGAGAGAGAGATTTGAAATCTGAAAAGATTTCATGTAGAGAGACTCTCCATTAATGGCTTTGAAGATGGAGGGGGCCCCAAGGACCTGGGGGCAGCTTCTAGGCATTGTGAGTAGTCTCTGGCTGGCAGTCAGCAAGAAAATGGAGGCCTTAGTTCTACAACTGCAAGCAACTAAATTCTGTCACAACCATTTGCACTCGGAAGAGGACTTTGAGCTCCAGATGAGAATGCAGCTGGCAACACCTTGCATTCAGTCCGTGAGAACCCAAGGAGAGAACCTAGCCATATCGTGCCCCAATTTCTGACCTATGGAACTATGAGATAATAAATGAATGTTGTTCTGAGCCACTGAGTTTTCAAAGATTTGTTATGCAGCGGTAGAAAATAAATACAGGTTATAATCTGTTTTCTTTTGTCACCTGGAGGAGGCGAAACAGCCGAAGGAGAGGCAATATGTCCCGCAGTTAAGAGCTCCAGCTCTGGAATCCTGGACCTAGGTCTGTGATGTAATTCTACCCAGTTATAAGCTACATGACTTTTTGAGAGTGTGTCGCACCTCAGAGCAGCAGTTTTCTCACCGGCTAGAAGGAGAAAACCATTGTAAGTTCCTCGTAGCATTGTTGAAAGGCTTATGTGAGGTAACACATGTGAAGAAATAGGAATGGTGGCTGGCACATATAAGAGCTATATATATAGCTCTCTGGACATGTCTCTCTATGCCCAGTCTCAGAAACTGCCCTCCCCATTACCTCTTTTTCTTATTTGTTTCTCCTGACTATATATATTACCTGTTATTACTCTGAGACATTGATTTTGAGAGCTGGAGAATAGGAATGATTATTAAACAACCAATTATTGTGCACTTTGGGCAATTTACCGACATATTTTCATACCTTATTTCAGCATGAATACCTTACGAGAAAGATATTAACATCATTTCTTGTAAACTTTTTATTTTGAAATAATTATAGACACGAGAAGTTGTAAAAATAGTACAAAGAGGCCTGCGTGCCCTTCATCCAGCTTATAATGACATTTTACATAACTAAAGCACATTAAAACCAGGAAACTGACGTTAGTACAATGCTGTTAACTAGCCTACATTCACGTTAATAACTTTATTTTGCAGATGGGAAATCTGAGACTTTTTTTCAATTGCTGATTTCAAGCTCCCCTTGAATAGTTTTAGACAAATTACATGGACTTACAAATGATTTGTTTCTATTGCCTATTTGCACTTCTTAGTGGCAGATTAGGGAAAACTGTAACATTTATGAGACCATTCTGATGAAGATTCAGCTTCACTTTTAGTTACAAAGTTTTGTGTTGTTGTTGTTTTTTTAAATCTAGAATCTTTTATTTACTGCAGAAAAAGATGCTGCTGCAGATTTTGACTAAAGCCTAGTTGACACAGGTGTTGACCCTATCACAACAGTGCAGATATAGGCTAGGCAATTGTGCCCCTCATACTAAAATCACCGTGGCCATAAAGATCTGAGAAATAGTCTCAACTTTTTTTTTTTTTTATTTCAGTTATCACCAAAGACAAAGGTTCTCACATTAAAAAAAAAAAAAAAAAAAAAAAAAAAAAAAGCTGAGAGTAACTTAGAAATCACCAGCCCTTCAAGACTCGGGTAAAATTAGCTTAGACCCTAACGGTTAAAGAGTTTGGGAATTATTGAGACGTCAGTGAATTCCTCACAGGGAACATACTCTTTTGTCCTTGCTTGACTCCAGGGATTTCATCTTCAGACATATTTTCCTGTGCTTCTCTGCTTAATTGGATACAAAACTCCTTGAGTTTTATCAAAACTCTAGCAGCCTAAAAAGTCTTTTGAGAACTTTCATAGGTTTCAGAAGGACAGTGGAGAGGTTTATGGCCCATACGTGCACATGAAACAACTTTAATCATAAGTATTAGAATTTCTCTTTCTTAAAATTCTTTGGAGCTTACATTCTGCCAGGGGGCTCTCTGGACATGCCTCTCTATGCCCAGTCTCAGAAACTGCCCTCCCCATTACCTCTTTTTCTTATTTGTTTCTCCTGCCTTAAAAGACAAATAAAGTCCTTCTCTTTTCTGTTCTTCTTCTCAGACATCTTGGTCTCAAATCCTTAGGTTTGGACCACCTCCTCAATCCCTTATAAATTATTCCTCCAACAATTTTCATTCTCTCCCCAAGGTGACATCTGGTAGCAGGTGTTAAGATAAAATGTCACTTTGCTATTAATTACTATTAATTTTATTATATATTAATCATTTATTCAACTTTCCAATACCTTTTGGTTATTGTGAAGTTCCTGCAGGCCCTTCATTATGTTACCATTTTTTTCTAGTTTTCTTACCAGAATATTCTAGATCACGGTTACTGCAGATGCTATTATCTTCCATTAATGACTGAACCAATTCGTGTTGCATTTTGAGTAAAAATCTCTGCTTGTACCCAAGAGCTACTTCTACTTTGCCTCTTAGGAAAGACAGAACATAAACTTAGCATATCCTCTTACAAATGTTACAAGTCCAATTTGGAACCACAAAGTTAAAGGGAGCGCCACTGAAAAATTGCCAAAGGAAGGATTTATTTTAGAATCCCATTAGCTTCCATTGTAGATACCAATTTTCCCTCCCAGTCCTATCTTTGCCTCTACCTAGCACAGTGTTTTGCATAGAGTGGATACTCAGCAAATATTTGTTAAGTGTGTTAATAGAAGGAAACATGCATTTTAGCAAATAAGCTGAATTGATAAGCTTTTGAGGAGCCATAAAGTAGACATTCTTCTATTGACGCCTGGGTGATGTGAGTAACTGATCAACTGGTCCCTTGGAAAGCAGAGTTGTGATGGGAACTAGATATTTGTAGCATAGTATTTGTTATTACCACAGGGAGAAAAGAGCAATAGGTTCAATGGCTCAAAAAAACCAGTATATCACTTAATTCTATTTGTATTACAATGCTGCCTGGAGAGCAGTTTTCACCTATTCTTTCTGTTTCAACCACAAATTCTGGGAAACAACTTTCCTTTTCTTTGTCTACTGAAATGCTTTTTAGCTAAATCTCATGCATCACAAAGAGTGGGTGGCTGCAGAATGCTAGCCTTGTCTCACGTCACTCCTTATCAGCCTGATGTCATCTGTTTGATGGGGGAGCCGAGGCTGGGATGGGCATAGCTTCACCACTGCTGTTGACTGAAGCGACAGTCTCATGTGATTAATGTTTGAGCACTGGTGATTTTTCCTTATCTGAAGAGATTTTTTTTTTTTTTTTAATGTAAGTTTAAGGCCATATCTGGGGAAAGAAACTGGATCATACTCAGGCCCAGGTAGGTCAGCTGCCTCTGTGTGTGGTGGGAGGGCTCTTGCATTTATCCTAGAATCCACGCTATGGGTGGGCCTGGTTAAGGTGAATATTAGGTGATCTACAAGTGATGGATTCCCTCCCTTCCCCACTTCCCATATCTTAAGCTTGCACACATTATTCATTCATCCCTTGTTCATCCCTTTATTCACTCATCCAGTAATGGTTTCTACACTGCCCTGCACCATGCATAGGACTAGGCACAACATTGAAAGGCACAGAAGTGGTCCCTGTCTTCTTGTTACTTATAGTGGAGACCGGAAAACAGATTCAGGGATGGAGACTAAGTGCAGTGACAGAGCTAATTCTCAGTTAATTATGGGACACACGAGAAGAACATGTAACACAGCCTTTGGGAGACCCCCTGGCGTTACTTAATTTTAAAAGACAGGGAGTCAAGCAGGAGAATTGGAACAGGATGGTTGAAGAAAAGCAAGGATGAAGGATGTGCCCAGATGGACACATCGTGAGCAGAGGATCAGGGAGGAGGAACATCATGGTAGCACAGAGTTATAAGCAGCATGGAGCTGCAGTCAGAGGCAGAGGGAGGCAAGCAAATGGAGGAAACAAGCCATGGATGGCCTTGTAAGTCATACTTAGAAGTGTGGACTTTATCTTAAAGGCTATGGGAAGTCACTGAAGTGGTCTCCAGAGCTCTAACATGCCTATCAGAGGGCAACAGGTGTTCCAATGTCTTAACCCACCTGGCTCACTCTAACCCCCTTGGTGCTGGGAATGTTTTGTCAGTCGAAGGCTGCTGACATTATCTGTTGCTCAAGGATGTCAACCTTGCTGCGTTATCGCCCTTGGAGAACCAGGCCTGTCAGCTTGCTGCTTCTCTTCTCATTTCAAAACTGGACTTCAATCGCCTATTTTACTTTTGTGAAACCAACAGAACTCCAGGCAAAGATCTGTAGGTTTTAAATTCTAATTATTGTTCTTGGAAAACAACAGTCTTTTCTTCTTTATCTCTCAGTTTTTTTCCCCAGCATGCCATCTGCCATAGATTCTATGATATGCCAAATATTCTAGCCTCTATATCTTAGCCTCTTAACTTCCGTGAAAAAATACAGGAACTTTTAACATCATTATAGCAATGTATGATAACCCGATAGCTTATACTAACTTTTTCTGCCAACGTTGTTAGAAACAAAGATCAATATTTTGTAAAATCTTTTTATGTGTATGCTCTCATATTTATATCACTAATATTAATCATGATTCTAACTGTGAAATATGTCATGAAGTCTACATTCCTTACTTGATAGATATAACACTGGGAGAATAAAAGAAAATTTAAAACTCAAAGCAACTTCTCTTTATTCCTGAGTGGCATCTTGATTCTTTTCATGCTTAAAATGAAATGAACCCATATTTATTGAATGCCTACTATCTGCCAGGCATTATGCTGTGTATTTTCATATATGTTATTTTACTTAATCCTTCCAACCGCACTGTGAGGAAGATTTCATTACTTCCCATTTTTATACATAAGGCACCAGATGATGAGAAATGTCAAGGACATTTTCCAAGGACTGATAGCTAGTGAGTAATTAAGGTGGACTGAGCCCAGGTTGGTCTTATTCCCCTTCCTGAGCAGACTGTGGGGAGAACCTGTGGGCGGGGCAGGAGGTGAGGGCTAGTGGGGTAGCTTCAAGCAGTTATTAGCAGAGAAGTCAATACAGCATTTACTACATGAGTGAACAACAGTTTCATCTCTTTTATTAACTTTGGTCATTTAGTAGTGGCCTTCTGGAAAACTTAGTTAAGAAACAGTGCTGAAACTGATTAGCTAGAGGGGACATGGTAGAGATTGACAGTGTTTACTTAAATGCCATGTATGTGATATCTTTATTAATAGGAAGAATATGACTGCAGTGATGGGGGGTGTGTGGCGTATGGAGAACCATGGGGCTGCTGTCAGAAGACCTGGCTCAGTATTCCCTACCCCACCCTCAGGACGAAGGGGCTAGGAGAGCTGCCTTTCAGGGTTGCATCTGTCAATTCTTCAAAACTTACTGATTCACCAAATGGCAAAATGCTTACAGAGTGCCCAGAAAGATACCTTCATGTGGACTTTTTGAAGGGGACATATTTTAAGAGAACATATGCCTTTTGGTGTTCTGTGCTTGATAGTATTAGGTAATAAGCATTCGACCCAGCCAGGCTTAACGTAGAAAGTGTAAGAATAGTGACTCCAAAAGCATAACCCTCCCCCGCCTTCCTATAAACTGTCATCATTTGTAAGCCCCATTGTTATTACCCACTGAGCACTTGATTCTCTTCTTAACCTTGTGCTTGGGGGAGAGAGTTCTTTAAACATTACAGGCTTAGAAGGCACAGTCAGCATGCTAATAGAGCCATCAACCCCAGATGCTGCCTTCTTGAGATCTGACTGAGCAAGGTGAGCAACATGACTTATACCTTGTGCCTCCTTCTACATGATTGCAATTAACATTTTATCTTCCCTATATCTCAAGTCAAACTTTGGCACCATTCCCCGGAGGGTGAGGAAGGACCTTAATTACAGAACAGATGCACTTACCATTGCCTGCTGTATTCTGATGTCACCACCTCTGAGCTCCAGAGAGAGGTCAGGTGGATCCTAAGATGTCCTATGGCTCAAATTGGATATTTTAATTTAGAGACTCAGTAAGTTGCTCCATCAATTAAGACTGTACTTGCAGCTGACTTGCTGGGGTACAGCCAGGAGTTTTAATTCATTTCATTTCTTACTGACCCTGACACACAGTGCAGGGGCGGCCAACGTTTCAGTGGGCGGTGGAGAGCTGCCAGAAGTAAAGGAAGACTAATGAGTGAGGAAGATTTTAAAGGGTAGGATTGGCATTTGAAACAGCAGCACATATGTCATGATGGCTAAATGATGGTGTTTGGTAGAGGTCTGGGGGAAAAAAGAGTGGAATATTTTATACTTTGTTAGCTACTAATAAATCCCCCATCTCAGCCACTCATTACAGGACACATTTGCTTTTTTGCTCAGGTAAATTTCAGTGCAACTAAGTGGAAGTTCTTTTCTATTTGGTTTTTCAGGGATCCAGGCTCTTTCCATCTCTTATGACACTATCAGTTCACTTTGTACTCTAGGAGGGAGAAAGAGAGTAATGGAAGATGTTGCTATCCTTCATTTGCATCTCAGAATGCAGGATGAGGTTGAGCCTGCAGAAATGTACATGTGGAGAGGTAGGGCTGAGATAAGAAGGTGCAAGGGCTGAAGTTGGTAAAAGCATGGGCACAGATGTGGACGGTGAGTGTCAGGCAGCATCAAAAACTCTCCCTTCTTTCCCAAAGCCACAAGACCCTGCCCTTGACCATCATGCAGTGAGGTCGTAGGGCAGTTCTTTCCTTTTCCCAAATGTAAAAACCTTTCATTTCTACAAGAGCCCAGACCATAGAGGTAGCTAACACTAGGCTCTTTGGGACAGTTTGGTCTGGCAAGGTAAGCATCCTGATGGCTTCAGAGAGCAGCTCTCATCTTTAACTACAGGTAGGTCATGAAGTCATCTTTTTTCAAAGGGAATAGGCTAATGACTCACTTCCTATATTTTTGGTCTTAGATGAAATGCAAGTTAGAAAAAAATACTGTTTTAGCAGTGACACCATAGCTACCTTACATATGCAATGGCTCTCATTTACTTTTGCTGTCTGGTTATTATCATACTTATTTACAAAGGAAGGGGCTAGCTGTCACCCTGGCTTTCTTCCATAGTAAACCATGAATAATTTCTGTTAAAATCTGTACTTTGAATTTAAGCATAACTGGGCCATTATGGCTGGCTGCCACCAGCAGCACACATATGATTTGAGCACACACAAATCAGAGAATAACAGGGGCCACAGAATTAAACACTGCCAGGGAAATTGATTCATAACTAAATGCCTAATGGAAGAGTTAGAACAAGATAATATACAGCTGCCAAAGTGAACCTTGATATAGAATTTAAATCTTGTCTCTAGATGAAGACTCTGTGGTTGGAAATGAAAATTGTTCTCTTTCAAACTCACTTGCCAATGGATGGACCAATTCCTGAGTTAATGGACACAATGGGAATTTTACCCTCCCACTAGCAATTTGAAGAGCCTATTTATTATCAGGTTATTGGGCCCATGACTCCTCTCTTTGCCACCACCGCTATCCCCAGCAAGGAAGCTATGTTTGGATTCTATTGAGTTCTTAAACTTACATTTATATTAACTTTGAATGATTCTAATAGAGCATGTCACTGGTTGTGACAGGGTTATTCATGAGCTAAATGATTCTGACTCAGTTAGAAGAATGCCTGGGCTTTTAGCACTGGTGGAAGAACACCGAATTGACAGCCTGACCCCTCAGGGAAGCGCGTTGTTTATTATGCCTTTATTCTTGGGTGCTTTCCTCAGAGATCTAACAACACACCCTTGCAGGGAACTGCATCTGAAGTGCCACGGGTTTGTCAGAGGCCCCTGCTGTGGGCATTGGTTATGGGTGTGGGGGGTTGTGTATATTTTTTACCATTCACTTCTAAGTAGCCCATTCTGATACCCTCATGGGTATATGCTTAGGGTATCTACAAAGCAGAGGGACCTCTCTAAAATTTTTGTTGGAAAGGTTTTGATATGTGAAAAAAAAAAAAAGCATCCAAGTAGTCATCCTAGGAAAATGAAGAACCGTTGTGCTGTCATGCCTTTTTCTGTTTTAGTATATGAATTGTTATTTGATTAGGTCGAAGAGTGTGTGATAACCTTGACATTGCTGAGACTCTAAAAGTCTTACACAGATCTTATTAATAGCCCAGCTCTGTAGTTGGAAGATGGGGTGACCCCAAGGAAGAGGAAAGGTAGGAGTGATCCGCTGATGATGAACACTTAGTCAGAACCCAAAGGCTAAGCTTCTGTGGCTCCTTGTTCACACCCACCCTATTTTGGGTAAAATCATGGCACTGTTGAAAATAAAGGCCCCTGGACCAAGAGTTAGGGGTCTAATTTCTGTCTCCATCTGACATAAGACCTCAGACTATTCACGATAGTCCTATGAAAATACTGAACCCTCCTTATTTGCAACTTGTTCTATTTTCCTTCTTGGCTTGTAGTGAGGATTTATTAAGAGGAAGACTATAAAAGTGCTTTGAAAAGTAAAAAGTACTTGACAGCATAGGTAATAAACCTTCTTAGAAGTAAAAGCTAGACCCTCTGAATCCAAATCCTACACTGCAGCAAATATATAGGAGAAGGGCTTTCATTCTTAGGGATTTATTGAAAAAATATTTTAACTTTCTCTGTTATGTACAAATGAATGTAACGTCAGAATTGTACTATGTCAGAGCAGTTTCTTGTGAAATGATTTAGAAGATGAGGACCAGATAGAGACTAGACTACGTCTATTTTTTTGTTGGATTTTTTTTTTTTTTTTTTTTTGTAGAAGGTTGGCTCAGAGGATAATTACAACTAATAGGGATCTGATCTCTTTCCTATTTAAACTACTGATTTATGTAATAAGGCAAGTACAAACCTGGGCAGTAACATGGTGACTAAGATAAATAAATGATTTCAAGCCAGCAGCATGATAAAGCATGCACCCCTGGTTATCATAACCTATTATTATGATATATCATTAAGCAGCCCAGTGTTTTACATAATGCAGTAATTGTTAATGCCCCAGAAACAGGTTGGATGCTGGGTCTTCCAACTTCTCTGGAAATAAAAATGAGAATCACTTAGGCAAACTTTTTGAGTAAGACTTGTGTAACTTTTATCTTCCTCCTTGTTATGTAATGAAAACAAACTACAGAGTTTGTCCCAGACAGAAAAAAGCCTTAGAGAAAATCCATCTGTTTCTTTGTGTGGATGAGGATACTGTGGCCCTCTCAGACCAGGGAAGCTGAAAAAATGGAGGATCTTGACCTGCACAGCTAAACAAGTTCTGTCAAATAGTAGATGTTCTAAAACTGCTTAATAATAAGTGTTACGGATAAGGACAATCAAGTGGGACAATAAAAGATTTGGCCATGATTTACAGGGGCTCAAGAGTTCTGAGTTCTAGGTCCATTTCTACCATCAATAGCTTATACAAAGTATGTCATTTACTTTACTCTGTTTCCTCTATTTCCATTGTGAATAATATTTTCTGTTCTAGCTGTCTTGGACCAATCCTTTAGAGTATGTTAGAAAAGAGGTATAAATGCACTTTTGGAAAATATTAACTAGTCTCCTCTATAGCTACTAAACTTATAGGTGAACTAGCAAGATCAGACCATCTTTAAGGGGAGTCCTAGGAAGCAACAGGAAACAGCAAAGTAAGATATTCCACTGATTTTTGAAGTGGATGGTTGTTATTTCTCTTCAAATCTCCCAGTGTAGGTATGAATACTTGTTTGGGTCAGAGCTGTGGAATGGAAATCGGTTTGGTGTATTGTGATCATTAGGGCATATTTCTTATAAGCCTTCTAAGATAAAATGTTAGGCTAAGGTATAATTTCAATGTTCTAGGAGTTCAAAACCTAAGACTCACAGAATAACACTGCCTTTCACAGGTAGATGAGTGTGGGTTGCCTAACGTACTAAAATTCTACATTAGCTTTGTTACACTACTTTTGATTCTCTCACCCAACACAAATCCATCAGAACCTACTCTTTTCCATCATCACTTACCACATAGTGAGCTAGGAAAGGATTCCTCCCCCTTACCCGTTAGTAATGTTTCGAATCTTTCCTATTCCTAACTCAGAAAATGTGCTGCTCGATTACTCTGGTTGCCATGCCTACAGGTCTAATTTCCCTCCAGATCTGTCTTTTGGTGTCATGTGTTCCCTATGTGTTTGATCTGTGAGGGAGCTTTTCAGAAATTCATATATGAGGTGTCAGGAGAAAATAAGACATTAGGACATCAAAGTAGGCCATTCGTAAACTTAGTTTCAGAGAGTAATCACTAGGATTCCTGATGGTATATTTAGAAAAATATACTAAAAAAATTCATTTTCCTGAATTCTCCCAATGGTTCTCTACACTTTTCTTCCTCCTTTGCCTACTTATTTTCAGGTTTTTCTCATAGCTTTACAGTCAACTTTTATCTAACAGATTTTAACAAACCTCTTAAATACTTCCAAAACATCACATCTCCATTGGCAGGGAAACTGTCTTCATTTTGATTTTCCCTCTCCACTGAGATTTCTTCTTTTCAAGTGAGAATGCAATTGTCCTTACAGAACTTGATGATGTTCACTGTTAATAAAATATTAGTTGTTTTTAAACTGCCATCCTTAGTTTCTGCTTACTAGGGGAGTCAAATGGCCTAAATTGTTCAGAGAATTCCCTAGAAATTCAGTTAGAAAGAGTGATTATTCAGTGTTCTCTTTTTATATTTGATGCACTTTGGTTCTAATATGTTGCTTCAAAAACATCTCAGGTACATAAGAGTTCCAACCCATTCAACAAATCAAATTTAGAAACACAAAGTGAACGGATACTGCATGCATCAACCTTTCTACAAGGCAAAAATTTTTCAGTGATTTAAATACTTACCTAGTTTGAAAAATTACTGCCTTTTTTATGTCCTTTTTTTTTTTTTTTTTTTTTTTTTAGTGGCTCATTTAAAAGAAACCCTCCACGGATTTGATGGCTAATTGCATGGCAAATATGTTGGGCTTGGCATATTACGGAAGGAGGATGTGTTGCTATCCTGGCCAGAGTGGGCATGAGATAATAGAATTCTTTAAAGAAAAGATGTTTTAGCAAAAACATAATTGAAGTGATTAGTGCAATCATTTGAAAACAAAGATTTATTTTTAGCTTACCTTGTCATCTTTACATATTTACCTATTCATACACCTGGGTAGAGCCAGGCTGACATTTGTCAAACTATGAAAAGCATGTGGTAGAAAACTTTTTTATGCTTGACGAAGCATGAATCCAGATAGAATGATATGAATAAATTCACTCTTGGAATGTGTAAATAAATGCATTAAATGCTTTGAATATTTAATTCACATGTCCCTAGTAATATTTGTTGACATGGAAAATTAATAAAGTGTAATAACTCCTAAACTCCTAAATGGGAATAATCCCTTGGAGCTGTCATTGATATAGAAAGTTTTAGAAAAAGGTTAGGTTTCAATGTCTAATAATAAATGTACTATCCTGCTTGAAAGGTGTTTGATGGGTATTACAACATTTTCTTGGGGAAAAAATAACTTAGTATGTGTTTATTTTTTAAACACTGTATTTTTTCAGTTTGTGGATCTCTTTTGCCCATTGCATGCACTCTGGATTTTTTTTTTTTTTTTGCATCAGAATGTTAATTTTAAAGATAACTACAAAAATGTAATAAAGGAACTGTATTTGAGAAAATACCTAAAAAATTCATCATACTAAAAAGCACTAAATGACTTTCTCTGAATTAATTAATCCAACAACAGTGCAAACTGTGTTCCAATTCTGATTTTCTAACAACTCAACTAATTCAGAGTGGTAGACCTTAGCATTGTTTACATAGAAAAAAAAATCTCGTTGCAGAAACCAATAACTGTTTTTCCTGTGTCAATATAACTTTCTAGCCAAAGAATATATTATTACTGAGTTAAAACTGGGAGACACTCAGATCCTCCATCATCTTCATTCTTTAAATGGCAGCATGGAGGCCTGGTGTAGTTGATTTTGCAAGGCCCCTGATGGCAGAGCTTTTGCAAAATCTTGATCTCAGGGGGAAGAAAATAAGAATGAAGGAATAATTTGGCTTGTTGAATTTCTCTGAGTTCCTGTCATGAATCACCAAGAGAAAGTAAATTACCTTGAGCATATATAATTTTATCATATTTCTTTGATAATTGGACATTTGAATAAGTGATAAATCTCTAATTAATCAAAAACATTGGTTAACAGAAGGTATGTTTTTGGACCATGATAAATGATTAAGAATTTCCCTTTGTGTTTTTTCATGTACCTTCTTCCAGCAGAGACTTCCCTGTATTTTTTCATTTACTAACATTTACAGTGTTTCAGTTGTTTTGCTGGAGGGCTTGTCTTTTTATTTCAGTGTGACAAATTGTTGACCTTTTGAGTGCACAGCATTTAATGAGGTTCCTATGCTGCTAAATGAACTGAGATTCAAACACTGGGCATTCAGGTGATTGGGAAGAGAGCTATGCAGGTAGGCTATCTGACTCAGACCCCAAAGAAATTTGTCCTCTGAAGGAATCAGAATTAGTTCTATGTAACTTGCAGTGTCCTTAAATCTGGGGCTCCATTCTATATTGTACCAAGGTATACTATCTCTTAATACTCCCTGAGATGGTATAGATGATTATATCTTACAGCAATTCTTTGTAAGTTATTCAGGAAAGTAAACTGAAATAGAGAGAGAGAAAAAAAACATATTTTTTTTGTGGTCTTTGAAATCCATACCCAGGCAATAGTCTTTGAATCTATATTATTTTATTGCAGTATCATAAATTTAGCTGAGTCCCATATTACTCTGAAAGTACAGACTTATTTAATGTCATATATTATCACAAGGATTCAGATATACTCTGAGTCAAATAATAGCTGCTAAAACTACCTCCATAGAAAATTCTT
Organism: Rousettus aegyptiacus; assembly: GCF_014176215.1. Lineage (NCBI taxonomy): Eukaryota > Metazoa > Chordata > Mammalia > Chiroptera > Pteropodidae > Rousettus > Rousettus aegyptiacus. The sequence continues at coordinate 118,607,824 of NW_023416307.1, read as the reverse complement.
GGGTATTACCTTGGAAAGAAGTTTGTTCTTTTTCTTACTTTCAGAATTGGAAATGGATTTCATTGTGCCTTATCTAAGGGAAAGAAAGATCTCTATTTTAAAAACAGAACACTGCTTACATCTTATAATATTTATTTAAATAGATGGGTGTAATGATTTTAGAGCTTTATACCTTTACTGAAAGCATAATACTAAATTGTGTCTGCCCTTTCTAGATTATTTATTTTTTATGTAATATTCTAACCAGGCTGCCATTTTGGATATTAAATACAATCAAGATCCTTGACTGATTAAAAGCAAACTAATCTTAATTTATTCAGTAAACATTCACTGAGAGCGAAACATCTGCCAATTCCTGAATCGTGAAAGCAGAATCAAAGACAACACTTCCTTTCCTTAAAGAGCTTACAGTGGAGGTACACTCAGCTAGTGATGACAGCAAAGTGTGATGAGCGATAGTGGGAAGCACACAAGCCATAGAGAAGGGACATCATACTCTCTTGGTGAGAGTGGAGAGGAAAGTTCAGCAAAGGCTTTCTTGATGAAATAACACCTAAGTTAGATAGCAAAGAGCAGATTATTTTTATCATCTAACTCAATGGTTTCCAGAAGGAGCCAAGTGCACTAATGAAGAATAGAGGCTCTGGAGAGGCACTGGCTAGGATGGGACGCCACCTCCTGACTTGTAGGCTTTATGACCTCAGGTAAGTTTCTCAACATCTCTGGACCTCAATTTCCTTAGCTATAAAAGCAAGGAAACCACAATACCTGCCTCATAGGGTCATTATATAAAGAGCTTAGCAACTGCTCTGTACATGTTAATCATTATTATGTTTTTATTTTTACTAAGTATGCATCCATGAATAGATTTGTTCAAAATCATTAGGAGAGGCTGATTTCCCAGCCCCAGGATTTTTGGTTCAGTAGTTAAGAGGCAAAATAGAGAAATATGACATTTCAAAAAAAGTGAGCCAGTTCAGGATCTAGTGCATGTTATAAATAAAGAAATGACCAGAGATATTAAGTTACTCATCCAAAGTGAAACAGAAAATCGAGATGAAGGCAAATCTGTTCACTGTAAGTTCTGAAATTCCCACACCTTTACCCACCCCAATCTATGTAAGCTTTAGGGGACATTTTATGTTAAACAAAATTATTATGCATAAAACATAGGGAATTTGTTATAGCAGGCAGAGTAAAAAAGAAATCAATTTTTATCCCCCAGAAAATGTAAGATAGAAGACTATCAGAAAAGACTTTCAAAGTGAACAAAAAGTCTAGACTGACTGGATGAATGTTAGCCATAATGCTAACTGAGGTATGGAAAGAACATATTACTTTCTGATAATATTCAGTATAAAAAACCTTTTCAATTAAAATTCTTAAATAAAAATTGGAAGACTAACTATGTCTGTTATAGTAATTATTTCAAACACCATTTGTGAAAGGGAATATACATACTTAAACTGAAAACATTATAAATATATATGTATATACATACGTGTATATATGTGTGTGTATGTGTATATATGTACATTTATATACACAAAGTTAAAATTAAAGGAGAATTTCAAGAGGGGTATCTTTTGTGGGATGGTAGGGAGTTCTTTGCCTTCAAAGGATATCTGACTTCAAGAAAAGCTTTTAACAAAGTTTCCATCACTAACTCTTTGGATAAAGTAGTAAATACATATTAAATGCTAATATTATATAGTTCATACAATGGTATTTTTACAGGTCCTCCCAAGAGATGTTTCTGTCTTAGAAGGGGTATCTAGTTTTTGGCACATGAAAGTAACTTATTGAATGTTGTTTAAGTGAATGAGTAAAGATATTTATAATTCAGTGAGTAAATAAGTGAAAAGTGTCACAGATCTTTGCCATTTTGGACATTTTTTTTTAAATCACGTAATTTGTGGCTTATTTGACAGTTGTATTATTTTTAGTTCTTTACTTTTTAAGAAACAAAAACTGACACTGGGTAAAGAGATTTATTGGAAGGGAGGGGATAAGGGCTAAGAATGAGGATTAGAGATGCTAGTCTGAGGACCTAGGTCAAAGGCACAAATGGAGTCAGCCCCTAGCTCCTCCACTGGGAGGCATCAGTTCCTCCCAGTCTACATTTCTGTGCTCAAGGTTTACATTCCCAGGAGAGACCCCCTGATGCCTTCCCCTAAGGAAGCCACCTTAAATAACAGTTCCATCAAAACTGTACTGTGTTGGGAGGGGAAGCTATTCCTCAAAACACAGTTGGGGTGCTTTACCAGAAAAATGGGGAGTCCATACTTGGCAGGCAAAAACCATAGAGGTCCATACATAATGAGTATAAAGTCCTAATTTTAAACTAAAAATATTTTGATACCCAAATTCCAATTTGGTGGGGGTTCCCACACCCACATCAAACAATTCTCCAGACACCAGCAGGGTGTCCAAGAATTCAACTCAATTCTGACACTATGAGACAGAAGGATAGCATCAGGTCAAGGGTTCAGTCCTGTAAGACTGCCTCCACCTCCCCACCCCTCTCTCCACACACTTCAGACACCAGTCTCAAGCCCAGGTTGTTACCTGTGCTTCTGACTAATGAAACCAAAATCCTTACAACTTTCATTAAATTTAGTTTTAAAACCTAGCTCTAGAAATAATCTCTCTCTATCTCTGTGCTCCTCAGAGACCTAGCCTTTCCCCTCCACAATCAGCAAGCCCCGAGGCAGCTGAAGACATTAGCTGGGATCTGACTAATGGTCACAAGGTCTGGACCTCTGGCAGGCTAAGGAAAACAACTTGACCTAAGTTATGTTTCAGTTCCTGAGCCCTAAATTGGAATGACCCCATGGCTACTTTCCCATGAGACTGGCAAAGGGATGTCAGAGGCGTCTTCAGAACTATCCTCAAGACCTGAAGAAATGATTACCCTCACCTCACCTCTGACTAATCTGCTGCCAGCATGACCCTGAACCCCTAACCCACAGTGTCTCATAATTTTGCTCTATGTACTCTGTAATCTATATGCCTATCCAGGAATTGGGTTTTTATGAGCATAAGCTCTCCATCACCAAATTGACCAATATTAAATTATATTTCCTTCTATATAGCAAACTTCTATGTATTTCTTTGGGCAAATGCATGCAAGCAGGCAGACTCAAGGAAAAGCATTGGAGTTTCAGTAACACCAACTGGCTACATATTGGAGGTTTCAATAACTCCCTCCAACTCAGAATGCCAGTTTGGGTTACTTGTACCTCCAACTGACTGGTTCTCATGACCCCCTCCATGGGTTTGATTAATCAGTTAGAGTGGCTCATAGAACTCAGACACATTTTACTTACTAGATAGCCAATTTATTATACAAGGATTTAAATCAGGAACAGCCAGATGGAAGATTCCATAAGGCAAGGTATGGAAAAAGGCCTTGAGCTTCCTTGCCCTTTCTGGGCATACCATTCTCTCCAAATCTTCCTGTGTTCACCAACCTAGAAGCATGTCAAATCCAGTCCTTTTGGGTTTTTATGGAGGCTTCAATACATAGGCAAGATTGATTAAATCACTGGCCATTGACGATTGATTCAAACTCTTGCCCCTCTCTCCTCTTGGGAAGTCAGGAAGGTGGGATTGAAAGTTTCAACCTTCTAATCACTTGCTTGGCTCTTCTGGCAACCAACACCCATTCAGAAGTGTGGTCCAAAGGTCACCTCATTAACATAACAAGTGATACCTTTATTGCTCTTATCACTTATGCAATTTCAAGGGTTTTAGGAGCTCTGTGCCAGCCAGAAAACAGGATGCAGACCAAATATATATTTCATGTTATAAATCACAATATCACAGAAAGGCTGGGTGAAAGATAGCATGAAAACTATAGAAGTGATAGTTCTTGTGTCCCCTCAGTAGTCACATTATATCAGCTCTATTCAGGGTATATACTGAGTTCTAAGAAGAGCATGATGACTTAGAGAACATCTGGGGGAATGTTCACTCCAAGACTGAAGTGTCAAGAAAATGTATTACTTGAGAAAATTTTGAAGACACCAGACTAAGATGATACCTTAATACATGAATGGGAGAAATAAATGATCTGTCCAGGTGGCTGATGACAGATCAGTGCATTGGAGTTAAAAGGATTCAAGCCGAGTTTGGATGTGTCCCACTGTCAGAGACTCAAAACAGATGCATAATTTTGAAAACGGTTGAATTTAATAATGCCTAAGATCTCCTTCGTGACTCTTTGGTGGAGAAATAGGAAAGTGATTCAAAAAAAATTTAGTAGTGACCTTTTTGGAATTAAGAATTTATTATTTGGGAAAGTTCTATGCTATATGGTCCATGAGAGGAAAAGAAATGCCTTCTGCAATATTCTGCATATATTGTTTATTGATAATTCTAGAAACAAGGGTCAAGCAAAGGATGGTAAGCTTTCATCTGTTAAACCAATTTCTATTGATTAATTAGCTTGCAATGAGAAAGGTAGTCTAAGAAGGAAGAAATAAATAATTGTGAATTTTAAAATATGTTTTTGGCACTATTTATAAAGTGGTTGTGATATGTATGAATTATCATTTCTACCCCTTTACCTCTGACTGTGGATGATACAAAGGCCTGGTTGAAATCTGAGGGACTCAACTTTGCAGGGTGATGACGGAAGGCTTAATTACAGCCCTGTCTTGGTCCCACACTAGATGGCTGACACTTGTGGTTGTTCAGGTGTTTCTAGTGTGTTCTGATGTTGAAATCTTCATTCCCTCCACTTCCAGGGGGCAATGGCATTGGAACTAAAGCTAAGAAGCATCTTTAGTTTTTTCTCATTCCTTGTGTTTTATTATGAAACATTTTAAATGTTCAGAAAATAACAGGGAATTATAAACTCCCATGTATTTATCATCCAGATTTAACATTTCATTATATTTACTTTATCTCCTTCCTTTTATTCTTTTATTTCTTTGACTGAATCAAAAATTACGGATAAAGTTGTGGCCCACTTTGAGGAGCACTTGTTGGCAACCAGAAATGAGAAGCTAAACACAGGGAAATATGACAATGTTTCAATTCTTACTTCAATTTCAATAAAAGAAAGAAAACACACCGTTTAGAGCATCGTCTCTATGTTTGATACCAGGCCAAATTCTTTCACATATATTCAGTGGCTTGCTGGTAAAATGGCTCTCAGAGAAAAAAAGAGAAAAAAATGAAAGCCTGATTTTCACTGTTTGTTGATTTCGTAGTGTGTAAAAACACACATCCTGGCTGGTTTTGAGCTACCAATAGTTTAACAACTAGCTTGAAAAATTCCTGAATGTTTAGCAGTCTGTTCTTGTGATCCAGGACAAGCTGGCCCAGCATATAACTACATGAATTCATTGATGCAACAGACATTTATGGGGACCTTTTATGCGCAGTAAATGTTTTGAGACTAGCATCCATTCTTAGAAGACTTTCTATTAGAATCTAGTTCTAAGACTTATTATTATTTAACATCCTTTTTGGATATGGAAACAGTCCCAGAGAAGTTAAGTAATATAGAGGCTGCTATTGATAACATGCCTGTATCCCCTTGGCATTTACCTTGTCCATGGTTGCAACCTAATTTATATCTACCCATACCTGTGATTCTATCCGTAGTTCTCTCTTCCCACCTGAGCTTTCTCTCCCTGTAAATAAGACAGATAGGAGAGTCTGGGGGAATTAACATCTCATGGGGGAGAACTTAATCCAATGACCGATGGGAATTACTGAGTAAATACCCCATCTCCTTCACCCATTGAATGGGATAACCCCCTGGATTCTTCAGTAGGATTAAACTCACAACATTCCATTCCCTTCGGTAGGAACTAACTTGAAAATATAATCTTTATTATCTTCTCCTTCTTGCATCCCAACTTCTTTACACAGTTTCCTGTAATCACCTCCCAGATACACTACTTGCATTGCAATCCCTGCCTCAGGCTCTGCTTTTGGAGGAACCCAAACTAAGACAGGCTGTAGGTTGGTCAGACACCAGAGCTCTACATGCTTGGTCCACTCACCACAGTGTTTTCCCAGAATTCATTCTTTGTCTTAATATTTTTGGTTTGTGCTAAAATGCCAAGATTTCAGTGAGGGGCAGCAGCCCTGAGAGAGTTGACTTCCTTCTCTTACTGGTGTTCCTAATCTTTCTTCCTGGGGAAGAACCAGACTCCCCAGAGATAGAATACGTAGACTGCTGCAGCCAAGTGCCAAATTTATTCCCAGTCCATGCATGTATCTTTCATTGGGCCTTCTTATCTGCTGGATTCAGCTGATCTGGAAAACTAAGAAGAGTAATTAAAGATATAATTTATTTCTCACCTGTAAATCTAGAGAACAGAGTCATGTTGAGGACCTTGGCATATCTTCATGCTAACCATCCTACCCCCTTTTCTACTGTTCCCTTTCAGCCCCTTTCAGAAATCTGGAACAGAGAGTACCTTCTAAACAAAAGGTCTCCCAATAGGATAATCCTTCTTCAAGTTATACTATTTCAAAGTGGCTTTACATATCATCTACTCTTGAAGGAGTACTTACCCCTCCTATGGCACTTATTGTTTTAATTTCATATTATTTCTATGCTTATTTAACATCTGTGTCCATACTGACCCCTTCCCCCTAAACAGATTGAAAGCCCACAATGGAGAATCTCTGTCTGTTTTTGCATTCTAGGTATCTTTGACATCTAACATGGCGTAATGGTACATAGTAAATACTCAATAAACACTTACGAATGAATACATAGAAGAGAGAAAAAAAGCAAAGAATAATTCTGCTTGTTCTGTCTTCACAGGGAATTCAGATGTTGATTTAATCCATGTCCTTGGTCTTCATGTCCTGCTTGGGGATGTATTTGAATATCAAAGAACATCAGCCTAGCATGTTGTATTAGAACAAGAACTCTAGAGTCAAATGCCTAGGTTCTGATCCTGGCTAAGCTATTTATGAGTTGTGTGACCTTCAGTGACTTACTAGAATTTTCTGTTCTTTAATTTTCTCATTTACAAAATGAGAAAAAGAATACCTAGCTCTACGATTTGTTTTGTGGAGTAAAATCTCTAATATAAGTAAAATGCTTACAACAGCTACTGGCATGTAGTAATAACATAGATAAAGTGTTCACTCAATAGCAAATATTTAGTTAACATTTAACTATTATACCTTATAAAATAAAAAATGTGGATTGTACATTTCATCTAAAGAAATTTCTTATATGCTTTGGGATAAATTTCAAACTCTCATCCTGGTAACATGAGCTGCCCCTACTAGCTTCTTGTTTTCCTCTATCTTCCCTCTGCTGCCTAAGCTCTAAGCTCCCTGGTTGCTTTCCTTTTCCTAAAACATGGCATAGTTTTGTTTTGTTTTGTTTTTTCTGTTTCTGGGCTTTAACCACATTGTCCTCTCTGCCTAGAGTGCTCTTGACTTCACCCTATGAATTGGTTCTATTAGGAGTCACCACTTCCATGGGGTCTTCCCTGATTTAAAGAAGCCCAATCCCCAGTCACTCTATCTCAGAGCACTTATTAAACATAACTACCTAATTTAGTTGTTAAATTTCTCCCTCCCACCCGAGCTCTATGGGTGCACTGCATCCCTGAACCCAGGACTGAGTGTCAAAACAAATGTTGAATCAATGAGTATTAAGGCACTGCATTATGTTGCAGATTCCAAGACCTGACGCTTGGACCCCCATGTGGCTTCCATGTGGCCACTCAGCCTTCCCCCACCCCACCCAACTCGGATCTCACACTCTCAAACCAGTGTCCCACCTTAAACCATTGGCCTTATGCTCTGGCTGCTGCTCTTGATTCCCAGCCTCTAGGCCCTATTGAAATCTTTTCAGTCTCCTACTTCAAACCCTCCAATGGCTTTTCATCACATTTATCACAAAGTGACAAGGTCTTTTTATTGTCATTTGTCCTTTTCTGCTTCTCTCTTACTTATTATGTTCCGGTCAGACCAATCTTCTTTTGTTGCTTAACCATGACAAGCCTGTCCCCACATCAGGACCTTTGAACTTGCTGTTCCTTCCTGGAATGCATGTCTCTTACCTCAAATCCTAGCAGGCCCTTTCTCTTAACTTACCTTTCTGCTCAGTAAAAACTTTCCTTCCCTTTTCCATGTTTCATAGTATTCCAAGACATCTACACTAATTTATGTCATTGTCTGTTTTATTTTCTTCATAGTTCTTATCTCTATTTGAAATTATCCTTAAAAAAAATCTGTCTATGTACATACTTACCGCATCTAACCTGTTAGCACAAGAAACTTTACTACTCTTATTTATCACTATATATCTAGTATCTGGTACAATGCCTGGCATATAGTAGGTACTTAATAAATATGTATTGAATGAATGAAGTAATGTCCTGTCTGTGTCTTTGGGTGGACACACTGTTTCTTTTAAGAATTCCTGTTCGCTGAGTGGAGTTAGAGGCCCCTCTCTGGGCCCATGGGCCCCCATGCTTCTGATAAAGCCATGGCCACCGCATAATTGACTCAGGGTCTTCACTGGGCTTTGTTTCTCTCCCTTCCTCTCCTTCCTTGAATGGTGTCCTGCTGTATGAATCTCTCTCTGACCTTCTGAACCAACAATTTAAACAGGCAGCCCAGTATGGCTTTAGACACAGGCAAATCTCCAGTTTCAAGTCCAGACTCTCCAACTGATGAACTCTACTCTTGACAAAGTCACTTTGCCTCTCTGAGCCTGAGCCTTCTCAACTACGAATAGATAGATACTACAGAAAGAACCAGCAAGTAGCCATCATCTGACAGGGCCACTGGGAAGATTAAATGAGATAATACAACAAAAGGATTTGGCACAATAGTAAACACACAATAACAGTTTAACACTGACAGTTGGCTACACTTTTGATTTGGCTTATTTTCAAGTCCTTGCATCTTTTCTGCTCCATGGATTTTCATCCTTCCTGACACTACAGCCTTGTCCCAGCCAAGCCCCCTTGCTTGGACTGACTGATGAATTAATGTTTATGCATCATTTTGAGTGTCAGACAAACCATAGATGTGACCCAAATAAAGAAGCAGCTGGATCACAGGGCTTAGAACAATAGCTCTGCATGTTGTATCATCAAAACAAAGTATGATCTCAGAATTCCCCTTTGTGGCCTCTCTGGTGGGGAGGGGGCCAGATACTGGTACATCAAAATTACAGACAGCTGACGCCTCATAGCACAAGCCTCATTTCTGGTGATGCATGTGGAGTTTTTATAGAAATGTTCTGATGAGATTATAATATTCATTTCTGCAAACCCATACAGGAAAAATAAACCCTTCAAACCTAATGACAAGGTCAAATAGTAAACATGGTTCTATTTACTTACCAAGCAGGCCACAAAGGAGCCAAGACATTTTAATACCCAGTACGGTACTTTCTCGAATTGAATATGGAAACCACTCACCTAGGACACCTGGTCTCCCTTGCTCCCTTAGAATTATGCTAGGGAATACTAAGTCCCAGACCTCCCCACCTTTTCTGTCTTGATGTAAGTAAAGCAAAGTTCAATAATCCCAGATTTTTGCCTTTCTGATATAAACTGTTGTAACTCACTGTACAGCCCTCACATCATGCAGAGTGAGTTTCCTACCACTCACTTTTCTAGAAAGATCTTAAATATAAGTTAGAAAGCCGTCTCAGAAGGTGGAAGCAAGTATGGGAAACAAAGTAATAAAATGCCCAGACATAGTCATTAGGATTTGTGGAGAGTGGTAAGTGTTTATTGCTCAGTGCATCTCTCTCAATTTATTAAGCCGGAATAAAAACCAGTGACTTAAGTAAGCTATTGTTTAGGAACCAACAATCCCACATCGTCCATGCAGGCTGAAATCTTTGGAGGAGCTCGAGAGCATTCAGTAGAGCCATTTACATGTCATTGGCCTCTCTTTAATTCCTTGGTTATGAAATGATGTGCTTCTAAGCATCCCATGTAGCGAAATTAGAAAGTATCAAAAATGCATTGTATTAACAGGAAATAAATTATATACATTCTGGAAACACAGTTTCATTGAGAATATCGCTGCTCCGTGCTATTACTTTATTATGGACAAAAAGCTTTATGATCGAGTATGTAGGATAATCTTAGGTCATCTTTGAAGGTAAAAGTCTTTTTCTGCCACTAATGACTTAAACTATTCCTAGAATGGCAGAAAATGTTGTTTACTGAAAAACTTTCAGCTCAATGCATTATCTAACTAGGAAGTGTACATATTTCAGGTTTTAAAAAATTATTGCAAAAATTTTATTCTGACTGTGTAGAGGTAATCTCAGTGAAAAGCCCTTCTTAAAAAACCTTTGCCTCCACAGTTGTGTTGGTTGTTTTCTTGTGCATTTCCTAAGCTCTAAAGATGTGTACATGTAGGAACATTTCTGTATTAGTTATCTACTGATATTTAACTTACCCCAAATTAGTGACTTTAACAAATTTGCATTTATTATTTCTCACTTTCTGTGGGTCAGAAACCTGGCCATGATTTAGTTGAGTCCTCTGGGTTCCTGACAAGCCTTTAATTAAAGATATTGGCTGAGACGACTGTCTTTATCTTGAAGCTTGTTGGGGAGTGGACCCACTTCCAAGCTCACTCAAGTTATAGTTTTTGAGATTCCATTCTTCACAGGCTACTGACTGAAGACCTCAGTTCCTCACTAGCTGTTGGACGGAGGACTGCCTTGGTTCTCTGCCACACGTACCTCTCCAAAGACTATCTTGCAATAACATAGTAGCTTGCATCATCAGAGACAGCAAGCAAGATGGCAAGACAAAGACCAAAAGCAAGGTGGAAGATGTTACCTGATCATGGCAGTGACATCTTATCACTTTTGCCCTATTCTGTTTGTTAGAAGCAAGATACTAGGTCTGTTCTTAAACAGAGGGAAAGAATTTCCTCAAGAGCATGAACACCAGGATCCAGGGCTCAGTAAAGACCACCTTAGAGATTGCCTGATACAAATGCCAAAGACAATAATCTGAATTTATTAAGAATCTGTGATGACTTTCTACATGCAACAACACTGAACCATACAGTGAACAACAATATGTTACAGGGTTTTTATACAAAGACCTGTATGACACTCTGGAGTTCAAATTCTAATTCTACAATGCTCTATTTGTAAGAATTTGGGCCAGATATTTAATCTCTCTCTGTAAAATGGAGATAATTCCTGCCTTGCAAGATAGGAATATATAATTTTTTCATCATGTTGCTCACTACACAGTAAATAGTAGTGATACTAGTCAGTATTTTGTGTGACCTATGTAGGTCAAATTCTATTTTTGCCATTGACTTGCTTGTCGTGTGAATTAGGATAAGTCACTTAATCGCACTGTGTCTGTTGTAGTTTGGAATGCATTTTTCTACAAGTAACGTAAAACAACAGTGGATCAAAAAAAAAAAGAATTAATTCAAACAACAAGACATCTGGGGAGGACAGACAAGAGTTGCTAGGGTAGGTTAACAATGATATTGGGGGCTGAAGATTGCTCTGTTCATTTTTCTCTCCTTGGCACGTTGATCCTTTTGCTTATGCTCATTGCTTCATGGTTATAGAATCGCTGCTCCATCTCCATTCTCATCTCCAGTTTCAGCAGAAAGAAGGAAGAAGGGAATCCCCAAGATAATGATGAAGTGAAGGATTAGAATGACAGGTATATATAGTAGGCCAAATGAGCAACAAGTCTGAATTTAAGGAGGACAGAAAGAAGGCTCTAGAATTTTTCCAAGGGGAAAAAAAATCAAACTGACTGTCTATCTGATATGATTAAAGTATGTGAGAGGAGATTTATGATTATGCTAGAAGATTAAAGACTTATTTATAAGAAGATCAAAAGCTAGATGGACAAAAATAACAAAAAGTGAGGTAATCGTTAATTCTAGGGAAAGCAAAAGGTTATATAGAGAAGGCAATAGATTACTTGATACTAAAAGGATTAACTGTGAACACTATTTATATAGCCATACCACTGAATACTGGTTTAACATCCCCAAAATGCAACATAATTATTTCAGAATAATAGAGGAATAGGAAATTTATGAGTATGTGTGCATGCATGTGTGTGTCTGTGTGTGTTTTGTGGGGATCATGTAAAACATTCAAATCTTCAGTTTTTAAAAATATTAAATCATCAAATAATAATAATAATAAAGCTGTAAAATCAACCAGCAGATAAATGTGTTATATAGAACTGTGGACATAAATCTTAGAAGTTGCAAGTCGTTCTCTTTGGGGATTGGAAATCAGAGTTAAGAAAGGTTGAGAAGAGAATGTTTATTTGCCCTAGTTGCATCTCCACCGCAAGGCAAAAAAAGTTTCACAAAACTTGGTACAAATAGATATGGCAAGGAGATAGAATTGAAAACTTAACTATGCTTTATTTTTTTATACTATTGTCATCAAGGAATGAGAGGTATGTGTCCTTGTAGCTTCCCAAAGGCTTCCCACGAGAAAGTTAAATTAAGTATTCCTTTGCCTAGAAAGGAAGGCCTAAAAGTAGTTAAGCTTCATTTTAAGAAGAGATTTATAGCTTTTCAGACTAGAGCAGGAAAGTAAAGGTGGCTAGTCCTGGGATCGATGTCACTTAGAGTCCCACTTCTGTGCAGCACCCAAAGACAGTGCAGGTTCTCTAAGGTGGGGTCTGATAATATACTCTGCAGCATCAAAAGTTCAATTAGTAATTGAGACATAAAAGGTCTGAATGCTGGGTAATTTGAGACCTACAACTCTAAATGAACCAAATGGCCTTGACTAGTAAATAACTTCAGTGAACACCAAAAAGCCCTTCCTCAAATTTCTCATACTGAATTAGCCTCTTTAGGATTCCTGTACCAACAAGAAGAGAAAAGGCCCCTCTGCTGGTCCGTATTGGTTCTCTTGTCAACCCTGGCAAGCAGTGATCCAAAATGGGTTTAAATTTTTTTTTGAAAATATCTTCAGGGTGAAGTTTCTTGCTGTGGAGAAAATTCTATTTTCCTGAATAGTCTTAGAGAAGCATACCTCAATCCAGAGATGCGTTTGTAAGAGGAGGGTAGAGGAACTAAAATGCTAGCTTTATAAGAATAGGAACCATAAACTTTTTGAATAAATGAGACGTCGAGTCCCAGAGAAGAGGACTCTTCGTGCAGCCAAATTACACAATAGCCATGTTCAAAGGGTTAAAAAGATACTGAAATGTCACTAGAATAAAATATTGGCCAGAATTTGGTCGATCAGTGACTGCAGAGGGGTCTAGAGGTAAGCTCAGGACTGAGGTTCCTCTGTGCCATTCTTAGACCTTTCTGCCTTCTTGTACACCTCTTCCTTAGCACATACATACAGAATAACTTCTTACCTGGCATGACAAAATATGGAAGCTGAACTTATTTCTAAAATTGTTTTGTTTCAATCTTATTCAACCTCATTCCAAGTAATCCAATAATCCAAGCTGCCCTTCACTCTGGGCATCTGGTAGACCAAAAATAACAGACAATGCAAGACCTACCACCCAGAGGTGGATGATGGGCTATAATGTATGAGTTTTAAATTCAACTTGGAAGTTTTATGTAAAATACCATCTACTCTGGTAAAAAGTAGTGAAAGTTTGAGCAGTTAGTTTCTAGTACATTCTGTCATTTCTCTTGGTTAACATGGGTTACTCAAGTCAGTTAACTTGTTTCCTATGGGTGATATAGATAGCATAGTTGTTAAGAGTAGAACTTTGAAATAAGTATAACCTTGGGCACATCACTGTTGTTCTCTGAGTCTCAGTTTCTATATCTGTGAAATAGAGATAAAATGGTAATTAAAACACTTAGCACACCTTGAAACATGCTGAACTCTCTACCAATATTTATAGTATTATTATCCTCTTCGTAAGACCTTTTTTCTTATTTCTTACCTGTCAATAGACGGATGTTAGCTTTGCCCTTCCTTTCACCTTGGCTTTGAAACCAACTTTAAGAGAGGAAACATTTGTACAGAAATCGAATCATCCTCATCCTCAAGATATAAAACCATACATTATTTGCTAAGTGAAAAAATAAACCTTACTACATCTAAATGTGATTTTATCACTACAACTCTAGACATGCAATTCACCCACAGCTTTTGCTCACAATTCTTTGCTATAATGGGCTATTGACTCCAGCTTAATTTGGCTTCCAGGATATGGTTTGTGTGTATGATGTACAGTCTGCAAGAAACGTAGGGCTAGTTTTGTTTTAGAAAATGAAGATTTATAATCAGCAGCTGGCCCATTAATAACCTTGGATGTATGGAACAAACACAAAATTTTAGATAAATTTGTAGTCTCATAAATATTGGTGAAGCAGTAAAACTTTTGATTCTAAATTAGTTAAGTTTCTAAGGCTATAAAACACTTTTACAGCTGCCTTCCTTTTCTAAAATCCATCTGGGACCTTCAAAGAATAACATGTACCATCTTCTTTTAAACCAATTTTATTTTTACAGTATTTGTAGAGGATGGATTTGTATCTGTGGAAGTGGCACCAATATTAATAAGACACGTTTGTGTCATGTACTTACCCTTGCTCAAGTCTGGGTAATCTCCTGGGGTAAAATGTTTTCACTTTGAATTTTCAATGTGATTTTCTCCTCTATGGTCAGATGTGTTTTTAGTCTGGGAATGTTGCCTTTTCTGTACACAAGAATCAGAAATAATTGCTTCTGCCTAGTGCTTTATAGTTTACAAATCACTTTCCCATCTTTTGTTCTTTGCCCTAAAACCACTTTTTGCAATTGGTATCATTATCCCCTGATGAGGAAAATAAGATTTAAGGTGTTAGGTCACTTGCTGAAAATTAACACTAACAGGAAGTGGTAAAGCTGTAAGATCTCAGGGTTCCAAATCTCATGTTGTTTTCATTATGATAGAGAAGGGAAGGCTTTGGGTGACAAAGATGAACTCTGTGCCCTAGCAGTTGTGTTGTAGGCTACTCCTTGCAGAGAATGGCTCTAGTATTTCTTCTTTCTGTGCCTTATATTCTTTCATGGGAACACTCAGTATTTTCTGTCTCTCTCCTGATGTCCTCTAGAAACTATTTTCTATCTGTAATTTTCTAAGTTTGAGTTTCTTCCCAAACATATCCCAAAAAACGTTTTGAGTGCAAGTTGTTTATTTGGAAGACGATCCTAAGTAGCACAGTAAGGGAAAGAGGAGGCAAAACAGGAAGAAAGGAAAATCAATAAAGTGTTGAAAACCCAGCTGAGAGTGGTCTCATTCTTCATTGACTGAGGTTTGCTTCCAGGGACATTCACTTCCCATTTTGCCATGTGTATGGGCTGGCTGACCATGCTCCTGTGGCCAGAGAAAGCCCTTATACAGAAATATAGGTAACTGAGATAAGAAGTTATTATGAGTTTTGTCCCTAAAGTTGTAGTTTTTACCTCTAGGTAGACAGAGGGATATGAGAGGAAGGGGTGCCAACTATTTCTGTGATAGCCATTTATTATTCAGTGTAAATTTTAGTTAGATAACTCTTCTTTCAAAGTATTTGGTATTTTCTCTCAGGTATCTTGGCTGTAAGTGACGGAAAACTAACTTCAGACTGGCCTTAACCACAAAAGAAATTTATTGGATCATTTAGATGAAAAGTCCAGAAGAAGGTCTGTTTTAGATGCTAAATGATGCAGGGGATCTTGCATCCAATTGTCTCCATTTCCTCTGTATGATTGCTATATTTTCAGAAAGACTCTTTCCTCATAGTCAAAAGTGGCTGCCTGCAGCACCTTGTTCTATATCCTTTTAAGTTCACGTCCAGCGGAAGAGTGAACATTTTGTTTAGAATGCCTAGCAAATTTCTAACTTATTCTTGTTGGACTAGTCAAGATCACATGCCCATCTTTGAACCAATTACTGTGGCTTCAGGGATGCAACACACAAATTGCTGTAGATCTACATCATATGTCAAACCCTGAGTCTAGATTTTCTGGGCTCAAGTTGGGAAGAAGTGGATCCCCAAATGAAAGTTACCGCTGTCTCCTGCAGAAGGGATAACATATATTGAGAAGACAAAGAATAAACATCCAGTACAATCACTTAGAAAAATTACATGGCAATATTTCTCTCTAAATATCATTTCTTGAGAGTGTTTTAGAAGTAAGGGAGCAGGAGCAGAACAAGGGTGTGGAGCATACTATTCACTAATATAGCCCCAGGGGTGGTGGCTCTTGCTCCCTGATATACATGTTCAGGAAACTCCTAACATAGTCTGCACATGTGCAATTCAGACAATTCAGAGAGAATACCCTGAACACATACTGCGTGCAAGGCTTTCATGTCCTCTGCCAGTTGTTTCTCCTACTGACAACTTCCTTTGTTGCAGGTGAGTCAGATCATGCCCTATAGTCTTTATTGGTCCCAAGAGAATATTAGCAGAGAATGCAATGTTTTTCATTTCTGTCCTCAACCATCCTTTCATCAGCCCAGTCACCCATTCAGTCATCACTGACCAAATGCCTTTTATGTGCCACAAAGGAGGCAAACACTAATCAGAACAGATATATTGATTTAAAGGGGCCGAGAATCTAGAAGAGGATTTGTTAGGGGAAATAAAACACAAGATATGTACAAAAATATCTAATGTGAGGCAAAAATTGACCTGTACAATAGTCATAAACAAATACCACTTGTTTCAGAAAAAGAAATGGCCTCTGGTTTCTTGGGTGGAATCAAGATGGCATCTGATGAAAGAGGAGAAATAATTAAAATAAAATTAATGTTTGCATCTCAGAATACTTGAAATGCTTGGCGTGATTAAAGTTGTTCCCCTGATAAATTAAACATATTTATTTGAAATGGCAACGCTTACAATTCAGATTATTTCAGATTATGAGTGATGCATATTGTTTAGGAACGTGCTTTTTCTGCTATACCAAAGTAAAAATATCTGATTTAGTCTTCATTTTTGCCCAATGTGGTCCTGGTAGGACAAATGCCTGTATTTATTCTATAGCAAGGACTTGATGCATTGTCTGTGAATGAGTCAGTGGAACAATGTAGCCTATGGGCCTACTGCCATTCTGTCCATTCTGTGATGAATTAAACATAACATTGAGGTGGAGATAAGATTAAATTTTAAGATAGAGACTCAAGACCCAGAAAGTTATATTAGAAACAAATCAGATCATTAGACCACATATCCTTCTGCAGTAGGGATTGTGGCTTATTGCTCTGGGTTCAAGGTCTTACACTTAGTGTTCAGTAAAGGCATCTTGAGTTAATTCCTTGGCTATTTTGAGGGGATACCACCATGAATGAGGAATCATTTGTGCCACCAACAACCGCTGCCTTCTGTAAATTCCTAGATGGCGTAGACCAAGTCTGACTGCTCTTTTCCTCAGTGCATCTATGTGAAACTTGGCGCACATGGGGTAGAAATTATGTTTATGGCATTGACATACCAACCAACAACTATCAACATTCCCTAAGTGTAACATAGGGGAATCTCAAAAAGCTCGTCAAATCTTGGTAATTTGGGGTATTAACAATTTCGATTATATCTCCCAAACAAGTCCTCTTCAAGTGGGCCTCAGTTTTCCTGAACCGGCAAAATAAAATTAAAAGGTTGACAGAGAGAAGAAAATCTCTACTAATATCGTAGGACCATTGTAAGGTAGTATGAGTTATCATGAGGAAGTACCTAGCAGAGGGCTTGGTATATAGGAGGAGTTTGGTAAATGTCAGCTGGATCTATAAACGCAGGTGAATCTTATTTTCAGATCTAACTTTTGCAGTCAATGACATTACTAAGCTATACAGAGCTAGTGACTTTTAAACTCATTTCTAGTTTCTCTTAAGCTGCTGCTGGTTTTGCAGTTGAAGGCTTTGAGTAGATTAGCAGAGAATCTGATTCTATACAGATGAGAAAGATCTGGGTAATGTTATATGTTTCTGTATCAAAAAGGTGATTATAACAGGTGCTGCTGGTACTCTGTCCAGATTTCCTTTGCCCAGCGGGGCATTCTTTCCCCTCTCAAGGGAGGATTGGCTGCTGACAGTTTACAACTGTGCCCTTCACTAGAGAGAGGGCCTTGACAGACAGAGCTGTCTCACTTGGAAATTCATGGGGCATTATATCACTTACACTTCTCTGATAGCCATTGAGAGAGATGTATGAACACAAAAGTCCCCTTTGTCTCAAGTAAGAATGACTGAGTGATGTCATTCACACTTCAGAGTTCTCCGTGCCATCTAGCTGAAGCTAGATGGTAGCCAAAACCTCTTCTCAACTGGGCTTCTCCTCCTGCCCAATTCTGTTTTCCTCTTCAAATAAGTACCCAGTTTCAGACTCTGCTTGTAGAGATCTCAATAAACTGAAAGTATGACGAGATGTGATACTGTGTGTGTAGTATTAAATTAAGTGCAGTATTTTCTTAACAATGGCAGCTGATGTATATATTTCACAGTTTGGATAGTGTTTTTCACCTGCTGACTTTCCCTCAAAATAGTTCCATTGGGGAGTTATTTTCTCCAGTTTTACAATGAGAAAAACAAGGCCCAGGCTGGGTGACAAACTTGAACAAGGTCATGGACCAAGGTCCTCTGGCTCTATACTTTATGTTCTTCACACTGGTCAACCTCCTGGTCTGACTTTCTCTCCTGATGTACTTTTCAGTTGAAGTCATTGTTCTGCAGGTACAGAATAACTTCTTTGACATTGCTTTGCCATTCGCTTCTAAACACTTCTGGATCACCTTGAATTCCTGTAGACCAAAGAACAAAAACAACAACAAAAAAAACCATTTGAGATATTTAACTCCATGTAAATGTCAGAATTTTATTGCTTTGGACACAAACCATTTCAGAGCTTCCAGACCAAAGATAAACAGTTGCAATGTGTTCTGCAGGAAAGGTTATGATATTTCATACAAAACAGAATAGAAGAAAGTCTGTGCATATACAAATAAACAACTTCTCAGAATTTATTTTTCAGACAAGATAGTGCTAAGAGAAACATGTGAAATTATTTCTTTGTCTATGTCAGAGAAAGAGTAATAATATTTAAAAATATTAAATAGTGCTAGTTAATATTACCACCAAGAAATTATTAGTTTGGATGTATATATATACATAAACTATAGTATAGTTTTAAGGCCTTGGAAATAATGAGAGAGAGAGAGAGAAGAAATTTAATACATATCTTAAGAATAGATGTTATCAAAATAATTCTATTTATATTACTAATGATTTCTAGATAATACCGCCTCTGACAAAATTGTAACAAACTGTACCATGTCTTTTGTGTAACAAATATGACACAGCGGTCAAATCACTTGAAAAATGGAGATAAAAAATTTAGGATTTTGTTTAAATCATAACATAGCCTTTGAGAGAAAGAAATTGAGAGATTGATTGGTCTAAGTTAAGCAGATGGTTAAAAGATTCTTTACCAAAATGCTGTTCTTGTACTTACTTTGTACTTATTATTATTTTTTTTAATTTTATTTTTTCTGCAATGTGGCATTGGAACAGAAGAAAAGATAATTCACCCTGCCTTAGTGTATTGGTTTTGAACTCATTTTTTACATTGCACAGTAGGATAATGATTTGATATGATAATAGTTTGATACATTGTTTGACACAGGTATGTTTTTATTCTCAGTAAATAATTGTTTAAATCCATTTCCCTGCCATGTAAGTTAAAGTTTTCAGCGATTCAGGATATGGTAGTTTGGGCACATCTCAGGTAACACAAAAGTCAAATCTTGGCTTTAACTTTTAAAGCAGACATTTCAAATACATTGTTGATAGAGAAATTTTGAAAGGGAATCATGTGCAAGAGCCGACTTTTTGAACTTCTGAGTTTAGAAAACTCAGAATCTGAATTTTCAAATGTAAATAATAAGGCACAGAACCTTTATATCACTAGGCAGTGCCAATTTTTCTTTCCTCTTAACTAGATAATGAGCCAGCCCATAAGAGATGCCTAGTTTGAACAGAGTGGCAGAAGTCACTGGAAGAGACAGAAATATGAACTCCACCTTCTAAAAAGGAGGAGATTGCTGAAAGCCCGGACCTTGAAGTAGGAAAGGCAGACCAAAGTAATAGAAGTTTAGCAAGGGAGGCTTAAGAGACTGAAGATATCAGGAAAAGCCTGGAAGTGATGATTCTTGAAGCCTAGCAAACTTACTCTAAAGTGGAAAAAAGATTTCTTGGGAGTAGAGCTGGCAAACAGGAACTTGGGCAGACAGATAGAGTTGCTCTGGATTCAATTTTAATCTCAGAAATTAAGGAGGTGGGTCTAAGTGAAAAATCACAGGGAACAGCCGTATTTTTAGACAGCAGCTGGTCACTGAGGAAGTAGAAATAAAAAGAGAATTCACAATATGAAGTCTCATAGTCATTCTTTTTTTTTTCTTTCTCATTACCTGCAGAAATATAAAAGCTAAAGAACTTCACATGCAAACACTTGGGTCAAAGGAAAATTCCTGCTCACCTGGGATACATCCTTGACTTCTGCTCCAGAGCTGGTTCAGGAAAACTTATTTCCTTCAAAGATGAGTTATTAAGAAGCAACCAGCACAAATCATAAGAAGACCCTAGGAGGAAAAAAAACAGGGGGTGGAGAATGGGATGAACACATGACAGTTGAAGATTGCAGAGAGAGGCAGATGTCCAAGGAGGAGCCAGAGTAATTTGCTAGCATGGCTCCAGAGAATGAGCCCCTCTCTGGCCTTCATTCCACACTCTCTGCAAGCCCACTCCCCACCAAGTTCTGGGCTGAGGCTGGTGAGGTAGCAAATTTTGTGGAATTTCCTTGTGCTCAGCATGGCATGGGAGTACAGTGTAGAAACAGTTGCCACAGCACACTCAAGTGGAAAAGGCCACACAAGCCTCATAGAAACCCTTCTGATCTCAGAGACACATGAGAGAACAGCCTGGTATTTCTCGTCCCTCCTACATAGGCACAGAGTACCTTGGTGACAGCTAGACCCAGACAGACCTTGTCATGTTATGTATGAATACATGTGATCAGAGGCTAGAGGGAACAGGGGTGTGTCCAAGGACTCCCTAGGAAATAGATGATGATTAGTGTTAGGGTTATCCAGAGAAACGGGACTAACGGGAAGGAGGGAGAGTGATCGATTTTAAAGAATTGGCTCATGTGACTGTAGAAGCTGGCAAGTGTAAATTCTGCAGGGTAGGCTGGCATGCTGGAGGTAGGGAGGAAGAGTAGATGTTGAAGCTTGAACCTGAAGGCCACTTAAAGGCAGAATTCTCTCTTCCTCTGGGGAGATCAGTTTTTTTTTCTCTGTTTTTTTTTTTTTTTCTTTTGTTCTTTTAAGGCCTCCATATTATAGGGGGTAATCTGCTTAATCTGCTTACTCAGAACTCTACTGATAAATGTTAATTTTATTTAAAAATTATCTTCATTGAGACATGATGACTAAATATCTACCAGGTTGAGACAAAATTAACCATTAGGGCTCCAAACTAGAGAACCGGATGCTTCCTCTTCCTTTCTGCTCTTTTGAGCTTCTGCAAATCCCTTGGGTGAGAAAGAGAAGAGACCTAAATTGATTGTCTGCCACCCAGTGGATGGGGGTCAGAGGAAAAATTACATTCAAGGATTGGAGAAATAGTCACATGTCTAGAATACCCAGGTATATGAATGGACATCTGTCTTAATTGACCCTTTGTACTTTGCTCAAGCTGACTTCAGAGCCCAAAGTGTTCTCTCCATCGTCTCTGCCTGGCAAGGCTCTTTTTGACCATCACCTTCTCTGGACAGCTCCCAAAGCTTTCTCTGATGGACTTGGTTTCATCTTCCTCTTTGCTGCTAGCTCACAAAGTGTGCCTCCACCACCCAGCCCACCACACATTCTTCTGTCTTGGCGTTCTTAGAGTTCCCAGTGGGGCTGAGTTCCATTTGTCTTCAGTGATGATTTGCTCAGTAAGGCTTTTTTTTATTGGCTTCCTTCCCTCTTCTGTCTCAATCCCCTCTCTCTACTGTTGTTTCTTAGCATCACTTCTCGAAGAAATTATGTGCCCTCCAATCCTCTTCTCAAGGGTGCTCTGAGGAAACTCGAACCAAACCAGTGTCTCTCCTAAGATCATTCTCTTCTCCCTTCTGCTCCTCGCCTTCTTTTTAAATCATATCATAGATGCTTGGTGAACAGTCTTGGTGAACAGTCAATATAAGAGACCAAAGTTGAGCACTTGGAAGATTAGTAACCTCAGGTTGTAAAAAAGTTAGATTTTTCAAGTTGTACATTTAAGACCTGTTTTCTCCTTGTCCCTATTTGTCATGTTGACAGTGAGAAGTCACTACTAACATTTGAGCTTGAAGTTTCATTGACCATCAGTTCTCTGCCAATGTCAGACCTGCACTCACTTCCCTACAACAGAAATGGCCAGTATTTAAGATTTTTACAGGGGAGTGGGCCATAATCCATCTACTGCATAAGCTTTGATTCCTTCCTGGAATTGTTTTAAACAAAGTATATAACAAAGATCCAACCACTACATATATGTCGCTTTTTACTTACTCTATTGGTTCAATGAATATCTACTTAGTATTGTAGGAGCTGGGTATTCGGCAGCAAATCAAACAAGCAAATCCTTTCTTGCATGGAAGAGCACATGAAAAAAGTAACATTTAAACAAAGGCCAAAAGCAGGCATAAGGGTAGGCAGTACAAATCTGGGAGAAAGTTCCATAAAAGGAAACAGAAAGGGCAAAGTCCCTGTACATGCATATACATTTGGAGAGTTCAAAAAGCAGACAGGCCAGTGATACTAGAGGAGGATGCATGCGGAGGGGGACAGCAGATGAGGTCTGAGAGGTGAGAAGAGGGAGGTGAGCAGATAATCTGGGGCTTAGTAGTGACTTTTATTTTTACTCTCATTGCAATGGAAAGCCACTGGAAGATTTGGAGCAAAGCAGTGACATGATCTGTCATATGGTTTCAAAGGATCACTCTGACTGCTATGTGTGGTTGGGAAATTGCAAAGATAGAAGCTGGGATGCCTTTGGCACGATTGCAAGGGCAATAGCTGGTTATTAATCTGTAACATCATTTAGATAAAAAACAAATTCTAGAAAAACAAGGCAATAGATTCTCCACAGAGTGAGGAAGAAGCCACTTGAATATACTATCATGTAATTTCTTCCTCAATCAGAAAGGAGTTTAATTGCACAGTGGCAGCTGAAGACCATTGTTAAACAAATAACAAAACAATTTCAATCAGTAGCGAGGAAGCTCTATCCAATGACAGGGTCAAGTTCTCATAGGGAATTTCCTTGGAAGCCAGACTTGCTGTTCTGCTTCTTTCAGAGCTATCCTAGAGTGTATGTGAAATATAATTTGTTTCCTACCAGCATCAGGAAATTGAAGGACTCCCAGCTGGGAATTCAGAGACCTAGGTTCTCAATGCGGCTGTGTCACGACCTTGTTAGGTGAGCTTGGGACACATCATGCAGCTGCTCTGGCCTCTGTTCTGCAAGTCTGTAGAATATAGGGGTTAGTATTGCCTCTCTGCCTATTTCAGCAGTGTGTTTGAGGGCCTCCTGAGACAATGCATCTGCAAATGCCAGGAGCAGAGAAAGCAGCATTCGATACAGGCGCACGTCATTAGTTTTCCCCCAAAACTAATAGGTGTCATAGAAGGGAGGATGTGACAAATTGACAAGTGGGATAAAAAGTGATAGCTGTCACATATCTCATTTTGTATCAGTGGCAAGCATTACCTTCTTATTAAGGTACAGAAACATCAAACAATGAACAGAAATCTTCATATGGAAAGCACTATGTACAAAGGCTTGGGATGTTTCAAAATATAGGCACAAACGCATAATGGAGAGAGTGGTGGGGATTCTAAGCTGGACACGTGTTTCCATCATGCCATGAGGTGGAGCGCACACTAGTGTAGTCAGAGGGCTCTCTGGAAGCCACGCTTGAGCAGAGATCTGAGTGGTGAGAGTGAGTAATGTTAGAGTCTATGGGAGGGGTGCTAAGGACCAAGGGGCAGTTTGTGCAAAAATGCACACAGCACTTTAAAAGCTATGTCATCTGTGTAAATGTGCAAAAACAGTTGAGAGATAATAGCATAGTATATTAATAGGGCTTAATAGAGCAAATATAGATTTAGCGAGGCAAATTCGGCTGACACTTGGTCCACATCCTTTGGCCTGCTTCTCAGTTACCTTCAGAAAAGATAGACAGTCCCCTAACATGCTAGAAGCTTCTCACCTCAACCGCCAGCATCCGTCTGCTTCTCTGCCGGTCAGTGTCGTTCTCCAGCAGCAGGAGAACGTGCCCCATCACCCAGGGTAATCAGAAAGGAAGTGGAGATAATGCTTCTGGAAACAGCCCTCAGCCATGGGGCCATCCCCAGATAAATGCCCCAGCCTCTCTGTTCTCTAGTTGCACAATTCTGAGGTATGTTCCCTGCAGTTTCTCAGAGGGTCCCCAGCAAGACTCCCCGCCCCCGCCCCCCCCCCCCCCCCGTAGCTCACAGTAGTGACCCCCTCATTTACATACCCGGTATCAGTTTCCTGGGGTTTCCATAACAAAAAACACAGACGGCAGGCGGGGCGTGGGGGGGGGGGAGGAAGGGGAAGGGAGGGGAAGGGATGGCTTAATGAGAAGAAATATACTGTCTCACAATTCTAGAGGCTGCGAGGTCCAAGATCGAGGTGTCAGCATGGTTAATTTCTCTTGAGGTTTCTCTCCTTGGCTTTCAGATAACCATCTTCTTCCTGTGTCTTCATATTGTCCTCTCATGGCGTGTGTGTGTGTGTGTGTGTGTGTGTGTGTGTGTGTGTGTGTGTGTTTTCTAATATCCTCTTCTTATAAAGGCACCAATTATACTGGATCAAAGGTCATCCATACGACTTCATTTTACCTTAATTACCTTGAAAAACCTTATTCCCAATTGTAGTTACATTCTGAGGCACTGGAGGTTAGAATTTCAACATTTGCATTTTGGGAGGCACAATTTAGCCAATAACAGACACTTTCACGGTGTTTCTCTCTTCCCTGTCTCAGTCTCTTCTTTCCTCACTGCCTTCTTAGGTCATCTTTTAAGTAAACTTCTGAATCCATGTCCTCTTAGGTCTGCTTAGGCTGCAGTGGGGAAACAAACTAAAACAGTAGGAATTGGTTAAAAAAATGTAGATAACTGGAGAGTGTAAATCCACCTAAAAGCATTTAAATTCACTTTAGAAAAATACCAAATATATAAGCAAACAACATTGACCGGGCCATGCAAAGCACTTCCACAGCCCCAATCTTGCTTGTTTGTCTGCTTCTAAACTCTGGGCCAGATACTTTTTAGGTTCAGCTGTTACTTTCTGTGATGTGTATGTGTGTGTGTGTGAGTGTGTGTATGGAGGCAATCCCCTACGTAGGGCACTCCAGAGTTTTAAATAAAAGAGGAGCTAAGTTATCTGTGATATAATTCTGTGTCTGGAGGCTTTAAGGAGGCTCTTACATCTTAATCTGAAAACATCAGCCAATGTTATAAAAATGCACATGGCTGAGTTATGCCCAGGCAGATTGGAATTTATGTGTGGGAATTGTTCTACTCCATAAGGAAGGGCTGTGAGTGACATCCTTTCCCTCTGCACAGCTTTTCAGGGCATGATGCCAGCTTTTACCACTAGAGGGCATTGCAGCTACAGAAACAAGAAAAGAGGTGTTCTGGGCCCCAAACTATTGAATTAGATAGCCTGCTGCACCACAATGTATTTCCAGTTGAGATCACAGACTCTCCTTTTGTACTTTGTTGTGAATTACACTCATCGTGGTCACGTGCAGGATGCTGGAACTGATGACTAGATTCATACATGATCCACAGTGGATGGGGACTGTGATTTTTCAGAGACAACGGACAGGTTATAGTGATAATATGTCTTCTTTTTCCAACAAGTCTCTTTCCACAGTGAGGTGGGAAGGGAACTGGACAGCAAGGCTGAAGATCAGAATTTGAATTCTGGCTCTGGACCTTTTTGACACCTTGAGTTTAAATAAGTGATTTAAACCTGGTGTTTTCCTGTTTTCTGATCTGCAAAATAGGGATAGTAAACTCAGCCCACAGGGAAGTTTTGATAAATAAACATTTCTTGGATTTGGCAAATTTTAAAGAACTAGCAACTATACGGGGGGAATGTTATTGTTGAGGCTAACCACGTTAGTCTATGTATCATAAGAATCCTTGATGAGTTGTATACTTCTTTACATTTTGCGTTTTTACTATTAGATATTCATTTCTTTGGATTGAATTGCCTCTTTTTAATGACCATATTCTCCTGGATTGATACCTACACAGTAAATTATTATTAATCGTTCAGCATTTTGGTGTGTTAATTTAGAGGATTGGTGCCTTGGGCTGAGAGCAAGAGCTAAGACAATTCGATTGGGGGAAAGGTAGTAGGCATTTTACTATGGACAGTGGTCCTCTGCTGGGATAGAATATCAGGCCCTCGTCTCTAAAGTAAATTGTGGCTGAAGAGGGGAACAAAGAAAGGGGAGAGAACTAGTCAGAAGGAGATAGCCCAACCTCAAGTTTGCCAAGAGTAGTAAGGTTTTAGAAATTTTCATTCATTTTTTTGACTCCCTAAATTCATACTACGTAAGAAATATTTGTGATCATGTCTGTGCCATTAGTGGCAAATTTACCATTAATTCAGTTGTACTGAACATACCTTATTGTACCATTAAGAAAACAGAGAAGGAAAAATACAGGTTTCCAGACTAATTGAGTAGGGACGAGCAATGTTGCATGATCTATGCTATGATTTTCATTTCCATCTTCATGTTCATTTCTATACAGTCATTATTTGACACATGGTAAGAACTCAGTATATAAATGGATAAGTCAATAATGAATGAAACCATATTAATTTAGGATGAGGATTCTCAAATGTTCCTTTGCCTACTCCTATTAGAATCACTGGACCCTTTTTCATGAAAATAAGCACTCACTATGTATAAGACACTGTTCAAATTACTTTTCATTAATAAACTTATTCAATTTTCACTCTCTCCTAAAAGATAGGTACTATTATTATTATCCTCACTTTACAGTTGAGGAAACTAAAGTTCAGAGTGATTAAGTGACTTGCCCATGGTCATAGAGCTAACAAGTGGCAGAGATGAAATTTGAATTTAGTCTAACCCCACAGTCAGTGCTCAAAACCACTTTATTGCATTGCTTCCTTCTACTTAAAACGAATGAGACACATCAATATATGGTGACAAGAAAGAGTTGTCCACTTAAATTTTTAAGTGAAAAAAAGAAAAGCAAGATACTGGCCAATGTATTTAATAAGCTACTGTCTGTGTCAAGAGTGAAAGACATTCAGACGTGCTTGTATCTGTACAGACTCTCTCAAGGAGAAAAGTGAAGACGCTAGTGCTAATCAGTGAAACTGGAGAGCGGAATTTGAGGAATGAGGTTCAGGCAGTGGTTCCAAATTTAGAAATTTTTATTTGTGTAAATTTTTCTTTCCATCATGTATACAATTTATTCATTGCATACAAATACCGCTGCGAATTCATGTACTCACCCATTTCTCATTTGTCCTGAGAATACTTGCTGGCAAGTTTGCTGCTATGTTTACCCTGAGATAACTCAAATTATAGTCCTAACCTTACCCCCAAAGTCATTGCTCTAGTATATCAACAGTCTTGGAAACAAATGACATCATTTTATTTATAGCATTCTGTTTTTCGTAGTAGTATTTCCATTTACAAAATATTCTCGATTTCTGAAAATGTCAAATCCTAGAAAATGTAGCATTCCTATGCATGATGCTAACATTGTTTTTGAACAGTTGTTAGCTGAAGATTTATTTAACAAATCTAATTTATGTATATATTTCTGTTACATTAGGATTAGAGACAACTTCTCTTTAGAAATAACTCCAAGAACAGTTTTTAAATTTTATTTTCACATTGAAAACCAGTCAGACTTTTTTAGCCTCAAAGAGTGTGTTCATCTAAAATTAAATTAATGCTGGCTGCATTTTTTTTTTCTAAATGGGAAATGGGTTAAACATTGGTGAAATTCATTTCCCTGTTAGAGGAAAAGGTGGTTGTAAATGGTAGTACTCTTTCTTCCCATATTCCTGTGGGCAGTGCATGCACTCCACTATAGAGACTCTGTCAACAATTATATTGCTGGTAATTTTTCAACATTTATCTTGCCTCACCCCTATGATGATACCTGAGACCCATCCCTGACCCTCTAAATTACAACCTCTGGAAGTTTTTCTCAGGTAATCTGCATGGCTAACAAAGACTTGATGATTCTTTTGTATCCTGTTTGAGAATCATTACCCTAGTTCTGGGAAGGTAATTTAATTCATTAAAAGAACTAGGAGCTTTCCTACAAGCCTTCCCACTTACTTTTTAAATGAATTCTTTTTGGCAGAAAGGAGGAAGATGAGCAGGCATTGGGGTCTCATTCCATCCATCCTTGCTCATTTTCTTCTTCTGTATTGTCAAAAGACAAAATAAAAATTCTCTTTTTGTTGTTAGAAGTTTCACTAAGAAACTTGGTATATACCATTTGACCCCATTTATTCCTTTTGTGCATATTCTTTTGTATTATAGTCTCTTCTTTCATATTTTGTGTGTGCCCTTTTTGATTTGTAAGCTCAACAGAGTGCTACCTATGGGCCCATGGTGGTCTCTTAATTCTTTTTCAACATTTACCCCTTGGGATTTCTACTTCCTCTCGTTAATCAGCTTCCTTGTGGATCATAACATGACTTGGGTCAGCAGGTACTCTCTTTTATTTTCTTTGAAGAGTGAATGTTTTTGGAGAATTTGAATGTATGCAATTTCAGACATAAACATTTGCTTGCTGCATTTGTTAGATGGTACTTGAGCATATAGTTCAATAAAACGAAAGTATAATGGTCATTAGGGCTCTTCACAAAAATTCCCTTTCTCTTTCTTGCACATGGAAGGATTGCATTTATTTCCCCCCTTTAAAGTTGCAATTAATCATGTGACTTGTTTTGGCCAGTGAAATATACATGGACGTGACCTGTGTCAGTTCCAGGTAGAATAGTTCAGAGCCAGTGTATGATTAGCTAAGTTTTCCCCCTTGCCATGCAGCATACTCCTCTGTCAGCCTGGGTCCTGGAATGAGATGCAGGGCAGATCCAGTACCAATCTGTGGTAGACATGGACACTTGCAGTTCTGAGCCTATGGGCCCATGGAGGCTGGGGGTTGCTGTCTCTTCAGCATGACCCATCCAGAGAAAGTACCAAGAAAAGGGGAGACATGGGATCCAGAAAACAGTGAGATGAGCACAGAAACAACTTAAAGGCAAATCCCAAATTTGCAGTAAAGATTTAAATTTAAGGCAATAGGTGGAGGACCCAAGAAGTTAATATAAAAATTTGATCTAAACAGAGTCTGGGGGGAAAATAGACATATGAATAATAAAGTCAGGTAAAAATGATTAAAGATAATGAGAAACTCCAGGTAAAAAATTTAAAAATACAATGATACAATAATAGTGACAAATGATCTCCATGGTGAATAATTTTCCCAATGTAGCAAAAAATATAAACATGGATTATTGATATGCAATTTTAGTGTCAACCTCTAGAAATAGCAGTTTTAATGCCAACCTTTAGAAATGGCAATATATATAACATATAACACACATACACACACACACACACACACACACACATATATATATGTGTGTGTATGTGTGTGTGTATGTATGTATGTGTGTATATTATCTAACCTGAACACAGATGTCAAAAGTGAAGTTGGAAATAAGAGCTGAAGGAAAGAGGAGGGATGCTTATATCTTCATTTTATAAGTCATGGAGTATCCACGAGAAATTCTTAGTTGTCAATAATGCTACAGTGTTATTTAAAATCAGCAGATAACTAATGGAAAGTCTAAAAATGTTGAAGTATGCAAATAGGGAAGGGGAGTGGTATAGGTTAGCTAAATTTTACCATATTATATTGGCAAGCAATAAATAATGACTAGATTTTATTTTATTATCAAGTTCAAGCCATATGAGGATAGCTATTAGGAAAAACAAACAAAAGTTCGAATAAGTTTCTTTGCCGGACAGGACTGGGTTATGAAGGGTAGGCAAGGGTCATTGCTTCCAAGTAATGTATTACTTTGATTTTAAAACTTTTTAATTAACACACATTAAAAAATCTTCACATAGGCAGATCACTAATTGATCTGCTGCTGTGGTTTTAGTGAAAAAAGTTTCCCAAAGGTGTTCCACTTCCCTGATCTCTACTCATAGACAATATGAAGAATGGTTCATCTTTTTTTTCTCTCTCTCACAGGACAGAAAGTAAAATAGCAAAATACTCGGACTGTGAGAGACCTTTCATCATTTACTCAACAGACTTGTAAGAACTGGGGCTCTTGAGTCAAATACCTGAAGTTCAGTCTTAACTTTTTCATTTCATAGCTATGTGATAGACAAATTACTTTGCCTCTCAGTGCCTTGGTTTCTTTTTTCATAACTTGGGTGAAAAGCAATAATAATAATACTTTTATGTATAGTACGATGTTTGAGAGAATTAATTCATTTAAAGTGATCAGTATAGTACCTGGAATATAATGAGCATTCGGTAAATGCTAGCCATCTTCATTATCATCTGTATCATCATTATAATTATGTGCAAAGCATTTTGCTGGGCCTTGGGATTTCAAATGTAAATAATAATCATCTGGTCACTGTCCTCACAGAACTTAGAGGGTAGCGGAGGAAAAAGAGAAGTGATTGAGCAGGAAGATGAGTGTTCATGAAAGACAATACTTAGGGTTGCTGATGAGTGTCACACCTTGTCATGCACTAAATATTCTACCTCAGGGTCATGTTCATATGATTTTCTTTGACATTCAGTAAACCAAGCAATTTTTTTAGCAACCTCCCACCAAGCATGTGTAAGACCTACCTATCTCCTTGTGTGTGTGTGTGTGTGTGTGTGTGTGTGTGTGTGTATTTATATATATATACATATATATATCGCAAATTTCCTGAATCTCCTAGGCATTGTGAATTATATTTCTGATGTTCCTCCAGACGTGCATGTTAAGAGTATTTGGAATTTTAGAATAACGGGTAGGTCAAGGTTTGGCTGTTGTTAGAAGAAATGATAAACACTTTCTGGATCTTTCATTATATCTGGTTTCAGGATGAGTATAGTCAGGTTATTTTCTAAGCCAGGAGATACTTGCTTGCATTTACTTCAAATCTATGGACTTTTAAAAATACCATGACATTTTGCTTCTGAGACAAAAGTCAAATGCCCCCAAAAAAAAAAGTAATTTCTATAAATGTATAAAAACTTAATTTGTAAATGCAAACAAGATCAACTCCCAAGAGGCCAACACAGTTACTTAGTTTGCAGACTTGGAGATGGGTGGACAGTATTACTCTTACCTGTTCTACACCTGTGTGTTTGCTGCCTCATAGGTCTTGAGAAAGCTGTTCCAGAAAAAATCCTTGATCGGCATCCTTTCCTTTCTGAATGCTCACATGCAGCTGGTGGGCTGGAGGTTACGATGCTGATTGGTGCATTGGTTGTTCTGTGCTATTGCCTCCTGGAAATAATACAGGCGCACAAGTAGATAGATGCTTTATAAGAAGAAGGGTTTTGTCTTGTTGGCCCTAGAACAGTGCTTCAAAGATCCTAAGAGCTCAATAAGTACTGAAAGAATGGATAAGAGTCTCAAATATTAGTTAACAGACCATTTGTAAATTTGTATAATGATGTTGGGAGGGAGAAGGATCCTAATTTCTGAAGGGGTTGCTAAGCTAATGGAAGGTAAAGTTGAGAGTGTTGAGAGAAGTCTTCTACTCCTGGGAGAGACAGTCTGCAGACTGCCTGGTGGAGGACAAAGGCAAGATTGGAAGGAGAGACTAATCCCTGTTCTATTACCTGAATCTTGGTCTTTCCTGAAGGTGGAGCCTCACCTGCACTGCCTAGTCTCATGACTCAATGAATTTTCTTTTCACTTAAGCTAGTGTGAAATAAGTTTCTACCACTTATGTGTGTGTGTGTTTTAAAAAATACACACACACACACACACACACACACAGCAAATGAGCACCTATTCTTTTAATTCTGATACATCCAACAACCTGACCCTCCCAGTGAAGTAGGAGGAAGGAACAGGGCCTAAAGGTGCATGTTCAAGTTAGAAGACAACTAGGTAGCAAACACAGGTTTTCTCAGAGATGCTGGAGTAAACTCAGGCTTCCAAATGTGGTCCCTCACTCACGGTCAGTCTGCTGGAGTGAACACTCAGGCTCAATTTAAATACATATGCCTCATTTAAGATTTTTCCATTGTTTTTAATGTTAAATAGGATGTCTTTACTTATTTAATGCCTGTGAAATGTTACAATTATTATAGAATTATCTTGAACTCTAAACATAATAAAGTTTCTATTTTTGTTTCAGAATTCACAAGAAGATTTATTAATATGAGCTAAACTAAATTGATAGAACATTACTAGCAATATGTAAGGTATAAATCTGCTCTCTGTGTTCAGATATCCTGTGGAGTTTCAATGACTCTTTATGTCCATTATTGACCTATCTCCAGTGGTCAGCTAAGAATGTACTTAATTTCATGGTCAGCTGGAGCTAGGTCATCTAGGGCTTCATGGACAAACTGAGAGGCTCCCAATGCCACCTGATGGCATCATAAAATATGATGAGATAACAGTTTCCAGAGAGGGCACTACCTTTTAGAGCCTGTATTATTGTCTTAAGTAGTATATCTAGACAAATCTGATTTGCTTTTGCAGAAAATTCATCAATTCTTAATTATATGTTAGTGTTTAAAAAGGCATGAAGAATTATTAAAAATTGTGAGAGTTGAACAAATTCTTTTACTCAATTTAATTTTCATGAATGCCAGTTTTTGCCTTTTAAAGAATTATCTTTCTTGTCAGTGAGGCAGAATGAAAAAGACCCATCTAGGTTTGGATAGTATTACCCGGTTCATTGGAAGTATCACCTTGGGAATACAGCTCTCGAACTTTCAAAGCAACAGCTCCTTGTTGCTTACCTCAAAGGTTGCTCTTCAGTCCTCGAGGGTAATCCTTACCTCAAAGGACCTATCTAAATATTAATTAAAAATCCTAAGGATTCAAGTGATAAATGTTAGTGACATTCATCTCTGTCCTATTCCCCTAAACCCCTCCCCCGCTTGTGCCTTGTCCCTAGGATTTTCTGGGAGTACAGAGCAGACTCGTTTCTCCCCTGACTCTGGTTCTGTCATGGAGGATGATGGAAGATTTTCTGTGTTTCTCTTCCCAAAGGATAGCTTTATCAGTTAAGGGCCAGTCAGGGAAATGGAGCTTGCTGGCAATTCAGTAGCAAAAATGATATAGAAGCAACTAGTTAGAAGGCTGCTTGGAGGGCTCCAAAGCTAAATGAGATGGGAGGTACCTCTGAGTTTAAAAATTGCAAGAAGCAATAATCACTCTGAAGCTTAAGGAACAAACAGAGGAGGTGGTATTACTGGAGCCAAGACTGCCCAGTACCAACAGTCATCAAAGTGGAGACACAGCCTCTGCCAGAGATACTGCCTGTAATAGAGAGAGAAAGAGAGAAATGCCTGACTTCTCCTATCAGGGCCTCCTGCTATGAATCTTACTGGAAGCCACTTGGCAGGGAAGCTTGAGAAATGTAGTTTATAAAGTCAGCCCTGCATAGCAGACAGTAGAGCAGGTGAAGGGCAAGACATGGATTAGAAGGCAAATAGAAAAAGGCTGGCAGATAGCCAAGTGGGAGAGGTTTCTACTTTATCTATAGCCACAGTTCCTGCCTTTGTGTCAAGTTAAAAAAAATCAGAACATTCTTCCCCAAATCAGCATCGTTCGTGAGACTCTTCTTAAGCCACGTTTCAGCACAAGTGTGTTAATGCGGGGTGCTACCTACAAGCAGGAGTACACTAGCTGACTAAAACACAAATCTTCTAGCCCCTGTTATCACCAAGGAGCAAATGTTGGGACTTTAAAGAATTGGGATGCAGGATGGATTAGTTTTTATGGAGGGGAGCAGGTGAGCACATTGGAGAGCCTCAAGAAGAATGCTGCATGTCCACTGCTAAGAAAGAAGGTCCTGCACTATAGTGGAGGAGAGGTAGCCAAGAAGCAAAAGTCATCCAGAATAAATTCTGGCTGTGTTGAATGATTAAGGAGGGGAAAAGAAGTGCCCATCAGTGATTTAATTCATGCACAATCCCCTCGATTTAAGTCCATTCATCCACTATTTGTTGAGGTCCTACTTCGTGTTCTCAATTGCCTCTCACATGGAAATTAGCAACTATGAATGAGCTCTTGTTGCTAGTATTAATTATTGTATTATTAATACTATACAGCCAGATCATAAAGAAAAAAGCACACAGCTTCATCTAGGTGTGGTCAATAAAGGCTTTCCATAGTTCTGAGTCTTAAAGCTGGACAGGAGTTGACCACACAACATGGTAGATAGAGAGAACAGCAGGAATGGATGCTTAAAGGTGTTGCAACAAAGATTTAAAACTTGTCAAAGCTATTTCTGTCTTCCAAAAAGTTCGTACCTCATTATTGACTCTGATTTTATGAAACCATAATAGAGTTGTTAGGATAGGCGGATAAAAATACAGGATACCCAGTTAAATTTGTTAGTCATATGAACAGCGAATAATGTTTTAGTATATGTATGGCCCATGATATATGTATGTCAAAAATCGAAATTTAATTGAGCTTGCTGTATTTTATCTGGCAACCATAAACCATAAAGCTGATCATAGACTACCTTATGAGACCAAAGATCTTCAAAAGAACAAAATTCTTAGCCCCATATACTTTAAAAAAATAGTCCAACCACATGGCTGGCATCTTTAGAAGAGTGGTTGATAAAACTTTTTATGTAAAGGGCCAGACAGTGACTATTTTAGGCTTTGTGGTCCATATGGTGTCTATGACCATCGACTCAACTCTGCCTTTGTAGTATGTAAGCAGCCATAGACCATGCAATAGCTGATAAACATGATAACACTTTTTTTACAATAATAGGCAGAGAGCCCATTGTCACAGTTTACCAACACCTATTTTAGAAGTACGTTCAAAAATAAATTTCTTCCTTATTGTAAAAAGCTGCATATAACTCAATAACAAAAAAACAAACAACTCGGTTAAAAGTTGGGCAAAGGTCTTGAATAGACATTTCTACAGAGAAGATACACAAATGATCAATAAAGACATGAAAAAATGTTCAACATCACTAATGATTAGAGAAATGCAGATCAGAACTACAATGAGGTCCCACCTCATACCCCATCAGATTGGCTATTATTCAAAAAGCCCAAAGAAACCAAAAGAGTAAGTGCAATTGTAGGCAAAGGTGTGGAGAAATTAAAACTCTTATGCATTGCTGGTGGGAATAGTGTAGCCACTATGTAAAAGAGTATGGTGATTCCTCAAAAACAAAACAAAACAAAATTACCATATGATCCAGAAATTCTACTTCTAAGTATATATCCAAAAGAATTGAAAGCAAGGGCTAGGACATTTATTTGTACAGCAGTGTTTGAAGCAGCATTATTCACAATAGGCAAAAGCATTCATTTATGTTTTTCTCCATGATATCAGAAACTCTTGAGAGCAAGGGGTCAAGAATGCAGCCAAAATATCCACTAATGAATGAATGAGTAAACAAAATGTGGTACACACACACAGAAATATTATTCAGCTTTAAAAAAGTGAAATTCTGATTCCATTTATATGCGGTACCTAGAGGAGTGAAAATCATAGGCACAGATAGTAGGATACTGGTTACCAGTGGCTGGGAGAGGGAGGCATAGAGAGTTGGTATTTACTGCATAAAGTTTGAGATAGTTAAAAAAGTTATGGTGATGATGGTGATAATTATTTTACACAGAATATGAATGTACTGAATGACACTAAAACTGATAAATTTATGTTATGTATATTTTACAATAATAAAAACTGCTTGCAGAAGTTTACCTGACTAATCATAAACTATTTTGAGACAACCAGTCAGGCAGTATTATATTTATTTCTAAACTAGAAACAATGACATGAATTATAATTATGTATAAAATTCCAATAAATCTAAATATAAGACACGATATAACAAAATTTAAAACATTGTTTTCCCAGTGCATAGAAAAATTCTGTCTGAGAGTCTTACTGTAAAACTTTCTCTCGAACCTATGGGAGGAGATTGTGATTTTGCACACCAACTATTGGTGAACTTGAACAGTTAACTCCTATCACTGTATTGAGGTGAGAAACAGTGTCTACTCAGTCATAATATCTGGGTCAAAGACCATGGTAGGGACTAAAGATAGTGAAGGTCATAATTAAGTCTGGCCCCTTGCTCGCAAGGGTTTCTGATATTGTGGACAAAAACATGCAAATGAATGCTTTTTTGAGAGGTAGGTACAAGCAGTTGCCAGCACACTTTGCCTCATCCTGAAGAACTACTTCTCACTTGCTTTCTAGGCATTATCAATACTTAGAAAGTTTTTGTCGATTTATTTTAACCTATGCCTCCTTCCACAAAAGCATGATAAAATAGAAGTAAAAAATCAAGGTCAAAAAAGAGAGAAGCTGAGAGATTCAGTGGCATCACATACCCCCATCCCAAAGCAACTTATTGTACGTAAATCCTCAATTTCATATCCAGTTTCTTTTAAAATGGGAACAGTGAGAAAGCTTCCTTGAGTTCCATCAAGATATATTTTCTAAGGGGTTGACATTATTCAGAATTATTGCCGTTGGCTCTTGTCTATGAATGAAGCATTGTAGATGAAATTTAAAGATATCATTATGTAAAAATGCATTTTGTTTGTAGTAAATTGTTAAATAAAATAATCTACCTTTGAAGTATGCTAGGTGCTTGGGCCATTGACAGAGTTTTATGTGGATAGAGAAAGACTATTTTGGACTTACTGGTATATTTAGCTAAAGTGCTTCCAATTATGTGATAATTGATCTATATATATATGTTATGGATGCCAGAAACACAAACAGCGCCTGTGCATATGTGCGCGTGCGCGCGCGCGCACACACACACACACACACACACACACACCTCTGCACATACTATATAGTCATTTTTTTGCTTATAATTTATTTTATTTTTTAAAAGAATTTTTAATGTTTTAATTATAGTTAGTATTCAATATACTAGTTTCAAGTGTACAACATAGTGATTAGACATTTATATAACTTACAGAGTGTTCACCCTGATAAATCTAGTGCCCATTAATACCATACATAGTTATTACAATATTACCGACTATATTTCTTATGCTATACATCCATGTAGCACCCCCATGACTATTTTGTAACTGCCAATTTGTATTTCTTAATTCTTTCCCCTTTTTCACCCACCCTCCTCCCACATGACAACCATAAAAATGTTCTAAGAGTTTCTGTTTTGTTTATTTTCTTTAGATTCCACATGTAAGTGAAATCATATAGCATTTGACTTTCTCTGATTTACTCCACTCAACACAGTACCTTCTAGGTCAATTCATTTTGTCGCAGATGGCAAGATTTCATTTTTTATGGCTGAGTAATACTCCATCGTATATGTGTACCAACTCTTTTTTATCCATTCATCCATTGATGAACACCCAGTTTGCTTCCATATCTTGGTTATTGTAAATAATCCTGCAATGAACATATGTATTCATAGTCCCTTTAAAGTAGTGTTTTGAGTTTCTTTGGATAAATACCCAGAAGTGGGATTACTGGGTCTTTCTTTGTCTCTGCTATAGCCTTTGTTTTAAAGTATATTTTGTCTGGTATAAGTATTGCCATGCCTACCTTTTTTTAAATTTTCATTTCCCTTTTCATAAAAATATCTTTTTACATACTCTCGCCCCTAGTCTGTGTGTGTCTTTTGATCTGAAGTGTGTCTCTTGTAGGCAGCATATGTAAAGGTCTTATTTTCTTATCCATTCAGTCACTTTCTTTTGATTGGAACATTCAACCCTTTCACATTCAAAGCAATTGTTAATAGATATGTAGTTATTGTCATTTTATTACTTATATTTTTAATCTTTTTTTCGCCTCACTCTTCTTAAAGAAATTTCTCTAACATTTCTTGTAATACTAGTATGGTGCTGATGAACTCCTTTATCTTTTTCTTGTCTGGGAAGCTCTTTATGTGTCATTCAATTCTAAATGATAGCTTTGCTGGATAGAGTAATCTTGGTTGTAGGTCCTTGCTTTTCATCACTTTGAATATCTCATGCTAATTCCTTCTGGACTGCAAAGTTTCTGTTGAGAAATCAACTGACAATTCTACAGCAGCTTCCTTGTAGGTAACTAATTGCTTTTCTCTTGCTGCTTTTAAGATTCTCTCTTTGTCTTTAACCTTTGCCATTTTAATGATGATGTGTCTTGTGGTATGAGCCTCTTTTGGTTCATCTTGTTTGGGACTCTGCACTTCCTGAACTTATAGGTCTATTTTCTTTTTATTAGGTTAAAAAAATTTTCTATCATTATTTCTTAAAATAAGTTTTCAATTCCTTCTTCTCTCTCTTCTCTTTCTGGTGCCCCTATGATACAAATGTTGATATGCTTGATATTGTCCCAGAGGCCCCTTAAACTATCCTCATTTCTTCAGATTATTTCTCTTGTTGATGTTTTGATTGGGTATTTTCAGCTATATCACTGATTCAGTCTTCTGTGTCACCTAATATACTGTTGATTCCTTCTAATGTATTCTTCATTTCAGTTATTATACTCTTTATTTTTGACTTTTTTTAATGTTTTCTATTTATTTGTTAAAGTACTCACTAAGTTTATCTACTTTTCCCCTTAGTTCATTGAGCATCCATATAATCAATGTTTTCAACTCTGCAACCAGTAGATTGCTCGATTCCTTTTTCTGAAGCTTTGTTCTGTTCTTTCCTGTGGGACATATTTATATCTCCATTTTGACGGCCTCCCTGCATTTGTTTCTACATACTAGGTAAGGCTGCTATGTCTCCTGGTCTTAGTGGAGTGGCCTTATGTAGTAGGTGTCCTATGGGGACCAGTGGCACAGTTTTCCTGGTCACCTGAGCCAGCTGCTCCAGATGTGTGCCTTGTAGGTGTTCCATGTACCCTCTTGTTGTAGTTGATCCTTGGTTGTTACTTGCATATCAGTGTGAGGGATTGACCTTCGAGATGTTTGGTTGTGAGGATTAGCCAGTAAAAGACTGACCCTACAAAGAAAGATTCACTTTAGCAGGGCTCTGGTGCCTTCTTGGTTTGCTCTTTGGGTATATCATCCCCATACGTGGCTCCAGGTAGCATCTCACCTTGGATAGATGCCAGCAATGGGCGTGCCAGTCCTGGGGTCTCCTGGGAGAGGCCTTGCTGGAGGCCAAGTTCAGCTGCAGCCTGTGCCCTTCCCGGGGCCACCTGGCAAGAGTCACTAAGCAATCCACAGATGGCTGCCACCTATGCTAGGCTTAGAGGCCAAGCATCAAACTGAGGCTGGCTGCCAGGATTGTGCCTGCTCAGCAAAAGGTACAGGGCATACAGAGGCCATTAGCGGCTTCTTTATATTTTGTGAATTTTCGAGAGATTATAGCAAAGTCTGCAGCATGAGCCAAGACAGGCCAATTGTATTGAAAAGTCCCCGGAAGTGGCTTGGGTGGGTTCAAAAGTTGGTTGGGGTGGGGTCTCGAGGAATCACCAGGGCAGGGCAACCAGTGTTAGCCAGGTTGATGGAGATTCAGATAAAGTGGCGCCTGTGTCTGCCACTTTATCTTTCTTGAGCAGGCGGGGCTCAAGAAAGGAATAATAGATTCTGCCTGTACTGTTGTCTGGGAGAAAACTGCCCCTCCAGCCCTCGCTCTGAAGCCAAACAATTCAGTTCATCCTTATATGTTCTTGGCATTTTTCGAGCAGCACCCTAGTGCTTGAGCTCAGAGTGAGTGATTCCATCAGTGAAAAGTTCACATCTGAGCCCCTTAAGAGGAACGTCTATGACTTCAGCCACCCTCCGTCTCATTCAGCCATGATCTCCACTGGTTTTCACAGCAGAAGTTGTGGCGACTTCTCTTTCCAGGACTGGAAACCCAGGCTTTGGAGCCTGGTGTAGGGCTGGGACCCCTTGCTCCTCTGGTGGCACCTCTGAAGCCAAGATATTTCCTCCGAGTCTCAACTCCCACGTGTGGGTATGGAACCAGCCTGTTTTGTGTCTCTGCCCCTTTTACCAGTCTCGAGGTGGCCTCTTCTAAATGTCTCCAATTTTAGGAGTTCTGTTCAGCTAGTCTTCAGGTGATTCCCGATGATGGTTATTCTGTAGTATAGTTGTAATTTTGATGTGGTCGTGAGAGAAGGCAAGCACAGCACTTGCCTACTCTGCCATTTTGACTGGAACACCCACACCATATATTCTTTTTTTTCATGTATATGCACAGTTATGTAATGGATACTTCTTAAGATATTTATTAACTTGATTTTACTACTATTCTGAAAAATGAAAGCTTTTCTTTCTAAGAGTAATATTTAAAACTTTAATTTATTATTAGTAGTAGAAAATAAGAATTTCCCTATGCTTTTCTTAGTCATTTCTCTATCAACTTTCATTTCTTTTAGCCACCTTCCTTATTACCATTACTATGCCCCAGTGAAGGCCCCCAGCCTCTCTCCCCTGCAGATATCCTCCCTGCCTGAAATTTCACATCTCAGGGCTGACAGTGGAGTGATCACTGTAAAATACTCATCTACTCCTGCCACCCTCTGGCTTAATAATCTGCAAAGACTCCCTTATTTTGCAGAGTAGAGTGCTAACCCATTGGCTGAC
This sequence comes from Rousettus aegyptiacus, assembly GCF_014176215.1. NCBI lineage: Eukaryota > Metazoa > Chordata > Mammalia > Chiroptera > Pteropodidae > Rousettus > Rousettus aegyptiacus. Next base: position 118,567,024 of record NW_023416307.1, on the reverse strand, counting down.
CTTAGCTTATTTTTCTAGTCTGCTCTATTGCCACATTCCCACATGCATTTTTCTTCATGCAGAGTAATCACTAATTTCTCTAAATGCACTCTCTCACTCCATGCCTTTGCTCAAGCTGTTCCATCTTCTTGGAATACTTTTCCTTTCTCTGTTCTCCTAGTTAAATCCTGGCAGCATAATGTAGAAGAAAGAGATCAGACTTTGGATTTGGCTACACAGGTTGATCAATTTACCTTGTTGCTTAATGTTATTCGGCTCTGGTTCTTTCATCTGCAAAATGACTTAAAAATACTGCCTAGTTGGGTTCCCATAGTAATTAATAAGATAATATAAAAAAAAAAAGCACATGGACTTAGTGGTCGGTGCTTCATAACTAATTTGTTCTTATTATACATAATATTGCTACTATTTATAATATCAACATTAAAATTTTTATTGATTACACTGTTCATGTGTCACTTTTCTTGGAAGCATTTTCTGACATTTCACAATAGGATTGTTTTTTCCTCTGTACTTGTACTATGACTTGAAAACCCCTTCTCTGTTTTAGCCATCACTCCATTGAATTAGAATCCTTGGTTCACTTATCTCTTTCTCACTGGGTATTGAACACGATTGGGAACAAGGCTTTGTCTTGCTTATTTCCATATATCTCCATAAACGAGTGAGTAAATAAAAGAACACCACAGGTTCTACTGGCTTTTCCATAGCATTATCCAGAATAACTAGTAAGTACTAACTAGTTCAGACGTATCCTCAAAGCCAATGCCAGTTTAGATAGTTTTATCAAATCAGGAAAACCATGTATGTAATAGTGAAGAAATTGGATGGTGGCATCTTCATCCATCAGCTTCCAGTCTTCTCCTTTTTAGTTTATTTTCTTCCCAGATGCCAGATAACTTTTCATCAGTGATAAATCTGACATTGTCAATTTTCCACTTTGACTTTAAGGATTTCTTAATGCACTTAGAATAAAGATCATACACCACCTTCATCTTAACTCACAGCTCTCATCACTCTCTGCCCCCTATTCAATATTCCATCCACACCGAGCTTCTGTTCTTCAAATTGCCTGGCCTGTACACACAGCATTTTTTCTGCTTCATGTTCTCTTACTACTTTACATGTTCCTTTCTCTTTACCCTCTGGATTTAGGTTAAATGTCACTTCCTCTAGAAGGTCTTTTCTGATGCGCTAGGCTAGTTTTGGACATTCTCCCCTGACACCACTGGCTAGCCCCTAATGTATTTCTTATATACTTCCACAATCACTGAACATTATGGCACCTGATTGCTGGATGTTCATTCTCTTGGCTAGACTGTAATCTCATGAAGATAGGTAGTGAGTCTTTCTGGTTCACTACTGGATCCCTTTAACTAGTAGTAGCTGATATATAGCAAACAATAAATGGTTGATGAAAAATAAAAATAAATCTGGTGGTTTAGAAAGCATTTGATTGGAAATATGTTTCTAAAGCTTGATAAACTTTGGAGATAAAGGAGCATGCATTTCCAAACCCAGATAGTCAGTATATCTTTTCTCTTATTACTCAAATCAGGACATTTGAGAGAATCTCGATTCACTTTTATACCTGCCTAGTTCCCTAGAGAATAGGGCCAATGTTTCTGGCCAAGATGATGAATCAGTGAGAGAAGATTTTTACCCAGTGTACAGGTCATGTGAATATGAAGATGGTACAACTCTCGAACTTACCTGGAGTCTTGTAATACATTCTGGAGCACATATGCACATTTTAATTTACCTCTCTTGTAAACAAATTTTCTGTAACCCTTTCCATATTCACATATACCTCTATTACCAGATAGTTAAGGCAAACCAACTAAGCTAAATTACTTTTTAAATTTACTTTTTATAGCTTTAGAGGGGTGTGTGTGTATGTGTGTGTGTGTGTGTGTGTGTGTGTGTGAGAGAGAGAGAGAGAGAGAGAGAGATATCCTGACATAACAAAGGTTTATTTTAATTATTATGTAGTTATATGATTTATTTTTACTATAGTCCCAAAAATGTTTAAGATGGCTTTTTATTAACAAATCCACTCTGCCTCATTACCACAGACAACTGAAAAATATCTTCATGTGTTCCTTTAGAATTATGGAGACTCTCTGGATGATAGACTTATTTTTCTTTCAATTTTCATTTGGATGTTTGTACTTATTATTTTCTATCGACTAATATTTCATTCATTTAAAGCATCACATTTCCTCAGAAAATCAAGATTCTTTCTGCTCAGATCATTCTTCCTCCTAGATCCTTCTTTCTGTTGGTATTAGAATAATCTTTCTAACTCGTAGGCTTACAGAAGTCACTTAAATAAAGGCTTTCAGGTTTCCAAACAGCTGTAGAGGGAAGGCCAAATCCCTTAGCCTGGCATTTAGGTTTTTCTAGCTATATAGTCCCAACTTCCTGTATTAATTTGTTTGTTTGTTTGTTTGTTTACACATATACAGATTAAAAACCAGTTGTATGCAAGGATGTGTGTTAGGGTGCTTCAAGTTATACTATCACAAGCATGATTATCATTTCAAGTAGCTTACATGTTTAAAGAGAGAACTGATCAGAGAAATCAATGCTAGGCACATAGTAGGTACTTACTCAATGTAATGGCTACATGTATCAAAGATGGTGTGACTTGAGTTGTTCTCTTGGGTGGTTAATGTGATGGAAGGGATTGTAGTGGATTCAAGCTGGAGATAAAGAAATAAAATATAATTGATCAGGAAGATGCAGGGAGGTGTGAGCTTCAGGTACCATTAGGGGCTGCCAGTGAGAATAGGGCACAGGAAACACTAATAGAGGAACTGATGGAGAATTAACATGATTATGTAAGAGGAGAAGAGGGTTAACGATGCTAATACAGTTATCAGTCTCACACGAAGGTGTTCCTAATATCAGAAAAAGAAAAATCGAGAAGGGGCTTAGGAGGAGAGCTTTAGACAACTCGACTTTGAGAACCCAGTGGGAAATTCCAAGGAAGATGTCTAGTGCTTGTATGTGTGTGTGTGTGTGTGTGTGTGTGTGTGTAAAAGTTTGTTAGAGTAGAATTTAAGTGACAAGTGGGAGCCTGGCATAGCATGGTTGAGCCATAGTTGGGACTGAGATTGCTCAAGGAGAGAAAGTTGAAAGAGAATCCTTTTCCTTTTCCCCCCTGTATCACCTGCTCTGGATCAACCTGCTGTTTTCCAGAGACTGCCAAGAGTGATGACCTCTGATTTGCTTTTGTTGTTCACCCAACTTTGACATTTTCTTTACTTGACTAAGTGCACATTAGGTCTGTTGAGTTCTCCAAACATTTTTTTTTTTAGCATCTACTACATATTTAGCTAGATGCTACAAGTTACAGAAATAGAGCCTGCATCCTCCAGGGAGATGTCTTTAAGATCTTGTCCAAGCCCTAACCCATGCTGACCTTTCCTTCTGAATCTTTGGCCCACATCCTGCTGCATGTCTGACATTTAACACAATGAGTCCTGGTATTTGTATTTATCTTGTTAGAACATCATGACATCTCCACAACTAGACAGTGGGTTCCTTGAGAATAGACACTGTCATACTCTAGTTTGAATTTCATAAAGGCCTGCCACTATGTTTTGCACCCAGTAAGTACTTTTTTTTAAAGCTCTATGTGACTCTGCTTTTAATTACTAGTATTCTTCCCCCGAATTCTTGATGTCTATTGACATCAGTTCTTACATCTTAAGTATCTAGTGTGATGACTCAAAAGTCTAAATAAAAACATTAGTTGTTATGACTCACGAATTATAGAGACAATTTTAATAGACACTTCTCCTCACCTTGTCATTCAAAAGAGCTAACATGTTTTTTTACATGCTAAATATATGAAGATGCTATAAACACTGCAGTGAAGAATGAAGTGATAATTAATACTTAAGTAATTAATCACTCAGTTCATAGTGGGTAATTTGTTGCAGTTGCTATGTTAAAATAATTTTCCTTTTGTTACAGTGACAATGATTTAAGAGGAACCTAAATTATGTTAAAGATTTTCATGGATTTGGGACCATGGAGTCATAAACTTCGAAACTTGGAGGGCAGCATATAGTTGTCTACCAAAGAGTAAATTGTTCCTTTTTAAGGGCCAACTATGAGTAACTGGTAGAACATCCAAGACACTGTTTTAGAAAGGGGTCTAAGGTAGAGTCTGGGATCAGTGGGAAAGTATCATGATGGAAAGTGTCCACTCCAGGGGGAGGTAGTAAAGTCATGTGCTTGCTTGCCTTCTTGGGTGACATCTTCATTCTACTGATGTAGAAACTGAGTTGGAAGAGGGACCTTTCAAAAAATGAACATTTATAGAGGCCTACTATGCACTAGACAATTTACAAAATAACATAAGCTTCCCAATACCTTCATGATATATTCAGAAGGTATACTACTTTAGTACAGTGCGTGTGGTTGAAAGTGCATTTACATTTCTCTGTTTTCTCATGTACCAGAAAGAAGGAAAATACACTCATGCATATATTTTTAGTTTACCATCTTTGTAGACAAATTGAATGTTAAGTTTTTAACCTACCAATGTAAATGTAGTAACTCTTCACACCTTTTGATTTCCATAAGTCTTGCATCTCCCCTAGGAATAACTTTACTCGCATTTTCAAATAAGAATGTCTCTGGCCAAGACAAACCTAGATGACTAATACTGAGTCTTTTGAATTTCAGAATAAGCAGAGGATAATTCATGAATTTGTTCATTTCTCTTTCTCAGCTAGAAAACACTCCGTAGATGTTAAGGCTTCAGTTATCTCACACTTTCACATCCCCAGAGTGTTTTTAGTCTGGATATTAAATAGTCTGATATAGATGGTAGAAGAATTCTGGCTTTAAATTTAAATTTTAGATACTTTAATAGGCATGACCCAGTCCAGATATATAGCAATGTGATTAATGGAGCATCTGGAATTATCCATTATACCCATAAAGTTTAGATGAATCTGCTTGGTTGGATCAATGCTCAGTTATACCTGAGGGAAAAAAACTGTGCAAAAGGCCCAAATCTGAGGCTAGGCTCTGTCTTTTAGCTACTGTGTGACTTTTGGAAAGTCATATTTAACTTATGTTTCTTTACCTAGAAAATAGAGCCATAATGAAGCCTACCTTTTAGGGATAATATAAAAATTAATTAAACATTATAAGAAAGATCATATCCAATGGTTTTTCATCTATTTTGGTTACCTATTGCCATGTAACAAATAACCCTCACTACTTCATAAATTAACACAATACAATGTAATTATTTTCAGTGATTCTGTGAGTTGACTGGGCTTGACTGGGTGGTTCTTCTTCTCCCTGCTATGTTGACTGGGATTATCTGGGAGCTCTGTGGCTGTGGAATATCTGAAATGCCTCACTCACATGGCTGGCAGTTGATACTTCTGTTAGCTAGAAGCTCTGTTGGGGCTGTTGACAAATCATCTAAGTTTTTCATGGGCCCTCTTCATGTGATATGGCAGTTGGCTTCTGAGAGAGAGAGTTCCCAGTGCTTAAAGAGGGAGGAAGCAAAAACTGCCAGTAATCTTGAGGCCTAGACTTGAAGTCCTAAAGTGTCACTTCACAAAGCTCTCACATGGTCAACCCAGGTGCAAGGGCATGGGAAATGGCTCCATCTCATAATGCAAGGAGTGATATGTGTGAAGAAGGAGGAGAGGAATCTTGGGGGCCCCCCTTGGATACTAACTTATCACCTTATTACCTATAGAATAAAATCTAAAATTCCCACCATGGCTTAGTAAGATCAGTCTTCATCTCCCAGTACCCCCACCCTCTCTCTTACCTTCCCTTCCCTCCAGCCACACTGACCATCTTGCTCTAACTTTAGGGTCCCACCATTTGCTGGTCCTCCTTCCTGAAATGTTCTTATCATAAAATATAGTCTAGCTTGCTGACTTCATTCAGGCTTCTACTCAAATGATGCCTCTCAGAGAGGTCTTCCCCAACAATCTCATTAAAAATGTCATGCACATTTCTATTCTATTCTAATATTTTAGTTTTCTTCATATTCTCTCAATTTCTTCAAAAGATTTTGGGACAAGAATACATGAGGTAACTTAAGACTTTTATTTTCTTCCCTTATCACTCACTATTGGGCATTCTATTTCTTTTTGCGTACTGTCTGTCTTTCCCAGTAGAAATAAGCTCCATGAGGCAGGAACATTGTCTTATCTACTAAATATTCTCAGTGTGGAGCTCTGTGTCTAAACATAGTAGATCTGTATGTGTGAGTGTGTAGACATACGTATGCTCATATACAAGCAAGAATAAACTGAATGAATGTAAAAGAGCTTTGTATTTGTTTAGAATATTGTTACTATTATTGGATAAAAACAGTTTACTCATCCTTGCTATATGTAAGACTCTGTGAAAATGATTAGTTGCTTAAAGAATTAACGTGGATTCATAGCACATGACTCATCATTGGTTTGTTAGATCACTTTATAAATAACAAGATCTGGGTTACATTCTCACAGAGAGTTTTTGCTTAATCGTACTCCAAAGATTGGTCTTATAAACCCTACATTTCAACTTCGCAATTAAATGCTCGTGTAGTTGCAGCTATATAAATTATCTTGGACTGAGAGAGATATAACTATCATTTGCTAAATGTCCACAATGCCCCATGTGTCTTCTATAGCCTTTCTCATTTTATCAGCAGGGCAACCCAATGAAGTAGAACTTATGACCCCAGTTTATAGATAAAAAAATTGAGGTTCAGGATTTCTTGATTCTCTCATTTCTCTAGTGCCTACCATAGTAACTGGCATAGGAGTGCCCAATAAATATTAGTTAAATATTAAACAAAAGACAAATTAACTAAATTGTTTTTTAAAATATCACCTAGAAGGTAACAGACCTGAATTTAAACCCAGGCTGATGAGCTTCAAAGCTGAAATTATTTCTACCAGTCCAGATCTAGTCATAGTGATCTTAGTATCATCAGTGTCAAGTCTAAAAGTAAGAGAAGAGGAGAAGTCTTAGAAATGAGAGTTATACATCTATTTCTAAAGTGAGATTAAGGCAGGAAATAAGATAATTATTCTGACAACATTTTATATTAGATGCTACAGTTGGTTCAATGTGGAACATCTGTTTACCATTGAATGCAAAATAAAACTTTCCCTCTGATGTTTTGGTTCTTGAGTCTCCTAGAAAATGCTGGGTGAGCTACATCCTTTGAATATTAATGAAGCAAATTAGCTCCAAAAATGCCCTACTGTGTCTCAACTCCAGGAACCAACATTACTCATTAGACTCCTGTTGATTAGAAATGTTAAAGTGGGTTTTCTTTCTTTTCATTTTAATTAAATAAAGTTGACAGGCTTTTTTTGAGTTCCAGTTGGCCAAGACTCCTAAAGTATGAAATGAGAGGAAAACGGCATCCTCTTCTAAACAACCCTTGCTGGCTGTGTTGGATTTTATTCTTTCTTAAAGGAACGCAGGATGCAATCAGTAAGTTTTAAGACAATCGAGATCCAAAGATTTCACTCTTGGGAGAAAAGGTAGAAAGACAGAAAAAAATGTATATTTCCTATGTGATTGCAGATGATTGGGTACGGTAATTATATATGAGGTCAGTTTGGTTTACTAAGTGTCAAAATATTACAGAAGTAGCAAGCATAATTTTAATTCTCCATCACCTGGCTTCAACATACCAAAAGACTGCAGTGATTTAAGGGTAATTCATTTTTTTTTTTTTTATCTCAATGGGTCGATGCAAAGCCATAGAAGCCCTGTGCAAGATTATAGCTGAGAACCTTATCCGAGCTGCCAGGAGCCAAGGAAGTCATATACTTTGATTTCTGTCTTTTATTTCCAGTGCCACATAAAAGCATTCTAACCTTAAGTTGTACCATTTTTTGGTCGGTTTATAACCACATAAATAGCTTTTGAGAGTGCATTCAACAGGGGTGGGATATAAAGACCTGGAGCAGAACAGCTTTGAGATATGCAGGAAAAGGAAAGGAACTTATCTTCGCTTTGTACTTCCTCCTGCTTGCAAATAGTAGCCAGTGGTGTCTGGACCTACAACACCACTTCTGTGGTCACAGTAAAATCCACCATCAGAAGACTGAAGGAATTGAAAGATTAGTAGAAACTCTACTGTTGAAACATTGCTAGTCTATAATAAATTGGTTAATTTATAAAACAACAACAAGGATAATAACTCCCAAAGTGTACAACGAAAGTAAAGGACCCAGGAGGCAATCGGTAAGTTTTAAGACAAATGGGGTCCAAAGGTTTCGCTCTTGGTAGAAAAGGAAGAGAGAAAGGAAAAAGATATTTTCTTTTCTTCTGTTAGCAATAAAAGGTAGAGAGCTCCAAGCTAAACTGTACTACAAAATATTAGTTAATACAGTTGCTTTTAGGCATTATCAATCCCATTTTACAGATGACTAATTCTACCAAAAAGAGAAGGGACTTCCTCATTGTCACAAATTACTAATCAATTAAAATATATTGAGCACCTGGACTGGTACTGTGTTAAACATTACAGAAATGGAAATAAATAACACATAAATACTGTCCCTAAGAACTACTGTCACTACATACTGTGAGGTCTGGAACATTCAGTACATCAATTAACAATATTTATTCAGTTCCTTCTCTATGCGAGGAGGTGGGTCAAATCACGTCTCTTTTCTAGGTCTCTGTTTCTTCATTTCTCTTACCCTCAAAGTCTGTCTAATCTTAGAAAACAACAGAAGGCAAGGAGAGAAAAAACTGGGGAAGGGAGGTCATTTCTCCATCAATCACCAAACATAACCACTTAAAACATATCCAATACTATAAGGGGTTGGTAGAAAGAAATAATAGAGATAGCTGAGCTATGCTTATTTTTTTTTTTTTTACCTGGAAAGCTAGAACCCAGATTGTCTAAACTCTGGAGCATATCACTATGGGTTATCTGATTCTATAAAAGCTATTTTACAATCAATTACACATGCGCACGTGCACACACAAACGATTCATTTTTAGTGTGATGTCTGAAAAGTGTGGTGTTCAAATGCCTCTCTTAATCACTTAACTGGAATTTTTTAGATTTAATCCATAGGAGTTTCTTTTAGAATTTTGAGCCATAGGGTTATACCACTCTTTTCCTGAACTCCTTGCAATAAACTTATACAAATATTTTTAGGTTAGAGAGTATAAACTTGCATGATATTTAAAAATCTGGCCAGTCCGTCATGACTCCTATTGATGATGTGCCCATTGAAGGCATTGGAGAGTCTCCTTTCATAACGACTAGGTGGGATCCATTTCTTTCTAAGTACTAGATATTAAAGCATAAAAATAATTACACAGTGTGATCCAGAGCCAGTGTGATCTATAACTGTATAACAAGAGACACAATTAACACCAGGCATGGGAACTGTTATTATAATGAGCATTTGGTATGAAAAGATCATTATTTTTTTAAAAAAGTATAGAAGATAAGACTTAATATGCCAGTTGGTTTCTGTAGACAAGCTAAATGGCTTAATTATCACCATTAGGAATCAGGTGTTGAAACTGTGGAACAAATTGCCTAAGATTGAACTTTGTGTGGAGATGGGTGTCATCAGAGAAGGGAGGGAGAAAAAGGAGGGAATTTTCAGACATCTTGACAGGTCGTTTTCCTATTTCATATCATTGAACCCACATAAGAGCTTCATCTGCAGTTGATGAAAGCAAGGAATAAAGGGTATTCAGAAGCACTAATGGAAATGTCATGAGGTTCTATGGAACAAATGGTTCTTAGGGCTCCCCTACAGTTGCACTGGGTGGTGTGCAGGAGTGAGGGGGCCCTATGAGAACTATTTACACCTTTCCCCAAGCCCTGTGCTCCATTTAGAGCAGTCTTCTCACTCTCACCCTTCAGAGCCCACTTTGTATGCCTTACCATCTTCATATATTTCCTCAGGCTGTGTTCTTCCTTGAATTTCCTGCCCCATAACTTTTGCTACTTTGAATTCTAACTACTCTTCTCCAATCCACTCATATCACATCTTACCAGGACAATGTCTGCAGAATTCCAGCCTACTGTAGAGTTCTGTATAGTTTTTAGTCAGTCAGGGCTCGATTCTTGCCCTGATCACTTAATCACTCATGGGTGGTTTCCCCATGTCAGCTCTTCCTCTTTCATTTAGATGCATAAACCTTTTGGCATCAAGAACTGATTTAGGTAGAAAGGGAATGCAACAGTTAGGATGAGGCTCAGTCCAGAATGACAGAAAACTCGAGTGGTGGTGGCATACACTACAAGACATTTGCTTCTCTTTCACCTAAACACAGCCTAGGGCTTCCACAATTTTTAGAAACTCAGGCTCCTTCTATTTAGTTGTTCCACAATATATGGCTTGTATTGTTAGTTTTGTGAGAAGTTGGTGTAAGTAAAGCCATTTTAAAATGGAGTCAGTGCAGCCATTCCAGAGAAACTGCATTGCACATTTTACTCCTTGAACCTTTGGAATTTTCAAACTGGGCAAAGTAATGTTTGGACTGAGCCAGAGAAGCACACTCTTCTAAATAGCTGTTTTAAAGCTAACAGGAAGGCAGACCTCCTGACTACAGAACTGAAAGTTAAGAATATTCTTTAGAAATTTATACCACAGTGTATGGATAAAAAAATAACAGCTTATTTGGACTAATAGAAATTTCTTTCTTGGCTTTTTAGCACCAACAGAAATTCCTTTTCATTATTCATGTAATTATTTTCCATCCCTTATGAAAACTCCTTGCCTTTACCCCCTGATCTGATCTCTTTTTGGGTTTATGCCTGAATCAGTGCTTCCAGAATAGCTATTCTGTTATCTCAAATGAACACCTGTTGCCTCTCACTTTGGCTTTTTTTAAGATTTCAATTTACTTTACAAGTTTACCTAAATAAAAAGTAACATTTATAGAATGACTTTCATGTTTCAATGTCTTAACTTCTCTCCTTAACCTGCTCCCTATCCTTCAAAGCTGAACCCAAGAAAAAATTTTCATACAGGTAGTTTACTTGGGAATGTGATATTAAGGTGCAGGAGGGAGACACAAGGGGGCGTGTAGTGGTGAGGAGGGAAAACCAATACAAATCTGTGTTATGTACATAGGCTACTTGTATTTAATCCCTTGGGGCATTCCAAAGAACTGTTAAAAAGTAATTTTGCAAGTATGATTCTCATACAAATGTAAAAAAATAAACATATGGTAAATATTTAGGTCATAATCCATGAGGGAGCTCGACAGATATTTTACACACTTAAAAAGAGGATCCAAGAACAGACACGTTTACAAACCAGCTTCCACCACATTGGGGAGAAGGCCTTTTAGACAGGACAGAATTTGCTTGTCTGTAACCACGAGTTATTTTGCATTGCTATCAGTTATCTATAATTTAGAGCAATGTGAAATAGCTTCTATAGAATCAGATGACTCAGAGGGTGTCCCCCAGGTTCTGGACAATCTGGGGTCTAGTTTTTGAGTGAAGCTCGTTTTTCCCTCCAGAGTCCTATGGGAATGCTCAGGACTGTCACTCCCCTTCTAGTCAAGGGTAACCCCACAATTCCAGGGTACACGTGTCTGTGCATCTCAAGAAGAAAGATTCATTTGATGTGAACCCTAAGAAGGAAACTGTCAATCAAAACTGCACAATTTGGATACCTCGTTTACATAAAATGAACTTATTTGAGGACCTGGGTGAGGACTTTTGCTATAAAAGTGGCCTCCCTTTTAGGTTAATACTGAATCTGTGTCTCCCAAGCTGCAGCTCCTCTTGCTCAAATAAACACTTACTATTCTTTATTACAGTCTAAAATTAATTTTGGTTTACATTTGAATAATAGTCACTCTCCAGTGCATGTCCACACCATTATGACAGTGAGAACTGGGAAGCTAGAGGGACGCGGTGTGAACTTTAGGTTGCATTTCCACAAAGCTGGCCCCAGACTCAGTGGACCTGTTTCCCTCAGCCGTGGCTAAAACAAAATGTGGGCTGAGATTTTCACTGGTGCACTTGACATGTGCTTTATCAGTTCTCCAAATAACCCTAGTAAGTAGATGGAAAACTAAGGTTCAGGGTGGTTGAATTCAGTTGGCCTAGGGTCACATAGCTAATTCAGTAGAAGATTCAGATTTCAAATCCATGCAATCTGTCTCCCCAGCCACTGTTCCTAATTCTTACATTCTATTTGCTAGTCGCTTTTTTTTTTTGTGAGACCAGATCTAAACTTGAACATTGCTTAGGGTAGAATTTAGGTGTCAAATGCTGATGAATGCCAGAGAAGAATATCTAGATTTATCTGAAACAAAGAAAAAATCCCCAATGGCAAACCTGTAATGATATCAATGGCTAAGCTGAAACAAAAAATGATCAGTTGTTTGTTGAACATCATTGGTGTTGCCTGATCTCAGAGCTACATAGGATTTTTGCCACCCCTCCCTCCACCTCCCCCCCTGCCCCCGACACACACACACTTGGCCTTTACTGAAACAGCCGTAAAGTCTCCTCTTTTCTTCAAAGATAGAATGTATTGTAGAAGTGAGTATGGAGTCATATGGAAAAGGGGAAAATTGACTTACACAAAATCGTTCTGGATATTTAGTAAGATTTGGTGAAAGGGAAGTTTGGCCCTCACTGTCTCCAGATATACAAATGATTGTCCCTAATCTGTGTGCAATAGAGCTGGGATGAAGGCCTGGGGGCTCGGGGGACCACCGGATACTTAATTACAGCTCTCTGGGGATTGATAGTCTAGTCCAGGGGACATATTCAAGCCTGATTATTTACTTCTGTGGTATACCTTTGAGGAAGATTACATATATCTATGTTTCCTTATTTGTGGGTTTTCTTCTTCCCTGGTCACATTTCCTTATCTAAAAATCCTTTTCATGCCCCTGTGGAAAGCCTCATGTGGGTGCACTCAGCCAGGTTACTTTGACAATAAATGCAGCAACATTTGTTAAGTATCTCTCACTTCTGCTTTGCTTTAAGTAAATACTAATGACTTCAGAATTTATCTGGAAGATGAAAAGTCCCACCTTGGAGTGTTTGTGGAATTTATTGATACTCTCTCTGTTTTCCTTATCCCTTATATAGGCTCTGTGATTTTGGACAGGTGGCTGAGACTGGAATCTCCACTGATTACAAAGGTTAAACCGAGTTAATAATCCCTACCTCAATGGGCCTTGGAGAGGGCAGAGTAAGGCAAATGCACTGGAAAGTGCCTTGTAAACTGTTAAGTGCCATGCTCCATAAGATCAGCAAAGGCTAACATTGTCTCTCTGACCTTCAGTAAAAGAGAAGCTGAGGGTGTAAATTTCCATTCTAACTCAGACACAGCTATAATATGAGGGATAGACTGATGTCTTCCATGTGTGTGCTGACATTATCCATAGCTAAATCTGGAGGAAAAGAGAGAAACCAAGTCTTGTTGCTCATCTTTGGGAAATAGCACAGGATGTTAAAGTATTTTGGTTATTTGCCATGGGCCAGGTTCTGTGCTGTTTTGTGTACATTCCTCATGTATTTTGTCTATCAACACAAGCCAAAGGGGAGGTGGATGGAATGAGGAACAGTCAAGAAGCAGACCATTGTGAATGAGGACAACAGAAAACTTCTCTACATGCATTCAGCTAACACTTGTAGAGTCCTATTGTGGGCCAAACACTATGCTGGGTAAACATATATCTTTGTTTGTTATTGAGTCTGTGGCATAATCACATATGGCAATGCAAAGAGAGGCAGATGGGTAGGCTAAATGGTAGGTAAATCCTGGAACTAGCGTATGCTTCCTGCTCTAGGCTGGGGTCCCTGACCTTAGCTTTACAAATCAAAACCCAGGCCAAGGGCTTGGAGCTGATTAAAGATCCATTCTCAGAGGTCACCAAAAGCTGCTCAATGTATGTTCCCACTTCCATCTGTCCTCTAATCACAACCCCTGTGCTTCATTTAGTCACGGCAGGCTTCCACATGGAGGGCGTGGGAGCAGACAAGACCCACCTCTGCCAGCTCATTTTTAAATGCCATTTTTCAAAACCTCCTCTCCAAACTCAGAAGGAAACTGAAGCTGCTGGCTAGGGCTCAAGCCCACAACAGCACAACTCAAAGATGTCATGTGGTCTGCATTAATTAGACCCACCAAACCCATTACCAATGAAAGCCAGAGTGCTTAAGCAATTAGTGATTATTTGGCTAGTGTTCTCCATCGCCAGATGGCTTCTACAAGTCTCCCCCATTCTCAGAAAAATTACACATGGAAGCAACACTGATGTGCTGTAAAGATATGGACAGAGTGAACATTCTAGGAATGTAGTGGGAAGATAATACTAAATGTTTCAAGCATAAATTTAGGGGCTATTTATTCAACATAAGCCAAATGGTGGGCTTGGGGCTAGATATTCTGCTTGTTATCATTTCAATTCTTACATGATTCCTGTGGAGTAGGTGCTAAGTTATCTTCACTTACTTGAGAAAAAAAACAAAGCTTTGAGAGACTCTCCAAGGTCACCCAAGAAGAATATGTAAAACTGGGATTCAAACTCAGATCTGTCTGGCTGCAAAGCGCATTCTCAAATCACATAGACCTTTTTGTGATAACATGGTAGGAAAAGTTGCCTTAAATATATCATTTCCCCAGCCCAGATTATATCCCTCTTGTATGTATTCTTATAGCACACATTGTCTTTTTTTAAATAGCCATAACTGTCATATACTTAATGCCTATGTTCCCCTGTTATACTAAGTTCAGTGAAAGTAGGACTTTGTTGTTTTCTTTTTCACTTTATCTACAACTCTTTGCATTATGCCTAGTATATTAAAAGTGGGCAACCACTATTTGTTTAGTGATTTAATGAAAGGAAAAAATCAAGCAATAAAAAGGGAGTGAAAGAAATAAGACAGATCTCAGAGGATATGGAAAGATCATTGAGTTTTATGTTTACAGATATATAACAGTGGTGTGTTGCTAAATCAGTTCTGTGTGTGTGTGTGGGGGGGGGGCTCCCTGATTTGTAGCATTTGCCAGTTTCCATGGTGTAATACTCCCTCTATGACCAATTTCAAGCTACTGACATGATATCTCTGGATGCAGAGTTCGAAAGAGAGGCACAGTATTGGCTCTTGTCAAATCCAGCAGAACTTTCTCAATTCTTTGTAGTCTAGAAAAAGTCAGTTTCCTTTATGATTTTCATCATTCTTCCCATCCATAGAATAAAGATCTAGACTAGTAGTTTCCACATTCTCTATCAGCTCTGATGCTCTATGAACTTACATAGGATGTCTTTTATGATTTGGTCCTCCCACTAGGTTGGGGTAATGAGGGTGACGAGGAGAAAAGAAGACAGAGAACTAAATCTCAAGAATATAGAGTGAATGGCTCAGACCAACAGGTAGTTACAGCACATTGGCATCTTGCCTGCCTTTCTCAGATATATCTCCCAGTGCTCTCAGAATAGGTCACTTTTCACAGCCGACTAAAGGAATCAATCCATTTGCTTCTCAAGTACAATACAATTTTACAGGTATTCCCCACTTTTCCAAAGTTTACTTTATACCACTTTGTTTTTATGAAAGACCTATATTAATATCTGTTTTCTCTAACTGAAACCAATCTAAAGAGTATTTTTGCTTTTATAAAAATAATGCAAAAAGCTAAAATAGCATCCTGCGTTGTTTTAAAGAAGGGCAGGGTGCACCCCAAGCAGTAAGAGTGGCCCCACAAAGTTCTTTATACAAGAAGTATACTCAGCATTTCAGTCAAGCTGCCATAACTTTGAATGGTCTATGAGAATCTCTGCTTTATCGCCATTTATTTTATGTATTTATTAGCAAGATGTATCCTAAGGTAATTGCTTCTTTGCTTTATGCCATTTTGACTTACCAGAGGTTTCACAGGAATACTTTACTTTTGGATAGCAGAGGAAACCTGTGTCTCACCAATTGCAAAAGTCAAGCGTCAGTGAATTTTGGAAAGCTAGTACTTAGCATTAGAAAACAGCTAAAGATAAAGCACCCTGTTACATGTGTTGGAGAGGTGTAGAGAGACTTACAGGTTCTATATTTGAGAAAGACAAATAGATGTAATGAGAGCGTGGTGACATCCTTATTTCATGCCCTTCTGCTTACTTGACCATCCCCTCTTTTCTTTTACTATTTACTTTACAGTATATAGGCTCTCCATCCCAAGGTAAACGTAAGATGTCACAAAATATTCTAGGGAGAATAGGAAACTGTTATTGTGACTAATATATGAAAGCTGTATTTCTGCCGCTGCAGTATTTTCAGTGGGTAGTCATGGCCTTAACATCTCAGTATTACAGGGTTACAAAGTCACTAGTTGAACGTTCATTCTACAGAATGTTGAAAAACATAGGTTTCTATAAACAGAAAATTCTTTCAAGTAAAGTTACTATAATTTGGATAGCTTGGCATAGCCTATTTGAAGAGGTTTAATGATTTAGAGACAAAGAATGAGCTGTAAATGTTTGCCCTCTTCTGGGACTTATGGATCATTTCAGAATGCTAAAAGTCACCCACACAGTCACACTAATTAGATCTTTTGCCTTGAAGTTTCTCTCCACCCATTAGTCGATATGTATAATGCATTCATTTCAAATTCAGATGCAGGAAGCATTTGTTGAAACTCCAGCAGTTGCCAAACATGTTAGAGGGGTGGGGAGAGGACACAGATGATGAACACATAGTTTCTTTCTTCCAGGAGCTCTCAACATGGTATCAGAGGACAGAGTATTCATGCAGTACTCAAGGAGGAATTCAATATTAATGGAAAGAGATATATGTAGGAGAAACACAGGACTTTGGGATGTGGTGGGAAGAGAGGATCTGGAATCAGATCAAATATATTTACTAGCCATGTGATCTTAGCACTGTAAGCTTTACTTAGCACTGTAAGCTTTAGTTTTTCTATATATAATCATACCTATCTATCAAGTTGTTTTGAGAATTATATGAGACAGTGCTTGTGAAGTACTCGACACAGTCTTTGATATATAGTGAGCACTCAATAAACATCAGTTGTTATTAGTGATTTTCCTTGGGAGCAATACTGGGGGTAAGATAAATGAGAGTGGTCATGGGTAGCAGTAGGGATGGGGAAGAACATTGAGGACAGAGTGACAGAGACATGCATGTGTGAAAGACCACAGTATATTTTGGTAATATTTAATAGATCAAATTAATCCAAAAATATTGATGAACGTGAAGGAATGGAATTTGGAGAAGACTAGAGAAAGCTTGGAAAGATAAAGAGGGTGACCTCTACATTGAAGGCAAAGGAGACCCACTAGCATTTTTAAGGCAGTGGTCAAATCTTTGAATTGGAGTTTGCTTGGGAAATATTATGAATTAAAAAAGAGAGAAGTTTTGAAGCAGGGGTGTTTTTGTCTAGAGACACTCCTATTAGGGTGTTTTTGTCTAGAGATGCATATTAGGAAACAATTGGTGTTAGGCAGTAGTTGACACCATGGAGGCAAGGAAGGACTCCCAGAAATAAATGTAGAATAAGAAGAATCAATGGTGAAGACTTAGGGAGTCCCACATTTCAGAAATGGCAGAGGAACAAGTACTGATGTAAGAGAAAATAACAGAGCTAAGAGCAGAAATAGAGGTTAGTTTCACTAAGATAAGGAAAAAGGATATCTCTGGGAAGATAGAGTTAGCAATATCAAATACCACTGAGATGCCAAGAAGGCTGAGACTTGAGAAGAAGCCAAGAGTTAAAGCAATTAGTGGTTCATCAATGGTCTAATTAGAGCAGGTTGAGTGGAATCAGATTGCAGCTGGAAAAAAAGGAGATAAGGAAATGGAGATTGTATACAACTCTTTAAAGAATTGGGAGCTTATGGATGAAGAGACAAAGGTAATTGGGAGGTAAGTGATGAAGAGACAAAGGTGTTAAATTGGGAGATAAGGGATAAAGAGACAAAGAGTGGGGAAAATCAGAAGTTAAGTAACTTAAAAGGATTGGATACTGTTTTGAAGGGGAAGAGTTTGGTTTAAAAAGAGGAATTGAAAAGACAGAGAGAGAAGAAATGCCCTCAGAGCCTAGAGAAGAGCTGATCAAAACTACAAGTGTGGTCTCTGATGGAGGAGGAGATCCTCTTCCCCTGAGACTGGAGGGAGCAAAATAAAAATGCATAGGAGGATAGCTAATTGACTCATGAATATCTTACAACTGATCTCAGAAATTTCTCCAGTAGTAAGTTCCAACCTGAAATTAGGCAATATCCTTTCACTGTTCAAAATCAGATAAGTCTGGATGAAGTTATGTCGTCATGTCTTACTATGAATGCATTCATCAGATAACTTGTAGAAGCTGAAGATTACAGACTTTAAATTATTTGACTGACTCTATTAAAGAAGTGTCATTGCATCTGACAGGGAGACTTGAGAATAATCTCACTAACAAAATATTCAAAGTGCTGTTGAACTTACTCTTTTTGGCAAGAAAAGGAAGAGAAGTCCTATAAATAGACTGTCCGGGAGGGGTAAAAGTCTTATTGAAGTTTAAATTTATACATAATTTGTTTTTCTCTTTAATATTTACTATTTAATTAAAATGTTTTTGTGCAATCTCCAAGGAGTATAACCTTGGAAATTACCATAAGGCTTATATTCACAAAACTTTTAAAAAAGAATTTTTGCTGGAAGATATGTTTGTTCATGTAAACTATGAAATACGATTGTTTTGGAAAGTTAAATTTGCTCTCTTAGGCCATAAATGAACTCAAAGCCCTGTGGTGATTAACCCACCATTCTGAGAATAAACTCAACAAACTGTATTGTTGGTTATGTTTTGCTCTAAGGTAGCATTTTGTCTCTTTCACTCCTCTTAGAAGTGGCAGGATCTGGGGAATAAGAATGCAGTGCTGCCTATAGATGACTTAGGGCAGCTAAAAATTGAGATAAGTGTAACAAATCGCCCTCTAATGTATTACCTTAGATTTGGTCAGAGAAGTATTTAGGGGAGAATTCTGAATTATCATGTACCTTTGAATACACTCTTCTTTCCTAAAAGTTCATCAATGGGAAGCTAGAGTGAGTAAGTATAAAGTCTAACTCCTCACTATGGTCAAAATGGCTAATCATGGTCTTGCCCCTGCATAGCTCTGCTATTTTCTTGTTCACAGCATTCACACCATCTTGGTCTTTCTTTAGTCTCTCATAAAGCCTATGCATTTCCCTGCCTCAGGATGTTTGAACATGCTCTTTCCCCTACTTCTGTCCTGTTTTTTTTTCTTTTTTTTAAATATATTTTTTATTTTTAAAACTAAAGTCATATAATATTATATTAGTTTCAGATGTACAACAGTGTTTAGACATTTATATAACTTATGAAATGATCACTCTAATAAAGCTAATACCCATCTAACATCATACATAGTTATTATAATATTATTGACTGTATTGCCTATGTTATACTTTATGTCCCCCACGACTATTTATTTATTTATTTTTTAAATTTATTGCAGTAACATTGGTTAATACAATTATATAATTTTCAGGTGTACATTTTAATTTGACATCTATATATTCTATTGTGTGATTACCACCCAAAGTCCAGTTTCCTTCAGCTACCATATATTTGATTCCCTTTACCACTTCACTCCCCACCCCCTATACTTGACCCCCTTTACACCATCTACCTCTTCCCTCTTCCCCCACCCCCACCCCCTACCCTCTGATAACCACTAGTCCATTATCCATGTCCCTGAGTCTCTGTTGTCCTGTTCATTCGTTGCTACATATAAGTGATATCATGTGATTTTCTACTCTTTCAGTCTGGCTTATTTCGCTTAGCATGATTATCTCGAGGTCCATCCATGTTGTCACAAATGGCAATATTTTATCTCTTCTATGGTTGAGTAATAGTCCATTGTATATATGTACCACAGTTTCTTTAGCCAATCATCCATTGTAGAATACTTCGGTTGCTTCCATGTCCTGGCCACTGTGAATAGTGCTGCTATGAACATCAGTGTGCAAATATCTTTTTGGATATGAGTTTTCAAGTCTTTGGGGGTAAGTACCCAGTAGTGGGATTGCTGGATCATATGATAGATCAATTCTTAGTTTTTTGAGGAATCTCCATACTGTTTTTCATAGTGGCTGTGCCAATTTGCAGTCCCACCAGCAGTGTATGAGGGTTCCTTTTTCTCTACATCCTTTCCACCATTTGGTATTACTTATCCTGTTGATTATAGTCATTCTAACAGGAGCGAGATGGTATCTCATTGTGGTTTTCATTGGCATTTTCCTAATAACTAGCAATGTTGAGCATCTTTTCACGTTTGTAGGCCATTTGTATATCCTCTAGGGAGAAATGTCTGTTTAGGTCCTCTGCCCATTTTTTGATTGGATTGTTTTCTTTTGTTGTTGTTGTTATTGAATCTTATGAGTTCTTTGTATATTTTGGATATTAGGCCCATATCGGAGGCATTGCTTGCAAATATATTTTCCCATTCAGATGGTTGTCTCTTTACCTTGTTGACGATTTCTTTTGCTGAGCAGAAGCTTTTTAGTTTGATGTAGTCCTTTTTATTTTTGCTTTTACTTCCCTTGCCTTTGAGGTCAAATTTATAAAATACTCATTTTAAGTCCAAAGTCCTTTAGTTTAGTTCCTATGTTTTCTTCTATGCATTTTATTGTTTCAGGTCTTATATTCAGGTCCTTAATCCATTTTGAGTTAATTTTAGTGTATGGTGATAGACAACAGTCTAATTTCATTTTTTTGCAGGGGGCCTTCCAATTTTCCCAGCACTATTTATTGAAGAGGCTTTCCTTTTTTCACTGTATGTTTTTGGCTTTTTTTGTCAAAATTATTTGCCCATATAAATATGGGTTTACTTCTGGACTCTCGATTCTGTTCCACTTGTCCGTGTGTCTGTTTTGCTGTCAATACCATGCCGTTTCCATTACTATTACTGTCACTTTGTAGTATAATTTGAAGTCCATGTCTATTTGTAACTACCAGTTTGTACTTCTTAATCCCTTCCTCTTTTCACCCATCCCCCCTCACTCCTTTCCCAACTGGCAACCATCAAACTGTTCTTTGTATCAATGAATTGGTTTCTGTTTTATTTATTTTGTTCTTTAAGTAAGTGAAATCATATGGCATTTGTCTTTCTCTGTCTGACTTACTGCACTCAGCACAACATCTCTAGGTCCATCCATGTCCTTACAGATGGCAAGATTTCATTCTTTTTTTTTTTATGGCTGAGAAATACTCCATTGTATATATGTACTATTTATTTTTTATCAATTCATTCATTGATAGACACCTAGGTTGCCTCCATATCTTGACTGTTGTAAATAATGCTGCAATAAACATACGGA
The DNA here is from genome assembly GCF_014176215.1 of Rousettus aegyptiacus. Classification (NCBI taxonomy): domain Eukaryota; kingdom Metazoa; phylum Chordata; class Mammalia; order Chiroptera; family Pteropodidae; genus Rousettus; species Rousettus aegyptiacus. The sequence continues at coordinate 118,545,672 of NW_023416307.1, read as the reverse complement.
TTCGCATACCCTTTTGAAGTAACATTTTGGTTTTTTTTGGATAAATACCCAGAGGTGGGATTAGTAGGCCTTCTTTATCTCTTGCTGTAGCCTTTGTTGTAAAGTCTATGTTGTCTGGTATGAGTATTGCTACCCTTGCCTTTTTTTTCTTTTCCATTTTCATTAAATATATTTTTCCATCTCCCCACCCCTAGTCTGTGTGTGTCTTTTGATCCGAAGTGCGTCTCTTATAGGTAGCATTTGTACAGGTCTTGTTTTCTTATGCATTCAGTCACACTATCTTTTTTTGGAACATTCAATCCATTCACATTCAAAGCAATTGTTTATAGATATGTAGTTATTTTTCATTTTATTACTTATATTTTTTATCTTTTCTTCTTCTTCCTCCTCCTCCTTCTCCTCTTATTCCTCTTCCTCCACCTCCTTCTCCTTCCTTCTTCCTTCTGCCTTCTGCCTTCTGCCTTCTTCCTTCTTCCTTCTTCCTTCTTCCTTCTTCCTTCTTCCTTCTTCCTTCTTCCTTCTTCCTTCTTCCTTCTTTCTTCTTTCTTCTTTCTTCTTTCTTCTTTCTTCTTCTTTCTTTCTTCTCTTCTTCCGCCTTCTAACATTTCTTGTAATACTAGTACGGTGCTGATGAACTCCTTAGCTTTTCTTGTCTGGGAAGCTCTTTATCTGTCCTTTGATTGTAAATGATAGCTTTGCTTGGTAGAGTAATCTTGGTTGTAGGTCCTTGCTTTTCATTACTTTGAATATTTTGTGCCAAATCCTTTTGGCTTGCAAAGTTTCTGTTGAGAAATCAGCTGATAATCTTAGGAGTTCTTCCTTAGGAGCTTCCTTGGAGCTTCCTTGTAGGTGACAAAATTACTTTTCTCTTGCTGCTTTTAGACTCTCTCTTGGTCTTTAATCTTTGGCATTTTAATAATGATGTGTCTTGTGAGCATCTCTGGGTTCATCTTGTCAGGGACTTTTTATACTTCCTAGACCTGTATGTCCATATCCTTCACCAGGTTAAGAAAGTTTTTTATCATTATTTCTTCAAATAGTTTATCAATCTCTGTCTGTTTTTCTTATGGTACTCCTGTGATGTGAATGTTGATAACCTTGATATTGACCTGGAGGTTCCTTAAACTATGTTCATTTTTTAAAAATTCTTTTTCTTTTTCATGTTCTGATTGGATGTTTTCTAATCTCTTACCTTCTAAATCACTGATTTTACCCTCTCCTTCATGTAACCTGCTGTTGGTTCCTTCTAGTATATTCTTCATTTCAGTTATTATATTCTTCATTTGTGACTGGTTCTTTTTTATGGTTTCTATGTCCTTGTTTATGCTTCTTTTTCCTCTTAGAGTTCTCACAATGTTCCTTAAGCATCCTTATAGCCACTGTTTTGAATTCTATTTGGTAGATCGCTTGCCTCCATTTCATTAGTTCTTTTTCTGGAGCTTTCTCCTGTTCTTTCATTTGGGACATGTTTTTTTGTTTTCTCATTTTGGCTGCCTCTCAGTATTTGTTTCTATGTGTTAGTTACATCTGCTACATCTTCCAGTCTTGTCAGGGTGGCCTGATGTGGGGCCCAGTGATGCAGTCTCCCTGGTCACCTGGGCCCGATACTTCAGGAGTGTCCCTTTTGTGGGTTTTGTGTGCCCTTCCATTATAGTTGATCCTTGGTCACTGTTTGCATCAGTGGATGGGACTGACCATCAAGCTGATTGGTTGTGAGATCTGGCCAGAGACTACAGTGGAAAAGCTTTTGTGCAGGGACTGACCCTACTGAGCAAGTTTCACATTAATGGTGCTCTGGTGCCTTCCTAGTCTGCCCTTTGGGTATGTCATCTTCAAATGTGGCCCTGGGTGGTTCTCTGGTTTGGTCAAAAGCCAGCCACTGGGCATGCTGGCCCTAGAGCCTCTTGGGAGAAGCCCAAGTTTAGCCACAGGCCAAGTTTAGGCACAGCCTGTGCCCTGCCTGGGGCCACTTGGCATGAGCTACCAAGCAATCCATAGGTAACTGCTACTTGCACTGAGCTTGGAGGTGCCTTGAAAGACCAAGCCACGGACTGAAGCTGGCTATTCCGAGGGCCAAGTTTGGGGCTACTCAGCAAATGGTACGGGATACATCGTGGCTAGTTGCTGCTTGTTTGGATTTTGAGAACTTTTGAGAGATTTTAAGAAAGTCTGTAGCATGAGCAAAAATAAGCCATTTGTATGGAAAAGCCACTGGCATTAACTTGATTGGGCTCTAAATATTGGTGGAGCAGGGTCTCATGGCATCACCAGGGCAGAATTTCCAGTGTTAGCCATGTCGATGTAGATTCAGCTATGGTCGCAACATATATTGGCATGCCAGGATGGGGCAGGGCTCAACAAAGAAACAATGGATTTTGCCAGCACTTCTGTCTGGGAGAAAGCTTCCCTTCAGCCCTTGCCCTGAAGCCATACAATTCAGTTCCTTCCCATATGTTCCTGGCACCTTTCAAGCTGTTGCCGCAGAGCTGGAGCTCAGAGTGAGTGAGTCTGTCAGCAAGTAAGTCTATACATGGGCCCTTGAAGAGGAATGTCTGCGATTCAACCCACTCTTTGTCTCACTTAGCCGCAATCTTTGCTGATTTTTACAGCCAAAGATTATGAAGACTGCTCTCCCTGGCAGTGGACCCATGGGCTGAGGAACGTGGTGTGGTGCTGGAACCCTTTACCCGTTAGGGGAGATCTTTGCATACAAGATATTTCTCACAATTTTTAATCACCTCAGGTGGGTATGGGGACCAGCTCCCACTAGTCTCAAGGTGGCTTCTTCTGTATGTCTCTAGTTATAGGACTTCTGTTCAGATAGATTTTAGATGAATGTCAATGATTGTTGTTCTGTAGTTTAGTTGTAATTTTGCTGTGGTTCTGAGAGGAGGCAAGCATAGCTTTACCTACTCTGCCATCTTGGCTGGAAATCCCTTGTCATAATGTTCATTTCTCTTCCTTAATTTTCAGTTTAAATATCACTTCCTTTAGAGCCATTTTCCCTAATCTGCCTACCTAAAATAGGCTTACCACTCTTAGGTTTATCTCACCAAGACCTGTGTGACACCTACATGACACTAATTACAAATTGGGATTATTTTAGTTCTGCTTGTTAATATAAGGATAGGAATAATATTTATTTTTTTTCCTTTTACTCCTGTTATATTTTCAACACAGAGTGTGACGCACTGAAGATATTCAATAAATTTTTGTTTAATGAAGTAATAATAGAAATAACAGTAATCTTTTAATGAACAATTTCTAAGTTTAGGCAACTTGTTAAGCACAATACATGTAGTAATGTCAAACAATTCCATCAACAACTCCTCAGATCATGTTATTGTTTCTACTGTATAGATTAGTAGAGAGATTAAGTTATTTGCCCAATGAATTTTAAGTGACTAAAATGTGGTTTAAATTCTGATGGTTGTGACATAAATTTGTGCTATTAGACAAGACATTTTATTTATATTATCATTTTTTTTAAGAGTAGCAGATTGGGGATCCAACTTCAAATTGTCCACAATTCCTTTTAAACACATGATAATCAGCCAAATTTTTAAAACCCAGCAATTAGTTTTTTAACTTCCCCAAATCTGGACCTCATTTTAGAGGCTTTGTACTGGTCTCAGTACTGAGCTTAATTATTTGGGAAGTTTTCTAAGACATTTTTTCCTCTCTTATTCAAATCCAGTCTCTCTCTGTGGCCTTCATTAAAGAGGTACCGAGATGCAAACAATTACTGCAAAATATGTGTTTTAATAGGTATATCAACTGCATGGAAGATGCGCAGAATTCTGAGAAAACACAATCCCATTCTCTGCAAAAGCTAGTCAGAACGGTATTTCATCAGCCTAGATTTTTATTTCTCCCCAAGAACTCTAACTCCCTGGAGCTGTTTTAATCTTGGCTCATTAAAAGTTAATATAATTTGGATTGGTGCAATCCATTTTGTGTCTGGACACCTCATTTACTGAACTCAGGCTGGGTTCTGTGCACCCAGCCTATTTAAAAAGTGTATGTACCCAACTTACCTTCAATCAAGTTACAGACTCAGATGGGAGTAATCAATAGCTGATCGTTGATAAATGGTAATCGTTACAAAGAATACAGATTCAAATGTCAGCCACAGAATGGATGCCAGCTATTTGTTGTTGGGTAATTCCAGACTGTCAGGAGGTAACAAAGAGAGATCACTATGCTGCAGTCATTACCTAGCCCAGGGGAGAAGTGTTGAACATCAATACTTGAGCTGTGAAAGTAACAGAAACTTGAGGGCTAGTCATGCTTCATAAGGGGAAAACTTTGCAAGGGGGAAGTTTAATAAACCTAAAATTCTTAAGCATGTGCTGTAAAGGACTACTATTGTCCAGAATTCCCATCTTAAGAGTTAGATTCATCCTGTCTGATTCCCATAGTACTAAAATTTGACAGAATTATGATCTGGGTGATAGGGTTGCATGGCGTTAAGAGAAAAAGGGAATAGGCAAAGCAGTTTTTTTTTAAACTTTATAACTGACCTATTCTTACCACAAACTTCCTGAGTTGTTGCCATCATTTCCTTTGAGATCCATGATCATTTCGTTTATTCATTCATTTTTTTTTCATTCACACAAAACAATCCACCAAGCACTTAACTATATGCAAACACTTGCTACAATAAGAATGAAAAAATAAATAGCGAATATGGCCTTTGCCTATAGAATGGTTATATTCTCTGAGGGTGAAAGATAATTATCAGCTTAATTGTTATTAAAATACAGTGTGATAACATCTAAAGTTTGTAGAGTTATGAGAACATAAATCTGAGAGTATGTTTGACAAGTGATAAAGGGGCAGAAGAAAGTGTCATATGCCAAGAGATTTTTTTGATATTGATCTTGAATGATGAAACCTTTACCATTTGTCAGAAAAAGGTAGACAGCAGTTTATGAAAAGAGAACAACTATGAAGGCCGTCCAGATTAGAGTAAGTAAATTCATTTGCTTGAAAAATAATGATCTGTGAATTGATACTGGGGAGATTGAAATTGGGATAAACAAAATAACAGTACCATGCTGTAGAATGTTGTATTTTAGTCTTGTGCCCAATGACTCTTGCAGATTTTTGAGAAAGGGAGTCATCCATATGTTTCCCTATTTTATATAGAGCCCTTTCTGGAAGTGTATGATGAATACATGGTGGAGTGGAAATATTTAAGTCTTCGAGGTTAGGACTTTTTTTTAATAGTCCGGGTAAGAGATGTCATAGGACAGACAGGGAGGACCATGCTGGTGTTACTCACCAAGGTGGAATACATGAAAGAATAATAAGTGTAATCATGTGAATAAGAAGTTTATAAAAAGGACATGTTAAGTTCAAAAGCACTATAGGAATTTCTGGTAAGGATGCAATAAAGTATTGGAGGTATGGGGTTAAAGATTAGTAGAGATGTCAGGAAGGTAGACAGGAATTTGAAATTACTATAAAATGGATACTCTGATCATTGATAAAATTATGGGGATGAAGAATCATGGGTAGGTGAAAAGAGAGCTAAGGGTAAAAGCATGGAGGTGAATGTTCACACCTACTGGGATGAACAGTGCAGATGCCAATTCAGGAGCTAGGTTAAAATGGTCAGAAAGGTTAGAAGGCAACTTTGAGGGAAACCCAAATAAAATACTTTTGTCCAACAACTACAATAACAAAATTCTCAATGAAGAAGGACCTAAGTTGGTCCTTATAATGAATATATTCTATTAATTATTGATTTTATCAATTTATATTAATAGTCTCTATTGAATTTTAGTTAACCATCTACTTAATGTAATAGCAGACAATAAAACATAATTGTAGCAATGCTAGTAATTATTTCAGAAAAATGTTAATAAATATTGGCATGTTGGTAAATCAGGATGGAAAAAACCTCCATCACTATTATGTGATTGTTTTATTTGCTCCTCAGATAAGGAGAAGATCTCATTATCATACTTATTAAGGAGATGAATTTTAATAAAAAAAAACTTCTTATTTAATGATTCCTATATTATATTTTATACTCAAGCTTGGGCTAAAACCAAAGGGTCTTAGTTTTATTGGTGGCTGTTGGCAGTGAGTCAGACATGTTTGTTGAGTTGCGTTTACACGTATTTCATAGTTGAATAGGGATGCTGGTTAAGGAATGTCTCATCTCTTGATGTATTAATTCATTCAGCAAGTATTTATTGGGGCTCTAGTAACTGCTCTAGACTCTAGGACTAAAGCAGTAAAAATAGTCAACATCTCTACTCTCACAGCATTTTCGGAAGATAGCAGGGGAGACAAAAGATCAGTCAATCAAATGTTAGCAGATACTGATAACTGCTTTGAAAAAATAGGGTAGAATGAGTGATAAAAATGAAAGAAAAAAGGCATTTAAGAAAAAAGACCTCTGGATATTGCACTTTGTCTACTAGTTAGTGGAGACTTCAGCAAAAGGGTGTTCCCTGTGAATAGTGTTGTGCTGCCTAGCCCTTGCTCTCAGCAGAATCTTCTCTCATCCATGCTGTCTCCTTTGTTGCTCTTCCATGTTGACGCCCCTGGTCAGCAGCTGGTAGATCCCAGTAACTCTCAGGGTCTTGCTGTGTCACCTCAGGTTTTTTCGGCTATAGAGCAACTCTTTTGACTCTCTGCTGCTAGGTACTTCCTCATCTTTAACTGCCCCAGCGAGAGAGAAGCTCCCCATGGGTTTAAAATGGTGCCCTCTAGCTGAATATCCTTGACTAACCAGGCTTTTGGTTTTTAGTATTTATGTTTTAAGTTAAAAAAAGTTTAAACAAGTATAACAGTAATACATAATGTTGCAGAAATATTCAAACAATAAAGAGATATATTAAAACATTTTTTTCTCTTACACATTTTTCTCCAATTTCTCCAAGTTTAATCTACTCCCTAGAAGGAATAACCTTCAGCAGTTTCTTTTGTATTTTTCCATCTCTATAAAAGTAAGTGGAAGAGGCTCAAACCCCATCTCTATAATATTAAAGTATCTTATCAATCTTTACACATCAAGATATAGGCTCTACTAAGTTTTTGTGTCAACTGCTCAAGAAGTTCTTTGAGTATCTTTGTGTAGGGCATCAAGTTAGAAGAGAAAACTATATACTAAGAAGGACCCCACATAAGTAGAAATGAAATGTGAAATAACAGACTTTGGTAAGAGACTTTTATGAGAAGGACAAGAACGTGTAACATTGGAGTGGAAAAGCTGTTCTGACATGGTCCAATGCCAGAAGAAATTGTGGTATCAGTAGTTAGCTTTGTGCTTTTCAGTGCTCCCCCATTCCCACTGTTGATGCACATCTTGGAGCTGGAATAATTACCCATATTCCTGAGAAAGAGTCAACCCCGTCTCTACAGATATTTTCGTCATTCTATTCTATGCCACTAAGACTTCTATTTTGTATTAAATTAAATAGGCTCACTTTGCATGTTTCGATTAATTGCTTCTTTTTAACAATAAATTTTTACAAAGGAAATTTTATATAATCATATGTGGAAAACTACTGCACATTTTTATACATGGAATAAAACTATAAAAATAAGTGCAATTAAAAACAAGCAATATTATTAAATTTTGGCTAGATTCTGTTTCCTGCTGAGTCTCTGAGCTGAATCCTACTATTTCTTCATGGGGGAAAAAAAGGGAGGTATTTCTCCTTGAAATATTCAGAAGAATAAAAGACTTTTTTAAAAAATTAAAAAATTATCTCACCAGTACACAACCTAGGTCCTTCTTCAAGGATTTTCTGGGATGTACAGCTGTGGGGAGTGTGGTCAGCATACAGCCTCCAGCTATCAGCTCCTTTGAGGTCTGTCTCAGCTGCAGAGAGTAGGCCTAACCTAGTTCATATCCTTCCCCGAACAGTGCCCACTCAATGACTCAAGGAGTCATGGGTATATAAGACCTGACTATTTAGGCCCAAAGAAAGATCATGCTGATGGACATTTGCTCTAGAACTTCCTGTCACTTTGGCTGGGACTTTGTTGAGTTGCATCATGGTTCGACCTTTCCCTTTGCTCAATCTTAATTTCTCACCCTTTCTTCCATAGATGTTGATGTCTAATAAACGTAAAGGCAGTATTTCCCAAGTTCCATCTCAGAATCTGCTCCTGGAGAATCCGAACAAAGACAAAGATTTTTAATGTTATTTAATATAGGGTCAGTTTGCCACCCAAATGCAGTCTGATGCAAACAAAACAACCTAAATTTAGAGTCCGATACACCCAAAATTCAATGTTCTCATTGTTTTTAATGAGTTATTTTAGCCTCCAGAAATTCCCAAGTTTATTGACTCTAAAATAAGAATAATAATTCTTCATTGAACTTCTTTATACAGTGAAAGAACATGTATGAGGAACATAAGATGGGGACTATCTTAAGAGTCTAGAGCTAGATTATGCACTAGATCAGTGCTGTCCAATAAAAATGTAAAACAAGCCACAAATTTGAGTTGCCTATGCAATATAAAATTTTCTAGTGGCTGCATACAAAAAGTCAAAACACAGTTGAAATTAATTTTAATGACATTTTATTTCACCCAATATAGCCAACACATTGTCATTTCAACATGTAATTAATATAAAATTATTAAGGAGATATTTTACTTTTTTTTTTTTTACTATTATGTCTTGGAAAACTGATGTATATCTTACACTTGGAGCTTATATCAATTTGGATGATCCATGTTTCAAATGATCAAAAACCACGTGTGGCTAGGGGCTATGGTATTGAAAAGCACAGTTCTAGGATGAATCTCAAGTTTTATCTCTAACCACAGTGAACCTTTAGTGAAAGAGAGAATTATAGAGGTTAAAATGCTATACATATCTGAAAAAGGATGGACTGGGATGAGAGAGAATACCTTGACAATGCTCACCTTTCATAAATATTCTTGGTCTGATATCTATGGGAAGTTCCCAGCTACTTTACTGGACAGATAGTTAATAGAACATAACCACTGTTCATTCAGAATAATGACTTCTACAACTTTAGCTGAAATATGTTTCAGGGTTATGAACATAAAATTTCATCCTTCATCAAAGATCTTATTTATAGCAAAGTGTGAAGAAATTCTATTGTCAAGGGATAGGAGGGAAAATAAAAAAAATTTGAAAGGAAGTTTGGATAAAAGAAAATTTACTGAAATTTCAAGGTGTCTTTTTGAGACTGCCAGAATTAAAACAACTTTTTTGCATGTTATTCAAAGGGAAATGGAGGAAAATTAAGAGTTATTAAAAGTATAAAAATATTTTCATTATAAGGGAGAAGTATTAGCCTATTATAATCACCCACACATTCACTGAATTGATAGTTAACAAGTACTTAATAAGGATATAAAAGAGTTAACATTTATTGAGGGTTGATTATATGTCACTTACTGTTCTACATGTTCTGCAGTGCATGGATTGAACAAACCATATCGTAGGAATGAATATAATGCCAATATGATGTTCGAGGGAACTGAAATGCGGAGGTTAAGCAAATGCCCAAGGTCACACATCTAGTCGGGGGTAGAATCAAGACTCCATCTCGGGACAGTCTGTTTCTAAAACCCTTAATCATCATTAAGAGGTATGTGGAAAACAAAGATAAATCAGAGTTAGTTCTTGCTTCTTTTAGTACTAGAGGCCTAGAAGGAGAGATAAGATTAGCATATAAATAAACCTGATAAAAGATGGAGAATGTAAAAAGCATGGTAAAAAGAAACTAGTTAAGTGGGAATTCAGTAGAGCACCTGGAAGTATTTAGGACATCCCTCTTCATCTTACAGATGAGGAAATTCAAGTGTAAGTAACAATAGCTTACTAACATATCCAATTATTAAGTGACAGAATTCTTTTAGAATCAGGCCTTGTGTTACCTGGATATGCATTACACTGATCTTACTACAGTCTCTCCAAAGTGGTGGTTATTGTTTTAATAATACCAGATTTTATTTTGTTTCCCTTTATCCAAGCACTTCATGAATTAATTTTCTAGTTTGTTAAAGTGTCTATTTCTTTGAACACTTGTTTGATTAAGATTTTACTGAACCAAATCATTTGCACATCATATCAGTGATACCCAAAAGTAATAAGTCAGGAAATAAATATTATATTATGAGAAAAGAAAACCATCATTCCTACCCATTGTACTCTATTCACTTGAAAATATGTGTGGATAAGAATCGAAGGATATTTCAGTCAAAAAATGAAAGGATTTATTGCTCTCAGATTGTCATCTTACGTCTATGAGGGTGGATTTTATGTTTTTCGAGCTATCTTGCTCATGAAGGTAGCTCATTTACAATCCAAGCATAGTTCCTCTGATTATCTTGGGAAATATATCTGCAGATGTATTGAAACAACTGGAGACCCCAAGGCCATGTTTTTCAACACATAAACACTCTATCATTCCCAAATGACATTAAGTCACCCACAACTTTTCTTAGTGACATATTTCAATACTGAAAGGCAGTATTTCTCAGTGTCCCCAAGGTTTCCTGTGGGGAAAAGAATCAAAATCAAAGACATTTGGGAAATATGGTTAACAGGTTGATTTACTCAATAACTTCTCAGGGAATTTAATATGCAAATGCGTATGCTTAATCTACAAAGATTTGCCTAAAATATATGATAAAAGCTTTATCCTACCACCCCTTTTTATTTTTATTTTTATTTATTGATATGCATGTCCTAGACCTATTTATATACTTATACATATATTAATTTGAACCACATGAAATTGCCAATATTTGGCTACTTTTATCCTCCAAAATGGCAAAATTATATAGCTCTATTTAAATAATTTGGGAACACTGTATTAAAGCTTAGTTCTGAGAGCTTTTCAGGAATTTGTACTATATTTTGGTTCCTGATTCACAATCCTTTCTAAACTTCACCCCAAATTTAATCTAAGCCTGTTCTTGATTCAAGTACTAATTCTATTTGCCAGACTGTCTCTGAAGGTATTGGCCCTCCATAGTGGGCCTCTCATGAGCAAGTGGAACTTCTTAATTATTAATATTGCATGAATTTAATTTCAGCTTTACACCTCTAGTGATGCGCTTTACTAGAAAAATTTCATTCTTAATGCTTGAAAGAGTTGGATATAAGCTCAATACTCCATTGATAGGTGCATTTAATTTATAGGAGATCAATAATCTCAGTGCAATGGTCCATAGAGATAATAATTTACAAAACATACAAAGGAAATATAAAATATACAAAAAATAGTTTACAAAAGTAGTTAAAAATCTAAACTCATGTTACATTGTCATACAAAAGACTGATTTTACTGCATGTCTCCTGGTAAGAAAGAGTCCTTGTTGGTTTTCGAAATGTTGGAATTTAGGAAATATTTTGACAGCCTCTGGATGACATGAAATGCTTGAAATTGGACCTGCTTCAGGAAATCTAGCATGTATGCTCCCCAGAGCCGCTTCATATGCCTATGTGAGTCCTTGTGAATGGCACTGGGGGTCTGAGTGAGTTTTCAGCATGGCCACACATTCTGGGCTCTCTATATGTTTATCACTGATTGACGATTACCTCTGCTGAGCCTGGCTCTATAGCTGGTACAGAATAAGCACTCATTAAAAATTAGTTTAAAAATCAAATCTTACTTTCTCGGTTCACCTTCCTGTGTTTATGTCATTAAGCAGTAAATTAGTCAGAAAAACCCAAATTGGTGAGGAGAAAATAGAAATATACTACCCAGATAAACAAGAGAGGTGTGTGGGTTGCCTGTGTTTCCAAAATTGCTTCCCTAATCACCATTTTACTTAGCGTATGCTAGAGAAGCCTTAATCTAACAACCTTTCAATAGCTCGGCTGTAGCTAACACTCCTCCCTTTTGTCTCGAGTTTTTAGATAGAGACAATGCAGCTCGCAGGTCCTGCTCTCTGAGAGTTCTATGCAAGGAAATCTATTACCACTGCCAAACACATATATTAATTGAACAATTTCTCCCAACCTTGATTGACAACCTCATGATGCCCTGAATAGATTTGCCTTAGAAACTACCTAGACAAGGTTTACAAATCAATTTCACTTGCAGAGTTTGGGGTTTTGTTTGGAGAGGCGCTTTCATTTTTACTCATTTTGAACCTTCTTGGCACCAATCTGAACAGCATCCAGAGAACAACACTACACCTAATTTGCTCCTGCAAATGAGAGCAATTAAAATAACTCAACAAAAATGATGGAGACTTTCAGATGATTTACAGGCCAAGAGTGAAGTATAATGACTCTGTTTGGTGTAATATCCTATATCGTCTTAATAAATGGTTCTGTAAAATACATACTATAACCCTTCATCTATACCACCTCACTCCCCAAGCTGCACACCTTCTCTAGTGCACTGGAAATTGCAGTTTATTGAGCCATGTTATTTTATTCCTCTAGGTTTTTGCATCTATGGACCCCTCGGCCTGAAATAACATGTGATGTGGGCTGAGGCTAACCTTGCTCCACAATTAGGGCCATTTTAATTCCCAGTGAGTTTCAGAGAATCCCCACTTCTAGTCAAGGTTAACAGAAATATAGCTACATCAAATTCTTGATGAATCATCAGCAGCTGTTACCAATAGCACCAGGTTATTGATCTTTTTCTCCTTAATTTTCAGAGACATCCTCGATTGAGTTTGTGAAAAGTCTTCATACTAAGATGAAAAATCAAGTCTACAATCTTCAATCTCTCTAAGATACTGAACTATAAATTACTCTTTCCTCTCATTATGCTCTGAGTTGAGAAAATACTGAAAGGATAAAACGGGGACACAATACTATATTTGAAAAGGGGATCCCATGTTTGAGTTGGGCCAACTTATGAAAAAGCCATTTTCAGTTTTAACATTGAAAATTTTCTGCTTTTAATTAGCCATATTTTTTCCCAGAAGAAATAGATTGTTAGTCTTATTGCTTCAGCGACACCTTAGCAACTTAGTATCAAAAGATTCTTCTTGCAGAAGGAAACTGAGGTATATAATAATTTATCGATTAGTTAATGAGAAAGTTTCCACCACTGGTTCATTCCAGATGCCTTTTAAACAAAGTCATCTTCATGATAAAGCACTAAAGTGATACCTCGATTGAGTGGTATGCCATGCTGCATCTTACTGAAGCAGGTTAGCAACTCAAATACCCACAAAAGTTAGGCTGGTGATGAATATGAGTGATTCTGACAAGGTTTAAGGGAAAAGTTAACTTTCTACTCAGTTCTATTACAATAAAAAAGAGTGCCCATTCAATGATAAACAGTAATGGACAATTGACCACTGAGTTTGGGGAAAATAGGGGATGGGAGAGATTGTTGCCAATTAGAATTACATGCCTGACTCAAAAAGTATCTACTATTAAGCGTCAGCTAAGTATTCTAAGAGAACGAGTCTGATGTCAGATCTTCATGTGCTTCAGCATTAGCAAAAAAAATCTAGATTTGAAGATGAGATTTCCCAAGTTTAATTATTGTTGTCAATCGATTACAGTTAATTACAATGTTTTTTTATTTGTAAATATTGTGAGTACTCTGAATGCTTTGGTGCCATGAAATCTTAATCATTCCCTGTGTCATTTTTGTATAATCAGGTGTTGAGTCCAGAACCTCCACTTGTATATGCTAAAGTTGAGTTCTTGTAAAACAGGTCAACTGTACCAACATGAGAGCCAGGTGAAGTGCATTGTTCTCTTGAGTGAAGACTATGCAGACCACTGCTCAGGAGTGATTCTAGCCTAATTCACTCCATGCTCTCGTCACCACTATTCCCCACTACCAGGAGGCTAGACTAAGTTACGGAGGTCGCTATCTCAGTAGGTAATTTCATTCTACTACTTTAAGGATCCATTTCCTGAAATGTGGAAACCGCCTGCTGCTGAACCATAGCTTAGATGCTCACTGGACCTGTCTAATTCTTTAAGAATCTTTTTCAGCATCAGTGTTCTGAAAGGTAATACCAAAGGGCCTGATGTGGCTCTGTTTTCATACTTGGTCCTGTGCATTCCGTGGGCCTTATTATTTCAGGACCTCATGTTTTTTAATTCTAGATGTTATTCTTATATTCTTTGATAATTTTCTTTCCTCCAGATTTTTATTCTCTCTTTCTAGTGCTCCTGTTAGTAGAATGTTGTACTTCTTGCATGGATCCTCCCAATATTCTTATTTTCCATTCTAATTTTTCATCTGTATGCCCACTTATTTTATTTCAAAGAGATGCCATTATCTATCTTTCAACTCCTTTAGTGGAGTTTTAAAATGTTGATCATTGTGTTTTTAACTTTTGAGATTATTTTCTTATTCTTCAGTTCCTTTTTAAAGATAGCATGATATTCTTATTTAATTAATGTAATACCTTTTCTCTAACATATTAGTTATCTTTTAGAGTATTTTTTACCTCTTTATATTGCTTTTTTATCTTATGAGTTTTTTTTCTGTGTAATAGGCTTTTCTTGAATGTCTCATGGTCTTCTGTTGTCTGCCAACATGAATTCACAAAATGTGAATTTCACATGCATGAGGGAAACAGAATAGAAGACCTTTTGAATAGTGAGTGTTTCTGCACAGTAATTAGGTAGGGGACAGCTTACTCCATTAGGGGACCTCCAAAAGTCAGTTGGTCTTTTCTCTGTCATAGTCAGAGTCTTCAGAGAATTGCCCGCTACTTTCTTACTTTGGTTTCTTGCTTTATTTCAGTGGTGGTTAGAGGTGGGACACTTGGATCTGACTGGCAGTACTCTTGGAGCTGAGTTGCAAAGTGTTGCTGAGGTTGTCATCATGCAATATGATTTTACTTAAACCACTTGTTTTCACTTAAGGCCTCTTCCCTGTCTCCATGTAGCTTACATCTCAAAGTTTAGAATATTTTCGATTCAGTTTCTTCGAAGATAGAGTTTCCAGAATTAGCCAAAGAAAAACAGAGAGTGCCTAGTAAAATTCGAATTTCAGATGGATGAGGAATAGTTCTTTAGTACAAATTGGTCCATGCAATCATCTCTTATCCGAAATTCAAATTTAACTGAGCCTCTTGTGTCTTATCTGGCAACCCTATCCTATCCTGGCTGCATTCACGTGTGAGGCAGCGGGGATCTGGGGGAGTCCATAGTTCTACTACCTAGTTTCCACCTTTCCACTTCAGCTTGCTCTTCACTCACACCTTCTGAGTATCTGGCACTTCCAAGACCTCAGCCCCTCCTGGAGGCACCTTGGTGTCTGCTCATTACATGGCCCTCTGCAAACTTTTGGCATTTGGATTTATCTGTGTTGCTAACATATTTTACTTAATCTATGATGAGACATTATAGGATGTACCATCTATTAAAATGATGAAGAAAAAATTCTACCAATTACAATTGTAAGATACCGCCAATTATAAGAGTCATCTCTATTTCAGAAATATTAAAATGTGAAAAAGATGCACATTTTAGAGTTGATGGAACATGGTAATTCTTCCACTGTTTCTCAGTCTTCCTGAAATCATTTAACTTCTCTTACTTACTGTTATCTCTTCTTCCATCCTCTTTGTCCTTGTAGCTTCATACCTATTCCACTGAAGAATTTCAGGGGATAGGAGAGATTCATACATACATTTATTCTTCCTGGTTCCTCTACCATTCTTCAGTCTATATAGAAATTTCAGATAAATCTGTTGTTTGGGATGAAGAGGCACAAGCTCTGGTTGTGTGATTCTTTCTGTTCCTACCGGGTGTTTTGGCAGCATGGCAGACTAAACAGTGAACCAAGAGACCCTCGGCCCAGGTTGGCTCCAGCTTCACCCAATCTCTGTCAAGCCTCCTGCTAGATAACACAGGCCGCAGCTGTCACAGCCCAGAGACTACTTTATTCCCGCCCTTCTCTGCTGCAAAGCTGTAACTATTTCAGGCAGAACAGAACTTTGGAGAGGTGAGCAGCTCATTTCAAAGGGCAAGAGTTCAGGCAATCAACCCCCATCCTAAGTGACACAGCAGGAGTGATAAGAGGCATTTCTCTTGCTCTGGTCTTTATGTACATCCCTCAGAATCTCTCCTGCTCTCCTATTTTCTCACCTTTCAGTGCTCCCTCCCTCTTTATCTTTTCCATCCTGCTTGGTGTTTCTCTTACTTATTTTCTTCTCCAGAGCTGGACCTTTGTTTTCTTTCGTTCACTTATTAAACTATATGCTGGCAAGTGTTTTAGGCACAGCAGTCACCCAAAAGGCAATAAGCACCACCCACATGGAATGTATATTTGTGAGAGGTGAGGAGGAGACAGAATAAAAGAGTAAAGTATGTGCCATGTTGGAAAGTGATCAGTGCTACAGGGGAAAAGAGCATGGCCAGGTAGAGGGGCGGGGGCTTTGCTATTTGAAATTGAGTGGTCTAGGAAATTGTCACCCAGTAGGGGACCTTTGAGGAAAGGTTTGAAGAAAGTGAGGGGATGACTTGGGCCATTAGCTGGGGAATGGAGGGAGTATTCCAGGCAGAGGGATCAACAGCGCGTATAACTTCTACAACTTCACGGAGGCAGGAGTGTGCCTGGAAAGTTCAAGAAAGAGCAAGAAGGCCTCTGTGCCTGGATAGAGTAAGCCAGGGGGATAGTGGCCGCAGGTGGGGAACAGTGTGTGTGTATGTGTGTGTGTGTGTGAGATCCAAATTAGATAGATAGGGCTTTCTCATCATAATGTCCTGCAGGCTCCTATTTGACCTGATACGAGAAGGCTCATGCCTTCAACTCTGAGGCCTCTCTTCCCAAATTAAGAACCTTGGGAGGGATGTGATCAACCACTGCACTGTCTCTCATTTTTAAAAAATCCTCCTCATTGCTAATTTCCTTTAAAAAATTCAATCTGATGTCATCACTGCCCTCACCTGAGATGCTCCCTTTCAAGCCAAATCTATTGCTTTCCTCAGGCATGACTCCAACTTTGGAATCTAAAACTGTGCCTCTCATATAAAATAATATTATTAAATGTCAACCCTAACTGAAAAATAAAAATTAAAAAGAAGTAAATAAATAAATAAAACTGTGCCACTCCATTCACCTTAAGAATTGAGAATCATTAAAAAAAAAAAAAAAAAAAAAAACCCAGACAGTATTCTCACTATTTAATTTTTAGCTCAGGGATTTAATCTGACAAATTACCCTTTATCTCATTTATGGTGACTGAGATTCACTAACTTTCTCTTGAACTAAAGGGTAAGGTAAAATATTTCTTTGGGGAGGAATGAGAAGTTGTATTAATTCCTGGGGTGCTATTGTTAATAGCAAATCTAATGTAATCATCTACCCAATGCCAAATATAACCCTAGCACTTGGAGAAGTTTATCAATAAATGTAGCATATGTCCTCTATATGGTATAATAAAAAAAATATTTTAAGGTTCTCTCAAGGTTGAAAGGACTCAACAAATCCCTCTTGATCACATTCATTCAAGACTAGAATCATAAAACAAAAGACTGATAAAACAAAGCACTCAGCTATCATTTGTTCTTAAGAAGCAGTGTCAAAGGGTCTAATTTAATCATTTAGTGCTATTAAATAGTAATTATGTTTCCATGGAGGCAGTGACGTTAGACTTGGCAGGATTCTGATCCTTATTTGCTAGTCTTTTACCTCCATAGAAAACAGACTGATAATAATAATTCTCCCTTTCTCGTTTCCAAAGGCACAGAGCCCTATTATTTAGGTACCTAACTGGCAAATTTGGGGCATAACTTCTCAGGTCCAGGTGGTTTTACAAGGCGTTTGCCTTCTGGTTGTGGAAACATGAGACAAAATAAAATAAATGAGATGCTCAGATTCGCTGTTGACATTGGTTGGGATTCTGAAGCTCGGAGTTTTTTGATTGGTTTACCTGCTCAGTGACAGTGGGCATATTCTTTTCCTTTCTGAGTCTAAGTTATTTTTCCTATCTGTTGAATGGGGATAATATTGATTCTGCAAGGATTAAGTGAGAGAATTCTTGCACTTTCCGGCAGAAATAGCAAACTCAGGAGGTATGCAATAAATACCAGTACCCCTCTGTTCTCTCTGTGTAATAATGGTACCTGCTTTGACTCCCTTATGGATAGGATCAAATCAGTCATGTCCCCAAATATGCTTTGAAAAAAGTAGCATCGTTGACCGCTTTTTATTTATTTATCTACCCAATACATAGACACATCCCCTTTATAATATGGGAAAAAGAATGGGGTTTTTATTTCCCCATTTGGTCTTTCTTTGCTTTGGCTCTCATTTCCAAAGCCAGAGTTTATTGAGACTGAATTCCTTACGTATCTACTTCAGCATCTCAGATCTGAGACTCAAGTTGCGTCCTCCTCATCACTATTATGACTTTCGGAGGGTCTGGCTGTTGCCACAGAGAAGATGATTTTATTCACGCTGGTGCCCACCTCATCCAGATGCACATGGAGGGACACTGCTAAGTTAAGAACAGGACAACTGGGGCTGTGGCCAACCAAACTTCACCAGATGTCTTCTTCTCCTGACCCCACCACAGATGTTGGAATGAATGAACTTGATCTCGGGCTAGCATGACCAGACCACTCATTTTAGTCAGCCAATTCGGTGACTACATGGAGATGATCTGGAAGAGAAAAACTAGGGAAGCTAGAGCTTCAAGTACATCTAGGAACACATGCACCATGAAATGTTTCCCTTTACAATAAATGTATAGATTCCATTTTCATTTATGTTTTATAGAATTATTTACATTTTCATATCCTTTCTTTCTTCTTTACTTGCCTCCTTCCTTCCATCTTTCCTCTCTCCCTCCCTTTTATCCATTCCTTCAAAATACACTTGATGAGAACCTACTATGTTCCCAGCATGCTACTCAGTATTGGAAAACAACATAAACATTGCAGAAACATTTTTGTCTGAGATCATGTCTAATAGCTAAATATTTCTGAAAATGCAGTAAGCTTTTCCAGACAGAAGAAATTTAGGCCTGGACTAAGTATCCAAAGTGCAGCTTGTATTGACATAGTTGTGAACTCTCACGGCTAAATGGAGGGTCGGGCTCAGGATTCTCATCCAACTCCTCATTCGATCCTTTTATCTCACTTCCAGTACCAGCCAGTCATTTCTTGTACATGGCTATGGATGAGATGCTTCTATAACAGCCGTTGCATTTTTAGAAATCTATACTTTTCAGAAAGTATCTTTTTTGCTTGAGTTGTACCCAACTTCTTCCTATAGCCTTCATTTCTTCCTCCTGGGACAATATGAAACACATTTGCTGCCACTTATCATTTTTGTCTGCCTCATTATTGACAGCTAGTTTTCTCATCCAGAGTGAATCTTCTCTTTTGACACCGAGTACCACCTCTCCCCTTGGTTTCTTTAACCCCCGATCCTTTGGCTTGACTTTAAATTCTTCTACTTTCCTGGTCACTCTCTAATTTCTGCCTGTCTGCCATTTTTCTGCTGACTAATAGGTAAGGAAAGGGTGCTGGTGGAATTTAAATCAGTCGTTCTTCCCTGTTAATGTTTCTGGAAGGTTCTTGAAGACATTTCTACATTATGGCAAGAAAGAACCTTTGGGGGCAGGGCATTCACTAGATTTTATAGATTTTATTTATTTATATCATCCTCAATATTATAGAATCTTAGAGTTATAAGGAACCTCAGAGATGATATACTCCAAGATAATAATTTTTTTCTTTATTAAATTTATTGGGGTGACACTGGTTAATAAAATTATATAGTTTTCAAGTGTACAATTCAATAATACATCATATGTATGTTGGTCATTTTGCAAGAGGGAAACCAAGGCCCAGAGAAAGGAAGTATCTTGTCTGACCCCAGATAGACAGCAGAGATGATGGTGGCAAAGTAGAGAATCAAATCCCAAACCTGATTACCAGCTTGGTTGGTGTTCCTACCATGGAGACACACTGCTCCCCTTGCCCCTTAGTACCAAATTCTAGCAGGGAAACAGCTTCCTTGGTAAGTCTGACCAAAGAGTGATCCTCACTAGGGAGTGTTGATCTTCTTTGGAGTACATAACTTTAGGAAAGATGCACTTGAATCATCGAGGGGTAAGGCAACCCCATAGATCAGCTCCACCAGCCCCAGGGTTCTATAAAATGAGAGATGTGGCTATGAAATTCCTTTTCTCTCTCACTTCCATAGAATAGAGGTTGAAAGACTATAGCCCTTGAGTCAAAACAACATATAGCCTGTTTTTATAAATAAAATTTTATTGAAACACAACCACACCCATTCATTTACAGTTTCTATGGCTGCTTTTACTCTACAATAGCAGAGTTGAGTAGTTACCATGGAGACCACATGACTTGTAAAGCAGAAAATTTCTACTTCAGTAGTCCCCACTTATCCACAGGGAATGCTTAAAATCTTTCTTCCATTCCTTTAACAAATATTTAATAAGAAA
The DNA here is from genome assembly GCF_014176215.1 of Rousettus aegyptiacus. Lineage (NCBI taxonomy): Eukaryota > Metazoa > Chordata > Mammalia > Chiroptera > Pteropodidae > Rousettus > Rousettus aegyptiacus. Next base: position 118,525,300 of record NW_023416307.1, on the reverse strand, counting down.
CTATATGCCAAACCTGTATGTCATATTATTTTTTTCCTATACATACCCATAATAAAATTTAATTTACAAATTAGTCACAGTAGGAGATTAACAATAATAAAATGAATCAATTAGAACAATATACTGTAATCAAAGTTATATGAATGGCTTTGGGACTTTTATTAAGTGAAATAAGAGTTATTTTAACACACGTGCTGTGATACTGCAACAGTCAGCCTGGTAACGGAGACTAACTGACTAACAAGTGAGTAGTAAACATAGCATGGATACAATGGACAAAAGGGTGATTCACATTCTGTGCAGGACAGAGCAGGACAGTGCGAGACTTTATCATGCTACTCAGAATGGCACACGATTAAAATTTTATAAATTGTTCATTTCTGGAATTTTCCTTTTAATACTTTTGGACTGCAGTTGACTGTGGGCAACTGAATCTGTGGAAAGAGAAACTGTGAATAAAGTGGGACTAGTGTGTCTGGCCCTTTGCAGAAATAGTTGCTGATCACTGCTGTAGAGAGTTGGAAATTTCAAATGTAGCTCTGATCATTCTTTGCATTTTTGTTAATCTATCTGTGTGAACTTTGCTTGACTCTATCAAGGTATCCTTGGATAAAGATAATTTAATTGCATTTTTAAAATTGATGCATGGAATAAAATGGGACAGAAAGTCTGTTTCAGGCCAAAAGGATACATACATTAGATATAATTTATGTACATAATAAAGAAGCAATACTTAGTGCTATATCTTATTTATTGATGTACATAAATTTAGTAAAAGTACAAAAATATACAGACATGATAATCACCAGCTTTAGGGCAGTTGTTACCTGTAGGTATGTATAAAGGGGGCCAGCAAGAATGGGAAAGGATAGCCTTAGCTTTGTAATTTCTAATTAAAAACAAGAGACTTTTCAAGAAAATATAATAAAATATAAACATTGGTTACATTTGGCCTTTGGCTATTTGAGAGTCTCTTATTATTTTCTATATTTTGTTGTACATTTTATACATTTTATAATTAAAAGAAAAAACAGAAAGGGAAGGAAGAGTAAGCCATTTAGCTTCTCTAAGTTTTAGCAAAAACCTTTAGGTAAAAGGTTTTCTAAAGTCTTTGGTAAAGTCTTTATTCTTTTACTTAAAAAACATAAAAAACATAGGTCAACAGGCATGATACCCACAGAGAAAGAAATTTCATTATGACGCATTCTGCTCACATGTATGTACATACTCAATGTTCGGTATTTTAAGAATGCACTCAAACACATAATCTTATAAGCGATTCAGTATAGAATGTCAAATTCTCCTACTTTCCTCAACCCAAATAGACGTGTTACTATGAAGAGAGCTTGATGCACGTCCTTTTGTTTCTTTCTATACATTGACAAGCAAATTAACACATCGTTTTTTATTCCCATTAGTAATCTCACACTTATGAATTGTTTTATGATTTTCTTGGAAATATTTCTAATTCAGAAATCTTTTTATATAAAGATTCAATGGCATTTTATATTATGTGTGTATTTTATATTACTTAATCACATCCCTGTATGGAATATTCTGTAATACCTTTTTTTTTTTTTTGTAAAATGAAGCTCCAAAGGTATGAATTCTAAAATGTTATTTTGTGTGTGCCTTCTGCATGTGCAGCATTTTACCTCTAACAGTAAGGTAGAGTTACTCGGATTGGGAATCTATCTATGAAAAGTGGAAATTTTTCTTGATCAAAATTTAATGAAAACTTGTCTATAGCTCTGGACCTACATTCTATACTGTGTGCTCTATAGACATCATATATACACAATAAGCCATAAACTAGTGGGCTGGAATGCCAATTATTCCTTTATTAACTATAAATATATATCATTAATGTGATTAATTTTGTTCATTTTTATTTACACACTTATTTAATTAAGTCTGGTTTTCTACACTTCGACAGCATATGATTTTGTCTTACTTTACCTTATTTTTGGATTGGAATGTTTGAAAACTCCTTTCATTGATGGTCGTGTCCTGCTGGGAGTCAGAAATGAGAAAAAATCCTTCACTGTGCAGAGCTGGGATACATTCATATCATCATTGAAAGTTCTCTGATATATATTTACTATTTCATCACTTCACATCTGACATCGTGTTGATTACATAGCCAGAGGAAGTCAAAGTTAGATATATATAATCATAAAGTACCATTTTCTGTATTTACAAGATCTCTTTGTTTTTAGAAGCACACAAAGTCCATTTTAATCACTTTTCTGTTTCCCAAGAAAGTTCAAAAGTCTAATGGCTTTTAACAAATGTATCTGGAAAATTTTGTTTCAAAATGATTATCGCAATACCTCCTCACAGTGAGATGTATGACTTTTTTGAATCTATGTAAAGGTTGGTCTATGATTACTTTTCTTTGCACCTCCCATTCATAACCCATGTCCTGTACTTATGTAGATGCTCCAGCATTGTTCATTGAGTATGGATAGCTGGATGAAGAAATAAATGCATGAGTAAATTAAAGAATCAGTCAGACTTCAGTGAAGATACTACCTATATAAAAGATGTATCAAGGGCCTAAATGTAATGGAATAACTCCACATACTGTTGGAGATCTTTATGATAAGCCTGTTGTAAGCCATGTTCTAAAGAGTTTGTTTAAATTAAGTTGCCTTCCCCCTATTTTCTATTCTCTGCCCTGCAGGCTACCTAAGCAATTGTGGCTGGCTCTTAAAGTGAGTTCGAATTACTGGCTAATTGGCCCCAGCTTCCCATCCCAAGGTAGACATGTCTGCTTGCTTCTCTTTACTGTTTAGACTTTGCCTGTGGCGTGTTGCTCTGTTTATTATTACTCAAGTTCTTCTTCCCTTTCATTTTGATGTGAAGTATTCTTCCTCTCAGGTTGGCATAGGAAAGTTTTCTTGGGGAAATTCTTCATTCCTTGTGGCTGTTAATGTCTTTATTTATGACTGTAATAACTCTGGGAAACCTCCAGATAATTCTTAAAAAAGATATTATACATCAGGCTGTTTCCTGGGGTAGGAAGCTATAAAGGGAACTCATTTCTCATATCAGACCTTCACATCTGAGATATTAGAGGGTCTCTATTCTGATCAGGATTATTGCAACAATCAGATAGCACACACATTGTGCCATTTGAAGGGAATTTTAAAAAGAGACTATTTACAAAGACCCGATCAGGGTAAGGCAAACCAAGTGAGATTGGATACCAATACCTGGAGAAATGAATGCAGAGAGAGAGAAAATGAGAGCTGTATGGAGAGGGGTGACCAAGAGAAGCAGCCCATGATGACTACGCAGAGAGGCATCTCAAGAATTAAATGCCCTGAACATTTCTCCTCCTTTCCTCTGGTCTTCTTCTGAAATCTTCAGTGGCCAAATCGAACCGGAAACCAGAGGGAAGAGGAGCCTGAAGAAGTGACCCACTGCCCAGACTCTTGGGGCACAGAGTAGGGTGAAAATGGTGGAGAGAGGATCTAGAAGGGAGAGTGGAATACACTCAACACAATCACTCAGAAAGAGTGAGGGAGGACATAATGGCTATTGTAAATGGAGGTCATGTTTCATATAGCTTCACTCCAAAATAATTTTAGGGGAAAATATTTTGACATTTATTTATGAATCTTCAACTGCTTCTGCAAGTATTTCTTTGTTTTGCTCCCATTGGCAGTAGACTATTAATTTGCTCATTTAAGAGCTATAATGCTCTATGAAAACAAATAAACACATACGTTCATTTGCTCTCTATTACCTCTAAGATAAAGTCCACCTTTAGTGTGGTGTTTGAGAATCTTCAAACTCTGACCCCAACTTTTCACTGTCTAGGTAGCTCTTATTTATCTTTCAATACTTACAAACTTAAAGCTTAACAGAATGTAAGTGGGAGAAATCTATGTTATACTAGTTCAAGCAAAGAATGGAATTTACTGGACAGATTACCTCTCAGGAAGGGCAGGTCTTAAAGCAGCTTCCGGGATTTCAATACCACAAGGTGAGGAGTTTCTTCTCTAGAATACCACCATTTCTGTGACTAAGCTCCCAGTCCCAAGACTCTGTGTGTTTCAGTTCTCTGGAGAGACAATCTGATTAGACCCAGCTTGGTTGAGGGTGCATTGCTGGTCTAGTTAGATATGGTCAGTACAGATACAAAGTAGCCATGCTGACCCTAAGAACTTCTTGGTGGGCAGTGATGATGGAGCAGACAGTTCTCAGAGAAGAGAAGACAGATTATTAGTTGGACAGGTACCTTAAAAGGTTATCTTGTTTAAAGACCTAGTTTAATTGTGATCTTTTATAAATGGAATCTTCTCAGATTCCCCTAAAGACTTCTGTATCATATTCTTTTACAGGCATATCATAAAGATATTGCAGGTTTGATTCCAGACCATCACAATAAAATGATAAAGCAAGTCACAATCCTTTAGCTAGTGGAATGTCTTGACTTCTATATGTAAAAAAACAAAAACAAAAACAAAAACAAAAACAAAACAAAAGCACATCTATGAAGCGCAGTAAAGCAAAGCACAATAACACGAGGTATGCCTATATATACTTGTTAAAATCTAATTATTTTGTAAATATTTGTTAGTTGTTCTTCTAAGATGATAAGCTCAAGGAAAGGTATCATTTCTTATTCATCTTTGTATACCTAGTACCTAGCACAGTGAGGCACTCAATATTTTTGGTTAAGCAAATGAGTGAACATCATAATGGGTGTTGGAATCACAAAGCTTATATTGAATTACTTCATTCACCACTAGATCTATTGGATTAAGCCAACCTATAGGTTCTTTCGGCCCTGGTTTCTTCATCACCAATAATAACTACCCCTTAGAGTAATGAGGACCAAAAGGAATATACATGAAGCAATTATCCATAAATGAAGCGTTTAATCGGGTGAGGCTATACCGCTGTAGGAGTCAGACCTGCTTTCCAATCATACTGTTGCCTCTTCCATGACATTGAGCAAGTCACTTAGACTTTCTGAGCTTTTGTCACGGTAAAGATAATAATAATACCTACTTTATAAAGTTATGATGAAAATTAAACTGGATTACCTGTATACTGTGTTTCATGCTCAGTATATAGATAGCTTGTATATGTTACCATTACTATCAAGGCCAAATTCTAGGCAGTGCTGGAAGGTAGATGAAGTCTGATTCCATGTTCCTTTTCTCCGTACTTACCTCTTTTTCGTACTTATTACTCTAATATCATGTTGTCCTTCATCTAATCATCTGAAGTGACTTTCCTCTTTAACAATTCAACTTGGGGATTTTCCTGCTCTCCCCTTTACCTCTATCAAGACAGACTCCCTGGTGGCCCTTTTCTTCCTGCAAGGACTAAAATGAACTAAACTCATAATCAATCCCTGATGATGCTAATGAAGCTAATGAATTCACATCATAGCTCAGATAACCATCATGTGCATTTTTCTGGCTACCTTTTGGAGATTCAAAGTGAGCTCAGCAGAGTGGTTTCTGTGGATAGATGTACTGCCATTGGGCTTGGCTGGTGGGTGACAGGTCTGGAGGCACATGTGCCTTTCAGCCTTGCACAGATTATAGCAGGGAGGAGGCCCTTGCTATACCCGTAGGAGGAATGACCCTACTTGGAGTCATTCAAACATTCACTTTCTTAATCTCTAAAGCAAAGAGGAGTCTAGCATAGTTGGATAGGCATAGAACAAAAATATTTTCCTGTAAGTGGCAATACTATCCCCTATTACTATATTGATTGCTCCCCTCTCATTGATTTGGTCTTTCCATTTATAAAATGAGGCTAATCCCCATCTCACTTTTCTTTATGGGGTAGTTTTGGAAACCAAAGAAATAGTATATGTGAAACATTTTGTGAAGATCTTTGAAAATCGAGGACATGTTTCTAAAAGTCTGAATTTCATGTAGCACGAGGCTTAAAAGGGCATTTTTCAGTCTTCAGAAAATTAGTCCTTATATATTTACTCTCCTTTTTAAAAAGAGGCTCCAGACCATCATATTTCATTTTGTATAAGAAACAAATTTTGAAACATGATTTAGGTTTAAACTGTCAGAAACAATTTTTTTTTAAATGTAATTATTGGGATTAGCAGAAGGGGACATCAATATTAAAAAGCCACCTCAAAACTCTTCTGGAGTTTTAATAATATTTTTTAAAAAGGGAGCTTAGTTCCAGATAGTAAATAAATAATATGATTATTACACGTACGTTTATTGTTCTTCATTTACATCTGAAGCAATTAACAAAAGATACAACTTAAAAATGATTACTCGGACCTAAATTGACCACTTTTTACATTTTGTCTTAATTATCTAAGCTGTATTTTACAGACCTTGGTGTCCAAATAGCAGGTTTCTATTTCAGTGCATCTCAAAAAGGTTCTGTAGTAAAATGATCTGAGAGCATTTTACATTTCTTTGCATTGAAGGGCAGCAAAGTACCACTGAGGAACTCTTTCATTTATGCAGCAAAAAAGAAGAAGTTTAAAACCAGAATAAACAAAGTACATTAACATTCTAGCAATTTACTTCATAACTTCCTTTAATTAAAATCAATTTCTTTATTAATGTGAAACATTTCTGATTTCATATTTTCCCTTCCTTTTCTCTCGGCGAGGGCACTCATAAATTTTTTTCCCCACAATTGCAAACATTAGATGGGTTTCAAATTAATTGCTCTATTATTATTTCTTTGAAATCATTCTTTCCTGTGACTACCTAATTCAGAATCTCTCTGTATGTTAGTTTCCAATTTGTAGGAGCGATCAACAATCTCAGAGTTATTAGTGGAACTCAGTGAGTAAAGAAATATAAAAGATTTAGAACACTGCCTAGCATAGACTAAGTACTCAATATATACTCCCTACTGCTGTCATCATTGCTGTTGATGTTGTCATTGTCACCTTTGGTACTCTAGGACCTTCTTGAATCATATTCTTGCAAGAACATGAAGATCAATAGACTACTTTTGTAGACTAACTAGTAGGATGATCTCTGAGAAAAGAAATATGAGATTTTTAGTCCAGAAACTTCAGTCTTTGAGAGTCTTCCCCCTGGGAACAGAATGATGAATATTTGGAGTACTCTAAAGCAGAACAATGAATATTTGCTTTTCCCTTCATTTTTTACAATTTCCTGAGCCAGAAGCAGTAGCAGATTCTGCTGTCAGTTTGATATTTCTTAGCTATTCTTATGGGCACCTTGCCTGATTCAGTTATGCTTTATAAATTTTAAAATATGATTGGAGTCTCCATACTATATTATCTCTGAGTCTAAGAAATATAAAAATGAAAAATATAGTGAAAGCCCATAGTAGTTAAGATTAAATTCAGCTGTATAAGTAACTCAAAATAGCAGCAGTTTAACTAAGAAATTAGTTTTTTTCCTCTCTCTCTCATATAAAAGATGACCACAATCCAGAGCTGGTAGCCGGTAAGGCATGTCCACATCTATCCATGACCAGGCCTATTCTCCCTTTCTGTTCCTCCACCCTTAGTATGACTTTCATCCTTAAGGTCATGACATGGCCACTGTAGCTCCAGCCATCATGTTCATGTTCCAGGCAGCAGAATGGAGGAAAGGAGAGGGGCGAAGTTATGATTCCCCACTGTCTGAGTGAGCTCCCTTTAAAAAATTTTGCAACATTTTTCCTATGATCTCGAAGGAAGATGGGAAAAATAGATTTCATCTAAAATCTGCCAAAAATTGTTTGCAATTTGGGGGTATATCTATACCATCTCCTTAAGCTGACCAGGTCAGAGCTATACTTTCATAGTGGCGGGCAGAGTGGACTGCATGAGCTCCAGAATCAGACCAATCTGAATTTGGATATTGGTGTGTCCCTTACTCTTTGGATGTCCTAGGGCAAATTGGGGAGCTTCTTTGAGCCTTAATTATATCATCTGTCAAGTGAAGATAATAACAGATCCTACTTTGTAAGGATTAGAAAAGATGGCATATGAACATGTTACTATCCAATTAATAATTTTTAAAATGAATGCCAGTAATTTTATTTTTTTTAGTGCCTCTCAGGTCAAACGTGTCAGTTTTTGCAAATGTCATATCTTACCTTCACCACAAGCTTGCAAATTATTTTTCAAATGAGTAACAGAAATTCAAAGAGGCTGAGTAACTTGACCAGGATTACACAGAACTAAAATATAAGCTGTCCCTCCCAATTAGAGAAAAAAAAAAGGCCACATCTCTCTGACTCTTACTACTGTGCTTTTTCTTCCAAATTAGATTATTTCTTTCAGATCCAGGTTACGATTAGATATACATACTACACACAGGTTTGTGTCATAATAAACGGGGTTCTAGTAGTATTTTTCTTTACTGATTAAATTCACTTAGCAAATATCAGGTGCTGCCAGAGATAGTGAATTGGGGCTTTAAGCCCAGGCTTTGGACTGATCCTATCCTGGGAAGAGAATGGGACCCTGCTATAACAGAAAAATAGGAAATATTTTCTGCCTGAGGCATTGTTTCAAAGTCTTGTTTCTGATTCTTTGTTGCCTAGTTACATGTTTAGTCTTCGACTAAACTAACCTGTTTAGGTGGTCAGATCCTACTGTTCTGTCTTCTGTCGGTTCAGTTTGAAAAACTGAAATGGGCATCTGCTATGTTAGTCATAAGATTGAAGTGGACTAATATGATACATCCCTGGAGAATGTATACAATACCTGCATGATTTCTGTTGATGGTCAAAGTTGCCAAGATAGAGAAAGTCTAGGATGCTATCAGTGCAACAGAAGGTGTGACCGAATTTACAGGTTAGGATCAAAGCAGGTAAAGCAATTTCTAAGTTGGAACCTGAAGGGTAAATAGAAATTTGCTGAAAGAAGGCAGACTGGAAGAGTATTCCAAGCAGGAGAAACAGCCTACGCCTTTGACTCTGAGCTCTGACTTTTGGACACCCATGCTTTGATTATTCCTTCCCTTTTCTTCTAACTTTTGCCTTAACTCTGCCAGGGCTGGCTTTTGGCCTCACATTCTAAAAGTCTACCATCAGAGGTGGATATCACCACTTCAAACAGCATGTCATTGACAATATATCCACATAAAGCCAATGTTAAGAAACCATTCTGCCAAATTGTCCTAAAACAGAGATGGCAACTAGGCTTCATTTCCTAGGCCAATGCCAATAGTTTGTTGGTGGTGGCCTGGACTAATCAAAAGGATGTCAGGATTAGTGGAAGAAATCCCACAATTAATTAGTGATGCTTCTCTATATTTAGAAAGAGTTCTGACACACAGATATTGGCATTCTTGGGTCCAAAACTCTCTGTCCACCTTTCCATTATATTTTAATTGAACTAAAAAAATGTCAAAGAAGCAGCAGTGTATAGGCCAAAAAGCACAGCTGATAACACCTCCTGTCTCTTGCCTGAGCATTTCCAACCTCAGCGTGCAAACTTTGGCTTTGCTAATAATAAAAAGCTAGCTCCAAGTTCCCTGGGCCATCTCATTTGCAAGCCCCTTAAGACACCCAGCTGTTGCTCCTAACATACCTGCCAATAACAAAAAGCCTGTTGTAGGGGTTGCCCTTACAGAAATGCTGGTGAGAGGCAGGAATATTGTCTGTGGTCACAGACTTGAGGTTACTAATGTGCGGACTTGATCCTGTGACTTCATCTTTAATAAACGTTTCCTGCTAACTCACTGAGTGACAAGCTGCAGACAACAGTCTTTCCAAAGAGCTCCACATTGTTCACTTAGCTATTTCTATTCACATTCTGGACCTGGCTGAGGTGCAACCATCTTTGCAAACCCTGTTCATCCATTGCATCCAGTTTATCTCTCTCATCAGCTACCTCTATGCTTTTCGTGTACTTTTTTATTGTACATATCATATTGGTTGTAAATAAATCATATGCTCAAGTAGACTGTGAGCTTTTTGTGAGAAGGGGTGGGATCTCCTTCAACAGGCATTTAAGGCAGAGCCTGGTCATCTCAGATGTTGAATTTAACTGAATCATTGGGATGGGGAATAAATACTAAAATGTTCTTTACATCTATATTTTTCAGTGTGCTCTGTGCGTGTCTATAAGAGTAGGGACACGTCTGGCTAATTAAAGACAGAGATATGTGCTTATTTCACTTGTTTATTCTTGAATTCTACTATTTCACAGATTATAGTCTAGACAAAGAAGATCGGGGTTAAAAAGTAGACATTGAGATTTACTTCAATGCAATTTGGAGAGATAGGAGGTCATTTATTTTTTCCTTGAAATTTTTACCAAAGGTATTTTATTTTTATTTATCACACAATAGTTCCAGACATCTTGCCTATTTATGTTAATTGAATTATTCAGAGTGCTCATGAGTTTATATTGCCATCTTATCTCATGTTTCCAGCTCATTGACTAATAACCAAAACCCAAGTAATTAGGACATTGAGAAAATGCCATTAACTGCCATTGAATTTTGTCTCCCATTCAGGTTTGTTGAGTACTTGGGTAGAAAACACTTAACTCTTGGCTCACATTGCCTTCCTAGGGAATGGCTATTGTCTTTCTGGCTTCTTCCCAAATGCAATGGGCTAGTTTGCTACACTGTGGATTCTTGAAAACTTTTTTTCTCATTAGCTATTGTACTATTTGGAAACATGAGAAAAAGGAGAAAAAGAAGGATTGTGAGCTCCCACTTGTCCAAACATGCTTATTTGTTTGCGTGGTTTCTCAGAATCTGATAAAGACAAATGTTACCTTGTATCTCAAGTGTCCCAGCCCCTGTTAGCCTCTGTTAGAGAATAAAGTTAAATTCCCTTTTTAAAATACCAAAATTAAGAAGTGAGCCCCCATTATGTGTAAGTGCAGAAAGCTCTATTTTTATAAGGCTTTATTCTTCAGGTATCTATAAACATTCTCAGGGATTGTGTAAATATACCACGAATATATCCCATTTGCTACTTCTGCCAACCATCTGGCTCTAGATAGCTGCCCTCCTCTCTTCTGCCAATTGAATCTCATTTTCTCAAGAAATTCCACCCTAGGCTTGGGATTCCTTCTGTCACTGTGCCTGAGCTTGGGCACAACTTCTTTCTTTAACCCACCACAGGGATAGATAATATGGGGCAATGAATGCTTTGAAATAAAGGAAGAAAATTGTAAAACAGAGACTGGAAATGGATACCGGTTGCATCAGCTCTCTTGGTTCGTAGGCCAAGGCCTCCTTGGAAGGCCTACTGGGGGGATCTGTTATGAGTTGAATTGGGTCCCCCAAAAATATGTCAAAGTTTTAATTCCTAATACCTCAGAATGTGACCTTATTTGGAAATAGGATCTTACAGATGTAATCAGTTAAGATGAGATGATATAGGCATGATGTGGACTTCTTTACTTTAACATCATTTGTGTCCTTATAAGTGAAAGACACAAAAAAGAAAATTTCATGTGAAGACACAGACACACAGGGAGAATGATATGTGCAGATAAAGGCAGAAATTAAAATGCTGCAGCTTCCAGCCGAAGAATGCTAAGAACTGATGGCCCTCACCAGAAGCTAAGAAGAAGCAAGAAACCTCCCCTACAGGTTTTTAGAGGGAGTATGGCCTTGCCAATACTTTCATTTGGGACTTCTGGCCTCCACAACTCTGAGACAATATATTTCTGCTCTTTAAAGCCACTTAGTTTATGGTACTTTGTTACAATATCCCTAGACAACTAACACAAGGCTCCCCTTGCTAGCTCCCAGCCAGTAACAACATCACAGAACCTAGTTCGTGTCTCCAAACCAGAATACTCTTGAGCTTTCCCTGCCCATTAGAAGTCCCAGATCAAATCCTTAGTTCCTCCATGTCTAGCCTCACATCTGCTCTGTCCTAAGATGACTGCTGGTTTGGATGCCCATTTTCTTTAAGAAAATAAATAAAGTTTTGGTTGTCTCCCCCTCCCCCCTCCCCACAGAGCTCCTTTTTGATGACCACCAGCAGCAGGGCAATATAAGACAACAAGGCATTAAATTTAGCACAGCAGTTCAGGTGGGTTTTCACATTATCAATGCGGCTCCTTTTAGAGTCCCTCTGGCTAATTTGCTGACACATTCCCACTATAATTTTTCCTTTTCCATGATTGCATAAACAGGAACACATATCTTCTAAGAATAAACACTCCTTTTTAGGGACAGCGCATGAATTAGGAAATGAATGTGTCCCCGGAGAAAGCATAATCTGTAAAATGTTGACACAGTGAAATCAAAATTTTTACAATCTATTTCAGAGAAGCTTAGGTTCGATTTCTTCATTTTAAAACTCTGCTTCACCTTTGCACAACAAAAAACCACAGCAGAGTAATTTTCCCAAAATAAAGGTGTAGTTTTTCTTTCAAGGTAATTTCAAATTTCTACCTACAAGGAAATATAAAAAGCATTAAAAATGTTGAAATGCCAACTCCCCATTAATCTACCCCATTACCCTGCTTATAGTCATGAAGGTTTTCAAAAAAAAAAAAATAGGTAGATAGATGATAGATGATAGATAGATAGATGATAGATAGATAGACAGACAGACAGACAGATAGATAGATAGATAGATAGATAGATAGATAGATAGATAGATAGATAGATACATTCTCAGCACCTTAGGATCCAGCCTTGGCTAGACCTCCTCATTACCTCAAGGTTTTTTGTTTGTTTGTTTGTTTAATTTTAGGATTTTAGTTCTCTCTGTCCTCTCTTCCTCCGAGAGTAATTGCTCCCTGGATTATATTTCCATATGACATTTAGAACTAGAAATTCCATCAGTAAAAGGAGAAATAGCTCACGAAGGGTGAGACGCGGAGAGTACAATGATAGCATTGCTCTGAGGATGCAGCTTTTCAGCACTTTGGCCATCCCCAGTGTATGCTCATGATTAATTTGTGATGTCTGTCATGGGCAGAGAATAGGTAGAATTGCACTAGTAGCACGGACTCTCCAGTCCTGCTTAGTCCACCTTGTGCTATCATTGTCCTTCTTTAGGTCAAAGCCTTTACATTAGGGATCATGGAATTTGGCCTGCCATTATTTTTTGAATAAAATGTTATTGAATGCAGCCATACTCATTCATATACATACTGTCTATAGCTGCTTTTATACCACAAAGGTGGAGCTGAGGGCTTACCATAGAGACTGTGCAGCCCACAAAGCCAAAAAAACAACAAAACAAAACAAAACAAAAAAAAACTTTCCGGCCCTTTACAGAAAATGTTTACTAATTATCGCTGTATTTGGTTCCAGTCTTGAGTGAATGCCATTCTTGGATCTGTTAAAAGTCAAGTTCAGTCAATAATTTTACCTATAAATACTTTCATAAAAACAAAGCCATAATTTCCAATTCCATTGCTTTTTGTTTATTTAAAATGATAGTATTTGCAAATGAATTGGGCCACCTCTCTCCACCTATCTAAGCACATTTTTCAAGGAACATCAGGCCACTGGCGTTGTCTAAAGTTCTCCAGGCAATTCTAGATACCACTGATCTAGATATCTTCTTATCGACACCTCTTAATCTAAACCCAACTCTCATCACAGATGGAGTTAGCTATCATCTTCTCTCTGTTTCCATCGCACTTTTGTTGTGACTCCTGAGCTATTTTGCAACAGTTGATTTACTCATTTCCTTTCACTAAACTATGCTCTCTGTGGGCATAGGTTCTGTCTTGTTCATTTTTGTATTTTCAGCACTTAGCAGAGCACCTGGCACAAGATACCCACTTGATAAATCTTGGCTGAATGAAACAACCTCACACAATCCTCTCAAAGATGCTATAATATAGGCATTATTGTAATCGTTCCTGTCTCTTCAAGTTAAAAAAGAGACTCATAGACATTAAGTGCTATGCATAGGGTTTGATTTGAACCCAGGGCTTCTGACCCCAAGACCATTTTCTAGAATATCAGTGTTAATGGGAAGTACTAATATAATTACTATTATTTATGACCGAATTATATGAAATTATAGGTTAAAAAATGGTTAAAATTTGGCAATTTCATAGGCTTACACCTAATATTTTTGTTACAGCCTATATTCAAGATTTGACTTTTTGTTAAGAGAACAATACCCTGTAGTCAAAGCAAATGGCCTGAAAGTCTCAACGGGCTTAGTTGGGAAAACAAATGTATCTAAAAGGCTGGTGAGCAGAAACTCAAACCCACTGGCTCCTCATAGCATAGACTTCACGATGAAGTGTTTCGTAGGATGAGTTCATTTTCATGACTGTGGACATTGACCTTATGGATTGGGGCTTTCCCCCATCAGCTCATGGAGTCATGAGTTGGAAATCAATTCCATCAATGTATGAAACCATAGAATCATGAAGTCTCGGTTTCTCACAGAGTCAGATCATTGCACAAGGAGTTGAAAGACCTGAATTTAAGTCTCAGTTAAGCTACCATCTTGCTGTGTGAACTCAAAAGTCTTTGATCTCTGTGAGCTTCACTTTTTTTTATGCAAAATGGAGAGAATAACTCTTATCTAACCATGTTTCCCTAAGGTTAAAAAATATATACTTTCCATGAAAGGCCTCACATATGCAGTGTTTAGTAATATATAATGTAGTATTTAGTCATGTGATGATTTTGTGGCTCTTCCCTACATAGAAGAGAGAAGCCAGCAGGCTGACTAAATGCAGCATTAAAATATAAATACTTGAATGAAAAACCTAGATGTCTTTAATGATAATACATGAGCTTCCTCTTTTTAATGTAAGGTCCCCTCTGGCATAAATAGATTGTTACAGCCAGGTCATTTTCCATCTTTCCAGCAGATTAACTGCTTGTCTGAACTGCTGAAATAGGAATGATGAGCCTCCAAGGAGATGAAGGGACTTCTGATTAACTCATTTGTTTTCATCTCTTTTAATGAGAAGTTACCACTGTGCCCAGAGTGCTCTGCTTCTCTGAAGGGCTACAATTCTCATTTTACACACAGTGGGCAGGTGGGCACTCAGACCAATAGTCTCATTGAATAATTCACTATTTAAGACCTAGAGGAAGAAATGACATTGGGGGTTAAGCCATCTTAAAAATAATACTTTGGTGCCATCTCCCTCTTTCTATATTTGGGCATTCCTGAATGCAACTTCAATAGTATATCTCAATGGTTTATCTCAATGTTTCTCAAAGTGGGGATGCTAGACCATCACCATCACCATCATCTCTAAACTTTCTAGAAATACAAATTTTTGAGCTCTGCCCAGGCTTACTAAATCAAAAACTTTGGAGGTAGAGCTCAGCAGTTTGTATTTTAACAAACTTCCTAGGTGATTATGATGCACATTCAAGTTTGAGAAGTGTGGTGTATTTTTCCTGGACAAATTCATTCCCTTTAAGTAAGACAGGAACAAATATAGTAACATAGGAGTATTAACAGTTAATCCTTCTTTCTCTGTGTGTTTACCAAAGCTTTGTTGATTATGCTCAACTCTTTGAGATTTGTTGAGTTAATTAATATGTATATGGGTGGAAAAAATTGGGTGAAACCATGAGAATCTAAAGTAATAAATTTTAAAAGGACATGTTTCAATCTTTCATTAAAAAAAAATTCTGGAAAGTATAGGTAGGGCAAAAAAGAAAAGTAGCACAAACAGCTAAATGAACTGGTACTTTCAGGAAAAGAACAAACAAACAAAAAACGGAAACTAAGAGGTGAAACTTGCACGCCCCCAGTTGTATATGCCATTAATCCAGAGTCACTTTAGACTCATGTTTGTTTCTTCAATGGCCACATTCAGTCAATTGGCAAGTTCTCTCAACTCTACCTCTAGATTATATTCTCCACTCATTCACTTCTCCTAATTTATACTGCCACTACCAAATCAAAGGTATTATCATCTTTCTCCTAGGACACATCTTGCCTTGTAACTGGTCCCCCAACTTCCACTCTTGTCAATCACCTTTGTACACATTCGGAATCATCTTAAAACATAATTCAGATCATTCACTCCCCTATCTGCTCAGAACTCTCTCAAGGCTATTGTTTGCATTTAAAATAAAATACACACTCCTAACCATGGCCTGTTTTTAGACTCAGCATGACATGGACACTAACTATCCAATCTCGTTTTCATTTCCTACCCTGCAATCTGCTTCAATAGCAAATTTTTTGTCAGTTTTTTAAACATTTCAGGCTATCTCCTGTCTCCAGACATTTGCCCATGCTAGTTGCTCTGCTTGGCATGCTTTTCTTCCCACTTTTTCAAAGCTAGCTCCTCCTTCTGCTATAGGTCTCAATTTAACTTGCAGAAAGACTTTATCGCCCAATTTGTCTCAAGTGAGTCTCCCCAAACTCAGTCAGTACTCTATCTTGACTTCTTCTTTGTTTCATGCAAGTATTTATCACAGTTTGAAACTACTGATTTTTTTCTTCCCTCACTAGCATGTAAACCCTTCGATGAGGATCATGTGTGTCTTATTCAGTCTTATTGCTGCCCCTATAATAACGACGAGCACATAGGGATTACTCAATAATCACTATGAATGATTGTTTAGTCGATGAATTGGAGCATCATTTATGCTCTTTAGACAGATAGATGAATATTTAGAAAGTTTCACTTTGTGCTCTGCAACATAATTTTGCTGAATTATATAACAGTTGCTCTTCAAGAAAACTTGGTGAAGAATTATTGGTTTTAAATGAGGCAACTGCGAATGTATGCAGTAGTATGCTAATGCTAGTATCAGTTCATTCTGGCATGTTAGAGCATATTGTGAGCATCCCTTCTTTTTTACAAAAAATTATTTTTTTATTAGTTTCAAGTATACAGTGCATTGGTTAGACATTTACATAGGTTATAATATGATCTCCCTAATTGCTCTTTCTTTCCTCTGGCTCTCCACCTAGCCATTATATTGATGCTAACTGTATTCCCTATGCTGTGCTCCCCATCCTTGTGACCATCTATCATGAGCATCCCTTCTTAATTCCACGATCTTATAGCTTGAAATCTGTAATGGTGGGAACATTTACACCATGACAACTGACAAAACCTTAAAATCAGAGATTTTTTTTCCCTATGAAAATGAGTTGTGATCACCAGAAACAGACTCATAATATGAAAGTGATTTATTTGAAATTATTCCAGAAATGAGAGGATAACAGGAAGGTAAGGAAATAGGACCAGTAAGGGAAGAAGACCAAACACGAATGTAACATCAAGTAAAATCACATGAAGTTTTACTTTGGCTCAACATCATGGAATAGCTCTGAAAACAGAGTTTTCTGATCAGAGACTAAGGATCTGGATTATTTTGCTATCATCTATTAGTCATTGGTTAAGGACTGTACCTTGGGGAATATAGTTTCTTAGGCATTTTCTGTTTTTATGTGCAAAGATAAAGCAAGTTCTGGTAGTGTGAGGGCAGAGCTATGACAACCAGACACTAGTGCTGGCTGTTGTGAGTACAAAAACCCATAAGTGGTAAAGGTAAACTAAGTCCATGTGCAGTTTGCTGACAGCCCTGCTACAAGAGTGTCTTCCAACCTTTAACATATATTTAATTAACCAGCAACATGGAGGTCTGGAGAACCAGTAGGTCTGGGGCTGGGCCAGAGATTCTGGATATCTACCAAACTCCCCAGTGATGCTATTGATGCTGCTTATGAATTACTTTTTGAGGAGCAAAGTCCCGCGACATGCTTTTAATTATTTGGCACAATAAGATCAAGTTTATTTGGCTTATTCAAGTTGATTTTCATGGAAACATAATTTATAGAAGAGTTTCCAATAGAACCATGTCCCTAAGTTTCTTTCTAAGAAACACCCAATCCCGCCATTGAATTTTCCAATAAATTTTATCGGTAAGGTCACACATTTAGATTTGCAAGGGAAGTTTCAGATCCCCAGTACTTCAGAGAAGGTAAAGACCACGTGAGTGCCTACTAGTTTTCAAATCTATATTGTTCAGATATGGAACAATGCTCTTTTTTTTTCCCCTCTGTATCTTTTGGCTTCAAGATCATTCATCTCTTCAACAAGCATTTAATGATACTTTGTTATTCACAAGTCACTATGGAATGTTTTTTGGGGACACAAAAGTGAATCAGGTTAAAAAAAAATAAAGGCATGTCTATTGCCCTCTGTAACATTATAATCTAGAGTGTTGGTTTATACAAATGACTAGAAACTAGTTTTAAACTGATCAACCATCTCAGAGTTTTACTTTGTAGATGTTTAATGAGTGACAGAGTTTGAATTACCCTGAGTTCCATTTGTCTTGTACAACCAACTTAAAGGTATAAAGTTGTTGTCTATGATACAAACTCAATAAAGAGATACAGTAAAAAATTATTTTTAAGACTCATCATTGGAGATGTGAGACATAAAGGCTTTTTTCATGCCAACTATACTCTTTATTTTTATATTCCTCAATGAATATTAATAAGACATACCAATGCAGACTGCCTTAGGCAGAAATAAACATTATGCACTTGCAGTAATTAATTTATGGCAAAGTGTAGTCAGTTGGGTAAGTGAATTTGTGAAATTTCCAGATTACTTGACAGCTTCATATTGAAGCAGAAATAAAATGTAGTCTATAAATGGTAAAATGCTGAAGAAACTGTTTAGTTATCGCCACGAGGGTTATATTAAGTAATTTGGGGTACTTCACTTTTCTGCTCAACCCAAAGGTTATGAATTCATATTATTGCACCACGAATGCAGAATTTGTAAA
The DNA here is from genome assembly GCF_014176215.1 of Rousettus aegyptiacus. NCBI lineage: Eukaryota > Metazoa > Chordata > Mammalia > Chiroptera > Pteropodidae > Rousettus > Rousettus aegyptiacus. The sequence goes on along the minus strand of NW_023416307.1, from coordinate 118,506,647 downwards.
CCTAGTAAATAAAGAATTGAGCGGAGGGAAACTTTGTGAAAGTGTTATTTAAAATATCTTTTCTCTTAAAGTATGCAAAGATATGTTAACCCTTATGTGGTTTGCACAGAAACCCCAACTCAAATATTTCGGTTTAAATAATATTGAGGCAGCAGCAATTCATAAAATCTCATTTCATAAATGTGAAAATGGTTTGGCAGGTAGATATTGTTAGCATGATGATGTTGAGTGTTTCCAGAATCCCCTACCCTTACGTGTGTAATTGTTTTAGTTCAGATTCCTAGAAGCAAAGCCTGAGGTGAGGAGTCTTGTGCAAGTAGATTATTGAAAAAGTGCACCTGAGAGAAAGGGAATAAAGAAAATTCTGGGCAAAAAATATGATTTTAGGGCAAATCTAGCCTCATCTAGATCCTAAAGGAAGCTCTGGAATATGAATTATGCTACGAAATTGGCCAAAATTGAGGCATGGGACCCAGCTTTTTATACCCCTATGTCAGTTAATCAGGGAGTGATTGTATGGGGAGAGGAGGACTATCTCATAAGATATTGCTCCAACAGGCCAAACACAATTCTTTTGGATAACAGAATCGGGGAAACGTAGTCATGAAGTTATACTATTGTGGTGAGCATATCACTTCTCTGTGTAAGTCTTGTGCAAACCCAAATTGACTTCTTCTATGTTCCTCAGACACTAACCTAGGTAGTGGCCAGAACATTTAGAGTCCTGGGTAACTAACCCTGGAATCTGTCAGCCACAGCCATCCTGAAGAAGAACCTGGATGGCAGAAATATCCTGCCTGGGAACATGGGTGCAAGTTTTGGGGAAACAGAGATTGATGACAATTTTTTTCTTTGCCCATGATCTTATCATTACATAGATTTTTTTTTTTTCTTTTTCAAAGTCACATATAAGTGTCTTTCTTTGATTAGCCTACAGGAGCAGGTCAGAAGGACTTGGGGTAAATCCTCTCCTCCTCTACTCCTCTAGTTAGCTGTGAGGGCATTTATAACACGAGATGTGATGTCTTAAATAGATCGATTCATTCTTCCTTCCCTCTCTGCATTTCTGTCTCTCCTTTTTCAATTTTCCCTCTCTTTCCTTAGTTTCTCCCTTCCTCCATTTGTAAAAATTACCTTTCTCCTTTATTCTTGCAATCTGTATGTTTCCCTTCTTTCTCTTCTTTTCCGTATTTTCTACCCTTACCCCTTTCCCTTTTTTCTTTCCCATTTCATGTTAACCACTCCCTCTGCTGTCAATTTCCCTCTCCCCAATTTCCTGCTCTCCCTTCTATCTCCTTCCTCATCTCCCTTCTTTCATCTTATCCTTTCCGATTTTTATTTTTTTATTTTTTTGCTTTATGTCTGCCCTCTCTCTTCTTTCTCCTTCCTCCTCTCCTTCTTTGATTTTTCAGCACATCTTTTGGTTCCCAGGTAGTCAGGATGCTCGCTATATTCAAACTGGCTCCTCAGGCTCCAGTCTGACCCAGAGGCCCGTTGAAAAGATAGGGTTTGTTATATTTGATTCATATGAAGGTGATACAACCAAATGTTCTAAATGCCTATGCTAAATAATCCAGAGGAAGGCACCAAAAATGTGAGAGGCAGGTAAATTCATCAGGGCTCTGGACTTGCTTCCAAACTACTTAACACAGGTTCAGCTCTATCGGGCCCTTGCTTGCCAGGGTCTCAGTGTTTTGAATGAATGGCTCTACCAGACTTTAGAATCCTTCTTCAGATTCCCCAATTCTCAGTTCATGGAGTTCTTTGCAGAGTTCAACTAATACTGATGTAAGTTCACCATCCCCACCAGCAACTTTGAGCAAGATCTGTCTCAACTGTCTCACTCCCTTTAGACATTCCATCTGTTTCTGATGCTCCTTTGGCAGTCAAAGAGCTTGATGCATTATATATTTTAGAATATTAGAAAGGTTATGTAACCACCAGGCTATCAAAACCAGGAGACCAGAAATAATGAGAGCATCTCTTCCAAGGACTTTCTCCTCAGTTCTAATGTCAAGGGGAATAATGGCATTGGTGGAGAATAAATGAGAATAAAAATATACAACCACAGGCATAACCATACACTCACAATCACATATTATTCAAAGGGTGCAAGCTGATTTTATCAGCTTGGTTGGAAAGAATGGAAGTAATAAATATCTTTTGGCAAGAGTCTTCCAGAATTATTCACCAGCTTTGTGATTTAACAGAGACCTGTACATTGCTAAGGGCAGTTATAGAGAGATGCAGTTTATGTATAAATAGGTGAAAGCAGAGGATAGTGTATCTTTTATGGGGGGTTTAATGATATCTATAGGGCAATATGTTAGCTATAAAACTGAGCATATAGAAGGAATTCATGAAAGTCATATTTTTACATTGTTGATTTGCTAACTTGACTAGATGAATAGTGATTTTATGCCAAAATATTAGTTGGTTAACCTAGGAAAACATCATTCCATGCATCTTTGGCAACTGAATCCACTTCTTTTTACAATCTCCTTCCAAATTCAAATGTTTCAGTCTGACTTGACCCAAGTGCCCAATATCAGAAGAAAATATCTGATTGGCTCCATTTGGCCATCTGACTAGCTATAGTCCAATCTCCTATGACCAAAAACTAGAGCCATGTGGTATGCATACGGCTATGTTTATTTATTTGGTGTAGGGGAGAGTAGTTATCAGAAAACATGGAAGTGACTGGGAACATCAAAAGATGTCTGCCACATTATTATAATAGTCTAAACGTTGAGATGCAAAATGACACCACATGATGATCATGGAATGGAATTGTAAAAGATGAACTGGTCTGTAATCATATCCTAATTAAAGAGCAATGTTTTCAGGGCACTCTGTCTCTTTATAAAAATATGAAGGTTATAACAAATTTAACTTACATAAATTTAAAACAATCTTCAAGGTGTTCCCAAAGGCAAAAATATTTCTATTTGATATTAAAACAGCCCGTTTAAAGTAAACAAATATATATGTCTTTAAATAGATATGTTACTTCACTGAATTAAATATTTTTAAATCATATTGAAGAACGAGCACTATTCCCAACTGATTCTTCTTTTAATAGAAAATTTTTATTTCTTTCAATATGTAAGTTAAATTTTCTTCTCACTTCCAAGCTCTCCATCTCCCCCTGGAAGAAAATGTGTCTAATTCTTTATCTTTTAGGTTGACTTTTTGCTGTGCCAATAACTTCTTAAATTATAAAAGTGACCTGCAATAAACCCTGAGATATGAGTTTTATAAATAAAATCTATACTTCTGTCAAGTGCATAAACCTATAACTTCTCCTTCTCCAACCAAAATCAGTCATTTACCAAGTCCTGCCAATTTCTTTCTCAATATTTATCAAATCCATTTTTTTTTTCAATATCTTTTTCCTTCAAACCTTTGTGTACATTACTGCTCCAGGAATTCTCCCAAGGCACAGCTTTGCCTTTATATATTCATTCTGCTAAAAAGACTTTTTTTTTCTTTTTTAAATTCTTGTTTTATATTAGTTTCAGGTATACGGTACATTGGTTAGACATTTAGAAAATTTACAAGGTGATCCTCTTGATTACTCTAACACCCATCTGGCATTAACACACTGTCACTACAATATCAACTATATTCCTTATGATGTATTCTGCATCCCCATGACTAATTTGTACTTCTTCATCCCTTTACATTTTTCACCCAGCTCCCCAACTCTTCTTCCCCTCAGGCAATCACCGGTGTGTTCTCTATATCTGTGAATCTATTTTCACTTAGTTTGTACATTTCTTTTATTCCTTAGATTGTGCATTTAAGTGAAATCATGTGGCATTTGTCTTTCTCTGTCTGATTTATTTCACTTAGAATAATACCCTCAGAGTCCATACATATCATTGCAAATGGTAAGATTTCCTTTTTTATGGCTGAGTACTATTGCATCATATATATGTCCTATAACTTATTTATCCAATTGTCTATTGATGGACACTTAGGTTGCTTCCATATCTTGGGTATTGTGAATAGCATTGTAGGAAACATAAGGGTGCATAGATCTTTATGAATTAGTGTTTTGGTTTTCTTTGAATAAATACCCAGAGATCCAATTGCTGGAACAAAAGGTAATTCTATTTAAAAAGTTTTGAGGAAACTCCAAACTGTTTTTCATAGTAGTTATACCAATTTGCAATCCCACCAACAGTGTACAAGGGTTTGTTTTCTTCCCATTCTTGCCAACACATGTTTTTTGATTTATTGGTGATACCCATTCTGACAGGTGTGAAGTGGTTTTAATTTGCATTTCTCTGTTGAGTGTCTTTTCATTCTACTAGCCATCTATATTTCCTCTTTGGAGATATACCTATTCAAATATTCTGCCCATTTTTAAATTAGATTGTTTTTGTTGTTGTTGTTGAGTTGTATGAGTTCTGTATAAATTTTAGATATTAACCCCTTTTCAGATGTATCATAGGCAAATATCTTCTCCCATTCAGTAGGTTGTCTTTTCATTTTGTTGATGATTCCATTTGCTGTGAAGAATTTTTCAGTTTGAGGTAGTCTCATTTGTTTATTTTTTTCTTTTGTATCCCTTGCCCAAGCAGATATTTTAGGAAATAAATTACTGATAGCAGTATCAGAGAGTTTACTGCTTCTGTTTTCTTCCAGAAATTTTATGTTTTCAGGTCTTACATTTAAGTTTTTAATCCATTTTGAGTTTATTCATGTATATGGTGTAAGAAGGTGGTCCAGTTTCATTTTTTTGCATGTATCTATCCATTTTTTCCAATACCATTTGTTAAAGAGACTCTCTATCTCATTGTATTTTTTTGCTTCCTTTGTCACAGATTAAATGAGCGTATATGTATGGGTCTATTTCTGGGCTCTCAATTCCGCTGCATTGATCCATGTGTCTGTTTTTATGCCAGTACCATGCTGTTTTAATTACTATAGCCTTGTAATATAGTTTGCTATCAGAAATTGTAATACCTCCAGCTTTGTTCTTCTTTCTCAAGATTGCTATGGCTATTCAGGATCTTTTATGGGTCCATATAAGTTTTTTAGATGAATTGTTCTAGTTCTTTGAAAATAGAGATTTCATTGACTCTATAGGTTGCTTTGAGTAGTACTCCATTTTAACAATGTTGATTCTTCCCCCTGCCCCATGAGTGATGTATATACTTCTATTAATTTCTATCTTCTTCAGTTTTTTTTTTTTAATTACATAATTTTCTGAGAACAGGTCTTTTACCTTCTTAGTTAGTTTGATTGCTAGGTATTTTATTCTTTTCGATGCGATTATAAATGTGATTATTTTCTTAATTTCTCTTTATGATAGCTCATCATTAGTATATAAAAATACAACAGACTTCTGAATATTAATTTTGTATCCTACTTTACTGAATTCATTGATCAGTTCTAACAGTTTTTTGGTGGAATCCTTAGGATTCTCTATAAATGGTATCATGTCATCTGCAAATAATGGCAGTTTTACATCTTCTTTTCCAATTTAGATGCTTTTATTTTTCTTTCTTGTGTGATTGCTGTAGCTAGGACTTCTAATACTATGTTGAATAGAAGTGGTGAAAGTGGACATCCTTTCTTGTCCTGATTTTAAGGAAAATGCATTTAGCTTTTCACCATTGAGTGTAATGTTAGTTGTAGGTTTGTCATATACGGCCTTTATTATGTTGAGGTATGTTACCTCTATTTGCATTTTGCTGAGAGTTTTTTTTTTTATCATAAATGAAGCTGGACTTTGTTCAACACTTTTTCTGCATCTATTGATTTGATTATATAATTTTTATCTTTCAACTTGTTAATGTAGTATATCACATTAATTGATTTGTGGATATTATATGAACCTTGCATCCCAGAAATAAATCCAAATTAATCATGGCATATAATATTTTTAAAGTATTGCTGAATTTGGTTTGCTAATATTTTGTTGTGGATTTTTGTATCAATGTTGATTAGAGATATTGACCTATGGTTTCCTTTTTTTTTTAAATGTCTTAGTCTGGTTTAGAAATCAGTCTAATGGTGGCTTCATAAAAAGAGTTAAGGAGTCTTTTCTCTTTTTGAATTGTTTTGGAATATTTTGAAAAGAATAGGCATAAATTCTTTTTCGAGTGTTTCATAAAATTTACCTATGAAGCCATCCAATCCAGGACTTTTGTTTTTTGGAAGTTTTTTGATTACTGATTTCATTTCATTGATGGTAATTGGTTGGTTAAGATTTTTTTTTTTTTCTTAATTCAGCCTTGGGAGATGGTGTGTTTCTAGGAATGTATCCAATTTTTTTTGCATATTTTTCAATTTGTTGGCATATAGTTGCTTGTAGTATTTTCATATAATCCTGTGGAGTACATAGTTACTGCTCCTCTTTCATTTATGATTTTATTTATTTGGGTCTTCTCTTTTTTCCTTAATGACTCTGGTTAAGGATTTATCAATTTTGTTTACCCTTTTTAATAAGCCAGCTCTTGGTTTCAATGATCTTTTGTATTGTTTTTCTAGATTCTATTTTGTCTATTTCTGCTCTGATCTTTATTATTTCCTTCTATTCACTTGGGTTTTGTTTTCTGTTCTTTTTCTAGCTCTTTAAAGTGTAGGTTTAGATTGTTTATTTGAGCTTTTTCTCGTTTCTTGAGGCAGACCTATATTGCTATGAACTCTTACAACTGCTTTCACTGTGTCCCATAGATTTAGAGTCATATTTTTATTTTCATTTGTTTCAAGGTATCTTTTGATTTCTTCCTTGATATCACTGTTAACTTATTCATTAGTGGTAAGTTATTTATTCTTCATGTGTTTGTGTGTATTTTCCAGTTTTTTTCTTGTGATTGGTTCCTAATTTGATACCATTGTGGTCAGAAAAGACGCTTGGTATGATTTAAATCTTCTTAAATTTATTGACATGTTTTGCGGCCTAATATGTGGTCTATCCTGGAAAATATTCATGTGCACTTGAGAAGAATATATTCTGCTGCTTTAAGGTAAAACACTCTGAAAATATCAATTAAATCTGTCTGGTTTAGTGTGTCATTTAAGGCTGCTATTCCCTTGTTGATTTTCTGTCTGGAAAATTTTTCCACTGGTGTCATGGGATGTTAAAATCTCCTACCACGAATGTATTACTGTCGATCTCTCCTTTTATGTCAATCAATAATTGCTTTATATATGTAGTTGCTCCTGTGTTAGGTACATACATATTTACTAGGGTTATATGCTCTCCATTGATCCCTTTATCATTATACAATGTCCTTCTTTGTCTCTTATTATAGTTTTTTAAAAAAAGTTTGTTTTGTCTTATAGGTATTGCTACCTCAGGTTTTTTTTTTCTCTCATTTCCATTTGCATGAAATATCTTTCCCATTCCTTTACTTTCAGTTTGTGTGTGTCATTTAATCTGAAGTGGGTCTTTTGTAGAAAGAATATGTAAAAGTCTTATTTTCTTATTCATTCAGCTACCCTATGTCTTTTGATTTAAGTATTTAATCCATTTACATTTAAAGTGCTTATCAATAGGTGCATAGTTATTGCCATTTTATTATTCACATTTATGATTTCCGCCCCTTTCTTTTTACATAGAAGTCCTCTTAACATTTCTTTGATACTGGCTTGTCAGTGATGAAGTCCTTTATCTTTTTCCTGTCTGGGGATGTCTATCTCACCTTCAATTTTAATTGATAGCTTTGCTGGGTATTATAGTCTTGGTTGTAGGTTCTTATTTTTCATCACTGTGTGCCCATGCCTTCTGGCCTGCAAAGTTTTTGTTGAAAAATCGGCAGACATTCTTATGGGAGTACACTTATAAGTAGCTTCCTTTTTCTTGTGGCTTTTAAAATTCTTTTTGTGTTTAACCTTTGACATTTTAATTATGATGTGTCTTGGTGTAGGTCTGTTTGGGTCTCTCTTATGTTGCTTCTGGGGCCCCTTGGGAGAAGTTCTTGTGTAGGCCAAATTTGGCCACCATCTTTGATTACTCAGGGATACCTGGTAGGAGCTACGATGCGATCTGCAGGTGGTTGCTGCTTATGCTGGATCTGGAGGCAAATGGGAAAGAACATCCTGTGAGTTAAGGTTGGTTACCCCCAGTACAAGGCCTGGGGTGGTTAAACAAAAGGACCAGTGCACCTCACAGCCTGAGACTGCCTGCCAGTTGCCCATAAGACTCCTCAGCTATAAGAACCTTTGTTTGGTAAGGCACTTGGGTGGAGCATGGACCCAGAAATCACCAGAGTAAAGATTTTACCTGGTCAATACAGAATCAGATTTCGTTACAGTGCTGTAACTGTGACTTCCTGTAAAAGTATCAGATTACAGCAAGGCCAGCTGTTGCCCACCTCTGGCCTGCAGACATTTGAAATCTGTTCATGAAATACTATCTCTTGGGGTGGGGCTTGTGGCCCACCACTGAAAGTCTCTCCCAGAATATATGGGTCACACACGCTGAAGGTTGTTGTTTGCTGTTGAATTAGCAAACCAGAAAAAGCAGAAGATGCGGCTGGCTGCCCAGAAATGGGCCTGCCAGAGACAATTTGTGCGTTGGGTTGTGTGTGGTCTCAGGGAGACATAGGGTGAAGCGAGTCGATCCTGTCAGGCCAATGCAGATTTAGAATTACTGCTAGTACTGAGCTTGCAGGCTCCTGCAAGTCACAGATCACAGTGAGGCCAGCCACCATCCACTTCTGGCTCACAAACCCCAGCCATCCGCCCAACAGACATTGCAGCTTAGGCTGGCACCAGTGGCCTGCCACAAAAAGTCTCCTTTGAAATGTGTGGGATGTGCATGTGCTGTGTGAGCTGAGGGTTGCTGCCTGCCCATGAATACTGTGGCAAAGGGAAGGCACTGGCTGTCTGGCAATGGCCCTGCTCCAGGCAATCTGTTAGTTGACTTGGGCGGGGTCCCAGGGAGACATGGGGTGGAGAGTGCCAATATTACTGGGCCTATGCAGCTTCAGAAGTGACCATGTTGGGGTGAGGATTCAACAAAGGCCAGATGGTGCTCATCTGTATACTGCGCCGAACAGGGGCCGACATGAGAGAAATGGCTGCTGTCCCTCCAGCCCTCGCTCTGGTGCCACAGAACTGTTTTTCTTTGTATGTCTCTTGTACCCCTTCCAAGCTGCTAACCCTCCACTGGAGCCCAGGGTGAGTTTCTGTGCACAGACCCTTTAAGGAGGCATCTGAGTTTTCAGGTTTCTTCTGTCTCACCTGGGTGGCTGAAATCTCCACAGTCAGATTTGGTGGGAACTCCTCTTCCCGACACTGGAACCCAGGGCTGAGGAGTGTGGGGCTATGGCCCCTCACTCCTTCAGGATGGCCTCTCTAGCCATGCTTTCCCTCCTGGTGCTCAACCACCATACGCAGGTGTGGGACCAGTCCTCTTTGTGTCTCCACTTCTTCTATTGGTCTTGATGTGGTTTTTTATTTATATCCTCAGATGTATATGTTATGATCAGCTAGACTTCAGGTTGTTCTCCAAGTTGTTCGTTTTATAATTTGGTTGTAATTTTCATGCGGTCATATAAGGAGGAGAACTCCACTTTTTCCTAACCCACCATTTTGACCCAAAGCTCCTAAAGAGACATATAATGGTTTGACGTTGTTTTCAAACTGAAGTCCACTTAATCACCCTCCCATTCTAGAATCTTGCTACCTCTCAACCTTTATTCCTCTTCCTGTCCAAAGATGATATAAAGTTGGAAAAGGAGAATGTTAAAAAGAGGCAAAGTCTTGTGTAGAGTTATGTGGCTGGTTCAGGTAATGAAGCTAAATTCCCTCAGCCAAATGTGAAGAAATCTACCTGTCTTTACTTAGTTCATTTCTTTTTTTTTTTTTTTTTATAATCTTGATATTCTTTCCTTCTTTATCAATATAATGGTCCTTGAAATTATTTCAAAGTCTCCACACTACTCTGCCTCCTTATCCATAATAAATTATGTTGCTCTTTTAGAGAATGTATTAGAGGCAAGAGTGCCAAATTTTGTTTAAAATCTTTTCTGCTTTTCTTCCAAAAATTTCTGGTTCTATAATAAATATTTTGCATTTGCTCATAAAGGTATTTTATGGAGGGGGTGCTTTACAGTTATTTTATTATTTTTTAACATTATAGAAAATGTATTTGATATCTTTGTTCTCATATAGTCCCGTGTGTACATTTAACATATTTTTTAAAGAAAGGAAATGTAAACATATAGAGATAAATTAATATATAATAAAAAGAAATTAGAGGCATAAACTGCACCTGGCTTCTGGCTTGTTGTGGAGACTATATCTTTGCGCTCAGAGGTACAGCCCCCAGCTAGTTCCCAGCCCTTCCCTTTAGGTTGGGAGGTATGCATAATCTCTTTGAAAAAAACTTCTTTCTGAAATCCCAGTTCTCCTGCTTTTTTGACAACCTATTTTAGAACTCTCATAGAGTGGATAATGTCTGCTATAGATCCATTCGACAAATATCTATTTGGGGCATCTCCTATGTATCAGGCACTCTTCTAAGTACCAAAAACAAAAGTAAAGATGGTTATGGAAGTGTTGAGTTGAAGTTTTACAGGCCCATAACCATAATCAAATCCAAAATCTATTTTTATTTATTAGCAGTTCTTAACAGGTTGTTTTAAACTCTCAGTGCTTCTGTGAAAATGGGGAGTAGGATTAAAATACTAGCCAGGCATAAAAGTGCCTGACACATAACTTCTAATCAAAACATGATGGGGCCTTCAGCCTTTATTTGTCCTGGAATTTGTCTGTTAGTGCCAGTGCTGGGCAGATATAGGTTGTTGTCCAGGTATCCCTCTAAAATAGAACAAGCATTTCCTGAGCCCCATACTCTAGACTTAATATCAAACTAGATGCTAGAGATACAACTAGGAGCAAAATATAGATCATTCTTTTAAAATGCTCACTGTCTACTAGATGCATGGAGGAACAGAAAATAAGGATAAATATGTGATCCAAGATAGTTTCATCCCCCTTCTTCCTTTCCTTTCTACATCCTTACTCCTCATGGAGGTGGAGTGTATTTTAGCATAATAATCCTTAAAAGTTCTCATTTGTAATGTGATCAATATTTCTACCACTTCTAATATGACCGATAATTAATACACATAATTTTAAAACAAATGCCAACATTTATTGAGTCTTTTGTGTCAGGTACTCTTCTAAATGGTTTATGTATATATCAATTTACATCTCATTTGTATCTCATTTATCCTTCTATTTATTCTATGAAGTAGGTACTTGTATCATTTTCTTTATAGTTAAGGAAGCTAAGACGCAGAAATAACTTGCTCAATAATTTAAAAAAGAATTTGTCTTGTAAATGTGAAGCCCAACCATTGTCAACTGTAGATACCTGAAGCCAGAGGTCTTGCTGCTCTCAAATACAGAGTGACAGGGAGGTTTGATGAAGCCAGACACCTGGGTGAGCACAGGAGGGTAGATTCAGAAAGGGAAATGAAGAGAGAAGAGACTTGTGGTACCCATCTAAAGCAGGCACTGTCTGGTCTAAAAGGGATTTTCATTGAAAAAGTAGAGAAATCTTTTGATTTAGATGCCTAGTATGTTCAAGCTTGACTAGAATTAAGAATTATTTATCTGTGGTAGCAATCACTTGGATATTGTGGCACATGAGTTGTATATATCATTCACCATCATAAATCCCATCATAGAGATTTTTGGGGATAAATATAAAAAGGAATGGATAGTTTTACTACCTGAAGTTCTGGGTACAGGAAAGATGTCTTTAAGCTGAGTTTTGGAAGGTAAGTAGATATTTACCAGCTGCCCCGCTCCCCCTCAAAAAAAAAAAATATGGAGAAGGGCATTCCTGGCAGAGCCATCAGCATGGGCAATGGTGTGTAAATAGGAAGCAGTCTTCAGAGGAATTACAAGACATTTAACTTGGCTAGAGCTACCCTGATGGGATGATGTGGCTGGAGAGGTTGATGTGGACAACCCTGTATGCCATATTTTAGAGTAAGATACAAGGATCTACTGAGGACATCTTAGCAGATAAATAACCTGGTCAGGCTTGGTTTATAAGTCTCATTTTGGCATGATTTAGAGGATGGCTGGGAGAAAGATGTTTTTGTATCTTAATGCTCCCAAAGCCATAATGTTCCCCAAACCACTATCCCCATGGAAATGCTAAGTGTATTTCCTAGATTCCTTTAAATATAGCTTGAATAGATGAAAGGAGAAGAAAGATATCGAACACATGTTTTTGTTCCTTTGAACGTCTCAAGAAAATGACAAACTGCTTATTGCTCATGGAGCAGATGGAGGATCATTTGTAGTTTATATTTACATCTGTGAGAAATCTTAAGGACTGAGTGGTTTAGCAATACTTGCTGCGTGCTATAAAAATCAATTGGCCAAATGAAATCTCAATGCTGATTATTAAAACGAAATGTGCTGCTCTATTACACCATTTTAAATTTAATTAACAAATAACAATTCAGTGTTTACTATGTACTAAATGTACATTGTACTATTCACCGTGGAAGCCAAGATTAATACAAATACCAGTACTACTAATATTAACACTACAAATACTAATGTGACTAATAAGATGGTAGTAGCCAAAAGTTATTGAGTAATAACTTATTATCAGGCATTTTGCTGAATGATTTACATGGATTATCTAATAATCCTTATTAAAACACTAAAAGATAGATAGGTGTCATTATTTTAATGCACTGAGGAGGAAATGGACCCAGAGTGATACAGTATGAGATTACACAGCTAATTAGAGAGAGCTGGGCTTTAAAATTTGTCTGATACCAGAACCTGAGCTTCTAACTGATACTCAGCAAATTTAGATTCAAATTGAGGGTATGAGCCAGTAAAACAGGAAACAATAAAAATGTCACAAGACAGATACAAAATGAGCATAAATAGGTTCAGAAAAGTAAGGTGACCACATCTAGTTTAATAAGATTAGGAAAAGCTCTGTGGGAGAAAAAGTACTATATTTTAGGTTGAGTTTACCCAGACTGAAATTTGAGTAGTTAATTGGGAGGTAATCCCAGAATGCATTGGTAAGGTTGTGAGTAAGTGAGAAGGAAAGGAAGCCAGTAAAGAACATGCTCTAGAATGGGTCATCACTGTGGACAACTGAGATTTAGTCTCATTGAGGACTCCAGGAGAGGATACAGAACATGTTTTAGAATAATGCCACCCACAGGTGAGGAGGCTGATCTATTTATACTCCTATTCCATCTTTTATTGATTGAAAGCTACTCCTGGCTTTATTAACAACTAAGCATTTCTAGCCAGCCCCAGGAACAATCCCTCAAGGCAGGGAGTATCTAGTGCTTGTAGTAAAATGATGTTAGAATATACCGGAATGGCAACTGCTGAGGGGAAATAGACTGGGCACCAATAGTATCAGTTAAAACATTTGAATTGTGCCCACCCCTAGATGTAAAGGAAGCAGGAGACAGTCTTAATTCTGGTCAGCTATGTGCCCAGCTAAGAATCTCACTAAAAATCTCAAGTTTTATTTCTGAAGAAGAAGGAAAATAGAGTTATAGGGAAATAGCTCACAGTCTCTGTTACAATGTTGCCTATGGAATGGTTCCCAGGGGGATGTGATGTGCATAAGAAACATAGGAGATTTCCCTGAAAAGTGTTAACTGAGCTGAGCTCTGAAGGCTGAAATCAGCCAAGGGTGTGTGTGTGTGTGTGTGTGTGTGTGTGTGTGTGTGTGTGTGTGTGTAGTGAGGAGGGATGGTAGCCCAAAGGGCTTGAGGCATAGAACATGATAAATTGGATGACCTAAAAGAAAGGCAGTGTGCAGGAATTAGAGGAACAGGTGATTGGAGAATAGGGGATATGGGGTACCAAGCAAGACTAGGTTAATATAAACTAGACTGTGAACCTGATGCACTTAAATACCCACCTCCCACAAATAATGTGTTACTTTGACCTTGTTGACAATCAGCATTATCAGAATATTATTAAGGAGTAAATGTAGTTATAAAATCTTTAGATGCTATAGCAGGTAGGTGAGATATATAGGGTGCGGTCTGCCATTCAGTGTCCCTGAAATCATACCAAATAAATGGTTGTGTTATTTAGGATAGGTTTGATTATAAAGAAACTATGACTCAAATTGAGTTAAATAGAAAGGAAATTTATATCCCAGAGAGAGGTATGTAATTAGGGATTTGGTTATTTCCCTCCCATCCTCATGGTTCTGCTTCCCTCTTTCAGCTTTGTTTTGATCTTGGCTCTCTTCATGGTCATGAGTACCAACAGTGACTGGAACAAGATGCCGCTTTGTTCTAGTGGAAGAGAGATCATCCACCTCCCTAACTACAGGATAAATGTTCTTTTTAGTCTTATTAGATTGAGCCTACCCCTGGCCACTGATGATTACCAGAAATTCCAGAGCAGATTGGCTGAAGCTTAAAATCCAGTTACCATCAAGGATGACAGGAGTACCACCATTGCCTTAGACAAATCAACAATCACTTCTGAAGATGGAGTTATAGTCATGGGAATAGAGTGGATACTTATGTGGAATAATGGTTTTGAAAGTAAGGTAAGAAGAAAAAATGATGCTGGGCTGATCACCAAAAATATCAAGTCCACTACTAATTCCATGTGTTCTTCAAAATAACCATATAAAATGCAGGACTAATAACTAATACATTTCAAAGCACAAGTTTCCTTGAAAATATTCAGCTGAGGCAACACAATAGTGCAGTTAAAAGCCTAGGCTCTGAATCTAAACACCCAAGTCCAAATTCAAGCTCTACCTTTTACCAGTTGTATGATCTTAGACAACTTAAAATCTTATTGTTACCTATATAGCAGAGCCACTAGTAATCATCTCTACCACAAAGAGTTGTGCAGTTGCTGAAATTAGATATTTGTAGAAATCCTGGGACAGGATTTTAGGCTCATGGTTAAGAAACCAATAAATTTAAGTTAATATTATTACCTGTTTGCTTAGTGCAAAATGTTTCTCTGCCAGTGATATTAAAATAGAATGAGAACTTGTGATATGATTGGGAATGTCTGGCTTTAAAACATCTTTGGGAATTGGTAGCATTGATATGAATTTTAAATTACTTCCTCTAAGTGTCCAGTTTACAAATCTGGGTTTCGAAATGCAATAAAGGCATTAAAAAGAGCTTTCCTGTTATGAAAGCATAACCAAGTTATTAACATTTCCATATAAAGACATTACTGAGCCCCTTCAAGGAATAGATGAACTTAAATATGAATGAATGAAGTGATAGCCTAGGTATAATTAGTGGGAAAGGATAATGACACTGTTATTAGACTGAGGATATGTAGAATTAGAGAAGACTCCAAACCTATCTTTCATCGCCCAAAAATTATTATAGGAGGTTGGGGCTAGGGGAGCCAGGAACACAAGCTTTGTAAGGATGATTCCATTGCTTATGCTAAAACATATCCAGTCATTTTGTAGTTTTGTAAATCTCTCTCCTGAGAGAATGAGAAGGCTGCTAAACCCACATAATCACTAAAATGGAAATGGAGGTAATGGAATAGTTTTTATATTCCCTCTCACACTCATCTATAATAAATCACATGAAGCCCCAGCATTTCTTCATTTATCACACAACTAGGCCCTTTCCTCCTAATGGCCATACTTCTGTCTTTAAATACCAGAGAAATAGATTATTTGTCTAGAGTCTGGGAAAAGGCAATATTTGCTCATAGTTATCCAAAAGTCATGCCCGTGCTGTCCAGCTGGCGTTCACCATTGGGGCTGTTGAGCAGTAAGAGAATGTTCAAATAAGAGAATTGCAAGAAAAGACCCATCCTCTCTTTTCTCTTTTGGTTCATTCACTAAATGAAGATGCACTGTTGTGTTGTCGACATTGTGAGGAAAGCAATGCTGAAAGTATATCTCATTCTTCACCTTTTCTTGTATAACTTATATTGAAAACTGAAAGCAGATGCATCAGGCAACTCAGAGGCTCTTGAACGAAAGTACATTAGTCCCAGAGGAAAAAAATTGAAAAATTCTCTAAGAATGGTAAATATTCTTTGTGCTGAGATACTACCTTTTTTATCTGCAGTCTTAAAAGCACTTTGTGTATGAGTGTCATTGTCATTTCCCAACCAGAGGGCCAAGGTAAACCCAGACACACAGGATAAAAGAATTCTCTTTTGTCTTCCTGAGTCTGTATAGCCTAAACTGCTCTTTTGTTGAAACTAAGCAAAAGGAAAATAATTTTGGACTGGAGTGAAAGAATAAAATCATTGAAAATGTTGGTGTTTGCTTCTCTAGGTGCATAGGCTTCTTGGAGTCATGACCTGATGTGCCTTGTGACTTATGAAACCCCTGGATAAAGTTAGATCTGTTTTAGTGGAATGTTCGTTCTGCTTGAGGATTAGTATACCAATTAGAAATACATTTGGCTGCAAGTAATTAAAAGAGTGGCTTAATGAAAACAAATAGCAGTATAATTTTCTTATATAACAAGATTTCCTACATTACAAAATTGGTTCTTTTAGGGAGTATCTTTTCATCTTTAGCAACCACCTTTCAGTTATCCTTTGCATACAATTTTTGTCCTTTTTCTTGTACCTGCAATGTTGAAATACAGTTGCTATCCTTTCAGGGTCCGAGACTGTATATAAGGTGAAAAGGAGAGAGCAGGTGACTGGGCAGTGTCAGCTGCCTCTATTTCCTTTTTAAGGAAAGAAACACTTTTCACCCTCAGTCATTAGATTTTTTACAAAAGATTTTTAATAAAACATAATTAGCATACAATATTGTATTAGTTTAAGGAGTACACCATAGTTATTTAACATTCAAATAGCTAAAGAAATGATCATCATCATAAGTTGAGCAACCATCTGACACTATACAATGCTATCACAATATTATTGACTATATTCCCTATGTTGTACACCACATCCCCATGACTTATTGTTTTACAACTGGAAGTTAGAACCTCTTATCCTCCTTCACCTTTCCCCTTTTTTTTTAATTTTTCCATTATAGTTGATATTTTATATTAATTTCAAGTGTACAGCATAGTGGTCAGACATTTATATAATTTATGTTATGATCCCTCTGACTAGTCTAGTTATTACTCTATTATTCACTATATTCTTCATGCTTTACATACCCATGACAATTTTGTAACTACACATTTGTACTTCTAAACCCTTTACATTTTTCACTCTGTCCCCCAAACCTCCTCCCATCAGGCAATCATCGACTGTTCCCTGCATATATATCTTTCTATTTTGTTTATTTTTTTCTTTAGATTTCACATATTAATGAGATCATACGGTATTTATCTTTCTCTGTCTGTCTTATTTTACTTAGCATAATACCTTCCAGGTCCATTCAGGCTGTTGCAAATGGTGAGATTTTATTCTTTTTATGATTGAGTAATATTCCACTACACACACACACACACACACACACACACACACACACGCACGCACACACACAAACCACTTTTTCTTTATCCAGTCATCTGTTGAGCACTTAGGTTGCTTCCATACCTTAGCTATTATAAATAATGCTGCAATAAACATAAGGGTGCATATATCTTTTTGAAATAGTGTTTTAGATTACTTTGGATAAATACCCAGAAGTAGAATTTCTGGGTCTTATGGTAATTCTATCTTTAATTTTTTGTGGAAGCTTTATATTGTTTTCCATAATAGCTACATCAATTTACCAGCAATGCATGAGGGTGCCCTTTTCTCCACATCCTTTCCAACACTTGTTTGTTGATTTATTAATGATGGCCATTCTGGCAGGTGTAGTTTTAATTTGCATTTATCTGATGATTAGTGATAAGCATTTTTTCATATGTCTATTGGTCATTTGTATGTCCTCTTTGGAAAAATGTCTATTCAGGTCTTCTGCCCATTTTTAATTGGATTGTTAGGGGTTTTTTGGAGTTAAGGTGCCTGAGTTCTGTATAAATTTCACATGGTAACCTCTTATCAGTTGTATCATTGGTGAATATATTTTCCCATTCAGTAGGTTATCTTTTTGTTTTGTTGATGGTTTCCCTTGCTGTGCAAACTGTTTTAGTTTGATTTGTTTATTTTTCCTTTCATTTCCCTTGCCCAAGGCCACATATCAGGAAAAAATATTACTAAGAGCAATGCCAGAGAGTTTATTGCCTGTGTTTTCTTATAGAAGTTTTATGATTTCAGATCTTGTATTTAAGTCTTTTATTCATTTTAAGTTTATTCTTCTATATGGTGTAAGAGGGTGAACTATTTTCTTTTCTTTTCTTTTTTTTTTTTTTGCATTTATCTGTCCTGTTTTTCAACACTATTTATTGAATACAGTGTCTTTACCCCATTGTATATTTTTGCTTCCTTTGTCATAGATCAATTGATTATATTGGCATGGATTTATTTCTGGGCTCTCTCTTCTGTTCCATTGATCCATATGTCTGTTTTTATGCTAGTACATGCTGTTTTGATTACTATAGCTTTGTAATATAGTTTGATATCAGGTATTGTGATATCTCCAACTTTGTTCTTCTTTCTCAAGATTGCTGTGGTTATTTGGTGTCTTCTGTAGCTCATATGATTTCTAGGATTATTTGTTTGAGTTTTGTGAAAAAAATGCCATTGGTATTTCGATAGGGATTGCATTGAATCTATAGATTGCTTCAGGTAGTATGAACAATTTAACAATGTTGATTCTTCCTATCCATGAGCTTGTTATACACTTCCATTTATTTCTATCTTCTTCAGTTTCTTTCTTCAATGTCTTATGATTTTTCGAGTACTAGTCTTTTACCTTTCTGGTTAAATTTATTTTTATGTATTTTTTTTAATGTAATTGTAAATGGGATTGTTTTCTTAATTTCTCTTTCTGATAGTTCTTTACTGGTGCAAAGAACTATACACCAGCTTCTGAGTATTAATTTTGTATCCTACTTTAGTGAATTCATTTATCAGTTCTAATAGTTTTTTGGTTGAATATTTAGGAGTCTCTATGTATAATATTACATCAGCTGCAAATAACGACAGTTTACTTCTTCCTTTTCAACTTGGATACCTTTTATTTCTTTTTCTTGTCTGATTGTTAGAACTTCCAATTGCTATGTTGAATAGAAGTGGTGATGGTGGACATCCTTGTCTTTCTCCTGATAGTAAGAAGAGCACTTATAGCTTTTTACCATTAAATACAATGTTAACTGTGTGAGGTATGTTCCCTCTATTTGCACTTTGCTGAGGGTTTTAATCATAAATGATGCTGGATTTTGTCGATAATTTTTCTGCATCTTTTGATATATGATTTTTATCCTTTGTTTTATTTATGTATGTATCATATTAATTGATTTATGGGTTTTGAACAATCTGACATCCCAGGATTAAATCCCACTACTCATGTAGTGCAATCTTTTTAATGTATTGCTGAATCCAGTTGGCTAATATTTTATTGAGGACTTTCACATTTATGTTCATCAGGGATATCAACCTATAATTTTCCTTTTTCGTAATGTCTTTATCTGGCTTTGGAATTGGGGTAATGGTGGCCTCAAAAAATGAGAAGACTTTTATCCTTTTGAATTTTTTAAAATAGTTTGAGAAGGATGGATATTAATTCTTTGAATGTTTGTTCAAATGCACCTGTGAAGCCATCTGCTCTAGAACTTTTGTTTGTGGGGATGTTTTTCTTTTTCTTTTTTTTTTAGATTGCTGATTCTATTTTGTTAGTAATAATCAATTCATTCAGATTTTTTGTTTCTTTTTGACTCAGTGTTGAGAGATGTATGTTTCTAGGAATTTATTTATATCTTCCAGATTTTTCAATTTGTTGGCCAATAAGTATAGTGTCTTCTTATAATTCTGTATTTTTCTGTGATGTCAGTTGTCACTTCTCCTCTCTGTTTTTCTTGATGAGGTCGGTAAAAGGTTTATCAATTTTTAAAAATCTTTTCAAAGAACCAGCTCTTGGTTTTATTGATCGTTTGCATTTTTTTAGACTCTGTTTCATTTGTTTTCACTTTGATCTTTATTATTTCCTTCTCTTCACTTTGGGCTTTGTTGTTCTTCTAGTTCCTTTAGGTGCAAGATTAGATTGTTTATTTGAGGTTTGTTTCTCGAGGTAGGCCTGTATTGCTATGAATTTCCCTCTTAGAACTGCTTTACTGTGTCCCATAGATTTTATGTTGTTGTGTTTTCCTTTTTATTTGTCTCGAGGTATCTTTTGATTTCTTCCTTGACCTCATTGTTAACATATTTACTGTTTAGTAGCATGTTATTTATTTTTCATGTTTGTGTGATTTTCAATTTTTTTTCTTATACTTGATTTCTAGTTCCATACAATTGTGGTTGAAAAAGATTCTTGGTATGAGTTTGTCTTTCATGAAAAATGTTCCATAAACACTTGAAAACAATGTATATTCTGCTGCTTTGGAGTGAAATGCTCTAAAAATATTAATTAAATCCATCTGATCTAATGTGTCATTTAAGGTCACTTTTTCCTTTTTGATTTTCTCTATGGAGATCTATCCCTTAAAGTCAAAGTGGTATTAAAGTTCCCTACTATGACTGTATTGCTGTCAGTCTCTCCCTCAATGTTGGCTAATATTTGTTTTGTGTATCTAGATGCTCCTATTTGGGTGCATAAATGGTTAAAAGATTTATATCCTCTCATTGTATTGATACGTTTATCATTATCTAATGTCCCTTATTGCTTCTTATTATATATACCCTTTGTTATAAAGTCTATTTTGTCTGATATAAGTATTGCTACCTCGGATTTTTTTCACTTCCATTTGCATGAATTATCTTTTTCCATCCCTTTACTCTCAGTCTATGTATGTTTTTAAATCTGGAGTGTGTCCCTTGTAGACAGCATATGTATGGGTCTTGCTTCTTATTTATTCAGCTACCCTATGTATTTTTATTGGAGCATTTAATCCATTTACATTTAAAAGGTGCTGAGACCACCTTTTGGGTGCACCCCTAATTGCATGGGTTTTTTTGGTTATGCTTTGAAGCCAGCCACTGGGTATGTTGGTTTTGGGGCCTCTTGGAAGGGGTTCCTGTGCCGGCCTAGGTCGCCTGCTTCCCATGACTGGTCTGGGTCTTTCCAGTAAGAGCTACAAAGTGATTCATGGTTGGTTGCTGCCTATGCTTTATCTTGAGGTGTATGGGAGAGGCCATACTGTGAATCAAGGCTGGCTGTCACCAGTACTGGGCTTGGGGAAGCTCAGGGAAAGGCCCAGAGAACCCTGAGGCCTACCACCATCTGCCATCTATCTGTAAGGCTCAGCTGCTTCAAGGGGCTTGGATGGTGCAGGTGGTATAGGTGTTGGAATGGGCAAGGTCTCAAGAGTCACCAGCTTGGTTGAGTGGTGTTCAACCCTTTAATACAGACTCAGATTTGGTGCCAGTCTTGAGCCTGGGGCTTCTTTACAAAAGCTCAGAGCCCACCAAGACCAACTATTGCATACCTGTGGCTGACAGAACTCTGAAAGGTGTCCAAGATAGACTGCACTGAGGGCAATACAGCCTTCCCACAACATGGCCTTCCCAAAACCCTCTAAAATCTTCAGAGGTGGGGTTCCAGTAAGTCGCCAGCATGGGGCCAGTGATGTTTAATGGGTTAATGCAAATTCAGATATGGCACCAATTATGTTCTTAGGGCTAGTCCACAGAAATCTCAGAGCCTACTGAGGCCAGCTGCTGCCCACCTGGGGCTCAAGGACCCCTGAGAGTTGTCCAAGTAAAATGGTAACTGTGGTGAGCAAGTTGGATGGGATAGAGTACTAGAAATTCACCAGGTGGAGGGAGTAGGGCTCACCAGGCCAATGAAAATTCATATTTGTCCATGTGGCTGAAGGGATCAATACAAGGCAGATGGCATCCACCCGCCAGCCTCACAAGAGGAGGGCTCAACATAGGACAATGGTCACTGTCCCTCTAGCCTTAGCCTGGAAGTCACACCACTTTGTCTCTCCCTGTATGTCTCTAGCACCTCCCTAGCCACTGTCCCTCTGTGGGAGGCCAGTGTGAGTGCCTGTGAGTGAGAGTGTCTGTGAAGACTCTTAGGTTTCCAACTGCCTTCTATCTCTCCCAAATGGATGGAATATGGCTGATTTTCACAGCTAGATATTGTGGGGCTGCTTTTCCTGGCACTGGTGCTCTAAGCTGGGGAGTCCGGTATAAGGCTGGGACCCTTCACTATTCAGGGGGGAACCTCTGAATCTGAGATATCCTCTTGATTCTCAGCTACCACATGTAGGTGTGGGCCCAGCTTGTTTTGTGTCTCCACCATTCCTACCAGTCTTGTGCTGGCTTCTTCTTTATATCCTTAGCTCTAGGACTTCTATTTATCTAGTCTTCAGATGGTTTTCCAGGTTGATTGTTTTATTTTTTACTTGTAATTTTAATGTGGGCAAGCACAGTGTTTACCTGCTCTACCATCTTGATAGATCTTTTCTCATTTTCCAGAATTGAACCATATTTCATCCCTACTTTGGGGGACAATTATATATCAGAAATTAGAATTTCTTTAATCGGTTTAGACTGGTTATGATTTTGTATTTAAAGCTTATCACATTGCCATGATGGACAAAATTCTAGTTCTGTTAACAAGGAGAAATATCTATTTGTTATTAAACTAATGAGATTAACCACAGTAAATAATTGAGAATATTTTTTAAATATTAAAACAAACAAAAATATATTATATATAAAATGTAAAATTTGCATTACATTTTAAGATAATATTTGAAGAAGTTATATGCTTTCAGCATGTACTTCAAGCCTGCCTTAGCATATAACTGACCTCCCTCTACCCCTATCCTCACCTGATCCCATTTCCATACAGTAATGGCAATTTTGGAAAGGTACAATCTGAATATGTTGCTTCCTTACTTTAAACCCATTAATACCATCTCAACAGTATTGGGATAAGTCTAAAGTTCTTACTGTGACTTTGAAAATTCCTCAGAGTCTCTTCTGGCCCCATTTCTTGCCATACCTCTCTCTCACCTTTGAAACTTCTGTTACACTTGTTCCATTCTTCAACAGAACCAAACAAGCTTATCATCGAACTTGGTGTACACTGTTCCTCCTCTCTTACCTTTGAACTTGGATCCCTCTACTCCCCCTTCCTATATTTTCTTTTTGATGGCTAACTCTCAGCCATTCTTATAGCTGTTACTTCTTCTGATAAACCTTCCTTGATGGCCTCTGACAAGATCTGACGACTCTACTTTTTTGTTCCTTCAGCACTCTCTCATTGCATTTAAAATTCTTTATCAGAATTGCTATAGGTTATTCAAAATACAGAACTTTCCCATTTTATTAATCTTGTTGATTGTTTTATCCCCACTGCCTAACATATTGTCTGGAACTCACTAGGTGTTACATAAATATGTTGATTTTTATGTTGTTCTTAGTTATTTGAAGTTTGTTGAAAGACTCCCAACTCACCTGTTTACAGCATTAGTTATACATTGGAAGCTCTATACCTTTCCAGAAAGTTTGAACAAACACACAAAATCTAGATGTTAAAAAAGAAACATAGTTTCAAAATGTGACCCTGGTGCCTAGCCCATCAGGAAGATTTAACAAAATATGAAAATTTTTATTACAGCCACTCCTTTGAGAACTGCTTTTTTCTTCAATTAAGTAAGGCTTTTATTCTGGTTATGAGTTGTTTTATAAAGATTCCTGCCATCTCATATTTCAGGATTTGTTTCATTCGTTTTATTTTCCTCCAAGTTTACAAACAAGAGTCTGGGGCCTAGAATACTTATTTTCTT
This sequence comes from Rousettus aegyptiacus, assembly GCF_014176215.1. NCBI lineage: Eukaryota > Metazoa > Chordata > Mammalia > Chiroptera > Pteropodidae > Rousettus > Rousettus aegyptiacus. The sequence continues at coordinate 118,482,900 of NW_023416307.1, read as the reverse complement.
CATTATCTGACTGTTCTTGGAGAGTCTTGTTACTATCTGTTTCAGGCAGTCTGGAACCTGGTAGCAAGAAAGATGGCACCTAGGAATCCTAAGGGACCTTATTATGAAAACTTCCAGATTCATAGTTCATGTTTCAGAAGGAAGACAGGTAGAGAAAGAGTTATCTGAGGTCCCAGATCTAGCCATATCTGAACCTAAGCATTCCCTTTCACTCCCAGGTGTGAAAGTTAGTAAGTGTCCTTTTTGCTTAAAGTATTTTGATTTGAGATTTGATCATTCACAAATACATAGTGAATACTAGATTTGCAATTGGAAGTGTAATAATTGTTTAGCTATAAGTATTAATACTTGTGGCCAATGGGGACAGGAGTTATTCTCACATAAACCACTGAATATTCTATTATCATAAATCAGGAAAAGGTGCCTGGAGATAAAAACCAATGGTATTTACTTTGTTCATATCAAATGCCCCTTTTGTCACTGCAGCTCCACCTATATTCATGGATTGCCTTTATTTCTGAGACTGAAACTTCCTTTAGGATGGTAAGTCAACAACTTTCTGAAAATTAAGTCCAGTTTGCCAAGACTAGTTCTCTCTGAAAGCCAATTTGTCCAAAGTCAGTAGTAAATGTTAATTTAAATTCAAAGCATATGCATGTTATAATTAGCCACATACATCATGTAATAAATTATTATTAAAGAAACATTCTTATATTAACACTTAGATTTTAATTTACAGAATAAAATATATTTTTCTAAACAGTGTAGTTAATAGCCAGAAGTGAACATTTCTGTTAAAACTGTTAAATATTTTGTTAATTTTTACAAAATTACAATGAGCACACTGATAACACCAAATGCTGATGAGAATGTGGAGCAACAGGAACTCTCATTCACTGCTGGTGAGAATGCAAAATGGAAAACACTTTGGTGGTTTCTTATAAAGTTAAATATACTCCTAACATTAAATCTAGCAATTGTGCTACTTAGCATTTACCCAGAGGAATTAAAAACTTATGTCTACACAAAAATCTGCACACAGATGTTTATAGTGGCTTTATTGATAACAGCCAAAACTTGGAAGCAATCAAGATGTCCTTTAGTAGATTAATGGATAAACTGTAGCACATCCTGACAATAAAATATTATTCCATACTAAAAATAAATGAGCTTTTTCAAGTCATGAAAAGACATAAAGGAAACGTATGGGCATATTACTAAGTGAAAGAAGCCAATCTGAAAAGACTACATACTATATAATTACAATTATATGACATTCTAGAAATGGCATAAAGGAAACTTATGGGCATATTACTAAGTGAAAGAAGCCAATCTGAAAAGACTACATACTATATAATTACAATTATATGACATTTTAGAAATGACATAACTATAGAGACGGGAAATAGATGAGTGGTTGCCAGAGTTGGATGTGAGGAAGAGATAAATAGGTGAAGAATAGAGGATTTTTAGGGCAATGGAAATACTCTGTATAATACTATAGTGATGGATACATGTCATTAGACATTTGTCCATAGAATGTAACTCATAGAATGAATTTATTCAGTTTAATACCAAGAATAAACTTTAATGTAAACTATGGACTTTAGGTAATTGTAATATGTCAATATAGGTTTATCAATTATAACAAATGTACCACTCTTATGGGAGATGTTGATAATTAGGGAGTCTATGTGTGTGAAGAGTCAGGGATATACAGTATAGGAAATCTTTTTATCTTTCCCTCCATTTTTCTGTAACCCTAAAATTGTACTAAAAAAAATAAAGTCTTAAAAAATTATAATAGCTCTACAAAAAAAAATCACAATGAACAAATTTGGTGTATTTGGCCAAATGATTCATTGGTAATGAGGCTTTCTCCATTGACCTAGATCTAGAGTGGATGACTGGGCCCATTAGTGTTCTTCACAGCTTCATTTGACCCATTTGAACTGATACCAGTGGGTGGACTTTTAGTGAACAAGACAAGAAATCCAATGAAGGTGGATAAAGACAGTGTAGATAAAAGACGTTATCTTCCATTGCAGAAGATCTATAGCGTGCAGGCTGCAGCTATTCAAAACTTTGCTTTGACTTCATCTCTTTTACTAGGTCTCCAGTATGATAATAAGCTATATTAATCTTGAGATAATTTCTTTTTTTATAAGCACTATAGTGGTTAAATCGCCTGCTTTCCAGTACTTGACTCAGCCATTTATTGAATCTTTAAAACTTGTGTAAGTCAGCATAAATTAGGTTATGCTACACTAAGAGATATCCCCTAATTCTCAGAGCCTTAATGCAACAATGTTTTATTTCTTATTTATATTCCATGTCCAACATGGGTTAACAAGAGGAGACTCAGGCCATCATTGTCATTACTGAGAGAACTCACAGGAGCTACATCAATGTAGAGCTACACAGTCTAAACATATGGCCTCTTTGGTCAGCTCAGCAAAGGAAGAGAGAACATAGAGGATCACACATAGGCTTCTACGTGCTTCTGTTCAGAAGTGATACTTCACTTCAACTTACATTCTGTTATAACAAAGCAAGGCACATTGTTACACTTTAGATAGGCAGGGGATTGAAATCCTCCATGTACCTTATTAGAAGAGAACTGGATATGGGTGAACATTAGTATTGTCAGGTAATTAATGGTCTGTGCCTTTGTTAACTCATATGTAAAATGAGGGTGATACTATCCATAATATAGAAATATTTAAAATAAAATAATGAATGTACTTAGTAATCAGTTATAAAAAATTAATTATTATTGGCATGAATATTACATGAATAACATCGTTCTACGTCATTTTTGAAGTATCTCATATATAAGATCAAATTAATGAATTTTATTTTGCAGTGAATAAGCTACATGCTCACCAAATTTATTTCCTCTCTTCTTTTCCTCTATTTCATCCTCAACATCATCCACTCATTTACTCAAGCTAGAAATATAGACATCATCCTTAACACTTTCCTTTTCCTCTCTCACTGATTGACTAAGTCCTGTCCATTCTACTTAATGTATATCTTTCTACTCCACTGCCACCACCAATTCTAAACCACCATCATCTTTTCTCCAGATGATAGCAATAGCCTCACGACTGATCTCCCTAGTAGTCACTCTTGTTCTCCAGCTCCTATTTCACATGGGAGCCAAAGTGATTTTTTTTTTTTAAATGCAGACATGAATAAGCTTCTTCTCTGGATTATATCCTTAAGTGGTTTCCCATTTTATTTTTTAACCAAAACCTACAGAGCTCTCTCTGAGCAATAAGAAACTCTTTTGCATAAAACTACATTCTAGCTCCACAAGGATGAGCCATCTACTTTTTCTTCAATTTGCTTTCACTGGATTCCGATGCATTTGGCCACTTCTTGGTATACATCTTTGTTGCTGTATGGGGTCATTCTCTCCTTTTCCAAATAAAACTGTAATCAAAGTGGTGTTGACTCAACAGCCAGCCCTGCCACTTCCCCTGGATGCTCCAAGGCCTCTCACTTTCCCAGAAAACAGAGATAAAATTATGTCTTTCCATTTGTTAAAAGCCCTAAAACTGCCAGTGTGTTACAATAACTCAAAGGGTTATAAACCTCGGTGTGAATGAAGACTATGAAATCATTTGAAAACTTTTATCAGCTTCTTTATTTTTAAGATGGCAAATTGAATCAGACATGAGACAAATTAAAACTTATTGCTGTTACACTTGCTTCCATCATGGAATCCCTCCGAATGTGATTCTACAAGAGATAAGGGTTTCCATTCTCAGATGAATCACACTTATCATAACACACAGTTTCACTCTACTTGGCAGGCCTGTAAACATTTGTAACTATAAGTTTTTCTTTTCCTGAGGATAGCATGATTTTTTAAAATCAATAGTGTCGAAGTATAATTCACATACAAATGTACACATTTTTAATATGTAGTACAATAAATTGTAACAAATGTATACTCTCCTGTCACCACTACCACTACAAAAATATGGGACATTTCCATTGCCCTCAAATATTCTCTAAACTCCTCTGGAGTCATCCCTTCCATACTGTGCTAAAGCTAATCATTAATCTATTTTCTGTTACCAGAGATTAGTTTTACCTATTCTAGAATTTTGCATAAATAAAATTATTTGATATCTATTCTTTTGTGTCTGGCCTCCTCATCTCGATAGCATGCTTTTCAGATTCACCTATATTGCATGTATTAGCAGTTCATTTTTTTTTCTGCATGGTATTGTATGATTATAGAATTATATATTCTATTCTTGATGGACATTTGGGTTGTTTTCAGTTTGAGGCTCTTATGAGTACAGTTTCTGTAAACATTTGGGAACAGGTCTTTTTTGTGGTATGTGTTTTTATTTTTCTTGGGTAAATGCCTACCCTATATTAGCATAAATTTTACATTTTCTATAATGGTCTTAAAATTAAAAAGAAAATTCAGTATTTTATTTGAATATTTTATTATTTAGATATTTAAATGACGATATTGTTATCATGACATTTTTACATCTCTGTCCATTTAGAGCAAAATTTAAAGAAATACTAGTACTTTTGCACAATTAATTTCATCAAGGTATAATTAAATACTTTACATATTTATTATCAATGGCAAGTAATCATGTCAACAAATATTTATCATATGCCTAACAAGTGAAATATATAGTTTGAAGAACATCCATGGGATACACAGAAGTTGTCTCTACCATGAAAGTCTCTACATTCTGTATGGGAACAATGAATCGATGCCAATCAATCAGAGACTTCAAAATAATGATGAGTTGTATGGGACAAACTTAGCAGTAAATCAGGAGATCAGAGAGGTTGAATGATGGACAGTGGTTACCTGGGATGCAGACATAGATTTCAACATGGGTTCACTGTAGGGGATAAGATACTCCAGCCTCATTTTTCAAAGCAAAGAGGATTTGTTGATCTATTTGGTCAAAATTGAGCTCAATTGTATAGGCCATTTGGACTTCTGGTTACCATATGACAAAAAGACAAAGGGCCACATGTATCTTGTTCTCTCTTAGTCTATGAAGTTGAGTGGATAAATGGATATGGGAGTCCTGTGAGGTGGGGTCATCTCTCACCACAGATCATCCTTGTGTACCCTGCAGGAATGATTGAGCATTCTTGAGATTTGGGTTTGGGGAGATGAGGTAGTCGAATGTGCTTTTTTTTTTTTTTTTTTTTTTTCTTTCTTTCTTATGGCTAGAGGGAGTGCTCTAACCTGGTCTTTATTAGAGATATTCATTGCTAGATGGTGACTTAGATAATGACTGATTTGGGTTTCTGATTTGCCACTTCTTTTGCTTTTTTCTACCTCTAGGTTCTTTTTGAGGAAAAGTGTTTGAAAGTGTTTCCAAGTCCTTTGCCATAATATCATTATTATGTTACCAAGCAATTTACTACTTAAACCCTGAAATTAGCTAACATATTTTTAAAGAGAAGTGGAAATAAACTATAGGTGTTTCAAAATATACAAGATTTAGTTCCACATTTATTATTATGATATGAGACAGAGTTATAAAAATAACAAATAGGGGAAATAAGCAAAGCTTAAAAAATCTGATGGGGTATCTTTAGTTCTAGACATTGGTTGCAAATTTCAGACTCCTTGACTTCAATTTACTGTTGGTTTTACTATTTCCTAAAGAAAAGACGTCAGCACTGAGCTGATTGAGAAGGGAAGATTTTGGCCGTGAGACAGCCAGTTGGAAGAATGCACGAGGGGCTGAAGTGAGAATGAAATGGCAGGCACCAACTTTATTGCAGTGCACTTCTGTTGTGGGGAACGCGCTTCTATGGGGAACACACTTCTGCTCTTCTTCTGCTCCCTAGGGGACCACGTGGGCTCCACATATATTAGAGTGCAATAGTGGCATTCAGCTACACGTGAATGATACAGTAAGCTGAATCATGCTTACATGTGTTAGGCACAGGTGCCCTACTACACTAATGTAACATTCTAAATCCAGGGTCCTAATTCAAGCTGTGAGTCTGAGTCATAGCCAGACCTGGGACCAGCCAGGCCTGGAACCCACAAAAGATGAGGGGCAAGTAGGAGCATGAAGAGAAGATAGGTTTAAGGAATCCTATCACACACTCTCTTCCCATTTTCGATTTTCTTCTATTTGAGAAAGTCATGTTGTACCTTTCCAAATAAAGAAGTGTATCAAACAGAACAGCAAGGTTATCATTGTCTCTAGTTAGCAATTTAAGCATGAGAGAAAAGATGGCAAATATATTTCATTTTTATTTCAAGCTCAATTCATTGTTATTGGCTGTCCAGAGGCTTAAGGTGATAAGGGAAAATACGGGTTCATGTGAAAAAGAACTGCGATTAATTAGTGATGTCTACCACTGGTGAAAGGGTAGTGAATACTGACTGGTTTTCTCATCCTGATCTGAGACCTTTAAAGAGAATGGCAGCTTTTCTCTGGAGTATCAGGAATCATCTCCCTTTGGAGAACTTCTTAAGAAGCATTAAAAGGGTAGTGACCATTTATTTTCTGAGAGAGTCAGAAGGTTTTAAATGCTGATGGAATTTAGAGGAAACTCAGAGGAAAGCACTTTGTAATGCTAGGCAGGTGTGACATTAGTTTCTTGTCTTATACTCACTTTCACTGCTGGAGATATTTTTATTTCTCTCTTGTGTCACAAGAACAACAATATCTGGTTCGAACAGAACTTTTTATTCAAAGGCCTCACACTGTAATGGGTAAAAGCTTGGAAAATGCCTGCGGGAAATTAGCAGCACAAGTTGCTTACTCACTTTTAGCCAATTAATATTATTCTGAACCTTATAAACTGAAGGATGTTTTTCTCCCAAGGGTTTGCTTCTGTGTTGCTTCAGCTTTTAGAAATAACCCAAGTAAAGTAAACAAAGAGCCTGAGAAGACTCCAGAAAATTTTGACCAAGAGGCAAACTTTAGTTATTTTTATTATTATTGTTTTTTTGTAAAACTCATGGATCATACTACACTATTCTTTCTACAAAACAGTTGAGAATTACCAGTAATTGGAACTATTTACATTTAATGCCATCATGACAGAAGCAGCTTTATTATATTACAGGGAGATGATTAATATATGATAGAGATTAAAGACTGCATCACAACAAGCAGGCCTCTTGTCTGATCTGTCATTTTGCTGATTACAAAGGCATGCAAATTATATAAACAGAAAAGGGATTTTCTTTTATGCTATTTTTAACTCAGCCCACCTGCACATCAACTCACTTTCAATTAACTGGTAAAAGGTGGATTATAAGAGGTTCAATAAGGTAAATGTCTGCCTTGTTGGCCCACCCCTTCTGATATCAAATGCAGTTGTAGTATATCCTTTTTCCACCTTTGTTTTAGTCCCATTTTTTGAAAACCTGTTCTTTTTGATTCCTGAAAAAGTAAAATTTAAGCAAATAACTTACATGAACTATAGAGATTTAGATGTTATGACATGAGTTGGATAAGGTAGTGACTTGTCTTCCCTGACAAACTGGACTAATGAAAGCAATATTCTTGGCTACTTGATTATTATATCGTTTTTCTTTCTTAGGATTGTTTGCAAAGAATCTTAATACCCAGTATTTTTATTGCACATAATATCAATACCTTCCTTTGCTCCTGTCATAGGCCAAATCCAGATGCTATAAGGAGAAACCAGGTTTAGGTTTATTTCTACTGGTATAAGAATAGAAAATGTCATCTCCAGTGTTAACTTCAAGCAATTAGTGGTGGTTTCCTGGAAACCTATGTGACCAAGTTTAGATTCCCCCTGATAGTTAAGGATATTGGATCTGGAGTCAGACTGGATTTAATGGCTCTTTCATTTACTATCTGAGTGAACCTGACAAAATTTTTTCCTAACTGCTGTTCAGTTTCCTCTTCTACAGAAAGGGTATACAATGAGTTCTTAATTCATAGAGTTATGATTAGGGTAAAATGAAAAATGAAATAATAATGCATGTACAGAACTTGGCACAGTGTCTGAGACATGGTAAGTGCTCAAGTAATGCATGTTTGCATTACTATGAATTAATATAGGAAGGAAAAATGTTGATGTAGCTCTATCGCAGTGTTCATTATTTACTGAGAGCAAAGAAACTGAAAGAAAGATTAAAAATAGTCCAGCTGGTGTTTATAATTAAAAAATCTTCAATTACTAAGATTTGGGTCAGAGCCCTATTATTTCAAGTTTTTAGTAAATGTGAGGCCATTTCAGAGTTTGGAGTAAGAACAGTAAAAGGAGAGACAAAAGGAGCTGTAAGTAAAAACTGACATCTGTGGGAAAAATGTTTTCCATGATCATGCTTGATTTTATCCACCCATGCTTATTCCAGATGTGATACCAATGTGATACAAGCAGTTTTCTTTTTTGACAACAGTGAGGGAGGGCAAGCTTTCCAGTCAGGGCTTAAACTAAAACTTCAAAGATCGACACTACTGAACCCTCTCCCCATGGCTTACTAATTCCCTTTCACCAGTAGAACCACACAGAGAGCCTGCATTTTATTACATCATCTTATTCCTCTTTGCAAACCTGTGAAGTGGGCATTATCCTTCTTTTATGAATAGAGAAACTGAGGCCCAAGATGAGAAGCCACTTCTCCCATTCAAGGACCTGTTATTGCCAAGGACCTTTGCTTTGAAGACAGATAATTCCTTCTCTGTTAAAGTTTTATGTGCATTAATTTATTCATCTGAAATAGGGATTAAGTGGGTCAGATGACATTTTAAATAAAGCTATGAACATTTGAGTACAGAACAGTTTTTAGAAGCTTGGTTCTGTAGTTCAGTGTTGGATGTAGTCTGTGCTTCATAAACAGTAATACTCTTAAGAGTCACCTGAGGATCTTACTAATAGCACATTGATTCAGAGGAGGTGGGGCCTAGAATTTTCTGCATTTCTAAAAAGCTTCCAGGTGATGCTGATACTGGTGAACAAGGACCAATTATGAGTGTTGAGGCCTCAGTGAGCCTTTGTCAGAGTGCTTTCTGCAGTTGACTTGAATCAGAATATGCCAACTGGAAGAGAATCGGGGTTTAGGGAGAGACTAAGGAGCTCTGCCTATTTAACAAGTATCCAGGTGATTCACTATATAATAAAGGTTGTGACCTTAAAAAAAAACAGTGTGTTTGCAAACTTGCTTCGTCTTTAGAATCACTTGGGTTAAAATACACAGACTCTTAGTCTCTTCCTTATAGAGATTCAGATTCTAAGCTCTAGTTTTTCTCATTTTGACCCTCACAACATCCCAATTGATGGTTCAGTGAGATTAAGCAATTTTTCCAGAATCACAAATTGTAAAGAGGAATATTGTGCATACAGGTAGACTAATGGAGAAGAGACAGAGAAGAAGAAATAGTATGAATTGGGAGAATGGAAAGGAAATGGAGAGGCCCCTCTAGGAGGCACCCATGAGCTGCCTTAGATGACCCAGTCCATTGGTCCTGCTTTGGAAATCCTGCCCACCCCACAGGAGGCCACAATGACCTCTTCATTGCTTGCCCAGGCTTCGGCAAGGCAAGACACACAAGAGGCAGCCCTCATTACAGACGGATGAGGTGAGGCATAAGCTCCAGAATGAACAGCCATGGATTCATAAACGGCTGGCAAGAGATCACATATTTCTAGGATTTCTAGGGTTTGTTGTCCTGGTAACCCCAGTCTTGGGTCCTTATTTGGCTAAAATTAAACAAAAAAATCTGCATAAACCACATAACTGGAAGTAATGTTCTGAAAATATAACTTTCGTAGTAATCCCCTAGACTTCTGTATCAATTTTTTTAGTCATTTACAATTCTTTTTTTCCCCCAGTTTTTGCATGCACATGTACATACATTTTCCTAATGTTATTAGGATTGTTATTTTAGTGAAGAGTTAAAGAATTAATGAGCCCCAGTAGATAGAAGTTAGTGGAAGACCAACCTAAAGGACAATGATTTAAAATATCAACATAGGTATTAATTAGACCAGAGAGAGCAAAAATACTTCATCTTTTATGCTAATCCTAGTCAATTATTGGCTGCCTAAAGAATGGGGTGGAAAGGATTCCGAGCTGACATCTGAACTTAAAGAGGAGTGCTCTGATCATTGAATGATGTCTGTCTTGGGCTCCTGAGAGATGACCTGTGAAATATTTACTAGGTTATACTCCCTAACTCATTCCACATAGCATCTGATGTTGCAATAACAAATAACATGTACATGCTACCAACTTTTTCATTGTGAGGGTGGCTAGTAGGAATTAAAATGCAAAACTGTGCAGAGGAATGCCTAGTCCTCAGCTGTTATTTCTCTCTTACATCATTTTCATAGCTCAATAGTGTAAGGCAGGAATAGAAAACTTTATTTATGTCCATATAGTAAAAATGTAGGCATTTGGGTCTCTGCTGCAACTACTTAACTCACTTTGTAGAAAGAAAGCAGCTGTTTGTGATATAATGTAGATAAATAATGAGTGTGGCTGTGTTCCTATGAAACTTGGTGTACAAAAAATACTGGTGTGCCAAAAATGGCCCAGGCGCCACAGTCAGCGGACTCCAGGATTAGGAATATAAGGGAGTCGATGCTATGGAAGGTTCTACAGAGACCCTTCTCAGCCTCTTGAATCTTGGCTACAGTACACAGATGCATACATTATCACGGACTTATATTGCATTATAAGAATTGCCATGTGGTTTTCTAGATCAGGTGTATTAAAAACGGGCAATAATAGTTAAGACTACTTTGGCCTTTGGCTCTGCTGATGTAGTTTATATAGCAAACATAGGGGTATCTGTTGAGCACTGAGTGAAAATAATAAATGGTTAACAGACTAATGTCTCATTCATTATTAAAATATTTAGCTTGTCAGTCAACACAGTTTTTGAGAGTGCCTTATGGATTTTTCTCTCTATAGCATTCTTGTTTGAGTTTGAATATTTGCAAATTTGCAAAACAATGAATTTCCTATTATTCACATTAAAGTGTTTTTAGGGGGTTGAGAAAAGGGGGTTTAATGACTGGTAGCTATTTTAATTGCTAATATGTTCTTGAAATTGACTTTAAGTGAATAATTTTTAATGCATTTTAAAAAGACATTGGTGGCTGATACTTTTATATATTGTGTATGATAAAAATTTTTTAAGAGTTGTTTTCTAATTGTTCTCTAGATGAATGTGCACAAGATTCTGGGCAAATGTGGATATATATGCCTGGGGATTTAATAAGGAGGGATGAGTTATTCCTTCTTCATTATTAATAATCTAAATAAAATTTGGTTTGTCATGCTTAGGGCCTGGCTCTTGTAAGATGATGGTTATAAAGTTTAAGAATTGCAGTAGAAAAAACACAGAGAAAATGATTCTACCACAAACATTCTTCCAGAGGGAGAAGAGATGAATGAGGTCATTCTTCTTAGCTGGTCTTACTTCCCATTCTCTTAGAACCCAGGGTATCCTCCATAGTCTCCAAATGACATAGAAGTCTCCAATTGCCATCTCGAATCCACAGCACCACAGAACCTAGAAGGTCCAGCTAATACCCATGCCCTTAATTATGCTTATCCTGACTCTTCCAGCTTACACCCCCTGCCCTGCCATCCTCATCTCTTACTACACCCCTAGAGGCCCACATTGCTGTGGTCATCTTATTATTTTTGTCTTCTTAACTTGCTCACCCTAAAGGCTGCTTCAGATCTTTACACAGATCAAACCCCCTAATTTCTATTTTGTCCATTCTCTCACCTTTAACCCCATTCATGAGATTCTGGTACTCAATTATCTTTCCAAAATTTGATGCATTCTTTCTTTCTGACCTATGCAAAATTCAGATCCAACATTAACCTTAGAATTAGAGAGAAAATTATTTGTATTCTTAAAATTGACATTTTGTTATGTATTCTTAATTTTATGAAGTCTAAAGTTAATCGAATTCTTTCTTCTTATACAATACAAAGACCTTAAAATGTTTAAGTTCTAATCACCTCTGCATGACTTACATACTATTACTGTTCAATATCTGAATTTTACTTTCTCTTTTTAATTTTAATTTACTATTATTGATTTACATACTCTGTGCTTGTTTAGATTCATACCCATATTTGTAGGTTTACCTTGCTCTTTCATTATTTGTATGTCAGACATTTCAGGTATAATATTTCTTCTTCCAAATGCAAGAATTTTAGAAATTCCTTTAAGAAAGATTTGTCATAGTGAACTCTGTTTTGGCTTATCTGAAAATAGCATTTTATCTTCTTCTTGAGAGATATTTTTGCTGGAGACATAATTTTAACTGAGAGCTCTTTTCTCTCAGACCTCTGAATGTATATTCTACTGTATTTTGGCTTCCATTCTTGTTGTAAAGAAGTCCTCTGCTAGTCTAATTATTTCTCTTTTTTAGGTGACTTTTTTCCCTCTCTAGCTGCTTTTTGTTTTGTTTTGTTTTGTTTTTAGTGTTTTGTAGTTTCACCACAAAATGTCTAGCTGTGGATTTGTCATTGATTTTTCTCAGAATTCTTTGTCCTTACTGAATCTGCAAATTCATATTTTTTTAACTGTGAAAATTGTTAAATCATTACCCATCTCTCATGGTGAATGACCCATGTGCAGTTGAAAGAAAATGTGTAATCTGCCAAGTGTGTAATGTTCAATCACATAAATTAGATCAAGTTGTTTGATGATGTTGTTCAACTCTTGTATATTACTACTGTTTTTTCTGTCTACATTGTCTATCATTTAGAGAGAAGTGTTAATCTCTAACTGTATTTGTAGATGTAGATATTTCTCCTTTTAGTTGTCAGTTTTTTATACGTTTTGAAATTGTTGTTAGGTACATATGCATTTAAGATTTTTATATCCTTTTTATAAATTGTCCCTTTTTATCATTACGAAAAACTTTGCTTTTTATCTGGAAATATACCTCAATCTAAAGTCTACTTTAGCAATCATTTATATAGATAATTCAGCTTCTTCACCATTATGTCTGCATACTATATTTTTCTTTCATTTACTTTTAACCTGTTTATAACTTTATATTTAAAGTGCATTTCTGGTAGACAGCATTTAGCTGGGACATGATATTGGTTGTAGCAACATACCCACCATGTAGACTTGACCCAAAGGGTGTTACCAGTTTACCAGCCTGATATATTCTTCTTATTTTAGGAACTTGAGACTTGGAGAGAAAAGGTAACTTTGTCAAGATTACATATCTAGTTGTTGCAGATATGAGCATAGAATTTAGGTACTTGATACCCAGTTATCTTCTTGCTACACAGACTTTATCTCAGTTGCAGTAAAATTGAGGGGCTCCTCAAATATCCTACTTTAGGTTTGATTTCCAGAGAAGTATTTCAATTAAAGAGCAGTAGGATGAGAGCCATTGTTCTGATTAGTTGAAAGCCTTTGGCTTTGCCTGCTTCACTGACTTGCTCAACATATCCAGTCCTTGGTGCCAACCAACTCCTCTTACGGTTTCAAAGATTTTAGAGAACTCCAAAATCTGTGTAGTGTAAAACTGGTTGATTCAAAAGCCAAGTGTTCTTTTAAAGGGGGAAAAATAGTCCACACATAGGCACACTTGGCCTTTGACCTCTTTTGATGTCCCCTCTTTGAGAATATAGATGCTTTTGATTTAAGCTTTCCATACTGATAGGGCTGCAGTAATTTTCCTTGAAGCCTCTATTTTCATCACATCCATTTAAAATTATGAAAAATTATAAAAATTATTCCTGAACATGAGAGTTTGCTATTTGGTTTGAATAAAAAATAAAAATAAAAAAAGGTGATGGTGATGAAAATAAAAAGATTTTTTTTCTGTTTTTTAGAGTTGAGATTATAGAACTGTTTAGAACTCAAGGAAAGCTCATTTTATAGTTTACTGAAATATGCATTACCATAACTGAGCTACAAATGAATATCATTAGTTATACATACCCATGAGTTTCAATTGATGATGGAAAGAGCTCAGACCTAGTATGAGAGAACATGATTTCTACTAACCAGCCATTTGACTTCAGGCAAGTCACTTAACTTTTCTGGGGCTTAGTGTCCACATCTGTTAAATAAAATGTTTAGAGTTTCCAGTCTCTGAGGTTTCCCTCTTTAGCTCTATTTCAATGCTATTTAAATAAAGATCGGCAATTCTTTTTCTTTTGCATAGTAAATTCCATGTAACATATATAAATAACTGTAAATTTTGCCCCAAGCTGAAATTATAAATTTTTCAGATTCTCCTCTACAATAACTTTTCCTTTCTGTGTAGCAAGTTTTCTCTGCTAAATGCAACACATTGCTTTCATGATTTTATACCATTTCTCAACTACCTTTATTTTGGGAACATTTTTTTTGTAATATCATATGCAGATTAGTCTGTATAATGTTCAGAAAACATACGGCTAGTTCTTTGTTGTTTCATTTACCTTTCCTAATCAAGTTGACAGTGTTACCCAATTGTCTGTGCACTGTATGGGAGATCAGTGCTGCAAATAAAATCTACTGATTGGAACATTGCCTTCATGAAATGGGATGTGCTAAGGCAAAAAAAAAAAAATACAAATGCTTTGAAACAATGCTTTACTTATTATTTTGAAGGACAGTCATGGTAAATGTGGACTTTGAAGTAAACTGTTACTTGAAACTTGGCTCTGCCATGAATTCGCTTTAAATGGAAGAATACAGGCACTGTAAACTTACTAAGCCATGGCTTCCTTATTAACAAAGACTTTTTTCTTTTTACATATTATTTACTGCTTTGGATGATCTGGTTTCTTTCCCTGAAGTGGTATCATACTATCAGTAAATATAAGAAAGAGAAATCTACTTGGAATTGATCAAATAATGAGAATTTAGAGGATACACTGGGAGTGTCATGGATCTTAATTGTAATAAATATAACTCAACATCACAGGAACGAGAAATGATCAGGTGACCCCCTTCTCCCTGTCTTTTTCTGAACCACCTGCTCTATCATCTGGACATCTTGTTAAGACTGCTCTGTTCTCCTTTCGCAGATCTGAGTCAGACAATCTTATTTCCTTCTTAGCACACATTCTTCTTTTGACATCCATGACACAACAATTTTCTAGTTTTCTCCACCTTACCAACACTATTTTTAAAATATTTTTTGCATTCTTTTCTTCTGCCAGACTTTTGAATGTCGATATGTCTTAAGGTCTTGGGTTTTCTTATTCTTATTCTCTGAACACATAGTTTCACTAGAAAGTTTGATCTAGTGCTTTACCCATTGCCTCTCAAATTGTTTTCTATACTCTCTAGTCCCTGAGCTCCAGACCAATATATCCAACCACCTATTTGATGTGTATAACTTGAAGGTCTAACAAAAACCATCAAATTTAACAAGGCAAAGTAGATTTGTTGGTCCCCTAAGCTTGATTCTCCCTTGAGGTATTTCGTAGCACTTAGTTTCTCAAGCCATCCTTATTATTCTTTCTCCTTTCTTTCCTTCATGAGCAACTCTTGTCCTGATGCAAAAATGTAATCTGAAGCCTTTTACTTCTTTCGATCTCTGCTCTAGTCACTCGTCTAAACAAAATTACCTTATTTGTCACCTAGATTTGTACTATGAGCTCCTGACTTGTTTCTGTACTTCTATTCCTGTGCCTTTAGTAATTTGTTCTCCATTGCTCCTGTGCTTAAAACTCTATAGTTGCCTCCTACTGCATTGAGAATAATAATTAAGTTTCTTATTCTAGCACACAAAGCCCAATCTGATACATTTTTTTTTCTGACTTCTGCAACCTGAAATAAATGGTCTCTCTCCTTCTCTCATTATAATACTCTGGTTACACTATGGGCTTCATTTCCCCACCCCACCCCCCTTTTCTTTTTTAATAAGCCATGTTCTTTAAAGCATCAGAGCATTTGTACTTGATAGTGTCTCTGCCTTGAATGACATCTCCATGGGTATTTGCAGAGTTGTCTCCATCTATCATATGAGACCATTCCAGAAAACTCTTAACACAGAAAGATATATAAAAAATTGATAAAATGGTTGTCCAAAGGAATGGTCTGAGGGCATAAGCACATAAATTCAACTATTCTGAATTTATTTTTAATGTTTTAACTTTGGAACATGTAAATTTAAAAACAGAATTATGTCAGTGACAAATGTAATTGCCAAAATTAAAAGTCAGCAGAAGCCACTAACAATAAATTGGGGGAAAATTGGAGGCAAGATCAATTATAAGGTTTTCCATTTCCAGACTTGATAGAGTAAGGAGGACCATATTCACCATTCCATTTTAAATAACAAGAAAACAGACAATATGAAAGAATATTTTTAATCATAGCACAACAGACAGTGCAGGACAGTAATCCCTGAAGAGAAAAGGTTAGGGTGAGTCTAACTGTCTACAGGACATTTTCCAAGCAACAACACAGGAGGTAAAATTTGGGGAGGCCAAAGAAGCAAGAATTTCTGAGTACAGAACACCAGAGAAGATGGTGCGAAACAGAGAGAGAGAGAGAGAGTTCTGGTGACTTGCAGAGTCATCCTCTTTGGTCTTTGGCTGAGTACTGGTTTTTGAGTGCAGAAGAAAACTACCCAAGGCCAGGGAGAGAAACACTGAGAAGTTGTAGGCTACATGACTATCAGAGCTTCTTCTGAGCTGTAAATATTTTGTGTCATAATAACTAGTTTGGAAAGCCTCCTGATACATGGGATATTGGTTTGAATCTTCAGAAGGTTACAACCTTAATAGATGGGATAAATTAACTCTAGACTAAAAGGCCATTTTGGACCTTCTCTAATAAATCTTAAATGCAAGCCCTAATAGATTAAACTGTTTCAAAGCAATGTAGCTGAGTGCTGAAAAACAGTCCAATACTGTTTAAAGAAATAATGCTAAGTCCAGCAAGTAACAACATAAAATATTCAATGTTCAGCACTTAACCAAAAATATCAAGCATCTAAAGTAACAAGAAAATATAATTCATAAATGAAAAAATTATGTAACAAAAACAGATCCAGACATAGCAGAGATGACAAAATTAGTTGTCAAGGATATTAAAATACTTAATGAAAATATGTTCAAGTGGGGGGTAAGAAAATTATAAAGAGAACTGAAAGATATAAATAAGTTATAAAGTTATATACTTGTCATCTGACTCATCAATTCTACTCATACCCAAAAGAAATAAAACTTATGTTTACATGAAAATATGCACTCAAATGTTGGTAGTAGTTTCATTTTAATATCTTAAAACTGGGGTCAATGCAAATATCCATCTACTGGTAAATGAATAAGTAGTAAACTCTGGCTTATCTATATAATGGCATACTAAGTAATAACACAAAATGGAATACTGATACATGTAATAATATAGATTAATGTCAAATATATTATTCCTAAGGAAGGAAGACATAGGTTACATATTGTATAATTCTGTTTATATGATATTAAGAAAAAAAATACATAGATACAGAAAACAATTCAGTAGTTACTAGGAGCTAGGAGTGGGAGAGGACTAGACCACAAAAGACCACAGAGTTTATTGTAGTGCTGTAATTACATGTTATTTAGATGATTATTCCATAAATATTCATTTGTCAAATATAAATGAAATTTTGAAAGGGTAAATTTTAATGTATATGTTGTATGTCACAAACACAATTTTCAAAAATGCTGACAATATTAACTGTTGACAAAAAATGTTGAGCAACTGAAACCCTCACTCATTCACTCATTGGGAATGCATAACTGTATACTCACTTTGGAAAAAAGAGTGCCTTATAAAGTTGCACATAAATTTACCATGCAACTCTATAATCTGACACATACACGTATCCAATTGAAATAATAACACAACAGCTTTATAACTAATAGCTAAACAAAAAACACACACCAAAAAAGCAAACACAGACAAAAAACTAGAAGACTTCAGATATCTACTGGAGAATGGATAAACAAACTGTGATATATCCATACATTGGAATACTACTCATAAAGATAAAACATAAAATTTTATTTATGTAAATTTATAGGAAAAAAATAAGTTAATCTATAGAACCTGACAACAAAGCAAAGGACAAGGATGAAGAGAGTGTACCTTCAAAGGATCATGAATGAGCTTGGCATGATAAAACTATTCTGTAATTTGATTGTGATAATTCAGGAGTGTGTTTCTTTGCTAAAAATCCATCAAATGCATAAACTTCAAATGGGTTTGTTTTATTGTTTTCAAATTATGCCTCATTGATGTTGATTTAGAAAATAGAAGTAATTATAGCTAACTAATAAAAGCAGCACAAATAAAATGATTTCTATTAGATGACTTTAGAATAAATTAATTTTACCATGCATCATTAGTGGGGTATTTTTTTAAGGTCACTAAATGAAAAAACAAACAAGCAAATAAAAAGTTTATGACCAAAAGAACCTAAATAGATATAAAATTGTTAACACATCCACAAAGACTATTTGAAATAATATAGTAGTGATTGTATTCTTACTGAGATGTATTCTAAAGATAAAATAACTGCAAAAGAATTTTAATCAGCAGAATAGTTTTGCTTTTAGAAATAATGTTGGTTTTGCCATCTTGAACCATTATATTTAAATTATAGGGTAAAGTAAATAATCATTTTATAATTAGAAGCCATGATTTCCAATGCAAGAGAAATATAATTATAAAAAATGTTAAGTAAACCTTTTAGGGCTTAATTTGACTTAGAAGCCTCAGTATGTATTCATAATTTTAAAAGATAATTTCGCTAGCTTTCTGTTTTTCTTTTTTTTTTTTTAAGAGCCTTCTCTTATCAAATAAAGCTGTTTTATCATCCTGATATCAAGTTTGCAAAGGAAAGGCAGAGTAAATACCTCTTTGCCTTTAACTCTCTAATGGAGTTTTAAAAATTATTATCACTATTTGGCTCTGATTTAAATTAAAATTTCTTTTTAATTTTAATTTATAAATTAAAAATATTTTTTGAGAATGATTATGAACTCACATAATTTTGTATATCAATTATACAATAATAGATTATACTTATTCTTACTATTATTTTAATTGTAACAACTGTGGACACTAACAGCCCCTCAAAATGGTTATGCATCTTTTTAAATGACCACATTAGTTTTTAAATATTCTTTGCTTTCTAGTACATCTAGGATATCCCAGGAACACCCAGGGCATTCTCAGCATCAGAATACAGCCATTTCTCCAAAGAGCCCTAAATTCTTTTAATGAGAAATGATATTTAAAGAATAAAATTTAAATGCCAGGGGTGCTCACTGGTCCTGGGGAGTTATTGCTTCTAAGCTTTTCAATGTAGAGATAGCAAAATTACAAATTATAAAGAAATTACCTAATGAAGTATCTGAGTCAGTCAAGGATCATCAGTTAAACCATTTATAAGTGAAAGATTGATAAGAAATTATATATGCATACCATATTATCTCCGTGTGTACTACTTGCAAGTTGTAAGTCAGAAAACATCACTCTATGAAGGCAGGATCAGGCTGTCATCAACTTAACCAAGAATGCTTAATGAGGACATCCAGATGTTACATGCTTTTTGACATAATGTAATATGAAGTGCACAGTATCACCTATCAAGTAGTCTTTGCAAAAATAATAGTCTAACTTGAATCTAATCAAGCCTTTGTACCTAACCTCCAGTTAATATAAAATATAGGAGAAAGAACAGGTTAAATGACACCATGATAAAACATTTAGGTAAATCTAGAGCTAGCCCAGTGTGTTTAGTCATTATCATGGGGTGAAATAAATAGGTTGGGGAAAGAGCAAGATTCTTATAGACTAAAAAAGATATAACCTATTGTAAAGATTGGACCCTGTTTGAATTTTATTTTGGAAAAAAAAAACAACATTATAAAAGACTTATAAAAGACTTTTTGGGGACAACCGAATTGAATATAGTGTGGGAATTCATCATTAAGAAATTATCAGTTGTACTCTCTTCTGGTCAAGAAGGCTTTGTTTACTTCCTCTCATGACCACATCAGAATTACAACTAGACTACAGGACCATTATTGAGAATCACCTGGTCTAACTGAACACAAGTCTTACAACTAAGGATATACGAAAGAAGCTACCTCAAGACTGATAGGAAGAGCAGGGATGCAGAAAAGACTGTTCCCACACCTACATGTGGCTGCTAACAATTGGGAAGAATATCCTGGATGCAGAGGGTCCCCTAAAGTAGCACGGAGTCCTAGCCCTACAACAAGCACCCTAACCTGGAGTTCCAGTGCTGGGAAGAAATGTAAGCACAACTTCTGGCTTTGAAAACTAGTGAAGATTGTAGCTAAGTGAGGCTGAGGGCTGTGGGCGTCCCAGGTGTTCCTTTTAATGGGCCCACATGTGGACTTACTTGTTGACAGACTCACTCACGCTGAGCTTCAGTTCTGGGACAGCAGCTTGAAAGGTGCTAGGGACATATGGGGAAGGACAAAATTGTCTGGCTTCAGAGTGAGGGCTTGAGGAGCAGCTTTCTCCCAGACAGAAGTGCTGGCAGACACCATTGTTTCTTCGTTGAGTCCTCTCTCCTCCCAGTGTGCAAACACAGGCAGCCATCATATCTGAGTCTACATCGACTTATCTAACACTGGTCACCCCACCCTGATGATTCTCTGAGACTTCATCTCACCCAACTTTCAGGCCCACCCAAGCGGCTTCCAGTGGCTTTTCCATATGAACAGTCTGTCTTGGCTCATGCTGCAGACTTTCCTAAAATCCCTCAAAGGTTCACAAAACTCAAACAAGCAGCACCTGGCATCAATGTGTCCTATACCTCTTGTGGAGGAGTCCTAAGCCCAGCATTAGTGGCAACCATCTTCAGATTGCTTGGTGGCTCATGCCAGGTGGCCTGAGGCAGGGCACAGGCTGAACCTAGTAGCTATTGTGTTGGGTGGAGTAAGAGAAAGACAAATGCCATATGATTTCCCTTACATGTAGAATTTAAAAAGCAAAACAAACAAAACAAAAACAAACTTATAAATACAGAGAACATTTATTGGTTGCCAGATGGGAGGTGGTTAGGGGGTTGGGTGAAAAAGGGGAAGGGATTAAGAAGTACAAACTGGTAGTTAAAAAATAGTCATGGAGATATAAAGTATAACATAAGGAATATAGTCAATAATATTGTAATAACTATGTATGGTGTCAGATGGGTACTAGATTTATTGGGGTGATCATTTTCTAAGTTATATAAATTTCTTATCACTATGTTGTACACCTGAAACATGCATAATACTGTATGCTAACTGTAACTGAAAAATAAAAAAAAAAGTTTTAAGTATCAGTTGTGTTTAGTATATTTATTACTCTGTTTATATAGGAAAATGTCCTTATTTTTTCAGATACTTAAATATTTAAAGGAAGAAATATTTCTATAAATTAGTTTAACTCAAATACATATTAGAAACATTGTTTGGCAAAATGTTCTTTCTGCTCAGTCTTCAAGAAGTTTCTTAATAAAAATTTGGAAAAATCCATTGTTTTCCATGAGCACCCTTGCCAGTCACATTACTTAATTTCTCCATGGTACTAATTAAGTTTGTGAAATAATTTATTTTCTGAGATTTCTCATTCCCCTGACTAGAATATTGGTTTGATCAGGGCAGTGGCCTTTTCCATCATGATTCACCAATGTTGTGCTCAGAATTGTGCCTGATACATAGTAGGTCAAATATTTTTTAACCAGTTAAAATAGAAGAAAAAACTACAACTGGATAGGGAAGTTAGAGGAAGAATGTGAATTGCCCAGGAAGGTAGGATGCTAGAATTAAACTGTAGTAATGAGACAGTGAGATGCTTCTAAAGACTTTTCAGTGGAGCAATGACATTATCCAAATTATAACATGACTTTTCCACTCCTGCAAAGAGACTTTTCAATCCTTTGTGATCCAGGTACTTTGCATAGGAAACACGGCAGGCAGGCAGCAAGTGTTCATAAACTACCACCATGGCTTTTTGACTGATAGGTAATATTTTATGGGGCTCTTAGCATTGTGTAGTGATACATGTACACATAGCCTATGTAAATACTAATCTGAAAGAAACTTTCGAATTTCTTATTGAAAGTTGATACGAAAACACTCCATATATTATTTTATCATAATAAATTCAGGTAGAGTTTCAGAAATTGTTTGCAGATAATTTCAGTTCCTTGAGATGCTTTCTTAATTTTGTATAGTTGTAAAATGCTACATTCTGTACCTACCTAAGGTACTTTCAGTTCTCTTTCAGTGATTATTCTGAGCATCAGTAACTAATTCTTCTATTTCTGAGTTGAGTACAAATTATCTTCTTGATCCCTTTTATCTATTCCTATCCTACCCTGTCTACTATCGTTCCTGAAATAGTAGATGTCTTAGGTATATCAGAAAGGAAGTGAAGAGTACTCTAGCTTAGAGAAAGAAAATAATAATCTCTTTCATCTGTACTTTTAAATAGGGATGAGATAAATATTCCAGTTATTTATTTCTGTGTAATAAATTAATATTTAATGGTGCAAATCAATAATTTAATTATGCTCATACTTTTGCAGGTTAAGAATTTGAACAGAGTATATACAATAGGGGTGGCTAGTCTCTGTTCTACAATGTCCAGAGCCTCAACAGAGAAGGCTTAATGGCTTATGGCTAAACCATCTACAAGTTTTCTTATTTATATACCTGAGCTCAGCTGGGACTATTGATCACAATGCCTATGTGTAGTCTTCTCAGGTGACTTGCATTTCCCTGCAGCATAGTACCATATGGACTGTTGGACTTCTTACTTACTAGCTCAAGACTCAAAGAGTTAATGTTCTGGTGACCAAGGCAGAAGCTGCATAATCTAGCATTGGAAGTCCCATGGTGTCACCCCCACTGTATTATCTTAGTTAAAACAGTCACAAGTCTGCCCAAATTCAAGGAGAGAGGATTTAGACTCCATCTGTCAATGGAGGAGTGTCAAAGAATTTGCAATCATGTTTTAAAACTGCATGATTGCAAATATTACACAATCAGAAATACTTTCCTGGAGTAACTACGAAAAAAAGCATGCTTATTCTGTCTTATGCAGACTTGCTATCACTTGAATAACAAACTTGAAACAAGGTTGCCCTTAGCATGTTTTTATCTTTTCCGTTTCAGTTTTTGTTTTGTTTGTTTCTACTTACACAGTGAGTAGAATAGTATACACAATGAAGGATAGTATATAAATGTATTGTTTCCTAATTGTACTTTACAAATGTAGATAGCAAAACTTCTGTAAAGTCAAAATGTTAAATGATTAGTGAATCACTTATAAAATGATTATTGGATAACAATTCCATCTCTAATCTTCTGGGATTCTGAACTCACTTTCATCAGGACACATTTATAGTTGATTATATCAGATCATATAATCCGGTACTTGTGCTATGCATGGCCCACTCATGATGCTCCTTGGCTGTTGGCCTCAAGAAACATGAACAGCCAACAGGAACTTTTCAAATTGTACTGACAGTCCAGCCTAGTAAATTAATTATTGAACAGTCACTACCAAATGCTGTCGACATGTGTATAGTTTGAAAAGGCTGCTCCAAAATCCAGCTGTTTCAGGAAAGTAATTCTGTAAGAAAATTGCCTGCAATAGAGGTTGTAGGACTCACGCAGGTGACAGGCATGTCATGGCAATCAGTTGGGGAACAAAAAAATCAAATATTAATGAAAGATGAATTTGTTTGTGCACAGCCTTGGTATTTTTTGTAAATGCCATTTTACTTCTACTGTCTACTTTCCAGCCAAGGCTGAGTATAAGCTCACTGATGCTAAACTCAAGGTGACATTTCTCATTTCAATTATTTTCTAAAATGTCTTTCTTCTGCTCTTTCTCCTACATCTTGTCAAGAACCACAGGCCACATAATGAAATACTCCATCAGTTATGGAGTTGAGGGTCTGTTGAGGCAGGAGAGAGTTTTGTTGAGATTTCTAAATGTAGAATATTTCCTAATTTGAGGCTTTGAGAAGGATCTTGGCCTCAGAAATAAAACACTGTCAAGATAATTTAACCTTAAAAGAAGTCTGAATTTCTAGTTAGCAGATTATCTGCTAATTAGCTATAAGTTGGGAATTTTCAAGATAAAAATCATAGGGATGAGTGTCATAATGACTAACACTTATGCTGGATATTGTTAAAGAATCTTGTTTTCTGAAGAACTGGTTTCCATTTTTAATCATGTTTATAGGATCTGATAAAATTTTTGCTTCAATTGCTTCTTTACATATTGTGAAAGAAGCCAGAAAAATTTAAAGGGGGATAAGAGCAATTATTTGGTGTTTCTTAAACTGGCAACAACTTATTGAATAGTTTCTGGAGTGGCCATTTTGACTGAGTTGAATAGTTAATAACGACCTGTCTTGAAGGGCTGTCTGAAAGAACCAACCTGGTCAACTTCATTAAAACAAGTAGATGCCACCTATCTTCAGAAACAGAATACATGGTAGTTATTGACACTTTGTTCTATTTCCCAGAGACTCCTAAAATTAGCATTTTTATCTTGATTTGGAATGAATAATAATTATGTGTTTTTGCATGGTATATGTCAAACAGAATCAATTTTGAAGTCTTTAACAACTAAAGATGATATGTTTCACTAATAAGAATAAAAATTCTTTTTACTGGTCATGTTATTTTGTTAACCTCAACCTGAACTCACAGAAATTCAGTTAAAGACAAGAGTGACTAAGAAATGGAGAAGCCCATAGTATTGCAATGAAAGATTTCTTCAGAAATCAGATTTTAGGTAGAGGTCTAGGATAAAAACAATGAGGGATTAGGAGAGGAGTGTCATTCCTTTTTTTCTATTCTGCTTTCCCTTTTTCGCCTTTCTATTTTCCCCTCTAAGATAGACTGAATAATGTTCCTTCAGAATGTTCACATTCTAATCCCAGGACCTATGAATATGTTACCTACATGACAAAAGGTACTTTGCACATGCATTTAAATTAAGGATTTTGAAATGTCATGGAAATTATCTTGGGTTTTCTAGGCGGGCCACACGTGGTGGGGGTAGAAATCACTTCATAAGTTACATAAATGTCTAACCTCTATGCTGTATACCTGAAACATATAATATTGAATGTAAGCTAATTGAAAAATAAAAAAAAAAAAACATTTTTAAAAAACATATTTTAAAAAGGGAGACAGGAGGATTAGACTGAGAGAAGCAGAGGTTAAAGTTATGCCATCGCTGGAAGGAGACCGGATGCCAAGCTAGAAAAGGCAAGAAACAGAATATCCCCTGGAGCCTCCACAAGGATTTCAATTCTACTGGCACCCTGATTTTAGCCATATAAGACCCATTTTCAGGTCTTAAATGGACTTCTGATCTACAAAATTATAAGATAAATTTGCCTTGTTTCAAGCCAGTACATTTATAGTGATAGTGATTTAGTGCAGCAGAAATTTATAAAGCCTCTGTCTCCTATTTTCTCCTCCCTCGCCTACACCCCCCACGTCCCTTACATTCTCAACCTACATCCCCTTCGTTTTCTTTTCACTTACTCTTGTCCTTGTTCCTCCACCGATAATTCTCAAAATACACATTAGTGAGAAAAACAAAAACAAAAACAAACAGTCATCCTTCAGGCTTTGGTGAGATGAATGTGAATAGGGAGAGGCAGACGAAAATAAAGAGATAGAAAGCATTAAATATCTTATGCAATGCTTTGAAGGGACTACCGAGTAGTCAGAGAAAATGAGGCTTGTGTTTACAGAGTAGATTGTGAGGGTCTGATTAATAAGTGACGTTTCCATGGAGATGCCACACTGAAAAGGGAACTACATGCAATAAATGGAGTTGTGGGTAAGGGGAGACAACTGTCCAGATAGAAGGGGCGGTAGGAGGCCAGGGTAGAGCAGGCCAAGGAATTGAGGCTGCCTTATAAGAGTGAGACTTATCAAACTCTAATCATTCTTTTAAACTCAGGGAGTAAAAAGTCAATAATACCTCTCATCTACAGGATTTTAAACTCTCCTGTAACATTTAGCTCAACCTGCCATAATTCTTGTTCTTCAAGAAATGGAAGAGATCTGATTAATTGGTTTGGCCCCAAGTTCCATTCTACATTGGATAATAATGTCTAGTTATATGAAGTTCTAAAAGCAGTGGAGGGCTGACTTGGTTGGCTTGGCAATGAACCTGATTATTAAGAAGACTAGCTTCTAGGCATGGCCTCTTATCTCACACACACTGCATAATTAAGGACTCAATGGACAGTGGAGTTGATTATCTTTGTAACCTCTTTCCACCTTTGAATTTTAGTTCTCATTTGTGTCTAAAATCTTTAATAGAACAATCTCCATAGGTTTCACCTTTTCTTGATAAGAGCTCTTGCCCCAATTGTGGCACCGAGTAAGGTCATCGATGCCACTTCTTATCGTTTTTCCTCCCTCTACTCTTAACTCTAGTCCTCTCTAATAGAATGTGGAAGATTGAGCGAATATTGTTCACAGTTCAAGTCACTGAGTGTTTTTCTTTTTGTTATCCAGTAACTGTAACCAACAGTTATCTTTTGGCCTAATTTACATGGATAGTTGACTTTGAAAAACTACTGTGTTTGAGGCTTTGACTTACTGTTACAACAGATAGTAGGTATTGCATTTATAAATGATAGAAGGAAGAACTGGGATAACAATTGAAAATAAATCAGGTCATTGGCAGTGTAATTTTGTGTTAGAGTAATTGCTTTGTTTTTCTTATCACTATAATCTTGCAGTTGTCCTATCTCATTTTTGAATTGTCAGTCTCAATGCCCACTTATGCTTTGACTTTTTCTATTTAACTGCTTTCTCAAAGGTACCTGGTGCTCTCCTAGGAATTAAATTCAGTAAGTTTCTGCCCTGAATATGATTATTTCTCTAATAGGCAACATTGTAGACATCCCTTCCTTCTTAAAATGTTCTCCACAAATAGCTTTGCTCGTACTTTTACTGTTGTTGTAATTAGTATTATTATTTTGCTTATTTTTCTGTGTTTCCTTCCTCTAAATAGTCCTTCTCTGGCTCTTTCTCCACCCTTAAATACAAGGATCCCACCAGGATTTGCCCGTGATCATTTTTAAAATACTTTTGACCTGACAATCTCATCATATGTCATGTCTCTGTGTATACTACCTCTCCAAGGCTGGACTCTCTACTGAGCTGCATTTCTAGGTGCCTGTACCAGACATCTGCATCCAAGTGTCTTTCTGGTGCCTGGTAGTGGCTTTAAAAAGCTCTCAGTGAATCTAGCCATCTAAGCACACTCTTCTATGGCTCAGGTTTTTAAATCCCCACTTGCAGATCAGAAATGGCATATGGTTTAAGTTATAGGGCTCTGAGCACTATGGCCTAGTACTTATGCCACCGGAAATGTCTATAACAGTCCTCTCTAGATTGATTTCTGGCAAAATTACCAGAAGTGATTTCAGGAATTGTCTGATATGAGTCAGATAGAGGTGTATATTTACTATAATATGGTGGCCAGTCACAATGAATACATTATTATAGTTGCAAAGGAGGGGTCAACATTGCCCTGTGCATCCAACCATGCCTCGCCTTCCTTTTCTCTGCTTCACTTTCTTACACTGCTGCTAACCACAGGCTGTCTGAGAAGACATAAAATAAGTCATAAAATACTCTTTTATTCTTTTCCTGCATTGTCTCTTATGTGTGAAGGAAACTGAAGTTTGCATAAATTTGAACATGGTAACTTGGTGTTTGTGGACACGAAGCCATGGGGAGTGGGGAGCAGGTCAGCCATCTAGTGGGTCTCCAGACATACATTGGTTTAATTCAGTGCCGCCCCACCCCAAGTAAACTAGCCATATTCTTTCCTAATAGGCTTTCTAAGTTTATTTTTTATTTTGCCAGTGGAATCACTGACCATCTAATCACTCAAGCTCTGTATTCTGGAACTGCCTGTGCTTCTGATTAGAATGCTATTGAAATACTATAGCCATGTGGTGATAAGGGTCTGTCTAAACAAAACTTAAGTCATGGCTGTAGAAGAGGGAGGGGCAAGTACAGAAAATTATGTGATGAATTTAATGAGACTTGAGAGTTCATTATGAAGTAAGGGTGAAGAGAGAATGGAGTTGGATGGCAGTAATTGTTAACATTCATTGAAACCTTACTTATATGCAGGGCATTATTCCAAGTTCTAATCATAGTATCTCCATTAAGAAGCTGTAAATAAGTTAATGTTGAAGTTTAACCTAAACCAGCTGGTTGTATAAGTCATTGCCACTCAAAGGTAAGTCTGTGAATCAGTGTAGGCCCACAAACTGGAATGATTCATGCCATAATGAACATAGAAACTAAAAGTAAGAGTTAGAAGCTATTATGGCCAGTTGACAGTAATAAAACTTTGGCTTCTATATTTTACGCCTTTGCATATTCTCCAGGGAGACTAGAAGAATGGGGTCTATAGCTCCCTAGTCTGGAATGTAAGCCAGTAGCTCCAGGAGAGATAGGTCTCTAAATCTCTCTAGTGTCTAACAATATACGATATCCAGCTCTGAGGTATATTTGCCATACATCATCCTTTACTCAAATTTTCCAGTTCCCAGAAATCTCAGACAAGCGGAAACATGAAAATATTCTTGGAAAATTAGTTAGTTCCCAACACTATCAATTTGAGACAGAGGGGGAATTTAAAACATAAAAAGCTTCCCCTTCACAATAGTTTGAGAATCACTAGTATAAGATTCAAATAAGGATGCAAAGTCAGATTTGGTGAGTTGCAGGGTGATAAATTTGTTTTAGATGACGTTTCCTTGAGAGGTCATTCTATAGCTTAAAGGAGAGAGAGAATTAAAAAACTTTTACAAGTTATTATTAGAGAGGTATTTGAGACCAGAAAGAAAAGAGAAAGCTGTGAACAGAAAAGAAGAGAGAAGAGAAGAAAAGGAGAGAAGAATGTTACAAAATAAAATCTGACTCAGCATTGGGATTAATGGAGAGAAGGATGATGTTAAGAGAACTGTATGGAGGAGGTTATTGGGCATCTAAATGGCACCAAAGAGGGTGCTGAGGAAAGACTGTGGTTCAGCCGTTGTTAGGTGCTACAGAGCAGTTCCATTGCTCTCATTGCTCTCAGCTAGGGAGACCCCTCTCATCAGATACTTTAGAACACCAAATACAATCAATTTGGCCCATTTCTATGACATCACCTATCTTTTATAAGTTATTTCTTCTGGAAATGGAATGCTTGCCAGTACTAATACAGGCATTCCTCAGAGATATTGCGGTTTTGGTTTCAGACCACCGTAATAAAGTGATGGAGAGTCTTGCCTTCAGGTTTTTTTTTTTTTTTTATACAACACCTGTGAATTGCAATAAAGAAAGGTGCAATAAAATAAGGTATGCCTGTACTTGAAAATCTGTACCTTTATCATAAAATTGGACATTTCTGTCTTGTCTTTCTTCCCCAACAAACGAAAAAACAGTCAAACTCTAAAGTAACAGATCAGATCAGCCATACCAGATTTACATCTTCCCTTAGATAGAGTGCCATAATCCCCAACATATTCTGTCTCCCTGGCCTTAAACTGGATTAGCAGTTGCCCTTAACTGGTGTTAGCATCACTCTTTTCTTTCCTCTGCTGGCTTTACTTATTACAATGATTTACTTGGCCTCTGTAATATATAATATTTCTCCTTAGAGGTTTTCATTTGGAAATATACTTTTGTATATTAAAAAGAATGCTAGTGCCCCAAACAAAGTTTGATGTCAGAAGCTGATCCAGTAGAGGTTTAAAGAGCTAAATTTCAAATTTTAGCTGTACGACTAGCTAGCTGTGGCAGAGAGGATGGCTGATACCCTCTGAACTGATACCTTCTGCTCAAAATAGTGAGAGTTGTTGCTGGAAAGTCTTTGCTCATCCAGGCATTACACTTTTGAGCTTTTTTGCATGCAGGTTGAACCATGTGATTAGTGCTGGGAAATAAAATGTGGGAGGTGGAATGCATATCATATCCTGATCTAGGAAGCTTTTAAAAATAGAGTTTGTTTTCTCCACATTTAATGCACTTCTGTGATGCTTTCTTGGGCTACATGGGAAGACTTTTGCTCCATAAGAGGCCCCTAACCAGGATGCCTGAGTCATTGCTTGAAAAAGAGCCACTCAACAGAGATAGAAGTTACTTAACCTAGAATATTTGAATCGGATTTTATTGGAGGAAGAAATACATGTTTAGTATGTTAAGTCATTGAGATTTTAGGATTGTCTGTCTGATAGAGTAGTTAGCCTCTTGACTAAAACACCAACTACATGACATCAGGTGGGTTAATTTAAACTCTCTGTGCCTCATCTGTAAAATGGAGAGGAGAATATGGAATGCCTCATAGAATTGTGAGAATTAAATAGGGGTAATCTGTGTAAAACATTTAAAAGATGACTTGCTACACTGTAGGCATTTGAAAATGTTAGCTATTGTCATGTTTATCATGGTTCTTTCTGTTTCATTAATGGAGCCAAATCTGGTCTTTATAAAAAAGGGACTCAGTTTGTTTCTTCCCAATACATGGTCAGATTGGAGAGCCAAATTAGGCAAAGCAAAATATCCCTCCAGAAATCCAAGTAGATCTTCCTACAAAGAAAGTAGAAAATCCTGTTGTCTGTATTTTAATTTGCCACACTTATCTAGATAATTGGATAAGACTTTCTTGAAATGGCCATATTTCCCGTTCTTTATGTTTATTAGACTAACCAGTCACCAAACTGATGGCCAAAGAGGAAAATAGTGGCAAATTTCACTGAAAAGAAAGACATCAGATTGTTTTCCCTATTAGCCAGGCACAGCACTGTAATGGGGAATGGCTATTGTGTTAATTTTCCCTCATATCTGGTCCTTTTTGTGTCAGAGACTTACGTTTATGTGACAGGAAACCTCAGTGGGGGGAATGATTCCACTGTGAAACCTAGCTGAGTATTAGGTCTTGTAGAGCTTCTTGTCTCCCACATTCCACCCTGCCACATGCTCAGCAGCTTCCATTATCTCCATGGGGGCTGATAGGGATGGAGTCAGAGAACAGCACTTTGGGAAGCATTGTTTGGCTGGCATGTCCTCTTATGATGTGAAAAGACACAAGAAGAGACTAGAGTGGAAATGTTTGGAGCCTCCCAGTGTCCCCCTACTTAAGCTGTATCATAACTGTGATTGTTGTACCTCTGTCACTCCTTATCTGACTCATCTTTTCTCTTCTCCCCACCAAGGTCATCTGAATGTATATTTCTTCTTCATTAAATGTACTTCTCATTGTCTTCACTTAATTTAATTAAAAAATCAACTCTAGCTTTACTTAACTCAAAGGAATGTGCAAGTGGTTCCCCACCACTCGCCCTCAGTTCATTATTTATTCATTTATTTATTAAAAGACTATGAGGAGTTCCCTGGCCTTTCTTCAGGAATCAAGCTGTGTCCAGGTATCTCCTTTCATCCTTCAGGCTGGTTTCCCTCCTAGAAACTAGCTCTGGAAGAATCTGTCAGCACTGGGAAGGAAACCAGGCAGATAATCAGGAAATCAAGTATTCACCAGGAATGGGTACTCGGAGTGCAGCAAGTTCAATTTGCCGGATAATTTGCTTCCTACACTTAGCTTTACCTACAGCACAATGAAATACATTTTAATCTAAATTGCCTCCTAACTCCAATCAACATTAATTTAATAATACATATTCAACAGATAAAAACACTTCAAATGACTGGAAAATGAATACAGATACACAAGTGTTTATGCTGATATTGGCACCTAAATATGATAGTTATCAGTGATGGCAATGAAAGTGTTTTTCTGTGTAATTCTCCTCTCCTACATATGAATATGAACTCATTTGCAGTGTGCTAAGGGATTTGCATATTGACAGGGTTGGGAGAGCCTTTGACTACTTATCTTTGCTTTCCTGTGTGTTCACTCTGATTTTCTCTGGTGGACTGTACTCTGTTCTGATTGATTCTTCTCCAGTCAGGACACAGTAACTACCTCTTCCAATTGATCCATAGAGGCTCAGCTCAACCTGAGGTAGTGACTGTTTTCCTTCACTGGGAAGAAGGGAGGAATCTGAGGAAGTATTAGCACATTCTTATCACATAGACTAGAGGGCCATGCAAAAGCATTTCAGACAGAGAACATCCAGAAGTACACTACAAGATTGTTAAAACTGGAAAAAGCATTCTAGAGACCCAACCTCTCATTACACAGGTGGGGAAACTGAGCCCCAGAGAGGAAAGGAGCCATTCCTAGACTGTTAGGCAGAGCAAGGACCAGAAGTCAGGCTTCCTGACCCCCAGGCCTTTACACATCCCCAAATGTGCCTCCCATGCTGGGAAAAAAAGTCTAAAAGACATAACTCACACACATCTAGAATGCTTTGGTAAAAAGTTGTTATTAAAAGAGGTAGTTTAATAGCTAAAAATTAATTTTAAAAATATGAAACTTATTCAAAAGCGAATGGTAGTGACAGTGGCAGTGAAGTTTTACATTCTTAACTCTGTCAAAGTACAATTTTTATAAAGTTAAAAACATGATCCTGATACAAATTTTACATAAAGACCGGTCAAATCTATTTAACTCATTAATAAGGGAACCGATGAGGTAGTAAGTCTGGTTGCAAGAACATTTGAGAAATTGGACATTTACAGGAATTAAAACGTTAGCCTAAGTTTACTATGTTGGATACAAAACTAATTAATATCCTTCAGGGCAATAAAACCTTAACACTTTAATGTTTGGTAATATCTTTTGTATTGAACATAAATCTACAGGTTAACATGTAATGTCACAGTGTCTGGGCTCTAATCAAATAGTAAATAGCAACGTCAAATACAGGTAAGGTCTTCCAGAGACCTAAACAATCCTTGAGTGTACCTGTCAAGCAATACCTTAACATGCCATTGATTAAAAATGACACTGTTCCCTGCTCCCCCGCTTTGGGTAAGGATCAAAGCAGATTTCCATGTTTGGGGTCATAATCACAATAAAACTTTATAATCACTCTTTGCATCTAAATCTATTTCTCCTACCAGAAACTGCCTCCCACAATCACTTACACATTTTTTTATCTCTCTCCACTTCCCTAGACTCAGAGCCTGCTTGGATTTTTATCTTTCCTACTCTTCCTAACTGAGTCCTCTCTTCCTCTCACTCAGTAGTCCTTTCCATTTCCAGTGTTAGTCTCACAAGGTTTTCAGGTGTTTATGGTTCTTCATACTGTGGGTCAGCCTAATGATCATTACAGTCAGAAATAGTCATTCTAGATAAAATCCTGTGGCAAAAGTAGAAGGACCAGACACAGAGCAAAGACTAAATTTCTTCGGGGAAGGAAGAGGGTGGGGGGAACTTAGGATACTCAAGCATTAGAGATCTTATCTTATCCCTGTCTCCAGTACAGTTCCCACCCAGCAATAGGTCTCTCAGAGACTCATGGTTCTTAAAAAGATATAAGGGTTTAGCTTTTGGGGGCCAGTATACCAATTCAGGGTAACATTGATCCCTTCCCTGTCTATCAGATGTACACCTTCTTTAGCTATCCTTAAAGTCGAAACCACTTTGAAAATTTCCAGTTTTCTGTGAGAAATATTTGAATGCATTGTTTTTCTTTACTGTTCTCTATGTTTGTTTTCATGGTTATATAATTATTATTAACCATTTGGCCTGTTTTTTCAGGCTCACACTTCAATCGCCATATCAAGTTTAATATATTTTTTTAAATCATGTATGAAGCTGATGTTTTATTGGGTTTCTCACAGGATCTAAGACATGGAATGCATTTGCTGGGTATAAATAATTAAAGGTATTCCTGCTTTCAATTGGAGTCAGTAAGCACAGAATTTGTTTACTTTTAAAATAGATCAAGAGAAGTGCAAAGAGTGTGGGGCCTGAGATTGGAAGACCCAGGTCGTCATCAGAGGAGTCTTAGAGTAGCTGTGTGACCTTGGGTGAGCTCTGCACTCCCTGAGTGGGGAAGTGTCTCTTGCGTTGTGCCTGGAGTCACAGAGGGAGCTAGTGACCGGAATGTGTGCATGCATGTGTGCGTGCGTGTGTGAGCGTGTGTGTGTGGTGGGTAGATGAAGTAGTGAGCGATGGCAGGAACACCTGCTGTCCTGTTTCCCAATGCATGGCTTATTTGAGGATTTGTACTTCGTTCCTAGAGCAGGAAAATCAAGGGTTATTTTATCTTAGACTTAATTTTTCTGCAGCATACCTAAAGGGATTAGTAATCATCATCATTAAAAGAGCTGCATTTTGACAGACTTGCAGAGGTTCTGAGAGTAGGGAATGAGTATTCCCTCTTTACATGTGAGTATCCACTCTTCATTTTGACCAAGTTGCAACCTGCTGGAGGAAACTACCTTGCCCTTTTCCCTGTGAAGTTTGTTAGTCCCCACACCTAGAAAATCATTGCTATAAACAAGGAGGCCAGGAAGAGGGCTGTGTACTCATTTCAGAAGCCCCTGAGGCTCCAGGACTGGGTGCAATATTTGTGCATGTTATTAGGAACCTCCCTACCCTTGGGGTGCCCCGCTTCCACAGTAGATTAGTTTCCCTCTAGAGAAGTTGTGGGGGGGGGGGATGTTGATGTACTCACTGAGGCACTAGCAGTCTTTGTAGCCCACATCTCCTGCCCCACGCAGCAGTCACCACTGATGGTCTCTGAGTGCAGGTATTAGAACATAGAAGGCTTCTGCCTTTGAGTGCATTTTATGTATTTCCTCAGAGGGCCCAGTGCATCTTCTAGGGATGTGTATCTCTCTTCCAGGTTATGGTTCTAGCACTTGCTGAGCTCAGGACCTGAGTCCCACATTGGGATGCTATAGCATTAGTATCCACCCATTCCCTGTGTTTCCTGCTATTTGATTCCTTCTTTCATCTTGGAGATTCTGAGTTCTGGCTCTTGACCAAATCTTGGCACAAATGGTGTGAGGTTGCCTGCCTGCCATTTCTCTGTGGTTACGGCTCTTATATGGGATGTGGGAAAACCATATTCTACATATGGGATGCATAGGCCTTTATTTGTTTTTTACTTTAACAGAGAATTTATTAGTATGAATATTTGCATTCATTTTATTTTCGCTCCTGTAAAAGTAAATCAGACATTTGAATAAAATGCAAATTAAAAATAAAATCTTATAATTACTCTTTTTTCTGTTTTATTCATCTACTTATTCATGATTATTTTTGCATGCTTTTTATTTTTCATTTACAATCGACATTCAATATAATTTTACATTAGTTTCAGCATAATAGTTAGACATTTATCTAATTTACAAAGTTATCCCCTCCCCCATTAGTCTACTACCTACCTGGCATTATACATAGTTATTACAATATTATTGATTATATTCCCTATGCTATACTTTACATCCTATGACTGTTTTGCAACTACCAGTTTGTACTTTTTAACCCCTTCACCTTTTTCACCTGGCCCCTTCCCCTCCTTGTCCCAGTCTGGCAACCATCAGTTTGTTCTCTGTATCTATGAATCTGTTTCTGTTTTGTTTGTTTATTTTGTTTTTTAGATTCCCCATATAAATGAGTTCATACAAATGAATTCATATTTGTCTTTTTCTGTCTGATTTATTTCACTTTGCATAATACCCTTTAAGTCTATCCATGTTGTCATGAATAGTAAGATTTCATTCTTTGTTACGGCCAAGTAATATTCCATTTTATATATGTACCACATCTTCTTTACCCAGTCATCTATCTATTGATGAGCACTTAGGTTGGTTCCACAAATCTTTAGAATTTGCACAAATAGGCACATCGTGGTTTGGGAGGTCCATGATATTTGAGACTTGTCATGAAAAATGAATGCAAGCTGCCATGTAGAACAATGCTTCTCAAATTATCTGTGGTGAAGGATCAGTATTTTTATTTTTAAAATTTTTAACTCATTGCAAAGTAACACACTTTTAAAATACAATAAAAATCATTTAAAATGAACTTTTAAAAATACACAAAATACAATCTCCCTTTTTATATTTTTAGGTGCAACAAGCATAAAATTGTTCTGTCTGGTCTCTATAAAATTCCTGACAGCTTTATTTTCAATTTCAGTATATTATTATAGACTAGCAATAAGAAACTTATAGACAAACACTGTCAGTGGCCCACAGTTTGAGTAGTTCTGACTGATAACATGTGTAGGAAGTTCCCCAGCCCGGTCAGTCCTATTTGGATCTGGGCACATCCTTGAATCTGGATATATCCTTGGATCTGGGTATATCCTTTTCCTTTCTTCCTTCCTTCCTTTCTTCCTTCCTTCCTTTTTCTTGCTTTGATTGTATTCTCAAAGTTGTGAGTGCCTTCATCTTACCCATCCACTCCAAGTCAGTTGGTTCTGTGAGGCTGTAGGAAGATAGTCTTATTTATAAAATCTAATTAGAGATTGAGGTCACTTGGGTTCCCTTGGAATCTTTTGTAATAATGAAAATAAAATACTTTCACCATCTGAGACAGTCTTGATTTTAAGTTACCCGTGACAAGATTTTGGGAGAATCTGAGATTTTCCTAGCCAAATTGGAGTTACCTTAAGTTACCCTACTCATGACGAATGGCTTAGATATGTGTATTGATGTATTCCTATAATAGACACTTCAATGAGGGAAGAGAGAACATAGATCCAGTAGATTATCTAAGTCATCTTGTGTTTTCCCAACATGGCAATTTGGGAAGAATCAAAAAAGTATGTTGTTTAAAGTGTTAAGAGGTCTCTGTAAGAGGAGGTGCTTTAAAATAAAAATAAGGAAGCCAATGACTTTGTTAAGTGCTTAAGATAACAACCTAAAGGAAAGGGAGGGATAGAAAAAGGGAGGGAAAGAGTTTAAAAGGAGAAGCAAGAATCTGAAATTTTGTGATAATGAATGATCTCCGAAGAGGATGAATTTTAAGAATGAGTGCTAATGTTTAGGTTCAGAAGTATTTGCATTTTTAACTATATCAGAATTACTTAAATTTCTTTGTTACCGTAAGGAGCACTTCCATGGTGCAACATAAAATGAATTGCATTAACTGTGTTTGCTCACTGCCTGATGTTACTGAACTAGTACAGAAGGTTGCAACTGACTTGGTGTATAGTCGGGAGAGGGACTTACTTCTGAGACTGAAACTATGTAAATGAATTAAATAGAAAGAAACTGCCATTATCTGAAAAACACAAAAGAAACTACCACGAAGATGAAGTTATGCAAGGAGGTTTTGGAGGATCATTAGAGAGGATTTTCTAGGTTGACACGTTGTATATGTTGGTTTTATCTTACCAGTATTCATGCTTAGCAAAACTTATTAATGCTAGAACATAGGATGCCTACCTTGTTCATGTCCTCACCAAACTGATAACCTATTTTTCACTGATAGAAGTGATATCATAATGCTATAAAATGCTACTATAGAATGAAAAGGACTAAGTCTTGCAGTTACCAGTTTTCGTTGTGCATCAGAATTGCCTAGGTTGCTTGTTAGTAATATAGATTCAGGGTCCCAAATCCAGATATTCCGAGTCATTGGATCTGGGACAACATAAACCACCATCACAAGCTTGCCAACTGAGTCACACAGATAGCCCCTAGAGCACATTTTCAAAACTGATATTACTACTTCACTGTATGAATGAGGAAATTAAGGCATCTTAGCTGTGTGACTATGTGACCTTGGTGAGGTCATTTAAATTCTAAGAGGTAGAACCAAGGCTGGAACTCAGGGATCCAGTCCCATGCCCATGTTGCCTTAGAAATACCAGGGTCTCTGGCTGAATTGTGTTCTTGTACAGTACCTTGGAAGCAAACACATTTTTCTTAATTTACAACTAGAAGATTTGCCCAAACCATGATGACTCAGACAAATAAAGTTTGTAAGGTAAATGCATGGCATGCTGAGAGAAGTTTTAAAAGCAAGCCTTTATTGGGAAAACACTCCCGGGCGAGGTTCTCTGGTCCAGAGAGGAGAGGGGCCAGAGAAGTCATACCCTGGGATGGGGGGCGTAGTTTTTATACGGTTATGTGGGGGGTAGGGTATAGAATGAGGAATGTCAGTTGAGCATCTGGATTAGGGCAGTGGCCTCAGGCTTTCCAGCCAGGGCTTTCGGGTTTTGGGCTTTGGGGTGGGCCCTTATCAGTTGGACATTCTGGACTTCCATGCCAGACTGGGAAGCCTCCAGGCAAGCCCCTCCCCCACCCCCAAACTTACAAAGTTCATAGTAGATCATCAAGGTTGCTTCTAAAGTTCTACATCAGTTTTTACTATATTTGGTGACTGCCTTGGATCTCTATAACTTCAAACACAGCCTGAGGTTTAGGGGGCACACAGCTTCTCTTTTTGTTCCAATTGGGGAATTTAAAAATCACAAGAGGAAGTAGAAGAACTAGAGTTCATACCCAATCCAGTTATCATGTGAAAGAAGGCTTAAAACCAAAGCAAACCTTTTTGTATTTTTCTAACAGCAATTCTCAGTCAGGTGTTTTATAACTCAATTCAATTGTGACACTATTCAGTTAGGCCAGACCCAATAAGACTGCCCCTACCTCAAATTACAGCCCTAAGGCCCAGATGTCCCTAAGACATTTACATTTTTGCTTGGCCAGCTACAAAATTGGGAGTTCCCACATCCCTTCCCCCTTCAGGTTTGATAATTTGTTAGAATAATTTACAGAACTCAGAGAAGAGCTATACTTAATCATAGTTTTATTGTAAAGCTACAATTCAGAGAGAGTCAAATAGAAGATACGTAGGGCAAGGTATGGGGGTCGAAGCTTTTATTCCCTTTCTAGATGTGCCACCCTCTCAGCATGTCAATGTGTCTACCAACCTGGAAGCTCTCTGAACCTCACTGTTTCAGAGTTTTATTGGGGTTTTATTAAGTGGGCTGGCTGGGAGAAATCATTGGTCACATTGATGCAGGACAGGGCAAATTTCCCTGAGTGGAAGTGGGAGGAGACCAAGCCCTGCACAGAGAGAGTCTTTGGTCAAGAGTGTAGAAAGAATTTAACATACTCACCAAAGTTAGAGTCAGAAAGAAAGTTTATTAGATAAGGGATAACACTCCACAGACAGAAAGTGGCCTCCTCTCAGAGGCAGAATAAGTAAGAGAGGCACAGAGTATTCAGGGAATTCAGTTTATATATCATTTTTTAGTTCCCATTCCTTTTCATATGGACATACAGTGAAGAAGGGGAAGACTGTGTAGCCTGAAAGGCCTGCCGGCAGTTCCCAGCCTTGCATCCATAGGTTCCCTATGGTTTTAGCCATAGGGAAAGAACAATTTTATTTGTGTAGGGCAGCCACTTTTTCCCCTTTCCCCTTCCACAGGGTGTGGGGAGCTGGGTTGTTAGCAATCCCATTAGAAACCTCCCTTTGTTCTGAAGGTGTCCTCCAGGCCTGGCTGCAGGGCTGATCAGCATATTGCAGTCTCTGAAAGTAGCTAATTAACATTTTAATTCTCTTGCTTCCTCCTTACATTAACATGATTGATTGAACTCAATCTCCAGTTCCCCTCTCCTCCACAGAGATTGGAGGGGCTGACATTTCCCACCCTTTAATAACCTTTGCTCTTTCTGATGACCAGCCCCGACTCTGAGTCTACCTAGAATCCTTGCTAAGAGTCATCTTATTAGCATAAATTCAAGTATGGTCTAACGGACTCCTTATTAATGACAAAAGACATACCTATCACTCAAGAAATCCCAAGAGTTTTAGGTACATTGTGCCAGAAACTCTAGACAAAGACCAAACATGTTTTTCTTATATCATACCTTTCAATTTTGTTTTGAATAAGTACTGTTGTCAGAGAAGGCCA
The DNA here is from genome assembly GCF_014176215.1 of Rousettus aegyptiacus. Classification (NCBI taxonomy): domain Eukaryota; kingdom Metazoa; phylum Chordata; class Mammalia; order Chiroptera; family Pteropodidae; genus Rousettus; species Rousettus aegyptiacus. Next base: position 118,443,111 of record NW_023416307.1, on the reverse strand, counting down.
TTTGTCTTATTGACAAATCTGCAGCCTCATGCAAAGAGACATTTACTATCTAGGTCTGCATTGAGAGATGTAGGAGTATTAGAAATGATTATATGTACAGTTTGTGTTTCTTATACTAAAAACAATGAGAAACAAGATGACTTTATAGATTATTTTGCAACTACCTAAATGCTACTATGATGTATAAGAAAAAAAAATTATGTAGGATGGTACATTACCTTGTTAGAAAAATTAGGCTGTTGTAATAAATAACATCTGATAGTACTTTGCAGTTTATAATGTCCTTTCATGGGCATCATAATAAAATGCTAATATTTATTGAACACATCCTTGGGTCAGACTCTGTGCTAAGTGCTTATATGCAGGACAACTCTGGCTTCTATGTATCCTAACTCTATTAGGCACTATCACTATCCCCATTTTGCTAGCAAGAAAAGTAAGTGTATACAAGATTAAATAACTTGCTCAAGGTCACGAATTAGAATTAGCATTAGAATTTGAAACCTGGTTCATCTGAGCCCAGAACCATGCATTGTACTTATAATCCTTACTCTATAGCCTGAAAGTGGAAGAGGGAATCCTGAACTAATAGTCACAGTGGCCTGGGATCTAATCCCTGTCACACAGACTTGCTATTTGACCCTGGGCAGTTCACTTTCTTAACTTCTGATTTCTCCTTTCACTTTTTCTGGAGGTGGAGCTAGAGAAAGATAAGATAAATACTTTCTGACATTTTGAGTTTTGCCATTTGCGATCCGATGCCTGAGTTTGGTTTCTGCTCTTATTTGAACCCTGGCATTGCAGAAGGTGATGTTTTATAAATCTGGGAACTTGGAGGGTGAGGTGCAGCTTCCTTATTAAAGTCCAGGACCAATATCCCTTTTGCCTTGAATGCTATAATTCTCAGTTTCAACACACTTAATGCTAACATATTTATTTTTTCCGCTTCTCTCCGAATATAAATAGAGACCACGTGGACAATGTACATGCAGATTTCAAAATAAACAGAATACTGAAGAAATGTCTCCATAAACCATAAGCTTAATATTGCTTTTATTTATTTACTTACTTTAGATGAATGATTGGAGTCTAAGAGCATTGGGCAGTGTTCTTCTCCCCCCTAGTGTTGTAGAGCATGAACTTGTTCACGAAGGTTAAAGTTTTGCTTTTTGACTATCTTATTTATAAGTTAGGCTGATTTTAGCCAAGTGACTTAACAATGTAATGGCTGAAAAATGACTGCTAGAAATTTATTACTTGTAGGAAAATTACTGCTTGGCTATGCCCATGGGAACATGGCTATGTCCATGGGAAGATAGGCTGTCACCCATAGGAACAGAACATTCTAACAATAAGCTTTCTGCTTCTGTAACTCTGCTTATGCACCTGACCTGTGAGTTAACAGGTAGTGGGTAGAAGAAAGACAGACCTTTGTGTTTAGACAGAATGAAGAATGGGATTTTGGGCTTAAAAACCCTGTACCTCTACATTTCGGGGCTGCTTAATTGTGGGTCTGTGTACCCCTGGCAGACCCAGCTCACTGAATAAAGAGTGTGTTTGCTATAACTCACTGAGTTCTGGTGGTCTGTGTGTCTTTTGGGGCCTGGTGGCTACAACAACAACTCTGAACCTCACTTTCTTTTTGTGTCAAATGATAATAACATCCATTTTATAAGATTACCAGGAAGACAAAATGAAAGTCTGTGAACTGCTTGTAAAATGTTATTGACTTGAATCTGGTTTAAACCTTTTCTGGGTTCCTCTTTCCTTCCATCTTTCCCCCTTTTCCACATAAGCTCATGGGCAGCCAGTGTACAGGTAGGCCTTGGGCAGCCTGCTGGACAGGAAGATGCTCTACACTTACTACTGCTTGTTTTATTTTTAAATCTCCCCCCACATGTCTCTGCAGGCTCTCATTTGGAGATGGAAAGGAATATTCTTGGAGCTAGCCAGTTGGTAGAACTTTTCCCAGAGCTTTCATGAAATGGCCTCAAGAATAACACAAAGCTCTCAGGAGCCCTGGTTAAAGATGACTCTGAATCTTCTGTCATTATGGTAAGTGTGACCTGAGGAGAGCCTCAAGAATGGATTACAAATCTCTGTGGACCTCCAGGATTTCAGCTTCTTCCTTTTGTATGTTTACCATGGCAGATAGGAAGAAGCCAGGAGGGTGCCTACTCATGCTTCATAGAGACTCAGAATGGTCTTATGAGCATTTGGACTCTGTTAGACTTCCTGAATTCAAGAACTGTCTCTGCTGCTGACGGGTTTGATAAAACTTTGGGTAACTTATTTAACTTTCTTGTGACTCAGTTTCCTTACCTGTACAATGAAGATAGTAGTAGGTATTTTATATGTGTCAGGGTGAGAATGACACATATTAAACAATATGTGTTTTTGCTATTGCTCTCAATCTTTTCACTAATACAATGAAGGAAACATATTTCCATATTTCTCTTGATATTTTATTAATATAATGAAAGTAACATCAAGAATCAGAAAACTGTGGCAACATTAGAGTTTATAAAAGTTTTATTTAAATCAGAATTTCTCAGTGTGATGGTTTTAGAAGCTATGAGGACAGATTTTATTTTAAAAAATAATTTTGAATTTATTTTAATGTACTTAGGAAAATATAAATAACATCCAGGGCATGAGTCCATGGGTTTACTTGGGATGAGGCCATGGCCTGGTAGTAGGAGAATAAGCCTCACTATATGTGAGGGACCAAAAAGTTTTCTTTGGAGAATTTCAGAATATGAGATGTTCTTAATTTTTCCTGGGTAATTCGAAATCTTGCAATGCAAGGTGAAAAAGAGCCATGAATTTTCCATGTCTTGTAATAAGTTGACAGTCATAATTAGGTATTTTTAATAAGTTTGAAAAACACTTTGAGAAGAAACATGTAGTCCATGTAACTTGATAACATTAAGATAGTTTCTTCCCTCGCATAGCATTTCAGTGACATGAAGAGTGATTCTTCTCCCAAGCCTGGCTCTTGATTTACTTAATGCTGACCATGCCTACGTAGAAGTCCCTTTCCTGTTACCAAAAGCCTGCTCCTGGGTAGAAACTGCCATTTCAAAGGGGGATGTGATGCAACCATGACAGACTGGCAGACAGAGGAGAGCTTCAGTGCACAGTGCCAGGTCTGTTTCCTACTTAGCTTCTAGTCATTGTCCAAATGATGGCCCGGTTTGGGCTTGCCATTATGTACTGGAGGTACAGCTACCAAGAAAATGATATCAGTTGTCTCTTTTGAGGGCTGTGACATAAATATGGAGAGTATGAGGAAACCTGGGTTTTGTTTCTAGTTCTGTCTCTTTCTAAGTGTCTGACTTTCAATAAGTTATTCATATTGCCCAGGCTTCAGTGTATAAGTAGAGCAGAAAAGCAGTTTTGGAGTTCAGAGTAATCAACTGGGTTATTTTGAGTCCAGTTGAGATACTAGAGATGTTTTTTTTTTTTTTTTTTTCTGGCCCGCATAATGTTTTAAATGAGAAAATGTCTGAAACATCTATAAGTCCTGCTTCTGTTTGAAACTTGGAAAATCCTATGTCCTTGATCCTATAATCTCACATGGTAAAAATTCACTGGAGCTGAGTAGCTGTTGTCCCTTTTGCTTGTGGCGTCCTCCTGGTCCCCACCAGTTCTGCCGTCTTACATGCACCTCCTTCATTCAGTTATGTGTAGACATGTTCGTTTGTGACTTCGAGAATTCTCTTTTGATTGCTTAAATGTCTTCGTTTCTACCTCTTGACTGCTTCAAGAATAGACTGGGTTTGCCAGATAGACCATTCATATATTTTTTAAAAAAGTGCTTGTATTAACTTTTTAGAATTTTTCATATATATGATTTTGATATTCATAATTATTCTCATGAACTTTAAAATGTTTAGTTAGGTTTCACTTACTTTTTAAAATCTGAAATTAATTCCCAAACCATAAAATTGATTTGCCATTTTAAAATGATTAGTTTTGATGTAACTTTAAAATAAGATTCAGGCTTCCTTTACTCTCTTAAATTATCAAATGAATAAGAAATAACTTAAAGGAAATGGGGGAGAAAAAGCCCCGGTGTTCACTGTTTTTTGCTAATGTATTATCTGTCTCCTCTTCATCTTTAGGGAGACAGAGAAGTGTAATTGTTGGGGAAAAAGGCACCAAGAAGGAGGAAAACCTACCAGATAAAGAAAAAATAATGTAAGCAGCATCGACTTAATAATGAGATATTATTATTATATATAATAACATGGAAAAGCTTTTAAAAAATTGCCCTGTGAAGTAGATATGGCACCCACCATACTCTCAAATCTAATTTTAAGGTTCTGATATTTGGGCAGTTTGCCATATTTGACAAAATTTTTTTTTGGAAATTATTTAACTGTTTTAGAATTTGGAAGGAGCAAGTTTAACACCTGTCAAACTCCCTATATGATACATCTTCCATCTTCATATGCAGCTTCTATAACCCAGCATGATATTCTTAAGTAGTCTGTACAGCTTGCTAAAACAAATTATCAGATTGGGTGTTGACTAGAACCTTGCCCAAGTCCTGGCTCTCATAGTTGTTATGGTCTCCCAAATAGTTAGTTCTCGAAGCACTAAGAGCTCGAGTTTTGTTCTTTGTAAAAAGAGATAATAATGGGACTTACTCACAGAAAAGGTCATAAACCAAATAAAACAATCTTCCTAAATCACTTAGCATAGTGTCTGGCATAAAACAGACACATCACAAATGTTTTGTTTTGGACACAGAAAATAATCATTAGACCTCAAACCCTTCTTCACTCTTGATAACTGTTAAAAAGTTATCTTGTCTTACTGAAATAAGTGTTTTGACTTGTTCTTTTGTAAAAGAGCAACACATGATATTCAATGAAAATGGATTAGTGCTATTTTCCCCCTACCATTACTGTATCATCAAGATTTATGAGCAGATGTATTACATTTGTCCTTACATCTGAACTGTATTCTGTCATTCATCTGTCCCACCTATTCCAGAGTGCACCATGCAGCAAACACTCACTGCCAATATTCAGTTATTTTCTATTTACAAGGTTAGGTGTTAAGGAACTTGACGCTGCACAGTCCTCATAGTATTGGAATAGTATTGTCAGGGACAGAGAGACATGCGAAGTGCTTGTTTTGTTGAGTTTGTTGGTGAATGGTGCCTGTGGTACCAGAAGTTCTGCGGCAGTGCTGTGATACTGTGCAGGCAAAATAGCTGCTTTGCTAGGTCTTTCGCCTTCCACTGGGTCGTTTGGTGTCCGACAACTTGAGAATATCCAAGTCTTCTGGATTGTTAGGAGGAGTGAGGACTTGGTAAATTGATGTGCTGTAGGTATGTAAGCTATTAATATGCTAAACCCAAACAGCCCGAAGCCCTTTAAGATGAAATTCAAGTATGTTGTTCCCTCTGAGACTTATAGCACACTTTGGAGTAAAGGGTGCAGAGCAAGGAAAATCAACTCCAGAGAGTCCAACCCCCCCCCCCCCCCCAGGATACCCAAATCTGTGGATACGCAAGTCCCTTACATAAAATGGTGAATTATTTGTGTATAACCTATGTGGTCTTCATACTGTGTTTGAACATGGCTTATACAGTGTCTTTTAACAACGACTGAGGTTGGCAGAGGTATATTCTTTGTTGACGTCCAAGAAAAAATTGTCAAAAAAGTGAAAACAAATCAAGTCTCTTTTTTCTTCCATCCCAGTTCCTCCTTCGACTACTATTGTGAATCAGTCCTACTCTTTACAGCCAAAATACTTGAAATTCTGGGCAGTGTTCTTTGTCATACTTCCTCATCTTGCAATTACTTTTCCTGAACCCATTACTAATCTGGTTTTTGATTCCTACACACCATGGAAATTGGGCTTCTAACTGGCTACCATGCCTTTAATTGACAATATCCATTCCTAATCTTTAAAAAAATATTTTTATAGTTGACATTCAATATTATATTAGTTTCAGCTGTACAACTTATTGTTTAGCTACTTTTATAATTTATGAGGTAACTTCTCAATAAGTCTATTACCCACCTGACACCATACATAGTTATTACAATATTATCGACTATATTTTCTCTTCTTCATTTTACATCCCTGTGATGATTTCATAACTGCTAATTTGTATTTCTTAATCCCTTTGCCTTTTTCACCAAACCCCTCAATTCTCCTCCCATCTGACAACTATCAGTCTGTTCTCTGTATCTATAGGTTTGTTTCTGTTTTATGTATTCATTTATTTTGCTTTTTAGATTCTACATATAAGTGAAATCCCTTGACATTTGTCCTTCTCTGTGTTACTTATTTCACCTAGCATAATATCCTCTAGGGCCATCCTTGTTGTCACAAATGATAAGATTTTATTCTTTTTTATGGCCAAGTAATATTCCATTGGGTATATGTAACACATCTTCCATTCCTGATCTTGCATGAACTTTCTATAGCATTCTAAAATCCTTCCTTTTTGGACACAATGTTTCTGTTAATCCTTGACTCCTACTAATCCTCTGCCTCCTCCTTCCTACTGTTTTTTTTTTCGTAGACTCTGACTAACCCTTAAGTATTGGTTTCCCTTTTGAGTTCTGTTGTAAGCTGTCTTCCCAATCAACATATTATTTTTGAATAGCCTCCTATTCTCTCTGCTATTGGCATTCGTTTCTAATTCATCAGCTCAGACTTCTCTCCTCATCGTGAGACCCACAAAAGCCTACTAGATATATCTACCTAGATGTCTCCAAGGTAACTGAAAGTCAGTTTGCGCCCAAATAAATTTACTTTCCATTTTTTTTTGTGCCCTAGAATCTATTCCTTCCCTCTGCTTTCATATTCCAGTAAGTGGAACCACTTTGTGTGAGGGAATCAGGGGTTTCACTTGCACTTTCTTCCTTTCTTGTTCTCTTCTCACTTTGAATAGATTATTGACTCCTTTCTCTTTTTTTCTATATGCATCTTAAACAACTATCATTTCTCATCATCAGAATCTCCAATATCACCCCCACATCAACATGCCATCTCCATGATTGAAACACTAGTCTAATTGCTCTCTACATGGGCCTCCCAACTATTCCCCAGATTATGTCCACTGTGTTCTTCCTGAAGTGCGAATCTCCTCGTAACTTTCCTTTGCTCAAAATTCTTGAGTGGATGTTCATGGTTCTTAGGCATGGTCTTTGACACAATTCTTTATGCTTTGGCTCCTGTTTACCTATTTAGCTCCATTACTCACTGTTCCCTCTCTCTACCCCTACACCCCTCTCACCACATGGCCTTTATTGTAACTGTTCTGCATGTAGGGAACATTCTGTTCCCTCCTGTCTTGATCATCCCACTCAAACTAGCTTGTTCCCATTTACCCTTTAGATCTTAGCTTAGATGTTGCTTGCTTTGGGGTGAGTTTTCTAGATTTTTCTTTTCAAAGTTTTCTACATATCCTTTTCAATATTTTCTAGGTTTTTCTTTTCAATGTGTATCTTTTCAACATTTTCTGCATATCCTTGCTTATGACATGTTTCAAATATATAATGTTTCCCTGTTGCCTTATCTGTGTCCGACGTTTATCAAACATCCTGCTAATAAGATTAAAAACAGCAACCACTATTAACATTTACTAAATGTTTCTTTCAGATGAGGCACTGTTCTATAGGCTTTATGTGTGTTAGTTAGATGAATTAATACAATTGTTATGTGGCGGATGCTATTAATACTATTGTACAGATGAAATGGGCACAGCAGATTAAGTCAATTGCCTGGCATCTCATTGCTGGATGTGATAACACCAGTGTTCCAACACAGGCAGCTGGGTCTCAGGACCCACATTTCTAACTGATGAAGCCTGGGGCCTCGTCTACCTTCTTATCACATCCTTAACATTTAGCATATCTCCTAGTACACAATAGGTACTCAATTAATAGATGTTAAGGAAAGAATAAATGAATGATGTATCTGGTCAACGTGTCAAAGTCTTAAGGGTTCATGCATAAGTGAAGAAATTACAGCACCCCATGTCTGATTCCTTCTCATTCCCTGAGCTGCAGGGTAAAGCTTTTCCAAGCACCAGATGCGATAGTTTTCTTTCACTTTTTCTCCAAAGGATATATTACTCTAAAGGAAATCAGGCAACTTTAATTGCCTGTTGGCAATATTTCCCCTATCAAAGTAAGCTCTCATTTGCAAATAAATGAAACCAGTTTTTACTGAATGGCACTGAAAATGGATCTATTAGGAGATTATTGGATTATTGGCTAGTACCTAGAATCAATCAGAAGGGAAGATTTGCAAAACAGGCCAGAACCAAGATATACTAGAAAAATGGGTATATATTTGACCCTCTCAGTGAGCAATCTTCATTAATTACTTAAAACTCTGTTACTGGCATCTTCTCCACTGGACACTAATGGCTCTGTCTTCACAAGATTTCTGAATCTCCTGCTGCCAGTTGCCATCACCTCAAAAATAGCTACTGTGGCTGGGTATTTGAGTTGCTCCTTTAATATTCAAAGTTTTTTTTCAGGTACATCTAACTGGCTACTCTAATTCTTGTGTCTTTATCATGGACTGACCCATCCCCTCTCATGTTCCAACTCCTATCTTCTGTGATTTTTGGACTTCCTAAATTTAGAAAAATAATTTAGATGCTTGATAGTCACTTTTATTCCAACCAGAAAACATAGGCAGAGACTATGTACTCTCTGAAGTTATAAGGAGAAGGTGATGAGCTGAGAAAAATCTTAGCACTGCTACCAATTCTTATTTGTCCTCCCTCTTTCTTTTTTAATTGATGTATAATTAACATACAATATACTATTAGTTTCAGGTGTGTATCATAGCAATATGATATTTACATACATCACAAAATGATTCCTATGATAAATTTAGTACCATCCCTCACCATGCAAAGTTATTACAATATTATTGACTAAATATTCTATGCAATATACTACATCCTTATGATATTTATTTTATAACTGGAAATTTGTACCTCTTAATCCCCTTCACCTATTTGGCCTGTTCTTGACTCTTCCCTTCTCTGGTAACCACCAGTTTGTTTTCTGTATCTATGAGTCTGTTTCTGGCTTGTTTGTTTGTTTATTTGTTTTATTTTTCAGATTTCACATATAAGTGAAATCTGTCTGACTTATTGCACTTAGCATAATAGCCGCCAGGTCCATCCATTAAAAAATGGACAGAGGACCTGAATAGAGATTTTTCCAAAGAAGATATACAGATGGCCAAAGGCACATGAAAAGATGCTGAACCTCACTAAGCATAAGGGAAATGAAAATCGAAAACACAATGAGATATCACTTTCTACCTTTCATAATGGCTATTATCAAAAAGACAAAAAATAACAAGTGTTTGTGAGGATATGGAAAAAAGGGAGCCCTCATGTAATGTTCGTGGGATTGTAAAATGGTGTAGCCACTATGTAAAACAGTATAAAAGTTCTTCAAAAGATTAAAAATAGAATCACCATAAAAAACAGCAATTTTACTTCTGGGTATTTATCAGAAAAAATGAAAACACTAATTTGAAGAGGTATAGACACCCATGTTTATCATAATATTTTTTACAACGGCCAAGATATGGAAGCAACCTGTGTCCATCGATGTATGCATAGATAAAGAAGATATGGTTTATATATACAATGGAATATTAATCAGCCATAAAAATAAAATCTTACCCATTCTCTTTTGAAGTTAAGGTATATATAGTCTGAGATAGGTTAAGTATTTATTGATAATTCAGAATGACATCATCCTCTGATGTATTAAGGGATCATATTATATTTATTCACCTATCAGATGTTAATTAAGTAGCCACTATGTGCAGACACTACCCTAGGCACATGATGAAAAGGGAAGATAATGCCTCAGCTTTCACAGCTCTTATATAGCCCATGAAATCACTAGCAATCAGAAGCCAAATAAGCGTATCAGAGTACAAAAACCCAGCAGAGTGCAGAGAGTTCTAAAATTCAGAAGACCGATGTAGCAAAGTACAATTCATTATTTTTTGTTTAGAAAGATTGGGAGACAAATTATTAGATTTAGTTTAACTAAGACTTTACAGACTCATTTTTTAGCTTTTTAGCCTCAAGAGAACTATCTCGCTATCTTCTCAATAGCCTGGAAGCCATCTTAGCAAGTGGTCCTGAGCCACATGTGCCAGCCATGGAGCATTTGCCTGGCATGTCAGCACATGCTGCTGTTCTTGTCCAAGCAGAAAGCCATCAGAGCCGAGTGTTTTCCAATGCACTCCAGCAGATCATGGGAAGGGAAGAGGAGTCCACAGGAGAAAATTCAGAAGAGATTTTTCTTTAATTTACAATCATTTCCAAACAGACTTATCACTTGGCAGGCTCCAGAGATGGAATTAAGGGTCTGAATGAATCTTAGAAGCCCATAGCCTTTGGAGAGCCCAGAACAGTACTACTAGGTGTAGTCATTGGAAGCTGGTCTTCTGGGTGTTCTTTCTTCTCTAATACATTATTTCTCTCCCAGCTGAAGACCAGCTAAACATTTACATCCAAAAACACTGTCAATCATTATTCATTCCTGTCTTCTCAGCATCACTGCAGATTGTTTCCCTTCTGGTCTCTTCCGTACTTCAATGGACCTATAGTATAAGACTTACTTCAATAATACCTTAAACTGCTATTTTTTTCTATATAACATTATTGACTACTTTTGGTCCAGAATCCAGTTATGACTATTACTGTGTCACTGGAATGCTTCCTTTAACTATTTTAAACTTAAGTGTCCACATCCATAAAACTAGGAGAAAAAATATCTTTCTCTTTAGCTGTTGAGAAGATGAAAATTAAGTGTGCATAAAAGCATTTGTAAACTGTAAATTGCTTTTCAAATATTCATGTTGTAACTGTTATTATTATTCATTATGTGATGGAAGTGATATTTGGAAGCCTCAGATATTACTGAAGGAAAAAACTTTAAATAGGTGAAAAGAACACAGAACTTTAAACTATGCATGAATTTAAACTAGTTTTCTTATATGGGAATGATGATATGTAGGTTGCAAAGTTTACTGTGAAAATGAGTGAGATTCAAGATAAGACTCATTATAAATTTCTATTCGCATTTCAACTCTGTGTGGCTCTAGGTTAGTCACTTAAACTCCCTGAGTATCCAGTCCTTCATTTTAAAAAGGAGAAAGATAATACCTATTTTTCATCACTATTGAAAGTACTAAGTAACATGATGTATAGAATAATCTAGTTCACAGTAGACTTTGATAATTGTGAATTATGTTTGCATTCAGTCTTACTTATAAGTAGATAAGCATTTCTAAAGTTTTCTGATTGTTCATAGCGAAGGGGTGGGCACATTGTCTCATCTTTCTCCTTCAATCTTATGGCAATGATCTGCCCCTGATTTACAGAATGAAATAACAGCTCTTAGTATTATTAATATATTCTCTTTAGGTAAACTCTGTGAAGAAAGAGCAATTAGTTCAATGTAGAACTACGAGTTGATGGTCTATTTTGCCACTGTGGTCCAAGTTTTCTGACAAACTCTTCCCAATTAACTGATAAATTCTTTTATTCTCTGAGTATTAGCCTAAGATCTTTGTGGTTACAAGACCCCTCAACAAGCTGCATCCAAGTCTCAGTTCTGGCATTTTCCATAGGTTGCTATTAACATCTTTATTGTTTTATAAGGCATTTTAATGACCATTTTCTTCCATCATAAAATAAGATAGGAGAAACCAAGTTCCCAATGAAAATTTCCTCTTTATACCTAAGCTTCATTCAATTTCCTGTTGCTATTTTGTGAAGAAGCTTCCATAATAACCTCCTTCCCCCTGCATATCTGCATTATAAGCATCCTGTTCTTAAATAAGGAAACATCATAATTTTGCTGCTTTACCATTGTTTCCTTTCAAGTTCCATGTGATTTGTTTATACAAGAATGATAGGATTTGTGAATATTTTTATTATTTTGAAATAACTTCATCTAAGAGAAAAATGAAAAGAAAACTACAAAGTTTCTTCTATTGTACCATTAAGAATAAGCTATACATGTAATGTTCAGTATGTCTAAATACTTCAACACAAGTTTCCTACAAACAAGGATTTTCTTCTTGTTTATAGAATAATCATTGAATAATCATCAAATCAGGAAATTGACATTACTAACATCGAATCCAAAGTTTTCATACAAGTATTGCCAAGTACCTAAATAATACCCTTTATCACTAATACAGGATCGTGTGTTGTATATAGTTGTTTTGTTATTTTAGTCTCCTTCAGCCTGGAATACTTTCTGTCTTTCTTTGAAACTTTTTAAAGAGTAGAGGACTATTACTTTGGAGAAAGTTTCACAAATTGAAGCACTGAGACTCTTATTGTGGGTAGAGCTGAGAAATATATGTGTATGTGTAAATACCCACATTTTTATCTATGTTTATTTATCTGTCTATGAATCTATCAAAAGCCATGGGTTATTATACTCCAATTGCAATCTAATGCTAGAGTGTTCCTTCCAGTTTTTTGCCTTTCTGTGTTTGCAGCTCTCTTCCCCAATAGTGAGAAACCTGGCTGCCATTATCATCTGTATTTTATTTGTTTAGTTTTCCTTCATGAAACCAATTTCTCAGTCTTTTTGACACACTGTCTTTCTCACTGTGCCTACCTTCCTTGCACAGGCTTTGACCCTAATGACTTTTGAAAAGAAAGAAAGGAGGCAAAATGGAAGGCAGGTAGGCTAGCTGGCTTCTGAGTTCTTCATATATCACTACTTTAAAGAACTGTATTATGGTGGATTTGATTACATGTGTATATCTGGCCCTTTAAACCATGCTGTGATTGAGGTAGAACTACCTTAAAGTAGCTTCTTCCTCTTACCTTCCTGTCATTGGTTTTTGGATTTATACTATTTGCGAGTCATTTCTTTGGAGTCTAGTATTGGCCTCTTTGAAATGTGAACATCACTGAGAGCGGCCTCCTTTATATAGTATGTTATTTTTCATGTCACAGATCTTATGCCATTGCAGCTTCCTTTTTAAAACACTCAGTGACTTCTCACAGCAGTGTTTCAAGTATTTCATTTATTTTATTTTAGAAGCAGATGTTCTTTTTTACAATGACATCATAGGCAGGGGACCACTTTAAAAACATATAAAAGACCTCTTCCTATAGCAAGGCAGCCTTTCAGAGCATTCTGTGAGAACCACCTGTATATATCAGTGATTTTCTGCCTTTAAAATGGTCCTCAGGTGACCTGAATTGATCTAATCTTAATCATTGATTCATAAGATATTCTTATCATAAGCTTATGAATGGCCTATTTATTTATTTAGTGATTTAGTGATTGATGTAGTGATTTAGTGATTTTTTGTAATGTACTAGGCACCACAAACCCTCCACCTCTAGTGAAAGCTGAGTACTTTAACCTACATTAACCACATGACTTGCCATCCCACTATACCTCCTTGCTATTTCCCACCTGAAAACCCCCCAGCCTGAATCCTGTGCTCATTAATCCTTTGCTTTATTTTTTGATTGTCTTAATGCCTCTATATACACTCTATAAAATATACTTTATTTTTTATAAAACTAGAAAGTCTACTTTTAACTGGTTTTAACTTTATAAAAAAGCATAATTATTTTTTATTATATTGGTAAAATTCATCGTTATTTTAGTTTATTGTTTTGACTGCTGCATAATATTCTGTTGTGTGAATATGCTATGATTTATTCTCCCATTGATGGGCATTTAACCTAGTTCTAGCTTTTTCTCTTGTGAGCAATGGTGATATAAACATTTTGTAATGACTCCTCTTGTAAATGTGTAAGCAAGCATTGGGTATTTGTCTAGGTGAGGAATTGCTATGTCATAATATATGTGACGATTCTACTTTAGTACAGTGTTTCTCAAATGCGGCACCATTGGCATTTCAAGCCATTATAATTCTTCGTTGTGGAAGTTGTTCTGTGCAGTATGAGATGTTTAGGAGCATTCTCGGCTTCTACTCACTCGATGATGGTAGCATTCATACCCCAGATGTGACAACCAAAAGTAACTGCAGACATTGCTAAATATCCCCTGGGGAATAAAATCAGCCCTGTTTGAGATATTGCTTTAGAAGATAAAATCTAGGTAAATTTTCAAAGCAATTATATGCTTGTAAGTTGATATACTCACCAGAAATATTATAGGGTTCTTATGTCTCTATATGCTCTGTGACACTTTTGACTTCTGAAATTTTGTCAATATTCTTTAGCATAGCAACGTAACGACAACCATCTGTTCTCATTTTCAGCTACTCCCTTAGTCCTATGCTCTAATCAACCAACCTATTCTCCAATGATTAAACTGGCCTAATATTTATTTATTAATCTGCAAATATTTGAGCAGCAACTTCATGCCAAGGCATAAAGTTATATACTAGGCACAAGATACAGTGGCAGTAGAAACAGGAGTGTTTTCTACTCTTATGAAACTTGTATATTAGTAGAGAAAACAGACATTAATCAAAACACTTGTTCAGTGGAAAGGGACAAGGACATAATACTAATGACCTCTAATTGGGGCATTTGACCTAATCAGCAAAGTCAGGAATAAGTGAAGGAATTGAAATGGCTATATTTTGGGAGGGCAGATAGTGAGGGGATTGTGGCATGAGGTGATACACGAGATACACAGGTCAGACCACACAGGACCTTGTTGGCCATGTTAAGGAGTTTGGATGTTAGATAAGTTTGGATAAGAAATATGTGAGGCCATTTGTATTAGTCAGCTTGGGTGCCATAACAGAATACACAGACTGGGTGGCTTGAACAGGAGACATTTATTTTCTTACATCTCTGGAGCCTGAAAATCCAAGATCACGGTGCTGTCAAGTCTGGTTTCTCCTGACGTCTCTGTTCTTGGTTTGCAGATGGCCCTCTTCTTGCTGTGTCTTCACATGACACGGCCTTTCTTCTGTGAGTATGCATTCCTGATTCTCTTCCTTTTATTATACGAATACTAGGCACATTCCTCTTATTACAAACCTTACCTTTATGACCTCATTTAACCTTAGGTACCTTTCTAACAGCTTTATCTCCAAACAGTCGCATTGAGGTTTAATACTTCAACTTATGAATTTGAGAAGGCCGTGATTCAGTCTACAACACCACTGAAATGCTTGGAGTAGGGAAATACCTTGATTAGTTGTTCATTTTTTAAAAAGATAATTTTGCTGCAGTATGAATTGGAAGAAGGCCCAAGTGGATAAGGGAGTACAATAAGGAAACTGCCACAAAAAACAATTGAGGGATTAGGGTAGCAAGGACCAGGATGGGGACAGAGACAGAGAGAGACAGGGACAGAGATAGAAACTGATTTATAAGCTAAAATTGACCTTGCATGATGATGAAGAAGAAAG
The DNA here is from genome assembly GCF_014176215.1 of Rousettus aegyptiacus. NCBI lineage: Eukaryota > Metazoa > Chordata > Mammalia > Chiroptera > Pteropodidae > Rousettus > Rousettus aegyptiacus. The sequence continues at coordinate 118,427,715 of NW_023416307.1, read as the reverse complement.
AGTGGCAGGAAAGGGGTGATGATGGCAGATCTAGTTTTTGGCATTGGGCAGCTAGCTGGATAGTGATGACATCCCATGAGATTGAAGCTGGGTGGGAGGAACTGTCAGCAGGCTGGGGCCACGCTGGGGCCAGGTGCAGATGTGCAGAGCATGAGTCTGTTTCTTGGTTCAAGTAGTTTCCTCTGCCTTAAATACGTTTTGACCCTTTATCTATATTTTCTTGTCCATCTCATAAACCTCTATTCATCTTTCAAGGCCCATATTGAATATTGCTTCTTTTCTTTGATTTGTATCTCTTTTCTCTACCTCTCCTCACTCCCTACAATCATGGCTATACACTTTTATTCCTTGCCTTAGCTCAAATAGACTAAGAGCACAGTCCTTAAAACATCATAGTAGAGATATTCTATTTCTGGATCTCAGCTCCTCCCCATGTGAGAAACTCTTTCAATCCAGGAAGTACGTTTGGTTCATCCTTTTTACTTCTAGAGTTTATTAGTTTCTGTTACAAGGAAATAAATTGATTGAGTTGCTTTGATTGTGTTCTCTGCAAAGGGAGAAAATTGATAACCAGTAGGGGAAGGGGAAGCTTATTGGGGAAATTAGCCCCCAGTCACAACCTCCTTTGTTGACCTTTATATCTGTTCTTGGGTCAGTCCTGGTCTGGTACTTGCCTGTCTCCCTTCTATTAGAGGTGAGTAGACTCACTGCCTGAAAGGCTTTACTGCATTATGTGTGAAGCCTTTATTCCTACCCTGATCTATCTGCCCCTACTTCATCTATCCATCCATCCAGCCAGCCAGCCAGCCAGCCAGCCATTTATTTACTCAATAATTAATTCACTCGGTAATTCAGTTCTTCATTCAGTATTTGCTAAGTAATAGGCACACTTCTGGTGCTGTGAATATAGAGGGAAAAAAAAGATAAAAATATCTTCCCTAATGGGAAAGCCACGCCCAAAACTTGAGAATAGTTTTGTCAATGATGCTCAATTCCATGATAGGTGAGGTCATTGGTTTCCTCTCTCTCCTTGGCAAGATTTTGGAGGAAATGGGAAGGGAAATAAAGAAAAGAGGCAGTGGTAGTGGTAACTCTGGAAGAAAGAAAATGTCGCTTCCCATGATGGAGAGATGAAGAAAGCTGAGTGTCCTTGGAAATTATTGCACAAGGAGACAAGGTCCGGCTACCTTCCCATTATGGGAAAAGTGTATGGCTTTCTCCTTCTTTGGTATTTGAGATTCTAATCTTTGGAAAAAAAAGGAGTCTAGATGACTTCTAAGGCACTTTATAATTCCTCTTGTCACACCTATGGGTTCATTATAAAGTAAAAACAGAGAATGGGCTTACTGTGTATATAAACCCATGCTTAGAAAATGAGAGGGTCTAGATATCTTAGATATTCATTATTTTCACTAAATTTTAATACTTACTTCCAAATAGCTAAAAAAGCTAGCTCACTTCTTTGATTATTCCTTTATTCCTAGTCTTTCTCAGTTAAAGTCAGATAAAAATTGATCAACTATCTAACAATAAAACAATTAAGCTTTTAAAAAAACCTGCTGCAATGATGCATAAAAAGTAAGAGAAGATGTACTTGAAATTTGTTAAAGCATTAAGTTAAATTACGTAGATAAGTACCTATTTTTTATCTGAACCTATGTTAAGACTCCTATTTAAGGCACTAATGCTTAAACAAAAGGCTGCTGTCAAAGTCCTGAAATAAATAGCATGTGTTCAGGAGTAAAAGGAAGCACCAAATTAGACAAATTTAAAGGATCTAGAATCATCACAGAAGACATAAATATGCATTTGCCTACATTCTCTGGGAAGTGAGATGAATGCCTCTGAGCTCTGAATCAAGAATGTTGACATTCTCTATCCATTTACATTAATTCAGATGTAATTTAATATTTTACCCCTCATACTATAAATTACCCCATCTATTTATTTTACTTGTTTTCAAGATCATTCTTTCAATAAAAAAATATATATATACCAGGAAATATGCTCTATAATAATTTAGGGATGGGGAAATGCCTTTCTGTGAGAAAAATATAATAGAAATAAAACACCTGGTAAATCTAATTTTTTTGGTGATATATAGCTTGTAATGGGAACCTTCATCCTAATGCCTCATTAAAACAGATTTTCTTTACTTGACATGACTTATTGTGGGTTGTGCAGTTCCCTAAACCCTGACTTTCTCAACTCCAGAAACACTATTATTTCAGGGCAGATTCCAATACCTCACAGATAAACTCTGTGGATAATGAGGTTAAGGCTATTTTGTAAAGAGTGATTAAGGAGATCAAGGTTCTTGCAGATAACAGAATCTACTTATGTTGGTTAAGCAGAAAGAAAATTATCATAGAGCCTTAGGTAGCTTACAGAATTACCAGGAGGACCAGGAACTAAGTTTAGATTTACATAATCAAGAGCATGTGGCCTGGAGAAATGCTCAACCATGGCATGGAATGTTCTGAATGAAACCCCACTTCGACCCTTCATGCCACTTGGTATCAGTGATGTTCGAGACTTCCTCTTGAGCTGACCCCAGAAGAACAATACACCTTCCTCATCATGCTTTGCAGAAGCTCCATCCTTTTTGTATGCTGCCACCTCCTTATACTGCTCAAAATTATCTTCCAAGTTTCATGGAGGCATGTGTCACCCTAGCTGAGCCTAAGTCATCTGCATAACTCCCTTCAAGGGCATCTTGGAAATGTCATTCTTTATAGATAAGCCATGTCAGTAAGGAGTGAGAGCGTGAGCTATAGGAGCCTACCTGCCTTAAATGAACATCTCTGTTGTGGCTCTTAAGTACTTTCAGACCTTTCTCCATCTTCAGGTCATCTTTTGAAAACCAGAAAATTGGTTTAGGGAAAAAGGAGTAATTTTGCAATGTTAAATGTTATGGTACTTAATATACTTTAGAGACATTACTAATAAGCAAAGGTCTTAGAGAATGTATAGATTTCTTAGAAATAATAGGTTCTAGATTCAAATATATCATTTTCTAGCTATTTTTTCAACAAATATTTTAGATCTATTCCCAGGCTCTATCATTGGATATATACAGATGAATATAACATAGTCTTTGTTTACTGGTGGAGAAAGTGAGTAAATACATAATTATAGATCAGTGTGAATCATGTTAATGTATGGAATAAGCATGATAGCATGGGGACGTGCAGGAGATAAAGCTTGTGCAGTCTTTGGGTGCCAGGGATAGCTTGCTTGCCCTATTGGAAAGTATATCTAAGCTAAAACCCAGATGCTAAGGCTGAATAGGAGTTAGGCAAAGGTGGCTTTTGTATATGCTACTCTCTTTCTCTAGAGTACTCTCCTGGGGAAAGGAAGTATCCCAAGAGATTGGAAACAGTATATACAGAGCCCGGTTGTTGAGAAGAAGCAGAAAGTATTTGGGGGAAAAGCCAGTGCTTCCATGTGGGGCATGTGAAACGGGCTAGGGAATTAGGAGATGAGTCTGGAAAGACAAGTAGGGCCAGTTCAAGAGGGATCTTGTATGTTAGGTTATAGAGCATATACTATAGCAACTGTTTAACCTCCCCTAAACCTAAGTTTTAGTCAGAACTCTCTCAAATCAACATGATTAAAAAATACACACAAAACAAGACAAAACAAAATAAAAACATAGAGAAAGAGAGGGAGAGAGAGGAAAGGAGGGAAAGATGGAGGGGAACAGAGAGAGAGAGAGAGAAAGAAGAGGAAAATTTATTAATTTGGGGGCTGGAAAAGATAGCTAACAGAACCTGAGACAATTTTAGTAAGCAATAGTAAGAAAGTTTTGGAGACTAGAACTGAGGCTGAAGATATTGAGGGCATATTTATATCTCTTCCTCTCTGCCTCTCTACCTCTTTCTCTCTCACTCTCATTTGTCCTTATTTGGCTTTTCTCTAATATCAGACTTTTTTCATATGACAGGTTAGATGGCATCCAACATTATGGGAATCACATCTTCCAGCCTAGAAGTCCTATAGGAAAGAATCTTATCTGTAAGCTTACGCCAGGGAAGCACTCTGATAGACCCTGCTTGAGTGATATGCCCATTGGGTTCACTCACTGTTACCAAAGGTGTGGCCAATCTTAACTGGCTCTACCTGAAGATGGGTGGGTAGAGTATTTTGTAATAGATTGTTTCATTAAAACCATATTTGATAGGCAGTTTCTTTCCCAGTGGGTAACATGATTGTTAAAATTCTCTATTTATAGTCTTGTAACTTATTGTCTCCAGCAGATATTATTAAAATATATGTAATACATGTTTAAAATATTTGCTGTAGAAGGATTATAAACTTTCTGACATATTAATATCAAAATTGGCCAAAGATCTTTATTTCATTAACATCGTATTTGGAGCAAGAAAGAAACCTTGGTTGTTGAAAGCCATTGAAATTTAAGAGTTTGTTACAGCAGCATAACTGAAACTAAACTAACACGTACAAACAACTTCTTTCTTCAAACATTTACCTTTTAAACCTATGGAAGAACTCGTTTGGCTCTGCTGTCCCTGCTGTTCAAATCTTGAATCACTTATTATTATTAGAGGGAGTAGAAATGTGATTGGCCAGCTCAGGACGTCGCATGTAAATTATTCGCCCAATTGGAAGAGGTTTAGTGGTTGTAGGTGGGATTTGAGAAGTGCTCTGTTGGCAGCATCAGAACTTTATTGTTTTGGATTGGGGAGTGATATGTTCTCGAAAAGTAAAGAAAGCATAGGCTGCTAAACATAACATGTTGGCTAGGACATCCTCATCTTTAAAATTCCAGAAAATTCCCCATCTACCTCTCAGCATTATTAGTTCCTCTCCCTATGCACACAAAATTATGGACAGGTGTCACTGGAAAGGTTTTTAGGACTATAAAAGGAAAGATAATTTTTTTTTGGGGGGGGTTGGTCTTTCATGTGTTAAAAGACTCAAAACTGTATTTCCTATGTCTCTTTCAGAAGGCCAGAGCCATCATATTCTTCATCTTTTGATTTATATCAAAGACTAAGTGACTATTTCATCTTATTTTTATAAATAAGACTCATAATTCACCCACTTTAGTTCCCAGAAGGCTTGATAAAAGCTAAAGCTGCAACCTCAAAGAAAATAGAGCTGTGGATCCATCTCTTTACCTGAATAAATATAATCCTGTTTTGTATGCTGTTCCAGACCTGCCTTTACCTTGAGAAGGCCATGAGAATGAATCCAAGGAGAGAGTGTGTGTTATCCTCACATTTATGACCATCTTGTCTCAGTGGCAAGCATTCCGTTTAATAGCTATACCTTAGAGAAATCTTCCAGACTGATTTGGGGACACTGGTTTGTTTTGACATTTGTGATCAAAAAGAAATTGTATGCTAAACCTATTGAAACACCATTTTTAATTAAAATCTGGACTCTTGTGACATAGGACTAAATAAACACCATCTATTATCTTGTACTGTTGAAATCTAATGTCTAATAAACATATTTCCTTAGGAGCTACCTTTGGGATTTTAAAACTGAATTAAATTATTATTGGCAAAGTATAAATTGAGACTTTTCCCCCTGCAGTTTAGCCCACTATATGTAAGATTGTCTGTTTTCCTATCAGGGCCTTGCTTGTTCTTAAGAACAGATGATAGGATGACAAAGAGAGTCCTCATTGCCATTTTATATCTAGTCCATGATAGTTCTTTTTAAATCTTGGTGGGTCCATACTACTTCCAAAAGGGGCTGGGACAAAGCAATTAAAATAAAAGATGGCACAGTATCTTCGATCGTTACTGACGTTAGTGTTCAACTCACATGGGAATTAAATTTGGGGGACTCTGTTGTATTTCTACTCATTTTATCTATTTTGGAGAACTGAAATGATGTATGCAATTGGCATTCATCTGTGCTCAGTGGGAAACAGTAAAATAACTCAACATACTTTATTTTATACATGAAGAAATTGAGGTCTAGAGAGACAGAATTCCTGTGTGAGGTGGAACTGTGAATTAGTAATAGTGGAGCTGGGTCAACTATCTAGTTTGTCTCTTCTTTCTTCTGCACCAGCATCTCCCAAAGTGCAGGGCCTCTTCTGGTGATCCTTGAGATGGGTTTAGAGGATACCATGCTGAAACAGTCATTTCCTCTTAGATTATCTTTCAGCCTTTCAGACTCCAACAAGAAGATGGTCTTAGTTCAATGTCAGACTCTATCTCTGTGAACACTTGCTAATCTGTGTGTTACAGAGACACTGAGCCTCACTAAATTCTGCTAGATTTAATAAATAGCTTTGTTTCCATTGGATTAATTTTTAGTTACCTTCTCTGTATGAGAAGTGATACTGCTTTTATATTTGCAGTAGCTGTATAAAGTTACTTTTCAATATAAATATTTTAAATAAAATGAGTCAATTTACAGAAAAAAAAAGTAGAGGTGGCATGAGGGTACAGTAATAATTTGTTTCTCTGGGGCTGTAATTTGGGAAACATGGGTCTGTTTTATATTGCTTTGCAAATAGGCTACAGAAACAATTGGCCACCAATCCTTACCACTTTTCCATCCATACATCCATCCTATCTATCTGTCTCTATCTATCTATCTATCTGTCTATCTATCTATCATTTATCTATCTATCTATCTATCTATCTATCTATCTATCTATCTATCTATCTATTTATCTATCATCTACTTTCTTAGGCCACAGTTTAGTTCCCTTCCCCCCGATTGGCTGAATTCTATCCAGCTTTGGGCTACTTAGATCGTCATCTTAAGACAGCTCCCATTTGTATTATAGACCTTTAAGTAAATAATTAAGCAAGCAAGAAAGCAAATACACAAATAGAAAGCCTGACAACCTTGATGTATAATGATTTTGCTTTAGTTAAACAAATGTGCGTGCTCATAGGGACACAGAGAAATTGTGTGAGAAGAGCTTTGCTTCCTGAAATCTGTAATTTTGTAACTTTCAGGCATAGCTCCTTTTTATAGCTCTCTTGTAAGGATGACAGGAAGAAAGAGTGCCCCCATTCTAGATTTCTGTCTGGTCTCCCTGAAGATTTCAGAATATTTTCCCAACCCTCAGGAAAATGAGGCAGCCCATCTGTATTTAGTAGAAAAGCTATTAAGTTGGTCCTTCCTTATGATACAACTTCTAATTAAGCCCATGTAGCTACTGCTTCTGGAATGCTTACTGGTTACTCTGCTCAGTTGTGAGCACTGTGCACATGTTGTCTTGTAAAATCCTCTCAACATCTCTAGAGGCTTCTATTCTTGTTTTATAGTGATAGAAATGGAGGACCCCCTGCTCATGACGTTTGCTCTTCTTGTTTTCTAAGGACCATACACTTCTGCATAAGCATGTCTCAGTACCTAGATTCTGTGTTAGGGACTCACTTACCACCCACATCTAGGCTCTCATTAGTTAAACTGCTTATTGAGAGCTTATGATATGCAAGTATGCTGGGATACAGAGATAAGTCATGAAACCAAACTCTCAGTGACTCCCTGGCTAGTCCAAAATACATGCATGTAAACAAACCCATCATAATACTGTTTGGAGACAATTTGATAGAGGAAGCCAAATTTGACTTTGAAGAGAGAAGAAAGTAGATCACATGAAGAACAAAAGAGGAACAGCAAAGGCATCGACACATACCGACCTCCCATATCCAACAGACTTCAGCCAAACTAACGGTGGCAACACACATGTTTTGAATGTCTACTACATGGTTGGCTTGGCACTGGGGACATCATGTCCTTCACCTCATGTAATACTTTAACGTAACACATTTTTAGAAGAAACTGGGTGTTGGATAGGGTGGGTCAAAGATAACATTTTAGAAAGAAGGCACACGTGGGTGGTAACAAGGAGCTAAACTTTGTTACTAGATAATTGTTGATATAATTGAATGGGAATAGCTTTTGAAATACTCTGTAAAGATGCATGCTGAGGCTGTGTTCTTGCTCTCTGGAAAGGAATGGTATGATTAATTAGCAGTAGTATGAAAGCTGTGTGATTCCAGAGTGAAGAGGCAACATAAATGGTGCATGCAAGACAAATGGCTCCATCAGAAGTCAGAAGAACTGAACTCTCGTGAGCCACCACCCCCACTGCAAGCCTGACCATTTTATATCCACATTTATTTTCATCCACTGACAAATTCCCCTGCCCTCCATCTCCTACCCCTTCAATGTATTCTCCACACCTCCATTAGTTTATTCTTTCAAAAGTACTGCTTTGACCATTGTACTTCCCATTGACCATAACCTGGAGCATAAGCTTATAATAGTAATCCTTGGCCCTCTTTCCTTTCACTATTAAATGTAGTTCCCTTCTATGTTTTCAAGAAATTGGTTGCTTCTGAACATCTTACTCGAATCACCATAGAAACCCAAAGTCAAGCCTTTGGAAAATAGTCCCATAATTATCTCTTATTTCTAAAGAAAGCTTTTGGTTACATTTTGCCTTGATTTGACAGACATCATCACCTGTGATTGAATGTCTAGTCATTTTATGCTTGCAATTTCCCAAAGGTGACTCCTGTGATATTGGCAAAAGATAATGAATTAATTTCTATGCATTAGAAAGAAATGATATGAACCATATCCTTCTTACTAATATGCACTTCATCAACAAAACAAGCTGCCCACCTCTGAGTAGTGGTCATTGGCTGTCCCTCTCAGCCCCACTCAGTGTAGTTAAATCTAACTGAGGGCAATAATAGGGAACAAGTCTGCCCATGGATTAATGCCATAGTCTTCAAAGAGCTTATGCAATGAAATGTAATATTTTAATTTCCATCTGTCAATCTTCTTTGTCTAAATTCTCATTTGGTTCCTCTTTCGGTCATTTATTTGTTTTTCTTTAGATGCTTTCCTTGCTCATCCCCCTCTTCAAGGGCTCTGACCTTTAAACTGCATTTACAACTTGTGTGACTCAGCAAAGACACACACTAGCAGGGGATTGGAGGGTAGGAAAAAGAAGCCAGGGTGTTTTTCCCTCTCTTACTTTCAGCAATAGTTGCTGCAGAATAACATAGTTCCAGCTCCCGACACCCAGCTGCTCCCCTTGGGGGTAGGTGCCTTCCAGAAATCTCCAGTACACTTTTTGTTTCCACTGGAGGCACCATCTCCTGAGCTTCTTTTACACTGTCTCCTCCCTTTGTCCTTTTAGTCCTCAAAGTGGTAGCAGCCTCCTCCCCTGATGTTGACCTCTGGATTGCTACCCCTTTCCATGTTTACATTTTTATCTCTTCTAAACACCATTATAACTAATTTCCAATGATCCTTTCTATCGAGTTACCTGCTACAGGTTTGTTTTCTTGCCTGGACTCTGATGAATACAGTTCTAAATTCAGGAGAGGAAAAAGAGATTCTGAACAGTTTATTAACCACTTTGAACATCATCAATATCCAATCCAAAATCTAGACCTTTGTGTCATGGCTTGACATCACGGACTAGCTACAATTATAATCTATTTTTCATACCCTATAAGCGGGCCTGAAAAAAATGTATCCAATTAATGATCTAAATACAAAAGTATAAATATAAAAATACAAACATTATTGGAGAATATATAATCTTGGTAAGAAGACCTACAAGTCTTTACCTCATATGGCAGCTGTAGAAACTGAAGCTCAATGGAGCTTAGTAACATATGTAAGTACAGAAACACCACTAGAATTTCAACCCCAAAGAGCAAGAATCTTGCTTGTCTTGCTTAGTGATGTGTCCTAGAAACTAGAAATATTTGTCGCACAGTGTGGTGTTCCATATCACAGTGCTAGCAAATGGCAGACCAAGAATTCAAGTGTAGTGCACCTAGTCTCACAGCATACTGTTTATCAGTAGTCACCTCCCAAGGACCTCAGGTGACCAGTGCTGAAGGCACATGGGATCATAGGAGGCATTCAAAGGATATCAGATGGAGTGTGAAGATATTAGATCAACAGAGGTGAAGTCTATCAGGGCTAGTTAGGATGTGGTCACTTGGGCAATGAGATACAGATGGTCACTGGGTTACAAGGTACTCGATTTAGTCAAATGTAGCCTTATAAAAATTATTCATAAGGGTGTAATAGAGATGAAGGGACATGAAGAAGGCCTGTCCCACACAAAATGCAAAGTAGACCAGAACAGAGATGAATATCATCGATTAAAATTAATGTTGAAGCCCAATAATATGAGGGGAACAGTATCTTGTCTCATGTTGTTTCCGTTTGTTATTTCAGGGCTATTTGTAGAGTTTGCTCCTTTTTGTTGCATTCTAATTATGGTGGAAGAAAGTAAAAGTTTAGCAGAAGCTCTGGAGTACAGAGTATATGTATAAATATCGAGAAAGTGAAGCAGGCGGAGCTGCCTCCCAATCTGCATGATCATAATTTGGCTTTTTTTGTAAGTTTAATTATTATGTCAGTGAGAACATAAATGAAACAGAGAAAGATCTTCATTTTTGAAGTAAACAGTGATCACAAAGCCCTCTGGACTTGAAGAAGCACATTGTTTTTCAAGTATATTGAATTGTTTCTGTACTGTTACCCTAAACCCTCAAGTCCCTCTTCCCACTGTTCTTGCCTCTCCCCCAGGGTCCAGCAACACTGGGGCCTCCAAAGCCTTGCTCCAATGTCTGTTCTGATTGACCAAGTCCTGGGCTGTATTTCTTGTTAAATATGTTGATTATCTCTGGAAACGTTTTTATAAAAAGCGGAACTAAATAATAATTTTGTGGTAGAAAATTTACCTCTCCATGGTCTCTTGATGTTATTAGTTTTTCACTAAGAATAGTGTTACAGATTGAATTTTGTTCCCCCCCCCCAAATCTATATATTGAAGCTCTAACCCCCAATGTGACTGTATGTGGAGATAGGGACTTTAAGGAGGTAATTAAGGTTAATGAGGTCATAATGGTGGGGCCATCATCCAATATGGCTAGCATCTTTATAAGAAGAGGAAGAGATACCAGGAGTGGATGCACAGAGAAAAGAAGTCTATGTGAGGACAGAGTGCAAAGGCAGTCATCTACAAGCCAGGGAGAGCGGGAGAGCAGCCTCACCAGAAACTAATCTGCCAGCACCTTGATCTTGGACTTATATCAAATAAATGTCTGATGCTCTAGCCACCCAGTTTGTGGTATTCTGTTATGCCAGCTTTAGTAAACTAATAAAAGTAGTGATGAACTTAAAGAAGAAAATTCATTTTCTTTTTATGACGTGAAGAAGGGTAAGCATCTAGAAAGAGCAATAAATCAGTGTGATCAGCCTTATTGTATTAAGACCGTGCAAAGGCAATATTGGTTCTGTGCAACATCTAATGGTAGAAAGTAGCGTGATGCCAAACACCAGGTGACTGAGATCTATTTTCTTTGAGTATGTGCAGCTCTGCATCTCCTCATTACTTGTCTACCTGCATCCATCAAGTGTCACAATAGGAAATTCAATGATGGCTCTGAGACAGAAAGATAAATGACATTCCGCTTGAGAGGGAGGGCCATCCTTGATTTTTCAATAATAGTCTTTTATTCTACACTTTCACATATAATTCTTGACACTCCAAAGTGTTTTAATAATTTTTTTATACCAGTTTGGCTTTATAAGTGCCAACTGACATGTATTAGGCAATAATAATGAATATTTTCCCTGGTGCAGTTGCTCAGAGCTTTATTCTTCCCTTGTACATGAACTACAAGTTGTGTATGTAACTATATATTAATTTTGATATATGCTAAGCATTTGCAGGTTGCAAGCCCCTGTACTAGTTGTGAAATGAATCAATCAAACACTCACTCTTCAGTGGCTGTCTATATTCTGAACATTTAAAAGAATTGTTTTTGCTGCCTGAACATTCATTCTCTGTAGAACAGTACATTCTTTTTTAATGGTTTTTTACTTTTTCTTCATGAGCATGTTAAAGCATCTTTTGGTGAGGGGTATAAATAATTTTCCCAACATAGGCACCAGAATATGAGCTCTAATGATCAAATTAGGCGTTGACCATGTTAATCCTTTATGAAGATAATAAAAGGACTAGTTGCAAATAGCCAGCCAAATCCTTACCATGGTATAAAATATATATGATTCATTATGCAATATGATAATTATTTATTCATTTAACAATGGAATATTTGGAATTTTCTCTGTAAAGTTTTGTAAAAACCTTTAGCACAGACTGGTCAGAACTATTTTGATTGGATATAGGGGGGTTTTTTGCCTTCCATTGTTGACACTCCGCTATTCCTTCAGTGTTACATCTCACTATTCTTGCCCTGTCTTGTGTGGATTCAGTTGTCACATTCTTAATTTTTAAACACTCTTTCCTACTCTCATTTTATTTACTTGCTCAAAGCTCATTTTAAGCACATACTCTGATTAAAAGAGTTTGCTTTTTTCCTAGTTGTAAGCTGAGAAATGTCTACTGCTAAGCACGCATTTCATGGAAATGGCTTCTCTTTCAATTTTCGTGTGGGAATTTGAGTTGTACAAGACCCCTACACTGAGGGAATGGTTATGTGTCAGTTTATTGTGATGAAAACAGTAAGTGGAGATTTCATCTGAGCTACAAATGTCTCACTGGGCAAAAGCATGTGCCCCAAGATACATGTGACATGGATTATCATCCTGTTTGGTGGCAATAATTTACTGTAACTGTTTCATGATGATCACAAATCCATATCTACATTATAAAAACTGCACACCATTTAGAGTCTGCTACACTATAGTCCTGGTGCCCATTGTCTTTATCTAATTATGGACCTGTGGCTATATATATATATATATATATATATATATATAGAGAGAGAGAGAGAGAGAGAGAGAGAGATCTTATATTTATTGAGTACCTATTATGTTGGGATAGAAGGAAATATATTACAATGAATTCACAACACTAAATAAAAAGGCAAAGAAGAATCAAGGGAATTAGGATTGAAATGATTTAGAGCAAATTTGGAGAATCTTGAGCTATGTGAGGGTTATCAAGTTTCTTTATTTATAAATTACTATTATTAATATCATTGTTTTTAATATAATGAAGTCATAAAGACAGTAATATTAAGAGCATTTTTTTTTTTGGCCTTTACTTGGGTTGCAGTTAGCCAGTCAACCTGACAACTCTCAATTTTAACTGCATTTCATTCTTGAGCAATGGGATACATTTATATGCACATCAATTTAAGTATATTTGCATAAAATGAATATTTGTGATTTTTATTTCAAGTATATGGTCAAGGAGAAGGCAGAGTTCTATATTCATTTTGCATTGGTAAAGTGATTTGTTTTATGATTTATCTTCATGGAAATATTACCATGGAAGTAATTTATGTTTAAATGAGACAAACAGGAAAACAAAGCAAAAACCGATATGAGTATGATATAAACATAAATCTATACTTTATTGTGGAATGGAGTAACTATATATGCTCTTTGTTCAGGACCCTAAATTAAAGAGGCAGTCAAGGCAGATCATTAAAATCTAAAATATGAATGTAACTTAAAATTGTCTGTATCTGACGGAAAATAATCATTACCTTTCCCTGTAATTTCTGCTCATCAATGGTTTATAAGTAGGAAAGTGGCCTATTTCAAGCACCCTATTCCACATGGTAGTACCTCAAATATTTAGGAATGACTGTCACATCTCTTTAAAGCTATAACATCAAACTGAAACACACAAATTTACAAATTGAATCACTGCTTCATTGATTTACCTATACAAGACACCACACTATTAACATAGGTCATTGAATATTATCTACTGAGAACCTGGCCTTTCTAGTCAATCCCTATGCTCCACAGGTATTTATACAATATTCTCCTCTTATCCGCTGGGGCTATGTTCCCAGATCCCCAGTGGATGTCTGAAACCACTGATAGTATTGAACTCTATATATACAATGTTTTTTCCTATACGTACAACCTAGAATAATGTTTAATTTACAAATTAGGCACAGTAAGAAATTAAAATCAATAACTAATGATAAAATAGAACAATTGTAACAATATAAGTAAAATAAGGGTTGCCCGAACACAAGCACTACAATACTTCCGTAGTCCATCTGATAACCGAGGCAGCTATAAGTGACTAACAGGGAGGTAGTGTGGACATGCTGGACAAAAGGATGAGTCACATCTTGTGGTTGCAGGGGTTGGGGTGGGATGATACAAGATGTCATCATGCTACTCAGAACAGTGCACAATGGAAAACTTATGTACTGTTTATTTCTGGAATTTTTTTTTTTTTTTTAAATATTTTTGGCCTGCGGTTGACTGCGGGTAACTGAAACCACAGAAAGCAAAACTATGAATAAGGGGGTACTACTGTATGTACACATTTCTAGAACTCTCTGTCTAGTATCTTGAAATTTCAATCTAAGTTCAGGTTTAAACTTGATCATAGGTTTCTTATGGATGAAGTGCATTGATTTTGCTTTTGAGTAAAAATGATTTGTAGTGAGTGCATGACATCCTGTGGCAGGTTAAAGATATTTTGAGAGTAATAAGACTGTAGTTCCACCCTTTCAAGGATAGAGAAGTAACTATGCAGAAGTAAATGTAGACATTTGAGAAAGGGGAGGCTAGTGCTAATCAAGGAATATAAACAGCAGCTTGTTTTGGAAAGAGCCTGAGATTGATTTCTCCCCAGTCACATAGAGGCAATTGGCCTGCAATTTTCACACTGTACTTGGTTTGAATTGTTGGGGAAAAATAAAGTTGTTTATTGATTAGCATTTGAAAAACCAATTAGTATTTTGTTTGCTTGGAAGACAAAATAAGAGTGTGATGTCAGAACCAAATATAAGTGTTTCCAGGGCTAACAAGCACCCTGGAATTAAAAAGCTGGCCTTGAAATTCATAAGAAACAATGAATGGGGACTTGATTTTGGCCAGAACCCCAGAGTCTGAGTCCATACTTTGGGGACCAAGGTTGCTGCTTTCTCACCACGTGGCTCTATAGTGGATACACTATATATATTTCTTTGGGAAATATAACACTTTTTTGTTTGTTTTTTATTACATGCTTTTTTATACCATCTTTTCTCTCCTAATGTTTTTCCATGTAGAATAATAGCAAGAAAGTTACCATGAACATGGAAAAAAATCTGCAAATCAGCAACTTTTAATATATAACACATGAACATTAGTTCTTAGGGATTAACACAAAGGTATATGAAGGATAGTTTGTAAGGGCAAGTGAATTTGAGAAATACTGGATTATACTTAATAGAGAGCTCTCTAATACAGGACCTAGAAGAGCTCTTAATATGCTAATGTAAATGGTACTCTGAAAAAGATGAGAACTTAGAAGAACTAGTTGCCTCTTTATTTTTTCCTTCTTTTTTCTGTCTTATTTGTCTGCCCATCCATCTATCCATCCATCAGTCCAACATGCTTCCTTCATTCAACGTGCAAGACCCTGGGAAAGAAGCTGAGATGACTCATTGGGGTTAGAAAAGAGAACCTAAGTTTACATGTAAAAAAAACTTGGCCTAATCTTGGAGATTTTTCAGGACTTCTAATTTGGTGGATTTGTCTGCTTATGTAGAACTTCTGTTTCCCAAGAATATTAGCTTTTTATTTTTCTTTCTTGTTTAGATTAGATTTACCTTCTCTTGAAAATACTTTTGAGAGTGAAACTTAGAGGAAGTTGAGTGGGACTATGAGAGAGGAGCAAAGGGGTTGGCTCTAGTCTCAGTGGTGGTTCAGTCAGCATTTTGAGTGACGAGTGAATTTGAGAGGTCCTGGGGTGCGGAGCTGACTACAACATAGCCCTTGTAAGTAATAGAGCTGGGGGACTGCCTGGTAGTCAGCTAGCTCAGCTCAATAGGAAAGGGAAAGTAAGCCAGAGAGAGACCCAGGGTATAAGCTCTCAACTTATGCTATTTATTTGAGCTTGTCATGTAGGGGCACAAAGGTGGGGACCCCTTGCTTTGTCTAGGTGAGCAAGAACTACATGTAAGGATGATATAGTAGTGAATTCTCAGATCTAGCAGAAAACTCAGCTCTCAGCTAGCAAAGGACATGCACATTGACTCTTGAAATGGAATGTTTTCAAGCTGAGAGTTTAGAAGTAATAAACCTACAAATCAGGAAGGACCAGGGGCTTACATATTGGGAAACATATGAAACTTCACTGTTATGTACTTAAAAAAATCAGTAAGTAGGGGTCTTTCCAACTAAAATCCAAAATCTAAACAAAGGCAGGAATATCAGTCGTCCAACTTAGGCATTAAAACAAAACTCCTCCATGTCCACTATAAGTTAGGATACTCCTCTCTGCCTCAACAGGGAGAATGGTGGGACCCATCATGGACCAAGATCATCTTCCCTTCTAGAAACAACATATTTTCTCTACAATCCATTTTATTTTGTCATTACACTTTTTATTAGGTTACTAAATGAGCTGTAAATTATTAATCAAATTAGATCTCTTGGAAGCGTTTGATTCTTGCTGAGTTAATATTTCTGTGTGTCTTTCTGAAATGGGGCAGAAATACCTCTTCTGAGACACAATGCATATCCAAAGAAAAGACAGCTCCGAAGGTTTCTAAATAAGGAATCTTTGGATCCAGGATTTGGAGCTTGTAGATAGCACTATGCCTGTGATGTCTCTGGGGTTTTAATGTGTTTTGGTCCCTAATACCCCTTAAAGCATCTTGAAATGGGCTTACTTGGTGCTTTTACAGTGTTTCCAGAAAACTTTCCTGGGTTCTCCACAAATCTCTGCTGGCCGAATCTGTAATTCTGCCCTCTCATCTTCAGTCATTTAGTTGAAGGCTTTGGTGCCAGTGAAAAATTCATGTGTGCCTTGGCTTTCGTAAAAAATCATTTTACCAGTCATTTATACTGTAGTGTAAAAGTGCTTCAGAACAGTTCTCCACATAGTAAACCCTCAATTTAAAAGTATATTTTGAATTGTGCCAGGCGCCTCATTAGCCACCCAAACCAAAGAGATGAGCACCTGGCCTCATAGAACTTTTCTATGTTGAGGGCTCTAACAATCTTTTAAAACAGGGGTTAGCAAGCTAGAGCCTCCACATCAAATCCAGAGTTCTGCCTGTTTTTGTAAATAAAGTTTTATCAGAAAATAGCTACGGACATTCATTTACATATTTTTCATGTCTGTTTTTGCACTTCAACAGCAGAGTTACGCTGTTGTAGCAAAAATCATATAGCCTGCAAAGCCTAATATATGTATAGAATATTTAACTTCATAGAAAAAGCTTGCCAACTCCTATTTTAAAATTCCAGGCACTAGAGCTCCAGGCCTACGTATTTTAAATTAGTAGATCCACAGCTGTGTACCTGTGCATATGCAGAAGCCTTATATATGCAGACCTTTGCTGCGCCACATTCCCCATGAAGGGGTTCTTTTAATCCTACATATATCTTTGATTTTTCCTTAAGCAGTTTCTCTCTCTCACCATCTCCTTTCTATGTATGCTCCAGCAACCACAGTTGTCTGTCCTCAGCAATTCTTCTTTGGCATTTCATCTCCTAACTTCTTCCACCTTCCTGGCATTAACTATTCTTTGACTATACCTCACAAATCTACATTTTCAGCCCTCACCCTTCTACATTCCCTCCTGATGTTTTCAGTTTCCTGGATCATTCAAACTTAGTATATCTGAAATCAAAGTTATCATCATTTCACCCAAGCCAACTCACCCTCCAGACTTTCCAATTTTCTGGTATTGGTAACATCAGTCTCCCACTTTGAGATCTTAGTCATTAATAATAATTATCATATTTGCTTCAAATTTTACCTCTTGGTCCTGAAAAACAAATCTAGCTAAAATCAGGACCTAAGAACAAATAATGAAGGGCAAGTCTTACCTGATTTATAGACCTTTATCCTACAGACGAAACAAGGAGAGAAGGAAATTAACTGTGACCAAGCACCCACATGAGCTGGGTACTGTGCCAGCCACTTTTTCTATATAATGTACATAACACTCCCAATAATGCCATGAGTTTTTAATCCTCATTTTATACATGAGAAAGCTGAGTCTCATGCATTAAATAACCTTGCTAAATGTCACAGCTAGTGTATATTGTGGCACAGATATTTTTTTCTTCAGTTTCTAAGTTTTATATTATTTCCCATCTTCTTGTGACATAATAAACCCAGCTTCCATTGCTGAAAAATAGTTTGAGATTTAATTGAATTGATTGCTGAGTCTTCTATGTTAAAATATGTATCAGTCAGAACTGACTAATATATTCAATTAACACTTACAGTAGTTTTAAATATTCGTTTCTCTCTTGCTCCCCATTAAAAATGATCATGATAAGACACAGAAACGTTTAGTCGTTTGGTTAACATCACTGAGCTGGTAGGTGTTGAAATCAGAATTCTAATCCAGGTCTCTTACCCCCGATTCTATGCTCTGGTCCCTGCACTTTCTGCTTCCAGTTAGAATAATGAAGCTTCTAGATAGTAAGTGACTATGCAAGGCCCTTTGAGGGTAGGTCTGTTCCAGGACCTGGTGTTCATCCTCCTAATGTCAGTCTGGTGCAGGAGAAAGAATGAACCGTAAACCTGTCTTACTCCTTTGACATATGTCCCTTCTGAATGTTTGCAATTGGAGAGAAACTGAATGCATCTGTTTCAGGTTGTAAATTCCTGAGGATATTTTTATTTTTAGCTTTGCTACATTTCATAAAAGACCAGTCAATAAAAAGGAGGAAAGAAAGAAAGGATATCTAACTTAACTTCTTTTTTTTGTTCTTGGTTCTAAGCAGCAAAAGTGAGTCGACACTGGCAGCTGATTACGCCATCTTCCGGGTCTCTTTCTTAATGCATAGAAAGAGAATCGGTGTCCTCATGCTTTTTCTCATAGGCTGTTAGCTGCCTGTGGGACAGCCCCAGCACGCAAGTACTCAGGAAGTGATGCTTGCCTTCCTTTACTTTAGGGGCCTGCACTTTGCCTGCCACATGACCTTCAGGCTTCTTTGCATGGCATTCATATAGTCTGCCCCAAATCCTTTTCCACCTCAGCTCTGACTTGTTCCAGCTCATGCTTTGTACCTTTCATTCTCTGGCTTTGTTTATGTCCTTTGCAGATACTTCCACATGGCTAAGCAGTATTATCTTTCGAGGTCTTGTTCAATTATCAATCCTTCACCCCCTATCCCAATAAAACTTTCCCCGTAAAGTTTTGTTTTGTTTGAGTGCTTCGTTTTGAGAGATGTGGAAAGACGAGCAGCAGGGGTTAGAAGTAGGTGTACAAAGAATACATTGACAAAATAATCTCATCTCTGAATCATCTAGTTCTTGATAAATATTTTTATGGTGAGTGGTTAAGTCAGCTTAGGTTTAGAATATAAAATGAAATATGGATTATTTCTAGTTTATATAACCTAGCCTTAAGAATTTTTTGATATCTAATATTTATCAACCTTTTTTGATTAGGTAAGATTATATATTTGACTCAACAATGATAAACCTTTGAGTAGATCAGAAAAATTAAGATGCTGAGAAAATGAAGGAGAAAAACAAATCTCTATTCTGATGTAAGAACAATCTTGAAGAGGAAGAATCAATGTCTTATCTATCTAGAAGATAAATCTGGCTTTGTTTGTTTTTCTCCACTTTATTTTTATATGACATTGAGTTAAATATACAGTTTGATTCATATCCATGAATGTGATGAAAACAATTAAAAAGTATTGCCTTTAATTCTTCCTGTTAAATGTTTCTATGGGATAGGACATCTAATACTGAAGATATCTACAGAAATGAAAGTGTATAATGCTGAATCACTTTGTAATATCATTAATCTTTTCCTATTCTCTGTTAGTATTTCTAATTTCTTAAAGGGGTAAGATTCTGATTGATGCTAATTCATTTTAACACTTTTAACACTGTTGAATCTCCCTTTTTAGCCAAGAAGGCATGCCTCAAGCTCCAACTGTTTACTAGGCAAGTGTTTAACTAGAAATTATTAAAGCTGATTCATTTTCATTTTGTTTATTTTTATAATTATCTACTTGTCACCATTAGTGCTGACTTTTCTCTGGTAATAGTTTATAACATTTCCTTTTGAAAATATTGCATCAATATCACCTCAGAAAATTTGTGAAGTGATATAAAGAAAAAATATTTATTTAAAATGTTGTTGCTTAATCGATGTGCTGAAAATCAACTAGTGGTTCACAAATAAAGTTTGAGAAACATGTCTAGTACGTGTAGGGATAACTCAGTGATTCATTTTCCCCAACAGTGCACTTGAAACATTCCCTTCCTTGGACCTCATAGAGCACATATCACATATGCATATATAAAGTCTTCTATATTAATAATATAACAAGCATATGTGTGTGTGCATGCTCATTGATGACAGAAATTGTCTTTTACTCACTATGTTTCAACTGTTCAGGGTCCAACAGTCACCACAGTGTGCCCTCATATGCTGAACTAAGCATTGTAATGCCTAATCTCCCTCCTCCACAGTCCTGCTTCATTGCTTCTCAATGCCATGCCCTCAGGCAGTCCTTAGATAAGAACACTGAAAGCTTTCTGAGTATTAAGGTCTATGTAGATTGGAGTTCTAAGTCTACTTGACCCTGGGAAACATGAAGAATAGATATGCTGTTTGAGAGAGAGAGTTGGGTCCAGTTCAATCCAATTGATGATTGTTGAGAACAGACCAGAGAATTACAGTTTCTTATAATAATTGAGAGTATATATTCATAAAATAAAGTCTACCCTTAAAATGAGATGCTGTGTGGTACTAGGATGGGATGCGGATGCTCATGAAGTATACACATCTCCAAAGATGTAAGTGACTAGTTAATTTATTTGCTGGCATATTTGCTTTATATTAGGATCGCATCTCTAGGGTCTTAAATATATGTGTATTTACAGGCATACCTCATTTTGTCGTGCTTTGCTTTGTTGTACTTCACAGGGGCTAATTTTTTACAAATGGAAGACATGACACTTTTAATTCATGACAACCAACAAAATAGTTGTTTATTGTGATGCAAAACTCACTTTATTGTGATACTTAACTTTATCGTGGTAGTCTGGAACCAACCCACAATAACTCTGAGATATACCTGTATGTATGTATCTGTGTGTGTGTGCGCGTGCACGTGTATGTATATATATGTATACATATATATATATATATTTTTTTTGAGTGAGCTTACTAATCAATATCAGATCTCAGAGTGGCAAACCAGGATCGAGGACTCAGAATCAAAATTAGATGAATATCAAATTTCATGATGATCCAGTTTATCTTTCATATTGAAAGGTAGAAAATTAAAGGCTCAAGAAGGTGAAAAGAGACATCCAAGATCACACAACTGGTTGTTAGTAGTAGTAGAGGCAGAACTTGAAGTCAGGACTCTCTACTCCCAACATGGCATACTTTCTATAGTCCTTAAATTGTCTCTCATTACACAGATCATTATTTATGTTTTCAATTTACTTTCATCTTACAACATATAATCTATTACTCTGCCACTCAAAGTGTGGTCTTCAGAACCAGCAGAATCAGCCTCACTCAGGATGTTAGACATGGTAAATACTAAGCCCCCTCCCAGACCTTCTCAAACAGAATCTCTCTTGTAACAACATCTCTAGGTGATTTATATCACAATAAAGTTGAAAAGTTTTTTTTAACTCCCTCCTATAATTCAGAAGAGTGTTCTGAACTGAATGAAGAAGTTGGACAGTCTTTTAGCTCAGCGACTCTCAAACTATATTATAAACTAGAGTAACTTTTGAATCTAGATTTGTGAGCATTATACCCAAAGATTCTATTTCAGGAAGCCTGTTATGAACACCAGAAGGAATTATTATAAGGTGTGCAATGTTCTGATGCAAGTGATCTTTGAAAAACTTTGTTTTAGCTTCTTCTTAGTTGAGTGTTTATAAATAATTATCATTTTCCATAAAATGAGTGCCCAGAATATGTTTATAGTGCAATTGTCAGTATTAGAATAGATTGCTAAGACTCTGGGCTGGATGTGTAAAACAATCAGATTAATAAAACATGGTATGTAAAGTATTCTGAATAATTTTGCTGGTACTGTATCATTGAACTTATTCAAAGAAGTCCAGATAGCCTCTCTTTCCCCAATTCTTCTTTATCTCATAGACATACCCTATGATAAACTTATTTAACTTTTACAGCATGAGTTTTGTATTAGAATTCTTGTTTGTGGTCTATCTAAACCCAGTTGAAAATAATTTAAGCAAATGAGAATGTATTGGCTTATATTACCAAAGAGTCAGGAAATATTTAGTTTAAGGTAAGGCTGGATCCAGCCATTTGAAGAGATGCTCAGGGTTCTCATCTATCAAGTCACTCTCATCTCTTCTAATCTACATTGATTTCTGTCCCTTTGTTCTGCAAATGGGGAAAGGGCTATAGATAAACACTAGTTCACAGTCTCTAGTCTTCTTTATCACCGAACCAAAACATATATCCTGGAGAACGGTTCTGATCCTTGGATCACATGCCCATTTCTTTATTTCTGCGGCCATAAAAGATAGGTATTAATATGGCTCACACCATACCACCTGTGGCTAATACTGTGTTAGGAAGCCCCAACCAGAATTATATGTTTTCAGAGCTGAAGGAATTACTAGACATGAAAATAATAGATTTCATCAAAATTTAAAATAGCATCAGTGGTTTGGAAACAACATAGGTAATATTGGTAGAGGAATCAGGTAAGAAATACACACACACACACACACACACACACACACACACACACATCCCCCTGGAATGGAATATTCTACAGACACTAGAAGTAGTAGACATGAAGACTGCGTGATAAAATATTTTTTAAAACAAGTTCGATATTATGTAAAATAAGAAAAGCACATCTCAAAATTTTGCTTTCACCGTGGTGTTGACATGATAGATATGTTTATACATATCACAGGAGACCACAGGAGAACACAGGGAAACAAAAGCAATCCAGCACTGAGGTAGTGAGATTCAAAGCACCAGTTTCTTTTCTTTCTTCCTGTGTTGTCATTGCCCTTTTCTTCCCTCTTTATTTTAAATGTCATATTCTAAATTAATTATCTATAAAATAAAACATCACCATCTTATATTTTTTCTGCATGGTGCTTTCTAGGCCTGTTTTTTTTTTAACCTGAGAAATTATTTGGTGCTTCCTCTAGTGAACCTCTGATATTTTTGCCTGCCTAGCATTTGTTTCTCCTCCTTATCTTTCTTGTTCTATGTGTGAGTTCCTTTTCTACAATAATTCCCTGAGGACAGCTGGCCTAACTGTTGTCCAGCAATGGGTGTATGACTCAGCCCCAGCCAATCAGTGTTTGGTTCAGGGTTTATCATGCGACTTGAGTGAGTTTGGTAAGATTTAATTTCAGGAGTTTTTCTGGAACAATCGAGAAAGAGAAACTCCATTTTTTTTTTTTTCAAGAATTTCTACCTGGTAGATATATAAGCCAGGAGCAGGCAGTGATCATTTTACTTCAGATTGAAGGCAGAGGCAGAGATGAGAGGTGGATTTTAATTATACTCATTTAATCTCTAGATTCAATCATGCTTAAAGTTGGTACACTCTTGGACTTCCTTAAAATTAAGATTTATAATTTGACATGATTATAGATCAACTTGCAGTTGTAGGAAATACTACAGTAATTTGTATAACATTGACCCAGTTTCCACCAAAGATAATATCTTATAAAACTATAGTAGAAAATCACAACCAGGATATTGGCATTAATACAGTTGGGATATAGAACAGTCCCACCACAAGGATCCCTTGTGTTGCCCTTTTATAGCCATGGCCACCTCTTCTCCCACTCATCCCTGATCCTGGCAACCAGTTCTCTATTCATTTCTTTTATTTTGTCATTTAAAAATGTTATATAAGTGGAATCATACAGTATATAACTTTGTCGAGACTGGCTCTTTTTCACTCAGCATAATTTCTTGAAAATTCATCCACCTTGTTGTGCATATCTGTAGCTTGTTCCTTTTTGTTGCTGAATATTATCTCATTGTGTGGATATGACATAGTTTGCTTAAACAGGCACCCATTGAAGGTAATGTAGATAATTTTCAGTTCAGGGCTATTATAAATAAAGCTGCTGGACAAATTAGTATATGGGTTTCTGTGTGAATATGTTTTTATTTATCTGGGTTAAACACCAAGAGTTTGTTTCCTGGATGGTATAATAACTGTACATTTGTTTTTTCTTTGCTTTTTTTTTTAACTTTTTTTTTTAATTGCCATGCTATTTTCCAGAGTGCTTGTTTAATTTTACATTCCTATTAGCTTGAGTACTTTTTAGTTTTTACTTATGCTAGTTGGAGCAGAATTTCTTTACTTGCCTTTTCCCCACAGTCCATCATTGAACATAATTATTATGCTTTGTATCACTTAGCTCTTGCCACAATAATACTTTATAACAAACCAAGCCTAAATTGAGTATCATGCAAAAAAAAAAAAAAACCCATTATTTTCATGGGTCTCTAAGTTGACTGTAAATTTTCTGATCTAAGCTGGATGTATCTGAGTAGACTCTGATGGATTGGCTGAGCAGTGTGGGTTGGGCTAGAATTGCTCCATGTGTTATTCCTGAGCATCAGTCTTAGGGACATTTAGTACAAATCAAAATATCTTCTTAAGTCTTCTTGTGCCTCTGCTATTACCCAGCCCCACTGCACATATCAAATTTCTGCTTGAATCACATCTGTTTATATCCCATTGACCTAAGCAAGTCATATAACCAAGTCCAAAGTCAAGGGCAGGGAATATATTCCCTTTCTTGTGGAAGAAACCTCAAGTTGTATGGTAAAGGGTAAAGTATAAAACAATAACCAAATTATTTTCTACCATCTTCTCATCCAAAAACATTTTTTTTGGTCTCATGTAATTTCTAGTGCCCATATCGGCATTGCTTTATGGATCTTGCCCTAATAACTGTGTCTTCTAGGACTATAGTAAATTATAGTAAGAAATCATGCTCCTTTTTTCTTACAATGTTTTTAATCCAAGCAAATACATAAGAGAATAGTCCTACCTGAAAGAGTCAGAAATTCTCATTACTTCTAAGCATATTCTGTAATATAAACTTTGTCTTCCTTACTGCCGTCTTCCTTCCTCCATTACAATGACTAAAGCTTGTAGGTTTTCAGATTTGTATTCCTATGACTGGCATCTTCTAAGATGAGAGTGTGTGACATTATAGCAACTATTCTCAATATCAGATATGAATTCTAAGTTCAAATCCTAAGTTATATTTCTTAATAGCCATGAGCATTAGTTTCCTCATGAGTAAAACAGAAACAATAATCCTTACATAACAGTATATATGGATTTTAAAGATGTTGCAACCAGTTAAGTGTTTTATGTTTGCTATTAATGCTACTTATTACATTTTAGAAATGTCTTCTCTTAGAAATGTGGCTTGGGTGGGCTTGGATTCATAGTTCTCTTGATCTATCTTCTGACTGCCACTAAAGGAAAGAGATAAGGAAGGACCCATAATCGAATAAAGAAATTATCTATGTCCATGATCGCACAGGCCTTTACAATTTGCGTTGCTACATTTTATAAAATAAGCTAATTTAATTTGATAGGTATGGATAGAATTACTATAGTTTTGTTTATCACCTCTAATACATTTTGACCAAAATACCCACATTGAACTTGAAGATGAGGAGTCTGTGAATGGACATGAATGAGTGGTGGTTTTGCTGGTTGGTGGGATAATCCCTTCGAACTTGATAGTTTTGTGAAATATGGTTCTTTGTCCTTTATGATAATTGGCAGTTTGTTTCATACTGGTAAATAGGGCTACCACCTTCGGAGAATACTTCTTTAACCCCTAAGCAGAAGCCTATTATGTATCATGAAATTGAGGTCCTAGTTTCAATTCATCTCACAAGGCCACTGGTGGTCTTGGAGTTAGTTGTTCAGCCTCACAGTGTTTGTTTCTCTGCTGTGAAAACGACAGGATGAAGTTTCATGGCTCATGGATCTCTTCCAGCTTTAATACTCTATGAATATGCACTGATTTCCCTGGAGCTGTGAAACATATGGTGCATGTTCAGGGGTTTGTTATAGCGTGGTAGCTGACTTTTCCACAATGGGGTCTCAGAGGGTCAGTGTTCATGTTTCACAGTGTTAGTAGATCATGAGGGTACAAACCAATCCTAGTGAATGAACATCGGGCTTCAGCTTGCTTGCAATTTACTCTGATTTCTAAATTCTTATCCAACCTGACCCAGTTATTCAAAACTAGCCTGATCATCATCCAATTTTGCTCATTTTGATTTGCAACATTCAGTCTATTTTATTGTATCTAGGAAACATCACTTTGCCTCACTATTCAGGACTACTGAATACTTTTAAATTCCAGTTTTGTTCCTTAAGCCAAGACATAAGAAAATAATAAAGGGCCAGATTTTTGTTTGTTTTGTTTTAATTTTCAATCTATTATGGACCTATACTTATTAAATCAAGCATTTGGTAGTTATGGCAGTTCTGAGTTGCTATAAATCTTTTTACATGCTTGCTCTTAATTTTGTACATTTTCTGTTTGTGTATATGCTGGATCTATGCCTGGATTCTCTAATTCTGTTCTGCTGGTCTATTTGTCTATCTCTGTGTTGATAGTAGACTGTCTTAGTTACTGTGGTTTTATAATGAGGCTTATTATCAGCTAAGATGATCCCCTTCTCTAAGCCAGCCTTCCTTTTCAAGAGTAAAAAGGTTGTTCTTGGCCTTTTGTTCTTCCATGTAAATTGTAGAACCAGCATGTCAAATTCTACAGAGAACCCTGATATGATTTTCAGTAGAATTTAATTTAATTTACTTATCAATTCTGAACTCTCCTATAATGTGCCTTCTTATCCATGAGCGTAATTTATTTTGCTAGTTTTTAAACTTTGAATAAAATTTTATAATCTTCTCCAAAATGATTCTTGCATATATTTTTATGTTTATTCCTAAGCTGTTTATACAATTTTATTGCTATTATAAATGATATCCTTATAAAAGGTGTATAAAAATATAAAGTACACTTTTTTGACATTTCATGGCTATTATTTAAAGATACAATTGATTTTCTTGTATTAATTTCACATCTAGCTATCCTGCTAACCTTGCTCTTTAAATAATTATTTTATAATTCTTTTTGTTTACCATATAGTCATAATTTGTGAATAAAATCTAGTTCTTTTCAATCTTTATAGCTTTTATTTATTTTCTGATCTTATTTCAAGTATCTTAAGAAACTTTATTAGTTTCCTACAGGTGCCATAACAAATTACCACTCTCTGAGTTGCTTAAAACACATACATTTATTTTCTCATAGTCAGGAGTCTATAAATTCATGAGTATAGGTAGGGTCCCTCTGAAGACTCTAAGGAACAATTCTTCCATGCCTCTTCCAGCCTCTAGAGGGCCCAACATTTCTTGACTTGTGGTAACATTACTAGAATCTTTGCCTCTGTCTTCACTTGGTGTCCTCTGTGTGTCTTTCTGTGTTCTCTCCTCTTTTATAAGGAGACCGACCAGTCTTTGGAGTTAGGGGACACTTCGCTTCTTCTGTGAAGACCTTCTTTTCAAATAAAGTCACATTCTGAGGTTCATGAAAATGAATTTTAGGGAATACTATTCAACCCAGTACCAAGACCTTCAATAGAATAAAGTGGAAGAGGTAGTAGTGGGCATTCTTATCATAGTTCTAATGTTTAAGAGAATGCTTTTAATATTTCACAGTTATCATAGATTGTGGGTTCTGAAAGACATGATTTTTCACATTTTAACAACTCTGAAAGAGTCATAAGACTTAAAATCAGTGTTGCCATAGTTTAATTGGTAACATTTTTTTTCTTTTTTAGTAGTGCATCTTATAATAAATGGTACCTTAAAACCAGACCTTTGATGGTGAACATACTGTAGTGTCAAATTATAATATTGTACACTTGAAACTTACATAATATTTTTACTTCAATTGAGAAAAACATGGTGCCTTAGATTTAATAGAACAAAATTAAAGTTTTACTGTAGATTTACTTCTGTTGTTAACTTTTAGCAGATTAAATTGTTTTCTTCTATTTTTAGTGTAATGAGTTTTTTTTCCCTTTTGTCATGAAATGGTTGTTGAGTTTTATGGAATGCTTTTTTTTCTTTTATTGAGCTAATTATGTGATTCTTCTTTACTTTGTTAATAGGGTAAATTTCATTAACAGATATTTTAAGTTTAAACTCATTTTGCATTTTTCTAACCATCTCCACTTGGTTGTAATATATTACATTTTTATAGGCATTGTCGACTTCATTTTTGCCATTTAAAAATTTTTTACATGTTTATGGATGAGATTTGTCTGTAATCTTCCTTTATATATTTTTTCAGAGCAGGTTTTATAATCAAGATTATGCTTGATCATGGTGTATGACCCTTTTAATCTGCTGTCAAATTTAGTTTGCTATTTTGTTAGGAATTTTTGCTTTCATGTTCATCAGAGATGTAGACTTGTAGTTTTCCTGTAGCTTCGTCAGGCTTCGGTTTGAGGGTAATACTGGCCTCATAAAATGAGTTTAGAAGTGTACCTTCTTTTACTTTTGGAAACATTTAATAAGGATTGATATTAACTCTTTTTTGTATGTTTGGTAGAATTCACCTGTGAAGCCATCTTATCCTTGGAGGGTTTTTTTTTGGGGGGGGGGGGAGGCTGGGAAGTTTTTTTGTTTTTTGTTTTTTGTTTTTAATTACTGATTTAATCTCCTTATTGTTGTTGTCTCCTCAGACTTTCTACTTCATCTTGATTCAGTATTGATAGGTTGCATGTTTCTAGGAATTTATTCATTTCTTCTGGGTTATCCAATTTGTTCGTGTATAATGTATAATTTTTAAAATTTCCATGGCATTAGTTACAATGTCTCCAATTTCATTTCCAATTGCAAATCAGAACCACACTGAGCTAGCACTTCACACATATTAGGATGACTATTATCAAAAAAAAAAAAAATAGGTAACAAGTTTTGGCAAGGATGTGGAAAAAAGAGAACCTTTGTACATTGTGAATGGAGATGCAAATTGGTGAAGGCCGGATGGAAAAGAGTATGAAGATTCCTCAAAGAATTAAAATAGAACTAATCTATGATTCAGCAATTCTACTTTCGCATATATCCAAAGGACTTGAATTCAAGATCTTGAAGAAATATCTGCACTCCCATGTTCATTGCACTATTATTTAAAATAGCCCAGACATGAAAGCAACCTAACTGTCCATCAGTGGATAAATGGATAAAGAAAATGTGTTACACACACACACACACACACACACACACACACAGGGGGCCAGACAGAGAGAGAGAGAGAGAGAGAGAGAGAGAGAGAGAGAGAGAGAGAGAGAGAGAGAGAGAGAGATGAAAATTATTTAGGCCTAAAAAAGAAGGAAATTCCACCGTTTATGATCAAATGAATGAACATAGAGATCATTATTCTAAACAAAATAAACCAAGCACAGAATGATACCACTTATATGAGGGATCTAAAATAGTCAAACTCACATAAACAGAGAGTAGAATGGTGGTTGCCAGGGCCTGGAAGGTGGGGGAAAAGGAAAGGTGTCAGTCAAAGGCTATAAAGTTTCAGTTATGTAAAATAAGGAAGGTCCAGAGATCTACTTACTCTACTTACTATACTGTCTACTGTATAGCATTGAGACTATAGTTTACAATAATGTTTTGTATACTTAAAAATTTGCTAAGATGGTAGACCTTATGTGAAATGTTCTTATCATAACATAATAATAAGAAAAAATAAAGATAGCAGGAGGAAACTTTTGCTATTAAATATATTTATGGCGTAGATTGTGGTCATAGTTTTATGTGTGTATACTTGTCTCAAAACTCACCAAGTTGTACGTACTAAATCTGTACAGCTTATTACATGTCAAGCATTTTTAAAGTTTATTTTTAAAAATCATACTAATGAAAATAATTGAGAGTACTCCCTCCTTTTATCCTCTGAAAAATCATATATACATTGAAATTATCAGTCTAGACTTTCATTAAATTTTGCCTATGTATGTATGTAGGCCTGCCATTATTTTTTCTTTCGGTAATAATGTTTAAATATTTTTTTCAACTTTTGCGATGTAGGATTGTTGAGGTCATCTTTTCCTTACTGATTCAGATTTGTTAAGCTAGAGTTTTTTTAGAAATATGTCCACTTTGTGTTTTCACATCAGTTAGCATAGAATTGTTCATAAGAATTGTTTCTTAGAATTTCTACTGCATCTTAAACCACTTTGGTGGTTCCTCAGACAGATTTTTATTTTATTACTTGTTAATGTTTTAGCCAGTTTAACGATTTTTCCCCTATTTCATATTTTAACTGACTCAATGCAGATTTAACTCATTTGTACTAATTTCACTTTCCAATTTGATAGTTAATCTCTCTCTGTTTTAATTTTTAGATATTCCTATGGCAATCTGTGTAATTTTAAATGATATAAATATTTTACTCCTTTACTCCATCAAATTTTCATTAGTGCTTACCCTTTGAGAGCAGTGATTTGAGATAAAGGTCTTTTCTTATATTCTTTGAGTCACTACCTATAGGTTAGTAGCCTTGCCAATCAACATAAATTATGGTTCTTGAATGACAGTCTACATTTTCCTACCCTATGTCTCCTTTAGAAGCGGTCCAAATACCAATCATATGCAGTGAATGTTTCTACTTATTCAGAAGCGGACATAATTTGAATCTCATTTGAGCAGTTTACTAACTCTATGACTTAAAGCACGGTTCACCTCTGCAGTCGCAGGTTCCTTATTTGCAAAGTGAGAATACAGCTAATCTCACATAGTTATTGTAAGGTTGAAATTAGGTGATGATTGTTAGTGTGCCCTTTATAGAATAAGTGCTTAGGCTGTACTATTTCTCTATCTTCATGATAAATGTTCTGTTATTACAGCATCTAACTTACCTGTTTCATGACAGTACAAATAACCATGTCTTAGTTATCCAGAATTTTTAAATAACTTAGAACATAATCTAAGTTTATAGGAATAAGTGAACAGAGGTATTTTCTTTGACTATACATTTATATTGTCTGAAGTAGAAGGAAAATTAATTGACAACGGTATTGTGAGAATCCTAATCTCTATCTAAGAATAGTGATTTATAGAGTAGAATAGTAATTATTAGGAGTTAGGGTTAGGGAAAATGGGAAGATATTGGTTAAAGTGTATAAATGTCCAGTTATAAGATGAATAAGTTGTAGGGATCTAATGTACAGCATTGTGATTATAGCTAATAATACTGTATTATGTATTTGATAGTTGTTTTTAAATGTTCTCACCATGGAAAAAATGATGATTCTGTGATGTCATAAAAGTGTTAGCTAATGCTACGGTGGTAATCATTGTGTAATATATAAGTGTATCAAATGAACACATGTATACCTTAAATTTACATGGTGTTATGTGTTAATTATACCTGAATAAGACTGAGGAAAAAGGAGAGTACTTTATGATCTCTTTTGTGTAACAGAGAATCAAGTAAAAATTATGGGCACTATCTCCCCCAAAATACACATTTGCACATTCTTTTACATAGTCATATATTTCATGCATCTTTCAAAGGCTATATGAGTTGAGCATTAAGAATTTCTGTTAAACTGTAACTGTTTTAAGTTTAGCTGAATGTCATATATTTGACAGCACTGATCTTCCCCAGACCAATAAATCCTGAGTTAGAACATGAGTTTGAAATGAACAGATATATTTTTGACATTATTATTCCTTTTGATGTCAATTATGATGACCCTGAAAGGAAATCAGAAAAAGCTTATGTGCTTAAAAACAGAATATGGAAACATTTTTCAGCTGTTGGATGTTCTGAGGAGTGTGTCTCTGAAGTCCTGATGAACTTTTCATTAAATGCATTTAAAATTTTAAAACTCTTTTCCTGCTTTTCTTTCCTTTGCATTCCAAGTAATTCTGAGATGACTTTATGTTACAGCAGCATCTAAGACAAGAATATATTTAGTATGCTAATAATGAGAACAGAATGCCCTTTATCTTTGTTTCAAAAAAACACATAGGACTTTCTTAGACCAAAAAAAAAAGAAAAAGAAAAAGGAAAAAGAAAAAAATTATATGTGTGTGTGTGTGAGAGAGAGAGAGAGGGGATAATTACACCAATTTTGACCTAATGCTTAGAAGTACAAAGTGTCTGACTTTAAAATGTTCTCAAATAGCTAAAATAATGGGATATATTTAAAAAGGCAAAACTCAGAAAAATAAGTTTGAAGCCTTAAATTTTAAAAAATCAATCATGAACAAATATCTTAAAAGATCTTACTTTATTTTATAGAGTTGTAGGAATGATTAAATGAGGTGATAAATGCAAAGATTTTTAGCAAATACTTAGTGTATTGTTTTAAAGTAGTCAAGATTGCTGTTGATTTCTACTTTTTAAAAAGAAATGTGTATTTACATAGTACTGGGCTCTAGCTTCTTTTACTGCTTCTCAAGAATATATTTTGCAAAATAGGTTAAGAGTGGAAGTAATTTTGCTGTAGAGAAGGGATGGTTAATCTTGTCAAGTAAACATTTGTTTCCTCTGATTTTCTAGAGCCATCTGCATATGGAAAATTATTTGACAGCTTGGAATATCACATAAAACTTTCGATATGAGCACAAATCATAAACTTGTTAAATGTTCAAGGTTAACTGGAGATAGAATCAAAATAGGGCTTACTAGTGGAAGTCCAAATTATAAGAGCAAGAATCTTGGCTGGGGGTGTGGATTGTAAAGGATAGGAAAAGATGTCCTTAATAAAAATAATTTCTAATTTACAAATATCTTTCCTAGACTTCAGGTAATTTATAAGATAAAAAGAAAACAAAAAAGAAAAAAATCTCATTCATGAAAGACTTAAATAAATGATGGGTAAACAAACGCCCAAATTTTCTTTGGGTTAATACTCAGAAGTGGAATTGCTGGATCATAAGGTGGTTCTATTTTTAATTTTTTGAGGAACCTCCTAATTGTTTTCCATAGTGGCTATACCAGTTTGCAATCCCACCAACAGTTTTCGAGGGTTCCCTTTTCTCCACATCCTTGCCAACACTTGTTGTTCGTTGATTCATTATTGTTGATAGCTATTCCAACAGGTGTGATGTGATATCTCATTATGATTTCAATTTGCGTTTTTTGATAATTAGTGATCTTGAGCATCTTTTCATATGTAAATTGCCCATCTGTATGTCCTCTTTGGAGAAATGCTTGTTCAGGTCCTCTGCCCATTTTTTAATTGGATTGTTTTTTTTTTTTTTGGATGTTGAGTTGTGTGAGTTCTTTATAAATTTTGGATATTAACCTCTTATCAGGTGTAACATAGGCAAATATCTTCTCCCATTCAGCAGGTTGTCTTAATTTTGCTGATGGTTTCCTTTGCTGTAAATATGCTTATTCTTAGATGTCTAGACAAGTAATCAGGAACACTGAATAAATCAGATGTTGTGTCCAGAAGAAAGCTAGATGCTTGAGTCAATGGGATGAAGTGAGAAATGTCACAGTCACTTCCTGAGGCAGGTGGAACAAGAAGGCAAAGAATGTCTTCACTTCTCAGAAGGGAGCGTCTTAAGCATTTCTAGGAGCCAGTATGAGCATGGACAGCACAAGACAATTCACCAGCCATTAGTTTTTATCAGAATTATTTGAAGAAGTCATACTGTATAACTAGGGTAGCTGTGATAAACAATTTGTAATGCCTTTATCAAGATATATACAGGGGTGCTTTTCCAAAGATCACTTATCTGTCATCTTAAGGGGCAAAACTAGGAAAATATATTGGAAAATGTAAATGATTCGCTAATTCTCAAAGGCTCCTTGAGATAACTGTTTATATTGGTCATTTATCATCTATTTCATACTGTTTTATTATATCCATACTTACTACATTATCTGTTTTAAATATTTCCAATGTGTTCGATTTTTCTTAGCAGCTACCTAGAGGTGATGCTAGCAGTAAGTTGACGTGAGATATTTCTGCATCTTAATATGTGAATTTTGTTAATTTATACACAGTAACCTTCTATGCTGTTTCACAGATCAGCATGCCTGCTAGACCCCGTACCTAGTAGAAAATAGCCTGACTTTAGAAGAATGATGATTTAGAAAATTAAAAAATTAATAAAATAGAAATTATAGGTGATAAAATTTGGGTTATAATAGTCACCTTCCATATGTCATATTTTTTCTCAGAACTAATCGTAAATTGAAACAGCATTTTAATGAATACTTATGAGTAGCTACTATGTACTAGAGAAACAGTGTACAGTGAAATATTATCCTTATGTTCAGGTGGCCCATAGTCTAATGACGGTGATAAGTTTGTAATCAGAAATTACAAAACACTATCATATGTGTAGTGATAGAGATGCGCACAGAATATATCTGGATGGAGTTGGGACACTTAACTTGTTGGAAAGCAGTCAAAGGAAGTTTTATGATGGAGGAGAAACCCAGAAATGTTATTCACTACATGTTAGTAGGCTTACCTGTTGTTTACAGGTACATCTATGATGGTCCATAGCACATGAGGTTTTAAATAATTTGAATATAATTCATTAAATTATCAGAACTAAACTTAAAGAAGCCCAAGTACAATTTAGCCAGGTAAAAGTGTAGTGGGTAGAAGGATATTTCAGGCCAAGGAGATGAGGTGAGCAAAGGCTTGTAGCTCAGAGAGCAGAATGGGTATAGAGAGTCATAAATCATTGTTACTAAAGCTTAAAGTATTAGGTGCAGAAGATGAAGCTGCTGGTATAGTCAGGGCAAGATGATGGGGGTCCTTGTGAGCTGTTGCTCCTGGTGTTCTTCCCTGCATGTCCCCCATTTCATGGATACAGGCTTGTCCACATGAATTGTGGAACGTAAGCAAGAAGTGAGAAATGCCAAATCTGAGAGGAAGATTAAGAGCCATTCTATGATCCTGCCAACACTCTTTTATACTTGCATCATATCAGAAGGCAACCCACAACAAACACACACATGAATGAAAAATAAAGGTATAATGTTTAAACCATTGAGATTTGTATGATCATATGTTGATATAGCAACTTGGTCTAAGCTGATTGTAACAATCATATTAGATTGTATTTTGTAGGGTGGCTAGCAAGAAAGGAACACTAATAGATTTCTTTACTTTTCTACTTACAGATCATTGTGACTATAATTAAGATCTTTGTTTTCTAGTAAACTTGAAGGCAAAGCTTATATGTGGTTCGTGTTCTTCTTTATTTTGGTAGGGTGAAGGAGAGTTTCCAAATCCAGCAGCTGCCAGGTTTCTTTGAATTTGTAAGTCCAATATTTAAAATATTTTTGACAATGACCATTTTATTTTTCTAATTTATTTACATTTATTTTCTGTGCTATATTTTAAATAACAATGTTAAAAATGTTGATATCAAATATCCTCATTTCATTTCCAGTCTTAAAATGAAAGATGCAAAATATTTCTTCGTTAATCATAGGGTTTCTCTTAGGGTTTTCTGGGTAACCATAATTAGGTCAATGAACTATCTAATTTGGTGAAGCAGCCATTTGATCTCTGGAGTTTTCTTTCTGGCAAATTTTGTTTTGTTTTGTTTTGTTTTTTAATTTCCCTAATTTATTCTTTTTTCCTACATCTAATTTTATGCATATTATCTATTTTTTCTTATGTCAATTTTAGTAAATTTAATTTTTTCTAAGATTTGTCTTTTAATCCAAATGTTCAAATTTATCCTCAACACATAATTAATCAAAATTACTTCTAATAGTCTTTGGAATATTTGTTGGCTCTCTAGTTATATCTCCCTTCTAATTTATGATATTGGTACTTTGTGCTTGTATCTTTTTTCTTGAGCAACCTTTCCATGGTATATAAATATTACAGGTCTTTAAAAAACTGTTTTGGCTTTGTTAATACTCTACTGTACTTTTACTTTCTATTTTATTAATTCCCCTTCTTAAATTTATTATTTCCTCCATTCTAATTTCCTGTGTTTCAGTTCCTATTTTTATGCTATTTCTTGAAATAAATGCTCAGCTCCAAAATTTTCAGTGTTTTCTCTTTTTAAATATATATGTTTATAGTTAAAAATATATCTTAGACCATGGCGTTAGTTAAATCCCATAACTTCTGGTAAGTCATATTTTTGTCATTCAATTCAAAATGTTTTCTAATTTCCATTATGACTTCTCATGTAAGCCATAAGTTTATAAGTGATTAATTTCCATATTTGGGGGTATTCTACTTATCTTTTTATTATTGATTTCTATTCAGTTCCTTGGTGACTAATAAACCTTTCTGCATGATTTCAGTTTTGTAAAATTTGTTGTGTTTTCTTTTGAGATAATATATAATCAATATTGTTAAATATTTTCTGTGTTCTTGATAAAAATCATGTTCTGCAGTTGTTCATTGCAGTAGTTTTACATGTCAGTTGTATTTTATTAATTTTACGGTTTAAATTTATATCCTTACTTTTTTCTCCGTATTCTACCAGTTACTTAGAGAGGTATATTAAAATATTCTTCTTGATAGCAGGTTTGTCCATTTCTCCTTTTAGTT
Organism: Rousettus aegyptiacus; assembly: GCF_014176215.1. Taxonomy (NCBI): domain Eukaryota; kingdom Metazoa; phylum Chordata; class Mammalia; order Chiroptera; family Pteropodidae; genus Rousettus; species Rousettus aegyptiacus. The sequence continues at coordinate 118,391,149 of NW_023416307.1, read as the reverse complement.
CTTCTCAATTTTTGTATTATATATTTTATGGTTATGTTATCACTGCAAAAAACCAAACAGTTCAGTTGTTTGATCTTCCTAGTGATTGACTTTTTTAATCATTATACAATATCCCATTTTTGCTCCAGTAATATTTTCATGTCTTACAGCCTAATTCATCTGATATTAGTTTTCTTTTTGTTAGTATCTTAGTCTACATTATATATATATATATATATATATATATATATATATATATATATGTATATGTGCCATAGACTGAATGATCTGAATGCCACAATTTTATTTTCTCACAGTCTTGAAGACTGAAAGTCCAAGATCAAGGTGCCAACAAGGTTAGTGTCTATTGTCTCTCTTTTTGTTGTACATGGCTACCTTCTCATTATATTCTGACATAGCAGTTCCTCAGTGCATTCACACCGAAAGAGAGAGATATTTGTCATCTTCCACAGCCACCAATACTATCAGATTAGTATCCTTCCTTTACAACCTCATTTAACCTTAATTATCTCTTGAAAGCTCTATACCTAAGTACAGTCACATGGGGTTTAGCTTCAATATATAAATTTTCTGTCAACATAGTTTAGCCTATAGCAGTTAGTTTTATGAAATATATTACTTTAATACTTTAATTTGCAAACTTTCCACATCCTTATTTTTATTGTGTATTGACTTTAAAAGCATAGAGTTCCGGTTAGTTTTTTAAATCAGTATTATTATTCAGTATGGCAATATTTGACTGAAGTGTTTAATTTATTTACATTTAACTTGTTTTTATTTTTTTATTTTTCAGTTGTAGTTGACATTCAATATTATTTTATATTAGTTTCAGGTGTACAACATAGTGATTAGACATTTATATAATTTATGAAGTGAAATTCTCCCTGATAAGTCTAGTTCCCACCTGGCACTATACATAGTTATTAAAATATTATTGACTATAGTCCCTACATTGTACTTTACATCCTAAGACTATTTTGTAAATGCCAATCTGTATTTCTTAATCATTCACCTTTTCACCCATCACCCCAAGCCCTCTCCCATCTGGTGGCCACCAATTTTTTCTCTGTTTATATGATTTTTTTTTCTCTTTTGTATGTTCATTTATTTTGTTTTTTAAATTCCACATATAAGTGAAATTGTACAGTATTTGTTTTTCTCTGTCTGGCTTATTTCACTTAGCATAATACCCTCTAGGCTCATTCATGTTGTCACAAATGACAAGATTTCCTTCTTTTTTTATGGCTGAGTAATATTTTATTGTATATATGTATCACATCCTCTTTATTCATTTATCAATTATGGACACTTAGATTGCTTTCATATATTGGCTACTGTAAATAATGCCGCAATGAACATAAGGATGTATATATCTTTTCAAATTAGTGTTTTGGATTTCTTCAGGGAAAATTTCTGGGCCATATAATAGTTTTATTTTTAATTTTTTGAGGAACCTCAATATTGTTATAGTAGTTTTAAATGGTCAATTTTTATTTACAATTATCTACATATTTTTATTTTTGCTTGCCTTACCATTAGAACTTATTTAAGTGTCTCTTAGTGTGAGAATTCTCGAAAGAAATTCCCTCTTTTTAATTGTTTGAAAATATCTTTATTTATTTCATTTTTGTTGAATGTTTTGTGGGAATTCTAATTTGGCAGTTATTTTCTTTCACTATTTTGAATACATTCCATTGTCTTCTGACTGCTATTATTTCTGTTGAGAACTTAACTATATTTCTTGCTGTCACTCTTTTGAAGATAATGTATCAGGGTAATATTTTTAAGATCTGTTTCTTCTTCTTTTGTTTTCTGCATTTTTACTCTGAGAGCCCAAGATATAGTTTTTTCTACATCTTTATCTAGCTTGGTGATTGTTGTATTTCTTAATTTGTGGTTTGATGTCTTCCATTTTAGAAAATTGTTAGCATCTTTTCAGATATTGTTTCTGCAATGTTCTCTCTCTTTATTCTTTCTAGATATTCTAATAACCTATACATTATACCTTTTCACTAAATCCCATATGTCTTATTTTTTTCATCTTTTAAAAAATCTCTTCATGCTTCAGTCTTAGTATTTTCTACTAACCAATCTCTCAATTCATACATCTCTCTTCAGTTTTATTAACTTTATTTAATTCTAGTTATTATATTTTTTGTTTTATGATTTCTATTGGATTCTTTTTAATAGATTTTAATTCTTCACTATCTCTTCAAACTTTTTGTATTAATAGTGATTTTTAAATTCCTGTCTGATAGCTCCAATATCTGAGTCTCTAGTAAGTATTTTGTCTTATTTCAAACCATTTGTTTTTCTTTTCTATTGCTTTTTGGATATTTAGTCTTGACTCCTGGTAAGGAAATAATATAATTTTTAAAAACTGTATTGAATGTCATATATTGTATGTGGAATAGTGCAGAGATAACTAGTCTGGTAATATTATAAACTTTCAGTGAGATTTAATTTTCATTCTAGCAGTACATTGGGCTAGAGACATACCACCTTAAAATAGTTTGCAGTTGAGTTGATTTCAACTGGATTTTAGTCTTTGCGAGTGTTAGTCTGTTTCTGCTCAGCCCTTACTTCTTTGGTGTACCCCTTCAGACATCCCAACTGAAAGCCTGAGAGGTTTACCTGGGTTCCTCATTATTGGTGACCCCTAAATTACAACTTTTGTTCCCAGACCCTTATGATTATCTAAGGTTCAGCTCCAGCCTCTCAGCTGTTGCTTTATGCCCATTATCGGTATCTGGTATCTTTATACCCCTACTGTATCTGCTACTCCCATTTTAGGCTTGTAGGCTGACAAGTTGAACTGGAAATTACCAGGAGGCAAAGTCTTGCCCCCAATGTTAACCTCACCTCCATACTTCCCTTCTTTGCAGATCTTGAAACATTAATGCTCACTGCCTTGGTTGCTCTTCAATACCTTTAAGTATATTATTTTTTAAAAAATATTTAACCTAGAATTTCAGTGGGAAAATTGGTCTTTTCCAAGCTAGTTTACTAAAGATGGAAGAATTGTATACTATATTCTTGTGGAGAATTTTAAACCCATTGATTCATAAGACGTTATCAGATTATCATTTTTTTAAAGGTCATTAAACTGACTAAATTCACAGAAAGTCACATTGCTTTTAAATTTATCGAGAGTTTTTCATTTAAAAAAGTAATTAAAATCCATTATATAGTGAAATTCCTCTTTGTAATTAAGTGTCTCATTTTTTATAAACCTTACGTATATAGATTTTTCTTAAGTGAGGCATACCTGTTATTTTTTGGCTGTTCTTGGTACTATTTGAGCTTTTAGAAATCTTTTTAAGTAAGCAGAGAGCCTAGTGTTAAAAACAAAACAAAAAACGAAACCAAAGCAAAACAAAACAAAAAATATAGGCCTGTGAAGATTTTTGAAAACCACATGATTTTCTTCTTTTAAACTAAGTGTTCCAAGGAATATTCGTTTTTAAAAGATGATTCGCTGACACTTCAAATCTTGAATCCAAGTTGCTGATTCATGAGGTTTGAAGTTCAGAGAATTGCTTAGTTATAGCTTCCCAGGAAATAATCATGTTGATGTCAGAGGAAGTTTGTAGAGCTATGAAGAATTGTAATTCCATAGTCTGCTGCTATATACCGCAGTCTGATAGGTAAGGGACGGATTTAACAATGGGACTGACAGCTGAGCTGTTATCGATCTTTTTGTTTCTAAAGCTAGCAATGATATATCTCATGCTGTAACTTCAATCCAAACCCACATAAATATGAAATTACTGAGGTGCGAATGGGACATAGGGCCACTGGGTTAGAAAATGTAGCTATTGACTATGTAAAACTATGAAAAAGTGCATCACTTATAAAATGAATAAATTCTCAAGGTAATCTTGTTATGTTAGGTATTTATAGTAAACTTTACAATACCCTGGGATGTAAAGAAAAACACCAAACTATATATGTTTTAGTTATATTATTATGTCATCTATTCATCAATCAAAAATATGATCTTAGGACAATTTCTTAATAGTTTTTTATACCTAATAACTATTTTAAATGCTCTAAAAATGTCAGATTTACCATATTTTATCTGTTCTAAGATGATTTTTGTTGTTGTTGTTGTCCCTTAAATTAGTACTTGGGCTGTCTCTCTCTCATAAATTTTCATAAGTAATGGAGGCAAGGGAAATCCTTCCCTATCCATGGAATAAACCAATTTTTAAGAGTGAAAAAGGTTTTAATTATCTTTTTTTAAAAGTCATTTTAATTTTGTTTATGAACCATCAGGTCAATTATCTTGGTAGGACTTTTAAGTTCAAGAAATATTATTTTGTTTTATTATTAAAAATAGTAACTCAAACATACATAAAAGTAAATCAAAGACATGTTTTGCCTATCCATAAGCAGCTACATTACTATTTTGCCATTTTTAGAGCTATTTTTCTTTAAGAAATAAAATTTTATACTGAAGCTAGTTTATTCTATTCATTCTTTCTCCCTTCTTTCCTAGTTACAGCTTTTATAAGGTTAGTGACTATCAATTATATAAATTTTATGGATTTTATATATTGCATAGAATATGCATTTATGTTTTAACTGTATGCAAGTGCCTGTGCACAATATATAGTATTATTTTGCACAATTTAAAATTATATAAATGGGATGATGTCATATGCAACTTGCTTTCTTTTTGAGATTAATTTATGGGATACATGTACTTTATTTCTTTATTATCACTTAAGATTACATTTATGATAAAATTTTATTTTCGTTTTTCCCTAAAAATGGACAATTAGATTATTTCTATTTTGTTTGCTGTTTCAATTATTGTGCAATGAATATACTTGCACAGGTCTCTGTGCACATTGACAAAAGTTTCTCTGGTCTGTTCATCTAGAAGTAGAATTCAGTTTAAAATTAATCTCTCATAGTTGGACCAAAAGCTAGCATTGCTGGCCTTCATTCTTCTTGACATTATGTGATCTATCTTTGTAGCCATAATAAATATTTCATCTGTGAATATATCTAGCCAATGCTTCTCTAACTTGAAGTTCAAAAACATAGTCGAACAAATTCTCTTGAAAAACAAATTTCATCTGGGAAACGATACATGTTATATTCTTCTTTTGAATTTTAACAAAGCTTCAAATGAATTACACAATGAGAAAAGCTGTCCACCTTTACTTAACCCAGCTTTCCAAAAACTTTTTAAAAAATCTAACCCCTACTGATAGGAATACACTGGAGAATATTAATCTAACCCCTCTCAAGCTGGTATTAGCACAGAGTTGAATGTTAGAAACCTGGGCTCACGATCCAGAGTTTTACTATTTGTTTGTTCTGTAATCTTAGGCAAGATATTGGCTTTTCATTAACCTCAATCTCCTCATTCATAAAATGAACATAAAGTCTTCTTTACAGGTTATTAGAACTAGTAAAGTTGTCTACACAAAGCACCTAGCATGTTCTGGCTTAATAGACATATAGTATGTAGAGGATTATCCTTGTTTTTTCATGTTCTTGAGATAGCATTATGCACTTTGTTCTCCATAGTGCAAAGTTCCCATTTCATTCTCCGAAGTAAACTCATCGTGCATATGTAGGCTATCTGCTGTATGTATGCTAGAATTTCGAAAATCATAATAGTTCATGGTTGCATAGATCTCAGTCATTAACGTCTTAATCTTTTCAATATGTCCCTACAGGACAGACTCCAAGCCTTCTTGATTTCAATTTAGCTTCTGAAGTTTTCCTTTCACTTCCTGATAAGTTGCTCAATCTACAGAGATAAGGAATGCATGCAATAGTTATTCATTCCATCTTTTTTCAGAGCCTCATAGAACCATCAGACTAAAAGACTTCTGCTCTGATCATTTCCATCCTCATAATATTATAGAAGAAATTAAATTTCAAACAAATTAAATTTGAGCATTTATATAAAGAAAGAATAATGTAATATAACAGTCCCACCTACCATGTGCATCATTAACACAGACCGTCTTGGGTTCAAATATTTACCCTTTATCCTAAACAAACAGGTTACTTAGATTGTCATAGCCTCAATTTTCTCATCTGTAAAACAGGTAAGATCATATTGTCTTCTTCAACTTGTGTTGGGAGGATGGATGAGGAAATGCAGCCCCAGGCATATGTAAGGAGTGCTCAACAGATCCTCATTTCTCTGTGGAGATGTTTCCCCCTGCTCCAGAAGTCTGTTGAGCTACTATTGTTTTCAAATTCTTATTGAATTCAATTTCAATATCTGATTGAAAGAACCAGTCTAGATAGAATTAAGAATGTCGTATTTAAGTGAGAAGTGTGTTATGATAATTATCATAAAATCTGTCCTCATCTCAATAAGGCTTATTCTCAGAGCACATGGGAGGAGGATGAATGCATCTTTAGATGATCAAGCTGATCATCACAATACTGTATTACCATTGTAATGACCTATAATTTATTAAGCAGCTGCTATGTACCAGGCAATGTGCTAGGAACTTTATTAGATTATAATTATTATTTCCTATTATTTCCAGTGGTTTTATAGAAATTAAAATAGTAAAGAAAATATCTTATTATTAAAAGGCACAGTGATAGTGTAAGGGAGAGAGTTTAGTAAGTTCAGCATTACCACAACCTAATATTTATTGAGCGCTTAGTATGTAACACATAATGTGATTAACACCATACAAGTTTTCTTATGTTTAGCACATATTACAGCCTGGGTATTTATGTTAGTCATATTTTACAGATGAGGAAAGCAAGGGATGGACAAATTAAGCAGCAGTCCAGTATTATGCTAGTAATAAATGTCGAAGCCAGGATTGGAATCCAGTTCTCTCTGACACCACCACCCATAGCCAGCTGTCCCCTAAATATCCTTGAAAAATGACATCCATTGTCTTGGTGTTTTTTACACAGTCCTACATCACACACTCAGTCTTATGAACTCGGGATTGGATTTTGTTTACTCCTGAGGGGACCCCATTTCTCAAGGTATAATCTCAATTTGAACAAGATCACAGAATGATATGTAAATACCTCACAAGAAGACACCATATATTTCCTTGTAGACACCTGCACAGCCAAAGTATCTGAAAGGTTGTTTTACCTCCTTTCAAAAATAAAGGTTGAGACTTAGTAGGGTGAGTGAGGTACATGATCGCTAAGACTACGGTATTGGGCTAAGACCACCTGATGCATACTCTCCTCAAGAAATTAGACCACTATCAGGTGATCAGGTTGAGGTCTAGTTCTTGGGACAGTATAAGGCTCTGTGAGCCATGTTTGCGTTCTACTCCACTGTTGACTGCCTTCTTCTAATGGGCATTTCCTTTCAACGGCTATAACAGAATCGCATCTTAAGCAAGGGTTAGGTTCTTAGGTTTAAAAGGAAGTGCTAGTACTATTATCAAACCCCTTGGATAGCCCTTAATTGTTTGTAAAATATATTACACATATTTATACATCTTATTAGAGGTTCATATAGCATCTCTGTTAGTACAACAGTTCATTTTTTTCTGGTAGTGGCGGAACTGATTGAGTTTGTCTATACAAGTACCAGATACAGTTATTGGCTCACTTTCGGGCCCAGGTAATACAAAATGAGCAAGAATTAACATTAATTATATAATCAATCTACTTGGGGACAATCTAACTCTCATTCAGTGCTATGTGTTCATTCAATCTATTTGTGGGTGGAGAATCACTGCACACTGACTATTGAAGTTACTATTTTTTAAAAAATTACTTGGAAGCTGAGAAATAAATTCAGATTAGTAAAGTATGCAAATAATATCACTTTTCATTTGTCTACTTTCATTCATTTTGCATTCATTTTTCAGTTTATCACTTAAAGGCCAATCTTATTACATTTCCAAATTCTTGAAAGATATTGATAATGCTACCCAAGAGCTTCTAATACTCATCTTTGTTTCTCTATGTTGTAAAAAGAAGAAACTAAAACTGAGACAGTTCCATGGCTTTTCCCATCACTAGTAGGAAGTGGTCACTCCAAAGTTTGATTCCAAAGCCCATTCTCTTTTCAAATTGATTTTCATGAAATGCCAAAGTATGATGGCTCTGTTGACATGTGTTTGAGGTCAAAAAGATACATACATATATAGGTAATAGACAGACAGGCAAGATAAGATAGATGCAGAGATAGCTATTAATTCCTGATTTTAGTTGTTCTTATGTTTAAAACACCCCCCCCACACACACACACATATTCCATGGCTACCTCCTAACTGGGGACTACCAAAATATATCAGAGTTCAATGTCCATGTTTGTGTCGTTCTCTAATGGTAGCAATGCCAAGACATGCCAATCTAATTTGTTTTGTGGTAAGATAAAATAAAAAAAACAAAACAAAACAGAACAGAGCTAGAGTTAATCAGAAAATTGTGCCTTTCTTCCCAGTGAAGGACAAATGATATCATATTAATTTATGAAAAGAGATTTCCCAGGAGTGTTTAAATAAAGAAAAGTGGTAGGCAAATCAGGTCTCTTGGCTAACCGTACTGTAAAGGATGCCATAAATGCTGGAGCCTGTATCTCAACAGTAAGTACCACAGTTCACTTTATGAATACAAGTTATTTTCAGGGAATAAACAGAATAATCTTGCTTTAGTGGTTTTATAGTTTTATTCTAATTTTTATTAATAAATTTGATGTTAAGGTTGGATAAGTTCTAGAAACATAAGATGTTTACATTGTTTTTATTTGTTCATATTTATGGCATGTTATATAAAATAATTTCCAACACAGGGTTAGAGGAATTCCAAATTTTTTTATTTTTAAATAAGATATAAACATTAATCAGTTTTAGGAAACACTGCATAAACAAATATAGCACTTTGCAAACATTACTAAATCTCATCAATTCTAAGATATTCTCCCCTCCCCAAATTTAAATTCTCCAAAATCAATACATGATTTAATTCTATTTTATTTTCCCCACTGTTATATAAAATAGCAATATCTCACACATATTAGATTGAAAAATTTGGTAGCTCATTAAATCTTCATATAAACCATTGTAGAAATATTATTATCTCCACTTTTGACATGTGAAAACTCAGGGATAGAGATATCAATGACCTTGTCCAAGGTCAAACAGCTAATAAGCAGTGAGGTCAATCTTCCCATTCAGGTGGTATAATTAGAGAGTTATGGTTCTAACCAGCACAACTACAGTGCCTACAATAAACACACTGCTAATAATGTACAAATTAAAAATTTCCTATTTTTATTACCAAATTGTTACTGCTTAGAAAATTGCATACTAAATTGGCTTGATTTCTGATTAATATCCCTTGACATTCTTACCAAATACTGCCACTATGTCATTTTAAGACTGGAAGATTGACAAGGGCATAAAGTACATTGTATTTCAGAAGTTACAACTGGGAATTGAGTTTCTCTGAATTCATAATGTGAAATAAAATGTTCTGTCTTCACTGGTGATTAATTGATAATACCTGGGTCCATTGTCATTTTCTCATTTAGATTGTTCAGTTTGGGAAAGCAATGGAGTGTGTATTACTTACAAAAAAGACTTGGAATAGCCTTTTGAAGGGTTGGAACGCAAGTCTTGAAGACCCACCAGAGAATTTCCAAGGATGATAGATGTCTAAACTCAGCATCTGTTAGTGAGGACAAAGGGAAAAGTTCCTGTTTATTGTAAGGTCTTTGATGCTTATTTTTGTTTAGAACTTCTGAGCAGAGTGAAAATATGGCAGAATTTAATGTCTTTGTGTCATATAGAAACAGCCATGTGTATGAACCCTCTTGAATATAAGGATGACTTATTGAGATAATTCTTTGGTCCATGGTCTTTTTGTGGTATTTAAGGAAAAAGAAATTCTCCCACCTGGTTCATGTGACCTATTGTTTCCACTTTTTTTAGATATTTGCAAACAAAAGTAATACCAGTCATATACCGTTAAAACAAAAAGTTTGTGATGTTTGTTTTTCAATTGTTCTACTTTGTATTTTATTGTATATTTATTAATACTGCATATAGATATAGTACATCGATTGACTTATACTGCATAACATTCCCCACTCCTTTAAAACCTCATGGCTTTAAAACAACACGTTTATTTAGCCCATAGGTCTGCAGATTGATAATTTGAGCTACTTTAAACTGAATAGTTTTTCTTGTCTCAGTTGATCTCATTTATGTGGCTGTGGTCAACTATTGGATTGAACAGGGACTGGCTCGTCTCACATGGTCTTGATGATATCTCATCATTGTACTCCCTCACACTCTAGCAGCTTATCCTGCAGTTTTCACATGGTAGTTAGGCAGGTTTCTAAGAGACAGGGAAAGTGCAAGCTTCTTTAGGCTTAGCCTCAGAATGGCACAGGGTCATTTCTGCCTCATTGTTTGGGCTAAAACCAGTGACAATACTAGCCCATATTCAATGGGAAGGTAAATGAACTCCATCTTTTGATTGGAATTGCTACATATATACGTTGCAGAAAACAAGAGGAAAGAAGAGATGGAGATCAATGGCCAGTTTTTCAATCTACCACACTTAGGTATCTCGTGAGCTGATATATTTATTCTTTCTGGTACAATTCATAGGTTTATTCTACCAGAGCATCTACCATCAGGTTTTATGTTTTATTTTATTTGTTTACTTATTTTATTTTTCGTGAGAAGAGGTTGAAGAACACAAAGACTATAGTTTCTTTCCCAAATAAGTAACCCTTTTCAGAATGTCTTGCTACCTAATGGTATTTATGATTACTTGAAATTTACAAGTAATTCTACCATGATTTCAAACTCTTCCTCCAACTCACCAGACTGGCTAACAGAGTATATAACATGACTGATTCAAAAGTAGTAGGAACTCCGTAGAAGGTGATAGAAGTTGAGTTCATAACGTGGCAAAGAGATTGGAATCTTCATGATATGAAAGACAGTGGAAGGAACCTGGGATCTACTGGTTCAGGGAAGAAGTGTCTCAGAGAAAGCACAGTTGTCCCTAGACATAAATTAAACAAGGAGTAAATTAATTTTATCTGACCTCAAGATGCTAAGCTAGTACCAAGAGGTGGCAATTATAAGAATCAGGTTATGGCTTATTATATGAAAAAATATATATTTTAAACCAAACTGAAAAGGGTAGTATCAAGTAGTGTTTAACAGCAGGATAAATCTAGAGTCAGATTGATGTGAGATCAAGTCCTATTTTTCGTGCTTCCTATCTGTGATATTAGACAGGTTAATTAACTTCCCTCATATAAAATGGGACTAATAAAGGTTTGTAATTTCCAGTATGATTATGGGGATTCAATGATAATATCTATGGAAGTTCTCATTGCAGTGGCTGGCCAGATATGTACTCAAAATGGTTAATAGGGAATAATAAAAATATCTATATTCCTAAAACTGACTAAAGGCCTTTGTAAAAAGTATAGTTGATGAAATACCAGGCAGTAAAGAATGCTAACACTTACATATTGCCTGGGTAAATGATACTTGTCCGTGCTATTGGAGATTTTCTCCCACCCTGTTATAATCGTCCCTGGCAATTCAGTAAAAAAAAAAAATCTGCTTTTTCTTTTTTCTATAAAAATACCTTATTACTATTTTGGTCCAGGCCTAATTACCTTGGATTGTAACCTTATTTTCTGTTGCTGGAATAATCAATAATTCCCAGTGTGCAAAGATATCTACTTCCAACTATTACTTTATCTGAAAAAAAAAATCATTATTTTAATGATCATAACAGCTTGTTTTCTTCCTTTTTGCCAATATCATTCTTTACCAGACCATTGCTTTAGGTGACTTAGAAAAATCAATTAAAGGAAAAAAATGCAGTGTCCATAGGAGGTCAAATAATGGTGGATGGTGCCCAAAGCAATGACTTCTGATTACCAATCTACTAGAGTGGATTTCGGGGTTGGAAACAAATCATTCAGCCAATGGCTGCCTTATCAGTTTGTTTGTATATTGGGGCTATTTGAGTTATGGGCATTTCAGAACCTTAGCTGTGCTCCTAATGTGCTTTGGAGACTTAGATGAAAGATGCTAATAGCATTACTGGGAAGGTAGGTCATTTGAGTGATCACCTGCTGACTTTTGTTAATGTAGGTTAGCAATCAGGAGAATTCAGTTGGAGGAAAAGATACGTTTCCTGTGTCCAGCTACCCTACTTAGAGGAAATACCTATAAAAATTCCACTTTGTACCAGTAAGAAACTACCGTAATAGTCTTTTGATCAACAGCTGCTATTCTGAATATATATATTCATAGTCTATATGTATCATTATATATCATTTATCATATATATATAAAATTCATGTATAATGAATTATATATATGAATAAATAAGATAGAACCTAATTTATGAAGGATACTAGAAAAATAGCATAATTATTACATAGTACTAAAGGCTGCTTGTAAGACGTAAAACACTAAAATTGAACCTCTTCAACAACACTAGCCAAAGGCTTACTTTTGTAAGTATAGTATCTTAGCTCTAGACTACTCACTAGCTAGAGCAACATGCTAATAGAGCAACACTGATCAATGTGGCAGCCACTAGCCATAGATGGCTAGTGAGCATCTGAAATGTGGCTACTTCAAACTGAGATACACTATAAGTATAAAATGCACACTGGATTTTCCAGACTTCGTACAAAGACAAGATTGAAAATAATCTCATTAAATTTTTTCTTGATTTCGAAATTACATTTTGAATAAATTAGGTTAAATAACACATTTTTATTTCAATGTGCCTACCAGAAAAATTTAAATTACAAGTTTGACTTGCATTTATGATTCACATTTTTTTTCCCCTTAACCCTTTACTAGTCATGCTCTTGAAGAAGTGTATGTGGACCTAGGTGAAATCACATTTTCTTTCTACTGTACCATGCTGGGCTAGAGTTTCATTATTCAAAATGAAGTCCTCGGACCAGTGGCATCAGCAACCCCTGGGAGCTTATTAGAAATGCAGAATCTCAGGCCTTGTCTCAAACCTAGTGAATTAGAATCTTCATTTTAATAAGAGTTCCAGTTAATTCATATGCATATTAAAGTTTGAGAGTCATTGGGTCCGAGTGTAGTGTAGCTAGACCGGTTGAGTAAGAGGATAGGGCATCTTGAAAAATTTTAGTACCCCTATTTCATCTGTAATGTCATTCTCAATTCAGGTTTTTTTGGTGTGCCCAGACTGTCATTGTTCACATAGATCTACCATGACACCCTGTCTGTGGTTTTATAATGGAAATAAATGGGCAGGGGGGAATTGGAAATGTAATTCAGGTAGCAGAAAATTCACCTAATGGGCAACTTTTTAATAGTAGCTTTTTGGAAAGCTGAATTTTTTTGTAGCTGATTATGACTTACTTTTTATGAACAGTCCTACTTGATGATAATCGAAGAAGGGCAGGCCAGGTCTCCTTCATCATTTCCCCCCTTTCATCTTTGAATCTCAAGTCTGATGTGAGAAAGGCCTTCCATGACCATATGCTCCCGCTTCCATGAAATTAACCTGCCTATGCTTTCTCAGATTTTCATCTTGCTCCAATTCTTATTACTTCTTAATACACTTATTGTCTACCTTCTTTGTCCACAAGAATACAAGTTAGAGAAGGACAAGAACTTTTTCTTGTTTATCTCTCCAAAGATTCCTGACAGCAACTATTCCAAGTGAGGCCACAGTTCATAGATTAAGGGCTTAGTGCCCTCAAAACTGCCACTACTTCAGATACCAGCTACATGTTTGAGGATTTCTAGGCCACTCTTATTTCTGACCAGCTGGCTGCAAATCTGAAACTTCTCACTATCCCCTCAGACTTGATAATTCTCTAAATGATTCACAGAACTCAAGAAAGTGCTAAACTTACTATGAAGTGAAAGGAGACAAATTGGAACCAGTCAAAAGGGTGAGATCTGAGAGGGTTTGTAATGTGAAATTTCCATGTCCTTAGGAAGATATCACCCTCTGGCACATCCATATGTGACAATATTCCAAATATAATGCTAATCAGGGAAGCTCTCCTGAGCTTCAGTGTTGAGAATTTTTATTGGAGCATAACAGAGTGAATCACTGGCCATGAAGTTGAATATAATCTCTATCTCCACTCTTCTCCTCAGAGGTTGGCTGATATCACATAGCTCAAAACCCCAATCCTCTAAGCACCTCCATCTGAGTCACTTGTTATCTAAGGGCACACCACAAGTCACTTTATTAATATAAAGTCAAATGTGGTCTAAGGGGCCCACCGTGCGTAACAAAGATACCCTCATCATTTGGAAAATTCCAGTGGGTTAGAGGCTCCCTCCCAGGAACTGGAAGTTCTTTATGACACAGGAAGCTCTCTATCCCTGGTGCCTGTAAAAATAGCTGGCAGATAGTGGGTACTCTAAATATTTGGATAAATGAGTTCCTAGTATCTAGCATAGAACCTGGCACTAAGTTAAGGCTTAATAAAAAATTTGTCAGTGGAATGATTATGCTTTTAACACTTCAGTTAGACATATTCTCTCAGAGTTTGATCAGTGATTTAACTGTCTTATCAAGTAGCTTTCTAATGCCTCAGAGAGGTGTAGCGTTGTTAAATAGAAATAATTACAATAATGGAGGTGAAGTACATAAATCTTTTACTACTTCTTCTAATGCCAGTGCCATTTTAATGGAGGGAAATCAACTCTATAAAATGACTGCAAAATGGTATTTGGGACTTATTCTCTTATAATTAATTATTGACAGTTTAGATTCACTTCATACTTTCAGAGAGAGAAAAAATGAGCTATTAACAGTTTAAAAAACTCTCATAGATTAATTTTTTTGATAATGATTTGGTATCCTTGAAAAGGACATTATTCTGTCAAGAAATGGTCATTATATACTGTTTTGATTCCCAAATGAGTGATTGGAATAGCAAAAATGCTAACCTCTTTCTCTCAGCAGAAGCAGTGAAGGGAAAAACAAAACAAAGACAAAAACAGGAGTTTCTAGTTTAAATAAAATTAAACTAGGCATTAGAGTGAATAAGTAGCCTAATGTAGGTTCAGAACTCTCAGTGATTTCTGTGAAAGTAAAAAAAGTTGGCAGAAAATGAGAGGGGTTTAGAATTGAGGGGTTTAGAATCGGCCGCACAGAAATTTGAGTCAGTGGTTTGGGGACAACCTCTCACTATTTGTGAGTCTAGGTCAAACCTATTATGAAGTTCAGGGGGAAAAAAAATGAGCTGGTGCTTTCATGTTCACAGATCTATAACCCTGTTCTAGTACCTGTTAGCTAAATGATTTGGGGAAAGCTACCTAACCTCCTGACATTAGTTTCCTAATCTGTAAAATGGTAGAATAATTCCCATTCGAAAACAGCATCTACTATACAGGGTTAACCAGAGCCATGCATATAATGCCTATAAAGCGAGTGGCAGTGAGCTGAAGCTCCATAAATGTCAGTTCTCTCATTTTTCAAATTGCAAGTTTTTTCATGTCACATCCTTAACACTTGAGGAATATGAATTGGCAAACAGTTCTTTAGTAAATTCATGGCTTAGGATTTTCTTGGAAGATCTTGCTTTTTTCAGGTTGTCTTTAGGTAAGTCAGACAATCCCAAATGCCCATTTTGCTTCTGTTGCTGTGGTATTTCTGATAAATGTTTGTTTCTGCTCATCAGTGTTCACATATGAGAGATTCTTCACTTTGTTTTGCATACATGGTCAGTAGTTAAAAATGAAATGAAGGGCAGGCACAGGCACTATAGTCCCATATGAATTATTTGACATGAAATGGTGCAGCCTTTACTTGTCCTCTTATTTCCATAAATGACTTTTCTTATTTTTTTTCTCATTTCCATACTTACCACAGTAAATTTCAAGGACTTTGGAGTCAGGCATAACTTGATTTACTGGTGTCTACAGACATTAGGCAAGTTTCTTAGCTTCTCTGAGTCTGAATTTTCTGTATGATGGAGTTGATAGTTCATGTTGGAATCAAAATGAGAATCCTATGCAGAGTGTCCAGCCTGGCCTTCAGCTGGCTCAGAGAAGGTCTCCCTTCTCAGCTCTCCTATCAAAGGAATTCAGGTTCTGGATTGACCACTGGTGATTTTCCATGTCTGGGCTCTTAACTTTCACATCTAGACAAAGTCAGGTGAGTTGATTACAAAAGAAGCCACATATTTCATGGTGCTTCTTAAGGGATCCATGATTCCCTGTGAAACACTTCAGAGACACCCTGATATCCATTGTATATAAATTAGTGTAAGTAACATATTAAGTGTAGTTAGAATTTTGATTAGGGATTTACACTTGCTTTTCTAGCATTGTTACTAGAAAAGCTCAACTCTAAAGTTATCTACTGCAAAGGCTTCAACTATATTTCTGAGTAACCTGAACATTTTGCCAATTAGCCTAATAAATAAGTTTACTGGTGAAACTAATTGCTATTAATCAGCACAATGGTTGATAGAAATTAGCCCTTATTTGTGAAATTAGCAGAATTCAGATTATGTGGCTTGGCTGAAAATATATGATATATATATGACATTTTTGATATATGATATGATATATGACATTTGATATATGATATTTGATATATGATATGATATATATATATATATATATCATTTGCTATTTTTGCCAAACCACATTAGATAGATAGATAGATAGATAGATGATATAGGTGCAGATGATATAGATATAAATACAAATAGTCCACCCTTGCTAAGATGATATAACAATATGAGTGAAGCTTGTTTGGATCCTCACTCAAACAAATAAACTGTAAATTAAATGAAATTGGGAAAATAGTAATAGTTATTGACAATGGGTATATAGAGATTGATTAAACTATTTTTTCTACATTTATATTTATTTTTAAGTTTCCATTAAAAATAATCTAGTGAGGCCTTTCATTTGAATCTTTAGGGAAGGCATGAAATGGTCCTGGGTCCAGTCTCACAAGATTTCTGGGCATTAATGCTGACTTTAGCATGACTCACAATATCTTTGGGATATCTACTTGTAGTAAACCTCTGGAAGCCTAGTGGTCTGATTCTCTAAAAGGACAGTGAGCTATGGCTGCAGGGGTTTATAGAACGGCTCTGTGGACTGATTTGTCCTACTCGCTAATTAATTTTTGTTTTAAAATGTGTGGATATGGTGAGAGTTGACCTGAGACTCATTTTTGTTGCCACCTGGTAATGAAGTCATAGGCAAGTAGCTAACACTCACCCACCTCCAACCTTCCGATGGTAGCAACAATCAGCAAAAAAGGACCTCAAAATTGTGTACAAATAAATTGGCTCATGTCAGTTTTCAGCGACATTGCTGAGACCGGAAGGGCTGATGGTGAGGGAGCTGACCCTGAGGATTCAGGCTTCTATGGCAGAGGTAGAATGGATAAGAGAGAAGGAAAGAAGTGGTAGGTGGTCCTACACAGGATTTAATAGAGAACTCCACATCATGGTGGACATGGCTGGCAGGTCACCATGTAGCTGGCTGCAGAAAGTCTAGTATGGTGTGCAAAGTGGAGCTTTGCAAACAGGGAGCAAGTTGGGGCCAGTGAGGACCAGTGGGAAGTGGATAGTTCAGGTTCACTGGGAGCATAATACCAAGTAAGTCTGTGATGGGACCCAGAAACCTGTCAGGAGAATGTTCGTTATTGGAAGAGAAATCCTACTAGCAAGAGAGAGCAAGAACTCCCCCCCTCCGCCCCGCCCGCCACACACACACACCACCACCACCTCCCTGCTGCTGCCCACTATACAAAAATAACATTTGATTATTGAAGGAATTTGTAGGGCATGAGGTGGGAAACAGAGCTGGGACTCAGTATTAGAACTAAGGTTCAAGGTGAGACTTTTGTTTCTGAAAATGGCAGAAGCTCAATTCCTCTTGGGTTGTCAGGTCATAATGAATTTAAGATGCTGAACCATTGAATGAAGTCTCCTTAAATCCATCTCTGGCTTGTAATCATATCAATCAAAGAGACTAGGGGAGCTGAGGGGTAAAGATATTAGGTGGATTCTAGTGAGAACCTGCTCCCAGTTGTTTTTCTATCACAGATATCTCACAGTGTAGCTAGATATTTGTGGGGTGTTAGTTTATGTTTTCTCTCCCTGAAGACCCCATTCTTTGCATACCTTTTGTTCAGTTCTTTTTGCTTCAAGAGATGTTATGTTGCTGAAACGATAACATATATCACATTCCACTTTTTCTCTCTTTGGGCTTTTCTTTTTTTCTCTAAGGACTAGTCCTTGAAAAGATTATGTATGACCAAGGGAGATGCTGCCAAGCTAAAAGGAGAACTGCCCCCAGATAAAAGAAAATAGGGGTCTGAAGGGCTTGTGAACACTGGAGACGCATGGCTTGCTCCCTGATGTTGCTCTTGGGAGATAAATGTCCACAGGAAAGGAAATTTGAAACAAGCCACAAAAAAGTGCTAGGTGATTTCAATGGAAAACTATGCATATAACTTTCCAGGTTAAATAATTCTAGCCTTTCAGTGCCTTTTAGCTAATTTGCAACCCAGTAAGTTGTAACTAACAGTAATGCAAAATCATTCTTGTCTATACACATGCAAATAAATCCTGTCCAGTGGGAGATCAATTGACTTCTCTCCCATCCCTTGTATCTATTTATAAATTCATTTCAATATTCCTTTACACCATATAAATGTATGCTTCTTTGATTTCTCCTTCAAACTTGTTATAATATATTACCAATCGCCTCATTAATAATGGATTAAATAACATTTTTAACAAGTCTTCCTTTTGTATGCATTTAAAAGGTAGAGTCATGATTCTACCTTTTATGAAATTTTTTATTTAACAGAATAGAGACATGACACATCTAGTGAGTTTGGGCAGTAGCCCACAGGCAGCCTGTAGAAGCTTACCTAAGCTACTTGAGCCACTTGATTGTCATTTTCTTATGGTAAATATCTAATTGTCCCCAATAATTAAATGCAAGGGGTAGCTAGTCTCCTTCTCTACAACCTGACTGGCAAGCAGCATGGTTTAGTGACAGCCAGTACCAGAGAGAGTATGTCACTTGTAGAATGTTGGCAAACACACAAGAAGGAATAGCCAATCCCTGAATGCTCAATGAAGTACCTACTTGTTCAAGCACTTGGGAACAGATGCCCCTGGCTGGATCAGCTGGCTTTCTGGTTGTATTAGGTGACAAGAGTTCTCTGTGAAAGAAGAGGAATAAGGACCAAAATGAACATTTTAACCTAGGAAAGTACTCCGAAGTGTAAATCTGCTGGCTTGTCGAGTCCTTAACTGTTGCTTATCAAGGACAGAGGTCCTGGTTTAATACTTCTGGCCACCCACTACTCATTTCCCTAAGAAAAGTTCATGATGTCATCCTTTATGCTCCTTAGCTACTTAGCAAACCTTCTGTTGCCAATTTAGGTAAAGATATTTAAAAACACTTTCCATGGTGACCCTTGGAGTGTGACTTTCTAGTTAGGTCCTTCAGATGTTGAGGTATGAAATA
This sequence comes from Rousettus aegyptiacus, assembly GCF_014176215.1. Classification (NCBI taxonomy): domain Eukaryota; kingdom Metazoa; phylum Chordata; class Mammalia; order Chiroptera; family Pteropodidae; genus Rousettus; species Rousettus aegyptiacus. The sequence continues at coordinate 118,371,674 of NW_023416307.1, read as the reverse complement.
GAGCTAACTGACACACGCATACATATCATACATAATCTGACCCAGTAGTGCTGGGTTGGTGTTAATAATCTGCAATTCTGACAAACTTTCAAGAGATCCTGACATCAGCTTTGGTCCCTGGATCACACTTTGTGTAGCAAGAGTTTAAAACAGGCATCTGTAAATTTTTCTGTAAAGACCAAGATAGTAAATATTTTCAATCTTGTAGACAATATGGTCCCTGTTGTTACTTGACTCTGATGTTATGGCATGGAAGCAACCATCTACAATATGAAAATGAATGGATGTGGCTGTGTTACAATAAAACTTTATTTAAAAATGTACCAGACAAACATTTGGATTAGGCCCAAGGGCCATCATTTTCCAATTCCTGGTTTAGAAATATCTTTCTGGCAGCAGTGTGTAGATGGATTGAAAACAGAAAGAGGAGATTGGAAATAGGTAGCCCAGCTAAATAGAAGAAATTTCAATGAAAACTAATAGATGCATAGACTAGAGCAGAGGGATAAGGAACCAAAACTGAAAGTAGAATTGATAGGACTTGACAGAGACAGCCAAATATGCAGGCTTTCGGGTCCTCAATTCATAAAATAAAGCTTTACTTTTCATAGGCATATTTGTGGAGGATTATTTTTGATCTGTTGTGTCCAGGATATGACAGTTTTTGTTACTAACACCCTTCAGGATTTATGAAAGCCTAGACAGCTTTGTGTTCCCATTAACAATGCAAAATGGGAAAAAATTTTGCGTGAGATCTCAGGTTTCTAGGGTAAAAAAATCTCATTTCAATTAAGCCCTCTTTCTATTGCATGAAATATTAAAAGATGTTTTCTACATTAATTGCAGTTTTTTAAGTTAAAAATTATATGTCAATTATTAAGTAATTGTTTCTTCTGTTCAAGAGCATCTGGTATGTGATAAGGTATATTCAAGAATAATCAACAAGTATTATGTATCTGTGGCACATATTTATGGTTATAAAGTGACCTTGACACATGTATTTCAAACTTGAGAATTTAATATTTTTGGAGAAAGTATAAAGCAAGTATTATAAGGGTTAAATTATATTGCGATGTGGTGTTGCACCATTTGAATCCTTCAGAACAGTTAAAAATTAGTGTGACAATTATAAATTTATGAAAAACTAGTTATCTACTCCAGCATTCAGAATAAGGACGTATGTCTCCATGACCCAATACCATTATCAAACCTATGAAAATGAAAATCTCATAATAATACTTAGTTTCCAATTTACCTTCAAATTTCCCCAGTGGTCCTTGTAGAATCTTTTTATGTATGTTTATTTTAAAATCAGGATCTGATCAAATTGCATACACTGTATTTGGTTGTTACCTCTTTTAGACCAGTGTTATCAAAATCTAGTCCCTTGGACCACCAGCGTGAGCATAATCTGGGAATTTATTTCAAATGCAAATTCTCAGATCCCACCATAGATCTATTGAATCAGAAACTCTAGGGATATGACCTAGCATCTGTGGCAGTATTGTGATGCATGTTGAATTCGGAAAACTGCTGCTTCAGTGCAGTCATGACTTTGTCTTGGCTGTATAAAAGAATCATCTAGGAATCTTTTAAGAAGACCCAACATCAAGTGTACCCTAGGGCAGTTAAATAAGACTCTCTGGATGTGAAACTCAGGCATGAGGATTTCTGAAGCTCCCCAGGTGTTTCCTCTGTGCAGCCAAGACTGAAGACCCCTGCCCTGCTTTCGTTTCTGTTCACTATGAACTGTCTACCCTTTATTTAAAGACGTGGACTGTCCTATTGTAGTTAGTTGTCTTATAGAAGGGCCTACGGTATGCATATGTTTTTGCACCTTTATTCGGTCCCCCCACCATGTCAAAGAAATGAAAGTGATAAATCTTGTGTTTTTTTAAAGACCTTCCTAAAATAGTTTTGGGCTTTAATATTCCTTGTCAGTAAAATAGATCATATTGCAACCATCTACTTATGTTGCATTTTCTGGTTGTTTTTTCAGCCAAGTGCATCTCCTCTCTGCCACCTATTTGTTCTGTCACACTAGGCCAGATTATTACCACTTTGGCTTTCAATTCTGTTTTTCATTTCCAAGTTGATTTTGTGTGGAACATGAATTTGCCCTTCTCTCTCTGGGTTTTATCGGCTATCTGCTGATAGCACAGATTCATCCATTTCACTTACTAATTCAAGCTGTGTTTTATTAGAGGATTTGTTTTCAATATCTCATCTGGCCATCTTGTGTGTAGAGTGGAGTCTGTGTTCTCTTAATTTTTTTTTCCTCCAGCCAGTCAGTACAGATTTGCTTAGATGCAAGCTATGAAATCTATCTCTGTGGCATCTGTCCTGACAGTTACACTGACTTTGTTTGTTTTGATTTGTAGGACAAAGCCTGTTTACAGTTAACATGTTTCTGCATTCTCACAGAAATCTCCAAATTTTGGCAAATTGACTTACTTTTTTTATTTTATTCCAAGATGCAGCAACTCTGTGATATTATATAATGTATGTCATCTGCATATGAAAGTAAACTGAGGCATTCTGTCTATCGATTTTCATACACTAAAATAAAGGTAGTTGATCATAATGCAAAGGAAAGTGAGGGTCCTCATGAGCCATTGATGACTTATATGTCATCAATAAGTCACTTTGTCACTTAGCCAATCCTGAGCTATGCTAATGCCATATCCTCAGCACTTAATGTCTACTTAGATGGAATCTGAAAATAAATACTTCCGATCTTTCAGGCTAATGATTCACTGGCATCGGGAAGACTGGCAAGAGCACAACGGAATGTTAGTGTCAGATCTTGGTCATCAGCCATATTAAGTGCTTATTTACTCTCTCACAGCAATTCTATGAAGTGAGTGTTAGATTCACTTACAGATGAGAACAAATATCACCCAACAAAGCTAATTGGGCAGAGCCTGAGTTTGGATGCTGGTCTGTCTGACCTCAACATGTGACTCTAAGCTCTACTGTCTTCTGCTTATAGGGATAAATTCCAGTAGATTCTAGATAAATTATCAATGTGGCAAATAAGGACTAAAGGGTAAAATAAGGGTCTAGTAACTTAATCTACTTCATAGAGTAACAGGCCTGTCTGGTGGTGACGAGATCATAACTTTGGTGAAAGAGCAGGCTTCAGTGCTAAGTCTCTTAGATGTTGAACTAGACCTTTTTAAATCCCTCTGAATCAGAAACCACCAAGGCCCGATGGGGTGCTGGGGCTGTGAAAGGAGCCCACACAGGCCCAACGGAGCTGGCTGGAGGTCTAGGTTAGCCCAAGAGTCAGTCCCAGGTTGCAGAGACTGGGGTGGGGAGTCTGCCCGAGTCCCAACCATGCCCGGCACCAAGGATGAAGCTCAGCAGAGCCCATTGTTATCTTGTCTCTTAGAGCTCTATTGCTTGTTTAGTTGGAGTTTTGAGGCAGAGAAACCAATGTAAGATTTTATTTTTGTTAGAAAGTGTGTTGTCATTCATAGACAACAGCACAAGACGTCATGTTGTGTGTTATCACAGCTGGGGCTCAAACAAACCTGGTATGTTTGATTCCAAACCTATGTGTATCTCTCTACGATATTCTGGCCACCTGTATTAGTTTCTCAGGGTTGCAATAACAAAGTATCACAAACAGGTGGCTTACAAAAAAAAAAAAAAACCAAAACAAAACAGAAATACATTCTCTCACAGTAGTGGAATATAGAAGTCTGAAATCAAACTGGTAGCAGGACCATGCTTCCTCTGAAGACTCTAGGGGCAGATTGCAGATGTTACTTGGCTTACAGAAGCAAAGCTCCAATCTCTACCTCTGTCTTTGCTTTGCTCTCTTCCTTCTGTGTCTGTTCATCACATGATGTTTTCCTCTCTATGTGTGTTTGTGTCCAGATTTCTCTCTATTTATAAGGACAACAGTCATATTGGGTCAGGGCCCATTGTAATGACTATCTTAAATTGATCATCTGCAAAGACCCTATTTCCAAACAAAGTAACATCTACAGGTCCTGGGGGATGGGAGTCAGGACTTCAACATACTATTTTAAAGAACACAATTCAACCCATAACACCACCCATTCTTTTCTCAGATTCCCTTTAATTTCCTGGGTTAAAAGTTTTCAAATTATTTGATCTTCTATTTATATATACATCCTTCCAGTTGGAACAACAACAACAACAACAAAACCTTTAAGTAACGACCTACTGTGTGTACAACAACAACAACAAACCTTTAAGTAATGACCTACTGTATGTAAAGCATTGAGCCTATAATGGTACATGCAGGCAGACAGGGACCCAAGTCTTTTGAACATTCTCATTGAAGGAGAGAGAGAAATAATCTCAAACTGTGCTTAGCATTACAAAGGAGAGAGATAGGAGTTGAGACATGGCAAGGGGGCCCCTGTAGCCAGGAAAGGTTTTTCCAAGATTATAGCTGAAGTGAGACTTAAAGGATGAGAAGTGATGTCAATGGAGAGCTAGAAAATAGTGACCCAGACCAAAGAAATAGCAGACACTAAGGCCCTGAAGCAGGGACCAGCATGGTACTCAAGGAACAGAAAGGTGACTCCATGGCCTGGGAGCTGGGATAAGGCAAGAGACAGAGCTGAAGAGTTATGTAGAGACCAGATCTTGCAGGGCCATGGTGAGTTATCTAAATTTTCAGCTATGTTAACAGCTGAGCAACATGCTATCATAAGACCAACAACAGTAATAATTAGAACTTCTTAAAGTGTCTGCTCTGTGCTAAGCATGCAACCAGGCACTGTGCATATGTCATGTCATTTCATCCTCAACACAGCCCTGAAAAGGAAATATAAGAATTTTATAGTATTTTTTTACTCCTGTATTTATGGAGCATGTAACCTACTCCAGGCAAAACACTAGGCTCTAGGAATGTCTTCATGATCCCTGCCCTCGAATTGCATACAGTCTAGTAGAAACAGCTGTTAACAGATGACCATGCTAGTAGCTCAATGATAGGGCCTCAGACTCTCAACCACTCTGGGCTTGAACTTATTCCATGGCTAAAGTGGGGAAGTCATCGTTTTCTCCTTGCAGAATGATGGTAAAGATTAGATGAGTCCACAGGTGAGAAGTACCCAGGACACATAGATGCTCAATCTTTGGAAGTTAATATTTGAGCCTTGATAGTACTGTGAGTGACAGCTGCCCACAGTGCACATAGCTGATGAGAAAGTAATACCACCCCCACCCCTCGCCCCCAGAAAGGGGAGGTAAGAAAGGCTGTGAAGAGGAGGGTGAGCTGAACCTCGAAAGAACAGTGGGTGTTCCTCAGGCACACAAGGAGGAGAATAACAAAGTTTGGATTTTCATTAAGCCTAATGCAGTATAATTATTATTAAAATTAAGTGTGAGGAACCAGAGTCTGTGGTTTTGATTAAAAATGGCTATGCACTGTAATTTGACATCTAAATTTTGTATGATGCTTGGTAAGAGATACATTAGGATACCATTTACCAGTCGCCATTCTGCATATGATTTTAGTAAAAATGAGACTTGTATAGTAAATATAGGCCCTTTTGAGGGCTTCTTGCTTCCAAGAATGTAGTATTGTCTTTTCTTTCTAAGAAAGACACATGTCGACGTGCCCTCTAGTGACAATATTTTGTATTTCACTCAGGTTCATGCAATAAGCTCTATGGTAGCTCTTCCGACAATGCAATTTTCTTCTTACAAGACAGAATCCTGCTGTGAGTATATCTACTAAAGGAGTAGAAAGCAGCGACCTCTGTAAAGTATCTTTATTGTGTGCTCCTGTGGTTTCTTGAAGATGATAAGAGGAGTGTCTTATGGAGATAACAGCCCAGACTTTAGGCAAGTTACTTACACTCAGCATGTGGGCTCCTCACCTCTGAAATGAGTTTACCAGGAGGCGGTGCGTTTACTTCTCTATTACCCCGACTAGAACGTAAGCTCCATGAGGGCAGAGAATTTGTGTGCTTCCCCACTGGTCCACAGTGTGCAGAACAGTATGTAGCTTATAGTCAGCCCTTAGTCCATGTGATGGAGGAATGAATGAACAATAATAAGTGGGAGGGCTAAAAGCCATCAGTTATGAAAATATATATGGTGTGGTCAGCATGGTGCTTGATTGCATGAGTATGTCCTCTCTTTCTGGCTATTATCACTTGCCTTTTATTTGTCTTAGGCTTATTTCTCTGGGTTTTCTTGTGATGCTTTCTTTGGTCGTTTTGAAAAAAGTTTGGAAGAGGCATAATGAAGAGAGATTCAAGGATTCGACTGTTTTAGGTATGAAAGACAAAGAGACAATTAGTGGATCCTTCCTCCTCATTGATGACATTTCATGTTTAATCCTTTTCAGTAAACCATTCATTTATTTTTTTCTGTAATGTACTAACTTGGCAATATTCTGAGCTTTCAGGAAGGGTAAGTGACTTTTTTTTCAGTTACCCTAATCATAATTGTTTTGCTCCTTTCACTGAAGGGTTTACTGCTCACTTCTGCTTTGAAAGGCTGAGCCTGGGGCCACTGAGATGAAAGTAATGGGACTGAGCTTTTTCCCTGCTGATGGCTGAACATGCTAGCTACTTACAGTTGAAAAAGCATTATCATCTTCAAGTGCCTTTTAGGAGAGTTCATGCTATGGAATAAGGTGGAATAAGGGTGATCCAGGAGAAGAAGGGGGCAGTTCTTAATGTGGTTTTTAGAGTCTTAGAGTCTAAATCCTTCCTTAAACAGTAACCCCCCTTGGAGAGAGAATATATCTTTAAAGCTCCTGCCTGACATCTAAACTCCTCAGAGTTCTATCAAGTCTAAGATGATGGTGAAAAGATACGCTTCAAGAGGTAGGGGCAAAGAATGGATATTGATTTATCCTTTTAATCCATGTCGGTCTTCCGCTCAGAAACAGTAATGCTTCCCCGTGGGCTGACCATGAAGTCTAAACTTCTTAACCTTGCATTTAAAGGCTTCTGGAGCCAAGCACCAATTCATATTTTTGACCCCATCTTCTAGTATCTTCTCCATGGTGTTTCAGTCAAATTGTCTTCCCTCCTGCTATGCTTTGTGTTCTGAAAATTTAATTACCTGTTTTGGTTAGAGAAGGATAGGTTTTCGATGGATAAATGAGAAATCTGAAAAGTATAAAATAGAAGATGGCATTCATAGTTCTAGTTGAAATTAACTTTGTTGGTAATTGTCATGGTACTTTAAATTTTTTTAAAATACGTAAGTTGGTATATAATTACTATGTTTAATATATGCATATTAATTATAAAAGCAATATAGAAAATGCATTCTCCAAAAGAGAAAGGATATTATTACTAAATATAAAGTTTTTTTTTCAATTATTCTTGCCAATCCTGATTCTCTCTCACTTTCACCAGAAGTAACCACCATTTTAGTTTTGTTGCATATTATTAACTTATATAGTATTATTTTGTGTTTATGTTAGTTCACATTAATAGCATCATATGGTGTATATCATTCCATATTTTGCTTTATTCACTCAACCATACTTGTTGATATCTAGCAACATTGTTCTAAGTAGTTCAAATTTATTGTCAACTACTACTGTTTATCCATTCACCTGCGAATGGGTATTTGGAGTGTTTTCACATTTTTGCAAAGCTCCAGAGAAAATGAATTTGATTTTTTTATGCACATGTGCAAATATTTCCCTGGAGTGGTATGTCAGGGTTATTGTGTCTGCATACTTTGTGTTCATGGCGGCTGTTAATTTCTTGATCTTTTTACAAGTTTATATGCCCAAATAGAGGGGGAGGGGGATATATTTCTCAGATATTCTTTCTCTTTTTCTCAAATTTCACAAGCTTAGGATTCTCTTGCACAAATCTGTTGATCAAGATTCAATTGAAATAACTTGTACTGGGTAGTCCTCTCATTTGACATTTATTCTAGATTTTAACTACTTTTGTTTTACTTGTTCATGCCTCAGCTCAAGTGAGTAAATAAGTTTAGAAGACACTCAGCCCCTCCAAGTGCCTCTGCAGTCTCGAGTGCCAAGCCTGGTACTTGCCCACAGTGAGTGCCAAGTATAAAAAAGTCTAGTCTTGCTCGAAGTTTAGGTTCTAAAATCAGTTGAAGGTGAACATCCAGGATAGTCAAATTCACCCTTGATTTTTTTTTAATTGTCCATAATATGCTATCTTTAAATAAATCTTTCTTAGATCATTTTTTCCTGCAGCATTATACCTAATCAATGCTTCTTTGCTTAATCAATAGATAAAGGCAATGGACCCTGTGTTCGATAAATACATTCTGTAATTTTAAACATAATTCACTTCACATGTGAGATACATGTATTCCTATTGCGAGAGGCATGCAGGAAATGTAACCGATGGTATGTATAGCAGATACACACTCTCATCTTATCCTCATATTACGAAATACATGCTCATTGACAGGGTCAGAAGGAATCACCTGCATTGTTTAAAGTGCCTCCCTTTTATCTCTGCTAAACCCCAACAGGCACACCTGTACTTGGTGAGCACATCACCGAATGTGCTAAATAATACTTGAATGAAGCAGGTGATCAGTGCAGTGACAGGAACAAATAAGCTCCTGCCCCACTTTCTTTGTCCAACTGAGGGAAAAGGATAAGATTGAATCTAGCAAACATGGCAGTAGGTAGCTTTTGTGTAATCAAGCTCTTAATACTCTCTGGGATTTGACAGAAATAATTAGATCCCAAACACTGTTCTAAAAGTCATTTTCACTCTGCTGTCATGGGGACCATTTTATTTAAAAGCTCTAGGATGCAGCCATGGTGAAGGGTTAGTAATGGACGGGGAAAATTGCCCTGAATATGTACAGGCATATTCCTCTGTGCCTCAGGCACTCATAGACCTAATTTGTTATCACACTGTGGGAGAGATTGCTCATTGATTGTTTTAAAATATAGGTTTTATTTTTATTTAGGAATGGCAAGGGCCATAGATCAGAACTTGACTGCCATTGAAAAAATAGTTTATTACTTACTCACAGTTCCCAAGAAGAAGAGGCATATCATACGACGGAGGAGGCGGGGAGGCACACTGAGAACTACTGGAAACATAGGTCAGGAGGCCGAGGGAATGGGGAGAATGCATGCGGGAGCCTTTAGTGTGTGTGCGTGCGTGTGCGTGTGCGTGTGCGTGTGCGTGTGTGTGTGTGTGTATGATGGGAAGGGATAAAGCAGGGTAAACAGTATTAGGATTAGTTAGTCTGAATAATTTCAATGGACTCTGGAGTATAAGGGCTTTTCCTAGTAATCTGGTGTCTGGCCTTGAAGTATTTAAGGTGGGTGGATAGTGGCCTGGAATGTGAGAGCCAGACTAAGGAAGTGGTGGAGTGGGGACTCTGGGTTCGTTAGTTTGCATATGAAAAGACAATTTGCAGGCATTTGTATGCTTTCTCTGGGAACTGTCTAACCCTGGGAAGAGCAGTTTCTCCAGGTTCATCAAGACCCAGATGTCAAATCATCAGAACACAGAAAATGAAAAGCACAGTTAATATAATAATCTATCTTGAGATCTCCCTAAATGTGACTTGGTCTCAGTTGTCCACATACTGTGTTACCCTTCTATGAAAGGATGAAATACTGTGAAATGCCACAAATTGAGCGTCAGCAATGGAGATGGAGGAAAGGCTACTGGGGGCCAGCAAACACCCTTGATACTTACAGATGTCTTACAGATCTGCCTTCCCTCAAATATTTCCTCTACGCTAACCTGTTATAATGTTTAGCATCACTTGCACCTCGAAAGAAAACTAGTAGTTTAATCTGCATATTTGTGTTAATTTGTTACCTTTCTGAGATAAGATATGTGCCTGTTGAATGCAAAACCAATTGACTTTGGCCTCAAATTGACTTCATCTGTTAGGATCCAAAGATTTGTGAAATGACATCACCATCTGCCCTGAGAGCCAATTTAGTAATCTGAGAAACAGCTTTGACCTTCCCTGGCCTCTACCACCCCACCACCCTCCACACCGTCTGTGATTCCTCACCAAGCGCTGACTATTTTTGCCCTGAAGTCTTTCTCACATCCATATGTTTGTCTCCATTTCCTCTCCACTGGCTGACTTCAGCATCACTTTTTTTCTTTTCTGGGTTGTTATAACTTCTATACAGTTCCTTCTCTTCTCAGAAAAAAGGAGAGAAAACACAAACCACCAAAATTAGGAATGAAATCAGGACATTATTTTCAACCCTATAGAAATTAATATACAGATAAGGAAATGTTATGAAAAATTTGATGCTAACAAATTAGACAATTTAGAAAATATAGACACATTCCTAGAAAAAACACAAATTACCAAAAATGTCTCAAGAAAAAATAGAAAATCTGAATTGACCCATGTCAAATAACAACATTGCATTAAAACTTTTTAAAATAATAATAACTTTTCACAAAAAAATATGCTAGGTCCAGTTGGCTTTCCTATTGAACTCTATCAAACATTTGTTTTTTCTGTCTTAATAAAGAATGCTAATCTTGTACAAACTTTTTCAGAAAAAAATAAAAGGAGAGAATACTTTTCAAATCATTGTGTGATGCCAATATTACCAACATACCAAAGCCAAAGACATTGTAAAAAAACTACAGACCAATATCCCTCAGAAACATAGACACAAAAATTCTTAAGGAAATAAGCAAATCAAATCCAGCACTATATAAAAAGAATCGTATATCATGAAATCAGATAAATTCCTTTATCTCAGAAATTCAAGGTTATTCTAAGATTTGAAAGTTAATTAGCATAATATACCATATTAATAGAATAAAGGACAAAAACCACATGATCATCTCAATACATACAAAAAAAGTGCTTGAAAAAAATCCAACACCATTCGTAATAAAAAAAAATCTGAGAATGAAAGTAACAAGTCAATTCATAATGATATTAAAAGGAACAAAATAAATAGAAATATGTTTAACAAAATAAGTTTAAAAATTTATACTGAAAACTATTGAAGAAAGAAATTAAAGATACAAATAACAGATACCACATGTATGGATTGAAATACTCAATATTTTTAATATATCAATTCTCAAATTTATCTACCGATTCAATGCAATCACAATTAAAATCCCATCAGGTATTTCTGACTAAGAAATGTCTTGGAGTTGATTATTCTTAGTTAAATTTAACAGCATCCTTAGGCCCTTTTAATATGTAGATCCTAATCTTCTTATATTTCTGGAAAGTTTCATATATTATTGTTTTAATCATTCATTCTGTTCCATTGTTTTCTTGGTTTTTCTTCTTCAGACTCAGTTTCGCTATTCAGTTTGTTATAACTTTCCCAGCACAAACACCATTCAAATTCCTCCCCAAATAGTCTTCCTAAAAGAAGCTAGCTAGAATGTGTATAGACCAACCTCTGATGTCTTGTCTTCTTAGCTCATTTGCATGTTCTTTCTTACTTATGAATACTATCCTAAAGAAGGTTATATATGGTAACTGGGGATGGTATTTACAGCCTTTCTTGAGCGTATTAGTCGACTAGGGCTGCCATAACAAAATACCACAGACTGGATGGCTTAAACAAGAAAAATTTATTTTCTTACAATTCTGGAGGCTGGAAGTCCAAGATCAAGGTGTTAGCATGGTTAATTTCCTCTGAGGCCTCCCTCCTTGACTTGCAGATGGTCACCATCTCTCTATGTCCTCATATGAACCTTTTCTCTCTGCACTGATGTCCCTGGTGTTTCTTTCTCTTCCTATAAGGACACCAGTTCTGTTGGATTACGATCCCATTTTTTTGACTTCGCTTAACCTTTAAAGGCCTTATCTCCAAAGGTAGTCACATTGGTGGTTGAATTTTAACATGTGAATTTGGGGAGGGGGACACAATTCAATCTATACACTGAAGATGCAAGTTTTCTGGTAAAATTCCTCTTGTGTTCTTGACTTCCCTTGCTTCTGTGATCAAAAAAACTCTTCACTGCTTCTTATTGTTTTGTTTTTCCTCATAAGGACTTATCAACTTCCCCCCAAATAGCTAATTTTTACCCTGCTTTTATTATGTGATAGGCACTGTTTTGAGCATTGATAATTGTTCCAATATATTAAATCATTTTTGTTAATGTGGTTTTGATTTCTAGCATTTCCTTTAGATTTTTTCTTAATCTTTTTATTATTCAAATAAAATTTTTACGTTTTTATTTTTTAAATTTATTTATTTATTTAATCGAAGAAATGATATAAATTTTTCCCCCCATCTATTTCCCTCCTCCTACCTTCCCCCTAAACTCTGGTAACCACTAGTCTATTGTCCATGTTCATGAGTCTCTGTCATGTTCATTTGTTGCTTTTAGGTTTATATCCCACATATAAGTGATATCATGTGATTTTCAACTTTTTCTATCTGGCTCATTTCAGATAGCATGATTATCTTGAGGTCCATCCATGTTGTCGCAAATGGCAGTATTTCATCTCTTCTTATGGCTGAGTAATATTCCATTGTATATATGTGCCACAACTTTTTTAGCCAATCATTGATCGTAGGACACGTTGCTTCCATGTCCTGGCCACTGTGAATAGTGCTGCTATGAACATCGGTGTGCAAATATCTTTTCAGATATGGGTTTTCAAGTCTTTGGGGTAAATACCCAGTAGAGGGAATGCTGGATCATGTGGTAGATTAATTCTTAGTTTTTTGAGGAACCTCCATACTGTTTTCTATAGTGATTGTACCAATTCGCAGTCCCGCCAGCAGTATATGAGGGTTTCTATTTCTCCACATCCTCTCCAACATTTGTTATTACTCGTCCTGTTGATTATGGCTATTGTAACAAGTGCGAGATGGAATCTCATTGTGGTTTTGATTGGCATTTTCCTAATAACTAGAGGTTGAGCATTTTTTCATATATTTGTTGGCCATTTGTATGTCTTCTAGGGAGAAGTGTCTTCAGGTCCTCTGCCCATTTTTTTGATTGGATCGTTTGTTTTATTGTTGTTGCTATTGTGTCTTATGTGTTTTTTTTTTTTTTTGTATATTTTGGATATTAGGCCCTTATCAGCGATATTAATTGCAAATATATTTTCCCATTTTGATGGTTGTCTCTCTACCTTGTTGACAATTTCTTTTGCTGAGCAGATTTTTAGTTTGGCGTAGTCCCATTCGTTTATTTTTGCTTTTACTTCCCTTGCTTTTTACGTCAAATTCATAAAATCCCTTTATGTCCTAGGTCCTTGAGTTTAGTTCCTATATTTTCTTCTATGCATTTTATTGTTTCAGGTCTTACATTCAGGTCCTTAATCCATTTTGAGTTTATTTTGGTTTGTGGTGATAGACAACAGTCTAATTTCATTCTTTTGCAGGCGGCCTTCCAGTTTTGTTAGCATCATTTATTGAAGAGGCTTTTCTTTCTCCACTGTATGTTTTTGGCTTTTTTGTTGAAAATTATTTGCCCATATAAATATGAGTTTACTTCTGGACTCTAGATTCTGTTCCACTGGTTCGTGTGTCTGTTTTTCTGCCAGTACCATGCCATTTTGATTACTGTCTCTTCGTAGTATAATTTGATGTTGGGCAGAGAGATAACTTCAGTCTTGTTCTTTTTTCTCAAGATGGCTTTGGCAATTCGGGGTCTTTTGTGCTTCAATACAAATCTGATAATTTTTTGTTCTATTTTTTTTAAAATGCCGATAGGATTTTGATGGGAATTGCATTAAATCTGTATAATGCTTTAGGTAATAAGATAATTTTAACTATGTTGATTTTTCCAATCCATGAACATGGAATATCTTTCCATTTCTTTGTGTCTTCTTTGATTTCTTTTAACAGGATTTTATAGTTTTCATTATACAAGTCCTTCACATGTTTTGTTAGATTTATTCCTAGGTATTTTATTCTTTTTGTTGTAATTACAAAAGGAATTATTTTTTCCACTTCTTTTTCTGACACTTTGTTATTACAGTATAGAAATGCTATAGATTTTTGAACATTGATTTTATATCCAAAAACTCTACTGTATTTGTTTCTTGTTTCTAGTAGTGTTCTTGTGGAATCTTTAGGATTTTCTATATAGATAATCATGTCATCCACAAATAGTGACAGTTTGACTTCTTCGTTTCCTATTTGGATGCCTTTTGTATCTTTCTCTTGCTAGGTCCTCCAATGTAATATTGAATAACAATGGTGATAGTGGACAACCTTGTCTTTGTTCCTGATTTTAGAGGGAAAGTTTCCAGTTTCTCACCATTAAGTATAATGTTGGCTGAGGGTTTGTCATATATGGCTTTTATTATGTTAAGATACTTTTTTAAATAATGACTTTGATAAGTGTTTTGATCATAAATAGATGCTATATCTTGTTGAAGGTTTTTTCTGTATCTATTGATAAGATCATATGAGCCATCTGGTCCTGGACTTTTATTTTTTGGTAAGTTTTTGATGATTGTTTCAATTTTCAAACTGCAGATCGGTCTATTTAGATTTTCCAGTTCTTGATTCAGTCTAGGAAGATTGTATTTTTTTAAGTACTGGTCCATTTCTTCTAGGTTATTAAATTTGGTATTATGTACTATTCATAGTATTCTTGTATGATCCTTTGTATTTCTGTGATGTCAGTTGTAATTTCCCCTCTTTCATCCCTAATTTTGTTTATTTGTGTCCTTTCTCTTTTTCCTTTAGTGAATCTAGCCCAGGGGGTGTCAATTTTATTAACCTTCTCAAAGAACCAGCTCTTTGTTGCATTTATTTTTTTCTATTTTTTTTATTGTTTTCAATTTCATTTATTTCTGCTCTAATTTTGATTATTTCTTTCCTCCTGCTGACTTTAGGCTTCATTTGTTCTTTCTTTTCTAGTTTTTAAAGATGAAACATTAGGTTGTTTATTTGGGCTTATTTTTGTTTTTGGAGAAAGGCCTGTAATGTTATGAACTTTCCTCTTATGACTGCTTTTGCTGTGTCCTAAAAGTTTTGATATGTTGTACTATCATTATGATTCATTTCAATGTATTTCTTGATCTCTCTTTTTATTTCTTCCCTGACCCAGTTATTTTCGGTAGCATGTTGTTTAATCTCCAGGTATTCGTGATTCTTCCTGCTTTCTTTTTGCAGTTGATCTCTAGTTTCAAAATATTATGATCAGAGAATATTCTTGGTATGATTTCAACCCTCTTATACTTGTTGAAGCTATCTCTGTGTCCCAGTATGTGGTCAGTCCTTGAGAATGTTTCGTGTACACTAGAAAAGAATGTATAAGCAGCTGTTTTGGGGCGGAAGGCTCTGTAAATGTCAATTATGTCCATTTGGTCTAATGTGTCATTTAAGGATGTTATTAACTTATTGATTTTTGGTTTGGATGATCTGTCTGTATCTGAGAGTAGGGTATTTAGGTCCCCTACTATGACAGTGTTTTTGTCTGTTTCTCCCTTTAGTTCTGTTAGTAATTGCTTTACATGTTTTGGGGCTCCCTGATTGGGAGCATAGATATTAATAAGTGTTATGTCTTCTTGGTGCATGATTCCCTTTATCATTATGAAATGTCCCTCAGTATCTTTCTTTACCTTTTTTATTTTGAAGTCTATTTCATTAGATATTAGTACTGCTACTCCCGCTTTTCTCTGAATGTCATTTGCTCAAAATAACATTTCCCACGCTTTAACTTTGAGTCTATATTTGTCTCTGGAGCTGAGATATGTCTCTTGGAGGCAGCATATGGTTGGGTTTTGTTCTTTGATCCATTCTGCAACTCTGTGCCTTTTTATTAGTGAGTTCAGTTCATTTATATTTATGGTGATTATTGAAATATGAGGTCTTCTTATAGCCATTTTATCTTTTGCATTCTGGTTGCTCATTGTTTCCATTGCTTCCTTGTCCATGTGTTTCTGTTTTCTTTATTTTGATTGGCTTTTGTGGATTTTCCCTCCGGTTCTTCTTGTTTTATGTTATATACTTTGGTTCTCAATCTTTGGCATGTAGCTACCATTACAAATACGTAAAGGATATATATATATATATATATATATATATATATATATATATATATATATATAAATATATCGTCCTTTTTCTTCTACGCATGCCTTATCTCCATTCCTCTTCGTGAATTTGGATCTTTGAATTCTCCGCTTTGCAGTCATTGTCTCAATTTGTCCCTATTTATGCTGAATGTTCATTACCATCTTGCTATAGCAAATCTCTTCTTATTTTTAAGTTTATAAAGCCCTGTTTCTAGTAAGGGTTGCACTCCTCTGCCTCTATCAGCCTATTAGTCACCTAGTGTATTCTGCTTCTTTTTATTTTTATTTTTTTTGTCATTTTGTTTTAAGTGAGCTGACCCCTTTCAGTATTTCCTTTAATACAGGCCTTGTAGTGGAGAATTCTCTCAATTTTTGTATGTCTGGAAAGGTCTTTATTTCTCCTTCATATCTAAGGGAGAGCTTAGCTGGATACATTATTCTAGGAAGGTAATTCCTTTCATATAATAGTTTGAATAATTAAAACCACTTCTTCTGGCTTGTAAGGTTTGTACTGAGAAGTCCGACGATATTTTAATGGGTTTTCCTTTTTAGGTTATCTTCTTTTCCCTGGCTGCCCTGAGTATTCTGTCTTTGTCATTGATTTTTTTTGATAATTTTAATACAATATGTCTTGATGAATGCCTTTTTGGGTTGATATAATTGGGTGTTCTGTTGACTTCTCGAATTCCAAGCTCTAGCTCATTCCTTAGATTTGGGAAATTCTCATCAACTATTTGTCTGAAAATGCTTTCCAATCCCTGCTTCTTTTCCTCCCCTTTGAGAATGCCTATTATTCTTATGTTTCCCCTTCTGATGATATCAGCTAGTTCTTGTATTTCTCTTTTATTCTTTTTTATTCTTCAGTTTCTCTCTTCTTTCTGATTTATTTCTAGATTTCTCTCTTTGAATTACTGATCCTTTTCTCCATATGGTCGACTCTATTTCCCAAGCTTGTTATTTCATTTTCAACTCTTGCAGTGTGTTCTTTATCTCTAGAAGGTCTATTTGGTTCTTTTTGAGGGCGCCAATCTCTTTGCTATAGAACTCGTTCTGCTCATCTAGTTGTTTTTTCAATCCCCGAAATTGTTAATATGATTTTTCGGCTCACATTGAGTTTTTTCAGAAGTACCATCCTGAATTCTCTCATTTAAATTGCATCTTTCTATATCTGTGAGCTTATTTTCTGGAGATTTTTCTCTTTCTGAGATGTCTTATCACCTTGGTTGTTCATGGTGTTTAATAGACTATTTCCTCACCTAGGCACTAATGAAAGTGTATTCTGCTTCCTCCCCCACCCCCGCCGCCCCCAGAAAGAAGATTTATTATATAATGGTCCCTAGCCTGTTCCAAAGAAAGTGCTTTTCCTTTGGTTTGCTGTAGGTGGTATCTAAGCCTTTTGGATCTCACTTAATATAAAGTTTTAATAGGTCTTTTTTTTTTTTCTTATAGATTTTTAATCACACTTGCTACCCTCAGTCTTGTCAGTGTTAGTGACAGTTTCGGTAACATTTGCTCAGATTCCTCTTGGGTTCCACGACGTTCCACCTTGGAGGGTATGGGGGGAGGGGCCCTCTGAGTTGGGGGATGGGGCCTGTGGCTCAGCCTCGGTTTTGCAACCGTGGCTGATAAAAATCAACTGTTGTTTCTTTGCTGTCCTCGCTTTTCTGCCGTCCCCATTTCTCTGCCTTCTGCCCTGATTACTGGGCACTGCTACTGGCTGCAGGGAGCTCTTAGCTCTTCCAGGCAGGGCTGTTCAGGGAACTTGCCACACCTTCTCCCCTCCTCTTCCTTCTACATGGAGCTCTGGCGAAGAGAGGTAGCTTCTTTGTTTTTCCCAGTCCACCACCCAACACCCGGGGTTCTGACCTGTGGTAGATCTTATGTGCAGATCCCATGCTCAGAAGTGGTGGTGTGTAGTTTGGGTGTTTTTTGTTGAGTTTTAGATGTTCAACTTGTTATTATTTCAAGGGGAGAGATCTGGGGATGTCTCTCACTCCACCATGTTTCTGACGTCACTTCCTTCTTAATGTTTTTATTTCCCTATTTTCATTCCCTGTCTGTTCTTCTTGTATGTTGTCTACTTTTCCTATTAAAGTTCTTATTATATTAATCACGGTTATTTTAAATTCTCTAATACTTCTACCACCTGTCTATGATTCTGATGCTTGCTTGCTTTTTCTCTTAAAACTTTTTTTTGTATCTTTTGGGATGCCTTTTAATTTTTTATTGAAAGTCAGACATCATATAAAGAACAAGATATTAGGATAAACAGGTCTTTTGTGTGATATTTTATGGTAATCTGGCTAGGAGCTGGGCTGTGTTTAATACTTTTTGCAGCTATAGATACCAGAGGATTTAAGTTCCTCTAGTAACCGTCTTTTGTCTTTTTTTTTTTTTTTTTTTTTTTTTGACTCTAAGCTTCCCTAAATTCACTTTCTTAGAGAGACTTTGAATCTGGCCACTCTTCCAGCTATAATATGCTATTGTTGAATTGGAGCCCTATTGGTGTGGTGATAAAGTGTAAGGGAAGGGAGTATTCTATAGTCTTCTGATTAAGTGTCTGTCTTTTAGTGGGCCTATGTCTCTGGGCTGTGACTTTCACAAATGTTTATTTAGTGGTATAACTGTTTCATCCTCTCTCCCTACTCCCTTCCCTGGTTGCAGAATTCTAAATCAATTTCCTTGAATCCCTGACCCATGTGGACTAAGTTTAGGCCTTTAGGTAAGACAGTACAGGTAGAGGGTAATTGAGTGGGAGAAATGCCCTTCTCCAAGTTGATATAAGGCCCTTAGAATATTTCCCCCTGAAGAGTACACCTTTATTATTATAGACTTACAATAATTAGTCTTCTCCTTCCTCTCTCAGAGCCAGGAAAAAAGCTTTCTCTGACCTTCACTTTGAGAACCTTATAGGGTTCCAGGAAATAAACCCCAGAAAGTGTGTTCTCCCCTAAGGGGGAAAAAAGCCACATACATTCTCACAATAAATGTCTAGGCATAGATGACTTTACTGGTGAATTCTGCTAAGGATTTAAATAAGAAACAAATCGGAATCCTATACAAATGCTTTTAGAAAAAAATAGGAGAAGGAAGAATGCTTCCCAGTTCTTTTTATGATGCCAGTATTATTGTGATATGCTCAGCTTTCAACAAGTCATTGTCATTACCCATTTGAGTGTTTCCAAAGAGTTTACAACCCCAGTGGCTTCTGTTTCAGGTAGCAGGTCATATCATTGACCCTCTATATGCACCTGATTCTCTAGATTTTAGGAGGGTGTTCAGCCTTGCAACCTCAGTTCTCTGATGAGTCTAAGAAAAAACCATTGATTTTTGATTTATCTAGTTTTCTCCTATTATAAGGGTGAGAATAATGACTTCCAAGTTTTTTCATGTCAGAGCTCACACCAGAAGCCCACATACAGTAAATGAAATTATTTAATCCTCTAACTCAAGGAGGCAGATGATATTATCTTCATTTTTCAACTGAGGAAACTGAAGTCACATGTAAACAGATTGTTTTCTTTCCCATGATGACACAGCAAGTCAGTTGTAAAACCAGGTTTTAAATAAATTCAACTCATTTTTCTTTCCTAAATAATTCTAATACATTCTCTTCCTTCTATATAATGGAGTTACTCTCTAAATTCCTCCTTTGATCACTGATGCCTATTCAATGGCCACTATTTTTCGGGAAAACTTTAAGTATAATGTTTATAAATCACTTCATACAGTGTCTGAAACAGAGTAATTGCTCAGTAAATAATGGAAGTGGTGTCTGTAGCTCTTACTATATAATTTATTTCTCATCATAATTCTAGGTGGTGGAGTTCTCCGCCTGCCATTTTACGCAAGAGGTAGGTGCCATTCCAGGCATTCTGATATAATTGGGCTGGGATACAGCGTGGGCATTGCAATTATCAAAAGCTTCTCAGGTTATTAAAATATGAAGCCAAGTTGTAGAAGCCCAGCTCAAATGGCATGTTGATCAGCCCCATCCCGTTGGTGCCATGAGGAAAGAAGGACACGCTATTGCCAGAATTTTTTTCTTTGTTTCTAAAGAAGCTGGAATTTTAAGTTATAGTGTTATACTTCTTAATTCAATGTTGTCTCAACCCCTTTTAAAACAATACATAGACTCCTGGGAGCTCAATCTCAGACTGATACTTAGCAGCCAATGTGTTTGGAATCAAGTTGGAGAACTTAGTGTCACTTGATTGGCTTCTGATTAGATCAGACCAATGGTTCTCAGAGTGTGGTAGGATAGGCCTGCAGCAGCAGCATCACCAGGCAACTTGTTAGCTATGCAAATTCTCAGGCCCAGGACCAATATACAGAATCAGACATTCTGGGAGTGGGGCCCAGTATCAATGTTTCAACCAGCCATCCTGGTAATACAAATGTACATTTAAGTTTGAAAACCTCTGGATTAGATTATCATTACCTTCTTCTATTTCATGAATAGTTCACAGTAGCAGAGAGGACCTATGGAAGTGAGCTAACAAAACAGTAATCTGAATATCAAGATTCAACTCAGCTATAAGTCTGCAGAAATAGGAGCTGCACAAGACAGACCCTTCCTTTAAATCTGATTTCAGTTGAAATCAGGGTAGCTGTGCTGATGTGGTGGACCTTTAATTTGTTCAGGTACCACCTCTGCTACTGGTATCTTGAATGGCCCATTAAATAAGCCTAGTGGATGATCTACATGAAGCCCCTTATCTTTTCAGCTATTTGAACTACAAAGGGAGAGGAAGAAAGAGTGTGGCTACCGTGAGCATAGGGAAGATTATGTATGCTATGAGGGATGTAGACATGAAAAGATGTTTTTACAACTTGAGAAATAACGTATTAAAAGGGATAGTTACATGGAACTGTGTACTCCATATTCTATAGTTTTAGTATAGTCATTTCCTAGATTAATCACGTGCATGTATGTGCACACACACTCATATAAATACATATATGTGGGAAAGTGTGTATGTGGGAAAAGCATGCGGAGTATAAGAATTATGAGTAATCGATGTAAACTCTTCAAGCCAGAAAATGTTTTAGGGCATGGAATGAAGACTGCTCACAAAACTGAAAAGACAGATTAGAATATTATTTGAGAGCTGACTTAAGGAATACTGCTATTGTCTGCTCATGGCCTGAGGGTATGATATTGCATAGTAGTTGACTACACATGCTTTAGATTCTGACAGCATGGGGTTTGCATTAGCATTTCCATGAAAACTATTTGGGGCTGTGCAGATTAAACGCTAAGGCTAATGCCTGTAGATAGCTTATTTAGGAAAGGCAGAAGCTAGACAAAAATTATAAGTATACAAAGTATTTTTAAAAGGTGAGATTGCTATAGGATTGTATGACAGGGGAATGAATTAGAGTTTGGAAGTAACATGAACTCGAGTAAACTGAGTATTAAAGTATGACAGAATTAACTAAGTCAGTGTCTCTCCGTCTTTGATAAGCATCACAACAGATACTTAGCAAGGCATCTTGTTAGAAATGCACATCTCTGATTACCTCCTGCTTCCCTATTACCAGTCTCTAGCCTCTGTCAACCACTAATCCTAAATGGCAGCCGGTGTTACCTTGAGGCTTATAGCCAGATCAGCATCCAGTATCATAATTGTGGTGGTGGGTACATTAACCTATACATGAGATAAAATAGTATACAATGGAATACACACACACACACACACACACAATACACACATACCACACACCATACACACACATACCACATACCATACACACACATACCACACACTATATACACACACAAACATAAGGACAAGCAAAACTAAGGATATCTGAATAAGGTAGGTACCGATATCCTGGTGGTGATATTATACAATAGATTGTAAGTGTCACCCTTCGGGGAATTTGAGCTAAGTGTACAAAAGATTTCTATTATTTTTCACAGCTGCACTTGATCTACAATTATCTGTGTACTTTGCTGGCTTTTCAGGTGATTCTAATACTCATCAAAGTAGGGGAGCCACTAAGCTAGGTGATTATTGGTGGGGTAGAGTGGGAGAAAGTATCCCAGGCAGGAAGAACTGTACCCATGAAGGCCAGAGGACAGGAAGATGGCAGATTTAAGATGTAGAAAGCAGCCTTTATTACAGAAGATTAGGCTGGAGAAATTGGTTGCAGCCAATCTGAGAGCCTGATACCTGGAATAAATCCCTCTTGGTCATGATGTATAATTCTTTTTATCTTTTTTGGATAAAATTTGCTAATATTTTGTTGAGAATTTTTGTGTCAATATTAATGAGAGACATTGTTCTATAGTTCTCGTGTAATGTCTTTATCTGGTTTTGGTATTAGGGTAATATTGGCCTCATAGAATGAGTTAGGAAGTATTCCATCTTCTATTCTCTGAAAGAGATTACAAATGATTGGTATAATTTCTTTCTTAAATATTTTGTAGAATTTAGGAGTTAATCTATCTGGGTCTGGTGTTCTCTGTTTCAAATGGGTATGAATTATTGATTCAATTTCTTTAATAGTTATCAACCTATTCAGATTGCCTGTTTCTTCTTTTGTGTCTTTTAAGGAATTAGTCTATTTCATCTAGGTTAATAAATTTGTGGGCTAGAGTTGTTTATATTGCTTCATTATCCTTTTAATTTCCATGAGATAAGTAGTGATATCCCCTCTTTCATTTCTGATATTGGTAATTTGTGTCTTCTTTTTTCTTAATTAGCCTGGCTAGAAGATTATCAATTTTATTGACTTTTTAAAAAAGCTGCTTTTGTATTTGTTTATTTTTCTCTATTGATTTCTTGCTTTTAATTTCATTAATTCCTGCTCTAATTCTTATTATTTCTTTTCTTCTACTTATTTTGGACTTAATTTGTTCCTCCTTTTTTAGTTTATTAAGGTAGATACTTAGAATATTAATTTTAGATCTTTATTCTTCTCTAATATATGCATTCAATGCTATGAATTTCCCTCTAGATATTGTTTTGCTGCATCTCACAAATTTTGATGTTATGTTTTCATTTTCATTTAGTTCACAGTATTATTTAATTTCTCTAGAGATTTTTTTGACCCATGCGTTAATTAAAAGTGTGTTGTTTAATTTCCCTGTATTTATGGATTTTCCAGTTATCTTTTGGTTACTGATTTCTAGCTTAATTTCACTGTTGTCTGAGAACAAATATTGTATGATTTTCATTTTTTAAAAATTTGTCTGCTGGGTTCAATGGCCCAGAATGTGATCTATCTTAGTGAATATTCCATACGAGCTTGAGAAAAAAATGTGTATTCTGCTGTTATTTGATGAAGTAATTTTATGTTAGACTTTAAATAAATCTGGCTTTTCTGTGGATGTGCTAATTAAAGGTTAATCCTTTTAGATGATGAGCACAAGATTATAAAGTATCTTTCCCAGGGAATTTGTGCTGTGATGGATGTTGAGGAATAAGTAAAATATATTCTATTCTCACAGTTGTTAAACCTTGCTCAATTGATTCACCCTGCAGTTTGGAAGAAAAGACCAGCTGATCACTGGACTTTTGAAAGATAGTTACACTTTGGCTCAGTTAAGATGAGTGTTTCCTCTATGTCACAGCCATAATTGTTATTCTGCTGGCTTTGGATGACATCTATAGATGTCAGTTATATCCAATGTTGTTGAGTTCAACTATATTTGTACAGATTTTAAAAGATAGTTTACACTTTGGCTCAGTTAAGATGAGTGTTTCCTCTATGTCACAGCCATAATTGTTATTCTGCTGGCTTTGGATGACATCTATAGATGTCAGTTATATCCAATGTTGTTGAGTTCAACTATATTTGTACAGATTTTAAAAGATAGTTTACACTTTGGCTCAGTTAAGATGAGTGTTTCCTCTATGTCACAGCCATAATTGTTATTCTGCTGGCTTTGGATGACATCTATAGATGTCAGTTATATCCAATGTTGTTGAGTTCCACTATATTTGTACAGATTTTATGCCTGCTGGATCTGTCCATTTCTAACAGAGGGATGTTGACGTCTCCAACTATGATAGTGGATTCATCTATTTCTATTTCTATTCACAGTTCTATCAGTTTTTGCCTCGTAGTTTGACATTCAATTGTTCGTGACATACATGTTAAGAATGATTATGTCTTTTTTGCTATTTGTTGGAAGAAGTCCAAAACATTAACTTGTAAAGACAGACGCATCCCTGTATTCATAGCAGCATTATTTACAATAGCCAAGATATGAAAGCAACCCGTGTCCATCATGAGACAACTGAATAAAGATATGATACATATAAATATAACTGAATACTACTTAGCCATAGGAAAAATAAAATCTTTTCATTTGTGACAACATGGATGGACCTAGAGGGTATTATGCTGAGTGAAGTAAGTCAGACAGAAAGACAAATACCATATTAACTCATTTATATGTGGTATCTAAAAAACAAAATAAACAGAACAGAAACAGACTCATAGATATAAAGAACTAATATTTACCAGATGGCATGGTTGTTGGGGGACTCAGTGTAAAAGATGAAGGAATTAAGAAATACAAATTGGCAATTACAAAAAAGTCACAGGGACATAAAGTATAGCATAGAGAATACAGTGGGTCTAGACTCATGAGGGGATCACTTTGCAAATGATATAAATGTTTAACCACTAAGCTATATACCTGAAACCAATATAATATTGAATGTCAACTGTAATTGAAAATAATAAAATAAAGAATTGTTATGTCTTCTTGGAGAACTGACACCTTTATCTCTATGTAATGCCCTTCTTTATCCTTGATAACTTCTTTTACTTTGAAGTCTGCTCAGTCTGAAATTAAGATAGCTACTCTTGCTTTCTTTTGATTAATGTTTGCGTAGTGTTTTTCTTCACCCATTTACTTTTAATCTATGTCTCTTTATATTTAAAGAGGGTTTCCATAATGAGACATCACCTCACACCTGTTAAAATGACCATCATCAAAAAGATAAGAGATAACACACACCGATGAGGATGTAGAGGAATGGAAACCCTGTGTACTGTTGGAGCTGTAACTGATATAGGCACTATGGAAAATAGTATGGTAGATCATCATGAAATTGAAAATAGAACTACTTTATAATACAGCAATTCTAGTTCTCGAAATATATCCAAAAGTATCAAAAACCCTAACTCTAAAAGATATCTGCACTTCCATGTTTATAGCAGCATATGCACAATAGCCAAGACATAGAAACAATCTAAGCATCCATTGAAGAGAAATGGATAAAGTTGTGGGGTATATATTTACACACGCATACACGTGTGCCCCCATTCACACAATGACATTTATTCAGTCATAGGAAAACAAATTCTGTCATTTGTAACAACATGGATAAAACTTGAGGGTATTAGGCTAAGTGAAATAAATCAGAGAAAGACAAATGCTAGATTTCACTTATGTGAAATCTAAAAAAAAAAGAAAGAAACCAGATTTGTAGTTATCGGTGGTGGGGAATGGGGAGAGAAGGAATTGGAAGAATGTGGTCAAAAGGTATTAACTTCTAGTTATAAAATAAATAATGTAATGTATACTATGATGACTACAGTTGACATTGCTGAATTATATATAAGAAAGTTGTTAAGAGAGTAAATACTAAGCAATCTCATCACAAGAAAAACTTTTTTTTTTTTTTGCTTCTTATTGTATCTATATAAGATGACAGATGCTAACTAATTATGGTAATCATTTCACAATATATGTAAGTTAAACCATTAAGCTATATACCTTAAATTTATACAGTGATATATATCAATTATATCGCAACAAAACTGGAGAACAAAAAAAGTGGATTTCTTGTAAATGACATACAATTAGGTTGTGGTTTTTGATCCACTCTGACAATTCCTGTTTTTTAATTAGTGCAGACCCTTGCTGTTCAAAGTGATTATCATTACAGTTGTATTAATACCTACTTATTCATTACTGCTTTCTTCTTGTTGGTCTTTTTTCTTTCTTTGTCTTCCATTCTTTTTCTGCTTTTCATGGTTTTAATTTAGTATATTATATGATTCCATTTTCTCTTCTTTCTTAGCATATTAGTTATCCTTCATTTTTAAAACCTGTTTATAGTCATTGACCGAGTTTTCAGAGTACATTTACAACTAATTTAAGTTCACTTTGAAATAATGCTATACCACACAGTTAGTGTACCTTCTAATAACAAAAATAATACTAATACCTCCTTCACTCTTGCATCATTGCTGCCTTTTATTTCACTTATATATATAAGGATACATAGACAATATATACCTATATAAGACATACATAAACATACATAATCGAATATAGTTAATACTATTATCTATTGGATCAATTATTAAGAAAAATAAGATTTATTTTATCTTCACTTGTTTTTTCTTAGATGCTCTTCCTTTCTTTATGTAGATCTGAATTTTTGACTATTTTCTTTCTCTCTAAAGAATTTTTAATAACATTTCTTGCAAGACAGATCTACTGGCAACAAATTCCCTCAATTTTTGTTTGAGAGTGTTTTTCCTTCATTTTTGAAGATTAGCTTCACAAGGCGCAGATTTCTAGGTTAGTGTTTTTTGCTTCCAACACTTTAAATATTTCACTTTACTCTCTTCTTGCTTGCATGATTTGGAGGAGAATTTGAATGTAATTTTATTCTTTGTTCTTCTATAGGTAAGATTCCCTGCCACATCCTTCATCCCGAGCTTCTTTCAGAATTTTTTCTTTATCTTTGATTTTCTGTAGTTTGAAGATGACATATGTCTATACGCATGTGTTTTATTTTTTGTTTTATTGTATTTTTTTTTATTTTTTTATTTTTTGGCATTTATCCTGTTTACTTTTTTTCTGAGCTTCCTAGATCTGTAGTTGGCATTGGACTTTTTTTTTGAAGAAATTCTCAGTCATTATTTCAAATACTTCTTCTGTTCTTTTCTCTCTTTTTCTGGTATTCTCATTATGCGCTTGTTCTACATTTTATAATCGTCCCACAGTCCTTGGATATACTGTTCTGTTTTTTTTTTTATTCCAGTCTTTGTTCTCTTCGCTTTTCAGTTTTCAAGTACTCTATTGATATATCTCCTAGCTCAGATATTCTTTCCTCGGCCATGTCCAGTCTATTAATGAGCCTGTCAAAGGCATTTTTCATGTATGTTACAGTGCTTTTTATCTCTAGCGTTTCTTTTTGGTTCTTTCTTAGGATTTTCATCTCTCTGCCTACATTGTCCTCTGTTTTTACATGCTCTCTAGTTTGTCTCTTAGAGCCCTTAGCATATTCATCATAGTTGTTTTATATTCCTGGTCTAATAAGTCTAACATCTCTGCCATGTCTGTTTCTGACTGTGTTTTTAGCCTTTTGTTATGACTTGTGCTTTTTTTTTTTTTTTTTATTCTTGACAGCTGGACATGATATACTAAGTAAAAGGAACTGATCTAAATAAGCCATTAGTGATGTGGTGGTGAGGTGTGTGTGTGTGGGCGGGGTGGGGGGGGACGACATTCTATTGTCCTATGATAACATCTTAGTCTTTTATCGAGCCTATGACTCTGAACCGTGAAATTCACAAGGATTTTTTATTTTTTTCTCCCCCTTGGGTGGGACAAAATGGTTATAATGGGCCAGAGTTAGATATTTCCCTCCTCTAGATCAGTTAGGCTCTGATAATACTTCAGCAGGTTAAGCTCTGATTAATTATTTTCCCCTGAGGTCAGACCTATTTAAGAAAGCCAAGCTCTCTGGCTTAGAATTTCAAAATGGCTGCTTTTCCTCTCCGCCTGCTACAAGCCCAAGAGGATTTCTCTCCACATATTTACTGTGGGAACCTGGTCAAGCTCCTAAAGGTAAATCTCCGGAAATCTGTCAATTACAGTTAAGGTTTTCTTATTCTAGCATCACATACTTTTTTTTTAAACCCCAAATCATTCTAATATCAACATAGAGTTGAGAACCAATGTAGTAGGGCAATAGAAAGCCACTAAAAGTTTTTAAGCACAGACATGATCAGATTCTTGTTTTGCAATCACTTTACATCTAGTGAGAAAATGGATTGAATGAGGATGGAGAACAAAGAAGGAAATAGGAGACTAATGCAGTTATGAAAGTGAGCAGTAGTGTTGTCTTACAAAAGGAAAATGATGGTCGGGATGATTATGTAAATTTTAAAGTTTTATAACTGGCAAGACTTAATAGTTGGTTGGAATGAGACTGCAGGAGAGGTTTTTTTGAGACCCAGGAATCAAGGCGTATGGAGAAGTCTGATGGCCAAAATGATTCTAAAGTTGACAGTGGAGCTTGACTCATCAATAAAGAAAATAGTGAGAAAGATTCACTTGTGACCAGCAAAGTCCATAATCAGATTAAAAAGACCAGGATGCCACCATCGAAGCCTCTGACTTTACACCCAGAAGCCAACACACTGTTTTAAGGGATTTAGACTATGCCCTGGGGAGTCTTGATTCCATAGCTTTCCCTAAATCGACAATAAGATGGGCTCAGTATGGTGAAAGTGCTCTGTTAGCGAGGTTTGTTAAGAGGTGGGGTACCCAGTGGAATGGAGGGAGGATGATTAGAAAAGGGAAAACTGAAAAAGAAGAGAACTGTGAGGGAGCTAGTTATAATAGTGAAGGTGTGGAGTAATTACAGGCCAGAATTAGAGTGATAGCAGTGGGAATGGAAGGAAGTGGGCAATTATAAGTGAAGTTATAACAGAAAAATCAGCAGAACCAGATGGCTTATTGAAAGTAGAAAGTCACCGAGAAGAAGGAGGTCAAGAAGACAAAGAATAATGGTCGGATTGGGGCTGAAAACAGGATGCTCAGATGGGGAGCAGGTTTTGGCAGAAAGATGAAGAGCTTGGTTTAGGGTGTGTTTAGTGGGAGGTGGTAGTGGATGAGAACAATTTAAATGTCACTTTAAATAGCAGATAGGAGGCATGGGATGGTGGCTGAAGGATATACTGAGGGCAACTGCCAATGCCAGGATGTACCCAGGTAGGATTCCTGGGTTCGGTGTTGCTTATGTTCAGTGTTGGTCTAGTACACCGTGAACTAGAGTAGGGCTCCTTAAGAAAAAGAAAAAAAAAGAACCTTTATTGTAAGATTTCTAAACAGTTGCAGGATGGAAGATGTGGCAAATAAAAAGAGGCTGCCATTTATAATGTAGGTTTTCAATGTAGAAATATTAAAGTAAATGCCAAAGAACTCTAGATGCTAACTGAATGTTGATGTGGGTGCTGGTTCATGGTGCTTCATCTGCTATTTTCCTCATTGTAGCAAAACACAAGATTTGGTCTTTCAGTTCATGGATTAGCAAAGTACAGCCAGCAGGCCAAATCCACAGGGCAACACAGCCCTGCCCATTCTTACATGTTATTTGTGGCTTTTGTGCTGTAACAGCAGAGTTGATTAAACAGAGATGACTTGGGCCACAAAAGCTATAATATTTGCTTTCTGGTACTTAGCAAAAAATATTTGCTGACACATCCTCTTGTTCATTATTGTCTATACTAATATGTGGCTTGCAAAGTTTTTAATAACCCTACCAGTTACCTCCATTACCAACACCCCTATATCCATCTGTTCAGTCTTGGCCAACACACTTTGCTATAAACAATCTTATTTAAAGTACCCTGCAGGTTAAACCCCTCCATCTGTTTGCATAGAGCATGTAGCTGTCCTCTAGAATTTACTCACCCTTTTTCTATTTAAGTGGAATTGACCTCAATCTTTTGCCGTTGTTACTAATTTAGAATCAGCTTTTGACCAATTGGGGAAGTCTGTGTTCGAAGTAGACATTTTTCCTTCTCTTGTATACGAGTGTGGAAGACTGTAGCCCAGGAGCTACTGAGAGATCCCAGACTAAGAAAGGAGGAGGAATGTTGAAAGAATTTTAGGGAGATTGAGCCATGGTTTCTAAGCCATCAGAAACTTAGCTGTACCTGAATCCTGCCCAACCTCAGGGCTCTATGATTATGTGAACAAATGATGTTCTTCATTGTTTAAGTTAGTTTGGAATGGGAACTTGGCTACTGGCAACATGAGTCCTAAGTGACTAGTCCTAGCATAATTACTTATCAGTTTCACCGAGTGATGAGACTAGGGGAGCTGCATATCCTAGCCAGTGATTATCAGAGTGCTTGTGACACCTTCACCTGAAGGCAGCCTTGCAGTGCTTTTCCTGAGCTCAGCTCTCCTTTTTTGGCCTCCATCCTCTTATACTGACCAGATTTGCAGCTGGCCTCCATGCCCCAACATCATAGATGCTGTGGTTTGTTCTGGTTGGTGTTTGGATGTTTCTCCTGAAGGTCTGTCATGTCGAACAATTTAGCAACAGCCTTCATTGTTCAGGTACTTGGTCCTCTTATGCAAATAAAATGTCTTTGTTAATCTGTGGTTGTAAGGAGCTGCAACTAACCCTGGCAGTTTACTGTGGAAGGATTACAGTGTAGCTCATATGATGGAGGAAAATGTGTAATCAGAACTTGGAATGGACAAGGTCCTGGTAACTCTCGGAGGCTGGTAAGCAGAAATGAGTGGACTTTCACTTTGGGGTCCAGCTGCTGAGATGAAGCCACTGTAATTTGCCCAAAATCCAAGTTTCCAAGAGAGAAGAGACTGGCCCAGTGTGGGTTACATGTTTTCCCATCTGCTACAAGAAAACAAGGGACTTTTATGGACAGACTATTTAGGACCATATGCACTGGGAAATGGGTTATCCAAATGAAAATCATGGTATCACTACCCAGAGAAAAGAGAAAGGGTGACTCGCAGGAGAACGACTTGCTGCCTGTTATCAAACTGCATGGAAGAATAGAGGCTGTGTTCAGTGACCCTTGTCACTTGAGTCAGTGGTTCTCAAACTTTAGCATGCAGCAGGATATTTGGAGGGCTATTATAATAGATTTCTGGGCTCCTCTCCTGGAGCTCTTCACCTAGTTTTTGTTGCAGTAGCTATGGGATGAAGACCTGGGATTCTATATTTCTAGTAAATTGGTAAGGCGATGCTGATGCTATTTGTCTGGGACCAAGACATTGAGTTTCATGGTCTCATATAAATAGTACTATTTTTGTAGACTGTGAATTTTTATTTCTAGCAATAATGCATCAGCATTTTGCTCTGAAAAACTTGAATTCATTACATTTCTTGTTATAACTTATAGCTGTGAACTGTCTTTAACTTGTGAATGATAGCAGGTGTGACGAGGGCTATCTTTTAAATTGTCTTTGAATACACCTTACCTAATCTCCTTGAGGGAGTGCTGATGTCTTTACCAGATTATAATGTTCATGATAAAATCTAGAATTAAAATAAAATCTTATAGTGTATTAGAGTCTATTTTTTTTTTTTTTTGACAACTATAGTCAAATTCTAAATAACTACAGAAGACAGGTCATTCTGAAAGAGCTTTACCATCTTATATCTGATGAGTTTTCCTTAAACCAGCCAGATTCTTTGCTTTTGCTTGTAGGAAGAGGGAAATAAGTGAAGTTGAAAGTGCTACAGATGTTAGTAATTTTTTAATTGATTTTTCAATTTAAAGAAAATATTCGTAGTCCAGGAAAGAATGCTGGACTTACTCTGGTGATGTCATCCGTTGAAGATAATGTCCAGAGAGGGGAAATAGCTTGACCCCAAATCATAGAACATTAGTGTCAGAAGTAGAACAGGATTCTATGTCTCTTGTTCTCAGCTCCGACAATGATGGTAGCAACTATAGTATTATCATTATAGCCATTGTTATGTTCATGAGCCAAGGTTCCAAGTATCATTTATTGAGCCTATATTTGTTCAGAATTATGTTAAGTGCTTAACTTATACTCTCCAAGTCAGGGATCAGTAAACAGTGGACTATGTCCCATCTTGGTAAATAAGGGGCACAGCCATGCTCATGCATTTATGTATCACCTATGGTTGTTTTGAGGCTATCATAGCAGAGGTGATTAGTTGAGACAGAAACTGTTTGGCTCATGAAGTTGAACATATTTACTGTCTAATCCTTTACAGAAAGCTTTAAAAAATTTTTTTCTCCTAGCTATTCCTGGGATCAGCCTATGGAGTCAGCATTACTATGCCATTTTACTGATGAGGAAATAGAGGCTTAGGGAGAAACATGCCTCAAATCAATTAGACCATTGAGTTGGGGTCCACATTGAAGTCTGTCAGCTTCAAAAATACGTATTGCAGGCACTTTGTATTATTTCTGATTAATCTGGATAATAGTACAGATCATATCTTATTGAAGCAATATATAGTTGATTATAATAAGATGACTTCGTTTTCTCTCTCAAACACAAGAAAGTGACATTTTAAAACTGAATAATGAGAACTGGTCCCAACAGAATAATCCCATCACAGTGGCATATTTACTTTTACAAGTAAATCATATTTTATGGCAATTGCTAAGTTACTGAAATAATTATACTACCAGCTTAGTGGTTTTATTAGCCCCTGCCTTTTGCAGGACACCTGAGACTTGACTGATGAGCAATGAAAGAATTGATTACCCAGTGGGAATTTGAGCCCAGAGCCTGGACTCTCCTCAAGCATTCCTGTGTCTTTGCACGTGGCGTTAGTTACCCAATACTCAAGCAGCTGTTTCATGTTGCTTTAAAAATTTTTTCAGTTTGATCCGTTAACTCAGTGGATCTCAGTATTTACAGTACATCTCAATCATATGGAGGCCCTTAAAAATCATATACCTAAGCTCAGGTTCCACTCCACATCCATTAATTTAATGGCCTATTTACTTTTTAAGGATTATTCAGGTGTGTAGGCAGTGTTGAGAAACTCAATGCTTTTATCAATGACTTGATATTTGAAGACATGCACCCCTGGGTTACAGTCTCCTTGGCAGCAGGCAAAGTTAAAATTTTCTTACTTGAATGAGCAACAAGAGAATTGCTTATGTTATCATAAGGATTTTATTTTCCACCATATGTATCCATTTCTGTGTGTGTATGTGTGTGTGTGTTTTATGAGCTAGTCCACATTCTCTTGATTATCTTTAGGTAAAAGGACAGGATATTATAGGTTGGTACTGTAAATTAGACACTATCAAGCATTTACCTAGGGAGGGAGAAAAGTGTAGATAAGCCAAAACTCAAGAAAAATTAAAATTGAATTCTTAATTTATTAGGTACAGAACAGCTGTTTCAGAATTACTAGGCATCCTTGCACAATTGCAGATTTCTGGATCCTTCCCCAAATCCACTGGATCAGAATTTCTAGGAAGGAGTCCTGAGGATCTATATTTATGAATGCTGTAAAGGTAGTTTTTATGCATACTAAGTTGTGAGAATGGAGTATATCAAATCATTTCTATTTATGTGTGGTTGTTTTTATGTTGAAAGAGAAGATTGAGGAAAGAGCCCCACAGGCATTTTCAGCTGGCAGAATGTTCTATTTGTTTGTCAAATGTTATTTACATGCACATTTACTCACACATACATATACATACAAGTATATTTTATGAGGTCAAGTACCAGTGCGTTCATACATTTGCACTTGACCTCCCTCTGCCTAGAATAAGCTCTTTGTATATCTGACTCTTCTACTATTCAAGTCTCAGCTCAAATATCACTCCTCCAGAAAGGCCTCTCTTGACTACTGTGATCAACTTATTGCAAACATTTCTCTAATCTTCATTCCTCTTTGTATCTGTACCTTCTGCAACGTGATGTTGCAGCAGCTTTTATTGGGAAGTGGAGTTAATTCTTCTCCCTTTGAATCTGGCTATATAAATTCACTTTGACCAACAGTATGCAACTGAAGTTCCAATGCATTAGTTACAGACCTCAGGAGGTCTTGATGTCTTAGAATCCTGCCTCCAACACATAAATAAGCAAGGCCAGCCTGCTGAATAATGGGATACACATGGCCCAGTCATCTCATCAACCCAGCTGACAGTCATCCAGTCTCCTGGCTTATAAGCTGAAGCCTTTCTATACCAGCAAGCCACAAGCTGATCTCTCATGATTGCAAATTCATGAGTGAGCCCAAATAAGATTAGTCATGACTGGTTGAGATCAGAACTGCTTAGCCTACCCCTCAGTTCATAAGAAATAAAAGTTGCTATTTTAAGCCACTATATTAAAATACTTGCTATTTTAAGTCAGTATATTTTGGGGTGCTTTGTTACCCAGTGATACAAACACCTTTTCAAAAGGACTTACATCATTACATCACCAGTTTGTTTATAGTCTTCTATTTCCTTGTCATTTTCTGAAATTATCTTGTTTGTTTTGGCTTTTCTTCATAGAAATGTATTAGGATTAGATTCTCATTCTGTCTTGTTTGCTGATGACTCTCCAGTGCCTAGAGCAGTGCGGGGTTGATAGCAGACACTCAGTAAATATTTTGCATCAATGAATATATTTCACACAGGCATTCCTCACATATTTAGTTTTCTAATCTTATTATATTAAGGCTTATGTTAAAATTTACTCTCAGAGGGTCTATAATGATAGTGGGATTAAAATTTACTCTTAGGGTGTCTATAATGGGAGCTCGTGGGAGGTGAAACCTAGTTTGTGTGATGGATTGCTGGGAAATGCCATCTTGGGGGATTAAATCAGCTTCCCCGGGTGCACAAAGCCTGTCATGATAACTGCAGTGTGCACACATACCTAGTATCCCAAGTGGGTCATGTCACATTTTGTTTTAGGCTAAAGTCCCTTCTGCTGCACTGGCTGCTGTTAAATCTCGGGAGGCTGGGGAGATATTTTAAAGATATTAACTCTTTGGATTTTACAGGGAACTCATTGTCTGTGACACTCCATCCCCTGGTTATGTTGTTTGTTTCTTGTGTATCGAAAAAAAAAATTCCGTGGTATGACTTGTCCTAGGCAAGAACATTAAATGCTGGGGACTGATTCTGCTCTTTCTACCAGACGAATGTTCCCGACAATATGTTTCTTCTTTGGAGTACCCAACTGTCACCTTCTCTTCCCAGTCTTCTTCCAGAAGAGATGTAGTATTGTGATTGAGAATCTTTACTTTGGAAGCTGACTTCCAGAGTTGGCATGCAAGCACCATGGCTAATCATCTATGTAAATTCAGGCAAATCACTTAGCATTTATGTGGTTCAGTGATAGCACCTACCTTGCAAGGTGATGTAAGAATAAATGATCTAATGTAATCTCTGGGACCAGAGCCTAGGCATATAGTAAGCACTGCGTATATATTAACTGATATTTTTGGCATCTATTTGGGGACAAAATTGGAAAATCAATTTTAGAATCTAAAGTTGATCATCAGATTCCCATAGTAAAGTCATTAATAATTATTAATTTTAATAATTATAACACTTATAGTTGATGATTGCTTACCTTACAGTAGACTGTATACTAAAGCACTTTGTTCCTACCTACTGAATCCTTTTCACAACCCCCATGAAGTAAGGCATATCATTGTCTTTTTACAAATGAGACAATTGAGGCTCAGATAGGTTAAGAACCTTGCCTAAGTTTGTAGATTGTAAGCTGAGATTCAAACCTATGCAAGGTAAGCCAATTCCTCACCCAATTCTACCTCTGACTGCCCATAAAAACCCCCACAAAATGTCATAAGGTAAAAGTCACCTAAGATGAGAGACCACTCTTACTGATGATGTCATTTCTGTAGAATGCTGGTAAACTTACCTTTGTATAGGATTTAGAGGAGTTTGTGAAACATTTCCACATATACATTCTCATCCACTACAGTCCTTACAATAATCTTGGGAGGTAAATGGCTTCCTTTGCCAACATGTAGGAAGCTGAAGTGGGAGAAACTCAGTCACTTATTTTAAATTTCACAGCTATTAAGTGACAACATTTTGGCGTAATCCAGTGGCCTCAAGGCCAAGTCCTATACTATTTAACAATGCTATGCTGACATACTTGCGGTGGCTTATTGATTTGAATTACTCTAACTTTTAATCTCTGAGGTTCAGGGCATGCTAAAATAGAATTTTATAATTTAAAACAATAGTCATTACTAAATGTTTATAAGCTTAAAATAGGACTATAAAGGGGAAGTTTAAGCTACTTGGACAAAATATTTTTGGATGCTTTAGAGAATTCATTACCTATATCCAATTAATATTTTATAGAAATCATTTAAAAAAATTAAGCAGAATCTTTAACTAGATCCTAAGTCTACTTCTTGGCCACAGTCTGATATCATATGCTATAGAGCCATGTTTTGTAAAAGGCTGCTTAACGTAAGTTTCAGGTAGGAAAATTAATATAACTTTGTAAAATGTAGCATTAAACAGATTTCCTTAGTTAGGTCTTTTCAGAGCCTCTGTTGTGTTAACATGTGCTATGATACTCTGAAAAGAAATAAAGCATACAGCCTCGTAAGTTTATTTGACCACAGAACCCTTAGAAGGAAACTTGGCAAACTGTAGACCCAGGGCCAAAACCAGCCTGTGGCCTGTTTTTTGTGTAGCCTGGAGCTACTAACGTTTTTTTACATTTTGAATGGGTTGTTAAAAACAAAGAATATATAACAGGCTGTGTAAGGCTTATCAGGCTTAAAGTATTTACTATCTGGCCTTTCACTGAAAATGTTTGTTGAACTGAATTCTGCCATCAGACAATAGCAGCTACCATCATGGTAGCTTGTCTTTAAAATAGCTGCAATGAAGTCCTCTTCTCTTATACACGTAGGCAAATCTCCCATCAAATGGCAATGTCTGTCCTCCCACTTAAATCTGGGCTGGCTTTGGAGATTTTTGAACAACAGACTATGGTGCCAGTGATATTATGGCAGTTTTGGACATAACCATTGAAAAACTGCAGTTTTCATTTTAGTTGCTTGATATCCTGAGGCACCATGTAAAAAATTGAACTACCCTGCTGGAGAGATTATACTAATATATTGTAAGGCTACTTGGAGAGAGTGGCCTAGCTGAGACCAGTTTTCTAGCCATCCTCATTGAGGTACCAGGTATGTTAGTGAACCGAGACAAACCCAACAGACCAACCAAGATGCCAGTGGTATTGTAACCCTAGTTGACACCACATGGTGTAAAATAATTGTCCAGATGAGCCTCATATGAATAGACTCACACGATCTTGGATTTAATAAAGTAGTTGATATTTTAAGCTACTGAGCTTGGGGGTAATGCGTTGCATAGCAATAAGTGATTGAAACAATCCTCGTGTTCATCCTCATCATTGCCATCATCATTCTGCAATCTCACAGTTGCACCCCATGACACTCACTTTGAGAAAATCTGATTTTGAAAATATAACACTGTCCTCACAATTTAGTATTTTTATTAATTTACATATACCCACAAATGACATAAATTAGTGAGATATATCCTAGTAATATAATTTTACTAACACCATCATACAAAGAGGACTGAGATGTAATACAACTACAGAGACAAGATAGTTCAAATCTCTGAGCCCATTAATCTCATATCCCCAACCATATCTTACAGCCTGCACTACTACCTAGGAGTGTAGATTTCAAAGAGAGCTAAACCTCTGCTCTCTAGTCATAGCAGAATCTTTTTAGAAAGTTGTAAGATCACAGCATCAGGAGGAAAACAAAAATCTCTACTTATATACCAAATCCAAGCACATACCAGACGCTCAGTGATGGTACCTCATATATATTAATTTCAAACTCGAAGGGCATCATTCCCTTATTCCTAGATGGTTTATATTTTCTTCCTGTTTTTGATGATTCGGCTTTATAAATCCTATATATGCAAGAAGGTACCCCAATCGTTCGCTTTCACTTGTCATGCTCTTGATTACAGGTCTTTAGCATCCCCACTGTCTACATAACATCTCATTTGTTTATCTGTGCATATCTGCTCTTCCACAATTTAACTGCAGCTTATTTCCCTATCTGTTGCCTGAAATATGTCATGGAATTTTACATTTCTGGAACCCACTATGTCCTCTCAAGACTAGTGGTTTTGCACATGCAGTTCCTGATTCCCTGTATGCATGTCTCTGCTTTTCCACCTAATGCAAATCTTCTCACTTTGGTACCTCTAACTCCTGATTCATCTCCTCCACAGAGGGCATTGGTCTGTCTGTCCAGATGTGTGTACCTCTGGACATGTATACAGTACTTACTACATTTGGTTGAAATGTTTCTTGTAGAAATAAATTTTGCTTCTCTAAGCCCCAGGTTTTCCTGATTCATTTTTTTTTTTTTTTAAGCTAGGAAATGGGAATACTATTGCCTACCTGCAGGTTTGTTGTAAAGATTGAACAAGATGCAGTATATGTATATATAGTCACCTGGCAACTGCTAAGAAAAAGGACCTCTGTAAATCCTTGCTGTCCCCACTTTCTGCCTGTTTATGGGTAGCTGTTGTCCCCTTCCACAGCTCCTCCATCACACTCTTTGCCGCTTACAGGCAATGTGCCTTTGTTACTGTCCTATTCACAGTGCCTGACAAAGACCAGATGCTTAGTAGCTAAGCATTGAATGTATTTCTTCTAACTTTCTTATCCTAATTAGTTACATTTTTTTTGGTTAGGACATCTACCCGTAGAGGGAAATATTTAAGTGTAAAGAAAACAGAGCTTCAAAAGGCCTCTTTTAGCTTTTAGGACATAATAATATGCAGAAAAAAAACATGCTAGATGTGGTTATTTGCTTGTCTCTATTAGTAGTGACTGTGCCTAAGGCCATTTCTGCTGTGAGTTATGCTTCGTTGGAGGAGAGCCAAGGACAGATCTGTGCCCAGTCCTAGTTTTTCCCCCAAATGACTTAGTGCCTTCCTTGTAGTGAAGGGACAGTGGAAACATAATGAACTCGCATTGTTTGCAAGTGCCAAATTTAAGAATCTTCATTTTGACTCATCCTTGTTTGCTGTGTGTCTCTCACCTACATGGTATATATTTTTAAAAAAACCATTGAAATACAGCTTCATTTAGATGCTCTTGCCTTACTTGTCAATTGATTCAAGAGTGCTATGTCTTTTTAAATGTAATTTATTGTGAACTCAGCCGAGGTTTTTATTTATAACAGTTGGTTTTCATCATCATGTGAAATGACTTAGAGTGGAGAGCAGTGAGAGACATTTGGTGATACAAGCTGGATTTGCGGGCAGAAAGCTGGTAGTTTATATAGGCTCTGTAGCTCCTTAACATCTTTCAAGGAGGTGTGGTTGGGCCCTATAGCATCTGGATGTGCCTCACGTGGCTATGTAGAAGCAGAAGGATCCTACTCTCTGTTGTACCCCCTTTAATGAACCAAGAATGAGGGGAGTCTTATAGAGCCGGAGACAGCAAATTGAACTCTAGGTGGCAGAAGCTTAAGTGCCAGATATCTAAGCAAGTTTTAGGAAATACCGGTTTCTCAGACCTAGGCCAAAATATCCTGTAGCAGGGAGGCCCATTAAAGTAAGATGTCTGCTTGACAAACTACGGTTCTGAGGAAGTGAGTTTGGCTGTGGCCCTTCCAGGTGAGAGGAGAGAGCCAATCATCCCAGAATGATTATTGTCAAGCAATCCAGAGAAAGAATCTGGGTCATTCATTGGACAATTCTGCTTGTCTCCACATTCATTTTTGTGGTTATAACACTCCATTATTTGTATTTGTAAATCTAAAGCAAGTAAGTCAGTGAAACGTCTCTGATTTTGTAAAAGTACATCAGAAAACTCAGTTCGAATGGCCTATATATAGATGAATAAAATAAGAATTTTAATATTTCATACCTGGAAAGATACCATGAAAGGGTAAGTAATAGGGATGGATTTGGAGAAGAAATCTCAACCTTTAAAGCCCTTTCTCTCATTTTCTTTATTATTATGGCCCACAGCTATTGTAGTGCCTTCAATTTCTATGATGTTGGCACAATAGTTTATAGATATGGATTGTTTTGGATGTCTTACATAAAGCAGGAAGTTATTTCTAGTGGTAGAATATATATCGTTGCATCACGTACTCGCCTCTGTAAATCAGCTAAGATGATAGCGGAAAGGAATGTCAGTTCTAAATGTGATGCCCTGTAGTACACGGTGTTGGTGCTTTTCCCATATTCTCTGGGCCCTGCCATGTAGCATACCCTGACTGACTTCAGCTGTCAGCATGTACTTCTCTATGTGAGGAATTTTTCTAGTGGTCACTGTGCTCCTATGCATGGCAAACAGTAGTACGGGAAAATAAATGCCTCCTGAGACCAACCCTCAACTAGTTAATGATGGGCTCCCCTTGCCTCTGCTGGGATAATTTTGGGGCAAACTCTATATATGGTCCTCCTAGTTTTCTAGTGAGATGATGCCTAGTTACTCCCAGAGGTAAACTTCTTTTGTCTGCCCATTCATGTCTGTTTTTCTCCTTCATTCATTACTGGATTTTCTCCCAAGTAGACTATTCCTCTTATTTTCTCAATATTGCCACTGGAGGAAAACAAACCAAGACATGTTTAGTGAAAAATTATATCTGAGAGCCCATATGTTTTGGAAAAGAGCACAGAATCTAAAGAAATTGAGTGGAAAAGTCTCATGAAAAATGGTGTGGGTAGGATACTGACCTTGAGAGGAAATCCAGGAACTTTCACTAGTGACTCCAGTATACCCAAAATAAATCTAACTGTGAAGCTGGAAACTTTGTGTTGCTTGATGTTGCTTTAAAGACATCTTCCTTCTCAGGATCTGGCTCTCAGCTTGTAAAATCGCCTGGACCTTTCTTGTTTTCTATAGTTGAGGGCAGGGTACTACCTTTTTAACATTAAAGAGAGTCAGAGCTAGGCTATAGTGTGTACTTCCTTTCCTGTCCCTCTTCATCTCTCTTTCTGTTTCCAAGGTGCACATGGTGGTGGAATGGAGGTACAACGAACAACTTTTAAAGAGGCCACATGCCTGCTATTGGAAAAATTAAAGAACTTTAACTTGCATTTCAATATTTCAATCTACTGATAGGGGTGTAGAATTATAGAAATTCAGTTTAGAAGGAACCTTGAGGATCTTGGAGCCGAAAGACCCATCTCATACCTTCATATCTCTCTGATGTGCAGTTGTTTAGGAGACAACCAGTAATTATTTTCTATTCGAATTAAGTGTTCTTCTGACAAGCTCGAACACAGCTAATAATTGAGAGATGGTACCTTTCCAGGGCAATCTCCTTCATCCTCACACATCCTCACATATGCTAATTGATCTACCCTTCAGCTACATTCCCTTTACTCTTTTGTTTTTCAAGAAATGCATCCATTATTCTTTCAGGTAGTCTTTCGTGTGATCTCCTGGTGAATCTTGTTTGGTTACTGCTCATGAATAATTTTCATTGTATCTCTCTAAGCAGAACACTTCATATTTAATTTGTCTTAAAGTGTGGCTCCAAGTATGGAATGGAATATACTAACCAATCCAGTGGTCTATAAAATGATATTGAGGTGTGGAAGTCCGCTGAAATATGGACAGCGCTGCCTTTTCCAGCAAGCCACTAATTATGCCTAAACATTTGGCAATATGAGTCTTGTGGGAGTGGATCAGTTTTTAGAAGCAACCAGATAATGTGCAGAGCTACGTATAATTAGTAAGGTGAATAGTAGCACTTTTTGCTGTAAAGATAAGGCTTTACTCAAACAATTGGTTTTTATTTGGTGACTTTAAAAGAGGTTTCTAGTCAGAAGCACAGGCCTTCTCCTCTAAATTCTGTCTGCCTTCTCAGATGACTAGGGGCTAAAAATGGCTATCTCAACCACATGTCACTTGACTAAGTTTATTACTTTTAATTATATGCATAAATGAAAATAAAGCTTGTGGTGTTCATGACTCTTACTGATCACCCCCCACACCCAAACTCTTGCCATCCCTACAAAGTCCTCAGAGTTCTGACAACTGAAATGCATCGGAAGCAGTGAACTTGGGGGTTGATGATTGAGGTGACAAACGGATCTTACATCCATGCTCCCCACTCCCTACTGGCTTCTTTGGGTCACTTTCTCTAGTATGTACAGTAGTGGATGACTTATTAAAATAGCTCATGACTTCTCACTTATTCATTAGTCTTTCTGCCATGCAATGCTTATTTTCTGGCTAACATGCAAAGGAGGTTTGAAGTTAAACTTAGTTCTCGATGGGACTTCAGGCAGAAGAAATAGCCTGGATTTGATGTGAGGAATAGGAAGATATCAGGAATGATGCTGGAATCCTAGCTTGTGCATGGTGGAACCATTCACAGAAAGAACGCTCAAGAAAGATCATGTCAGGCACGACATTGATGAATTAGGTCTTGGACATGTTGGCTCTGATGGACCAAGAACTACAATGTATATATTTGGATATATTAGTTCTAATATTAGAGGAAATATCTCAATTGGAAAGAGAAATTTGTAAATCATCTCCAAATAGGTGATAAGGTATATGATTATTTATGGATATAGCAAAAGAGTAGGGAGACCAGAGGCCCTTAAACCAGTCCTTGATATATTTTCATATTTATTGGCTGAGTAGAGAAAAATTAATTCATAGAAAAAAATCAGAGAAAGATAAACTAGAGTAGGAGGAAATCCAGGAATGAGAAGCCAAGTTAGAACCTTAAATAATACCCTTTGTATTTAGACCGAGGCCTTTGATAAACCGAGTGATGTTATCCTAGCTGGGCAATGAAAAACCCCAGGCTTTTGTTTATGTAAAGTACTGCAGTTCCAAAATCAGCTGTAAAATCAACTATTAAAGAGAAATTTCCTGGCTATATAGACTATGGCAACCTCATTTGAATTAAAATGCAAGTTACCGGTGATGATTATGTTGAAATTAAGATGACCTTTGTTATTAATGAATTCTGGTGAATTTAGGGATTTATTAATTTTCTACCTACCCTTCTTAAATTATACTGGC
Organism: Rousettus aegyptiacus; assembly: GCF_014176215.1. Lineage (NCBI taxonomy): Eukaryota > Metazoa > Chordata > Mammalia > Chiroptera > Pteropodidae > Rousettus > Rousettus aegyptiacus. The sequence continues at coordinate 118,328,920 of NW_023416307.1, read as the reverse complement.
CATTCCTCTGGTCAAAAGTCTCTCAAGGTCCCCTTTTGCTTATAGTATGGCTCCATTTTATACCGCCTTTTAAGAAGCTGCTGCTCCTGTTTCTTGTCTTCCTCCCAGTAGTTCCCCCAAATAACTACTGTGCATGGGGAAATACCATGCTTACCCCTTACTCCATCAATTTGTTCTTCTATTCCTTCTGCTAGGCATACATTCGTTTTTACATTGATGCTATAAACAAATTACCAGAAATTTAGTGGCTTAGAACTACACAAATTGGTGATTTCACGGTTCTGTAGGCCAGAAGCCACAATCAGGTCATCTGCTTGGGGTCTAATAGGCCAAAATCAAGGTGTTGGAAAGGTTGTGCTCCTTTCTGAAGGCTCTGGAAGTGAATCACTTCCAAGTTCATTCAGGTCGTTAGCCAAATTGAGTTCTTTGCAGTTGGAGTGTAGTCTCCATTTGCTCCCTGTCAGCAGGTGACCAGTCTTTGTTCCTTAGAGGATTCCCACATTTCTTCCCAGGCTTCTGTGTGCCAACCCCTCCTCCCGCCCCCCCCCCCCCAGCTGCTAGCAAAGGCAGCTGAGTCCCTCTCAAGCTCTGAATCTGTCCAGCTTCCTCTTCATTCCCATGTCTTGGAGTCTAGCAAGAAAATTGAGACTTTTAAGGACTATTGTAATGAGATTGAGCCCACCACCATAAACCAAAAATAATCTCTCCATTTAAGGTCTGTAGCCTTAATTAAATTTGTAAAGTCACCTTTTCAAGTAAAATAACATTATTTGCAAGTCTGAGGATTAGTGCATGGACATCTGGGTAGGGGGTATTCTTCTGTCTACACAGCATGCTTTTCTTTTTTTCTACTGGTCTAGTTTTGCTTCGCCTTCAAATTCCAGCTTAAGTGTCACTTTCTCTCTGCATATTACACTAATGTTCCCACCTCCAGGAAGAATTGGTTACATTTATTCCATGTTTCCTCAAGCCTTTGATCATACTTATAGTTTTACCCCATTGTATTATTACTATTGGTGCATTTGCCTCCACTACAAGGTAATAGATGTTTTGAGGACAGAATTGTTGATTTGTTTGTCTCCCCTGTTGCTAAAATCGAGCCTAGCACATGCAGGGAGTGTTCCATACGTTTGAATTAACATGTAGTTGCCACCCATATTCTAGAACATCTGATTTTAATTACCTCTTAGCTCTTTATTTTCCTATTTTTTTTATTTTTAAATTTTCCCTCCTTCTCCATATTCTCACCCCCCTTTTATCCACACTCAGAGTTGAATATCTATCCTAGATTTTATTCAGCCTAGTGTTTTATATCATCCCAAATGCAAGTGATAAATAATCAGGTTCTGCAGACCTCTGTTGAATAAGCTATGCTTGTCTTCTCTTTGGAAATATTTAATCTTTCTAACAACCGCTAGTGATAGTTGTGACCTTTCCTCCATTTTAGATAAGGAAACTGAATCATGGAGAGATAAGGAGCTTGCCTCAATTCCTAAGATTTCTAGTAAGTGGGGAAATGGATGCTCTGAATGCAGGCGCCAGGTTTCTGGGTCCATACCTTGCTCTTCTATCCATATTTCCTTAATTCACACTATTTTTACATTATTCTGTTTCCAAAGAGGCTCCCTTGAGGTGCCTCCTGTCATCTTTGTCAGTGCATCAGGCAAGTGTGAAGTTCAAAGACAGTTTCTTGTTTTCCGTCTACTGTTCCTCATGACTCCTGGATTCAATGACCCAGGTTTCACCACCTCCATGCCACCAGGGATTTTCAGAAATGCCTGGATCTTCGAGGTCTCTGCACCTCAGTGCGCAGGATCAGATTCTGTGAGACACATAAGAAATTGCAGATATTAAGGCAGACTTTGGCAGAAGTGAGAGTCATGCATGCAATCCAAGCAGAGACCTCCTAGGTCTCCTCAGAGAAGGTTGGATATGACCCAGAATATTTCATACACAGAAAGGAAGTGTCCAAGAAAGAGAAAATAAAAGCAGACAAGGGAAAAATTTTTGCCTTAAGATATTAAGCAGCAAGCCCTACTAGAGTCTGGAGAGAGACTATGCCTTGGATGTGTTATCAAAGATTTATTTACATTTAAGTTCTATACCTCTAGAATAAGCAACTTTGAGAAGGTTTTTTTTTTCTTCTGTTTTTAACATGGGTAAGATGTCAGGTTTCTAAAGCTATTTTTTCTTTTAATTTAGGTCAACTGTCTTTGAACTTATGTGCAAATTTAGTTACATAGCTTGTTATATTTTCACAGAATCGTATGATCTGTAGGGCACCTATTTTAACCCATTTGAGGATGTGCTAGTGCGATATTGCTTATTCCCTCTTCCCTCTCTCTCCCTCACAGCCTTTTAGTACCTTCCGCCTCAAAGGATATGAGAGCTGACATTTAAATTTTGCCTTGGAAATTGCATTAACTGATATTTATGGTGTAAAAAGAAGAGATTGAATCATTTAACGTTTTAAAAAACCATTTGCATAGCTTTGCAAAGAGTGCAACTAAAGGAGTCCACTATTCATGAGAGGAAAGCCTTTTCTCACGTGATCACAAAATCCCATTGCCCGAACTGGGATTAAGGAAAGAACAGAGACCAAGACTATAAATTTAATGCTTACCGATGCAATTTCTAAATTCATCCTTTTTGTATTGCATATGTTCATTTTTGCATGCAATCCTCTACTATGCAAGAATGGGATACACTAAGGAAGGAGGCAGGAGACTGAGTCTTAGATGTGGTTTGTCATTAGCTAGTTGTCTGTGGCCTGCATTTAGGGATATACAACTTGGTGCAGGGCAAGAATTAGGTTATGTTTGAGCCTCACTTTTCTTATATAGTAGAGGCATATGGTGTGGGGGTTGGACCAGACAAGGGTCTTGAATATTGATTGCAGCAAACTTTTATTTCCCTGGCTTTTGCCTCTTCTTTTAATTCATTCTTGCTCCAAAACAAATACAGTTCATCCAGAATCTATGCAGTGATATTTGTGAAGCTCAGTTATCTAGAATTTTAATAGGTTTTAAAATCAAATCCAACACTATCATTGCCTCAGTGTTAATGGTGCTTCTGGCTCCAAGACCAAGACTGCTTTTTCATGTAAAGCGAAGGTGACCATGAGCTAGGAGAGTTTGGGTGAATTAGCAGATTCTAGCTGGCCCTGAGAGTCTCCTCTCATATTGCTTAGGGTGGTGGCATAGGCAGAAACTGCAGGCCCATCAATACAATGAACCAGCTTGCTGGACTTCCCAAGGGAAAAAGAGGCTTTGTGGTGTTAGATACTTCCACAGAACTCAGTCACGCTAAAGGAAATGGCAATGTTAACATGAACTGGGGGGTGGTGGAGGGGGACAGCACAGGGGACAGCACCGGCTAGAGCTGGAAAAACAGAGCTGTGATCTTAGCGTTCCTGATTACCCAAACTGCCTCCTGCCTAGATGTCACCCTGTGTACTGTATTATAAGTCCATTTCTCCTCCTCCCTCATGTTCAGGAATTTGCCTCTCACCATCAAGTTCCTTAGAGCACCTCCATATTCCTGAGCGAACGTAATCTCTAATGGCTGGATTGGAATCCAACGTGCTCCTTGGAGGCAAGCAGACCTCATTCTGAACTCCAGCTCTGCCCCTAGACATGAGTTTTTACCCATTTCTTAGTTAGCTCATTTCACAGGGAGGAAGAAATGCTTATCGTGAGGACAATCCCAGCAACACATGCCACTTAAATGCTTACCTCGGAGTAGGTAAAACATTGATATTTCAGCTTAATATATTTTTAAAAATTCATGTAGTAATAGATAACATTATCTGTTTCTTACAGATGAGTAAATCTGAGGATCACCAAAGATGAAGTAGTTTATACAAGGTCACACAAATAATGGCAAACCCACTTCTTTTGGGTTTCGGAACCTGAGTTCTTGGTTCCTATATTAGTTCTCTAGTGCTGCCATAACAAAGAACTACAAACTATGTGGCTTAAAACAACAGAAATTTATCCTCTCTCAGTTCGAGGGCCCAGAAGTCTGGAATCAAGATGTCAGCAAGGCTGTGATCCCTCTGAAACCTGTAGTGGGGAATCCTGGCCGCTTCTAGTTTCTGGTGTTTGCTGGCAGTCCTTGGTGTTCAGATGCATCGCTCTGGTCTCTGATGTCCACATCATGTGTCCATCCTCTCCTTATTTTTGTATCCAAATCTCATTTTTATAAGGACACTAGTCATATTGCATTAAGGACCCACCCTACTTTAGTATGACCTCACCTTAACCAATTACATCCATAACCACCCTATTTCCAAAAACGTTCCCACTGTAAGGTACTGGGGTTAACACTGCAACATAGCTCTTTAGAAATGAAATTCAATTTGTAGCTGTTCTCATAATGTTCAAATAAATACCCGCAGGATTGTCATGAGGGAGAAGTAAAGTAATACATAAAGTATCTGGTATGTGAAAACCAACAAGATTACTTTAGGAGATAGTGCCTTAGTCCAACATATATATTCAAAAGGTAGGAAATGGAGACAGCGCGGCTGGTCATTGAGGAAACATTTTTGGGCATGGATCCTTTTGGGTCACTTTATAATACGATTATACCGGGAAGACAGTGGCTTACTTGGTCTTTTCTTTCATTTAAATTAGTTTGAGGCACTATTGAACTTCAAGCCCATTTTTCCATTTTTCTTCAGCAATTCTCTTGGTAAAAGTAAAAAGAGGAATACTTTTTCCATATAATGAAATAAAAATATAGGCATTTCAAAAAGGAGGATATATAAGAGCTAGAGATTCATGTGATCCACTTTAAGAGTACTGCCATGGTCAAGAAAATATGGTCCAAGAACCAAAGGATAATTTCAAAATAATAGAAAAAATTTCACCTGAGTTTATTGATTATTATGAAGGAGAAAAGCAGTTCATTGCATTAGTTCTTAGAATTTTCTGTCATTTTCCATTGATTTCCCTTATGCCCCAAGTGCTTCTGCTCTTTTCAAAATGCCACAATTTCCTTCTCTCCAGGGACTGGCCCAATGCTCCTGTCTCCTCCTCCCAGCCTTTCCAGGTTCGTCACTTTCTTTTAATTCTTCAGTTTCTGCATCATAAACTCTCAGATTCAATCTGACAGTGGCAGAATCCTGAGTAAGGCTCTGGATTGCAAGAAACAGATTGGACAAAATCCACAAGCCTTTTGAGTTAGCAAAGGAAAGGATATGTTAGGAATAATCATGCTTAGTGTTTCTCCTCATATATGACAGTGAATTATCTTGGGATAGAGATAATGTTAAGCTTGATTCATGCATCAGTCCTAATTTTCCAGGAAGCTGGAAATAGTGGCATCTATGGAGCATCAGTTTGGTGGCCATTTGAGTATTTTCTGCGTGCAAGGCACTGTGCTAATCATTGGGGGAAGTTCAGATACTTTATTCACTGGCATAACTGCTGTCAGGTCCAAGGCTTGAAACCACAGCAGGTTTCCAGAGCCTCCTGGGTGTACCAGACATTAGAGCCAGCTCAGAGCCACAGGAAATAGGAGACAAATATTGAAGTCAGATGTATCATTCTATATAAGATTCACTGTTTAATTTGAAGGAAAATTCTTTAAGTTTGTGTCACAATGTCTTGAGTAAAGTTAGAGATTTCATGAATCACAAATTTATGGATGATACAAGTTTTGAAGAAATTATAAAAATATTACTAGAATCAGGGTCTAATTTCAAGTGGCGGGAATAATGACTAATCTCCTAAGATTCAATTTAAGGGGAGGGATGAGTGTAATTTACTGAGTACAGAAGAAAACTCTAATGCCAAGTCTAGTCTTGAGGGGAGGGCATCATTTAGAAGCAGCCATCGAACAATGACATGGAGTTTTAACTCACTGTTGACCCACTAAAGTTTTGTTCATTGATATCAAGGTAGCACAAATATGTAAATATTATCTGAGGCATCCCTGGTACTCACAGAACCAATCATCTACTTCTGGAATGTGTTGTTTTGTTCTCTTGGTTGTGCTTTAAGAGAAAAATGGAAAAAATGGAGCTCATTTACTGGAGATCATGCTGAACAGCAGAGACAAAAACAGAGTCTCTTCTGAGAGAGAATAATTTGGTCTGGAGAAGAGAAGATTTTCTGTTGGGAGAGCCACAGGTCAGTGAGCACAGTGCCTGGTGTGGGTCCAGTGCCTGGATCAATGGTAGATGATATAATAAGGTAGATTGTAGTTTAGAAGGTACCTTTTAAATGTGACCCATATATCAACTAAAGTTTCCTACCAATTCAGGTTGTTGGAAACCCTTCCCTCCACCTGTGAAAATGTAATGTTCTCCCCAAATGTATATACTCCCTCTTGTGTGGCCCCAAACAATTCACTTACAAGGTTTTTGTGTTCATAAAGAACTTTACTGAAGATTTTGGATTGTGAAGAGGTTTAAGGCATGGCATTTGAAAGAATCCTTAAAGTTCAATGTTAATATATTTCTATTTTTAACTATTCCTCAGTCCCTTCCACAGCTCGGGGTCTGGCACCTTACCTGTTTGCTCAGCATTCTTTTCTTCCCTACTGCACACCCCTCCATAGTGCTATGTGTCTGCACCTTGTCCGTCTTGGCTCCCACCCGCTCCTCTCCACAGGATCTCTTTCCTCACACAATGGCTTATCAAATGTCTTAGTCCATTTGTGCTGCTATTATAAGAATGTCATAGACTGGGTGGCTTATAAACAATAAACATTTATTTCTCAGTTCTGGAGCCTGGATAGTCCAAGATCAAAGTGCCGGCAGATTCAGTGTCTGGTGACAAGCAGCTTCATGGTTCATAGCCATTTCTCACTGTGTGCTGACATGGTAAAAGGGATGAGGGAACTCTCTGTGGTCTCTTTTATTAGGACATTAATCTCATTCATGAGGGATTTACTCTCCTGACCTAAACCGCTGGGTGGTTTCCAAAATGACCTTCTTTCTGACAGACTATTCTATAATTAGCACTTAGTGGTGAATGGCTAGTAATTGCTTGGTGTGGACCATAAAGCCACTTGGCAGAGCCCACTGTTATTTTGATTTAAATTACTCATCTGACAAGTATGTGTTGAGCCATCTTATGTGATTTTTCTGTTGCTAGAAGTGCAGTATAGAGCAAGTAAGATGACACACTGTCCTCATGGAATAAGAATGTCATTGCTATAAACTGAATGTCTGTGTCTTTCCCACACTCATATGTCAAGTCTTAACCCCCAGGATGATGGTATTTAGAGGTGTGGCCTTCGGAGGTGATGAGGGCATGAGGGTGGAGCCCTCATGAATGGGATTAGTGCCTTTATAAAAGAGATCCTAGAGAGCTCCCTTGTCTTTTCCTCCATATGAGGACACAGCAAAAAGATGGCCATTATGAACCAGGAAGTGGGCTCTCACCAAACACCAAAGCTGCCTGCACCTTGATATTGAACTTCCCAACCTTCAGAACTGTGAGAAATATATTTCTTTTGTTTATAAACTACTCAGTCTGTAGTATTTTGGTTATAGTGACCTGAACTGAGACAGACACCATATTGCAAAGGAAGACTTAATGTGCGTCTTTCAGAAGAAGGGCCTGTGGTGAATATCTGGTGGAAAATAAAGTAGGTACCTTGACTTACTCAGTGAAGGATCCAGGTCTACATAACTCTAGATGTTGTAAAGACAAGTATGCTGGGCTCCTCGATTCTTCCCTGGTGCAGCATGGCATGATGATCACCCTGGCTAACGTATATCAGTGTCTGGTGTTCCGCTTGTACTCTGCTCTGTGGCTATTTAGTAATTACGCATCAAAGTTTTATTATCAATAATATTCACACTCACAGAGTCTGCAGGCTGATACACTTGACAATATCATCTCTGGGAATTCCCATGTGCAAGAACTGTGAACATATTAATAGAGTAGAAAATGGCAGGATTCCTTGGAGAGAAAACCCCTTTATCTTTGTTAGAAGCATGGTATAGGCAGCTTCTTGATAACATAATTCCCAGAGAGAGGTGTTTGAAGAACTTTGAATTAAAGGTGTATGGTGAGGTGAAGTGGCAAACAAATGGAATGTAGCCCCTTTGCCTCAAGTAAACAAAGCACAGTCAAAGAGTTTATCCTAGAATGTGAAATGCAGCGGTGTTCTTTGATTGGCAGAAAGAGGGAGAGGAAGTGACTTTTTAAGATGTATCAAACAGGCTTCTCTGTAGAAATTTCTTTAGGTGTTTTAGCAGAGAAAGGTTTGATCCAGGGACTTATGTACTCACAAACTCATTGGCCAGGCTAGAGTTGTGGTTCTAAATTGTGCCCCAGGAATGGCTCTCTCGCTGTGAGCTAAGGGACTGTAGGTGATGGGCCCCTGGACCTCTTCCTAGTCTCTGGAAGGAGCCCTAGCAATTTTATTTTGAAAATGAATATTCCTTTTAAGTGCCCTCTTCATAATAAAAGTACATGCCAGCCCAGAAAAGTGTGGATTGTTGCCTGTCCCCGGGCAATGAGAACCAACAATCCTGTTCCTACCTCTGGTTTTATAAGTTGAAGATCTCTCCCCTGTAATCACTGGGATGGAGGAATGTTGTTGCCAGAATGTTAGTGTCCTCTGACACTATAAAGCCTGGCTCTTGGCACTCAGGAAGAAGAATGGACACTGAGAAGCTGCCTAAAGTAAAGTTCATGATTTCATGATCTTGTTTCCTAGGAGAAAATGCAAATGGAGCAGAAAGCCGCATTTTCTTCTCTTTTAATCACTATGAAATGCTCCCCTCTAAGGCAAGAAGCAATACTAGAGAGTCTAGTATAGTTATACCAGTTTTATTTTGGTTGATTTTGTAAAATTGGTCATTTTTCATTTGTATTTACTTCTTAGACCAGCTGTAACAATTTGCTAAAAATTTGGCTTGAAAAAACAAAGCTTATTGTCTCTCAGTTCTTGAGCACAAAAGTCTGAAATCACGGGGCTGAATTTGGTGTTGGTAGAGTCGCGCTCCTGTCAGTGGCTCTAGGGGAGAATCCCTTCCTTGCTTCTTCCAGCTCCTGGTGATTGCTGGCATTCCTTAGCTTGTGGCTATGTCACTCCAATGTCTGCCTCCCTGAACACATGGTCTTCTCATTCGTGTGTATCAAATATCCCTCCGCCTCCCTCTTGTAAGGATACCTATGATCGCATTTAGGGCCCACCCAGATAATTCAAGATACTCTCCCCATCTCAGGATTCTTAATTTACTCACATCTGTGAAGACCCTTTTTACCAAATAAAGTAACATTGATATATTTCAGAGATTACAACCCAATATGTTTGTGGCCACTATTCAGCCCGCTACACTATTCTTTTACTGGCAACCTTTCTGTGCCTCATATTTAAAGTACTTCTTATAAGCAATTTAAAGTTTTTCTTTAAAAATAAAAAATTTGTTAGTCTTTTTTAAATGGCATACTTGATTAACTCCTTATATTTTTAACACAATTGCAGATTTATTTAGGTTTATCCCAATTATCCTAATAGTTGTTTTTTTCATTTGTCCTACCATTTTATTTTTTTTTTCCTTGCTTTCTTTTGGATATATAAAATACTTTTACCCAGTGCACTTTTTTTTGTGTCTAAATCTCATGTGTGCTCTTAAATAGTGAAAGCTAATTTGTATGCAGAATCTTGGCTACAAAGCCATCTTATAAATGTATCTTTCAGCGTTTCCACCTCTCTATTTAGAAGAAGTATGGAAAGTAGTTGAGAGAAAAATTCTAGTGTCTAACACACACAGTGAGTTAATAATGCCGTGACATTTTTCCCATTTTCCCCCATCATCATTACACAGCAGGACTCACTCTGTGTTCACAGACTTTCCAGAACAGAACATGAAGCTTGGAGAAGATGAGTGGATGGATATAAGCCATGGAATTGAATTTGGCATTAGATAAACATGGGCATCATAACACCTTTATGTTTTTATAACATTTCAGTATACCGAGTGGGCTGAACTGGGGAACTGATTGCAGTGCTGTTTTGATCTTGAAGGGCTGTTAGAAAGTCTAGTAAGGTAATTAATAAATTGAACTAGAGAACACACATCATTAAAATAAATTTAAAAATATTTTCAATCATAAATGATATGGGCAAAGACTGATGAAAGGTATAGACATCTGTTTTGATGGGGATGAAAATACACTTTTTTAATTGTATATTTGATTAATTTTACCTCCCTTTTGGATGGAAACATATCTGCACAATTTAGAATTTCACTTAACTTTAATTTTGGTATAAGGCAGATGAGATGGAGTAAAGCAGGGGGTGCAGAATTAGATCCGTGCTCAGTTCTGTTCCAAGACAGTTTGGCACAGAAATTGCAGCCTGAAATGGAATGTCTCATTGTGATTCCTCATGTGCTAGCAACAGAGGCTGAATAGATAATTTGCTTTAAAATACGATTCAAGATGAGAGTAAATTTGGAGACAGTTGCTACCCAGAGAGCAAGGAGGCTTCTGAAACAGCATAATGATCTACATGAAATGGATCAGAGTGGCCCTCAGCAGTACTGATAGTTTCCTGTGGTGAGTTTTAGTTAAGTGCCCCTCAGGATGGTATCCATTTAGGTAGGCTTCCAAAGATAACTTTGTGGAATACAGCCTGCTCAGACCCTCTGCTTTGCAGAGTTCTTATTGAAGAGATGTCCCCCAGAATCAGCCATGAGTCTCTCTTTACCCTCAGTTTAAACATTCGGGACAAGTTTTCCAGAATTTGATGTTATTTGGAGATCTCCTAGATTTGTCTTAGTGTTAGCAGTGATTTTGTGTTCTAAATAGTTGTCACTATTTAGAAAAAAGTTGTTAGAAGTAGGAAGAGGTTCTATAATATCTTCTGGAACTTTCCTTTGAGAGATACGGTGTTCTCTGCCAAAATGCATTCTCAGTAACCTACTCCTATACTCTGTATGTTAAAGAGGCCACCTTTCAGAGGAGGCTAAATGACATGTTTGTGGCCAAAAAACCGCAAGATCTCTTGGGGAAGGGGTTCACTTCCTGAGTAAAAAGGCAAAACCTCAGGAAGAGGTCTGTAGCTTTTTTTTTTTTTTTGGTTTGTTTACTGTGTAGTATGGGTGTGCAGAAACATTTTGTGAATGTGAGGGTAAAAATCACACATGGTAGGAGAAGAAACAAACTCAAGTTCCTGACATCATCCTGGACTAACTGCAATAGGCTTCGACTGTCTGCCTACAGGCTTTGTTTCTTAAGAAAAATAAATCCCTATGTGTTAAGTTCTCTGTTGCTTGCGGCCAAATGCAATCCTATTTGATATAGTTTGTTGAATATTTTAAACTTTTTCCATATTCTGCCTCTCTCAAGTGGATACTCCCTAATGACACAGCTCCTCACCTACTTCTCCACACATCCTACCTCTGTACTGACATGAACACGAACCCACTGACACCAAACCCCCCGACCCCGAACACCCTTTTAAAAGTTCTAAAAACACTTTTGTGTGCATGTAATTTAATTTATGTAATCCCTTAAAAATACTGGGGAAAATTATAACGCATTTAAAATTAAGGAGTTTTGTGTAATATCAAATATGACTGAAAAACGAGGCAGATTTAAAAATAATTTTTGTATGAAATTTTGAAGCATACACAATAGAAATTGTATACATAAACTCATATATTACTTAATTCAACAACGTAAGTTATTCTGACTTGCTTTGTCACATAACTGTGACTATTATTACTTGGGAGCTGGGATTTTCCTCTATGTGCCACTTCCACTAGTTGGGTAGAATCTTATTTCACAAGTTTTAAGAAATCTTTGAGAAAGATTTATGAGCAACTCTACCAATTTCCCTCCAGAGATACAGACTTGAACTTGTCTATTTGTGAGACCACCGAGCTTGAGGAAGGATACTGCTTTTCTATGTTTCTATCCCACTTTGTGTCCAGGGGCCTTCTACAACACTGTTCTCAAAGTGTCATACTTCTGAGTAGGATCAGCAATGGGAAATGGCTTGAAATGCAGATTCTCAGGTTTCATTCCAGTGCTTTTAAATCAGATACTGGGAGTAGACCCACCAAACTAACTTTAAACAAGTCTTCCATGGGGGTTCTGATGCTCACTGAAGCTTGAAAACCAGTATTCTTGAGGAATCAATTGTATGATGTCAGGTTGTGGGCTTCTATTACACTTTTCTTTTTATAATGTATCTTCTTTGAGATATAATATATGCAATTTTTCTTTCCCTAAAAATGCTATCACAAGGGACAATTCATGACCACAATATGAAAAGAAAGAGGTACAATTCTGTTGGGGCCAGTGGATCTGTTGTAGACTGAGCTCAGCTCTACTGTCAGATCTTTCTGGATGATGATTGCCTTCATTAGTGTAACTGATTTGGTCGCCTACATAAAATGCAAAACTACACACAACACATTAATATTTAAATTGCTCCTACATTGCTGATGAGCTAGGGACAGATGTGGCATTCCTCTCTTGACATGGCAATTTAGGGGAATTCTTGTTTACATATTATCTGCCTTTCTCACTTTTGAGTATCTAAAAAAGAATGAGGAAATGAACTGTGTGAAATTCTAAGATGTAGTAATATTTAAATTCCAATTATTCAAATGTTAGAAATGTCGGTGTAGAAGATTTTGTTCAAAATAAGTATATGTCTATCCCAGTGAGTCATACAAGTCATTCTTATTGTGAAATGAGAGTCTTTAGATGGAGAAAATACAGACGAGAGTACAAACGTGAAAAGTATTAAGGAATCTCTGAGAAAGATTTTATGCACAGTTCTGCCATGTTTCCTCTAGGGAGAGACATAGTCTTATCTAGATATGAAACCTCTGAGCTTTATTTTAACCTATATTCTAGATTACTTCCATTAAAGAAAAAAAGAGCAGGGGGCCACTAATATCAGAATGAGATGACTGAGTCGATCAGGGTTGGTGGGACCAACCATCTTAATCTGCCTGGGATTTGGAAAGAGGGTTGTTTCCCAGGTGGTTAGACTTCCAGGAAAGTCCTTAGGCAAAACTGGGAGAGTTGGACCCTTGTCATTAGCAATTGTAAAGCTTGATCTGCATAAAAATGGGTAGTTCCTAGATTTTTTTATTGCTCTATGATAGTTTTTTTTTTTCCTGTAGCCTTGAAGTACCCACAGCAGCCAGCATTTCTGATCTTAATTTTTTAGACATTACCAGATAATTTCACAGAATTTATATTTTTAAGTGGGACCTACCAGAACATTAAGCCAATGAAACCAAAATTTCAGTCTTTGAAAGGACAATATTTTCCTCTTCCATGGAGAAAAGCTTTCACTGTTCATGAATTCTTGATCATGAGTAGAAATAACACTAGAGGCAAAAGGGATCCAGGTGGTCTGCATATCATTGAACTTGTGGTTCTGTTTCTCTTTCATAAGCACATACAGACTCTTTCCTGCCCCTTCTATAGGACTTCTGGGATGTCTTAGAAAGAGAACTTTATTTTGACCTGCGAGGTCTGGGTTCAAGCTTTGGCTCTACCACTTGCTGGCAACAAGAATAGCTCAGCTGACTTAATTGTCTCCATTCTTCTTTGGACTCCTGTTCTGTCAAATGGGAATAGAACCACCCACCTAACAGAGTTACAGACAGCAGATATGATGGAACTTTGCTAATTCTGAAGTCACATATACGTGTGTGGCTCATCAAATAATCTAAGAAGCATAATCATATTTCTAGCTGTATAGTGGGAAGACTACGAACTTAGGTGAAATTGGGGTATACAGTATTTTGCGTGTATCCACAAAGGCACTTGAGGTATTTGTCATCCTTGATATGTGAAATGTCATCATTTTTGGTCCATATCCACCCGTCTTTATGTTTTAATAATATAGTAAGGAGCACTTGCTAACCTACACCCAGCTGAAGAACTGGGTACCAGTAATTTACTTCTATTTATGTCCTTCTTCCTTATCTCATTCCCCTGACTGTCTCTAGAGATAACCATGATTCTGAATTTCATAGTCTTCTAAGACTTGCTTTTTCACCTGAGATTATGTTGATTTATCTAAATGATTTCATTGATCTCACTGCTGCATGATATGCTGTTGTATGACTGTGGTTTATTCATTTTTCTGTCAGCAGATATTAGGGTATTTTCAGGTTTTCGTAATTGTGAACAGAGCTATTATACACATCCTTTATAGGTCTCCTGGGTCACCTGTGAAAAAAATGCTTTCTGAGTCAATACCAAACAGTAGAGCTGCTTGCTCATAATGAACACGCATGTTTGACTTTATGAAATCAAAATTATTTTTCCAAGTGGCAGTACCAATTAATACTCAAATCAGTTACTTATGGGATCCCTTTGACTCATTTTTCAACATTGCCAGTTGAATGGGTAGGGTGTAAAATGTTCTCATTGTGGTCTCAATTTTTTTCCCCCTGATTACTAATAAAATTCAATATCTCTTCATATGTTTATTATTTGTATAATCTCTTCTGTCAAAAGCCTATTCTTTTTAGAAATGTTGTTTATCTCACTGACATGTGTGTATATATAACCCATTTATATATGTATATATAACCTATTTATAGAATATGGATAACATTTTATTTACATATGTGCATTCCACACATATATTCCATGTGCATATCTGTATTCTTATTTTTAAATATTACTCTTTTGTTGGTGTGTGTATTGCAAATATTATCTTACAGATTGTAATTTTACTTACACTTTAAAATATCCTTTGAATAGTAATATTAATTTTAATGGAATCAAAATTATAAATTCTCCCTTTTACGGTTAGCCCTTTGTCTTTTTAAAGAAATCACTCCTTACACACTGTCAGAAAGATACTCCTTTGTATTTCCTTTTAAAGAACTTTTTTCTTTTGACATTTATTTCCTTAATGCTTCTAGAATTGTTTTGTGTATAATATGAGCATATGTTCCAACTGTTTTTAACATGAACAGTGCTTTTTTTCATCTATATCTATGACAAAGATTCAAATGCATAACTCCATTTTTCGGCTGTCATTGTGGCCCATTGAGAACATTTGCTTCTCTGGTAGTATGGTAGGGGGACAGGTGGGTGGTGAGTGCTCTCGTGGGTGGTGAGTGCTCTCGTGGATGGGAGTGGCTCATCATTTTAATTCCTCTCTAGTACCCATGCAAGTCCTGATTCCTAGTGTTAATGTTTACCTCAATACTTATCTGTGACAAGATTTTAAAATACATCAATGCCCATGTCTACCTCTAAAATTTCTGTTTTAATTAGTCTAGGTGGAGCCTTACATCTATATTTTTAAAATCCCTTGAGGACATTCCAGTATAAATGCAGGGTCCAGAGAGCTGTTACTAAATTTGGTCCAGAGATGATTTTGAATAGGAAACCAGCATCATGCTATGCTAGTTTGCCATCTTAGCAGAAATCCACAGGATGATTTTAAAATTAACTTTTCCCTCTGATTATAAATATAGTGCATGCTTATTGCAAAGAAAACAAAAAGTACTGAAAAAAACGAGTAAAATAATAATTCATAATTGCATAAATAAATTTGTGTATTTCAAGCTTACCCTGGCATGATGTGCATCTATGTAGTTCGAATCATCTTGAAAATAACTATATGGACATTTATTACATTCATTTTTCTGAATCACTTTTAATTCTGTTTAATTATTATGTATTGTCCATATATATATTTTTCTTAATCTTATTCTGGTTAGGGGTTTGTTAGTTTATTATGGTTATAATTGCTATATTTGGGCAAACAAGAAATGATCTGGGGATCATAATTTCGTGTTACACAGTTTTGGGTCTAGAGTCAGCGAGATCTGGGTTCAAAGGCTCAGTTTTGGCACTTATCAATTGCATATTAAGGAAATTATACTGCTACTCTGCCCTTTTATTTTTTAAAATGATAACACTAATTCCTTCCATTTAGAGCCACTTTCAAGATTAAATGAGATGAATAGAAATTACTTGACACAGTGCTAAGCACATACCAAGTGTCTGATGACTATATCTCTGTTAGCTCTGCTCACACAATTTCTGGTGTGTAGCAAGGTGGCCTGGCCCCCTTGGCTCAGGAACCACTGTGACTCGTCTGACCCAGTTTCTCTGGTAGTAAATGTTCACTGGGAGGACAACAATCACCAAGATGGATTCTGTCATTGTCCAGCTCAGTAGCTAGGTACAGGACTTGCTGGAGGGTTCTCTTTGTTCAAAGGAGAAGGTAAAAAAAAAAAAAAAATGCCAATTTCTTTAACAAGGGATTCAGCCAGCTGGCTGGCTGACTCAAAGTTAAAAAATTGCTCCCTAGGATTTCCCTTTCTTATAGTTTATAGGTCCTTACAATTGAGAGTCAAATGCAGTTTCTCAACTATGGAACCAGATGTGTACTCAGCGGGAGATCTGCCTGCTTGGATCTCGATGTCCTCTTTGAGCCCACAGTAAATCATAAAGTAATAGGAAGCAAAATAAAAAGTCAACATGTCCAGATTTCCTAAGGAGAAGTGAGAGCCAGTGGAAGAAGAGGAGAAATGCAGTAGAAAAGCAGAGCTCTGGGTCAGAGTGTCTGCAGTGAGTTTGGTTGTTCATTTTGAAGAGGTCACTCTGGAGGAATGTGCAGAATCTGAGAAACACTAGACACATGCTTTAGAGTGCAAGCTTCTTGAGGGCAGAGGATTGAACTTAGTACTGAACTGGAGTGTCCCCTAAAATTTAGATGAGTGCCTACTGTATAATAGGTGCTCCAATCATTTTTGACTGAATGCTTTCACTGAATATTATAACACTTAAGGGGCAGTGAAGAAAAAAGAATTGCTTCTGAACCTAATTAAGACCAGCTACAAGGACCTGGTAGAGAGCAAACTTAGAGGAAAGCACAAATGTCATCTGCATTTGCCTCCCTTTAGCTTTTGCATAAATTGTTTGAAACTTAACTCACTGGAAGGTTTGCCATTTACCCATAGTTGTCTCTCTAAATCATTTTTCCTTTTTTTCCTGGGGTCATAACAAGAGATTCAGAATTATCCTTCTCAGTAACTACACTTACACTTGGTTCTGCCATCATCTCATTCTGGTCTTGGGTTCATTAATAAAATTTTTGTTTTAAAAGAATTTTATTCCAAAATTATATTTTAGGGCAGTTTTTGGTTTGAAGATCACTGCAAAAAAACGGTGATGGAGGCAAGAGTCATATTTAAAACTTCAAGTCCAGAATGAGTGGAGGTTTGCAAAATGTGCTAGAACCGATAAAAGTATTTTGGCTTGCTTGTTTTAACCTTTTGTCATGTGGGCAGATTTTAGTTGCTTGGATTTAACCAGAGGTTCACAAAGTATGATACCTGGAAAAGCAGCATAGTGATCACCTGGGAAGTTGTTAGAAATGCAAATTATCAGCCTCCACCCTGGACCTACTGAATTAAACTCTGGGCGTGAGACTTAACACTGTGTGTTTTGATAATCTCTCCGGAAAATTCGGAGGCTCACTAAAGTTTGAGACCCTCCAGTTTAGAACATTAATCTTCCATCATACTTGTGAAGATATCCTGAGAAGCTTATGGAGAAAAAAAGCCCAGGTGTTACCCCAGACCAATTACAATGGACTCTCCGGAGTCTGGCAAAGAATATATTTTGAAGCCCCTTAGTGAATCGATTGTCTAGAACTCAATTCCAGTTCAAATACCAGCAGTGTGATCACCCTTAAGGAGTTTATTAGAAATATAAAATTCTTGGCTATAAAATATTAAATTCTTCTGCTATGTCAGAATCTGCATTTTTAACAAGATCTCTAGGTGATTCATAGGCACATTAGGGTTTGAGAAACATTTGCGTAAGTTAAATTAGAATTTGCATTTTGCCTCCACTTTCTCTTTGTTGATTGATTTACTAGCTTCTTTTAAAGTTATTAAAAGTATAGGACAAAAAGGTAGGACAAACCTGTTGGCATGTAAGTAAGACGTGAAGCATAGTGAAGGTTCGGGATCAAAGAAAGGCAGATGCCAGGTAGGCCACATGCTTGTGCTCAAGTGTCCCATACTTCTTTGGGCAATATTCACATTATTGTCCATTGGCCAAACAAAATAGGCCACCAGGTCAAAATAGTGTCAGCAACCAATGCTCGATTCAGGCCTTGATGTTAAATGTGGTGTGAGAAGATATCCGGGCTGCCCTGCAAGTTTTGAGATCTTCCCTGTACTCCCTGCCCTCTCCGTGAGAGGTCTAGGGAATTAGGAGTGTGCTCAGCGTCTGGAGGCAGTGCAACATGGCCAGAACCTCAAAAGTGAAAGAATTTGGGGGTCACTTATAAACCCAATTTGATTCCTTGGCAGGATTCCAATGCAGATTATCAGGGCAATGTCTTCTACACACTTGGAAATTTAAAAAAGCCAGCCCCAGAAGCCACTCAGGGTTCATGAATGATAGGATCATTGGTCCGACTTCTGTGATGGAGAATCAGAGGCACCATAGATATAAGTGTTGATTTCACAAGGCTTTGGTTCATTTCTTAGGTTTTATTGGGCAAGAGAAAACACAAGATGTTTTTTCTCTAGTTTTTTTGGGGAGTGTTCTAACTAGGGAAGTGACCACACATATATTCACCTAATGCTGATTAATGCAACAATGTTAACTAAGTCAGGGGTCTCTGGCAGAAGCCTCCAGGGCCCTACTCTAGATTCTGTCATCTTTCAGAATATTTTCACTCTCTTGACTGAGAATTGCTAAAGCAGACTTAACACCACCAAGATGGTAGGAATGGTAAAGAATGAATGTGTATCAGGATCTAAGCATAAAGTCAAGAAAGGGCATGATAAAGAAAATTTTACAAGAGGATAATTTATAGAGGAAAATGTCATGTAAGAAATAGCAACAGGAACTGGTGGAGGGATTGAGGGATTTTTAGTCTGTTGGAGCCTAATTACATTCGTTTGTGTGAAGCGGTGGCCAGAATTGCTGCTGGGTATCTTAGGCTGAGTTAATCATATTGACAGCAAAGACTTGATGCTTCTTCCCCACTTAGACCTCAGCCATTGCCTCTAGCACTGTTTGGGGTTACTGTGTTCAGACTCGGTTAACACACTAATGGTTAAGTTAACATTTTGGAGCAAGTTCATATAGAGTGCCATGCTTAATGAAAAGACTTGACTCCATGTTCTATTCCCATTGTAAAGATGAGGACATGAGAATCCCAGGGGTGTGTGGATGGCCCGAGATTGCACAGCTGATAAGTGGTGGCGCTCAGAGCTCTAACCTAGGCATTCTGATTCTGAATTCAGTGTCTTCCCACTAAAGCATCTCCCTGATTTCTCCCTTCTTCCTTCAGAGGAAAGGGTTTCCAATTTAGAACACCTAGCTGTCTGTATCAAGTTTCCACTTTGCTTCCTAAGAAGACTGGTTCATCTTTTGATGAAAAGAAACCCCACCTAATAGTAGTAGCTTTCCCCTTAACTGCTGAGGCTGAGCGTGGAATGTTCTCATCTCTCCTTTCTCTTCCTCTTAATTATCTTGTCTGCCTTTAAAGACCCAGATCCAGTGCCTCTTGACACACCCTGCTTCAACTACCCCACACAGACTTCTCCAGCCCTCCTTTCATGCTCCAGAGACTTTAATTTTATCCACTCTCATTCTTTCACCAATTCCTTTACAAATATTTATGGAATGCTTACTCCTTGTTGGGCACTGTTCTAAGTGCTGGGATATTATTGTGAACAAAAGAGAAACTGTCTTATCTCTTAGATGTTACACAGAAGGCCCTGACAAAATCAAGGAATCAAATCTGTAAAGTCAGATAATAAGTGTTGTAAAGAAAAATAAAGCAGCATAACAGATTCATTATGATGGGGGTGGGGGGATGGTGCTGCCTTGTTAGATCTGGTCTTAAAAGACCTCTGACAGGATGATGGTTAAGAGATAGAAAATGGGTGAAGAAGTGGAGTCATGCAGATGTTTGGGGAGAGAGACTAGACAAAAGATGTGCTAGGTGTATTGGAGAAAGCGCAAGGGGACCTTTGTCATTCATTATGTTGCTTGCTACTGATAATGCTTTCTAATAGATCTGTCCTATGGCTACAAGCAAACTTTAACTCAACTACTGGGTTGGTGGTGGGGGTTGTGGAAGATAGTTAGAACTGAATTTTGAGCATTAAATTAGTGTATGTAAAATATGCATTTTGGTACACATAATATACATAAAGTAATATATAAATTATACAATGTATATAAACAACAATGCCTTGTACATAGTGCTCTAGAAGCTTTAGCTTTTATCCTTGTGATGATCATGATCGCTGTTATCTCAATTCTACCCTGAGGATCCAGCAGCAGAGCAAAGGTCTTTGGCAATCTGCTTTTTCTCTTCCTGAGTGGAATTTTTTGTTATCTCTCCTGCAGTCTTGGTTAGACATTTGAAAAATTAAGATAGACTCTTACGTAGCTCGCCCTCGTGATATTATACAAATTCTGTTTATCCGTCTGAAATGGGGAAACACTGCACACTTAATTTTATTTTTAAGACAAAACGTAACAACCTTGATGGTGCTGATGCTGTTGGTAGAAGTGGTCATAATAGCTTATGTGTATAGCAAGTTACCCATGTGCCAGACGCAGTTGTAAGCCCTTCGCGTTGGTTTTCTCTCTGGCATTGAAATGACTTTTCTAGTCTTTGCACGTGTATTACCTGGGTCAAGTTTGCTGACAGCAGCAAGAGGTTGGCAGATGCCAAAGGTATAATCAGATGTGGATTTTATTAATCACATTAGAAAATTAATCACAATTAGTTGAACAGCGGGTCCTTTAAATACATTTTAGGTTTTAGGGGTCTAGCCCTGAGTGCTAATGACTAATGTTACTCCCTGCAAATGGATATTCTTTTGTATTTCTAATACTAAAGAGTTGATCAATGAGGGTAGTCCTAATATTGAGTTTTGGCAACCCCAAATCTTAATCTTGCCATGAGCTACATGGCCACTGTATTTGTTTGCAAATATAGCGAAATGCTTTATAATAGTTATCCTTATTCACCTACGTCCTTTAATTAAATTTTACAGAGATATTTATCTTTTCACTAAATTGTTCCCAGACTGCAATTTATTGAAGTTCGTATTCATTTTTTTTTCTCTTTCCTCTGTACTTTTGCTCTTTTTGATAATTTGCTGAGTAAATGTCTGAAGATTGTCAGGTTTCAACTTCAATTATGTGAAAACAAAATGTGCTTTGTGGTAGTGACTTTTCTACGAGAGAATTTAGACCTCTGAGTTATTATGCATTTCGGATGTGGCTTTAGTTGTGAGCTAAAGCTTGTTCCATTAACAAGTTTGGTCTCCATTGTTTCCTAACTTCAGATTTTATGAAATAAGCTGTAACTAAAAGAGGGTAAACAACTAAAAATATTTATTGCAGAAAATAAAAAAGTTAACCAAAGTATTTTATTGGTACATTCTTGGACAATATCACAGAATTGAAAGAATGGAAAGGAGGGATTTTTCAGCAAGGGTGTTTTTCCACTAAATTGGCACATAAGCAGCAAGATTAACGAAAGTACTTATTACAAACAGTAAAAAACATACATGCTTTTTTTTAAAGTCCTTATCACACCGGTCAATCATAGAGGGGCATGAACAAAACCTCAAGACGTGAAAAATCCATATTCTTTTCTCCAAATAGCTTAATCATTATTAAAATTATTGCAAAATATCCATATACCCTATTTAAAATAACAAAAGAGAACACAAATACAAATATTGAACATATTAGTAACATATACTGTAAAATACATTACTGGCATGCATTCCAAAGATCAAGACCTCTATTCATTTCAACCAATACCTTCCTTTCATGTGACCTATCACATACCAACAATAAATAGGTGGGGCCTACTTTATCAGCACAGTTATTGGTCTTTAAGTATCATTTTTGTCTTAAAAAAAATAACATGATTTGCAGTGGTAGTATAATCATAATTATATAGTCATGTACACATGTTTTAAATTTATTTTTCAGTCTGCCGAGATCTTTTTTAAAATTTTAATTGTTTTAAAAATTTCCCCAATATTCGCCATCTGAGAGAATAGGGATCTATGAAAAGAGGGCATTCGGAAAAAAACAGTGAGCCGAGGTACAACATCGGATGGCAAAGTGCAAAAGTCCTCACAAACTGTACAGAAAATTTCAAAACCTTGCAACCTGGAAGTACATACGTAGAAAGACAGGTCAGCCCCAAAACAGTCCCTGTGGCTCTCAGTGGTTCATCCTAGAGAGCTTGGGTGGGACTTGAGTCTCAACACTCCCTTTGGTAGGGAAGGTCCAAAATTGCAGCCAAGTTGGCAGTGCTGATGCCAGTGACTTATTAAGCCAAGATAAAGTAAGAATATTTCATAAAGCAGCTGTGTAGGACACTTGGATCCTCTAACATTGGTTTCCTGGCTGGGGATGCTCCTCCAGTGATGGGCGGCGGGCAGGACCAAAAGAGTCCTATGCCAGGTTGGGTGACGAAATAACTGAGGGTCTTCCTCCTCCATGGTTCCATGGAATGGAACGGGTTAGATAACCAGGTTGTTATAACTGACATACTTCTTTTTTGCAGCAGGGCCTGAAACAAAAATGTGAAAGAGTCAGTTGTGGCAATGACCCTATTTGCAAAGGTAGAAGCAGAATTAGGTCTGTGATAAAGTTGAGTAAAAAGTCAAGATGGGGCAGTGTACCGTTGTGGAATGTGCAAATCACTTTGGATTCCTATGACTATTTTCAAAGATGTAGTCCACTAAAATCTTCAGTGTCCAGCAATTCTCAAATCATCGGGGTTCTCTGTTTTGAGATCCTCCCACTTTATGGTTTGTAATATTAGTAAATTTATCAGCGGCTATCATACTTTCTATTTAGCCAACCTTAAGCTTAAAGGGCCCGCTCATGTTGCCGTGTGTTTTGTTGTTTGATCTCCTCCCAGACCTTTTCACGTTAAACGGCCTTTGCTTCAGAAAGGTCTGGCCTGCATCACTGGAATTTACTGAGGTTGACTACAGATTAGGCCAACCAGAGTGCCTTCTCCAGTTCTGATTCACATGATCAAATTACTATAGATTGACTTTTGTAGTGTTACCATCAGTAAGTTGTAAGGGTAATTTGCAGAACTATTTTCATCAAGGTTCAAAGCTACTTAAATCTTCCAGTTATCTCAACACACACAGCCTACATTTATTTTCCTTAAATGTAGAATACATTATTTTTCTGTTTGTTACAGTGATTTCAGGACTCACCTTTAACTCACTCATTCAATCGTTCATTTGGTAGATATGTGTCGATTGCCTACCATCTGCCAGACACAGGCTAGACATGGATATGCAGCTGATGAGCAAAACAGGCCCTTTCCTGTCCTTGTGCTGAAGACAGAGCTACCAAGATCCAAAGGTATGACTCTACTCTATGTTCTAGTTCTTAATACCAGGCAATACAATTGATGTGATGCGAAATGTTCTTTATTCATTAAATCTTAGTAGTTTTTCATCAGCTTCTATTGGACACAAAGTAACTGTCATGTAGCATTTATAGATGGCTTATTTTACTTACTGTTCTTCGATTCTAAGTAGTACTATTCATTTAATACAAATAGCAAAAATTCTTTCAGAACTCTCAAGTGGGGATTTAGGTGTGAATTTCGAGGCACAGAGAAGCTATAATACCAAGAGACGGTTGTATCTGAACTTTGAGTAATGCAGCCAGTATGTTGCAGATGCATATATGCAATGTACATTGTCCAAAAAGACATCTTATTTTCTGGATTAAAAATGTGGTTACTCCTTCCAGAAAATTCTGAGTTGAACAGTCATTTCTCTAATATATCATATTGCATTTATTATCTAAAATTAGATAAAAATGGAATTATACATGAAGTTCAGGGTCTAAATGAAAATGTCATGAGATTGGTTATGATGCATCCTCATTCAATAAATGTGTGAATTCAATAATCCCCATGTCTATGAGAAAGCTCCCTTTGTTATTATGGCCTTCATTGTCTTCAACAATGTGCTTGGTTTGAGTATAAGGAGAAAAACTTTCTAAAGATTTTTTAACTCAGAAAACTATTTATAGTATCATAGCTAGAAAACCCCAGCTGACAGTTACGAGAAATAGTCACAGTTTGCCTTGTCAAATGCCAACATATTAATTATCTTTAGGACAAAGGAGGAAATAACAAACAAACCCAGAAGCTCATACTGACCTAAATATCTGAGACCACCTCTATTGTGTGATTAATCAAGACTGTTTTCTATATAAGCATAACTGTCAGTGAAAAAAGCAAAATATATTTGAAATTCCTCAAACAGGTTACTTAAAAACACCAATTACTCAGGAAGAGTCTTTGCTAAAAAATAAGTTAGGAAAACATTGTCCTTACATTGTAAAGCTGAGCATTGGTTCACATTAAACTATAATCAAGATGAGATTATGTTTTAAAAAATTAGAAATGATAATAATGGAAATTCACCTATGCTTAGCATGGATTATTTTCTAGTGTTCTCAAGCAGCCTTGAGGTGAATGCTGTTATCTCCATTTTATGAAGGATGGGGCTAGGTTCATATACTCAAGTCTGATTTAGCTCTATCACTTACTCAAGGTATGGCCTAGATCAGTTCAATGACACTGAACTCCTCTGAGTCATTGTAAAAATGGGTAGAATAATTGTCACCATGTGGGCTGTCAAGGGTGTGAACATACGAAATATCCTAGTTTCTCATCTGGTAACATAACACAGTGATGTATTTTTAAATTACAAAATCCTGTACAAATGATTAGTCTCAGTACATGTTTTCTTTGCAGAACAGCTTAGGAGTGTTGCAGCTAAATGATGATGGAATTGTGTAGGTCCTTTATTGGCTATTTATGCACTTTGCAGAGCAATGTCCAAAGCATTATCATGTTTATTTTTAAACCATTCTAGCCTTATGAGTAAATAAAGTAAGTGCCTATGGTGTCCAAAAAACTCCATTTATTGAATAGCAATGTAGTTTTTGGTCTAGGGAAGAAAATTGCTTAGCTCAAAACAGTTGTGAAGTAAAACACTTGCTAAGAAAATATTTTTATTTTAAAATAGCTGAAATTTTTTTCTTATAAAGTTAAAAGTTTTAAGAACTAGAGGAATATATGGCCCAGTTCCTATTGAATATTTAAAAGTCATCTACATCAGTTAGTTCTCAAAGCGAGGTATCTTAGACATTTGTTGTTTACAATGAGGTTGTTGTGTTGATTTAATAACCAGTTAATATATTGTTTTCATGTAAAAATAGCAAAATTTCTGTAACCTTTTTATTGATGGACCCTACTTTCCAGTTGTTTTCAATAACAAAATGGAGTAAATAGTATCTGAAAAACACTATTTATAATGTTAAATGAAAAAACTATAGACTAGACAAAATTATTTGCAATATGTTTAACTGATAAAGTATTGATATTCCAAATATTTTTAACTTATACAAATTAATAAAAGGCAATCTAATTTTTTAATGGATTAAAGATATAAAATGGCAATTTATAGGTGAGGAAAAACAAACAAACACACAAATTAAAAACACTCGACCTCATTGGTTAAAGAAATAAAAATTAAAGCAGGATGGTATTCCATGCCCAGACTGTTACAAAACAAAAATGTACTGATATTAAGTATTGGTGAGGGTGTGAAGAAGTGGAAATTCTTTGGCTGCACTTGTAGGAATGTAAGTTGGTACAGTTACATGGAAAAAGAATTTGGAAATATTTAGAAAAGCTGAAGATATGCATATTGTTAATTCAGAAACTTTATTTCTAGATATATATTACACGTGCACATGTGTAAGACTTTTTATACCCTTTTACATAAGTTTTTCCCTTTACGGGCTAAACATATAAGATAAACGAGTGACGTGGGCTTAGTGTAAGATGTTAAGAAACAGTATGCGCCATGATAAATTAGGAAACACTTGCCCCATCTAAACAGTATAATCACTAGAGGGTGATACTTCAATTTAATCAGATATTCCTTTTTTTTTTTTTAAGGAAAAAACTAGACTTCCACATTTTTTATATAAAATTTCATTATTTGGAAATTTTATTTCAAAATGTATTTTTATTTATTGAGCACATATTATGTGCTGAGCTCTATTTTAGGCATTAGGAATACCTGTTTTATGTGGAAGATTCAATAGCATATTAAAATACTTAGCAAATCAAAGGAAAGAGGCCAGAGAATCTCTAGGCTGTCAGTTTGTAACTGTGATAATATCTGCATTAGTTCCCCAAATTATTTGATTATATAGCTCTGCCTTTTTGATAGATCTCTTTGTACTATGTAAGAACATAGCTTTTGAGATGTATTTTATTATTTTTTAAATCTTGATCCTCCCTATTCAGTCATTTGTGAAGCTAAACAAACTTTGGAGTACTGGTTTATTGGGTGATGAAACTTTGTTCTAGTTGGTTCTTTCTGAACACATTCTAAGCAGTCTCTGTGCTGCCCTTTCCCCCGACTACTGCTTCCCCATCAACTAAAATTCAGAGTTGTTAAAGTTATAAATATTTGAGCTGGGAGAGATTCTTTTATGTTAGGGTTTGCTGTTACTAAAACAAAGGGAAATACTTTGTGTAATTACTTCCATGGTCAATGACCATTTTCCTGCTTGTTGGTTTCATTAGTAATTTGCTTTTAGCCAGTACTTAATGGCAGAAGAGAAGATGTGAATTTCAACTGTTAATTCTCATTCAGGATTTCAAAAAAGGCTAGTACATTTCCTGTATTTTTTTTAAAGGTAATTCATTTTGTAATGATTTCTCCTAAATCTCTTAAAAATTACCTAAGAGCAGCACATTACTCAGTTGAAAAGATAGAAAAGACCAAGAATGAAGAACATGATTACTAAAAAGAGTCATTCATAATTATACAAACACAACTCTAAACTAAAAAAAAAAGAGAGACTTTTATACATCTCCTCAGTCCCATCCTCAACTCTGCTACCACAATCTACCAAGAGAATGATAGATTATTTGTTCTTTTATTAGTTAACTGGACAAAAACCTGGCAGAGGTAAAAATGCAATCAATCAGGTAAATAACTTGGAATTCCAAATCACCATTCTAATCCATTTGCAAAAACTCCAAAATCTGAATTTCTGTCCATCTATACAGCCATCCACCTAACAAAATATTATTTAACATCTATTAAATTCTAGTTATTCTAATGCATGCTAACTGTGCAAAACAGGTTTGGAAGTCTATAAGTCATTTGTTTACTTCTCATTCATTGTATATTCAGATTATATTGAACATTTATAGAAGGCTGCCATGTGCCATCTACAAGGGCTTAACATTTTTTATTCTTCCCTACTTACCATGATAAAGAAAAGTCATGAAATCACATTGTGAGGAAACCCCAAAGTAAACTGGCACCCTTCACCAATGTTGAGTGAGGGAGGCTCTTCGATGGATGGGGGGACCTCAAAGCTGTGTGAACTAGTTAGTAGTAGTATTTGCAGACAAGAGTAATGTAGTTTGAGAGAATAGAGAAGCAGCAGCCTAGAACACCTTAGGAAAAAAATGTGCTAAGTGCTTGCCCCATTTTTACCAGGGATAGAGAAACAAGTCAGATATATCCCTGTTAATTTGGAACTTGTGTTATAGTGGGGGAAGTGATTACAGCACCTGTGATACATGCTTAAAGACATTTTGCAAGGGCTAATTAACTTTGTCTTGATTGGCAGTGTACTATACAAAGTCTGGGAAGGCTTTGCAATTATGTAGGCATTTGATCTGGATGATGAAGAGTGAGAGAATGTAGGAAAGAGGCTGGGGGATGTAACTTACTGTGTTTCCAACCAGGTGTATGGGAGTGGAGTCAGAGAGCTCTGGGACTCAGGCCGGCAGGGTGGGAGGGGCCAGGTAATCACTTCAGTGAATACGTGTGCTGTTCTACTAAATTTAAGGTACTGGAAGCAGTGATGGACAAGACACAATTCCTATGGTTATTTGGCTTCTGAATAGAGGTGTCTGTAAAAGGCTTTAAATGATACTTTAGGGTCCTCAACTATCAGGTGACAGGTTTTTGTAAACTGTAACTTGAAGTGAAATTTTGTATAAGGAAATCAATTTTACCTGAGGCTAATTGATAAAAATAAGTTCTTAAGCATTTTTCTGGTCACAAAAACATTACCAAACTTCCAAATAAAGACCCAAAACACTTCTAATATTAAACATTGAAATAAATGTGAGCTATACATTTTAAAAGATGAGTAAAAATAAGTAAGATAACGATTGTCCAATGCGCTTATTTCAGTTCAGGGTCCCAGGTGGCAGGATGCTCTCCCAGAAGCTCAGGGCGCTAGGCGGGGCTCCACTCTGAACATTACCGCATTCCCGCAGACTAGGACAATTCAAATAAGCCGGTTCACCTTGCGCACACACCTTTAGGATGTGGGAGGAAACTCACGCAGACATGGGGAAAACTTGCAAACTCCATGCAGACAGTGGCCTTGGCTGTAACTTTTTCCTCATTAACATTATAATGAAATGATTTTGAACAAAACAATGTTATTTGGGAACCTGCTGTATCTGAGATGCCATGGGTGGTGGGGGTGCAATCAATGATTTTGAAGCAGAATCGTCAACACTTGCTGTTCTCTCCCTGCAATGCTAGTGACCTTTTCTCCTTAACTGGTTGTCTTCTATTCCTTGCTGGGTTGTAGTTTCTCAAAGCCGCTTGTTCCAGGAGCCTTTCCTGACTCCCCTCCAGACAAGTTAGGTGTCTCCATCCACTCTCTCATGGCTGCTTCGCTTTTATTTGCCAAACTTAACACAACCAGGGAGAATCACTTATTTCTCAAGTGTATCTCCAATGTTAGCACTGTGTCAGGATGGAAGAGACCATTTTTTTCCCCCTAATGTCTAGGAAGTGTGTAATACAAGGACGTGCTTAATATTTATCCTTTTTTTTTTTTTTTCTTTACTGTAGAGAAGCTTCTGCTCTCTCAAGTCATCATCACCTCTCAGGATCTTAGGAGAAAAATAGAGCACACAAAAAAATACATAGCAACTTTGTCATCTTTTTTTGTGTGTGTTGTTGCTGATAATATATTATATACAAAGCTAGATATTGCTATCACTTCTCAGATTTCCTTTGTAACTTTTAAACTACAGCATTCTTTTTTTTCTCCTTTTTCACATCCACAGAAAGCCAAAGCTGCCTGGCTACAATTGACACAAAGATTTCAATTTTATAGTGAAAACAGTGAGAGTCCTAATGTTTCTTTTAAAAAAATCTAATTTGTACTTTAAGATGCAAAGCATCAAGTAAAGGTTTACAGGGTTTTTAGAAGATGTATTTGAAGCAAGCAGACCAAGTTCTATTTCGAAACATCTTTAAGCTTGGCCAAGTTAAAATCTGGGTGATTTGATTGAAGCTGTATATATTTGGTCTTGGAAAAAAATGTGCTGAATTACAGCATCAAAGATTTCTCCTTTTTCTTGTTAGGCACTTTACCTGGGCATTGAAAAGCTTTTGTATATCTTACAATTTTAATATTTTGCAGATGCGAGCATTCTGGAGTATATTATAGATGCAGTGCAATGAGGCATCCAAAATTGAAATGTGGATCAAAGTCTGTCTTAAGGATAATGTTACAAATAAGGCAATCACAATAAAATAGTAGGAGAGTAGTGCTTGCTGATCCTGGATACAAAGCTCTAGCTGAAATCCAGGACTTGCTGTTATCTTGGCCGAGAAGATCCATAGTCCATTCAGTCATTTTTTATTCATTTATTGAACTAGTACTAACAGTTCATAGTATGTTAGTAGCTTTGTTAAAAACTAGTGGCACAAAAGTAGGGAAAATATTCTATCCCTGAACAACTCCTAGTTCAGTGTGCTCAATACATTTAATGAGCACCTACTGTGTATCAGACACTGTGATAGGCAGGGAGGATGTAGTAATATTATAATAAAATATGGTTCCTGATTTTATGGAGCTTACATTCTTCTGAGAAGAAACAGATCATAAAAAAGAGAATTAAATTCATTCAATTCTTGTTATCCCTTGTTATATTCTATAAAGTTGCCACACACACTGAATTAGAGAATACTAAACAATTATTCCCAGGAGAAATACAGGGTTAGGTTCCTGTGAGCCTCTGGTCACAACATTTTCATCAACCAATCAATATATATTACCTCGTTTTATGTGTGTTTCTGTTTAAAGACATTATTTAATATAGATTTTTGATTCATTACCATTGAACTTAGAGCAACAGTACTAATTGACGTCTAAATGAAGATTATCTAACACATGGACTTTTTTCTGTACTATGCTTGGGGGCCATTTTAAACAGCAAAATAATCGACAAAAAGCACAAAAATGCAAAACACAGGAATTAAAAAGACTACAAAAAGTACACTTGTTTTCATATAAAAGCTAAAACAAGACGGCAGAGTGATACTTTGTTTGCCCTCAGCTTGGAATGTGTGTGTATTTTTCTGCTCTGCGTATCTCCACACATGAATGCAAAGCCACAAGTATTCATTTTAGAGTTATAAATCAATTTTAGCAAGTAGGTAAGTTCGTAAATACAGATTCTGTGAAAAACAAGCTAAGCGATGATGCCGGCAATCCCTAGCACCCTTAGGTGGAAGTCACTGCCCTAGGTAAAGTGGTAAATAAGGTTTCAGAGTATGACATCTGAGCAGAGACTTAAAGGAGATGAGAGAGAAACTACACAAATATTTGATCATAGATCAAACAGAAGGTCCAATTCCTGAGGCTGGCAGCTGAAAGGCCAGAATGGCTGGAACAAAGAATGAGCAGAAATGGTAGTATGCATGAAGCATTCCGATATGGCCAGAAATGCCATCAGAACTTGTGCACAAAGGAAGAGGTGAAAATTATTGCCTGATGAACTCAGGAAAGTTTTCAAAGAAAAGGGAGTGTTGAACTATGACTTGAGCATTCAATTACAGATATTTTCCAGGCAGGCCTAGGTATTGGGGGCATAGGCATTGAAGAACATTCCAGTTGGAGGACACCACATTGGTATAGCCACATTCTGTGAGAAAGCTTAGGATTAGGAGAGAAAAGCAAAAAATTTGAAGAGTTTGGTGAATATAGGGTTAATGCTGAGAAGAAAGAATGCTGGCAGAAGAGATTGCTAGGGAGATTAACTTCAGATTGCCAACGATATTTTACGATACTTATAGCATTCTGTATATTAGAGTGAATTGTGAGAAGTTCATCAATATTTGAAAAGGGTGAGTGTCTTAGTGGTAATCTGGAGGATGGTTCAGAAATGAGGTAGAGATAGAGGATAATAATTACAGAAAAGCAGATCAGCTCGGAGCTGATGGAATAATTAGGAATATCTCTTAGGACCACAACTGCTGTCACCAACAGCATGTTCTCCTGGGAATGAGGTAGAGGGAAACTCTCATTTTGTGCATTTTGGCCTATACGCTTCTGAGAATCGATTCCTAAAGAGGCCTCCATGAGTGACTCTCTTAGACAATCTACTCCCCTCACTTTGCCTTCCGCCATTCTATTGTTAGCATGATCCAAAACTGAATAAGAACACTGTTATATATTCTGACCAATTATTAATTATAAGATGGCCATTTCTTCCAAATTTTTCACTGAAAAAAGGCGCTGGGAATTTTATCTAGTCCTTCATTTTCCCCCCCTCATTTGGCGTATCTACGTCATATTATAAGTGGCTTCTTAAAATGTTTCCTAAAGCAATCAAACGTTGAATGCACCACAGGAAGCCTATACAAGATTTTTTTCCCCCCTACACTAGTAAAAATAGTTTAAAAAATTAAGTATGTCTATTCATCTTTTTTATGACTGGCTTTAAAATGTGTAAATTATTGTGTGAAACTTCCAAGGGAGAAAGTGCTGGGTGAATTGCTGATGTCTTTTAAGAGCAGGAAGTGGATAGTGCCTGCCAGGTAATTGTCTGACTTGGTCTGTCACCCTTCTCTCAGTGTGCTTGGTCTTGTCCTCTGAGCAGCCTGCTTAATCCAGGGGGACTAGCCAGTTGGGAACACTAATGTACAGAGGTTTGGCTTCCCTCAAAGAAGTGTCATTGGCATGAGGTAGTATGCAGAAGTAATAATGTAAATAGTGTGCCTTGGGTCAGAAGAATAATCAGTTCCTGCTAAAGTTCCTGTCTCTTTTAACTCAAGTTCTTTGTGTGTATGCACACATGCATGTCTGTCTGTCTATCTCTCTGTCTGTCTTAGGAATTATTTATTCGAAGGAACACTGTTAGAGATTGATAAAATGCAGACATGGAATGGAGAAGTAGAGAAAGAATTCTGAGTCAGGCTCCAAAGCTCACACAAAGAGTTACTTCTCTGTAAAACCGGTGCTATGAGAACACACAGGAAAGGAAGAGAGTGTGGAGGCAGAGATACCCTCTGACTGTGGGTCACCCGAGTTATGGAATGCTCTTCCCTCAGATATTCCCAAAGGTGGAAATACCTTCTCCTTTTTTGAGTTTCAATTTAAATGTCACCTCTTGGAGAGGCCTTTCTTGACTCCATCTCTAAAATAGCACTCGCCATCTTCTAATGTCCCAACCCCATTGTGGCTTGCTTTCTTCACCTACCGCTATCACTCTCTGAGGTGTTTTATTTATATCTCAATTTATTTAGTGGTTTTCTCTCTAGAATGTAAACTCTGCACATCCTGTCTTCGTCACCATTGTATCCACAGGACATATAACAGTACTTAACATTACCATAAACAAACAAATACATAAATAAAATGGTGAAAGATGATAGGTCCTTGTCTGGGGATTAGTTGGAGCTAATGACAAGGCACCGACTCACTTCTCTGTCTGATATTCTTGAAAACTTCTACCTTTGACTACTTTCTGCCAGGAACTTTTCTTTTTCATTCTGAAATAGTGGATACAAAATGATAAAGAACCCCAGAGGTCTGCTTTAATCTGTTTCCTGGAATGTGAAATTCCATTGATGTTTATAGTTATTGGGCAATTCTTCTAGTTACTCAATCAGAGGAAACAGAAAAGTTATTCATAAAGTACACAGAATGATCAGGAGTAACCATACTATTAGCTGGGGAAAGGGCAGAGAAACATTGAATTCAGGTAAAAGGTAGATGGAACAGATCCCTAACCTTTCTGTGTCTGAGTAGAGACTATGACTTCTATTGGAGGAAATGGAATCGTACAGCAGAAATTGGTTATGGCCGGGGTCTATTATTAGCAAGCTCGGCTCTGCAACTAAGAGGTCCCTTAGCTAATCAGTACAACACAGCCTATGCTCAACTATATTCAGCTCCTAATGATTCCCTATTTTCCATCTTCAGTGTTCTCTATAAACAGTTTCTTTACTCTCCTTTTCTCAAATGTGTTGCCAGTCTGTTACTTTGAAGTGAGCTGAAAATACAGGTAGGATATGCTGGATTGATATTGGACTCTACTGCATATATTAGGCTCAAGAAGTTTAAGACTATTTAACATTTCGTAGGGATATCTTTCAAGTTTCTGATTGTAAATTGATGATTTACGGTCTTTCCTTAAATGTATTGTGTTTGCTCTGATGATAGCTAATGGACCTTTCCACACTGACCATTCCTCTTGGTACTCAGGGACAGAGCATTTGTGATGGGACTTGAGGCATTCTAATAGGAGACCAGAATCCTCATCATTAGACTTCATGGGGGGTCTTGTGGAAGGGAGCACTTAGCTGAATTAAAGGCATTGGGTCTGAAGAGACTGGAATGAGGAAGCAGAAGGATTACCATCTATAAAGAGAAATGAGACTGAAGGTATGAGCCCACAGACTGGATGTTAAATGATATTAGAGAATTCCTGTGAATTTAGATATGATAGTGATATGATAGTAGTACTATTGGAGAATGTCTGTACTTTGTGATAAGCT
The DNA here is from genome assembly GCF_014176215.1 of Rousettus aegyptiacus. NCBI lineage: Eukaryota > Metazoa > Chordata > Mammalia > Chiroptera > Pteropodidae > Rousettus > Rousettus aegyptiacus. The sequence goes on along the minus strand of NW_023416307.1, from coordinate 118,295,046 downwards.
AAAAATTTTGGAGTAAAGCATCATAATGTCTGTAGTTAACTTTAAAATGGCCCAAGACAAAAACATATTAGTTGTAGCAAATATGGCAAAATGTTAACAGTTGTTAAATCTTGGCAGTGGATTTTACTACTTACTACTCTTTCTACTACTTTGAAAAGTTTCATGATTAAAAGTTTGAGACCCTTCATCTCCAAAGTTGCTTCACAACTTTGCTGGGACCCAGCCCTACTATTGTCTCATAATATTTGCTACTAAGAAGCAGTACCCTCTAGCCAATCTTGTGCCTTTGAGAAGAGATGAAAATAAATTGTGATAGTTCCCCTGGCTTGGTATGGAACTCTGATGATGCTAATTCAAGAGCGATCATCAAAACAGCCACCAGAGTAAAAGGCATAGCAGAAGGAAAAAATGGAGAGACAGAAACACAAGGATAGCCACCACTCAGTAGTATGACCTTGGGCAAGCTACTTTATCCTTCTGTGCTCAGTTTTCTCACCTGAAAAAAAAAAAAACAGACCTAATAATAGTACCACTCTCTAGAGCTGTTATGAGGATTAAAGGAATTAATGTATGTCAAGACACTTAGAACGGGGTTTGGTATAATTTTACCCAATATATTTTAGCTATTATTAGCTTCCTTTCTGGATGCATTTAGACTCACACACACATAACACCTGACTCATCGTGTATGCATATGCTTTTCCCTTGGAAGAAAGAGGTCTTTCTAAAGCAGAAGGTCAGGCTGCCTGTAAAACAAAACTGAATTAGTTGTTTGGGTTTTGGACATAGTTAGGGTGCCAACTTTCCTTGAGAACGCTCAAGGAGTTGTCAGAGCACCTAGTGCATTTCATGCACTCATTGAAAAGGAATCTGTCAAATCACTATGAACATGTTTCCACATCTATCCAGTCACATTGCCATCCATTAACTACTGTTTCATTTCTGCGAAAGTGTGATATTGAAATCTTGTGCTTTGAGAACTTGTATTAGTCAGCTGGAGCCAAAAGGGAAAGCAGGGGTTTTGCAGTTCTTATTATAGCAAAAATGACAGTTTCTTACTGTATAGAAAGACTTGTACACATAATCAATGGCTGCTGCTACTCCTACATACAATCCTTGTCATCTTTGTATAATATTGGAACTGGCGATCATTGATTCTAGGAGCTCTCATTGTAGCACTGTTATGTTATTTGCAAAATCAATTACTGTAGTTTGTAAATACGTATTTATTTATATATTTATCCATTTTGATTTAATAAGTCGGATATCTACTGATGAGTGCCACAGGAATGTCAGATTAGCTGAAATGAGTTACCCTCTATTGATTTACTACTCAACTTTGCAGTTAAGAATTGAGTTATGTACTGATAAGGGAGTGTAAAGATGGGGCAACTACCAAGCTGATTCTATCAAAAAGACTGCAATCAAAGCTATCCATGCATGTCTATGACATATGACTGTATACATCATATTACCCAGGTTGCTTACCAAACAGATTTAGCAGTGATCACTCAAAATTTCATGTTTTACAGGAAGCTTTTCTGTACCCTCAACACCCAAAACAATCTGCTGTATCCCCAAGGGTACTCTAACTTACACAATAAGACCAAAAATGGTGTGGAGTGAATCCTTATAGAAGTGGTCAACATGCTGAGATAATGGGATATTAAAACCTTTTTCTCTTAATAGTTCTCATTTCCTAGAAGCTAAGAAATGTATGGATTCTGGATGAGGCATCAAAGAGTTCAAATACTTATACTCTGAATGTAGTAGCATTAGTCGAAATATGCTAAAAACTCTGCTAAACACTTTATATTCACAAACCTTTTAAACCTTCCAGAAACCCCTATGAGGCAGGTACCAATATTATCCCTACTTTGTTGAAGGGCATCTCAGTCTTAGAGAGATTAAGGAACAAATGTTCCCACTTTTTCTAAACTATGGTTTCTGGTAAAGCAAGAGAGGACTATGAGAGGTGGAGATGACTTCAGGGGCCACAGAGATTTCTCATTCAACAAATGATTTTTTTTGAGTGTCAGGCAGGGCTAGACAGTAAGTTCCAAGAAATCAAGATATCTGTTGCTCACTTCTTACCTTCAGTAACTCTCGCCCCTTGATTTCTTCCTTTGAATTCCATAACTAATTCCCATGAATGTTCGGCTTGTTACAGGAGTGAGAGTATCCTTTAAAGTGTTTGGGAAGTTTCAGTGACTGAATTGGCAGGAGGCTGAAAAACATTACTATAGGCAGTGATATGCCCTGACAGAAAACCTGGCAGGTAGTATTGCATTGTTCAGCATTACCTTCCTTCGCCCCAAGGGAGCCAGTGCAGAGCGGATACTTTGAAAGGCTTGGAGGCGAGATCTGTAACAGACCAGGTGATCACAGGTCACCAGGCCACTCTTTAAACTCAGAGAAAGGGCTATCTATGGCTAAAAACAAACAAAAATCCCAAAGATTGACCGGTCTTTGCCTTTTTCAAAAGAAGAGGAAAATGACATCACCTAGTCACTCATGTGGTAGGTGATATGAAGCTATAGTTGAGAGGCCTCTCATGTCAGCCTTCTGAAGTTAAAATTCCAGCTTTGTTCAACAAGCTGTGATCTTGTGAGAGACCTCTAAGCCTTAGTTTCCTTCCCTTTAAATTGTTTACGAAATCAGGATGGTGATACTAGTGATGTTGGTCAGATTAAATGTGTCAATATGTATGTAACACGTTTAGTACAGTACTGGACACTTAAGGGGATATTTTTATCATCACTATCATCACCGCCACTGCTACCACCATCACTTTTATCTCATTCTCTGCTCCACCATGATAATGATTGTCATTGAAAGTCATCTATATAAAACAGTGAAATTCAGAAGAATGGTCATATCTAAAGTTGGTTTTGATAGGATGAGTTCCTTTTATAAGATGTCATTTGAACATGAGATTGATGTGACACTTGGAATTGTCAGTTTTGCTATTATGTACTGGAAAGTTTTAACTCTGAACTCAATCTTCAGTGCAATCTCTTAGGCCCCTGGGAGCTATCCAAGTCTGTGTTAAAGTGTGTAAGGAGACGACGTTTTCGCAAAGAAAACAGCATTGTCAGAAGGTAGATTTCTATATCATTTCAGAAAATAAGAGTAGGTCTTTAGATAATAAAGTTTGGCTGAAGAAATATTTAAATTTCTAGGAAATGTCTATTGTTTTTGGTGACAGCAACACAGAAAATTCTTAAATCAAGAGTATTCCGAAAATCTGGGTTGTTGGGTTGCAAAGGAGAATAACACTCCTTTTCTTGACAACTACTTCTAAACAGTTACTATTCCCCGAGAAAGTTCTTTCCCTAGATATGTCACCTCAAACTGTCATAACATTCACAACATTCCTGCTACAACTACCCATCTCACTGGGATCAAAGGATAAAACAGCAATCAGTCAATAAACATTTACCAAATCCCTAACATAAGGCGTCTTCCTTCCCAGGTTCTAGAGCTACAATGGGTGCACAATTATATAAGTTATCGCCCCAATCCTCTGAGAAGTGCTAACCTGATAAACGTAAACTACTTGACAGCATTTCAAGGTTGCCAACTTTAGTAAAACCATCACCAAAGATTCTGCTGCTGTAAAGGCAGTCATTTGTTATTGGTCAGTTCTGTGTGACTTTCCGCATGCGGTGTTGTTTCCTGGAACAGGTGTAGATGCCAAACTGTCAACCACCACCTCATGAGAAAGTCCAGACTGTTGGCTTGGCCAATGGTTCCTGCTTAAGTATCCTCCTTGGGTAGGCCTGGTCTTCTGCTTGGGTGGCTTTTGGCTTTTATCATATCCACTTTCATTTCCAACCTCGCTCTTGGTATGCCATTGCAGAGCTGACTCAATTTTCAGTCCCTGGTGTCTAAATGAATCATTCTCCCTCTTTCCTTCTCTCTCTCTCTCTCTCTCTCTCTTTTTTTTTTTTTTTTTTTTTTTTTTTTGACTATTTTACATTAATGTTATGATCTGAGGTCAAGATCTCCTCCTGAAGGCTTGGGATAATTCTTCTCTATTCTTTTTAGTGTTGTCTTGATCTGGGACTTTCCGTTTTATTACTCCTTCCCCCTTGCGATGATCAATCAGTTAGTTATTGAGGTTCTTTGTTTATTGTTAGAAAAATGTACAGAGAAGGAAGTATGAGATGAAGTTGGGCAAGACTCATGGGCTATTAGAAATTGGAAAATGAGTATAGTATTTGAAATGACTGATTAAAGAAGTTTACTTATTAATATTAATAGTTAAGATATACAGAGTGTTTCTTAACCAATAATATTAATTGTTGAGATTTATAGATATAGACAAATCACCGCATTATAGACAGATCACCTCATCCACCCACTGAAAAGGTACTTTCATTTTCCCCATTTTGCAGGTGGAAAAAGAGAGACACAGAGAGGTTAAACATAACTCCCAAGACCACACAGATGATAGGGCCAGGCCATTTGACCAGAGCCCATGTCTGAACCACTATAAACCTCTTCTTGTAATTGTTTTTGTTCATTCACTTTATTTTAGAAAATGGAAATGCTGTAAAGCAGGAGAGTGGAGAAAAATGAGTGAGCAGGGCTTGACAGCATGCACGGTGCTTTCTGCCGCCATGCGCTAGTGTTCCTCTGATGCCATATGAGCGAGAAACAATAAAATGTAGTAATGGGTTTTGAAATTTGGAGAGCAAAGTTCCATCTATAGTAAGCATCCTGGGTAGAATTTGTGGTCCTGAATGTTCTTCTCCTTCCTCTCTTCCTCCGGAAATAGAACCTCATTTCTGTCCAGTACTGAAGATTCTCCATTCCTGTTGCTGATATACCTGGAAGCTACAGGTTGTCAGAAGTCCAGAAACAAGACTGTATCAGTTTTCAATGGGACATGAATTTAATTTATCTCAGGTCCTTTTATTTGAATCCAGGTTACCATTTAGTTTGCTATAATTCCTATATTTGAACAATAGATCTATTACTTCTCTAAAGTCCAATTAAGACAGGTGATAGATTAAGATACCCATAATATGAGAATCCTTTGGCTGAAAGGCTGGACTCTTTTTGGTCTCTTAGGGGAGGAAAAAAAATAATGCACCAGCAGTTTCCAGGCCTTCTATAACTGCCTGTAGACTTTTCAAATCAACCTTACTTCATCTGCCCAAAACTGCAGTCAGTAAAATGGTTGTACTTTGCCTCTCTGCTGACAAAGAAGTTAGTCTAATTTTAATCCTTTTAAGATCAGTGTTGAAAGTATTTTATATATATTTTTAATGATTTCAAAGTGAAAACCCAAATCATTCTATCTATAATTCATCTATTTTTGGATGAGGAGGAAGAAAGGAGTCACCAATCACCCTATTGAGAAGAGGGATGAAAAAGAATGATTCATTATCAGGAAATTAAAACAATTGCAGGAAGATAGCCAGTGTTCTAGCCTTCTACACTTGCAGTCTTTTCCACAGTAGCACCAATGGTCAGAAAAATGAACCCGAGAACTTTCAGAACTTTTACCTGAGCAAAAATAATAATAATAATAAAATAATGCTTGGCATGCTTCACCAAGTAAACAGTAAACAGAGTGGAGTGATATATTTTTGAAAATAAGAATTTTAACTGTAAGGAATGAAACAAAGAGTGGAAAATATATAACCCCAAGTCAACTAGAAAATTCAATAAACCTCAGGTAACTGATTTCCCTTGTTTGCTACTTAATAATCAGAGTGTTGTTGGAATAAGTTTGAATGAATCCACTCACTTTTCAAGCAGCTTTTTTGCTGTCCTGTAATATCAAATATCAATTTCTATAAGACAGCCCACTATATAAGTACGATCATTCAACAGCATCATTCAATCCATGAAATTGGGATGTCCAAATGAACCACATTACGTATTTAAATTGGATTGAGATTATTTCATTCCATTCATGTGTCCTCCGTGGCACTGTGTGAATAAACTCAGGCAATCACTGCTCTGCCCCTATTTGCTTTTTTATAAAAACTTACAGATGCTTTCTACTCCTTAATATGTGTCTCAGGCTTTGAGATGTTGACATGTAAAGTACTAGACGTTGGTATCCCTTTTGCTGGAAATGGTATTAGATAATGGTCAATTTACAGACTACTTCATAGTCTGAAAGTATTATTTTCCCTGCAGGCAGAGTAAATGGAAATGAGAGCAATAAATGTATCCCAGAATGCGGGTAGTTATGGAATGAGTGTGGGGAGTTGAGCAGGCATATTATAATGGATTATAAGAAGGAGACAGCTTGTGTGCCAGTAGTGGGTTGCAAATGGGCAGGGGTATATCTATCACAGATGTCTCTGAACTAGGAAAACATCTTCCACAGCATGTTAGAAAGCTCTCTAATGGCCAACGCATCAGACCTTTGAACGAGACCTTGGATTTTCTCTTGCAACCAGAACACTTGATGGGTTTCTTGGAAGGGAAAGACTTGGTGGTGCAACAGGGAGGGTACTAGTCGGGAATCAGAGTGGGAGGAATGACTCTGGAGGGCAACTTGACTTAGAGGAGGGCTGCTAATTTCCTGCAATCTCCTTGGGGGGAGGAGGTGAAAGTGAGCAAGGAGAAAGGAGACACATGTCCACGATGCAGAGGGAGGTGAAGAAGAAATAGGAGACAAACAATTGATTTTTTAAAAATAAAAAGGTCGAATTTCTGACCTTTAAGTTGTATTTTCTCTCTGTGCAGAATATATATGAAGAAGTGTTAATAAATGAGACTCTGGAGCTAGACTATGGTAGTCTGAATTCCTGTTCTGTCACTGACTTGGTGATCTTAGGCAGGTGGTTAAACATTCTGTGCTTCGGTTTACTTAACTGAATAAGAGTAATAACAGTACTTACTCAATGAGTGGTTCTAAGGGTTATATAAATAAAGTACTTAGCAAACACTGGCACTTAGTAAGCATTTAATACGTACTTGCTATTATGTTGGTTCCTGGTAAGCATTCATTTGTTGTCTTCTGTCTCTTTCATTACTTTCTCATTGTCAGAGATACATATGGAGACAACGTACAGAAATAAATTATTTTAATTACTCGTTTAATAGGAATTGTGTGATGAATTCCTTTGTATGCTTTTTTTGGAGCCATAAGGAATTCCAGAGTTCAGGTTGGCTTCCTGAGGCACTATATCTTTTAGTTCTGGGCTGGTTTTCATTCGTATCCCTAACCTTTGGCATGTGTGTCGATTCACTTTGCAAGTCAAGCCACAATGTCATGTTGGCTCTTCTGCTTTGGGCAGCAGAGGAGCGCCTCAAGCACTCTTCCTACAGAAGGAGGTGCTTCTGAGGGCCGTGTTTCGTTAGAGCTACTTTGATTTTATTCAGATTCAACAGAAAATGTTTATTAAGCACTCAGTTATTGGATTTGACCTCTGTGAGTATCCCCAGGCTCCTCTCCATCCCATCTTCCCCCCTTCCCCCGTCTCTCAAGGAAGATCAGTGCTATTTGAGGGTGTTGCACAGACCCACAGACCTAAGGAGCAAAGTTTCCAAAGGTTATGAGAAAGGTCATCAGGCTCTAGTAGTGAGGCAGCTCTGATTTTCCTTCTTTCAAAAGAGGGGAGCTCAGAACCATTTTGCTCTCATTTTGATTTTTCTTTGTTTTTGTTATTGTTGTTGTTGTTGTTATGGTGGTTTTACATTTCTTACTGACCAAGGGCTGCTGTTGTAGGTGGACAACAGAGCCAGTTCTACCACAGGTCTTATAAGAAACCCCACAATCCTTTGTGCTTCCCTCTCCCAAGCTTTGACAAAAATAATATCTCATGTGTCTTAACTTCAGTTTTAACATATTGCTGGGTGATAAAGACTCAGCTAAGGGTAAATAGTCATGTTTCTCTGCTGTTCTGGTAAGCTATACAAATATATTACTCTTAGGGACCCTGCAGGGTGTCTAGATGATCATCATGTTGCCTTCATCTTCCTCACTAGTCATCACCCTGTTTTAATTCAGAGATAAAATAATTTACTCTTAAAAGACTGTATGGTCTGCCAGTGATCTTTAATCATTCTTGTTTAATAATGGTCAACTAAGTCATTTTGCCTACAGAGAAAATAGTATTTTCTTGTAACAGTCCTTTAAATTGACTAGCACACAATACCATCTTTGAGAACAAGTAATACTGACATTGAACATATGGTCTATCAGGATCTGAGAAGCTTAAGATGCCTCCATGGAAATGGATATTGACTATACTTAATGTGCTATAATCACTCAGCAGATATAGCTGCTAACTACTTTAGTAAATTATATAATGGCTCTCCATGAGGCTCTTACACCTAAGGAAGTATTTACTGCTACACAGAGCAGTTGGGTAATAACTACAACTTAAAGCTGAAGCAATTTATTTATATTTGGACTTAGACATTCCCTAAAAGATTTCTAAATGAAGGCTATGCAAGGATTTGTTAATTCCCTTAGGTGTAGGGGTTAATTGTATAACACCCTTCCCCAAAATGCACTGTTCTATTCAGCTTACAAGGAACACTTTTGAAGAAGCAATCTGCTTATAAACAATGTTTAAATTCGCTAACTTTTCCTTTTCAAAAACATTGTATAAATCAGTAATAAAAATACAGAATAGAAAATGCAGGATTGCCAACAAAACAAAAAACATATTCAATGCTTAAATATACAGTAATATTTGAGTAGTATGATTAATGATAAAGAGGTGCCTCAGTTAGCTATTGGGGTTTAAATACTGAATCTACGTGTCCTACTGATATAGTCATTTGGAAAATCAGAATAACACAGTTGGAGGGAAGCTATTTGACATCCACTTATTATAAACCAGTTTTATTAAAACCAATTTATTTTCTCAGTGGAGTGGAGCAAGGGACTAGTCATGTTAGAAATTCGACTACCTTTAATTTTTAGATGATTGTAAGAATGTTTAAAATTCTAATAGGGGGAGTTAAAGTAGCAGCTTGATCAATAGAAAATGTTCAGTCTCAATAGATCGGATGTGAAGCACTTTGACCTGTGAATAAACACCTCAAACTTGGCTCAGATATTGGTAGCTAGAGCTGTAAACTTCTCTGCTGGGCTATTCAGTGAGGAGCCCTATCAAACCAAAAGAAGCAGAAGGTGAGAGAGATGTGCCATTTCTCTCTGAAATCAAAAGGCATGTTTGTGGTCCTGAGAGAGCCTTGAATGCTATATTTTTGGCAAGGAGAAGCCTAGCTTCGGCCACTGCATTGGCTGGGAAAAGAAGCTACCAGCTTGGTGGCCGTTTCTTTGCCATTGGCCTGGGAGCAAGGTTGATTTAGCATTTCCACCTGCAAATGTTCATAGATGGGATCAAAGCCACACTCCAGAACAGAAGCTTCCTAATACTGTCATCCCTACTGGATGATATTAGCTGTGACTTGTAATGGTGTCTCTTTAGACTTAGGAGTAAACTGACTTAGTTTTAGGGTTTCAGGATCCAGCCAGTTCTTCAGAAGAGAAGATTCTGGACAGAGGGAATTATGCGTTGGCAGCCCTTGGCTGCCGCAACCAAGCTGCCAAGTAGATACATATACATGTAAGTCAGCATGAGGCAGCTTGGGAGAGCAGATAGGTGCCAAAGAGTTAATTTCAAACTATAATGTGCCCGCGAATCACCTGGAGATCTTGTTGGATTGTGGATTCTGACTCAGCTAATCAGGGATGGCACCTAAATTTATTATTTTCCAATGAGTCCCAGGTGCTGCTGCCGCCGCTGCCCCATGGAGCAAACATTGAATCCTGCAAAGTGTTAGGGACGTTTCTAGAAATTTACATCACGTCAAGTTCTGTTTATCATCTGGCCTTGATGGCACACACAATTAAAAGGAGAACTGGCACTTTTATGACTATTCAAGTCATAAAATGTTGAGATAACTAAAATAGATCCAGATTGAATGTTCTCTGGTTGGAGATACTGAAATGGTTGCCTCAATTTTCCATTATTTATTTTATACATATGTGTAAAGAGAGCCTGTGCAAATATTTTCTCCCCACGTCTAATTTGTTCACTAAAATGTTCAGAATAACAAAGCTTTCTGGATGGCACAGATTGGTAGAGTGTCTTGTTTTGCATTCTGGCTTCATTCAGTAGATAACCTTGGCAATACATGCTCATTGAAATGGGGTTCAGAAACACCTGTCTTTCAATTCTGCATCACAAGCACGACTGCAGAGGCTCCCTTTGTTTAATTTCTGGAAAAAAGATGTTGAAGATGGTTTTTAGAAATGCCCTTCTTTTAGTCCAGGTCAGTGTCTTTACTAAGTATGCTCTTCTCCCAGGTACCAGGCAATGGGTGGGGGCAGCTCAAGACAAATTCAAACCACTGCCAAGGAAAAAACATTCATGGCACAAGCTACCCACACAGCCCAGGGGCCAACTCCATTTTGATAGCTTTCTCATTTAACTTTTTAATAATTATTATGTACTTAACACAGGGGTCCCCAAACCTTGAGCCATGGATTGTTAGGAACAGGGCCACACAGCAGGAAGTGAGTGGCAAGAGAAGGAAGCTGCCTCTGTATTTGCAGCCACTCCCCAGGGCTAGCATCACTGCCTCAGCTCTATGTCTGATCATCAGGCATTAGATTAGGTTGGGGAGCACTTCCTTGACATGAGTTATTCTGAGAACTTTATTTGGCAATAATGCCTAAACTATTCCATGTGTCAGGTATTATTTTTCCTATTTTACATAAGAGAAACCTACAGTTTAGATCAGGTAACCTGTTCAAGGCCACAGTAGAAGTCAAAAGTAGAGCTGGAATTCACATTTGTACCTACTCCTGGGCTCTTAACTATTAGTAATCACTAGGTATTTCACAGGGGACATGTTATGAGTTGAATTATGCCTCCTCAAAAATTACATATTGAAGTCCTAACTTCTAATACCTGTGAATGTGACCTTATTGGAAATAGGATACTTGGGAAGGAGGGACAAAAAAGGGTGAGAGGGAGCAGGAGATGCAGAGGAAGAGGAGGAGAGAGAGACTGTGTTGTCCTAACAAAATAGCTCCGGGGGGGTCACTAATTTGGGGCTCTAGTACAATTAATCCAATAAATGTATCCCATACATAAATAAATGTATCAAGTCTAAACACTTCATAAGTACTATTTCATATAATACATATACACCCACATGCTACAAGAAAAATGTCATCCATTATTTTCATTTAATAGTTGTGAAAATTGAGGCTTAGGGAGTTTAACTTGCCCAAAACCACACAGGTAGTAAAAGGTGGAGCCCAGAGTACATCTGTCCGATGCTCCCATCTCCTGTCCCTAGTTTAGTGGGCAGAAAGGCTGGCGTCACTTGCAGAGAGTGAGGTTCTCCTGGAGAAACCTGTAAGTCGGAGGCAGAGGAGCTCTGGGTACAAACCACTCTCTTGGAGCTTGGTCATATGTCAGCATGACAGAATAGCTCATTTTAAAAAAGTCACTAACTGTCAAGGGCTTGAAGCATTCTCATCCTCCTGTTCAGTGACTAGTCATGTAGCTCAAGTAGGTGCAGAAAAAGCAAGAAGGATATGGACTTTTCTTGCTGTTTTAATAACCTATGGAAAATGTTAGAAAGACTTATCAGTTTATGCTTTTCACAAACATTCATTTAAATGACATTAATCTTTGAAAAGCGATGGGATTTTGTATTCATTAGTGAAGGCAATGATGCCCCTGATATGAAACACACAGGTTAAATCAAGATAACCCAGGGAAGGAGCTGTGGCCCAAAGTCAGTGGTCTATTCCTTGAATCGGCACACAGTTTCCTGAATGCCTTTTGTGTCTTTGAGGCATCTCGTCTTTGAAAAATCTTATTCTGAATTGAAAGTTAGAGGCGTTTCAGGTCACATCACACTCTTATACTCTTAGAGACTAGACTGTCATGTGCTCTGCTCTCACCTACAGTTCTGACCTCATTGCCTTCTACTTTCCTGCTCATTTATTACACCAGCCTTCTTACATTTCTGGTGCATGCCGAATTTTTACATACCCCAGGACTTTTGCACTTTCTAAGCACTTGATATATGCTTACTGCTTTGAATATCTTCTAGAGGTATTTGCATGGTTTATGCCTTTTCATCATTCAGTCTTATCTCATGTATTATCTCCTCAGGGACATCTTATCTAACATAGCAACACCTGGCCACACTCTATGCCCCAAATGAGATTTTCTGCAAATACATCTGTTATTTGCCTTTCTTTTCCACTAAAGCATAAGCTCTTCATGGGTAAGGATTTATCACGAATACCACTGTGTCTGACACTTAAGAACCACTCACAAAAGAGGTGTTTTGTGACTAAATGAAACTGGGCAACACAAAAAAGTGTGAGAGAAACAGGTACAGATTTATGCATGAGCAGGACATTCCATTCTTAGATCAGAAAAATATTCAGAAACTTGATACAGCCAACATAAGGTTGCTATTAGGCAAGGGAAGAAGGAAGGGAGGTTTTTGTCAGAGAGCGTTTTAGGGGCTAAATATTGTTCAGTATGAATGGGGTGTAGATTATGACACTGGGGGTTGAGAGAGATGAATCTACAGCAAGATCTTTCAAGGGTTTTTTCCTCCATGCTGATGAATCTGGAGAAATATATCCTATGTGGTGGAACAAAATCTTGAGCCAAGTAAAGGAAAGAACCAAGCATCTCTTGGTGTGTGTCACTTATCTAGACAGGACCAACACCCCACCTTTTCTCTACCCTGTTGTTACTTAGATAAATGCTCTCTGGCCTGGAATATTCAGCCAGGCCTCAGATTTATCCTGTGGTTCTGGGGCTCTGGTTAGCTTCCCAATTTACTCCTTATGTCACTATCTGGCAAGGTCCCAGGAATGTGAATGACAGGGCAAAACAAGGCACCCTGAAATTACCTATAATGAAAATGACTGGTAATCTCGAGTGATTACTGTGCTTGTGAGTGACAGGGTTGTACATTGCACAAAACCTTTTGCTGCAGCAAAAATGGATCTTGTGGGGTTTTCAGGTTTGAAAGTTGTTGTATTTTGTTAACGAAAACAGTTTCATATCTTTGGCATCATGCATTCTTTTGTCCAAATAGTAAGGCTGATTATGAATCTTTAATGTATTTTATGAAGAGATATGTTGAACCTCTTCAAAAATGCGAACTCACGTTAAACTGAGTGCCATCGTGTAATTCTTATACTACAGTAGGGTGGATGAGTATTTACATTCCAGAGGTCCCATCCCAGTGCCTGTCTGAATTCTTAGAACACTCACACGTCACATGAAAAAAAAGAAATTTGGGTTAGGTGGAGGGGGCAGTTATTGTGCATCCCAAGCCTAGGAGCTTTTCGCTCTTAAGACTTGAATATAAGGAATGAAAGTAGGACCCAGGGTAGTTTAACATTCTGTCTACATTGACACATTTGGTGTCATCTGTGGATGCCAGCTCCCTGTTATGGAGAAAAGGGGTTCAGAGGTCACGGGAAAAACCTAAGTTTCTTTAAACCAATGTAAGGGGTTTGAGAAACAGTGAACTGCTTGTTGAAAGCAAGTTTTCAAACTTGTTTGGAATCTTAACTCAAATAAATCTTACTTGGCAACCCAAAATAAACACCATGATGGAGAAGTTTCTCAGGTTGATACAAACACAGGAGCCTGCTCAGTCTCCTTACCACCTTCCTTGCTGGGCCACTACCTGAGCTCCTATGCTATTTTTAGGACATGTTTGTAAACTGGATACACAGTATGTAAAATTAATTTATATGTATTTATATTTTAATATTTTTCTATTTATACATAAGTTATATAGATTTTTTTTTCTGAGACACAAAGTTTGATCTACATTTAACTGCACACTAACCCACATATCATCCTGGGTACTTTCTTGGGTTCATACCAGGCTCCAAGTGAGCTGGGGGGATATCATCCAACCATAGAACATCAGGCATCATGCTATCACAAATGAATGGTTTCCACCTTGCACTATAGCTTTCAAATTCTCCATCCCAATTGTACCTGACCAGCGACCAGGCAAATCCTTTGCTCCTATGAAGGAAAGTTTGGGATAGCTCTCTAAACTCTTTCAATTTTCTATTCCAGAACTTAAATGTGCTATTATTATCTGCTTGCCCTGTCTTATCCAACAAACTGCACTTCCACGCTGCCACCTCCAAGTCAGCCTTTGAGACTCAAATACCATGTCACCTCTCCCAGGAAACCTTCCTTGACTTTCCCAGGCAGAATGAGGTTCTTTCTCCTCTCTGCTCTAGAGCAGGGGTCGCCAAACCCCCAGCTGCCGACAGGTACCAGTCTGTGGTCTGGTAGGAACCAAGCTGCACAGCAGGAGATGAGTAGTGGGCCGTGAGCGAAGCTTTATTTGTATTTGCAGTCACTCCCCAGTGCTAGCATCACCGCCTCATCTCCACCTCAGATCATCAGGCATTAGATTCTCATAGGAGCACTGGTCCCTAGTGCCAGAAAGGTTGGGGATCTGTCTTATAGTACTATGTGCTTTCCACGAAATTGGTCCTGCTACCATTTAAATTTTTTTTTCTGTATTTCCTTACTATCTGTACTATTATTTGTTCACTGCTTTCTGTATATTAACCTTAAATTCATTTTTTTAAAAAGGCTTATTCTTGATGCCAATGTACATGAAAATATGTGTTTAAAATTAAACAAAAGAACACTAAAACAAAAACTAGATATGTGCTGTTGGAATTGAAGATTTAAAAAAAAATCTAAGATTTGGTGAGGCAAATGAAAGGACAGAAAAGAAAATTGCTATGTCCTGTAAAATCTTATAATCATGTGATATTAACCAAATGCTGATGAGATTCCCAATTTTATATTTTAAACACTCCAAACTTCCATTTTCTGAATTTGGAAGTCAGTAAAAAGCTTGCTTTACAAAGCATGAAAAATAAGAAAAATGGAAACTTTTACAGTGATATGTTCTTATTCTTACTGTAGTGCTAAAGACATTGTGTTCCACAAAGAACAGCCAGGTGGCAAGAGGGCAAAAGCAGCAGCATACAATTAGGAGCCCACAGGCAAAAGCCACTGACAATGGTTCTGTCGTGGCTAGAGAGCCCAGAAGGAACAGAAAATCTAGGGGACTCAGAATTTCTGCCGCAAAGACAGTGAGTGTCAGATTAGTGCCTAGGAATGCTTGAGAGGCATCTGGCCTAAATGATTTTGGAAATATCTGGTGGCTGTAATGACTCCACCATCTGCTGGGTGTCTTGTAAATAATATTTTCATCTTCTTTTAAAATAGATGGCTTGAATAAAAAAAAAATAGATGGCATATAGCGACTATGCCAACTCTTGATTATCACACTGTCATTTACGCATTATGTCAAGTGTCAGTCTCCATGGAAACTGCTCAATTTCTTTTTTTTGAATGGCAAAGTATATGCAGTAGTCCTGCTAAACAAGAAACCATCCTGCCTCTCAGTTTCCTCATGCATCCTCTTCAGGTAGATGAAAGGACAACCGTAGGATCTGGCCCATTTAACTGATGCAGTAGAATTTGGAGAAAGATTAAAATGCCAAAATAAAGACCAGCTTCCTTTTTAGGAAATCTCAAAAAAATGCATGTTTTGCCTAAATTGCTACAGGAAGTAGGATTCTGAGGCCAGCAAGGAAGAACAGAGAGAGGAGTTTTATCTGGAGAAGAAGCTTTCTTATCTAAGAGATATAAAACTAGTTGGGCTAGGTGGAATCTAACCTTGGTTCATATAATCTGATTCTTTTTAAAAAATAGCAGTTCTGTAAGCCTATACTCCATTTCAATGCAATATTGACTTTACTACTACTACTACTACTACTACTACCACCACCACCACCACCACCACCACCATTTCTACTACTGGGCACATCAGTCATCAATATTTTATATCATTGTCATATTACATAGTAAAGAATTTAACCTTGTACAAAAAGACATTAGGCTATTTGTTCTTGGCTCTTGGGATATAATCTTTGTCTGGGTGCATGTGGCCAGCCGAATAGTAAAGATGTGATTTAGGGTGGGACATTTGAGTCAAGAGGCATCAGTTGATTTGGAGGCTCAGTTCTATTATAAGGGCAATCAGCCAATCAATCAATCATGTAGGTTTAATGGAGCCCCAATAAAATCTCTAAACATTGAAGTTAGGCTGAGCTTCCTTGGTTGGCAGTACTCTGTGTACATTGTCACACACAAATGCCAAGAAAGTAGTACATCCTGACTCCATATTTGGTCCTTCTCCTGTATTCTGTCCTGTGCACTTTTTTTTGGCTGATTTTAATCTGTATCCTTTCCTGTAATAAACCATACATGTGACTATAATAGCTTTCAGTGATTCAAGCAAATTATCAAATCTGAGGATGGTTTTATAAACCCTCTAAACTTGCAGTTGATATCAAAACTAGGAACAACTTTCGAGGACTGCTGCTCATGCACATATAAACTACTTTTAGCTTTCTAAACAGGGTTGTGTATATTATATAGAGTGATAGACATAGAAATAGCTTACTAAAGATCTCAAAATAATTGGTCTTGTGCATTGGAGAAATTTCCCTCTACTCCATACTACAGATAAATAGTAAAGAATAGAATCAATTAAATTTGGATAATATAGCTCTGTAAATGTGGAAACCAATCTACTTTATTTTTCCTTGTCTGGGGCCACAGAAGTCAATTTGAATAAGTAAGTAAGCAGTACAGTCTAAATCAGTGGGATTTTAGTGGGATTTATTATGGATGGAGAGGTAGAGGTAAAAGCCAATTCATCACCAAATGTCATTGCTTCTACTTCTGAAATATTTCCTTTCATTTCTCTCTACCTCCACTATCATCTCTGTAGTCAAAGCCAACTTCATCATCTCAACTAATGAAATCTCTGCAAAGCAAACTTGGATATTTATGTACAGCTATTGCTCATTGAACCTGCTGGAGTGATTGCTTTTAAAAATGTAAAGCAGATCATATTTTCTCATCTCCTTTTCTTAAAATTCTTCAGTTGCTCCCCATTGTTTTTAGAACAAAGGCAAACAAATCTACTACTACTACTGTTGTTGTTGTTGTTGTTATTATTATTATTATTATAAATCTCTATGTGACTTGACACTTATCTCACAGGCTTAATCTTGAGTCACTTGCCCTGGATAACTCCATTCCGGTCACACAAGCCTTTGTTCAGTCTTTCATATTTGCCGTGTTTCTGTGAAAGTGTCTCTGCATATGTTCTTTTCTTTGCCTACGTGGCTTTTTCACCACTTTGTGTTTACCTATGCTCACACATCCTTCAAGCAAGCCTTCAAGAAACTTCTCTTGATCTCTGTAGATAAGTTTCATAGTGCCTTGTACTTCTTGTTCACAGAGGTTTCTCACAGTTGCAATTTCATATTTATTGGCTATTAATTGATCATCTGTGTTTCTGGTGGAATGACTTCTTTGCATTTGGGTCAATCCATGGTTCTGCACTTTTCACAAGAGCCCCAGGTGATTTTGGTGCAGGTAGGCTTCAGACCAGACTTTGTTCAGTTGACAACTGTGAGGCAGGATGCTAGCAGCTCTCCCTTGGGGACTGAGTATTAGTTGGAATGAATAACTGTGGAATAAACATAGCCACTCAGCATCATCATTTGCATAGAGGAGGTGCTTTCAGACATTTTACCCCTAGTAGATTTGTCCTGAGCCACTTTTTTTTCAGAAAAGTGCCCTTGATGTCCATGGGCACATGGGTAGAAAGTTGGCCAACATGTTGGTATCTTGCACTCCAGTAAGAAAGTGTTATGAGATACTGCTCCCTTTAGACCTTGGGGGAACTAGTCAAAGCTTGGGGTAACCATGCCAATCACATCTAGTCATTGGGAGAGTTGCCTGGATTTGTTGAGCTGCCTTGAAGGCTTATTGAACAGAGAAGGAACTGATGATTTGCCTCAGGTTTCCTACAGGCGAAAGGTAATAATAAGATTCAGCTCCAGATGCTATGGAATATGGCCAAGTAGGTGCTTTCCCACCTGTATTTGAGATTCAGCATAATGTGTGCCACTATCCATGGTGAACAAGAGCCCCATGGAACTCCAAGAGGACTTTACTCATGATGTGCCCAGAAAGCCTGGCATTGGGGGATGGCAGGCAAGACAGCTGGGTGGGCCTCATAACAGGCCCACATCCAGCTGCTGACTCCATATATTTGCATTTACATATATATTGGATGCTTCTGCCTGTTTGTGACTGATGGACCCTTTTGGTCACATCCAACTACATGGTAACTGCTCTAACAACAGCTCATGTATGTCAGTAAATTAAAGCATCATCACACTGCTGGTGGGACTACAAATTGCTACAGCCACTATGGAAAACAGTATGGAGGTTCCTCAAAAAACTAAGAATTAATCTACCATATGATCCAGTAATCCCTCTACTGGGTATTTACCCCAAAGACTTGAAAACTCATATCTGAAAAGATATGTGCACACCGAAGTTCATAGCAGCATTATTCATGGTGGCCAGGACATGGAAGCAACCGAAGTGTCCTATGATAGATGACTGGCTAAAGAAGCTGTGGTATATATATATATATATATACACATATATATACATATATATATGTATATATGTATATATATATGTATATATGTATATATATGTATATATGTATATATATGTGTATATATGTATATATATATATATAAAATGAAATATTACTCCACCATAAGAAGAGACTAAATACTGTCATTTGCGACAACATGGATGGACGTCGAGATAATTATGCTAACTGAAATAAGCCTGACAGAAAAAGTTGAAAATCACATGATATCACATATGTGGGATATAAACCTAAAAGCAACAAGTGAACAGGACAAACAGAGACTCATGGACATGGACAATAGACTAGAGGTAGGGGTAAGTGGGGAGGAGAGAAGTAGATGGGGTAAAGGAGGTCAAATATTTGGTGACAGAAATAAATCTAACTATGGGAGGTGAACACACAGTGTAAATATATACATGCCTTACTATGTACAGCTGAAACTTATTTGATTTCATTAAGCAATGTCACCGTAAAAAATTAATAAATTGTTTTTTTTTTTTTAAACGCATTATTTAAAACACTCAAGAGAAGAAAGCTTGAACTGGAATCAAAATCCATTCACATTATTGAAAGACATTCTAATATTTTTTTTAAGGAGGAGCTATTGGATTCTTTAAACATAGATTCATCTATTATATATTTCTGAATTATCATAAAAATGCTTTCAAACTTTATCATCTACTCATACTAAATTTTTTCATTTATCAAATTTATCAAAAATTTGAAGAAATTATCTTCAAAAATATTTGATCAGGAATTGTTTGTGACCATTTCATACATATAAATTGATATGAAAAATTTTTCATGGAAGCAAGCCCAAGTTTACATGAAAAATAATTGAAAATATTAGGTTTTGAAATCTGTTACAAATTTAATAATGAATCTCTTCCTGAAACTTTAAATTTTTTGGTAACATAAACTTTGTAAGCAAGCTTTATATAGATTCCTTCAAATCTTCTCTGATTTACCAACTGTGCCTTACCAGTATTATCATTTTTCACATAGGCCAAGATATGAAAAAGCACTGCTCTAATGGAGAGGCAAAATGCATAAACAATTAACAGTCTTGCGATTTGGTGTGCTGATCAATAGGACCCAGCAGGCTGCTGGAGGGGTTTAGATATTGGCTGTGTGGAATAAGGGGTATTTGTTTTGGAGACAAGAGACTGTAAAGACACAGTTTGGTTTTCTAAACAACAGCAGCTTAAACATTATCATTTCTGGAAATGAATGGTCTATATGACCTTAAGACAAAGAACTTGGTGTAAATGTTATAAGAAACTGCATGACCTTGTCAAATTGTAAAACCTTTTTTTGTAGGGTTCGAATGTAGATTATAACATTCATCTTAGGGGTGACTGCCAAGAATATATGAGTCATCTTTGTAAAATACTTAGTACACAGTCTGTACCTAGTAAGCATCTAAAGATAGAAAAGATTGGGTCATATGGTGATGAATTTCCTATCACTAGAGGTGTTTAAGCATACTATATGTAATCACATTTTGGAGGACTGGCATAGTGACAATTAAATCTTTAATTAAATGCCTTTAGGTTTCCTTCCATTGCTGAGATTCCCAGATTGGAGGTAATAGAGCCAGCTCTAGAATTAACATCAGAGGCCAGGTTGTAGACCATCCAACAGAAAAGTCTCAACAAGAGCTCTTTTAATGGTCCCTCATAAAAATTTCTGGGTGAGAATATTGACAAGGACCCTCATTCTTCTCAGGAAAGAATTTGCAGTAGCATGGATCAGGTTCGCCTTGTTAAAGCACAAATTGACAGGCCCCATCCCTAGCATTTCTGATTCAACAAGTCTGAGGGAGACCCAATTATCTATAGTTTTATAAAGTTCCCAGGTGATACTGATGATACTGGGACAAGAGCTGAGAACCTCTGCATTAGAGTAAGGTTCTCAGCCCTGTCTGTCGTTAGATTCACCTGGGAATATAGTTAAACTACAGCTGCCTGGACCTCCATCTTAATACAACCAGATAAACTCCTAGGTGGTGGGGCCCTGGCAGGCATGGGGATTAAAAGGGCTCCTCCAGGTGATTCCAGTGGGCAGTCAGCCCTTAAAAACCACAGAGTCAGAATATCTGTATTTCAGCAGGTGATCATCTGGGTCTCTTACTAGATTTCAGTGTTGGACTAGTATTTGCATTAGTTTTGTTATTACTATCTTTCTCTTTTGAATTTTTTTTTTTTATTCTTGAAATGTCATAGTGACATATGAAAAACAAAGTGTTTTTGTACTGAGACTGTTTCAAATATGATAAGTTGTACCCCTTCCTCCTTCTAATTATTCAAGAGCCAACTTACTGTTAGCAATTAAATGAAAATTTGCAGTCTGCAATTAAGATCAGTATATATGACTGTAAATGAGGCTTGAATATTTTATTATTTCTTTTTATTACTTTAGGTGCTATAAACCATTGTACTTGCAAGAAAACCTAAAACACCTCGTAAGTGAAATTACAACTTGCCATATTCTTATGTTTTCTGCTGAAACCGGAAACACCTTTAGATAACAATAGCCAACTGAATTATGCCAAGTTTTCATTCACTCTGTAATTCAATCATCCTATCACTCACTGAGGTTAGGTTAAATTAAAATGCTGTATCTAATGGGTTCACATTCCTCATAGAAGCTGAGTTTTAAAGTCAGTGTGCCGGGCAAAAATTGGGCCTTATCAAAATTTTTCCTTCATAGTCTCTTTAATCCATGTGATCCAGAGAGTGGTCCAAACACCAGCATCATGGTCATCACCCTGGAGCTTGTTAGAAATGCAGAGTCTAAGCAACCTAGTAAACCCACACCTGCATTTTAACAAGACCCTTGGGTGATGATATGGACATAAAAATTTGAGAAGCAGTACCTTAAATTATTTATTAATCACCAAGGCCTGTGACTGCAGAAGCTGAAGAGTCTAGAATTACCTGGATTCTCTTTGCATTTTTGCTAAATCTTCACTAGGAGGGGAGGCCTGCCTCCATCCAGATTGATTGAACAGGAAAAGCAAAAAGAGCAATTTTTCTTCCTGCTCTCATCCCACTTTTTCTTCTGTAGCATTTATGTGGTGGATTTAATGTTAGTTAAAAATACATGCATTGCAACCCCCATTATATTTTATATATCTCCTCAGAAAGTAGATCACTATCTACCATGGGCCAGGGACTGTGCTAGATGGTGAAGATAAAAAGGCAAGGAGGAAAAAACAGCCCCCATCATTATAAACCTTAGCATCTGAATATGTCTAATTGGAGATGATAATTGACAGGCCCGCATAACATGAATACTGTGTTCTGTTCAGTGTAGTGTTTGGTTTTCCAAATTCTAGTGAAGAACATCTGCTGTTAGGAATCTTTTCACTGGTCACCCACTATTCAGGCTAAAAGGGCATCTTCTGAGTAAATTTCCTTCCAATCAGTGTAATTATACTACTCCTTCAACTCTTAGTGAAGCCAGAGGCGGGTGGCGTACAATAAAGGCAACCACATGTGTTTTCTGTATGAGCTTCCAGATCTAGCCTCCAATGGCTAAGGAGCATCAGTGGTGTTGAGAATGAAATGTATCTTCTGGGAAAGGTGGGGCAGCATGCCAAGAAAGGTCCTCTCTGTTACTCTACCAAAGCCTTGAGCTCTTGCATAGTCCCAAGCACATCTGCCAACCCTATTCTAGCATCAGCAGTCCCCAAATAGTCTAAACGATGTCATGCTCCTATTCCCTGGACAAAAGGAGGCAGGAATGCTTCATTGTCGCTGCCCTCTTGGGATTTTATCAATTGTGCTTTCTGGTTGCTTGCTTTCTGTTCTGTTAATATCTGTCCTGGAGAAGAAGAAAGCTTTTTTCACTTCTAAAGGACAGGAAGGAGTCACCTATGAAATGAGGGCTGATCATCTAATCCTGTGATCTGAATTTCTTCCTGACATCTTAAAATTACTTACATGCTTGCCAGCTGTTTACTGTCCTTAAAATGCCACAAGATCTATATAACTCAGTGTCCTTTTCCCCTCACCAATGGTTAGCAGATGTTTGGGGTTTGATGTCTTTGCATGCCTTTCATCAGTGCAGAAATTGCATTTCTTGGTGGCTGTTCTCCCCATACAATGGCTGCTGTATAATGATTTATCATGTTTAATCAGAAATTACAACTTGCCTCCAAATAAATGAAACAAAGCACGTATTACAGGATATTTATGACTAAATCTATTTACTATTTATGAAGAATCTAAAAGCTTAGCAATCTTCTTCAAAGACAAACTATAAAGCTTGAAACAACTGTAGCCTTTTAAAATTTCAAGTTATTAGTCAAATGCCTGAGCTACACTTAAGAATTCTTTTTGAGTATCTCTTTTTTTTTTTTTAAACAAAGCTGTTGAAGACAATGTTTTCTGTTATGTATTTTTCCCACTACAATGCAAGCTGAGGGCCCAATGTTATTCCCAGGAGAACTGCTGATGCAGCGTCTCGGATCATACAATTCCAGCTTCCCAGTCCTCCCAGCTGTCACTGAGATCACAATGAGGTCAGTTGTGAAGGTCAGATTTCTGCCTTGAATTTAGGGAGGGTCACAAAGTGGCCAGGAGGTGCTCTTGCTAAAGGCAAATTATTATTACTTTTTTATCTGAACATGAGTCTCCAAGAGGTTCCAAGGTAGATCTGACCACCCAAGTCCTGAATGATTCTCTTAAGCACTGGATGGAAAAGGACACCAATTAATGAATGTCAGCCACACATCAAACCATATCCTGAGACCTTAGCTAGTATTAGATGACCCAACCTCAAAGGAACCTAGTTAATGAGGATATTCAAATCCCCACGTTGCCAGATGAGGAAGCTGAAATGGAAAGATGTTAGTGTCAGAGCTATGCCAGGTCTGATTTGAAAGCCCCAACTCTGGTCCTAGGATGGCTTTCTGTCAGAGATGCATTGTTTGCTTCCTCTGGGACCATTCTTTTTAAGAAAAAGTCATCTTCAAAACTATGATGTTGGTTAGAAATTTGGAACTGCGATCCATTAAAAATGGTCAAGGCAGTCTTGTAAAGAGGGTGAAGAAAATAATGCTTTGTAATCCTTCCCAATGACACAATAAAGAACTCAGAAGCCAAAACAGGTAATAGAAAAGAAGATAGCTTATGTTTGAAGAATGAATGGGATTGTACAATTAGGTTGGTGTTTATTTACCACCTGAAGTATGGTTCTGAATTAGACCACTTTAAAACCGTCTTTTATTTTATGAAAGTAACATATTATTGTAGAATATTTAGAAGGTGTGTAGATCTTTTTCTCTTGGCTTGAAATTTTGTCCCTCAAAGAGACTTAAGAGAAGAATATTCCTATTTTTTCCCCATGGTTGCCCAGTAAACATTTCTGCATAAATGACCTGCATGCTATGTTCACACTTAAATGCTGACATGAATCTGACATTGGAGCTTCTCAAGAAAAGTGAGTATTCAGTTCTTTCCTCCAGATTCAGAAGCCTTCTTGCTTAAAATCAATTTCTGACTTTGAGATTTTTTAGGACAAGAGTTGGCCACATTCCAGGGACCACTGGGTGAAATGGTTGCCTGAACTTCTGCACTATTTTACAGAAAACTCTTTGCTATCTTTAGCTTTAGGACTTTTGAACATGCAATGTATAAAGTCTGAGAATACGTCCTGTTTCTAGCTCAGAACTCAGAAATCTGTGTTTCTCACAGTGCCTCCTGCCTTAATGCTTCTTCAAGTTATTATTCCTGCTACTGCTCACTTGCTAAACCCCACGTGGCACCTTTCTCTGCACAGGTTACATTCCCACATCCTTTAGAATAGAATTTCAGGATATTCACATTGAGTTCTAATATATTTTCTGCCTTTCTCTAGTCTCACACATCATATGTTTGTCCAGTGGTTTTCAACTGGGGCATTTGTACCCTCAGAGAACATTTGGCAATGCCTAGGGACATTTGTACACAGACATTTTTGATGTGTACAACTGCAGAATGGAGATGCTATTGGCATCTTGTGGTTAGAGGCCAGGGATGCTGCTAAACATTCTATAATCACAGGAACAAACAATTGTCTAGCCCCAACTATCACTAGTGCTATGGCTGAGAAGCCTCGTGGTGTAGCTATACTGGAAAATGGATATTCCTCAAACACACCATGTACCTGTCACTGAAAGACACTGCAGTAGTCAGAAGCATGGCCTCTAGGCCCAGAAAGCTGACCTTGTATCCAAGATCCTCTATGTATTAGCTGTGTGTCTTTGGTAAAGTTGCTTAAAATCTGTGCCTCACTTCCCTCATCTGTCAATTGGGCCTAATGATGCATATCTGATAAGGCTATTATGATTAAATGAGCTAATACATGTTAAGTACCTGGAATATTGGTGGGTGTGCAGAAAGTGCTCAATATCCGATACCTAACACAGCTGCTAATGTTGTCATCGTTTTGTGCACTTCAACTTAGGATGGCCCCTCTATCTGGAACACCCTACCTCATGTTGCCTCATTTTTTAAGCCACAGTTAGAACATCTCCTTGTCATCCCTTGAGAGCAAATAGCTGTTCTCAGCCCTCTACATATGTGTCCATGCATCCATGTCTCGTGTCTGACATGAGTTAGTTGTTTGGTCTTCTACTTTGAATTGTGACCTCTTGAGGGAGCTGCAGCTTATTCTGTCTCAGCTTTTGCCGCCCAGTTCCTAGCAAGTGCTCCATAAATCACATTGCTGAGGTTGGGGTTAGGCTCCATTGACAAGAAGATGAGTAGACAAAAGAAGTAGTAAAAATCTATCTTTTCATACTTGATTTGCCCTCTTAAGTAAGCCTGACAAGGCTATTTGCTTAAAAAGAAAAAGCCTAGATTTAAATTGGGCTTATGCAGTGTCTTTCTAACCCAGGCAGAAATGGCGTTGAATGGCAAAAACTAAACAAAGTGCAATACAGAGTCCTGTTCCCGCCTATTACGCAAAACACACACTCTCCAGCCATAACTGCCTCCTGGCCTGAGGGAGATATACAACGTACATCATTACCTGGGATTAATAATTTGCTCCTTTATCTATAGCTATTTATTTTTCTTTTCCATTCTTCCTTCAACTACTTACCTTCCCATAGGTAAGCAGTGGCTACTCATTGCTGGTGACCATATATAGGTAGGAAAAAAATGTTTTTTCCATACTGTACTATATATTCAAATCTTCTATAGCGAGAGTTGTTTTCCTCTCCTTGGCTTAAAAATGAACTTGTCAGTCTAAAGATATTAAAGCTCTTGAATGAAGAGATGCTGGGATATAATGGGGTCAGAATGGGCACTAAAGCTGCTTCTGACACTAACACCTTGGACAATTTTCTTAATCCCCTGAACTGTAGTTTGTATATCTGTAGAGGAGAAGGTTGTCACCTACCTCAGTGCGATGCCCTGAAGATAAACTGAGATACTGCATGTGCAGGCGCATGATAAAACTATAAAACTATGAAATTATATAATAGCAAGCTGTTGTAACAGTTCATTGATAATCATGTAAATTTTTTAAAATATGTACTTTTCATCTTTTTCTGCACTTTGGGAACATAGACACGTTGATACTGTTTTATTAACAATATTAGTGATCAACATAAGCAACTGGCTTTTTTTCTCCTTAAAAAATGTATAGCTTGAATGAAAGTTCAAAAACAGAGACCATTTTTACTTCCCTCTCCCTTATGTAGCCATTTTATGGCTCAAGATCTGGAATGAGCATTGGAGATGCTGGGAAGAGTTTCTCTTCAGCTGTAGTATACTCAGCCAGTGTGGCAGAGCTGGTCTGGGGTTAAGTATGTTACAGTGGCTCTTGTGAGCTTTCCACACTAGTTTTATAGTAAAATTTCTCTTAAAATATAAATTGATAACAGTGACTCTTCTAGAAAACACATACTTGTTACTAACTGTTCGCGATTCACATAAAACTGATTGTCGAAAATGACAGACAGCTTTTCCTTTTTGCTTATATTTTCTCTCATTCTCAAACATATATGAAGCACTGGCCAGGTGATGATGCTAGGGACTAGCCAAGCATGGGACAAATAGGACATGTCAATTTGAGAAAAAGAACCAAGCATTTTCCAGCTGACATCAGAATTCCAAAATTGGTCAATCACAGGTGAAAAGTGCCTGGATATGGTGTTTGAGATTCTGTGAAAGCATGTTTTCACGTCTCTGAATATTGAACTGAGCTTTTCTGCCAGAGAACATAGGTATGGCTAGTGAATATGTACTTTTGCTTACTTTTGGATGGTGATTATGCAAACCATCCTCGGTTAGTTACAGGGTTCCAATACAAGACACGTGATTACTACAAAGGTGACACCTTGCCTGCTTTTCAAGAAGTATGTGCAACTTCAGAATCAGTAAATACAGAGCATTATAAATAATGTATGAAAAAAACGAGAGTAATCATCCCAACTGCAAGAAAACCATTTCTCGAAAATAATTTTTTTTCGTTATTTCACAGTATTTATTGGCCACTCCACAATGTAAACCTGTTTTTAGATGCTACAAT
Source organism: Rousettus aegyptiacus (assembly GCF_014176215.1). NCBI lineage: Eukaryota > Metazoa > Chordata > Mammalia > Chiroptera > Pteropodidae > Rousettus > Rousettus aegyptiacus. The sequence goes on along the minus strand of NW_023416307.1, from coordinate 118,267,959 downwards.
AGAAATGCTCCACGGAAATGGGTCCCTATGCTCTCAGAGAGAGACTGTAGACTTTTTACAATCAATGTGGAGTGCTAAAAACAAAATATATCTCCTCTGTAAAAGAAGTTCTTATTCTCTTTTCCTTTTTCTAGGATATGGCTCAGTGCTATCTAGTAAAACTTTTTGTAATGATGACAACGCTCTGTACCTTTGCTGTCCCACTCAGTAGTCACTAGTTGTGTGTTCCCACGGAAACACTTGAAATGTGGCTAGTGTAACTAAGGAACAGAAGTTTTTATTTAATTCTAATTAGCTTAAATTTAAATAGCCATGTGTGACTAATGCCTACCTTATAAACTGAGCAGCTATAACTCAGGTGATAACATTCATAATAAGAGTAACAGCTAATTATAGAGCATTATATTATATACCAAGTACTATATTAAGCATATTATATGCACTCATTTAATCCTAATAATATCCCTAGGAGGTAGTTACTAATATTGTACCCACTTTGCAGATGAGACAGCTAATGCACAGAGATTACACATTGTGACCACATGATAATCTAGAGCATGGCAAAGTTGTCATTAACATTCAGGAGTGAGCTTTCTAGCACCTTCCGGCTTAACCCATGCACCAGCCTGCCTCTCCATAAAATGATGGAGAATTTATTAACAGCAATATAATTGAAGCAATGGTTACCCTGACCATTCTTGCTACCCTATTGGGCAGAAAAGCATGAAAACCATCAAAGCATGAAAAACAATGTAAAAATAACAATCTCTTTGAGGACTTCAGGGCTAAATAAATTCAGAGTTGCCCTGCTGAGTAGCCTGGAATAATTGCATAAGGATGTATCAGTGTACTTTGCCTACAAAATTCTGTGACCTGTAGCCCACTGAGTGCAGAAAAAAAGAAAAATTAACTCAGCTTTTTATCTGGTGTTGTTATGGAGATTCAGCCTCAAACAAAAATGGTGCTATGTTTTCTGCTTCAGTAATAGAGCTCAGCAATTAGCTTCATCTTTATTTAGTCTGAAATGCCAGTATGGAAGATCTCTTGAGAGGACACCTCAAAATAGCTTCTCACAGTGCTAGCAGACAGATAGAGATGACTTCCTGGGAATGTGGTGGATGCCGCTGGTAAGATAAACTTGAGTATTTTTTTAATCAGTCTTTTTAATATCCTGGAAATCCTCTGCTGTGTGATGGCCATCATATTAACACCATAATGTGTGTGTTGATTATCAAGCAGAATTTTTTTTTTTTTTTTAAAGTTCCCAAACCTGGATGTGCATCAGAATCCCTGGGGAAGGCTGTTAAACACAGGTGACATTTCGATGAACACCAGGATAGGGAACAAAGGATTTAAATTAGATGAAAGTGTAAACTCAAATGCATTTCAAAAGATTTCTTCTTGGCAAATTTTCTGCTGTAAGTAGGATAGTAAAATAAGTCCTTTGTATTTCTTTAAATATCCGGGTACTAACGGGTAGTAATAATTTAATGTAAACTTCACCACAATGGTGACAGTGTTGAATGTATTTATGCCTTGAGTCAAGGAATGTGTGCTATAGTGAAATTAAATGAAAGCCAAGATATTTAAATGTAGCATCCCCAGTGGCTCCATTGATGGTACAGTAGAATTTGGGGCTCTAAGGCACCCTTGTTCCAAAAATGGTCAATACTAAATAGGTTGAAGACAAGACAGAAGATACATTGATATTTTAATCTGAAAATCCTGAAAGTTATTCCACACAAAAATCAGAGGCAGATGGGTTACTTGACACACTCAAACTTTATTGGGTATGGTACGGAAAGAGAATGGGTACAAGAGATCACATGGAAGAGGATCAGATTGGAATCTCCAAATTCTTTCCTAGAGGGAACACAAGCAGAAAATTCCGGTCAATTTTAGGTGACAAAACAATATCGATGGCTAACATTTGAACACAAGCTGAGCCAAACTCTAAGTGCTTTGCTTTTATTTAGTCCTCACAACCACTATTTTTGCAGACGAGAAACCTGAGGTACAGAGAGATGATGTTTTCTAAGGAGTCAGCTTTTTGCCTGCTTGGCATAAATGATAGTCTCACATGCTCATCTCTTTTTTTAACTTTTTTTTTTATACGAGTGTCTGGTAGGAGCCCCCCACGGGTGTCACTGTCCCTGCTGCTTGACCCAGAATAGATTAAGAATCCTGTACTCTGGAAAAGACTGGCATTCTCTGGGTTGCATCACAGTAGATCACAATATGAATCTCTTCTTCATTTGGTGGCACTGGTGTTATTCTTAAATAAAGCCCTGAGAAAAGGTTCTAATGCGCCAAGCTCTCAAGACTTCTCTGGTGTAATTTCTCCTATTTTGGATATTGAGAGGACATTGCTGGTATGTGATGAGGACCACCCTGGACAAAACCCACCCTGGGAATTGGACAAGGTCTCTTCTATTCATCAGCAGGCAGGGTAGGAAAGCCTCCCCAGGATACTCAGAAGGATGCTAAATGATACTTGCCTTAGACAATTGACTGACTGTACACCAGTGTGGATGGTCAGTTGCGGTTACGCTTTTTACCTGAATAGAAACAACAGCTCAAGTCTCAGTCTGGACTTTGGGAAACCACAGGAAATTAAAATGCAAATGAAATTTGCAAACAAGACAAAAATGAGGGAAAGAGGAATTAAGTTCCTAGAACAAAAATCATGCTAACTCTAGGTGGACAGCTTAATCAAATATTCAGCTAACAGAGATGATAATGACCCAGGTGGCCATTATTTTTTTAATAGAACTTTGCTGTGACAAAAGCAGGGCGAGAAGAAACTGGTGATGAAGCTGTGGTGAGAATTAGCTTTTCACTTTTGTGTGAGAGGAGAGCGCCATTTTTTTAATGCTAATAAAATTGCTGAGTTTAATTTCCTTTGCTTAGGTTCCCATTCCAAACTCATTTACCTTATGCAGAGGTGGAGTCTGTTTTTAGCCATTGATATATGACTGGGAACCTTAACTCTAAACAGGCTGCACCCAGCCCTGGATGGCCAGCAGGCCTCAATTATGTTATTCAATGGATTTCAATGAATTCTCAAAATTTTAAAATTTCCATCTCTAGAGGGCCATTGTTCTTTGAGGCAGGAAATATAGTCTTTAATTTTTCAGACTACCAAAAGAATCCAAGAGTACGTGAAACAACATCAAGTAGTCTTATCATTTGCAGTACATTTAAGAAGAAAGGGCGGGGGGGGGGGGCACATCTCATTCAAAAATGGCCCTGAAATCAGATTAGGATTTTCACCTTGAAGCTCTGAACGGCCTAGCTCAAGTTCAGTAATCAACTGATGAGAACAATAAGTGCTGATTAGATAGATTATGTAGACTGAAATGCTTTCTCCTATTTCATTCAATTTCAGAAAAGTTTATTAGGACTCTGAACAGAGGACCTGGATTCAGGCATCCGCTGTGCCGCTCATTGGTGTGTCTGGCAAGTTGCTTCACTGCTCTGAGCCTATTTTCTCATAGGTGAAGTGGAAACAATAAGCTTTGTCTCAATGGATGGTTGACCTCTTTTCTGAGTCTGTAGCAATAGGGATAATATGGTAAAATTTCCATCATAATTGATATTATTATTATTATTATTATTATTATTATTATTGTTATTATTAAATTACTGTAAAGCACCATGCTAGGCCCTTTGAAGACTGAGATGAATGAGCCTGGTCCTCCATGACAGTTCTCTAATTGATTAAGATTGATAAACACCAAACTACCAAACTTCAAAGTATCAACAAAGATCTCCGAGAGGCTTGGTTAACTGTCCTCGAAAGGAAATCAAACACGTTTTCACAAGCAAAGATTAAGGGACTCTGTTCCACTCAGTCATTATTCTATCTCTCAAGACATATCCCCAAACTGTTATTTGTACTTAAAATTCTCTCCAGCTTGCCAGCTGGCCTGAAGTTACCTGTCAAAGTTAATCACATGGAGTGGTTCATATATCAGGTGGTATGAGCCTAGCTGTCCCACAGCAGCCTGGCCAAGTGACGGATAGCTTTCTCTGTCAATTTTACCAAGACAAAAAACTATTAATGACCCATCACAAGACCACAGTGAATCATCTCAAAAACAGAGTTTGTTGTACCTAGAGAAATGGTTGTCTGACTTCATAGGCAATCTAGATGTCATCCCCTCTAACTCTGATGGCTTATAATAGACAAACAATGTAACCACAAAAAGGACAAAGAAAGCCAATTAAAACAAAGATGAGCAGTGACTAACAATGACAGGGAGGGCTTTCATTGACATGTTCTCATGCTGTCTCCATGGTATCCAGTCAAGGAAGCTTGCTCCCATCTTATCAAAGAAGAAACCGAAGATCAGAGATAATATAGCTTAGGGGTTCATGAGGTGATGAAGCTTATCTACCTCAAGTATTAGAGCCAGGGTTAGGATTCTATTTCAGTTTTCCTTATTATTGGCCAGAGAAAAGAAACAGCACACACGAGGTCATAATCAATACTTGGACCAATACTTACAGCAAGTGGGATTGCTGATTCCTCTCATATTCTTCTAAGTGTTTGGGTCAGCTCAGCAAGAACAGACTTTGGAGACATCTTCTCAATCCTCTATGCAAGCTGGGGTCCTCAGAGGTTATTCTGAAAAAGGGCAGAGTATAAAGGGAATTCAAAACTAATTTTAACTTGAAAAGAAAAAATAATGAGAATATTCATGTGGATCATAAAGAGAAATAATGATTACCTTTGATTCCTAGAGAAAGTTAATTTAAAATGCATCCAAGATCCATTGTACAGCCAAAAAAAAAAAAAAAAAAAAAAAAAAGATCCGCAAAGCTGAGACATGTCTTTAGTAGGCAGAAACAAGAGTCACCATCACTTGAGTCCTGAGAAGTTGCTCATTCACAGTAATTGGGAGGAAGAAAGATTGTAGAGATTAACTGACCTTGGTTTAGGACACATATTGTTTCTTTACAAATGCAATTGATGCTTGGGGGCCTAAAAGACAAAATCTGTCCTTAATGCCAGTCTCTAAGAAAATGCACATAGTAATCAGAAAACCACCTGTTTATATTTTTGCCAAATTAGAAGCCATCATCATTTAAAACAAGTACTTACGATCCATTTCTAATGATAACTTTAAGTTCATGTGCCCTTTGAAAGAAAAATGGCATAGGTATTTGTCATCCATAAAAGGAAAGAAACAGGCATACAACTTTGTTTTATATATGTGGTTAGCTCGTCAAAAGAGACATTAATACCACACCTGCAGATGTAGCACTGACTGTCAGTTTTAAGAGCTGTACATAAACACTACGACATAGGTATAAAACCTGTGACATCAGGGTCAAAAATTGCCTTCTCTGGGCAGTCTTTGTGACCTTAAGAGGTTCTCTCTGGAAGAATATAATTTCATTTGCTGAGGCTGTAGACTTAGTATTTTCTTCTTATTAACAAATATTAACTTAATAGATATTTGCTGTATATGTACTACGTTCTAGGTAAGGATAGGAGCTTTTGGTATGTGATGTACTTCATTCCATGTACATTTCCTGAAAACCCAGGGATAAAGATGACAGTCCCTTTACTCCCAGGATGCTTTCTGTGTGTCATCCCGGAAACTATCTGCCTTAAAACCCAATACTTCAGCCTCACAGAATTGCGTTCTAGTCTTAGGGTACATCATGTTTCATTGTGCTCCAAGTTCTTTGTGCAAACTTATTTCCTGCAATGAGTGTCTTCTCTTCATGGCTGCCTGGAGTCCTTCATCTTTTACAACCAGCTCAAACATCACCTAGGTGATGCCATCCACATATACTCACTATGTGTGGCATAGACCTCTCCTAAGAGTCCCTGCCACTCTGAATTATAATTGCTTACCATCAAGTCTTCCATCAGATCTGGGCTCCCTAAGGGTCTTCTGTCCCCAGTTCCTAGTCAGTTCATGGCTGACACAAAGGAGCAGTACTTAACAAATGTTTATTTGGTTGACTCAACTTAAGAATATTCTTAGAGTTAATAAATCCTGGCCAGATGGTGTGGTGACATGCTTAAAGGTAAAACGTGACATAATTTTCATGGTATTGTGTGTATATGTTCTTTTATTTATGCTTGAACTAGTAGAAATCCCAGCCATGTGAACTTTCATCCCATTCTTTAAATTATACTGAAATGGTGGAACTGAGATGGCAAGTATTAATTGTTTTTTGAGAATGCTGAGATATTAAACCCTGATGAAAGGAATGATGGTATTCCAGAGCTCTTAGGTAGAAAGAAATATGCCAAAAAGATTTATAGCTGCATTTATTTCTAAGGCGATTTCATATCAAAGGTCAGCTAACATATATTCTTTGCTATGCTATACTTATAGAGTGTTTCAAAATGGATTTTAAATTGAAGAAGTCTCCAGTTAACACAGAAATATCACACTGAATGTTAAAGAGGAGCAAGGGTCTCGACATGATACAAAGTTAGATTGTACAGTTCCAAAACCTTAAAAATGTAAAATGATCCCATTATAGTAATTATAGAAAACAAGAGATTATGAATTTTTTTAATTAATAAAATGGCAATAATATAACTACTGTACTTGAAAGAATATATCTTGTAAAAAAGGCTTAGAGTTGTTAAATGTCCATATTTGCTGAACTAAGCTCTTAAAGTTTTAAAGGCTTTTTCTTTCTTTCTTTCTTTCTTTCTTTCTTTCTTTCTTTCTTTCTTTCTTTCTTTCTTTCTTTCTTTCTTTCTTTCTTTCTTTTTTTTTTAAAAAAAAAAAAAAAAAAAAGAACACCATTCTCTGGCATGGACATTTACCTCCTAATGAAATAACCTGTTTCGTGACCTGGTGATAATGCCAGATTAATTGTGCTTTTTTTATTAGTTGCATTTTGAAGTTAATATCATTAGATTGATAACACTTTGCAGAGTTTTAAAATTTCTAAACATTCAGACAAAAGATGCTGGCAGTGTTAATTTGGCCAATGTCTGGCCCATAGTGTTTGTCAAAGGAGAGTGCTTTTAAACAGAGACGGTCTATGAAATGCGTTTTCAAACCCAGTTAGGCAGGTTCTTTCCTGTCTGAATTTGAACCTGCTTCTTTCAAACCCAGGCAAGCAGATGTTCGATTTGCTCTCAATGTGTCTTCATTGGGGCATGATGGCTGAAATTAAAGTTTTACTAACACGGTAGCATGGAAGCTCACTCTTGAAACTATAGATTTTTCTTTACTGTTTTGTCTCCCTGAAAACAACCACACACAAATGAATTTGAACACACATTAAGTTTCTTTCACTGTTCTCCCAAACTTTCCAGTCTTATTGTAGCCTGAACAAGGTGATACACTCCCTTCTTTGAATAAATTTAACTTAGACTAACTTTTATTCCCCAGTATTTTTAAGTACCTTTATAAGATGTTTATCATTAATTTATAAAGCCATCCTTAAATTGGCAGGAAAGGAGAGCACCAAATCAAAATTTTTGAAATAAGACAATCTTAGCGAAAATGTGAGTTTATTTCTAAATTGTATATCCTAAAAGTATTTTTAACTGAAGATTGACTTAAAACATTTTTATCTTGCACCCTTTAAACCAAAAGACATCAACTTAGAATAGTGCTAAAGAGAATTTTTAATGCATTGAGATTAAATCTATCATTTTTACCCAAGGAAAATTTTTTCTCATTTATTCTGAGGCAGTCTCCTGTAAAAGGACTATTAAAGTGATGAGCTGCAATGTTTTGACAAGCACTTGTACTGCAAAAACTTGAAATCTCACTGGAATACAGTTATATATTCACTGGGGGAAGAGAATGCCCTATTTAAAAACTAGGACAGATCATGTTGATATGGAGAAAGGAAATAACTATGTGAACAATACATCCGAAATTAAAGATTGAGTTGCTGGCATCCATCTAAAATCAACAGAATATGTAATTACTCTTCGAAAGTACTCTTGTCTTGTCTTAAATGCTAAACAGATTTTTTTTTTTTAAAGCAAGGTATTATTTATACTTAGAATACCATCACAAAAACAAAGATGGAAAGAAACATAGCAATGATCTGATAAAAATTCCATATTGACAACATAGAAAAGAGAGACTAGCCCACATTATGAAGCAATATTTCCCCCCCTCTCATGATATGACATTTCTACTCTCTCTCATAATCTCTGTAGAGATAGGTCACTCTATTTAATAAGCACAATAGGAGGTTTAGAGGAAATCAAAAGATAACCTTTTATTTAAAGCTACCACATGATTTAATAACCTTACTCATGTTTTCTACTGTATATTTTCCCATGTTTAGATTGTCTCGACTCTAGCTGGACAAGGATGCTTGACAAAGCAAGTGCTATTTTCCACTCTATTATAATGTTGCTTAAGCTGAAACAGGGAGGTAATAATACTAACACTAATATTCTTTCATAGAATACATCCTTCAGTCACAGCCCAATGTAATATGTAAGCATCAGTGGTGAGTCAATTATATTCTTATAGAAGCTCATTCCACATCCAGTTCACACATCACGCCGTTCGCCATTTCTTTCAAGTGATTAGTTTGAATACCCTTGGTATTTATTGGTTATTCCTGGGTTTGATTAATATCGAAACTCATTTGTATATTCTTGTGGTCTTTCACTGAACCTTTCCCTTACCTGTGAAATGACTAAAATTGGTTCATCATTTCTCTCAGGGATAACTATGAGCCACAAATCATCTTCAACACATTATGAAGTCCAGCTAGTAAACCCTTTTCTATTTCTTTGCTGCAAAGAGGAACCAAGACCACTTTGGGTTTAAGATGGTTGGACTAGTCATTGTTTTTTGAATAAATACATTTCTAGGAATGTGTATATTTCTTTGAATGTATATAATAATTAAAAAAAACCAGAATAAACATTTTCTTAGGCTTGTAAAATACTCCCCTTCTCCCTTTTTAAGTGTTCCACATTGCCTTCTAAAGCCAAAGTGTGAAAACATACATTTTAAAATAATTTCTCACCATTGGTAGTTTTAAAGTAGAACATGTATCAGAATGACCAGCACCAATTCTGCCACTATTGGCTACTTCTTTCAGGAAAGACAAATACACACATGCCCATACATATGTTCTCCAGAAAATACACCAGGCACGTGATTTACAGTAGCTCCCTGAACTATACTTAGCTAACAGATCATCTTCAAAAACACATTTCTTCATATAAATAGATTTATAGTTAATCATGCACAATTTTCATGGAAACATTTCTAATACCCAGTAGAGACAAGAACACACAAATAAATAAAAATTAGATCATGTCTTACCTTTTAGAAAGCAGGCAAAAGCTATACTGTTGGTGGAATAGTGTACCAAGTAACAGACTTTTGTACACTCTTTCTTACTGGTGGTATACAGTCTACAGGAAAAGTAAATATATAGGTACGTATAAAATAAATGTTCACACAATATTGCTTTTTACTCTTTTTCCTTTTGGAGAAGAGGCTGCAATAGAGACCATAGATATTATGTCCACTCTTTCAGTGGGCTCAATAGCCTTTGGTAGACCAGTTCACCACAATTCAGGTACCTCTGAACATGGGAGTACTGGGGCCTCTTGGTTTAAGACAGTTCGGTTTTACTTGCTGGAGCTAGAGCAGTTGCAGGAAATAGCCCTCAAATGATCTATCTATCTGGTCAGAGCACTCTGTTCTTCCTGTTGTCATACTTTTTACTCTCAGCCTACTCCAACCATGCCGACCAGCCTGCGCAGTTAGCTCGGAGGGATAAAACAAATAACATAAGCTTGAGAATGCTAGGGATTCAACAAATGAAGAAGCAGCACAAAAGCAAAATGAAAACCATAACAAATTAACATAGCACAGGTGTGTATTCCAGAATTTTCTAGACATTGTTACTTATGTAGGCTTTCGTGCACGCGTTCATTTTCCAGTAGTTTGTGTTGTGTGCCTGCATGTATGTGTGTGTGGTTTAAATCAAATATCTCGTTATGTTGACAGTTCAACTATTTTGTGTAGTAATTGCCTTCTTTGAGAACACAAGTTATTTATATATTTTCGTTATCTTGGATACAAAAATGGTAATAAAGAAAAACAGCATCAGAATACAAACATTTTAAATATCTTAATTTGCACCTAAATTAGAATATATAAAATATTATTCTTCAAAAAGGTGCTTTACCATACCATATGCTTATTGGTTTAAACTACACTTTTACATGATGTATGTCCAGCTTCTTTCTTAGAGTCAGTTAAGCATCCTCACATCCAAAGGGAGTGTGTCCCAAGCTGTCCACTGCCTGACATCTCCAGTTGATACTGACCTTCTAGAGTAGCTAAGTTAACCACCAGCCCAGGAACTTCAAGAGTTTCTCTGCACTGCCTGGGTTCATTACCTTAGACAATGGATGTCAGTTTGGGACAAAGATAGCTTAGTGCTGCTTGTCACTATGCACTGATATCCTTTACAAGGAGAGTGTCTGACTAGAGTATAATTTACAGAGCATCTTCCGGTTCTGACCAGTCCAGGATGGCAGCAGGTCTTACCCACTCATTTTAATTAATTCTGGGTAGCTCAGTTAATATTATCCATCCAAGTAGAAAAGGGTCCTGCTTCCACCCCTAGGCCAAGTCTCAAGCATAACCAAATCTTCTTGTTTATCTGGCATCTACTCACAGTTTGCCACAAACATACATCTGCCAAGCCAACATTAGAAAGGGGCCAGACAATGTGCCAAATTCAGGATGCAGATGCGAGAACCAGAGCTTGAGGTGCCCTTTTTCCTAGAAAGGAATGTTCAGAAGGCATCATCCCGGCCACATCTAAAGCTATCCAAATTAGGTCAGGTTCTTCGGATCCTCTAGCAATAGAAATCTTGTTTGTATAAACAAAAATTTAATAAGTAGCTGAGCCACTCCCTTAAATCTTCTTCTGTTTTGCAGTCAGGGCGGAAACCAACAAGTATGGGCCCAACTCTGAATATCTAATATGTTAATAGTGCACTGATATTTTTTGTTTATTCCATAGAGAAGTCACCCCCGCCCCCAAAGATGGCATTTTAACTGGAGAAGTAACCTAAGAGAAAATTTGAACTTTTGGGGGAAAAATCAGACTGTGCTGGGGCAATTTTAATTTTGGCCTGTATTAAGCCAGCAAGCAAATTTGTTTTTATGCAGACATGTAGTTGCAGTGTGAAGCTGGATGAGTAAAAGCGTGCATGCACCAGATGGCAAGCTGCGGTGATGGAGCAGAGCTGTTAAAAATGAAAACACTGAAGATTGAAATACATTGAGACTAAGTGTTTAGAACAACAATAAATATAAGGGGAGATTTCTGTTTCATTATTTACTTTGTAGCTCATACTATAAACGTCCTCTCACATTTCCTTCCTCAGAGAATAGTGTACAGAATTCTCCCTTTGGAGGTCTCCAGGTGCCTGGTCTGTGCTTTTGTTTCTTTTTAACCAGACAGCTTACTTTCGGGAAACAATTTCTTTGTCTCTGTTACTAAGGTTTAGAAATTTGAGATAATTTGAGCTATATTTGGTATTAAATAAATTCTACTAATAACATTCTTTCGCACAGAAATAGCCTTGTCTATTTTTATTAATTGAATTTTTCACTACTACTCTTTGCCTTCACATACGTTTTTGCATTGCTAGGGACTGGTCTTCCAAGTATAATTGCTACATGTGATATCACCCTTTCCTCATTAGTGGATCCTTTTGGATCATTGAATGTAACTCTGTACTTTGGTCTCATGTCAAATGTTTCATTTCTTTAAATTGACTTTGTCTCATATCAGCATCACTACTATAACTTTGGAAGGTTATTTCCAATAGGATCTCAGATTGAGTGTCCGCAAATGAAATCCTTGTCTATTAAGATATACTAATTTGTAGCGTTGTGCTGTCCGAAACAGTAGCCACAGCCACAAATGGCTATTTATTTAAAATTAAATAAAGCTGAAAGTGTATTTTCTCATTAAGTGGTCATATTTCAAGTGCTGAATAGCTGCACATGGCTAGAATATTTCCATCATTGCAGAAAGTTCTGTTGGACAGATTTCATGTGGATAAGTTCTTTAGATTCCTCTTTGAGACTCTTGAAAGCTGGGACATCAGAAACCCCAATGTTTGGAGGTACGTGAATCTCCTCCTATGATTCAGAAAATATCTAGTCAAATTCTTTGATATTTCAGGGAATGTCTACACAAATCCAAAAAGAACTAAAACAATTTTTCAAGATCTTTTGGGTTGATTACGAGACAAAGGCTCTATTTGATTTCATTTTTCCCCCCAAACTGTTTATCTTTGTGTAGACACCAAGACAGCAATAATTACAAAACTCAACAAAAATTTTTGAAGGGAAGGGCACCCAATGAATTCCAAATGGACTAATTATTGTGATTGATATAGGGAATAAGATATTTGGGTTTTTGAGTTAGCAGGATGAGGCCTCTACCTGGGCAGCCTTCCTTGAGCTCAGGTTACTCCTGTCTTAGTAGACAACACTGCAAGTACATTTCACCACACATTTAACTAATGAATCTGCCATGACACATCATTATATTCTTTATATGCAAGCTGCATTACCAACTGAGGAAGGCAAAAGAGTAATGACTATGTTGGAGTTATGACATGCCACACACGTTCTAAGAAATGGCAGCAAAGAGAAATGAGTATGAATTTGGGAGTCAGACCTGGGTTTCAGTCCAACCTCTACTGCTAACTAGATGTGTGACTTAGTTAACTTCACTTAGTCTTGCTAAGCCTGGGTTTCTTCAGTAAAATGAGAATAATCTCCATTCTACAGAGTCACTGTGAGGAATAAGATAGTCCACACAACATCCTGCATAATGCCCATTTTAAAAGGTAGTTGATATGAGTATTATTAATAGTAGTAGTGTTAGTGTTGATATTAGCCTTTTAACAACCATCTTTACACCACAAACAGCCATCAACAAAGATAGAACCTAATCATTAAAAATTAACAGTAGAAATGTCATTTCAAGCTAATTAATGATTTTTAAAGTAGTAAAGTACTGAATTGTCCAAATTATAAACTTCTAATAAGGTCATTTTTTTCAAAACATAGACTTTTGACCACATATTTTGCTTATTGACTTTGGACACATCTAGTTCAGTGTGTGCGTATGTGTGTGCATGCGTGCATATAGATATAAATGTAAAACTCTTATTGGAATGCCAGGATAAGTGCAAATGCAAATCTGACAAGCAGTTCTAGAATGAAACTCTACAGAAGTAAAAATATTCAGGTATATTTATCGATACCGGTATTGTCATAAATAGATACATAGGTATGTTCATGGAAATATTTCTTATTGTAAATCGGTTTCATCTATTTCCTGGTGTTCAGTATGCCTTTAACTGCACCATCATATCTATATAACCAAACATGCTGAAATGTACTTTTAGGCAAGATTTCTGTCTCTCAGGAACGGAAGAGAATTAATGCTTAACTGATCTATTTTCTAAATGCGTGGTTTTTTTAATGACACTTATAGCAGATATTATCTCCATTTTGTACATGAAACTATGGAATTTTAGAAAAGCTCAGTGATTTTCAAAGTCACACAGCTGGTAAGTGGAGTGGCTTGGATTTGAACCCAGATCTGTTTCAGCCCAAAGCCTCTTCCTATATTACATCAACTACCACATCAATTTGCCAGCCACTTCTCTCAGTTGACGATTTGCTCTGAAAACCCAAGAACAGAGCCTGTACATTCACTCCGGTTCTCCCTTCTTTTGGGGTGATCCTTCTCCTTCCTCCCTCTTGTCCCAGAATCTCTTCTATTGAGAAGTCAAAGTGAAGCCCACCGTGTTGTTAATGAGCCTTTGATGCCTTGTCTATTCTATGTATTCTCAAAGTGTCTCACGACAATCAACCAGCTATTTAGAAATGGAGATGGGCCAAGATCATGGATCTCTGCGGTTTTTGTCAGGATCAAAATCTCTAGCTTATTAGTTTTTAAATATCTCCCTCTTACTTGCAGAACATAAAGAATTTCCTTAAAGTATTTCGAAAAGGAACTCATTTTACTCGGTAATACACTTTTGGCTGCTATAAAATCAGCTCATAACTGAAAAATATGTCTTGAATGACTTAAAGGACAACTTAAATATCTTTCCACTTTAAAAACAGCAAGTAATATAAACACTTGAATCTGCCTCATTCTATTGAAACTGGTCAAAATGTTTCTGTAAAACAAATCCTAGAAATCTTATTTTTAATTTGAAATTTGCTCTTTCCACCACAGTATTAGTAAAATTGGCAATTGGGAATTCTATCCATTTAACCTCTGGATAATTTTTTTTTATGCCTATCTTTTGTCATTTTCACGGGTGACCAAAGGACATGGAGGGTTTACAGATATGCTATGTAGCATATCACATCTGCCTTTTAATCCCATCCCTAATATTTTGTCTTTTATGGAACAGAACTCTTTCCAGTGTTTTGGTTGATGTTTTTCCCACACAAGGATTCCATTAACATGGTGGTGTCTGGGCCTGTATACTTAGAAAAAAGTTTGCCAAGGTGTTTTTGTTTTTAGAAGGCTTGCTTAGTAAAGAATCATAACTTTCTCCACATTCATGTTCAAGTGGAAAGAAGTTATGTTTCCAAAATCCTTAAATATTCCAATTTCATTCCTACTGCTCATAACTTCAATCAGGTATTGAAGTTTCCATAACAGGAAGTTTTTCCCCTAATAGGAAGGGAGCAACAGTGGTGGCTCACAACCTGACAGCTGTGTTTATGTCAATTGGAGGGATTGGTACCAAAGGACAAGAAGCAAGAGGAGGGGGAGGTTTCACACTTCTGAAGCAGCATCTCTAAAAGCTTTTTTCCAACAGAGAAAGAAAATGATGGCAAGAATAAGGCAAAACTCTTAAAAGCAAAAGTTAGCATTCATCACGGCAGCTCAGTCAATAAGACAAGAATGGGTACAGGTTTTCTCCAAAGAAAGGCAAGCACACACCACATGTCCCAGAGCTTCCCGATGCAGGATGGGAAGGTAAAAGGAAAGGAGTGTTACTTACTGTTTGGGTCTACGTTTTCACAGAGTTCTGTCTTTGCCTCACCGTTGGGTCTGTCACTTGTTTTGTGTGACAGCCGTGATGACATGGTGGCTGCTGTGACTACTGCCTTGAAGCTTCGCTTCCGTTTCTGGACATTGAGTTCAGGGTGGAAAATGATGATGTACACTTTCGGCATGTATAGCATCCCCAGCGCCACTGACGCACTTAGGTTCATGGAGATTGTAAGTGTGGTAGTTTGTATGTAGAGCTAGGAGACACAACACACAAGACACTATTACAAATAAAATGACTGCAGAGTGAGTCTAAACACTTAATGTGATGTCAAGAATGACTATGGCTAAGAGAGAAAGCATAACAATCTCCAGGGTGTTCAGATAAAAAAAAAAATCTGAACATTTATTGTAGAGTTTATGCATATATTAATTGTTTGAATGCCACTGGGAGAATCCATGTGCATGCTTGGCACTGGAGAAGTCTCCTACGTAGACTCCTAAGTTCAGGGTATACCTATAATCAGATTTGAAGTACCGTTAGTCAAATGGCAGTTGAATACAAAGTCGTGGAGATCATAGAAATCTGTCATCCTCCCTAACTATACAAAACGATTAACTCTACATGATCTCTTGCTACTCAGAGACTCTGGGACCTTATTTGAAAGGATATTATGTCAACATGTCTCTTTTTGTATTGTTTTTTAAAAGTGTTCCCCTTCGCCATACCTACAAAGTAGTGAGTTGAATTTTCCTTGTTGTTTAATTCTGATTAAAACAAAACGAAACCAAAAACATCAGTGGCAAGGGACTTAGATTTAGTGATACTGTCTTGACCAGTCTCTTTCTGTTGATGATTTGTTAATAGGATGTAAAACCTCCTTCCGATATTGTGTTATTTGTAGTTTGAATGGTGCTCTATAACTGCCCTCGTCGCCTTTTGCTTTCTTGAGAAATCTGGAGCAACCACTCATTTACTGTTCAATACGTTCAAAATTATTGTCTTGCTTAAATTTGAAAAGATGAACGTTGAAGGGTGTGGGAAATTATCAGATCAGCAAGGAGAAAACTATAGACAACTTACCTTGGTCTATTTGTGTTTATGAAGTGCCCTGTCATGATCCAGAATGCCACATGCATTTAGGTATATCTGTGTTTTCTATGACTTGTAAAGGCTAGATTAAATATGAGGTGATGGATGTGTTAATTAACTTGAGTATAGTAATTATTTTGCAGGGTATATGTATATTAAATCATCGCGTTTTATACCTTAAAAAATCATATAACCTAAATATATCCAATTTTAATTGGTCAAACAAATCCCAATAAGGCTAGAAATAAACAGGTAGGTAGGTAAATAAATTTCAATTAAATTTCAAAAATAGCAATTAGCTATCATGGCCTTTTATGTCAGTGGAAAGCTTAATTCCTTGAGAATTGATTGGTTTTCCACTGCTGTCTTTGCATTGGTCTGAGGATAAAATCCCCATCTTTAATGGATTCTACAAGGCCCCAAGTGGCCTTCCCCCTGCCCACCTTTCCAGACTAATTTTCCACCAGTTTCCCCCTCCCTATCTCCCCAAGGCATCATCCATATGGGCACTCCTTCAGGTCTTAAAGATGCTGTACTCATTCACAGAACCTTCATACATGTACACATGTGGTTTTCCTTATTCTTGTTTTCCTCTGCATGGAATGGTTTTCCTCTGCTTCTTAGAATATCCATCCAGGCTGCCTCAGGTCTAGACTATCTCTTTAACTTACATGCCCTCAAAAATATCTTTTCTTTAAATCGCTGGTTTCCATTTGGAATGATAAACCCACAACCCTTATCATTTGATCATCTGTCTCCCAGACTAGGCCATAGGTTCCACAAAGGCGGGAACCAGTGACGGTGGTGCACCTTTGTGTCTGCAGTGATGGCAAATAGTAGGCACTTAATAAATGTGCAATGAATGTATTTGTTTATTGGATACCTTTTCCTACCAGGGGTCAAACAACCTTTCTCCAGAGATACTACAAGAATTTCCATCAGACCTATGGGCTGCCTGGACATTTATAATTTTATTTCTTCAAACTGAGGCCCCAGTGAAAAATTAAGAAACTTTGCTACCTCATCTGGAAGGGATAGAGTTTTCCAACAAACATTAATTTGAACGTGCATGTCTCAGAATGGTTTAAAGAAGCTGCCAGCTAACTGTATAATACATAAGAATATAATTTAGAAAGATAAAACGATATTGAATTAATGATCCTTTTGGTTGTGAATTAGACCATATTTAAAAGCTCACCTTATCCTATTAGAATATCTTTAGACTTTCAACTCTATTCTATCCTGCCAACCTACACCATTCAAGAAAGACTTACTGTGGTCACAAGGCTTTATGAACCAAGACAATGTTACTTCCTTCCCTCATGACCAATGCTGTCACTATACTAATGAGAGCTTTGCAAACCATGGATTAGCCAGTCCCAGAAAGAAAGAAAGGTATAAACTGACTCCTGGGATCTTAGGTGTTGTTTCTGTTTCTCCACTCATAAGCAAATTTTGTATTTGAGGAAATTGTTCATGCTTTATTTTTCTTTAATTTATATGCAACTTTAGACTATAATGTACATATGCGTATGTAATAGGCACATGTATGTCTGTGTGCCTACATTTCTTAACAAAGTCTACTTAGCAATTTAAGACTCTAAAAGCTATGCTGTTTATTTTATGGAGTGTTATATTTCATTATTCTTCTCAAGCTAGAGCCCACTGAGGCTGATATTTTGTTTTGAAAATTTTGCTGTCTCTGGTGACACTTTAAAAGTATGTGAAAACCAACGTGAATTCCATTGATCAAATTCCCACTCCCCCAAATCTTCTTTATACAGCATAGTGGTTAAAATGAGTTTAGAGCTAGTACATATGAGTTCAAGTCGCATTTGCTAGTTCTGTGATCTTGGACAAATAAGTTACTTTGTGCCTCTCTGTGCCTCAACTTCTGTACTTGTAAATGGGGATGATAAAGTTTGTACCTACCTCATAATGTTGTCTGGATGATTAAATGAATTAGTACTTGCAAAGCGCTTAAGATAGAACATAACATATAGTAAGTACAGTAAGTCCTCAATGTTGTTAATAGGTTCTATGACTAAATGAAATGAAGCATAACGAAACCCATTTTACCATTATTAGTATAGACAAGAGTTAAGTCCTGTGCCATCCCATCAGTGTTATAGCAAAACAATGTTGAGTGAAACACCATTATTCAAGAACCTGCTGTGCTATAAAAGCATTATAAAATGAGTATATAGATATAAACATACGAAGACTCCAGTTTACAGAGACCCCAGAGGGATCCAACCCCACTGAGCCCCAGGATGAGAACTAAGTCACTGTTTCTTTGCTCTTCAGAGGCTCACCTCTCCACTCTGAGTTTTCATACAGCATCTCCTTTAGGACATTCTTTTAGCAAATTGCAACATATTTGTCTTTAGTCTCATAGCTATCCTGATGCTTACTGTAAAATGCATTACCCTGTTTAATCTTGGGCATTTCACACCATTTTATTTTATCTTTACAGATGTAAAGTCATTGGTATTCATTATTGGTCCCTTTCCTCAAGGCACAGGAGTCTTTACATAGGATTTCACTGAGATCAAGCCTCTCCCCAGGGCTGGCCTTCAGTCTCATTCCATTCCAGCTGGCATCCCCAGTGGAGGGGAGTCACCCCACCTTGGTCAATCTCTGAGGGCCCAGGCTTGTGGGAAGGATATCGACTGCATTGTGATTTCTGTGTTTTAATAATTAAGCCTTAAGTGAATTTCCAGAATCCAGTTTCTGCTGCTTGGTTGAATGTGGCTTTTCTAACACCTGCCATGTATATATAATCCAGTTTATGTAACTAAAGGGTATTTAGGAAGGAGATTCAGAGTCAAGCCTACAAAGAGCTTACCACAATATTCTAGAATAGTAATTTTCTTAAAGTCTGATGCATGGAATCCTTGGCTATAAATGTTTTCTCTAATTTTCCTTATTCATAAAGTGAAGATAATAATAGTACCTACCTCATATGGTGATTTTGAAGACCTAATAAATATGTGAAAAGGGCTTAGCAGATGCCTGGGAAATAAGTACCCATGAAGTGTTAG
Source organism: Rousettus aegyptiacus (assembly GCF_014176215.1). NCBI lineage: Eukaryota > Metazoa > Chordata > Mammalia > Chiroptera > Pteropodidae > Rousettus > Rousettus aegyptiacus. The sequence goes on along the minus strand of NW_023416307.1, from coordinate 118,248,789 downwards.
CTGCTAATATTTATATTCTGCATCATATTTATTTATATTAGGTTACTGGGTTAGATCTCAAGAAAAAACTTTCTCTGTAGTTATTTTCATACATTTTAAATGTTTTACATATAGCTTATTGATTAATGAGGTTGTAGCGTCTAAAACATCTACTCATATCTTGTCTGATTGAAACGTACCAGCTGAAATGGCTCCATATATTTTCTTATTTAGGTCTAAAAGTTCATTGCTAAATAAAACATGAATTTATATAATGAGATTCCATTGTTGCTTTGTAAGTAGGTATAGCAGCACTTAGGGTTAGTCGAATTCTGTTTCTCTTTTAATTGCTAAGGTATTAAGAAATTTGAAAACTTATTAGCTACTGCTCATGAGCAAACTTTGAAATTTGTCAGTTCTTCTCTGTAAGTTGCAGAATCATTTTGGTTGAAGATTATTTTGAGAGATTTTAAGGCAAGCTGTTAATAGTTGTAATTGTAACAAGCTTTAAATTTTGAAAATCAGAGTATTCTCAATACTGTCCAGAGAATAAAAAGAAAAAAAAAAAATCACAAGGCACATAGATATAAAACTAGATCAGGAAAAACCCAGTTTCAGATTTTTAAGTTCATCAAAATAGCCTCATCATTACTAATGATGTCTTTAATAAGTATATACTAAAAAATGAACAATATACTTATACTAATGAATTATCACCTTGATCTGTAAAAAAAGTTAATTAAAAAAGAAATCAGGGGATGTTTGGTATCAAACCATTGATATGAGATAACACATGATCACATGTAAATTCATCATTAGTTCTATATTCAGATAGGCTATGTAAAAGTAGCCTACTTTGCCATTATTTGTGTATTCATTCACTTATCTATTCACTTTTTTTATGGAGATACTACCAAGTGCCTATACTGGCTCAGGCTTCAGGCACACCATTGTCAAGCCGGTGGGCATGATTTGCTTTGAAAATGCAAATTCATCCCAAAGAGATTGATATATTAGGGAACAATTTGAGTATATCACAAAGTTCATGTTTACAAATGTGTGATTTCTCCCACAAGAAACACTACATGAATGCAGTAAACTGCACCCAGCTGAACCAAGCTGTGTGGTTCAAAATGCAAACACACGCCCATGCCTCAAACATCTGCCAGTTTCACAATTTCACAATGAATCAGAAGCAGCAATACTTTTGGCACCTGCTTCCATGAGCAAACTTCATCTTTTTTTTTTTAAGGTAAAATGCTACATTTATAGTGATATTTATATATTTCTTAGCCATTTAACATGTATAAAAACCATGCCACCATTTTAATTAGATTTCTACCCTCTTTTTAATTGTTGCTGTTTTAAGTATTATGTCCCTAACCAAAATTTTCCCCAAAGTCTTGTGTTATTACACAATATTGCATAGCACAATGATTTTTAAAAACACGTCACATTATAGCAGAACTGACTGCATAATAAACACGATGCCTGTCACGAAGTATGTACTTACTAAATTCTGGTCGAAAAAAACATTCAACATAAAGCAAGTATTATGTATGATCAATATCCTTGGCATTCAAAATTGTTTTTAAAAAAGCTATTGTTTGTATTATTCTGTTGTTGTTGTTATAAGCCATTATTAGTGTTCTTCTGTTTCCTTATTTCTATAGTAGAGATAATAACTACCTATATTTAAGGTTACTAGGATCAAATAGGCTGACCATTGTAAAATACACAGAAAAGTGTCCAGCATTTAGCAGCCACTCAATCAAGGGTGTTAGTGTCATTGGTTTATTTATTGGTTATAACATAATTTGTTTTTATGCTGTTCTTTTCCAAGTAATCTTAATACATTTTAAAAGAATGATTTTTTAAATGGAATCCACTGACAAACACTTATTTTAGAAAACAACATCTCATTCAATTTATTTCTATTTGGTTTTGAAATTCTACTCAAACCCTTATTGTATATGTCATTGACTATTTTATGAGAAATAACCAATTTTTTTTGTGTGTTCCAAAGTGACAGTTTAGAATTCGGACAAGAAAGCTCGAATGCAGTCTTCAGGTGGGATAAAAAGATGTTTTATTAGACAGACTTTGGGATGTCTGTGTAATAAAAATGAAAAATTGCCCAATGCAGACACAGTGAAGAAGCACACATTATTATTTGACAAATGTTTGGAACATTCACATGACTAAATTGAAATTAAAGTTCCTGGCAGTTAAGACCAATGTTTTCCATCATCACTACCTGTACCCTTTGCTTCTTAATTAGAGTAACCATATTTTTGAGAAATAATGATATAGGACTGGGAATGGGACAGGATGTTTGCAATTGGGACTCCAGAGGGTCAACATAATAAATACTTTTGCTTATTTATGACATAATTCATGATGATAAAAGGATTCAGCATAATGGTGGGGAAAAACATTAATTTTTCAGAGTAAAGAAACTCATATCTTCTAGAAGGATATAGGGCAACAAAAAGAACAAGATCTTTGTTGTTGGAACTGATTTCAAATATTGGCCTTAACTTGTTGGTTGGTGACTTTGGGCAAGCTAGTTCACCCCTGATAAGTGATAGAATCAAAATTAAAATCCTAGCAATTTGTTAGTAGAGTATTTGATATAAAATCCTACCTCATTCTACCTCTATCATGGAGACCTTCTCTTGTTTTGAAAATTAAGGAAAATCATGTGTGAAAAGAGGTTATCACAGTGCTTGGTATATGTTGGGTGCTTAGGAAGTGCCTTTATTAAAGTAGATAATATCTTTTGCAGATAATTTTTATGCTATTCTGTATAGACCTGCTGTCTTTGAATAAGGGATAGGTAGGTGGGTGGATGGATGGATGTATGCATGGATAGATAATATACATAAAAAGATGCACACACACACCAAATAGTATGGGACACTCTTTATGTATGGGACACAGTCTGAACAGATATCTGGCATAATATTATGATAATGAAGGAAACTAGATTATTATTGGACAAGACCCAGGTATACCGTTTTGTTTTTCTCATTTATCTCCAGGCAGACTTGCTATTAAGCCTATACAGAATTACATTATTTATTTGGATGTATGTAAGACAAGTGCTCCAGGTGAATGCAAATCAGTGTCTGGAGCATGTGCTTATGTCATGCTTGAAATCACCTATACCTCAGTTCTTCACTCTCCTGACCAGAAGCCTGGTGCTGTGTTCCCACATAGCATAATTAAAGATGCTGCTATTCTAATTGACCACATCTTACAAAGTTCAGTGTTTCACTCTCCATGGCACCCTAATGAACTGCAGTCCATCTTGATAGTTCTTCTAGACAAGTCATTTCTGATATCTCTGGGCATGTACGAAACCAGCCTACACACACTACATACTCAGAATTTCTTTCCTCCACCAGCTCTCTGACCCCTCAATTTTGATTTTAAGATTTTTTCCTCTCCAACTGAAGGGTAGGAGTTTTACTCTTTTATATTGCCGATACCGGCACTGTTTGCTCTTTTGTATTATCTAAAAGGTTATTTACAATTCCTGCTGGTTTGAGAGCCCCACAAACGTTAGGTCTCTGCTTTGCGGTGATTTAACATATAAAGGCAAAGCATTTTCCCCACAGACAGCCTGGGGAGACACACTTCTGCCAGATTCCATTGTCTCCTTTTGAATCCTTGGCCATATTTAAGACTAAACCTAACAGCCTTTTAGTCGGAGTCAATGTCAGATTCTGTCTTATAATGTGAAAATGCTGGCTTGTTCCTCGCTGGAGAACATATCAGGTAATGTGCAATGATGTTTTGCATTCCTTTGCAAGTAAACCAGAGGATTAAAAAAAAAAAAGTCTGAACTTATCCTGTTTCTAAAGTTGTCATTTGAAATATTCTATTTATATAAGAGCAAAACTGTCTAATTTTACTACTTTTAAAGTCATCTTTATACTTCTAGTAAACATAAAAAGACAATAGTCAAATGAAAATATCGATGTCAAATTAATAGTTGAAAGGAAGAGTCAATCTTTGTATTTGTTGGGCACATTCAGTGTGTTTTAATTTTAGACTTGCATTTCTTGAAATTGGTCCCCAGAGTGTCATTGACAAGAAGACAATGTCAGACTCTTACAAAAAGGAAATGTGTTCTTATCTCAGCTTTCAAAGCAATTGACAGTGGCTTTTGGATGAACTTTGACAGGTTTTGATCATCATAATCATCCAACTTTCTCTTTCCTCTTATTAGTTTGGCTATTATTTTTCCTGACCTTTCTCTATTTCTTTTGGCCTGTATATTTCCCATCTTGCCATCGAGCTAGTAGCATCCTTCCTGCCCTTCAAATATTCCTTTCCCCTTGCATTAGCCTATACTTTTCCCTGTATTTTACTTCACTACTGCGGCCATGTATATGTGGATAAAGGCAATCCCCTTAACCTCTGCCCTGTCTGCATAGTGTGCTGTGACACCCATTAGTCAATGTGCCGGGTGGTTCCCCTGGCTGAAGGACAAAGCACATCAACAGCTGGAAAGTAGTCTAGCTGAATTGTCCACCCAGGGTAACTGTGTGCTCTCCTCCTCCTCAAGACCTTCAGGAATGTAATGGTTTATACACAAAAGGAACAAATAATTGCAATGGGACTGCTCAGAAAATTGTACAAAAATAATTGTTTAACCTCTGACTCTAAATGGAGCAATGAGAACTCTGAGATTGGGCAAGAAGTAACACCTATCCCACCAAAAAAGAGAGAGAGGGCATGAGCCTGGCTAAAAAGAATAGGGACAAAGTGGTTCATGTTTTTGCTTCCATTACAAGATGTTTTTTCTTTTAATTTTCTTTCTTAGTATCTTGGGTCATGGATCTTAAAAGTACCATTTCCTGCCCACTCACTCTCAAGGGCCTACAGTCTGGCTTTAATTTTACCCTTAAGTCGGGCTTCTAAACCTTCCTAGACTCTTTATCAGACTGGAGAGGTATTTTCCAGGTCTCATTTGTCTTTAGAACTCAATGCTGAAGACAAGAGTATCGGGGGTTGCAGTTGTCTTGCTACATTAGCGCAACTTCTTGTCACATTTTAGATAAAGATAAAATCCTTACCATGGCCCAGGGAACTCTGCCTTCCCTTACCTTCTCTAAGCCCTTCAAATGCCCAATTTTTGCTCACTCAAGTCTTCCATGCATCTGCTCCCCTGCCTTAGATGCTGTTCTCACTCTTTTGGCTTGCCACCTACCTCTTTCATGTCTCACTTCCTCAGGGAGGGCTTCTCTGACCCTCAAGTGTAAACTGTGCCCTTACTCTTTCTTTACACACAGAACAAAATATTTCCCTTTGTTACATTAATTATGATTTGTGATTATTCATTCATTTGGGTGTTGATTTAATAGTATCCCCTTACTAAACTGTCCCCATGAGGGTATGGACCATATCTTTCCACTTACTGTAGGTAGCTCCTAGAACATGGTAACTGCTCAGGTCATGGCAGCAGAACAGATGAATGAATACAATCTAGTAAATACATATTGCACAGCCAGGAGCAGCAGAATGTACAAGTGCACTAGAATTGTAGTCCGGAATTCTGGATTTGGATGCAGGCTCTGCTGCTTGCTGTGACAGCTGTGGGATCTTGTGCACCTCATTTATCCTTTCTGAGCCTGAATATTGATACTCACTAAAGCCCTAGTCAAAATGCTGTGCTGTTTATATTTATGTCTCTACAGCACCTGACAATATTACCATGTCCAGAGGCTCTTTGGCTCTGAATAATCATAATTGCTTTCCATTTTTCCAGTTACTTTTTTTCCTCTAGTAATTTTATTGGCCTCCCTCCTTTCTCCAGCCCTGTGACTATGGCACATCTCTGGCCCAGTCATGGCATTCGGAGCTCATAAACAAGGTGATAAAACACCAAGATAAACTGTCTAATATAATAGGTACAGAGCAGGATATTTTGTGGAAATCAGAAAGGGAAAGACTATTTAGAAGCTATCAGATCAAAGGCAGGGGCCATGTTTAATTTATCTTTGCATCCTTTTGCCTGGCACTGGGAACAAGTTCAACATATGTTTGCTGAATGAGATAGTCTTCACTCGTTTGATAAATCCAACCCAAATTCAAAGCCATTTATTCATCTCCATCTCACAATTCAACACACCCCACTACCACCAGCTACACTGGCCTCTTTCGTGTCCTTAGAATAGTCCATGATCTCTTCTGCCACAGGGCCTTTGCATATGATTTCCCCTTTCCCTGGAATGTTTCCCACCCCATCTACCTTGTTCTACTTGTTCTTCAGATTTCCACTCAAGCACCATTTTCTCAGACAAGACTTTTCTAAACACAGCTATATAATACCATCCTTTTATGAGCTCTCAAAGCAATCATAATGATCATATTTGAATGTGTGTGTGTGTGTGTGTGTGTGTGTGTGTGTTTGAGAGAGAGAGTGAGAGAGAGAGAGAGATCGATATCGATCGATCGATCTATCTATCTATCATCTATTTTCCCTACTAGGAAGTCTGTCTTTTTAGCTCACTGCTCTTTGCCCAGAGCCTGGCACTCTGAGTGGCAAGGAACTTAATTGATACTGTTAAGGGAGGAAGGAATTCTCGGGCACACAGAGATATCATTTGTAGTCTTTGGCTCCATTCCTACCTTTACCTCAGAAATCTGACTCAGAAGAAAACCTTACATGAAGGAGAATGAATATGTGACATGTTCCCACGGGTTTACACTCCCTGTAAGTGGCACTTCTAGAACTGACCCAAGGGAGGACTAGACTTTATTGTAATGGGGATTGCTACCTGCATTTCCTACGCCCTATTTCATGTGTTCATTAAACATGAAGCAGAACTATTAATAATGACTCCTGCATAGCCTGAAGCAACAATAAAATCAACAGTCCTGCCCCTATTGAAAGAACTGGAGCTTTTCTTTCAAAATCCTTGTGCCAACACACAAGTTAGCACCTAATTGTTTCCTCACAATAGGAGAAAAAAAAAATGAAATGGTTGCCATAACAACTCAGGAATCAGTTCAAGCATTTTTTTTTTTTTTTTTTTTGACAAAAAGCTGCTGACATTGACTTAACTAAGACCATAATATATGCATTTTGTTTTGCACTTCTGGTCCTTCCAACAGTTTTTCAGAATCATCAATAAATATCACTTAACAAAATCCACCTTTACAGAGTGTGATTGATAGCTTAGACTAGGGTAATGGCAATGAAGAGGACAGTAGGGGATAGATGAGAGCAATAATGGGAGGTGAAGAGAGATCTGACAAGTGGATGGATTAGATGGAAAGGAGTCAAAGTAAGAAAAGAATGAAAGGATCATTTTATAGACCTACCTCCTTTAATGCAAACTGCAGGATATTATCCTAAATCACATCAACATTATACAAACCCCAGAGTGTTTTTGAGCTCTGCTAAAAAAAAAAAAAAAAAAAAAAAAAAAATTCCACTGCTCAAGAAAGGGTGGACTAGCTAAAACTCTTTGCAAGCAAAATTAATTGATATTTATTGACTCCAGCACAGTTGGATTATGGGCCCTCTTCCAGAGTGCTAGGCTCCAGAAATTTATACCAGCTTCACCTTCCCCAGCCCTGATAGAGCCCTGACCCTAATCAAACCACACAAACCCAATTTTTAACCATGATTTGCTTTTATAATTAAATTTTTCTCTCTTCAGGCCTCTACCCCACATTTATTCCTATTTGAAATTCACATCCTTCTTTTAAAAAAAAATCACTTTCTTCAAAAGTGCAAAGGAGATCTATAAAATGAATAAGTAATGAACATCTTTCCACCCCCTAAAAATATCTAGGCTCATGTGTAGGTTCTTCACAATTTGAGAAAACAATTCTTAGATAAAAATCTATTTCATCTAACTCTTGAAATGGAACCACATCAAACTTTTATGTAATTCTAAGAAAAGCGAATGAAGGACTCTTAAAACATAATTTTAAAAGCAAACTCTTTATTCAATCTTGGCTTATGGAATCACCAGACTTTTTTTTTTTTTTTTATGGGAAGGAAGATAAAACATGAAAGGTCTTCTCCATGGTGTACTCAGTGATATCTACAAAGGTTTCAGGCCCACATATCTGAATACCTTGCAGAAAAAGGTTCTGATAAGGTTATTTTCACTTACTTTCAGGTAGATGTTTATACCTTAACCTAGGGACCATCACCTTTGCCAGTCTCATGAGGCTGCTGAAACAAACAGGCATCTCACATAACGTTGGAAATGGAGCTTTCCCTTTAAATCCTGATGCCACTAATATTTTTTTTTCTCAGAAACTGTTACATTCATCTGGCTGGTGGCACACATTGGAAGGAATATTAAGAATTATTCTGTAATACTTTCAGTTCCTTCACACTTTACCCTTTATATCCAGTGTGTTACCCAGTTAGCTAATATTATCTGTAAAATATTTTTGGAATCCTTTCACTTCTTTTCCCACTGCCCGCACTGTAGTCTTAAATATGTTTTAACAAGTTGATACACATAAGAATAGAGAATAGTGGCTACTATTTGTAAGTTCTCAAGTTTTAGCTGCCGCTGCTGTTATTATTCACTTTCACATTGCTCCTGGGATGCTGTAGTAGCATTCCAGCTGTTTTATACATCCCTTTTTGCCTTCCTCTAAGTAATTCTGCACAGAGCAACCAGAAAGATCTTTATAAAAAATGCAAATCGGATCACACGGTCCCTGTAAAACATCTTTCAAAGACTTCCAACTGCCCTACAGATTCTGGCCTGGTGACATTTCCAACTTCCAAGCCAGTTCCTCTTGAATATGATACATGTATACTGGCATTTTTGAGTATCCTAAGCTCATATCTAGCAAATGGGCTTAGCACCTACACTCTCTCTGCCTGGAGTTTCTTTGTTTCTTTTTTTTCTTTGTTTCTTTTTTCTTTTGTCTGAAGTTTTCACCCAGGTAACTTCTAAACTCATCTTCTGGCTTCGACACTCACACATTTCCTCTGACAGACTCCACAGGACCACAAGGTTCCACCATCTTGAATTTTCTCCTTCCATGATGCTCTCTCATGGCAGCCTGTTCTTTTCATTCATAGTACATATTAGCATCAGTAATGATCAACAGAGTCACGGATTCATTCACCTCAACTCTTCCTCTCCTACCAGAATTCAAGCTTAATGATATCCGGGATATACTTATCATAAAGAAGGATTTCAAAAAAATTTTCTTGAATGAATGAAGGCGAGCAGTTTTTAAAAAATAATTCAAAAGTAAGGTACAAATATAAGCTTCCTAATGTGTAAAAGTGACTTTCTTTTTGAGACAAACATATTTGGGACAGATTTTGGTTTTTAGATTGAAAACACTTAGAGACTAGTAAGTCAAAATTCTGAGTTTCCAGAAGGTCACATGATTGGCACAGGATCACAGTAATCAGGGCCAAAAAAAGCTAAGATATAAGTTGAAATTTTTTTTGACTCTAAAGCTCATTCTACTACTTCACTGATATTCACATTCAACTAAAAAGCCTATTTAATAAAAGAGTAGATGATAGAAATGTTTAATTTTTCATTCTCCAGGGCTTTAATTGCCAATGCTTAGAAAAACAAACAGCTCTAAGTATTCTAAAGGGGACTGACAGAAAATGTCCATTCTTCACTACAAATTGGATATTTTTGTGAGTGCGTTTTATATTTAAGTCTGTATTTCCTACTAAGAATAATGAGCAAACATCCTCTGCATGGAATTCAAGCTGTGTCTAATTTCCTTGCCAAATCCAGCTTCTTGTCAAGAGGATGCAGCATTGCTATCTCTCTACCCAGCTGTGCACACACTTACACCCAGGCAGATGCCCCAAATGATAAAAGGTGTGCTGGAGCAGGCAGGAAAAAAGGATAAAAAATAAGTAATAAGCAAATAGAATGTAAATATCTGAAGCATGAACAGGTTGCAATGTCTGATGGTTCTGCTGACATGTTTAGGATATGATGACCTGACTGATATGAGAAGGTCAAGGGTAGACAAGGAAGCTAGGCATAAAGGAGGAGAGGGGAATTAAGCTACATCAGGAAGGTAAATTAGAATTTTTTTATTCATAAGTAAACAATAAATGTCCTAGTATATTTACTGTTTCTTTGTGTGGTAGGGCAGGACTCCTCCCTTCATTCACTGTCTAGCTGTTCAGCTTATATATAAGATGAAATAAAGGGCATTTCACAATTCTTCTCGACGTGGGGACTTTTTGTGCATAATGATGCATAAAGAGATATGCTGAAAAGAGACCCAGCCCTGCAGTGGGAAAGGTGTGATTCCTCTGTGGATATTTAGAGTGGATCTGAAACATGGACTATCCATACCAGAAGATGGGGACCGAGAGATGACATCCTGGGAAGAGGAATTAAGGGGATGTATCCCCCAATAACCACAAGAGAGAGGTGGCTTGGGGTGGCCTCAATTCGAAAGACCTCCACCTGTCAAGTAGTTGAGGGGATCAGTTGACTAAGGGAGAGGAAACTCTGTTTGGGCTGGGAAATGTGGCTGTAATCTTAAGAAACTGACAATTTCTACATCTTTCTGGACTCTAGGAGCCTTGGCTGGCTAATTTTAAGGTGCTTAATAACTATCCCACCTGTTCCACCCACTATGCTGCTATAATATGGGGCTTACACCCATTAATGATGTTTCAGGATAAGCTTCCTTGACCTTATGGTCAGAAAAGCAATACTCTGTTAAAGACTTAGGGTTTACAAGACAGATATCTGGACTCAGGTATCAGAAAACCTGAATTCTAGTTTCTGCTCTGCACTTAATAGTTGTGGAATTTGGACAAGGCCATTTGTAAATATATTTGTGACAGTATGTTGCTATCTTCACCTTTGAACCCCAGAAACATGTGTCTACTTTCTCAAATAACTTTTTTTAATAAAACCCATAGTCACACCATGATTTGAGGAAAGTTTAGCCATAATTTGAGGAAAATCAGAGTTTTTAAATAATTGGTGTACTCACAATGCATAAAAGTGATGAATGATAATGTCAATAATTTAATAAGCATTACAAATATTTAGTTATGCATAACTTGTACAAAAAGTATGAACAACATGTAAAAGAACCACAAGAAGCAGGGGGTTATGGATGTCATGCTACACCAGCCAGTGGGAGTCCCCTTCAGGACTGAGGGGTTTATTCACCCTGATGCTGGTGAGGTCCTCAGCTCACATCTCTCAGCTGATGGCTCTCTTCTGGAACTGCTTTGGCTGAAAAGACTCATATGCCTAAGGTTCTGCCTCCTTCCCAGGGCAATCCACAGAAAATCACTGGGAGATGCTGGGGTGTGAAGGCTCAGCCCCTTCCCCCAAGAAGGGACAGTTGTGAAGGGCAACTTCAGAGCTCTTCAAAGGGCATCAGCTAATACCCTGACCAGAGTGCATAACAACCCAACTTCTGTTTGGCCTAATCCTGTTTCTTTTCCTTCTACCCGTTGGTGTTGGTACTAAGGGTACCCCAAATAAACCTACACCTGTGATCCCAGAGAGGCCAATCTGAGACTTAACCTACCCCTTAGACCTCTTAGAGCATTTCAGTTCCAGTCAAAATCAAGAATGTTCTCACTACAATTTGTTCTATAACTCTTTTTGTAGCATGTACCTCAAAGGTCAATTGAACACCCTACAAATTTTATTGCATATGCTAGGCAGTCAGCATATCTCAGACAAAACTTATTCTCTCCCCAGAACTCATTTCTCCACTTCTAGTATCTATAAGCCACTTTTCCCTCTTTCACTTTTCATATCCAGATACATGTACATTCACATAGTACATATTTTTTTCCCAAAATTTTTATTTAAAAATTTTTTAAGTGTTGAGAAACTTAGACCCAGGACAAAGACTATCTGTACCATCCTCACTGAGACCCACCACTTGGTAATATCTCACCACACTCTTTCCTCTACTTTTTGTTAAACAATTTTAAAGCCATATACATTATGATATTTTATTCTATTTAATTTCCATACGCATCACCTAAGGAAATGGACATTTTTACTATATAATCGGTGTTACTATATAATTAGCTGTTATCATACCTAAGAAGTGTAATAATACTTCTATTCCATCTAATCTATGATTCAAAGTCAAGGTTGCAAAGTCAAGGTTGTATATGGATGTACGTGGTTGTACATAGATGTACATTTATTTAACCATTCATCTGTCAACAGACACATGAGTTGTTTCCAGTTTGGTCTATTACAAATAAGGTTAATACGAATATCATACACAAAGCTTTGTATGAATATAGTGTTTATTTTATTTTGAGTAAATACCTAGGAGAGGAATGGCTGAACCATATAGTAGATATATGATTAAATTTTAAGAAACTGCTAAAATATTTTACAAACGGCAGTATCATTTTAAATTTTTATCAGCAGTTGGCAAGAATTCTAGTCCTTTCAAATCTTCTCCAAAACTTGGTATAGTGTCTTTTTTAATTTTAGTGATTCTAATATGTGTGTAGTAAAATCTCATTGTCATTTTAATTTACAGTTTCCTAATAAGTAGCAATATTCAGCAGATTTCATGGGGTTAATTGCCATTTGTATGTCTTTGTTTACATGTCTATTCAAATATTTTGCCCATTTGTTTTTTATTTTTTAGTTTCTCCTATTGCTAAGATTTGAGTTTTGGAGTCTAGATACTGGACTATGCTTTGCAAAGCTTTTTCTCTTTGTCTGTGGCTTCTTTTCATTCTCTTAATTCTATCTTTTAAAGAGCAGAAGTTTTTAGTTTTCATAAAGTCCAGTTTTTCAAATTTTTCTTTTCTTGTGGTTTGGTGTAATATCCAAGAAATCTTTGCCTAACCCAGCGCCACAAAGATTTTCCCTTATATACTCTAAAAATTTTATAGTTTTAGGTGTTATATTTAGATCTATAAACCATTCTGTGTTAATTTTTATATATGGTACTAGGTATTAACCTGAATTCATTTTTTTGGTAATATCTTTCTAGCACAATTTGTAGAAAAGGTATCTTTATTCACTGAATTACCTTTGAACTCTTATCAAAAATCAGTTTTTTATACACATGTGGGTATATATTCATGGACTTTGTTCAGTTTCATTGATCTAGTCTTTACAGCAGGATCATGCTATAACTTTATAATTCTTAAAATCTAATGGTGTTACCCCTTCGACTTAGTTATTTCTGAGTTGTCTTAGCTATTCTAGTTTATTAGCATTTCCATATGAATTCGCTTGTCAATTTCTATAAGAAGGCTCTTGTTAATTTCTATAAAAAGTCCTTTGGGATTTTGATTGGCACTGGATTTAATTTATAGACTAATTTGGAAGAATTGACATCTTAACAAAATTGAGCCTTCTGACTCATCACAATATATATATCTCCACTTAGGTCTACTTTAATTTCTTTAAGCAATATTTTATAGTTTTCAATAAATAAATCTGTTACATCTTGTTGTTTTTTAAGACTAATTTTTTGGAAGATCTCACGCCCACACCGATATTCTATAAAGTCCCCCACATTCTGATTTGTCTGTTTTCTTATAATTAAATTCAGGTCAAATGTCTTTGTCAGCAGTATTTCAAGGTTATAGGCACCTAAGTGCATATTGTCAGGAAGGCACAATATCAGGGTGTCTTGCTACTGATGATGCTCTCTGATCACATGGTTGTGGTGATGACCACCAGATCTCATTATTATAAAGATAGTTGGCCTTTGTAATTGGAAAATAATCTAAGAGTTATATATTGAGAGAAAAATTTTTTTAAAAAGTAGTATTTAATACTTCTATTCTGACATGTGATTGTTTTTATCTGTGTTTGTTTTTGGTAAAGAGAATTCCAATTTTCTGTCTAGATTAGAAAGAATATTCTAATTATTTCTTTACCCTCATTTCCTGAAGTAATATACCACTAGGAATAATATGCCACTAGAAAATGTTTCCCTCACTGCGATTGATTAGGGGAAGAGATTAATCTGGAAGAAACCTGAGAAGGGCCCTCAAGATACCAGGATTTAGGAAAACTCTTATTCTCTTCAAAAATACCTTTTAAGGTGTTGATAATGCACCTTCAGCTCCTATATCAATGAGATATTGTCACTGTGAAGCCAGCCAGGTTTTTACCGATTGTATACATTTATAAGCTATGAACCAATATATTTTATAGGCCCTCAATAAGCATTAAACAAAAACAGGTGTCTCACATAATGGTGTGTAGTACATATGAACAGATGGGGCTTCCAATAGGTGATCACTTTATTACCAGACAGCATACATTTTACACTTTGTGAGGAGAATTTATGCATATTGCTCTGCTTTGCATCACACTTAGTGCTATGGAATACTACATATAAAACAAAGATAGTCACAAATTGGCTATTATTGGAGTCACAGATGTCTTTAAATGGGCATTGGGTCCTCTGCTTTAATCTAATGCTCTTGTCTTTCTCCCTCCTAGAATGTCATATCCCACAGCTGTAAGCATGTTTCTGTTAAATACTATGTCCTTCAAACTGCATGCTATACGGTGTACTCCACCCTGCAGTGTTTCCTCATTCTTTTGCATCCATGAAAACCTGAGTAAAAAAGTGTGCTGAAAATTATGGTGAAGCAGCAACATTTATTTTAGCTCATGGGGAAAATTGCCAAGATTCAGCAAGTTAAAAGTTAATGTTCACCTCATTTGTCTTGAATTAGAGCAGTTCTTGAAGGGAGACAGCTAGACAGAAATATGAGCAATTCAGACAAAGGAGTATTCAATTTTGGGGTTGATAAAATGGAATTACTTTAACTACTTCAAAACATTTCAGCTTGCAGAAAATTTTAAATCTTTGCTAAGAATGCAAAGAAGTATTTGACATCAAATGCCCCCAATGTTGTATTTATTTAAAATGTTAGTCTTAATCCTTTAAAAGCTTTCATACCTTATTATTTTTTCATAAATTAAAAAATATCAAAAGGGAAAAGCTGAAATGCATGGAAACAAAATGTTGATGGAAAATTGCTGGAATAATTTAAAGACTCGAATCTAGGTCATATATTTTATAGTAACTACTTGATAATTTCATTTTATTTAGTGTTTGCCATTCTGTGGACTATGTTATAAATAATGATATGGATTTTCCTAAGATGTTATACTGTTTACAGAATCATTCTCCCCTCCCCGCCCCAAATATTCCTTTTAAGCTCTCTATGCAGCATTTATCACAGAGGACATCATTAACTTTCTTTATATCAGCTATGTCTCTAAAAATTGAGTCTGTTTCTCTGGATTTCATAAATTCCTACTCCTGGGAACTCTTTCTGTGGCTAGCTTTTATTGAATGTCACAGATTCACTGAGTTGACAAGATAAAATGAAGCAAGGCAAAATTATTGCCAACTTATATTTAGGTAAAAGGATACCAAGTAATGGCAGTGGAGCCAATCTCAATTTTTCCAAACCAAATAGTTCAGATTTCACACAAATATTTTTCCTCTCCTACTTTTTAGAATATTCTCTTCAAAATATGTATAGTGTGTATTTATTGGGGGTGTTAATATTGTATTATCTAAATTTATTAGGAATTAATTGAACGAGGTATATAAAATTTGCCATAGGTTTCAGCAAGGCTTAACGCTTTGAAAGTTCATTTAAATTTTAGGATGTATTTATGTGGATGTGTTTACACATACCCATTCTTTCTTCACGCAGCCATAAAGAATGCCTCTTGATACACCTGAATTTGGAAATTATAGAGAAATATATCATAGACAGTATTTTTCATCCTTGATGATTCTGGCTCAATCATTATTCTATGGTGAAAGTCTTTGGTGATCTAGCAGGTGTGGGGACACATACTTGGGGGCAGGATGGTTTCCCCAGCCTCACTTAGTTGTTTAGTTGGAGCGATCTCTGGAGAAATGAGTGTGCTGTAACTGCCAGCCTGGTTGGTGTATTGAGACCAGCGCTCCCATTCTCATGAGTCAGGGGTGTTCCTCAGCGACCAGCTAATGTAAAGTTTTTCTGATGTTCCAAGAAGAGTCACGTGTTCCCTCTATAATCACTGTAATTGATAGTTCATGTATCTGTCTCCTCTCCCACCTACCACCACACTGGACTTTGAGGCTTTCTGAAGTTTATGTCATTCATTCTGGAAGTCAATCCCCTTAATCTTAATAAGTAACAAAGCGGTGGACACTCATGGTATGTTTATTTGAAACAAAATAGAAATAATTCTTATCTATTTTATTTCACCTTTATATTTCACAACTCTGCCTTTCCTCAATGGAAATTAACACCAAGTGAAATCTTTCTCCTCTTCCTAAAGCATGTTCTATCTGTCTTCATACTTCTTCCATGGACTGCATAAACAGCAGCCCATGCACATTGCAAATGAAACTGCCCAGATGTTTACATCTGGGTTTTTATCTGATAATAGGTTTATCATTTCCACCGATTTATTTTTACCCAGGGTGTTCTGACACCACTAAGGCACGACCCAAATAATCACTGTTCCTTGATTATCTTATCTTCCCCACACTCCATTTTTAGCTTTTTTTTTTTTTTTTTTTACTATTTTCTTAACATTTTTTCTCATTTAAGGAATTCTAGTGACATTAGAATGGGAGAATTCCAGAATAACACTACCATACACTACCAGTACAAAGGAACTGTAGACTATAAAGCATATGCTGGCCATTACTTCTGTGGATGTGGGAAGCACAGGAAGTATGTAGGAAGAATAGAAAACAAGCTTATTTTCCTACCCACAAACTTACCGTTTCTTTGGCATTTATTACCTGTTCAGATACATTAGCTCATATAAAAATACTGTCGATTTTCTATGTCGGTTTCAAAATATCTCTGTACTTCACCCAAAGTAAATACTTATTATGTTTTCAGTAGCATAAGTGCTCAAGTGGTATTAGTCAATATGAATCCACTTAACAGCTCAATTGCTAGAAAATTATGCCCATTTTAGGTGATCTAATACTTCACTTGATAGGAATATCCTGGTATTTTAGGGCAGAGTCTGAAAGCCCCAATTATTTCATTTGTTTTCCTAGGACCTCTGATCTTTTTTCTTTTTTCTTTTTTTTATGTTTCACTTTTAAATGACATTTCTTGGGTAATTTACACTTTTAAGTGGAGGCATCAATAGCTTGACTCAAATATAAATGAATGCTGATACTCAGAGAGACAGGGTTTAATTTGCCTGCCACAGGATTCATAAAACCCTACCTGCTTTTTCTCTGTCACCACATACTTTGTATGCATCATTTTATATGTTCTAGGAAATACACTCAATAACCCACACACTAATTTTTGGACAGCATAAAAATGAAATCTAAAGTAAAGACATACCCATGCCCTGGAGAATCACCAAGCAATCTCTTTTCAAGTTGCTATCATATGCCAAGGACAGTGCTAGTGGCTCTTACATTATCATCACTTTAATCATCTGAAATAATGTTATCATTCATTTATTTTTAGACTGTAAGTTGAGGTTCTTTATGTAACATGGATATGCTTGCATGGCATGTAAGTGGTATAACCCAGATCTGTCTTACACATGGTTTCTTTATAAAGAAACCATGAAAATGGATACATTTATATTTGGACTTTTCCTCATGTCCAAAATTTCTGAAGAGGGCAAGGATGAACAGATTTCTATTCACAATGAGAAGTTCCTCCAGTTAGAACCCATATGGTGCTTGGGGAAAGCAGAAGTTCATCCTTAGCCTCTGTCCTGTTATGAAATCCTCTAACAGCCATGATAGTTGGCAAACCAAAGCTGAGGTGATGATAAAGGAGGTTTCAACCCAAATCCCACCTAATAGGCACTGCTTCTTTTCAGTGAGGCCCCAAGTCATAAAGGTGCATTCTCGAACCAAGAAGAAGCCAGTTGATAGTTGGTCAGTGCAGTAAACTAATTGTGTCCCATCCCCAAATAAATATATATTTGAAACCTGTGAGCATGACCTTATTTGGAAAATGGGTCTTTACAGATTAATATTGGGGCTCTCAAGATGAGGGTATACTGGTTTAGGGTGGGCCCTAAATCCAATGATAAGAGAATAGGAGAAAACACAGAGAAGGTGTTGTGAACACAGAAGCAGAGATTAGAGCAACGTGTCTATAAGTGAAAGAAGCCAAGGACTTCTGGCAGTCACCAGAAGCTAAGCTAGGGAAGGGGCATGGAATAGACCCTCCCCAGATCTTCTAGAAGAGCCAACTTTGTCAATACCTTGATTTGGGACTTCTGGTCTTTAAAACTGTGAGACAGTGCATTCCTTGGGTTTTAAACCACCAGGTTTCTGGTAGTCTGGTAGTTTGGCAGCCCTAGGAAATGAGTACAGCCAGTCTGTACCATAAGGGTTTTCATAAACACAGCATCCTTGAGATTGTTTTCTCTTTCTTCCCTTCTCCTTCCTTCTCCTCCTTCCTTCGCCATCTCGGGATGGTGAAGGAAGGAGGAGAAACATAATACCATATCTGGGGTGGTGGCTTAAACAACAGAAATTTATTTTTCACAGCTCTGGAATCTGGAAAGCTCAAAATCAAGGTGCTGGCATGTAGGTTTCACTCCTAGACCTCTTCTCTTGGACTGTAGGTCCCACCATCTCACCACGTGCTCACATGACCTTCTCTGTGTGTAAGCAAGGAGAGAGGAGAAGCTCTCTGGTGTCTCTTCTTAAAGGATATTAATCCCATCATGGGGACCCCACCCTCATGACTTTATCTCATCCTGACTATCTTCCAAAGGTCCCATCTCCAAATACCATCACCTGGGGATAGGGCTTCAATATATGGATTTCATGGGAGGACACAAACATTTAGTCTATAACCCTCCATTACCCACTCCTCCTCCTTTGGATCAGCTTAATGGGGTATAATTACAGTATAATTCACTGATATTAAGTGCACAATTGAATGAGTTTTGGCCAATGTATATAGTTATATAACTACCACTACAATCATGGTATAGACTATTTCCATCATCCTACAAAATTCCTTCATTGCCTCTTTGCAACCAGTTCTCTCTCCCTACACAAACACTGATTTGCTGTTATCACTATAGTTTTTCCTTTTCTATAATTTCATATAAATGGAATCATGCAGTATGTTGCTTTTGGTGTCTGGCTCCTTTTATTTAGCATAATGCTTTTGAGATACAGCCACATTTTTGTATGTGTCAGTAGTTTATTGCTTTTTGCAAATTAGTATTTCACTGTATGGCTATACTACCATTTACTAGTTGATGAACACTTGGTTAATTATAGCTTTTGGTGGTTATACATAAAGCTGCTATGAACATCCATGTAGAACTTTATGTGGACATGTTTTTATTTCTCATGAGTAAATACTTTTGGGGAGAATTGCTGGCTCATATTTAATTTTATGAAAAAACTGCCAGTTTTCTTAAACAGCTGTGCAATTTTGTATATTTATTAGCAATGCATGAGTGTTCTGCTTGCTCCATGTTTCTGCCAACATTTGGAATTGTTACTCTTTTAAATTTTAGCCATTCTAGTGAGTGTATAATAATAGTATCTCATTGTGGTTTTAATTTACACTTTTTGAATTGATTTCATACTTTTAAAAAAATTTTTATTTCATTATTAGTTTCAGTATACAGCACTTTGGTTAGACATTTATATAGTTTATAAAACAATCCCCCTTATTCTATCTTTCCACTAGCTCTACATATAGCCATTACTTTACTGCTGACCGCATTCCCTATGGGATGCTCCCCACCCCCATGACCATCTATCAACTACTAATTTGTACTTCTTAACCCTTCACCCCATTGTCCCAGCCCCACATCTCCCCTCTGGCCATCACCAGATTAGATTGTCTTCTATTTGTGAGTCTGTTTTCAATTACTTTAGAAGTGATTTCATACTTCTAATCCTGCACACATTCTTCTTCCAGTCGTCCCAAATAACAAAGCTGCATGCTTCATCTCATTCTGAGGTTAACAGTTGATAACTTTAAAGCTGTGAACCAATACAGAAGAATAGAGGTACCAATCATTTGCACACATAATGTCATGTGCATATGATTAGCTCTTGTCCACACAGTCATCTGAGAACAATTCCATCATGTTTGTTAAAGTATACTTCTAATTCTTGTGGATAAGGGATACTTGGTGACATGTCTTTCTTCTTACTAGACCTTAGTGCCCCAATCTGTAACATAACAGGGTTGGTCCACAGTAGTGGTTCTTAAATCTGCCTTCATACAAGTTACCCAGGAACTGAAATGAAAATGAAGGTTGACTTCTAGCCTCCCTTTAGTTCAGTGGGTCTGGAATGACACCTGGAATTTTTGCATTTTTAACAGTCCCTATAATTTCTAGAGTAGTGGCCCTTTGACTGGATTTTGAAAGTACCTTGCCTAGATGCTCTCGAGTTTCTTCTAACTTTGATATTCTGTGAAGAGCATGAGATAATCTGGATCTGTTGCTCAGACCTTTTCTCGATTTTATAAAGAAACTATCTTGCAGATAGTAGGTGCTTAATAAATATAGGCTGATAAAAATCATTAATGGGAAATCAATTTAAGTCATTCCTTCCCTTGGGCTGAAGCAGCCATCCCCAGGATGCCATTCCTGAAGCATACAGAAAAGAGAGGACATCATTTCTTTTCAGCCAGCTCTCTGATTTCCATTATGACCTGATATCTTTCAACCTACTCTCTCACTTTATTGTCATTGGGCCATGACCAAGTGACTGAATTTTTCTGAGCCGTTTTCTCATTGTAAATGGGTGTGAGGGTAACCCTCACAGGACTGTTGGTTGTAATAACTGAAATAATTGTGATAATGTAGATGAAAGGCTGAATATAGCACTTGGCATTTAGAAAACAGTCATCAAATAATAGCCATTGTTTTTCGTATTATCGGGGGGAATGACAATCCCTCTTTCCCCTTAGCTATTACAACTTGCTTCACCATTTCTCATATTCTCCTACTAGGTTTACAAACAGAGAAAAGAAATGACCCAATTTAGTCAGCAGAGGGCCAAGGCTTTGGGCATGTGGATGTGGGGTAGGCTAATATGACTAGAGCTTAACTGGTGATGCTGCAGACATGAGTCTCTGAGATTGACTCCTTAGAGGCTTTGAAAAGAAACCTTCAGGAGATATGGGGGAGGTTCTTACACAGCCTAAAGGAATAAGCTTAGTCTTCATATCTTTGAAGATTTTGAATAAAATTTTCTGCTCTTCATCAAATTTAACTACATACCTCCTTTAGATCTTTGTCAATAAGCCAAAGCAAAGCTACTGTATTTTTTGTGTGTGAAATTTTATCATCAATTTACCAGTTTTTCTAGCTTACTTTAAAATAACCTATGCTGGGTGTCCTGATGTTTAGAAAGTTGCAAGATGAACTTGTTTTTAGCCAACTTATTTTGTTTAAATGGGTTAATTCTCAGAACTGGAGCTAGAGACAGTTCAGGCAACTGGTAAGATGGTCCCTATTTAAGTTCATTGACTTCCTATTATATTGTAAGAGGAAAGGGGAAAGATAAAGGTGGTTAAAGAAGGTACATTTCTGGTCTTCTTGAGTAGTAGAGATGATCACAAACAGAAAATAAATGTAGATAACACTGTGGGATTATTTTTTAATACAGAATTAGAAGTAAAGTAATGGACAGTGTTTCATAGAAATAATACGTAATTCACGGCTATAATGTTTGAGCATTTACTATGAGGCAGGCACTGCTCTGTATAATATAATTTATACAGTAGCTCATTTCAGCACCACAATAACAGTCTCAGGCAATTTCCATTTCCTGCGATAAGAGCTATGGACTCAGAAGGTAGGACCAGGCTCACATGGCTGATTAATGGAGGAGCTGAGCTTCAAACCCAATGCTTCCCAGTTCCAAAACCAAGGTTTCAACCCCTTCACTGGATGGGAAACAAGCTAAAGTAATGAAATAGAAGTGTTCTTAAGAAACTAATGCCACACAAGTAACTAATCCAAGAAAGACAGCTTCTGGTTCTCTCTGTTGGATACCTTATTAATTTAAGATGAAAAAAAAAAGAGAAAAGATTCTAGAGCATTTATTTATTCATAAGCAAAAGACAGAGTGAAGTAGAAATAGCAATTAGAGTTGGTAATGCTTTAATTGAAATATTGCACGAAGGCTAAAGATGTTACCCAACAGATGTGGGAGTAATAGGTAAAGCTTGTTATACCTTTTGTCGTTATTGTGTTGAGTAGGCGAGCTTGTTGAAAGGACAAACTAGAGTGCAGGCTCTTTGGCATCTCACAGTGTTAATTTCTTTGCAACGTATGTATTCCATGGACTCCACAAAGGTCTTTATCAAAGATATTTTCAGGACACTTATAAAACTATATAAGCTCAGAGAAAAAGACCAGGAGATAGCAAAATGGGGGAAGGGAGGAGATGATCTGAAGAAGAACTTAAGGAAGGACAGCTACTAGCTATGAGCATTGGAGCATGATTCTGAGTTTCCTGGCAGAGAATGCGAGAAAACAGAAGCAGTGTCAGAGCCAGCGGAGTGTGGAAACAACACTGGTCTTAGAGTCATAGCTCCATCTATTAGGTGAGTCATTTGTCCTGTTTCTCTGTCTATATATATATTCAGAACAAGTCAGCTGACTTGGTACCTTACCTAGGCTTCTCTTGGCTTAGGTAAATGCACTGACCTTCAGGGTTTTGTATTTTTTTTCCCCAAGTATTGGTCAAAATGTCCTATTAAGATCTTGCCCAATTCCAAAGAGACATGAGGCAGGAGAAGGTAGATAAGTTACTCAAAATATTAACCAATGTAGGCAGGGGCCCTTAGGTTGACCCACATGCCATGCAGGTGCGCTTGATCAGAGGGAGGGAATTCCTCTCCCCACCTCATTCTTTATTCTACCGGCTGGAGCTTTGCTTCTGCTATGAACTTGCCATATGACCACTTTCTGTCAGCCTCCTCCTGTCTTTGAACTGTTTTTTTTTTTTTTTCTGTAAAATGTAAATGTTGGGCTCTGTTATCGCAAAACCCCATGGCTCAGCATATTTACAGTTGCAGCTACACGGAGTGAATACCTCTTTAGACCAGATGTTCTTGGTCGAAATTCCCTCTGAGAAACCAAACAGCAATTTTTTGCAGAGAGCTAGGACTGGGGATTTTTTCCCTAACAGGAGATCTAATCAGATATATGTGAATAGCTCTCCCCTTCCTACCACCAGCCTCCTCAATTACAAAGCAGGAGGTTTGCCAGTTTGCCTGACTTCTAGAATTCACCTTTCTGGTCCAGCAAAACAGGCATTACGAAGCCTATAAATAATCATCTTATTCCCATATCTCTGCAATAGCAGAGAGACTGGAGCTGCAAACAAATAAATTGGCAGTTCATAGACAATGCAAATGAATATTCAGGGTGATGCTCACAGGATGCCTTTGGAAAAAGCAGCAGGGTGTTTTTTTGTTTTGTTTTTCATTTTTGTTTTTTTAATGGTGGACTAGAAGATAAACCACCTTCCTTCTCTCCCTTCAGTTTTCATCTGCAGCTTTAAGTCCTTTCCTACCACAAGGTCCATGGCTAGGTTTCTCCTTTTCAGATGTTGAAGCTAGGAAGGAGAAAGAAACCCTTTGGGTCCCTGAACTATGGGATCCTGTCAGGAACAGATGCAAGCTGTATAAACATCCCATGCTATTTAAGTTTCATGTGTTGAGTGAAAAGGAAGCTGTCTTCTTTTCCCTTAGTTTTCTCTCAAAAAAAAAAAAAAAAAAAGACTTACATGGGGATGGGGATAAGGGGGTTGCGTTAGAATGGGATCAGGAGACCCTCTTTGTGAATTTTCATTTATAGACCCTCTGACTTTTATTTTTTGATGAAGATAAATATTACTATGGAGTTTCAATTTTTTTCTTAGAAAATGACCTCTGCTTACTTTAAGACAGAAATAAATGCTACACTTCACAGACAATGCCATAGTAATTAATAATTTTACACATCTGAAACCAAATTAGAGCCAGAGCCTCAACAGGTGACAAAGAGAATGCATTCTGCAAGGTGAAAGAGACACTCTTTATTAGGAGATTTATTTAGAAATTTTCATATGGCCTGATGTGAACAATTGTTACCTTTTTGGTAAAACTAACAGTAGGCTCTTTGCTCAGTGCTTTATACACAGTGTCTTAATGAACTACTACACTCCTTAGGAGATGGGCAGATGAGATATCCTTGTTACCACCAGACGTCATATGAGAAAGGGAGGCTTGGAGAATTTACAGCTTTATTCAAGGTCATACACTTGGGAAACGGCAGAGCCAGAATCCATGCATAGGAGTGTCTTTGCTCCAGAGCTCATGTGCTTATAGCAAGCAAGGTCTTAAGAAACACAAATGTTACTTAACGTCATTGGCTTCAAAATATCATTAAATCATTTGTCAAACTGGCATCTATTCCTTATGCAGGATAAAGGTTTCATCTCTTTACGGAATAAGCTGGAAATGCAGACGTAATTATTCAAATCAAAATAATGTAGGAAAGGACATAAAAACAAATAACTCACCCTATAATTAAGTCCTCAAATTTTCCATTTGAAGCCTAGATAATGATGTGCTGTAATTATTACAAAAATAACAATCATTATCACCACTATGAAATTAACAATTATTACAGAATTCATGGCTTGGAACATCTCTCCTCATTAAAGTAACATCCACCCCCTACACCCCTTTTTTGAACCAGTAGTAGAAATAAATTTGTATGGAAAATTACCTAGGCCATATTATATAATTAGGGATAGGTTTGGGAAGGAGGATTGTAAATGGTTAGACTGATTCAGTCAACAATCATTTTGTACCTAAGTATCAATGCTGCTCATCTCCCCAAAAGAAGGACTGACTCTGTCAGAGATGTGATGGTGTAAAAGTAGTCATTTCATGCAAATAAGGGGATTGGGGTAATACTGCAGTTTCCATATACCCACTTTGTTCATGTATCTCTGCTACCTTGAATCACTTAGCAAAACAAAGCACCCACGATCAACAAGAAGGCAGAAAATTTGTCTTTCTTCAAAGCTTTACCAACAAAGTTTGTTTTAACACCCTAGTCAAATGAAACACATAGTAACTTGAAAAGAATCTATTTCACCTGAGACAATCATTTTCCTGTGGAGTGAACATAGCACTATCGGGCAGGCACAAAATGCCAAGTCATCAGGATGAAAAGAATAGGTTCCTCCTCTGGTGTGTTCCATAAACCAAAGACCCAAGCAAGTCTGACTTGGAGTTACAATTCAAAACCCTAGCAGCCAACAAACTCTTCTCAGGCGTGAATCTGAGCAAGCCCTGCTGAACTGAATCCACTTGTCTGTGAACTCTACGCTCTGGTTTTCACTAACTTTGTGGTGTCACTATGCCTGTCACCTTGGAAGAAAGCTTACCTTCGCTGAATCTGAAGACCTTTTGATGCTTCACAGGATGAAACTTCTCTGTTCCAGCAGCTATGTGAAATCTATGTCCTCTTAATCCTTGTGGTCCACATCTCTTAAGTGTTTTTTTTTCTCTTTATTTAGTGTTTTCACATTTCTACCCACCCCCCAACAACAAAAGAACTATTTTTTTCCTGTTACAAAGTTTAGCAATAAGGAAAACTATATGTAGTTAATAATTTTAAATCATGGATACATTTTTTTTTTAAGTTAAAAAATTCTCTCATTTCTTTCTTTTTCAACCTCCTTTGGGAGCTCCAAAACACTTCCACTTATAGAGGAAGATCACGTATTGCTTTGGAGATCCGAGCGTACAAATAAGCTTTGTCCTAGTTTATTCCTAGGTTGGCGATTGAGCAATTGGAGCATTGTTATAAAACAGCAATCAGGCATAAAGAGCTTCAAAAACCAAATTCTCTTTGTAAGGCTTAACAAATAAAAAGCAGTGTATATATTTTGTCATATTTCCATTTATTTGTGTATTTCAAATTGACATATAATTGATATATATTAATTTTAAGTATTCAACATAACGGTTCAGTCTTCGTATACCTTGTGAAATGAACACCACAATAAGTCTAATTAATATCCACGACAAAATACTTACAAAAAAAAGTTTTTTCTTGTGATGAGAACTTTTAAGATCTACTCTCTTAGCAACTTTTAAATATGCAATATGGTATTAGTAACTATATTTGCCATGCCGTATGTCGTATCCCCATGACTTGCTTATATTATAACCGGAAGTTTGTAAAATTCACCCATTTCATCCACTTTTCATCTCTAGCAATCAGCAAACTTTCCTGAGCTTTTTTCTTTTTAGGTTTCACATATAAGCGCAATCATACTTATTTCAGTTAGCATAATGCCCACAAAGACCATCCGCGTTGTTGCAAATGGCAAGATTTTATTCCGATAGTCCATTGGATATGTGTTTCACATTTTTCTTCATTCATTCATCAGTAGAAACTTAAATGATTTCTACATCTTGGCTACTGTAAATAACGCTTCTATTAACATGAGCGGGCAGGTATTTTTTCCAGTTAGTATTTTTATTTTGTTCAGATAAATACGTAGCAGTGAAATTGTTAGATCAGATGGTAGTTCTATTTTTAATTTTTTGAGAAACCCCCATACTGCTTTCCATATTGGTTACACCACTTACAATTCTACCATCAGTGCACAAGGATTCTCTTTTCTCCAAATCTTCGCCAACACTTGTTATTCTTTGTCTTTTTGATAATAAATTCTAATAGGTGTGACGTGATGTCTTATTGTGATTTTGATTTGCATTTCTCTGATTATTAGCAATTTTGAGCACCTTTTTCCATAGCTGTTAGCTAATTGGAAAAATGTCTTTTCAGGTATTCTTCCCATTTTATCCAAAAACTGTGTGTGTGTGTGTGTTTTGGTACTGGGTAGTATGAGTTCTTAATATATTTTGGAATTAATCCCTTATCAGACATATGATGTGCAAATATATCCTTCCGTTTTTTAGTTTGCCTCATTTCGTTGTGCAAAAGGTTTTTAGTACAATGTAGCCCACTCATTTATTTTTGCTTTTGTTGCCTTTGCTTTTGGTGTCAGGTTAAAAAATTATTGCTGACACCTAGGTCAAGGAGCATACTGCCAATGTTTTCTTCTAAGAGTTTTATGGGTTTAGGTTTTACATTCAAATCCCCAACCTATTTTAAGTTAGTTTTTGTGAGTGGTAGAAGACTGTGATCCAGTTTCTTTTTTCTTTTATTTTACATGTGGCTGTCTAGTTTTTCCAAAACAATATATTAAAAAGATCTCCTTTATTATATATTCTTGATTCTTTTGTCATATAACAATTAATCCTATATAGGTGGGTTTATTTCTAACTCTCTATTCTGTTCAATTGATCTATGTGATTATTTTTGGGTTAAACAATACCATACTGTTTTGGTTACTGTAGTTTCATAATGTAGTTTGTTCTTTTTGCTCAAGATTGCTTTAGCTATTTAGGTCTTTTGTGGTTCTGTGCAAATTTTAGGATTGTTCTATTTTTGTGAAAACTGCCATTGGAATTTTGATAGGGATTACACTGACTCTATAGAATATTTTGAGTAGTACGGATATTTTAACGATATTGAGTATGGAGTATCTTTTCATTTATTTGTGTTTTCTTTAATTAATTTTATTAATGTCTTATAGTTTTCAGCATATAGGTCTATCACCTCCCTGATTAATTTTATTCCTAGGTATTTTATTAGTTTTGATGCAATTGTAAATGGAGTTGTTTTCTCAATTTATATTTCCGATAGTTTATTATTAGTGTGTAGAAATGCAACAGATTTCTGTAGATTAATTTTATATCCTATAACTTACTGAATTAGTTCTAATAATAATTCAGATTTTTTGGTAGAGTCTTTAGGGTTTTCTATATGTAACATGTTATCTGAAAATAGTGATAATTTTACTTATTTTTTAATTTGGCTGCCTTTTTTTTTTTTTTGCCCTAATTGCTCTGGCTAGGACTTCCAATACTATTTTGAATAAAAATGGTGAGAGTGAGCATCCTTGTCTTTTTCCCGATCTTAGGAAAAAAGCTTTCAGCTTTCCATCACTGTATATCATGTTAGCTGTGGGCTTCTCCTTTACGAACTTCAATATGTTGAGGTACGTTCCCTTCGTACCCATTTCTTGAGAGTTGTTATCATAAGTGGATTTGAACTTTGTCAAATACTTTTTCTGCACTTATCAAGATGATCATATGATTTTTCTTGATTAGTAAATAAAAAGCAACACATATAATATTAATGGAAATGGGTAAAATCGCAAATAGACGGGTAGTTTTGATATTTTCCCCCTTCCCGCTACCTCTGAAGCCATTTCTTCCTTGTTCTACCCCAACTTCTTCGATTGTAAAGCCATCGGTTCAAGCCAGTATTGGTCTTTCCGTTCCCTCTTTCCCATCTTATCCTGTATCGTACCCTCTCTTTTGATTCCAACCTCATATGTATTTAATTCGATCTCAACTGCCTCCATGATTTCTCATCTAGAAGACTCCTAAATGGTCTCCATTTTCACTCTTGCTCCTTCTACAAAGCAGAGAGATTTTTAAAAAAACTTTAAATTATATAACCCCATCCTTAAAATCATCCATTGGCTTTCTATTGTATTTGCAATAAATTCCAGATCCTTCAATATAGTTCACATTGCTTCTGTATCATTTGGTCCCAGCCTGTTCTGATGTTATTCGTCTCTTCATCTGCCATGGCTCAACACACTGGCCTTCTTGTAGTTTCTCCAACAATTTAGTGTCTCTTCTGGGTAAGTTATTTGGGCAAGGAGGCTCAGGTGGCTGTGTTGTGTCGATGTGTCTTGTTGGTAAGTTTAGCTAAAATGAAAAATAAATCTACTTTCTGAGAAATGGGAAGGAATGAATAAAAGGGAAGTGTATATACTCATTCTTCCCGAGAGCAATGATGGAGCTTGTTTAAAGATGACCAAGTAGTAGGCCATAATAAGGCAGGAACCTTGTGATTTGGAAAGAAAAAAAGTAAGAGGCTTCCCATACTGATTTTTGTGGGACAGCTGTCTACACCCACTTTGTCATACCTACTTGGGTTATTTCCTTCCATCTGTGTAATCATCTATCCATCTATTTAGCAAACTCTTACCGAGCACTAACTATGGGAGGACAGAATGAAATGCGAAAGACAAAAGAAGGATGTAAATGGACAGCACTTTGGCAGTTAAGCCAGCTCACCTCTAAAAGCATATGCTAGTGATGTAGTACTGGTACTCAGTTCCTTTCCCTGCCTCAGAAAATGAACTACAAAATACAGACATGTTCATAAGTCTCCCAGAGAAAATGCCACCCCGATAATTAAACAGTTCAGCTTTAATTTTGACTAGGAACGTCTCTTTTTTGACCAGAAAAGAGTTTTAATCCAGAACCATTTACTATCATTAGAGATTCTAAGCCCACACCCCCTCTTCTGATACATACACTCACACACACGTATATATTCACCCTTCCCCCCCCCCCCAAATCATCATGAAGCAGAGCAAGAAAGAGAAATGTGGAAATGTGGCTGGCTTTTTCAGGCATATAAAACCAAGCAATGACTGTTGACAAAGAAAAACAAACTACGAACATGTCTTTGGCCCCACATGTATTGCATGACACTAACAGGGCCTATCAAGAAGCTGGATATTGGATCTGACAAGAGTAACTGCCCTGTAATGGCTTGAAAAATCAACTGTGGCCCACCCAAGCAAACAGTTGAAGAAAAAAAGCAACCAGCGTGACAGCTGAGCTACATGGACCTTGCATGGACACAGACTTTTCTTTTTTCATTAGACTGGGAAGCTGCTAATTAGATTGAAGTTTAAAACTAAGAAAGAAAAATAAAGAGATGTAATATCTCAATAGCTATTTAAACATGTTTATGTGTGCTTAGCAAAAAGATCCTCTGATTTAAACTAACCAACCAGATCTCCCCAGACGATGCCAAAATAAAATAGCTTATTTATGCAGGTACTGGGTGTGATAAATTCGATCTCAGTGTACTCTTAAATAGCAGGAGGCTTTGGACACCAAAAGGAAAATTAGGGTCAGATTAGGGCAGATTACCACCTCCAGAGGCTAATGCAAAGGCTGATAGCTCAGTCATAAACAGGTTCACAAGTGCTCATTTTCAATTCTCCCTCCCAGCAGCACACAGAACTGCTGCTGCTTCTTCCAACATTGCACTCCAGGAGCCAAGTTAAAATTTCATGTCTCATGGCTCTGTATCTTGTAGAGATTGGCTTTTCAATTGGGTTTCATGTATCTAGAAGACAGAAAATGTAGACTTTTTATTTTAATTTTATTTTCCTAGGAGTTGGCAGCAGGGAATTCAGTGTCTTTGGAGTTGGCTTTATATAGTCTCTTTGATCCAACTATCTCAGTTAAGAGTTTGAGGTACAGGGAAGTTGTCAGTAATTCTTGAGGCAAGTTTGAGTTATTCCTTCTGTGTAATGTTATGCAAAGCAAAATCCATTTGGAGAAACTGGGCAGGGAGAGCCTGAGTTGGGGAGGACTGGACTTAGCCTTAGAGATGTGGGACCTGGCTCCTTTTCATCCCGCACTTCCAGGCTGCAGAGAGGTGCCCCTAGTGAGAATGAGGCTATGAGGACAGCCATGCCAGCTTAAATGGAAATCCAGGCAGAAGGTCAGTTGGTGGACAGAAGATCGATTGGTGGGGAACTCAGCAAGGATCAAACAGAGATTTCAACCCTGTGGATCTCACCCAGAAGAAAGAACAAAGCCAATATAAATGCCTCTGGAAAAAAGAAGCAGTTTTCCTTGTAGCCCAACAAACCTTTGGGATAATTATAGATGTCCAAAGTGTTGGGGACAACTTTCCAGATTATGTGAGTCTAAAAAATTCCTGGGAAAAATTCAGATAATTGACATTTGTCAAGATAAATGGTTCACACTCTATTTTTCCCGGCTAGCATTTCAACAAATACCTTTTCAAAGATTGTGAAGTAAGATATCATTTTATAGTATTCAGTGAAAGAATAATAAAGACTGAGGAACAAAGAGTTATATAGCGTTGTTCCTCAGTTTCTGAATCTTTTAGTATTCTGAGAACTTGTCTGGAAGGCAATTGAATTATGTAGATAACTTGACAGAAGGAATAAAGAAAACTCATGTTAATCTCTAACATAATATATATCAAATGGCAACCAGGAGATAACTGAGAAATTAAATCTGTACTAGGAAAACCATTTCTGCAAGTTATATTATTAGAAAATCTGTAGTTCAAGCACATCTAGTTTCATCTCTAGTCTTTCTTGTGTTCTATTAGTATTAGTATCTCAGCCATTACACATACTTAACTGTACTTAAGAATTATTACAAGGGAGATTTTATATATGCCATTTATCCTGTGTGTGTGTGTGTGTGAGTATGTACATACATACATACATAGTGACAATTTTTCTTTTTCAAGGCCAAATGTAGAAAAACAAGACCATGGAATGGCTTTCTCCCTTAGAAGACCATCCAGTCATTTCTCACATAAGGAAAGGGAGGGACATACTGAATCTATGGTATGTGGGTAAATGGACTTTAAAAAGAAATAGCCCTCTTTCTCTCCTCTGGGCTACAACAGTTATGATGATGACAATGATATTAACAAGCTCTTTTATGTTTATGATTTATAAAGTGCTTTTCACTTACATTATCTCTGACCCCTTCCACACAATCCAGCATTGCTAGTGTTATTAGCCTCATTTTATACTTATAAAGAAAAAAACAAAACAGCAAAAAAACAAGGCTTTAAGAATGCATCTATAACCTGGTAGCCAGCAGGGTACTCCTGACCCATAGAGCAAAATATACAATCCGTTTAAAAATTCTCAATGAATTACTAACATTTAAAAGCCCTAAGTTATCACATAAAACTCTGGATTTCCAACTTCTCTTTAAAACTCTCAAGGCCTGGCCACCATTTTTCTACAGCTAGGTAAGGATGATCATTCTTGAGCAGGACATGAATGCTTTAGTTGTCATAGTCCTACTGTGCCTTATCACCCATTACTGCCCTTTTTTCTACATTAGGCTCTTTGCTGGGTCCCTGTGGGCACTAGAGTTTGCAAGCTGTTCTCCAGAAGGATACAAAATGTTAAGATCAAACAGCCAGTAAATCCCAGAAGCAGAAATTAAAACTAGGGCTCTGACATCACGTCCATTTCTGCTTCTGTCTCTTTGGAGTGGCTCTCAAACAGACCGATTTGGTTCTTAGAATACCAGGTTTGCGATCCAGGAATCCATGTTTTGAACAGTCACCCAGGATGTGGTGTGATTGCAACACTAATCTGTGACAAAGTACAAGGAGCACTGTTCTACAGAGTCTGGAGACCTAGGGGTCTCCTTGGCACTTTGACTGAACTAGTCTGCCTCCCTGCCATTGAACCATCTGATTTTTGGGCACAAGCAGAGTGCTGTGCTCTCTGACTCAGAATGATGTGATGTTTGGGGGACCTTAGCTTCGTTATCAATGGGTTGATAATATTTGCGTTCTCTATGCCACTTGAATATGTGAGATTTTCTATAATCCTTCACTCATCAACTATTTATTGAATGCCTACCTTGTAATATGCACTATGTATAACTATGGGCATTCAACATCACAGTTAAGAACTGGTTATTCAGTTGATCTGTCAAACTACTGAATTCAAGTGAGACTGAGCTGCGGGCCTAGATTACCTTAACAGTACTTTGATATCTAGCTTATGTTGAAAGCACAGTCTTAGATTCCACATGGAATTCACATGGTTAATATAGTTCTATGACTCCATCCCTTTCATGGCGGCCATCAAATATTCAGATTCACTTGATTAAAGGTCTTCTTTTCCAAAAGCAACCTGAAGCTTTCATTTACCAGACAATGCATTATGAAAGTAGACAACTACTCGCATGTCAGATTTTAACTCTAAAATTTCATTTGTTTGCATGAGATTGAGAATAGCTGTATCACCTGCCCTTGTCTGTGAAGGTATATAGATGTGTGTACCTAAGTTATGTCTTACCTCTCCAATCAGTTTTTTGAGATCTTTGTGGAAACAAAAGGTCAATATTAGCTCTAGTCTTTTCTAAAATTTTGCAAGTTAAATAAGTACTTTCTACTCAAAATGTCCCAGGAGAGATTGTATCAGTATTTTCCAGGAGTTTGCCCTGAATGTAGTTTTTAGGCCCAATCTACATTTAACAAGATAAGATCCTCAGGTTATCCTATGCATGTGTAAGTCTGAAAAGCTATGAGTTAGGTTTCTGGTAAACAGTTCTCACTAACCTTACTGGGGTAATCATTTCTCCAGAAGTATGTATATCAAATCTTCACCTTCTATACCTTAAACTGGGGGGAAAAAAACACTTTCTAAGATATGGCTGTGTGGGTTTGTAGATTTATAAGAAAGTATTAGGGAGTTCCTATACACTGACCTGCTGTAAAATGTTAACGTTATTAAAGATATTTTCCTCCTACTTGATTTCAAGTAAACATAGTGGGAAAGTATGGGGCACATCAAAAAAAAAAAAAAAACACATTGCAGAAAATATGTTCTTATAAATTTATGAAGATTACATATTAAGGACATGAACACCTTGTCTTTTATACATGTCAATATTTTGTTTTTTATCATTTTTGTTTGTAATGTTAGGATCTTCATGTTTTTATGTAACCATATTATTAGACAGAATTTTCTTTATTATTTATGTTGAGAGCTGTGTTTCTCAACTTTAGTTACACACTGGAATCACTGGAAAAGCTTTGAAAACTACTGTTACTTGGATTTTCCCGCCTTTCTTCTCTCAGATATCCTGATTTGATTAGTCTGGAATCCTACATGGCATCAAGATTTTCAAAAGATACCCAAATGATTCTATCATGCAGTCAGGGTTGAGAACTATTGTCCTAGAAAGTCCTGTCGTATCACAAGATCAGATCACATTTATCTATAAGTGCTTCTAATTGTCATTGTCTCATTCTTTATCTGTTTCTCTCTTCAAGATATGATATTTTGGGGGCTCAATCCAGGACATATTTGAAGTCTTTGAATAATATTCTAAGTTCTCTTTTCCATCTATAATTCCGCTTCTATTTTTTCCTTTTAGTTCCAATGGATAATTGGTCTGACAAATTACATATAACTTATTACTGCAGTAATAATGGACCAAAGAAGTAATACTATAGAAGTAATAAGTTCAAGAAAGTTCTGATCTAAAAGAGTTTAGCAAGAAACTGAAAGGAACTGGATTTACTGCTTCATTTACAAACAGTCACTAGTGGAAACTCAGGTTTTCATTGATACATTGGTTAATAATTAACTGAATGAACTATCCAGTTAGATTGGCTCAGCCACAGTCTTGACAATAATCATCAGAGAGAGATCCAGCAGAAACTTCCTTCACTGTAATTCCAGAGTCTCTACAACTCTACTGTTGAACAGTTGCTCTATTATTATGATTCTTCTACGGAGTCTAAGATGGTCTGTGAGTGGACAGAGGCAGACACATCTCATGGTAGTCATTGTCATAGCTTAGCTGAAAGTCAGAGATTTCGATCCTGTATTATATAGTCCTGATTTCAGCCTGGAGATAAAGCAATATAGCTTCTTACCATAAAAGCAGATGCCATCATTGCAGAAGGCTTTGCAGCTTTTGTATAATTTCTCCAGTTTCCCAAGCCCCATTAGAGTGTCACCCAGTCCTAAGACTTTAGGAGCTGGAAGTACCAGGCTTTAGCTATTGCTGTAAATAATATATCTCAGCCTCCCTTTAGATTCACTTTATATATAAACTAAAAGGGCAAATGAAATATATTTTTCTTCTAAATATTTACTTGACTGGCATTCAGACTATGAATTCCTCAACCTCATCACATTCCATTATTTAAGAGCAAGTAGAATTTTTGACATTTTAGTTTGAAATCTATGTTCATAAAATCCCCAGAATGCAAGCATGGTAACCTATCTCAGGCATATGGTCATGTCAAAATACAGAGTTTCACTAAACAAGACAATGAATCTTTGCTATCACTTCTTATTAATAAGGTACCATAGACATTGCTCTGCCTTCCTCTTTATATCATGACCAATAAACCCATTATCTCTATAAAATACCCATCCTGGGGGCATGTAGTTTTTAACACAGGACATGATGCCCTGCTTACATTTGATCCTTCCCACCGAGGTCATCAGGAGACCCAAGAAAGAAATTGATAATTTGCTTAATTTAATCCTAAAAATGTGTATTGTGCATCAAGTATATGTAAAACCCTATGGGGACAGGACATTGTGGGAAATAGACAATGAATTGGTTACGAACTCTGACCATAAAAGGTTATTTGTCACCTGTGAGATGAAAATGATATAGGAAGGCAAGGATTTCTTAAAAGATATGGAAATAAAGTGCTTTAGGAGTTCAGAACTATATGTATGTTCAATAACAAAATTGAATCTCAAAATAATTTGAGTAAAATAATACATACACAAAACAGTACATATTATACAATTTTATGTGATCAAGAGTAAGCAGAACTAATCTATGATAATGGAGTCAGAATAATGATTATTTAGAGATAAATACTGACTGGAAATGTACAAAGGGGATTTTGAGTGGTGGAAATCTATGTCTTGATGTAGATAATGGTTATGTAAGTGTCCCCATTGTTAGAATTTACCCCAAATACATAAGAATTATATATTTCACTGTTATTTATATGTATATACACATATATATGTATTTGTATAGATATGTATATGTGTGCATATATAAATGTATGTATATATACATGCATATGCCTATATATTTGGGTGTATGTCTCAAAGATAATTTGAAAATAGAGTTGCAGCCGTTTAAAGGAAGGAGAGCTGGTCAAGTAAACTTGCAAAGACTTAGAAGGCGGTGACATTGAGATGGGCCTTGAAGGATGAATAGCACTTGAAAAAGAGCATTTACTTCTGTGGGAATGAAGAAGAGAACTGCAGGGAGTGTTCATTGCAGTGTCAGCAGTTGTGACTATAATGCTTACCATACAGTTGTAGGAGAGATTGAGGGAAGCTTGAGGCTTAAACTTAAATTACCAGGTAAATGGGAAGCCATTAAACATTTTGGTGGGGCAGGGAGAAATGTGATTGCAGCTGTGCTTGGGCAGGAGGAGTCTGGCCACAGCATGTTCCATGGTAGGAGTAGGGAGAGGAGATTGACAGAAATAAGTTAGGAAGCTGCTGGAATTTCTAAACAAGCAAAACTTGATGCTAGACCTATTGAATGAGAGCTAAAGGAATGAGGAGAAGGAACACGTTTAATAGACACTATGTAGGCATTGGCTTTGAATTGTCTGGATATGGGAAGTAAGGGAGACAGGTCAAAGGTCTTAAGCATGGCTAGTGGAAGGGGTCAACAAGCAAAAAAATGGGAGGAAAACAGGTCTAGAAGGGAGGATAGGACATCCTAAGGTGGAGAAAAGCCAGGGCAGACTAGTAGGCACATTTTAGATACACAAGCAATAATCAGTGAAGCTGAGAAGCTCAGACCACAAGCTTTTGGGAGATTCTGACTAAACATTAGCTCTGCATTCTCCTTGAGTTCTTTTGATTTCTAATCTTTGACTGAGCTCCTGATATAACTGATCCAGGAAGAAAATAGTCACATCTTTTGTTTCAAAATACCTTTTGTTGTGCTATGCTCCCTCTTGATATTATAAAAATTCAGTTTTTTGACTTTTCAAGGCAATACAATTGTTCCTTCAAATATCCCCTGAAGTGGTCTTCTGTCTTAAATATAGAAACAGTCCAAACTCAGTGATAATGACATGACAATTGCAGAAAAATTGAGACATCCAAACACTGGGTCCATTTTTCACTCAGAAAGAAAAGGGCTTATCTTTCCGGGAGACATCACAGTAGGAGGTAACCTATTGGGGTTGGTTGTTTGGGACAGGAAGAACCTGACAAACCAATAGGCATCCACCTCATTTATGTTCAAGTTGTAATCTTGGACAAATCTTTGTTTGAGTTTTATCTTTCTCTTGATACAAGGGTAATAATGTCTATCTTAGGGAGTTATGCTGAGTATCAACTAAATTAATTGGTGTCAAAATGTATTATAAACTGCAAATCATTGAAGAAAATTGTTGTTTCTAATTTCATAAAGGTGAAACCCCTGTATTTTGTGCAGCCACTACTTCCTCTATCATTGAATGTGTTTCCAGGACCCTTTGAAAGCCAATTAATCTCTGTAGAGATTAATCTGTAATACTAGAACTTGACTTTACTCTCTGTTAATGGGTGTGGACCTATTAGAGCGAGGAATTGTGAAAATGAACAAGAAAGAAGTGGATAATTGTTAAACTCATAACTGAATACTCTTCCAGGGGAATTTTCTTTCTGATGGTTTTTTGCATCTCGACTCTTGGATATGCCAGAGAGATCTTACTGTACTTTGCTCAAGGGGACACTCCATAACATAACTTTTGGAATCTGATTAGGTCGATGCCAGAGTTGTCAGATCAGGTTCTGTGACTGTAGCCTATGACTAAAGAGTGTGGCGGAGGCTCCTGTGGGGAGGATGCTCAGAAACACAGCCTGTCAGTCTGTGTCTTTGAGTTTCACCATTGACATTGTACTAGCTGCTGCTGTCACTGTTGCATCAGGCTCACACACTGTGGTGACAGGGCGACATCATTGTTCAGGTTCACCAATCTTGTCACCACAGCGAGTGGTCCACCGTGAGAACATTCAGTTAGGCACATTTGTGTCAAATTAATTGAAGTCATGTTTTGAAATGTAGGTATGCCCCATTTTGACCCAATAGGTGGCATGCTCCTGCAAAAGCATGTCAGACAATTTCTGTAAACCAAATTTTATTTTTCCATTGCTTTCCTCTAGATCTTTAGAAAAGCTTTATGTCCAACTGATTTTTTTAAATAGGGTTTGACACTGGGCACTTCAGAACTGCCATTCTCAGGCAAAATCACTCTAGAAAGAAAACCATGTATTCCTTGTGTAAACTGCTAGCTAAATTTGATCATTTCTTTTGTAGAAAACATATCCTGATCAAGATATCTAATATATCTCTTTTTAGAAGTGTGGATCTCATTAGAAGGGCATATATCTCTGCCAATATTCAACTTTCTAATCTCTGAATCCCTCTTCTCATGCCTTTCTGCTAACTGCTCTTGGGAAAAAAATAGATCAAGAGCTTCGGATGCCTCAGTTCATATGGAATATTTTCATGCCTTGACGATTAAATAAAGGGCTATTTCCAAAATTGAGTCAAAAGACCAGTTTAGAGTATACTCTTTGAGGAGATTATTGTCTCATAAAAACTGTTAGTTTTAGTAGATAGAATGCTTAATGTTGTCATGATTTGCCAGAAAACCTACAGATTTGCAACCTGAAGTGGGGCTTGTCATTTTGCCTTAGTGCACTGGCAAATCTCTGCACTGAGAAGTTTGTACATGGTCAGGTAGTTGGTCAGAGCCTATACTGGGCTGATTACCTACTCATATATTACCATGAATCTGAGGTTTTCTCTGTCTATTGTATGGGGAAAGATTCTGTGCTAAAGGGGTATCTATGATTAAAGGAATCTCTAAAGCATCTGAAGCATCTAAAGCATTCTATCTTGAATGCATAGGGTTTATTGCATATTTTTTGAAGACTTCTGGAGAATATTTATAAGAACCTACATGGTTTGTCTCTCCAGTTGTTGTCCTGATAGAGACAAGAATATACTTGCTATTACCTTCACTGAGACCTGACCCTTGGAATTGTCCTATATTTTATGAAAATGTTCTCAACCTATTGTTCTCATAACTTTTAGAATGAATGTTTATTAATTTCTAAAAAAATTACAGTGTATTTTATTATGTCCAGGCACCATTAGATTCTCAGGAAAACAATGATGAATAGGATAGAGTCCCTGTCTTCATTTAAAGTCTAGTAATGCACAGAGACAAATGCAGTCACTCCTACATCTCTATTATCTTACAATGACTGAAGGAACATCTAGAACCTAGGGAATGAAGCAAGAAAAGATTGTTATAAAGTAAGTGAGGCTCAAGTTAAATCTTGAAGGATAAATGGGAGTTAGCCAAGTGAACAAGGTAATAAAGAGTATTTCAGGTAAATGTATGCATCAAGATAAATAACCTATAGTTAAAATTTTCCATAAACCAATTTTGAAGAAGTTCCCATTCTGAAATTTGCTGGTTGTGACAATGTAGCATATTTGCACAATGCTGATTAAGTCAGATGTACTTTTTGTGGCAGAATGAATTAGCTTGTACAGGTTTGCAGCAAGTCTGGCTTGGGATCAGGATGGTGGTTCACTGAAGACTCTGGGCCTCCAATCAGTGTGAACAACTTTCAACAAGGATCAAAGTAATTACCTACTGAAGATGCTACATGCAAAGGCAGAAGGGCAATCTGTAGCTTTCCATTGAGAAATAATGAATTTCATCCTAAACACTAGTGATGATATCATCTAGAAAAGTTAATTAAATATGCCATATCATTAAAGAGTTAGGCTGGTGGGACAGCCCTATGCCTCAAAATTCTTGATGAAACAGACACAGTTCAACATCTCTCAAGTTCTGCTTGACTTCAAAGTTTTCTGTAGTCTTTGGAGAGAGGTAATCCATACAAATCTGCTAAGTTCACTTTTCAGGATTTTCAAGTACTATCTATTCACTGCCAGTTGTTGTTTTAGGGGTTATAAATTCCTGACTTCTTCTCACTTTCATTCCAGAAAACTGTACCTATGGTGACCTATATAGCAGTCACTAGCTAGATGTGCTATTTTTAATTAAAGCGTTTTATTCTGCCTGCCTACCAATCACATTTCAAGTGCTCAATAAGCAATATGAGGTTGTGACTACCAAACTGGGCAGTGTTAATCAATGAAGACCCATGAGTAATACCGCTTACCCAGATCATAAGAGTATTAGGTTATGTTTTTCAAGAGATATTTTGTATCTCTTAAAAACAATTGATTTTTGTGGACAGAATATTCTAAATCTGGACAATTTACCAGTAACCTTGAAAGATCTTCAGGCTTTTTAGTAAATTTAGTGGGGTGACATTGGCTAATAAAAGTATGTAGGTTTCAAGTGTACAATTCAATAATATATCATCTGTATATTGCACTGTGTATTCATCACCCAAAGTCAAATCTTCCATCACCATATATTTGACCCCCCTTTCCCTTACCTCTCTCCCTCCTCATGCAACCATTTCTACCCTTAGTAAAAATTTGACATGTTTAATAGCATATTCTTTCAGTTTGCAAATGGAAAAAAGACTTGAAGTTTTTGTTGCTGTTTGTTTAAGAAACAAGTTTTTAATTACCATAGGAAAGAATAAGATAGTTGATTATAAACAGTTGTTGGTGGTAGACAGATGAGAAATTTGGGTAAACCGCCTAGTATAGAAAAAGATTAGTTATACAGTCCTGAGTTAACCTGACTGCTCCTTTTAGACTATTATTACATTATCAGCCAAGTTATACAAATGTCACTCTACACATGGAAGGAAAACAGGAAATGAGTTCCTACATATCTGAATTTATTACAGATGAAATGAGATCCACTATGCTTTTTTAATAGTGAGTTAATAGCAACAACTTTGTGAACAAAACAAGCATAACACCAGACAAATTGGGAAATTTTCTCTCAGGCTG
This sequence comes from Rousettus aegyptiacus, assembly GCF_014176215.1. Taxonomy (NCBI): domain Eukaryota; kingdom Metazoa; phylum Chordata; class Mammalia; order Chiroptera; family Pteropodidae; genus Rousettus; species Rousettus aegyptiacus. The sequence goes on along the minus strand of NW_023416307.1, from coordinate 118,208,159 downwards.
CTGGTGATGTCTGTTGTTACACATACACCTCAAGGTGAAAGAGTAGGACTTTCCTAATTAAGAAAGAGACCTATTGATTGGAATGTAATTAAGTTGATGAGAATGAACTGTAACAAAGAAGTAAAAAAATAATTAAAAAGGAAAGGTCGACTCGAAAGGGTCTTGTTGATGAATCATGGAGTACATACAAAGAAAGAAAGTAATGGAAATGCCTTGTAGGAAAAGAACATCGGTGATCATTTTGGAAAGTTTTGTTAGCATCTTCTAATAGGCTATTGTGCATTGCACACAATACAAAACAAGTTTGGTCTGGATTTGAGAAGCCGCCAGGAGTCGATCAGAAAGGGCTTCAATATTGAGAACTATAGTAATTTCGATTTTATTTCTCCCCACTACTAACCACCTCTTTCTTCTTCACATGCACCCTGCTCTGTACACTAACTTCACTCTTTCAGTCCTAGTTCTCTCTCGTTCTCCTTACTTGCAGCAGTATATTTGAATGAGTAAGACATAGTCTCTGAAACAAATCTTGGCTCCAATTTTGCTGTCTACTTATTGTTGGACAAGTTAGTAAACCTGTCTAAATCTTCAGTTTTTTCATCTATAAAATGAAAATAATAATATCTACTTTATCAGGTTGGTATAAATATTAAATGATTATAGTGTAATAACCAGTAGTAGTTCCTGGCACATAGTAAGTGCCATATTAAGTATATGCCATCATTCACAAAATGTCCCATCTTTGGGAAAACTTTGCAGCATTTGTCCAAAAATTCACATTTTAATTCTTATATAAATGCAGTATCCTCTACTCTTTCACTGACTGGAAACATTCTAGATTTTGCTGCCCATCGTGTCCTAGCACCTAGTACGTACCTTCCTCAGAGTCGGCATTAATCTATATTTGTGAACGAATAACTGCTTGATTCTACTTTCTCTGGATGACTAGTTACGACACTTCCATTTTGGTCCTGTTTCTATCAAAGTTAATCCTATTTTCTCTTTATGGTTCTTAGGATTATTCTGTGAAACTCAGGATTGGCTAGCGATACTACATAAAATAAGAAGTAAAGTTGTTCCACTGTAGGTATTTATCATTAATTGAAAAAATATTCACTATGTACTCCATGATTCACTTATTCTTTATGAATAAGTTTAAAATGAGTTAAATATGAATTTTCATTATTAAGTTTAGGCTCAGGAATAGATTATAGAGTGATAGTGGTCATGAAGAACAGATGAATTTGAGAAATGTGTAGGAGGGGAAACGTGATATTTGCATGTCAGCAGTTGTTAAAAGTAAGAAAACAGATCTAAAATGGAGTTGCTTATGCTAAGCCCATGCCACCAAATTGAGAAATAATTCAATTACAGGTTCAGCTTTCAAAGATGGAAAATTAAACCAGTCAGTCAGGAATTGTTTGATCAGCACTAGTTAGGTTATCTGCCTACTACATCCCTGCCATCTCCTAAAGTGACCTTGCAATAACCAATCTACTTTTATTGCCCAGTAGAGCTTTCTTGTTCCCATTCCCTTCTTCCTATAAAAGTCTTTCATTTTGTACAGCTCCTTTCTGTCTGCTCTATTGGATGCTGCCCAATTTATGAATTATTAAATAAAGCCAATTAGATCTTTAAAATTTACTCAGTTTATTTTTTTTTTTAACAGTTTGGTAGCAGTAATGAGATCTGAAGGAGACTTCTAATGGCTTTGAGGACAACAAGAAACACAAGTGTTGGCACCCACGAAACCCCTGAGTTCTCTTATCTTAAAGTTTCCATGGGTAAGTTCCTCTCAGATATGAACTCCACTCTCTCAACATTTAGCTCCCAATCTGATGGGCTTTCCAGCCCGAGGTTAATAGGTCAGCCTAGACTGGTAGGAGGCTCTAACAGAGAGCCAGCCCTTAGTTCACATCCCTGTTTGTCTGCTGTTTCAGTCTGAAATTCCTCTTTGGGAGCTTCTTTTGGCCAATTGCATGCAGTACCATCTCTTTGGTTACTGCTGGTGCCCGTAGGTCTGTTTCCTCAAGTTCTGTTGGTTTCTGTTAATGTACATTTGAGATAAAGAAGTAATAGATCTATTATTGTTAATGGGAATGTAGGAAGCTGAAGTAGCAAAATGGGTGGGTGTCAGTTGAGCATTTAAAAGCTGTTAGGGAAAGAAAAACATTCCAAAGACAAACAGCTCTAAATCTAGAACATAAAAATCTTTCCATTTTTATCTTAGTTGACGATTTTTCTCTCTGACAAAAAGAAGCAAATTAAAAATAATGTACTTGGATGTCATTCTGGTTGCAGCCTGATCCTTTGAGGAAAGACTTAAAGACAACTGTTCTTTCTAATCAATTGAGTCCTTACAAGAATAGAAATACAGCTCTAAAAACAGTTCAAAGCCCACCTATCGTGTTTAACCAACCCTCAAACCTCTCCTAGTCATCTCAAAAGGCTTGTAGATATTATAAAAGAGCCGGACTTAGGGATTACAGGTCCTTCTTGGTAGAACTTAACATTTGTTCTCTGAGCCTTTTGAGAGTAAGTATTCTATCCAATCTTCTCTAGGAACCAAATTAATTCTTATCAGAAAGAAAAAAAAGGCTATTTGGAAATTTGGTCTATTAAAAAATTTAAAAATCTTTGCCACAAATGTTAGTTTAAGTCAGCTGAGCAGGTAACCTTATTTCACCTGCCAAAACACAATTTGGATCCAATTGTTCTTTTATAAATTAGTAAGTTTTGTATTATCATACTGACCCATGACCAAAACTTTGAAGTTAAAGCTGTAAGATTTGTTTGTGTCTACCTATAGTTTTGTTTGTCTATATATGTATGTTACAGATGTGCACTGTTTTTCTACTTCTGGATGGTATTGTCAAAATTAATTTGTAAAGAGCTCTCTATAAAGAGGCATGCCTTAATGTTATTAAAATTAAATAGCTCGTGTTATCTCTGTTACAGTATTTGTCAACAAGAAAGATAACTTAATAGTTAGCTGTTCAATGGCTCATGAAATGAGGGACTGAATTGTTAAGAACAAGTAAGTTAAATAGATGTAAGGTATGATAAGTTTATAAACTTTTCAACAATAACTATATGTCAAAAAATAGCTTCCAGAGTTTCTTTGGTAACTTGAAGCTTAATGTGATATGGATATATTAAATAATGGATGTTTATGGACTATCTAGGTCATTTCCAAATAAAATACTGAAATATTAATTACTGAATACAGGTTTATTTACTTTTACTGAGGAACTAAGGGTACTTTGGTCTATCAGTAAACTTGTTTTGTGCCACACTGAAGAATATACTTCTATAAATTATGAACTGTATTTATAAATATGCCAATCCACAGAATGCTAGCATAACAGACTATCCACAATTATTTCTTAGTGAAACTTGACAACTATATACAAAAAGTAGATAAGAAAAGCAAAATGACTAATAGAAAATAAAAGACAAAAATCTAAATGGATATAAAAATTAGATTAGTGGAAAAGAGGTCTTGAGAAAAGAATTTTATGTGTGGTCAAAATGTCTAAGATTGGAATGAATTTATTTAATGTTTAAAAAAAAAGCTTTAACAGCAAAAAAACATTGTTTGCCTCAGTGTTCTTGTAATATTAAAATGACACATTTGTTACCATTTAAGTAACATCTACCTGGACAGCAAAGATTTTGGTATCTTACCAAAATAATTTAGTGTGTTTCACATTGCTTTTATCAAGTCTTTGATTATTTAAGAAAACCCAGTCTTTTCGATATTGAAAGAGCCAGATCTTGTTAACAACTGTTTAACTTTCAGCATATGCCTTTAACATTTCCTATTGTCATTTAAGTTAAATAAATATTCTTTCATAATAATCTGTGATCCTATTTAATCAAATATTCAAACCTTTTGACATTTTCCTAAAATGAGGTTCTAAATGAAGTCTTTTTGACCTCAAACTAACCCCTGGAAAATCGCAAAGGATTTGTCTAAGATGTTTAAAAAATTAGGTTTGATGTGTTAATTTAAAAGGGAAGCTTTATCGAGTAAGAAGTGGTGCTAAACCTCCTTATATTTGTATGTATACATTTTATTACAATTGTTCTAGAAATTGTATTTAATTCTAAAAACTTTATGTCCTAGTATCGTCATAATTCCAGTTATCTTACGATGTTGTATTTCACAGAAATAATCAGATTTCCTTATCAACTTCATTATAATAAACTCTCATCATCTTCTTAACCAGGGCATTTTTAAATCTTTTGTCATTTACAGTTATTGTCTTACTCTGATAATTTTGCAAAAGTGTGACTCATGGAAAGGACCCTGCCAAATTACAAGGTATCAAGCAGGTGCATATTTCATGACTGATGAAGGTGCCACCTCACTTATGGTTCTGTCCAAATGCTGGAAGCTTGAAAGTCGAGTTGAAGAGAAGTAGCTGACACCAAGGTAAACCGTTTCCTCCCAAAACATCATATCAAAAACATTTTTCTTCTCTGACCATTATTTTTCTAATTCTAACACTATGAATGTCCTAAATCCTTTTGTTCACCTTTTGCCTTAATATAACCTGGAAAGATAATGCCATTGTTCACATCTCTCAGGCCATTGCAAAGGGGTTATCCAACCTTCAAATGACTATTAGATTTGGCATTATACTGACGATCGTGTAGTTTTGCTTGTCATAAACTTCTCCCTGATCTCTAATGTCTCTGGCACAAACTCAAACCCCCAGGGTTAGGGAGTCTGACACAAAATATAATTATTTCTTTCACTGGTTAACAGCCCCAAATCTGGAGAACCTTATATCCAGACACTGTGTGAGGAAAGGGACATGAGGCAAGGGTAACCAGAATAAAACCACCTGTGCAGTCTATTGATCCTTAAATTTACTGGTCTCTATGACTCTCACTTTTCTAGCCACAGACTCAAATGGGACGTATCAGGAGGCATTCATGATTCAAAATTAGCTGCTGCTGGCAGATCCCTACTCACCTACCATTAATAAGTGAAAACGAAGCTATGATCAGGATCATCATCTTAAAGATATTGGTGAACCTGCTACTAAAGCAATAGCTTCCCAACAAGAATCTCTTAGGCTCTCTGCCAAAATTTTTCTTGATTATAGCATAGACTTGGACTGTCTTTTAGCTGAGTAAAGACATATTTGTGCTCTGGCCAATGCCACTGGCTGCACTTAGATTTACACTTCTGGGAAAGTTGAGAGTCAGGTGAATAATCCAGTGACTACAGAAAGTGACTCCTTTCTTTCACTTCCATTTGTTTTGATTTGGGGGACTATGGCTCCAAAGTTCACTCTAGACATTGGGAATTATCCTGCTTAGAGTAAGTAGTTTCCCTGATGCACTGTATTCTCTGAAAAGTTTTAAATGCATGTTTGCATCCACTAAGCACCAAGCAAATGATCTCCCTAATACTAGCATGTCCAGAATGACCAGCTTGATGAATGGGAACCTAACATCATGACCTGTGAATTCCACAAAGATTCAGCAGAGAAAAAATGGTGAGAACTCCAAAATGGTAGCTAGGAGTAGTGCTGATGTCTTAAATTTTGATCACATCTGTTAGGTTGAGAGTCTGACCAAAAGAAGGAAATTGTTAAAAACAAGACAAAAGATGCAAAATGGAGATGGTTATGCTAAGCCCCACAACACCAACCCAAGATTTAAGTATGGTTCTGGCTCATCCAAAAACAGAATCTTAAACCAGTCAGGAATCACCTGATCTACCCCTGCCATCTCCTAAGGAAAGTCACCTTTCAATAATTAACCTCCTTGTTCCCACTCTTTCCTGCCTATAGAAGTCTTTCATTTTGTACAGCTCCTCTAAGCTGCTTTCTGTTTTCTAGATTTGATGTTGCCTGATTCATGAATTGTTGAATAAAGACAATAAGGTCTTTAAATCTTAGTCGAATTTTTTAACAGCAAAAATTAAAATAATGTTGATAACTATCGTTAAGAGATTTCTTTGTCATTGAAATAAGACATTAATTTTCTCAAATCTTCATTAATACATGTTGAATGCATTCAATTTTGATCCCCATTTTACAAATTGGAAAATAGTTCCCAAAGCAACATTCACATGGATTTTATAACTTAGTCACTTTATAACTTTGTACCAACATCATTTCTATTTAAATAATGAAATCTAAGATTAGGCTTTACTTTACATTAATTTCCCTAAATTGTCCTTGGTCCTCTGTTCCTTTAGATGAACCTCCTATGAACACCTAGCATAAGTCAAATATGCAGAGAAGCTTTGAGTAATAATGCTGACTTCCCCTCCCTTCCAAGTATAATTTCTATACCATAGGGGGAATCTGTTACTCTTCTCTCTTTCTTTCTGGCTTTAAATTCTCCAGTCTTCCTACCACACTTAAAATCCATACTCTCATCACCATCACCAAAGTTCTCTATAACATAACCTTTCACTTCCTCTAGCACTGACACTCACACAGGCCTACTTTGGTGCCATGAATGCATCAAGCCGTGTCCTTTCTGGAACACTTCTGTATTCCGTGTTGTCTGCCTTTGGGTTTCATATTAAATATCACCTCTTTAAAGAGGTGACTGTCTATAACCTAAATCTATCATCTAAATTTCTCTCTCAGCTAATGCTATATTTGTTTCCTTTGTGAGACTTAGTTTTCTTATATTTTAGCCAAGCTCAATCACAGGGAATTTTGTCCCTACTCCCACCTGGGCAATATTTGGCAAAGTCTGGAGACATTTTTGGTTGTCACAACCAGGGAAGGTGAGTTACTACTGGCAGCTAATATATAGAGGTCATATTTTATGTTGCTTGACACCCTATAATGCACAGGACAGTTGTATCCCTTTCTACTCCAACATAGAGTTATCCAGCACAAAATGTCAATAGTGCTACAGTTGAAAAACCCTAGTCTGCTTCCACCATTATACTGCAAGCTTCATGAAGGCAGTCATTTCCCTGGCTTGTTGATCACTATGGTCCCAGAACATAGCAAGTATTCTCTCAGATGAACAGGTGAAAATATAAAGGAGGGAAGATGAAAGTCCCTAACATCTAGAAGCTATCCAAAGGCAGAGGCCTCATATTTCACCAGGACCCCCATTATGTTGGGATGGTTCCATTGACATAAGCCTCCTTGGGTGGGATTCTGCAATATTCTCTACTGCAAGGTAACTCTACCTAACACTCCAATAATTCTTCTGTTGGAATCCTTGTCTTATACAAAGCCAGAATTTTGTTATAGAAACAGACTTCACAATGGATCCCAGCCAGTTGTCTGCCCACTGGTAGTCCTGTGTAGCACCCATTAGAAGACCCAATTGTATCCTTACTGTCTGGTCCCCACAGCTGAAAAGATAATGGTCTCTGACGTAGCAGTCAGATAGTTTGGCAAGCAATTGGCTCTGAAACAGACTACAGATCCAGAGGGGACTGGAATGATGAGTTCACAGTAATTTCCCCTTTTATAACACCCAAGGGTTGCAGTGATGAGTACATTTGTCATTTCTGGAGAAGTCACATCACCATTAAACAAAGAATTCTCCCTTTACTTATTGCTCTGGATACTTAGTTGCGATATAGATGATCAAACAAAAATGAAAAACTATGTAACAAGTATCAAATGCTCCTGAATGGCAAGTAACATCACATATATAGCTACTTACTCCCTAAGGGTCATTTTCTACCTAATTCATATGTCTATGAAATTGGGAAATGTGATATGCTTAACATTTCCAGATAAAGTGTCATGCTCTCCTCCTATAAAGAGATGATTTGGCTTCACTGATAATGTCAAATGTTCTCATTGGAAACAGGTCATCTCACCAAAGTGGAGATATAGGATGAGGCCACCTCCTAATGAATCAGAAGGGACTAGCAAAACTTATCTTCCATGTCTAAGTGATTTCCATAAACCTTCACAGCATAGTTAGACTTTGACAGTAGCAGTCCCTTTCCTCTCGTTATCTCCCCTCTCTGATCAGAAGGAAGTGAATTTGGCCATGCTGTCATTGTGGTAATGAGCTCAATAGAGATCCAGGTCACCATCAAAACCTGATTTGACAATGAACAATCTTTTGTAAATTGGTATACCATTGACCAGGTGTTTAAAATATTGAGGCGGCTCAGTGGATTCTAGTGTCATTCTTTGTGTCTGATCGAACATCTCAGGGGAAGATGCTTTCATCTGAACAAGTAGGTGAAATCCTATTATTCCTCTACCCTGTAATCTATACTCCTAAAGGAGCTTTCTTTCACGAGTCTCCCCCCACTTCAAATTATTTAACCTTGAACTTGGAAATCATCTTTGTCATCTGATGCGTTGGGGCTAAAAATATGTAGAGTATCCCCCATTATATATGACTACTGCACCTCAGGCTAAATTTTATGTGTCAGATTATACTAACAATATGTAACTTACTTTAAATACCACCTCATTTCTAACTCTGAAGAGAGTCTAATGATTAATTTAAATTAAACTACTCCAAAACCAAAGTGGTATGTGTTATAAAACATAAAAGTGAGCTGGTTGAAAATTTTTAATTTTCCCTACTTATTAGCTATCTGTTCTGAGAATAAATTGAAGGTGCTAATTTCCTCGGTTTCAAATCTATTTTAAAATGCACTAGGCTGAGAGAGGGAAAAAAAATGTAGAATAATATCCTCATATTTCAGACAGAAGAAACTTGGTTACTTTCAGAATGGTGCTGAATTTTGAGATACTATTTTGGAGACCAGATGGCAAGCTCTGGTTACCTGGTCCATATGATACTTAGCATAAGGCAATGCTTAAGACTCTCCATAAGCTTGTTATGAATTAAATTTTCTCCCCGCACACACACATTCATATGTTGAAGCCCTAACACCCAATATGGCTCTATTTGGAGACAGGGCCTTCAAGGAGGTAATTAAGATTAAATGAAGTTAAAAGAGTGAGCCCTGATCAGATAGGACTGATATCCTTATGAGAAGAGGAAGAGACACCAGACCAAGTGTTCTCTCTATCCATGCGCACACACACAGGAAAGGCCACATAAGGACGCTGCAAGAAGATGGTATCTGCAAACCAGGAAGAGAGATCTCACCAGAAATTATCTCAGCTGGCACCTTGATCTTGGACTTCCTAGCCTCCATAAATGTGAGAAAATAAATGCCCGTTGTTTAAGCCACTCAACCTATGATATTTTGTTTTAGCAGCCGAACTTATATTCAACAACACCTAATTTTCTACTCTGGATAGTGTATTACAGTAAAACCTCACTTTCAAGATTAGTTTCTTGGGCAATTTCATCTACTCGGTAAGCTTGGTATTAAATAATGAAAATCGTTGTCCACAGCACATGCATTTTAAGCTGTGATAGTCAAGTCACTTTTTTCCTTAACAGAGCTTATATAAATAATATCAGCCTACTATAATCATCCTTTCTTTTCTAGATTACTGAAAGTTTGAGAAATAGATTAGGTGGGGATGTGAAATATATATCCTCATGCCAAACGGGATAGCAGTAGAAAGTAAACGAAAATGAAGAACTGCTACTACGTGAAGGCCAGTAATATAAGGTGATACACAAGTAAGTAATCACTGTGTCGTCTGATTAATGCCTCTGCATGTTCCTGGAGGTGAGCAGATCTGGATTCAAATACATGGTGGCTGAGACTGGGCCAAGTTCTGGGAGCACCCTAGAATTACTACCAGTTCTGAACATTCCACTGCCCTAAATGCCCCTCAATGAACTCTTACTCAGTGATGAATTGCAAATGCTTCTTCCTACAAGAAGGCCTCTCTGACTCCACGAGCCTGAGGAAGTCATACAATTATTGCATTGGAAGTACTCTTAAAGATTTATAGTTCAAATCACATTATTTTACAATTGAAGAAGCTAAGGCAAGTAAGGTTGTTGGCAATGCTGCATAGGACCCGGACTCCTGGTTCAACTCTTTATCTCAAGACATTGAAATATTTATATCCAAAATAGTTTTGAATATGTACTTGGAAGAAAAATGGGACCAGGTTGTAATAAATGCTAACTAAATGCCAAGTAATGAGGATACAGAGAGGAAGAAATAGTTCTAGGTCTTTCTGAAGGCATGACCTAAGCACGCTGTGACATATTTTGGAGGTTATTAGAGGAAGAAATTTATCGGAAGATCCTGCTACAGCCCTTGGGCTGACACATAGTAGACCCTCAAGAAAAGCGTGTTGAATAAATTAGCTAATATGTATAATGTCATTGAAGTATACACTATTTTAAGAGGAAGAAACAATAACCCTAAATTTTTATAAAAATTTATAGAACTGTTCTTTCAGATCTTAAAGTAAAATGATAGCTATATTTTGCCTGTGAGAAGGACATGGATTTAGAGGAGTCTGAGGCCAGAGTGCCATGGGCTGAATTGCGTCCACAAAATGCATATGTTGAAGTCCCAAGCCTTCAGTACCTCGGAATGTGACCATATTTGAAGATAAGATCTTTAAAAGAGTAATTAATTTAAAAAGGAGGTCATCAGGATTAGGCTTCATCCAACAGGACTGCTGTCTTTATAAGAAAAAGGAATTTGGACACAGACATAGGCACAAACAGAGGAAAAACAATGCGAAGACAAAGAGAGAAGATGACCATCTGCAACCCAAGGAGAGCAGCCTCAGAAGAAAGCAACCGGCACCTTGATCTCAGACTTCTAGCCTCCTTAACTGTGAAACAATACATTTCTGATGTTTAAGCCACCCAGTCTATGGTACTTTGTTATGGCAGCCTAGCAAACTTATACAGCAGGCCCTGAAGCGGCCCCCAACCTTTTTTGGCACCAGGGACCGGTGCTCCTATGAGACTCTGATGATCTGAGGCAGTGAGGCTAGGGCTGGGGAGTGGCTACAAATACAGAGGAAGCTGTGCTCGCTTGCCTGCCACTCACTTCCTGCTGTGCAGACTGGTACCAGTCTGAGGCCTGGGGGTTGGGGACCCCTGCAGTAGGGAACACATACCTCAAGATAAAACTTTATGATTTTCCAGCAAGCTATAGCAACTAGCTTTCAACTCAGACTAGTTGAAATGTTATAGTTTTAACACTACACTAATATCTGTCATGCTGACCTTTCTACACCTACAAAGGAAATTTTATTATTGTTTTTATGACCAGGAGATGCTACTCTTTCAACAGAGAATAATTATTTCCTAAGATACCTAACTATAATAAGCTAACAAGAACATCTGAAACAGGGGACATGATCTCTGTTCTAAATCCACAGAAAGCTAGAACATTAATTTGTACTCCAGGTAACGTTTTTGAGACTAATTTGTCACTAAGGCTTGTGCTTGATTGCAAACATATGTTGATCAATAAGAGAAAAAATCAAAATGACTAGGTTTCTTTTGGTTTTGTATTTATAAACCCAAAGTGATAAAAATATCATTGGGTGTGCTCTATAGTGTTCCAATCTTTTTTTGCATTTTATTTGGTTTGAACTACAATACTCTGACTGGGAAGGATGGATTTCTATCTTATAAATGAGGAAGCTGAGGCACAAAGACTTCCAAAAAGCCTGATAATAGTTGAGGCGGGATTGTAGCCCAATGATCCTTCTCCCTTATGAAACTGCTGTTCCTTTTTAATTCAAGCAAAGAAAGGGAACAGTTATTATTTCAGTTTCTAGAAAGTGAAAGATGAAAGGAGGTGCTTGTGTAGGCTTTTGGACCTGGGCTACTGTTAGACTAAGTTCGTTTTAGATCCTGACATGACAAAGCATTTGGTCCTTCTTATGGGCTGAATTGTGCCCCCTACACCATTCATATTTTGAAGTCCTAACCCCTACTACCTCAGGTTTTGACTTCATTTAAAAACAGGGTTATTGCACATGTAATTAGTTAAGATGAGATCATACTGGAACAGGGTGGGCCCTAATCCAATATAACCAGTGTCATTAAAAAAGGGGAAATTTAGACACAAATACAAAGGGAATGCCACGTGATGATGAAAGCCGATACTGGAAGAGTCATACTTTCTACAAAGAACACCAAAGATTGCCAGCAAACCATCAGAAGCTAGGGCAGAGGCATGGCACAGGTTCTTCCTCACAGACCCCAGAATGAGCCAACCTTAATGACACCTCAGTTTTAGACTTCTGGCCTCTAAAACTGTGAGACAATAAATTTCCGTTGTGAATGCCTCCAAGTCAGTGGTGCTCTGTTAGACCAGCCCTAGCGAACTAATGGTCTTGACACCAAAGCTGCCCATGTGATACCGTAGAGCCAACTTGGATCTGTCAGTACCTGGCCCAGAAATTCCAGCTGCCTTCTGGCTCTTTCATCCTGGAGCATCCAGTTTATTCACTGCACCCATAGAACTTCATTTCCTACCAAGTAGAAGGGTTAGCTTCTACAAAGTGCCAATTAGTGAATGTCATTGTCAAAGTTAGGCCCCCAGAGGAAGGGAGCAGAGCTTAGACTGCAGGAACCTCAAAGTAAAGAGAGCTGTCCTGAGAAACCAGCCCCTGCATGGACCCCCTTTACCTCTCATGGTCTACCTCTGGACCTGCTAGTGTCCTGAAATCTCTCTCCTTATCCCTAAAAACAGCTCCATGATACCTGACAACATGCTTCCCATATTCTTGAAACAGCCCTTCTTATAGTGGTAAGGACAGTATGACATCTGCATGTCTCCTCCTTGGGCCTCTCCTTGTTCTCTGTTATCTCTATGACTTTGCTTACCCTTCTCTCTACTTCCTCCCTTTGCTGAGATCCCCAGCAAAACCCCTTGATGCGAATGCCCTTCTCCAGCCTGAGCCTCCCTTTGGAAGCCCTAACACTTGAACTGCCTGGGACATTTCTATGTGGATGTTCAATCACCACTTCAACCTAAACCTGTAAAGGCAGCCTGTACAAAAGATAGAGAAGCAGATAGAGAAAATATTACTGTTCCAATTCCTTTATCCCATGAGTTGCATAACCCTCAGCAAACCATTTTTGAGCATCAATGTCCCCATCTGGGAAAGAAGCAAAGGATTTATAAGGGCTTGTTTTTTTCTTGTTCTCTAGACTTTGAACTTTAGATTCTTCTCATTACTGCTTTCCCCAGAAAATCTTGTTTATTTTTTTGAAAGTCCCCTAGCAAGCACTTGACTTAACCTTCCAAATGCACCACCTCAGAGCTGGTCATCATCACAAAATGACAACTACAAGAGGCTTTTAAAGAGTTTCTCTGTACTGGAAACTTGTTCCCATTGCCCACTATATGCAAGGATGTGTATGAACCAGCTTTTCTAAAGCTTTTCTTTCTTTTCCTGCTTAAATCCTCCCAAGGTTGCCAGCCAGGTGAAGTTCAAACTTTGAAAAGAAAAAGTGGGACAACTAGAAGATTATCACTAATCTCATCTATGGTAAGATTTCTCAGATACATTAATGTTTATTGAGCCTCTAAACTTTTCAGACCCTGAGTTAGGTACTTCCCATACATTATCTCATTAAGTCTTCATAGCAACTCAGAAACAGTAGATTACATCACATTTAGTACAGATAATTATGTTAACAGCCACAGATAATTATGTTGTAGTTAGAGACTACAAACTGTTCTAGCACTTCCCATAAATTAAAATGTTGTAGTATTTCGGAAACATGTAAACTGAAATCAATGTACAGGTTTTGTCACAAAGTGTTATTAGCCCAAATAAATTTTTTTAAAAACATAATAATATTGTGATAAGTTTGCATGGTGACAGATAATTACTAGACAGTACAGTGATCACACTGTAAGGTATGTAAATGTTGAATAAATGTATTGTACAACTAAAACTAATATAATACTGTATAGAAGTTATACTTAAATTGAAAAATTATACAAAGAAAAAGTGTTATTAGAAATTCCTATGTTATCAGATATTGGAATACTCATAGCCAATCATAATTACAATAGTTATTCCAAAGCAAAATATAAATTCTGTGTATTTTTTTTTAGCTTCTGAGTATATTAAATGGGTACATTTATGATTCCCTGTGTAGAGTTCTACATGCAATTCTTAATTCCTGAAGTGCACATACTACCCCCCATTCGAACATGGCTTTTTCTCAGAGAGGCTTTCCTCAGCCCATATATAAAACAGCAACAACTCCACTCTGGTCCCTCAGCTTGCTTTATTTTTCTTTATAGCAACCATAACCAGCTTACTTTCTGCATCTTTGCTTGAGTATGACCTCTAAGACTATTGATTTTGGTTCATTGTTATGCCTAGTTCTCAAAATATCCTTGTCAGATAGACATTACTACCTCTATATCATAAAGGGATGAAGTTGGAAGGGCTTTAGTGACTCTTGCCAAGATTCTACCCTTAATCTGATAAACCAGTGCCATGAATGTCCCTTCCACTGCCTCATAGGACAGACTAACAAAATCAACATGTTCTCTTCTCTGGAACTCAAACCAGGTTCTTGATTGGAGCTGAGCCTTCCTACCTAGGAAATTTTGTGCATTGCTCTTCCAGGCAATTTGGCTTCTATTTCTCTTTCTATAGAAAAGACTTCTGCTCATCTAGTAGGGCCCTCTGCCTTCCTCTGGACTTGTGGATTCTGTGGCTCATTCTGCCATACATGCCATACACTTATTGTTTAATTGTTTCACTTGTGCACATTTGACCATGCTGGTAAGATAACACTTTGAAGGACCCCCTCTCAATCAAGCCCTTGGTATAGAAGAAGTTTTAAGACAGATGGCTGGCTTGATTGGTAGTCAACCAAGAGAGCAGGATGAGCTCATCTGCCAAACTTACTGGCACAAAAGTCAACGTTTATTCCCTTATTATGTGTATTTGGTGAACATGAATTTGGTGTCACTCAGCTTTAAGTTTTGATTCTATTTCACCTTGGCCTAGCTTCATGAAATGTTAATGAAGGGATTCTAAAATAGCACTTAATAAACTGTAGACTATCTGTAGCAGCAACAAATAAGGTGTCAAGTGAGGCTCATTCCCCAAATCTTCAGCGAAGATACCAGATTAGTAGAATAAATCACCTCTGAGACCAAAGGGTCCCTGTCACTCTTGATTCTGCACACTGGTTTCTTTCGGTTTAAGAGTCACATGCCACCCTTCATGCCAGGGTCCTGAAGAAATCATTACCTCTACTTTTTTTGTCCTGACTTCATAAGGTGTCAACTTGGCAAAGCTAATCTGCGTTTCTCAAGTTTGCCTTCCCTGAATGTTTTCTGTTAGGTAAATTAGTCCACAAAAGATTCCTGCATGAGATTTGGAGAACAAAAGTTAAGCATCACCATTTCTTAGTTGACGTCTGTAATTATGTTCTGAGCCTACAACTGCCCCACCTTTTCCTGGATCCTCCTTTGGCTTCTTTGACTTATGGGCAGACAGGCGTGCGTGCGTGCGAGTCTGTCTGTCTGTCTAGCTACATGACACATCATCAAGGTCAGAGGCAGTAAACATTGACACAGATATCAGTCAGTATAGGCTCTACCTAGTCCCTGTTGTCCTCTTGCATTCTCAATCGCCTGCCCTATGAGCCTCAAGTTCCGGTATCAAGTACCAAGACAATCATCTTATAGACACTGTTCAGCCGGCCTCTACAACCACCTAATGGTTCTCTCTTACTGAATCTTGGCTAAGTCCATATTCCAGCTCCATCCCTGCTTGAAACTAGGTCAGTTCCACCATGTTCTGTGCCCCCCAGTTCCACATCTCTCTTCATAGCACTGATTGCCATCACAGTTTTCCATTTATTTGTGGGATTACATCAAGAATGGCTACCTCCCCTACCTGACCACAGCTTTTGAGAGCAATAGTCGTATCTGTTTCACTCATTGTTGTACCCTTCTCTCAGTGTATGCATTCAACTGATATTTTTGAATATATGAGAGCATGGAACAGATTTCTTCAAAGCCCAGCTAGTCAGCTGCATTTTGAGAGAAGGGGCAACAAGGCATAGGTAGGACAATATTGAAATGGAAGTTTCATCCCACATGCCAACCACAGAGCAGATGTTTAATAAATATGTACATTGGATGACTGACACCCGAATGCCCATCCCTGAGCTATTTATAAAGTTCTGCTCTACAGTCTTCAGGTCAAGAATGGCCCTGGTGTAGTGATTTGGAGTAAATCATTTTACTTCTCCAAGCCTCAGTTCTCTTGTCTGAAAAATGGACATCACCATACCTTCTCTTCAGAACCGTGTATATTAAGACAGCTAATGGATATGGATGTACACTTATAACGTCTGATGGAAAGAGAGTTGTTCCAGCATTTCCCTAGTTCATAAGCAGAATTTAACAACCCTATCCTACTTTATCTCAGTGCAAGCTATCATGTTCTTGTTTCTCTTGGTGAAAAGCTCACCAGGATTTCAATGATGTCAAAACATAGCTGGGCTGCCACAGTTATGCCTGTGCCAGCTTTTTCCATTATAAACTTCTATTTTCGGGAGCTCAGTGTGTTAGTGGAGACTCTGTGGTTTCATCATTTCTGTAATTGCTGTGTGCTACCACCTCCCTCCATGTGAAATTTCACTTATTTTCCTGGTCTGAACAGCAACAAAAAACCATGTTTCATTGATCAGTGCTGTTGTATTTCATCTGAGAACACATTTTCAAAAGAAATGATCAAAAAAAGTGCTGTAATGGGATATGGGTAAGAAAGACATGTTTAAAATATACAACAAGCACTTCCGCTCCCTCTCACCTTCAGCTGACAGGACTGATGCAATACAAATTTTACAGGTGCATGCTGGTGGATGCTAATTTCATCTATAATTCTTTTGGCAGAGTCCAAGTTTGTGTTTAATTAACTAAATGACTTGAGCCATCCAATTTTTTTGCTACTAATGTATCACAATTAGAGCAAACGGTAGCCATAGAAACCATGGGCTCTGTCATAATTCCTAAAACAAGGATGGCTTACTTTTGAGCCCATCAAATTCACAACTCTATACAGCATACATTTATGGTTATTGCTCAGTAAGGATCTGGTCACTTTGGAATGTAATGTGTAGTTCCTCATTCCAAAAGAATGTCATTATAAAAAGTGTCATTTTACTTATGTTTGCCAAGTTCCAATCTTTCCCAGATCCTTCATATTTATGTTCAATTAGGGCAATATTACAGTCCATAAAAATAGAAATGAATTCACTGTGGGGTAAGGAAATGCATCCCTTTATCTAGAGTACAAAACAGTGAAGCTAAAAATCTGTTGGGCTAAAACTGTGAGAACCTTGAAATTATTTATTCACCTCCTCTCCTGAGATGGGTTGTTCTCTCAACTCCCTTGTGGCAAGAATATTAGTTTTGGCAATTTTACCATGAGAGTATGCTCCACCACTGGAAAGAAAACAGAGGTAACACTATTGAAATTCTGGATAAGAATGTCATAACTTAACAGGCAAAGAGATGGAATCTGCTATTCCCAAATAGAAGTTGCTAAATCATAGTTTACAATTTGGGTCATTTTGAAGCAATTTCTATACTCTACAACCAGATATAAAAATGAATAGAAAAGTAACATGCCACATTCCTCCATCAGCATGAAAGTCATTTCAGAAATAAAGTCAGATGTGTGTGTGTTTATGTGCATCACATATATAATGTCAGTGCTGGCCCCAAGTGCCAGTGTATTGCCTTGTATAATGTAAATATAAACTGAGAATGCTACCATTCTATTCATTTCCTGAATCTCTTTCTGGAAAAAAACTATGGTTTTAAGTCATAATAGTTCATTGAGACCGTCACGTAATACTTAATTATCTAAAATCCTAAATATAACCTTCTTTCCCCAAAGGTATTGTATTTAGCTGAGTTGCCAGATAAAAAAGAGGACATTTAGTTAAATTTAAGTTCAAGATAAACAACAGATGCATTTTTAATATGAATATGTCCCAAATAGTACATATTTTATACTAAAAATGATTCATAGTTTATCTACTATTCGAATTTAATTGTACTTTTATTTGCTAAATCTGGCAGCCTTAGAAACAGATTTTTGTAGAGATTGCTATTAATGAAGCTAAAGGTCTCTTTCATTTTTCACTTTTTCATACTAGTGATGAATACTCGGCTCTCTGCAGAGGCCAGGCAAATGAGGGGAGTGAGCAGTGACACTGGGTGAAGAAAGTCTGAGGACTGGTGGGGCCTTTGCGGTCCGTATTCAGTTAGCTGCCATTTCTAGAAGAGGGTAAAGACTGAATTTTAAGAAGAATGGGCTGCTGAAATTTTTGTTTGTTTCCTTTCTTTAATAATAAGTTTATTTAAATTAGTTTCAAGTATATAGTGCCTTAGTTAGACATTTATAATAGCTCCCTCCCTCCCCTGGCCCTCTACCTAGCCATCATATTAACGCTAACTGCATTCTCTCTTCCATGCTTCCCGTGCCCAGCTATAGAGTACTAATTTGTACTTCTTTAACCCTTTACAAGAACTGTCTCACACATCATGGACAACGAAGGCCAGATCTGATGAAAGCTGAAGAAGGTGAACTTAGAAAAATAAGAAGTAAAATGTTATGAGACTATTTTAAAAACATAAGGTTTTGCTAAACTTTAGTGTAGGGCAGCAAACCATTTGTTACAAGGGGGAACTTTTAGATAAGAAATTGAGTTATTTAAATCTACCTCGAGTAAGCCCTGCACACATGAAGTCTGCCATAAGCAAGCACATGCCCCATGGATTGATTTGTTTCCTTAAAAAGAAATCCCTCGATAACGTCCATGTTGTATTGCTCTTGCTCAGAAGACACATGAACAACACAGCAGTGGATAATGATCCTAGCAAGACTGATCCTTTTACAGTAGCTTTTGAAGTCACCTCTAAAATGTTTACTTTGTTCCTAAAATGAACTAACTCCACTAAATCATACTGTTTAGTACATATAGGAACTAGATATCTTGCTTTTGGTCTTCGCACAACCTCCTGAGACTAGGCAGATCTTTCTATGCACAGGCTGACATTTTTCTGAAATTTATCTATTTCTTCCATTTCTTGTCAGTGCCCACGGACTGACTCAGAGCCACTGTACTGTTCAATTGAGACTTTTATTGACACCTGACATTTGAGTAACATCCCAATTCCTCAATTTAATCAGTTAAGGCCAATTTAGTCTTCACATTATGTTGATAACCTAAATTGTTAGCAAGAGCTGTGTCATCACTGGAGAGGAGAAACTTGTATTCAAATTACATTTAATTACCTTCATTAAGGACGACAGTATTCCGTGACACATATTTGTAAAGTGGGCAGACTAAAATAAGCCTAGTGCTTCTCATTTCCTGAACATCCCAATTCCTTCCGCCTCTGTCTTGTCTGTGTCTATCATTGTCTTCTCTTGAATTACAGTCAAAGGAAAAACTCCCACACCCTCTCTAGTCAAAGATATGACCACTTCCTGAAAACAAATCCGTTTCTGATCCCTGGACTTCTGATGATCAAGACTTTTATAAAGCTGAACTCACTAAAGATTTGCATTCTCCTAAGGGACTGAAAGAGAGTATTTCTGCTTGCAGATTGGTGTCAGTGGTCAAGGGAACTGGACCTCCAAATGGCTTTTCTGTGTTATGATCAGGAAGCAGCTGCTGGCATGTCCAGCCCACTGTAATTGTTACCTTTCAAGGTGTATTCTCCTAAGTGAGTGAGTGGATTGAACTGTTGCCTGACAGCTTCTGGGAAAGAGATGTGGCTTTTTGTTGGCTAGTCATACAAGGGAATCTAAGGAACAGTCAAAAAAAGGCTTTTTAACAGAATGGTCATCCAGACACAATTCAATAGTCTTCTCTTAATCTAGTTGTGATATTTGATTGGGTTCTTTAAAGTCACAATTTGCAACAGAAAATAAACTGATAAACTGCTTGCACCTACATTAAATAAGAGAGGGAGATAAAAAAAAAAAAAAACTCCTCTCTTCTGCCTTTCTCTGACCACTTCGAAAGCGCTCACGTTTCCTAACTGTTCCTTCTGACATTTAAACACACAGTCTTGATTGCTACGAATATTTTTGGCTAGCTAGACCTGGTATTTTTCATTTAACAAATGCTGAAATGGAACTTAATGTATACTGCACAAGTTCCAAAAACAAAAGTGCTTTCTAAATATGAGCTTATTTAATGATCAAGAACCCTACTATGTAGGCGCCATTATTTCTCCATTCTATAAGTGAAGAAACTGAGGCCAGAAAGGTTAAGTGATTTATTCAAAATTACACCAGTTCCTTTGTGCAGAGGTGGGTTTTGATTCTTAGTTCTAAGTAAAATGAAGGAAAGAATGAAAGAAACATCTATATCAGCCAACGGTTACTATGCACTTGGCTGTGTGCCTACCTCTGGAACTAAGCATTATCCACCCCTCTCAACAATTCTGCACTATAGATATACCTACCTATCTCTGGACCCTCCCCACTTTGCAGATGAGAACGCTAAGTCACAAGAGGGGTACATAATGTGCCCAGGTTCTAAAATCACATTCAGATACAACAGTGCAGGGCCAGCACCCCTAATGGCAACATTTGGAACCCTGTTCCCACCACCCCTGAGCCCCAATGTCCTGAGGTGTTTGCTACTGAATCAAAATGATTTTGACTTACTTAAAAACAAATCCTGATTCTTTGAAGGAGTTGACATTTGGAAGCACTTGTCATGGAGACTCCCTAAAATCTCCTCCAAACTATTCTCTATCTCCAGTAAGATATTAACTGTCTTACTGCT
Source organism: Rousettus aegyptiacus (assembly GCF_014176215.1). Classification (NCBI taxonomy): domain Eukaryota; kingdom Metazoa; phylum Chordata; class Mammalia; order Chiroptera; family Pteropodidae; genus Rousettus; species Rousettus aegyptiacus. The sequence continues at coordinate 118,187,480 of NW_023416307.1, read as the reverse complement.
TTAGCTGTGTCATTTCGTTCATATGACTTTGTCAGTCCTTTCGCTGTATCGAAGTTGTTTATCATTTCATTTTTTTTGCTCCCTTTGATTTATTTTGTTTACTTGCAATACTTCTTAATATTTTCCTGTTTTGTTTGTTTGTTTACTAACAATATTTTTATCCATTCCATCAACCGTTTGCTTTATAGTTTCTAGGTTAGTGTTTTACTTGGAAAGTTCTTCATATTCCAAAATTTTTCAAATTTATATTCACAGATTTTTTTCTCATTTTAGCTGTTTAATGTACCTATAGTTTCCTTATTGTGTAAGACATGAAGTACGGGTTGAACTACTTTTCCTTTTATAATGGATATCCAGCTTACTCCACATTATGCTTTGAGTAGACTATCTTTAATCCCTGATTTGCAATGACATTTTTACTATAAACCAAATTTTCTCACATACGCGAGTCTATTTCTGTAGTCTTTATTATATTCCATTGTGCTATTTATCCAAACTTACAACCACATTTTAAAAAATTATGTTTCCTTCGATATATATATTTACTGTGTGATAAGTCACTAGTACTGTTTTTCCAAATTTGTCTTTTTTATTTTTTCTTCCAGATTACCTTGGTTTATCTAATTACATTAAAATTCTTATCAGAATTACATTGAATCTGTTTATTAATTTGGAACTGATAATCTCCTCCTTCAAAAGTCTACCTCTCAATTCATTAAGGCATCCTTTAAGCTTTTCTCCCCGAAGTCATTAAATATGGCAATAAAACTGAAATAAACCTATTGCCTAAGGCAGGGCTTCTAAATTAATCAGTGCTTTTAATTAATCAGTAACTTCGAGGTTTTCCACTGTTAATGATACAAGATTTTTGAGGTCTTTTTATATGTCTTACCTATTCCTTAAGTTTATTATAAATACAAAGGAGAAACTAGCTACACACTTTTAATAAAGGAAGCAAAACATACAGAAAATGAACACATGGGTTGGTAGCTAGTGAGCTCCGAATTGCTGTAGCAGGAAAGCTCTGTGGCTGGAGTCATGAAGGACATCTGTACAGAGGATGGGGAAATTAGATGGGTCTTGATAGACTTACTGAAAGTTTTGAGCAGTGAGTGAAGTTACCAAAGTGTTATCTTACACATATTTGGTCAGCATCTTAAAATTCAAAGTTTCAAAGATGGCCTATGTTAGGTTTAAAAAGCACAGAAACCATAAATTTATGTACTTGAAACTATTCTAAGCTGTAAAGAAAACTTTATTTTCTTTTGGGGGAAGGGTAAAGCATTTAGTGTTGAAAGAGCTGTATCCTTTTCGTTTTAGAAGCTTCAAATATTTGTGCAAGATATTGCTAACAATAAAGTCTGTTAGCATAGGATATTGTATTTTCTATTTAGAATGTAAACATTTTTTTATTTGACCCTTAAGTAAAGTATCTGCTAATGGTAAAGTAGGTACTTCAGATCAACCCTGAGGACTAGAAAAACTGAACAAAATTAAAAATCTATCGTCTATTGACTGTCTAGTCTGCTTCAAGGTATGGAAGAGTTAAAAAGGCAGAGAAGAATCACAGGGAAAAGAAGCTAAGCAAGAAGAAAAAAATATCAGAGAGAAGTAAGCCTGGTGTTTTGAAAAGGGTCCCCATTCCCTTTCTATTTTGTTTTTTTCTCAAGAGCCATCTGCCTATTCTAGAAAACCTCATACACTTCCAGGTTTTGGTTTGACATCAGAGGCCATAAACTAGAAATAAGAACTACTCAGAAATACACCAGCTTTCACAGTGAGCTGCTCAGCCTCACTTTGAAGCAGAAGTCCATGATCTGCGGAGAAAATATTACTATCTACTACTTCAGATAATCTGTATAATTCCTCCTATACAATATCCAGCACGTATTATTAGGTATTCAAAGTAATGGGATTGAAAAATAGGCAACAAATTCAGAATTTACTGCATAGGCTTAATGGCAGAGTATGACAGAGTTCAAGAGAAAACAAATAATTAGAAGATTGGTCAGAAAAAGAAAGAGATGCATTCATACATTCTAAGTTACTTAAACAAGTCTCGGTATAAATTGAAAGTGAGAATAGGGAAGAAGTATTATTCAAATATATAATAGCTGAGAATTTCTAAAACCAACAAAAATGATCAAAGAGTGACACAAATTTAAAAAGTTCTCTAAAACCCTAGGGCAGGATGGAAACACACACACACACACACACACACACCCCACCCCCCGCACCTACCTACCTACCTACCTGACGGAAATCTCGGAAATAGATAGGAAAAAAGACATAGTACTTTCAAAGGAGAAAAAAATATGATTGCTTCTCAACAAAAATGATGTTAAGTCAAAGACCATAAAATGCCATCTAAATTTCCAAACAAAAACTGAACTGCCCCCTGATTATGACTCTGGCAGAAGGAAAACTGAGTTCAGGTCATAGTTCAGAGGTTTAAGAAGAAATAAAGGGTCAGAAGGAATAAATAAATGGGTAGATATAAATGAATCTTAAATCTATTTACAGTAATACTGACTTTTGGAGTATAAAATGCATGACAACAATAGCATGTAAATAAGGAAGGGGATTAATGAAAATAATAAAATTAATGATTCATATTAGAATTAGATTCAAGAATGCCTGTTGTAATTGTTGGGTAAGTAAAAACACACCGTAGAAACACTCTGTTAATTTTGGTGCTGGTTAGCTGGATATGTCCATATTGTGAAAATTTATTGAGCTGTACCTGCATGATTCAGGCACTTTATTTAAATTACTTTATCAACTAATTTTTTAAATGAAGGTTTTCTACAAGTTAAACAGTGGTATTATCAGAACTTTAATATAAAGATAAGTTTCCCCAGACTTTCCCTATACAAGGACTCAGGTATGGTATGCAGATCACTCAGAGTATCAAAACATGAGGTCTTCTCAGAAGTTGAGGCTTAATATTATCTTCTGAATCAGTTTAGATTATGCTATCATACAGTATTTGTTCACATGGGATCTTAGAGAGGAAACTGAGGCCCAGATCAATTATTTTCCCAGTCAAAGGTCATGTGTTTGGGTGAACGCTAAAAAATATTCTTCCTTATTAAAGCAATATGTAAACATTCTTCAACTTCTAGAAAAAAACAGCAACTATTTGTACATTGGAAAGATGTGGACACTTTCTTCTCCACTTCCCTGCCCTGAGAGAAGTGCTTGCCTTATGTTTATTTTCTGAGTGTCAGGGATGAATAATACCACATATTAGGAATGTTCATCAAATGTCCAGTCACCATCTGGACTAAAATCTAGCTGCCTTTACAAATGTTTTGTCAGCTATAATTGAATCTTGTTGAAATATGCCTGACATATGTAAGTTACGATTGGAATGTTTAATGCATAGACTAAATCTTATTTCAGTGAAGAACAACAGTGAAGGCATATTTTTTATTGATAAAATAAACCAAACACTTCTATCTATACCTTTACTATCTAAGCAACATCTCATTAATCTGGTAGTCACTGGTTCCTAATCCACATTCATTCAAACTAAATGAAATAGGCAGAATTTAACTTAGCTGATGAAACATATTTCCTAGGCAAAATTGAAAGGGTAAATATACTGAAAGATTGTTTTTAAGGTCTTTACATAATATAAATATATTAAAAAAGAAGACTTAGAAACACCAATTATATATTCATGCTGCTGATAATTATACGTTCATATTATCTGTTCATTAAAGCAGCTCATTAATTTACTCTGAAAGAGTAATTGGTTCAAGTTACTGTGCATATTTGAAAGAAATGAAATTCTGCTTCCTTAAAGATAAGCAATAGATCTCTTACTGAATCTAATTGGTCCTCTCCACAAACTAATTCAAATTCACACAGTTTTACTGAAGTTGTCTTAAGAATTTCTCCTTGGTGTCCAAATAATTTACTTTCTCTCTTCTAAATCTAAATCTTCTCAGATATTAACAAATCTAAATGGCTGTTTCCAAATCTTTAGTAGCCATCCGTTCAAAATCCTTTCTAACCTTTTTCTTAATTCTGCTATTATGTCTCTTCAGTTGTCTTACCTTCTTTAAGTTAAACACATCACGTTTCTTCCCAGAGTTAGAGCTTAGTTTTTCCATGATCCTTTTGAACGTGGCCACTCACTCTAAATCCAGACCTACCCTGATTTGCACAGTTCTAGGAGTTTCAACCCAGAGTCCCCTCCCCAAAAGCTGGGGCCCCTCTTTGAATTCTGCACATCTTAGCCCACAGCCTGGTATACAAAATGCATATTGCCCTATGGTTTTAAACACTTTTTAAATATTATCTCAGTTTAATTCTGAAAGCAAACTAGGGAAGTAGCTACTATTATTTGTATGCCCATTTTACAGATGAGGAAATTGAGACACAGAGAGGTTAAAGAACCCTGACTAAGTACTGAGGTAGTGTTAGGGACTTTGTAGTCTAGCTCTAGAGTTCAGGCTCCTTACTGCTAAGCTAGTCTCTAACCATTATGCCATGCTGTATTATTAATAACATGAACACAGATGTACAATTTAAGACTTTCAGAAGGCTGTATGAAGGTGTCTAGCAAAGCCACAGAGATAAAGGAATGAGTCTAAGAGAGGTCAAGAAACTTAAGTTGACTAAATTAAGATTAAAGTTCCAGGCTATTGACTTTTAGTCCAAAACTCTTCCTACATGAGAATTGTGAATTTCTTTTAAGAAATTGTCTATATATATTTATTGGCTTATGATTTTGTACTATTGAACTCTGAATTAACTTCAAAGTCCCAAATCTATAGAATTATCTTCTCTTTGCAAGACTAGCTGCATAAAGCTGTGCTTTACTATTTTTAATGGGCATATGCAGATAACCTGGGGACTTTGTAAAAATACAGATTCTGATTCAGTAGGTCAAGGGTCAAGCCTGAGATTCTGCATTTCTACAATGCTCCCAGACGATGCCACCACTTTCAGTCTATGGGTCTGAATTTAGGAGTAAAGACACAGCTGTTCTAGTTCTTTGTGCTCTATTTTCCGTTTCCAGTCATTGGGAGATTTAACCTTGGGAATCACAAAGACCCTTTCCAGTTCTAAAAAGTCTAGGACAATTTTATTTGTTTTCTCTAGCATCTCCTAATTTCTTTATTCTCTTGGTTGACTACCCAACTTGTTAGGTATGATTGCAATAAGAAAGGTCTTTCGAACAGACCAATCTCCCAGTCTTGCCTTTGTAACTTTGTAACTCCTCATTAAGGCTTGGTTTCTTCATCTGCAAAATGCAAATAACCCCTTTATCGCACAAGGTGGTTGAAAGGATGGCCAAAAATGGTGTTTATATTTTGGCACAGGGTCGACGATCAACAGACATTAGTTTCTATCCCCTCTTCACCACTACCACTCTAAAAATAGTTACAAGTTCAATTATATCACCTGCCATCTCCAAATTGTCTACAGGTTGTTAGTGTTTTTAGAAAGCCAATCATACCCATTATCATTATCTGGGGGTATGTAGAGTCCTATCCCATTACTATACCTAAAAATATGATGTTTCTTAATCTCAAGTCAACAATAGAGGATCAGAATATGAAAAGCCACTCTAAAGATGGAGTGGCCAAAGCCAAGAAAATTAAGGTCAAAAGATCTAGAGGAAGAATGTGAGGATCAGAAAGGAGATTGGTGTTCCAGGGAAAATTAGACAAGGCACCGTCTAAGAACCAGGTGATGATATGTCTAGTTCTCCTGAAAAAAGCATCCGGAGTGAAGTGCTTAACCATTATTTGCCTGATCATAGGAGAAAGAACATATTAGGTATGCTGAACTGGGTATGCTGGTTTCAGTGGTTGTTCTGTGAACATTGCAAATGAGTGCTTTGCTATTCAATTTTTTATATACATCAGTCTCCTGAGCTTGGACAATTCAAGTAGGTCTGTTATGTAGGTGGTCACTGAATCAGATGGTCATGGAGTTCATCATATACCAAACACAATTTCATCCAGTAATGAGTCCTGTGGAACTGACTAAGCAGAACGATGTGATCTACAGTGACCTGGGGGGCAATGACAGAATAGAAAGGAAAGCCACTCTCCAGAACACGGTCATGGAGAGCTTCTCTGAGGAGGTGACTTTTGTATTCAGACCAGTGGTACAAGAGGTGCTGAAGAAAGAGTTCTGTATTGATCAGGAGGTCGTATAGAAGAATAATAGTGACTGAGAATCACCTGTTCCAGGACTAGAAAGAGAAAGTTTGAGGAGGACAATATACTAGTGAGCATGGTAACAAGAGGCAGGGACCATACCAAATAGATCCCTGTAGTCTTTTAAATTCTATACTTTCTACGCAGAATAGTAACGGGAAGCTAAGGAAAAAAAAAATTATTGTGCAAAAACATAATCCTTTCCATTAAAAAAAAAATCACTTTTACTCTTTTGTGAAGAAGAAAATACTGGAGTAAGGATAGAAGTAGAGAACCCAGTCCAGAGGCTGTCATGGTGGCCAGGGAGGATAGGGGTTTGGCTCAGGTGGTACCAGTGGAAATCAGAAGAGCAGTGGGATTAAGAATATATTTTGGAGGAAAGACTTGATCATAAGCCATTATCTCTTCCCTAAAGGATTTTCTGCACCATTTTCCTTCCTAAATTCCCCGTTTCCTTCTCACCAAACATTACTCATTCATAACTCATATATTGTAGCTCACTACTCTGATTCCCACTCTTCTCTACCAAATTATATGCCCCTTGATATAGCAAGGCAACAGTCTGCTATAATAACTTTTGGTCACTATTGGTGAGGTACTGTTCCAAAAAATTTAGGTGGATTAATTCATTCAATCTTCACAATAATCCAAGATGATAAGTGCTATTATCATCTCCACTTCATGGATAAGGAATATACGGCACAGCAAATTTAAGTAATGTACACAAAGTTTGGAATACTCATAAACATTTGTAGAATTAAACTGAATATAATCCATGAGGAAATATACAAGTCCTTTCCATATATTCTCTAAGATTGCTTTGCATACAAATGCAACTTAAATATTTGAGGGCTGACAGTACCCTATTGACTCAGTTATGTCTAGGGAATAAAATGCTATTATTATACATGAAATATCTTTTTATTGATATTTGTTTAGTTGCTCAGACCAGGATGGTCCAAGTAAACTTTCACCTATCCTGTTGGTTATAATTTTCCATTCCAATGCATAGTGTGATGACTGCAAGAGAACCCGAAAGAAAACAAAACCAAAAGTCTTTCCCTCTAAGAACATGTGGCCCTGAGGATTATCTAAGGCTATGAAAGACTAACAGTTAAATTGCTACAGGGACAATGGAATAGGTTAGATATAATGACCTGAAAATAAGAAACAAAATCCTGAAACGGTTCTTGTACCTAATCCATTTTGATACTTTTGTAATAGCTGACTTGCATTTTTCTGTTGCTGCTTTTTGTTAGGCTAATTACCCACTGAAAACTAAAAATCCGCCCCCCCCCCCCCGCCGAGAACTTAGCAAGCCAGTTAATTCTAAGTAGTAAATACATAGCCATGCATTTGAACAGAAATTAGAACATAAAATGCCCTATGACACTGTAGAGATTAAAAATGAATCTGAGTGTTTCCTCTGCAGTGTAATTACTTCACTGGACCCTAGACTGAAACCAATGTCAGCATGGCCGCTGGAAATTTCTAGTAACAGACAGTCATGTCAACTTGTGTTGGGGTGGGAGATTCAAATTACTTTGTAAAACATCTTTACTATGACTAATTCTTTATTCAGTAGACAATTTTGAGTGGCTTTGCACATTTTTAAAGAAACGATGCCTTGATATAACTTCCATCACTAAGGATCAAAATTCTACACTATTTTAGACTTAAAATCCAAGCAACTTTTAGCCCAAGGCAGTTAGCCAGAAATTCTTTTAAGTGCTTTACAGATGACAGGTGCTTAACGGTACTTGCTGAATGCCCCCTCTCCCCTTTCCAAAAAGTTAAACATGAGCATCAAGCATAGGATGGCAATAGTGGAGTCTGTTTTATTTAAGTAAAACCAAGTCAACCAAGAATCAGTGTTAAAGAACTGGGACTCTGTCTGGCATGAATACCCGAGTATAAGTGGGATAGCTACACTCCAAATTTAATTCCTCCCTGATATTACTTGTTTTAGCTTTCCTTGTTTAAGGGAGTAGTTCTCCAAGTGGATTCTCCACATTGGCTGTTTTCACTTTAAGTTCACTACTAACTGCAAGTAGTAACTAACTACTAACTGCCTCTACCTACACTTGGCCTTCATTTAATGACCTTGCTTTCTATTTCCCAGAAAAAAATTTCCACCAGTTTCCAACCCCACATTTACCCAGCTACCTATACCTGTGCCCACGCACTCTGCTACTCTCCTGATGACATAAATAACTGTCCTTCCTCTGTTCAATCAACTGCTCCACTGGTACTCTAGAGCTCATCTGCTCTCCAGATCTCTGCCCCCACCCTGCATCATTAATTTTTTCCCTGTGTACTAGACCATCCCCATCTACATAACATACAGTATTTTTTCCTAGTATTAAATTTCATTTATTGTCCCTCTTTCCTTCATCTGCTAAAATTCTATCCCCCTGCTTCTCTACAGTTTTGAAAATCTAGATCATTTCTAACCAAGATACAATAGTGTACTACTAACTGACGTATTTTTGCTTCTTACTTAGAGGCTCTATCTCTGAATGGTGTAAATGAATGTGTTCATGTTTGTCACTTTTAGAAGATATACAAAGGGCCTGTGGGGAGGTATAAGCTCTTTGACTTTGTTGAGATGGTGATGTATGACAAGCAGTCTGCAATTATCCATTTCTCTAGTTTTCTCTATGAGATAGTAGCTATTTACTTAAGTTAAAGTGATGATTAATGTAAGTGTATGAGATTATTCTTAAAACCAATAGTTTCAGGGAAATAAAAATATGTATATGTATATTCTTCTGTGTTTTTCAGAGAAAACTAGTTTGTCTTTAGGAAATGAGTAGTTAGGGTTTTTTGTTGTTGTTATTGTCTCCTTTACACTCTAAACTTCACATTCTTTACATACTTGATACTAGTACATTCTTTAAACTGAGGACTCTAAAGGTTTTATTTGTAGGTTATAACTACCAATATTTTCATGTTGTAAATTTAAAAGGAGTTTTTTTTTTCACACTAATTATATAATGATTCATGTGAAGATAGCAAAGATGAAATCATTATCTATTAAGAACATCTTAGTAACAGTATAAACTCAGTTCTCGCAGCACCCTTGCCCCCAGATCTGTTCTAAAATAAAGTCAGTTTGTTGCAGAATACGAAAGAGCATAATGATGGTTGCAACTTGGAGAGTGAAATTTATTTGCCTTGGTTTATAATACCTAAATCTGAAGAACTGTAAAATGTGTTAAATTATTAGTAAAGCTTCTTCAATTTCGATGGACTTATTTTTTTTATTTACTAATCAATGCCTTCAGTTGTAATATGAAGAATCAATCTGTGTGTGTGTGTGTGTGTGTGTGTGTGTGAGATCTGTCTAAATAATAAAGATTTCATTTTACCAGAAAACATTTTGTTTTCTGTTGACTTTATTATGCCTTTGACTATTAGGAAAACAAGCAGTTTCCTCACTTAGAAAAAAGTTAAATTTCTTTACAATTGTATGATCCTGAATGTTCATTCTTGTGTTTTACTGTCACATTTTAATCGAGATTGCACATCATCTGATAATTTAAAAAAAAAATTGTTTTTGCTTTCCCCAATGAGATTCTTCATGTAGGAAAAAAAAAAAAATCTTTCAGGATATCTTTTATACCTAAAACTATCTTTGAAATTTCATAGAGGGCACATGCTATCACAAAGATATGTTCTTTCACCTTATAAAAAGAGAGAAAGTAGAATTAGGTTTATTTGTTATGTTACCATTTATGAGTTTCATGGGGAAAGTCAAATTAGAAGATTTGCTGAGATTTTTCCTGGATCACGTTTATATAGAATGGTATTAATATAAATGTTTATAAATTAAATGCCTTATAGGAAATTCCTGGAGGTTTGTCAGTGTCCTCCCTGTACATATGTTTCTATTTCTCAGAGTTCTGGTTATACTTTCTCTCAGAGGGTGGTCAATAATGGTATAATGCAGGTGGTGGTCAATATGGCCCACTTCTTGTTTCTATAAAGTTTTATTGGAGTACATATAGCCCATTTGTTTACATATTTCTATGGCTATTTTTGCACAATAAAAGTTTAGTAGTTGTGATGTAGACCTTATACTCCATTGGCCTGAAGATTTGCTAATTAACCTTCTACAGAAAAAGTTTGCCAATGCCTGGTATAGTGTTATCTTCCATAATTTCAATTATTATAAATGCTTACTTGGCTACAACCTCATATTTTTTATTTAAATCTAGCATTTCCTAGGATAATGGATTTAATTTAGGGATTCACATCAGCCTTACCTATAAAGCTTTATAAAAATGTAGATATCTGGGGCCTACTCCCGACTTACTTAATCTTATTACTTGACATTCTTGCCACATTCTTGGTATGCCATTGGTAGCCAATGCATATCATGTGTAGGATTATTATATATTATCAAGATTTTTCCTCTGTAAAATAATTTTTATTTCTTATAAATGATATGTAGCATCCCTTTTCTTTTTTGAAAGTAGCCTTAATTATTATTCCTAAAGACATTTGTTTAAAACTTTTTTTGGACTGGCTTTGTTATCTTATTTTGCATGATGCAGAAACAACTAAATTCTCTTGTGAATTGCATTGTTCTTGATATGAACTCTATTCAAACCTTTCACATTTGAAAATGGCTCATAATAAATTAACTACAGCCGTTGTGAATCTCTTTGTTTTCCTCTGACTCTTCTCTGAAGGTTTTGTAATCAGCTACAGACCTTTTCTGAGCCCCAAGGAAAAGGATTGTATCAGACTTAGATAGCATCATTCAGACAACTTTCGGACCATACCAGGATTTCCAGAACTCTTTCTAATCAAAAAGTAGGCAGCTTCATGAGACTGCTACCCAAGAGTCCAAATGCGACAAGGATTAATTATCGAGGACTAAATGAACTAATGAGGGACATTTTATTGTTAGTTGTTTGCAATATTGTTGATGTTGGCCTAATGTCCTATTTTTTTGAATAAATAAGGAATCCCTTTTCTTTCTTATTAAGCTATCTGTAACTCATAACAATTTGGTAGGCTCTACTTTATAAATTAAAACATTTGAAATGATATCTTATTTTCACTTTTTCTCTGACTCTCCTACCCCCAATTCAGAAACTCTTATTGAATTTTCTTATTTTACATAACTCTAGAGTTGTTTGCATTGATTCAGTAAGAACCTGTCCCCCCCACTTTTTTTTTAACCAAAATACAATAGGAAATATTGGTTATGTAACCAAAGCCTTGCCTGATAGATCATATTTGAGGAAGATGTTAGTCTAATCAGGCACACAGCCACATTTAAAAAAGTAAGATTGACTGCTATGGAGCCCTCTCAAGAAAACTGGCCTGGTACCTGGCTTAATGGGGTCTTAGCATTACAGGTACTAAGGAATGTCACTTTCTGGCAGAGCAAAAACCTTTGACTAATATGAGAAATTTGAGAAGAGAGAAACTCACACAAATTTATAGTTATTGCAGGAGAAATCTATTAAGAGTTTTTGGACTTGGCCTCTGAGCCTCAGAATGACAAATGGCAAAGCCTTACAAGTCCAATCTGAGATTCCTTATGAAAATTCCCAGCAAAGGAAACTTAAGCTGTCCCAGGTAGTAAAGTAACACTTGTACTTATGTAAATAATCAGGTCAGGACTATTGAGACTAGTCTTATAATGAATAATCTTTTGGTCAAAAGGAGGTAAGACTGTAAAACAATTGGGAATACACAAAATTATTACTGACATCTCCAAAGGAAAACTATGAACTTTTTAGAACAAGGCATTGTAGGTTATCTGATCTCCTTTTCAACACCTTTGAACTATTTTACACTCTAACTTATAGTTAACTCATTGTAGCTTATTGAGAGTCTTGACCGCTGTGACATAAATCATAAAATAGTAGAAATTTTTGGGCTGGGGGCGCTTAGAAAAACAAGTAAATAAAAATAATTTTCGATAAATGACAGATAATTTCAAACAGTGATAACCTTCCTTTCCCTAGGTTGCAAAAGACAGCCTCACACATGTGGATTAGAGTTTTGATTTGACAGATTCATTCACTCATTCATTCATTCATTTTCATTGAATGAGCAAAGGTTTACCTTTGACCATGTATATGCCCAGGTCTTTGGGAAATAAAATAGACAAGTCTAGGCATTAGTGTAATATTCAGTGGTGGTTCTAAGTAGACAGAATCTCTTTCTGAAGTATAGTCTATATCACAGATGTGTAGGAAATCAGATGGCTGTGATTTTATGCCTGATTTTCCAATATAATAAGTTCATAGGACCTTTTGACAGTAGATGTTTTGCTTATCAGAGTAACCCTCACCTTTTAAAAGCTTAACTTATTAACTCATACCCAAATACCAGCAAGCCTCTGGGAATAGTGGAGGTGGCCAGAATAATTACTCATTGGGGTGGGGGGAGGTGAAGGCAGAATACCCTGATTTTCTACCAGAAACATGGAAGCATAATATTTGTAAGCTTCAAAGATTTCTACACTACCAGCCTACCTTAGAGAATTCTAACTTACAAAAAAGTAATTTATTCTGAAATAAATTTCTTTATTATGAAACAGCAGTGGGCAAATTAATTACAATTGCATCTTCATAAAGGTTTCTATTCCAAGAGATACAATCTCAGAAAATCAATGGAAAGCTAATGCATGAGTAGTCCCTGATGCTGAAAGCGAGGACACAAGGGACAGTACTGCAGGGACGTGAATTGTTACCTCTGTGAGATAGTATCTCTCTTTCTGGTAGTAGGCATATGAATCTGTAAGTAATTATAGGGAAAAACACTCTGACTTTCGGTTCTTTCTTTTTCATCTCTCTGTAGATGATAATCAGAGAGATGAATATTGAGCGAATATGAAGAATAAAATGACAAAACAGAAAAGAACTGTGTTAAATTTTGCTGTTCATTTTGTATCCTTTCACAGTGTGTGAAGCTTAATTCACAATGTGCCATCAGGGGGGAGGGAGGTGGCTATTCAGAAATGTGAAATGCTTCTACTTTTCCTGCATATTCTTCTGTGAAATTCCATTCTCAAGAAATCAAAAGCAGGGCTGCTTACAAACATTATTTCCTTACAGACTTGCTCTTCCCTTCTTTTCCAGAGGTAAGTGTTGAACAAACAAGAATGATTTTTTTTCCTGCTGATATGTGTCCTCAGATAAGCCTCACTGAAGAGTTGTGTCGTTGACCCTGCTGATTGCCTGCATAACATACCCTCCTTCCCGGTAGCTTGGCTTATACTTTGTCCATTTTTAAATCTGCCCCACCTCAGCTGCCGAGATGGATACTGATCAGTCTTACCCAACAGCATACGCTACGGTATTTCCCTGGCAGCCAATATTGGTTCAGGGAATGATATTAATTCTAAATTGGCTCAATGAAACTGAAGGGAAGGATATATTTCCTGTGAATTGGCTGAAATGGCATATGAAAGGGCAATGAAGTTACTACAGAAAGTAAACTGCAGATGTAGCTTTTGAAATGAATGGGTCTACTTATCAATTCAGTTAGACAAAAATTTTCCTAGCCGCACTATAATCTATAATTGATTATAATAAAAAATCTTGGTTGAGATGATATGAGCACATTTTTAAGACATTTTCTTAGTTAACTTAAGAATCACAGGCTTATGACAATGTTAAATCCACTTTATGGATGGGGCAACTGATGTGCAGAGAGAAGGAATGATTGCTAGAGGCCAGACAGACAGTGGCAGAGCTAGACCTGAGAGCCCTGGTCCCTACACTGGAACCACTGCTCTGTTGCTTCGAAACACCCAGTTCAACAGGACAGGCATAACGGGGCCATTTGTGTTGCTTACCAAGAGCTTTTATTGACAACTAAGAGCTCTAAGGAGAAATTCAAATGGAAATATCCAAATCTACACTTGTCCTACTGCCAGCCCTATCTCCCTACCTCAACCCCTGGGATCTAGAATGAGGATTTTATTTGGTGTGTCTCTCATCTTTTCTACATTATTTGGTGATAAAGAAAATCCATTTCCCACTAAATTAAAATTGCTTTTTCATCCTAACAAACACTAAACCCCTGGTACACACCAGAATAAAAATAAATTGATTTTTAAGTATCCACTGGGGGGGGGGGGGTGGTGAGGAACAATAAGAAACATAAAAATCATGGTGCCGTTGTGTGCCTTTGAACAATTTAGCTATGAAAATGGATTTCTTTCCTGCAGACAGTATTGTATCTATGCATTTCTGAGCAGCTTCAGTAAAAACTTTGGTCTTCCAGATATTTTGTGTGAATGAACTGTTTGCTTGGACTGTTGCTAAAGTGATAGGACAGTTAATGAAGTAGAATGCTCTAACACTTAAAAAAAGAGCCTTTCACAGGGACTCAACAATCTTTTTCTTCTCACTGGAAACCCTCCGACCACGTATGTTAACCCTAACCCAATTATGCGCTTCCGAAACAACAGTAGCTAAGTGACAACTGTACCTAAGGTGACATGAGTTCGGGTTGCCTCTAATCCACCTGAATTTTGGGAGACTGAGACCAAGATCCTATAACAGTTACTCTCATCTGTCCTGACAATCTCTTCTCCCTAATGAGCCCAAGAAACACTTTTAGTCACATAAATGCTGCAACGCTGTGCTAGCCATGGAGCCTGCATACTTCTTTTGATATGAAACAAGCATAGATGTCCCCATGTCAGCCTCTGAACATAAGAGCGGAGAAAAGCTCTCACTCCTAAAACTCACACACCAGGTGTTAATGCAAAAACTGAATAATAATGTTTTGAGGAACAAGGTTTCTCATCACTCACCCAAGATATAGGAACTAAAGTTTGAACAGATGTTCACAATATCTCATCAAATGATGCTCTGAGAATGTGCAATAACCATATGAAGCAAACGTATTTTAGTTTCTTGTTTAAAAAGAACAAAAGAATTTTTAAAATTCCAACTGTTTTATTTTGTGTGACAAACACTAATTTTATACTAAAAAAATTCAAGAAAGATGTTTGAAAATAATGAAAAAGCCCATATGTAAAGATATCACATTATGAGAATTATGGGAAACAATTTACGTGCATTCTATTAAAAGAAATCCCCGCTGCCACTAATGACAGCCACTTCCGATCTGAGTCTCTGTTCTCATCTGTAGACTAAAAGGGCTGAGTAGATTATATCTACAGTTCCTTCTAGTCCACATATCCTGTGAGGGGATTCTCTTCCAAGAGGCATACGTGAAGATTAAAGGAAAATAGTTAAGTCCCTGCATCCTTGCTCTTACTTCTCATTAACTCTATATATCTTCATATATCCAAGCTTGTAGTCCTTCTGGAAAACCAAAGTCATATTTCAAGTCATCACTGCTTCATTTTTAATTCACTAAAGTCAATTACTGATTATTTCACTACTGATGCAAATGCTTATTTTTTCATCATGGCTGCCCTGGAAAAAGTATCTGTATCTAGCCTACTTTGAAGTGTCTCATTAAATGCAGAATTGCCAACGGGATTTTCAGAAGCTTGAGCAAAGGTCACAACTTTTTAAATTAATTTTACAATTGTTCCAAGGATTAAAAAGCTTAGTAAATTTAATGTCGTATGAAGGACAACCACAAGACCCTTGTAATCAGAACTCATGAGCAAGAGGCCCCTTTTATGGTAACTAATAACATTATTTTAACTAAAATTTCTTTCCATTATTTTAAGGATTGGGGACATTGTGACTTTACCAAAGACAATGCTGTATTAATGGGTGGCGGATATAAGCTGAATGTGCCTGTGTGAAGGACAGGTTGCTGGTGACAGTGTACACTGTGATAGAGACAGTGCTCACCAAATATCAATGGGCTCTTCTACATGTCCCAGACGCTGTCTCCTCCTCTGCTACTACAGCCTTCGGAGCCATGTGTACCAGAGCGCATAACTAGAGGATAGAGGAGGGCTGCCCACGCTTCGTGAAACTTTACATATGCCAGCCAGGGATATAGGAATTTGTCTTTGACTGCATCATACTCTAGCTTGTTGACTAATACGAGTCTTTACATTGACGTCTATCCAGGCATGGTGTGGTCACTGCTCCTCCCCACTCAACTTCCCAGCTCTGTGTTCCTTATCTGGTGATATATTAGATAGTGATGACTAAAGGACAGAATCCCGAGATCCAGAGAGGACTTTGATTTGCATACAAATTTTACTGCTTAACAAGGCTCAAACAATAGCACCTATGGCCAAGGGGAATTTGTCTTCTGGCCTTCCTGAGAATGAAGCTCTCTCCCTTATTCTCTTTCTGTTCAAGTGAATAGGAAGTGGAAAGGTAAAGGAGAGTCTTACCATCTCAGATTTAATAAAGGGTTTGTTGTTCATCACAGAACTTCCTCTTTTCCTCATTTGTGATATATTCTGGTCAGGTGGAGACTATGTTGCTTCCTGTTCTAGCTTTCTCCTTCATTCCTGTTATCTACAGCACTATAGGATCTATTCATTGAAAGCTGCAATTCTAACTTCAAAGTCCATTCATGGTTCCAGCAAATAATAGACTTTAAAATCTCATCCTCATGGAAGCAAACAGCAACAACAACAACAAAAAACTGAGCCACACTAAGGACAAAGGGATTTTGTATCAGAAGCCTCACTATATATAACATTTGATGGATGGAGACATCATAATCTCCACATACACAAAGCTTCCAGGATTTGATATATTAAAAACCAGTATATCCAATTCTAGTTAAGGAAGATAACAGTCTAATGCAGGAGTCTCCAACTCCTGGGCCACAGACGGGTACAAGTCCAAGGTCTGTTAGAAACCAGGCCTCACAGCAGGAGGTGAGCAAGCTTCCTCTGTATTTGCAGCTGCTCTCCAACACTAGTGCCACTGCCTCAGCTCCACCTCAGATCATCAGGCATTAGATTCTCACAGGAGCATTGGTTCCTGGTGCCAGAAAGTTTGGGGACCGCTGGTCTCACACACTGCAAGAATCAGCAAGCTAAACGCATGCATCAAATCTGCCCTGTACATATAGCCTTTCATATGGCCTGCATTTTTAAAAATCTTTTAGAAAACAAATAAGCAAAAAAGCAACAAGTATGAAAGGCTTATAATGATCCCCTCACTCTTCTCCTTTAAGTTTCTTCTCTCTGTAAGATCATTGTCTTTGCCATACAAACATTTAAAGATACCTTCCCTTGAACCTATAACCTCCCTGACCTACCACTTGGATCATTAAAGCTACACTTGAATTTTTTTAAAATGAATACTGTAAAATCCCTTGAAAGCCTCTACTGTGCTCACTGATGCGACTTTCTCTCCTCCCATTATCTCTCGCATGTACTTTAATCAAGCTTTCACTCCTGGCACTCCACTAAGCACTCTCCAAGGTCTCCAGTTGTGGCCCTAATTTCCCAATTGATAGTCAAGTCTCAATTTCCATTGTCACGGCACATTTGACCCTCTCTCTTCCTCCTAAACTTGTTCTCCTTCGTTCTCTGAGAGATGTTTCTCTCTGGATCTCTTTCTAACTGGATGTTCTTGTGAAGTTTCTTGGCTGCCTCTTCCTCTTCTTCCTCTTGCCTAGGTCTGAATATGGAAACAGCTTCAGGATAATTCCTCTAACTTTTCTGTGTACCATCATACCAAAATGATCTCACTGAGCTTCAAGTTTTAATGTAACATTGGTATTTGATAACTCCCAGACACTCCTGAATTCCAAAATTGTGTATCCAACCCCTAGCTGACATCTTCATCATCTTTTATAGGCATCTCAAAGTCAAGCAGGAGGTAGCTCCTCCTTCCACCAAGACTGCCCCTCCCCTAGAGTCTTCAACTTTAGTAAATGACATTGTCATTCACCCAGGTCTTCAAACCATGGAGTCATATGGATTTTTCCTTTTTTCATACCCCATATAAAGTTAACCACCAAATTCTGTCTAGTCCCTCTTCTCATCTCCCTAGCAAACCACTTTTGACATCTCTACCAGTATTCTCCTAGCCCAGCTCACGCCTAGATTAACTCAACTCCCTGCTTCCACTTTTATACCTAGAGTCTAGTCAGCTCACAAGAGCCAGGTAGTCATTATAAAAATATGTCAGATCATATCATTCCCCTCCTTCAAACTTTCCAATGACTTCCCATAAAATGCGGAATAAAATTGAAATGTCTCATTATGGCCCAAACTGTTAAATAATCTGGTCCTGCCCGCTCTCAGATCCCTTCCTACATGCTATACCGCAACACATGAGCCTCCTTGCTCTTCTCACCAGTCATTTCCCTGCCTCAGCTCCTGTTTTGGCAAGAGCTTTTTCTTCTGTCTGGGGCATTCCTCCCTTACCGCCCCCCCACCCCTCCCATCAACTTCTAGATATATTCATAGTGCTTGCCCTGCTTTGTTCCCACAAAGGCCTTCCCTGACCACCTCCCTCTCTCCAACCCATCGTATTACATCGTTTAAGCAACTGATATTATATTACATGCTTACTCGCTAATTTATTTTTAATATCTATCTCCTGCACTAGAATAAAAGTACTAGAATGAGAATATGAGAAACTTGATTCCTTAACACTTTTATCCCATAAGGTAGATCAAAAAGTATTTGAAGAAAAAAGGAACAAAAGAAGGAAGGGGGCAAGGAAGGCTTGAGGGAAGTATCTGGGATCTCAGTGTAAATGAGTTTAACAGATTACGTTAGCCTTCTGGATCCTTCTTGTCACTAATTCAGCTTAAATATCACCTCCTCACTGAAGCCTTCCATGCCTACCAAATCTGAAGTGATACTGCTTTCTCTAGAACACTGTTTACTTTCATTCACCTATTTTAGTTTCTTCAGAACACGTATGACTAATCTGAAATTATCTGTTGATTATTTTCTCTCCCCACAATGTTAGTTTTATGAAAACAACAATCCTGTTAATTTTATTCACTGTTCCCAAGATCTAGACAGTCCTAGGCACAAAAATGATATTTCTGAATACATATTAAATGAATGAATGAATCAATCTGTTAACCAATCAACAACTGACTAAATAGAACATTTCTTTGCAATAGAAGGCACAAGAATATCTATCAAGAATACACAAATGAGAAAATGTGGACCGCATCAGAAACACATACACACACACACACAGGAATGCGGGGGGGTAGGAAGGGAGGGGGAGAGAGGGAGAGAAAGGAAGAAGGGAAAAGGGGCAGATGGGAAGAGGAGGAGAGAAGGAGAGAGGGAGAGAGAGGTCAGGAAACAGAAGACGACTTTACCGCCCTTCTACAATGATGTTGAGTTGACACATTTAACCCTGTGACAGGTCAGGCAACTCACCATCTGCTGGTTTCTCTTAGACCCTATATCTCATCTTGCTCATAGTGTGAGGGTTCTGAACATTTAAGAGAGCCTGCAGATGTTTCAGCAGAGGCCCAGATGGTGCTTGGGGATGTGTCTGGAATCTCAAATCAGCACTGGCTGCAGCTCACTTCTGCTACCTGCTTTGATCTGAAATGCTTCTGAAAGGTTTCCAAAATGGATATTGCCAGGGGCCTATCTGGAAGACAGGTTTAAAAGTTTTGCCTTTTTGGAAACACACCTCACTGTTAATCTAGCCACTCCATTTTTACTAAACCATGTGATAAATAAATAAGCTCATTTGAAAACCAAGCCAAGGTCAATTGCTATAACCTATGCTCTCAGTTAACTGAAAAGATTATAACTTGATCATCTCTATTCTCAGTGCCTGGCAAAGTGGCAGCCTATAGGGTGCAGTGGTGCAGGCTATGCACTGTGTAACTCCATGAAGTGGCATTCTTATTGCAGCTCCTGGCATTAAGCAGGATATTACCCCATGGCATTAAATTGTGGTCCTGATTCATAGTAGGTGACACATCAAGGGACTCTGTAAAATATGCTCAATGATTTAGGGAAAAGGAAAACCTGGGAGGCTTATTCACTTTCTAGGAACTATCTCAGATGACCACTGGGAAGTTGGGTGAGGCCTAAAATACTCACGCCTTTTCAGAAGAAAAGAGGAAAGAATTAGGGTCAGTAGCTCAGGGACATTGCCTATAGGATTTGCCTACTTCAGGGAAGTTGTAGAACCTTGCCTTCCTAATCTATCTGATAAAATGGGTTCCCCAAAGGTAGAAAAGTATGATGCTTATATTGTGAGTAAATTACTTTTCCTTCAGCTTTTTCATGCCATGGATTGTGCCAAGGGTACAGTTTCAAAAGCTCTATCAAATGTAGAGGTGTTTATAAAACTTCTACATGGTCTCTCTGACCCTCCTTTTGCCCCTGTACAGTTTTCTCCTTACGGTCAATCCAAGTGGTCTTTCTGAAACATAAATCAGGCTCTGAAGCCTCCTATTGTTCCTCGATTTGCCGAGAATGGATTCTGAATCCCTACATGAACATCCCCTGGCCCACTCCATCATTTATTTCATTTCCTAGTTCTATTCTCTATACTCTAGCTTCTATTTCTCAAGCCAATTATGCTGTCCTCTGAGTGACTTTGCCTGTGCTGTTTTCTCTACTGTCATTTCATGCAGGTTTCGGTTTGAAGAACACTTCCTCCAAGAAGGCCTCTTTGACCATCCCTATCTAAAACAGAGGCCCCTGCAAGGTCTATTCCAGATTCTCCTTTCTTTCCCTCACTTGTTATCATTATCTGTTTCTTTATTTGTATACTGTCTCACAGTACTACCAGAATGTAATCCCCATGAGGGCAGAGGTTTATTTTGTTTTCTGTTGTATCCCAACACCTATAAAAGTACCTGACACATAGGTTTTCAACAAATATTTGTGAGATGAATGCATAAATAAATGTTTGAAACTGAAAACTGTCCAAATCAGCAAACTAGATAAACAAAGAATCATCAAAAAATAAAGCTATGAATATGGGACTGTTCTTTCACTATCTGCTACTGGCACTTTAAAAAATATCAAAGGAAGAAAACTACAGGCCAATATCCTTGATGAAAATAGATGTAAAAATTCTCAACGAAGTATGAGCAAACCAAATTCAACAATATATCAAAAGGATTATTCACTATAACCAAGTAAAATTCTTCCTAAGGATGCAAGGATGATTTAAAATCTGTAAATGAATTGAAGTGATATATCACATCAACGAAATAAAAGATAAAAACAATATTATTATCTCAATAGATGCAGAAAAAACAGTCAACAAAATTCAATTGTTTTTTGATAAAAACTCCTGACAAAGTGGATATAAAAGGAACCTATCTCAACATAATAAAGGCTATATATTACAAAATCATAATACCGCAAAAAATCATAACTCAGTGGTAAATAGCTGAAAGCCTTTCCTCTACTATCACAAATAAGACAAGGATGCACATTATTACCACTTCTAGTCAACATACTTTTGAAGGTCCTAGCCATAGCAATCAGACAAGACAAATAAAAGACAGTAATTGGAAAGGAAGAAATAATACTCTTATTTTTTGCAGATGACATGATATTATGTAGAGAAAACCCTAAAGACCCAACTAAAAAACTATTATAATAAATGAGTTCAGTAAAGTTATAGGATATAGAATTAATATATAGAAATCTATTGTTTCTATATACCGATAATGAGTGATCGGAAGAAGAAATTAAGCAAACAATTCTGTTTACATTTGCATCACAAAGTGTAAAATAAATGGGAATAAATTTAACTAAAGAGGTGAAAGACTTGTATTCTGAAACCTATGAGACACTGAAGAAATTGAAGAAGATACATAGTAATGGAAGAATATACCTTGCTTACGGATTGAAATAATATTGTTAAAATGGCTTTACTACCTTAAAGTAATGTACAGATTCAATGCAATCTCTATTAAAATACCAATGGAATTCTTCTCAGAATTAGAAAAACTGATCTGAAAATTTATATGGAGCCACAAAAGACCCTGAATAGTCAAAGAAATATTGAGAAAGAACCATATGGGAGGTATTATGCTTCATGATATCAAACAATACTACAAAGCTACAATAATAAAAACAGTATGGTACTGATATAAAAACATATACTGATCAATGGAATAAAATAGAGTACCCAGAAATGAATCCTTGCTAAAATGGTTAATATTTAAAGACTTAAAATTAGACCTTAAACCATAAAACTCTAAGAAGAAAATATAGGCAGTAAAGTCTTGAAATTGCTTTTAGCAATTTTTGTTTTTGATATATCTGCTCAAGTATAGGAAAGCAAAAAAGAAATAATAATGAGATTACATTAAACCAAAAAGTTTGCACACAAAGAAATCATCAACAAAGCAAAAAAGACAATCCACTGAATGGGTGAAGATATTCATAAATTATATATCCAATAAAGGGTTAATATCCAAAAAATATGAAGAACTGATACAATTTCACACCAAAAAAAAGAAAGAAAAAAGAAATCCAGTTAAAAAATGGGCAGAGGAGCTGAATAGCTATTTTGTCCAAGAGAACATACGAATGGGCCAATGGACATATGAAAATATGCCCAACATCATTAATTGGGGAAATGAAAATTAAAACCACAATGAGATATCACCTCACAGCTGTCAGAATGACTATCATCAATAAATCAACAAATAAGTGCTGTCAAGGATGTGGAAAAAGGAACCTTCATACACTGTTAGTGGGATCGTAAATTAGTATAGCCTCTATGGAAAACAGCATGAAGATTCCTCAAAAAAAAAAAAAAAAAACCTAAAAATAAAGCTGCCATACAATACAGCATTTTCACTTCTGGATGTTTACCCAAAGAACAAAAATACTAATTCAAAAAGATATATGTATTCCTATGTCCATAGCAGCATCACTAGGAATAGCTAAGATGTGGAACCTAGATGTCAAATCAATAGAAGAATGGATAATGAAGATTTCACATGTGCGCATGCACGCGGACACACACACACACACAAATGTTATTCTGCAATAAAAAAGAAGGAAATCACCAGATGCAACAACACAGATGAACCTAGAGGGTATTATGCTAAGTGAAATAAGTCAAAGACAAATACCTTATGATTGCACATATGCAAAACCTAAAATAATAATAATAATAAATAAATAAACAAAACAAAAACAGATTCACAATATAGAGAACAAATATTATTGCTGCCAAAGGGTAGGAAATAGGGGTATGTGGGCTTAAAAAAAAACAGCAGAAACAAACAAATAAAATATTCAAAGTCCTCGACGCACAGGTACACACACACACACACACACACACACACACACACACACACAAATACAAAACAGGCCCTTGCTAAAAGCAATGATCTTATCAAAAAGTATTTTAAATATAAATTTGCTATTATCAATCAGAGCTGGATATATTTTAAAAGGCTTCCCTTACTCTTGCTAGATACCATATTTACGCTATTGTATAACCATGTGTGAGAATCCCAATGCCACTCCCAGGAATGAAGTTTCCAGTCTGCTTAGCTCTACTCAGGTTTAACTGTTACTAGCCTGAGAGACAAGACAGGGTGGTGCAAGAAATTCAGTTTCCTTGTATTTTCCAGCACAAACTGGCTTGTTCCCAGCAGCCGGAAAATGACATGTTCACAGTGTGTAAGGGGATGAGGTTTTATTCTTTTAAAATATATATTAACTTTGTAGAAATTTCAGAAAATGTATTCAAGCTAGAAGATGATGATGCTCATACTACAAGTCAAAATATCTAAACTTCATTGAGCACTTAATATGTACCAGGCACTGTTTTGAGTATTTTACATGAAATAATTAGATATCAGATTGATCTTCCCAAAATTTAAAACAGATCATTTTGTTTCCATACAAAACTCTGTACAGCTTTCCCATTTCATCCAACCTGATTCCACATGAACCAGTGCAGTGTTCCCTGTCTTTCTATGCTCACCTGCTATTATGTGCTTCCTTACTCATATGCCTGCTCCTTATTATTTCTCAAACGTCCTGATGTGTTTCTGCCTCAGGAGCTTTGTACTTGCTGTTCCCTCTACCTAAAATTCTATTCTAGATCTCCTCATGGATTGCCTCTTTACATCTTTGCTCAAAGGTCATCTTCTCAATGAGGACTTCTTAGAGCACCTATTCAAAATGCAAATACTGTCACTCATCCAGTCACTCTTTTTCCTTTTTATATTTTTCCATATTATTTGCCATAGTCTGACATTCTCTATATTTTCATCTATTTATTCAAAGGTTATCTTTCCTCCATTAGAACATAGACTGAGAAATTTAAAATTTATCTCTTTTGTGTCTTGCTGCTTCCTCAGCATACATAGCTGTACCTGGGGTGGGTGGGTGGGGGAGTGTGTGTGTGTGTGTGTGTGTGTGTGTGTGTGTGTGTGCATTCCACATATATTCCACATATATGTATATGTATAAATATACACATGTGTATATTTTAATAACTATTTAACTGATAAATTAACTAATTCAATATACATGATGGCCTTTTTAGATAAATATAATTTTCATTCTCATTTAACAAATAAGAAAATTGAGTCTCATAAAAGTTAAGCAATTTGTCCAGGGTAAAAGAAATGACCATTTATATTGTCACTGTCCATATTTCTGAGCATGATGAGTATGTGAGACAGACGTTGATTAGCAATTCTCTTTGTCTCTTTCTGGCCCTGGGATCTTGATAAAGGTCCTCTGTAAGTCTTTGTATTTGCAACTGTAAATTGGTGGTTGTTAGTATCTATTTAGAGTTTGGTGTGAACTTTTAATGAGACTATATATATATATATAAAGCACTCAACCTCGCTATTGACACAAAACGTTCAATGATTGATATTTCAGACTCTATAACTTACACTATAATTTTTAGCTGTCTCCAGTATTATAATGCACAGAAGTTCTATAATTCATTTGGCTAATTTCTTCTTTGTCATAAACTCCTAAAAATGAAACTACTGAGTCAAAAGTTATTCATATTCTAAATACTCTTGATGTATATTATAAAAACCCCCCATCTTTAAAGGTTTTGATCAGAAAAGAACAAAGATCAGGACCAAAATTAATGAAATAGAAACTAAAAAGACAATAAAACTGATCAGTGAAAGAGGTGGTTTTTTGAAAATATAAACAAAATAGATAAACTTTTTGCTAGTTTTACCAAGAAAAAAGGAGAACTTAAATAAAATGAATGAAGAAATATTGCAAGTAATACCACAGAAATATAATGAATCAAAGCAATTGCTATGAACAGTTATGTGACAACAATTTGAGCAACATAGAAGAATTGGACAAATTCCTAGAAACATACAATTACCAACACTGAATCAGGAAGAAATAGAAAACTGAGGTATAATTATTAGCAAGGAGATTGAATCAATAATTAAAAACTTCACAACAAAGAAAAGTCAAGGACTAGATGAGTTTACTGGTGAATTCTACCAAATATTTAAAGAAAAATTAATAAAAATCCTTCTCAAACACCTCCAAAAATAAAAAAGGATGGAATGCTTCCAAACTTACTTTACGAGGCCAGCGTTACCCTGATACCAAAACCAGACAAGGACACCACAAGAAAATTACAGGCCAATCTCCCTGATGAAGATAAAAGTAAAAATCCTCAACAAAATATCAGCAAACTGAATATAATAGTAAATTAAAAGGATCCCACACTATGATTAAATGGGATTTAGAATTCAAGATGGTTCAGTCTTGCATTTCAATTCATACACCACATTAACATAATGACAGACAAAAATCATGTGAACATCTAAATAGATGTAACAAAAGCATGTGAGAAAATTCAACCTTCATTGATGATAAAACCTCTCAACAAATGAGGTATAGAGGGAATTTATACCAACATAATAAAGGTCATTATTATTAGTCCACAGCTAATATCCTACTCACCAGGGAAAAGCTGAAAGCTTTTTCTCTAAGATCAGGAACAAGACAAAGATTCTTCTCACTCTTGTTATTTTTATTTAATATAATATTAGAAGCCTTAACTCAGCAATAAGCATATAAGGCATCCAATTCAATTCGAAAAAATTCTATTTGCTGATGACATGATTTTTATATAGAAAACCCTAAATCTCCACCAAAAAATTATTAGAATAAATTCAGTAAAGTTGCAGGATCTATAAAATGGATATACAAAAATTAGTTTCGCTTCTATATACTAACAACAAACTACCATAAATAAAAATTTAAAAAATTTCATTTACAATTGCTTTAAAAAAAATTAATACCTAGGAATAAATTTAACCAAGAAAGTAGATTTATACATTGACAACTATAAGATATCGATGAAAGAAACTGAAGAATATACAAATAAATTGAAAGATATTCTGTACTCATGGATTGGAAGAATTAATATTGTTAAAATGTCCATACTTCTTAAAGCATTCTATAGATTCAATACAATCCTTATCAAACTTCCAATGGCATTTTTTTTCACATAAACAGAAAAAGTAATCCTAATATTTATATGAACCATTAAAAAAACCCCAAATAGCCAAAGCAATCTTGAGAAAGAAAAACAAAGCTGGAGACATCATGCTTTCTGTTTTCAAACTATATTACAAAACTTCAGTAATCAAAACAGTGTGGTATTGGCATAAAACAGACACATAATAGAACAGAATAGAAAGCCCAGAAATAAACCAATGCATATACAGTCAATTCATTTGTGAAAAAGTAGCCAGGTATATGCAGTAGGGAATGGACAGTCTCTTTGATAAATGGTATTGGAAAATTAGGGATCTAGTTTTAGTCTTCTGTATGTGGCTGTCCTATCTTATACTATATACAATTCAACTCAAATGGGAATAAACACTTGAACATAAGACCTGAAACTATAAAGCATCTAGAAGAAAACAGAGGTAAGCCCCTTCATGCTGGTACTGACGATGATTTTCTTTTTTTTTTTTTTAGATTTGACACCAAACACAAAGGTAATCTAAGCAAAAATGAACAAGTGAGACTATATCAAATTAAAAATATTCTCCATGGCAAATAAAACCATTAACAAACTGAAAAGGCAACTTATCTAATGAGAAAAAAATTCATATATCTTATAAGGTGTTAATACCCAAAATATGTAAAGAACATATAACACTCAGCAAAAACAAACAAACAAACAAAAACAAACAAAAAACCAAGCACACATTAAAAAATGAGCAGAAGATCTAAATAGACAGGACATTTCCAAAGAAGACATACAAATGGTCAAGAGGTACATGAAAAGGTATTCAATACCACTGATCAAGGAAATGCAAGTCAAACTGACAATGAGATATTACCTCATGCATGTTGGAATGGCTATTATCAAAAAGACAAGAAATAACAAGTGTTGGTAATATGGGGAAAAGGGAACCCTTGTGCACTGTTGTGTAATATAAATTGATTCAGCTCCTATGGAAAACAGTGTGGATAATTCCTTTAAAAATTTAAACTTAGAAATGCCATATGATTCAGTAATTTCTAGAAATATATCCAAAGGGGGAAAAATCATTATCTCAAAGAGTTATCTGTACCCTGTGTTTATTGCAGCACTTGGAAACAACACGAGTGCCCATCAATAGATGAATAAAGAAAATGCGATTTAAAAAAAGTAATCCTGCCTTTTGCAACAACATAGATGGATTTAAGGACATTATGCTAAGTGGAATAAGTCTGACAGAGGAAGAAAAAAACAAATACCATGTGACTGCACCTATATGTAAAATCTAAAAACAAAACCAACAAAAAAACCTCATAGAAACAGACAACAGATTGGGGGAGGTGGGGGTTAGGGATTAGGTGAAGGCGGTCAAAAGCTACAAACTTTCAGTTATAAGAAAAATAATTTCTGAGGATATAATAAACAGCATGATGACTATAGTTAGCAATACTATACTGTATATTTGAAAGTTACTAAGAGACTAAATCTTTTTAAAATTCTCAATGCAAAAAAAAACATTTGTAACCATTTGAGGTGATGGATGTT
This sequence comes from Rousettus aegyptiacus, assembly GCF_014176215.1. Lineage (NCBI taxonomy): Eukaryota > Metazoa > Chordata > Mammalia > Chiroptera > Pteropodidae > Rousettus > Rousettus aegyptiacus. The sequence goes on along the minus strand of NW_023416307.1, from coordinate 118,159,402 downwards.
AACTGAACTTACTGGGGTAATTATTTTACACTACATACATATATCAAATGATTATGTATATACCATAAACTAATTAATGTTATATATCAATTATAATTCAATAAAAATGTGAAAAATGAAAATGAAAAAGAATTCAGACTAAAAAAAAGATTTGATTAGTTTGGACATCCATTTGTAGTTCATAAAAATATCCATTTTTCCATGCGCTCACTGTTGTGTACATTTTTGGATTTTTTCTTCATCTTTACTATTCTGAAGCCTAAAAATGGCATGTGAGATTGGACATTTTTATAGATTTATTGGTAATCAATTTCAATAAGTAACATTCACAATCAATTCTTTCAGTTTTGAGGCATTATTCATCTAATGATGGCTGGTTATTCTTGATTATTCGTGTTATCTGTGTAGTCTTTAGAGACATACTCCCCCAGCAAAACTGATCTCTTTCATTCCTTGCTGTAATCCTACTTTCTAATGGTTCTATATTGTAGTACTTTTCACAGATATTAGTTTACATGACTCTCTGTACTTGTAAACTGTTATTGAAGTTAGAGTCTGTATCTTACTACAGAAAAGATTTATTTATTCATCCCACAAAGATTTATTAAGTACCAATCACTCTTTGAAGCCTAAGGATTCAGAGAAGAACCAGACAGACCAACTGCTTACATTCAAGGTACTAATATTTATGAGGAGATGGAGGCAAAAAGCACATAAATTAATGACTGACATCTGTTACTGATCGATAATGACAGGAAGAAACAGCAGGTAACTGGGGTGGAGAAAACTTTAACTTGGGTGGAGGAGAGTTAAAAGACCCTTCTCATATGAGTCTGTTAGCTGAGATATGAATAATGGTAAGAGGCAGTATGAGAGGTTCTGGATGACAGCATCCTAGACAGATGGCACAATCTGCACAAAGATCCTGGGAGAAAATGGTCTCAGTATGCTCAGAGGAAGAAATAATATCAGCAAGACTGAAGGGAAATCAATGAGAATGAGAAGCACAAGTAATGAGGGTCAGATATACAGGAAGACACCAGATCATCTAAGACAGGGACAGCAAACTTTTTGGTAAAGGTTAAAATTATAAATATTTTTGGCTTTGCAAGCTATTCAATTTCTGCCACACCTACTCAAGTCTGCCTTTATAGACTGAAAGCAGCCATTGGCAGTATGTTAATTAGTGTGCCTCTGTTCCAATAAAACTTTATAAAAACAAGCAGCTTGTTGGATTTGGCCTATGGGCCATAGTTTAGGACCTTTAAACTAAGTCTTACAGCTCTAAGGAAGAGTTAAAACATTCTAATTCTGATGGTGGCAAAGAAGCAATAAGACTATCAATGAGAACTCATTGGAGGATTTTTTAAATAGACATTATATGAACCACAGGTACTGGGATCTCTGGGCCCAGCATGTTACAGGCACTTAAAAATCAATTGTTAAATAACAGGGGCCATTCTAAAAAATAAAGAAACAAACAAACAAACAAATAAATAAAACTATTTTAAAACTCTCTCTCCTAGAATATCTAGCTCAGGGGTGGAGGGAAAAATGATAGTGTCATTTTGGGAACAAAAACCTCCCATATTTGCTATTTTAGTATATCGACTAACCTGTTTTTTTAGACCTGTGGGATGGGAGGCACTGGATCAAACAAAAAAACTATTGGTCATAAGCCAAGCAATCAATTGGAACATAAAGCTGAATGGAAGCACACAAGATATGTTAGAGAGACAATTTTCCATTTTAGGCACCTGAGGACCCATTCCAGAAACCAGTGCTTCTGTATCAGGCAGGCTAATTGCCAGCACCACCACTAAGGAATCATTTCCTTACATTTTCTTTTCCCAACAGCTTTAGTGGGAAACTGGGATTTTGTGGCAAAATGAAATGATAGGGCTTTTCATCTTGCAAAGCTCTTTATGAGGATCTAAAATGTAATGAGCTTGCTTTCCAATCATCCACATGGCTCTGAACCCTGGAATCAGATGGTGAAGTCTCCTTCTCTGACACAGGCACTCATAGAGTTCTCAGCTCATTTCCTTTGTCAGCAGTTTTCCTCTGTTTGCTGTTTATTAGCTGTTTGTGCCAGATTTTCAATATTAGAAAATCTTAGGATTTTGGCCCCATTCCCCACTGCACTGTAACCTGGTCATATTCCTATTTAGAAACTAATATGAACGTTTTAAGGTCTTATAAAACACTTAACTCTGTCTACCCACCCAGCAAGTATTCTGGGAAAAGGGAAATAAAAACTAGATTAAACTTTACTACGCAAATTAGAAACATTTATGTGGTTCCTTGCCTCTCCATTAAGTATCTTAAAAAAAAAAATACACAAAAACTTCTATGCCACAAGATTTGTAACATTAAACAATGATATGATTTACTGAGCTAAAACTAAGCGCTCCATTCATCTGGTGTTTGGTCCAGAACCAGGCAGCAGCCCTGGCCTCATCAACATTGCAATTTGGCCATAAAATTCCAACCTACTCACTTGACAAGGCACTGGGAAGGTTACCAAACACAATGGAATTGATAGAATTGGAAGGCAGATTTAGCCAGCCTAAATATCTGGTCTTGGATGCTAACCCAATCATTACAAACTGATCTGGGGCTTTGGGTCTGTTAGCCAGAATTACCCAGGTGGTCAAAATTGACTATCTACATATAAATCAAACATCTTTGGAAACAATATTAGCTTCTTGCAAGTGATCCATCAGAAAAGTGAGATCACATCAAAGTTCAAAGTGGAGATCAGAGAGTCTGCAATACGAGAAAGAAAATGGGTCTGTTTCAATTGTTAAGTTGCCTACCAACAAATATTTACTGATGACCCACTGTGCCTGACCTTTGAGAACCTCAAGGAAGTGCTAATTTAGTGGCTTTGACTTGTCCTTTACATTCCTTGCCACAGTATACTCTCAACCTTGACCTAAAATTTGTCTGTTGACCATTTATATCTCTTCTCTAATATTCTCATGTGCCTGAGACTTGAATAGGAAAGTGTAACTTTTGTTTAATCAGAGAAATTCCACACAAGCCCTTCTTGAAGTCTGTAATTGGATTATCATTTATTTAGCCTATGTACTCCCTGATGGACTGACTTCTCAATGGCTTTATGGCCAAACCCGGTCAGATTTAGAAGTCAAATGTGCTGAGCTGGTGTAGAGAGCTACCAAAGTCACAGGTTAACAAGCTGGGCCATTAGAGGGTATGTAATGCCATAGTAGATGGCATGTCTCTGCATTTTCAAGACCCAAGTGCCAGTCAGCTGAGAACAGCTATACTCATTAGGAACTGCTTACAGTTCAAAAGCCAGACACCATTATCCTTGGACAAAACCAGAGCAGTGGCAACACACTGACAAAACCCTCCAAAAGGGAGACTGTATACAAACAGTATTTCTAGTATACAGATATTCTTCAAAACCATCTCTAATACCCATAATATACATATGTATGTGTGTATATATATATATGTGTACATATATGTACATATAATGTATATGTATACATACATTTTATCTATATCTATCTGTATCTATATCTATATCTATATCACTACTACTGTGTTGCAGTCTCACCCATAGGCTCTTCTCTTTACTTGAGGAGAGAGGGTATAGACTGAAGGTAGTGTTCCAAAGTCTCTTCCTACCAACAGTTATACAGGTCTCATGTAACATTCTTTGGTAGGTTTGCTGGCCCCTTTACCGACAGGCAGAGAAAGAGTACAGCTGGCTACTAACTCTATGCATTTTTTTTTCTCTAAGAGACTCTCCCTTTCTCATCCCTTAGGTTGTACACCACTATGGATCTAAAAGTCTGAGTATAGGGAAAGTCCATTTAAATCATCACTGGTAACCACTGTCCGTCTTCCCGGAATAGAATTTCACGTATCAACTATAAGAGGTTCTGCACCCAAGTCCTGTATGTGAGGTTTTTCTCCAAACAATAGTGTCCTTCGTTCAACTCTATTATGACACTATTTACCCAGATATAGCATCAGATTCCACAGGTTAGGGACTCAGTCCCACATGACTAACAACCCTAACTTTAGATGCCAATTGTAAGCCATTACTCATAAGCACTAAATAATCTTTCTAAAGCATAAATTCAACAATGTCACCCCCCACTTTAACTAAAAAACAAAATAAAGTATACAGGACCCTCCAAGATTTCACCTCTACCCACTTCTTCAGAGTTAGCTTTTTTATCCCCCTAATCCATACTATAAACTTTAATTATGGTTTCCCTTAAATACATGACTATTGTACCTCTAACACTTTTGCCATGACCAGACAGAACTGCTTTGCTAAAGGGAGCCTATAGTGGTAAGATACAGTTCTTTACTAAGCATTTACCATGCTCTAGAGAGTATGTGAAGCACTCTCTATACTCTAATTCATTTACACAATTTTTGTTTTATTATAGATTCAATTTCTAGTTTCAGTGCAAGTTGGCCAATAGGCATAAGAGCACTTAATGATTAAATTTTAAGAAAAGGAAGGAAGTGGAGAGAAAGGAAGCGTTTCTGTGCAAAGCATTTTAAAATGGTTTTATTGACATATAATTTGTTTAAAAAAGAAAAAGGCCTCAAATGGAATAACTTGTGCTAAGCCTATATCACCAAACCAAGACTTAATACCTAACCTAATTACAGTTTCAGCCTCTTCCAGCAGTGTAATCTTAACCAGTCATCTAGAATTACCCAGTCCGCACTAGTAAGGTAATCTGCCTCATAGACTCCTATTGTCCCCCAAAGGAAGGTGACCTTGCCTGAAACAATCCACTTTTTGCTAATACCTTCCTTTGTTCCAACCTCTTCTGCCTATCAAAATCTTTCCTTTTGTACAGCTCTTCTATTTGCTGGATGGAATGCTTCCAGATTCATGTATCATTGAGTAAAGCCAGGAAGTTCTTTAAAATGTACTTAAATTTAGTTTTTTTTAACAAATTGGTATATAACAAACTACACATAAGTATGCAATTTGATCAGCTTTGATGTATGTTTACATCTGTTAAACCATCACCATAATCAAGAGAGTAAACACATATACCACCCTCCAAATTTCCTCGTACTCATCTGTAATTCTAAGCCCTTCTCTCTCATCCTCAGCCAATAACTAATCTGCTTTCTGACACCACAGATAAATTTGAATTTTAAAAAGAATTTTGTATAAATGAACTCATACAGTGAATACTCCTTTTTTATCTACATTATTTCACTCATCATAATTATTTAGAGATGTATTCTTGCTGTTGGATATATTGGCAGTCCATTGTTTTTTATTGCATAGTATTATTCCATTTCATGGATAGGCTTTAATTTGTTTATCCATTTATCTGTTGGTGGGCATTGTGGGACTATCACAAATAAAGCTACTATCACAAATAAAGGAAAAAATTCATGTGCAAGCATTTGTATGGACATATTCTTTCATTTCTCTTGGGTAAAGACATAGGAGGAATGGTTAGAACAGTGTGGTAGGTGCGTGTTCCACATTTTAAGAACCTGACCGACTGTTTTCCAAAGTGATGGGACCATTGTCTACATCTCACCATCAGTGTATGTGAGCTCCAGTTGTTCCATATCCTCACCAGCATCTGACATCATCGGTCTTTTAAATGTTGTGCTAAGCGACTTAAAGATCTCATTTTCTCTTAAACAAACCTAAAAGTAGGGTTAATTATGCCCACTATGCAGAACCAAAGAGGCTAAAATGACACATCCAAAATATATAATGTTTAGGTTTGGAGTGCCATAGAATGAAGGGGTAAAAGTGAGGGGTGGGGTGGTCATCAAGCCAGCTTCTAGGACCACAAAAACTGAGACCAGAAAGAAATACTAGTTGGACCAGTTGTATGATCTATAGTATGAGGATCGCAGGACCCCAAAGTAGTCCCCTCACTGCTCATCAGCAGATTGTATTTGGTTATGATTTATGCTTTGAGAAAAGTTCTTTCTGAAAATAGGCGGTCTACTATGCTCTGAAATAAATGCCGAAGAACAGAGATTTGATTATCCTGGTACTAGTTATAAAGGTGAGGCTGTATCCTTGTGTTTGGGTCTCTTGGTGGCTAAAGTCTCAAAGTAAAAAAAAAAAAAAAAAAAAAAAAAACCTAATGGGAAAGTGTGCTCCAGGGAGAATTCCATGTGTGAGCAGATAAAGTCTCTTGTTGAGTCTTCTCTTTTAACAGAAATTTATCTTTCTGGAGTTAACTCTCTGTTCAAATTTCCATGGCCGGGGCCTTTTTAAAATGTAGTAGTAAGCTATTTCCTTGTTAGATCTACCTCAGTTCAGTTTTACACAGGCTCTTGGTTTTCATTCGCTGAACACTAGTTATTCCAGCTACAGGAAGAGGCTAAGATGATGAAGGCTCCAATTATTGTAGGTGACTGCAGCTGAAATTAGCTGATGTCTGGTAAGGGGAGAAAGGAGGACTGTACCATCTCAAGCCACTGACACCAAACATGCAAACAGCTGGTTTCAGAGGGCTGTTTGGAGATAAGTTCAGTTATCACCAACATCAAAGACAAAAAGAGAAAGGAGACAGTTTCATGTGCTTCTGATATAAATAGGAACAGACAAAACTAAACCACAGAAACAACATCTCAGCCCCCAGTATGCATGCCCATCACAACATGGGTGCACGAATGGCCTCAGCATAACCTATATATTGGAACATTTCTCCCTACTGTGTTTAAATGCAAGGTAAAGGTTCTCATTAAGCCTTCCAGAAGGGAAAATAAGGATTTTTGTTTTAAAACACATTAGCTTATGTGTGTAAAAAAGGAACATATTTCCATATCTAGAAGTAGGTCATCAGACTGTTGACAATGATTGTCTATAGAGGATGGGATAATAGGAGTCCTTTTTTTTTTTTTCCATTTAAATGCTATTTGAAAAAAGATTAAATAGTGGACAATGTTACTTGCAAAATCAAAAAATATATATATAAGTATACCTCTATTTCAGTAAAAAACAACAACAAAAAAAAACATAACACTAAAGGAAAGATAAGGCATAGGCTATTCACATATTCTTTTAATGTTCAGTAAGTTCAAAACAGCTTTCAACCCTGCTCTTATCTTTCCTAATCCCTGACTTTCTTCAAATCAGTGCCATCTTTTGTCAATCTATTACAATAGCTATCTAACTAGGTTTCTTTCCTCTGCTTCTTGCCCTTGCTCATCCTCAAGTACTATACTTGGAATTCCCATTTCAAACTGCCTAGTGCTCATATTTCTCCCAGAGTTATAAAGTTCTCTTGGCTCTCCATAGCTTCAAGGAGAAAGTCTAAAAAGTTCACAATACACCTCCACTGCTCTTCACTGCATCATTACCTTTGTTACAGAGTCTAGGTCAGTAAAACCAGAGGGGGGTGAACTTGCGTCAGAGGAAAGACCAAGCATAATTCGACATATTAATAAGGGGATATTTCATCCTAAGAAAAAAGATCAGGTATTTCATCTTACAAGCTATGGTATTTAAAATTAACTTGGCCCATCTCTTTGAAAAGATGTGATTTTTGCCAAAAGTATAATTTGGAAATAACACATTGGGGTTCACACTGTGTCAAAATTTGCCCATAGAATGAGGTTTTATTAAATTGTATTATTATGCTCTCTCAAATTTGCATGAGTCGAACTCACTTAAGTGCAATTTGTCTCCTCATTTTATGTACCATATGCTGAAAACACCACTCCCCTATTTTTTGACATATAATTTCTCACTGGCTTGCTTAGTATACCTGATAACTTCAATCCATTTGTCACATTTTCTATGAAGATTAAGTGGAGTCCCCTTCTCTGTGTGACCATCCTTCATTTTTTGCATGACAATTGTAACGTGCCTCACACTAGTCAATGCTTTTTGCAGCCCCATGTTGACCATGAGTTCCTGACAGACAAAGATAGTGTCTTCTTTCCCTTTGTATCACAGTCCTTCACAGACTACCAAGGGCATAGTAGATGTTTCACAACTGTTAGTTTAATTGCTGAAAGACCATGAGAAAATTTTAATCAAATCAAATAGCACAGAAGCATAGATTAATATATAGCTCCTGAAGAGAACTAGGACAACTCCTTTCTGTACAGCATTTGGCAATTTAAAAAAGGCGGGGTGGTGGTGGTGGATTTATAATCAACAAAAAAAGATAAACTATAGCACATCTCATTTTCTTTACTATACTTTTTTAAAGCAGAATCATCTTAATGAAAGTTATTTATTGGCTTTCATCTAATGCAAGAAACAGTTGGGTGGGAAGAGGTACCAAAGGGTCATTTGTTGAAGACTGATACTAAATCAGAAATGGCACATGGATTTCAAACTTTTTCCAGTTCTGACTTATGGGTAGTGGCTGCCTAAATATGGTGTTAATAAGGATAGAACACACTAGAGTTCACAGGGATGGTGCCATTACCAATTAGTGATGCCTGCTTTGGGCATGGATCTAAGAATGTTTATCCACCCAACAAATACTTCTAATCTCTGTATTAGTCCCTAAGTTGGTTTTTGCTTTGTGTTCAGATTCTGGGGAGCAATTACTACATGTGGAAAATCAAAATGTCTTGGCTGATAGTCTCAATCCCTCAAGAAGTGCCCCTGGGAAACACTCCCTTGTGCCTGCCTCTTGCTATCTTTGGTCCCAGAGCCAGTGCCTTGTTCCTCGCTTTTAAGGTCTCTGACCCAAATCTTGGAGCTGACACTTCACTTAGACCTTCCTATTCTAAATTTTGTCTTTCACCCTGGAAAGTTTCTTTCTGATCTCCTGGTTCCTTGATCTCTTGACTTCCCATTTGCTTGGGATGAGAATTAACTTATTTCCAAAAGCTCAAAGTAGAAATCAAGGAAATATTTACAAGATATCTTCTGTGAACTGGGAAGAAAATGTTTAGGCAGTTTTAAGAAGCATGGTTGGTTTCCACTGCCATTTTCCATACATGCTTGTTAAATAATCTAGAGTTCAGTGCTCCATTCTAGCTCTACTGAACCAGTTGGAGAGGGCAGACATGCAGTATTTTTTAAAACAAATTTCTCTGGAGATTATCATGGACACAATTTTGAGAACTACTGAGTTAAGGACCCTGAGCTACTTCAGAGATTGTAAACAGTAGCCCCAATTCTGTTAGTAGAATAACGCTTCATTTTAAACCAAATAATCCTATTATTTAAATGTTGTGACCACCTTGATTCTGTTCTGATTTGAGCAGAAGAATGGTCTAAGGGTGCCATTATAGAAGATACAGTCTTCCTTCAAGCCACTAATCCTTTTCTAGCAAATTTTCCTCTGGCCAGCAAAGGCCTCGATCCATTTATTTCTCTTTTTCTCACTCCTTTATCAAAACAAACACATATGCACAAAAGGGAAGACCTATAAGACCCTGTGGTCACATTCCTTGTATACTAGGATCTACTTTGCCTTTGCAGAGCCAAGTGGTACAAAGCTTGTCTCTCTGCCTATGTGTAAGAAATAATATACTGGCTTACCTAGAAAGTTCTCTAGACGGTTGGCTAAACATCTCTGGATAAACATAGCACCTATAGGGTTTCTCAGATTTTAGCAGGGTAGACTGTATTCTTCCTACCTGAAGCAGGCTTCTTTTCTAGGCTGTATGCAAAACTCTCTATATAGATATACCCACGATCCAAGACTTTGTCATGGAAAACAATCTAGTTGCCCAACATATCATACCAATATGAAACAATGAACTTTCACCACACCTCACCAGACCAGCCAATGCCTACAGTGCTATTCCTTTAACATTTACAATATTACCCTGAATCTTTATGATCACTTGAACATAATTCCTAAAACCAGGAATTGTTCTCTCAGGCTAAAGCTTACCTCTTCTCTCCTTGGCCAAGTTGCAAGATCCTAAAAGTCACAGGATTAGCAATGATAAAATAAGATAGCAGTAATCTCCTCCATCCTCTTTAACAGCAGCAAAAATAAACTTCATGGGAGTTGATGTTTTGCAAGAAATAAAACATATTCCTCATGCTTTCTACTGTGCTTATAAACTCGATCAATGAGAAATTTCATGAAGCTATCACTAGTATAATCAAAATGAATTAAATTTCCTGAAACTAAATAGTTATCACTGAGTTTCCTGCCAAATCGTTTTTTTTCTTCTGTTACAATGGATTTTTTCCATTTAAAATACTTAAATTATTACATCTAAACTAAAATGGAAGGGCTTTAATTATATATGCTGCTAGCTTGGCAAGAATGCCTTTTGCTATGACTTCTCTGTTGCGTTAGACAATTTGCCCCCTTCCACAATTTAAATTCCAAGGTTTCGTGTATATAAAATATTTTTAATTGATCTCTCATGCTCCTCCAGGCATATGCCTATCATTAGGGCATGTGCATTTTCGTATGCAATCCACTGTTCCCATTTGACAATTCAGTATCTTTGTGCCTATCTACTGTGTAAAACACCATAACCCACTGAGAGTATAAAAGAAGGAATATGTTCCTTCTAAACTCTGGCTTAAAAGCAGACTGCTTGAAGATAGCTTAATTTTTCCTATAGTCCAGTGTCACTAGTATGATGTCACCTCGAACAACTAGAATCAGTGAATTCAATTCCTAAAAACTTGTATATCATTTCAGGTTTTTAATGACTTAATTATACCCCTGAACTTACTGAAAAAAATCCAGAGTCATGACTAAAAATGGATAGAAATGGCAAAGAAAATGGTAGAGACATCTGTTGTCAAATATGTGACACAAAAAAGCTCATCTACAAAACTACAATTATTCCTCCATTTTATATTCCTCAAGAATAAATTGATAAGGAAAGGATTTAATGTTTTTTAACCTCTTTCATGGAGAATTATGTTTGTTTTAACAACAAAATAGCTATAACCTCCATATGCCTTGATGATGCACATTATGATGCCCATAAAAATTTCAATGGTTATCAAGTTACCAGCATCCATTTGGAGATTTTTTTTTCCTTCTTTTGTATTTCACTATCCTAACTCATATTTTACTATTTCCTTGGCTCAGAGGTAGATAGAAGCATGGAAATGAAATTCAAGTTGGTTTCACAGACGGTAAACACATTATGAATTTGAAACATACTGTTAGAAACATATTATGCTCATTGAGCATCTATTTTAGAAGAACGTCCTTCTAGACACTTTATGGCTAAAACCATAATCTGGAACCATTCACTGTTCTTGGTTTTAGAATTCTGTGTGATTTCATGAAATATTCACTTTTTTAAAAAATGCAGTCTAACCCTATAGCTTCTGAATTAAACAATATAGGTAAAAGGCATCTTTTGAGATGGAATATCAGCCAAATGTCATTAATCCTTTACACGATTAAACAGAGAACAGCAGTAATAATAAAATATCTGTCCTAGAACAATAGATTTGTAAATTTGTAGACATTCCTATCTTAATCCCTGTTTTCCCCATTTAGAGAACTAAGTCCCTGCACGTTTAAGAGACTTTTCAAAATATCATGGAATCAGACTAGACCCCCAACATCCTAATTCTAATCCGACTATAACCATGCTTTCTCCTATAGAGAGTTCCAGTTAGGACTCTAAGTCTCAGTTCTGCCTTCAGCTGCAGTGACATATCAGAGCTGCCTTGGTCAAGTGAAGGACACATGTTGTTAACATCAATATATTAAGACTGACCAATTTTCACACAAAACTATAGTCAGATGGGGTAGGTATAGAAGTCAGATGTGTACAAATCTCGATTAGAATCAACATGTTAGGGTTGCTGCATTTGCGTGCATGTCAAATCTACAGCCATACAATAATCACATTAAGAATAAACGCACCAGGGCTGCCAAATACAGATTAAAAAAAAAAAAAAAAGACTTACAATTATATGTGTACTAACCATATCTTGGACCAACATATTAGGGCCCACTAATTTTGAAAACTAAACTTTCATGGCTTGATGACACTTGTTCTACCATACACACACACACTCACACACACACACACACACACACACATATATAATGTGTATATATGTATATTCTTTTGCTGGAAAGTTGAGTTTGTGGTATCACTTTGAATCACTTGATGTGATTAATGTACCTAAGAACAAATTTCTCTGAATGTATCTCCATAAAGAGGCACATGACGATATATATACACATACATACACACACACATGCAATTCAGCAACTCTAATATGTTGTATAGCTCACATACTAGGTCCACTCCAAAGTGACAACCTAGACAGCCACTAAAAAGAAAAAGAGAGGCTAGTAATAATCTTATCTTGGAGCATAAGGAACTGTGTGTGGCCCTCTTCTGCCATTCCTAGGAAATATGTGTGTAAATAGAGAGAGTGGAGAATGAATGAATAGGAAGGTTTAATTTATGTAGATTACATAGTTTCATATTGGAAAATCTCCTGCTACATTGAATAATTTTATAAATTAACCTGACAAGGCTATCTCTGGTTGGCTTTCAGTGGAAGGAATGAAGCAAAGTTCACTGCGGGTTTGAGAGTTTTGTAGCACTGATGCCTATTAATTTAGGATTTCCCAACTCTTGGAGATACCATTCTACATATGTAAAACCTTTTGCTCTATACAATTAATTTGGTTTCAATATTGACAAAAATGAACACACATTTGAAATTCATGGTGTGGTGTGCATTTTCACTTACCTTTTCCGCTGACTGAGCGGTGCCAAAAAATATTGGAATGAAGGCAAGCCATACTATACATGTCGTGTACATAGTGAATCCAATGGGCTTGGCTTCATTAAAATTCTCTGGGACACCCCGAGTCTTGATGGCATAAACAGTACATGTGACCATGAGAAGAATGCTATATCCCAAGGAGCAAATGATTTGGAGGTCTGTAATGTCACATTTGAGAACTCCCCTGGCCTGCTCAGGGTTCATTGTCTTATGTTCATCATAGTCTACGATGATGTTGGGTGGGTCGATGCCAAACCAAATAAAAACACCTAGAAGCTGAACTGATATTAAAATGGAAGTGATTGCCAGCTGCGATGTTGGGCTTATGAGTCTGGGAGCTGTCACTGATTTCTTGCCCTGCTCAAATATGCGATAAATCCGATTGGTTTTTGTCAAGAGGGCTGCATAACTGATGCACATCCCCAAGCCCAAGAAAACTCGCCGGAAAGAACATACTGCCACATCAGGTTTGGCTATCATCAGGAAAGTGATGATGTAGCAAAGAAAGATGCCCGTCAACAGAACATAGCTGAGTTCCCTCCCAGATGCCCGGACTATGGGCGTGTCATTGTATCGGATGAAAGTGGCCATGACAAAGATGGTGGCGATAATCCCCAACATTGCTAGAAATACAGGGATGACGGCCCAGGGGGAATGCCATTCCAGTTTGATGATGGGGATATCCTGGCAGCCAGTCCGGTTTTCATTGGGCCGTTGGTCATAGGGGCAATGCTGGCATGTCATCTCATCGAACTGGTACTGGTAGCCGTCGCAAGGCTCACAGGTCCAGCAGCAAAGAGTGCCCTTCTGTAACTTCTTTCTTTGGCCAGGGTTGCATGGCAGTGTACACACTGAGGGGGGGATCTCCCGGACTCCTTTCCCCCATTGCATGTCCTCAATCTGCAGCGTGGGAAATAAGAAGGTGCAACAGACACATCATTCAAGAGACAAGGAAAAGCACAATAACAACAAACAATAATAGCAGTATTTGACACTTGATGAGGTTATGTAACTTAACCCAGTAATTAGGAGCTACAACCAAGATTTGACTCTCTATTTCACTGCAGCATCCTTACTCTTCAGTACTATAGAATATGTTCCAAACATGCCTGATTCTAAGAATTTCTTGTGGCAACTCTTTTTCCCCACCCCCCTATCACAGCTCTTGAAAATACAAATTCCTTGTCTCTACTCTAAACCTCCCATATAAGAATATCCTGAGAAAGAGCCTTTGGATCTTTATTTTTAACAAGTGTCCAAAGGATAAATACTGACATGTTCTCTATTGCCTTCTCCAGGATAAGTGTAAATGTCCCAGAACAAGTTAAACACAAACAAAAAGCTTAAGTAATCTAAAAAGTTACATTTGTCTCCCTTATTAGGTGTTCTTTTAAAAATTGTTTTAAAATATTTTGGATGACATTGCAGTAATCACCTTCCCTAAAATTCTGTAGGCATCACTGCCATTTTCATTGAGAAATTTTGGAGCAAGTTGAACCTATCCTATTATTTATCACACAGGAGTGATAAGGTTCATTACTGAAGACTTAGACTGTAGTAGAGTATATCCTAAATGATCAGGAAGCATTTGATAAGAAAAAATGCTGTCTGGAAACCTTTCAAGATTGGCTGCATATCTATTTGGAGATGACATTTAACTAAAACATTATGTCATCTTAGGGGAGGATGGAAGTGTATTTGCTTAATTCAAATATTGATTTTCTTGAAGAGAATTCATAACCAACAATGTTCTGAGAAATAATGGCATTAGAAACAAAACACTTTATTACTGAGCTGAAATAACATTGCAGTAGATAACTCTCATCTTTGCCAGCACAGCATGTATTCTTAATTTTTCCTGATATCAGTTCTTCAGATCTCTTTTCTATGTGCTTCCTGTGAGATGGAACTTATACTAAGAAGCTCCAGGGTTTGCACACATGGCTCACATGTGGCCAATTAGAATATTCCTGAGTATGCATCAGAATCACGCAGAGGGCTTGTTACAACCCAGTATGCTGGTTCCACTCTCTATTTTCCAATTTATTGGGTATGGAATGGGAACCTGAGAATATGTATTTCTAACAAAATTGCAGATGATGTTGCTGGGGATTCTCTAGGAACCATGCTTCATCAATCACTGATACATTCTCCTCCTAGCCACAAAGATTGTGTTAAGGATGGAATTGTTATGGAATAGCCCAGAATTTAATTTTATGGCTTTTTCTACAATCACATAGGTTAAAAATCTTTGATTTTTTTTTTTTGACTTGCAGTTTCCAGCATGTTAAGATGCTGATGCTCATGGCTATAGGAAAGAAAGAGTTTATTATAAAAAGAACTCAACACAAAGAAAAGCAGAGCAGAGAGTTGAAGACAAAGATTACTTTTGAGCCTGTCTGAGTTCCTGGATGTAGATATGCCTGAAGCAGGAATTCCCTAGATTATGCCATTATGTAAGCCAATAAATTCTGCTATGCTGAAACACTTTAAATTGCATTTCTATCACATGCGACCAAGAGTTTTGAAAAGCATATGTACTAAATAAGTAATTTCAGGATCTACAAGTTGCAAAAGATGTACTTAATAAATTTACAACAGAAATTCCAATGAATAAATTTGGCTGATATTCTCCATACATAGTTAATTGAATTTTTGATTCAATTGAACCAAAAATATGTATTAGAAAGATATTAGAAAGTCTGAGACTTTTTAGGGATAAAAATAATTTTAAGACATAGGGCGGAAAAAAATTAATTCATAGCTCATTGGAATTTCACTGTTGCATTAAAACAGGATATAATTTATAGTGTGATATGATACTTCCATCAAAATTTGAATGAGAACTACATTCAAAATCAGAATTGAATGTAGTTAACTCTGAAAAAAAAAAAGTGTTTCAGGAATTAAACTTCATAAAATATCATAACCTTCCAATGGTGGAATTTAAACTTTAACTGGAGACCTGAGAATCTTTAGATGATTCATGTGAACTCATTTGCCTGAGCATAAAACCTAAGTCAGCACTAATAAATCTCACTAAATATAAATAAAATAAATCTAACTAAATATAAACCATAATCACTTCTTTCTTGGCATCATCATTTTTGTGGCAGTAAGTCAACAACAGCCATACCAAAGTCATAACATTAAGGAAATAATTTGCAATAAGAGGAAAACATACATTAACTTTACAAATGTCAAATTTCAAGAAGCTAGAATCAAAGAATTACTATTATTAATACAAATGTATTCGAATATCAAATTAAAAGGTATAACACATGGTTAGCAAAAGATTAAAAAACTATAAATTTTATTAGCCAAACTTGAGATTGCCTGATCCCAACACTAGTGGATACTAATAGGCCATGTGATTACACTTAATCTATTGGAATAGATGTAGGGCTTGTACAAATATAGAAACAAATTATCATCATGTCGTATTTTACAGTCAATTTTAAATGTTGCCAGCTATTTTTATTTCCTCTTGGAATAAAATAAAATTTCTAACAATGCTGAAAAGCTTTCTTTTTTCTCAACATATCCAGACATATGAGAGTTGTAACTATAAACATTACATTGACTGGTTTCCTAATTTGTTTTTAATTTTCATTTAAAGTAGATCTCAACTCAATTTAATTGTATATATTAAACCAACAAAGTTGTCTCTTCTTTAAATGAACGAAAACCTAATTTACTTTCTTTATCAACAAAAATCATTATTGATAATGTAAACTGTGCTCCGTGAATGTAATAAGCGACCTTTAAAATCTCCAGTTAGTGAGAATTTTGTTAAAGCAAGACATATGATTTGTGCTTATCTATACCCAGCCAAATTAAGTGTCTTGTTTCATAAGGTTACCAACAACAACGACAACAAAATGGTCACCTGCAAATACCCATGAGCACTTATTTAAGGGAGAATAGTAATTTAGGGCTATAAAAAATCAACTATAATGTTAGTTTACTTTGCTAGAAGGCTACTAGGAATATAAGTTTCAAATTTATTCTAAACTCTGCAACAAAACTGTTTCAGGTAGCTGGATAGCCTAACTGATGTTCACCATCATTTAGAAGCTAGCATCCTAAATTTCCTAATAAGGATGCATTTTCTTCCTAGACACTCAACGTTTATGGTTATTGGATACTGGATCTGCTCGGTAGCTGGTTTATGGGTAAGGGCTATTGTGATCCCAATTCTTGACAAGAGAATAGAACTTTATAGCTAGTACCATCAATTAACACCATGCATGGGACATAGATTATATGGATAGGTGAACTAATGTTTTGGAAAAGAGAAAATTATGCAGTTCTGGCTAATGAAAGCAATGATAAGCCTGTTATGGAGTCCTAGGAAAATATGTTCTTCACTTTTAAAAAAAGACACAAAGAAGAGATATGCTGTCTTCAACCTTTGACTTTTGATGTATGCAAACATGACTTATGCAACTGCAGCAGCCATTTTGCAACCATGAAGAGACAAGGCTAAGGAACCATGCCAACATGCTGAAGATAGGGGGAAAAAAAAGATAAAATAAATTCATGTCTTTGATGGCATGATGTCACCAAATTAACTAACGTGTACCACTCTACTGCTGATTTACAAATACGAAATGATAAATTTCATGGCTAGTATACTACTTGCAGTCAAATATTTAACTAATACGCTCTTTCTTGCTTCTGCTTCTGTTATGTGCAGACCTCCTGAGTCTGTTAGACAATTAGCCAGTAATTCCAATTCTTACATAAATAATAGATAGCTCGAGAATGAAAAGGAACTTTCGAATCACACATGATTAGAAACACTTGTCTTTGCCTCCTGAAAATGCTCAGCGAAGGGAGTGGTAAAGTCCTATACTCAGAATATCGGCTGTGACTTCATTGCTGCTGGCTCAGACAGAAACAATGAAGAAGCACCTGTCAGCTACAGTTCTCTAGCCTATGTATTTGGCAAAGGAAAAATTGAGGTCTGGCTCTAGTAGAGAAAGAGCTGTTCCACAGGAATGTGCAGACCTTATAATCACTGGAATTTTAAAATAAAACCAAATTAGTTGTTGTCTGACTGCCAAATGCAGAAATCAAACAGTGATAAAATTTTTATAAACAGTGTTTGGTGTATCCATTTTTATCTAGAAAAGATCTGTTCCTTTCTCCTCACAGACACTCTCTATCTGAAAGAAAATTTTGTCACTCCAGGGATATTTTCTCTGGTGAAATTGATTTGCATATTTCCAAAGCTTACTCTGCAGACCAAGCTGCCTGTTGTTTCTACTGCGTAATTCTCTGCAATATTAGGTTTACTTATTAAAACCTTAATAGAATGAGCTAATTTAAAAAGAGCTTTCTTATTAAAATGCCATTTGTTCATTAAAATACATTTGTCTTATCTAATTTATAGAAAAAGCTTTTAAGAAAAATATGAAGGAATGTTGAATTTTTAATACTAGAAAAGAGCTAGGTTTTGGTTCTGGTAGAGAGTGGGTAAGGTGAAATGGCTAGCAAGAGCTTCACAAGGAATTTTATAGCACCTCAGTGTCTTTTTTTTTTTTTTTAAGACTTAGCCCTTATTTTTATACCTTAGTCAGCATAACTAGACTGTGAAATAAAATTTCAGGATTGATATATTAAAATAAAAACACTCATTAATTTACATTATATTTATCAAAATTTGTAATGAAATTATTCTTTTTTATGTACTCTAAAAAGTAAGTACCATACAGAATAGTATTAGGATTGGCTTTTTACTACGGTGGACCATGGTCATTCATGAAGGGATTCTAAGCTTCATCTCATTATAAAGCCCTGGGAGGTCCAGGATCTGGATAGCTTTATACTGTTACTAAGACTTTATTTTGAGTTAAGCCAGTGGTTCTCAAAGTTGCCTACACATCTCAATCACCTGAAGATCTTTTAAAAATTCCAAAGAGGCATCAGTGTGTTTCTAAAGCTCATGTTAGAACATAAAGAATTGAGAACTTTCTGGAAGAACATATAGAGCTTAAAATTTCAAAACTTGAAAACACAATCAGCATACAAACATTTATACCACAGATACAACCCAATGTGACTTCAGCATATTCATGTATGACCAAACTAACATGCCTATTCTGGTATCAACCAGCATTAAACACAGAGGGTTAGGATTATGAGGAAATCAATGGAGAAGGAGATGAGGGAGAAAAGGAAACTACCATATCCACTACAGATAACACAACCACACCTACTACAATAAATACACCTATACCATGGTATCAGGCATGACAATTTAAGTTTGTACCACCAAAGGATAAGATTCCTATCCTTTATCGGATACTTGATAGTGATACATTGTTTGATGGGTGTGTGTGTAATAAGTACCACTGGCCTTGCATGGCCAGGTGAAAATGTGATGTGTGATTAGATTGTAGTATTGTATTTGTGAGATATAAGTGATCCCTCCTCACCATCTGTGATATGGTGCCAGGAAATCAGAGGATGGAATGTATAGAGCATAAAGAATCAAGGACATTTTGGATTTTACAAAACAGATTTTATGGAAGCCATGATGGTAATGTCAACTGGCACATAATGGGAATACCCTTAGGGTGTGATCAGAATGCCCCAAACTACTGCCACTGATAAGCTCCCACCGTAGGAGCAAATAAGCTAAGGATTCCATCCTGTAAGGACCATGCAAGCTGAACACCTCAGACAGACCACACTCAAGCTTGACCTGAGAACATCACTAATGGGTAAACTGAGCTTGGGACTGATGCAAAACCACCCATGCAGCCAGTCAACAGAGCTCGCTTTGGAGACGCTAAGGACTTCCATCCCTTCTCTCTGTTGCGTAAGACTGTACTTCCCCTCTCTGTGTGCTGTGTGTTAACCTGTGTGGATACCTGATTTGGTTTATCTAAGAAGGTTTCACTCAATAAACCTAGCACTATAGAAGGATACAAATGTGTTCAGGTGTGTTACTTTGATAGCCACCTTCCTTGCCTGAAACAGCTCATCAGGTGATATGTAGGTAAGTTTTGGAACCACTGAATTAAGCTCTCTGATAGACTGATTTAGAAAAAAGCTTTGTGTTGTTTAGATAACCTAATGATTACAGATTTACTTCTCCTGGCTTTTACTCGTGATGCTGTGATGCACTATCTCATTAAAAGTCTGAATGGGACACATAAAATGCTCAGTTATACTCTATTATAATTTAATGGGAAAGGATGAAGCTGTAATGGCATTAAATTTTGCACAGTTAGGTCTCCCAACTTAAGTTTCATAATGTCATTGACGAAATAACTTAAAATGCCTACATTGACCTAGTACATAAAGTAAACAAATGAAGTGGATGGTAGTAAGAAACATTTCTTCCCTCAAAACAACCAAGTCTAAAGGAACACGTTATTATCATACGCACATATAAAAATGTGTTAATTTACATATCAAGAACAGATTTTATAAAAGTTCTGCCTAAGTGATCTGCATTTACTGTTTTAATGCTTGCATTTTCCTCAAGGACAGAGCAATGGGGTGGGTGCTTATTTTAAATATACATAATGAAAAGCTCCCAGACTAATTGAACAGTTTGCCCCTGAAGTAAATTTAGGTTTCTCTTTCTTGATGAAAACTTTCTATACCTCTAATTGAAAAGAGCTGACTTAACTTGGTTTCAGAACTTTATTTATTTTTGAGAACAGATTTATTTGGAACTATTCAATTTTTTATAATATTGATGCCTTTTTAAATATACCATATACTCAGATAGCAAAACCATGCACATCTCTGACACTAGTTAGCTGTCTCTTTCTGAAACAGTACTGCCACTAGGAGAACCACCTCCTTACAATTTATACACTAACTACAAATGATCTCTTATATTTATTCCGCTTTGGGGACATAGTTCCCTAAAACATACTTACCAATCAAAGATTATTTATTTAATTTTGTTCAAATTATTAAATACATGTGAAAGTCATTTTTTACACCTTGAAATTCTTTAATTCTTTATAATATAAACATATTAATGTGGATGCTTCAAAAATACTTCAGTTTATACTTGTTCAAAACTGAACTCATGATTGGCACTAGGGATTGGCAAACTATGGCCCATGGGGCAAATCCTGCCCTCTGTCTGTTTTTGTAAATAACATTTTGTTGGAACTTCGCCACACTTGTCCATTTATATTTTGTCTATGGTCGTTTTTATGCTACCATGGCAGAATGGAGTAGTTGTGAATGGACAGCCTGCAAAGCCTAAACTATTTACTATCTGGCCTTTTACAGAAAATATTGGCTGACTCAGATCCAGAGAAAACAGGAGGATAAAGCCCTAGTGCAGGGCGGCCTTATCTATTCGTAAACTAGAGGTCTTGTCCTTTCTCTTGCCACCCTCATATCTAAGTTACCAACAACTTGCATAGATTTTACCTCTTGAAAATCACCTAAGTAAATAATTTCATCTGACAAACTTACTGGGTGCTGGACCTGTCTTAGTTTCTGGGAGCAAAATAGAAAGAAATGCACGCCTTAGAGAAATAAATCCTCTTTTCTCATTGTTGTTCCTGCAACAGCAGGTTAACAGATTAGACACAATCATTGCTGTGTAATAAATCATCAGCTGTTTCCCACAGGACTAGAATGGAACTAGGAGGTCTCAGGTCACAGCCAACAGGAAAGGAGAATCAAAAGACTCCACAAGTCTCAACAAGTCTGTGGAGGCTGCTCAGAAAAAAATCTTGCTGTAAAGATGACCATATGATGTCACAAGACTAAAATCACCCAGAACTACGAATTTGTCCATGCAATCCATGATGCTGTATGAACTGCCTGCACCTACCCAATAAAACCTCATATACCAGATGATGTGATGCATAACTTCTCTACTTTTAACTCGTTATATCTCACCCCCAAACCCCAATCCAACTAGAAAACAGACTGAAGTTTTGTTTCCTGTCTCCTTGCTGGCTGACCTTGCAATAAAAGCTTTTTCTTTCTCAAAAGCCGGTGTCGTATTTTTGTCCCCCTATGTGCTAGGGCAACAGGGCCTTGCTTGTTAACACTACCACACCTCCTTTGCAAAAATGTCCTATAAAATTTTCCCACTTCTCTTTCCTTCTGGACTATTCCTAATTCAGTTTGCTGCCCTACAGCGAGAAGGATTAGCATGCAGATTTAATCATCACCTTTTTTGCTTAATCCCTTCAAAGACTCTCCTAGCACTTAAATCTCCTAAATGACCCTGCATAATCTGGCAGGGACACACATCAATTGAATTCATTCTCCTGCTTTTACTTCCATGAAGTTTCCTGCCTCAGTGAATTTTGCTTTGCAATATGCTAATCAGGGAATTCCCTACTCCCGCTAGATTGGGTCCTCCTTTTATAAGCTCTCAATGATCCCTTTTTAAAGAAATTAACACAATTTTTAATAATGTAAATATGTGACTTCATTAAAGTCTATCTTCCAAGTCACATGAGGGCTTCATGAAATCAGAGCTTTTGTTCACTTATTCACTGTTGGAAACTCAAATCTGGGAGGATTGTATTGAATGAGTGAAGGACAAAGTGTGATCAGGGGAAAAAAAAAGGCTGACTGCTCCTTTAGAAGTGATTTTTCTCCAGCCAAAATTTGAGTTTAACTGTAATTAGATATGATAAAATGATACATAATTATTTATGTGAGTCTCATCTGCTTCTGGTCATTTACAACACAAGTATAGAGTGAAAGTTTACAGTTGAAATGTCCTTGGCATTTAAGTGAAGAAAGAAGGGGAATTAAATATGGAGCACTCGATTGCTAGGTAGAGAAAAAATGAACATAATTACCACACCAGGGAGAGAGAGAAAAATAAGTCATGTACAATCTGCAGCCAAGGACAGAAGTTGATTTCAATAGGTCCCCAACTGTTCTCTGAAAACTCTATTTTCTCCATTGGTAAACTTAGCTACAATAAAAATAGAATGACAATGAGCTAGGAATTCATACACTGGGTTCAAAGGCTAAGTTCATCACTTCCAGACGGTAAGCCTATAGGCAAGTTGTCAAAGGGGAGTGGCAGTTTCCCAAGCTTATTTGTTATGAAGACTAAATTAGATACCATGTGTAAGGCACTACAGTGCCTGAGAAGTCATAGCTGCCTAAATAATTATTAATGTTTATTAGAATATTTTATGACTTCAATGAGCAACATAATCTATGCAAAAAACTTTAAGAAAGTCATTCCCACTCTTTTTTTCTTTCTCTTCCCCTCTCTTTAAATCCCTCCCCCCCCCCCACCCTCCCACCCGTGACCTACAGACGTTACTGCCTCCCCTTAAGAACTGGATCTCTGAAGGCAGGTTGTCTCCTCTCACGCACACTCTAGGCCTGGTGCACCCGGGCCTTGGCACACCTGGCACACCTGGGGGGCCTGACACACCCTAGAGTATGGTCCATGGCTCCACCTGGGGTGTGAACCCAGGATCTTCGGTATATAAAGCAGACATGCTAATCACCACACTATGGAGCCACCCTTGGTCATTCGTACTCTTGAACTCTGATGCTCCAACTAAATATCACCAGCAATTAATGTCATAGTGGCATTTAAGACTCTATGCATCTAAAACTAAACATATCTTTCTTCCTTTTCTCTAGATCTTGCCACATACTCTTCAACCTGTCTTGGTATACCACAGTAGTTAATCGCATGAGCATTGTACTCAGATAGACATGGGCTCAAATCCTGGCAGTTATCATGGACAAGTCATATAAGCTCTCTGAACCTTATCTATTTATTATTTATTTAATTTATTTATATCTATGAAGTAAAAGTAGTAAGGATTACCTCCTAGACTTAGCGAGGAAGTTAATGCATGTGAAACATAGTCTGACAAGTAGTAAAAGCTAAACAAGTTATGTCTACTTAAGCTATTAGTGACTGTGCTGCTATCTTTCACACTCTTCTCTACCTGCGCCTCTCAAAAAATAACTGTTGCAAAGTTTGTTCCAGTCTTCTTCCATAAATCCCTTTCCTATTTGTCTCCAATGACCTGTATCAAATAAAGTTACTATTGCGTACTCTTAATTGTTCTCTCTGATTTTAGGTCTTCTATTTCTTATTCCTTTACTCTGCTATATTTCTATTCATAGCAGCTACTACCTGAACTTAAACATCTAGGTGTTTACCTCTTTATTCATGTCTCCACTTGAGAGTACTTCTGTTTACTCTGTGCCTAGAAGTGTGGCTCAAAATGGCTACTTTAGCATTCATGTGATCCAAAGCAGATCCCTGACCCTGTGCTGCAGCTTCATCTGTCCCCGCCCCCCGCCCCCTCACCTCATACACATTGCTCTTCCAGGAAAGGGCACTGCTTATGCATCCCTTTAATACTTTTTTGATGCCTTATTTGCATTACTTAGTCTACACTCATCTTCTTAGCTGTTATTCTTTTCCCTTAATTCTTCAACTCCCTCAAATGCCCCAAATCTTCCCTGATGCTTCCAAGCTCGAAACGCCTTCTCCCTTTGTTGAAATCTCTTAGCTTTTTTTCTGTACTATTCTCCTACATCTTCTACTTAACACGTGGAAACTTGGGGCCATTATGTATTTTTAAAAACACCTTAGAGCCTAAAAGGTGGAATAGAACCTGGGCAGATTCTATCCCAAGAAAGAACTTCCAGATTAGGACATAAAGGGATACAACTCTTAGGAGAAAAATGTTTTTTTTTTTTTTTAATGCCCCTGAGTGCTCCTTATTTTTCCTGTTTTGTTGGAGCCTCTCAACTCTGACTTGCTTAAATATGACAAATTACACAAGCAAGAACAATAGAAGTCCTTAAATCACTGCTACTAAATCTACTTTTCTAACCAGCCATTCATCTTAGGTTTTTACACTCTAGCTTGCAAATTGTTTTGCACCCACTCACCTGGGGTGAGTCATGCTCTCTGCCAGGTAAGTGGGGAAGAATGCTGATCTGTCAGTTTACTACCTGATACAAGAAAGCTTTTGATTTTTTTCCCCTAAGCCTCTGAATCTCTTGCTTTCCTTCTTTAAACTAGAGGAGAAAATCTGTTTGTTTGGTTTTTTTAATACTGATTACTTCGGATAGTAACCCCACATTTTATGATGATGACTATCAGCCCTGCAACATATCTTTTGAACACAGGAAATCCCTTATTCCATATTGCCATGTCAGGGGGAGCCCCACAGTGCGTGTTAGTTTATTAAAGAGCCTGAGGAGTTTTCTTATTAAGGGGAGAATATGTCTTGATTTAAGCCATGGTTTCTAATTCATTTGAGTGCAGAATGAACATTCTTCCCCTTCCTGTAACATTTATTATCTCAACATCCTGCAGAATCTGCATCCCTTCAGTAACACTGAAAAATAGTGACATTGGGTAACTAATATTTTGATGGGTGTTCTAATCTGTGGGGTCACGGAAAGTCAGAGAACAGGAACTGGGTGGTAACTCTCAGAATACTAGCTGGGTGATCTTCAGCTTCTGTGAGGTTTAATTTCTTCACCAGTAAAACAGAGTTAGTTATAGGAGAATCAAATGGGATTGTTTTATAGACATAACAATTAAAAAAATGTTCTTTATTTATTTCTTCGATTTTTTTATTATAAGAGGCATACTTTACTATTTCATGTGATTTTCAGCTTTCTCTTGTTCTTTGCCTTCATGCCTTTGTTCATGCAGCCCCTACTGACTAGCACTTCTCCTCCTCAAGACTAATCCAAATTACTCTCCTGGTGAAAATTGAGCAAGCCAAACTAAAAAGCTGACCTCCATATTACTTGGAAGTGGATTTCAGCTCCTTGCAAACTGAGCATAAGTCACTAAGTATTATTTTTAAAGCATGTGCTGTCCAATATTAATTTGCAACTCATCTCTTTAGCAGGAGACTCCTCCACATTAATCCCAAGAAACAACTCAAATAGTTAAAATTTTAACCTCTGTTGCCAGCTAAATGGATATAGTGGTGGCACATTTGGCTAAGAGAAGCCTTTTGGTATCCCTCATACTACATCTAAATAGTCACTTATTGCCACTGAATTCTGTCTCATGCTCTAATGAGTTTTGCAGAAGGCTTTTGAGATATATTTGTGTTGATATCTATATCTATCTATCTATCTATATAAATCATATTATACAATCATATATAATTATTACATATATAATCCCCATATGTGTGTCTATATATACAATCAGTTAGATTAATAAATTGAGTCTACTGTATCATGAATTTATAAGCTAAGAAAATTAAGAGAGAAGTGACCTCTAAACCAACAGCATATTTTAGGAACTGAATGTTTGTGTCTCTCCAAAATTCATATGTAAAAGCCTAATCACAATTGTGATGATATTTGGAGGTGGAGCCCTTATGAGTGGAATTATGTCTTTATAAAAGAGACCCCAGATGGCTCTCACTCCTTCAGCCATGTGAGGAAACAGTAAAAAGCTGGCTATCTGTGAGCCAGGAAGTGGGCACTCGCCAGACACTGAATCTCCTGCTGCTTTGATTTTGGACTTACTAGCCTCCAGAACTGTGAAAAATAGGTTAATTTCTGTTGTTTATAAGCCACCCAGCCTATAATATTTGGTTATACCAACTCGAATGCACTAAGACAGCATATTTGTTTATTTTTACATTGAGAAACTAGGTTATCTTCAAAAAGTGAGACAAATGAAGTATTTATTTGATTTGGCTTATCTCCCCAGAGTGCTGGATGACCAAAAGGATATGAATGTACTTTTTCATCAAGAAGAGTGCATTCAAGACTAAAGGGACTATGATGCCCATGAAGGGTCTTTCATGACAAAATTTTAAACATACAGACATGGATGAACTTTAAAACATCCTCCTGACATCATCTTATATTTCTCCTTATAATTCAGAGGTTATTCTGAGCAGTTCCTATATTCTATTAACTACATTAAACAATAACAATACAGACATAACACTTACTTTCTTTCCCTCGATAGGCTCTTAGTGTCATACTGGAAATTCACACATGTCTTATTAAAATCCAATGTTGTTCAAGATACATCGTGGCCAAATTGGTCCTTAGCTGCCTTTTTAGAATAGAGTCTCTGAGAATATGTATTCTTTAGTGTAACAGGACAGGGAAAAGGAATTCAGCAAGAAAGCAAGAAAACACTCCATTGAGGATGAGGGGCTACAAGGAGTTTTAGCTGAGCTGAAATACAGAGTGGTATGAAGGAAGGAAAAAGATAATGTTTAGACATACACAGGTAGGCACCAGATCATGCAAAATCAGTTTGCTCATTTTTGACTCAACAACTATCAACTGGCCACCCATTATGTACTAATCAATGTTCATTTGGATACAACTGTTGAATATGACTCCTGATCTCAAAAAGTTTAGAGTTGGTGAGACAAAGCAATAATGCAACAAATTAAGAAAATAGATATTGCAACAAATGTTAAGCAGAAAATAATGAGCTAATGCAAGAGTAACAGGGGAGTGGGGAGAACTCCTTTAAGTACAAAGGAGGTGGGAAAGGTTTTTTTAAGCTGTGACTTAAAAGGTGGAGGCACAAGCAGGGGAAGCAACAAGGCAAGTGTGAAGGCCCTGAGGTGGGGAAGACTTGGTGTGTTAGAGCAGTGACTTTCAAACTTGAATGTGCAAACAAATCCCCTGGGAAACTTGTTAAAATGCAGATTCTGATTTAGTTAGCTTAGGGGGGACTTGAGATTCTACATTTTTAACAAACTCCCAGGTGATGGCACTGATCTAGGGACCACAGTTTACCAGCAAAGTGATAAAGGAACAGAAGTCTAAGAGGGTGTCCAGAGCTTAGTGGTAAGGGTAACAGCACAGTACATGAGAGTAGAGAGGAAGAAAGAGGTCAGCTCAGGACTGTCAATATGGGAAGGATATGGTTAGTAGGAGAACTACAATTCATGCTTCTTCCTTATGGGAGGAAGAAGGAGAGGGTGAATGTGGGAGCATCTTCTAGAAAGAAAAAAGAAAGGCTGCTTGGTAAAATTTCCTTTTAATAATAGCAGACCTCCTGACAAACAAATGGTATATGATAGCTTGAGATTTCTTATCTATGGAAAGCTTTTAAGCAGGATGTACTTAGTCTGTCTGAGATTACTTATGGTAAACAAATCTGGAATCTACCCATTTACAAGGTATGATTTCCTGGAAAACATTGTAAACTGTGAATCTATCTAAGTTTAAAATAATGATATTTCATGACCAAAACAGTTCTCTCTTTTTTCTCATATGCAGCCATATAAATTATTTAAAAATTTAATTTATTATCCTGGGCCAAGGTGTGGCCTAAAGTCAAGAAAAGACCTGGGGAGTGACACTGGTACTCTCTCTACTTTCCTGTGTCTCACAACTATTTGTAACTGTGGAGTTAAAGAGTAAAGCCTGTTACCGAGTGTTATAGCCTGAACAATCCTCCCCAAATTCACATGTTGAAGATCTAACCTCCCAATGTGACTATATTTGGAGATGGGGCTTTAAAGGAGATTACTAAGGTTAAATGAGGTCATAAGGTTGGAACATAACCCAACAGAACTGGTGTACTTATAAGAAGTGAAGAGATATCAAGAGTGCAGTGCACGCTCATAAAAATGACACATGAAGACATGGCAAGAAGGCAGCCATCTGCAAGCCAGACAGAGAAGGCTCAGCAGACACCAACGCTTACTGGCACCTTGATCTTGCACTTCCAGCCTCCAGAACTATGAGAAATTAATTTCTGTTTGTTGAAGTCACCCAGTCTGTGGTATTCTGTTACAGCAACCTAAACTGACTAAGATACTGGGCAAGATTATTGACCTGGTGCAAATCGTATTTGACAATCTAATCCTTTGTGTTCACTCACCTTTGGAGTTACTAGTGGCTGAAAGCAGTGGTCCTCTTCCCAGGATATGTTGGGAGCCTTCGAAACATACCCAGGACCCATTTAGAAGGGTTCTGATTTAACTGGTCAGGGATGGGGCCCACATATCATCAGTATGTTTTAAAAGTTCCCCTGTATGATTCTTATATGCAACCATATTTTTGAAACAGTGAACTAAATTATGTTTTTAAAGATGCTTCTGGAGACACTGGAGGCAGGGATGGTGTGTGAGATGTTTCTAAATAAATGTGGTGCACAAACCTTGGTTTTGTCCTTCTGTAGACCTGATAGGTGATAAATAAGAATCAGAGTTTCCTTTCCCTTCAAACTTCCAAGCACTCCCACTGTTAGAGTATCTGACTTTATCTTGAACCTGAAGCCAAGTCATCCTGTAAGGGCTATATATCCATTGGCGCCCTGAGTACCAGGCCACTGAGTAACCACCCATTTTAATAATAATAATAAAAAAAAGTAACTATTACTAATATGCATTATTGAAATGTATTCTCCAATCTTTTTTGCCAATCTGCACATTTATATAATAAGCCATTTGTTCCATTTGTTCAGAGCTCGATTATTTTGTAATGTTTGATTAAACAAAATCATCACCAAAATAATTCTATTAGGGTTAATTGACATCTTGCAGAAAAATTAACCACTTTGCTGGTCATGCTTTTAATAACAAGCTTCCCAGATTTGAATGGACATTTCCGAACACGATCCTTGAGGATGGCTCTAGAGACTGAATACAACCTTACAGATTGTTTTTACGAAGCAGTTACCATATCAACAGATCAAACAATTATTCAGCCTTATAGGTAGCACCGCAAATTCTTAAGATTTGGCAGTTAAGATGTAACTATTATAAGCCTTGTAATTAGTTTCTTAATCCAGAGCTTGAAAATGATAATTGTTTAATGCCCAGACTATGTCAATACATTTAGGCAATATGATCCAGTGAGATATATGAACCCCTAAATCTCTTATTACATATACAAAATGAAGATGAAATTAGCTTGGGCCTGAATCAGATAAATAAGCTTCCTGAGCCTAACAGGCATTATTATTATTATTATTATTATTATTATATTATTATTATTATTATTATTTTATTATTTTGTTCTCTTTTCTCCCACCAGGATAATTGTGTTAGAGCTGCCACATCCCTGTGGCCCAGAAGCACTACATCAGTGCTAGAGACCTTTCCTTCCCTTCTTTCTCTTTTTGAATACCGGATTAGTATTTTTACTTAAAAACCTCTTTAGACCTAAAAGTTAGCCAGAAAAAATTTTACTTGGCTACAGTCTATTAAAAAGGCTTTTTATTTTTAATAATATAATTATTATTATTATTGAACATCCATCCTCCACCAGGTATTAAATATACATTGCTTCTAATTCTCATTAGAAAACATGCAAAGTAAGAATTATTCCCTGTACTCTATGAATGAAGAAACTTGGGCTTAGGTATTAAGTGTCTGAGTCCATAATCTGAATCCATAATCTTTCTGTATATATCTTGGTGGCTTTCAGGCCACAAAAATAATGGACTTTCAAAAATATATTTTGTCATACATCTTA
This sequence comes from Rousettus aegyptiacus, assembly GCF_014176215.1. Classification (NCBI taxonomy): domain Eukaryota; kingdom Metazoa; phylum Chordata; class Mammalia; order Chiroptera; family Pteropodidae; genus Rousettus; species Rousettus aegyptiacus. Next base: position 118,129,272 of record NW_023416307.1, on the reverse strand, counting down.
TAAAGGTTCAAGAGGTGCACGATCATATACTATGTAAAGTTAATCTCCCTTCTGTTCTTGCGACCAACTCTCTTGAGGCAAACACGATTATCAGTTTCTTGTGCATCTTTTACTGAATTTGTGAAAATACCTTCACTAAGTGTACTGCTTATGCTGTGTATCTGTGTGTGCGCGCATGCACGTGTGTTTCCAGGAGTGACAAGAAGAAAAAAAAAAAAGAAGAGCTCCAAGGGGTTCAAAGCATCAATCATTAAATATTGATCCTGCTCATTTCTAAGAATTGTTCTCCTCCTCACTCAACTCTATGGCCCTCTGAGGTTATGCTGAGATATAAAAACAGCTGCCTTCTTTGGAAATGGCTGGCTTAAGGGAACGAAAAGGAGCTTTGCATATTCATGCCACTGTTCAAAATTATTTTTAATAATTCTAATTATAAATTATTTAAAGACTGTTAATGAACTTAAGTCTTTGACTGTTACTAAGTATGTTTAATTTCATTTTTGGTTACTGTTTTCATGGGCAAACTTAGGTTTCTAAAGATAGCAAAGAGTTCTAGTAGGTCTAACATGTCTTTACACACACTCTTTCTTCTCCCTCCCTCCTTTCCTTCCATCTTCATTTCATGACTCTCTCCACCTTACAGAGGCCAGGCTGCACCTGCCCTCTGTGCATCCCTGACCCTGACTGAAATGAATCTCTTTTTCTGACCTAGCTCAGACCCTCTCATGTCCAAAAGGCACAGAGAAATCTTAGACTTCTTCCTCTACAGACCTGGGGCATCTTTTTAAAACCTCTATTGTGAAACTATAACCATCATCTTTCTAAGATTTACATTTATGCCTTCCTATAAATTCCCTGAGGGCTAGAATCCCAGGCTGTCCTATTTAAAACCAACATAAAGTAGAAACAGAGGAGATGTTTTGTGGTGTAAAGCTTGCAGTAATATTGATTTTATACAAATCTGAAACCAAACACATATTTTTCTTATCATCTCTGACTTCTTAAGCCAGTCAATAAATATTTCAGAACCTTTTTCTGATTCAATCTATGAGGAAGGACAGTGTCTGCCTTAGAAGGTTTCTAGAAAGATGAACCAAGATAAATTAAGAGCACCTAAAACATAGAAGTTGATGAATACATGGTTATTTTCTTTTTTTTTCTCCCTCGATGTGGTTTTTGAAGTGTCAAATATTGCCATTCTAGTTACACATTTAAATTAATATTAATTATAAAATATATCCTCAAACTTCAAAACTAATTTATAATCTCCCCAATCTGGCACTATTTCCATGCAGTTTAGGAAACCAGAATCCTTGGAGAGTCTCCTTCCACATTGCCTTCTTCTCATCTTCCATATCTAATCCATCACCGAGCCCTGCCAATTTAACCTTCTAAGTGCCTATTGCAGCCACCTACATTTCTCATTCTCCAGAGGCTGAGACTGAACTCTCTTCATTTTTCATGTAGCCCTAGACTCTTAGAAGGACCTCCGCTCTGTCCACACATTCGATCAACTCTACCCTCCAGATATAGTGATCTTGCCGTAAGGTAAGTCTAATCTAGTTATAGCAACCCTACTTTTCTCTGCTTAACACCCTTAAATGCGTTTTCACTGCTCTTAAGTGAAAAACTATAAGTCTTAACATGACTTTCAAGACCTGCTTTTTCGGAAATTATCCCACATGCTGTGACCCCTTTAGCTTTCTTCAGAGGCTTACCCATGGAGTCCTTCCAGCATATTGTGCTCCCTCTGATGGACCGCTGTTCCTTCCCTAGCCCAAGCTAGCTCTGGCTTCGTCCTTCAGCCCTTAGCTCCTGGCTCACTTCTTCAAGGAAGTCATTCCTACTCTACCATTTCTGAGAAATTCCCATATGTGGAGTGACAATATCATTCACTGTCACAGATGCAATTTAATATTATATGTGAGAGACCCCAAGTGGCAAGTTCAAGGAGGGCAGGGACAGTGTATGGGTTCACTATTGTGTCCTGATCAGCCAGCACAATGCCTAGCATAAAACAGACAACCAGTAAAAATCAGTCAAGTCAATCCCAAAACTATCACTATCCACCGTAACAGGTAGGAAGGACTCAGTGCTTACTCTGTACCAGATACTTTGTCTGGATCACACTGGAGCTTAATAGAAAATATTATGCCTCTTGAGCCCTACTTTATAGAGGTGAAAGCAACTCAAACATAGAGTTAATCTATGTTAACCATCTAAAGTGCTGATTCTCCTTTAAACATTTAAATTAGAAATTAATTTTACTAAGTTTAGCAATGTTCTTGGCTCTTCATGCAGAGTGCATCTTTTAAGTAGGCTTCTAACCTCATAGTGGAAAAAGCTACACAGGCAGCAGGGTTTCAGCCAGGTCTACTGAGCACAAGGGAGAAAAGCTAGCCAACCAATGACTTGAGGGGCTGCAAGTTGTTCCACTGTTATAAGCAATGATTCTGCTCCTTAACAGTATTTGTCTTTCTTGAATATAAGTGTTAGTAAGTGAAAACATTTGTCAGTTCAAGATTCCTACTGCCCAACACAAGACCCAAAATAGACCATTGCAACAATGTTTTAATTTTCCATTTAAAGGTTTATCAATTGTTAGGACTAAAAGAAGCCTTGGAGAAAGGCTAGTAAAACACACCATTTTACAAGAGAAAAGCCACAACAACTTTTTGCATAAATTGAGTTAAAATGAAAACCATGCATTTATGCAGTCAGAGTGCTGGATAAAAGACAAGCATAGGGGCCATGATATAACCAGGTAAAGGTAAGGGAAGAGATTGTAGGATACTCCAGTAATGTAACAAAGCATCGAAGGAAACGTCACACTGAGGTAAGAGTGTGGCATAGAGTAACAAAGAGACGATAGTGTTTTCTCCCACTCTGGTTTAAAATTCTAATGCTTTCAGGTTTTGCCTTACCATCACTAATAATGCCTATGATAATAATTTAACTGTATGATATACCTAGAATAAGTCCATTAGGCCCTGAGCTAAATGCCATTTATGGAGTACACCGGTGATTTCTTTTGATTTCTCACAAGCACTCTATTGTTGTCAACCACATTTTACAGTTGAGAAAAGTGAAACACAGAGAGACTGGGTCCTAAACTCAAAGCCACCATAACAAGTGGCATGAGACCAGGCGGTCTAAACCCAGGACCTGTGTTGCTAATCAAAGTTACTTCCTGGCCAAGGCCATCCCTGACCACGCTGTTCTCTGCTACCATTTCCTTTGTGGTAGATGGCACCCACATTTCCAACCCTCCCTGGTATTTTCGCTATGAGCAGAAGTGGTGTGTGCTACCATCGGGCCTGCCTACAGACCTTCCCCACCAATACCCAGCCTTTTAGCCTTTTTGCCATCTGCCTGCTGAACACAGAGAAGGGAGGAAGACCTAGAAATGACAGCACTAACTAATAGAAAGAGCCTGGGCTCTTAAAAGAACAGATGGAGGTTCTTGCATCTCCTCATCAACCACAGTCCCCACTGTCTACCTGGACTGGGATGTGACGGAAGAGAGAAATAAACTTTATTATGCGAAACTGCTGAGATTTGGGACTGGCTTACTTACTCTATCTAATTGATTCAACAGTGTTGGTTTCCTCCATAGCACTGATCACAGTTACAATTTTATTTTATTTGTCTGTCACTCATTTAATACTGCCTTATTGGCTCAATTGTAAGCTTCCTGAGGGTAGTGAGCAAGTTTGATCTACCACCATAGCTACTGCCTAGAAAAGCCCAGCCTGCAGGAAACAGGCAGCAATATTTGTTAAAGAAATTTTAGGATGGTGGGGAGGGAATGAAACCAAATGGTCAGGGATGCCTGGTCACAAAGTGCTTTCTCCCCCATTGAGATATGGCCATGTTGAATGAAATTTAGTTCAAGAACCAGGAGCACCAGTGTTTATAAATGTATTCTTAAAAGAAAACTTTAGATTAAAAGATTGTATGTGTTCTTCCCCAAGAGATGTATCAATATGGAATCTGAACGCAGCACCAAAGTATGTCCCTGGATCTTGCAAAGCTCTACCTTGTAGGGTTCACAGTAGCGCTGGTTGGAGGGTGGGGTCCTAGAAAGCTGCGCCGAAGCATGCAGCCCCCGTCCCACCCCCTATGAGGCCACTCTCCTTTAGCTGCTTCCTGGAAAACAGGTTGAGAACCTTCAAAGTGGGTTTGTGGTCCCTTCCTGCTATTATAGCCTATAAGAGCTGATTCAACAAATGAACTGAAAAGAAAGAATCTTCTGCCTGAGAGTTTACCTGGGGCCAGGCACTATGCTAACATCATCCTTAACCCTACCTCAATCCTCTGGGGCAGGTATAAAATAAGTATAACAATAACAAGAAAAATACTAGTTCTAGTTTCTAATTACTGTGTAAACGTTATGGACTAGGTGTAGGTATTGTCATATATTCTTTGTATATTATTTAATATAATTAGTTTGACAAACCTATGAAGTAAATTTCAAGAACTGTAAACATTCCAAGATTTTACCCTACTTTCAAGCTAATAAGTTATTTTTATAGTCTCATGGATGCTGGCGGAATATATGCAATTACTGGGTCAGAGTCAAAGGATCAGTTATTATTCACAGTAATAGCAATAGCCAGTTAAATGATTTGTGCTGGTTTCCTGGGCCCCCATTCCCACAGGGCAATGTGAAGAGGGCCAGACAGGTGCTGTACATGCTCAGGGTTGCAACACAAGTGAAGAACTTTGAGTTTAGGAAACCCTAACATCTTATAAGCCTGTGTGTAAACCTGCCCAAGCTTTGACATGGACAGAGACATTATTTTTATTAACCCTGGAAAGAAAACAAATCTGTCTTCTGTTCCATAAGGAACAATTCTCATTATATAAATATAAATACCCTTAAAAAAATCTGAAACAAAAGCTGAATTCATTTGTTCACCAAATGTGCAGAACTTTGAGAGACTCATGGGGATTTGGCTCTCATTTTATAAATGTTCTAACAGGACTTGGATTCTGACTCCCTCCCTTCCTCCCCTTCCCCCCCCCCCACCCCATCCTGGCCCCGCTCCGCACACACAATTTTATCCAGATAACTAATCATAACTAGGAAGAAGATGAGCCAGAATTCCAACTCTGGTCTAACTCCAAAAGCCACACTCTTATCCGCTATGCAACATTGCTTCCACATTTTCTTGAGCGGCAGACCGGGACTTAGAGTTAAGGAATAACTTAAGGCTGAAAGAAGTTGTAAATAAGGGAGCTGAGGTTCAAGTTCACAACACGCAAATCCAGACCTGGTGGTCTCACCACTACACCACAGGTATTGATCAAACACCAGCACATATGAATTTGCTAGAAGATTAAGGGTATTGCAGAGAAAGCAAAGAATGGTGTGAAGAGAGTAGCGAGCTGTTTTCTCAGATGAGGAGAAAGCTGCATAGGTGAGGAGGCCCCATTGGAGTGAAAGAAGAAGGGAGGGAGAGAGGAGGAGAAGGAAGAAAAACGGAAGGTGAGGAAGAGAGAGAAAGGGAGGGAGAGACAGCGACTAGACTTGAGTTTAGAGGTGGTTATTACCTTATACTGTTATAGTCAAATGGAGGTTGTGGGTACTGTGTCTGATGGATAGACGTATCAAGGATGTACCTGCCTCCCCTGTTCAGATTAGCTTACCTGCTGGCACCACATTACATATGATGCCCCAGCTACTTGAGAGCTTAGCATGATGGCAACAAGAAATAGATAGATATCACCAGTCATGGGAATATAGGCTCCATCCTAGGAGGTTTGTTAGGCAAAGTTTGCAGACTTTAAAATAAAAAAACTCCCACATAGGAAAGTGAGAAAAGCATACAAACAGATAGTTCATAAAAACAAAACAAAAAGAAAAGAGAATGGTTTCTAATATGGGAAAGGAGCTCTGTGTCACTCAGAATAAGTGAAATACAAATTAAAATCCCATGGAGACATCATTTTTCAGTTGTCAGATTGGCAAAATCTAAACCTTTGAACACTCGCTCAAGTTTTCTGGGCTTCGGGGAAGCAGACACTCTTATGCGGCTAATATTATAAAGCTATTTATCCCAGCATTATATAATAGCAAAGGATTGGACACAAACCAGAGATTCAACACTTAAGAGACTGATTCAATAAATTGAGTCCATTCATATAATGCCATGATCTTCAGATATTATTTTAAAAAATATAAAGGAGCTGTTTATGCACTCATATGGAGGATAACCAATGTCTATTATTAATGGAGAAAAAAGTAAGTATATTATATGACATTTTGTGTAATGAGGGGTGAGTGATGGTAGTAAAACAATTTACTTGGATATACAAAAGGAAACAAAGATATATAAAAACAGTAGTGATACTGGTGGTGTGGGCTATTAGAAAGGTAGCAGTTATGTTCACTTCATAATTTTCTATACCCTCTGTTTCTTTGGAACATTTAAATATATTTTCTTTAAAGTAAATTTAAAAATGCAAACACTAAAAATTTATGAAGGATGATCTCTTCTACAAGATCAAGTCTCAGGATTGGGAAAGTTGGCCTTCTTGGATTTCACTTGGCAAGTTCATTATCTGGCATCATTGTCACTTGTGAAAACACAACTGATTTTGCCTTTAGAAAAGAGAGCATGGATTCCATAGCTATTTACTGGATTTCTTTTCCCAGCATCTCGCCCTGTTTGAAGAAGATACTGAGAGAAGTTCTTTCTCCCCACTTGGTTTTCCAAGCAACTTTTGCAAATTCTAATATTATCACCAGTCACTGTGAGAAATAAGTAGTCACACTTTCTCACCATTTAAGCTGCTTTATAACACTATACCCCTGAGCCTCATTCCATGTTTTGGTTCTCAAGTGTTCCTGGTTTGCAAACTGTCTTTTGGCCATGAGCACGCTAAACTTTTACTAATTACTACTTCAGTGATTTACTGGTTTTAATTCTATTATTTCTGAACTTTTGACAACAACCAGTTCTCTGAGGGGAGGGAAAAACTCTTTGATTTCTAGCATTTCCATACTATAAATACTCACTCTGGCTGATAAGTTGCCAATGTGATGGCAGGAGGCAGCATAGCAATTACATAGTATTTCTACTACACCAACTCAATAGCTATAAATAACTTCAAGCACAGAGATAACAGTTAAATGTAGTTCAATAATTAGGGAGTATGAGCTATATTTATTTTGATTTGAATTTAATTTATTTAATTGTAAGTTTTTGTTCTTTAATTTTAATAATGGTTGTTTAAAAACTACCTTGTGAATTTCCTAAAAATTTAAGTCAGCTCTTGTGAACTGATAGATGGTGAGAGCTAGGTCCAGTATGCCATGGCCATACCCAAAATGTCTCAAGGATGCATACTCCTTGCTACAAAGTAAACTTCGGAGAAACTGAGTAAGACATCCCATACAGGTAGATTAAATAATAACAATCACCATAATGTATTGAGACCTATAAAATACCAGGCACTGTGAAAAATGCTTTCGGTCATGATTTCATTTAATTGTTACATTAAATTACAAAATTTCAAAATTCCCATTGCAAAATGAGGCGGGGAAGGCTTATTGTTCTCAGAAAAGAGACACACATAGAACTGCAACCTAGCCAAACGTATGCCTGTTTTTGCACTCAAACACTCTGCTTCTTTAAACTGGCTTTCAGAAATGATTTGAGTTGGACAAATGAGAGGTAATTCCAAGTGGCCAAGGTTGGGAGAAGAACCGTAGATACCTTTAGATTGATTAACAGATGGCCCTGCCTTCTCCAATTCCAGAAAAAACATTTTTCCTATTTCTGGAAAACGTTTTTTTGCCTTAGTTTTTACATTTAAATATAGTCTGGATTTATCTCAGAATAATTTTCTCAGTCACGCTCTGGTGTGCTGGCCATGCTGGCTGCGATTCTTTAGGATCCAAACTTAACACATCCGTAACTCCTCTTTCCTCCCTTGTCCTTGCCACCCCCACCCCTGTTCTCTTACCCTGCTTGCCATCTGCACCACTCTGCCTTCTTCTGGTTTCCTTTTGGGATCTACAGTTTGATCTTTCTCTTTTCTTAACTCTTAGGGGGAAAGAATCTCTAGGCGGCTGTCTCACCTGTTTGCAAGTTAGCTGTAATTTCAAAAGCCAAAGGAATGATACTTCTTAATATGTATGTGGCTGTGTGTGTGTGTGTGTGTGTGTTGGGGAGAAGTATCCCTGTATTTATTTGTTTTTGCAATTTTGTTTGGTTTCTTCCTTTGGGCACTTGGGAGAGTGGATGGATAGGAGGAGCCTTTTTAGGCCAATGTTTGTTAAACTTTGCTATGCATGGGAACCCTGTGGGAATCTTTTTTTTTTTTTTTTTTTTTTTTTTTTTTTTTTTTAATACTGATAGCAGGGTCCCACCCTGGACTGTCCAATTTCATTGGTTGGAGTGAGGCTTAGGTATTGGGATTTTCTGAGTGCCCTTGGTGATCCTTATGTGCGGCAAAGTTTGGCAAACATAGTTCTAGCTATTAAAATTTCACCCTTTGGGTGGCTGTGCTAAGGAAGGCCACTCTCCCAGGTTCCTTCTCATCAAACTGGTATAGAACAGGTTCATTAATACTTCAATGAACTGAATTTTCATTGAGCCTTCCCTTTCTACCTTAGGCCTTGGAGATTCCTAAGAATCTAGAGTCCTGAGATTCAGTCTGACTTAGTTTCCCAATGCCTTCTTGCTTTCAAACAACAACAACAAAAATGACCTCTCCCCAGACTCCCCAAGAGTTGCTCACTAAATAGACTGTAACTCATCTGGCAAAGAAGAATGTCTTTCAACAGCTTATATTAAGTTACTTTAATAGAGGCATTTATATGTAGATAATCAATGGGCCAATTACAAGTTATTTACTTTTGTTCATTAAAGCAGAATCTTGATTTACTAAAGCAGGAACCAAAACAAATGTTCCCATTGTACAAATGATCCATAAAAAAATTAAACTATAGAAATACAGCATGTCTATAAGAGAAAAATAACTAGACTTTTCAGTATCTGTTAGTGGGAAACATTATTAATTCAAGGTCAATGTTAATTTGTGAATTCAGAAGCTTTTGGGGAAAATTTACACCTTCTGCTGAATATGCTCTTGATTAAGCCAAGTTCACCTGGAGGCTTTGTTTCTTACCTGCCTTCGAGTTGGAAGCAGTAGACTTGAAACTATATTACCTCCATTTCCCACAGCAAAATACTCTTTTGTTTGTGGACTGCTGAGAGGTAGGAATTATTCAATGGAAGGCAGCATCATTCCTGTGAGTTCAGCTTGGACATCTTCCTGAAATTAGCACTATTGTTTACCTTACTAAGTGTCCTGTGTTTCCAGTCTCCATTCCAGGACCATGGTCAGGTCTCTAACAAAAGGCCCAATGAGGGATGGATAAGTGGATGGATACATGTTAATGCAAATCCAGCAACATGTTCAGTGAGATAAGTCTATGAGAGTTCACTGTACCCTTCTTTCAATTTGTCTGTGTTTTGAAAATTTTCACGATGATATTTTGGGAGAGGGAATTCCTTATCTTACCCTCTTTCTGTATTTATACCTTCACTGCACATGATTTAACAACGACTGACACTTTCGGTATGGTCTCAATAAATTTGGGCTAAATGAATAATGATTACAAGAAAAACTAATTAATAATGAACCAGACACTATGCTAAGTGATTTGTATGCTATATTTCATTCAATCTTCACATCAAAACTGTGAAGCAGGTGCTAGTATATTTGTTTTACAAAGAAGGATGCTGAAGCTCAGAGAAGAAAAGTGACCCTTAGAAGGCTCAGACTTCGCTCTTTGGTTTCATTGTTATGTCCGTTAATTGAATTATGATGCGCATCCAGAAAAATACACAAATTTTAAGTGCACAGCTATGACTATCGCAAGGCGAGCACACCCATATAATTGGCACCCAGATCAGGAAATAAACCTCCTCAGAACCCTCAAAGCTTACTCATCGCCCCTCAATCATTGCCCCTCTGCTCTGAATGATCTGCTCTCCTGACTTCTAAAACCACAGATTGTCTGCTTGTTCTCTTTCTTATTATGTCCAAACAAAATACTTTCCTGGGGGCAATATTCTCTTTTTGCAAAGTAATAGCATTCTTGCCCCAAAGACTTTCTGGTTAAAAAGTGAGTTGAAAAAACTGCAACTTTAATGTGCAAGCTTGCTTTCTCCTCTACCTACAGAGGGCTTCTAGGTAGCAGAAATAAGTCACTTTAGTTTATTAGTAGACTCATGGAATTGTTTCAGCCCAGGATGAGTTGAGCTTTACATTTTAATTGTTCCTTTCATGTATTCATTTGTTAAACAGTTAACAGATACAGTAGATGATTCAGAGCAGAGAGCACTAGGCAATTGACCTGTGCCCTCAATATCTCAATGGTAGGGTTAGAGATCAAAATATAAAGATCTGAAACGATTTTGATCAATGCTACTGAAAGGTTCAGACAGGTTTTCAGAAGTAGGAGTGAATATATATTTCCTAGTTGCAATGGAGCAGGCATAAGACTACGCAGTTTCTTTTTCTTTTTTTTAGTCACTCTTCATCCATCAATTGATTCATATACCAATCATCCAATAAATGTCATTGTGTTTCTTATGTGCTCTGAGATTATTATTGTAAATAAGACACATGATTATTGCTCACCTATAACTTATAGTCTATGGCATGCATTCTCAAAAGGGGGCAATATTGCCCCCAGTGGGGCAAAAATAGGTTTTGAGGGGCAACAAACAAACAAACAAACAAACACCTCACAATGTTTTATGGCACTCTAACAGACCACAGTACATAAACTGATTAAACTCATGTACAGAATATCTGTGGTATTAAAATACCATGGAGAGGGATGAGCACAATTAAGAAAAAGTATATCTATCTATCTATCTATCTATCTATCTATCTATCTATATGTATATAAAATCAAAAAAAAAAATCTATCTAAAATACTCCTTAAGGAGCAGTAATAAAACACAGAATGAAAAATATTCATATGTGGGTGAAAGAACAACAATATAATAAATCATGAATATTAGGGTGAGAGAGATACAGGGACCCATGAGAACAGGTAGCTGTGAGTCCTCATATTTAAAACTTGGAAGTGATTTCAGATTGTCTCCCAAAGGGATTCTTGGAGCAATTATAATCTTCGCTTTACAGATGAGACACAGACTTAGGTTAATAGGGACCTAAGATCTCCCACCTGGTAAGCAGATCTGATTTCAAATCCAGAGGCTTTTCCATCTGATTTAAGCCCAAGGATGTGAATGCTCTCTGGTCTTACTAGTGATAGGAATAGGGTTCTATGGCAAGTTATGCTTCTCTGGACATCAAACAAGCAAGCTGTGCTTCTCTGGACATCAAACATTAAACTTACCCTCCTGGCTGTAATCAACTAAGAGCTTCATGTCTAGATTTCTTTTTGATATAACTATAGAATTCATACAATTGCCTTTTAATTGTGAAGAGCCCTGATTTAAGGATAATTGAATGTTCTTGTCAAAGAGAGCACTGAGACTCAGTTTTCACTGAGTCAGCATAAGCCCAGGGATGAATCCGTGCCTCTCATTTGAAGCTAACTCAAGCACGGAGCCATCCCTAGACCTGCAATTGTGTCTCTGTTCCTTGGGGCAAGTACCATAGCTACAGATTTGGAGTTGATTTATTTCTTCTTAAAGATATATCTCTAGAATTCTCTTGTTCTATAAAATTCTGGCCAGTTCTCCCTTTACAGCTTCTTACTAAATTTTCCTCCATAAATTCAGAAGTGTGGATCTTTCCCAGTTCCTGCACTGCAATCTTCTTACATCGAGGATTTGAACTATTTCTATAATAGATGGGTTCCTAGGCTCTCAGCCTAGTGGCAGAATTGCTGCCAAAGTAATTAGCTGAATGTGCTAGGGAAAGAGAAAAGCACAGACAGGGTGGCCTCAGGATAATGCCTTCCTCCGGGTTTGGGGAGCAAGCACATGAGCTGAGGGAGCCAGGATTGGTCCTTTGGCAACCTCCTGGCCAGTCCCGACTTACATCTTCGCTTTCTGGTAAATTCCCAAATTATCCTTTCACCTGCACCTTCACTACCTCCTGTGTCCCTGCTATCCCTCTTCCTCATTTACTGAGCTGAGTAGGTACTATGATCAACCCTGTTTTCTAGACATAACAGAGATTTGGAGGGGTCAAGTCAAGGTCATACGGCAAATGGTGGAATTGAAAAGCCTGTCTCATTTAACTTCTCTGCTCTGAAATCCTTTATGTAAAACCGACTCCCTGATAGAGATGTGTGTTTTACTTGCTTCTGCTAACTTTACTGCTAACTTGCTTCTGGTTTATTGACTTACTCATTTGTTCATTCATTTATTCATTCAAAGAAAAACAGGATACTTATTGTGTGCCAAGCAGTGTGTTCCAATTGAGAACCAAAGAGCCAAGATTCCTGCCATTGACAGAGTTTATATTTGCACAAAAGAAGATGAGGAGCAAAAAAGAAGTCAATAGTTAAACACTGACAAACTGTTTTCATTTATAACCTAATTTAACTATCTACAAATTGCTATGAAGGAAACTATCAGAGAATATAGAGAAAGAATAATAAAGAGGGATAAAGTCCTACTCAAGAAAGCCGCAATAGGAAACACATCTTAAAGGAGGTGTTATTTAAAACTAAGAACTAAAGACAGAGAAGGAGCCAGTAATAGGAAGCTTGAGGGAGTGTGTTTCAGGCTGAGAGTAGCACGTGCAAAGACCCAATGGTAGAAGCTAACTTGGATGATCCAGGAAATGAAAGATCAGTGCAATAGCATAGTGGGGAGGCAGGCATTGGGTGATAGACCATTGGGCAGGTCCTGAAAGACCTTTATTATCAGTTGAATTGTGTCCTCCATAAAAATAGGTTCAAGTCCTAACCTCTAATACTTCAGAATGTGACCTCATTTGGAAATAAGATCGTTGCAAATATAATCAAGTTAGAAAGAGATCATAATTAATTAGGTTGGGTCCTTTTGTAATGTGATCAGTGTCCTTATAAGAAAATGGAGACAGAGATAGACACAAGGAAAGAATGCTACGTGATGACAGAGGCCAAGACCTAAATGATTCCCTGCAAGCCAACAAATGCTAACAATTTCCAGCTATCACCAGAAATTAGGAAGAGGCAGGAGGGAGTCTACCCAGAGCCTCAGAGGGAGCACAGCCTTGTTGACAATTTGATTTAGGACTTTTAGCCTCCAGAACTGTGAGCAAATACATTTTTGTTGCTCTAAGCCCCCCAGTAGGTAGTACTTTGTTATGGCAGCCCTGGGAAACTATTACAGCCTTGTAGATGTCAGCAAGAATTCCAGATTCTATTCTGAGTGATTGAAGGCAGGCCAAAAGTGTGGCTGGAGGACGCTGGAGACTTGCAGTAGCCAAGAGGAAAAATGATGGCGGCTTGGATTAAGGTTGTCACAATGAAATCTGGAGAGAAAAGGCTAGCTTTTTTTTTTTTTTTTTTTTTTTTTTTTTTTTTTTTTTTGCAATATAGAGCCCATATTTCTATGTAAAAGAGTAGAAAAGACACAGGAACTAGCATTCCTTAAGTCACCTTAGGTAAGTTCTTAAAAGTAACCTAGATTTTCTTAATAAAATGTAAATTATAGATTTGCTATGAAAACTTACAATGTCTGACACAATAAACATCTAATAAAAGTTAGCTACTCTTGCTAATGTTAATATTACTATTTTTTAATTTTTTTTTCAATTGGAATCTAAGAAAGATAGTATAAAATTTGGCTACAAAAAGTGTATAATGAGTTAAATTTAGTGTCAAAAAGTTTGAATCCAAATCCCCATTCTTCTATCTATACTTTTAAAAAAATTTGAATAACAAAAAAATTGCTAATATTTGACTACTTTGACCAAGAAAAATTGCAATTTCATGTTTCAAACAAATATATTTGCATACAATAGAATATGTACAATATATAAGGAAGTGTAATGAGTGCTAACATACTTGCCACTTAATAATATAAGAATATTGCCAGACTCTTGTCTTTACTGATCCCATATCATTGTATATTTACTTTTAAAAAACATCTCAGCATTTATTTGTTTCTTAGCTTAATAAACATTGAACAACCTCTATGTATTTTTCTTCAAATTGCTTTATTTTTAATCTTAATATCATTTTTGTAAGATTCACCTATGTCTTTACCTGAAGCTATAGTCATTTCCTTTTCACTGCAGTACACTATTCTACTGTGTGAAAAATGCTGCAATTTTTTAATAGTCCATTCTCTTCCAATAGGCATCACTCGCTGGATAAATTAAATCATTTCTGAAAACAGTTAAAGATGACAACACATGAAGATCCTAAACTCACTCCCATGGGCAAACTGAGTCTACAGCTACATATGAAACACTTTCCTCTTTATCAAACCCGAAGGCTGCCTGAGTGACAACTATACATTGGGTAAATGAGAAGAAAACTACATCAAATTGGGTAGGAGGGACTGGGATATAATCTCACCATAACCACTCTCCACCCCAACTCCAAACTTCACCCTTGAATGGCGCACATATCAATATCAGGAAGGAACTCAAAATCCAGAGCCTCTCCATGAAGAATAAAAGGTTAGAAATCAATATCAGGTACCCTAATTTGTAAGACCTACAGCTGAGAGACAAGACCCCAAACATCTAATTTTGAAAAACAATGGGATTTGTGTCCTATGATTCACCAGACTGTAGCAAGCTGAGAAATGACTCTTATAGAACTTACGTGTTCAGACTTGCCTGCCCCAAGGCCCAGCTCAGAGGCAGCCGATTTTGTTCAGACTTAAACTAAAGAAGGATCGCCAGCCTACATTAGACCATAGTAGGAAAAGGAACCCCGCTGCACTGTTATGTGAATGTGAACTGGTGCAGCCGCTATGAAAAACAATATGGAGTTTCCTCAAAAAATTAAAACTAGGACTACTATATGATCCAGTAATTTCACTTGTGGTTATTTAGCCAAAGAAAACAAAAACACTGACTAGAAACAGTGCTGTTCATTGCAGTACTGTTTATAGGAGTCATTATATGGAAACTTCATAAGTGTCTATAGATAGATAAATGGATAAAGAAATTGTGGTATAAATATATACACACACATATATACACAATGAAATATTATTCAGCCACATAAAAGAGAAATCCTGCCATTTGCAACAACATAGATGGACCTCTACGACATTATGTTAAGTGAAATCATCATCATAGAAAGACAAATACTGTATGATCTCACCTAATTCCCATTTTTCTTCCCCCCAATCCCTGGCAACCACTATTCTATTTGTTATCTCTACGAATTTGACTATTCCGGACATGTCATATGAGTGGAATCAAGCAATATGTGTTTGTGTGTGTGTCTAACTTATTTCATTCAGCATAATGTTTTCAAGTTTCATTACTATGGTAATGTTTACAAGTTTCATTACTTCATACTCACTTCACTCTTTTTTTATTGTCAAATAATATTCCATTGAATGGACATATTGTAATTTATTTATCTACTCAACAGCTGATGACAATTGGGTGTTTCTGATTTTGGCTATTATGAAAATACTACTATAAAAATTCATGTATACATTTTTGTATAGACATATACTTTCAATTCTCTGTGGACATACCTAGGAGTAGAGTTGCTGAGTTATCTGGTAACCTCATTTTTAACCTTTTCAGAAACTGTAAAACTTTTCCAAAGCAGCTTACATTCCCATCATTTATATATGCTCCAATTTCTCCATATCCTTGCCAACACCTGTTATTGTCTATCTTTTTGATTACAGATAGTTCATTTTTAAAATAGGAATATAATAAGAAAATCCATTTTGTGAAGTTATTAAGAGAAGCAAATGTGATAATAGATATGAGAATGCTTTCTAAAGCAATTTTCTAAATTACTAGTTGTCCTTATTACACTGATGAAAGCAAGGAAAGGAAAGAACATACAGAGAGTATTTCTTTAGTGTGCCTCAGAGACACACAAGGTATTTTAAAGACTAAATAAGACAAGTCATTTTTAAAATTCAATTCAGTGCCAATGTCATTTACAATTCTAATGAACTCTTAAAGCTGAAAGAACCCTAGCAATTGAAGCCTTTAACCTCTCTTGCACTCCAGTGGCCTGCCTTTTACAAAGTTGTCAGTGACTGATGAGGGACTGGCTTTAAAGAAAGCGAAGAAGAGTACTCGCTTCTGCAGTACATATACTAAAAAAGAAACAAGAAGAATTTCAGGAGGACATTTAAAAGAACTTCTTGATTCTACAGCAAAAAACAACGTTTTCTTTTTCACAGAATTATACACATGGTCTGTTATATGGATTTTTTTATTTTTTATTTTTATTTTTTTAGAAACTTGCATAAAGACATGCCAGAGGTGGGGGAATAAATGTTAGAATGAGGACTTGGTGGAAAGTGGTATGCTCTTCCCAGCTATTGTGTGGCCCCCTCCCCCCCCCCCCGCCCCTCCCCAGTTCTCTACTGATCTGAGCACAATGAATCACCTCAACAGACACATCTATGGCCTCTGAGTATTTAGAATCCCAGATCTCATCTGTAAGAATCAACCATCTGAAAGTTAATTTTATAAGTCCATGAAGAGGAACCAAATTTTGCATCATTTGGCAAAGGGACAGTTAATTTGGGGGTGGAGACTGCTGTGAGTTCCCTATGAAACACAAAGGCATAGTGCAGCAAAAATTTGTTTTTTCTTTTGCTAGCTGCAGTCGAGCATGAAATCACATCCTATCGGCCAAGTCTCTGTTCTGATAACCTGTTTAGTAACCCAGGTTTATCTGGGATTTATTCACTTGATTTTGCTAAAAAAGAACAAAAAGAAAAAGAAAAACAAGATCCATGATAACTAATGCTCCTGATACAACCGATATTCTGAATCCTCAAAAAACTGTTAAGCTGTGTTTAACTGTATGTTATTTTTATCATTTTTCTTTTCATTTGGTTGCTATGAAATATGTATTGCCACATCAGCCCTGAATCTGACATGGAGCTGGCACTCATAATATTTACTGATTTAAATATAATTTTATCGATACTTCATAAACTGCCAATATTAAAAATATAAACTATGCTTTTACCAATCACCAGAGATGATTAAATTAAACCTTGATATTTTGCAGCCCTGTGGAAAGAAAGAACATTTGCTGATACAGTTCCTTCAACCTGGCATAGCTGCTCCTGGCCCAGGGGCAATAACAGTCAAAACAGGCCTCAGAAAAAAGCTCATATATCAAAATGCACTAACAGCATAGGCAGAAAACCTTGTTTCAGTCATGGAACCAGCAGAAACAAGTAGATAAGCTTAAATCCAAACTTTGGACACTGCTACCAGGCACATTCTTTCATCTTGCCAAGACTATTCTGGAAACAAACTCAGCTGAAGCTCTATTTTCTGCCATTTTGATCCAATGCAACCCATAATGGTCTAGATCAGAATTCTTGTACTTATGCCTCTAAGAATCTGTCAGAAGAAAGACTTTCTCTTCTAAGGATGAACAACTGTTAGGTAGCTAGTCAGACATGAGTGACAGGGGGAACAAAGGTATAGGGGCCCAGTCTAGAGACCACCCAAAGAACACCGCAATGATAGTAGGATTCTGGGTAAGCACATGTGCACTAGGCAAAGTCAAGTGTCCATCAAAATGGCCTCACTTGCCAATCACCTAGAAACACCTTTGGAACCACCCATCACGGCCCAGATATAATACAGACATTCCCACTTCTGGGCCCTTTTGTCTCTTTTTGTGTGGTTATGTGGTTGTTGTTATAGTTACAACTGTTACAAGTCATCACCAAAACTATGTGCCTCTTTGGGGCATGCTTTGTCTTTCTAAAATATTATTTTAATAAATCTTTTCTAAATTTCACTGACCTATGATTCTTCACTGCATCAATGAGGAAGAACCCAGAAGAAAAATGCTAACTACACTTCTCCTGCTGTTGGGGAGACACCAAACTCTGGTCAGCACCAACAGTAACACAACTGCATGCTTATTGAAATATTTACAAAAAAATACCAGTCCCTGGGCCACCTTCCCCACCAGCCTGTGTTCCAGAGAGAGTAAGTTTATGCATTCTCTCTTTGTGGAATAACCCTGCTAGTATTGGGCCTGCACGTAATGGGCCTCCAACACGTTTTGGGAAAATAATCCAAAGTCTGAGCCATGTGACAATTGTTTTTGGAAATAGAAAATAGAAAACAAAAAGTCTCTTAGTGAACTTTTGCATTGAGACTGGATTCAAAACTAAACCAACCCATTTGCCTTTTCATTTACTTAGTTTACTTTTCAGAGAGTTACTCCCTTTTCCTCTCCAGCAATCTTGAACCTGTTATAGTGGACCTTGCTGTTTGTCTCAAGCTTCAGAATTAGACACTCAATTCCAAAAACAGCTTTGTATTTGATCTAAAGATTCATTGCCAGTCTGTAAGCTTCCATTCAGGGTTTGCCTGTGCTGAGAGTTAAGAACTCTAGTTTTAGTCAAGAAGGCAGATGCTTTCAAAATCAATCCATCAAGAAATTATAGAGGGAAGAAGAGAAAAGAAAAATAGGGAAGTAAAGGAGTGGGCAAAAAGAGGAGAGAAAATTGAAGCGCAGAGGTGTGAATAATCATGCTCAAGTTCTTATAGCAAGCATGGCTGTGGCCTGCCCTTATACCTTCCCCAGAGTCACCTGTGATCAACAGTTGCATTGTATGCTCTAACCTTCCTTTCTTGGCCCCCAGTAACACTCCTCTTGATGACTTTTTCTGGCCACAGTAGTATGCCTGGTCCATGCAAGAGATAGTTCAGAAGTGTAAGGAAGTCAGTACCATGTATGAGTTATCTATTGTTGCATAACAAATTACCCTACACTTGGCAATCTAAAACAACAAATACTTATTATCTCACAATTTTTGAGGGTCGAGAATCTGGAAGAAGCTTATAGTAAGATGGTCTCAGATTCTTTCATGAGACTGCATCGAGTGCACTACAGTCATCTGGAGTTTTGACTGGGGCTGGAGGATCAACTTCCAAGATCACAGACTCACATGGCTATAGGCAGGAAGCCAACATGAGCCACATGAGCTTCTGCACTTGCCTTCCTGAGTGGTATCTGGCTTCTC
This sequence comes from Rousettus aegyptiacus, assembly GCF_014176215.1. Taxonomy (NCBI): domain Eukaryota; kingdom Metazoa; phylum Chordata; class Mammalia; order Chiroptera; family Pteropodidae; genus Rousettus; species Rousettus aegyptiacus. The sequence continues at coordinate 118,110,115 of NW_023416307.1, read as the reverse complement.
CCAAGTGAGTGATACAAGAGAGAAAACAAGGCAGAAGCCCCAATGTCTTTAATAATCTAGCCTCAGAAGTGACATCTCCTCACTGCCATATTCTGCTGGTCACACCCAACTCTGATATACTGCAGGAAGGGACTAAACAAGGGCTCAGATACCAGGAGGCAGAGATGATTGGGGTTATCTTATTGGCTCGCGACCACATGTCCTAGGATCACCCTTCATCTAGTGAGATATAGGAGTTACTGGATTAAATATCCTAGCTTTTGTTGCTTGATGAGATTGCTGTAAGTTGTGTCCTACAAAGCCCTTCAGACAATCTCTGGTGGAATGAAGCCCCACTTGCCAAGAGCAGTAACTATTATTGGATTTCCTCTGTTCCCTAATACCTTACCATGCTTCCTGGGATCAGCTACTAAAAAGCCACCTGCTCTCAAATCCTTGGCTCAGAAGTACAAAGAAACAGTAACAAAGAAGCAGACTTGGGGAAGTAAGCCAAGGCACACTGCTTCCTCAGCTCATGCTCTTAGCCACCATGGCTTTTTGGTGATAGGTTCTGGGCTACAAAGAAGAATTACAAACACGACCCTACCATTCCTGTATACTGTTCCCCAGGAAGCCTCGGCAGAAAAACGCCAGTTCCTCCCCTTGGCACCTTGAGGAGCAGGGCTGCTGCTAACCCACATGGTGCCTGGTGCAGATTTTTAAAAGGTATTACCCACTCCGTACAGATTTAGCCCCCTAGATTTGTGACTTAATTGACACACAGGCTGAATTTAATGCCCCATTGATCCCCTAGAGTCTGGATTACCTTATACAATATTTTTATTGAGAAAAAAATTTTCCAATGAATGTTTCCAGCCCTATTGTATGCTTAATGAAATATTTATTGTTAGTCTTTCTGGGCATGGAGAGTAAAGAATTTAAATCTTCAATGCCTGACAGAGAATTTTACTATGCAGGCAAGGAAATAAAAGTACATGGAGGTTAAGTGATTTGGCCAAGATCGCACAGGAACGAAATAGCAGAGCTGTCATTTGAACTGTTCCCAGTGAATCCTGGATGAATCCCAAAAGACTAGGTGACTCCAGGTGAGTCCCAAAAGAGGTAGGGTGTTTTTGTCTCTAGCCCTGAGCTTCTCTTGTGCCTCCCATGACTTCTAAGCTATTATAACACAAATAGTGGTCAACTCAGAAAGCTCTTAAAATTTAGTGACTGTCCCAGATTTATTACTAAAGCAATACTCTCCATCACCTTCCCAGTGCTCTTTAAGCTATCCCCTATCTTTCTCCAAATGGAACTCTGATTTTTTTAAAAAAGATATTCACCTTCTTCAGTTCTGTCCAATGAGTCTTCTAATTCAGTATGGTCGTCACATTTTCTGGACCCTTAATAATTTGAGGGATAGATAGATAATATGCCATTATGACTAATGACATACTGAGGTAATTGGGAACATCAGGGAAAGGTTCTCATTTTTAAAAAAGACACCCACGGCAATGGTAGAGCCTTTAGTTCATAGTCATTTCTAAATGAAACACCAAATATTCCTAAAACTGCCCTGTAACAACGATGGAAGTTAGCTTGAGTACAAATGACAACATGAAGGTGGAAGAGTAGAAAGAGGGAAAGAACCTGCATCAGCATCTTTATAATATTGAGATGCTGAAAGAACCAGCTCCAAAATCCCTCTGCTCATGGCCTTCATAATATATGAGGAAATGCATTTCCTATGGTTAAGTCAATCTGAGTCATGGGTTTCTGTTGTTTGAAGCCAAAGGTAGTTTAATAGATTTACCACCTGAGCCATGTTTGGATTCCCACATACTGTGTTTTGTTTCAACTTGTTATATTGCCACCAAGTAGAACATAAATTCTCTAAGTATGAGAACCGTGTCTTCAGATTTATATTCCCTAAAGAATTGAGTACTCTGCCTTATTTATTTTAGCTTCTTAATGAATAGGACAAATAGGACAATTGAAACTTAACTTGTACTTCCAAGGATCTTTTGAAGGTGAAGCAAAACATAGGGATCTATTTACCAGCTCTACATGTCATGCAATGTCATTTCTGAGCCTGTTTCTTCATTTGGGAAATGAGAGGTGCTAAAGACCAGTTAGTGAATACCTAAGGTGTGGAATTAGCCAGTCTAGAATTGAAACACTGGCTGTATAATGTTCTAACAGGGCAAGTTTCTTCACTTCTCTGTGCTTTAGGTTCCTCATCTCTAGAACTGGACAAGAATATGTATCATAGAAGGTGGTGGTGAGGCTTAAATGAGACAGTATATTTAAAGTACTTAGCGCTTTATGTATCGCATATTTAATACTCAGTCAATAAATCACTTATTGGGATTATTATTGTGTGGATGTGGAAAAATATATTCATAATGCTTGACACATAGTAGGAATGCAGTAAATAAGTATGGAAGAAATTACAGGCATCTTGGCTGTGAAGCTGAGATGGGCCAGCTCTTATTACCTTTTGGAATTGGAGGAAGTTGGTAGTTGAGCATATGGAAGTATCTCTTGCCCATGAGAATTAAATATTGATTTCATTTTCACTTCATTAAGTCTCCTATTGATTTCAACTAGGCAGAGTAGAGGATGACAGTCAATCACTAAAGAGACCCTCGATAAATACCAAGAAAATTTGCTCTTCCCTCAGGATTGGGGCTTCCTCCAGATTGTTAGAGCCCTTTTGTGAGGTCGCATGGCTTCCTAGAGAGCTTCACATAGGGATAAATCAACCATTTGAGTTGCCCTCAAGGACCTAGTGTCTTGTGATATCCCGATTTTAAAAGCAGCCCTATTTTTCCCCTAGGTTAAGGCTTTAGAGAATGCCCATATTTTTTTTTTTCTTGTGATGCTAGAATTTTATATACTAAGGACAGAGCTGGGCAGAGGTACGAGGATCAAGAGTCAGATTAGACACTAAAGATAGACAGTAGGAACACTGTGAAGAAGGCAGGTCAACTCTGAGCAACAGGCATAGGTTTTCAGAGGTTCAAGGAACCACTCTGACAGTGGGCTAGGAACCAAGGGATGGGGACCCAAGGAAATCCGCAAAAAAGTCATGAAAAAGAAAATTGAGCAATATGTATATGCTAAGTCTCTAACATTATAATGTTAATGACCCTGATCCAATGATTCCACTCTTGAGTCCTAAGGAAATAATTCTCAGATTATGTGTTTGGATTGTGCAGTGTCATTCTTGCAGGGAGCTGTAAATCACAGCCTTCCTCCACCCCATGAGGTGGGAGGTAGGCTGTGACTCATGCCCAGCCAGTCGTGGTAACTGGTTCCCTGACAGTAGCTAATGGACAAATGACTCACACAAGGACAGAGATCTCTGTACACCACTTCCATCATCCGCTCACTCCACGCCAGTCTGGAGCTACTTAGGGAAAGGCTTTTCCTCCCTTTTCATGAGGTTCTAAGGATGTGAGCCTGTAGCTGCTAGAGACGAAGACTCCAAACTCAGAAAAGCTGGTCTGGTAAATGAGAAGAGATGAGAAATGAAGAAAGAGCAAGAGACTCAAGGTGATAAGAGTCCCAGAGGCCAGTAATTCTGAAGAGAGACCATCTCTCTCTGTTCTACATTTTCATTATATGACTCCATAAATCTGTCTCTTTTGGCTGAAAGTAGTTTGAATTAGGTTTCTCTTATTGGAGGTAATAATACATTAAATGCATAAAAATACATGAAATACATAAAAACATTTTAAGCACAAAGATGCACTTTGCTTCAGAGGTTAACTATGGGTGGGGTTTTGACATATCTTAAAAATTCTTTGTTTTTCTAAATAAAAACATTAATGAGCACTTATCAATATGCCAGGCACTATGTGACAGGCCCTATCTACATATCATCTGAACCTCAAAACCACCCAGTGGTTTGGTTTTATTTTACAGACAAGAAAATGAGACTGGAAGAATAGAAAACAAACCCCTGGTTACACAGGTAGCAGTGGAAGTATATATGCCAATTTAGATTTTTCTGATTCCTAGAGTCTGTGCTCTAAACCTATCCTATACTGTTTATCAAAAACATGTAATAGCAGTTATACAAAGTTAAGTGAAACAGAATGGCAGAACATGAAACCACACATACGAAATGACAGTAAATATACAGGATGTATACAGCAAGCAGACTGGGTAAAAGATGCCAAAATGCATATTGAAGTGCAATCACAGGTTACTTTAAAAGCTTCTTTCTTTTCTTTTCATTCTTTTTATTTTTATTTTTTAATTTCCCAGAAAAAATATGCATTACAACTACAATGAGGAAAAATGCATTGGCAAAAAAAAATTGACTTGATTTTCAGTTACAAGCTTTTGAGGGACAGCCTCTTTATAAGTGCCATTCTCCAGGCCAGAAGAGATCTTTGGTTTTATTCCACCTCCAACTTGGCAAGGGGAGCATGAGTTAAAGCAGTACCTAAAAACTTTTGAGATTTTCTTCACCTTCTTTGCTGCCATTGTCTCACCCCTCTTTCCTGTATCCTTTAAATTTGAATTTGCACTGTAGCACATTATCTTTTGGAGAGACCCTTGGAGACTTGGATGAGGGAGGCAGTTAAAATAAGTTTAAATGTAAGACAGAAGGTCTCCTACAGGACCTACTCCCATTGCCCATTCCTCCTCATCTACTGCCCTGCCATGAATATTCTGGGTGACCTTGGTATCTTATTTTGTTGTCACTTTGACCTAACACTACCCCCTGGCAAAGCCAGTATTCTCATCCACCTGCACCGTAATGCAAGTGCAAATTTATAAACACAAGTTCTGCTTATTCATTGACTGCTCTGGCTATTCATGAAATGGACATGTAGGGCTCTAGTGAATGTCTAGTTTCCATATCATTTCTCTGGTCCCCTTCCTGCTCTGCACCCCTGTTCTGATAACTTAGATCCTCATTCATCAGTTTCAGTTCATGCTACTGACACCCTTTCCATTGCCTCCCAAATCCCAAAAGTTGGATAGGCATGCGAATGGCCAGTTAGCTCATTCACTAGAGAGATGGATTCTTTCATTTAGAAGTACATTTTATGAATCAGAAGCTACCCTAAGCATTCATTCAATGAGCATTCACCGAATATTATCCTGCGTCAGGAGCTAGGCTAAACACTGGACATCTATTTATGTATTGCAGTAATTGTTTTCTGAGCCAGGTATTGACTAAACATTGGAATTCCCAGGATAAAGGGCTCTCAAACTTGAGCGCTTAAGAATTTTCCAAGACTCCTCTTAAAAACTAAGTTTCTTGGACTTCATTTTCAAAGATTCTGATTCAGTTCACTTTGAGACCAAAAAACTGCATTTTGAATAATATCACCAGAGGATTGTGACACATACAGCTTATGGACTACTTTTGAGATCTAGTGAATAGTGGTTCATGGCATCATTTGAATTCACTTAGGGCCCAGACAAAACTTGACCCAGCCCAGCAGTAGTCTTGGAAGCTTCTATTGGGAGCAAGATGGAAGAAGTGGTGCTTTTTAAGACACCTAAATTTTATTGCCTTGGAAAAGTAGCATTACCAAAACAGAATCCTATGCTAAGATATCACTCATAATTATCCTTTAGTTTTCTCAGTGTCAGAATATATTTCTTCTCCCCATCACCGCATTTCCCTATCTTTATCCCCCAATATTTCTCCAATCCACCACCTGCTAACATGACAGCAACTGAGACAGTCACAGAGGCAGAATTAGATGACATGTCTTTCTAATCCAGTTCCTCTTTCAGATCCTGAAGAATCCCTTCCCTCCCTAATGTCTTTCTGATGATACCACTGCCAAGCAAGCACTCTGCTAGTTGTTTTCTCAGATTTGCTTATTTCCTTCAAATTGCAATGATGTAAAGTGGCACATCAACTATTTAAGTACTATTAGCTGGTCTTTCATGCACACAATGTAATGCAGGTGGAGTGCACCCTGCTACTAGCTCAAAGATGCTTTTCTCACCACACTGCTCTTGTAAAGCCCAGTCCAGCAAAACAGAGTGCACATTACCAGCAAAACACTTCAGCAGTCTCTTAGGCTCCATCTGTTACAGGCAACAGGGATACTTGTTTCGGTGAGGTTCCAAGGTTTAATTAAAGGGAAAGAAGAGAAAGTTGGACACTTTCACATTGGAAAAACTCCTATATTCCTTCACTTTCTTTAACCTACCTCTGCTTAGAGTAATACAGAAAATAATTGATGACAAATACCTTGTCATGGAGAATATGGGAAGAAAATATGGTAAATAGGAGAGAAAAAAGGAAACACAAATCATGGGTGTATTAGTTAGCTTAGGCTACCATAACAAGATGCCACAAACTGAGTGGCTTAAACAACAGAAATTTATTTCTTATAGTTACAAAGGCCGAGAAGTTCAAAATCAAGGTGCCAGTCCATTAGCTTCCTGATGAGAGCTCTCTTCCTAATTTGAGGACATCTATCTCTTCCTGTGTGCTCATGTGGCATAGAGAGCTGTGATGTCTCTTCCTTTTCTTATAAGGTCACTAATCCCATTGTGGGGCCCGACACTCATTGCCCCATCTAACTGAAAGGCCCCATCTTCAAACATCATCACATTGGAGGTTAGAACTTCAACTACTAATTTTAGAGGACACAATCCAGTCCATAGTAATGGGCTTTAGAGGCTATTCTTCCATCTACCAGCTTGGGACCTTGATGTGTTACTTAATTTCCTGGATGCCAAGAATATATGTGCGATGGGGGTAGGGGTCTGTGGGACAGTGGTTGGGGTGGCAGTAAATTGACCTTTGGGAGGTGGGGAGGAAGGCAGGTTTTACAGCCCTAAAAGCCAGTAGCTATGGGTCTCCAGATGGAGACGTAGCAGCAGTTAAGATGTACACATGAGAACACAAGGCCAAGGACATTTCAATATCCTGGGAGAATTGGCAAAGTGGAGAAAGAAGCACAGGAATTTGCAACTGCTATTCTTGGTCTGCTTCTCTGTTTCCAAACTCCAGTCTTATTTTTCCCCCTTCCAGTTTATCACATTTGCACTTAAGAAAGATATGACACAGCATAATGTAAGAGTCAAATTCAGGTTTCAAAAGCCAGAGTCTAGTTAAATTATACTGGGTTTGAAAGAATCAGATCTACCTTCAGCCTCTTCTACTTCTCCCCAGTCTAGATGAAGATTCCAGATGCTGAGGTCCAAGCTAAACCTAAACAGTTCAATGGACCTCCAAAGTGGGCTAGGGAGGAAGGACAGTTATAACCCTGTATGAGCTGCTTCCCTGAGTAAAGCCCAAAGGAGAGTGAGATCCTGGGCTCCTGGGGTCCACATGCCAACACAGAGAAGAAGCGAGAGAATAAAAATGTTTGTGTGGCATACAGAGGCAGGTGGGACATGGGGGGCTTCACCCTGCTTTGTTGATCCATTGAGAATCAGGAAGCCTTAAATGATTTTGCATATAGGAAAGTGGTGAATAACCTTGGCCCATTCAGTTCTTATGTGTTCAAACTGGCTCAGGAGGGAAACTCAGCGTTCCTTTTATTTTTAAGAGGCATAGTACTTAGTATCCAGGAGAGTCCAGGACTGAGTACAGCTCATGTTGAGGCTCGTGGGACATGAACCCGCAGACAGAAAGAGGATCCTCTGTGGAGGGATGGAGATCAAGAGCTGAGGTCATACCCAGCCAGCCACCAATTATGTGAGGTCAGCATCCATATGGCTGCTGGGAACCTAGGAAAATATGAGAAGCAGGGAGACTCTGGCCTGCTTGAGATCAAGTTCCACCAACCAGTAGAATGGGGGCTCAGACTATAAGTGTGTAAGCTTATTCATTTATAAATAATTCCTTCACACCTGAGTTTCTGGCCTGATAATTCCACCCAGTACAGCTGGACAACACTCTATTATTAATGTAACTTCCCATCTCCTACTTTGCTCATTAGGAACAATGAAACCTGGGTCCAAATCCACATGCCACTCGGAATTTAGAAGGGGATTGAAGTCATAGGAAAACAGAATCTGAAATACTTTAGGAAAGGGAATCCCCAAGTTTTAAATAAATTGCACAGATGTGTAGCAAATGCTTGAAAACTAGAGTTCCCTTCACAGTTAGGTGTGACAGGAGCATTTCTGATGTCCCATTCAGGGAAGTAGGCCATTTGGATGATTGCCCCCAGGGAATGGAATCTATTTTAAATGGGAATCTAAACGCTACAATTACAGCTCAATTGTCTATGTAACAGCATTATGAGCCTCACACAAGGACAGGATGTGAATGAGACCCCAGGAAACAAGTTCTCCGCACCTTCATCTCCCTTGAGAAATAACAGGGAAATAATTCACAGAATGAGAGAGTTTGCTTGAGGTCAGTCCCAGTTGATTCTGGGCATTAGATTCCACTTATCTTAAAGGACAGATGTTAAGGATCCCATGGTGGTGCTTTATCACAACCAGAGAGTCACTTGAATTTGGGACATAGGGGAGACAGGACTTAAGGAAACTAAGTGATGCAAGGAAAAACAAAATTTAAAGGAAATAATAAAGACAAACAGGGACTTGTGTGTTTAAACCAGACACATGCCTGTCTGATCACAAAACTGGCTCTTAAATGTGTTAATTCAACAGAAATGTATCTACCCTTTCTTTGTGTTCTTGCCTTTTTCCTTCAGAGTTCTAGTAACAACGGATAATTATATTCCCAAGCTCTTACAGGAAGATGATGGGTTCCAGAAATAGTCCATCTCACATCTTTTATGATATGACTGACATCTTCTCCCTCAAGATGTGAGATGTATGTTCCCTCTTTTTGGAGCTGGTTGGGATGGCTCCAGCCAAGGGAGTATGATGAAAATGATGCTATATGCTTCTTTCTAAGGCTTGGTCTTTGGGTTACAGCTTCCACCTGTTTCTCTTGCTCTCATTCTTAGTGTTTGCTTTTAGCAATCAGCACCCATACTGTGAGGAAGCACAACCTAGCCAACACGTAGATCACATGGATAGATCCACGTAGAGTAGAACTGAGAACCCCAGCCAACAGTCAGAGTCAATCACCAGCTAAGTAAGTGAAGAAGGCTTCTGATGATTCTAGTGCCAGCCTTTGAACCGCCCCAACTGGTGAAAAGTGAAACAGATGAGCAAATCCCCATCAAACCCTGCCCAAATTACAGATTTATGACCAAAATTAATTTGTCTTCTTTTGAGTCACTAAGTTTTAGGATAACTTTTTATACTGCTATAGGTAACTATTACTGATGATCAATATTGATAAAATATTTTCCCCCCTCCAAAAAAAATTTATGTTAGACCCCAACCACCATTGAGATCATATTGGAAGTGGGTCCTTTGGGAAATAGTTAGGATTAGATGAGGTCATAAGGGCTCTTGTGATGGTACAATGCCCTTAAAAGAGGAAGAGAGAGCAGATTCTCTGCCATGTGAGGACACAATGTAAAGGTAACAGTCTGCAAGTCAGGAAAAGAGCTCTCACCAGGAAGTGAATCGGCCAGTACTTTGATCTTGAACTTAGTAGCCTCTAGAATTATGAGAAATACATTTCTGTTGTTGTTGTTGTTGTTGTTGTTGTTGTTGTTTTTAAGCCACTCATTAAGCCAAATGCTTTTTGGTGTTTTGTTTTCGCAACCTGAGTATACAAGCATTTTGTATACTTAGGCACAAAATGGTAAATTCATTCTTTCACGATCAAGGAGTGGACTAATTTTGCTTTATTGGTAACTTGGAGTTATCTATGACTTCTCAGGTCCCTGTTATTTTCTGCCCTAGTTCACTGGAAATTAATGAATGTTGTTATCTGGGTCTGATATTAAAGTTAACATTAGAAGTCCCATGTAACAAAAGTTCTAGACCCATCCTACTCTATAGACAAAATTACAGATTTTCAAAAGAAAATGAAACTATATCATTTTTTATTAGTGCAAGAAAACACTTTTAAGCTCTACTGAGAAGCAGCTTGGCTTTATAAAGGGTAGTAAATTTATGTTGAAAAAAACTGAGTTGCAATTTTCACACTGTCATTTTCTAGCTGAGCAAGTCAGTTTCTTTAGACCTCAGTTTCTTCAAATGCAAAATAGGGTTGAGAATTATGTATCTTAGCAAGGTTCCTCTAAAAATTTAATCAAACGTGTTAATATTTGACAAAGTACTCAAAATTATTACATAAATTAGATTTATGAATGGGAATTTTTTCCATGATTTTTTAAAAAGGACTAATATTAACAATAGCCAGTTAAATCTTAACATTAATCAGAGGTCTAGCTTTCATTAAGGAAAATTAAAGACTTATTTCATTAACGTATGTTCAGAGGTATTACCTGAAACTTATTTTCCATTTACTGATAATTACCTTCCTAATTTCTATTTGGGTGGCTATGATTTTAAATTTGCCTGGTTTCTCAGTTTGATCAACTGGTGTGAGGCTTTTAGTAAAAACATAAGCTACAGGAAACCGAAGGTGGTAGCTACAGTGCTATAATTTTGATGTTTGAAAAATTCAGCTGGTTCAAAGATATTTTTCTTAGCATTTTAATACCAATAAGTTAGTGGCTTAGTGACAGGAACAAGGTAAAGTCAGGAAGAAAAATCTTAGATCTATAATCTTTTCCTAGGAATAGAGGAAAGAACATTGTGACTGGCACCTTTTTATACTCTTGTTTAAAGCCTATCATGCCTGAATTACATAAGGTGACAGGGAGCACTCTTGCCATGCCAGGCAGAATGAGGAAGGTTTTTCTGTGATGTCTTCTGATGCCCAGAAAGCCATCGAATGGCACTAATTTGAAGCTACCTCTATCCTGGGTTTAATTTTGCAGAACTTCCGCTGGCAGAGATAGAATTCCCTGACTCCTTGAAAATGCTGCCAAGGGCCTTCCTGGTAGAAAAACACTGAGGCCTCTGCCGAAGAAAGAATCACACCACAGCTGTTCTCTTTTGGCACCCAGCTGCAAGCGGAGTGAGCCGTCTTAAACCCGCACTTTGGGCAGCAGTTCAGACTTCAACTCTGTTATATGTCAGCTGTATAACTATTGAACTTAAAATCTGGGGACAAAAATTCTGAATTAGTGGACCATTATGAAGATGAATTAGGCTAATTCATGAAAAACTTTAATGCCTGGCCCTTATAAATCCTAAAAACAATCAGCACCAAGTATGAACAAATAATAACTATTGTTATAACAATAATATCAATCATTCCTTTTTTATACAAATAAAATTTGTTATTTATTCCATAAATGTTTACTGATGTTTACTAACTACTTCTAAAGCAAAGACAAAGCAATTTCTGTGCTATTAAAACAAAATCAAACAGACATCAACAAAACACTTCTGGGCTTTTGCCTCAATTTTACCAAAAAGAAAGTATCAGGTAGTTAGGTAGCCGTGAGTGACAAGAGCAAAGGCCCAGCTCTGTAGCCATAGAAATTATAACACTGATGGCCCAAACCAAAAGGCCACCCCAGGCCCTCCAAGAAAAAACTCATTTTTAAAATAACTATACCCCTATATCCTTGAGTGCAAGAAAATAAATGACCATAGCATAGCAACCAGTTTAGGCCAGCCACAAATGCTTGCGCAGTAAGGAATACTCTGACCTTCTTTTCACCTTAGCCTCCTCATACTATCGTTATGACACCATGCATATGCCTGGAAGTTCATGAATCTAATGGTAACAAACTGAATTCTTGGAAGATACATACGCAGTTAACAATAGGTTATATAACAGTCAACCGTCAATCAAAATGACCCCACATATCAATTAGATAGCACTACTCTTATAACCACCCATCACAGCCCAGATATAAGACAGATCTTCCCACTTCTACGAGGCTACAGCCCTCTCTGGTGTAGCCTGTTTCTCTCTTGAAATGTACTTCAATAAATACTACTTTTCCTAATCTTCGCTGATTTGTAATCCTTTATTGGTTCTGCGGAAGGAACCAAGGCACCCTTCCAGGTACCACTGGCAACAATGGACTTAGATCATGCCCCCTGCCCCCATGGTGACAAAAGGAAACAGGAGAGTTAAGGTCTGAGTGTGATTTATGAAGCCTTGACTTGTCACTGTCTTTTATCTTGTCATGTCCTGTGACCATGATGCCAAGAGAGTCACAGAGTGAGAAAGCCACCATAGCCCCACTTATGAAAGAAATTTTGGATAGGATCAGTGTATCCCAGTGTACCCCAGGCAGCAGACAGACTGATATTCTAGGTGGTGGGTGATGGATGGAGTCTATAGAGTGGTGCCTCTCAGTAACCTGGGATTAAGGCTTTGCTATGAAACAATGCACATTAGATTCCTATAGAGATTCACAAAGTCATCTCAATGAAAATAGCAAAGATCTAAGTCTAATAGGACCAGATTACGTATGAGTGAAAATATGTTGAAATGCTGTGTCACTAAGGGGGAGACTTGATCATCAATGGAAACAAAGAGAGTCAAGATTTTGAGGCAAGTGTTGTTAATACCCATCGCAGACCATGCAGATGCCTCACTGGCACACATCACTATCAGGCTTTGGTGACCTGATACCATCCAGCTCTCAGTGCTTTGCCTTACACCCCTTGTTCTCACTATATGCTCACCAGGTAACTTCAGTAATCTGGCTTCCCCTGCAATTGTTTTAGGAATCAACTGAGCTCATCACACCAACTTGAATGAAATTACTCTCAATAGTTTCATTTCTATTTACAAATGAAAGAATTGACCATCTAATTTTTACATTAGCTTTGTGCAAAAGTCATTGCCCTGTAGTTTATGCAACAAGAGGCATCCGGCCCTAGCTCAGTAAAATTTGGGATATGTGCAAGCCTGAGGTTATGGCCTTTCAAGGCTGAGAATCTAACCCTTTGCTGCGGCTAAGTAATCAATTAGTTGGAAGTCCTTCATGTGACAGGTCAGCCTTTCTTTGCTATACCTTAATAGCACTCTGAGACTTCCCCTGCATAGGGATAAAGAATTTTCTCAAAAGATAATCATCATAGCTAGGTAATCCTTTAGGTTCCCTTTTGAAACTAGTTTATTAAAAAAAAAAATTGGCAATTTCTGATTACTTAGTTTTATTCTACCATTTACTATCTTAAAATTACAGGTAGAGAGCTAGGGATGTGGTTCTCAATGGGATGATTTTTGACCCCTAGGATACATTTGACAATTTCTGGAGACATTTTTGTTGTCACAACTGGGAACTGTACTATTGGCATCTAGTGAGTAGAGGCCAGGGATGCTGCTAAACCTCCTACAATGAATAGGACAACTCTGTCTCCCTTTACCTCTGAAACACACACATGCACACAAAGAATTATCTGGCTCAAAATGTCAATAGTCCTGAAGTTGAAAACCCTTAGTTGAGAGAAAATGTGTTTCTTTTTTCCTTTAATACTACACTTGTGTCTCAAAGGAATAGAAACTTCTCTTGAGCACCTTGCAAGTAGAATAGAGGCTTTCGCATGAATTCTTAATTCTCATAACACCCTCTGAAATACACTAGGTCCTTCTATAATGTTGATGAGATGCCATGGGAACTTAAATCTTGTTTATGTCAATTAGCTCATGGTGAAACTAGTTCCCTTATGAGTCATTTCACTTAACATCACGGAACCTATAGATGACGTTAAGTGAGGACTTATGGTATTGGTATCCCCACTTTACACAGGGAGAGACTGAGTGTCAGAAAGGTTGAATAAGTCACATAAGGTCACACAAAAACAAAATTCAAATCCAAGTCTGTTTGATACACTAGATATTCTCTGTGGAGTAAGATTCTTAATTTAAATTTAAAAAAATTAAACAAACGAGCAAAACAGTTAACTCCAAAACAACAATTCAATTTTCAAGATATTAAAATCTGAACAATGTTTCAGTGGGAAGGACCCTAGAGAACAAAATCAAGTGCTCGTGTCTTATGGAAGTCATTCCAATGAGCTGCACAGTGGGAGAAGGGTCATGGTGACCACTTCGATAATTTAGATCATGGTGTATGTGACTGACACCAGGCTCACTCTGGACAGAGACTATACCACACAATGATTATATAATTATTAAATACGACTAGTGAGATGGCCCTGTAGTTCTTACAGGAGAGTCCCGTGAGCAGAGCCCAAGGGCTTCAAGGAGATTCTCTGAGACTCAATAATCTCCATCATAGTAGACAGAAGCAGGCGTGGGATGCTGGCTGGCTACAGCCATCTCAACCAGGGCTCCTTTGACAAGAAAATAAGTTAAACACCACACATTGTCATATCGGAGCCTATGTCTGGGTTTCACTGCTTAGTAATTCTGGGGTTGACCATTTTCCTTTGACCAAAACACTTGAAATTTAGCTTTTGTCAAAATGACCTGGGAAGCTTATTAAAGACATATTTTGGGAGTTCTAATTCAATAGGAATCTGCAATATTAACAAACACTTCAGACAGATCTGTTACAAGGGGTTCTTCTGATTACTGGCTTAAGCCAACTTGCACTGAGAGTCACCTAGAGTGAGCCTCTGTCTCCAACTTCTTAGTTTTGTCCCTCTCAGGAATTTTCCAAATGAAAAATTCTACGTGTGTGCGTGTGTGCACGCGTGCATGTGTACATACGAGCATGCGCGGGCACACTAAACACACACACACATACACACACACACACACACACACACATATATACACACACACTTGTATGTGATGTGCTCTGGTTATTTCTTCAAAGGAAAGTGACAAGAAGATAAAAATAGTGCTAGCAGCTGCCATCTTTGAGTTCAAACTACACATCAGAGTTTTTGCTGGAAGCGTCATTTACAGTAACAGTCATTACCCCATCTAAGGAAATGGATTAAGTCAAGCACTCACAGTGTACAGTTAGTAGTAAAAAGCTGGGTTTAGCTCTTTACTAAAATGAAGCATTGCCCTTGAGGAACTTTAGGATAGTTGAAAGATAAGATAAACATGAAAATATAGCTACAAAAAATGAAGTTCAGTAAAAGAAAGAACTGCTTTGCCCTAGAAGATCAGGGAAGCAAAAGAGAACACCCAGGGAAGGGATTAGGTAAGAGGTGGACTTTGAGATGTGTATGTCTTGAGAATTGCATGTGCCCTTGAGGCTCAGTAACTGAAGGAAGCGTTAACAGTTTTTTAATTTAGGTATAGGATAGATAGGTATCCATTTCACTATTCTTAAGAAGACAGAGCCTAGGAGTAGAAGTTGCTTTAGAGGTGAGAAAGCATTTTTAACTTTATGGTCGGGGGAGGCTCTGAAGGTGACTCTGGTGTTTTTTGTTTAATCCATGTGGTAACAGCCATTAGGAGTGCTCGTCCTTCCTACGGAGACACCAGGGGGGAGGTGAGAATGTGGAAACTGAGGACACAACTGACTATACCTTCTTAATGGAAAACACCATTTTGCAGACTTTATAGGTAATTTGTTTTCTATGCAACAACCTTCTTAGGCTGAATTCTCTAATGTTTTCCTTGAAATACTCCCAGGAATTAAAAGCGATTCCCTACTCTCTGGGCTCATTTATTTTCTCCAGGTACTGCCTGGCAGCCATCTGTAACTGTAAACAATAGTTACAATTGGGACAATTAAAATTGATTTTCTATTATGCTAAAAACACTTAATTAGTATTCCAACCTTCAGCACATTGACAAATTTGTTAAGCAAGGCGACCGCATCTCGTGTCTGTGAAGCAGAAGAGGAAGAATATTCCTAGAGCCCAGACTACTAGGTCGAAGGCCTCCCCTTCCTGTCTCATCTCCGCCCTCCTCAGGAATACATATCTTAACTTCTCCTTCTCAAAGCAGCAGCTGCTGGGGGTATCTTCCAGGTGTGTTCCAAGACGGGTACAAATGTTTTCATTAGCATCAACTGAGAGCTTTTGAAGAGACATTGACTGCTTTCCGCATTCTTGACTCGAAGGAAGAAAACCCACAAACATTCTTGCACCAATCCCTCAAATTACTAAAAGACTCTCGTCAGCTCAAAAAACAAAACAAAAACAAAAAGACAGACAACACCTATCCCCTATGTATCCACTTCCTTCCAAAAAGAGATACTTAAAGTATCACTTTTCCTTGAACCCAGAAATAATAAAAAACTAAGGTCGAGTCAAAGAACGTTCACATCAAGGTCATTTCTCCCAAATATTTTACATAATTACACACACAGAGACAGGCTCATTCTCTAGAAATACTGCAGATGAGCTCAACAAAAGTCGCACTTCTTCTGAGACACTTTGACCCTCACACTGGAAAATAACTTACAAACCTCTTATCTTTTTATCACACTTAACTTTTTTAGTAAAACTGAATTTCACATTTTTCAGGCTTGGAAATTATCTGTAACTCCTTATTCTAGTTAACATGAGCCTTCCACAAGAACAAAAGTAAAATGGTGTTTGCACTGAAAACTTGCTCACAGGACTTCCCATAGTCACCAACTGATATTTTTTAATTTCATGGTAATAACTCCCGAGGGTGGAGGGCTGGACTCACACTGAAGATTGATGCCAGAAAGTCTCATTCTTCCTAATTCCACCTTCTTTGACCTCTTTAGACAAACACTAATTCCTTTGGAGTCTCATCTAAACTTTTCTAGTTTAGCTTCATTAAAAGGTGATTTATAACAGTTCTGAAACTAAATTCAGAAAATCAAAATAAACCTTTCAAAAAAAGAGGTCCCTGTGCTTCCTCTGGTGCTTAGCTACCTTGGCATGAGGTGACGCGTCACTGGGTGTGACCGCCTTGGGTGAAATGCAGCTGAAGAGATGAAAGTGGACACTTGTGATGAATGAGAACACATTGTGCAATGAGGACTC
Organism: Rousettus aegyptiacus; assembly: GCF_014176215.1. Lineage (NCBI taxonomy): Eukaryota > Metazoa > Chordata > Mammalia > Chiroptera > Pteropodidae > Rousettus > Rousettus aegyptiacus. The sequence continues at coordinate 118,093,339 of NW_023416307.1, read as the reverse complement.
CACTCAATCTTAATGACAAGAGGTCACAGTGTCAGGTGTGTACTCACCACTGCTCAACAGCCTCTGAATGTGACCAGGTAGCACACAGTTTCTGTTTATCTTTGGAAGGAGAAGGGAACAGGCTCAGCTATCATTTTATCTTGGCATCACAGGTCAAGTACTGTAGTGCACATCTGCTCTTTGGGCTGTTTTTATATGATGGGGACATTAATCAAGGCTCCCTCCATTGTCATCCCTACAGTCAAGGCGTGGACATGTAACCTAAGCCAGGTTACTCAGGCTTTTTTTTTTTTTTTTCCTCCTGGAATTCGAAAACTGAGCTAAATGAAATAAGGATGGGGTTGAACAGATGTATTTTGATAGTGGCACCCTAAATGACACTCTTCTCCTTTCTACTACCCAGATCCCAATGACATCCTGGTGTTTGAATTCCCTAAGTTCTGGTTGCCCAGCTTAGACTCTAGGAGCTAACTTAGGGATTAGCAAACTTTCTCTTTAAAGGGACAGGTAATAAATATTTTAGGCTTTGCTGGCCATATAGTCTCAGTCATCACTAGTCCACTTGGTCAGTGCAAATGTAGCTATAGAAAATACAAAAACAAATGGATATGATTACAATAAAACTTTAGAGACACTGAAATTTGAATTTTGTATAATTTTCATGTTTCATAAAATATTGCTCATGTTTTGATTTTTCCAACTATTTATAAATGTAAAAATTATCCTTAGCTCTTGACCTATTCAAAACAGGCAGCAGGACTGATTCGACCATACCCTAACCATCCCTGAGCTAACCCATCTCCTTTCGGTAGCTTCCTTTATATCACCTAATCTAACTGGAGTCAGTTTCTGTTGCCTGCAAGGGAAGAGGTCCCACTACAGTGTGCATTCAATTCATTTATATCTAAAGGACATTAGCTACAAGGTTCCTCAGCAAACATCATTCAGTTCCTTATTTGTTCATTCACACATTCAAACTGTGTTGAGCACCGTTTATGCTCCAGGGACTGTAACGGGCACTGAAAATACAGGTATAATTTAGGACAACACCGTCCTTCCTTCCTGAGGGAGATTTCTGTGTAACAGGCATGGACAATCCTGATGAGAAATAAAGTCAGGGAGTTAAAGGATCACTTGTGGCATCACAGGACACTCTCCGGGGGAGTTTAGATATTCAAAAGTCATGTTCAAAGGGGAAAAACATTACAACACCCAAGATGGTACCTTCTAGGGGAAAAAAATATAAGGGCTACAAAAAGGAGAATTTAAGCTCCACTTTAAAGAAGAGGAGGTGGAATAAGCAATCTAAATCAATCTAAATACAATGAAAATAAGATGTATTTTATTTAAGACATTCTTTTATTAAAATAAGAAAAAAGTAAATATTAGAGATGACATAAGTTTACTTTCATTGTCTGCCAGGTGGAATAACAAACCAAAAAAAAAAATCTATTCTAGGTTTTTTCTTCCAAGAGAATATGTAATTAAATAAGCAGAACCAGGGTTCTGGCTTTTCAAATCCCTATTGGTGATTCTATATCCTTCCTCTCCTTTGTTCTATATTTATTCCATGATACTTAGGTTTGGGAAGTCCTTCTTAATATTAAAGAAAATTCTTCTGGTGGAAAACATAAGCCTGTCCCCACTTGTCATGTACTCAGAGGAAATGAATTGTGGTTGCCTTCTCCATCAAGCCTTCGTGAAGTGCTACTAAAGAAAGACTGCTACTTGGCTGACCTTAAGACCACCATTTCCTGGGCTTAATTAACTTGGGTGAACACACTTCTTCCCAGTGAAATTATAGTCAAAGTCCATTATAAAGCAGCTTATCAGAGCAAAGTTGGCTCTCCCCAACATAAAACAAAGAGGTCCAAAGTATTGCCTCTTTCAGTATTGCTATGTCAGCGCAAACGAACTGTCAAATGGAGGTGATACTGGGCACATAGCAAGACAAGAAACACATGACAAATAAATGAAAATATTCAGAGCCGACTCTAACATGATAGTATTGCTGCCTTCCCAAGGTGTTTGTAAATTCTGAACTTCCTGTTTCATTTTCTCTCCTTTAATTTTCTCAGAGGAAATGCCATATAAATCACTTTTCTAAAAAAAATCTTTTCAATCCACTAAAATGAAAATTGGCCAAACACAGATGACTAAGAATACCCTTAGAAATACATTCTGGCCTCATTATGATATTGTTCATTGACAAAAGTAAACAGCTGTAAGAAAATCACATATGAGTATTGAGTGCACCATATCACCGATTAACCTCTTTTTATAATTATGAATACTATATATAATTACAAAAAATGTCCACATACAGTTATATAACATTATAAAATATATACATACATATGTGTGCATATGTATACATATGTATATACATATAAAATTATTCATTACTATTTTTCAGTATATAAATATTTACTGTGTAAATATTTGTTGAACACATTCTTTGTGTTTACATTTAAGTATAAGGATAGAACACCACTTGAAGTAACAATTAAGTAAATATAATTTCATGCTACAGATCTGTGCTTTCTTTCCCATATCTCAAATGTTATTTATTGCTCCCCAGTTTAATTCTCACTTTCTTTATATTTTTTCCACAGGACTATTTACAAATGTGATTTCCACTATTATTGTTATTTTATCACTCCAAGGTTGGCCCACATATTCTATTTTTGATAGTCTCACTACAGCTATTGTCCTCATGCCCTCTATTCACTTGATTGACCAGGATTAATTACTTGAAAAGTGTCTGGAAAAAAAAAAAAAACAGACTAGAGTTTTCAGTGCCTAAATATTAAAATTATTGCTTTAATTTTTAGTCCTCTTGGTAAGAAAATAATACACATGGTCTTTTGTTGGCTCCCAGATACTACAAATTTATTCCTGAAATGAGGATTTGGGAATAGGAGTGATTGCCCAAACAAAAAAATCAAAGTGCTGAAGGATAGAAATAAGTATTGAGCAAGTAAATGCTAACCAAAAATTGTATATCTGAAAAGACATAATTGAGACATAAATGTAGTAGAAATTCGTCCTTATTTGAAATAAAACCGAACCCTACATTATACATTGTGACTTCTTTGAGAAATAAAATACACTGAAGTCTGAAAATGGGCACTGTTTTAAAGAACCAAAACAACTAGAACCTAGTGCTTTCTTAATTGTAATGAATGATCAAGTAATAATGAATTCAAGTTTACTCCTTCTGTCCCAAGTATATAAAGTTAGTGAAAAGATACCAGTTCTGCGATTGGACTAGGCAGTAAAGAGAGCTCTAGGCCTTAGCTTTTATCTGCTGATCGGTTAATTGGCTTTAATTAGTTTGCACACCTTATCAGAACCATGACAATCCTTTCAATCTGATAAATCTTTGGAATATAGCAATTGTTCTGGAAGCAGCTTTCCTTTAAGACAGATAAACAATATTGCTGCTCTCTCTCTCAGGACTTAGTTCAATTCCCATCTGCTCATATTTCTCTATATGAAAATAAAAATTCTGTAGGTATCTAAAGACCGAAAGATGTAGTTGGTATTTACTGATCCCACTAGCAGTGTCCTGACCAGAGGCTCCCCGCAACGAGTCCCCTATTGTCATTCCTGCTTCTAAGTCCTCTAGACGGAACTATTTCCTGCCTGTTTCCAAGCCTGGTTCTCCCAACCTCACAAGAGACAATTCCATTTAATTATCTTTTGCTTAAATTAACCAGTTTATTTCTGCTACTTACAATAAAATATCCCTATCTGACCAATCATTTATTCAACTGATGTGTTTTAGATGCCCACAATCTGTCAGGCACTTGTGATTCAGTGATGGTCAAACACCAGGTTTCTGCTCACGGGAGCTCACATCCTGGAAGAGGTGATTATAAAGATGACATGAGGGTGATCTGATAAAAAAAAAAAAAAAAACAAAAAACAAACAAACAAAAAAAACGTGGGGTACAGGAGGGTGATGTGTCCCTTTGCATTGGAAAATTATCTCACAGGATAATTTTAGAATTAACAACTGAAGAGAAGGAGGCAGCCGTTTGAATTGCTGGAGCAAGACCATTTCTCCCAGACAGAAGAATGAATACAAAGACAAAGAATGAAGAACTTGCTAATTCCAAGGAGAGTGGTTAAACCAACTAATCCATTAAGTGGACCCTGGTCTCTCCTTATCTGCCCTTCCAAACACTGGTGGCTTTACAAACACAGCTAGACAAATCTACTCCAAAAATGACATCTCCTTTCTCTAAAATCATTTTACTATAAAAATTTTTATCTTCTACTTGTTTCATACATTTGCAATATGTTTCTCAACAAAATTATTAGCCCTTTTAGTGTTGGAGACATGTCAGACACTTTATTTACATTCCCATATATTACGCACATAGTACGTGTCCCATGAAAGGCTAGTAATTAATATTGCAAGTGCCGATCAAAAACAGATTATTGTTAGTCATGTGTGGCAAGAATTCCATAAAGACATTGTAGCATTTCTCTCTACGGGTTGCCTTATCTCTGCATTCATTAATTAAAGCAGTTAGGATGGAGATTCTTTATATATCTAGTCTAGGCTGAAAAAGCTGACAGTTCAATTGGATTCATCAGCTAAGTCCCTAAAGTTACAAGCTCTTGTAATTAGTAATTGACTTCAGAGGATTTAACAGACTATGACAAATATGCCAACATTTCCAATCCCCCCTAATACACAGAAATAATCACCTTTAATACAGCCTATTAATACCATATACAGAGGTGTATGCAACACACTACCAGGTGGGGGATCCACTTGGTAGTGGGTGATTAAAATATAATATTTCCAGGACAAATGATTGAAAAAAAAAAAAAAGTCACCAGAGATATGTCATGGTGGGTAAGTTATTTATCTGCAATGATTCTGGAAGTTAACAGAACTGAAATAGATTATATCTAATGTGATATGCAGGATGTCACAGGCAAATCCTGGGGAAATAATTTATTTTTTCTCTGAGTGGAATGATCATTGTTGTCTAAGGAAGAGCTATACCATCTTCACACCTTCTATTTGTTTCCATGGCACTGAGAAGCTATGTTGCGGGTAGGAAGAAACATGCTACAGGAAAATAAAAGCTATGAACTTTATCTGGTCTGTGTCTTTTCTTAGGAATTCTTCATTTGTTAATGAATTTTGGAATTCTTTAGGTTGTTTGATTTTGTCAAAACCACTAATATGGGGGATTACTTGTTCCTGAGGAAGAAATCTTATCATCCTAAATGGTTTTTTCTTGCCCTACTTTCAAGACATGCTCTCTGATGCTAATTACACAGGGCTTTGTGACAGGAATAGTAATACTCTATAGAACAAATTATATATATGGACAAATAAGTGGGACAGAAATTTAAATTGAGAATCATGTCATAACTTATTGCAACACTGAAAATTGTCTAGTTACAAGGACTTTCAGAGTTTCTTCATCTGTAAAATGGGATTTATCATACTTCAGTGGTTTTCTTAGAATTAAAATGGATATTGATATTCAAACCACCACAACAAACCCAAAGATCATGTCTCATTTTTGATTTATTACAACAAATATCTTCACCCACTTGCTTAGTGATAGCTATTTATTGACAAGCAGGTAGTTATTTTCCTGAATAAATACCAACATGTTATACACTTTCTCTGAGCTTCTCAGAACATAGAACATTCCATTTAACAGAGATAACAGTGAACTTATTAAGTAGGGCTAATTAGGAGCAAGTAGTCATGCATAGATATATAAATAGCAACAACAAACAAAAAACATGAGAATTGACATCTATTCAGATTATTTATCCTTGAATCATATTTTTTAGTTTATTAGTTGGTTTTGTTTTATATCTACAAGTCACTAAAAGTTGACCTAATCCATGAGGCCTAGGGAGAGAAACAGACTTGATTAATGTTTTGTATATATCCAACCAGTGTTGAAAATCAACTAGAAGATATTTAATTCTGGGTATTTTTCCAAATGGAATGAACCAGATGGTAAGCAGACTGAACATAATTCCTTACAGTATTGTTACTATATGATTTATTGACTATTTATTGGGATTAGTCATTGAGCTAAGGGCTTTAATATATTTTCACTCTTGATTCTCCCTACAATGATTTAAGTTACTTCTACACTTAAGATTGTATGGATGAAGTTAGTGAGGTTCAGCAAAGTGACAAAGCTTGCCCAAGCTCTTATGTAGCAGGCAGCAGAGCCAGAATTATGTCCAATTTTGTTTGATTCCAAAGCCAAGTTTTCCTTACCACTATATCATGCTGCATTGTCCATCAAATGAGGCGACAAGTTCCATAGGATAGAAAACTCAATGGAAGTTGCAATTTGAAGCCCATTCAACCCTTATGTTCTATGATCATATGGCAATAGAATCTAGGTTTTCTGTTACCCAGCTTTCCAATTATTCACTTTCATTGCATTGCACAGTGCTTAGTACATATTATATTCTCAATAAATATTTGTTCGAGGAACAACTGCAAAAATTGTTAAAACCATTCAACAATAAAATGTAACTTCTCTACAAAGAAAATAGTTGTGAACAAGGGAATAAATCATGTAGCAAAGAAATTGGTACTTATAATTGGTGGCTTATTGTAGTAGATAAGAAGTCAGGCACTGTGTCTGAATTCTAGTTTAGTCAACTACAAACTATAATTTTAAGTGCATTGCTTAACCTCTTTGATCTTCAGTTGTTCATAAATGGAAACTTCAAAGGGCTATTGTACAATAACTGATATAATCGAAGCATAGAGTCCAATACAAGTATTCAATAAATGACAGCCTTAATCACTGCTCTTACCTGCTATGCCCTGGATAGTGGATTCTAGCATGATTTTGCCAAGGTCTGTTTTTAAAAAGCAGTCGTCGTCAGTGTTCCCCAAGAATTTCAGAAACATGTGCTTTTCTGATCTTAATAAGGATTTCCAAAATCCGCTTTGGTGTCTTGTTCAAAAGGATAAGTTTTGATAAATTATTCTAATCATTTTTATCAAAGGCAAAGTCTTTAAGGCTCTAACATGGAGATAATGATATTATGTACCTTATAGGCTTGTTTTAGAATTAAAAGAGTTAATGCACAAAATGTGCTTAGTGCCTGATACCACATGTTAGGCACTTAAAAAACAACTTTAAAATAGTCTACACTATTATCATTCTGATACATCAATTCCAACCTGTGGGGGTTTTACCCCACCACCAAACGATTCTCTGACACAAGTTGGGTGTTGTACAGTTCAACTCAACTGTGATACTATCTACTGAGATAGTATTCGAACCCACAGGTTAGAGCCTCAACCCCACAAAACTGCCCCCAATACCTTCAGAGGCCAATAACAAGTGCAGATAGTCACCTGTCCTTCTGATCAAGCAGTTATAAATCAGAGAGGTTCCCATTACCTCCTCCCCAGGTTCAGTTACTTTGCTAGGATGGGTCACAGAATTCAGAGAAACATTTTACCTAATGTGTTACCATTTTTTAAGTAAAAGCACATAACTCAGGAATAGCAACATAGGAGAGATGCATAGGACAAGGTATGGGAAAGGGCTTGGAGCTTCCACTCTCCCAGGACTTTTACCTGTTCACCAACCTGGAAGCCCTCTGAACACTGTGGTTTTGCATTTTTATGGAGGTTTCATTACATACTCATGACTGATTAAATCATTGGCCACTGGTGACTGAACTCAATCTCCAACCCCTCTCAACATCCTAGAGGTTGGGAGGTGGGACTGAAAGTTCCAACCCTCTAACGACTTGCTATACTGGGAACCAGCCCCTATCCTTAGGTGGGATACAAAAGTTACCTCATTAATATAACAAAAGACAACTTTATGGCTGTCATCACTTAGGAAATTCTAAGGGTTGTAGGAGCTCTGTGCCAGAAATCAATGAAGACTGAGTATATATTTCTTATTATATTGTGATTCAATATCACAACTATGTGGTCAATAAATACTAGCTGTTACATTAGTTATCTTTTGCTTCATCAATGCTGTGAAACAAAAGCTTAAAACTCTCAGGGGCTTGCAAAGACAAATATTCCTCACTCTCACAGATCTGTCCATTGATTGATTTGGCTAAGGTAAGTTGAGGTAAGCTAGGCAACTCCATTTTATGAAGTGGTAAGACTGAGACTGATCCACGTGTTTCTCAGCCTTCTTGTACCAGTGAATCCCCAAGGCATGTTTTTCTTCATTGTGAATGTCAAGAGTGTAGACCTAAGTCAAACCATGCTCCTGGTCCAGTCTTGTTTATTAACGGTCCATTGACCAAAGCAAGTCACGTGGCCCAATCCAAGGCAGCGAGGAAGAGAAGCATATCTGCCCAAAGAGGTGAGGGACAGGAAAGAAGTTTTGATAATCAAGTCCATCATGGTTGTATTCCAAGTATCCATGAGTTAAACCAATTTCATCAACATCATCCATTATTAAATGAACTTCCCTCCTAGTCTCTGGAGAGCCAAACCCTTAGGATGTGAGTGATTGAATAAAAGCAGATTCACTTCCACCTAAAGATCTTTTCCTGCACACCAAATTGAAGGAAACTGGCCCTCTGGCATCAAGCTGAATTTGGAATTCCAAATAAGGAAAGCTAGCACTTAGGGCACTGCATAGTGAATCAAATGCCAACTCCAAACTCTTATTACCATAGAAGGGGACGACACCTTCAATCTATTTCTAAGTGAAAACAATTTTCTTCCGAATCGGATGACAGCTGATCTATGAATACTGTGCATTGGATGCCATAGATTATTTAATATACAGTGAACCATAAAGAAGCTTAAAACCAAGAGACAAAAGCTCATAGGAGATTTATAATAAATCTAGGGGACACCTTACCTTGGTTTGTCAAAACAGGTTGTTAAAAATAGCTAATAAGGCATAATGTGAGTTAGAGATGAAAGGGTGAACGGTGTAGGGAAGCAACGAAGTATGTTGTCCAGGGCCAGATCTCCAATTAAACTGTCTGCTGTTGGCTGAATCTCTGCCTTCCCAGCTCAGCAGTGTTATTTTTGGAGTGGCCAAAAGTTGAGCTTTAATTCCTCACTCTGCCCTTTCTATTGGTGTAACCTTGGGCAATCTCACTCACTGACATAGTTTCCTCATTTGAAAATATCCACCTACTCTCACAGGCTTCTGTTAGCACTTCCTACATCAAGTGTCTAAAGTATTGCCTATTAGAGAGTGATATCTCACTAAACATTAGCTTTCATGGATTTCAGCAGTATTATCATCATTAGATACATAATGAGAGTATAAAGGGATTTACTCATGAGGGATCTTTAAAACAGAATCTCTAGATGACAGGGTGTGGTGGTTTATAACAGGTCTGCAAATTCATTGCCATTGAGAGGCAGGTTCTGTGCCATCTTCCTTTGAAATTTGGCATGTCTTTGTGTCTTGGAGGAATAGAACACCATGGAAGCTCTGGGTGACTCCTGAGGCTAGGTTAGACAAAACCTGCAGCTTCTGCTAATTCCTGGTGAGATTCTCTGGGAGCCTTCAGGTGCTATGTAAGAAGCTCAGAGACCTTGAGGCTGTCATGTGGAAAGACCATACCCCAAGACCACACAGAGAGTGAGAGATACCTGAGGTGCCCCAGCTCTTCCAGCCCAGGCCCAGACACAGGACAAAGAAGGCTTCAAAATCTCCCAGCGCATTTATCACCTGACTGTAACTCCATGACAGGATCTGAATAAGAACTGCCTCACTGGGCTCAGTCAACCTCAGATTCAGGGGCAAAATCAGTGACTATTACTTTTTTCAGTCACTGCATTCCCATGATTTGCCATGCGCCAGCAGATACCTGGATTGCAGAGATCCTGCAGCCATCCCAGTAGAAGAGGAAAGCCTCTGGCTCCATCCTCTCTATGTCAATCTGAACAGCTCTCTTCCTTACATTGAAATTCTATATATTATTTTATTATTATATTTTTTAATTTGGAAGGGAAAAAAAAACCTATTTGCTAAAAGGATAAGTTTGAAACCACTGAAATAGATAATATCTTAAATGTCTTCTAGTTTTATAAATGGAATTCACATGAAATAACAGCACTTGAAGATATACTACAAGCCACACACACTGTGTAAATTACTTTCTGTACATTAAATCACTGAATGCCCATCATACCCACTAGCCCTACATCAACCAACTGTGAAACAGCAGAGCAGGATTTGAACCTAGGCACTCTGATCTTAGAGCTCACATTTCTAATTAGAACACAGGAGCTAAAATGAGCTATTCTGCCTCACCAGGAACAGTGCTCATGCTTCTTAATGACAGTTGTAAAAAAGGGCCATGTCTACTTGTAAGCTGAATGTTAGCTACATGGCACAATTAGGTTCTAAAATATTGTCCAATCAAAATCATTGTCCAAACTCCACATTCTCTAGGGTAAAGAAATTGTCACTTTGGAGAAGTAATTCATTAAGTCATTTTCATACATTAATTTTTCTAGAGAATAGGCAATTACCTATGGGGACTTAGATAATTAAAAAAAGAGACAAAATTCATTGATTGGGAAATGCCAATACGAATATTTTTTCCGAGGAAGGTACAGAGCCCCAAAAGACTGTTTTGTGTGTCTTAGGAGAGAAGAGGAGATATAAGAATCCAGATGATAAATATTTTGAGGAAAGCTGGTACTAATGGAATTAGTATCTCAGACAAGACTCACATTTCTTTATTGATTCTTTCCAAAAGATCAGCCTTACTGGAAGAATAACTATTAATACTAATATATTTATTATTAATACTACTTACTGAGTCTCAAACATAATTTTGAATATATTATTTTTAGTTTTTATAATCACCCTATAATAAGGGCACTAGTATCGCATTAGGCTGATGAGAAAACTAAGGCTCAGAAAGGTTAAACATTTGCCCAAGCCAGAAAGCTAATAAATGGAAGAGACAGAATTTAAATTCAAGATTCAATGACTAGTTTCAAACCTTTGCTCTTTTTTTAGAGACATGAGAGATATCTCTTGGGGTTGATATTATATCCCTTTAACTGTACACAGAGGGCTCATAAATATGCCAAACATCTGAGTCATCCATCTCTGCCTTAAAAAGACACACAAGAAAATTACATAAGATGAAACACGTGGACATGCTCTACAAACTTAAAGTGCTACCACGTAATCTGCTAGAAAACAAGATTCAAGAGAAAAAATAAATAAATTGAGCCAGGCACTGAAATCTATAACACTGGTGGAAACAGTGGCTTCATGAGAAATCTAGGATCAAAATCTATTGGGAAGAAGGGATTCAGGAGGCATAACAGATCCTAACAGGTGGGTTCATATGTCATGAGAGACCATTATATGTGGTTTCCAGTATACAATGAGAAACTTTGCTGTATTTTTAACTTATGGCCTTATGTATCTAAACACCCCTGAAGCATCTCCTTCTTCACCTATTGAGGTGACATAAATTCTGCACATGACTGAAAGTAGATCATACCACACTATCGAACTTACACGAAAGTTGGAAGAATAATCCAGAAAACTTTATATAATCTTTCACCAATTTTTAACATTTTGCCACATTTTTATACCACATCCTCTCTTTCTCTCTCTGTCTCTCTGTCTCTGTGTGTGTGTGTGTGTGTGTGTGTGTGTGTGTGTGTGTGTGTATCCCTTTATATTTCAATGTATATTTCTTAAGCATGAGGACATTCTCTTACATAACCAAAGTTACCAGATTGGAAAATTAAAGTGATGTCTTTCATGACATTGTCATTTCTGAATATGAGCCAGTTTTTTAAAAAAGATGTACCTCATTTTTAGTATTTCTGATGTTGCCTTGTGGTGAGATTCTAATTAAGCATTCCTGACTTGAATACTATACAGATAACTATATGTCCCTTCTTATTGTGTCAAATCAAGAGGCTCTAGGTGTCCACCTATATTTGTTTATATTAATAATCAGTCAAGATGTTGGGTTTCTTCACTGGATACTATTTTTTCTCTCACAGTTAATAAGTGATCTGTGGGGAAACACTTTGGTAGTGCTAACCTTTGAGCTCATGATTAAGATGACCCCCAGTCTCTGCCCCAGAAGCTTCCACAACCCCCCATTGATAAGAGATGCAAGATGAACTTTGTAATAAAAATTTAAGTATTACTTGATATAAGAAAATGTGGTAATAAAAATGGATTTATACTTCTTCTTTGGGACAAGCTCACACAGACCCATTTTTTCCTTACTTTTTCTTACTTAAGCACAACTATTAACTCTGGAACTTGCACAAGAGACAGTCAAAAGAGAACTCTGAAAGGTGATAAGAAGGTAAGGATCTAGCTTGGGAACTTAGGATTGGGGAGCCAGCAAAATGGCAGTGTCCGGTGCTCCCTATCCAAAAGAAGGTGGCACAGACCCAGTTTCCTGACTCATGACCTAGCAAAAGAGGATAGTTCAAGTAGGCTTATTCCTTCTCCAGAGAAAATAGAAGTGCCTCTGGTAACAGGTGAGTTTGATACCACTAGCAAGGGATATCTTTCAGGAGAACCACTACAAATGAGTAGCCAGGAAAATAGCCTCAGAGATACTGATATGGGTAGGAAAGACCAAATCAAGAAGAGGGACGCAGCTATGGCTAGGGTTTGGTCCAGGAAGCCTCTTTGTCCCTATGAACCTGAGACTATTTTCCCCCATCCAAAAGATACTGGGGTGGGTAAGGGAAAGACCCAGTTATAGCAAGTAGCCTGGTTCGAGGAGTTTCTTTGTCCTTGTGGACCCAAGACTCTCTTTCCTTTTCCTTCTTTCTCTACCCAGAGAACCAGGAGGAAAAGGGAGTAGCCATGAGGATCTTAGCAGAGCTCTCCACCATCAAGACACCTAGGAACCTGGCCTAGGTAAATCTCTTCTTCTCTCTGGCAGTACCACTAGCGACCAATGGGACACCAAGTAGCATCAGCTAAACCAAGCAGATCAATACAAGACTGAAAAGACTACAAAAATTAAACTGCCATTACAATAGCAGTTCACAGAAGGCCAAGACCCATATGCTAAACCTTAACGCAGTGAATGCCTGCCTGGCAAAATTAAAGATTCAGGTAGAACCCAGAGTCTCCATACGATAAACAAGCTACAATAAACAAAATGTAAAAACTACCTGTCATGCCGAGAATTAAGAAAATCACAACTTGAATGAGAAAAGACAAGCAACTGATGCCAACACCGAGATGATTTGATGTTGACAAAGATTTTAAAGCCACCATTATAAAAATGATTCAACAATTAATTGCATATTCTCTTGAAACAAATACAAAAATATCATCAAGGAAAATATTTATTAAAAATACCTAAATTGAACCAATAGAATTAAATATTATAACAATAACAAGAAGAAAAACTCACTGGAAGAAACTCAGAAAGAGTGGAGGTGAGAGAGGATAGAATCAGTAAACTTGAGGACATATCAATAGAATTTACTCAGTTTGAGTAACAGATAGATCAAAGACTGCAAAAAAAAAAATGTGCAGAGGCTTACTCACCTGTGGGATAAGAAGAAGAAATCCAGTATTTATGTTTTCAGAGTCTCAGGAGAAGAAAGAGAGAATGAGGCTAAAGAGCATTAGAATATATCATGGTTGAAAACTCCAACTTTGATGAAACACAAGCCTGTAATTTCCAGAAGTTGAACTGACCCCTGACAGAATAAACCTCAAAAAACACATATCAAGACACATTATAATTAAATTTCTCATTACTCATGACAAAAAAAAAAAAAAAGTCCTGAAAGCTGCTTACGTATAGGTGAATACCAATTTGAATGGCAATAATATTTTTATGGAAACTATGAAGGCCATAAGGAGAATTCTTTCCAAGTGCTGAAAGAGGAGAAGTGTTAACTTTAAATTCTATATCCAGTGAAACAACCCTTAGGAATGAAGGAGAAACAGAAATTTTCTCAAATGAAGAAAAACAAAAACAATTTGTTGCTAATAGATCTATTCTGAAAGGAAATTCTTCAAATGAAAAGGTAATTATAAAAGAATTCTTGGAGCATTGGGAAAGAAATAATAGTAGAAATATAGATAAGTGCAATACTCTATACTTTTCCCTGTAAGTTTCATAAACCATTTTTGATAACTGAAACAAAAAGTCTAACCCTACCTGATACACAAGACAATAATATTTAAAAGTGAGGAAGGTAAAGAGATCTAAATGGAAGATTTCTAAGCTTCACTCAAAGTGGTAAATTATTGATTCTAGCAAACTGTTACAAGTCATGTATGTATACTTTAATACATTGTACGACCACTGTAAAAATATATAAAGAGATATATTCAAAAACACTAGAACTAAATTGTGTTGAAATTCTCAAAAATGTTTAAGTAACCCAAAAGAAGACAAGAAAAGAAAAGCAGAACAACTAGAGAAAACAAACAGAAAACATAGTAAAATGGTAGAGTAAAGCATTAATACATCAATAATTACCCTAAATGTCAATGGTCTAACTATGCCAATCAAAAGACAGAGCTTGGCAGAATAATAAAAAAAAAATGTGACCAAACTATATTTTGCTTAAAAGAAACTCACTTATAATTCAACTGAAATTATAGCTGAGGATTTCAACAAGCCCTTCTCAGAAAGTGGTTAAACAACTAGACAGAAAATCAAGGATATTGAAGACATGAACAACATAGTCAACCCACAGGATCTAATTGATATAAATAGACTACTACCCAACAAGAGAAAAATACACATTATTTTTCAAGTGCCCTTAGAACATTCATCAAGATAGATCATATCTTGGGCCTCAAAATAAACCTCGAATAATTGAAATCATATACTGTGATCTAGAACATCAGTGAAATCAAATTAGAAGTCAATAACAGAAAGACAACAGGAAAATCTCTAAATATGTAAAAATTAATCAACACATTTTAAATAATTCATGGGTTAGAGGAAAAAAATATCATAAAAGTAAACGGACATGAACATGACATATCGAAATTTGTGAAACACTGCTTAAAGCGCTGCCAAGAGAAGAATTTATAATACTAAATGCTTACTTTAGAAATAAGAAAAGTTCTGAAATTAATAACTCAAGTTCCTACCTTAAGAAACCAGAACAAAATAAACCTGAAGCAAGCAGAAGGAAATAAGAGAAATTAAAAATAGAAGATCTACAGAAAAAAATTGAAACAAAAAGCTGACTTTGAAAAATCAATAAAATTGGTAAACATCTTGTAAAACTGGTGAAAATAAAAAGACACATCACCAACAGCAGGAAATAAATAAGATATATTACTGCAGATTCTGCAGTCATTAAAACAAATGAATATGACCAACAATTTTATTTTTCTCAATTCAGCTCCTTAAAAGAAATAGACCAATTCCTTGAGTACTATAAACTACTTAAAATCAATCAAGATGAAATAAACAATCTGAAGAATCCTATAACCATCAAATAAATCAAACATGCAATTTAAAATCTCCTGAAAAAGAAATCCAAGCCAAGATGGCTTACTGAACAATTTTATCAAACATATTATAAGAATTAACAGCAACTTTTAAAATTTTATAATAGTTTCGAGAATGCAGTACAATGGTTAGACATTCATATAATTTACGATGTAATCCCTCTGATTACTCTAGCTCCTATCTGTCATTACGCATAGCCATTACAGAATTTACAATTTTATCTAGTCTTTTCTAGAAATCTAAAGAGAATGAAACAGTTCCCAAGTCATTCTATGAAGTCAGTATTACTGATACCAAAATCTTGCAAAAGCAGTTCACAAAAAGAAAATCACAAACAATCTCTCTCATTTGATGCTAATCCTCAACAAAATATTAGCAAACAAAACTAACAATGTATGAAAATATTTACATATCATAACTAAGGGAAATGTATTCTAGGTATGCAAGGATGGTTCAACATTAGAAAAGCAATCAATATAATCAGTCATATCAAAAAGTTAAAGAAGAAAGATCATATGTTTGTGTTCCCTACTGTCACTGTCTTAGTGCCAGGGTCAACCCTTAGGAATGAAGGAGAAATGGAAACTTAGTTGGTTAGTTGGATGAAAGCGACACAAAAGTTTTTCTAGAACAGGGACATATTCCTATAAATGCTAGTCTTCAAGTCTTTACTGACTATCTGCCACGAGCTAAACACTGTTATCTGGTATTTCCATGCTTTCTCTTATTTAATCCTATTACTGCCTTTCATTCTCAAATAAGGAAACAGATTCTAAGAGGAGAAAATGGTTTGCCCAAGGTTGTACAGCTTTTATGTAAAGAAGCTACTGTCCAAGTCCAACTCCCACGTCTGTTACATCTTCCACATGGGTGACTGGAAGTAGGCTATCACAGCAACTACTCATTTTGAAAACTGGAAGGAGATATAGGGTTAGAGGTTCAGCTCCCTATCTTAGTGAGTCATTGGAGGGACAGTCCCATGGCACTCTTGCTGAGGGTCCAGGGCAATGCCATACTACAGAGTGGACAAATATTTTATGTAAATTACAAAGTAGAGAAACTCTAATTTTTAAAGGCCAATGGCTTATTCATCTTGGTATAGATTGTATATTCTCTATAAGTCATTTTCTTCAATATTTTATTGCACAAACACAACTAAAAGCAAAAGAATTCAAAACATGTAAAATAATTCACCCATCAGAGTTCCAACACCGTAACAAATCCCTAACATGTGACTTCTTTTCATTTTTGTATTTTTCTCTTCAGTCTGTGTTAACCTGCATGTTATTTTTACAAAATTATGCACTTAGTCATTTGATACATTTTAATTGGACATCTAATATAACGTAAGAAATTTTTTGGACTTTAGGGATATAATGAAAAGCAAAAACGAGCTCTATCCTCATGAGCTTAGATTGTGATGTGTCCATTTTTATTATTATATCATAGTAATCTTCTTATTAATCCATGTAATTTTATTTTGAGCCAGCAAAACACATTTCATTCAGGTAAAACAATTTCTTTACTTAATGTAGAATATTTTGTTTTCAGATTATTACTATTTTAGTTAATAATATAGGGTTTTGTGCATGTGTGTGTGTGTATGTCTGTATGTGTGTTTTTAGATTTTTTTTTTTTTACTTTAGACTTCAAGGAGTGGGGCTGTGGGCTTACAAGAGTATGAGTGTCTTTATTGTGTTTAAACATATAGCCAAATTTATTTCTGAAATGACTATATGTTATATAGCTACCATGAAGATACATTGAGTCTCACCTTATGTGTAGCAACTTTAAGTATTGTGATCTTTGAAAACTTTAATGCAACTTTTCAAACATAAATGAAAATAATCTAATGTACTTCTATGTATAAAACACTCAATTTCAATAATTATTAATACCACTTTTTGCACTATATATTTTATTGGAGTGGGCTTTGGAGACGGTTATTTTCTTTTTTACCCACAAACCACTAAATGAATGAATACACCACAAGTGATATTTGAAAATTATAGCTTCAAGCTAAGGCAAATCTACTTGTTTCAAAACAATTAAATTTCAAGTTAGAAAATACTACAAGGAGAAAATGTGAATTGCTTACCACATTTGGATGAACCTAAAATGTAGCTATGTTTATGTATGCCAAGGGGGAGGTTTAAACAGGGAGAATCATCTCTTCATTTCATCTGACTCTTTACATATTTTGCCCTAAATCATATAGTTTCTATTCTAGAACGTTATTTTTAAGTGAAGTTTAAGTGGACGATAACTAAGTTACCCCAAGGTAAAAAGAATGGGAGAGAAAATATTCAGAAGAAAAAAAAACAATAAATTTTCATTACATTTTAAGTATAACCTCCATATATTAAATTTCAAAAGGCCATTGATTAGTTATATACACCATTTTCTTATTGTTTAATTGATACCTTTTTTGTTATAATTATTTGGGAATCTTGGTTGGAATGGATTTTAGCATATTTTTCATCACTTTCCCCCATGGGTATTATAATAAATGTGAGTATACATACTTATACATTAATGTATAAAATGTAATTTAAAATATATTGTAGGGAATAAAATATACTATGGCATCAAATTGATAATATACATATATACACAATCAAACAATTTTGGTGCTACTATGCATTCTACTGAAAGAATCTAGCTAAATCACAGGAATACTGCATAACGAGTGACACAGTCACCCAAAGAATCAACCTTACAGACGAAGGTCATGTTTTCCATGGATTTATAATGAAGAATAGGAAGAGCTAGTGTTTTGAAACAGATGTATGTGGTTCAAATCTTGACTCTGCCTCCTATAACTGTCTTAGTCTAAGATTTAAATCATTCTCTGATCTTTATTTATAAAATGATAATAACATGTATGTTAAAAGATTATTGTGGATATTAAATTACATTATATAAAGAAAAATAAATTAATTTATATAAAGGTATTTAACAGATGGTGGGAGCAGTGAAGAAAAAAGAAAAATGAAGAGAAGGAAGGAGATATCATTTATTAGTTCACAACCAATATCTTTCAAAATTAAATAGAATACAAAATACTCTGTGTGTATCTGTGTATTTGGGTTGTGATATAAAATATGTTTCCTACTATGGACCCCAGTCAGATATGTTTTTAAAAAATATATCTGTGGAGGCACTTTAACACTGTAAAAATGGTATTAATATCTACTTCATAGGGGTTTTCTTAAATGAGTTTAAGCAGGTAAAGTACTCAAAGCAACAACTGTTGAAGGTAAACAATTGGTAATGGTTAACAATTATTTCTGATTGTTACTGTTATTGTTGATTTTGTGTGTATATAATTTAAAATATTATATTACAGAGAAATACACACACACAGAGAAGATTCTGATGCTACTGTGCTTTCTACCTCAAGAATCTGGATAAACCACAGGAACTCTGCACATTGCTGTTGGTGATCATATCAGTCTTCATCTATGTGAGGAGTATTTTTTTATATGCAATCTAACTCCATTTGTCTACAATGTAGTGCCTTCTTCCAGAAGAAAAACTAAAGACCTTTCTAGATCAGTGGTTTCCAGAATGTGAAACAACAAGCAATGGGGAGAGGAGCCTGAAATAAGACAACTGCCTTTAATTTTGCTAAGGATATTAAAAAAAAAAATCTTCCTACTTTTTATCACCACCACCACCACCATTTAAAAAGCAAGAACACTTAAATACTCAAAAATAAAAAAAGAAAAAAGTAAAGTTTATCAGATAAACTTATAAAAAATTTTATGATATTTAACTTGCACTTCCTTAGAGCAAAAGGAAAGATATTCTTAGAACAGAGTCAGTTCAAGAAACAGCATTTAAGAATCTAGTCTAGGGTTTGGACTCTTAACAACTTTAAGGTATATGTTCAACTTCTATGTGATTTGGTGCCTATTTCTGAAGGATTTGATCACATATATTATATCTTTTTACATATGAGTATTTGTACAATTGTTTAATATCTTAACATTTTAAAGTCACCTCACATTACAGCTTGTACTGATACCTACTTGTAAATGGCTGGAGAAAAACAAATATTTAAGTACTTCCAATTTTCAGCCTCACTCTCACATGTGGGCAGAATTTAAGAACCCAAGTTAATAATCTGCGCCATTCACTTCCTATCCAGAGACACTCACATTTCTTTTAGTGTCGTTCCAAGAGACAGTGATATGAAATGACTACTAAACGATATATTTCTCATAGTCTCTGAAAAAGCAAAAATTAAGACAGCGAAAAGGCTCGCTAGGGAAACAAGGGCTGCTATCACATTCATTAAAATAATTAGAGATTCTTGAACTTCCTTAAATAATTCCTGATACTTTGGGATGATTTGATGTTTATCCTAGCTTAAAGTCAAATTTAATATATTTTGTGCTTAAATTTCTTGAAATTATTTTTTCAAACTTGTTCAAAAAGACAATGGTAAGTACAAACTGAAAGACACATCAAGCCATTATGAAAAGAACTCTCTCATAGGGCTGGTTGGTCTTAGACCTGAGCTTCCTAACCTGCTGCACTGCACATTTCCCCTACTAGATGTATCCAATTGACTGATGTAACAAGCACACTCTCTGTAGGTTAGTTGAGAAGCTTATTACGGAACATTTCATTGATAAGTTTTAACTCTCTTGAGTGTGTACATTTAAAAAAAAAATGCTGAACCTAAGGGAAAAAAAAGACCTATCTACTGCTGTGTAACAAATTACCCCAACACTTATTGACTTAAAACAACAAACATCTATTTTCTCGTGATTCTGTGGGTTAGAAATCAGGACACAGCTTAATTGGGTCCTCTGGCTCAGAGTCGCCTACATTGCTACAGCCAAGGTGTCAAACAGAACTGACTCTCTTCTCAAGGCTCAAATTAGGGACAGTCCACTTTCAAGCTTCCTATGTGGTTGTTTGCAGGGTAAAGTTTCTCACAGCTGTTGGACTAAGGGCCTTAGTTTTTTACTGTCAGTAGGAGGCCTCGACCTAGCCAAATGGGTCTCTTCAGAGTGCAACTCAACCTAGCAGCTAATTTCTCAGAGTAAGTAAGGGAGAAAAAGAGAGCACCAAGGCAGATGACAGTCTTTATGTAACCTCACCTCAGAGATGAACGCCCCACCGCCTTTGTTTAGTCTAGCTGCTAGAAGTGAGTCACTAGCTTTGGCTGACACACCGGAAAGGGAGTACACAAGAGCATGAACCCAGGAGGTGAGGAGAACTTGGGGTAATTTTAGAGGCCCCATCACAAGAGGCTAGTAAGTTTTATCTAATCTTAAATTTTCCAACATTAGAAAATCAGAAAAGTTATAAGGAGATCATACAAACATATTAATGTGAGTATTTTTATATTTTTGTCTTGTTCCTACTGCATCTCAGTTCTGAGAACAGTTTCTGACACATACCTGAATAAAGGGATGCATAGACAATGTACCTGCCACGTCCCTGTCTGGCCTCCCTTCACTCATCTTCACCGCCAGAGGCATGTAATCTCCACTCTATTCCTTTGGCTCTGGGAACTAGAGGAGACATACTTGCACACATTATGGGGATTGCTATGCATTCTGCTTACAGTGTATTGATATTACCCAGTGACAACTATTCAAAAACACTTCTAGAAATAAACTGATTTCAGAGCCAGATCTTTGAATCTTTGTATCAGAAAGTGTCAAAGTAAATATATATTTTTTTAAAAAATAATGAAGCATATTCCATTATATTACTATCGCTAAAATATTAATAGTGTTTTTAGTAATAAGATTTTAGTGAGAGCAATTGTTTACTTTTAATGCGATAAATTATTTAAAATGCTTCTTCTTAGCAGATTTTTAAATGTTTACTCTGTATGTTTTATAATATTCTTAGATAACAGTAAGGTAGTCTATATATAATTTATAATATATATATACACACATACATAAATATACATAGGTATAAACATATACTAATACATATGTCAATCTGTTGATATCTATATGGAGAGGGGAGGCGAGGGAGAATGCTTAAAGATTTTTCTACCCTTTGGAATTTCTAGTTGAAAAAATTTATAAACCATCCTGCTCACCTGGAATAATAAAACCAATTGGCCTAACTGGCTTCCCTATTGTTCTTGTCCCCTATACCTCAATCTCAGTCCCAAACCCACAGATCTAACTCTGAACACATCACTTCCCTGATTAAAATCCTTAAATGGTTTCCTGTTGTACTTTGAAGAAAACCCAAACTCTTCCCAAAGCCAAGCTTCACTGGCCCTTGTCTACCACTGACCTAGTCACTTCTCCCTCTAACTCTTGTTCACCTTCTACTATCACAGCAACTCCTTTCAGTTCCCAGGACACACCAGGGTCTTCTCTCCATGAGGACACTATTCGTCTGTTGCTTTCTGTTCCTTCTACCAAGTCCATTCTGTCCCAGATCAGTCTGTGTGGCTTCTTGTCACTTCCATGTCAACTCAACTGTCATCTTCTCAAAGAGACTTTGGTTTTTAATCCAAAGTATCCCTCTCCATTGTTCTATTTTATTTTCTTCATAGCACCTACAGTTATCTATTTACCAGTTGATTGCTGTCTCCTGTACTTGAGTATTATGCTCCATATGAGCAGAAACCTACTTCTAATTCAAGGTTCGATCCTCAGTATCTAGAATACTGCTTGGCACAGAGTAGGCACTCAGTGAGTATCTATCGGATGAATGAATGAATGAATCAATGAAGATGTTATTCATTTCTTGTTCCTCAATCCTTATCTGAAAAAATGGAAATTCAAAAAATACATACTCAAGTTTTTTAGGGACATCGAATGAGATCATATAAGTAAATTTTCAATGTGAAGACTGACATAACAGCAGGCATAAAATAAATATTAGTTCTTCCTCCTCTCTCTCCAAGGAATGTACAATTCTCTTAATGTCACTTTTTTTTTAATGATCATATGACACAATGGAGAATATAAATCCTCAGAATTAGAGAAACTATATCCTGAACCTTTTCCCAGAACACTTCTGAGAGCTCCTTGCTTAAACTTTCACTAGTAAAGGCTGCTCATTCTTGGCATTCTCCCACTTTTTCCACTTAAACTTTTTCTACATAAATCTCTATTCTTAGGTCAACTTTCTCCCAGAAAAAAAAAAATCCAGTTGCCCTAATTTGATATAGAGGATCTTTTACATTTAGACCCCAGAGTTGACCTATATGTAGTATTATCTCCTGGACATTCATTAGTCTCTCATACCACTGGCTTTCTCCTAAATCAGGGAGATGCATGACTGTCTAAAGTCATGTTGGTCCCTCCTGGCACTGTTTTCCTTCAGAAGCTAACTCACACATTAACTTGCCATAGATTGTTCTCAGGTTCCAGTAGAGTTAAGCTGCTGACATCTTAATAGGGGTTGGTTTACCTACTTACCAATTTCTCCTCCTATTTCTAGTTAAATGAGGTAGCTACTTTTCTTCAGGCCATGTGATTTGACTTGGAAGTAATCAAGTGACATACTTTTTCTAGAGCAGTGTCTATGGTATTGAGATACATTCAGTCAAACTCACTGGGTTTATAGGACCCGACTTTGCTTACCATGGTGTGAAACACTAATTTCTAATTAGCAAAATGATTTGACCTCTGAAGTGCATTCGCACTTTCAATGCCTTCTGCAGTCCATAGCAGGTGGTTTGCACAGCCCCGACCAGATGCTCAGCCCAGCTACAGTGAGAATACTTCCTCCATATTCTCTAAGAACTTTGGATAGGCACTTGTACCTGTTCAATATTAACATTAATAGACATCAGTCCCTTTCCTTCCCTGAGACAAATTTCCTCTCCCAAATAATTATAAAATGTAATACGGGATCAGTCAAGCATAGTGATAAGAATTATCATTTACCCTTAAAACAATCCTGGAGCTGGGTATTGTTCTCTGAGGTCCAGAGAGGCCAAATAAGTGGCTCAAGTCCCGACAGCCATTATCTGACAAATCTGGGATTCAACTCCAAGTCTCTCTTACTAGCTAGGCAGCACCAAAGAACAAATTTGAACTTGATCTGAAAGTACTAAGACTGATGCATTCCATAGCCTGATGTCGTCACTCATTCCCGACCATTCACTAACACACTTTTATACCACTCTCGTCTAGGTCACCTTCTGAGCACTACTGTACTCCCATTTTTAAATGTGTCTCCTTTAATGCATTTTATGTTTTAATGTAAGCGTGTATTTGATCAGTATATTAATTGCATGAAGCTCAGTCTTGGATCCTATGGTAAATATAAATTATGGGCCTGTTTTCCCAAAGTGTGTTCCGTACCTCAACTATATTAGAATTACTTCTGGCACAACAGAGGTAATTCAGCAGAATAGAATATCGAAGACAGTGGTGGCTTCTGATAGCATCCATTTTAACATTGGTGTCAGTGATCTGAACACATGGCAAAGTGTGAAACTCACAGCTCTAGGCTGTACATTTAACATCCCTTTTCCCCCACTAGAAAGACATCTGCAATACTCACAGTGAACGACCACTCCCAAAGTGCAAGCAAAGAAAGAAAAATAACCTTTATGGACCAACATTCTGCAGGCTTGCTTTTTAGTTAACCTCGCAATACTTTGGTGAGGTAGATGTTATGGGGCCAATTTTACACTTTGAAGTTCAAACTTGGAGTGGTTAAGTCATTGTTAATGCAGCTCTAAACCCAAACCCCAGTGTGATTCCAATTACTTTGAGGTGTGTTTATATGTAACCCAGTTTCCCTGCTGAAAAAGGGAGGTTGGTCTCTTCTATTTTCCACACAACACTCCCTCTGTACTTTCTTTTTCTCATTATGTCGCTGTAAATCTTCATTTTCACCAGCTGAAACCTGGAGAACACATTGCAGGGACAGAAAGGGAAAGAGACTCTGCTACCTGAGTCTGGCTGAGTTTTACATGCCTAGTTTTCATTTCTGCCACTTAGGTAGGTAATTCTGGGCATCTGTCCTATCCAGTTAGACCCCGTGATGGATGAGACTGTCTCCTTCATTTCCTCTGTGGTTCCCAACTGCTCTGAGGACAAAGCTCTGCACACGGGAAACCTTCAGTAAATGCTCTTGACTAACGATGGCATCTGTGTCTGACAAGTCCAGTCTCCACTGTGCACTGCAGATAAACAGGCCGGGTCTGAATTAAGAAAAGTGTCAAGTCCTGTATCCCAAAGGTCTGTTCCCGGGGTCATATAAATTGCCTGAGTGCAAAGTAAAGATAAGGGTTAGAATTAGTTAAGATCGATGTGAATCTAAAGATCTTTTCAGCCCTCTTTTCAGGCATTATACATAGTGGTTATGAGTACAGACTGTGGAGCTAGACTGCCCAACTTTATTTACCAGTCTCACTTATCACCTATGTAACCTTGACCAATAAGGCTGTTGGGCACCTTGAGTTCCTTATCTGTAAAATAGAGACAAAAATAGTACCTATCTAATCAGTTAAATGATGAGGCTTAAATGAGTCAGTATGTAGCATAGTGACTGCATACAGTCAGTCTAGGTGATCAAAATGTTACCTATATTATTATTAATCAAATATCTATTGAGTAGGTCCTTTGGGGGTAGATGAAGGTAGCGCGTTGGCATACATTATTACAGACACTCTGTGAAGGAGGTGTTTGTAGAGATGTTGTCTGTGCTCCACTCTTATCTCCTTGGCCCCCTTCATAAGTCCCCTTGTGGACATTTTTAGTATACGCTTACTCCCCAACATGAGGGCATGACATTCTTTGTTATCCTGTCTGAGGATGTTTTCTGGCCAACGTCAGGTGGAAGTGCTGGGAAAACAATGCCCAAAGAGCCACCCTCAGTCTGAGAGGCATGACAGTTGTAGGCAAGTCCCCCAGCTGCTTTGCCACCGTTGAGGCTGTTCTAGACACTTGGTCAGAGATTCCCGTGGGATTTAGCTCCAGGCGCCCAAAATGATAACTTGTTTGTCAACTCACTATAACAGCCTTTTCTTTTTCTTGCCTCACTTGCTTCCCCTCATACCTATTTGGAGGGATCACCTTCCCAGATACTGCATCTAAATTCTTGCCTCATCTTTTGCCTCTGTAGGAATGTAGGCCAGAACCACACTGGGGTCTCCACGGCACACAGGAGGCACAGAGAAGTTAACTGAACTCTAGAGGTTATGATCCTTTCTCTTCCATGACATAACCGTCTTCTGGTCCTTAGCATATGTCTTTAACTACCAGAAAGTCATGGTTATAGGGCCCTGGGGACATTGGGTAGGAATCAGTTGGGAATTAGAGAAGGTTCTACAGAAAGAGTGACATTTGATCTGCTCCTGCAAAGATGTGTAAGCAGGTACATGTCCGGGGAAGGTGGGCAAAGACAAGACTAATAAGCAGTCATATACACAGGACTGATCTTATGAGTTGTTAAAATACTAAAATTCTCTCACACAAGTTAATAAGTAGGATACTCTCACTCCCTCTGGAGGTCCCCACTGCTCTGTATCCCCAACCTTCCAGTGGGATTCCCTGGGTCTGCCTATGATCCAACAACTTAAGGGTTAACACAGCAGGGGGCTTCCAGGCTGTAATGTAGTGAGAGCTGATGACTGTAATGACTGGTTGGTCTCCAGACCTTATTGGTTATTAAATATCTGTAATAAACCCTCTTGGCAAAAGGAAGAGCACCAGCAAATATATTTACTGATTAAATCCCATGTTCTTCCTCTCCCCTTCCTTTTCAAATGTCACATTCATCTTACAGCTGAAAAATAAATGTCTACTTGATACATTGGCCAACATAAAAATTTAATGCCATGAGCAATTACCCCATCAGTACCTATAGCATGAAAGCTGATGAAACAGAGCCCAGTGCTTAGCTGTGAAGACTTCCACCTAAGATGGCAGAAACATATGGTCTTTCAACGGGTCAGTAATTGCCCAGATTTCCCTCCAGTCGGTGGGGAAAGACTAAGCCTGCAAATTCACGGTTACGGAAAAGAGCTGTCAGTGTGAGGCTCAGTGAGCTGAGCAAAGGAAAATGACTGCAAGGGAAGTACAAACACAACAGATAAACAAGGACTGCCAAGTTTGTGATTCAAGTTAGAGAGCTGTATTTTTCATATAAATGAAGTTACCTGTTCTAACACTGAACTTGCTCTTTTGAGGGGAAGAAACATGGTGTCTTTTTACAGGCAAAGAGCATACAATATAACAACTGGATATCAGAGCCCCCTTTTATATCATGTTCTAGATAGAAATTGATATGTACCATGGCATACTGAATATATTTGTATGTGATTTTACTTTTTAATCGGAAGATACAGACTGTGCAGAAGGAAATCAGTAATCCCATAAGAAATGGCTGAAAGAAGGGATTCAAAAACATCCAAATTAGATTTCAAAAGTCATTTTTAAAAATAAATATGATTTTTGTGTGTTTATCACAGTGAAGAGGAAAAAAAAACCCAGAAGTAATGAAGACACATATCTCAAAAAGAAACAATCAAAATGAGAAGCAGGCTAATAACAGCCCCAAAGCGATGCCCTCCATAGAGGGTTTATTCTTAAGGAAGTTTCCTAACACAACTAAATCTGTTACCTCTGGCCACATATCGGTAGATGTCTTTTTGAAAATAAGCACCTTTGATAGTAATTGGTTTCCAGCTGATTATTGTAGAAGCCAGCTGGCTTCACAGAGTTAAAAAGGTAGATGTCTGAAGTATACAGCAGAGTCAGGAGGGGTGAGAAAGGGGTGGTTAATGCTTCCCTACTCTCTGTCTGCAGACTTTCTGTCCCCTCAGTCCTCTGCAGGGGTGAAGCATGGAGGATGCATTGCTCTGGGTAGCTAAGCATCTTGCTCTCCTGAGTGTATTTTATAAACTTGGGCCAAAGATGCTTCTGCCAGCTATGATAATGACCCTTCTCCCTACACTGCAATCACAGAGCTCTTGAAATAAAGGAAGTTAATTCCGGGGAAGAGATCCATGGTATGAATATATTTACAATTTCATTCCTCAGTATGAGTATCAGTTCAGTACATAACACTGTGCCACTGAGAACTTCATGGAGGTAGTTAGAGAACTGAAACTGCCATGGAGAGGGAAAGAGTCCCACTCTGGAGAAAAAGGAAGAGGAAATGCTTGATTTATGGCTTCCCAAGGAAGTTGTTATGTGTACAAGGGCTACTGTTCAGTTCAGTGGTGGAGCATGGGATTTCAAGTGATATGACAAGATACAGAACTGTCACTGAGAACGTGACGGATTGCAGATACTTCAGTGAGTTCGAGTAACAGATGTGAGGGACAAAGGCTGCTGGAGGAAGAGGCAGGGGGTGGGAGGAGGGCCCACCCTGATCTTGGAAAAAGGGGACAGCGGTGAGAAGGTTTGGGACAGGGAAATGACAAGGTTCATTTTGGCTTTAGGAAAAGCAGCAACAACAATAAAAGCAGTCCTAGTAAATATTTATTGTATCTGCCACAGTCCTAAGCACTTTTCATATAGTTAATCCTTATAACAATCCTATGGGGTAGAAACTATTATCAGTCTCATTTCACAGATAGTGCAAGTGAGGCGAGTAAGTGAGGTGAAGCAAGTTAAGTGGCAGCGCTAATAAGTGGAGAAGCTCAGGACTGAAACTGAGGCCACTTGCCTGCAAAGCCCATGCTATTTGACACTATGCCATACCGCCTCTTCATAAATGACCTATGGCAACATACCCTTGTTAACATTGACCTACTAATTCTTCTCCACTTTTCAGAAAAAAAAAATTAAAAATGCAGGCATAGAAAACAGATTTAACTCAGGAAAGATCACAAAGAATCAGTAGTATATTCTGTTTGTTTTTTTTTTTTAAAAATCCTATCAGCCATTTTAGCTCCAGGTGTTTTTAGAAAGACATTTAAATACGGAACAGAGACCAGTAAAATAAGGCATTCGACAGGAATCTGTAAATCTTAAATACTCCATTTAAAAAATGCTCACAATACTGCATATGCCTAATAAGGTGCTTCACGATGAAATGTGCAAGGCATCCAGGAAATCTTCAATAGTTTTGCTACAATGTCGCAAGCTAATGACTATAAAGCGAAGAATCAGTTAGTCTTTTGCTCACACCTCCTTTCATTATAGGCAGCCACCTCAAGTGGTGATGACACTCATTTGTGTAACAATAACAGTGATGAGAAAAAGAGCTATTCATTTCACCCCTTCTCGCCAGACTCCTGACATTCTAATCTGGCACTCTTGATTGAATCCTGTAAACTGGCATTTATAGCCAAGGTGATCTATACTTTTAATGGAAAAAAATTAACTATCAGGAAATATGTGCACAAATCATGTAACTGACTATTTACCAACTTCGATGCTAGCTTCTTACTGAAGGATAAACGATTTCAGGGCAATTTCAAAGAGCCACTTAGCTTTCCAATGCATATCCATCAATGTGTTAAAGCTCGCTTTCAGAGTGGGATTTCAAATGGCAGGCATCATGTCTCCTGCTAAGATAAAGGCCCTTCTTGTATCCTATTCAGTCATTGTGAAGGCTCTGTTACAATATCGCCACACAATAAATCAAGCATGCATTTGTTATTTATGAGAAATTTTGCCTCTTTTTACTTTCCTGCCTCATCTTTTCTGTCTTCCTTGTTCTGAGCTTGTTATTTCTTTCTCGCTGTCCTATTTAGGAGGATTGTTAAGTAGGGCAATTGAAAATGCCCCCTACCTCTGAATAGTTGAGTGTTTGGTGAAGAGATTGTAAGGAACAAACACCTAATGGCTAGAGAGCTGTCTTTTACTGGCAGGTGAGGTAACTCCAATACACAAGACAAAATGTGTAGCTGGAAGATCACAACTCCTAGGCTCTCCTCACATTTTCCAAGAAGGACAGAGATTTCTCAGTGGGCTACACAATCAATCAAATGAAAGAAGGTAAGCTTTGGGGTCAAAAACTGACACCACTTTTATTCTTAACAATGGGATATAAGATGTGCACCTGGGAAAAGACAACTCAGAACCTGTTCCCGGGTATGAGAAACACATTTATGAATGTGCACAAATGAGGGATGGAGGGGGACTTTTACCTTTTTAGGTTTTTTTGGTGGGAAGAGTTTGTTACTCTCATATGCAGATTTTTTTGGAGAAACTATTTGTGGACATGACACTACATAAAATGCTAGAAAGAAAGGTGGTTTAAGCAAAACAACTTGTAGAAATGGCAGTGCTTACCTGAGAAAACTGGGGAGAGGGAGCTTCTGGTGCAGGAATCAGAAAAATGAATTATTTCAAACTAAGGCCCCTACTTAAGACACAGACGTTGTAATTTAAAGAGAGAGAGACTAACAATATCAGGGAGGAGGCCGGTTTGCTTAATTAGAGTTCATTGGGATAATACAGCTTGATGGTTGTGCTATTTTGGTTCTGCAGGTTGGGGGAGAGTGGAAAAAGCAAGTAAGTTTGATTTTTCAGCATGGCCTATGACATTTGAGCAAGAATATCCCTGAACATTGCGAGAAGTGATGCTACCAAATGGCTTCTTATATCGGGTCACAAAATTCCCTACACACAGCTGGTTTGTTGTAGATTAAAAAGTCTAACTTGGTTCACCTCCTCAGAACAACTTGCCTGCAACCACTCGGCTTCAAAGGATCAAGGAAACTAAATTGTCTACACTAATAATAATTTTATAATCTGAGAAATTCTCGGCCCAGAAGATAAAGTTAGAAATATTTATGATTTATTTCAAGGACTTCCTAAAAAGCCATGTATTTGATCAACAGATAACACCATTCTCAGGAAAATAAATTGCCATAAGGGTAAGTGTGACTTTTTCAGGATCACTTATCAGTCAGCTGGCCCGAGCCCTCTAATCAAATGACTGTTTACTCAGAAAGCCTCACTTCAGTACCCTCCTTGCTGGGTTCACTAACACAAAACTGTAATACCAGATTTCACCCAATCTGATTAAGCTTTTCCATTGAAAGAGGTACCTTAATCCCAACTTCTAAATCATAAATAGATCTGCTTTTGATCTCTCTTTCCTGAGAAGGTCCTAAGACTCTTTGAAGGTGGTGGTTTCCCTGTGGCAGTAAAGAAAACTACCAAAAAGTTATATTCAACTGAACTTTGAAAAATAAGCAGGCTATGTGAGTAGCTCCATCAGGGAGTTGGCAGTCAACCCCTCAAATTCCAAGCTATTAACTACTATTTTCTACTGTTTCACTGGCTTCACAGACCAGAGAATGTCAGAATTAGGTACCTAGGAGTGGAATTACTTGTTCATATGACAACTTCATGTTTAACTCTTGAAGGCACTGTCAATCATTTCTGTTTTGTCATTTAAAGAGAACTAATGCAAGCAAATCAAAAATATTCAGGAATTTGGGGCTAAAATGGGAATATGAGATTAAAATAATTAATAGGAATTAAAGGATTAATTATTTGGGGGTAGGTTGATTGGGAAACACAAGTTATCATGATCAAAATATTATTCGACTACAAATCAAAAAGTAAAAATGGGTTAATAGAAGGTGTAGCCTCATCTCTCACTACCCCCTTGATAGTTCCAGTCAATTTAAGCAGGTTGGGCCAAGTTATCTGCAGGAAACTGAGGAAAAGTCGGAGTCAACAGAATATTCTCCTAGAGCTCACTGAAGTTTCTTATTGTGTTGACATCACTTACTCATCCTGTTAATGTTTGATCCTGCCTTCTCACTTGAGAAGAATTGTCTGCTTATCATTAATTCAGAATTCTTCACCAGACTTTTCCAGGAATGTGATTATAACATTTATCGATCAAAAAGATTAGCTCAATTAGATACCCAAAGTGCTTAATTATACAAAACTGCTTATACAACTATATTAACTTTCTATTTAAAAATAATGGGAATTTTATATGGATGTTATAAACTTAATAGAAAAACAAAGTTATATAGTAAAGAACTATGGTAGGCAAAATAATCCTCCACCCCCCACCCCTCCCCCATACCCCCCCCCAAAAAAAAGAAGAGATTTTCACATCCTAATTTCTCGAACCTGTGAATATATTACATTACATGGCAAAGGGACTTTGCAGGTAGGACAGAGTTACAGACTTAAAAATAGGGAGAATATCCTGGATTATTCAGGCGGGTTCAGTGTAATTGCATTGGCCCTTCAAGTTGGGAGAAGAGTCAGCGAGAGAGTTGTGACTATGGAAAGGAGGCCAGGAGAGAGTGGAACCATGAGAAGGATTGGACCCGTATTGTCGGCTTTAAAGGAACCATGAACTAATAATGCATTAAGGCAGCTTCTAGGAGCTGGGATCACTCCACAGCTCACAGTCAGCAAGGAAATAGAGACCTCAGTCCATAACCGCAAGGAACCAAAAGCTGCCAGCAACCTGAATGAGCAGAAAACAGATTCTCCCCTAGAGCCTCCAGAAAGAAACAGACTCAGTAACACTTTGACTTTAGCCTAGTGACATCTCTGTTGAACTTCTCACCTATAGAACGATAAGATAAGAAACTTGTGTGTTGTTTTAAGCCACAAAATTTCTAGTAATTCTTTACTGGAGCAATAGAAAACTAACACAAGAGACATGACCACATATTTCATATGCTTTCTTATATAAGGGAAATTATTATGGTTCATTCTCAGACTGTTCTTGTGAAGCAGCTGTTTGGCTTGACCTAAGTTAATTTTAAATACATGAGGGAATTGTCTTTCAGAAGTGTTAAATGATTTGCTTAAGCATCAAGTGGTAAAGGCAGGACTCAACTTAGCCTTCTGACATTGTCCCTCTTTAAGATACTATCTCCCAGTTGTTTGAAAACACTTCAAATCTATTTCCTGTATTTTAACTTTAACATAACCAAGTCATTCTAGAATTTCTCTCTTCCCAGGAGAAAACATTAGGCAGAGGGTGATAAACTCTCATCGCTTTCCTTCTTCAGTTTTGGAGAGGCAACAACTGGTGAGAGTCCCTGTTACAACAGTTGAGCTCTCTAAACGTGTCCTTCTGATTATTTCCCTTTTGAATATATTTTGCCTGAGCAGACAATAAATGCAGATAGTGATGGAATTCAACAATTTTCTCCACAGAAAGTAGTTGTATATTAATAAACATGAAGTGATTTGCTTGAATGCCTACAATGCAAACAGGAAAGTCTGAGGATTTGGGTTTCTCAAATGTCCATGTCTGTGGAGCATTACTGATAATTATAAATACTATGAATCTTCCAGACAGTCATAGACAGGACATAGTTATACACCATTGACTAGAGGAAATGTTTCCAATACAAGAGTGATCTCCTTTTCTTTCACTTTCGAGATGTTTCAGAATATGTACAAAGACATATTTCCAGGCAAAACATCTGTCTTTACTAAGGCAGCCCTCTCTTGTAGGCAGCATTTATTGACCCTTTAAGTATTATTACATACTTATTGGTGTTTTTGGTTATTAACACTATCGATATATTATTGCTGATTTTATAACCAATTCCAGAGACCATAAATAAAAAGTAAGCATGTGCTCAAACCAAATTATTGGAACTAAGTTAGTATCTACTCTAAGTCTAGTTAGGTGACTGAAACAAAATGCCTGTGAGAGTAAGGGGCATACTGCAGTAACTTGGACAACCCACACTGCCTGACGTGGGAAGCTGCTACTTAGATGCAGCTAAACGTGCTCCATGGAATAAAGGCACATTATTGCCGGATCTGATTTTTAAAAGAGAAACCAAAATATAATTATTTTTATGAAGTTTCTTGATTCTTAAAATATTTGCAAGTAATTAACTTTTCAAACATAACTGTTTTCTGTTTTTAGTTTGGGATTTCTCATTTCAAGTTGGCTGAAAATTGGGAAGTAGTAATTACTGTCTTGAATTTGTAAACATCCTTTATAAAATATCACAGATTCAAAGATGCTGACAAATGGAAATAACTTTTGTCACTGGTTAACAATTAAATGCTTTCTTTTCAGAGACCTTCTTTGCCCTGATTCACGGATCTGGTAACTGGGCAGTGCCATGATCATAAGCCAGATTTGCTTGATCCTAAATCCTTAGCTCTTTTGACTCTTTCTGTTTTCTAATTTACGAGAATGTAATTGTTGGTCTGTTCATCTCATCTATGTAATATAGAACAGGCCATTTCTATATGCTAAATATTATGCTAGGTGCTGAGGTATAAAGAAAATTAGCTGAGCACTAGAAACTGGCATTTTGAACAGTATGGATGATGTGATAAACTAAAGATATTAAATTATTATTATTGTGGCTGCAGTGGCTAACATTTATTGAATATTTACTGTGTTCCTGGCACATTTTAAGTACATTACATATATTACTACATTTAATTCTAATGATAATCATATGAAATTGTAATTATTGTAATCTTGCCTCATGACTGGTGAGTGGTGGAGCTGAGACTGAGATCCATTTAATCAGGTCAGCTTCAAAGACTGTACTCTTGATTACTTACAACAAAGCTATAAATTATAAGACAAGAGCCATTAATTATGATGAACAATAAGGTGATTTAATAAAAAGAAGCCTTCGAATTGAAGCTGAAGAAGTACTAGATTTTGACAACTTAAATTTTTCTCTTTGTCAACACTGCTTTGATTATGGCTATCCACTTCCCCATAGCTCATGTAATACATTGTAAATTATGAGTGTGATTAGATTAAACATTTTTACTGTTGCAATTATGAAACAATAGAGTGATTAGTAGTTTTATAGGTAGCTATAAGTAAGTATTGATTTTGGGATAATTTGATTAAACAGTGATTTTGGCAATCAACCATACATTTTATGTCTTTAAATGCCTGCAAGAGCCAAAATTCTAACCAGTGTGAAAGATTTAATATTTAATAAAATCAATTAATTTTTAATCACCTCAGTTTAATAAAATCTGGGGAAAAATCTGCATATTGAGGGTAGGCTGACATTTTTTTCTTTTCCACTTAGGCATATTAAAACAAAAACTTTTTTTTTTTCATATTAGGTTGCTACTGTGAATAAGAGTGTAAGTAAAGAGTATGTTACCTAAATTGCTTTACTTCATTGATAATGAAACAATGCAGAGAGCATTATAAATGGGCTCAAATGATGTGTCCTAGACCTAGTTTCTCTCTCCAGGTTTTGACTCCTTTTCCCTGGAGTTCTTTCACGATGGCATACAAATAGTCCCATGTGGCTCCTGGGAACATGCCTACTTCCAACAAGAATATAGTTGTCGTCCCAGATTGCCCAGCAGAGGTCCAGTGGTTTGTCCTGATTGGACAGGCTTAGTTTGGTGCCCACCCCCATCACTATGGTCATGATGATTGGCTTAAACTGAATTAGGTCCTGCCCCTGGACTTGGGAACTATTTAGAGCAAACAACAGGGGTAAAAGGAAACTTGGGTACTCTTCCCAGATGAGGAAGAGTGGCTGTTTGCTGCAGTAATGTCCATCATTAAAAAGAGCTTTTAGTCTCTAAGTGGAAAGAAAGTTCAACAGAAAATAAATCACAGAAAAAACTAACAAGCTCACACACCTCAAAATTTTGAACCTATAGAATGACAGATGATTACGGTTCCAGAAAAGGTTAATATTCATTCAGTATTCTACTTAAGAGAGTATACAATTCACTAAAGGAAGCTGCCCATTAAGAATAGTTTTTGTTTTTTTTAAACTACATTTTGGTATTTTGGAGAATTTTGGTTATTTGAAAAATTAACATTTGGGGATATCTAAATGTCCTACTAACTGGAAACAAATAAGCGATGACAAAAATCACCTTTGTTTCTAAAGTACAAAATATATAATTTTACAACATAAATTTAGAATTTTTAAGATCATCCGCATTTTATTTTTTGTCTTTTTCCCCCAACATATTCCACTATCCCAATTTTTAAATAATACTACATTATTCATTCTAAAGAACTTCTTCCCTCCTCCCTTCTCCATCTTGGGAACCACTGCTTATTTTTCAAAGTTCAGGTGAATATAACTTTTTGGTAGCTTTATTTACATCGGTACCTATATGAACCCTTTAAAAGCAATATATCTGTCATAGAACACTTATCCTAGTCTGTGAACCTGCCTCTTGTTTATCACAGCATCTCCATTAGCTATCATCCTGCCTGACACACTGTAGATGACCAACATGCATTTGTTGCATTACCCCTTCTTCTGCTTTTCCACCAGGAATGTTTTATGGGATCTCTGCTAGGCAGAATACACACCTGAGAAAATAAATCAGGATTATTCTGCAGGGGTTGTAACTGAGAGAGTAAATGACTTTGCTTGTTGTGATTTGCCTCCCATGAATTCTTGTTCATGCAGAAATATACTAGTAGCAAGCCATGTGGTCATCTTTTGGCCACAGAACTGACAGGGTCTAGAGCTCCTCTGGCAGTGAAGGTACACCATGGTACCCCATAACAGACAGCATACTCCTAGATACCTAAATTTTAGTGAACCGGATATAGAACAGCAGAGCAGTCTAGGCTACAGCACTGGGATTATGAGACTTAAACTCCAATTTCTGGGCTAAGAAACTCATTTGCAATTACTGACCACAGAGAAAGCTTTCCTGAAAATTACATTTGCTAGAGATGATCTAACTGGGGATTGAAAGTGTACCCACGAGTCTTTGTAAATGAGGAGAAGTGCACTCATTACTTGAAATGCTTTATTTTGTTCTGTTGACTAGAAGAAAGCAAACCTACAAAAGCAAGTTTGCCCATATTCCACTCTCACAGAACTTTTAACTAAATTGGAATAATTAGAGCAAAAAGAACATTGTGGGCAGGTGATGTTGGATAGGATACCAACCATTGGATAGGCTACCTGGGCTGTGGCCCTGGCTCTTCAGGTCAGGGAGTGCAGTGAACTCTGGGTACTGTATTTACCAACTCTTTGTCTTTTCTTTATGATTCAAATTTAATTTAACAATATTCTAAGGAGCCCTTAAAAGACATCAACAGGGTAACCCTCCTCTCAAGGCCTGTTATCTCACTGGCTACTCTAGTTGAATGAATACGGCCTCTCACAGGTCTAAACATGGCCCTGTTCATAGCTCAGTCACCCATACCTTTACGTTACACGCAATACCAAGCAGAAACTACAAGATACACTTGAAGATTCAGATGTCCTCTCTGCTCTTTCTGACATGCCACTCACTCAGCATGACAAAGTAGAATAAAAAATGTTCTCACTGAATACCAAATCAAGCATATATCCCAGATCCAGCTTCTATAAACAAACAAAATCCAAAGTGTATGGTTGACTCAACTCTCCAGGCAAGTTAAACAGAATATTTTAAATTTCATGCTAACATAGCTAGAATGGAACTGTATTATTTTCTATGAGGTTCTCAATCCTTGGGTTCTCTACTATTCTCTTTTCTATCTAATGATTTAAAGGCCATTTATAGGTTAACAACTTTTTTTAAATAACCATAGTCCAAAACTTTTCTGAGCTTCAGACTTACATCCATTTCATTTTGGCTTTTATATTTATTAAAGAAAAATAAATTAGGATTCTTAATTTTACTCCTCTTGCTTGCAGCCAAAGTGTCATTAGCATTACACGGGGACTCCTTAGAAGGCAAATATTTGGGCCTCCTCCTACATCCAGATCTTCTGAATCAGACACCCTGGGGGCGGGCCCAGCAGTCTCTTGTTTTTACAAGCCCTCCAAATGATTCTGTCTCACGATGATGGTTCAGAACCCCTTAACAAAGACATTCTATTTTAGCTAGACAACTGTAACACACTTTTAATTGGTCTTTCTACTCCTACTCTTGGCTCTTGTAATTCATTACCTTCCCAGCAGATAAAGTAATTTTTATTCCTAAATTTGATCCAATCACTCCCTTGCTTAATATTTTTAATGGTTTTTAAATGCAATCAGAATTAAATTTAAAATTACTGATCATGGCCTACCAGGGATAGCATGCTCTAGCTCTTCCTGTTGCTATAACGCTTCATCTCTCAGCTATGCCGCTGTTGCCACGTCCGCCTTCGCACTGCCTGGTGGATCACTTGAACTCCACACATTGCCTGGTTCTCATCCAGTAGGTCCCTCTCCACATCCATTATTTTCTTTACCACCACATCTCTTATTATTTCTACATACATATCTGTTCGCTTGTTTACCACTCAACTTCAATCTAGATCATCAAATATGTGAGAATAGGGACTACATTTGTTTTGGTCCATTGTGTATCCATTGCCTCTCACATGAGAAGTACTTAAAGAAATACAAAACAAAAAATTTGTTAATTGTTAATCAAATACACTTTTTATGAAAGATAAAGTCAAAATAAACAAAAAGAAATAAAATCAGTGTTGTTATTGGTTCTACTATAAGAAAGAGGCATGAGAACTACATAAATTGCCTAAATATTAAACCAGGTTGTATTCGGAGCCTGCTACATGCTACTAGACAGGGGAACCAGGCTGATAAGTATATGGCCAGACCATGAGAGATCTACAGGAAGATTTCTTCTGAGATTGTTAATGACTGTTGTCCCATGCCTTTACTGCTGCATACTCATACCATTAAAGGAAAAGAGATATAAACCCAATTCCTCAAACGCTCTGAGGTTTCATTTCCTGACTTTGAAAGGAGACCACATCTCTGTGTAACGAGCATTATTTTTCCTCTCATGAACTTTCCTTTTGTCTCTTGGCTTGCAGTTGACATTTTCTTGAGTGGAGTCAAGGACCCTCTCTAGGTGGACATAGGGCCTGAGTCCCCACTTGGGATGATTTGCAATGCCCTACATCTGTTCCTAAAAAGTGGGCTTTTGAACTCCTGGGCAATGTCTGCAGTTGGTAAAAGTTGGCTGGGAAGGAATTCTTGTGTACATGGACAAATTACACATTCAGAAATTGATGACTGGTGCAGGAGTTATGCTAGAAAGCATTATGTATTATTTAATCTCCCAGGTCTTAAAATAGCCCTGAGTACTTCACTTGTGTACCACAGACCTTGATTCCCTACCTTTAGTTCTGGATGACCCATCTTTGTATCACACAGGCTACACCCAATAAAAACATACTTTGGGTATGTCAGCCGGGTTATGCTGCTTTGATTGTGCTTTTGATTATTGCCCTTGGGTTCACCTATTAGGATTTGTTTATTTTATTTTGCTTTTATCTTCTCTTTTTGCTTAAAAAAAAATGTGCCTAGAATTCAGGACACTTTTAGCTTCTTGTTTGGTTTTAGCCCTTAGAATTCATCTCAGCCATGGCTGACACTTGCTGTCTAACTACAACCATTCTTAGATGCCAGATCACAAACCTTTGTACTCAACCTCATGTCAGCTCACCCGGATGGTGGACCTCAGGAGAGGGAAAACTGAACAGGGACAAGTAAAGCCAGGCAGGGCATGTGCAAATGAAATAATTGGTTTGTGGTGGCTTCACCAACCCCTCACTCCTTTATGCACAATCCTCCATTCTTAGAAACTATGACCCAAACCCCCCTGCCCCAAAGACATCAGTTCTGTATTCTATTCTCGAGAAGCCTTATTATCAATAATTTCCAAAGAACATGCTAAAGTATAGACTGATAAAGACATATTTCCTGGCTTTGGAAGGAACTTTCTGGGATAGGGCTTGCAGTGGCTCACAGTATGTGTCAACTTGCCCGGGCCCTGGGGTGCCCAGATATTTGATTAAACATCACTCTGACATGTCTGTGAGGGTGTTTCTGGATGAAATGAATGTTTGAGTTGGTAAAGAGTAAAGTAGATTGCTCTCCTGATATGGGTGAGCCTCAATTAAAGGCCTGAATAGAACAGAAGGGCTGGGTAAGACAAACTCCTGTCTCTACCTGTCTACTTTTGAGCTCAAACATCAGTCTTCTCCTGCCTTTGGACTCAGACTAGAACTTACACCATTCTCTCTCTT
Organism: Rousettus aegyptiacus; assembly: GCF_014176215.1. Taxonomy (NCBI): domain Eukaryota; kingdom Metazoa; phylum Chordata; class Mammalia; order Chiroptera; family Pteropodidae; genus Rousettus; species Rousettus aegyptiacus. The sequence continues at coordinate 118,054,012 of NW_023416307.1, read as the reverse complement.
GGGTCCAGCTTGCATATTGCACAACTTGGGCCTTTTCAGCCTTCATAACTGTGTGAGCTAATCCCTTATAATGAATCGATTTATCTATTTATCAATCATCTATCTATCTATTCTGTTTCTCTGGAGAACCCAGAATAATTCAGGGACCTGACAGACAAAAGATAGTTATATTTCTATACACTATAATTTCAAAGTATATTTATGGACCTGGGGAGCCACCTAATGTACCTGGCCAAAATGTCCCAGGTGAACATCGTCCCAAAGCTCAATGCCACAGGAAAGGACCGGCTGCAGAATCTCTTAAAGTGTAACTCCATCTGGCACATCTCAGCAGAGGTCCTACAGCACCTAGACTTCTCTGACTTCTGCTCCCCACTTTCATCAGGCTCCAGGACCCAGTGACCAGGCTGGGGCCTGACCTATTTCAGTCCTCTCCCAGGGGCACAGGAAAATCAGGGGATACATGGTATATTAAGACTCAGCCAAGGTGGAAGGGCCCCAGCCCGTTTTCTTCCCTCAGAAGAATGGTATATTCATTTAAACCTAACAATAATTCCAAACAGGGCATTGTGAGTATTATTAGAAGCACACTATTAAATGTTCGACTTAAAATATTAAGGAAGGAAAAAATAATGGCCTTATACTGTAGGCTAACAGTCAGGCAGGTACATTCCAAATCAGACAAGGCCACTCCATGCCTATGATGGAACAAGACAAAAACAAGGCCACTCTGCCATAATATTTGAAACTAGCCCAAATCAAGGCTACTCTGCAACCACAAAATAACTAAAATTTCCCTTTTCCACTTTACATAAGTGCCTAATATTTCTTTGATAGTGACAAACCTTATCTAGTTTCATCCTCCCATCTCCTAGGTAAAAATCACCAAGAAAAACACTCGTCAGATTGTCTCTGCTGTCTAAGAGAAGCCAACTTACAGTGGGCTCCTGCTTCCCTAAACCTCTTAGAATCATCAATTCAGCCCAAAGCCTATAACAAATCCCGTTCCATCCAAACTCCTTCATCCTGAAGACTCCAGAATTTTGCTGGCAGGAGCTCATACTTTATGCAAGTTAAAACAAACAAACAAAAACAAAACAAAAAAACACCTAACAGTGTTTTACTACAGATGAGCTCCTGATAATCTCTTCCAGGTGCACTTTAACATAATCTTGCACAAGAAAGTGGCTGCTTACTCAAGGTCACATTTTACAGAAAGAGACAAAGTTTATGGAAATGGCTAAAGCTGCACTTACTCAGAGAATCTCAATGGCAAATAAAGTGACTCACTAAAATACATTAAAAGAAAAAAAAAAATACACCACCAAATAGAGAAGGAAGGAAGAAAGGAAGGGGGAAAGGGAAAGAGGAAGTTCTCACCAAGAGAAGGATGTAAAGTATTAGCTGGTAACTTGTTAAACAACCTGAGCCTCAGATTAAAGGAGATCATTCATGTGGGTGCTGAGTATAATGCCCAGCACAAACTCAACACATATTTCCTACCATCATCTTCATTATAATCAACATCATTATTATCAACATCTTCATTAAAACTGTTTTATTATTATCAGCTCCTGCTGATGCCTGTAATAAGCTGCATGTTCACCTGTGTACGCACACAAACATACCAACAAAAACATTTGCCTAACTGAGCAAATTAAAAGCCTGTTCATTCATTACATAAGCAAAGAAAGAGGAATAAGTAGAACTCACATTGAGCTGAAGTTTATCTGCCCACTGTCCAATCAGACGGTAACCAGGGTTTGTGGTGTTTGTTGTCTGGTACTGAAAGATGTCATAACGCCCAGGTGCATCCCCATTCTTGTTAAACATTACGGGAGTGCCAGCACTACCTGAAGAAGACAAGAAAATGACATATTTTAGAGTTATGCAAAATCCCTTCTATCTCTTGCACCACCAGTGATGGTCTTGAGATCTGCTAATGAGCAAGGTAGCTAGTATATAAATCCATTGTTTAATAGGTTCCTCCAAAATGGTCCCTGACACTATAAGCAAGCCATCGCTATGACCTACAGATGCTGCTTATAGGAGGTAGGAAGAAAACCTGAACAGTTCTGTTTCTCAATATTTCTTAATATTTTATTCTAATCTTTTTATTATGAGTAATAAAAATCTAATGCATTATTTCCAGAGACAAGCTTAAGTTTTTATTATTATTATTATTATTTCCACCCACCTAAATTGTAGTCAATAAAAACCTATTTATAAAATAATAAACAAACCTAAAAAGGGGCAAGGCAGAAAATTAAAAATAAATACAAGCAAATGAGTAAAAAAATTATTGAGAATATGTTATAAAGAGAAAAAGAAGGAAATAAGGAAAGAAAGAAAAGAGGAAAGATGGATGGAAGGAAGGAAGGAAGGAAGGAAGGAAGGAAGGAAGGAAGGACGAAGACAGTAGAAAAGCGCCTCTTCTTCCCTCCCATCCTCCCTCCCTCCCTACCCCCCCTCCCTCCCTCCGCCCTCCCTCCACTCCCTCCCCTCCCTCCCCCCCCCCCCCCTCCCCTCCCTCCCCCCCACACCCTCCCTGCCCCCCCCCCCACCCCTCCCGCCATCCCGCCCTCACTGCACAACCCCCCGCCCCCCAACACCCAAAACACCCGCCCCAAACCTGACGGAACTGATCTCCCTCTTTTGAAAGTTGGATATGAGTGAAAAGTCCCTTAATATTAACCACATGGAGCAATTGGCAAACCAGACACAGATAATGAAACGGGTGAGTTTCGGTTAGTTTCAGCAACAGTTACAAAGGAATCTCACCAAAAGTTTCCTAACTAAGCACTATTCATCTCCTTTGGGCCTCTTGGAAACAGGCTAGATATCGTCAGTGTCTCAGGGTGTGTGACTGTTCTGCCTTTAGGTGAATACTGGGTCAACACTCTTTTTAAGAAGCAGTGCTCTACCTCCCACTAAGCTGTAGTCTGTGTCTATGAATCTCCGCCTTGTTCATTGCTTTCAGTTTTATATCTCATGTGAGTGAAATCATATGGTTCTCAACCTTTTCTATCTGACTTATTTTACCTAGCATGATAATCTGAAGATCCATCAGAGTGAAGTGGGGGTCCGATATACAGTGACAGAAGGAAATTTAACTTTGGGTGGTGAATGCGGTATAATATACATATGACATATTATTGAATTGAACACTTGAAACCTACATAATTTTATTAACTAATGTCACCCCAACAAATTTAATGTTAAAAAGCTCTATTTTCTGTCTCTTACAAGAAAGTTTACAGATAGTTTTTGAGCTGAAACAAAATCACTGAGAACAGCGGCAGGGGATGTCTTAAGTAAAGAAGCACTTTTGTGAATTCTGATTATAAATTTAAGACTAATAGTGGCGGAACTCTGCATCCGGTTAGCAAAGTCATTAGCTTCTGCAGAATTGGGGCATTTACATTAACAACACAGATGAAAGGAAAACAAAAGTGTGTTAACTGGAAGGAGAGAGTATGCTTAAAACAGTTAAAAAAAAAAAAAGATGCCGACAAGAAGCAGTTGTGATGGTGAAAGTGACCCCACATAAATGGTCACTCAACACAAGAAAGAAGTTAGAAAAAGGGTCCAATAAGAGGAATAATATATTGGCTGCAAGAGGCATAAAGTTGCAATCTTGTGATGAAAGTGGTAGGATAAGTAGAAAGGAGCCAAAGAGAGAGGGACAATAAAGGGTTAACAAGGCCACCAAGACCAGCTCAGCAAAACAGTGTATATAATAGAATATCATAGTTAAACATATATTCAAACTAGATGAACAGCCAAAATACTGGGTGCGCTTTGTGCCTTCATTGCACCACTGCCCCCACCCCAGCACACCCCCACTGGTCAGTTAATTGCAGATGACTGTTATATGACGTTACTCTGGGGGAGCTCCACTGGTATGGGCCAAATTAGTGCACTAATTAAGCATGCGCCTACCCTCAAAGTCCTCACAGCGCACGCATACCTCCTCCCAACTGCCAGCACACATGCTGCTTAGGACAGGGCCAAAAGTAGGAGGTTAGAGGGCAGAGCTAGGAATGCGTACCATTTGAAGTAGGAGAAACAGAAGGTAAACAAGAAATCCTGTGGCCTGTATAAACCCAGCCCCTTGATTTCTCAGTGTACTTGATATATCCAGCTGCCAGCTTGGACTTTCTCCCAAATGTACTGTGCTTGTTTTACTTAATAAAATCTCTTCCATTTGCTAGTCTTTGCCTGCTGTCTTTCTTCTCCAGGCGTTGGACCTCTATGTGAATCTTTCCTGGGGAACCTAAGGACCCAGCTCCAGACTCTCGAAATGCAGCCATCTAAGTGCTGGTAACACAAGTTACCCCTACAGGAAGAGGGATCCAACATTATAGGCAGAATACAGGGACAGCTAGAGAACTCCATACCATCGAACAACAGTTAAGAACAAGATTTTATAATATTTATGGTATTAAAAATGAAACAAAACAAAACATCAGAGCTGTAGTAGGCTGAATAATGACTCCCCAAATATGTCCATGTCCTAATCTCCAGAACCTGTGAATGTTACCATATACGGCAAAAGAGAATTTGGGTTGACTAAGGATCATGAGATGGGAGAGATTATTCTGAATAATGTGGGTGGGTCCAATATAATCATAATGGTCCTCATAAGTGAGAAGCAGCAGGAGTCAAAGGAGGAAGGAGGAGGTATGATGAAGAAAACAGGTTGCAGTGATATAAGGAAGGGATTATGAGCTAAAGAGTACAGATAGCTTTCAGAAGCTAGAAAAGGCATGGAATTCTTTCCCACCTTTATTATTCAATCTCCCTCTGTATCTGATTATCACTAATGATACTTTTCTCATACGAGTAATAAGGATCAAATGTAATTTTATGTATATATATATACTTATTTATATACACATATTATATATATGTGTATATATATACACACACATACACAGTGTTTAGTTCCATGTCTTTTAAATAATATATGCTCAAGAGATGTTAATGACCTTTTTTAGTTTTTATTTCTCTTATTGTTATACTTGCTGATATCCCTGGATCAGAGCACGTGCCTTCAGATAGCTAGACTAATGTCTTTTCTGATTCACCAGAGTTGTTTCTTCTCACTGGTATCTAATTTAAATTTCTCCATCAGTGTAATTTTTTTTTTCCTCCCCCAAAGAGCAGCCTAGAGTTCACTCTCAAAGTGGACACTGATCTGTGAGCAACATAGCTTTGGTCTCATCAACTTGAGTCAGTGGCTGAATCTGTGTGGGACCAATAGCACCATTTCAATGTGTTTCTTCTATTTGTACCTAGACGCTATTCCCACAGACCACAAAGGCATCCACCTGCTTTAACACAATGGGGATCTCTGAAGCCCTCGCTGTGTAGGAATCAACACAAGCCTTTCCAGTATAGGGAAAGAGGGGGGAAAAAAAAAATTTTCGATATTGGCTTTCTACTTTCAGTGAGCTTTCCAGTATATAAGAAGATCAGACAAAAATCTGTATTGGTGAGAAAATAATCCTATTATTTTTCAGGAAGACATTAACATTCAGATACCTTTCCTTTCACATTGGGTCCTAGGATCCATGTTGTGCTTTGCCGTAATTCTACCATTTCCAGTCATTAAGTATTATGACTTCAGCCTTTCGTAGTCTTTGAGAGAGGATCTCAGGCTCACCAGCTAAATATTCATCGGCATGGATGTACCATCTAACCATTCTCCCTTCTTACAATATTAGTTAAGAGAAATGACTTTTGTCGTGCTCTTTCCATTCTCGTTAAAGTTCATGCTTAAAAATCAAGACAGAAGAGCTGAATACTTTAAGTGATGACTTGTAATAACATATTGTGTGACTTTGACCTTTTTGATAGATTCTATAAAGCAACCAACTGCCTTATTTCTAGCTTTTCGTTTCCACAACTCCTTTTTAACTCCTTGTCTCTTCAAAGAGAAAAAAGGGGACTGTGTTCAATGAAGTCTATATTTAAAAAAATATCAAAGAAGTCAAGAGAAGGAAAAAAAGTTATCAAAGGAGAAGTAATCACCTGCAGAAATGTCTACAGGCATCAGGGCTAGAATGCAGGTGCATTAAGGTAAAGGGAATAGGGCCACTTGACAACAGGATACTGAGAAGATGATATGACAGGATGTACTCAAATCTGAAATCTCTACTAGATCAGAGTATCTGAATGAAAGTCCTTTCTTTCTGGACAGAGAAGGCTATGGAATCTGTGTTGCTCAGATGACAAAACAGTCCTCAGCATCAACGTGTTTACAAGTTTTCTCCTCTCATTTTACCAAGCTATGCACAGATTCCAGAAATATTGTACTGATTTGTGTTCTACTTGTCTAGTGCTGCCCAACAAAATATCCTAAAACTTCATGCTCCAAATTACAACAACCTGTATTTTGCAATTTGGGCAGGGTTCAAGGACAGCACCTCCCCAGTCCACTCATGTTAGTTGGGGCAGCTGGAAATCCACATGCCTGACAGTTGATACCAGCTGTCAGCTGGGACCTCATTTGGGGTTACGGTCAGAAAACTCACATGTGGCCTGTCTGTTTGGCTTCTTGGCTTCCTCCCAACATGGTAGCTGTGTTTGCAATACAGATGTCTCAAGAGAATGAGGCAGAAGCTCTATTAATTTGCATGCCTTAGAAGTCACATATTGTCACTTCCACATTAGACACACCCTCACTCAGATTCAAGGGGAGAAGATATAAATTTGACCTCTCAAAAGAAAATTAACTTCATGTTTCAAAAAGAGCACATGATATATGTCATTTTTTACGAAATATACCCCAAACTAATTGTCTTCTGAAAACTAGTAAACAAGTACAGACACACTTTAGATTAAATACTTCATTACACAGGCATTCTCTAAGATTTTGTATCCAAGACAAGAAATATGTTAAATTTACATCTACAAGTATTGACATCTGGTTAGGTGAGCCAACACTGAGATAACAAAATCAAATTTAGGCTCAGGTCATTGCATTCATTTGGGATACAAGTAAAAAGAATAGCTAGAAGTGATGAAAACAAAATTATCCATCTTTTCTCTTGGTGCATAAGACGAGGTGAAGTACTTGTTGAAGCTGTAAGCAATACTTGCAGAGCATCCCATTATCATTTCTTAAATTGATGCTTTGGTAAATGTGAAGGTTATTAAATTATACTCTATGGGTCTGGAACAATACTCCTAAGGGTACAGAAAATTTTGTACTGGAGTAACAAAAGAGAATAACTAAGCTTATTGAAATGAAAAAAATAAAAATAAATAAAAATCCTCCAAAAACATGCTAAAGAAAGGCTAAATTTTCCACAATGGACTAGAAAGAGACTTGGTTCTAGATCTGTGTCAGTAAAGTCTTGGAAAAATATTTTCTCCTCTCTCATATTTAATTTCTTTATGTAAAAATTAGAAAATTGAATGAGTGAAAAATGTCAAGTTTATTTTTACTCCAATAGTTGCTCATTTATAATAACATGGACTCCACTAATTAAAACTAGGTTTAAAAAACTTCTGAGCCCTGCCATCAATGAATGTCACAGTGCCTGAGGAGCCAGAAGTCCACATGGCAGGGCAAAAAAATCATCAGAGAAAGGAAGGTTATGTTGACCACAGAGCATGACTACAATGATGACAGAAACAATTCGCCTTGCCTGTGAACTCCCACAGAGCCTCCTTTCTAAGATGGAAAAGCAGGAATGGTGCAATAAGCCCTTCCTCTCAGACACTTAAAAGTAACAGGCTGTGGAATTAGGTGCCCAAGGTACCAAGTGTAGCATCATCACTACCTAGATGTATGGCTTTGGATATCATGATTCTTAATTCTTAGTGAATCAGTTTCCTTAACAACAACAACAAAAAAAGTAATAGTATTTAAACTGTGTTGTTGTTTTGAATATTAAATAACCCAACACAGGTACTTAGCACAGTTTCTGACACAATAGTCATTTGATAAACATACACTGTGTCCAGTCAGAAGCTCAATAACTCTGACTCATCAACGGACAAGGCAATTTTGACAAATTAAGTCTACATGCATTATCTGGAAGAAGAACGAGGGAAGAATTACCAAGAACATTCTCAAAACAATGCTTCTGTTACTCATATAAGAATGGCCATGCATATCCATGAATCAGAATACAAAGCCCAGAAACTGACCCCGGCATATGTAATTCAGTGTTTGATAAATAATGAAATGTATATGTTTTTGTTTCTTATATAAGTTAGTTATATATTTTAGGAGATTCTGTAGGATCAGGAAGAAACTACAAAAAGATCATTTGTAATTAAACTAACTTTCTGGTTTTAAACATGGTCATTTTTGTCTCCATCTGAACTAGAAGGCTACTGATCTCCAAGCTGGCTGTAGTTCATTTTCTCTTCACCCAAATACTAGATAACTTCTGGAAGTTTGATATAACATTGTGGGTTTAAATGGATTGTTATTTATAAGCAGAGAAGAGAGAAAATTTTCTTTAACCATAATATAATTATCTAAGCCAGGAAATTAGTATTGATGTAATACCATTTAAAACTCGTCTGCAAATTTCATTAAAATTTCTCCATTGTCTAACTAAAGCCCCTTTTCTGGTATAGGATCAATTAACGTTCCTACATCACGTTTAATAGTCATGTCTCCTTAGACTCTTCCAGCCTTGAACGATTCCTACATCTTTCTCATGGTGTGCTTTCTCATAATGTAGATACTTTTGAAGAGTACTAGCCAAATCTTTTGTAAGGTATCCTTCAATTTGGATTTTTCTTATGTTTCTGTATGATTAGATTGAGGTTGTATATTTTTTGCAATAAGACCTCAGATGTGATGTCATAACCTACTCAGACTATCTTAAGTCTCCATCTGTGTCTGAAAGGCCGGGAACTAAGAGTGCCCATGACTGCAGGCAGGAGAAGTCGGATGTCTCAGCTCAAGGCAGAGAATTTGCCCTTCCTTTGCCTTTTGGTTCTGTTCAGACCTTGAAGGGACTGAATTATGCCCACACACACTGGGTAAAGCCCTCTGCATTATTCAGTTTACCAAATCAAAAGCTCATCTCTTCCAGAAGCACGCTCACAGACACACCCAGAAATACTGTTTTACCAGCTATCTGAACATCCCTTTGCCCAGTCAAATTGATTGATAAAATTAAACATCACATGGTATAACAGAAAATTCAATATAGACAGCAATAAATAAACCTAACTCTATTACAAATTAAAAACAGAACCACACTGAAGAAGGTAAGGGAGAAAGAAATAAAATCAAGTACTTTTGGAAAACAGTATTTGACTAAATATCATAAGACTGAAAATAAAAACTACTGTACATAAATAGTGTATAATAACTAATAAATTTGTATGTTTTTTCACAGTTCTGAACTTTTTTCACTGAGGAAGAATTTGACTTCCTATAAATGACTTCACATAAAAACCTCTAATGTAAGGATAAACCATAACCCTTTAATATATATTTATTCATTCGTTCATTCACTCACTCGCTACTCATTCATATATTGATTCAGTCATTTGAAATTATATAATCAACCAGGTTTTGACACATATTTATGAGTAAATAATCATCCAATATGTACCTTATAAAACAGAATGCCAACACAGGGTTCCTAAAAGCATGGATGTTTGGAAAAGACTCACCATTGAAATTAACATTGCGGATGTACTTCAACAACTTCTTGCCCCCAGCTTGCTCCATCTCTGGACAGACACCTCGGTAGTCAGCACAGAGGTCCTTGTTCATGTGATGCAGGGCATGGGCCATAGCATAGACGGCGTCAATCACGAACTGAACTTTCCCCTCTTGTTCATAGTTGGAATCTTTTCCAATTCTCTCCTGTCCTGCACATGAAAACAGGGAACACACACAAGGACCAGTGTTGAGTAGACTGTCTAAATTTGTACTTACTTTCAACTATGCTCAAAGCAAACAATGTTCTGAGGAGTACAATAGTGAAAGCCACAGATGACTATCATGTTAGGTAGTTTTTAGTATTTGACTATGAAGTACATCACATGAACTTTTCCAATTAGTGTTAGACAAACTTTAGAAGCAGCACTCCAAGGATCACAATGATAGCTTTGTCATTGCCAACACACTAATGAAAAATAGAGTGGCCTCATAGAAACGAGAGATTCCTGGGATTAGAAGCTGGGCTCCCACATTCAAATCTCCAAAGCTCACTTACTCTAGAAAAGTGAGAGGCCAAAAGGAAAATTAGGGAAGACAAAAGAAACTCCACACTAAACTCATTACCTTCTGTATACCTACTCTACCTCCTGTGCTGCTTGACTCAATAGCTGGTAGTTCTGGCAACTCATATATTCGGGCTAGAAAAACGTGTCATTCTTTCCTGTCTCTCACTTCCTACTCTCATATACATATATCTAATGAATAGCCAAGTTCTGTCAATTCTACCTCTGAAACACTACCAGTTTTGGCTACACTACCAATACCTTATTTATGTGCTTCTCACCTCTTGTTAGGATGCGATCTCACCTGTCTTCCTTCATCTATTCATTCCTCTGTATTCATCTTTCCTACTGCAAGTCACCTCACCTCTATCCTTCAAATTCTTCAATGGCTCTCCACTGTCTACAAAACAAAATCCAAACTCTTTTCCCTGACAACTGAGAATACTTATCATGTTGCCTCATCTGCCTAGTAATAATAAGAACTGACATTGATCAAGTGTCCCCTACTGAGATGAAAGCTTTGCATACATTTTTATTTCATTCTTACTTTGTGAGCTAAATATTATTTATTCTCATTATCCAGATGGGAAAGCTGAGCTTTATAGAGAATAAATTATCTTTCTCTGGTTATTTACAGGTAGAGCAATGATGATGCTCAGGCTTGTCAGACCCCAAAGCTCACATTCTTCTGACTACAGTGGCCTTACCCCACATTTTCCCTCTACTTTTGTTGTTGTTGTAGTTACAGACAGGTATGGCTATTTTTTTTTTTCCTGAATACATCATAAAGAAATGTTTAGCTACCTTTGCTCGTCTTCCTTATTTTGCCAGAAATATTCTTCCTCCTTGTTTTTGCCTATCATATTTTCTCTCTCCATGACACAATCCAATGGTGCCCTATGCTTAGCCCCTCAATCACAAAGATTTCTATAAATTATTTCAAATTTTTATTATGAAATTAACAACAGCACTCTACTTTAATGCTCTAACCATTGGTCTCCTAGACTTTTTTCCCCCTCATATTCCCAACACTGAACACAGCATCTAGTGTCTAGATAATACTTGTTTTAAATTATCCATTCATTTAGTACATAATAGCAGAAACTCTCTTTAAACCTCTTGTGCCTCTACAACAAATAATTGTCCACAGATTGCATTTCACTTTCACAATGATATTTCCCAAATTGCTTTCTAAGGCACGTATGTGTAGTGAAGAAACAAAAGAAATTCTACAACTCCAATTCCTTCCCCTGCAAAAGAAAAGGTTCTTGATAGCTGCTGAGTTAAATATTTTTAGATTTTTTTTAACTGGGAGACTTTTTCAAAACGTTTAATATGACAAAACATACAATCTCCAAGAAGAAAATTCAGAATTTCCAAATTTACTTGTATTTATATTTTTCCTTTTCAGAGCATACATTAATATCTCATATGCAGACACGTCCATGTAAAACATGGACGTGTCTGCATATGAGATATTAATGTATGCAGACACGTCCATGTTTTACATGGATCTCATTTAAATACCAATCAATCTTATCTCATCTTGTCACTGGGCCTAGGCTTTTCAGTGTGTACAGAGTATTTTTTTTTTTTTTAATAAAAGTCATCATGAATTCAAACTACTTCTTCCTATTCTAATTCAGGACTATGAGTTTTTTCTACCCTCGACACTGAAACTCATATCTCTACCTCCTTTTTTTTGATGAGAAAAATCCTGATTCCTAATGACACCATTATGATTATTTATTCACGTTATTTCATAATATGTAGGCATCGTTTTTAGAACAATCATGTCTAACAGTCTAAAGAATGTAGTGTAATGAACAGCCTTGTGTAAATAAGTGCTTTCCAATTTTTGTCTGAATATTTTGGTGACAGAGTCTGAGAAGCGAAGTTGCTTTGTTAAAGAGTAAATTCATTTGTGTTTTTACTAAATATTGGCTAATTCCCCTTTAATAGGTTTGCACTGTTTTCTTTTCCACCGGCAAAGAAAGAGACTAATTTTCCCACAGCTTTATTATTACCAAAATATGTTATTAAACTTGGATTTTCTCACATATATGAAAAAAGCTACCAGTCTATTTTTATTTCCACTTTTCTTATTTTAGGGAATCAAAAGCAATTCTTGTTTTGTTGAACATCTTTACATATGTTAAAGCCATTGTATATCTTTACAAACAGTTTATAATCTAGCTAGCCAATTGTTATAAGAGGTTGCTGGTCATTTCCTTCTGTTTTTAAGTTTTGTCAATTAAACATATTAACTCCTTGAGATTAATTTGCTACTATTTTTTCCTAGTTTTTTCATTTTTCTTTATTTAGGTATTTATTTTCCAAATAAAATTACGTTATGTTTAAAAAATTGTTTTTCTGAAAAAAAAAATCAGTTTTTTTTTTTTCCTTATTGCTTTTGAATTTTCAATTGTGGTGGAAAAATGTCCCCATTCCCAGAGTATAGAAGATTCCACCCATCTTTTCTTCTAGTAGTACTTTTTAAAGTTAGATCTTTGATCCACTTAAAATGTATTCTGGTGTGCAATGTGAGGAATAAATAAAAAATTTGTCTTTTTCCACATAGTTATTCAGTTTTCATAACCTATAACATATGTCTTCTCTCACTGATTTGAAATATCTTTATTATACAGTAAATTTCCATATGCAATTTGGTCTATTTCTGGATTTAAAAAATCTATTTTATTGTTTGGTTTGTCTATTCATGCACTAACACTAGCGTTTCACTGCAAGGCTTTATAACATAATTTAATAACTAGTAGAGTTAGCCCCTGTTCACCAAAACTTTTTGATAATTTTTCCAAAATTTTCTGATAATTTTTATTTTTTCAAACTTCATTAAACATTTATCTAGCTCAAGAAAAGAAAAAGCCCTAATGGTACATTTATTGGTTTATGTTGTGTTTACAATAAACTTAGTAGAACAGAAAGTTCTATTTTTTAATTTTTTTTTTTTATGGTTATAGAAAGCTTTGTGAGGGTAAGTCTTCCCATCTGTCTTTCCATTTGCTCAAGCCTAGATTTGCTTCCTTCGAAAGTGTTTTAAAGTTTTTCTGAAATAGGGTTTTGAGTGTTTCTTGGAAAGTTAGTCTAAGTATGTAATTTGTTTTTGCTATTATAAATATGGTTTTTTCTATGTATTTTTTTTCACTGATTTTTGGTTGTATGCATAAAAACTATTCTTTGTTTTGTTGTGGTTGTATTCTTTTTCTACTATGATGAAAAATTTTAAATAGTGCAAAGCTAAAGGAACTTTACAGTGACTTTACCATTAGATTCTTATATGAAAATTTTACTGTACTTATTTTATAAGAGAATTCATTTTCTAATAATCATTTTATAACATGCTACTTTACAAATTACTCTTATATTTTATAGTATTTAAAAAAGGCAATCTTGAAGGCATTATGATCCTTATAAAACATATACTATGAATGAGTTCAGGCTAATAATTCAGGAGAACAGTTTCTAAACTGCATTCATAAAGACATCTCAGAAAGAACTTGGAAAATAATTGCACTATTTCAAATAATAAAATATTTTATTATTTGTGAAACATTGCAGGCTTTATCCCTCTCTTGGAGAGTAACCAGGTACATTAGCATATTAAAAGCTCTTAGAAGACTTAAAGAATACATTCCTCTTTGGGGCTACCAGGACTTGAAAAATGTAGCTTTGTATCAAGAAAATAAAAAGTGGCAAGTTTATTTTTTTAAAAAAAGGTTAATTTTATTTCCCCTACTGTGATGGGTACACCTGTTTGCCACTTCTGAGTCTCTGGATTCTCATTTACCACCTCATCCTCCTTCTCTAACAGAAATCTGATTCTAATCTTTAAATATTGGCAGAGGCCTGTAGGAGTGAGAAGTTCTAGACTTCTCTTGAGCCTCATTAAGTCAATGCTGATTTGTCTAAGCCAACACAATTTCCTGTGCCAGGGCTGATTTAAGAACAGGCATAGGACCCAATTCCAGCCAATGAGATAAAAGAAAAGAGTCTACTGGGGAATCCCTGAAAAAGTTTATTTGCTCTTAAAAAAGAGCTGAACTCAGTTATATCAAAAGCATCACACAAACACACACACACTCACACACACACACACACACACACACACACACACACACACACAGTTACTCTAGCCATTTTGTGGTCCTGAGGGAACTAAACAGCATTAAAAATGACAGCAGAATAAAAATGTGATAGGAATATGAAAATACAATTGAGCTGTGAGTTAGCCAAATATTTTTCAAGTTCATTTGAACACTACACTTCTTATCCATACACCACTTTACAACATCTTAAGAGACTAGCATTAAGCACCCTTTTTCCCACAACAAAAGAAAAAAAAGTGAAATGCAGTTTTCAGAAATATTTGTAACATAGATTGAAGTAGAAAAAAAAAAGCAATTTCATTTAATTTTCAGTTAAGAGCTCACTCTTTAAATCTTTCTGATTAACTAAGGTTTATATTCTTTCCTTGGATGAAGTTCATCCTTTTCATCATGCTCCTCAAAAAAGTCTAACTAAGGTTTCAATAAAATGAGGTAAACTCATTTTGAAGTCTCCTGATTTTCTGTTCCATTGTTATTTTTACCCAAAGTCCAGTATTTATCTTAAAAAAATGCACTTTTTTCAGCCTCTGTTGAACACATTGTCAGATGTACTACACAAGAACAACCCATAAACTTTCACTACCAGAATTTCTAGTGTTCATTCTGCTGGTGAGGTTTCTTCTTTGAAAGATCCACTTACCTTGCCCATTTTAACATATTGCTTTCTCGGAATATATGCTTTAGTTAATATGCATAAGATAACTATTACATTTGAAATTATTAAGATAAACAATTCCATATCAATGGGGAAATCGAAAGAAAGAGTGGGAGGTAGGGAGGAAACAAATCAAAGAGATTTGCCAGTGCAGACCAAAAACATACAAGATTCAGCAGATGTGAACAACTGGGCCCTATGATTAACATATGTTTCCAAGGGAGTGAAAAATTGTAATTTTTATTTGGATTTTTCAAATATTAATTGATGTTTTTGCTTTGAGAAAACATCTCTGAAATTATGCATGCTTGTGCTGACTGTGCTTTTAAACTTCGCATTAAATAAATGTTATATTATTGACTGTAAAGGCTCAATCTTAAATATTTCTTGAAGCTGAAGTCCTGAGCATTACTGTATATAATTAAAATATTAATACTTGGATCTATTGCCAGTAATAAATACCCTAATAAACAGGAAAAGAAAATATAACAGGAGATTTGAAAATAGGGCATATTTTAGTTGCGAAAAAACTGCTAGATTCTTGGTGAAGAGGATGCAGGGACGGCAGGGGAGATAACCTGGTGTGATAGAAAATGTTACAGTATCCTGAAAAACGCTATGGTTTCCAGGCAAGCCTTATCAAGATGCTACTGCAGCCTCTTCCATAATTTAAAAATAAATAAATAACTCAGTTTAGTGGATAACCCCCCCCCCCCAGGGGTATACGTTTCTTTTCGTAAGATCAAAGTTAATGGTAAACTAAGATTATGTGTTTACGGAATCTGTGCTCTTTGTTGCCACCTTCTATACTGATCACAGTTACAAAATCTTGCAGTAAATCTTGTGACCTTCAAGAAATTAGTAGAAAAAGTCAGAAGATCTGGATTAAGTCAAAAAGCCTATAGTGTTGTTGTGACTCCGCAAGTGAGGCTGAGTAATAATCGAATGTGATGAGCAACTCCTGAAAAGAATGGTGTTCCCGGTCATAGTGCTTCAGGCAGCGTGTATTTATTGCATACGGTCTGTGCACCATGCTCTATGCTAAGCACTTTTCATAATTTAATTTTAATTCTCATAACACTTTCTTGGGAAAGTACAGTTACCTTTTCCACTGGCCATACATTTCTTGCCTGTTACTTTATGATATATTACTTTATGACAATTAGCTAAATGGTCCCTTCCATGTCTGAATATGGAAATCAATGAACTGGGATTTCCCCTTTTTAATTCTTTTCATTTTCAACATTAGTTTAGAGCCAAAAATAATCTCAAAATTATTTTTGCTAGCCATAATTTTTAAATCCTCTTATCCCTTCTGAATGTTGCATTAGAATTTCCTGCAAGGGAAAATAGATGGTTTCTTCGTTGACCTCTTCTTGAATAGAAAAGTTAATGCCCAGAGAAGTCACCAAAAGGCTGGCAGAGGAACAAAGAAAACAAAGCAAATATTCCAGATGACTTACTAACTGTTCCTCTACCTTGGATGACCAAAATTTGATTGCAATTGAACCATTAACATCCTACGGTTGTGCGGTGGATACACAAAGAGCACTCTGTTAAAAATGCAAAAGGAGTTCTACCAAGGGAGAAAAGCAATATCTAGCCATACACATTTCTATTTTTATGCAAGATGCTTCTTGGAGAGCTACTTGTTACTTAAAACTGAGTTATCTTCAGCAATTCCATTTTCAACTTTCAGATATGTACTAGAAAAGATATGTGCAGTGAGTGTGTGTGTGGTGGGACAGGGCCCAGTGTGGGATAGGTTCCACAAAATGCACAGAGGGCGTGGGATTGGAAGGGAGGAATGTTTTACCTCAATGTTCACACACCCTCAAAATGTGCAAGGTGTTCTACAAGGACTTTCTCTATTGCCAAGGGCTGTCTGTTGAAGGTAACGACAACCAATTCGGCAAAAAACAGTGCTTCTGAAACACACAAGAAAACTTGCTATGACAAACAAGAAGAAAATGATTTGGTTTCTTAAATCTCATAGATTGTTTCAATTTCTCACATAGATTTTTTTCTCTCTTCTGATTTCTTAAGCTAAATTTTTGTTTATACTGTTTTGGTTGTTTCTTTTATAGAAATTGTAGGATCATTGGTGAAGCTTACATTCCAGAACTGACTTAAAGATTAGAAAAATAATAATAATACGGCTATGGATGCCTAGCCTCCTAATCCATTTTTCAGCCACAGCCCCTTCAGTAATGGGGTTCTGGCCTCAAAAATTCTGTGTATTTCATTCCAGGCATTGTATTCTGGTTGAATATTCAGAATATTAATGAAACAATTTACTCAAAAATGTATTTAGATACTAAATGTTATAATGAATGTGTGTGATCATTATCAATAGCTGCTAAAACCAAGAGTTGATGGGCTGGTGGGAATTTTATAGTGAGCACACCAGGTGACCACCGGCTGCTTAGTCTCTCCCTGTCTTCTGTTTCTCTTGCCCTCCTCCTCCTGCTTTAGACATTAGTAAATTATGTTTTAATTTAGAAAATAGTATTGTTTGTATGCGTATGTATAAGTGAATGAGAGAGAGAACATGTAAATCTAAAAACTTCACACACAAAAAATAAATTTTCAGAGTAAAATTTAAAAAGTCAGCTTAGCTCCTTTGTCTCCGGTGTAAGTCCCCTTCCCAAATATAATCACTCTTACTTCTCACCTTAACACCACACAAAATAATAGATTTTATGTGTCTTCTAATATGATGTAATAGTGAATGTACAGTTCCAGTTCTACTTGGTACATATTTTGTGAGATAAACAAAAAGCGGCCTAGAGAAAGAAAAAAGAGAGGGGGTTGGGGGAAGAGAGACCTGAACACAATCAAGCTTCTGGATCTACCAAATAACTTAAATAAAAAAAAAAAAAAATAGAGAAACATGTAAATCAACATTGCAGAAAGGCAAAGAGTAAAATCCCCAAATGAGAAGTTCTACAGAAGTAGTAATATACTATTTTCTTCAAATAAATGGCAAAAAGTAAAAATAAAGAGGACCACTTCGAGATTAAAAAAGACTTAGATGTATCAAAAATTGTGCTGTATGGACTTTGTGTGGATCCACATGTGAACAAAACAATGGTATGAGCACATTTGTGAGCAAAGTGAGAGACTATTTGATAATAAGCAACTGCTGGTTTTGTTGTTCATGGATGTGAATGTATGTGTGTTATATATTTTTAAGAGCACTTATGTCTCAGAGATGCATATTACTGAAGTATTTTTTTTTAATTACATGTCTAGGTCTACCTTAAATTGGCCAGGGGTAAGAGAAAATTGTTTGTATATTGAATACAGCTGAGTTTCAGTGATGGCTATATGGGGATTCATCATACTGTTCTCTCTGCTTTTGTGTTTGGAAGGTCACATGATGCTAATGAAAATTAGAGAAAAGTAAGAGTATGAAGAGAAGGAAGAAGGAAGAAAGAGGAAAAAGAACAAAAAGAAGACTGAGATTAAGAAAAAAGGAAATAAGCAGGAAGGCAGTAGAGGAGATGAAGTTGCATTTTTAAATGACACATACTGTGTACCAGGTACCCTAAGGGAGACAAGTGAAACTGACATAAATGCAGAAGCCTTTCATACTATCACATTTCACAGCTCCACTTAAATGCTTCTGTGGAAATGCAGAGCCTCCATCTCTCATTTCAGGTCTTATAGAATGATTCTGCTTCCCAGGTATTAAGGGGCATGCATATTGCAGATGTTACGGCATATGGGAAGGGTCTTCTCACTCCTATGATCTAAAGCCTCTTCCTGGAAGCAAAGTAGGCATGTTGTGGGAGATGGAATGATTTCATGTCACTGGCAGCATGACCCTTTTGCCTCTTAAGAGAAAAGGCATAAGAAATTCATCCCACTAGAGGGTCTGAAAAGACTTCTCAAAATCATCTGTTCAATGAAAGCTTATATATAAATAAATATATATAAATATAAATAAATAAATATATATATGTATATATAAATCGCCTCTGTTTAACTTCATTTGAGCTCTGTATCCAGTCTAGAATATAAAGAAAAAGGATACACAACACACACACACACACACACTCCCTTCCTCCCCAGGGGTAAGCTTGAATTTTAAACAGAACTCAAAACAGGTCCTGGAATATAGTAGGCATCCAGTAAATCAATGTTTAATGAAGAATGAAAGAATGAATGTCCTGGAAAGGGAAATAAAATAACAAGCAAGTAGCTCTTGTAAAAAGTTAAGGAAGAAGAAATGGTTAGTCTTTCACCTTGAATAGCTGACAGCTGACATGGAGAGTTTAATTCAGGTGATCAGATGATTGCAGATGGAGAGAAAATAGCAGCACACCAAACCCTGATATTTGGGATCATTTTCTTAAACTGGGTTCCTATATGGCTGAAGATGCTACTTATCATTGTTTCCACTGGTTTCAACTAAGTTAATCAAGTAAAGATGAATATACTGTTAGCTTTTTTTTTCTGAAGATTTACACCAAACAAAAACATACATATGTATATCGACCTCTTCACATATACTTTTGACCAGTTACTCATGATCATTTAAAATAGATAGGTTTCTTTATATTGAGCCCTAACAATATTCATAGTGAGACATGTATGTGATATAATTCTCAACTAAGAGATTCCAAAGTAGCTGTGCTTCTTAGGAATGTCACATTCCACCTGTGTTAAGAAAGATGGAACAGCCAAACTGACAAGAAAAATATCCTAACTGATTGATAACAGAAGGTTGAAACTGACAGTTCAACAGTCAGCACACACTTGATAATTTTCCTGAAGAGCATCTAGCCACATTCGTGCTACCTGTGGAAATAATTAACGCGGTAGTGGACCCCTCCTTATGCATAGAAGAATACTGAGGAGGATTCTCATTGCAAAGTATCAAAATCCAGGCTTAGTTTAAAACACACATTGCCAATATAATTTAATTGGGGAAAAGTCTTTCAAAATCTCATTTCGAAATGAATATGTGATGGCATTTCCATCTCTATAAGCCCAACCGTTGCACATGAGTTGAGAATATGGATACTGGTATCAGACAAACTTAGGTTGAAATTCTGCCTCCACATGCATTATGCTTGTGTCTAAGGGGAGTTATATAACCTCTCTAAGCTTGTTTCTTCATCTATAAAAATGTAGTCATTATGAAAGAGAAACTTATAACTTTTCCCCATGTGGCTAGATACCGTGAGGAAAAAAAAAAAAATTGTATCACTTCCAACACCTCTAAGCCTGTAATCAGAAACAGACTACCAAAATCAAGGTCAAAATTTACTTTACCAATACTGAGATTGATCGTTTAACTCCTAGGCTTCATTTCCAAAGCTCACCCGAATTTTCATAGGCTCAAGAGATCACATTCCTTCAGACCATTCTCAAAACGAAATCTTTGTGCTTCCCCTCCAAACTTTACTGGACCCTGCTCACTGGACAGGCCTCTCTGATGACCTTTTACTTGTCAGGGCTCTCACCCCCATGGGTCAGCTTTTCCTGTGCTCGGCCACCAACTCTGATGTTCACAGGTCTTCTGACTGGGCTCTGGGGAATTCGTAACCCACAGTGATCATACCTCAGTATAACTTTATCCCAGTTTTCAGATGCTTCTTTAACTAAAACACTGATGTTTCCTGGGAACGTTGCTTTAAGCCGGTGGGTCTATTAAGTGGAGATTTTTTTCCTTGCATAACCCTGTACTCAGTACTCTTTTTATTCCCCAATACCATTTGCATCCTCTGATTTATCTCTTTATAAAAACTCCTCCCTTGAGCCTTATCCACTGTAGGTCTTTACTCATTTGTCAAGAACTTTGAAGTGTCTGGCATTTTACCATACCTGCAAGCCTGCAAGTTATCCTGCCATAGTTTCATGGATGTTGGCAGCAGACATGAGACTCATGGGTCAAAGACAGGGGCTTTATTTCTCACAGCAATAGTAGAAGCTGGCATATCAGCTCTGGTACCCTAACCCCCAATTCTCACAGGGTGACAGAAAGAGGACCAAGTGATAAACTGGGCTATGCTACAGGAGAGAAAGCTAGAACTTAGGGAAACTAGTCTTTATACTGACTATAAATATGCCTAACTTTTGCTCTGAGACAGATACTACCTCTATCTTGAAAGCTGGTTTGCTATACAAATGTCCTTGAAAAGATAGTCTGGAACAAAGACAGGTAGTGTCTCTGCTCACATGACATCCAGAGATATGAGAGACCCATAAAAAATTTCTTTCCAACAGTATTCACTCTTCTTGTTACAGTATCAGTCTGAGTTTGAGGCCCATATTTCCTTCTCACATTCACTCTTTCCTGGGTAATCATATTCATCCTGATTATCATCTACTGACAAACCTATACTTTATACCTCTGGCACAGATTTCTAAGTTCTAGACATATACACTGAATTGTCTTCTTAACCCTTCTAGCTAGATGCCTTATTGGTACATTGAACTAAACATGTCTAAAACTAAATAAATAAATTCTTGCCCTTCCCACCTCTCAGATCATGCCGGCCTAAATATATGAGAATTCCTGCACTGGATATATTGTCTCCCCAGGTCTGCTTGCTCATCATCATTCTCTATGCTGAGAAGCTCACTTTGACAGACAGATTCAAAGAGCTCTCTTGCCTTTTGATACCCACTTGGTTTAGACAGTGGGTGTCATAAGCAGGAGACTGGAGGGCGGGAAGATAGTTTGTTCTTATTATTTATTGGTCTGGCACCTTCCTTATTAGGTAGACTCTTTGCAGATATTCTCCCAGGATTTTCATACCCACCACCACCACCACTTCTGCCTGCACTTTTAGGCTAGGAGTGAAATAGAGCTCTGTGTTAGTAGGCTAGAAACAGAGCACTATCTTCTGTTGCCTTCTTAAGGAACTCTTCTGACACCTTCGTACACTGTCTATGAAATGCTCTTTAGATAATCCAGTTTGAATGAGCCATTATTTCCTGTTTGGACTCTAACTTATATATCCAGCTGTGTGAGCTAGAAATAAGGGGGGAGGGTCGTGACTGCTTTCATTCCCCATATCCAACTTGACACCAATTGATGGAGATACTGATTTCTGAACACAGATTGTAAGATGTTTAAATCACATTTTCCTAAGGACTTAAACTTCTTATAAGAAAAAGTTAGGCATTATTATAAAAAAAATAATGGTAACCCTTTCATGCCAGGAGGTGCCACCTTCATGAATCACTGTTTACAAGAGTAAGGCAAAATGCTTTGATTCAAATCCCAGCTCTGCTAGAGGCTAGCCAAGTGACTCTGGGGAAGCCACTTAACAACCATCTAAGAACTTTGCTTTTATCTTTCTCTTCAGAAGATTGTAAATATTATCAGTTCTGCCAACTCTGCTGGGTTGTAGTGATGATTGAACGACACAGGGGATAGTAAAACAATTGAAAGACTCTAAAGTGTATCTCATAAAAAAGATAAATCAGTATCTAAGCATATGGAAAAAAAATTCAATCTTGAAGTTTTCCAAGAAATGCAAATCAAGACAGAGGTAACATTTTAGTAGTTTTGCCAGCGGCTGAATGGATTAGTACAGTCCTTTCTGAAAACAATTTAACAATATACTTCGATTGTCCAAAAGCATTTATACTGTGATTCTATAATGATAAAAATAGACAATGCTTCTGATGTATCAGGCACTATACTAAGCATTTCATGCATATTAACTCATTTAGTGCTTATTAAAATACATACACAAAAAATCAAAACTCTGTCAAGTTATTATAATCATCTATATTTTACAAATTAGGAAACAGAGTACAGAGATGCAATAACATTTATGCTAGGCTTCCTAGCTAGTACAGGGCTGTAACCAAAATTGATTTCAGGAGATTTGGCCTCAAAGTCCTTGTTCTTTACCACTCCATTTAAAAACCTACTTCTAGAAATTCATCCCAAGAAAGTAATCCAAAAGAAGGGAAAAGCAAGAGGTTTTAAGATATCCCCTAATGTGTTTTATATATACTTGCAAACTTTGAGAGAAATATACTTTTTAAAAGCGTCTCAAAATTAAAATTTTAAGGGTAAAAATTGCAAAGAGCTAACGTTTTTGTTCATTTAGATTTATAGTCATCTATTTGTTTGCAGGATGAAACTGTCGTTTAAGAAAGTACCTAATGAACATTGGCCACTTTATTATTTTTATTACTATGGTTTTAGCCCCACATCTAATTTCTTCCTCAAAACATAAAATGCATCAATTTTTCAGTTATGAGAATAACAATAATCAATAGAGAGAAGGAAATGGTCAAAGCAGGGAGGCTAATGCATTCCCTAGTCCTCTGTTCCTGTGTGTGTGTGTGTGTGTGTTTTTTTTTTTTAATAAGGAATGGCTAATATAGTTTATTCGATTTTTGGATTTTCACTTAAAATGGAACACTTGTCAACTCAAGTAAGTGCAGAACTTGCTATTTTCTTTTTGTGTCTTGTAAAAAAACAGCATAATGGGGTTATGAAACATTTAACATGTGCAGCCCAATAAATCCTACAAAGGCCCTAATTCAATCCATTTGCCCAGGCTGATTTTCCAAATGACAGATTCTGCTTCGGCACTCGCAAGTGCACCCCCCTCCCCACGCCTGCCCCTGCTTTCCTCTCACAATTTGATCAATTGCATTGAAATGTTTTATGCGAAGCTGATCTTTGTTTTAAGCATAGATAGTAAAAATGATTTCTCGACAACTGTTTATTAAGATCTTAATCTATGTCTGACCTGAGCTAGAGATGGGCATTCGAAGAAAGGCATATGCAAAGAAATGAGTGGTTGCACTGAGTTTGCAGCTAAATGCAGGAGAGAGTCACTACATGCTCATACTAATGAGAACATCCTCACCAGCAGAGGCAAGGGAAGTTCAGAAGGAAAGAAAGGCGAGAGGATAGAGAGCAAAGAACCTGAGCTAGATCATGGTGAGAACATCAGTGGTGGCCTTCCGAAAGAGGTGTCACTGAGATGTGAAGGGTAAATGAGTGTTAACTAGCCAAAAGCCGCATTGAGGAAAGGGAATTCCAGGCAAAGAAAAGAGCATATGCATTCTCCTTGTGGTAGGGAGAACCAAGGTGCCTTTATAGAACTAAACGGAGGGCAGAGCTGCAGGAGAATAAGATGGACTCTTGTCACAGGGGGCCCAAGAGATCATGCTGAGAGTTTTAGTCTTCCTTGGAAGAATATATGGCCATTAAAATGCCCTAAATATTGAGGGTAACAAGATTAGTTCTGTTTGGTAAAATATGACGAATTTAGGTTTTGAGAAGTTCTTAAAATTCAATAATACTTCTGCAGCCTCACTTGTCCAAGGAAAGAAAGAAGCTATGGAAATATATAGTCTGTACTGGAGGCATGATTTATACCAGTCATGTTAACAGCCAGGAGGTTCAACATTAGAAGTCTAATAATTATTTGTCCTAATTTTCTTACACTTGTAATCACACCAAGGGAACTGCTTCAGCTTGGCTCTTAGTATAGTTTTATTTTTATATTTTGTTTTATTATTTAATGGAATTCTAAAATGTAGCCTTTTGTTCATACTTGCCTGAAACTTGCTTATGGCAGTCGTATTTTTTTCTCAAATGAAAAAGCAATAGCATCTTGTAATTCAACATTTTCCTTCCATAGTAAATTGCCTACTTCTGCCAGAGCATTGGACCACTTTAGTATCTCAATTTATATCTGCTCCTCCAAAATTGGTAAGCTTTTTCTTAGAGGTATTACTTGATGGTGTCTCGGTTTCTCACTACTTCTGTTTCTATCACTGGCTTCGATAAAGCTGCAGGCATATTCGCTTACCCCACCATAGGACAAAGCTCCACGGAGATGAGAAACATCCAGAGAAAAGTTTATAATTGTGGCTTCAATTCACTGTTGTATAATTATGCTGCCAGTGAGGTGAAGAGTTTGAATCCTGTGTCTCTTCTCTACGTATTGTATGTGCTACTAGCCTTTCATCAATATAACAAAGTTTGAGCATAAACTAGATAATACAGCCCTATTTTGAGTTTAGAAGAAAAGAAACGAGGCCAATTCTCTTCTCTGTTTATAAGTAAAGACCAAAGGATTAACCTAGGATCATTATCGAATATATTTCATTAAGAGAGCCTTTTGGTGGATGGGTGTCACAACGTGAGAAATTGAAATGTAAACAAAAACATGACGTGATTCCTCCAAATAAGAAAGTGCCTATTCAAAATTGGTTCTCTCAGAGTTTTGGAAGAAAAAAAAAAGAGCATAGGGAGAAATCAGTTGTATTTAACATTTCATTAATTCATTTGAGCCACAATTTCCTCATCTGTGCAATGGGAATAATAACCCTTCACAGACAGGGCTGTCATGAGCATCTCTGATGACTACATTTTCCTGGAATAATTCTGTACTGCTGTTTTCTAGTTCGGCCTTTTGTTTCTTTCACAGCACTAATCATAATGTTATTCTTTTGCTTATCCATATTTGGTTTTCTGTTTGCCTCACAGACTGGAACATAAATTCCTCACAAACAAAAACTTTGTCTATGTTTTCATACTCAACACAAGCATGGACCCAGTAAAACTGTTCAACACACATTTGTTACATGAGCAAATGAGTGCCAGAAGGCATGAGAAAATGAATGCATGGCATTATTTGTTGGGGTTATTATATTTTTCTCATTAGTAATCATGTTCTCATGTAAGTCACAGAATTTCTCCAAAGTTCAGTTTCGTTTTAATCTGTAAAAGAGGATGATACCTGCCTTGCATATTTTATAAGCTTAATATGGGCTTCAAATTGGATGACATATAAACCCATAATAGTGTACTGATATGTGTATACAAGCAAGAACTTTTAAGGCAAAGTAGAATAAGGCTAGATATAAAAATAAAGGAAAACCAGGCAGTTTGAGCCATGAGTGCTTCTCTTTCCGGTTATTTTTTCAAAGGCCAAAGGTAACAAAAGTTTCACTACCACCAACCACAGTGATGGCCCCTAAACTCTCTGAGGCCTATTTCCGCAAGGCATTGTTCTCTTTAATCCTCACAAATGACCCCTGTAGTACAGACTCTCATTATTCCATTTTGCAAATGAAATGAGGGACTAAGGATGTTTATGTAACTTGCCCAAGATGACATGGGAAGTGAAAAGCCTGGGGTTCAAATCTGAACAATTTGACTCTTCCCGTCTGAGCTGCTTTCATGAGTCAAGTAGTAGACTTCGGCAGGCAACTTTTATACTGTGTTTCTATGCAACAGAAGGTACTGTAAGTCCCTTCATAGCAATCTGTGACCAGGAAGGTAAATAATACTATTTGAGCATGGGGAAATGACAAGCCTCCCCATGTGTGCAACCACACACCTGATCTTCTATCACTGGAAATAGTGAGACAAAGTTGGAAGGAGCTCTAGAAAGTTTTTATCTGGGTTTATATATATGGCAGATATTTATCTTCTGAGCACATTTTTATTTTCTAGAAAAACAAATATGATGCCACACACACTGTAAAAACCTAAAGTGCTTTTAGTATCCATATTTCTCTTTGCAAGAGAGAAAATAAAAAACAAGAAAACTGTTACTAGACTCTCTTCCTGAGGAAAGCTATATTCCAGTCTAATTTGCTTGATGATACTTGATAAGTCATTCAACAGCTCTTTTTTATACCTACTAAACTGACTCTAAGCATCCAATTTATAATACTTATATTGCTTACAAGAGGCACTTTGTTTACAAGAGCTGTTGCTGAGAGGACACATATGCATTAATTCCCCTAGTACAGGAATTCCTTCCTATTAACTGCCCAGCCTGATAGACTTTCTGAAGCTGGGAAGGCTATAACTTCCACTTTTAAAGCCATTGCCTGTTGGAGTTAATGAGAAAGAAATTAGACAAAACTCAAATAATTATAGCTTCTAGTATTCATGGAACAGTTTTGCCTGGATACCCCTGGGCATTCAACTTAGGGTTCCACTACCTGGTTTGACCCTGCACAGAATTAAACACATTGTGTAGATGGTTTGGTGTGCTGTATGGCAAGAGGAATTTGAGAGAGCATGGCCTAAAGTAAGATGGTATGCAATGAAGACCCTTTAAGTTTTGTAATGTTGGTGGTGGAAAGAATTCATTTACTGTAGGGTCCATCTCTAAACATTTATTTAATAAGGCTAAAGGGAGTCATCCTCTCCCTACCTTAGATGCCTGGTCAAGATTTGAGCAAACTCAAAGTTTAATGCTATGTTTGCATTATTTAGTAAAAGCAAAGACCGACTTGCTGTCTATTACTCTTCTACTTTGGTTGTGCTAGTATAGTATTGAATAGTAATAGTCTTATATATCAATATGTCATATTAATGACATAATCTCACACCATCTCATAGACATATATAAATAATCTTGTGACTCAATCTTTTAGCCTTTGGAGCTACAGAGCTTATTCATTGCTTTAGGATGAGTGATAATAACAGAACAAAGGAGGACAGAGAAAAGAAAATGATTGAGTTTTAACAGCCAGTATTCTGCGGTCAGTACTAGGCTCTGAGTTTCAAAAGTTGAATCTCTCAGGACATAGTGCATGCCATATATGAAAGACTTGTACAGATATAATTGAATCTAAGTTAGTCTTTTTCCCCAGCCTCTAATAAGGGCATTCAGGAACAGAAGATGATAAAGTAGAGACTGAGGGAAGCAAGAGAGTGCAATGTTGATGTGTGCCCCTGCAACCTCCCCCTCCATGGTCAGAGGAGGGTTGTGAAAGTAATCAAAATTAGAACTGAATCTGGAGAAACCCTGAGGCCAGGCCCAAGAAAGACTGTGCTGTGGTCACCTTTAATTCTCCAGTGGGATGGACTGGCATAGACAAGGTCATTCCTGAAGATGGAGTTGTGGACAGTAGGAAGTGATGGATAGATGCCAAAGGCCGAGAGTAAATGGATCCCACGAATAACTCTAATGTTCTGGCCTTATAAGATCTCTCTGTACCTAAGCTTCAATTCCATTGATCAGTTGGAATAAAGGACTCTAAAAAGATAGATTAAGTTTCTACAAACTGTTAAAATGGAGCCTTGAAAACAATGTTACAGAAAATAAAAGTTTTATTTTTTGCACTACTGGTTTTGTGGCCTGAGAATTATATACACCCAATACTGTACATAACCACAGAAAAGGCTATAGAATTCTTGCTCTCAGAAGCAAGAACTGTCATCTTTATCTTTTCTCAAATTTATCCACTGGAATAATTGACAAAGCTGATGATTTGCTTTTCATTGAAAAGAGGCTACATTTTTCTTCTTAATTTTTTCTTTAGAAAGAACTTTATTGGCTTTAAAATATAGCAGGATCAACTTTCATTTCAAAGTGAATTAAAAGTAAAGTCTTAGAATTAGCATGGCATATAATATGATTTAATGTTATACTAAAAGCATTTTTTGACTATAACATATGGAAACCCAATGTCTAGAAACAGACATTTTTGTGTGACATAGGATTTTTATTCAATACTCCTATTCCAAAAAGAATTTAAAGATTTTCAAGAACAATAAGGACTGTGATAGATAATTTCAATTTGGGGAATATTATATTAATTAGGATCTCATATGTCTAAATTTTATTAGTATATGCACCCAAATAATTGCTATAAATTGTACTAAATCCATGAAATTATATACCTTAACCTTTCTGTGATGATTCTGAGACATTTATAATTATTTAATGTTTATTTTAAATGAATATAAGTTAGTAATTTGGCGTATATTTTAATTCTCACACAGACAGAAACCAGCCATTAGGAGGGAGGAAGGGGTAGATTTAAGGGTGATCATAACAAGAGAAAATATTAACCAAGACTAAGACTTAGAGATGACTCAGGCAATCGAAATTTTAAGAAATATATTAACACACAATCATATTATGGAAACTCCATATAGGTTAAGGCATAATTGCTCTGCATCAAAACTCTAAGAAAGCTCAAAGGTATAAGATGCATTTTACACTGCTTCTCATCAAAATGGCTTCAAAAAGTCTCAGAGCACCAAAGGGTTAGATATTACCTATCTATAACATTTTGATGTGAATTCCTAAATCATGCTGAATAAATGGTTAGGTGCTGCAATATACCATCTATATAACAATTAAAGGTCAATTCAGAATAGAATAAAATGACAGAGAAAACTAAATAGTATGTTCATAAATTCTTTCCGCACATATATTCTCAAAGCAATTAAATTACTTATGTGTACTTCCTTTGCCTTGATAGTCCCATTAGAAAACTATACAGGCTTAGATGGGTCTGGGTTCCAGGTAAGAATATAAGACTTGAGATATACATGGTTTATTCTCCAACGGCATTTCCTGACAGGATTTTGTTGACCTCCACCAACAAAATGACCTTTACCTAAACTAGTAACTTTGAGAAATGAGGTGTAAAAAAACCACACTGCTTAAAAATCTGACCTCCCAAAATCCAGAGTATGCTCTTCAGCCCTTGATACTTTCCACAGTAAACACTGGATGATTAGGAACTCAAATCAAAACCGTATTTGCTTATCGTGTGACTTGAAAGCAATGGAATACAGTGGGTTTTTACAAAAAAAGGGAAGTCATGAACTTACTCATCCACTATCATCTCAAAAGGAAAACAAATCTCTGAACACCAAAACATCCCTTCATAGGGTGATGGATTTCTAAATGCTGAGTTCCTTCTTTTGAGCAAAGAGGTAACTCTAATGAATCACTATCCACAAAGTATCATCTGACAGAATAGTAATGTTAGACAAAAGTTCTGTGTAAGCCACAAGATATGACACAGTGATAATTTTTATGGGCTACCATAGGCAAGCACACTCAGATTCTCAAAAACTCTTTTTCAGTTTAAAGAATGAGTTTGGGAGCAAAAATCTTGAAGATGCTACTAACCACATAAGGATACAGTACATCAGGAATAAAAACGGTAAAAAATTTGGGACATGAGGTGTCAGGCATATCCAAGACCCAATGATACTTGGACATACACTCAACATTGTGGCACTGAAACTTATTGTCTTGAGCGTTGTATTCCATTTCTAGCATAAAGTTGTACATTGCCCATCTATGAATTTTTGAGACTTCAATACATTGCTATGTAATTTGTACCTCAGTGAAGAATGCCTGTCCATACTTTTATGTGCCTATTCAAATCCCTAGCATTATTTTTCTTTTAGAATTTGACATGTATCTAGCTTTTCCTTTGGAGTGATTTAAGAGAATAGAATCTTTGTGAAACCCTCACAGGCAACTGCATTCAGCTCAAAACAGAAGACAGTGTTAGGATTGATGGGTTATTACTATGTGCTAGTCTACTTCGATTACCTCATTTAATCCACACAGTGTTGGATGTAATCAAAGTTTTATTACCCTTATTTCTAAGATAACGAAACGCTTGGAGAGGTTAAACAATGTCGTTCAAGTTTTTACAAGGTACTCAGGGGTAACACTAAAACAAAAAAACCAGGTCACTTTCATGTTGAAACCAATGTTTTCTTAACCACTTTGTGTCCTCAATTTCTTTTTTAAAGACCACTTTATCCTGTATTTTTCCTTCTTTCCTTGATGTTGATATCTCTACAAAAATGTAATATTATTCTCAAGGAGATCATACTATAAACTGGCATTTGTGTCAGGGTATGCTGGCAAATTTTAAGTGAGAACATGCCTAGCAAGTGATGTGGAGATGGGGGAAAAATAAACACTTGAAGAAAATCACATGTGACCAACCTTTCTGCCCACAAATGATGAGTACCCTGTGGTAAACTGTTCAGAATAGCTTCCTTTATTGTGTGTGTGGCTAGCATTATCTCCATGAGAAATTGTCACTCTACTATGAAGTAGCATAAATGGCATTAGTACCTGTCGAATGGAATTTGTGTATTCTGTGAATGATTAAACCATCTATAAACTTACTCAACTGCATGTCCTCTTGAGGGATGGCAGCTGAGATAACCTGTGAGCAGGGTAAGTCACTGCCAAGGTTTGATCTATATCAATGAAAGTTAAGGAAGTAGGAGGAACAATGTCCAACTCTCAGGCTTGGGAGGCCTTGGGATTAGGTATCAAGAAAAGTTAGGATGTTCTTAAAATATTGAAAAATGTGGTAGTTTTCCTGATTGAAAGAAACTATAAATGAATAAGAACAATTTATAGGAATAATGTTACATGGTTCTTCAGATCATTTTCTATAAAAATCCATGTACATCTCACCTCAAATCAAATTATAAAGTATACAGTTTCTTTTTTATAAATTTTTCCAACAATTACTCTTCCTTTCAGACTTTATGCTTCAGGGTTTTAAACTCATTGTTATTCTCTGACCTCAGAAGTTTGCTCTCTCCAAGTAGTATGGGTCCCATACCTCATCTTCAAAACTTGTCTTGCCAGATGACTGATTCAATGATCGTCTACTTAGCACTAATGTATAATAGCTCATTATGGTTAAAGAGGCTATATATCCTAGGGAAAAAAAAAAAAAAGACTTAAACTTTAATTTATGCCTAAATCTGAGCAGTGAATAATTTAAGACTTATTCTTTAGCACAGCCCAGTCACAGAAAGTGATCTGTGAAGAGGACCGCTTTCTTCAGTCCTCAGATCAAAACATACACTCTCCCTATGCAGTTAATCTGTAATGCCAGACTGTTCAGCTAGCATCATCATCTGGTTGACTTTCCTCAATGTGCTCATTCTTTTAATGTTTCAAAAGCTGGTTGCCAAAGCAGCTTTCCTTTATATCACCCATCTCCATAAGCCTCTCAATGCTTCCCTCTTCTCTCCATTCTTTTCCATCATTAAAACTTAATTTCTCACCACAGTTTCAAGAACTCTCATTAATACAACGCAATGTCACTTCTATCATTCTTCTAGTCTAGCAAATCTAAGCATGTCTTTTCTCCCATTTCTCCACTTCTAAGTTGAGGTATACTTAAATGTTAAGACTTTTTTACATGGTATTTTTGGAATATTTCCAAAGCAAAATGCAAGTTTAGCCGGATTTGGGAAAAAGTATAAGAAAGAAAAAAAACACATAACCACCCATGTTCTCATATTCAGTGTTGGTAAAAGCAAGAGACACAATAATGGCTATTGTATTTACCTCCACTCAGGGTGGCGCATCTTAACTACAATATACATGAAAAGGACTGAAAAGTGTTGGAGGAGATAAATGAGAGGACATGACTGCTGGTTAATCCATGAAGTAGACCCTGGCGATCAGAGAGTCCTCACATCCTCTCCTGTCTTTGGAACGCACACTCTGCCTATAGTGGGAGCTATTCCAAGGACATAGCCTTAAAAGAGTAAGATGTTGTTGAGACCATCTGGACTGTGTAGATGACTGAAGCTCACTGAGGCCTCTATGTAAACTTTTAAGATTCTGGCCAGTGGATACAGTGTCCTACACATCTTGTGGCTGCCCAAGACAAGTCTCATAAGTAAGTTCCCTTGCTTATTAAACCTACCATCTACCAATCTGGAGTGGTCTGCCTCTTTCTTTGGTCTCTCTTTGCCCTGAGTACAAAGGACAGTTTACAAACCAACAAAGGGGAAAGGATAGAATATTCAAATACTTTGGGACCACAGGTAATTTAGTAAATCTGATTAAAGATTTTTCACATGGAAGAAGTATTAGGGGAAAACACAAACACTTCTATTTCCATTACTAAAAGATAGTGGTTTGGTTCATGAGCTTACTTGTTTTATAAACCCATATTCTTAATGATCAGCACTAAAATATGACTATAGACAAAACAGTTTGTGTTAAAGCCTATAAGAAGACTGGGGATTGGCCTTAGATGAAATAATCTTAGTGGCCATCACACAATCCATTCCACCTTCCAGACACTATGGAACATCACATATCAGAAAAAATTGAAAATCATCATCAATCATCTAGATACATCTAGTATACTTGGATGTACTTGTCATTTAGACAAATTATCCAGACATTGAACTAATTTTTTCAGTTCCTACTTCAAAGCTTTGTGTCACCTAGGTCCGGTCAACATTATTTTTTTCTTTTTTTCACAACATTATGATAATATTTCTGAGAACATTGTTGCTATACACAACGGCATAGAGAATATGATTAATCTTATGTTCTAATTAGCTGAGTTATACATTCAATTATGCACATTTTATGTCATTGTTTTAACATGTCTCTGTTCATATCTTATTTTAAGAGAAGACTTCTTGAGGAAAAGCCCTAAACTTCAGCATCCTCACAGCATTCACAGTGTTTTTAGTATCATGCTTTACATGCATTATTCCTAACAGGTATTCAAAGAACTGTATCGCGGAGATAAACTAAACACAAAAAGTGTTTCCAACACATGTGTGCCTTTCCTGAGCATACAGAGGCATTTTAGGGTTTTGTAGTACTTCAAGATCATCACTACAAACTTTGAAGTCAACTGAAGTATAGCTTTGGGGAATGCTATTTAACAAAGGGCTAGGTGATAAGACAGTAGATCATGTCATACTCTTACATAGCACCCTTCCAAAATTTTCAGTACTCTTAGGATAAAAACTGAATTCCACATTTGTCCCAACACAACTTATTCCTTGTCTATATCTCTACGCTTGCAACTTTGGCTCACATATTCATCCTATTCTTTTCCTCAGTCACATTTTTCTGTTATTAACATCCTGAGAGGTACCACATTTCCTCCTGCTATAAGCCCTTTGCCACATTATTCCAGGAATTCTCCAATCTGACATTCTCCTTCCCTTACTGGCTAATGCCTGCTCATCCCTCAAAAGGGTCTTTCGAAAGAGCTTCTAGCTTCAATGATTGAAATTCCTTGGTAATACCTCAGATACTTACTGCAGACTGTAATTATGTATTCATGGAGAATAACCTGGATTTACCCCTACTACACTCTAAGTAGCATGAAAGCAGTGGCCTTAGCTAGTTTTCTCACCATCAGTTCACCAGTGCCCAGAACACTGCTTAGCAGAAAGGATTTTCTCAATAAACATTTATTAGTGAATCAATGAATGAATGTTTAACTGCAGAAAGCAGTTGCTCAATAAACATGAGACTGAATCAATGAATGGATGTGTAACTGCTGACTACTGCTACTATATATGGCATACACACATGTTTTTAATTTGGAATAATTATGCAAGGTTACATGAGGCTCGGCAACTATTTTTAAGCATATTTTAAATAGCAGGTGAGTCATTAACTTTGATGTTATGAAAATCAGTTGAAACTCATTAGTCCAAAACCAAGTACTTTGTTTCCTTAATCAAATATACTGTCTATAATAATAGTTAAACCTTGTGCCGATATGGGAATTGTAAGAGATTTTTGTCCACGTGAAATGACTTCATACTCCTGGCTACAACATGGACGAATATTTAGCAGTGAGAGCATTCAAACCAACATGACCCCTTTTGAATTAAAATAATCAGTGAAAATGTCAATTACTGCTAGATGGACAGGCAGGAAAGAATACGATCTTGTCTGAACTTCTCCTGTCCTGCAAGACATGCTCCTGTTCCATTTTCTGAACAATCTAGTAAAATTCAATTTACTTTTTCAATTTGTCTCCAGCCAAGCTTCCTTCTGTCAGTTATGCAGACATTTCAACGCTGGCCACGTAGAGTAACAGGAGAAGGACAATGAGAATAAAATTACCTGTGCATTTGCGATCTGTGTCTTCTTTCTTTGACCCACTAATCGTCAACTTGCAGTTGAAGTTTTCTTCCCAGTATTCAGCAAACCATACATTTCTTCTATTGTTTTCAAGTGTGCGGGACGTAAAATAGGCATCAAACCCTAAACAGAGTTAAATGAGAAGTCACTGCTTGCAGGGCACTGCTGGAACATTTGAAATTAAAAATACCAAGATGGTTTTTCTTTGTTTTAGTAGATTGAATGCTCCTTTGTATTAAAGAAAAAAAAATAACAGGAGAAAAAAAGTGTTCTAATGCTAACTTATATATACAGCTTTACTTCAATCTGTCAGGCAGATGTGTGGCTTATAAATAACATTTTCACAATGTAATCTGTATTAGAGAACTTGAGGATGGCACAATGCTTAATACATGCCTTGACTCTCTGTTAACCAAGACCAGGGACAAAGCATCATTATCATCATCATCAAGATAATAACTGATACTTCTAGTGTTTACTATGGACCAGACTCTGTGTTTTACATAGATTCTTTTTATTCATTTCAACAACCTGTGCAGTAGTTATTATTATTCCCATTTTTCTGATGAAAAACAGATGCCCAATGAAATACTATTGTGGCCAAGGTCAACCATTTTGCCATATTCTGCCTCCCTGACCATGTGAGCTACTGACCTGTGAATTTCATGTTAAGAATCTTTTTTTCATTTAGTAATGTTTCCTTGTGTAACTGACCTTCTAGTCAAAGAATGTTTTGAAGAAGCCATAGACAAACTGAGTACAATGTTAATTAGCACAATGCTTTTGACAAAGTGTGAGATGAACACGGACCCAAGAGGCCAGGCCTGCAAGAAGTCTCTAGCTACTTCATTAGATTAGTACAACTTTAAACACCCCAGTGAAGCCATACGGTCTTGTGAGAATCAGACTGGATTCAGCATCAACAGGCCTGGGCTTGAATTCCAGCTCTACTAACCAAAGTCGTGGAAACATGAGCAAGTACACACTTAAACTTCCAGATCTTCCTTTTGTTTGTGTGTAAAATGAAGATGACACTACTGCCTTCCTCGCAGTGTCTTGT
This sequence comes from Rousettus aegyptiacus, assembly GCF_014176215.1. Lineage (NCBI taxonomy): Eukaryota > Metazoa > Chordata > Mammalia > Chiroptera > Pteropodidae > Rousettus > Rousettus aegyptiacus. The sequence continues at coordinate 118,018,300 of NW_023416307.1, read as the reverse complement.
TTGTAGCAGTGGAAAAACTGAAAATTTTCAGAGTTAAAGTCAAGAACCATAAAAGATGAACTCACTTCAACTTTTTAAAAATTATTTAAAGTTTTTCCTTAACTTTAAGGCCATTAAAAAAAAAATTAACTTCAGATTCTAAACTCCATGAGAGAAGAATGTCAGGTACTATGTTCCCAGCACCGGATTCATGTCCCGATGTATAGTAAGCCTAATATAAATATTAGGTTTGCAAGCAGAGGCTGGAAAACCCTGTGCCCACCGTGGCTAGTTCTTGTAGAATTCTACTTCTTGGAATCCAGCTTCCCTATTCTAAAAGGTTTACCTTGGGGTTGTGAGTTCATATGGAAAGAGATGGAGTCCAGCCAGACCATGGCCCTCTCAGCAAAACCTTTTTGCTCAGAGCTAATTGCAGTAGAAGAGCAGCCCCGGTTACAGAGTTGTGGCGATTTGCCTTTTACTCCATGACATTTGAGGTGGTCTGTTATCTAGTCACAGACGAGTCAATCTCTCCTTCATTGTTACAGCATCCTAGACTCCTCTCTCCAATATGCAAACAACAACACACTCTTAAGAAGTGTCCTTGACAGAACACACAAGGGCTTCAGAAAAACTTTTCAGCCACATGCCACAAGTATAAACTTTAAGCCAATCTCAGAAAAGGAACTACTAAAATGGCTTGAGTTATTGTAGGCAGGAGGCAAGAAAATTAAAAATGTTAGTCAAGTTACATTCAGAGACTGCAATATGCTGGTAGGCCCTGCAGCCAGCCCAGTAGGACACCTGCAGAACAAAGGAAGACTTCTACTGGGATTGCTAACAACCCATTCCCCACACCTGTGAAGGGGAACCAGGTACAACAGAGTCATTCCCTATGGGTAACTCCATAGGAAGTCTGTGAATTAAAGGCGGGCAACTGCCAGCAGGCCTCTCACTCTACATATTCTTACTTTTTCATGCTACATGCTCTTCCCTTTCCTCACTGTATGTCCATATCAAAGGAAATAGATTAACAAAGTCCTTTAAACTATAACTCACAGGAATTAAAGAATGACATATAAACTGAATTCTGCTAACACTCAGGGTTCCTCTCACTGTCCCTCCCACTCTCTGCCTCTGAGCGGAGACCACACTCTGTGGAGTGTTATCCATTTTCTAATAAACTATCCTTTTGACTCTAACTTTAGCATGTGTGTTGAATTCTTTCTACACTCTCTGCCAAATGACCCATTTTTTTCTCTCTGTGCAGGGCTTGGTTTTCCCCCTTGCAACTTGGGGAAATTCACCCCGTTCTGCAGCAAAATGGTAGCCTGGATACATACATTCCCCAGCCCAGAAAATATAGTTAGAGGAAACCTCATCATTAAAAATATCCTTTCAAAATACCTCTCTTCAGCTTGTGTCTATTGGAAATACAGACAAATGTTGATAAAGGACAAGTTTGTGACTGACATGCACATTACCGGTGACTGGAACACTAAAAAAAAAAAAAGGAAAGCAGCAGTCACTTCCACTTCCCTCTATTCTAAGAGAGAACCAACAGATTTCTAAAAGCAAGCAAGCATTGCAAAGGCTATCTGCAGGCACTGTGGCAGGAAATGGATGACGGACAAGCTTTCTTAGCCCAAAACCTTTATCCTTTTCACTCACATGTCTGGCTGGCTCAGCTTCTTCCTCCTCATCGTCCTCCTCCTCATGGCTGGCCTGTGACCACACTGACCTGTAGGCTGAGTACTGTTCTATCTTCCCAAATGTATTTATATAGGAATTTCCTGAGGATCTCCTAAGATGCAGATTTTAATTCAGAAGGACTGGGGTGGGACTAAAGACGCTGTGTTTTTAATAAGCCCCAGGTGATGCTCATGCTGCCCATACTTTAGGAAGCAAGGCTCTAGAGAATGGGGGCAGGGTAGAAATCCCGCGTTTTTAACAAGACCCATGTGATGCTTATCCTGACCAAACTTTGAAAAGCAGGGCTCTAGAGCAAATCCTGAGCCTCAGCAGGTAGGATTTGAGTAGTTCCAGCCCAGTTTGTTAGATCGCAGCATCGCCACCCTCTCAGCCTCAAGGTTTTACCTTGGTTCAGATGAGAGGATCTGGGCTCTGCTTCTGTAGTTGAGACTTTTGCTTAGTGTGCTGCTCAGTGTGGCAGGAGCTCTGCCTTGCCATCCTGAAGCCTGCAGAAGGCCTCAGGGGAAGCAGAGCATCCTGGGTTATCTGTTGATGAATTTTCCTGGGGCACTCGTTCTGTCTGTATTCCTTTAATCAGGGCTGCTCTGGGCCCCTTTTTATCCTTAAAAGTGGCTTTTCTCACTTGTGTCTCTTGTTATCACTCTGGGCTCTCCACCCTGGAAATTCAATCTCTGTGCTGTGGCTTAGTGTTTCTAAGAAGGTAACCTAAAATAGCCCTTTCCCTTCACTGCCTCCTCTAAAGGTCTACAGGCCTTGAGGGGAAATCTCATTGCCCTCAGCGAGGTACCAACACAGCATACAGGTGTACCTCATTTTATTGCATCCCACTTTATTGAATTTCACAGATGTTGTATTCTTTACAAATTGAAGACAAAACCCTCCACCAACTTTATTATTACTTGCTTAATTGTGGTGGTCTGGAACTGAACCAGCAATATTTCTGAGGTCTGCCTGGACATGGTTGGGCACTGGAATGGGTGAGTCAGTCAGATGGGAAAACCAGGTATTTGGGCTGACAGTGCTGTTGCAAAAGCCAGTTTCAGAAAACAGCTCCTCTGGGACAATTCAAAGAAGCAGAAGTAGAGGTCAAACATATTATTTAATTTAGTGAATCTTTGCTAATTTGCCTCAGCTGAGTCTGATTTCTTTCAGAAACTAACAATTTGCTTACTTCTTTTTAGCAGGACTATGGCAAAATACAAATTAATTCTTATTGGTTCCTTCTACTCATTTTCATTCACAAAGAATAAAACTATACATGGGATATTTAAGTTTTCAAAAGAGACTCTTCTGTAGTCATGCATTCACAATACTTTGGAATGTACTTGGCAACCCTTTGAGTAAGGCATACTCCATACTCCTCTGCTTCTGATATGGAGTGGTCCAAAGTTTCCCCCCTTGGCTGCAATCACTAACCCATCGCTCTTGACCAGTCATTACAGTTTCTGTAGCCTAATAATTTTACCTATTTTTTTTTTAGAAATAGGTGATTTAACATAAGATGTATAGTCACCGTGTTTCAACAGAGAGATAGAAGCAGAAATTAGAATAACTAATAATCTAATAATATGTGTACATGTACACAGGGGTGTGTGTGTATCACAGTGACTTGAGACTTTTTATCATTCTTACTGGAGCTCAGTAGTGATCTGGATATATAATAAAGGTATTACTAGTTAAATTATCAGAATTCTTCAGTGTAGTCCAAGGCACTGAGACTAAGGTTTCAGTTCATAGGAAATAGATCAGAATTATGTTACCAGAGAAAGACTATTCTTTGATGTGGAACGGATGAAATTCTTACAATGAAATTGCTCCTTTTGATAGGTAGACTAAGTTTAGAAATTAATCTCCAAGTGGTTCTGAAGCAAATGTCTCATTAGGTACACGTTATGCAACATTCCCATAATCTTGAAAGTAAACTTAGAACGGCATAGAAATAACAAGCAGGGTTTTAACTGGCATTACGAATATACTTATCTGGTTCTTCCTCTTTTAACTGAGGTGCTGGCCTTAAACACCTTCTGAAACATGTGGGAAAGACAAGAGCATGCAAATTTATAGACATAGAGTTCATCCTGGGTAGAACATTTGGGAGGTGACCTTTTCAACTGAGAAGGAAGAATGTTCTCACAAGTGTGTGGTTCAAAAGGAAAGCTATCAGAGTGTCAAAGAGGGGTCAGAAGACACAGCTGCCTGCATGGCCAGGGTGAAGGAAGACTATAGATACTAATGTGGCTTCATGAGGCATCAGAAAGCGACTGGTAGCCCTGATTGCTGCTTTATCCACACAAGTCATGCATCATCAGTTAGAACATCCCTGTCAGCTTAAATAGAAGGCAGCACCCAATTCTTCCTTCTTACTAGCCTATAAAAGAGAGGCGCTTAGCTCATCCTGGTCTGCTTCTAATTCAAGAAGGATGTGCTTATGTTTCTGAACCAAACAGCTCCTGGTACATCACAGGAGTGCAATATTAACAATAGTGAATGAATCAATGAATAAAATGATGAGAAAAGACAAAGAAGGACAAAGAGAGACTATAAGAAAGAGAGAAGGAGAAAAAGGGAAGGAGAGAGGGAGTGAGAGAGGAGAAAGATAGAAAGAAAAAGAAGGGGAATTAAGGGGAGAGAGGAGACAGAATGAGAATAGAAGAGGGAAGGGAAAGGAAGAGAAAGAGGCAAAGTAAATAGGGGAAGGAAGGGGAGAGAAGGGAAGACAGAGGCATTGACAAAAAAAAATCAAGGGAACTCATATTCCCTGCTACTGAGAGAGTAAATTAGAACAGCAAACTTTGACAACAAGTCTGTATTTGTTTTATGCCCTTTTCTATTTTTATGATATAACTCATTGTAGTGGGTTGAACTGTAGCTCTCAGAAAGATATGTCCATGTCGTAACCTCATGAATTTGGATCTTGTTATATTGTATTGGATCTTGTAATACAAGAAATTAACATTGCAAATGTAATTAAGTTAAAGATTTCAAAATGAGATCATCCTGGATTATCTGTGTAGGCTCTAAATCCAATGACAAGTATCCTTTTAAGAGACACAAAGACACACAGGTTGAAGGGGCCCCAGAGAAGGTCATATGAAGATGGAGGCAGAGACTGGAGTGGTGCAGCCACAAGCCAAGGAAAACCTGGAGCTACCAGAAGCTTGAACGGGAAAGGAAATGTCCACCCCTATAGCCTTCAGAGGCAGTATGGCCATGTTGACATCTAGATTTTGGACTTCAAGCCTCCAGAATTGTAAGATTTTTATTTGACCAAATTTGTGGTCATTTGTTATGTGTGGTCATTTGTTATGTCAACCCCAGGAAACTCATAACACTATAATAAGTAATAGAAATCCTACGGTAGTATACTATTCTACAGCTTTTGTCTGGTCTGAGTGATAACATTTGTTTCTCAGATATTGCAAACTGATGGCTTGGGGAATATATTTAACCTATAGACTTGTCCTTTCTAGTTTGTCCCAGAGTATTTTTAAAATTAATTTAAAAATCAGGAGTTCAGATTTCTGGCTTTACATACTCGTTGATTTAGAGGGTCTAGTAACACAGACCCTATTTCCATGTGGCAGGTATCAGCAGGTGCTGAAGAATGGTTCTTCCTTGAAGGTGGGCCTGAGTACTTCTGCTCACAGTATATTCCCACCACCTTTGATGGTTTCAACATTTGTAAGATGTGTGTGTGTTTGTCATGATAGACACTGAGCTTTCCACCACCAAGAAATGCAATTCTGCTGCTTTAATACACTTTTGCTGCAACTTGTGTGATATACAAACTTCACTGAAATGAGAAATACTATCCCAGGTGTCTAAGAATATATTTTTGAAAACATCTACTAAGAATAGTAAGTTGGTAAAGCAGCAGGTTATAAAGTTGACACAGAGAAGTCATCTCTCTTCACGAGTACAAACAAAATCACTTAAAAGATGTAGTAGAAGAGACCACAATTAAAATAGCTACACAAAACAAAACAAAACAAAAACAAAAACAAAAAACTAAGAACAAGTGTATCTTTCCATTGAACCAGGTTGACTTTTGTCTTTCAGTGGCGTTGTAAGGTTTCTCTTATGTACATTTCCTTGAAACTAATTTGTAAACTTTATGTGATTTTAATAAAAATACCAATTCGTTTCCCTTAGAGCTGGACAAGTTGCTTTTAAAGTTCATGTAAAAATTGACAACAAGGAGAATTCTGAAGAGAAAAAGAACAAGTGTGCATGAGTGTAGGGGGTATTGGGGAAGGGAGATGAGGAAGAGGCTAAGATATTATAACAACAGATGGCAAATTCTCTAGGATTAAAAAAGAGGAGTCCTGACACAATAGTAAGGAAGTCAATGGACCACTGGAATAGAACAGAAAATACAGAAATAAACCAAATTGCACATGGGAATTTCATACAACAGAGAATAAAGATAGCATTTCAAATCACTAGGAATGTGCTGATCTTTTAATGATAATCTAATAAACAGAAACCAGTTGGATAGTTTGTTGGTTCACAAACTGAGGAGCTCCCCAGATGAAATGTGAAATTGGTCCTGATACATGGAGGGTAAGGAGAAACCAAATAAAGAGGCAGATTGGTAGAGGGCATGTTTAATAAGCAAGGGAACTTACCTACCAGGCTTGTCTTGGGCACGGCAAGGCAAATGGATATCTGCAAGTGCCAGCCAGAATCTTAAATGTTTATATAGAGGCCTTAACTGCATTCAGTCCAAATGGTCTCAATAACACATACTACCTCAAGGTTATGTCCTTGAAAATGGCTCCCACTATGGAAATGAGCCCACATTCCAAGGACGGGGAGCCAAGGAGGAGCTTCTGATGGCCTGGGTCCAGCTTGAGAACCAACTGGACTTTACAACCTCTCAATGATCTTCTCCAACTTAATTGAACAATAATCAAATTGAATCTCAGTTAAAAATCTAACATTGTCAGTCCATAAGAAAATATGGGAAGCATTGCATGGATTTAACTATACGTGAATTTGAGGTTTCCATTCAAGAAGAGAGGATGAGTTTTGCATATTTGTAGTAAATGGGAGGTCCTTCCCCCTTGGTTTGGGACTACCTGCTGAAGGATATCTATAGTGAGTTCTGGTGTCATGTGACATGTCCTCTGATACCTTATGCACATGGCCCTTCCTGAATTTGTGTAGTGCTGTTGGCAGTCATTTCCTTGTCTGCCTCTCTCAGGAAACTAAGTTCCGGGTGAACAGAGACTGTGCCCTACTTCTCCTTCCCTTCCCAATTCAAGTTCCCATATTTATTGAAGTAGATTGAAGTTGCAGACATGTAAATCAGATTGGCAAAAAGATCATTACTGATCTAGTGGGACAAATCTAGGCTCTCAGATGTACCCACAAATTTGCTGGCTGTATCCATTAAGGAGAGTGGTGGAAACCAGCCATTATTTTTGAGAAAACAAATAAGAATTATTGCCATGGAAATTATTCCACAAAGAACAAAAATCCCATGGGAAGTGTTTATGGATGAGGTAGAGGGAATAATGTTTGCAATATTATTTCACAAAATGCCTCCAAAGGGCTGTTGCATATTATATAATGCTAGAATGCCTCTTATTTTTTCATTCCTTTGAATTGTCTGAGAAACAGAAGGGCATTTTATGCACTCTGAATATACTTATGTAAAAATGAATATGGGTACAAACAGTATATATTAAATTGATAGTTTAATAGTTTAAATGGTTAAAAGTGGATCCTGAAACTAGAATTCTAGGATTCAATTTCTAACTTTGTTATTTGCTGGCTAGATGCCCTTGAGCAAATGACCAACCAGTCTAAGTTTCTCAATTTGTAAAGTGGGGAAGATAATAATGATGATAATAACATCTACTTCATGGGATTCCTATAAGGCTCCCATGAGAGAATACATGCAGTGTTTGGAATAATGCATGGCACATAGTAACAAACACGACAGTGAGTTTCCAGGTAGGCTGTGGGCCCAATTACATAGCTGGAGAAGAGCATGTGAAATCCAAAACAATTACTGAGGATCTGCCAGGAAACGTCCTATCTGATATCTGCCTTTCATAGAAGATGGCCTTTAGATAAGAAGATGGGTGTTTGCCAGGGCCCAATGCCTGCAGATGCATCTCCATAGGACTATGCTATAACAACCCACAAATACTCACTTGTGTAGAGTTCCTTTTCCCAGGAACTTATTCTCTATTTTAGATGATGTATTTGCAGAAAAAAAACAGCAGTTTTTATCCCTGGCTACACAATGGAATTATACACAAAGCTTAAAAATAAAAGTACATCTATGCCTGGACTCCAAGACAAACCGATGGGCCTAAGCTTCAGTATCTTTAACTTCTGAGATGAAGTTGATGTGCAGTCTGGGTTGACAATGTTCATTCTAGAATATTATGCAATTTGATTACTCATATACCCATTTTATATACAGCCCCAGAAAAGTTGTCCAAGGTATACCAAAAACACGGAAGATAAGGTGCCTTAACTAGAACATATCTATTTTTGGTGTAAATCATGATTACTCAGACAATATCACATGTTCAAATGTCTTCTGAAACATCAAATAAGTATTGAAGTATAGTGTTATAATTAATTGCAACTCAGTGCCATTCTTTGAAAATTGTCATTCATCATATAAAGGCTTTCCAAAATTTTAATTAATAACTTTGCTATATAGAGAATATACATATTTTTATTCAAGCTTGATATCATCCTAATGAATGTAGGGTCAGATTTATGTTTCCATAGTAAATTTTGCAAATATCTGTCACATATAACTCTTTGTGCAGAAATGTTAAAGAACTTTTTGAATCATATAAAATTATCATGATTACATTCATGTGTGTATATAATTTTCCAACAATCATAATCTTACAAAATGATTTTAACCCATAGGAAGTATTGAACAGTTCAACAAATGGAACCTACTTATTTTTGCAGACAACAACAGAGTGAAAGCCAGACAAAATTTGTCAGAGTGTTTTTCTGCATCATGGAAGCTTCACGTTTTATTTTTAATAACTGTACAAGAACCATGTTGCCTGGTTACCATCTTCATTTTGTACTCTGATCTAAAAATGTCTCAGCAGCCAGAAGTTTTCAGTGAGTTCAAAACCTAAACTTATATAATCAAACATCTATAACAATCCAAAAGAAATTTTACCAAAATGATATTTCATTTTCTTTCTAATCACGGAATCAGCCACTGCCTAAAGATTGGGTGAGGAAAAAAGGAACTCTAACATTTTAATGGAAGAAATTTTGTTACACATATCTGAGAGAAAAAGGAAAAGACTAGAAAAACAAAGGAAAAGAAAAACCTTGAAAAGCAATAATACCAGTGTCTAAGTGTATGATTATTTACTATTTTAATTTTTATGGAAATAAAAATCAAAGAAGAAACAGTTTTATAGAGACTGTGAAAAGCTTAAACTGATATTGAAAATATCATCTAATAATTTCATGACAAAGGTCAGTTACATTTTGTGGTATTTTCAGGTTTTGGTAAAACTGTTCCAGCATCCTGACTTTTTGATCCCTATTCTGGCAAATCCTTATGCACAGAATATTGATGTGTATTATTTCTCTATGTATTATTTGCCATATTAATAAACAAATCACACTTTCAGAAATGTAAACACAGCTGAGAATAGATGTCCCATGTAAATAAATTTCTTTATGTGAAGTTCAAGTTCAGGAAACAAATTCTGACTGTTTCATTCTTTCACCACCCAAGTTAACATTTCTGAGGTAAAAGCATTGCATTGGGTACTGTAATAGGAAAGGTTATTTATTCTGAATTCTTCTCTCTTCCACTTTTGGGCAACTATATGCTATTTTCTAGGAATCCACTTACACATTCATATAGTTGTACTAGGTGTTGATTGAGTTAAGAGTGAGCACCCAGCTCAACCTGGGTCAATCAAATTCCCTACCTTGGGAAACAAAAATTGAATATACTGAAATTCAAGTCCCACACAGACTGCTTACTTTAATAGTAAAGATGTAAACTCAGTAGTCATGTGGTCTGGGAAGTAGAAAGTCAGTTCAAGAGAAAATAATAAGTCAATCAGAGGCCAAGAAAGACTTAGAGGGGGGGAAAATGTCTTGCAGTTTTTTTCAGAGCTCAAGTACTCAACTCCAATCTGTTTCTAGGAACTGGATATATTTCTTGCACTTAGAATCTAAAAGACATCTCTTTATTTTTATAATAAATCATCCCTTTTCCTATGTGCTTTGACAGACCCCGATAGACATCTGCCATTGATTGGCAAATATAAGGGTTATAACTAATATTGATGTGAGATAAGTCAGATATGGATCTTGTTCTCAAGGAGATTGCCAAGAAGTAGGATACACATAGATAATTTCGAAGAAAGAGAGGCATTTCAGAAGTATAGAGTTGAGATGATAGTTGTTTTCACAGGAAGAAGCAAACATTCCTGGCTCTGGAAAGCTAGATAAGAAGTCTTTCAGAGCAATGTTATACAATCAATGTATTTGAAAATGTCTAGAATGATGACCAACTCTTTAATTATTTTTTAAATATTTTTTTCTAGGTAATTGGTGTTACAGAAGTACAAATTCAATTTTCTGCCATTTGGTTCAGACAAAGAAATCCTTGTTTTTCCTCTTAAAGTAGAACAGTCTTGGTGAAAGAGCTTCACACTCTTCATTTTAACAGGAGCAATGGATGAACTTGGCATTTAAACCATATGGCAACATAAATATGGTCTTGCCTTGGACATGATGTTTCCAGCAACAAAATATGGTCAGCATTGTTTGCACCATAGCTCTCCTGACAACTTTCTCTTCCTCTAAGGACCAAGCAGAACACTGAATCCCAGAGAATTTTGTGACTGTTACTCATAGAATCTATGCTTACTAGCTAGGTCAGTAACATTATCTAAAGATATACAGTCCTGTTTTAGACACCAGGGATTGCTTGTTTGTCATAAATTTCAAGTGTTTTGGATGAAATCATAAAAAGGCATGACTGAGTAATTAATCACTGCAGAAATTAATTAAAGCAAGAGGCCCCATGATAGAGTGATTATGAAAACATATAATACATAGTCCCTGCCCCCAAGGCACTTTCAGTCCTTGGGGGTAGGTAAGAAAATATAAAACAACAACAATAATACTGGCTGTTTATTGAAAAGTATATAATTATACTGGGTTAAGAGTATTAAATATGTTATTTCAATCCTTACAAACATCCTATCAGTCATCATTATTATCTCCATTTAGTGAATGAATAAACTGAAACTTATATAGTGTAAATAACTTGCTCAAAATCTCATAGCTAATGAGTGGAACCTAAACACAATGTGCCTGATTACAGAGAATAAGCTCTTAAGCGCGATGTAAGAAGGAATGAGAGCACAAAGCCATAAAAAAATTTCAAAAGTACACTATAAATGTTACAGGAATTCAAGAGATAAAAGAAGATGGCAGGCTAAAGTTATGTGCATTTATGCCATGGCAGAGTTATGATCTGAGTCCAGTCTTGAAAATGCAGAGGTCATATAGAACTAAAGAGAGTAGATGGTAGTAGCAAGAATAAATGGGTGAGGTGGTTGCATTGTGTTTCTGAGTGATGAATAGATAGGTTTGATTACAAAAGGATGCTTCATTCAGAGGAGAAGCTTATGTAAAGTTATGATGGAACCAGATTATAAAATGTACAAAGTATAAAAAGTTTGGTTATTATCTCAGAGGAATTGTGAAGTCATTGAGGGTTGATTCTTAAGATGGACACTATGATAACAGAAATATTAGTAAGACTGGGAGTAGGGTTCACATTTATTGAGTGACACTGTAACAGAAGCATTCATCTGTGTTGTCTATTCTAATTCTTATCACAGCTTGAAATGTAGAAACTGCCACTCCTACGCATGGATGTCAGGGAAGATGCCTCTTTCAAGGTCACAAAATGGAAAAAGTAAATACAATATTTTAGTTTTAGTCTGTTCACTTGAAAACCCCTAATTTTAATAATTCAATGTGAAAACCATTAAGCAGAGATTGGAAAGCTATAATAAAATAGCAATTAACATTATTGAGCATTTACTATTTCTAGGTTTTAAGTGATTTATACAAAATAACCTATTTAAACCCTCCAATAGCCCTGAGATAGGTTATACATTAAACCCATTTTTTAAATGAGAAAAATGAAGCAGAGACAGCATGTTTCACTTACCCATGGATATGGGCAAAGCAGTCTGTCATTACTGGAGGAGATGAGATTTCATCCAAATCCTCTATCTCTAGAGCCTGTACTCATAGTTCTGCTGCACACCTTCATAGCAGCAGCTGACTAAGAAACAATACGTATGATACCTAGAGTAGGAAGTTTTACAAAGACAAACTAACTAAAAACAGGGAACTTGAGGCAGAAAAAAGAAGACAATGATTGAATCTAGGGTTTTGAGGGAAAGGATAAGGTTGGATTCAAAAATGGGCTGAGGGAATGATTTTTATTTTTTGCTTTTTTTCTTTTTTAAGTGGAAAAGTGGTGTGATTTCCAAACCACTGAGCTTTGGATGATGGTTGAACCATGAAGAAAAATGCTCTGAGGTGTAAAGCTATAGATTCAGAAGTCAAACAAATGTACACAATGTTTGAAATTGAGAGGAAAAAAATAATTTTTTTAAAAAAAGGAAAACTAAGAAAGAAGGCTGGCATATGAAGAGATGAATCATGAGAAATGCCTACATTAAAGCAAGGCAAAGACAAAGGAGCTGCCAATGGAAATAGAGGGAAAATTATCAGAGAAACAAAGAGGTCATAGGATACTTGTAGCGTCCCTCAGCTCAGTAAGACCTAGGGCTGGCTTCATCTACATGTGAAGTAAAACTCACACAGGACCCCAAGTTTAGAAGAGCCCCACACTGGTATAATGCTCTCTGGTCACCACTGAAATTCTTAATAATTTTTGAAGAAAGGGCTTCACATTTTTATTTTTCACTGGGTGCCACAAAAAAATATAGCCAGGTCCAGAAAGATCTCTAGGATCATCTTTTCCAACTCTCCATTCAACGATAAATTTCCCCAACCATAGAGTATCATATTTAGATACAAACATATCTAGTCACAGCTAACTTGACATGTCTTGGGGATAGCCTATTGAATTCTCAGACAAACATAAACTTTGAGAAGTTTTTCCTGTAGTAAGCTAAAATCTGTTTATAATTTATATGCATTTGTCTTGGTCTTACTCTTGAAGAAAACAAAGTGTAAAGATAATGGTGCTGCCATGATATCTCTAACTCATGATTTACCCGATTTCAAATATTTTGTCCCATAAATTGCATATGGTCAATTGACAAGAATGTGGTTAGCACATAGTAGGCACTCAACAATTAGTAATGAATTGAAGTGATTCTGAACCATATATCCTAGATGGTTTCTCACTTTCAGAAAAGATTAAAATGTACTTATGAGATAAGCCACCCAATTTAAGATTTCTGAATATGTAGTCATTTAAAACTTAAATTAATTCCCATATGATAATCCTGAAAAATTTTTAAATGCAATGGTCATGCTTACGTAGAATCTCGTTTTCTTCAACTTTCTCTAAAATGTGGGGTTTTTCTTCATCACCCAAGTTGTAACTTGGATATGTCCCAGATGTCATGGTTCCCTTTAAAGCAGAGTTTTTCAACCCTGGCACTATTGACACTGTAGCCAGATAATTCTGTTTTGGGGCTGTCCTATGCAATGTAAGATGCGTAGCGGTATCCCTGGTTTCTACACAGTAGAAGCCAGTAGCATCCTCTCCATCAAAAATTGTGATAAACCAAGGTCTCCATGTGTTTGTTGTCAAATGTCTTGTGTAGGGTGAGATTGTCTCCACAAAGTACCAATTTAAAGTAAAACAACTCTTCATGGTGGTTTTAAGAGGATATATGTACAGTATTTGCTTCACTGAATTATAAGGTTTTCTTATAACCACACTGAAAAATGGAATTAGTGTGTAGTGTACGGCCATGTTCTTTAAGTTATGTATAAATATTATGTTGCTTAGAAGGGGAGTAATCAAAATTTTAATATGATAAAATTCCTTGGGGGATGGGCTTTAGTTTCTTCTTTGTACCTTTATTTTCGTTGTTGTTTAATTACTTCTTCACGCTTTCCTTACTATTCAGGTGGTTAAGAATTAGAATAAATACTTTTTTACAATCAGAGAAATTTGGTGTTTTCATTTTGAAATTAAGTGAGGACCATGTGAGTGGTAAGAGAATGTAGCCTTATGGGTATAAACACACTCCAGGAAGGAATGTGTTTCCCCCAAATTAATATCCTATAGTATGGAAAATGGAAATAATATTAGAGTCTATGAAGTTCTTCTACTTTATAATTCAATACTGTTTTATATACACAGAGAAAAAAAATAAGCTGGTATAATAAGCTGGGGACAGTACTTCAGAATAAAGTGTCACACCAAGGCACAGTTGCTCCTAAAGAACAGGAAAAATGGTGCCCTTGGCATCAGATGACATGCACAAAGGGGATGTGGGCATTTCTGGTGAAATAGGCCACCAAACTGAGCTCGCTTTATACATCTGTCTACTCATCCACCCAAAATGTGTTTCTTAAACAATTACTAATTTTTGGTCTCAGTGATACCAAAAATAAATACATAAAGCATGAGACAGTATTCTTGCATTTCCCAAAGCTTCATATAGGCACTCATGCTAAAATAATAGCAATACATATAATACAATATAGATAAATCAGAAAGTCTCTAATATGTTAATTTATATTATAAAAGATGAGGATTTATTAAATTTTAGGGTAGATTAACTGGTGAGGATTTAATATCCATCTTTTTCAGTTTGCAAACATTTTAACAGAAGAAAATTAAAACAAAAATTAAAATTTTTCCTACTACCTCAGACATGTCTTCTCAGATTTATTTTTTAGGTTGTGTGGTGGCACTTTTATTCTTTTATATCTCATAAATTTAGTTATATTAAAGCCAACATGTGATTATAATGATTTTTAAAAAGTTGTTACTGAGAAATTCTTCATTTTATCCAAAAATGCCTCCTAGATTTACTTGGGTCTCATTGATGAGTTTATTATAATTTTGACCAAGAGGAGCCCTCTCAGAAATGAGAATCATAGATAAAGAGAAACCATCATATATTGGGTTTAACTTTTTATTGTGTGGAAAAATAGAGGAGAGATGCTATCTCAAGTTAAACTATACTAGACTTGTAAGAGAAAAAAGGCAAGCAAAGAAAGTTATTTTAAATTTATTTTGAGAATTAATGTGTATCCTATTCAATGAATATGATGTAACTTAAATGGATGATAGAAAAGTGAATGAGACTGTTCAAGGTCAACTTTATATTTTCATTCTAAGAAAATTATATTTAAATTGGAAAAGGAAGAAAAAAATCATAAAATGAGAACTAAATCTTCAGTCAGATGAGGACAGAGTAAGAGGGCATCTTCTCATTTTTAATGAGTTCAAATCCAGGTTTAAACAAATTATACTACAAAGATGCTGTAGGACTAAAGCAAGATAGTCAGAAATTAATGAAAACTATAAGAATTAGAGTGGGGACATGAGATCTCAGACAGAAAAAAAAAATGTTTTTCTATTTTAAAAAGGGAAGGGCAAAGAATGATGAATTATGGAAAACCTTGGTGCCATTCTCTGAAAATTTCTATGTACTTATACAGCATAGGTAGGTGAACACAATAAAAGAATGTAATGATCACTAAGAGAAAGCTAACATGTCATTACAAAAAATAAGGTGACACCAAATCACTTTTTCACTGACCAGGCTAGATGAGCAGACAGAAAATCTGGAACTCTTTATATGTCCTCATTGGACATGTTTATTTCCTTTCTGTCTTTTTCAGATCCTGTGAATGAACAAAAGAAGTGCTGTATAAACCTGTCATTGGGAGACATGTATGTAGGTGGATTACAGCTGACTGAACTAAAGATCGTTGTTGAATATTGGTCCATAATAGACAAGAAGAGAAGACAACAGAGAGAAAGGAGAATAATTTTTAGAATCAGAAAAATCCAAGTTCACATTCAGGTTCTATTTTCTATGACTGTGTGACAGTGGGCATGTTATTTAAATTTTCTAAGGCCGGGGTAGTTTATCTCTAAAATGGAGGTAATGATAATGTCTTTTATGGGATTAAAATAATAATGCCTTGTGACATTATGTAAAATAATATATGTAAAATATATGCAGACTACCTAAGCTGAGGAAATTTTATCATCTGATTATGGTTATAACTACTATTATAATACTAATATTATCACTACTACTACAATCTCATAAGAGGTATCTAAGAGGTGTGCTAAAGAAACTTCTCCATGGTCCTGATCTTTACATAGTTTTAATTAACAGCTTGTTGAATGAAGACTTAGGAGATGCGTATTCTTACCAAATTCCTATGCAACTCAGAATGTACACAAAAGCTAATAGTGTGATAGGAAACACAATGGTCTGAAATAAATGAGATAAAACTGAGTGGAGCAAATACATACACAATGGTATATTGCACATGAAGAAAATTAGATAAAATTTGGTTACATGGTAGTATTAATATTTATAAAGAAAGCATTCATGTAACCAAAAATCAGGTCAAGAAAGAGAACACTGCTAGCCCCCAGAAGCTATTCCTCTACCATCGCATTCCTTGCCTCTCACTGGACGATCATGATCCTCATTTTTATGATAATCAGTTCCACATTTTTCTTTATAGTTTTAGCAGATTGTACACAATGTTAAACAGTATAGTATAATATTTTGAGCTTAATGTAAATGTACTTATATGATATGCACTTTATGCTTTGTATCTTTTGGTCAACATTTCATTTCAATTGAACAGTCATTTCTATTGTTGCATTCCATTATAATGAATTAATTTTCATTGTACAGTTTCCAGGACATGAATATATCATAATGTATCCTTTCTCTATCATTGATGGATAATTACTTTGCTTTCAATGTTTGGCTTTTGGTAACAAGGATGTTAATATTTTTGTTCATATCTTATAGTACATTTCTGTGCACATAAAGAGTATTCATGAAAACTATATTAAAGTTACCATTTAAGTTATTTTTCTATTTTCCATTGCCAAGCACACATAATTTAATTCAGACCAGTTTAATCGATTCTTCTGACACTTCTGTATATAAAAAATATGTAGAAATAAAATTTAAATAACTTTAATGATAATAGCTGAATATATTTTGTATAAATTAAGGTTCAGCAATATATTTTGGCTACAAATAAGTGCTTTTTTATCAATATCTAACACATTCTTTCAAAATACATAAATTATATTAAAATAAATAAAACTCACATTCTATATTGTCAAATGGAACATGATTTAGTTTCCTAGAAATGTTCCCTTATTTTGATGAGAAAGGATTTTTAAGGTATTGTTTGCATTTTTTTAAAGGGAAGCTTTAATTTCTTTCTTTAGCCCTAAGGGGAATTATGAGCTCTGACTACTGTTTGAGGTTTTACAGATGAAATGCTTTCTATGTAAGACAGTTTACAGTGGAAAGTGAAATGTCCCTCTTTTTTTTTTATTAGTCATAGGTATTGCTTAAAAACTACTTATAAAAATTTGATCTCCATGTTACACTCTTTAACTTTCTTGAAAGTTAAATTTATTGAAAGAAAATGAGAAGGGGAGTGAAGAAAAATCAAAAGTTCTGATCAAGCAAAGGTTATATCTTCTTAAGTGCTCCCTGAAAGTTAGAGCTCAGCATTTTTGTGAGTATATATACAGTTCACTGTGCAGCTTGGTAGCCACTAGCCAAATGTGACTACTGAGCAATTGAAATGTAACTAGGGCAACTTTGATGTTCTCTAAATAAAAAATATACCCAGGATTTTGAACATGGTACAAAAAAACATAAAATATGTCATTCATAATTTTTTATATGATTTTGTGTTGAGATGGTACTATTTTGGACACATTGGGTTAAATAAACATAGTATTTCACCTATTTCTTTTTATTTTTCTTAATGCTAGAAGTATAAAATTTCACACATGTGTGCATTATATTTCTATTAAACAGCATTGGTACCAACCCTTAACAAAATAAAATATTCCCAAACTTCCTGGATTTTTTTTTCAGATTCATATATTTATTACATGATAATCATCAAATGGATATAAATGAATTATTAAATTTGGGGGCCTATCATGTCATAAAAATTTATTTTTACACTTAGAGTAAGATCTAAGTGGCTAATGTATTCCTAGTGAGAATTATTAACATACTTAGAGGGAAAAACTAAACTCTGAAAAGCCAAAGAGAGACTAGGGAGATTATAGTTCTACTTAAAAAGGTAAACATTAATATGAATTAAAATTCATAGGTAGCCTTCACTTATTCCCACTGTGATATGGGTATACTTATATTTACTTCACTGGGTTAATATTTGGATGGCTTAAATGCAGATGTGTTTCTGTTTGTACATCCCTGTCTTCCAACGTATTGAAGAAAGTCAGAAGATTAGTTTTAGTAGTCTTGGGGAGAATCTAAGACATTTCACACTGAACTGTTTTTTAATGGTGTCTCAAAATTATCCACCAAAGTATGTTTTTCTTCATAGTGTCTCTTTTAATAGGTACATACTATTCTGCAGTAATTCAATAGGAAATATATGTATAATGAGTGATAGAATTCATGTCCTTCTTTGTATAGTTTGCATACAAGGTATTATTTTCTAATAGCATGGAAATGATTTAACAGTACATTTTCTTTTTTATCTATTTAGTTTACAAGTTTACAGTTTCCACTCCTCCACAGACCATCTTCATGGCCACTGTTATTTTCGCCACATCACCTCAACTACCACAGTTTTACAAACCAAACAAAGAACCAGAGGGAAGATAAAACACAGTGTTCAACTTTTTGTTATATCTAAATGAAACACCTTAAACCATTTTCCATAGAAATTCATAAAGAAAAAGAAGATTTGATATTTCCTTCAGGATCAATGCCTTGGTAACCAGCTACTTTAGTCTGAAATTTGGAGGAGAGAGGATCTTGATTTTGGAACCGAGTTGTTCTGACATTCAAGACGACTCATAAATAGCACAAAAAAGATCAAGGCAAACACACTGCTGACTTGGTATGGTTCAAAATTCCAGTCAATTTCCTTTCCTTGAAGTCAGTCTATGGGTGGTGAGGGCAGGACATCCAGTCTGCTAAGGCAGAATAGGTGTGAAGTGAAGAGTAAATGAGCTGCTCCAAAGTCCGTGAGTGAATTGAGATTTTGCACTGTAGTTCAATTACTTAGACTTATGAAACCCACCATCTTCAAGATCTGCTTGTAACTGAGAGGGTAGTCTGCCCCACACTGTTCAGATGTCATTTTAGGTTACCCACTTCTAAACCAATTAAGAACTATAGACGAACACTCATTCTCAGACTAACTTATTTTTTGGTATTGACCTCTGCTTCTTGCTTTTTGTTTCCCCTTTATATTCAACCAACTTTGATTGTATGTCTTCTACATGCAAGTTTTTCAGGACTCAAATTATCACTGAAGAAAATGATGAAAATTTCTACCCTATGGAGTTAACATTTTCCTTAAGGGGACAGAAATGAGTTTTGTTGACACAATAGTAAAATTGTGATGATTGGCGGAGGGTTTCCAGTAATGGTCAAGAATAAGGCAAAGACACACACCATCACTGACCTCTTCTGCACCATAATGGAGAACTTCCCTAACATGATACAAGAAAAAGAAACAAGAGACATACTGATTTGAAAGGAAGAGACAACATTGTTCTGTTTTGCATCCAATTTATCCATATGCTTAGAAAATTTATGATATCTAGAGGAAATAAGAGTACTTGGTAAATGTCAACAACTTGGTACAGAAATAATAATTTTCACTCATATTAGTAAGAACACTAGAGAAATCTCAAAAAGAGATTTACAATAGCAAAATCCAATTTACAATAGCGAAAGTATCCATAAGGTAACCAGAAAAAAAAAAAAAAAACTTTTCAAGAGAAAGATGAAAATTCTTCTGAAGAGATTCATAAAACAATACTGAAGAATGGTTCTTGGTTTTCTTATCTGTCTTAAAGATTTTATGGTTAGGGATTCCTAATTTATTTAGAGTTATACACTGAAAAAAGATTTTGATATAACCTATGGATCATCATCCTTGAAATAAAAACAGATACATAAAACACTATGGGTGAGTGTTTGTCCAGTATCTGAAGTCCACTTACTCTCAATTGGATAATTTCAAATGTTTTTCCAACTTTAAAATGATTCTGTTTATCTCAGTATTACTGTTTTAAGATAATAGATTATATAAAAATCATAGTAGTGAATATTTAATGAGATTGTACTCTTTTCCAGGCACTACACTAAGCACTTTATTGGTAATATCACATTTAGCCTTCACAACACATCTATGTTGTCACTATTAATATTTCCCCCTTGATTAGGAAATGAAGGCTCAAAGAGATCAAGTTGTCCACTACTTCAATGTGCTCAGGTTCTTTGGACAGATCTTCTTGCAAAACTAACTGACTGATCATTTGTTCTTTTTTCTAGAGATCTTACCTCAGTTTATATTTATATGCCCTTCATATGATTATTTAATTGATGCTTGCCTTCCCCAGTGGACTGTAAAGTCTAAGAGCAGAGATCTTAATAAGTTTTGTTTACTACTGTGACACTATTATTTTAACATTATGGAGAACTTAGTTATCACTCATTAACTATTGGAAGAATAAATAATTAGGTAAAAGAATGAATAGATTAAGAATGAACCTATCCAAATTTGCATCACTTTTGAGTAGGAAAACCTGGTTTCTTATCCTGATCTGCAAGATTCCAGAGCCCCACATACTGTAAATGAAGTGATAAAACACGTAAAACATAAAAATATAATATTTTAAGAGTAACAAAGTTGAATGTCAAATAGAAATATGCTAAATAATAAAATGAAGCAAAAAAAAGTAGATAGATGGAACACAGAAATATATGTGAGAAAAGTAAAATTTGCTCTGGGCTTTCCACTGGCCAGAGCTAAGAAAGAAAAATGAAGAATTACTTCTGCTTCCAAATTTAAGTTTTCCATTGTCTTATACCTCCTATCTTATAACCTGCCATTTTTTTATACCTTGTCTTATGACATCAAAGCACACATCCTTCATTTTATATGCAAATTTTTCACAGAGACTTTAGATTTACAATGGAAAGATCAGCAGTTTCCCAAGGGTTGTATATTGGAAAGATAATATAAACAGAAACAGCAGAAATGAATCTGGCTGAGCAATTTAAATGGGACATAGTGAAATTCTGGCCCCCAATGCTGAATCTTCGTAAGTTGGAATAGTGCAAAGGACACATTCGTTTGGTTATGTTCAACTTTGCTATCTTCAGGTAAGTTAGTATGTTCAAAGCTGAGCAGGCCTTGAAAAATTGTATTTCACCACCTAGGTAGGTTAAATGGGGGATGAGGTCGTTACCACCCCTTTCTTGCTCACCTCTATGCAACATCTCAGAGTCAGGCACTAATAATTTATTGATTTGCAAAGCAAATGTTTATAATGTCGATGTACTCTGTATTCCAAGCCAAGGGAAACAGAACAGAGAGGTTGAGAGAGAAGAAAAGTACACAGAATCAATCTGATGATGCACAAATTCATTCTCAATTAGGAAATTTATCCATCAATATTTCAACTTTAGTCAGTTGCCTATGTAATACAAAGTATATTCTGAAAAAAAAAATAACATGTTCTGAACAGAATTTAATATGTAGGGTACAAATTCTCTCTTTTTCTCTTGTTCCAAACTAACCTCATAGCCTTAACAGCACAGATCTTCCACAGAGAAATGTTAAAACTTCTTAAGGCCATGTCCAAAGTAGGTCATTCAAACTATTGCCTGCATTCATATGGGACACATCCACGACTTCACTGAACAAGTCTTTATTGCTCTTGAAATGTTACCAGTATTCATTTTTTAACAAGTTAATATAGACTCCTACATTTCAACCCATGCCAGCCTTTTCCAATAGTTTCTCAAGTACTTTGATTAGTTTTGAAATATCATGAAGAGCTAGAGCGAAACAAAAATGAGGTGCAGGTTTCCTTTGCAGAGGATCATTTGTTAGTGCAAAAAATACAAGAGCAGGAAGAAGGTTTGGAGAGTTGGAGACCCAGAGAGATGACAGAAGGAAGGCTGACATGCTTGAGGTTGTAGTTAGAAAGAAAGGAAGGAAAAAATCTGCTTTAGCCTCTATGGAAATATTGTGCCTTGTGCAACTAATGATACAGAAAGCCAGAAGGTCCAAAGGGGAGATCCTGAGCAAGGATATAAGGTGACCTCATGTTCCTAGGTAGAGAAGAAACATATGTAAAACATGTTCCCCAAAATGATTTGCTTTAAATTTTAAATCTCCACCAAGGGTACATTTCCTTCTGAAAATTAACATACTTGCATTTTTTTTTTTTTTACAGATTTATAAAACATTTGGTTAATTTCACACCTGAGAAATGAAAAAGGAAAAAAATACTAAAGTAGGTTTAGGAAAATAATGGAGGCAGTATTGTTAGTTGTCTAGGGCTTAGGATATTGAGTTTGACAGTTCTTATGTAAGTCATTGGGCATCACTAATCTTTAGAGCTTATGACAACACATGTAAAATGCCCAGAAGGTGCCTGACACATAATATGAATTCAATAAATACACTTTATTTAAGAGCTATATTACAAAAATATTTTTAGCCAATCAGGGAAATGTGATAATGAACTGGATATTATTTCTATTAAATGTTAGAATAGCATTACAATTACATATGAAAACATTTCTAATTCTTAGAGAAACAATGAAACATTTAAGAAAGAAAATATGTGCTGTTTCATATTTTCTTTGAAATACTTAAGTGAGGAATAAAAAAAGATACTTGAATCAAATGTGGCAAAACCCCAATTGTTGTGAGTAGGTGATTTTTAAATGGAAATTTATTGCAATAGTCTCTTCACTTTTGACTTAGCATAACTTTTTCACAATAAAAATAATGAAAATATAACTTTAATATATTACAGTGTGTTATACTACAATATGTGATACTCTGATTTATAATAAGAATACATATTTGGTCTCCAGCTTTATTCCTGGCACAGAGCTCCTAACCTTTGGCATTTTCTAAAGGCTGAGTGTCATAGAGGTGTTTTGTTATGTTATTGAGGTGACTTTTGGAAAGCATCCAAAGATGGCTTGTTTCCAGGAGAACCAACCTTATAATTAGAGGGTTGAAACTTTCAATCATTTCCTTCCTCCCCCACCTTACAGGAGTGGTGAATGAAAGTGGAAGAAAGTTCAATAGATTGGCAATGACCAATGATTTAATTGATCATGCCTACGTAATGAATCCTCTATGAAAACCCCAAAAAGAATGGGTTTAAAGAGTCTGGTTTGGTAAACACATAGAGATTTGGGGAGGGTGGTACACCTGGAGATGGTGAGGAAGCTCTGTGCCCTTTCTGCATATCTTACCCTATGCATCTCTTCTCTGGCTATTCCTAAGTTATGTCCTTTTATAACAAACTGGTTATCTAGCTAGTACAATGTTTCTCTGAGTTTTGTGAGTCCCTCTAGCATATTAATGGAACCCAAGGGTAGGTGTTTGGGACCTACCGTCAGTGGTCAGAAGTTTAGGTGGCAACCTGCTCTTGAGACTGACATCTGAAGGCTTGGGTGAAGAGCAATCTTGTAGAACTGAGCCCTTCAACTTTGGAATCTGATGCTATCTCCAGATAGATAGTGTCAGAATTGAGTTGAATTATAAGATATCCTACTGATGTCTGAGAACTGTTTGGTGGTACAGACAAAAAGACCACACACTGGAATGGGTGCTCAGAATTAGTACAATATATTATATTGTATTATATTAATATTAGTTAATATTAGCTAATACAATATTATTTAAATACACTACTGGGTTTTAAATGCCTCTAAAATATAAACTGTTCTTTTTATAAAGAGCATTCTAACATAGGATGTATTGTAACATGACATTATCTATAAAGAGAAATGTAGACAATAAGGGGCTATTAGAGTTGATCCATCTGCGGGGGCAGAGGACCCCTCAAGGGGTAGAAGATCCAGTGTGTTCTCATTGAAACAGATAGAAAAATTTTGCTTCCTTTACATTTACATGTCCAGGTATCCAATGACATCCAGGCTTGATGGATACTGAGCAGAAAATATCATAAAGAATTCATTTCTCTCTATTTTTTATCTGTCTTATGCATGTTTCAGACCCAGACTTCGCACAATAGCATGATGATGGTGGCAACCCCAATCTCTGCAACTTCTCGAGGTTTAGAACCAGAAGATATAAGGTTGAGTCTCTTTCTCTAGAAATCCATGAGAAATCTGTTGAGTTGATCTGGGTTGTGTAGCCATTTGGCCCCCAGTCACCAGGAAGATGTATGGAATGCTTAACACTTGATGTCATGTGCTCTTGCCTAGAATTGAGATTAGAGTCAGGTTCGTTAAAACTACATAAATTGGTATGGGGGTGGGG
Organism: Rousettus aegyptiacus; assembly: GCF_014176215.1. NCBI lineage: Eukaryota > Metazoa > Chordata > Mammalia > Chiroptera > Pteropodidae > Rousettus > Rousettus aegyptiacus. The sequence goes on along the minus strand of NW_023416307.1, from coordinate 117,994,033 downwards.
GCCTTTCAGGAAGGAGATAAAAGAAAGTGACTAGACTGAGAAATGAAAGCAACAGTCTTTCCACATAACCAAGAACCACCATTTTATCTTCCACAGACATACAAAAAGATCAGAGGGTTTTTTTGCAAAGAAATTTTAGCACTGTTTATTTAACTAAGTAGCAACTTCTGATGTCTTTGAAACTCAGATACAAGATTTTTGTGTTCTATTAACACAACCGGTATTCAGTATTTTTAACTCTTCTTACGTAATTTCTTGTTATGTAAGTATAACTACTTGGTCTTTCGGAGTAGCTGCTTGAATTAGACCATGTCTTTCTCAAAAGACCTAGTTCGCATCTTGTAGCGGATGCAAACACTGTCTTTAAACACAAAGGCATAGCAGGGATTCTAACATCTGAGGTCTCTTTAATGTTTTTCAAACCTAACACATTGTGGTTTTAATATTTCTTTCTGTCATTCCAGGTGGTGCTTTGTGTATACCAATTTTGTCCTCTTTGCCTTCCCTTCCTTCTCCCTTGTCTCCTCTTCCTCCTGCTCCTTTGCTTCCTTCTGCTCCTCCTCTTTCTTTCCCATATCCACCACCACCATTCTCATTATGGCTACCCTTCAGTGCTCACTAGGTCCCAGGCACTGTTCTAAGTGCTTTATAAAAATGTAATATCATTTAACTCTAACAACATTTTACAAATGAAGAAAATTCAGATCCATAGAAACAATAATTTGTCCAACTTTGTAGTGCTTGTATATTGACAAGGTTAGACTTTAAACTCAGTTCTTTTAGATGCCATAGGCTATGCTCAACAAGCTATGGTCATGCTGCCAGTCCACATATCCTACTTGACTTGAACTTCTGGTTGAAGGATAATAATAGGAACCCAACTAGAAAAACCTCATTATTTTTCCCCTTCTGACCAAACAGAATGGTATTGTCCTTAGGTAAGTGAAATTTGTGTAATGAATTTGCCAAAGGAAATAAAGTAGGTGGTACCTCTGATGTCTTCATATTTTTTAAGAGTTGATTTGCTCTTGCTTTCTTTTAAAATGTAATTGGGTCTATTTGGTCGAGACCAGGGGTTCTCAATGGGGAGTCATTTTGCCCCCCAGGAGACATTTGGAAATGACTAGAGACATTTTTAGTTGTTATAAATGGGGAGGGGCGCCACTGGTATCTAGTGGGTAAAGGCCAAGGGTGCTACTAAATATTCCACATTGTAGAGCACCTCCTCCACCCCCATCAAAGAATTGTTATTTCCCAAATGGGAATAGTTCTGAGGTTGAGAAATCCTGCCTCAGAACAGAGGTCGGATTCTTTTTTACTGTAAAGTGCTGCATAGTAAATCTTTTAGACCTTGCAAGCCATAAGGTCTCTGGCATAACTAGCAACTCTACTGAGCAACCACAGAAGCTGCAAAACCTCAGCCCAAAGGTGGCTGAAAGCTCCATTATAAGTATTCTCAGGATACATATTCAGGTAAGTAACCATACCGTCTCAGGCTATCAGGAAATCCTAGCTTATTTGAAATCCTCCATTAAGGAATTTAAAATCATTTTACATAGGAGAGGTGAAATATATACACACATTTATTAGGAGAATAACCTGGTGTAAGGATTATAGCATTTATAAGAGTGGACTGTCAGTAGAGCGCTTGCAGCAATAGGCCCAGCGATGAACTAGGAAGTGAGAATCAAAGGGGAAGAGAAACATTCTATTCAAAATAGAGTTGTCTGGCCCACATGGTGAGAAATATCCAGGAATCCAGGAACATGGAGTGTGAGGTCTTTGCTTCTCATAAAGCTGGTCAGCATGATACAGACACCAAGTCAGCAGGAAAGTTTAATTAAAATAGTACCACCTTATACCGTAGGAGAGCTTTGCCATTTTGAAAATGCTTTCACTTACATTATTTCATGGGATCCTTGGGACAATCTCTTCATGCCAGTAAGACTTTCTGATCTATAACTAGCAGGTTATTTGGCTTACAAAGAGAAGTGAGACTTGAGCTTTTCTTTTGGGGAGATTTTATTCTAATGGTTAAGACAGAGACATAGAACACCAGCACATGCTCAGTGAAAAAGATTTTTATCTGACAACACAGCCTTGTTTTGGGGGTAAGGTTAGGAAAAGATATGGTCAGTTCCCTAGGTTGTCTTGCTTCAAATAAGTGCTAAAGTAAATAGAATTCAGTCTAGAAATAGGGGTGGGTGGGAGGTGAAGAGAGAATGGTCATATGGAGAGTTAGTCAATCCAGTAATGGGCTGGGATAGAGGTGGAAAGAGAACATTTTAGGAACTGGGAGAGCAAAGCCACGGAGGTGAGAAATAGCATGGCATGTGGCATTTGGTGGGGCAAAGCCTGAAATTAACTTTGAAGATGAAAACATAAGTAAAAAATGGATGTATAAGTGAGAGCCAATTCATGGTTTGCCCTTTGCGGGAATTCAGAGGGGTAAAGATTTGATTTTTTAGGTAATGGAAAATAAAGAGGTTAAATTTCAAAACTCAAGTCATGGTAAAAAGGCCATTTGAAGAGAGTGGAGGTGAGGAGGCCTTTGTAGGAAGCTGCTGTGTCATCCACACAAGAGATGAAACAGTAGTAAAGAAAGGAAAAAAGAAACAGACTCAAGGAACAGAAGGTGATATTTTAACAATGTTGAAATCCCCTCAAATAGGCAGGCAGGGCAGGAATCATCATCTCATTTTATCGATGAGGTAAAAACTCAGAATCTTAACTCATTATTTTGCTATCTCAGATATGGGTGCTCAGGTTTGATACAGGTTCTCTATCTCATGCTTCCTCCTATTTTTTTTTTCAACTAATATTTACAAGGTGTCTTTGTGTGTTGGACCTTCAGAACGCCTATTTCACCCACGCTGTCTTACCAATGTCTCACACAAGGAAGTATTAATTGAATGTTTCCTAATAGGGAAACCGAGGTTCAGAGACCTGTAATATGTAACAGGCCTAAGAACCCAGAAATAATAACAGAAGAGATTGGACTTCCACTACACCATACTACCTCTCCCAAAGACCATGCTGCTGAGATGACCGCTCTTCGGAACTATACTTGCTTAACACGATAGGCACTAGCCACATGAGGGTATTTCAGTTTAAGTTACACAAGCAGCATTTCAAGTGTTCTGCATCCAGACATGGCTAGTGGCTACTGCATTGCACAGCACAGAGAGAGACCATTTCATCATGGCAGAAAATTCTCTTAAACAGTGGGGCTACTTCAGAATATAAAATCCCCAAAATGTGTGCCATATCTCAAAACTGTTAAAATAGAACACTTGGAACAAACTCTTTATGTTCCAAGCAAGGGGGATCAGATACCACTTTATTTTCTTTCTCTTCATTCCCAGTAGCAAAATCTATTTGTGGACATAAGAGTTCGACATTAAAACAAGGAGGAAGTGAGTGTCAATAATAAAGGAGAGTTTAAGCAAAAATTTTTTTGTAAAGGACTAGATTCTTGGTGCTATGGGCTTTTCTTGTAAAGGACTGGCTTCTTGGTGCTCTGTTTATTAATGTTGTTTAAGGGAAACTGGGATTAACTAAAGAAGACTGATAAAGAAGGTCTACCTAACAGGCACCATTTGGGGGATTAAAGCTTAGTCTAAGCATCCACATAATCTGATTTCTGTATATGCCTATGTATACAGAAATAAAATAAAATTGCTCAAACTAATATCACTTGGGATACTATCACACAAAAACTTGGGCTAAATTAGGCAGTTCTGAAAGGTTAATAATCCAGCTCCTGGGTACCAAAGCATAAAAGCGACTTGTGATTCTGAAAGGAAAACTTGGCAAACAGGATTCAGAAAGCAGGGTATCAGTGGTAACCAAGATAAGGTACCACAAATAATTAAGGTATTAAGCAGATAGTGGCAGCTTTCCTTGGAACTATGAGACTTTATGCGGAGTGTCCTTGAAAGAGAATAAAACAGAGTGCCTTCGGATTTCTTAAATGGCTGGATCACAATTCCAAATTCCAGAAAGAATTCAAATATGCTGCTCTAATTATGCTTTCCAAATGGCAATATGAATTATGTTGGCTTTGTGGTACATTATATAAGGCTTTTCTCTTTTTTTTTCAAGAAAAACATATTAAATAAAAAGAGAAAATATCCCCTAACTGTCCTCTACCGCCAAGGACACATTTCCTTGAAAAATTTTCATTCTTCCCCTACTGCCTCTCCTTCTATACACTCCTTTTATGTACACTCTACATGAAATTTAATGTAAGTCAAAATTGCTGTGGTAAGATATCATGTGGCCTAAAATAAAATGATGGAGATGTTATTGTCCTTAACAAAGACTATATGTATCAAGAGTTACCCGTTTTGTATCAAAGTGCAGAATTTGAAATACTTGCTACCTCTTGGGAGCTTTTATTCTGAGTCTTCCTACTACACGTAAGAAGAATGATTAGTTGTTGAAATATTGCAGAATCTAAACTGTGACCAAAAATGACTAGCAGACAATTAAGGGCTACAAATATTCTGCATGCTTGTAGCCCCAAAGCTAACTGGGAACTAATTTTGTGCATGCAGACCACTTTCTACAATTTTGGTTCTTAAGACTGATTAGCCTTAAAGATAAGACTTGGATTCCAACTCCACACCTAAATATTGCAATATTCGCTGAATGTCATTATCTTTTCTACAACCTGAGGACACAAGATGAATATTTATAGCACCCAGGAGTGTCTAAGAAGTACCAGGAGCTTGAGTAAATTTATATAGTCATCTCCATATGATTGCCTTGTTAAAATCTGAAACACAGCAAATCCTAATAGAAACACTATCTTCTGCTCCAAACCACTCCTCCTTAGCTAGTTATCTCTCATCTGGTGAGCAGCACCAATTTCCCCTCATAGTGCCCAAGTTCCTGCCCACCTTTTCCCTACTTCTACAGCTTCTATAGCATTAGATGAAGCCCTTATCTACAGCTACAGAGTATCTGGTACTTTTTACTTTTTACTTCAGACCTGTAACTTCAGACCCCACACCTGCCCCTCTTCTAGAAGATTCCATCACTTCTCTCTCCCCCTTGAGCACCTGCTACTTCTTTAATATTATCCCCAGCTGTACCCTGAGGGTCCTCTGATCTAGAACACTGGTCTACACTTATCAAGCCCACTCACAGATTCACAACTGAGCTCATTCTGTTTGCTAAGTCTGTTAGAAATTAATTTCTTTTCAAAATTCAATTCTTCCTTCAAAGCATTATAGCAAAGAACTTAAGCTTGTGGGCTGTTTCTTCGAGTCAGACCAACCTGGTGTGAATCCCAGATCTACTTATTACTGGTGTGCGTGTGTGTGTGTGTGTGTGTGTGTGTGTGTGTGTGTGTTTTACGGGGGGGGAGGAGAGGACAGGAAGAGACAGAGAGACTGAGACAGAAACAGAGAGGGACACAAGGAGACAGAGATATGTCTATCTCTCCTCTATAGTACTAAGTTACCAATAGTACCCACCTCCTAGAGCATTACCAAGAATCGAGCCATTTGATACATGTTAAAAGCACTTATTATAGTTCCTAGCACATTATAAGCCATCAAGAATTATTACCTCTTACTACTAAGCATATCTAGCTGAACCAACCTTCATTTTGATGCCTTATTTCATCCTTAGGCCCAGTGTTATAAACCATTTACTGCAATTATTATTTACTTTAGATGAGAATTAAGTATGACTCACTAAGTTGTAAACTACTTGAGAGGAAAGGAGAAATACTATTTCTTTTCAGTCTCATGGATCAATGCTGTTCTAGTGTGGTCTGTCTGCAAATTGTGTGCTGCTGTGGTCCACAGCAGGACAGCTCCAGAACTTGTCGGTTTTTGGAAACTTTCATAATGATGTGCCATGGCTAGGACCTTTTAATTCTATAGAAGTTTTGTTCTGTAGTGATTAAATTACTTTTAATAGTCGTTTATTACAGATTTTGAGTTGCACTCTCCTAGACTACATAGCCCACAAAGTGACCTCCACTTTTAATAGACTCTGACTGAAGAAAAAATTTTCAAAATGGTGATTTACTTGGAACTTCTGCTCTTCTTCAAGTTAGCAGAACATAAGAATGTCCAATGAAAAAGGCTTCTGAAATCAAATCCAAGACTTAAGAGGATTTAAGCATAGATTATTTTGCTGAGTTCTAAACTTTAGAACCATTAAAGAAATAATTTTAAAACATCTACTGTGTACAAGGCATACTACTACACCACTACCTAAAGAAAAAGAGAACATGTGACCTTTGATTTTAATTCTTTTTAACAACAACTATATTAGCTGAAGGGCCAACTGTAGTGTTGCTGTGGTTGATTGATGTATATGATCCCTTGTATGAGGGGAAGTGAGGTATAAAGGCAAAAATAAGCAGTCATTTATGGTCACATTTTCAGCCATTCTACTGATTGCCTTTCAGTTTCTGGATCTTTCTGAAGACACCTATAACCATTTCCCTCCCTCCAAACTGGATCCAAATGACACAAGCCTCAGAGGTACATGGAGATGAGGAATAAGTCTAAAGAGATATTACATTAACGTTTGACACTGAGACTTTGAAAAACTTATTAAAGCACTTTTAATTGACTAAGTTGTAGGGAAAAAAAAAAACACTCACAGTATCAGCTACTTAAATATTGGCTTCCAAGCAAACTACACATTTACAGATCAAGAGGGCAAGGCTCAGAGGATTTTTAAGTAACTTGTTTCTAATCTGGCTTGTTTCCTTCTAAAGCCCATACTTTCTCAACTAAATCATACAACTCCCTGAGGAATACCATAACACAAAGTAGAAAATAGACCATCTCTTTTTCAAAAGTAAATGCTGAAGCAATCCAAGGGCACGAGTTACATTTTTAATGGAAAACAATTATATAAAGTAAATTATCCATTACTACTAACAAAGCTACTATGTAAGTTCCATTTTACCTGTTGCCAACTAACACTCTAAGAACTTTACTGAACTTAAAGAAATAAAAACGACAACAACAACAACAAAACTTATTATAAAATAAGCCCTATGAAAAGAAAAAAAAATTTGGTTCATTCTGTGAGGTGGTAAGAAAATATAACCATATATCACTCTGGCTTTACAAATCTCTTCCATTTTTTATTTAGTGGCATGATTATAAGTTGTGATTTTATAAACTCACCTTTATATCTCAGCAAACTCCCCAAAATGCCTTTTGAGTCTTTCTAAACCAATCTCCGGGAAGAAGAGAAGTCTACAAAGGTAAAATATTTTCTGAAAGTGTGATGGTCTTGCACTTAATGTGCTTCTCTTACACTTTACTTCCGTTTTCTTCAAGTAGACGTTATTTCTTGGATTCTCTTAGCCTTTTTAGAATTCTTATTTTGTTCATTGTTTATTTCTATTTTCTTTTTTTTTTTGAGGGCTGATATTCCTTTTCTATTAATGATCAGGTTTGGGGAATAATTATGGAAAAGAGAAGAGTACAAAATGTGAAGTTTTGGAGGAATGTTAGGATCAACTAACCACAGAGCCCCAACTAGATGGTAAACAGAAAGATCACAAGGAGATTTTACTATCCAGACTCTTCAGAATTATTTCAATCACAAGTACTACTTTCATTTCATTTTTACTCTTTTTTTAGGGCAATTATACATTGTTAAAATATACTTGAGTGTTCCTGAGAAGATACTAAAAGTTTTTCTTTTCTTTTCTTTTTTTTTTTTTTTTTGTTTGAGTGCGATATGATTAGCATTCAGGTCCTTCTCCTCAGCTCTACCCTCCATTCTCCTGCAAAAGTGCAATTTGGTCTAAGAAAACACAAAAATAAAAGATAAAATGAAGATAAATAACATTCATATTTTACTAAAAATCTAAAAACATTCTAGTATCTTTTCAGAAATTCTTAATATATTTTAGCAATGAAATTGGAATATAAAGAAATTAAATCTTGTTGCATTCAGGTTTCAGATCACTATCACACTAACAAATAAAAATGCCATCCAAAAAGGAAACCAGGAATACCAAAATCTGTTTTCAAGATAAACTATGGACAACAAATATCATTGGGAATACAGCAATGATGTTATATATGCAGATACAACAGTTCAAAAAACAGAGGACTATGAAGGAGAAAAAGAGCAATATATTATATTCCTGACTCATCTTAAACATGATTTTGGGATTCTAATATAGAAAGCATATGGGAAAAAATGTTAACACACTTGGCATAAGCATAGAACCAAATGATATAAAAACAGATGGACCAAATCCAGGAAAACCTTAAGAAGCATAATTGTAGAGATGACCTGTAAGCCACTTGGAACATAATTTTATTATATGCCTATAAAAATCCTTAGGGAGATTCATAGTAAAGTAAAAATAATGTACTTCCAAGATAATTTTAATTTTAATTAAAATAACCTATTAAAAAGTATAACATAACCAAACATTATAATTTCTCTGACCAGTTCTTATTAAAATTTATTAAATAGAAATCTCAATTACCCATGGCTTTTGCTAATATATTACCAAGAAGAAAGACCCAAAAATGATAAGATAGTCAGGTGATACTATGTATTATACAGAAATTCTAGATACTATAATTCAGAACCCATACAGACATCTCTTGCATAGCCTTCTCAATCTTCTCATCTTTTTTATACAGTGAGAAATTATGTTGCAAATAGAATATCTGAGTCTTTGCAAGAACCTTCAATACTAGAGATAGATTAGGGTTATTAAATGATATGCACTTATAGAAAAATAAGGATAAGAGTTTTAGATAATTTCTAAGCATAGCATCAAATATGAATAAGAAAATGTCATTTCCAAAATTTACTTCAAAAAGTAGAGCTATCAAAAATAACTATACTTCTATTTCCAGCAATAGACTTGACTGAGTAAATGCAAACTTTCCAGTGGTTGTAAACACACACACACACACACACACACACACATTTAAATGCTTAGAAATTGTTGTTGACATAAAATGTAATGTTTTTGGATACAAAGAATAATTTGAGTATGTAAAAAGAAAGTGTCTGCCTAGGTGTCAAAAATACAGAGAGAAATTAAAGACAGGTTCCACAGGGGCCAAAGAAGAGAGGCAGAGAAGTTAGCATTATCCAGATATAGGCCATAACAAGTATGAGGTGATTGTTAAATCTTAGGAATGGAAGATACAATTTTGCATCATTAGGAGGCAATGAGACCTCAGCATGAATCTAGAATTCAGGAAAGGTACTTCCCCACATTACAACGAAACAATTTTCTCCCTCCAGTCCAGAAAAGTAACAAGAAGAAAACACTTCAAATTTGCACCATACACTGTTTTGTAGTCTAAAGTCACTCTACTTATATAGTGTGAGATTCTCATACTGAAAATATAACATAAAAACTGGTTCTAGACTGATGAAATTTTTAGTATCCTGGCCAATGACTTATTAATTCTCTCTGTAGCCACATTTCTACAGGGTAGGGCATCCTAATCCTATACATAAAGAGCAGTCCTCACCAAAGAGAAGTTTGCAAGCAAAAATTATAAGCCATGTAAATAGAGTGCAAATCAATGGAGAGAGCAAACAACTAAATTAGCCCTCAATGAGTCAGGTAATAATGCCATGTGAAAATAGGATATAAAGGACTTAAATAATTAAGGAGATAAAAAGACAGTATAGATACAATAACAACAACAACAACAATCAGAACACTATGGGAGCCTAGAAAGACAGATAACTAAAAGGGGAAAAGTTAGATGAACTGAAATGACAATTAAAGAAAATAAAACTTTTTGAATAAAGCAACCCAAAATAAAAGGTTAAATATCAGATTATATGTAGACAAAAAATAATCAGTAAACTGGAAGACAGTCTGAGGAAATTTCACAGAATTTAGCACAAAGATAAACAGAAGAGAAAATCAAAATGATGTTACCAGGCATGGAATGGAGAACTGAAGAACCTCCAGAAGAAGAAATTCGAAAGAAGATTGAAGAGTCAACATTCAAAGAAAAAATGGCTGAGGTTTTTCTTGACTTTATATGTCAATTTCAATTTCAAAAAGCATACTAATTCATACATATAAACCACATATGTCTTTATCATAAAACAATTACAGAGAAAGAAAAAAGGGAGGCTGGAGATGCCTTAAAGATGAACAGAAAGAATAGTGGATTACTTTAAAATTTTTAAAAAATTTGATTGTCAGCAAACCAATCACCAGCATTATAGAAGCCAGAAGTATGGAATAATATCATCGAAGATGCTGAGACAAAAACCGTCAACTATTAATTCATATTTCTATACTTAATTAAACTGTCCATCAAACATATAGAAGAAATTGGGACAATTTTAGACAAAGATAACTACTCAATTAACTTTTCTAAAATAAATGACAGAAGCTATTCTTCAGGAAATAAAGAGTAAATTAGATGATTAAGTAGGATGCAAAAAAAAAGAAAAAACAATAAGCAAGGAAATTTGTTATCATGCGAGTTAATCTTTGGTTAAGTAAAATTTTGATTGTAAACAACACTAGCCACAATAAGAACAACTACTAAGGAACTTATAAGTGCTGAAATTTAATGAAAGTAAACATAGCTATGGAATATGAAACTAGGTGAGCAGGATTACAACCTCAAGAAAATCTTAACTTTTAAGTCAAATGTAAATATTATAATTTTGAAATTATCGACAAAGAAGAAAAATAAAGTGTATAGATTCCCAATACAGAAGTGAAATGAATGAAGAAAATGTTCAATACAGGAGGAAAAAAGGACTAAATGACAAATGAAAATTTTAGAATATAAAAAACACAAAGGAAAGTAGTAGAAATAAAGCCAGATAATCACAATAAAGAGAACAAAAACTCACTGTTAACAAGACAGAGATTCTCAAATAAATTTTAGAAATCTAGACAGCCACTTCTAACAAGAGATCTACCTTAAACTTAATAATAAATAAAAATATTGAGAAACGAGTCAACTAAGAGTGAGTCTATCTAAGAGACAAAACAGAATAAAGTAATTAAAATATAAAAGAAAAAATTCAGGAAAAAAATCAATCTTGATTCCTCTCTCTCTCTCTTTTTCTCATAATTAATAGAATTACATGGAAAAATTAAAAAACAAAACATGGTAGAACACTTTAATACCCCTTTCTCAGAAATGTACAGATTAAGTAGACATATCTATTAAGGGTAAAGAAGATTTGAATGACACAGTTAACAAACTTTACATTTAATATATGTAGAACCCAACTTGACAATCAGAAGATACCCTTTCTTATCAATTATAAGTAAGTAATCATCAACAGAAAAACAGACAAAGAATATGGACAATTTGTTCATGGAAGAGGAAATAAGAGTGGCAAATAATCGTATGAAAAGTATACTAATAATCAGGGCAATGCAAGATAATACAGTAATAATTTTTCCCATTAGATTGGTAAAGATGTAAACTACTAGTAATATCAAATGTTGGTGAGAACATAGAAAAAGAGGAACTTGCATTGAATGCTAGTAGGATGAATTATTTGACAGTTCCTTTGACATCAATTAGGCTGAAGATGCTCATATTGGGTGAGCCTTGGTAATCCTCCTTTTATGCAAATTACTCTAAAGGAAGTCTCACATATGTATGTAAAGATGCTAATCACTTTTGGAAATGGTAAGAGGAAAAAACTGAGAAGATACTAAATGCCTTTCCAGTAAGGGGATGGATAAAGAAATTCTGATATAATTATAAACCAAAATTAAAATGAATAAATTGAAAGGAAGATAAATCTCTGAAACACAATGTATCCATGACAAATAATGTTGGATGACAAAAATTCTGATATATATGATATATATGAGATATATACATCATATACATATCTTAAAGCTATGTAAGATTTTACTATATGCTTAAGTGTGAAAATACAGAGGTGCACGTCAAACACCCTATCGGTTACTTTCGGGGAATGACTCCTCAAAGAAAAGTAGAGGCACTGTTCTTAAGAAAGAGGGGATGGATATAGAAAGGAAAAGGATATGGTCATTATACACCTTCTTTTAATTTTATGCAGAGAAAAATGTGCTTTGTAAGTCACTATCATGCGATATTGTTGGTGTTTTGGTTTGAGGGGATTATGGGGAAAACTATAGTACATGAGCAAAAAGGAAGCCTGGAGGGCGATTGGGTTTCCTAAGGTCTCTTGCGTCTTTGGTTATTAAATCATGTTCATTATGATGCACACCTTACTCCTTTGGGCTTGCTGATCTCAGAGGCAAATAAGTAGATTTTCTCTATCTTATCTTGATCTCTGTATTCTTTAATGACCCCTTTTGATATCATAACCTGTTCTAGTGTTAGTGCAGAACAAGTCATGGGATTATGGTAGAGCAGCAAATATGGCTTTTTCAACTTTGCCTATACTGGCATTTAATATCACAATGACAATGTGAGATATATTATATTGCCACTTTTATTTTCAAACACAGAAAACTGAAGCTTGGAATGAAGTGACCTCACCAATATTACACAAGTAGCAAGCAGTAGAACTGATATCTGAACTAACATAGCTTTCCATTACTCTTCACATAAACTTCATATAACATATAACTTTAGGGCTATTATGTATATTACCTACAAGGAAATAATCACTAATTTTTTTTTCAATGAGTTTGTCAATTAAACAGCAGTCGTGATAGATCAGTAGTGGTGGATATCATCATGTCTATTAATTAGAACAAATGCATAAGCTAGCACACGAGAGGCAGTTCACAATGAAATTATACTGAATTTAAAATATTTGGCTATGAAAAAAAGACTTGCTCAATGTTTCTCAAAATTTGTACATCTTACATCAATATTACTTTACAATTATGCTGAGATCATGACAAAAGAATGATTATTTTTAAGCATGGTCATTTTGCTTTTTGATAATCATCATATATATATGCATATGAACATATTTAAACTCATTAATATCTGACAATAGATTTTTTAAAACTAGAATATATCTTTAATGATGAGAACTTACTACGCTGTGTTTTAAAATGTCCAAAATAATTATCATTACTTTGTTTCTCACTCCTACTGGAATGCTGATAACATAGTTTTAACTTTCATTCATCTGTGTCCCATGCACCTTAATCATGCTGTTACAAATGGCTCAAAAATTACCATTTATAAAAAGTATTTCAAATATAATATTATGATATAACTCTCCATTTCTAGTTTTACTCTTTCATCTCTCAGATCACTATGATGTAGGAGTGTTGTAATATTATACTACCATGAAAGCTGAAACTTAAGACTTGAACAATCTAGTTGGTCTGATATGTGCCTGATGTGTGAACATTGATTAGAGCCTCCTTAACCCTTGGAATCAGCAAAAGTCCTCCCTAGGGATCCTCCAATTCTATAGTTTCTAATTGAAATAATTCTAAACCTTGGGACTCTGTATGAGTAATATTTATCCAAATCTCTTTTCCTTCCTTGAATATAAGTTCTTGAGAACCCATTCGGGGTCAGGTGTTATCAACAGTCTGGATAAAATATCCATTAGTTTCTATAGCTCTAGTGGGAAAGTGAACTGTCCCACTTCTGTCCTTTGGAGTTTTTCTCCCCAAATCTATGAGCCATATATTTTCAATATATATATATTTTTTAAATTAGCATGCACTGGTTTCTGTTGTTTGCAACCACAGAACCTTGAATAATACAAAAGTTCCAAAGTGTTTTCCCAGATTCCAGAAACAGGATAAGGTAACCTGTAGGCAGTGACTAAAACCACAATAAAACAGATATGTGGATATTAGTAAGAATGATTTAGAAAACCAGAAAATCAAATAGTGATGACAAATACAAAGAACAGAAATGAAATCATGTGTAAGAAATAGCCAGACAAGAAGGATCAAGAGGAAACTGTCCTGCCATAGAATATGATTAAGAAAAACAAACAAACAAACAAACAAACAAAAAACAAGAATGGCTCTGAATGACTTTAGATCCAGGCTTGGAATTTTTAGTTGGTTGGTGTTCAGAACACAAGACAACATAAACAAATGCATAGGGTAGAGGTGGCTACTGATGAAATTCTGAAAGATATTTTCAAAATTAAGAAAAAAATTCTAGTTAAAAACATACTTATTATTTATAAGTCTGTACTGGTTATTTAGAATGCCAAATCTTTGCTTGCATCAGAGGCTAGATAATAAGAAATAATAAAATAAAATAAATAAAATAAAATAAAATAAAATAAAATGAATAATTAAACAAAGAAGTAACGAGTAACACTGGATATATTGTGGCACTTGGAGGTTCTAATGGTCATTGAACTCATTTAAAGGTGTTTCTTTTTCTTTTAAGGGTAAAATTTGGGGGTTAGGCACCATAACAATAACCACAGTTTAGACAGAGTTTCAGAATGCATCAACAAAAGTATGCCCAGAATGGGACTGTCTTTAAACATGAATATGGAGAATGTCTGATCTTTCAAAATATAGGATCTTATAGAAAAGGAAAATTTAATAAGAAAAGAAAAAAAAGTTTAGAGACTAGTGATTTTGTTCCACCAGAATGCTATGCATTAATGTTACCACCTTTTAATGATTATTTACCCATAATCAGCTCATATACTTCTAGTCATGCAACTCACCACAACATCACATGACATTTTGTCCAACCAGGAGACATTACGCATTGGTAAAAACAGCCTGCAAAGCAGTCACAACTTTATTCACTTAAGTGGAGAAATGGTTTAACAAACTACATTTGCTTGACTAGGATATCATGTATTATGGATGGACTGGACTTTCTAATGTGAGGTAAATGAAGGCACTGAATAAAAAGATATTAGTGAGCAGGAATATTAGGAAAATATTTAGAATCTATGACAAAAAAAAACACTGCTTTGTAGAACTTTGGACATGATCTACATAATTATAATTTTTATGGTAATCCCAATTAGTTTTTACCTGGTATACTAAAGTGTAGTACAAAAGATTAATTCTTTGTCATGTTAATTTTCCTAAAGAGAGTATTTGTATATTTTTATGACTTTTTACTAATTTAATTGCCTTTTTACCCCCAAATAATCTAAATGTATAAATATTTCATGCTTTATTTTCGGATGTTTGCTAATATCTCTTTTCTGTGCAAAATGGTTTGTGAATAAATATACATAGGTTGATCTGAAGACTTATATTCATTCATTCATCTAGTCTCTCCTTCTCTCTCTATACCCACACAGACACAGACACACATGCACAAATACAAAAGCATCCTCATGCTTGCCAACATTGCATAATTGAAATTTCACGGTCAAAATGAGTTTTCTGAAACATCAGAGTGGAACATTAATCATGGTAAAATAGTTATCTATAAATAGTCAGATTTCTGCTGGCAATTTATGTCTGCTAAAAAGTTCAGTAACTAATAAAGACCTTACTTGCCTTAATGACTAACTCACCTCTTAGTGATTAGAAGAAATCTCAAGGAGAATCTTTATTTGAAACTGAATTCAAAAAAAAAAAAAAAAAGAGGAGGAATTGGTCAATAATGGGAAAATAAGAGAATCACTGGGGTAAGTGCCTTGCTTATCATGAAGTTTATATTCTTTTTAGTATTGTTCCGCCAACATTTTCTGCATGCCTATCACGTGCCATGTTCTGAACTCACTTATTAGAATGCAAAGTCTACTCAAAGAGGGATACAAAAAAGAAAGTCAGAAAACATAAAAGTATGTCCTCTGGATAGAAACATTCAAAGGTAATATAGTTCAGTTAGTTTTATAAGAAATACCTAACAAAAACACTTGAGTGTAAAACTGCAGTACGCACACACACACACACACACACACACACACACCTGTAAAATGGTGAAGAAAAAGTCACTTTAAAATAAAACATATAGACTTGAGGAAATTCTCTAATTTCAAATTTATAAAGTACTTGCACAATATAGTGAGGGGCAGGATCATAAATAAAAAGGAGTAATAAAATGGGACAGTAACCAATAAAAATAATCTGTATTTAGTAGAGAAGCTTATCACAAAGGCATTAGGCTGTACTTTAAGTCCACATACACACACAAAAATGTTATTTGCAAAAAAAAAAAAGAATTCCATGGTAAAAAATTTTTGGAAGCCCTGGATTAAAGTTAAATTGACTTTTTTAATTGCAGAACCTCTCAGAGCCTTTATACTATTAAAATATATTGTGAACCTTCTAGAAAAAAAATAGTAAAATACATTTTAAAATTTTATTTGGCATGGAATACTTCCAGTACAAAGCTTTGCAACACTAGTGTTCTATGAAAGATACTTAGGAAACTGGTCAAGATAATCACTGAATGCCTTCAACCTTTTAGAATATTACTTATTAATTAGATGACTATAGGTGATGACCTCCTGGGATTTAATCCATGCATTCTTGTTTGTGCAATTTCTGGTGATAACCTGAATTCTATTCTTTCTTGGTTTATCATCACTTGGCCTCTGGAATCATAAGCCCCCATATATGTAAGATCTCTCCTTTTTACTCCTAGGGATCTTTACAGATTTGCTACCTTCCCCTAGCTCTCCAAATAGAATCCCTCAATTGCTAATCTGATTTTAAACTTCCAATCCTCTAAAGAGAGTTTTTTGTAATATGTAATCTTAGAATTGCTTGGAGGACTGAAGTAAAGGATGAGGAGGAGAAGAATGTAGCAAAACATTATATAGGTTTATGTTTGAGGTCATAATTTCACATACCTACAAGGGCCAGGCAGGTATGATATGAATTAAGCAGCTAGATATTAGCCTATTGGATTGGAAGCAATTTTTTTTACAGCCACAAATAACTAATTTTCTTATTACTTGCAATCCTCTTGATTAGTCTTTTAATTTCCTACTTTTGATAAAGATATGAACACAGAGGAAGTTTTCCTGATTATAGAGGAAAATGAGACTGCAAAAGCTAAGCTCCATGGTGACCATTTAGCTTTAACATCAAAAAGACCACGAAGGACAGAGACTGTGATGCTCTGGCAGTGGGGAGGATGCAAGTTCGGACAAAATATGGTACTCTCCGCTACAGCAATCTATTCAGCTGTAATCACCACTAGTCAAAAAAACAGGCAATGTAGCAAGACATTCTAATTTTATTTTAAAAGAGGTCAGATATTCATATATGAAAAATCTCTGGCTTTTAAATATTATTTCAATATTTTTGTAGCTCCCTGGGAAAGAAAATATGTCTGTAGAAACTGCAAGTTGGGATTTCGGGTTGAGGATAAGGTGAGAGGAGAAAAGAAAGTCTTTGGAGTTGGGTAGGAAGGACACTCTTGGAATAGTTTTTGTTAATTGCTAAGTTCCAATATGCTTGAGGTAAAAAAACAATGGCATGAATGGAGAGAGAGTAGTGTCATAGAGCTTCATAAATTTCATCTTCTGTGTACCCTTTAAAGACATAAGCAAAAAATATGTCTTGTTGCTTATTCTCACCTGTTTGGACAGTGTGACCCACAGCTTCGATAGGGTTGCAGAATAAAACAATGTTATTTTTATGATGGTGGGGTTTGGGTCATTTAATAAAGCAGCCAAGTGAATGTTAAGGACAAGGAACCTGAAGGTGGTGAAAGGACAGCAGGTAGCCCCATAGTATATTTTGAGTTTTCTGGGACAAAAGATGCATATCTTCTAACTGCTCTGATAGCCAACGACAATTGGAGGAAACATCAATTTCCTCTGATGAAAACAAGGAATCTGTTTGCATTAAGAGAAGAAGAGATAAATAGTATGAGCTTTAAAGTGAGATTAACCTTGAATTTGAATCTTGGCTCCATCCTTTACTAACTGAGAACTCTGTGAAAGTCACTTAAGTTTCAGAGTTTCAGCATCCTCATAAAAAAAAACAAACAAACAAACAAACAAACAAAAAAAAAAAAACAAGAAGAGAAATGGCCAACAGGGTAGATATAAGAGAAAAATGAGGTCAGGTGTCTTCAATAATGAGAAATTTGTCTGATGTCCTACAGACCTCAGAGATTACCCCTCAGATTTTATTATTTGATTATATATTGTCATTTACTCTTATGCCTTAAACCAGAGGGAGTTCGCTTATAATGGAATCCATAAAACATTTTTCACTGGGCATTCTCTGGTTTACTATGTTTAAATGCCAGAATATCATCAGGCGAAACTCTAACCTATAATAATATCAAACAATGCTAGTTTGGGGTATTATTGAATTACATTAAAAGAAGAAAAAACAGACAAAGAAATGTAACACATAGTTATGAATTACTCTTGGTGGTATGAGCTAAAAGTGGTATTAGTAACCTGGAACAATAAACTTTTTCTAAGTCATTTTAGAAAGCAATATTATACATGAGTACATTGTAGAGGATCACGGTGACTACTAAAAGGATGAAGTAAACTGTAAACAACACAAAATGGCATTGTTCTTTTGTTTCGTGAATGGGTGCTTGTACAGGATCAAGAATTCCAGCTATGGCCTCATACACAGATGAAATAAGGATTGTATTTCCAAAAGTGTAGTGATAATATGCTCTGGAAAACTACAAGATTATTTAAAAAGTAGGTCTAGAGATGACAAAAATAATTAGGCTTAAAGATGCTTATGAAACATTTGAACATAATTATTTTATGAAAAGAAGAATCTAAAGAATTCTTAAGAAGAGTCAATTGTCATTCTTTACATGAATTAAACAGTATATAGAATAAAATTAGTACATTAAAGTACATAAATAGATATTTAATTATTTCATCTACACACTTAACAGTTACACATACAATTGGCCAAACATAAATGTTTTTGAATTGTTATAGGGAAAATGGAAGGTTGTTTTATATTGGTGATAAATAATAAATTGATAAATCTTGTTCTATAAGGATTTGGTCAATCCCTATACTACTGAATGTTCCTCAGAGGCTGGGCCCAGTCATAGTAATGAACTTGACTTAAGTTGCACAGAGCTAGGGCACATGGAGAAACTGCATTTCATTTACTTTGATACCATGAGTTGAAAATATATCCCTTCCTGTTTATGACTACCTTCAGGACTTGAGCACCAATGAATACCAGTGCAGAACACATGTGGAGAGGACAAATTCAAAATTAGAAATGTTCAGACTGTACTTGAGGAGCATTATGTCCTGAGTTCTGCATGACAAGCCCATCAGCTGGGCCACTTTATGCTGATAGAAAATAAGATGACATATTACAGCAATCTGCAACTGAAAGTTTGCAATGGCTGGTCTCTTAATGAATAGAGAAAGAAATTTATGTCAAATGGTAACCAGGTAAATGATGAAGAAAATTAAACTATATGAAGAGGAAGAAGGAATAAAAATGTTCACTGTGAGGAACTAAGTTGACAGAAGCACTGACATAAACTTTAAGAACCTGTCAGACAGTATTCTAAAGCATAATTTATGAAAGGCGATGGAAGGAAGACAGTTTCTTAAAAGGACCACGCTCAGATTTGTCTACCTATATTTTATTGAGAGAAGGACTACAGGGACTACATTTCACATTCCCTTGCATTAGAAATGTTCATTTAATTATCTTTCCCTGGTAAGATATGAACAGAAGTGATGTGCATCGCTTCTGGACAACGCTTTTAAGAAGCATGTGGATTTTGTCTACATTCTAGAAATTTCCACAGGCTGAAAGTAACTATGAGGCTGTAGAGTAGTAACTCTAAGACTTTAGTGTGCATCAGAATCACCTAGAGGGCACTTGTGCAAACACAGATTCTGGGCCCTATCCCCCTAGTTTCTGATTCAGTACATCTGGGATGAAATCTCATATTCTGCAGTTCTAATAAGTTTCCAGGTGATCCTGATGTTGCTGGTACAGGAGAACCACTATCTGAGGAACAGAAGAGCTGTGTAATGAGAGGAGTCTGGGTCCTAGAATCACTGTGTGGATGAAAGTCACCTGCTAATTATGGATATATGTTTGCAGCTTTATATTTTTGGGGGTCTATTTGCTAAAGCAGCTTTCATTATTCTAATTTATAGTGAGGCCAAACGAATAAGGAATGTTTGAAGACAGTATGAGTGTTTAACCAAGACTTGAGAGAAATATAAGAGATGTTTCAGCTGATGTGGAGGAACAAATGTAAGCAAGGAACTAGCTGTAGGAAAGAAAAAATAAGGAGTGAATTAGAGATGAGAGTGGAAATGGAGATCCTGGTGTGGTTGGAACATGCCAATAGTCTTGCCTAGCTACAGAAAAGAATTAGCATTAGCAAACACTACATCTCTACATATAAAATGGAGTCCTCATAATATAGCCTAGAACACCAGACTGAGTGGAAAATTTTACTCAAGTGAAAGAAACAAAAGGAAGTTCCTAAACAAGAGATTAACCAGGCTAATAAAAGTCACTACATAAAGGCCGATTGCCCGAAGGTTAGACTAAGAGGCTGAGCACGTGGACTCCAGGGGGCCATGTAGAAGCCTATTACCATTTCTCAGAACCACATAGATCTGGTTATCAGGATGATCTTATGACAAGGTCACTTGCTCAAACAGAGCCTCAATTTCCTTTTTTGTAATATAAGAATAATGACCTATCAGGGTTTTTTCTGTAAGAATTAAATGCAAGCATGTATGAAAAGCAGTTAGCACAATGCTTTGCTACAAACCCACAATAATTATTAGCTGGAAGGCCAGAATTAAGATGGAAGAAATAAAGAGGAAAGAATAAATCCAAGGAACAATATCAAAGAAGCAAGTTGAGGACTTTGAAACCAACATGTGTGGGAGACAAAATAGGCCTCAGATTAAGATGTCTAATCTTTGATGCCTGAAAAGAGTGGGATAAGAGATAGAAATGGTGAAGGTAGAAAGATGCAAGACAAAGAAGGATTGTGTTTTGTTTTTATTCCCCTATGTTTGGTTCACATTTGGTTGAAGGTAGCTTCGTGGAAGCCCTTGACCAAAATGAGATGTTAGGGTGTTTGGATACTGCAAACTTCCAAAGAACTGTGGCAAAAATACATCGTGGTTGGCATACTTACTTAAAAAAAAAATCCTCATTGTTTGCTGATCTGGATGGGCCTATGATAGGAAAATTTACTCCAAATTTAATTTAGGGTGTTGGAGAGAATATTTTCCAAATTGAAGTGACTCATTCCCAAGTGAATCTCATTGGCACATATGAAAATGTTGCAAGTGACCCAAGAAGGGTTCAGAAAGTGGAAGGTTTCACTTTTGAATGAATCTATGGTTATGCAGTAAATGCCAACTATCCATTTACAGAGGAAAACAGAAGATGCAACAGAGGTCTAGGCGCGTTGTCTTAAACTCAAAGGCATTGTAAAGAGCAGCCTTGAAATATTTTTGAACGTGTTGTGATAGCACTGTAGCAACAACACTCCATTTAAATTTCGGAGCCATCCTTCTCACTAAACGTACTTGAAGTCTTCTTTGAAACTGTGATGACATTTTATTGATTTCACTAAGTGACTGGGATTGATTGAAAACACTAAAAATTCCTCAAGGGTGTTTTTCCCTGGTGGATGTTCTGTTTATTTTTAATACAGTGTTTTCCTTCCATAACCCATCTGCTGGACTATTTTGTCTGTCTGGTTTCTTTTAAAGAGTCTAGGTACAGCATAAGATCTCACTAGGTCTTAGCTGAAGTCAAAAGTCCCAAAGTGGGTGTTAAAGTCTGTCAAAAAGTTTAAGATTTCTTGTTTCAGACTAACGATTTTTCTTGATACCAGAGTTCACCTAGAATTGCCCTCTTACTGGAAATCATCAGATTAGACATAATAAACATAATTTAAATAATAAAATCACAAAGAATTGGGGAAGAAATTTTTAAAAAGGAAATATATATTGTGCCTTGAGCTCATCAGCAATGTATTCACCTACTTTATAACAGAACAAGAATAAGGAGATGAAGGAAAATATGAATCTTATAATTATCATTTCCAGAGGAGAAATAAATTAAAACAGTCTCTCTTTTTCTCCCACACCACTGCAGTTGTATCTAGATGTTCCTGGGAGTGATTGTTCTTAGTGTCTCCAGAGAAGATTATTTTTCTCACAAGGAAATAATTCACTGGAGAAATCAAACAAACAATCCCAATGAAATTCACGGGATTCTTCTTAGTATTTCAATTCTTGTCTTAGTTCTAAAGAAGAAAATTATTTTATCTACTTTCTTACACAAACTGAAAACATAAAAACTTTTTGATGGCTCTTGAAATTCAGAAAATCCATCATTCAGAAAACTGAGGCGGGTTATTAAAATTGCTGCAGTTCACACTGGAACACATCATAGCTAATGTGATATAGACCACTTGCAGACAAATATACTGTCAACATATGAAATTAGTGCTTTTACAGTGTTGAAATCACCTATGCACACAGACAATGGATGATAAACAAAATAAGCATGATCTCATTCAACTACGGTCACTATTATCTAATTTAAATAAAACATAATAAGAGTCTTTGCCACAGTCTACTAGGTATATAAATGGCTAGATTAGTGGCTATTACACTGCAGTCAAGATATTTGGGGGAGAGGAGTTTGATTTGATTCATAGTCTATAATTACTTCCTTGTAATGACTTTGCTGATCATAACATCTTTGTACTCTGCTTGAAAGCTGCAACTGTACTTTACATTACTACATTGCTGTTTTTAAGTTTTAAAAACAACTTTTTTCAAATTTAACTTGATTTATTTTTTAAAAATTTGCTCATGAACACTTCTTACCTCAGCCTCCACAGTTCTCAACTTCCCCCAAAGGCTACACAAACGAAAAACAGGTAGCATTTAAAAGCAGAATTTCTCTTCGCTCATTATAGAGACTAGCTGTATGCTCTAATCCATAGCTTACATTTATTCAAGTACTTATTATATGTTAGACACTGTGCCTAAAGTAGACTGTAGAAATGGTCCGCTGGTCTTCAGGGAGTCAGAATAATTGCAAAGACCTGAGACATTCTATAAGCCACAAGTGGAAATCATTATCATTATTTTATAGGCAACGCCATATTAATTCAAATCAGGTTCAGACTTGGATATTTATAATGGAAATTTTAAATGTCACTTCTATAGTAGATGTTTCTCTCTACAACAATCACTCTTTCTAGGATTTTTATCACTCTCCATTTTATGCATTTTTCTTATTTTCAATAGACATTATTTGGCAAGTATACAACCAAAGATGTGTTTGTATAAATTTATATTTATATATATTGATATATATTTATATGAATAATCTCTCACATAAGAGAAAAGAAGCCTTTGCTTATTTCTGTGTCCTGACTTTATGTTAAGACAAATAGTCAACACTTTAGTTGTAGCCTCAATACGAGGGCACCAAATTCCTGAGTCTCTCACTCTCTGATTGCTGTATGCAATTTGTAGCTGGGGGTGCTCAAAAGGAATATCATGGGCACATGAAGAAATGATGAAAAGAGTGAAGTAATTCAGATGACAGATTTTAATCATCGTGAGAAAAGCCAGTTATAAAACCAAGCCATAGTCTGGTGACAACACAATTATTTCAAAGCTCTCTCAGCATTTCTGAAAAGAAGCATCCTGCTCTACCTTTAACAAGAGGGAATGCTGAAGAAGTTTCAGCATTTGGTCCTTTATTCCCAATGACAGATGTTTGCTTTGTTTCTGAGCTTCTGTAACTATTAAATAGTCCGCCTCTGTGTATCAATTTGATAATCAAAAAACTCGAACAATGGGTAGTATATAGTCTGCGAATAAAAATTTTTGCTAAAATGGCCTTATAAAAGAGCCATAAACTACTGTAATCTCTTACATCTTAGTGCCTCATGCTGATTAAAGAGGCCACATGCCAACCACATTATCATAGGTATGGATATAAATTTCCATAAGTGGATCATTTGAGTACCTGCCATGTACAATAACCACAATAAATATTAGCTAACATATTTTAATAAATCTACTAAGCTCCAGTACTCTTTTAAGCACTTATTAGATGTGAACTCACTTAATCCTTACAATAATCCCATAGAGGAGTGTTCCTATTACCAAATTTTATTTTTTCTATCTATCTATCTATCTATCTATCTATCTATCTATCTATCTATCCATCTATCTATCCATCATCCATCTATCATCTATCTATCATCTATCTATCATCTATCTATCTATCTATCTATCTATCTATCTATCTATCTATCTATCATCATCTATTATCTATTTATTTTTAACACCTACAGCACATGGTATTCCTAGATGGTCTTCCATCCAAGTACTAACCACCAGGCCTGACCCTGCTTAGCTTCTGAAATCAGATGAGATCAGGCATGTTCAGGGTGGCATGGCTGTAGGCCTCCCAAATTTTACATATGAGGGATTGCTGGCATCCAGACATTTAATAACATGTCGAAAGCCATAGACCACATAAGTGATGGTAATGGCTTTTCAACAGGCAATCTGGCTCTGGAGCCCATAATCTCAATGAAGACTTTACTAATTAAGCAGCATGGTACTCACAGTATGGTACTTGGCCTAGTACATCAGCATCATGTGGGAACTTGTTGGATATTCTTTGGCCCCAGCACAAATATACTGAGTTGGCGGGCACTCTGGGGTAGAGCCCAGGAGTCTGTGGGCTGTTAAGTTAACTGTTAAGTTAACAGTCCACAGGTAATTTTGAGGCAAAATAAAGACTGAGAATAACTAGTATTGGGAGGGCAGACATAAACAGATTAGGTTCCGCCTTCAATAAAATCGCAAGGTAGAAAATAACATTAAAATCTCTCCTGTCAATTATAAAAGTTGTGTTGGTCTCTACCATGGATCTGGACTTGGAAAACAGATGAGTGATGTGAAGAGTGCATGATTTTCACCAGATAGAAACATTAGAGAGTCTAGGACCTAGACATGTTTGGTATTTGTTGGCAAGTTTAGAAGTCTGCATTAAGGGCCGCCCAGGAAAAGCAACCAAAGCCAGAGTGAATACAACTTATAGATTATCTTAAAAATTACCATGAAATAGAACATAAACCCTGCAAGGAGGTGACTTGGGGGCTATGAATTCAAGATAAAGGGGTACAATAATGGGATGCTGTTTCTCATACATCTCATACTTGGACACATTTGTTGTTTTGGAAATCCTAGTGCCTAGTGTTGTCTATCATTCCTAAATGATCCTCCTATCTATATGATCTCTAATTTTAAATTTACATTCTGTGTGTTTAGCTTTGTCTCCTCAATAACAGGGGTGATAGATTAATGGTTCAGAGTATTGGTTCTCACCTCAGACAGTGTGAGTTCAAATCCCAACTCTCCTTTTAACTTGCTATGTGAAATTGAGCTAGTTATAAAATTCCCAAGTTTTAATTCCTTCAATATTGGGTATTAACTAAAAAGTTTAGGAAAGAATTAAACACATGTTAAAGACATAATAAACGCTCAATAAATATTAAGCCTCTAAATTAAATAATGAGTTCATTGTTGGGATCCACAAATTTTTGTACCCTGTCAAGTGATCTTTAAATGGAATGAATTCAAAAATACAAAAACTTTTGGCTAGTTTTCCTTATTTAATCAATATGCATAGCACACTGTTTACTAAAGTTTACCTCTAGCTACTAGATTATAAGCTTCTATAAGAGAGAAACAATGTTTTATAGGCCTTTGTAACAGCCCAATGCATAGTATGTGTTGAACAAATGTTTGTTAAATAAGGAAAACATGACCTGAATTTTACCATTACTTGCAATTTATCCTTATAACCCTTGCATAGCCAACAATCTTCTTTGATATTCTCCCTTTATTGATATTTGCCTATTATTGCTTGAAGTTAGATCTATTGAATTTTCACCCCTAGTGCTATTTCAGAAGTGCTCTAAAACCTGAGGAAATGTTATTTTCCATAACATCAGTTGCCTATGGCCTTTGGCTTTCACTCAGAGATGCTCTATGTTTTTTTAGTAAGTGCTTCTCTAAAGCTCTTTTTCTCAAACCATTTGTGCCAAAATTAACAATGCTTAAGAAAAAAGAGAAGCATCATTTGTGTTATCTTTCTTCATTTCTAGCATTTAGTTGTATTTGTGCTTTTTTTTTTTTCTACAGACATCTGCGAGAGCTTTAGGCTGCCTTTGCTAGTGCCAGATCCACACAGGGGTAGTACTAAACATTGGCCCTCACTGCTGTGTGAGGCTTTGTGCAGACGCACAACTCCTACCCTTTGCAAAGACAATTCGGGTTGGCTTTTATGACAGACCTTTGATTTCAGTTAAGGCTCTTGGGCAGAGATTGATGGTTACTACATTATCTTATTCATCATGAATATATTTTTTTCTTTTTTCAAGGAAAAAAAATAGTATAAATGATTAACCCAAAGCTGAGATAATATGGTTTAAGGCAAGGGCTCTCACTTCTGGAAATGTTCTCCTTCTAATCAGGAGGAAATATGAAAGTACAATAATAGATGTTTACGGAATATATATATATGTATGTGTGTATATATATATATATATATATTCTATATCATGTAGACTCTGATTCTGGACACTGTGAGACATTCAAAAAAGATTAATATGACACCGCTCTTGCTCAGAAGAAGCTTGTTATTTAGTAGAAAGATCGAAAACTATTCTAGTGACTTTAATGAGACCATTTATTCAACATATAAACTGTCCTGAATGTTTGCGTTAGAAGAAATATAACCATATTACCTTATACCTGAATATTCAAGATTATCTTAAAGAAAGCTATTTCTCAACTTCACAAGTTTCTAGACTTTCAGATAGTGATCTTTAGATCCACAAATGTATTAATTCTCTGGCTAATATTTTCCCCTTTCTGCTGTCCAAATGGATGCAATGAGTCAGCAGTCACTGGAGTGTCATTTTGTATTTGGTAGAATGTGTTCTTCGAGATAGTGGAACAATGACTGCCCAGTTATATAGGAAAAACAGCCCTATAACTTCTTCCTCCAAACATCCAGGGAGTATTCAATGAAGCTCTTCAAATTAGCCTTCCCACTCTTACTGAAGTATGACGGACTGGTCCTTGCTATGAAATAGTCTGTTTGTCTTTAGACTCAATTATTTTAAAACATGAAACCTGCACACCAGACATGCTAATCTTATAGGCACCACCTGCTTTACTGTTGCTCTAGCTGACTCAAAAACACTAAGGGGGCTGGGGCTCAGAGGATGGAAACTAACATTATTCTAACATAACAGGAGTGTTAATTTTAGATTCTATCAGAGACCAGTAAACCTAAGATACTGTGTTTACAAATAATGCTCATATCAGCTGAAAACTTAGACCCTGTGGTACTTACTGAAAAGATGTATCCCCCATATTACTTAAGCCTGCTTGAGAAAGAGAAGAGGCAGAAAACTAGAAATAGAGCATAAGAGTTCATATCTACTGCCTTGACCTTTGTGCTTTTGATTATTTCCCAGTCTGTTACAGGTTACGTGCTCCCTAAATGATCTTTGAGCAGCCACTGCTCTTTGGCAATTCATAAAAGATGAAATGGATTTATCCAGAGCTTTTGTGGAGAGATTCCAATATTCAATCATATCCATTCATAGTCCATGTTTGAGATATGATTCCTGTGATTCAATTTGTATCATTAAATTATTCCAAAATACAATTCTCTGTGGCTTGAGGATTTTTTATTTTGTAAATAAGGTTTTTACTTCTCTATTAATGTTGGCATACAATATTATAATAGTTGCAGGTGTAAACATGGTGATCAGACATTTATATACCTTACAAAGTGATCACCCCAATAAATCCAGTACCTATCTAACACCATGGTTATTACAACATTATTGACTATATTCCTTATGCTATACTTTATATCCTCATGACTATTTTGTAACTACAAATTTTATTTCTTAATATCTTCCCATTTTCACACTCCCAAACTCCCTCTTATCAAGCAACCATAAAAATGTTCTATCGATGAGTTTGTTTCTGTTTTGTTTTTATTTCGTTCTTTACATTCCACATGTAAGTGAAACCATATGGCATTTGTTTTCTCTGTCTGACTTACTCCACTCAGCACAATACCCTCTAGGTCCATTAATGTTGTTGCAGATGGCAAGATTTTATTCTTTTTTAATGGCTGAATAATATTCCATTGTCTATATATACCACCTCTTTTTTATCTATTCACCCATTGATGGACACCTAGGTTGCCTCCATATCTTGGCTATTATAAATAATGCTGCAATGAACATATGGATGCACATGTCTTTTCAAAGCCACATTTTGAGCTTTTTTGGATAAATATCCAGAAGTGGGAATACTGGATCCTTCTTTTTTATTTTTTGTTATAGCATTTTTTTTAAGTCTATTTTATCTGGTATAAGCATTGCTACTCCAGCTTTTTGTTTGTTTGTTTGCTTTCATTTTCATGAAACATCTTTTTCCATCCCTTTACTTTCAGTCCACATGTGTCTTTCAGTATGAAGTCAGTCTCTTGTAGGTAGCATATACAGGGATCTTGTTTTCTTATTCATTCAGCCACCTTATGTATTTTGGAGTGTTTAATCCATAGGCATTTAAAGTAATTGTTGATAGATATGTAGTTATTGCTATTTTATTATTCATGTTTTTGATCTTCTTTTATTTAAGGAAGTTCTAACATTTCTTGCAATACTGGTTTGGTGTTGACAAACTGCTTTAGCTTTTTCCTTTCTGGGAAGCTCTTTATCTGTCCTTTGATTCTAAATGATAGCTTTGATCGGTAGAGTAATCTTGGTTGTAGGTCCTTGCTTTTCATCACTTTGAATATTTCCCGCCAACCCCTCTGGCCTACAATGTTTCTGTTGAGATATTATCTGACAGTCTTATGGGAGCCTCCTCATAAGTAACTAATTACTTTTCTCTTGATACTTTTAAGATTGTCTCTTTGTCTTTAACCTTTGGTATTTTAGTTGTGATGTATTTTGGTATGGGCATCTTTGAGTCATCTTATTTGAGACTCCCTGCACTTCCCAGGCTTTTATACCTATTCCCTGCACCAGGATAGGAAAGTGTTCCATTAATATTTTCTCAAATAGGTTTTCAATTTCTTGCTGTCTCTATTCTCTTTCCGGTACTCCTGTGATGCATATGTTGGTATGCTTGATGCTATCCTAAAGGCCCCTTAAAATATTCTCTTTTTTTTGCATTCTTTTTTCTTTTTGTTATTCTGATGGCATGTTTCTGATACCTTATCTTCTAAATAAGGTAGCTGATTTAATCCTCTGTTTCATCTAATCTAATGTTAATCTCTCGAATGTATTCTTCATTCCAGTTATTTCATTCTTTATCTCTGACTGGTTCTTTTTTAGGTTTTCTATCTCCATTTTTATATTTCTAATATCTTTCTTAAAAATTCTCACTGAGTTCATCTACTCTGTCCCTAATATCATTGAGCACCCTTATAACCAGTGTTTTGAACTCTGTATTTGGTAGATTGCTTGTCTTCATTTTCTTTAGTTCTTTTTCTGGAGCTTTTCTTTTTAAGTTTATTGAGGTAATAACACTGGTTAATACAATTATATAATTTTCAGGTGTATTTTATCATTTGACATCTGTATATTCCATTTTGTGTTTACCATCCAAAGTCCAGTTTCCTTCAGCTGCCATATATTTGATCCCCTTTATTCACTTCGCCCTCCCCCACCCCCCCTGTATTTGACTCCCTTTACTCTGTCTACCTCCTCCCTCCTCCTCCATCTTCTACACACTGGTAACCACGACTCTATTGTCCACATCCATGAGTCTCTGCTTGTTTACCCTGTTCATTTGTTGCTTTTAGGTTTATATCTCGTATACAAGTGATATCATGTGATTTTCAACTTTTTCTGTCTGGCTTATTTCGCTTAGCATGTTTATCTCGAGGTCCATCCATGTTGTTGCAAATGGCAGTATTTCATTTCTTTTTATGGCTGAGTAATATTCCATTGTATATATGTACCACAGCTTCTTTAGCCAATCATCTATCATAGGACACTTCAGTTGCTTCCATGTGTGGGCCACTCTTTTTTTCTGGAGCTTTGTTCTATTCTTTCATTTGAGACATATTTCTTTGTCTCCCCAATTTGGCTGCCTTCCTCTGTTTGTTTCTATGTATTATGTAGAGCTGCTATGTCTCCCAGTCTTAGTAGAGTGGCTTTATGTAGAAAGTGTCCTATTGGATTCACTGGTGCAGTCTCCTTGGTCACCTGAGCTCGTTATATTGCTTATATGGGTTGTATGTGCCTTCCTGTTGTAGTTGAGCCTTGGTTGCTGTTTGCAGGTCAAGGGGTGGGATTGACTCATGGGCTTATTTGTTGTGAGAACTGGCCAGGGACTACAATGAAGGAGCTGTTGTGCAAGGGCTGACCCTATAGTACAGTACAGGATTCACTTAAGCAGGGCTCTGGTGTCTGCCCAGCCTTCTATAATTATGAAATTTAAAAGGCAAATGCTCTCCATGTAGCCATGAGATGCTGTTTGGATCCTCTAAGTAACACTCATAGCTGCTTACCACATTTGAAGATTCATGTGAGGAAAATGTGTTCTTAATTGAAGGAAACAATCTTTCAAGACTATTGTTATTGATTCTGTTATAGATTTATATATGACCCAGAGGGGAGTTAGGCAGACATAAACCCGCGATTTCAAAACTTATGTTACTTAGAAAGACCATTTGATACACTGAAAAGAGTTTATTGCCTGGCTCAAATGGATTGTTTTAGACCACAGCTTAGCTCCTTCTGTCTCAAGAGACTGTATGGAAACAGGAGGCTGCAATTCAGGTCCAACCCTCACTATTAACCACATATAAACTTAATTCTATTTCTTTCCCTGTAACTTTAGATAAACTGTATGTCCTCCCATTCCCCTTTCCCCACACAAAGTTATTGGGAGAACCACATTATATAATGAATGATAAGAAGCTGTAAGCTACAAACATTTGTACAAACTCAGAGCTGCAGTAACTCATGGGACAATAGGTCGATCTTCACTTTCATTATGTCATAGTGTCACTATTATTTTACTCAATACCATAAGGATTTGAAGTCTACTCTAGACAAAAGAAAAATTCCTGTTGGATATACCTTCAAAATATAACAAATCTGACCACTTTGCACCATTACTTCTGCTACCACCCTAGTATGAGTCACCATCATCTTCCCTGTTTTAAGTTTTAGCATCCTTTTCCAGATGCACCTAATGAGATTGCTTTGGGTTGGTCTACTTGTCATTGTTGTACTGCATGGAAACCTTGACGAAATACTCCCAACATTTAATTCCTTGACTCTTCCCCAATTCTTGAATATGAGAGCTAGTGGAGCCTTAGAGAGCTGCCTCTGAACTTTTTAAATATGGGAAAACTGAGGATCAGTGAGACAAGAGACTCTTCTTGTGTAATATGTTGTTATAGAAGTATTTAAAACATCGCATGTATCTTAAACATGTCTGTGCCTCTAACAGGACTAAGATGATGCCTTACAAATAATAGGAATTCAATATATATTTGACAAACTGACAGTGGAGTGAGTTTATGAAAACTTTTGGGTTCATTTAGGAAGGATTCCATCCACCTTGTCAACCTCCACGATTGGTAACATTAACATGCTCCACTTGTCAACCTCCATGATTGGTAACATTAACATTTCCTCTGTTGCACAACTGCATTTCTTCCTCCCAGAGGTGTTCTTAGAGTTAAGTTATTGGTACTTTCCGATGTTTCCCAAACACTAGTCGTTCATGCACCACCTTCAACATTTTTGCTAGATCCACGTACCATCTGTACCATTAATATATTTCTCTAAAACAAGTTTTACTAAATAAGCATATTTTAAAGGAAAATATATACATATATGTACATGTTTGTATACAATGTATGTATACATATACACACATATAAACATGTATTAAGAGAAAATATAAACATACACAAATACAATTGAATATTCATGAAATCACAGATGTGATACGCTGGAATATATTTTAAACTATGCTAAAATACATGATCATCAAAAATTTTAAATGGTCATTTTTAAATGATACACCTAAAATCATTTCATTGATGGTATATATAACACCCTTTCAGAAACTATTGTCTAATTGATTCACCTGGCTTTATTCTGAAAATCTGTCTCAACACCTCAGAGCAGGGCAAGGTAAAGCATAGGCAATTGGTAGGTTGGCCGCACATGCCCAGTTAGAAGGAACTGACATTTCTTAATTACTGGTCTTGCCCATCACGGGTCAAGTAGTTCTCCAAGGTCCAATGTGAGTGGGTGGCGGGGTAAAGATAATTATGGTGAAGCCTTGTTGAAGGGACCCACTTGTTGAATGATGAATGGAGTGGTAGTCAGTCTAGCTGTTCCACTTGGAATGAGTACCTTAGAAACCTGTTTCTTTTCTAGTGGAAGTGGTAGCAAAATAACAAAGTCTAGGAGAAAATTTGTTATCAGAATGTTCCTCAAGTGACTTGTGGCCCTGGTTCAGATACTCTAATGACGTCTTATGGCAGAAGACAGGCTATGATTAATGACGATGTCACAGAGCACATATCTTTCACACAGGCTAGGCTGTAAATATAAGGGGGTCTGGGATCTGATTTCTTTTCAGATTGTTTATCAAAGCCAATTCACAGAGAACTTTAATTTATGCTCAGAAGGAAGAACATTTGCAAAGAGACTAACAGGACCAGTATAATAGAAAGTGGACATACAAAAACATCAAAACAGACGTCATACATATACATATCCACAAAAACTTCGCATTATTTCTACCATATGAAAAACTCCATTCTAAGAAACATAGGAGTAAATCATAAACCTGACCTGTGAAGGATTTACCAAACAGGTTTCTATGTCTAGTAAAATTCATGTCAGATAAAAATGCATCTAGCTAAAAGTAGTAGAATTAATGAGTAACAGATCATAAACAGATTGGGCACATTTTTCTTTCCCAGAAAGTATTTTGAAGGCTGAAGTCTAAGGCCAGTGTTAAGGCTCAACAATGTCATTGGAGACTTAGTCTTATTTTAAATTTCCACTCTGAAGTGTTTACCATGTTGGTTTACTGACTCACAGGTGAAAGATGGCAGCCCCAGGCATAATGTCTGCATGTCAGACATGGAAATGGGTTAAGGTACAAAGGGTAGTGTTGTTGCTCATATCTCAGGGACCAAAACCTAGTCACCTGGTCATCTCTAAGCAGTTAAAATACTAAAGGAAGATAAAATACTAAGAGATAGTATAGCAGTGAGAGATTGGAATGGTTTGGGGGACATACAAATCAAACAGTTTCTTTTACATCAAATCTTCAGAGACTTCTGAACTAGGCCAACTGATCTTCACAGTGTTAATAACTTTTTTAAAAAAATTTTTAATCAACTATCACAGAACACAAAAATCATGAGTTAGTAAATGGTTCTCGATCTATTATCCTAAGTCAACCATGTGTAATATGTCTTCTCATAGGCAAATCTTTGTTTGCTCTAGAGTTTAGATAAGCCACAAACATTGCAGTTTAGTAGGTGACTCTGCAGTGTGACAGAAAAGCAGGGGTTTCAGCCTTTCAGAGCCCTAGGTTTGAAACTTGTCTTTGAAGCTTGGTACTAATAGCCCTAACTAAAATCACACCCTCTCAAAACTTCACTTTCCTCATCTACGAAATATCACTTATCTTTTCATTAAGTTTCTTCTGGACTTCTGGTGTTCTTATATGTTATTTAGAATAGTGACCATCTCAAAGCAGATGTTTAATAAATGGTTGCTTCTGGAATTAGTTGTGAGTTTAATGCCAGTTTGAGTTATACATCAGGGTCACCTGAAGGATTTGTTAAAAATGAAAAACTCAGGAGATAGGGCTCAAGAATCTTTATTTCTTAATAAGCTTCATTAGAGATTCAAGTTCAGAGTTTGGTGTGAAAAGTTAAGAGCTTGAACTGCTTTCTTCCATGAAGAAATATTTTCTACAGGGAAACTGCAATGTAGAAAGAGAATTTTGCACTAAAATAATACTAGAGGTCAAAATTTTATATAAATTAATATAAATTTGAATATGCTATCTTGGATTTTACGATGTTTTTCTTTGAAAACCCAGATAATATTTTTCATCATGGAATTATATTCAAATTGAGAAAAAAGACCCACAGTATTGTTTTTCCCCTCTTCCTTCCTGCCTGCCTGCCTGCCTGCCTTCCTTCCTTCCTTCCTTCCTTCCTTCCTTCCTTCCTTCCTTCTCTCCTTCCTTCCTTCCTTCTTTCTTTTGACAGAAGGAAGTTACCAGTTCTTTTGATTGGTAAAATATTAATGAGGAAATGCGAACCTGATCTGGCAATGAAGGAAGAAATTCATAGATATAACTCCAAGTCTGTCTTTAAAATAATATAAGAATATTTTCTTCAATGAGTTTATCTTTATTTGATAAAATATAATTTGAGCAATTACAAAGTTTTTAATGTACCTATTATGTGCTGGACACCAAATTAGGAGTTAACAAGAGAGATGCAGTATATGTTCCCATGAAGCTAAAATTCTAGAGACAAAGACAGACAGACATTCAACAGTTATTTATTCAAATAGGTACTTAAATGTGACTATAACATCTATGGTGAAAAAATATATATATAAAAGTCCCTTTGAGAAGTAACAAGGCACGTGCATGCAAAGAGTAGGAAGAAATAGTGAAGTCAAAGATAACATTGTGAACCAATGGTATCAGAAGGAAGACTTGTGAACTTGGAAACAAAAAGAAGCTTACAACCTACAGTGAAGGTCAGTGCATTTAAAGATCAGTAATCCAGAGAGAGGGGGCCTTATTTGTGCCAGAGAGGAGGCAGGCCAAATCATGCAGGGTTCTTTTGGCCTCAGGTGAGAAGGAGCCAAAATCTGACATCTCTCTTCTGAGTGACTTCCATGTCTCAAATCAAATGTCATACAAATTATAGAAAGGAAGGAAAAATATTTCCCCTTTGCAGAGAGCAAAAGAAATGGCAAAGATTTCACACTATTGAATGTGTAAAGTGTATTTCACATACTATTTGTTACATGTGTGTAGAAGGATGTATGCTAAAAAACCAGCCAAAGAGAAAGACAAAAGAAAAAATATTCAGTGACGTACAAATATACAGAGACATGAGGAAAAATTAGAAGGATAGATGGATTTCTTTTGATGTGTATGTAAATGGTTGCAGAGATAAAACAATAATAGTAATAATGGTGACAGTGGCGGTAACTGCAACAGTAAAAATAATGTTTGCGTGTTTACTATGTGTTTGGTGCTGTACTAAGAACTTTACACAAATGAACTATATACATATTAAACTAAAGTACTATATCGAACAGGTTGTTATTATAAGCAGGTTAAAAACAAACAAACTACTAACCTGATACTTCCCAAGTACCCTTCCTCCCTCTAAATGAGTTTATTATTTCTGCAAAGCTGCCTGAAGGAATCCATCTCTCTGCATAACTGGGGACCAGGCCCCCTCGTGGCTTCAGAATTATAACAATGCCACTCCTGAAGACCATGCTGAAGCAGCAGGACCAAGTGAGCCTCTCATACCATAAGGCATCCATGTTAGTGGGGGGAGTTATGTGATCTCAGCCTCCCAAAGCAGGTTTCATGTTAACCAGGAAGGACTGGATTCAACATGTAAAGATGAAGTAAACGTTATTCTTTTTCCTCTCTAGGCTTTGTCTTTGTTGATAATGTTATCTTGTGACTGGAAGTATGTTGTATATTCACCTAGAAAAGTTCCTCCTGTCAAAGCAGAGGTAGATACACACTCCCTTTCTACCCCACCCTACCCTGAGCATAGTCCTGGAGCTTGTCTTTACCCTTCCAACTGTCTGTGTCTGTGCATCTTTACTGTCTTTCTCAGTATCTTTCTGCATCTGCCTCATCCCCCACTTTCCTAGCTCCTTATCTTTCTTCTCAACCCTCCTAAGTCTCATTTCTTCCCTCTGAATGTCTCACTAACTGTACTTAAAAAAAAAAAAATACAATAGTAACTCACCTGCAGTTATATCAAATAAGTTTTAAAGACAAAATTAGCTCAACACAGACAGAGAGAAGACTCCTATCCAATAATTATTATTTGAACTTGTAAGTAGATCTCCTTGTATAAAACCATATGCTCAAGCTGTGTTTTTTTCCCTCAAAAAAAGTAATTTTATTTATTTTTTTGAGTACTGTTGTTCAACAGATGTTTGGAACCCTTAATTACTATAGTTATCATTTAAATCTAATTTTAAAGCTCTTTTCACTTTGCTAAGAATCAAGTGGTTCTCACACTTTTGGGAGAATAGAACAGGTAGTTTATTTTCCTTAGACAAGTTGGATTTCATTTTACTATAGAAGTTCTCTTAAACAGTGACTCATTGGGATGAAACACATATTCAAGTATAGTTTCTGTGCCCTTTCTAACTCATGACTTAGTTTAGGCAAAAATTTCTTCATTGCTAAGAGAGAGACAGACAGACAGACAGACAGACATTATAAACTAATTAAGTCGGGAGAAAGCCCAGAATCCCCTAAAGTTTTGATTGCTATATCATTTGAAAGAATAAAAGAAAAAATACTAATTTTTTAATACTACAAATGTTTTTGTAGATATTCTTGCAGAGATTCTTAAAGAAATGCTGTTCTGAAATAAATGACATTTGATCGGAGTGGTTATTTCAACACTATTTAGATTCCTGTAGCGCCAGCTGTGGATGACTTGGTGTCACCCCAGATTCTCTTTACCAGGCTGTGTTGGCTGCTAACAGCTCAAAGCTGCGCCTTTCTCCAGAGCAGTGTCTCTCCAAATGTGGTCCCTGGACCAGTTCTATCAGCATCACTGAGGAATCTAAAATGTAAAACCTTGGACCTCAGCCCAAACCTGGAAAATCAGAAACTCTAGAGTTGATACCCAGCCATCTGCATGTTAACAGGCCCTTCAGTTGATTTTGATAAATGCTTACATTCTAAGAAACACTTCTCCAGAGAATTCCCTTTTGGTCAAAACAGGAACTAACAACAGAAGTAGCAACCTGTATCCTTGCACCAGTGGAACTGGCATGGCAATATCTTATAGGTGTATTTGAGAACTTTCAATTCCCAGATCCCTCTAAATCCCATGGCCCATTCCTTTTTGGAGGACGGTGGAGGAACTCTTGCTTGAAAATTCTGAAAAAACATAGACTGAGGCAGGTGGTCTAGAAGACAATATTT
The DNA here is from genome assembly GCF_014176215.1 of Rousettus aegyptiacus. Taxonomy (NCBI): domain Eukaryota; kingdom Metazoa; phylum Chordata; class Mammalia; order Chiroptera; family Pteropodidae; genus Rousettus; species Rousettus aegyptiacus. The sequence goes on along the minus strand of NW_023416307.1, from coordinate 117,956,869 downwards.
ATCCTCGGAATCTGTCTCCCCTTCCTGCATGGTCACCAGGAAAATAACTAGGATAAAGTCTCAGCTTGGCCTGACTAGGTAAGTGCTAAGTGAGGAGAAGAACTGTATGTTGGAAAAGCTGCAGGACCCAACTAATATATACTATTAGGAATTAGGAGAGGATGTTTGAAAGTAGATCCTCAGGGTGCTGACTGAAAGGTGAAGGGGACAGAACATAAAGCTGAATAAGGGAGAATTTGTTGACATGGGACACTCTCCTATGACTCCAGATTTGACACCTTGACAAGGACTCTAAGGGCCCAAACTTTGTAATGGCTCTTGGCAGTAGAGAGGCCAAAATACCACAGAGGAGAGTGGTATGTGGTATGTGGCTATTGATCTGACAGATGAGTTTTTATTCACCCTAATACCTAAAAGAGAAGAACATTAGAATAAGTTTGCTTTCATGTGGAAGAGATACTGTTATATGTTAGCATTAATCCAGGGTGATGATTTTCTACTCTCTGTCACAATATATTTCAACATTTTGGATATTTTGTACAAAAAGAATGGGGTCACTATACTAATGATATCATGTTCACCAGACATGTGCAGCAATAAGTGGCAAGTTCTCCAGATGTCTTAATAAGATAGATATGCACCAGATTGTAAGAAATATATGTTATAAAGATTTAGAATCCTGCTATCTCAGTAAAATGTTTGGGGTGGGGGGAGTTGGTTGTAGGTTGGGACATGTCAGACTAATCCCTCAAAGTAAGACAAAGTTTGCATCTTGACCCTTCTTATGCCTAAAACTGATTCACAATGTGTGCATGATGCTATAAACTGAATATTTGTATTCCCCCCAAATTTCTTATGTTAAATCCTACCCCCCAATGTGATGGTATTTGGATATGAGAACTTTGAGAGGTAATTATATCATGGGGCAGAGCCCTTATAAATAGAATTAGTGCCTTTCTAATAGAGACTCCAGAGAGCTCCCTCCACCTTCCTTCATGTAAGTAAGTATACCATGAGAAAGCGGCTGACTCTGAACCGGAAAGCGGGCTCTCACAAGACATCAAAATTTCCAGCTCCTTGATCGTAAATATCCCAGCCTCTGGAACTATAAGAAATAAATTTACTTTTTATAAGACACCCAGTCTATGGTATTTTATGACAGTAGCCCAAATGGACTAAGACACGTGATTAGCTGCTAATGATTTACAGCTTACTCCCATCCACTTTGGTGAAACAGAAGGGACTCTGTGAAGTTATTATACCCCACCGTTAGGGTCAGCCTTCAGCTAATAGATAACTGACCCATACTTCTTACCTTGCCCATACTTTTTGCCTTGCAGTAGGACCAAATCTTTGGATCAATTCATGCTCCAGAGATCTCCATGGGATCAGGCTGCAGCTAAGCTCCAGCGGCTTCCCCCTCCCTATCTAGCTTTCCTCATTTCCTTTCTCTCATGAGAATTTCCCCAATCCAACATATGCATCAGAATCCCTGACTCAGGCTCTGACTCTAGGTAACTCAATCTAAGACACCGATGCTATTAAAGTGGGCATATTCCTAACATCCTGATGATACTTTCAATACTTTCTCAAGCTCCATTTAAAGAAAAAAATTATAAATTTTATATATCAACTGGTATCATTTTGCTAAATAGGGAGTAAAACAGTAGTTAAGAAAAAAATGTTAGGAATCAGATGGCTTTTATGGTAAAATCACAGTTTCAACAGATATTATCTTGTGTAACTTTGAGCAAATTATCTAATCCAAGCATCTATTTTTTTTTTAATCTATAAAATGTGGATAAAAAGAGAACGTACTTTCAAGGTTGTATTTCATAATACCTAACATATTACAAGTCTAACAGAAATTCTCTACTAATCTAATTTCTGTTATCATCATTATCACATCATCATTATCATTATTGTTATAATAAATTGCTCCATATGATTATCTGACCACTCTCTCCTTGGAGAAAAAAAATTCTATATACTCATTTTTTTTTTTAAATTTCTCAGTTAATTTCAAGGGAATCCTGTTTTTATTTCACTACTGACTATCTTTTAACATTCTTGGTTTTTTTTTCTTGGAATCAAACACTAATTTGCTAGAGGCCATTCACACTGACATTGACATATGGAGGCCAGATATAACCTAGCCATAGCATAAGTTGCCAACATCTATATGAATGATGTTGATAGTTGAAATAATCAATTCAAGACAAGGACATTTTTCAGAATTTTATGCCACCCAAAAGCATTGGATAAGTGCCAACATGTTGTACTTCATTTGGCTTATGTATAAAAAATTTCACAAACTTTTTTAAAAACATCGGACAAAAAATTTTAATGCTCAGTTTATTCCTAAAAAGCAAATTCCCTAAGGATAGAATAAATTAGTGCTCCAAATGTCAGTGTCAGAATGATTGGCTTTTGCCAAGCTGATATTTGCTTTCAAACAAACAACTGCCATAAACCTAAGATTGTTAAACTATGTATTAAAATAGGAAAATATACATTTTGTTCCATTATGGTTTGTTGTGTAAAGAAAGAAAAATATATATAGCAGAGAGATCATAAAAAGCTAAAATGTTATGTTTTCTAAGGAAGAAAATTATGTGGTTAATTACTTTTTGGTCCTGGTCAGAGGCTGGTTTTTATATTCATCAAATTCACTAAATAATTGAACTCTCTACATAACACAGGTCATGAGGCAATTGAGTATATTGGCAAAAATACAAATAAAAATCTAATTTAAATTTAAAACTTGTTGGTATCATCATTAATCTGAGAATCTCATGAACTCTAATATTTGTGTGAATTCACAAATAATCCTATCTAATACTGTCTGCCTTATGTAGCCATAGCTCTCTACAGTCTCTGATTTTCCCTTCCACCCATATATATTGTTTGGCTTTGTGACTTTTCTTTGTGCTTCATCAAAAGCTCGTCAAGGGGGCTCAACAACAATAAGACATAAAACAATGGAAACAAGCAGTAGAATATTCTTAAAATGGTACATTAGCTGAAAAATGTGCAAGAACATGAATTTATCCAGTAAGAATAGTTTTCTTAATACAATCTAGCTTGAAATCAGAAGTATCAGAAATTACATTGGCAGGACATCATAAAACAAATGTTTATGATGTATCAATGGATAAACACATTGTGGTACATTTGTACAATGGAATATTACATAGCAATAAAAAGAAATTACTGTTACATGCAACAGTAAGGATTGATTTCTAAAACATTATATTGAGTCAAGAAATCATATACACACACACTGTATGATTTCATATATACATGAATAGTTCTTTAAAATTCAAAAGGCAAAACTAATCTACTGTGAGATAAAAATAATCTATTTATATAAAGTGAAAGAGAAGACAACATTAATATCTTTGAGGCTGGGAGGATTAATGACAGGGAATGAAACCAAGAGAATTTAGCTGGTATGACAGAAATATTCTATGTCTTGATTTATGTGTTGGTTACCTCAGTGTATACATATATAAAACATCATTGAGTGGTGCATTTAAGATCTACATAATCTAGCCTATGCATTTATACTCTAATAAGGAGATTTAAAAATTAAATTAAATTTATAAAACAGGGGAATGGGATTCAAAAATAAACCAGGTTTTAAATCAGGAAATACATTTAAAGAACAGTGAGAAAACAAGAATGGTGTATTATAGGCCAGTTTTTTCTTTAGTCATGATAAGTTAAGGAATCTTGTTGGCATTTATATAAAATTTACTAGAAGGCCTTAAGCATGCTGGATCTAAATTATTTCAAATATTAAGTAAGTCTTGGAATTTTTGTTTCACCATAGGCATTCTAGTTCTCTTAGGATACATTCAAGTGTCCATGAAGTATCTCAGAAAGAACAGTCTGAGCTCTATATTGATGTCAAACCCTAGAACTCTTATGCCTAAGATGAAGATTGATTCATTTTGCTATGGGTCCTCAAGAAAGTAAGCCCTGGAGGCTGGCTGTTTTTTTATTTGGTTGTTGCCTATCTCTACACTACTCATCCAAACTCTTGTACATTCTCTAGCAAATAGGTTGAGAAGACTCTGTGTCTTGTCTTGTGTCGAAACCTCTTTAAATCCAACAAGACTAACTGGTATTTTTGCCTAATTGTGAATTATAAAAAAAAGCAGTCAGTCTTTTGCAATATTAAGGGGATGGAGCATTAAGAGGTCAGAGAAGTAATTTTCTAAGTCAAATTACAAACAGCACAGTAGTCTTAGTTCCTAGGAAACTGTGCAAAACATCCTCATTTACAACTGACTAAGGGAAAAAAAGTTTCTATTTAAAGTTAGAAGATTGTTTTAACTCTAAAATTTCAGTTAACCTGATTGCACATGCCTAATATCATGGACATATTAAGCCTGAAAAAACCCATCTCTGATTTTGAGAGTTTTCCCCCCTTATCCAGATAATAAGAGATTATAAAGTACCTAATTTCTATTAAAGAATATTTAGGAACCTCTTAATTTTTATGATTTTTCTTTCAGCCATCCATTTGGCTAACTTAATGTCCCTTTAAATACTCTCTACTGCTTCGCTTTCATAGCCAGTCTTGTATTTAATAGTTTCAAGTGCTTTTGTCTTATTGTTCACACTCAATCCAAATTAATGACACTTTTTAAATGCACTAGGTGCGGTTCTTCACAGCCCATAGATGAGTTTGTGAAGACCCAGTGCTGGCAAAGAAGGAAAAGCCTTGGTCTCAGTCTTTATTGAACTGCCTTCTTCCAGGCAAAGGGCCAGGTCAATGTTCTCCTAAATGGTGAAAACAAACTGTTTCCTTTTCCTTATGATAAGGCAATAAATAGGGAATGTTCTGAAAAGAGAAGAAAATTTGGTTTTGGACAGGTCGTTTTCAAAGACAGGGCTTTTCAAAGTGTCTCAATGGCAGTCTTGAAGACCTAAATACCTCAGCCTGCATTCCTAGGGTGAGACCGAGTATTTGGTTCTGGGGAGAGAGCAGAGCAGACCTTATTAGAAAAGTACTGTTTCTCTATTTTTAACTTTTTCTAGGGGCTACCTGAAGGATTATAACATCATACTTATCTCTGTTTTACCTAACTCAAACTCATTTCAGGTAGAAAAGAGGTAAGCATTGTTCATAAGCATTCCAAAGTGAATGAAAACCCATAGAAACTTGGAGTGAAAGGTTATGATTTTAAAACATAATAAACAGTTTAAAGCCTGGGAAGAAAATCTTAAAAGAGAGTTTCTTTAGGAAATTAGGACATTCAAAAGTATCATGTATACTGGGGAATTTAGAAAGCCACACCTATATCTAGGGCAAGATAGGTGTTCAGAAAAGACCTAAAGAGATGTTAAACTCTCTTCTTTGGCTAATCTCTAGGCCCCACATGAACACAAAATGAAGGGTAAGAAAGAAGTTTAAACAGCCTGGTTAAGATTGAAGGAGTATCCTAAAGCAGAGCCAACCTACAAAGATGGAGAGTTAGGTATTGAATTGGGTTCCCGTTATAACTTATATGTCCCCCAATACCTCAAATGTGACCTTATTTAGAAACAGAACCATTACAGATATAATTAGTTAAGATGAGGTTTAGAGTGGACCTTAATCCAAGATTACTAGTATCCTTACAGACAGAGAAAACCAGGACACAGAGATAGACAGGGAGGACACACATCATGTGAAGATGACGGCAAGCTGAGGAACAAAAAAGATTCCCAGAAGATCATAAGAAAGTACACAAGAGGCATGGAAGAGATTTTTTTTTTTTTCATATCCTTCAGAAGGATCAACCCTGGCAACATCTTGATCTTGGACTTCTAGCCTCCAGAACTGTGAAACAATACATTTCTGTCGTTTAGCCACCAAATTTATAGTACTTCATTATGGAAGCCCTAACAAACCAACTTATCATGAAAGATATTTTTACTTTTTGTTTTAGTTCCTGGTGTTTAAGGAAATATCTGTCAAAACACTAGCTGACTAGAAGCTAATGGAGCAGTCACTTCAGTGAACACACATAACAAAGAATACAGTCTTTTCAAGTTTGAGGAAGTCACAGAACAAACTGACAACTACAGTCTTCAAACACAACCTTCAACAATCAAGAACATTAAACCCTAGGAAGGGAGGAGAATTTAATTTCCAGAGTTACCACATTATAACATTTAAATTTCCAGCATTTGACAACAACAAAAAATTACAGAGCACATAAAAAAATAAAAAAGAATAGTTCATTCAAAGAAAAAAAAATGACAGAAACCATCTCTTAGGAAGCCTAGATATTGGACTTATAGAATAACCTCTAAATCATCAGTCTTAAATATGCTCAAAGAGCTAAAGAGGAAATCATGGACAAAGAACTAAAAGAAACCAATAAACCAATATAAAAAAAAATGAGAATATAGGTGAAGAGATAGAACCTATATAATTACACACATGCTGACATTTTACATTATTTACTTAATTATTGTGCCTATTGATTGTTATCTGCTTCCCTCTGCTAGAGAAAAGTCTCCATGAGGATAAGGACTTTTGCTTTTTAGTTACCAGAGCCTGGGAGATAGTAGACAGTCAACATTTATTAGCTGACTGACAATTAATGATTTTCTCCCACATTCAATAGCCCATTACCTATATGTTATAGTTCTGTGATACAAAGAAATATTTAGAATGATGTGACAACACAGAAAACAAGTTTGGAGAGGGTAAAGGAAAGAGAGATGTATATTAATGATGTGAAAGCTTCTGAATGTGATGACTCAGGGAGGAAAGTTGCTGGTGACATAGTTAGATGAATAGCCTGTAACTGAGCATACGTAACACACACAATCAAATCTCTGCTGCGCAAAGATTACATAAAAGTCATGATTTATGTTAAGGAAAAAATCTATAACACTATAGGTTGTCCTAATTCAGTGGGATCCCCAAGTGATATTATCAGTGTCATATTTCTGAGGCCTGAAAAAATGTTATATTAAGACACTTTAGCATTCTGCTTTTTTAATTAAAAAATTAAAATAAGTTTATCTATATCTATCTATCTATCTATCTATCTATCTATCTATCTATCTACCTACCTACCTACCTACCTACCATTTCTAATTCCAACATGGTAGGGTATTTGTTTAAAATTTTAAATCTCTCTCACACAATTTCTTGCTGATCAATGAAACACAAGCTGTACTGATTTCACAATTGTAAGAGCATTCCCTAGCTTACATTTTTCCTTCAAAGATAATTCTCTAATGGATAGTTTCATGTAATTTATAATCCTTATAAAAAGGCTATTGAAATGGCTTCTTTTTGCAGTAAAATTTTAACAAAAATAATATTACTCATGGTGATGAATATATGCATATAGGGTGATAGTAAAAATCTTTCTTGAAGCTACCTGAATTTTTATTTTATGGTAATATGACTTATCTTAGTCTACATTTGTTTTTTGTTTTTTAAAAAACACAGCATTTTATATACAGCATATTTAAGAGTGAGAAATTCAAAGCTTTCCCTACTAAGATCAGGTAAGGCAAGGATATCTCCTCTCACTACTCCTTTTGAACATCAAAGTGGAAGTCCCTGCTAACGCAGTAAGGCAAAAAAAAAAAAAAAAAAAAAAAAAAAAAAGTTATATGAATTGTGGAAGACATAAAATTGTCCTTGATCACAGATGATATAATCATCTATGTAGAAAATCCAAAAGGCCCAACCAAAAAACAAAAAACAAAAAACAAAAAACCCACAAAATCTCTTTGAACTAATAAGCTATTATAACAAGATTGCGATATGCAAAGTTAACATGTAAAAGAAATTTGTTTTCTATATAATAATAATGAACAAGTGGATTTGAAATTAAAAACACAGTAACATTTGTATTAGCACCCCAAAAATGAAATGCCTAGGTATGAACTAACAAAATATGTATAAGATCTATATAAAGGAAACTATAAAATGCTAACTAACTAATAAAATCAAAGAACTAAACGAATGGAAAGGCAGCCAATGTTCATGTGGGAAGACAATATTGCCAAGATCTCAGTTCTCTCCAACTTGATCTATAGGTGCAATATAATCCCAATAAAAATACCAGCAAGTTATTTTATAGATATTAACAAACTGATTTCAAGGTTTATATGAAGAGGCAAAAGACCCAGAATAGCCAAACACTGAAAGAAAAAAAAAGTCAGAGGACTGATGCCACGTGACTTTAAGACTTACCTTAAAACTAAAATAATCAATACAATATAATTTCTGAGAAATAATAGACGAATAGATCAATGGAACAGAATTGAGAGCCCAGAAATAGATCCCCATAAATAAAGTCAGTTGATCTTTGACAGGATCAAAGGTCATAAAATGGAGCAAAGATAGTCTCTTCAAAAAATGATACTGGAATAACTGGATGTCCACATACAAAAAAATTGAATGTAGATGCGACCTTACACCCCTCACAAAAATTAACTCAAAATAGATTATAGACCTAAATGCAAACCACAAATTGTAAAATTCCTAAAAGATACACAAGAGAAAATCTAGATGGCCTTGGGTACAATGATGCCTTTTGAGATACAACACCAAAGATATAATTCACAAAATAAATAATACATGAGATGGACTTTATTAAAATTAAAAAAATATATAACTTCAAGAGAATTAGAAGACAAGATTCAGAGAGAAAATATTTGCAAAATACACATCTGATAAAAGAATGTCATCTAAAATACACAAAGAACTCATAAATCTCAAGCTTATTTTAAAAAATGGGCCGAATATGTTAGCTGCCTTGCCAATAAGATATATGGATGAAAAGATGGTTCATAACATACGTCAACAGGAAAATTCAAATAAAAACCACAAAGAGATACTATCATTAGAATGATCAAAATCTGGAACATTGACAACACCAAATTTTGGCGAGTGTGTAGAACAACCAAAATTCTCATTCATTGGAAGAAAGTAAAGTGGTACAACTACTCAAGAAGACAGTTTGGCAGTTCGTTATAAAATTAAACACAGCCTTACTGCAGAATACAATTATGCTCCATGGAATTCTCCCAAAGTTGAAAGCTTATGTCCACACAAAACCATGTATATTGACATTTATAGCAGCTTTATTTGTAACTGCAAAAACTTGGAAGCATCTAAGATGCTCTTTGGTAGTTGAATAAATAGGTAAACTGTGGTATATCCAGACATGTAGGAAACTCAAATGCATGTTATTAAGTTTAAAAAAAGCCAATCTAAAAGGGCTACATACTGTACGATTCCAATGATATGACATTCTGGAAAAGGTAAAGCCCTGAAACCAGTAAAAAGTCCTGTGGTGGCCAGGTGTTGGGACAGGAATGGTAGAGATAAATATATGCAGAACAAAAAGGATTTTTAGGGCAGTGAATATACTTTGTATGATCTTTTAAGGATGAATAGATATCATTATACATTTGTACAAAACCATCGAATGTACAATACCAAGAGTGAATCCTAAGGTAAACTATGAACTTTGAACTTTGGGTGATTATGATGTGTCACTGTAGATTCATATTTGTAAACAGACATACACACACACACATATACATTCTGGTGAGTGATGCTGATAATGGGGAGGCTATGAACATGCATGTCTATGTGTGAGCAGGGAACACACAGAAAATTTCTTTACCTCCCTCTCAATTTTGTTGTAGATCTAAAACTTTCCTAAAAAAATAAGTACTATAAAGTATTGCTCTGTAAAATCCATTTGTCAAACACGTTTTTTTGAGAGTGTTATTCTATAGACATTATTCACGTGCTGGGTATACAGAAGTGATTAAGGCAGATGTATTGTTAAGGGTATCTTTAGGCTGCATGTAACAAAATATCTAACTTAAAAGTGGCTTAAATAGAAAGAGTAAGTTTTCTCACATAAGGAAAAATTCTGAGGTAGATGATTGGTTCAACAATTTAAGCAAGTTATTATGGGCCCAAGATTTTTCCATCTTTCTTCTCTATTTGCCTCTGTCGTTGGCATTCTCTGCCTTCATTAAGACAATTGCAGTAGCTCCAAGTATCTTGTCCTCACAAGATAACGTGACAAAAATAAGAAAAAGGCAAGGTTTTTCCTCCTGGTAGCAAGGGTGAACTCATACCCTGGTTTACCCAGAACAATCACAGTTTATGCCTTCTTTTACTTCTGGAGTGTCCTAGATTGGATAGTAAGTTATATAGTTGCTCTAGTAATCTTCTTCTTCTTCTTCTTCTTCTTCTTCTTTTTTTTTTTTTTTTAAGAGAGAGAAAAATATTTCCAAGAAGCTCCTTGAGAATATGTTCCATGGGTTCCAATGGTCAAGATTAAGCAACCTGCTCATTCTCTAACTACAGGGAAGTTTGGTGAAGTGAGCATTTGGCATTTAAACCTTCACAGCAGGTGGAGGCTTCTACTGCCCAAAAGATGAGTGAGAGAATGGGTGTTAACTTAACAGTCTAGACTGTTGGTCACAAGTGGCTAGTTTCCATTCTCTTAGAAGTAACTGGAATTTCCCCAAGCATCATAGCCTGCAGGAATAAATATGTCCTGTCAAGCCCCACAGATACTTTCCACATGGCTTATGCAGAGTGTCTACTTAAGAGTGTCGCACACGTTTTCATGACCAAGTCTACTTAGTAGTTTCCTATTTTCTAGGTATTGCTATTTTCCTCTGGGCATTTTATGGTCACAGCGGCATGGCCAGGGCTCTGCCAAGTACCATGTTTTCTACTGACACTAGAATCCACTTATTTGTGCTGCTGCCAAGGTACTGCTCATGGTTTCAAAGCTGTTCAGAGGTTTGGGGTAAAGCAGGGGAGATTGACACTCTTATATGTTGTGCTGTCAGCAACTTCCAAAGTAATGCTGTTACTGTCCTAATAGTTAACAAAGCATTTCGTCAATTGGAGCTTGAGGTAGACGTGAACTGGGCTCACCAATATTCAGCTCTTGTTTATTTCCATACACAAGTTCCCTTGAAGAGAAAACTTGCTTTAACTAGCCTTTGCCCTGGAAGTAAGAGTAGAAATAATGTACAGCCCTTCCAGATAGAAGCATTTAGGAATTGTGTGTGAACCTGCCACTCTCTTTCTTTTCGGCAATGTTGCTCAGAATGTGTTGATACCGAAGTGGCATAAGGTAGAAACAGCCTAGAAGGCTGAACAAATAGATGAAGGCCAACCACCCTGCAATGTCTCCTGGAGCCACAGCAGACTTCACAATTTGTCCATTGAGAGCTTATGTGTTACCATAGTGTACTTAGTCTGTTCTGACTGAGATCCCTTTTTATGAACAGTCTGCCTGTTCCCTGTAGAATTCATGTATAAATTCAATGGGCGTTGGCCTGGGAGAAGAAACTTTGTCTCTTCTTTCCTACAACTAAGACTCGCTTACTGGGTCAGCCTGTTTCGTCATTCCTCCTTCAGAAGGAGTTCTCTCTCAAGAATCTGCTCAATTCTCAAACAACAGTTAGCTTCCTGGAGGGTGATCTGACAGTTCGTTTGCATTTCTCTGGTATGTCTAAATTCATAACTTAGATTCTAGTTAGTATTTCCCTGATATAAAATAAGTGATTCTATATGAAAATACTTCATAAGTAAAATAGACACTGTGTGCCTGAGAGAGTGAGGTTAGGAACAAGGATGAAGTGATGAGAGAAATAGTAACACATCACAGATTAAATGAGACTTATGGTGGGGTTTGGAGAATGTATAGTTTTCATGGAAGAGGGATAAAGAAGGGAGAAAAAAGGAAGAGAAAAACATCTTTGTGAGGTAAATAGCACTTGGAAAGAATGTAACTCAGAAAAGTAAAAGGTGGAACAAAATGCTTAGAAGAAAGCTGTCCTAATATTCATTTTTTTAAAGTTATTTGAGTTGTAAGTTACAAGAACCTATTTTGAAGTATTTTATACAAATAATAGGAGCCTGTAAGTTTATAAAAATGAGAAGTCCAGATCCAGACTTAAGGCATGGAAGGGCTCAGAAATGTCAATGATGCCTTTGGATTTGGTGCCTTCTTCTCCAGCATGCAGGTCTTTGATGTTTTCTTTATGAAGAAGGGCTCTAGATTGAAGTTTAAACCCTTCCAACATAGTAACTTTGGGAGATGGAGTGAATCAGACACCTTTTTCTTGGAAATTGTAGTAAACCTTTGGAGATTGAAGAACATAACTATGGTCTGGCTTGGGTCTTGTGCTAGCTCCAAAACAATCATTATTGTTGTCAGGAGTGTAATGTGAGCTTTATGCCTGCTCCCAGAACTAAGAGTTTGAATCAGTTCATTGAACCACAAGGGCTGATAGCAGAATGTGGAGTTCTCAAGGTGGAAATGTGGGGCGTGTAATGAGAAGAGTAAATGGATGCTGGGTAGGCAGAAATAGTAATCACTCTCAGAATGTTCTTCCTAGAAGGGACCTTAGAGGTAATATAGTTGAAAACTTTCATCCAATGTTGAAAAAAATAAATCCTAGAAAAGGAAAGCCCAAACGAAAGTATGTTGAAAACTTTATAATCAAATGTAATTGGGATCCAAACTTAGTTAATTGAAAATTTCTATTTTAGCAATTAAAAATGTGTAACTATACTAAATGTTTTAATACAAAATACACACACATACACACACAGTCAGTCACTTATCAATCTTCTGATGTGGGATCAAGGTATTTTTTTGTGACTATACATCACCTGATTGGCCCACTGTCATAATCTTGAACTATACAGAGTTCACTTTTGTGGTCTTTAAAGTGAAATTAAAACTTAAAAGTAGTTATACAGTAATCTAAGTTTAATATTTTTATAATGTTCATGATTTCTCTCCAAATTTAGTATTGTCTTGCCTGAAACTAATAGTGACAAACTTTTACCAAATCTTTCCAAAGAATCCAAGTTCATTTTCTTTGAACTAGCATCTCTCTCTCTATTTTTCTCTCCACTCACTTCATTGGTTTACATAAAATTTAATTACATTAAGTAATTATGGTAATACCTGTATATTACTGGAATAAATTGATTAGCATAAAAAATAGCTAGTTCTTAGTAGCCAAAAATTCAACTGATGGGACAATTAGAGGCCAGACTATTAGCTGCAAGTGTTTAGTGTATTGAGGTATCCAACAGTATATCTTGCAAACAGATTGAATATTTTCTCGTTGGTTTACATACTTGCTGGTTAGAAAATGATTGCTGGCCAGTTAAGTGAAATCAGTTAAAACAACATGGATCCTGTCAGACAAGAGACAGCATGGCTCAAAATCTGGGACCAAAGACATATAAAGCAACTTCAAATTAATTGTCCTCAGATCTCCTTAGACATTTGGGTTATAAATTTCTCTGTTTACATTTCTTACCACTTGGTCAAGGCCAATAATCTCAAGTTTAAATATCACAAAATTAAAAATAATATGGTGTTATTCTTCACGCAGATATTCTCACCCTTCTGATCTGTTTGCCTTCTCATCCTCAGTCCATTCTATTAGTACAAGAAGTACAGTGTGGAAAGGAAGTTCTCACTGGAATGTCTAAGACAAACAGAGGTGGCCTTATCTGTACTTTCTCCTTTCTGGGGATTCAGAGTTGAGGCCTTCCTTGTATGTTTGTAACATTTCAACAAATTGCCAAATTGAGCTATTGTACCAGTCCTGTACAGGAAGTCTCTTCAAAGGTGAAAAGAAAGGTAAGATGAACAAAGATGGCAAAAGGTACTTAAAAGAGTAGAAAAGAAAAAGTGTACAAACCCACATTTGAAATTTTTGGTGATACCTGGAATTGGAGGGTTAAATGCATCTTTTTATTAAATAGCTTAGAACAGCCAAAGATATAAACCATTTTGGGTGACTATTTCCCTATCTTGAGAAAACTTCAAATTCATACAAGTATGCGGTCTTGCATATTCAGGTCTTACAGATACAATAGACAGAAAAGATAAATTTAGTTCTTTTAAAACTTGCCATATACTAGGTCCTCCAGTAAATGCCAAGGGTGTAAAAATAAAGATAGAAAATCACAGGGGACCCACAAGCTGCAGGCACTGCTCTCCAGATTCAGATTATAACTGTGACCACTGCATATGAATATGACGAGTACAAGTGGTGTTTGCTGCAAAGAGAACATGTGGCACAATTTGGACTGAGCGAGCAATGAATTTGGTTTAGGAGGGCAGACTATCTCTGGGAAAAAACAGGAACTATTTTAAAAAGATTAAGGGTCTATTTTGAAGAAAACAATTACTCTCAGATCAATAAGAAATAGAGAAACGGGAAACCTTGATGGATTTTAGGCAGTAAAAGGATCTGATATAAATATGTGCCAGGAATCTAGAACAAGCTAGAGCTAGTTACCTATATCTATACTATCTCAATCTTTATTTTGATTTGCACGAAATCTTGGTTGTCTGGTCTCTCTTCTTATTCCTATGCATCTCCATTATTTGCAAGTTGGTCTTTAAAGAAATGTGCTTTAGAGTGATTATCCTAATATTTCTTATTTATAACATTTTTTTCACCTGCCACCTCCACATTAAGATAGCAACTTTATGAGAGCAGGGGCTTGGTCTAGATTGCCACCCACCATAACTGTTTAAGTCAGTGCTAATACCCTACTAGAGCAGTGATCCCCAAACTTTTTGGAACCAGGGACCTATGCTGCTATAAGAATCTAATGCCCGATGATCTGAAGTGGAGCCTAGGGAGTGGCTGCAAATACAGATGAAGCTTCACTCACTTGCCTGCCACTCACCTCCTGCTGTGTAGCCCAGTTCCTAACAGCCTACAGATGGGTACTAGGGTACTAGTCCACAGTCTGAGGGTTAGGGACCTCTGTGGTAGAACTTTTAAACATTTATGAAAGATTCAAGGAATATTGTGACATTGAATATATAATCTTCTAACATCTCTTATTAAACAAGGTTATAGTTCTAAAAGATATATGCATTGCTTAGAAATAGTATTGTGGTTCAAGGCAATAGTTTCTTTCTTGGTGTTTTTTCCTATTCACCTAATAAAACCTTGTGACATGTGTAGAACATTCCAGATGACCAAAGAAGGCTAAAGTAGGATATATCTAAATTGGAGCCAGAAATATTTTGGCTCAGGTCTTCATTAGCTTTAATCTAGCTGGTTCAAGAAAATTATAGCATTCATTTCAATCTTGAGTAAGAAAGCATGAAATAACCAACCCTTGCATGCTAGGTCCAGAGCACTTTTTGCCTTTTCCTACACATATAGCAGATTTAATTCAGGATTGAAGCTGTTCTACAGACCCATTTGAAAATCATCACCAATAGTTAGAATTCACCCTTCATTAAACTAGCATCCTAACGTTAGTGATTATGACACAGATGAAAAAATATTGGTCCATGATCTTCACTGGCTATAATTAGAGGATGCCTAGGATAGCCTACATTCAGAGAAGTCACACTCTTTGAAAGACAAAGAGTTGAATGTGACTTAGGCATTTTTCGTCTGCGGACTTGTTGAGGGCTAGAGAGGATGACTGAGAGTCCTAATTAATGGGGCAACAGAAGGACAGAATATGTCAGCAATTCCTGGGCTCATTGGACAATGCGGAGAAATTAAAAATCACAGAAGTGGTTTGGCTCTGGAGCGGGAGGAGTGCTGCCAAGTCCTGGAGAGATTCTGAGATCTCCCTTGAGTGCTAGGAAGCCAGCTTGGCCACAGCCGACCTTTACGGGCACAGTTCCGAGTATCATCAAATTGAAAGGGGAAAAACGATACTCTTGGCTCACAAACACAGAGCCGCCCCCCTCTTTTATAAATAAATGAAGAATAAATACAGATAGAAGATAAAAGAAGATAAACACTACTCTCACAGAAGCAATGTACATGCTAGCACTTTGGCCTCAGGAAATTTATTGTTAATGATTCATGCAGATACAGAAGAGACCAGCCAAAATTTCAGATGCTGGCTGAACACATTCAATATATGGATCTAAAGAAAAAAAATGTTGATTATTAATTGGCTTTTTCCTATTTACATTTGAATGTATAGCATTATATAACACAAAGATATAGGGATATAGCAGTATTATAAGCATTTAGATGATGTTCCACCCCAGTAGACTCCAATATGAAATATCTGCCAAAAGGGAAACAAATAAAATAAATCGGAGAGGAAAACTTACTTTCCCACATAGAATATGCTCCATTGATAGTTTTATTTGAGATATTTTATAGCTTTGTTCAGAAACCTTGGTGCAATAAAATGCATTCATTTTTTGGCTTCCTTAGGAGTATGACACTGTAAGTATATAGCCACAATCTTGATGTTCCATCTTCTATATTAGTCAATAAATCTTGGCTATACTTTGTAACAATACAGAAGACAATGACTAGATAGAAGTCACAGCATTTCTAAACAGCCAAATGAAAATCCTCATTATTTTAGCAGTGTAGAGTTTTGAATGAAGTGTCGCCACTTCATCACATTCCAGTAATAACTTTTATTGACAACAACGCTTCTCTCCCATTTCATTGTTAACAACCACATTTTTTCTTTTTTTGGCAGATTCAGGATGTGGTTTTGTATCTGATTGAATAACTTTGTGTATCTCTATACAACCATGGAAAAAGTATTTTGTTAAAAGAATTTATTAAACTTTTGAGGTGTTTACTAATTTCCTGAAATATCTTGAAACTGGGGCTAGTAATTATAGAGTATGGGAATTTATGTCTATGGGATGTCTATAGCTTAGGAAGAGAGGCCCAGAGTAGAGACACTGTAATGTGCTGTTTTGCTTTGATTTTCATCTAACTCTTGTACTTCACTCCACAGAGTCACCTGAGTGAGATTACTAACCTCCTTTGATCATATTTCACTATATTCCCAGATGCTGTTCAGATTTTCAGAATAAAGTATAAATGTCATAGTGCAGTTTACAAGACCCTTCATAATCTAGCTCTGGCATACTTCTCAGCCATGTTTTGTGCCAGGCCCTTTTGTGGTCTATGATTCCTCTCCATCCATCCATACATCCAACCACCAAAAAATCTGTTTGAGCACTTGCCATATCCAGGTCAGGATCTAGGTACAATGGTTCCTAACAGATAAATTTCCTGATAGAGACAAGTAAAGAGGCATTATGATAGTAGGAGGTGTGTAAGCGGCGTGTATACAGAGACAAATAAAGAGGCATTACGATGATAGAGGGTGTGTAGGATGCTGTAGAAGCAATAGGAAAGGCTCCCATCCCAGACTTGGCTCGGGTACAATGGTCACAGATGGCTTCCAAGGAAAATTAATGTCTAAGTAGACACCCAAAGACAAATAATGTAGCATCTGATACTCTAGGAGAGCAAAGCATTTTCCTAAGTCCTGTAAATAAGAAATTTTTTAAAGAACCAGAGAATTTTAGGATAGCTATCATAAAGAACTATGCTACAGAATGAATCATTTGTAATTACTCCAGTGTGCTCTGCTTCTTCACTTTGTTCCTGTCTCTGCTGTGTTGGGAGCTTCTCCTGGGGCTTCTTCTCACATTGGCCTGATGAGTTCCAAGTCACCCCTTATGTTTCACCTCCTCTCAAGGTCTTCCCCTGTGGTGTCTCCTTTGTGCCCTGTGGTGTCTATTTTGTACTTCACTATGGTGTTTCACATGTTATATAGTCATTGGCTATTTTCTGACACTCTTACTCAGTTCTGTAAGTGCCGAGGGTAACGATTACATCTTCATCTTGTTTTTTCAACCTAGCACAGAGCAAGCACACCACAGATACTCAAGTGTTTTGACTGAAAGGAGTGTAGATAGTTAAAACATCTTTTATATTTGCAGCCCATCTATAAATGTATCAGTCTGGGTTGTAAGATAGGCAATCCCCTCTGGACGTGTACTGAGGAATGAAATTAGTTCACAGTCCCAATGAATACACAGGAGACTCATGGGATCTTTATCTCCCCAGATAACATAGAAAGACAACAGTGACAGAATCACAACCAGGCTTGTTTAAAAAGGCCTGTATAGACCATGCAGCCATCTGGGGAGAATAATTAATTAGATTGGAGTGGAGGCAGAATAGAAAGCAATGCAAATATTTGATCCCTTTTTGAGGAAGAAGATAGAGTTCTTTTTAATGTGCAAAGCATGTCTTAGGAAATCTTTGGAGACCTGGCCTGTCAGAAAAGGAACACAAAGCAGGATACCAGCGGAGGAGTGCCTTTTCTTCGCAGTGTCTTCTTTTAGACGTAATGTTTCTTTTCAAATTAAAGGAGAATATAAATTGTAATCAGCAACTTTTGTTAGATCAGAAGGATGCCAATAAACGCCCTCTCTTCCTTCTACCTCTCAAAGAATCTTTATAGCAGTAAGGAAGGCAATGCAAGAGAAAGAGGCAAACATTTAGAAAGGCAAGAAAAAAAGAAGAACAAGAGACCTAAGAAGGGAAGGTGTGTTGGTGCCCAAAAGCGCTGGTGTGCTATGCAATCCCAGGCTCACTGGGCTGGGAGAAACCCCAGGAAGTAATAGGGAAAAGGGCCACTGTAGTCATCCTGCTATGGAAGTAATGGGTACATTACAAAGGGACAATATTCTCTCAGAACTGCTGCTCATTTACATACATTGTGTGACTATTTAACTTCTTAGTAATGCTCTCCTCTCAAAAATCTCCTGTGCTATAATGGAAAAAAAAAGAGAATATATGCTAATTGTGATATTATTATGAAAATAACATTCCTCTTCAAAAGAGGAATATTAGCTAAAAGAACAGACCAATACGTGGCCTCATTTGTGTTTAATGGGTACAAGTTTAAAAACTATCTACATAAATGATGTCAAAATGTCAAATCCTCAAAGAGATACATGCTTTGAACACCCCTATATTGCTCCAACCAATCTCTTAGCATTAACTAACAAAACCCATACCTTCCACCGTTGCGCGCTTGGGCTGAATGGTGATGGCTCCTTCTGCAATATCTTCATGCTGGTGCAGTGGATTTATTTTGGATCCCCAGCTGTCTGATCCTACCCAAAGAAAATGGCCTACTTGGTCAGCTCTTTTGGCTGCTGCAAGGATCTGCCTGTAGAAAGGAACATGAAAATATATATTATAATAAAGTACAGTTGTTGAATGTATACAAAGGAGAAGGGAAGCGAGCTACTATTTCTCAAAAAGCAAATAATTAATGGCAAATACATAAGGCAAAGGATTTATATGCTTAATATATAAAGAGATTTTGTAAACCAATAAGAAAAATTATCAAAGCAGCTTGAGGAAAATAGACAAAGAGTATTAAAAGTCCAAGATAAAAGGAGAAATATAAGTAACAATAGGCTGGTGATTCGCATATATTGGAAAGGGGGAACATAAGAATTAGAACAAAATATTAAATTCACTTCTTGTATTGGCCAAAAATTTTTATTTTGTTTTGTGTTGTGTTGTGTTGTGAATTTGGCATGGGGCTGGAGAAATGAGTACTCTCATTCACTGCTAGTGGGTATATGTCATTTGTGGAAAGCAATATGTCAGTCTAACTGAAAGTTTATAAATTACGTACTCAAATGAACAGAACTCCATGCTAAGCTTGAAAAAATGTACAACACTTGTTTATAAATAAAAATATTATATATATAATAAGGACAACAATGTATTTAAATACTAAGATTTAAATACACAGCATTTGAATATCAATCATGATTTGTATGATTTACTTGTAGAATTTAACTTTCATATAAAAAGTATTTTGCCATTGTTACTTATGATATGAAAGTATACTTTTCACTGTAAAAGAGCTAGTTTAATTGGAACATGAAAGAAATAAAATAAAAAAGGGAACTAGTTACTTATGGAAAAGTTACTACATAATATTTTTGGAAGAACAGAGAATGGGTAAGAGGCAACTGCATTTGTAGAACAGAGGAAGCTACAACTAAAACAACACCAGTTGATAATACCACAGAAGAAGTGGTTTGTTTGCCTCTCAGGATTTGGAGGTACCAAGTACCACAGATGTACATGGCTAAATTCAGCATGATTGGTTGAAAGACTGGAATGGCAAAACTCCAAATTTTCTTTTCCTATACAGGATATGAAATGGTAATTTTCTAACGAAAATTTAAGGAATGGGTTCTGATATTGTGAAAATCCAAACAGTAGAAGATTGTGGGTAAGTGATGGTGAGTTAAATATGAGAATTGTGGGAGTGGGAGAAGTTAAAGTTACCATTAAGTATTGAAATTGTAAGACCACCTAGTAAATTTACAGAATTCTGGAAACCAAGGGTGTGTTGCCCCATGCAGAAAACAGCTGTACTGGAAAAATCTGAACCATCCCAGGAAAAAAGGTTTTAGATATTGACACAGAGAGATCCTCTAATGGCCAACTGGATGCCTGACGAGTCCACTGAAAGCCCTTTAGGTTGACATGTACACATAACTTTTTAGTCTTAATCAAAAGGAAACGGCCAGAAAATATCTATAATCGTAGAAAATCTCCAAAGTAAAAAAAAAAAAAAAAAAAAAAAAAAAAATCTAAGCGAGAAAAAGAAACCAGTGTGGAGCAGGGCAGAGAAAATATATCAAAAAGAACAACAACAACATCAATAACAACAAAATAAATTTAAATGAGAATTATATTCATAATCAAGAACAAGATAAAACTAATGACAAGAAAAGCTCTTAGTTGTTAAAAAATATTAAAATTATGTGAGAAGAGATAAAGAAAATGAAAAAAAAAATGATTCAGAAAGTAAAACAACAACAAAAAGGTAGAACATAAACAGAAAAAAAATATGTGTCTTGAAGAATTAATTCAGGAAAATGTACATCCAACTAATTACATTTCCAGAATAAATGTAGAGAGAAAACAGAGCAAAATGTTTCTAACAATATTTTTAATGAAGAAAAAAGCAAGAAATTTACAGTATGAGTTTCCAAATAAAAAAGGTTCGCCCAGCAAAATAATGAGGAAAACTCAAGCACATCACAAAATTTAAGATTTTTAGAAGTAATGAGAATATTCTAAAAGCTTTTAAGGGAAAATCAGGATACATGCAGAAAAAATAGAAGCAGAGAAACAAAAGAGATGAATGATGGAGCAATGTCTCTCAAATTCTGAAGAAAAAAATTTTATAATCTAGAATTCTAATATTGAACACACAAAGAATTTCAATGCAAATAGAATTAGCATATATTCCCAGTGAGTCTTACAGATTTTGCCATCCAAAATTAGGGCCTCAGGCTCCCTGCAAGTTACTAGTCCTCTAACTTAGTCACCATAGCTGTTGGCTGTAAATCATTTATATGCCAGGCATGATGTATTTAAAAATAAATATGAGTCCAGACCTTAAATTCCCAACTACTAATTAAGTGTGGAGGCAGAAAAGGAACATTTTTAGGCATAAAAGGCAAAAATGTTTTGCTTTAATTTACTCTTTATTAGAAAGTTATTGGAGGATAGTTCCAGCAAACTGAGGAAATAAACCATGAATAAAAATGAAAGAGAGGTAGAAAGAAAAAAAATATTAATATAATAGAAACTAGTCTAGAATAAACCAGAAAGATGGGAATTTCAGGAAGGAGGTGTCTAAGAAAAATAATGAAACTCACAGATTGCTTTATGTATGAACAATGATATAAACATTAATTTTCATTAAGTGAAAATCTGGTAGAATGATGTGAGGTGAATAAGAGAGATCTATGTGGGCCAAATTCTACTTAATGTAAAAAATTAAAAGATAATATTTAAAGTTAATAATTCAAAGAATACAGTAGAGGTACATTATGCAGATAAGACCTAAACAAAGAGCTTAAAGAATTAAAATAGCTGTTCAAAGAAGACAGAACTAAAGAGTATGAAGGAATGGAGTAGGAAACCACTATTTTATATCAAAAATATTTTACTCATATTTTGTTTTTTAAATTTATATATTTATTACTTTCATAAAAATAAAACACAATCAATTACTTGTACTCTTGACCTAGAGGTACCATTTTTACTAATCTATACAAAGGAAATGATCAAATATGCTGTCAGAATTGTATGATCATTACTAGAGACCACATGAATACAGAGCAATAGGGAACTGGTTAAAGAAATGACAGTACATCCAAAGGATGAATGGAGAGCATTTAAAAACACACTGGAGAGCAATTAAAAATACACTTATACACTTAGTGTGGTTTCCACAAGATATTGTTAAAAAAGAAAAGTCAAATTTAAGAAAATGCAAAAGATTATTCAATTCTTATATAATGAAAGCTGGACAAAAATTGCCTGTATTTTCATATAGATGCAGGTAAAAATGAAGGGTCATATGAGAGAACAGAAAAATATGGTACCAGAGACAAGGGTGGGGTGATGGAAGAAATGGAATTATTTAGTTTAAATAAAGTGAATGATTGTCTGTCTGTCTGTCTGTCTATCTCTATCTATCATCTATCAGAAAAAATATGGATACAATTTGTTGTTAGCAATAACAATTTATTGAATTGGTGCCAATGAGTTTTGAAGAGAATTAAAATGCTGGGGAAAAAACAGGTTAAACAAGTAAAGAAAGATGAAATTGACATAAATACAAAAAGTGGATGCTCACCTTAATAAATTTATATAAAAGTGTGGGTTTATGTTTTAAGATAAATATGATTAGATCATTTAAAAATACCTATGATACAAAAAGATGAAATATAAAATTTAATGTGATCCTGATTCTGTTGGGGGAAAACATATGTATGTTTAGAAAAAATTATTAGAAACACTAACCTAGTATTTTATCAGTGGTTAATCTCTGAGTGTTGGTATTGCTAGTTTTACAGATTTAAAATTATAGTTTGTGATTATTTTCTCTAACCTTCAAGTTTTCTAGATAACCAGGGTGCCAAGTAAACATAAGAGTTCCTTTAATTAAAGAGCAACAGCAAAAACTTGCTCACATTTTCCAATGAATTTAAAATAGCCATGTATTACTTCTAAAATCAGAATAAAGTATTCCAGAAAAAGAATACACACTTGTCTAAAACCCAAATTATCTGTATCCATGACTGATTTAGCACCTATCTTAGCTTCAAAATTGAGATGTTACTGCCTTCCCACTGCTATTCTCTGACAGATATTCTCTAAGAAATCTCAAAAACTTCCACCTACACTAAATCTTCTGAAAACGGAAATAACATAACATTGTAGGTCATTAGTACTCTTTAGACATCTGTATGTTTAAGACCATGTTTGAGAAGAAACTTATGTATGCACTTGACTTTTACTGCTGTGCTCAAGAACTACTGCTGCTATCACTACTATGAAACAAAGTATGTAATATTCAACACATAAAAAGTCCCAACACAAAAAGAGTTAGCACAGTTATTGAAAAGATTATATACATTGTTACACCCCAAATTAAAATCTCACACTATCTGCAAATCAAATGTATTAAAACTAACCAATCACCATAGCTATCTGCAGTAAAATCTTTATGTGCTGTGCGCAGTGTATTTAGAAATACACATGAAGCCACATCTAATCAATGTGTCACATATTTTAAAAATGTGTAAAATAGGTATGGAAAGATTTATGAGATGATTAAGAAAGGCATCAGTAGAGGTGAAAAAAACTGGAGCAAAAAGACAAGGGTAATATTATGAAAACAAAATTTTCTTATGTAACTAAATCATAAATTGTAGGGAGAAAATGCCCTAAGAGGAACAGAATCAGTTTTTGTAAGGGGAGAAATAATACATTTAACAGATGATCAGAAAGAGTTTTACAGAGAAGGGCATGTTTGAAATACACCTTGAAGAACAGACACATTTTCACCAGATAGAGAAGGCGGAAAGAGACATTATGTACAAAGGCCATGATAGTGGAGCAATTAGGACATGTTAGAATACCAGAATCATGCATTTTGGGTGGAAAATTCAGTCAATAGAGGTGAGATTTAAATGTTGAAATAGGACCACATTTAAGGCATTGCGAGGTTCAGAGAAGCAAGTTTGTATTTAAATTATTAAATAGTGGGCATTCGACTAGGTATTTTATTCATTCATTGAATGTCATTTATTGAGCATTTACTATGTATTGAGCACTGTGATAGGGACTAAGAATACAAAAGAAGTCAAAGGAGACATCATCTCTGCCCTAATGATGCTTATATATTAGTGAAGAATAGAACACTACTTAAATAATCAAATGATGTAAAATAATATCAGTGAAATAAAATACGAAGAACTTGACAAAGCTGCATTGTTTAGAGAACTCTTCTCTTAGAAAGTAATGGTAGAGATGCCATTGAAGTAATAAAGTGTGTTTGGGGGAGAATGTTTCAGGTAGGTGAAAGATAACATACAGAGACCTGGGAAGGAAGAACCACCAATGACCCTGGTGCCTGCAGTGCATTAAACATGAGGGAGCATGGAGTAAAATAAGACTAGAAGTAGGGAAAACCTGGATCACTATGAGAAGAGCTCAAAAATGTTTTTATTGTATTAATGGGATAACTGCGGCTTCAAGAAGGTGAGAAGCAGGAAGCAGGAAGGGGGTGGGAGCCTGCCCATGGTGAGAATGTGCTCATTTAAGTAGCATAAAAACTTCAGGTATCCCAACTTCAAGTTTAACATCCTTTTTATTTAACAGTCCTGCCACCACGATCAGAACTTAATATTGGCAAGATGGATGGATTCGGAAGCAGTATCTAGGATACACATGGAGGGAAGAGACACAGGACTGAGAGGCTGGTCAGGGTGGCAATGTAATAATCCAAACAATGTAATAATGGCTTGGGCTCTTAAACTTTACCCTTCATAAAAGACATTTACCTTCAAATTAAATGACATATTATTTTAAACAATAAGACAAATAAAGATTTAATAAAAACTGACACAACTCTTTCATATCAGTGGAAATGTAACCTGGCAAAACCTTTTCGTAAGACTATATATATATAAATACACACACACACACACACACATAAATATATATGAATATATATATATAGTCCTGTAAACATCTTTTCTAAGAAGTTATGCTATAAAACTTATAAGATTAGCATAAGATAGTATATTTGTAAATTATTATATATTTATATATTTGTATTATATTCTCACATTTTATATGTTAATATCATTTGGGTATATATTTATATTAGTGCACACGAATTTGTAAAAAAAATGTATTACAGCATTATTTATAATTGCAAAAATTTGTAATCAAACTTAAATGTCAATTAGTAAGGAAGTAGATAAATTATAATACAGATACAAAATGAAATTTTGCATTGCTATTAGAAAGAGTGAATGGATCTACAGGTACTGACATTCAGGGACGTCCATGATAAAATGGTATGTAACAGCTAGCAGAGAGCAGAATAAGCTGTGCAGATAACATATGACCATTTGTGTTAAAATAATAGACTGTCTCTAGAAATATATAAGAAACGGGTAATTAGAAGTTGCATCTGGAGAGAACTTGTTAGCTAAAGAAAAAAAAATGGATGGAACTTTTTTTACCTAGATCTTTTGTGTAGTTTTCAAGGTTTTAATCAAGTATAATCCTATTTATTCTAAAATAAATAAGTAAAGATTCTGAACCAGAGTGATATTGATCAGAAAAGAAAGCACGGGATATTTTTGTTCTAGAAACATTTTAAGGGTTAGCTTTACATGGCTTGGTGAAGAATGAAACACATGAGGAAAAAAGGAAAGTCAAGATAACAATCAGATTTTTACTCCGAGTTGTTATCAATGTAAGGAAAGAGAGAGAAAAAAGTAGGTTAGAGAACATTAAGGTTTGACAAGCATGGTTTTGAACATATTGAGTCTAAAGCAGGAGCAATAAGCTAGAATTATGACATTTTTCTTTTACATTAAGAAGAATCATTCTTTGGATAAAACTCTGTTACATTTGGATATATTTTTAATAAAAGAAACTCTAAAAGGTCTAGTGGTTTTATCTTTTCATAAGTAATTGAATACATTACTTTGTTAATAGGTGGGAAATACATGACAGCAACACACTGCTGCCTCCATGGTTCGCTGTAATTACATGTGGGGTAGAAAGCACGTACAGACTTTGCTAATATGTGATTACAGATGGGATTCTTTGCTATCTTTTCTCCTTTCCCTGCAAGTAGCCTGACCTTTCTGTCTCCTAAAGTTGCAAAATGCATATTAATGAATTTCACCACATGTCCTTACTTTATATCTTCATCGTTGGCAAAAATCACAACGGCTCTGGAGTTAGGGGTGTCCAGGAGCTGTTTGATAATTCTGTCAAAGTCAATCGTCCTGTCTTTGCGCTCTTGGGGGATTCTCACAGACTGAGCAATGCAGATCCCGCCTGGTTAAGAAAAGAAAAGCAGAATGTCAGTAAAGTTTCTGCAAAGATACCAAAGGAACCAGGGAAAGTAACTGGGGAGGAGGGGATTTTGAATTCTGAGTATGCAGCACTTCCTTGGTGATGTTGCTGAATGAAGAAGGCTTAAGACATGCTGAGTCCTGAGCTCTTGTTCATAGTTGGTGCACTTTCCATGGTATTGCAGTCTCATTCTCTTTGCAATGCACTAGTTAATGGCTAATTATGCCCAGGGATACCAATGATATTGATTCTTAGGAGGTAGGTTTAGGTTGACAAGGCGAGTGGGAGGTTCTTAAGATGTAGTGCAATACACTACAATAAAATAAAAATAAATGATGATGATGATAATAATAATAATAATAAAAAGACAAAGCTTATTATATTTATCTCTGTGATTTTTATAGTTTTGCATTCCCAGGATTTTCTTTCTTTTCTTTTCATAACTATCCCAACTTTCAAAGTTCGGAGTCAATGGAATAAATTTAAAGATAAAACAATGACAATACCACCAATAACGACTATTATAAATCATAAGAACACATTTTTATCGACCATTTACTATGTGTTCAAGCCATAATTGTTTTATGTATATCATTTCATTTTTAAAATCTTATAAGATCATTTCTATTATCCATTTTTATGCTGGAAGAGAAGGGGATTGAGTAGAAAAATAGATTGATTTACTCCAGACATCTCAGAGCTATTACGATATTAATTGACATTATGAATTTCAAGACAGAGAAATATATAACAGTTTACTAAGCAACTGACACACTCCCACAGCTCCACGTCTTGCTTAATAATAGCTCCTGGATCTAGCATTCTAAATCACCCATAGGTGAAAAGGAAGTATCAAGAAAAATTTAAAAAATATTTCTAACTAAATAAAAATGAAAGTGCAATATATTAAAATATGCATGAATTATAGCTGAAATGCTGTTTATAGGGAAATGCATATCATTAAATGCTTATATTAGAAGAAAAGAAATCTAAAATCAGCAATTTAAGCTTAAGAGAAAGAGAATACTATGAACAATTTTATGCTAATAAATTCTCAACAACATAAATAAAATGGAAGAATTCCTTGAAAGACACAAACACCAAAACTGAATAAAGAATAGATAGCCAAAATAGTCCTATATATATTAAAATACCAAATTTACAGTTAAAAAAACTGTCATAAATAAAATATCCAGGCTTAAATGTTTTCACTGATTAATTCTATCAAACAATTAATGAAGACGTAAAACATAATCTCCATGATCTCTTCCAGAAAATAGAAAGGCAAGAAAATAATTCGTTTCATAAAGTCAGTATAACCGCAATACCTAAATCAGACAAAGATATCACCAAAAAAAAGAAAAAGACAAATATCATTTATGACCATACTTGACCATCTGTACAAAAAATATTACCAAAACAAATCCAGCAACACATAAAAAAAGATAATACATTTTATCCAAAGAATGCAAGGCTGATTCATTATTTCAAAATTAATCATAAGTTACATGTTATAAAACTAAATCAAAAAACTCACATGATCATCTTCAATAGATGCAGAAAAAGCACTTAACAAAATTCAATATGTATTCATAATGAAAAGTGTAAACTTAGATTAGAGAGAACATCCTTAGCCTAATAATAAGCATCTATGAAAAGCCTATAAGCATCATACTTAATAGTAAGACACCAAGAGGAAAAATTGTCCTATTTTTTTTATATCACTCCTATTCAACATTGTACTGGATGTATTTGTCAGAGGAATGAACAAAGAAACATAAACAAAAGGCATACAGGCTAGAAAGAAAAAAATAAAAATGTCTGTATTTGCAAATGACAGTGCTGTCTATATAGATGTACCGCACCAAAACAAAACAAAACAAAATAAAAAATTTAAAAAAAAACATCCCAAATCTCCTAAAACTTAAAAGTGAATTAAGCAAGTTTGTGGGATATAAATTCAAAATACAAAAGTCAGTCATATACCTGTATGTCAGCAATGAATAATCAGAATTTTAAACTGAAAGTAATATCATTAACAATATTGACAAAGAATGTGGTGCTTCTGTACAAATCTAACAAACTATGTATAGAACCTATATGCTAAAAACTACAAAATGTGGGTAAAATTTAAAAGATTTAAATAAATTCACCCCATCTTTAGTGATAGATTCAATGCAATTGCAATCAAAATCTCAAGCTTTTATTTAAAAAAAAAATGTGTATCAACAGCTAATTCGAACATTTATACAGAAAAACAAAGGAACCAGAATAATAAAAACAAACAAACAAACAAAAAACCTCTGAAAAAGAACAAACTAGAACTCACACTACCCAAGTTCAAAACTTACTATGTAGTCAAGACAGTATGAGATTGGTAAAATAGATAGATGCTTATATCAATGGAACAGAAAAGAGGTTCAGAAATAGACTGATACGAATGTAGTCAACTAATTGTTGGCAAAGATACAAAGGCAATCAATGGAGAAAAGATAGTCTTTTCGACAAATAATGCTGAAACGATTGGATATCCATATGCAGAAACAATGAATTTTGACATATATCTCATACTGCATACAAAAATTAACTCCAAATTAATGATAAACTTAAGTATAAAATGTGAAACAAGACAATCTTTAGAAGAAATTTAGTAATCTGTATAACTAGGTTTGAATATGACTTTGTGATATAACAATAAAATCACAATTCATAAATAAAAAATGATAAATCAGATTGTATAAAAATTCAAAACTTCTATTCTATGAAAGATAGTATTAAGAAAATGAAAGCCGGAGACTGGGAAAATCTTTTAGCTAATGAAGAACTTGTATATATAGAAAACACTTAAAATCAACAACAAAAAGTAAACATTAAAATGCGCAAAACATTGAAATAGACATTTATAAAAATGATATAGAGATGGCGAATAAGTATATGAAAAGATGGTTAACATCAGTCATTGGGGAAATGCTCATTAAAATTACAATGATATACTACTACATGCCTATTTAGAAAACTTTTTAATAAATGCTAACAATACCAAATGTTGGAGAAGATGTAGAGAGATAGGAATGCTTGTTCATTGCTCATGAGAATGTACGATGGTACAGCCACTATAAAAACACTTTAGTATTCCATAATATTAAATATAGAATTAACATATCAAGCAGATGTCCCAATCCTAGATATTTATCCATGTGAAATGAAAACTTATGTTCACAAAAATGTATGCATGAATATTTATAGCAACTTTATTCACAATTGCTAAAACTGGAAAGAGTGAAGACATCTGTCTACAGGTGAGTGGGTAAACAAACTGTGGTACATCCACATAATACTCCTCAGAAATAAAGAGCAACTGCTGATTCGTGGAAGAGCATGAATGTTCATGGAAGAACGTGAATAACTCTTAAATATATTTTGTAAGTGAAAGAAGCCAAACCCAAAAGACTATGTATTGCAGAATTCTATTTATATGACATTTTAGAAAAAGTGAAACCATGGGTGTAAAAAAGAGATCAGTGGATGCTAGGAGTTGAGAGAGAAAGGAGTCATTGACTCAAAGGGACTGCACAAGGGAATTTGAGGGTGATGGAAGCATTCTGGTTGGTACTGTGCTGTCAATACGTGACTTCATACACTTGTCAAACCTTAAGAACAGCATACCATAAAAATTCAACTTTACTGCCTGCAAATTTTAAAAAATCAAGCAGTGTATCAAGGAATTCTAGAATGGAATGTACACTGTGCCAAATGAAATCTAACTGTATTACAAATGTATGAGGAAATTTCACTGAAGGAGATGAGTAGAAAAATGTTAACCTAAAAAACTTCAAAACAGCGTTTGACTGGAAACTCAAAGGCTAAAGACATAAAACAGTATTCTTATTTTTAAATTTTTTACAAGGATATGAGTTAGAAATCATGGAACTGTTTTCCCTACTGGAGTTGAACAAAATAGTAAGTAAGCTGTAGAAAATGGGAGCCAGATTTCTCACTGTTAGAGAAATAATTTATACATAAGCAAAAGTGTAAAGCTAGCTTGAACCATGTGGTGCTTGACAGAGTCAGAAGTATCAGTGAGAACTCATGAGAGAGAGAGAGAGAGATGTTTGTATATGCAGATTAATACATATACATATACATATACATACTTTCTAGCACTATCCACTGATAGAGCCTGGAAGCAATGATACCCCAAAGCAACCAACACACCTACTACCCAGATGTTGGTTTTGAAATAGCATGTTTCAACAAAAAGAACCAGGTTTCTGTGGAGAAATGGCTGACTTAAGGGCACCTACAAGATGAGCCTGAAGTGTCAGGAAAAAGTACACAAAGGAAAAAAAGATTATGGGGCATGCTAAAAGGGGGCAGGAGCCACCTGAAAGAGCATTCAACAAACAAAGCTAGATCAATATGAACAACAAATTAAAGAACTGGTACTGAGTAATTATCCAAATACAACACACACTTAAGAACCATATTGATACAAATAAGGGACTAAGTAAATAAGGAATGAAAGTTCTTTACAGAACAATTCCAAATAACAGTAGAAGGAATGAGAGAAATGGAATATTACCATTAGAACACTATAGTAATAATTGCTGCATGTAAGATCCACTGATGAATGCTAAAATTAGTGTGGGAAACTATAAGGAAAACACTGAACATTAATATAGCTTAAAAGTATCTCCTGCCAGATATTTACTGCTTATTCTCATGGTTTTAACAAGTGCCTACAACTTCTTTGATACTCTTTTTTTTTTCAAGAGCTGGAGATTAATTCCCCTATTCTATGTGTAGGCTGGACTTAGTGACTTGTTTCTAAAGAATATATATATTTTTAAAGAGTAACTTAATAATGGAGAATCTGGCAGACAGTACTTAATTGGATCACTAAGTTAACATCACTACTGGGAAGTCATGTTGATTGCATGAGCCCCCTAGTATGATGTGATAAAGGCACCTCATTTGTGTTTTATTCTTCCCCCGAATCCATAACCTTCATTTAACATTTAATATCAGAAAAATCCAAATTGAGAAACATTCTACAAAATATCTCACTTGTGTTCCTCAAAATGGTCAAGGTCATGAAATAAGATAAAAGAGTGAGAAACTGAAAAATGAATTAGATGCTAGAACAGAAAAAGAATGTTCACGTAAAAACTGGTGAAATCTGAATAAATTCTGTAGTTAATAGTATTTTTCCATTAATCTCTCACTTGATAAATGTACATTAGTAATTTAAGGTATTAACATTTAGGGTAACTGGAAGAGTAGTATATGAAAATTCTATCTTTGCAACTTTGTTGTGAATGTAAATTATTTAAAAATACAAATTTACAATTATGTCTACATATAGATGTATACATCTACCTACTTACCTACCTATCTATCTACTTATCTACCTATGTACCTACCTGTCTAGGTCTTACCTCTAATGGATACTTATTTAGTAAGTGGTAGAGAAGGCCTAGGAATCTAAATTTTTAATATGAGCTTTAGGTCAGTTCTTATCGTGCATTAGTTCACCTGCAGGACTTGTTAAAATACCTATTTCTGGCCCCATCCCTAGAAATTTTCATTCAGTAGGTTTGGGTAAAGCTTCTAAATTTGCATTTCTAACAAATTCTCAGGTGATACTAAAGCTGTGGTTTGGGATACCAGGTCCTGACACCACTGCTCTAGGATACTGTTGCAGGTGTCCAGGGGAGCATATTTTGAGAAACATTTTCTTTGGATCTCCAAACTGGTCATAGTCAGCCCAAGTAAAACAAGGATACACACATGCATAGTCTAGCCAAACTTTCTTAGAAAACTTTTTAGGATGCATCATTATGCTTTATTATAAGATTTATGATGATGCAGTTAGAAAGAAAGAAAGAGAGAGAGAGAGAGAGAGCAACAGGAAAAATACCCCTGAGTAATGGTGACTACAGTCTCAGTTTGGAAAACATCACAGAATACAGAAGGATGAAACCATCTGCAAACTGGCCTGGGCCTGCTAGGGAGAAGAAATGGTTATTTTACCACCTTTTTGGGCAGAAGAAGGGGAATGATTCTGGATAGAAACTCAACTTCCCATCAGGATTCAATGACAGCTGAATAGTGAAAAGAATTAGAGCAGCTACATTTGGTGATGTGATTACTGGAGGGGCAGTCCGCACTAGCGAGTTTAGGGCTCACCCAGTATGCACTGGGGGAACCGATGCATGGAGTTTTGTGATTGCTAAATTGAGAGGCTCACCTCCTCTTATAAATAACTGCCCACAGGTGAGTGAAATCAAACAACTCAATAGAAGAGAGAAATTGGCTATTAACATGGTAATGGGAATGAACATGTTCATAAAACTAAAATGCAAAAAAGAAAGAAGATTGGAACACAAAGGATGAGAAATAAATATGCTGTTTTGATCTTTTGCTCTTGGAAAGATTAAGTGGTACCTACTGGAAAGATAAGTCACTTTGTTTCACTCAGATCCATAAGTGCGTGCAGCAGGTCTAAACATTTATGTATATTGTACATAGATGACTTCAACTCAAGCATTCGATTCAGACCAAGCATTTCATAACAGAAATGCATCCTTTTGAGAAGATAATGCAGGTCTTGTTTTTCCTCCAGCATGGAATGGAGTAATCCATACACAAGCACGCACACCATCTGGTGTACAGATATCAGCTTATTTCTCAATAATGGTGATAACTCAGCACACTACATTCTCCTCTGACATAGAAACATATTTTCATCCCAGACTACTGTCCTATTGAATGAAAACTTTCTCTTTATGGTTTGTGTTCCAGGTTAGTCCCTTACAGTGGATCCAGTTTGCCTCCTGTTACATCTCTGACATTACTTAGTCACCACAATATATGCATAACCTATACTGAGAAAATATCAGTTCAACATCAAGAGCTTAAGAACATAACTTTCGAGGGGCATTTCATTTGCGTATAAAAACTAAATGGAGTTTGGATGTGCTGAATAGCAATGCAATTGCCAAATTAATTCACACTTCTGTGGGGAGCAAAAATGTAAAAAAAATTGAACAGTATCATCATAAATGTTGCAAATGAAGAGGCATGTTACAGACAGGATAACTTCATTTATGACATGTCAGCTTTGACTAAGAAAGCCCACTGTCAGTGGCTTAAGCTGATACAAGACACTGAGGTAATGAAAAGAATTTCTGAGTCCCAGAAATCAATTTGCTCCTCAATTTGTAGCTGAAAACTGGTTAGCTTTCTGCCTGCCTGTGGTAGGTAGAAATCTGTAACAGCAAGAAGAACCTCAGGAGTCAGACCACAGATTGTTTCTTTTTAAAATACTTTTCTCTCTCAAATGATTATGGATTCTTTTCCATGTAATAAGCAGAAGCAATAGGAAACCATTTAAAGTTTACAACTCAATTCTCTCAGAGCTTATACATGATGCAATTCTCTTGATGATTTGGTCTATTATTTAGATACGTCAATTCAGTTTAGCAAACATTTATTGAGACTCTATTATGTGAACTGCTCGCTAGGATTTTTTTTTTCAGAATAATATATAAAAGCAATAGAAGGAGCTATAGAAATAATCTCATTCGATTCACCATTACGAATAGGGGAACTGAGGCCCAAAAAGTTTAACAGTGGTTATACTAATAGCACTAGAATTGGCAATCACTGAGTTCTATCTGTCAGATACCATTCTAAGTGCTTTATATCATTGACATATTCAGTAGTCATACAACTCTCTGACACCATGACCTAGGTTTGCAAACATTCACATTGGACAGGAGGGGAGAAGGCATTCTGAAGTAACTCACCCCAAATCACAAATTTAATGACAAAGAGTACTAAGATTTTTATTTTTCTATTCTTCATGTTAAATGATAAGACGGCACTCATGCCTTCATAAACTTTACAAATTGAGAGGAGTGTAGGACAAATGCTATACAAACAAATAATGACAGATTTAACGCATCTTGTTAGAGGAATCATCAAAGGCTCTATGAAAGAAATTCAGTCTCAAATGGGTCATTTCACATCTGTGGAGGATGCTAGTGGAAGGATACTTAATGGAGAGAAGAGATTAGTCAAACTGGAAAGGTCATTTTCGATAAGATTGTCCAACCCTTTAATCCACCTTATTTCTTTGATGATATATTCCTGGTTTTGCTAAGAGTGGTAAGGTATCAAGTCCCAATCAATAACCTATCACTGATTGCAGTCAAAGGAGTTAATTCTGTACTATACATAGAGAACCCTAAAGATTTTACCGAAAAACTGTTAGAACTGATCAATGAGTTCAGTAAAGTAGCAGGATACAAAATTAATATTTAGAAGTCAGTTGTATTTTTATACACCAATGATTAATTTTCAGAAAGAGATATTAAGAAAACAATCCCATTTACAATTGCATCAAAAACAATAAACTTCCTGGGAATTAAATTAGCCAAGGAGGTAAAAAACCTATTCTCAGAAAATTTTATCATTTAAAAAAGAAACAGAAAAAGATACAAATAAATGGAAGCATATACTATATTCATGAATAGGAAGAATCAACATCATTAAAATGGCCATACTACACAAAGCAATACATAGATTAAATGCAATCACTATCAAAATATCAACGGCATTTTTCAGAGAGCTAGAACAAATAATCTTATAACTTATATGGAACCATAAAAGACCTCAAAAAGCCATGCAATCTTGAGAAAGAACAAAATTGGAGGTATCACACTACCTGATTTCAAACTATACTACAAGTCAACAGTAATCAAAACAGCACGGTACTGACATAAAAACAGATACATTGATCAATGTAAAGAATAGAGAGCCCAGAAATAAATCCACACTTACATGCTTATTTAATATATGGCAAAGGAGGCAAGAATGTACAATGGGGTAAAAACAGTCTCTTCAATAAATGGTGTTGGGGAAATTGGACAAATACATGCAAAAAAATGAAACGGAACCACTTTCTTACACCATATACAAAAATAGACTTAAAATGAATTAAACACTTAAACATAAAACCTGAAACCATAAGACTTCTAGAAGAAAACATAGGAACTAATCTCTCTGATATTGCTACTGGTAATTTCTTTTTGGACATATCTCCTCAGGCAAGGGAAACAAAAGAAAAAAATGAACAAATGGGACTACGTCAAACTAAAAAGTTTTTGCACAGTAAAGAAGACCATCAATAAAGTCAAAAGACAATCTACTGAATGGGAGAAGATATTTGCTTATATATTTGTTAATATCCAAATATATAAGGAACACATACAACTCAACAACAAAAAACAAACAATCCAATTTAAAAAATGGCAAAAGGACCTGAATAGAGATTTCTCCAAAGAGGACATACAGATGGCCAATAGACATATGAAAAGATGCTCAAGATCACTAATTATCAGAGAAATACAAATTAAAATGAGCTATCAGCTCGCAGCAGTCAGAATGGCTATCAACAATAAATCAAAGAAAAACAAATGTCGGTGAGGATGTGAAGAAAAGGGAAACCTTATACATTGTTGGCAGGATTGCAAATCGATATAGCCATTATGGAAAACAGTCTGGAGGTTTCTCAAAATATTAAAAATGGATATATCTTTTGACTCAGCAATTGTACTTCTGGGTATCTATCCAAAGAAAACCAAAACAATAATTTGTAAAGGTCTATGCATCCCTATGTTCATGGCAGCACTATATACAATAGCCAAGAAATGGAAGCAACCTAAATGTCCATCATCAGATGATTGGATAAATAAGTTATAGTTTATATATACAATGGAATATTACTTATCATAAAAAACATGAAATCCTATCATTTTCAATGACATGGATGGACCTTGAGGTTGAGTGAAATAAGTCAAACAGAGAAAGATAAATTCCATATGATTTCACTTATATGTGGAATCTAAGGAACAAAGAGAACAAACTAATCAAGAACAGACTAATAAATATAGAGGGCAATCTGGTGATGGCTGAGGGGCTGGGAGAAAAGGGTGAAAGGTTAAAGAAATGCAAATTAATAGTTGATAGGTGGTTAAAGGGATAGGGAGCACAGCATAGCAAATGCAATCAGCAGTAATGTAATAGCTATGTGTAGAGCCAGAGGGAAGATAGAGTAATCAGGGGGATCATTTCACAAACTATGTGTCTAACCAATGTACTATATACTTGAAACTAAGACTAAAATAAACATTTTTTTAAAAAGGAGTCAATTCTGTTCCCCAATGTCCCAGATTCTTTTCAAAGTAGCAATGGCCATGTTACACATGAAACAGACAAGGATTCTCTGGGGACAGTTCTGGCGGAAAAAAATTGTACTTTTGTGGGAAGAAAGAAGCAGATTGGCACCACTCTTCTTTGGCCTTGTGGATGTTATGTCTGGAACTCTTATTGTCCTCTTGGCATCATTGGGCCACAAGCAAAATGGTAAACAAAAACAAAACATTAAAATGTTAAAACAGAAAAATAGAAAGAACCAGAGTCCCTGATGACATCCATCATTAAGCAGAACAAATAGTTCTAGCAACCATTACCTTGGAGTTAAGGGTTCTTGATTTTTCTTAGCAACCAACTCTGAATAATCTTTGTTTTATCCATGCCCCTTTCTGGACTGATATGAGAGAGAAAGAAAAGGACAAAACAGGAAAAAAGGGTAGATGAACACCCAAGAAGATGCTCAGCAGCCAGCATATAAATAGCATTTTGGAGAGCATGGAAAGATGAGCTTGCCTGCAGCAAAATATAATAAAATGCAGTAGGTAGACTGGTGAGGTTGGGGTTGAGCTGCAATAGACTATGTAAGACAAACTACAAGAAACTATAGACTTAGTTGAGAAACTTTCTGCTTATACTCTGTCAGTGAAGACCTTGTCTCCCACTGAGCACTCTCTGCTTATGATAATAAGAGGTTAATTCATCATATCTTTCAGTCAGGAAATGTTGAGCATCAAATCTCAGTTAAATATGTTCAGTAACTTCAGTGAAGATTATTTTGCCTAACAAAAATTTGCATTGTACTTTGGGAGAAACTGAGGCTTAAAATAATCTTGAACAGAGCTATGTATATTCTAGTTGAATTGATCTCAGAACCTAAAAACTGAAATAATAGTACAACTCTCTCATTTTAAAAATGGTGAAAATGATCTAGAAAGGGGAAGAGACTAATGTAGCATCAGAGATGCTCTGAAATTAATTTGTTTGATTCCTAATTTGATAATCTTTCAGCTGGTGGTGTTACACTATGAGTTATTTCTTTACTATTTTTGCAGCATGCATTCATTCAAAAAATATCTGCCAAGTATCTGCCATGTCTCAAGTACTCTTTTAGTTGCCAGGGATATAGAAATCAACACAAAAGACAAACATCCTACTCATTCACATGGGGGTACATACTAATAAGGCTCGTTTCCTTTTAAATTCTCTTTTAAAATGGTGATGGCCTCTGCTGATGCTCTGAGTTTTGCTTACAACTGAAATCCCATTATGGAATATCAAGGTCTTTTCAATAGCTGATATCTTGCAGGCCATGAGTGGGTTAATCAAGAATGTGCTTCAATTCAGAAAGCATTTGGCAGGCAAATTGTTCCTTTCCCTCAACAAGAACTAAGGAATTTGCTGATTTTTTAAGTCACTGTATTATTCCCTGTGGCTTGAGCAGCCTCCGCTGTCAGAATCAATTGTCACTTGTCTCCAAGTAGCAACTTTGTAAGGATGTCCCCCTATGCATTCATGACAATAAAAAGGAGGTCAACTCATGAGTTTAAAAGATGGCTGATATTTCCAATTATTGTTTTCATTTAGTCAGTTCTCACTGGATGTGTGTAGAGGAAATGGAGCTGTTCCATTTTATGATTCATTTTAAATCTTAAAAATTAGGGGTTAATAAGGTACCATGTCTGCTGAGAATTCACCGAGAGAATTCAAATTCAGTGGGTATATACATGTATACTATATGTATGTGTACACACACACACACACACACACACACACACACACACTACACATTCTATTATATTTCTAGGCAGTGGTTCTAAAGATATGCTCTTACCTTTGTGAATTTTCCAGTAACCTGTGTGTGCATTTCCTATAGTATTATGCTGTAACAATTAAATTAGAAAGGAAATTAAATTGATCTTTCTAACACTGTATAGCTAAAAAATACCAGGGTAAAAATTGAGAACACCTGACCCTCGATCCAGAGCTATTTCCCTACCAGCTCTCAGAAATTCTGATGAGATTTCCCCTCAACTCCCACCCTTATTCTCTCCTCTATCACATTTCTGTCAATGAATCAATAAAACAATGAATGGAATGTTTATAACTTTTGCAAACATCAAACTCTTCCAAATAATGAACATTTTGTTAACTCTTTTGTAATAGCTATCTTTTCATTTTATGAATCAATGCCAGATAGTTTAAGTCAATACCTCTAAACAAACAAATATATCTCTCTTTGTATATTTTTAGAGGAGAAAAGGGGAATTTTGCATTCAGATTTCAGGCTCATTCTCCATGGTTGATGGGATGTTTAAATATGCAGAATTCAACTTTAAAAATAAATCGAAATAAATTATTACTTTCACATGATTGATGGTATAAATTTAGATAAAAGTTTCCATACTGGACATGAAAATTAAAATTATATGACTATTATTGAAATAGTGACCTCTGCATGCTAAAAAAATAAATTAAACTTTAAGAATTGTGCTCATTTTCAGTGTCTTTCTGCAGTTCTTTCCCCTCTACCCCTTTGTGTTTTTGCTAAAATATATTAGTACTGCAGCAAATCATTGTTCTCTTAAGACTTGAAAGAGTACGCATATCAACAAAAGCCATTTTTAAAGAATTTGAGTGTTTTTCATTGATAAAGAAATCTTGTTATCTATCAGTATGTATGTCCCAAAGCAAAGAAGTGGAAACAAATGAATCCCGCATTGAAGGACTTTAGAAACATGTCACCCTCACCATTTTTCACAAGCTCAGAGAAAATTCTTTTCCTTCCTCACTGAGAAGCTTAGTCCTTAACGCTTTGTGAAAGCTGATGTATCTTTAAGCACAATAGGTAAACAAAGATGCTGGTTAACATCATAGTTTTCATCTACGTGACTGAAGCAGGTGGCTTTGTATAATTGCTTCCCAAGTCCCAGAGATGGAACTGTTAACAGTAAGAAGGAAAAAGTTCATTGAGTATACAAGGGTCTTGGATAGAAGAAGAGATTTTAAAGTGGATTCCCTCATCTTCCAATTTACTGGTCTGCACTAGAGAAGTCTTGCTCACCCTTTTTCTGTTTTCTGTAGAGAATTCCCACAAGAAGTCAAGCCACAAATTGAGCTATCAAGTTTAGTAATTCAATAGTTTCTGAGTTCTTAAGTCACTTAAGAATTTAAAGAATTTACTGCAGTAAATCTCTTAAAACAGGTTGCTGTGTCATTTGAAAATAAGATAAAGGCTTATTGTCAGAATTATTTTGAAAATCAACCCCTCCTTCCACAACATAAACCCTGCTAGTGTAGAGGGTGTGCAAGCCTTCTGTCTAGGAATTATGAAACAGATTCTTCCACGACTATCTTCCAAGTGATTTATCCAAAGCTGCACCTGATAAATCCTAAATCCTGTCTAAGAAGGTGCTGTTAGTATTAAACTGATTTTTTTCTCACCATATTTGAAAATATACTTGTCTTTTGTGACATATTCATTGTCATTGTAATTCAATGAGAGGAATAAAATAATTTTCATTCTCAGAGTATATTTTAAAAAATAAATAAAAATCGCACCTTTAATGAATTTAATATAAATGTAATCAATTATTTTCTTCAAGTATTGAAAGGAAAGTAGACAAACATGTATGCAGATATCCCCAAATTTTTTTAAAAAGACATGAGTAATTATATAAAACAAGACCAGTTTTTAAGACTCTATGTTTTGGGACACGGACACGGACACACACACACACACACACACACACACGGAGAAAGAGAAAAAGAAAAAGAATAAGGCAATAAGGCATTATTTTCACTTTCGTCTTTTCATATTCAAAGGGTTATTGAAATTGAGTAAATGAAATAAAATTAATGAGAAGGCTATGTTTTATGTATAAAAATAAAACAAATACTTCTGAAGCAGCTGGACCTGCAAATCAATTGCTTCTGGTAAACTGAGTTCCAGGCTAGTATTAGAAGCACATCCACAAGCAAAGACTGTCTAGAATCAACATTTGTACACATCACATGATTTCTACACAGAATATAGTAAGTCAGCAATGATATGAACCACAGGTTTATCAACTAGGCCGACAACTGCCAAATTACATCTTGAAGTGTGATTACACAAAATACTGTCTAATCAACTGGATGTTAAATGTTTAATGCAAAATATTAAGAAAACACACATAATCTTGTAACAATGAATATGGGTTTTAATTTAGGTTGAACCAAGCAATCACTTTTGTGATTATGTGAGCTCTGAACATTAAGCTAGCTCTGGCAAATACCCTTCCCTAGAGGGAAAGGCACACATTTCATCCCACTCAAATACCTTAATTAGAAATTAGAATCAGATCTGGGTTGCTACATTTTTGACAATGTTGTGAGTTAAAGGAATCAAAGAAATGCACATGATCATCCACATCTAACATGATTTGCTATATTCATACATGGCATTGATTCAACTCATATTACCTTCTAAGTATGCCATATGGACTTAGACTCCAAAAGCTGTATCTACACTAAAATCACCCTTGGGCTTCAGGAATTACTCTAAAAGATAGATAGGAAGAAGGAAATTCCATAAGGAAAGATGGTAACTAGAAAGGTAGTCAGGCATAGAGAATTAAAAACTCTTTTTTTCTTTCAGACAAGAGTTAGAACTGTCTTATCAATAAGGGATTGACATCACACTGCAATAAAAAAGGGCGAAGCTCTCTCTGGAAAATAGAAGCATCTGAAATTTTAGCAGACCCTAGAATATATACTCAGTCCAGCCTGGCCCTCTGGGATATAGGCGTTTATATGGATGTTGTGAGTACATGCACACTGCCATCCAACAATTTACCCCCAGTTCTACTACCTGCTAGTTTTTGAGCCACATCCTCTTCTATTTTATGGTTTTGTGCTCTTGAAAAGGAAAGCACACTAATAATTATGGAAGGTTTACTGTGTACTATTTGGTACTTACATGTGATCTTTATTCAATAAAATCACACAACAAAACTGCAGGTTGACCTTGAAGCATATTGAGATGGGGGAGGCAGGGGTGGTCAGGCAATAAGTAGTACACTGGCTGCAGGGAATTTTAAAAAGAAACAACTAAAAGTCATCTGCTTTTTTATTACAACCAATGATAGCAATTCTAAATGATGATAGGTAAAAAACAAAACAAACAAACAAAAATAAAAAACCTCTCCTCTCAAAAATCTTTTGTTGTTCTAAGTCAGGAACTGGCAAACTTTTTCTGTAAAAGGCCCATCAGTAAATATTTTAGACTTTATAGGATACATTGTCTCTGCTGCAGCTACTCAACTCTGTTGCAAAATGAAAACAGCCAACTTCCCTAGACTAATATGTAAAAAAAATGGTCATTTCAAAAAACAATCATTTATAAATAGGCAGTTGGACAAATTTGACCTGACCTCTGGTCTAAGCTCCAGACAATTGCTGCAGTTACTGTTGAATTCTAGTAATATATGCATAAGCTTTAAATTAACACCATTTTTATCTCTTATCCTTTAACTAATATTGTATTCTATGTGTGAATGAACTCAGAGAATCCCAAATTATGCAGTCAGCCCCTGATACATGCAGATTCAGTTACACACATTCATTTCAAGTGTAAATTCATAACAAAAATCATTCAAGCTCACATCAGGCATTCTTCATGCTTCCAATTCCTATAGGGTTGCCTATTGCATTTATACAGGGCATTTGCAATAATCATTGATAACACAATAATAATAAAAATGAAGAATCAAAACACTAAATATTTCAATTCTATTGTAAAGCAATGGATTAATGTCAATGATCAGTATCAGTCACCGCTTAATCTAAATTTGCACAAGAAAAAAATTTCGGAAGGTGTTAAACAGACATTTAAGATAAATTCTTAGACAAAAATATTTTAGGGAAAATTTTTCCAGTGTGGAAACATTTGCAAAATTGATTCCAAAGAAATAAAGACATGGGTGTTATGGTGAATTTTGAAAGTTATGATGAAATAGAAATTTCATGAATTTGGGCCAAACCTATGCTCTTCTTTAAGAGTTTTCTTATTGGCGTATCTATTGCTTCTTGTGGGGGGGGGAAGGTTTTTTTGAAATAAGATTAGTTAAAAATATTATTTGATCGTATTTGAACAAATGTAGATTGACAAATATGGCTGTCTATTGAACATGAATAGGCAAAGAAGATGAATTTTAAAAAGAATAATTGACAAATCTCCAGAAGTTAAAGCCTCCAAACAGAAACTATGATGTCATTATTTGTTATTGCAACCAGCCAACCAATATGAAGGTATAATCATTTTCCCCCTTTTTAAAAAGATGACATTTAAATTTTGTCTCTTATTGTTTTCCTATTCTATACTGTAATTTTATTTGTATAATTTTGTTAAAAGCATAAATATACACATGAAATATAATTAAATAAGATTTTTACCACTTGTTTTTTCCCCATCATTACCATCAGTTTTCATTGTATTTCATGGTTATTATTATAAATAATTTTGTCATGTAGAGGAAGAACTTGTTAAAAAGTTATTTACTTTGAGTATCAAGTAAGTTAAGTATGCCCTTAAGGAAAATAATAGTTTTGTTTTATAAATGGAGGCAAAAGTAAGAAGACGATTTGTCCAAGACCAGCCAGGAGGTAAATTAAGCCTGATTTGAAAACTAGATCTAATTATGTAACACAAATACTCAACTATGTTATGACAACCAGAATATAACAATTGCAATGCCTTGGAGCAAACCTGAATTAGAACATGAAAAGCCATCACTATGTTCCCTAACCAGTGTTCTACTGAGAGTCAATTAAATCTAGATTGGACTAAAGGGGCAGAAGGGTCACAACTTGTAAATTCACCTGGTCCGACCCTTCCCAAACTAGATCTTGATTCAAAGCAGATGACATATCCCATCCTATTAATTATGTTAATTAGTGCTGATATTTTAAAATTTATCTGTCCATTTTGACTGTTAGCATCTGTCTTCTGCACTAGTATGCAGATCCAAGAGAGCATACACACGTGCGCCACACACACCACTCATATTATACCACGCGTTCTATAAACATACCACATATACATATTCATACTATACACATCACACAAGGATGCACCCACATACATATACATCACAATCACAGACACGCACACACATACACACACATTGCACGCCATGCCTACAATACCACACACATTGCATACCACACATACAACAAATATACTAAATACATGTACATACATTGCACACACATGCACCACACATATCATACACACATATCACACACTACACATGCCAAAAACACACCACACACATATGACACACATACATTCACATCACACACTCCTCACTCCTGAAGCTAAACACTCTGATACTTTGGTAATCAGC
This sequence comes from Rousettus aegyptiacus, assembly GCF_014176215.1. Taxonomy (NCBI): domain Eukaryota; kingdom Metazoa; phylum Chordata; class Mammalia; order Chiroptera; family Pteropodidae; genus Rousettus; species Rousettus aegyptiacus. Next base: position 117,912,971 of record NW_023416307.1, on the reverse strand, counting down.
ATTTTGTATCTATGTGTATCATGATTATGAGTATTGTGATTTCCACTTAGCTAATTAAACCTGGGGAAATTAATGTGTTTCTCTCAATTTTCTTCAAAGTTCATTTTTCTATCACAACTTAATTGAGTTATTAGACTGCAATAGAGACAAATTATGATTCTCGATTATGTTTTCCTCTCTCAGGAAAGATATTGACACTGAAGTTCAGTTATATTTGAATTATCACTTTACAAAGGTATAGATAGTACTTTTAATTACAAGATTTAATCTGAATGGCTTTGATTAATATACCTCAGGAATCAGCTTTCACATACAATTGGCTTTATTAGAATTTAAAATAAAATATTGGGTCAGGAACCCCATTTATCTCTTTCAAAAAACCTGCTAAAGTGTTTTGTGTGTCAATATTTTTCTTTGTGAACTTTTTAATTGACAGTAAAAATCCATGTGTAGAACTTTGAAGAATCTTTCAGTAATTTGGCTCAAGTTGCCTACATTTGTGTAGATATTCATCTGAAATAATACTCTCAATAAAAGTATTTTTGCCATCTAATGCCACAAAGGCTAAATTAAATTCAACTCTTATTTATCCAACCAAATTTAATACTCTTCTCCAATACTGTTCTGTGGCCTGGGGGTTGGGGACCCTTGTGATACTGGGTCCAATAATAAAAACTGAGTCCTAAATCTTCAACTCCAGCTCTCCATTATGTGTTGGTTAATTCTTGGAAGACTGTATGTTCTTCTGGGTCATATTTGTCAAACAAAGTCCCCTCTTCTGAGAGATATTAACAAAAGAGTACTGTGGCCAAATACATTTAGGGATTATTGCACAGTATATCTCGATCTAAGTGTTTCATTATGTGACTTGAATATACTGAAGATTTTAAGAAGTCCTGCAGAAAAGATACATTTTTAATTATGTTTACTCAATGTTGCTCAGGTTTACTAGGTCATAAATTCTACATGTGTAGGTAGAATAAAGACATCCTGAATATACCCAATCCTTAGTCCCCAGAAATTTTGATTTGAGTATGTTTTATGATATCCTCGATTATCTAGTGGGCCTATAGTAATCAGAAGGGTTATTATAACTGAAAGAGGGAAGCAGAAAAGTCAGAGTCAAAGAGAAAAATTTGAAGATGCTACCCTACTGGCTTTGAAGATAGAAGGTGGCCATGAGTGAAAGAGTGGGGTAAGCCTCTAAAATTTGGAACATGCAAGAAAGTAATTATTTTTGAAACTCCAAAAGGATATGCAGCCTTGTAGACATCTTGAATTTGGACCACTGAGACCCATTTTGGACTATGAACCACCAATACTATAAGAGAATCATTTTGTTTTGTATAGTTTTAAGGCATTGTTTTTAAGGTATTCTAGCAGCAAATAGAAAACTAATAAACTACTTTTCTTCTAACACCTATTGTCAAATTTAATTTTAGAAATACTGATCTAGTCTATCACCCTGGCTTGAAGAAACACATTTTGAAATCTTAAGGAGGATGGAATTCTGATTTTTTAATGCACTGTTTCTCAATTTTAGTGTGCATAGAAATTGTGTAGTTATGTTTTAAAAATGCAGATTCTGATTCAGTAGATCTGTGGTGGGGCCCAAATTTCTGCATTCCTAACAACCTCCCAGCTGATGCTGATGCTGATGCTGCTAGTCAGATGTTCACGTTTAGAGTAGCAAAGTTTAAAGACTAACTGAACAAAAATCTCCATCCTTAGAAAAACTTTAGTAAAAGGAATCTCATGAAGTTCCAAAAATAAAATGTCTGGCTGCAGTTAAATGACCATGAAAATAGATTTGTAAGTATTGTCCTACCCATCAGTATTTATGACACAACATTTTTCTAAGGTAAGGGGATAGAGGAGAAAAGTCAAAATTGATTGAGGTCTCCCATCTCTAACAATTTAAAAAAACTCTGACTATTAAGACCAAGAGGTATGAAGTACAAAAGGAGGTTTTATGAAATATTCTCAATTTGATCACAAAGTCATATAAAATACCTGCTTTAGAACTGCAAACAGAATTAGATTTACATAAAATAAAATAATAAATAAATAAAGAATCAGGATTTCTATCTTGTTCTCTTTTTAAAACTATATTTTAAAAACAAATCTTGGACAGAAAAAAAATGGCGTAGATGATAGAGGCTCTGTTCATCCCTCTGGCAACCAAATTAAAGATATGATGGAAACAAGGAGCAGCAGCAAAGAAAAATCACCTGGTATCTAGATGAACAAGCCATACAACTAGGGAGAAATCCAAGAAAGCACTCTGCAACAGCAGAAGGTAGGATGGGGCAAGGATGCGGGGCGACTCGGTCACAAGCAACTGAGTGAGACTGAGGATATGGCAGTGGGAGTTGCAGATACCTCTTAAAGAGGCCGCATCCGTGAGTGGATTTTCACCGTGATAGACCTCGCTCTGAGCACCAGTGCCCTTTCGGCTGCGCTCAGGGGGCACGAAGGACTTACAGGGAGATATTGTTGGAGTGAGAGTCGAGGCAAGACTGGCTTGGTACAGAAGTGCCGGAGGTATCCCTTGTTCCCTGTTGAGCAACTGTCCTCACTACCAGTGCAGAAACACAGCGCCGCCATAGCTGTGACGTCATCAAACTGGATAACAGAGGTCGCTCCACCCAGAGGATTCCCTGAAACCCTGCCTTCCCCAACCCAGGCCCCACCCAAGCTGCATCCAGGTCTATCCTTAGCAACTCAGATGCACCTTGCTGAGCAGTGCTTAGACTCACTGGAGGCAGCTGGCCTCAGTTTCTGGTGTGGCCTTTTGAGGCAACTATAAGCACAGCATCTGTGGATTGCTTGCCGAATCTTGACAGGTGGCCCGGAGGGGTAGAGGCTGGGGCTAAATTTGGGCTGTAGCTGAATCCCTCTCAGGACCGTGCCACTGTACACCTACTTCACAAATCCATACTAATAAGACCAGGAGACTTAGGAGCTTTGCTTAGTACATAGAAACGGACAAAGGAAAGGCAGCCAAAATGGGAAGACAAAGAAGCAGAAACCATGTAACAGAACAGAGATCCAGATATAATGCAGGCAAGTAATCTAAAAGATGCTTAATGAATTTTTGGGAAAGGCAGAGAACTCCAACAAAGAGATAAAAATGGAGATGGAGATTATAAGAGGGAACCAGTCTAAAATGGTGAACACATTATCTCAGATGAGAAGTATGTTAAATGAAATAGACAAAGAAATAAACAAAGTGAATAAAAAAGAGAATCACATGCCTTATCTAGAGGACTGGAAAGCCAATCAGGACACTCAGACAGAATGGCAAGAAAAAAGAGGCCAAGACTATAAAGATGATTTAAGGAGGATATGGAACACTATTCAGGCTTTAAATATTGTCTGATCGGTGTAAGTGAAGAAAATCAAGATGCCGAATAGCTGTTTGATGAAATAATGATGGAAAACTTCCCTAACCTGGTGAAGGAAATGGACATAAAACCCCAGGAAGCCCAGAGGATTCCAAAAATCATAATTAATATGCCAAAAGTTGACTACAAAGAAAAAATTTTAAAGCAACAAGAGAAAAAAACAAGTAATTACATATAAGGGAATACCTATATGACTGGCAGTTGATTTCTCAAAAGAGACTCTGCAGGACAGAAGGACTTGGCAAAAAAAAATATTTGAAAGAATGAAGACCCAGGATATACAACCAAGAATAATTTATCGAGCAAAGCTATCATTTAGAGTTGAAGAACAGATAAAGAGCTTCCTGGACAAAAATAAACTAAAAGAATTTATCACCACCAAGCCAGAATTACAGGAAATGTTGAAGGAACTTTTTTAAGAAGAAAAAACAAATATAAAAAATAGAAATAAAGAATGGTAACAACTACATTCCTATCAATAAGTACCTTATATGGAAAAGAATCGAGTGCTCCAACCAGGGGTGAGAAAACAAGACCCCTATGTATGAAAAGGAAGGGAATGGAAAAATATATTGCTGTGATGAAACTAGAAGGTATTTAAGTCAGACAGAGAAAGATAAACACTATGTGATTTCGCTTATATGTGGAATTTAAGGAATAAATAGAACAAACTAACCAAAAACAGATTCACAAATATAGTGCACAATTTGGTGATGGACAGAGGGAGTGTTTGGGAGTCCGGGAGAATGGGGCGAAGGGTAAAAGCAGTACAAATTAATAGCTGATGGATGGTCATGGGGATGAGAAGCACAGCATAAGGAACGCAATTAGTATTAATACATTGGCTAGGTGGAGGGTCAGGGGAGGGAGGGAGCAATTGAGGGGATTATTTCACTAACTCTATAAATGTCTAACTAATGTGTAGACTAGAAACTAATTAAAATTTAAAAAAATAATATTTATATCCAATGTTTTATACTTGCTCTAGAAACACCCAAATGCATGGAACCAGAAAGCCTCATCAATTATCATACTTCATACCTGTCTTGGGACAAAAAAGAGCTAAAACAAATGTGAGGGTGCCAACAAGAACCATTTTCTACTACCTCTGCCAGCACAAAAAAAAAAACAAAAAACAGATGCCTTTTTTTTCTTTTTTTTTTTTCCAGAATAAAATCAGGGTCTATGAAAGGTGCCAAGTTAAAATCCCTAGAAACAAACACATTCTCCTTACCTGCAAGTCTGGCAATAGTGATAAAAGCTTTTCATATACCTGCTCAGTCCCACAGGAGAGCTCATTTCTAGACCATTTCTACTTAACTGGTCTTTTCATAAGGAGATAAAGTTACAGACTAAACCATCAGCAATTCATCAATTGTAAGTGCTTTAAAGATTAACTCAAAATATATCATTTTGTGCCACAAGAAATCTTTGTTAAAACATCACCCATGTAAACAGTGTTGTAGAATTTAAAAAGCGCTTTATAATAGTAAACATTTATTGGAAATACTTTTCTGACTTCTTACTGTGTGTTGGCATTACTAGGCTTTGTATCAGTGCTTTATGTGTTTTAGCATATTGACTTCTCATGAAAGCCTATAAATAGGTACCATTGTTATTTCAATTTTGCAGATGTACAAGCTGAAGCACAGTCATCACATACATCACATATGTTGCCAATTTGAATCTAGGAGACTGGTTGCAGATCTCATTCACTTAACAATTACACAATGTAACTGTTATTACGATTCCAAGAAGTAGAAAACTGCACTTACCAAATAATGAAAACAATACCCAGGGAGCATGATATGCCAAGTGTCACACATAAAGGATGACAAGAAGTCATAGTCAAATGCAACCCACTGCCTTCAGAGACCAAGGACTTCCTTTGGTCTGATATTCTGGGTCAACATGCTACATTTTACTGAGTTTTTCTAGTGTAGATAAATTCAGCTTCACCCATAAGAATAAAGGGTAGGTAAGCCCTTTTGTGTTTAATGAGGATATAAAATGCTAAATATTTCTGGCATTCCAAATAAATAATAATTTAGCTTTTATCTTAACAAAGCAAGCACACTCATGACTGATGAAAAATATGTACCAGGCCTTGGAAGAAATTCATGCTGGCAAGGTTCCTTTGTGGTCACCAGTCTCCCTTCTTGACTCCCAGCCCACAGTGAAGTTTTATAGGGAAGGACATGAGCCACTGTTTTCAGAACCAGGAGAAACAGTCCAAATATGACCACGTGCTTGCAAAACCGGGCTCCCAGCAGGAAAAAAAAAAAAACATCATAACCGCAATTCAACTGGCATTTCAAGCAGCACTTCTTTGTGTCTCAATGCATATGAACTAACTCAAGCTTCCTTTCTCTCTCTCTCACACACACACACAGACGCACACACACAAACACACACACACTGGATAGGTATGGAGACTTTGAGAAGAATACATACCATGGAAACAGTGTCCAGCTGAATCTTTCGGAAGTGGAGCTGAAAAGGCATGAGAGTCTCAGGTAACTACTCCTCACCTACTCTTTTTCACTTTAGGGCAGCCTGATCTCTTGCCTTCTTATCTCCATTCATCCATTGTACTTTACTCTCCACAGAGAATTTCCTTTGCTTCCTCATGGCTTCTGCTCCTGCATAGTTTCAGCTTGCACACATCTACTGGTAGCTGTGGTGCCAACTCCAGAGCTAACACCATGCAGCTAAACGGCTGAATCTCAGTATGTTCTGGTCAAATGTTCACTCCTCATGCAATTAGTTGTGCATAAAGAAAAAGGAGGAACATCCTTTGCAATAGAAATTTTTAGCCAGACTTCCTTCAGTTGAGATGCTGATTGAAGAGGAGATGTGGGCAGATGGTCATGCCACGATTTGCCTACTCCTGTCATGTTCAGATTGATCTAGGTGTGCCCTCACATCTTTATTATTTAGAATAAAGGGAGATATGCTTAAGATGTAAGGCTTTCAGAGAATATGATTTTATACCTTTACTTGACAAATCACTCCAAAATTTGATGAACCTCAATATATCCCTTATATCAAATCAATTGTAAGTAAATCTGTAATATAATGTTTTCCTATCTATGTTGAAAAACTAAAGCATTATCATACAGTATTTAAAGTTTCACCAAAGTGGATATTAGAATCATAAATTTTCAGGGTTAAAAAGGAATTGCAGAAACCATCTATATTGAACCTGACATCATTTTCTTGAGACCAAAACAATGAGATCTTGATAATATAGACATTTCTAATCTTAGGCCTACCAAAAAACTAAGTAATTGTGTTTGATGTTTCTGATTTGCTTTGAAATCACTTAGTTTTCATCTAAGCCATTCAATGACGACCTGAGAATCCCCTTTATTCTAATTATATGTCAGGTCTCTTCTCTTAATGCTCTTGATGATTGAAACTTTATCATGGTTCTTGTCATACTTTCTAAACTTGCTTATATATTTGCCTTATCAATTGGATAGTGAGTACCTGATAGTGGGAATAGCATGTGACTCATCATTATGTTCTTAACACCAAGTAAATACCTAGTGTAAATAGTTGCTTAATAAATGTTTGTCAGATAAATAAATAAATCTTAAAAAATTACAATTTAAATGATCAATAAATAAGTTTAAAAAAAAAAGAAGAGTGGAAGAAAGGAAACAAAATGGACCTTTTTTTTTTTTTTTTTAAAGAAGCTTAACCAGGTGAATTAATACAATGGCATCACTTTTTAATTTTTAAATACACTAAATAGTTACTAATTAAATATATGTTTTCATTTACCTGAGCATTAATTTACTCAACTAGAACGAATTATAAAGTTTTGGATTTATCAAATTTTTATTTTTATCTTAGATTTACTTTAACCATGATAAAATTAGAGTCAAAGACAAAATAAAACTGAGGACCCAGTACAAACGCTTAATAAATTAAAATTTTGTATTCAGAAATAGCTTCAAGGCATCTTCTATTAAACATAGCCTTATAGTCTCAACTATATCTTAAAAATATTTTTCACACATTTTATCACTGCCGAGAATATTTTTATTATGCTAAGTAAAACTCTCCCAAATCTAGAAATCATACTGTAAACTTAAATTAAAAATCAAAATGATACTCAAAAGCAACTGAAAGGCAAATATTGAAAAGATAAGATATTAAAGCAAGATATTAAAGCAATTATTTCCTCAGCAATAATTTATAACTTAGAATTCTTAATATCTTAAAAACATCTTTGTCTCATAATGGCAGAAGGAAGAAACAGATTCGGAATATAACAAATAGGTGCTGTAATCATTTATCTTAGTGAATAACTAAGAAAAATAAAAAAAATATGCCGATAGTACACCTTCCTGTTCATTTTGTTTTGTCTTCATCTTATTTTCTATCATTGATTTCCTTTTTGATATAAGAATACAGATAATGAAATAAAAAATATTCAAAATGTACAGGAGAAACCATTTCTTTTTAAAATATAGACATAAGTCCAGACAGTTAGATTGGTACCATATAATCCTTAACATGAGGACACTATTGTTTGGCTCATAATGACTATCTTGATCAAATTTGGTCAATAAGAGATACTCATCTTTTATAAAGTAACATGAATAGTAGATAGAAATAGGTTATTTTTAGTGGTCTTATTTGGCAGAACAAAGCAATGGTAATCTTATATTAGACCATACATTTTTGTTTTCTTAGAAAATTGGTCTATGAAATCCGACATTCTGGAAATCACTTATCTAGCTTAGTATAGAGGCACATAGTCTTTATAAGAGTGATAGTTACTTTTATGTGTCAATTTGACTGGGCCCTGGGACGCCCAGATTAAACATTTCTAGATGTGCTTGAGAAAATGTCTTTGAATGAGGTTAACACTTGAAATAGTAGATTGAGTAAAGCAGATTGCCCTCTCCAGTATGATTAGTGTAGGTGGGGCTCACTGAATCCATTAAAGGCCTAAATAGAACAAGAAAGCAGGGGAAGGGAAAATTCATTCTCTCTGCTTGACTATACCAGCAATTTTCTGACCCTCTAGGTTGCAGAAGGTAGATTATGGAGCTTTTTAGCCTCCATAATTGCATGAGCAAATTCCTTAAAATAAATTGTAGATAGATGATAGATAGATAGATAGATAATTAATAAGTATAGATATATATGTGAATATAAATATAAATGTAAGTATGTGTGTGTGTGTATATATATATATATATATATATATATATATATATATATACACACACACACACACACACACACAAATCTAATAGTCTCTCTTTTTCTGGAGAACTCTGATTAATAAAAGGGTAAAGTAGATAATAAAGCATCTGTTATGATCACATCAAAAATGTGATGAATTAATTAAGCACCTTTTTTTGACTGAACTACCAATTTTAACTGCTTTTAATTGTTTCAAGTTCAAAATAACAAACACTTATAACATAACCTAAGTTGGGAAGTAGTTGGACTTTTATAATAAAGCAATTGTCATTGAGCCTAATAATAAAGACAATAATTTGTACATTATATTCCTGTATCAAGAAAGTATTTTTCTATACATCATAGTACGCATGTGATTCTCGCTGTACAGCAAGCAAAAACCAAAAAACAAAACAAAACAAAAAAAGGCAAAGAAACTTAGGTGCCACTAATCCCAAGAGCTAAAGCTGAATTTCCCTGGGTCAAAAAGATAAATTAGTGATCATCTGGCATCACTCTTGGTTTGGAATAGTCGATAAATAACTCATAAAGAACTTCACAATTAGAATTCGAAGAGTGCATTTCGGTCCTCTATATTAGCTGTTGATCCTGTAACAACTTTTATCTAAGATAATTGTGGAGCATGCATTAAGTACTGGGCTAGATAGGAATAGGAAATTCACTAAGGAGTAAGTCCCAGTCTGTACATTGAAGAGGCTTCTCTCTAGGGGATACTGTCATACATTGCCTCTTTGAGCAGCTACTGTTGTCTTGGCAGGGCATTAAGTGAGAAATTAAATGAATTAACCTTTGCAATTAACTGGGTTGGAGATAGAAGTCATGATTTTGGAAGGGAGATATTAAAATTTAGAGGTTATTCTTTTTCTCTTATATCAAGGTAATGTTTTAACAATAAAGAGATAGACAATTTTATACACATATTTCACTGAAGAAGTAATAGTTAAATGAGAAACATCTTACGCACAGTGTTGTTGTGTATAATCTGAAATCACCTAAAATATGCACTCCTATATAGTCCTGTATCATGAGAACACATGCTCGGCAGCAACTCATAGAGAGGTTAGGTCAAACTATTTATAGAGGAAAGGATCACTGGATCGGGCAAAAGAAAGCCTGCATTATTCTAGCTTCAGTTACTTATGTGGAAAATAAATATCCCTGTGCCTTGGCCTGCACCATATAGAAATTTAAACTTCAAACAAAATGGTTTACTGTATAAAATAATATTATAGAAATGTCTAAGAATATTAGAAGAAGATAAAGAAAGGATTATGGGGAGGGGGGTGAAGGAAAGAAAAGGGGAAGAAGTAGCAAAAAAGTAACTGAGGAATAAGATAAAAATGAAATGTAAGAAAGATTGTATTCTAACTATATAGAAATAGATTTATTCAATGAAATGTATGTATGATTTAATGTTCCCTGTTAGTTTTTTCTCCCCCATGAATCTGTCACAATATTTAAGATTTCTGTTTCCTTAATTCTTTTAGATGGGGCTTGGAAAGACCCTGTTAAAACAGAAACACGAATCTCTGAGGAAGGATACGGGAAGCAGTTATCAGCTGCCAAAAGTGCAACACAAACGTGTTGATAAGATTTGATAGGCACTCAGCTGAGAAGGCCCTGAGAAAACAGGAAGCAGCTACCTCAAGTGATATTTTTGTTGTTGCTGTTGTTGTTGTTTAATATAAAGATAGGATAGATTAATAATGTATTTGGGCTGACAGAGAGAAGAATGTTTCTTTAACTTTAAAATTCAGAGGAATCAGCTAAGGAACCTGTTAAAATGAGATTCTAATTCAGTCAGTCTACTGTAGGGCCTGAAATTCTGCATTCTAGCAAGCTCAAGGAGAAGCTGAAACTGTTGGTTATTAAACTATACTTTGAGGATCAAGAATATGAAACTTGGAAAGAGATCCAGTCTTAAACCAAGCTGAGATATCACAGAGAAGATCCTTGAATGGCTAAGAGTATCATAATACATTTAGAATTGAGAAAAAAAATAACAAAGAAAATGGGGAGGTGCTGAGAAAAATGTACATTTGAAGTTGAATACTTAACAAGAAAAATGTTAGCCACCATTTAATACTTATTTGCTTGTCATGTCATACAAATACTACAGATATTTGTTGTACAAAAGACCATCTTTGTTCTCAATGAGGTACAGTCTAGCTAGACTCTAGAGCTAATTGGTTATCAAAAGCATCAAAGAAGAAATGACAACAAGGTAAGATTTAGACTAGTGCTTCTCAAAGTGTGATTCCAGATGAGTAACAACAGCAGCAAGTGGAAACTTGTTAGAAATGTAAATTACTTGGCCTTACCCTACATTTCCTGGAGCAAAAGTCTGGGGATGGGACCCAGTAGTAGGCACATTAATTTAGCCCTCCTGATGCATGCTAAAGTTTGAGAAATAGTCATCTAAAGAAAGTATAGGAATTAAGATGCAAAAGATTGGGGGAAGGAGGATTAGAACACGAGAGGTGAGGTGTTTTTAGTTAGAGACAGCAAGAGGTCTTGCTTGGGTCATGAAATGGCAGCCCAGAGACTGAATTTGCTCTTAATTTTATCTTCCTTAGCCAGCAGAAAAATCAACTTTAATTTGAATGAGTTAGGAGGAGCAGGATCTCCATACATTTACATCATCAGCCTAGCCCCCATAGGCCTTTGGTTTTGCAGTCTTGGCTAAATCATCACAGTAGAAGTGATTGAGAAATAACACCCAGCTCTTCAGTTCAGCAGTTCTCAGCATTGCTGCACATTAGAATTACCTGAGGAACTCTAAAAATGTAAGATCCAGGAGGTTAACCCAGGACAATTCAACTGGATCTCTGGGGTTGCATCCAGGCATAAGATTTTGTAAAAGTTCTTTCAGAAGTTCTAAAATGCTGCAAAGGTTGTTTGAGCACCACGCAGTTTGAAAAATCATGGTTCTAGAAGAATTTCTCTGATGATGCTATAGGCAGGGAAGAACATGAGAGTGTCCAGTTTGCCTTTTTTGCTCAAATCTCTTCTGCTCACATTAAAAAGGCTTTCTGTTAAATTGTAGATTCATTTTCATGAGCAGAATGGATTATGGGTTCCAACATAAAACGGTAGTGCAAATTATGTGCTTCCAGAGAAAACTATGCATTATTTAGAGAAAACCCTTCCTTCCAGGTTATCTGATTCTAATTCTATGGGGGCTCTGTCCTTTGACTGACTTTGAGCTATTTTACAGCCTATGAGTTGTAGATAACTGATAGTAATGGTAAATAATTCTTGTCTAAAGGCAAGCAATATATATTCTGTCTGGTGAAGGTTCAATTGATTACCCTTCCCCCATGCCAATTCTGCATCCATTTGCAAGTACATTTCTATATTCCTGATCTATCAATGTGTCTGTTTTTTGGATTTTTCTCTGAACTAGTAATAATATCTCCATTGTTTCTTCATTAATAATTAGTTAAATAAATGATGTAATGGGTTCATTTTCTATCTGTATTAGAGTCATTATTTTATTCTTGAAAAATATTTTTTGACACAACACTGACTCTGACTTAGTGCTGAAGATATTTGAGAGATGTGGAGGCATGATAGAGTTTCTCTATTGGGGTTTATGAAAAGCATTAGCAGGTGTTTAAAACAGTAGCTAACTTTCCTTGAGTCTGTAAAACTAAGCTATCGCAAAGGTATAATTCTAACCCCAGCCTCGCCACTCCTCAATAGAATGCCAACTTAAACAATTTTCTCATTAACCCATTCTAGTAAATCAACAGCATATCAAGAAGGGCTTGTGGTAACAGCATGGTTTCATTAGGGAGATAGAACACATTTCTCTCATTGAATTTTCTTTGCTAATAGAGAAAGAGAAAAAAAGCTTTAGCTTTTTTTTTTCTCTCTTTACCAACCAAAGACAGTGAGTTGAAAATAATCAATAGTATCTAAAATGTATAACACCTTCAACTTAGAGATTTTAAGTTCCTGTAATTAGTATCAATCAGTACATCTCAATTTTCCACAAAGAAGTAATTATTACTTTTACTAAAAAAGGAAAAAGATAGTTAACCATAAATTTCAAACATACAATAGTAGTTATGCTAAGTGTCCCTGAAATAAAAGCAGCAGAGAACAATGTCAGCAAATAGCCCCACTCTGTAGAAAACTACAGACTATTATAAAATTGAAGGGGCCACAGGGCAATCCCAAAGGCAAAGGGCCAGTTCAGTGGATATAAAATAAGTTAAAGTTATATTTAAATATAGGATAAATTTCATTTTAGAGTACTTGGTTAATTACCTCTGTTAAAAAAATGAATTATCAAAATTTAAATCGCAAATGTGATTTTACAATTGTAGTTTCTTCATTCAGCAACTTAAAATGTGATACGATGCAATATCTGTTTAGACTATTACAAAATAAATACATTTTTCTGGGTCATATTGAACATATGCCAAAAATCCATAGCTGAATGTTTTTTGCTGAGGTCAAAAATAAAATAAAACAGAAATCATTTTGTTTGATGAAAACAAAGTAAGTAGGAGCATTGTTTTCCCTATATAAAGTTTTCAAGGGTGAGTAATAATAGCGTTCAAGCATTGCTAATTTACAGAGATTTGTTTGTTGCATGTAATTTCTGGGTACAACTCTGGTCACACACAAACAATCCTTCCTGATGTCACTTGGGCTGCCTTGCAAAAAGCAATTTTCAGCAACCTCTACTTACGCTGGGAAACTCCATGTTCCATGACATGATTTTATTTTTCAGGACCAGTTCTTGTAATTTCATGCAGTAATTTAGGTGATTGTCAAGCATGGTGTATTCAAACTAAATGCTTTCTTTTGAAAAGTAACATTTTGCTATACTGAATCCTTCAATTTCTAGTCAGAAAAAGCAAGCTTTAATAGCATTGGTTTTAACCTGTATTTTGGATTTTTCTTGCCTTGAACAACAGACTAGCATGTTTTTTTCTTCTAGTGTATTATGATACCCATCATACATTCATTTGGTCATTTCGTCATGGTGAGGAATATCGGAGCTTTTTTCTCTTTTTTTCTTTTTTTTTTTTAAACCATTTTTTGCCTTCGTTGTTGTGGAGATGGAGGTGTTCTGGGGCTCGGAAGATCACATGGCTCCCCTGTAGTCAGGATGAAGACACTGCCCCATGTCCAGCACTGACCACTGTCTTCTGGAGTGATCCCAATGAAGCATCAGATGACTTGATACTCTTCCTGGCAACCCAACCTGGCCTCTTAGAGCATTTAGGAGGATTAAGGAGATAATGCCATGAAAAGACTTGTACCTTTTTAGAGGGGCCATCTATGGGAAATGAAAAAAAACAGGAGTTCAGGCAACTTAGAAAGGAAGAAAAGAGAGGTACCCTGGTGTGCTTTGTGCTGAGGCAGAAAGAAAGAAAAATGCAGCTCCAACAGCATAGGAAACAAGAGGACTACCTCCTTGCACCCTCCCGAAGTCCTACCCACTCTCCCCATGTCCAGAAAGCATTTTGAGCAGCATCGGAATTGGCAGAATCTATGCCTGAAATGTTTCTCTCTCCAGTGCCTTTATTTGCATTCTTGTAGATGTAATTTGGGAGTTATCCCTTTCTCTTTGGACCAAATACCTCTAGATTCAGGAATTGTGACTTCACCTATAGCCTCTCTCAAGGTCACGAAATTGCTTTCCTCCATGACAAGAAAACAAAGTTACTTAGCCTTTCTTTGCCACTGATTCTAATGGGTAAAATGTGAATATTAATAATATCCATCTCATAGAATCATTATGAGTTATGATCTGTAAGAAACTAAGAGCCTAGCGCACCGTAAGCATTACACCTATTTTTAAAATACTTGTTATATAAATAGACATTTTCTTCAAAGTGCTGTCTTTCATTTAAAGTCAAATCAAATAAAATGTCTGGACTGAAAAGATTTTCATTCAAAACATGTCCAGAGATAGTTAGGCTGTTAGATGCTAATGGAGAGGAAGCTGGGCTGCATCATTTCTGAAATCCTTTCTAGCACAGGATATATTTGAATTTGGCCTTTATCCTTGGAAAGAAATTCACAAACATATACCTGTCTATTCACCCTGAAAAGGAAAAACTGATAAGAAATGTACCAATGATTTGAAAGTTAAATTTGAGTATTTGCCTCTCTGCTAACCACTAAACACATATCTTTACTGAGAAAGATGCACACAGATCCAATGAAAATAAACAAACTTATTAAAATTTAACTAATAAACATTTATTGACTATCAACTCAGTGGTAGGCTTAATGCAAGATGCTTTAAATACATTTGTTGATTTGATCCACTTTCATGTCACAGGAAACAAAACTGAGCCCAAAAAAGTGGGCTTAATATGATTTTGACACACACCTGATTTAAGTGCTTTTCATTTGCTCACACTCTAGTCTTCACAGCAATCCTTAGCCTATAGTTAACTCCAAGAAGTCTTAATTATCTAGTTACTTAGCTGGTAACTGGTAGAGTTAAAATTTTTGTCTCCTAGACTCCATTGCCTATGGTATTTATAACCAGAGCATACCTTTAACCACAGCCCTTAGGAATACAGAGAACCAGATTTAGCCTTTGCTCGTAGCAACTCAGTTAGTTTTTTTGAGTGTCAGCTCTTGATCAGCAAAATGAGATGGACATACTAGAGGATTTCAAAGGGGACTATGTGGGGCTAACTTTCTGTGGCTGCTGGAAATCAAAATCACTTGCCAGAAACTTCCCCATGTAAAACAGTGAAGGAATAGTGTGAGTACCTCCACCAACAACCCCCCTGCATATTTCCCACCCTCAACCTTTCTCCATAATGTCCACTTTGTCTATAACCATCATATGAGGTAAATGGCTTTTCTGTGTCTCTTGAATGTTTTTTAAGATATCTACTTCACAAAGTAACATTCTTTAAAAATTACAAAATTTATCAGTCAGCGTGGGCTTTAAAATTCTAGTTAACCAGTGTCTGCTTGCTGGCCCAATGCTCCAGCAGAAAAGAGATAGAAAAAAGATGTCAAACAAATGTATGAAAGGCTGTGGTCACAAATGAATCATTTACACCATCAGCTTTGACTGCACCTTCTCGCTCCAGCATAGCAATAGACCAATGCCGCTGCATTTATTTGGGACACACTGCAGGGCGCACATATTTTTCACATTTGCCTTAAGTGAGTCTTTTTAAGTAGTTTCATAAAATCTTTGGGGTTTTCTATACTCATCTTTGACTACAACATTTAAGTATCCTTTCCTTTCTGCTCATTCAGCATCTGTATGCATGCACATAACTACCCTTTTCCCCCAGCTACCCTTTGTTATCTTCATAAGCTGTTAGGGTGGTAACAATTTACTCAGAGTTTACAACACAGATATTTCTTCAATAAATCAGAAAGAAGTGATCAATTATAGCAAATATCCCTAGGCCTACAATTTAAACTAAAGGGGTAAACTAATGGCCTCTTGCCCAAACTCAGCCTGCAGGAATCTTTTATTTATACTTTGCTTTAAAAGATTTAAATTAGAGTCATCATTTTAAAAATTGGAACCTTGTCATCAGAATGTGGATTTCTGGCTTTCCTTAGAGAATCAGAGGATTTACCCACAATGGGCCCATTTATCCAGGGCCGAATAACAGCTTCCTTTTTAACAAGGATGAGTATTCTCCAGTTGCTCTTGTTCATACTTCCCCCTATTGCTTCCAAACCCTGTCTGCTTTTGGTGGTAGCATCACCTATTTAAATCCTAGGCCATTGGGTTTTTGAATTTTGGCATAAAGCCTTCTCTTTCTCAACCTGATCACCCATTCCTCAGTCCTCTGCACTCTAGGTTTAAGCATACTTCTGTCCAAGCTCCATTGATCCTAGAAGATATGATACAAATGGAGTGAGAAGAAAGGGAGCTAGCTAAGAAATAGGGCAGTGAAAAAGTGTCCCCCACTAGATGCGATTTGTGAACTGGATGTGATGTGAATTGAGTTCTGTGTAGACTCAACTGGGAAAAAATATGAGTAGGATACTATACCTTAAGTATTTGAGTATAAGAATTAAATAAAATGTTTAGCACAGTACCCAAAACATGGACACTCAAACACTGGGAACTCATAAATGTGAAAGAGCGAGAAGAAGATTACTAGAAAATACCCTCTGCAAATGCTTACGGGAATTGGAAAAGAAGAAGTAACAGAGAATGAAAACTTTTACAGACATTAACCATTCAGTATGGGCATCTCTTATGAGGGCCAATGGATGAAACTTAAATAAAAGTTCACAAAATTGTAGTAAGATTTATGGCAGAGGCTATAGGTGGACATGTGAGCAGCAGAAGGCCTGATCCATGCCAACAGGAGTACTTTTGCAAAAACAATCTTTACCTTAGTTAATGATAGGTTAGGAATAAATTTTTTTTGCTATTGCTAGATTTCTACCAAGGTCAGTTAGATAGAATAAATAAATTCATATGATAGATGTGAGCAAACTATGGCCATGGCTCAATTTTTATGATATGTTTGTAGGAGAAAAAAAAAAGGTATGGAAGCTAAATTAGAGCAAAAACAGCTTAACTCTATAGATACCACCATCCTTATGAGGTATTAAGCTTCCTAAGATTTACTCTGCTACTTAAAACAATAGGTTGCTCTTTATCAAAAAGATTCTTTGATCTTGAGTGATCAAGATGTCCACAGTGAATGCCTTAATGGGTGGGCTTGGGGAATATAATAGCTGGCATGCAGACAATGATTTTTTTTTTAAGGATATAGCCTTCTAGTAGAAAGGACCTCCATAAGAAACCTCATAAGGCTCCTCACCTAACCTATCCCTCCCTAAAAATCAATCAAACAAACAACAACAACAACAACAAACCTCCCTTGTTTAGAGCTCCCAAAAGAGAGAATCTGAGAATTCTTTAAGAGGCAATCTGTGCTACTCAGAATATGAGAGAGATTTTCATACTCCTCACTTTTATGTGGCTGAGCTTCTGCTTGAGCAAGACCATCTATCTAAAATGGCATTCTCTCTCTTGCCTAGCAAATTCTGCTCACCTCCGGAGAACTAGCTACCTAGTCAAAGCTTTCCAAATACCCCTGAGAAATTTAATCACTCCATTTTAGGTCCTCTCAACAATGTTTAAGAGTCTCTACTAGCAATTTACCAAATTGCAGCTTATTTATTGAAATACCTCTATCCTCTATTAGGGGATAAATTCCTCATGAATAAGTTCCATGCTTACTCATCTTTGCATTTCCAGGGACTAGAATATTCCTTGAGATGTAATATGTGCTCATTTAATGTAACCTGAGCACATTCCTTTAGGGACTTGATGTTACTTATATTGTGTGTATGTGTATGTGTGTTCATGCATGCACATGAACATGTGTGGCTGGGAATTCTATAGTTTTACAGATAAATTAGCCATCAGACTACCTCAAAGGGGTCACCTCATTATAAAAACTTTGTGAATTTATTGCCAGAGCATAACAGTAGAAAGCCGCAGAAGCACTCCTGTCATCATTCAGTATTTTCTCTGATGCTGAAATGATGAAATAGTGAGCAGGCAAGTTGTTCCACTTATTTAAATATCTTCTTTCAGATAAACTACAGAAACCATTCTTATTCATCCATTCACTTATTCACTCAATAAATATGCATTTATTGAATACTGAACATGCATCAGGTAGTATTTTAAGGACTGAGCTGAACATGATAATTTCCCATTTCATAATGATTCCCTTCTAGCAGGAGAACCCATAAACTAATAGCTAAAATAATTTCCTAGAGTAATAAGTGTCACCTGCTGTTTGAACTGATCACTGAAGAATAACAAGGAGACAAGCATGCAAAGCTCGAGCAAGGGTGGGGAGAGATTGGTGTTCTAGATAGAGGAAAGAGCCAGGCAGGGGCTTTGAATGGGGATAAGCATGGTGCACTGGAGGAACAGAGGAAAGCACAGTGAATGAGGCAGAGGGAATTAGGCAGAAACATCTGTATCGGGCCCAAAGACCTGGTAAGAGATGTGCATTTTATCTAAGTGCTAGTGGATTAGTTTAAGCAAGGGAGTGGCATAGTTTAATTTCTAGTTTTATAAGATGACTTGTAAAACTCCATGAAGAAATAGACTGTAGGATAGTGAAGAGTAGAAAAGCAGAAACAGGAGGCTATTGCAGTAATACAGTTGGGGATAACATTTTATTACTGGTCTGTGTGCTTTGTAGAATCCAGATAGAACCTATGTTAATTATAAGGAAATTATACAGTTGTCATCAACATTGTCTTCAAGGGAGAAAGCAAGCTATTATTGTTAGAGATTTCACCCAACCAATTTCTCCACCTTCCTTTATCTAAAAAGGGTATATGGTTTAACTACTATCTTTAGTCCATTTTTGTTTATGTTCTTATCTGAAAATATCAAAGCAAATAACTGTGTTGCCAAAGCATGTAATTAAAATGGGAACATTTCTAAGCAACCCTTATAAACTGTTCTCGAGGCTCAGTCAAAAGAACAGATAAAGCCCTACCCTTATGGAGCTCTACCTAAGATATGCTGCCCCTCGATCAGGGCTGCCTGCATAATTTGTGGGGCAGTGCAAAACAAAAATGGGGGTTCTCTGTTAAAACAAAACAAAACAAAACAAAACAAAAACAACTTCCAGATGGCAACAGCAGAGCACTCAACCAAACGAAAGGTCTTTTCTTAACATGGGGCTCTCTGGAACTGCACAGGTTGCATGCCCACAAAGCTGTCCCTGTTCCTTATATAGCCTTGCTGACATAGGCTGTGAAACAACTATGCCCAAGAAAGCCTGACACAGTAATCTTGATGAATAAGGAAAAACCATTCTAATCTTTCTTGCACTTCTAGACCTAGATGACCTCCCAGGATGGGGAGAAGGCTGTGTAGCTATCCACATGGATCATAGCACATGAGAATTCGCAGCATGCAAAGCTCTGTGCCTTATACTCTGCAGCACTAACTCACTGTGCATTACGTTTCTTAAGCAATACTTACGCAGCCATCATTTGTTGATTTACATAAATGCCAAACAATTTCAGTTTTCATGTTCTGATTTAATCATTGGTCATGCACTAGGGTAATGAAACAATTCATTTTTCAGTTTTCCATGAATATCTATTTTATGATGAACATGAAGTAAGCATTTCTAAAACATTCCCTGAGAGGACTTTTACCCAGTATTTCAGAACTCTTTGTGGGATCCCTTGAAAAGGTGAGGTTCATCAATATAATCTCAAATGGTGGGCAAAATCAATGAATATATGCTTGAGAGGTCACTTAGGATAGTTTAAAATTCCCACCTCTGCAGTTTAAATGCCTGTAACTTAATCCTTATTCTACCACATCCTAGCACTGCGACCTTGAGCAAGTTCCATAACTTTTCTGTGTCTCGGTTTCCTCAGCTATAAAGTGGGAATAGACACAGTACTTACTCATAGGGACACCATGAGCATTAAATAAAGTTAAATGTGTAAAATGCTTAGAACAACATCTGGCAAATGCTGAATACTATATAAGTTTGAATATCATCATTGTTATTGTTATATCCTCTGGATAGAACTATAAGCAAGAGATCAGAAACTAAAATATCTACCTAGGTCAGAATAAGTTCAAGAAATTACTATAAATGAATGAAATTAGTATTGGTATTTTAAAATACAGAGTGGTGAGCAATATCTGAAATGAGGAATGCATGCCTCATGAAGGAGCCATCTAGCACTCAGCCACTCACCCAGTTGCTGCCATGTTGAGCATAATTCCAGTGGAATCAACTCATTTTTAAAGGAAAACCAGAAATCTGGATATTTCTAGGAAATATATCAAGTTTTCAATGTTAATAATAAATAAATTCAATTTCATTTAAATATCCTGGGTAGGTCAACAACATCTAACTTCATCCACTAGCCAAGTATTTTGCAAGCTTTTCTCTGTAGCATCCATTAGGTTCTCAGAGAAGCATGAACCCTTAAAAGGGTAAGAACGCTCACTCTTGAGTGTCGGTGGATCATCAACATACAAGGCCTTTAAGTCCCTTGTATGCATTAAAAATCATACAAATTTCTTCTGAGAAATTTCCACCTCTGCAGTTTAGAAGCTCTGGGTCCAAAAGGACTCAAGGTTAACAGTTGAGGGTAGGACAGGTGAGCAGGAAAATAATACATCCTTTTCAAGGCAGTCATTTCTATTGTCAACATCAGAACCATTTCAAAATCGCCTTACAACACAGGGAGCTTAGAGTTAATGCACTTGCCTCTCTATATAACAAAATTTATACTATCTAGTTTCCTGTCTGGGATCTTCTCTTTCCTTTTTCACTATCAGAACCCAACCTAGGAAAGAGTTATAATTAAATGTGAATATGTTTGATATATTCCATTTCCTATTGTTTTTTTTTTTGGGGGGGGGGAGTGTGTAGGGCAGGGAGGTAAAAGGTGGATTCCCTGAGTCCTCACTCCCAGTTTAAATATATTAGTTCCAATAATTGTAAAAAAAAAAAAAAAATGTCTTTGTCTTCTGGTTAATTATAGAACAACAACATTACTTTTTGGGCCTCTCACTTCCAGCAACAGAAAGAGAATAATAACTAATACATATAATTTGCTTTTGATGGCAGGTTTTCTATATGACTTTTAATATATAAAAGGGACTTAAAGGCCTTAAATCCTAGTTGCCAGAGGATATTTTGATGGAGTCACTATAGTTGGAGGATCTTTTACAAGATTGGGTACACAGACTGAGTTCACTGAAAAGACCGATTGTCCTGGAACTGAACCACATGGTGGCCGCTGTGCTTTGAATATTTTTGCACTGTCACCATCTGAACTCAAAGATGGCCTATAATGACTCTGTGTCTCACAAGTATTGCAATTAACATACAAGGATTATAATAGCCCGACACAGTATTTTAATGTAATTTTTATTTGCTCTGTTATAGTGGTATCAGAGCACTGATTCAAATTATTCCAGTATTTGAGATTTGAATGTATTTTTTCATGTATTTTCATACCCATTTTTATTATGTTCACACAGTCTCTGTGAAAAAGATAATAATACCCTCACGGTGACACTGAAACTCTTAAAAAAATAAGTTATTTAAGGTCAGACACTTGGGACAGTAACTTAATTTCCTTGACTCCTAGCCCAACACACTTTCATCAGTAAATAAACCATTATTCCTCCTTCTCCTCCTTTGAAAATAAAATTCCTTCTTGTTCTTCACACTTTTTACAGCCGTTTGTTTAACTGCATGAACTTGGCTACATCCCTTTCAGTATATATGTTATCGGTGAAGACCTAATAAAATAACATTCACCTTATGACTCTCTATTGCCTACATATTAATACCCAAATTCCTTACCCAGTGTTAGAAAGCATTTCACAATCTAACCCAAGTGAACTTCACTACTATCATAATCTTCCATCTTTTATTCCATACTTCCCTTCTGGCTATTTTGATCTACTCTCCATTCCTTATTTTTCTTAAGCTTCCCTAACTGGTTTCTCTC
This sequence comes from Rousettus aegyptiacus, assembly GCF_014176215.1. Taxonomy (NCBI): domain Eukaryota; kingdom Metazoa; phylum Chordata; class Mammalia; order Chiroptera; family Pteropodidae; genus Rousettus; species Rousettus aegyptiacus. The sequence continues at coordinate 117,890,841 of NW_023416307.1, read as the reverse complement.
ATTTATAAATAAATAAGTGCATTATCTAGCTCATTCATAAATAAACTAGACTTACTCCCAACTTTCCAGGTGTCTACTATGTGAGGGTTTTAAAGTTGATTTTTTTTTTTCTGGTTCAACAATTATTTTTATGTTTTTAAAGATCAGCGAATGTTTAGTTTTTACATGAATGCTTATTAACACAAATTATTTCTATAGAGACATAATATCATAAGATAAATCCATTCTTTTAACTAATTCTAAGTGCTTCCTGAAAAAAAGAAAAAAAAAATTGTATCAACTTGCTCCCAATACCAGTCATTACCAACTATGAATATTTATACAATTCTTTGAAAGAATTTTATGAAAGACTTCCGGTCAAGACAGCAGAGTAGATAAACATTGTGCTTAACTCCTCTCATGACCACATCAAAATTACACCTAAATTATAGAACATCCACTCTTAAGAACTATCTAAAAACTAGCTGAATAGATTGCCTATAACTAAAGATATAAACATGCCATGTAGAGACTGTTAGGAGGAGCAGAGACTTGAAACAGGTTAGTCTCACGCACACATGGGCATTAAGAATCGGGAGGCATATCTTGGCTGCCGATATTCCTCCTTCCAAGGAGGAGAAGATCTTCCTATCAGTACAAAGGGTTGGACATAGGCAGCAGCTGACCTGGGCCTATACTGGAGCCTCTCCCAAGTTGCCCCCAGACCAACACACTTTGTGGTCAGTGTAGACCACACCAGATGACCACCTAATTAGCTCCACAAATGACATACCCAAAGATGGACTCGACAGAAACCAGATGCCCAATACAATGAATCCCACTCCTTGGGGTCAGCTCCTGCCCTATAGCTCCTCTGCTCTAGTCATAGCCAGTTTTTACAGCCAGTCATCCTGAGGTGTAATCCCACCCACTGACATACCAACAGCAATTAAGTCTCAACTATAACACTAGGGCACACACAACCCACACAAGAGACATCCCTGGAGCACTGAGCCCAGGTAACCAGGGAGTATGCACCACTGGACCCCACAGGACATGTACTACATGAGGCCATCCTGCCAAAACTGGGAGAATAGTAGATCTACCTAGTACACAGAAATACATATATGGAGGTGTCTAAAATGAGAGAATAAAGAAACATGTCCTGAATAAAAGAACAGAACAAAACTCTTGAAAAAGAACTAAACAAAATGGACAAAGGCAATCTACCAGACACAAAGTTCAAAACACTGATTATAAGGATGTTCAATGAACTTAGGGGAAGAAGAGAAAAAGTCAGTGAGAATTAACACATAGAGATAGAAACCATAAAAAGACCCAGTCAGAAATGAAGACTTCAATAACTGAAATGAATACATTAGATGGAATCAACAGCAGATTAGATGAAGCAGAGAACTGAATAAACAATTTGGAAGACAAGGTAGTGGAAAACACCCAATTGGAACAAAAATAAATAAATATTGAGAGTTTAAAGAGTCTCTGGAGAAACTTCAAGCATAACAATATTCACATTTTAAGAGTATCGGAAGGAGAAGAGGGATTGAATACCTACTTGAAGATAAAATGACTAAAAACTTCTCTACTCTGGGGAAAGAAATAAACATACCAGTCCAGAAGCACAGAGAGCCCTAAACAAGATGAATTCAAAGAAGCCCACACCATGACACATCATAATTAAAATGCCAAAGGTTAGAGACAAGAGAGAATCTTAAAAGTAGCAGGAGAAAAACTGTTACATACAAAGGAACTACCATAACACTGTCAGCTGATTTCTCAATAGAAATTTTGCAGGCCAGAGAGGATTGGCATGAAATATTCAAAATAATGAAAAAAAAAAAAAGATGTGCAACCAAGATTACTCTACCTAACAAAGCTATCATTTAGAATCAAAGAAGAGATAAAGAGCTTCCCAGACAAGAAAAAAGCTAAAGGAGTTTATCACCACCAAACCAGTATTACCAGAAATGTTCAAGGGACTTCTCTAAGAAGAAAAAAGATTAAAAATATGAATATAAAATGGCAATAATTTCAGACTTATCAACAATTACTTTAAATGTAAATGAATTAAATGTTTTGGTCAAAAGACATAGGGTGGTTGAATGAAGAAGAAAACAAAACCAATACATATGCTGCCTACAAGAGACCCATTTCAGATAGAAAGACACAATAAAGGGTTGCAAAAAGATATTTCAGGCTAATGGAAATGAAAAAAAAAAATTGGGAGTAGCCATACTTATATCAGACAAAATAGACTTTAAAACAAAGGTTGTAACAGGAGAAGAAGAGACATTTCATATACAATAGCCAAGATATGGAAGCAACCTAAGTATTCATCAATAGATGATTAGACAGAGAAGAGGTGGTACATATATACAATGGAATATTATTTGGCCAAAAAAGAAAAGAATGAAATCTTACTATTTGCAACAACATGAAGGGACCTAGAAGGTATTATGCTAAGCAAAATAAGTCAGACAGAGAAAGACAAAAAACGTATGATTCCACTTATACATGGAATCTAAAAAACAAAATAAACAATCAAACAGAAACGAACTCATAGATACAGAGAACAAACTCATAATTGTCAGATGGGATGGGGATCAGAGAGTTGGGTAAAAAAGGTGAAGGAATATAGAAGTACAAATTGATAGTTCCAAAAATAGTCATAGGGATGTATAGTGCAGCATAGGAAATATAATCAATAATTTTATAATAAATATATAAGCAGCTAGGTGGATACTAGACTTATTGAGGGGATCACTTTTTATGTTATATAAATGTCTAACCATTGTACTGTATACCTGAAATTAATATAATATTGAATGTCACTTGTAATTGAAACAAAAATTTTTAATTGTAAGTATTGCATAAAGAAAAATGAATCTTCCTATTTTTTTTTTCTTTGTAGCTTTAATTCTTTAGGGATATCTATTTTTGAATATGTTGTTCCATCAATATTGACTCTTAGGAATATTTAGCTAATCACTTGGCCAAAAAGAATAACACAGCTAACTTCTGGCCAAGAGATATGAGCACAAGGATGGCTACAACCTCTGGCCATACTTTTAAAGAGAAAGGGTGTTCCCTTTCCTTCCCCTGTCCACTTTTCTGGTTGGAATGCAGACATGGTAGTGTGCCATCTTGATTCTTGCAGGTGAGGGCAATGTTTTTGGCCTGGTAGAGAAAACAGAACTAGTTTGGGTCCCTGATGACTTGCAGACAGAGCCATTCAGACATTAGTGAGACAGAGACATACCTCTTTCTTGTGCTTATTATGTTATTTCTGATCTCTCTGACACACAGCAATATCTATATTATGACAAATACAGAAACATCCGTCCTGTGTATTTCCACAGATTTTTCATGGCAAATTCTGGAAGAAAGCCCATTCTAATGTGGTGATTTGTCTATGCCAATACTTCTTATTTTGTTGATTAAGAAGTGATTTATTTAGTCATGTTCTTTTTTACTTCTAAATCTAATTTCATTTTCCCTTGTCAGAGTCAGTTTCCATGTTATTAACCCACATTTAATTTTTAAAAGCACGAACATTATACTTTTGAAGATAAGCATTCCAAATGCTTCCTACCCACATTTCCCAATTGTCTCTAAGTATATGGCTGATAAAACCTAGAATTATTCTGTCCCAAATAATATAGAAATCTTCCCCCCTCCTTCCTCATTTATCTCACTCTAAGAATTATCAGGAATTTTAAAAGCTAAATGAAGCCCAAGAAAAAAATGCTAAGATATCTACAGATGGCACAATAACATTTATATATATGCTCTGAAGTCCTTTTGCTTTTACTTTCAAAAGCTGGTTAACTGTCTGGAATAAAATATGTCACGGAAGATAATTCCATGAATAGATATAATCAATCATTATGGGCAGGTCATAAAATTTTTTTTGAGAACCTCAAGAAAGCTATACTAAACAATGTATAGATGCATATCGATATAAATTTAACATATAATTCAGTTAAGTCACTTTACAGAATTCTATAAGACCATATATAAATTCCAGAGTAAAACTAAGATTGATATAAATATCTGTATCTATGTCTATATCTAAGCCTATCTATCTTCTATCTATCTATTATCTATCTATCATCTTTCTATCATCTATCATCTATCATCTATTTGGTATCCTAGATTTTTAATATGCTTGATGTTTAATAAACTATAGTGGTATCTATCTGATATCCACTTCTGAATGATAAAGGTAATAATAAAAACAAAAAGAGGTGCAACTATCTTCATTGATAACCTCTTATGCCTCAAATACTAAACACTTTTTGTCTCAGTTAATTTCCCAATAAGTGTCTTATATAGGTGACCTACAATTGGGATATCTAAAGTGTAGAGTATTTGTATCACTGGTCAAAAACCCCCACATAGAAAGTGTAGATTTATTATTTGAAGCTAAAAGTGTTTACTATTGAGCCAGAACTCAAAACCATCTTATTATCCTGGATGAAATTAACCCAAACTGGTTAATTTCATTCCCAACAGATATTTTTAATTGGGAATAACTTATAATGCACAGATTTTTAAGTTTCAGGTTCAATAAGTTTTGGCAAATGTATAACCACCAAGATAATAAAGACAGCAAACATTTCTATAACTCCCCAAAATTCCTTTTCAGTTAACGCACTTCTTTCAAAGGCAAGCATTGTCTTGATTTTTATCACCTCATGAACTTTAACAGTTCAAGAATGTCATAAAAATGAATTACTCAGTACGCTCTCTTTTGTGTCTTGCTTCTTCTACCCAACAGTTTTTAAGAACCATCCATACTGCCTGATGTATTGGTACTTAATTCCTTTTTATTACTGAATAGTATTCCCTTGTATGAATATAGCATGAAATATTTTTTGCTGTTAATTAACATTTGAGTCACTTTTAGTTTTAGCTGTTGTGAATAAAGCTACTAAGAGCATCTCTGTACAAGTCTTAAGTGGACACATGCTTTCATTTTTTTAAAATAAAGACTAGAAGTAAAATTGCTGGGTTACAGTCAGGTATGTATTTATAAAAGCTACCAAATATTTTTCTAAAATTACTGCACCATTTTATACTCATTCCAATGATATGACAATTTTACACTGCGGCAACATGGTATTGTCAGCTTTTTGTTTGGTTTTAGTTTTAGTTTTAGCCATTCTAGTGCTTATAAGGTGGTCTATCGCAGTTTTATTTGGAATTTTCCTGATGATAATGACATTGAGTACTTTTTCAAATGTTTATTTTCTTTTTGTATGTTTCCTTTTGAAGTTTTCATTAAGTCTTTAACCTTTTACCACTGGATTTTTAAAACTGGTTTGTAGACATTCTTTATATATGAAGCACTACATATAGAAGGTACTTTATAAATTTTTTTCTTTTTAGTCTGTGGTTTATCTTTCAGATGAGCATCACTTTTAGTTTTGACAAAGTCCAATATATCAATTTTTTTTTTATAATTAGTGCTTTATGTGCTATGAAATCTTTGTTTACCCTAAGATTATGCATATTCTTAAGTGTTCTTTTTCCTGAAAACTTACAATTTTTAATTTTTACAATTATATTTATTATTTTAACTTATTTTTATGTATGTTGAGAGGTAAGGTTGAAGTTCATTTACATATATTTGTTCAAGCAACATAAGTTGAAAAGAAAGATATTTCTAACCCTATTGAATTATCTTGGTGCCTTTGTAGAAAATTAATTGACATGTATGGCCCTATTTCTGGACTTTCTATTATATTGCATTGACTTATTTTTCTATCCTTATGCCAATGTGACATTGTGTTGATTACTACAGCTTTATAATAGGTCTTGAAATCTGGTACTGTGAATTCTCCAATCATGATTTCCTTTTTCAAGATTGTTTTGACTATTGTCTGTTCTACATCACTTGTATTGCCATATAAATTTTAGAATTAGCTGTACAATCTCAACACAAGAAAACCCTTTTGGGAATTTGACTAGGATTGTATTGAATTTATACATTAATTGGAGAATTTATGTATTGATGTCTATATACCAGAGAGCCTTCTTATTCAGAAACACAAGGCCCAAATAGACCATAGACCAGTATACTCAGAAGATTTAGATCAGGCAAGAAATTAGCAGAAGGGTAGAGTCAGGTATTTCTGCTCAGTTGAAGTAGTTCTTATACCTGTTTAAGTGACCATTCAGGAATTATTGTCTTTGATCTACCAAGTGATAACAGCCAAGGTGAAAGAACACATGATCCCCATTGTGGATGTGAGGTCCACCTTTCTTAGAAGCTCAATGCACTCAGGAGTCAATATCTCTTGTAACAACTTTATAGTTTCCAGGGATCCTGCAAGAGACATACCAATGCATAGGATTCACTTTACTATGGAAAAGTTCAAAGTTAAAGCTTTCTACCAGGAATTTATACTAATAAGCAGATGCGATATGCTAATCTGAGGTCACATTCACCATACAGCTGATATTTCATCTTTTTCACATTTTCAGGGGTATAGAGCTAGAAAACTTCGTAGAAATCTAATAATTTTTGGTTGCTAATCAAGTGTCACTATAGTCAGATGTATCCGAATTTGTTTTGAGACCAAGTTCAAGTTCTCATGAAAAAGAGAAAGTATTTTGTTAAAGATACACTTAAAGTCTAACTGTTAATAGTAAGTCTTTCTAATTATGAACAAGTTCTATTTCTCAGTTATTTACATTTTCTTTAATTTCTTGGCAATGTCTTCAAATTTTCAGGATAAAAGTCATATACATATTTGTTTGATTTATTACTCTGTGTTTTATTATTCTGATGCTATTTCAAAAGGCACTTTCAATTTAAAAAATTATAAATAAATAATTCCATTTACTATCACTGTGATTTTTATTTCCTCAGTGTTATAAACCCCCAAATACATTGCTATTATGTTTGCTTTGCCTATTGAATTGTAATTTTAAAAAATTTAAGAGAAGAAAAAAATAGTGATTCTATTCACCCATATATTTACATTTCTAATGCTCTTCATTCTTTTTCAAAGATTCAAATTTTTGTTAAGTATCATTCTCCTTATACTTACAGAATTTCTTTTGTTGTTCCCTTTAATGCATGTTTGTTGAGAATTAATCCTCCCAACTTTCATATTTGTGAATGCTTTTAATCCATCTTCATTTTTGAAGGATACTATAGGATACTATATGGGTCAATAATTAGGGTTCTCCATAGAAACAGAAACAAAGTATGTATGTATGTGTGTGCATGTATGTGTGTGTGTGTGTGTGTGTGTGTGTGTGAGAGAGAGAGAGAGAGAGAGAGAGAGAGAGAGAGAGAGAGAGAGAGAGAGAGAGAGACAGAGAGACAGAGAGAGGGACAGAGAAAGATTTATTATGAGGGATTGGTTCATGCAATTATAGAGGCTAAGAAGTCCCATGATCCGTTGTCTGCAAACTAGAGACTCAAGAAAGCTGGTGATGTAATTCCAGTCCAAACCTGAAGGCCTGAGAAATAGGGGAGCCAATGTTGTAAGTCCTAGTTCAAGACCAAAGGCCTGAGAACCAAGAGAGTCCAGTGGCTTAAGTCTTGGTCCAAGCCCAAAGGCCTGAGAACCAGGAGCACCAATATTTGAGGGCAGAAAAATGTGGATATCTCAACTCAAGAAGAGAGCAAAGCCCTGCCTCCCCCCTTCACCTTTTTGTTCTATTCAGTCCCTTATTTGATTGTATAATGGCAACCCACACTGATGAGGGCAATCTTCTTTATTGGGGGTCTACCAATTCAAATGCTAATCTCTTCTAAAAACACCCTCGCAAACACACCTAGAAATAATACTTTACCAGCTTTCTGGGATCCCTTAGCCAAATCAAGCTGACATAAAATTAACTATCTAAATATAGAACTCTAGATTTCTGGGTTTTCTTATCTCTTTTCTTCATTTCCAATTCAGCATTCTAAGGATACTTTATTGGTTCCCACAATAAGTCAGGCATTGCTTATCAGTTTTCCCTTTTTGCTTTTCTAATGTCTCTCTTCTCTCTGCTGACTTTCAGTGTTTCATTTTGTTTGGTTTTCAGTAGTGTGATGATGATGTGCCTAGATATTATTTTCTTTTTATTATCATGGCTGAGATTCAGTAAGCTTCTTTGATCTAGAAGTTATTGTTTTTCATTATTTTCAGACATTTTTGCCATTTATTTATTCCAATACATTTTCTGCCTCTTTTCATTTCTCCTCCCCTGTTGGAACTCCAAACTGTCATGTATGCAACTTGGTGTTATCCCACAGGTTATTGGGGTTTCATTCAGTTTTTCAATCAATCTGGGCTTAAGTTAGATATTTCCTGTTTACCTTTCCTCCTTGTCAAAAGATCTGTTATGTCCAACATGCTGTTAATCCCATTTAAAAAATTTGTGACATTAAATATTGCATTTTTCAGTTCTAGATTTCCATTTAGTCATTTTTAAGTTTTATTACATTATATTATTTTGAGAATATAATGTAATAAAAATGTCATAATGATATGAAAATAAGAAAACCTAGGTTTTAGAATATAGAAGACATCTTGTATTTTTACCAGCCACCCATTCTCCCTTCTTTTGGTAGTTGTTTATAGTTTTACTTTGAGGAGTTGCCTTTGTCCCATTTAATTTAGGTTCACACAGACTCTAAGGTAAATTGCTTTAACTTAGCTTAAGGCAATTAGTGAGCTATATTCTCCTGAGCACATTGATTGGTTTAGGAATAGCTTCATGTTCCAATCAGTACTAAAGCGATGCCAAAAGAATTTCTAAGGAATTCTGGGAAAGAGCTTCTCATTCTTGTAGAATTTTAACCCAGGAGTTAGAAAAGTCTGGAACTGCTAAAATCATGTTGTTGTTATGAAATTATCAACCTCCTGAAAATAGAGCCAATTTACAATGAGAAAGAAGCCAATTTGAGTAAAGGAATGAAGAATCTTGATGAGAAGTTTGATCTACTTGATCAAAAACTGAGGCATTAAACCTCAACTTTTCCTATATTGCATGAGGCAATAAATATCATTTTACTTAAGCCAATGCAAACTGGGGATTGATACCAGTTGAGTTTAGCTCAGAGCTTTGCAAATAGCATATTATAGAATGTGTCATAAATGAGTAAAAAATATACTTAGTGCTTAATTTTTCAGGCTTCAGAAAAGCCAGAAAAGGTTCACAGTCACTGGAGTCACTGGATTGGTCAGCTATAGCCACTAACAGTCTCAAAACATTACACCAGTTTGTCATAACCATATCATTATGTTCCATCTGTGCAGTACTATAAAAATGTTTGGAAAGCACTGCCTTAAATAAACCATTTACTATTTCTGAACTCCATTTTTATCATCTGAAAAATTAGATTGCAAGGGTATCTTCAAAAGATATTTATTCTATACCAGTTTATGACTCCACGTTGTCAATTTTGGCTGCAAAATTCTAGTATCAAAGTCAAAAACTATATTGTACAACCATGAGGAGAAATAGGTTATATCAACACTAAAAGAAAAAAAAAATGGAAAGGGATAATTAACGAATAAAGAGACGCTTAACGCGCAACCCTGGAACACATAGGGATACTAAAGATGCATTTGAATAAATATAATTCTAAAATGGATTATTTTCCTTCATCTGAAACCTAGGTGATTTCAGGTAGCAGTGGTTCTAAGAAAATACTATGTCCCAAACTCCAAAATAGATATAGAGTCTAAAGGCCCTACCAACATTAGTTTCCATTATTTGACTAATACCAACTTTCAACATTGCAATCACATGTGCAACACAATGATCTGAAGTTGCCAACAAAAGAAAAAAGCAATGACATTCAGTCTAATACATAAGACAAGACATAGTTTGAATATGGACATGTCATGTTCTCATTATGCTGGTAGACACCTTACTCATTCTCTAGTCCATTTCCAACATTTTAAAGGTAAGAAAGACAATTCTGAATGTGATTATTTTATGATGACTCAAACAAGTTCTTTTGCCATATTACACTCAACCATGGTCCTCTAATTTGGGATGTGTACCCATAGGAGATCTCATATTGTGAACCTATGGGCTCCCTGGGAAGTAAACGGCACGTCCTATTTCTCTGGATCATTTAGCTCTAGCCAGTCAGAGAATCATCATTTAAGTTGACATCTTTGTTTAATCTTATCCTGATTCTAAGATATATCCTGCAGGGAATCAGATAAAAAGATTTAACACAAAAAGAGGTTATAAATTAACAGCCTAGTTGGTGGTACCAGTGCCTGTTCAGTTTCCTCAGAAATAAAGACATTGTTTTCATCCCATTTTATTGAAGGTATAAAAATGTTGCATAGGCAAAAAAGAAGAATTTCAAAAGAGAACACAGGAAAAACAGGTGTAGCTATTGTCACTATTTGCCAGCAATGCTAAGAAACTTGTTCCTGGGATATAATGACAGAGCTGGGACCCTCAAAGCTGGCAGATCTCTAAAGTGTTCTAACAACAAACACATACATCTGTGCATAAATAGAAATCTGGAGATGTGCCCTGGAAAGCTGGTTAGAGGAACCATGTGACTTACTCAGTTGGCAAACCTGAAGTACTACCAGATCCTTAAATCTCCCATTTTTCATACTGATAGAAGCTTAGAATGGTTTTGGAAATTTAGGATCAGTCTCTCATCTGTTGATTCCTTTATTCACTAGCTCACCCAAGTATGTAGCCTGGTGTTTAGCCAAGTATATTCCTCATAGTAGGTAACCAAAATATATTCAATGAGCATATGTAATACAAAAGTAAATAGTCTTTCCATTAAATTTTCCTTTTCCTTGTTTGACCTCAGGTTTATGGGATGGTCTTATTCACTTATTACACAATTTTTAGAAATTCTTAACTTAAATTTTAAAAAGTAAGTTTCTCCATAAATAAAAAATTTCAATTCTGTGTATGTGCAGTAAATAAACTGATTTGTGTAAAGCACTCGAAACTGTGTAGTACATATATAAGCAATAGTTATTCTTATCAGTGTTATCAGTATAATTATTATTATTATTACTACTACTAATACTATTATGAGTAGTATTCAAGTGTTTGTAATCCAAATAGACACCTTTATTTACAATCCATGTAAAATTCAAAATCAAACATTTTTGATGAAATGAAATGTGCTATGTCGTTAATTGATTAGGGCCCTCTCAAATTTGAGACCAAGCAAGAAAGGTTGAAGTTAAAGAAAACTTTGGCTAAATTACATTTTACTTAATTCGACAACCATATACTCTGCTTATTTATGTGCCAGGCACTGTGCTAAGAACAATGTGAGAGAGAATGACCGAAGGAATAAACTGGCAGGGGCAAGACTGAAATTTTCCTGAAAAGCATGGAAAAACCAGACTTTTTAATCCTACATTAACATTACAAGTGGTAGACTTAGTTTTCCGATGGATGCTTCAAGTTTGAGAGTTGAGTGAAATACATGGTTCTTCTTACAAGCTAGATCTTCAATATGCCAACATGTAACCATATATTAGCAGTTATATAATCCCTTCATTCATATTTCAGACTACATTGAGAGTCAGTGTTTTTGCAAACATAAAAACTATTTTAGAGGTCACAAACTGTAAGTCAATGGGTTGAAGTTACTCTCAACAGACATTTATTTGGTGCATATTAAATTGAGAATATTTGGGTTTAAAAAATATCATATCTAGGAGCCAGCCACATTTCTTCATGTTCACAATCATCTGGAGAGGAACAGCAGCTGACTTCTTTAGAAAAGTTTTGTCAGAAGAAGTGTCAAGATGGCAGGCTAGGTAAAAATGAGGTTCATCTCTTCTTAGGACCACATTAAAATCACAACCAATTATAAAACAATCAATATGGAGAACCACCTGATGTTTAGCTGATAAAAACACATACGTCTGAGAATATTCTTTTTAAAAAAAGGCCACATCGAAACTGGTAGGAGGGGTAGAGGCACAAAGTGGTCTGGTCCTACTATACCTGTGCATGATGGCTGGGCGCCACAAGGGACAATGTGGCTGCAGAGGCCTCTCTGAAGGAACAAGGAGCCCTAACTTTACACAAGTTCTCTCCAGTACAGGGTTCTAGTTCTGGGAAGAGGAGTTCCCACAGAACATGGCCTTGCTTAAAGGGCCTGCACACAGGCTCGCTCACTTGCAGATACTCACCATGGGCTCCAGTGGAGGATCTGCAACTCAGGAGGTGCAAGAGACATAGAGGGACAGACTGACATACATGGTGCCAGAGTAATGGCTGGAGAGACAGTCACCATTGCTCCACTGTTGGGTCTCCCTCTGGGGCAGTCTGCACACAGATGCCATCTTGCCTATGTTGAACCCTTCTCCCGTAGGACTAATTCTGAAGCTGCATTGGCCTGATGAGATTGGCCAGCCCCACCCCATGTCTCTCTGAGACCCTGTCCCATTCAACCCACAAATTCCCTGTGCAGGTCCATTGCCATGAAGCCACCCCCGGTCACCCCTTCCAGAAGCCATGTACTCCTTGCAGACAATGAACCTCAGCTTGCGTGGCCTGCACATTTCAGTGGACACATTTAGTGGTGGACCACTGGTGCCAGCATGAGCTACAGTGTCTCTTGAGAGGACTGCAGGAGTCTGAGGGCTGATTCAGACAGCAGCTGACTTCACTGTGATCTGTGACTTTTGCAGGAGCCTGCAGACACAGCAATGACAACAATTCTGATTGGCCTGAAGGGATCTGCTCACTCTACCCTGTATCTCCCTGATACCCCACACTACCCAACTGAAAAATTACCCATGGCAAGCCCATTCTCAGGTGACCATCCCCACCCTGTGCTTTTTTTGGGCCACAAATTTGTCAGCAAACGATGACATTCAACTCATGTAGCCTACACATGGCCTGTTCATCCTGGGAAAGACTTTCAGTAGCAGGACACAAACCCTGCCTGAGCTACAATATTTCTTGAATGAATTTCGGGTATCTGCAGGCTCAAAGCACAAAGTGGGTGGCCTTGTTGCAATCTGAGACTTTTATAGGAACCCACAGAGACAGCACTAGCATGAAAATTGATACTGTATTGGCCAGGAGAAATCTGAACACTATACCCTGGTGACTCCTTAGGACCCTGCACCACCCAACTTATGTACCACCAAAAGGCTCTTCCATCTGAAAAGTCTTACAGGTGGCTGGAAGGCAGCCTCAGGCCTTGAGGTACACTGGTTCTTTTGCTAAGCTATCCTGGGCTCAATACTGGGGTAACCACCTCAGCTTGTATCATTTTCTCTTCCACTTGATTTCAGATTCATCATAGGCAGCAACCATCCGTGGATAACTTTGTAGCTTCCAACAGGGAACCCCAAGCAATGAGAGGTAGTAGCTAACCCTGGCCAACTTGGGAGCATTTCCCAGGGGGCCACAGCACCAACACACCCAGAATCTGGTGCCAGGACATACAGAGCAACACATGACTAGCCCCATATGCAGCAATCCCAAAGGGTGATCCAAACAGGTACATGAGCCTGCTGGATTGCATCCCACTCTAAGGTCTCAATCTCCACACAATAACTAATACCCTGTGGGGGTGGCCAATTCCAAAGCCAGTCAGCCCCAGGTCAATCCCATATACTGACGTGCTAACAGCAATAAATGCTTAGCTATAACAAACACACACAGCCCACACGAAGAACCAACCCAGAGCCCCTGGCACACAGGTGATTAAGGAGAGTATGCCAGTGGGCCACACAGGACACCTACTACATAATGCCATCTGGCCAAGGCTGGGAGATGAAACAAATCTTCCTGGCACACAGAAACAAACATAGAGAAAAAACTAAAATGAGAAAACAAAGAAACATGTTACAAATGAACCAACAGGAATAAACTAAAAAAAAAAAAAATCTAAACAAAATGCAGGCACGCAACCTACCAGAGTCAGAGTTCAAAAGAATGGTTATAAGGATGCTCAATTAACTTAGAGGGAGAATAGATAATCTCAGTGAGAACTTTAACAAAGAGATAGTAAGTATAAAAAAGGGACATAGAGATCATAAAAAAGAACAGTCAGAAATAAAGACTATAATAACTGAAATGAAGAATACTCTAGAAAGAATAAATAGTAGATTAGATGAAACAGAGATTGAACGAACAATTGGAAGACAAGGTAGCAGAAAACATCCAAATGGAACAGCAAAAAGAAAAAAAGAGAATTAAAAAAAAAATAAAAGTTTAAGAAACATCTAGGATAACATCAAGTGTACCAACATTGCATCCTAGGAGCACCAGAAGATAAAGAGAGAGAGCAAGGAACTGAGAAACTATTTGAAGACATAATGACAGAAAACTCGCTAATCTGGCAAAAGAATTAGACATATAAGTCCAGGAACCACAAAGAATCCCAAACAAGAGGAACCCAAAAGACCCACGCCAAGACGCACCATAATTAAAATACCAAAGGTTAATGACAAAGAGCGAGAATCTTAAAAGCAACAAGAGAATAGCAGGTAGTTACTTACAAGGGTGCTGCCATAAGGATGTCAGGTGATTTTTCAACAGAAACTTTGCAGGCCAGAAGGGATTGGCAAGAAATATTCAAAGTAATGAAAAAACAAAAAACTACAACCAAGAATATTCTACCCAGCAAGGCTATCAATTAAAATGGAAGATGAAATAGAGCTCCCCAGTTAGGAAAAAGCTAAAGAAATTCATCACCAACAAGCCAGTATTATAAGAAATGTTAAAGAGACTTTCATTAAAAAAAAAAAAAAAAAAGAAGAAGAAGAAGGGGAAACAAACTCTGTAACTCCATAAATATGAATAATAAAATGGCAATAATTATGTACCTATTAACAACCACTTTACATGTAAATGGATTAAGTGGTCCAATCACAAGGCATAGGGTAGTTGAATGGATAAGAAAACAAGACCCATGCATATGCTGACTGAAAGAGACTCACTTAAGATCAAATGACACAGACACTGAGAGTAAAGGGAATGAAAAAAGATATTTCATGCAAATGGAAATGAAAAAAATTGGGGTAGCAATAACTGTATCAGACAAAATAGACTTTAAAACAAAGACTGTAATAAGAGACAAAGAAAGGCATTGCATAATGATAAAGGGATCGATAAACAAGAGGACATAACCCTAGTAAACATATACACACCCACACAGAAGCACCTACATATATAAAGCAATTATTAACTTACATAAAGAGACAGACAGTCAGTAATCCACTCATAGTAGGATACTTTAACTTCCTATTGAAACCAATAGACAGATATTCCTGACAGAAAATCAACAAGAAAATAGCAGCCTTAAATGATACATTAGACCTGATAGATTTAACTGATATTTTCAGAGTGTTTCACCCCAAGACAGCAGAATATACATTCTTCTGAACTACACGTGGAACATTTTCCTGGATAGACCACATGGTAGGCCACAAAACAAGTATCAATAAATTTAAGAAGACTAAAATTATATCAAACATTTTCTCCTACCATAATGATATAAAACTAGAAATCAACTACAAGAAAAAAACTGGAAAATACACAAACAAAACACATGGAGACTAAATCATACCACTAAACAATGAATGGTTAAAAGGTGAGATAAAAGAAGAAATCGAAAGATACCTAGAGACAAATGAAAATGAAAACACAATGACTCAAAATCTATTAGACATAGCGAAAGCAGTCCTAAGAGAGAAATTCATACCTAAACAGGCCTACCTCAAGAAATTTTTAAAAATCTCAAACAATCTAAAAGTACACTTAAAAGAACTAGAAAAAGAATAGCAAACAAAACTGAAAGTAAGTAGAAAGAAGAAAATAATAAAGATTGGAGCAGCAATAAATGAAATGGAGTCTTGAAAAACAATATTAAAGGTCAGTGAAACAAGAGCTGGTCCTTTGAAAGGATAAACAAAATTAATGAACCTTTAACCAGACTCATCAAGAAAAAAAGAGGACTAAATAAATAAAATCAAAAATGAAAAAGAAGAAGTAACTGTGGATTCCACAGAAATACAAAAGATTATAGAAAAACACTACTAGCAATTATATGCCAACAAATTGGACAATCAGGAAAAAAATGGATACATTCCTAGGAACATACAATCGCCCAAGACTAAGTCAAGAAGAAAGAAAATCTGAACTGTCTGATTACCACCAACAAAATCGAATCAGTAATCAAAAAACTCCCGCCAAACAAAAGTCTTGGCTTAATAGGTAGATTTTACCAAACATTCAAAGAAGAATTAACAACACTTCTTTTCAAAATATTCCAAAAAATTGAAGAGGAGGGAAGTCTCCCTAATCCTTTTTACTAGGCCACCATTGTCTTGATTCCAAAACCAGATAAAGGTATAACAAAAAAAGAAAACTATAGGTCAATATCCCTGATGAACATTGATACAAAAATCTTCAACACAATATTAGCAACCATATTAAGCAATACATTAAAAATATCATACACTATGATCAAGCTTTATTTATTCCTGGGATGCAAGGTTAATTTAATATCTGAAAATCAATTAATAGGATGCACCACATTAACAAGTTAAAAGACAAAAATCATATGATCATATCAATAGATATAGAAAAAGCATTCAACAAAATCCAGCATCCATTTATGTTAAAAACTCTTAGCAAAGTGGGAATAGAGGGAACATATCTTAACATAATAAAGGCCATATATGACAAATATACAGCTAATATCATACTTAACGGGGAAAAGCATTTTCCTCAAGATCAGGAACAAGACAAGGATGCTCACTTTCACCACTTCTATACAACATTGCATTGGAAGTTGTGGCTATAGCGATCGGACAAGAAAGGGAAATAAAAGACATTCAAATTGGAAAGCATGAAGTAAAACTGTCGTTATGTGTAGATGAGACAATATAGAGAACCAAAAAACTGTTAGAACTAATCAATAAATTCAGTAAAGTAGCAGGATATAAAATTAATATTCAGAAGTTGGCCGCATTTTTATACACCAATGATGAACTTAGAAAAATTAAGAAAACAACTCCATTTACAATTGCATCAGAACCATGAAGTACCTAGGAATTGAATTAACCAAGTGGTAAAAGACCTATTCTTGTCATTGAAAAAAGAAATTGAAGAAAATACAAATAAATAAAAGCATATATTGTGCTCATAAGTCGGAAAAATCAACATTGTTAAAATGTCCATTTTACCCAAAGCAATCTATAGATTCAATGCAATCCCTATCAAAAACCAATGGCATTTTTCAGAGAACTAGAACAAATGATCCAAAAATTTATATGGAACCATAAAAGATCCTGAATAGCCACAGTAATCTTGAGAACGAACAAAGTAGGAAGTGTCACACAATCTGATATCAAACTAACTATAAGTCTAGACTCATCAAAACAACACCATACTGGAATAACACCAGATCATAATAGTGAGCCAAGAAATAAATCTACATTTATATGGTTGTTTAATTTATGACAAAGGAGGCAAGAATATACAATGGGGTAAAAATGATTCCTTCAACAAATGGTGTTGGAAAAGCTGGACAGATATATGCAAAAAAATAAAAATAAAATAGAAAAGAAAAAGAAAAAGAAAGAAAGAAACTGGACCACCTTAGACCATATACAAGAATAGACTCAAAATGGATTAAAGACTTAAATTTAAGACCTGAAACCATAAAACTTCTAGAAGATGACATAGGCAGTAAACTCTCCATTATTGCTATTAATAATTTTTTTTTCTGACATCTCCTGGGGCAAGGGAAACAAAAAAAAAAATAAATAGGACTACATCAAACTAAAAAGTTTTTGGACAGCAAAAGAAAGCAACAAAACAAAACAAAAAAAAAACTACCGAATGGGAGAAGATACTCACCTATGATACATCTGATAAATGGTTAATATCAAAAATTTATAAAGAACTCGTACAACCCAACACCGACAAAAAACCAAATAATCCAATTAAAAAATAGTCAGAAGACCTGAATAGGTGTCTCTCCAAAGAGGATATACGGATGGTCAATGGATATGTGAAAAGATGCCCAAGATCACTAATTGTCAGAGAAATACAAATTAAAACCACAAGGAGATATTGACTCACACCTGTCAGAATGTCTATCATCAATAAATCAAAAAATAAGTGTTGGCAAGGATGTAGAAAAAAGAGAACCCTCATACACTATTGGTGAGATTTCGAAATGGTACACATACTCTGGAAAATAGTTTGAAGTTTCCTCAAAAAATTGAAACTAGAACTACACTTTGACCCAGTAATTGCACTTCTGGATATTTTTTTAAAGAAAACCAAAATACTAATTTGTAAAGATCGATGCACCTCTATGTTCACTGAAGTGCTATTCATAGTAGCCAAGCTATACCTAAACATCCATCAACAGAGTACTGGATAAAGAAGTTATGGTTCATATATACAATGGAATATTACTCAGCCATAAAAAAAATGAAATTCTACCATTTGCAACCACACAGATAGACCCAGAGGTTATTATGCTGAATGAAATTAGTCAGAGAAAAATAATACCATATCATTTGACTTATATGCAGCATCTAAGGAACAAAAATAACAAAGTAAATGAAAACAGACTCACAGATATAGAGGACAATCTGGTGACTGTCAGAGGGAAGAGGGGTTGGAGGATGGGGCTGAGAGAAAAAGGTGAAGGGATGAAGAAGTACAAATTAGTAGTTACAAAAATCTCAGGGACATAGAGTACAGCATAAAGAATATAGTCAATGGTACTATAATGGCTATGTGTAGAGCCAGATTGGTGATAGAGTAATTGGGGGGATCACTTCATAAACTATATAAATATCTAATCAATTTACTGTATGTCTGAAACAAATATGAAATTTTAAAAAAAAGAAAAAGTTTGTCCTCTCCAGGGTATCAGAGTACCTCTACTTATCTCATGATGGTACATGTACTTAGTTCAGTTCCTCACATTATTTGTGAGGCATTGGAGTGTCTGGCCTCTGCCCTATATCCATAGATTTCGAAAATATTCCTGGATGGTTATGATCCACTGTGATGTTAATGAAGCTTTAGTTCAAGGCCCCTCTCTAGTACAACTCCTTGTAAGGCCCTGCACACATGCGCGCGCACGCACACACACATACACACACACACACGATTTTATTTTAGAGGCCTCCCACCACCACATTGAATACGTTTCAGTCTTATACAACCTAGATTTGTCTCTGATAAAATGCCAAAGGAGAATGAAATCAAATCATAAGAAAAATAAATAAATAAAATATACATGGTAAGAGATTGCAGCCACTTCTAACTCATTGAAATCTTATGAAAATCTACTGGGGATAGTATATATCTGCTATTGTTGGACATTACCTCCAGTATGGTATAGAAAAATTAATTGATAAAAATGAAAGTGCCTTAAGGATGCTCTTAGGATGCTTGTTAAAATCTGGGAGATTGCTTGCAGCCAAAAGTAATTGAAAATGTGATCGAAAGTTACAGCCAGACTACTTGGTACAGTGTGTGATGCTCTGATTTCAGAAGGGCAGAACTAACTTGTGAAGTAAAGCCTGAGAGAAAATCCTGGTGCTGAAAGCAGCAGTGCAAAGCATTAACCCCTGTGTTTCTTGCTCCCAGACCTCTGCTTTCAAAAAAACAGTTAAATGAGCAGTGTCTTTTGAGAGTCTTTAGGAAAATTTCCCGGACTGAGTATGTCTCCCTCCTCCTATTGTGTCCGGCCCCTTAAAGTATGTTCTTAAGAGATGGTGATGGTGAGTTAGGAACAATTAGGAGGGTCTCTGCAGGAACTGCAAGTTGTAGGAACAGGGAGCCTAACCTGAGTTGAAATAGAAGGTAAAATATCAGGAAGAGTCATCCCCAGTTGAGCTCCACAAAATCTGGAAATTAAGCCAAACCAGGAAGAAGCCAGAATAAAGACAAAACTTATGTAAGACAGTAACATAGACTCTAGATCAGAGGTTCAGCAAACTATTGTTCCCAAGCTATTTGCCAGTCTTTGTAAATGAAGTTTCATTGTAACAGCCACACCCATCCATTTAGGCATAGCCTTGGCTGTTTTTGCATTACACAAGCAGATGTGAATAGTAACAGAAGTTGTATGGTCCTTTTCAATGAGAAGGATTATTTATCCTGATGGTTACATAACTTGAAGAGTGCTGTTACTGACATCATTTTGATCAAATCCTATGGGAGGTGAAATAAATCCCTTAAATCTGTGGAGTTAGATTTTTAAAGAAGATATGGGGTTCTGTGTGTTTCTACCACCTGGTACAGGCCCCAAAGCAAGGGATAAGAAAAAGAATAATTACTAAGAATAATGAACCCTCTACTAAGATATTCTGTAGGATTTCCAAAGCATCTAATAATAAGGACTGGTTAAAGTGGAGTGTTTCCTAATATAACTGCTAAACATCAACATCAGAAGGGGATGGAGGACAAAAGAAACGCTAGAAGAAAAAGAACATAGGCTTCAGGCTTGTGCTCAAATTCTAGCACTGCCACGATGTCTAAGTGAAGTGGTACAAAGCAGCTCTTCTAAGCTTCAGTTTCCTCATCTGTGAATGCAAATAAGAGTCTTTCCTCTGAACTTTATTGATAACCAAACGAGTTAACTGGTCTTCACAAGATTGCACATCAAGAAGCATTTAATGTATTTTTTAAATTTAATAACATCACTATATTGGGTGACTGAAAAGTAAAAGTAAAAGGAATAGAGCCACCCATTTCAGATAGCTGTGTAACAAACTACCCGTCCCCCCATAGCAAAGTGGTATGAAACATGATGCACATATTACATTGTTATTCAGTAATGAATAGGTGGTCCTGATGATCTGAGGTCTGGGCTTGGCTTGGCTGATCTTTTAAGCCTGGATCATGGGTCTGTAGTCATCTAGGTCAGAGGCTGGGTCTGGGTTCTAGAAAAGGTTATCATTCATATGTCTGGTGGTTGGCTGGCTCTTGGCCATAAAAAGTGTAAGAACCAGAACCTGGATCTCTTTATTGCGCACTAGGCTAGCCTGGGCTTGTTACCATGGCACCTGGGCAGGGTTCAAAGACAAGGTAGAATTAGACAAAGCCTCTGGAACTAGATTGGAAAGTGGAATATTATCTATTTCTACCACATTCTAGTGATCAAAGCAAGTCACGGGATAGCCCATAATCAAACACTAGGGAAAAACTCTCTCTTAAAAAAAAGTTGTTGTCAAGTCACATTGCATAGGGCATGGATATAGGAAGGCATAAAAAATTATAGTAAATCTATCATATCTCCTTCTTTTAAAAAAGGAAACATACACACACACACACACACACACACATATATATATATATATTTCATGTTTGTTTTAGACATAAAGTGAGACAAAGTATTGAAAAGATCTAGAACACTGTTTGGCACAACCTAGGTACCCAATAAATATTGGTGCCTTTGCTGTATTAATCTAATTTGTATATTATAATTCTAGAAAATGTTTTTTTTCACAGGTTCTATTTTTTCTTTCAAAAAAATGTAAACTCCAGATAGACTTAATGTTATGTGAAAAACAAATTGTATATGTTATATTCTTTGCATCCAGTTTAGAAATAATAAACATTATCTGTGTAGGTATCTCAAAAACAGTATGTTTCCAGTGTGAATTGAATGCCTTTGCATCTTTTCTACAACATGTAGAAGCAAGATATAAATGCATGATGAGGGTTTGGTTGCCAGTTGCTGTGCAGGATCTGCTTGATGGCTTAGGTCAAATGTCTGGAGGTGTAGGTGTGACCCTGTACCACCATAATCCTTGAGGGTTGGAGACAAAGCCTGGTCCATATTTAAGCATGATGGGGAGGCAAGGAGTGCTTATCAGTACCATAGAATCAACATAGGTGGCGGCCAAATTACTAGGATAAATAGATCTCTTCAGAGAAGTTTAAGAAGCAAAAGGCTCTGTGCCCACCCATGCACAGAAAATGCAGTGCCAAATGTAATGAGTGACTTGGCCTATGTACCGAGATCTAAAAATTTCTATTTACAGAAGCAGAAAATTGCAGAGGCACAGTGCATGAAGGACTATGTACAGATACTCAGGACATCCACGTGTAAATATAAAGAAAAGAAAGCACGGGCTGTTCCTGCTGTTTATTGTGTGGTTGGTTAGTGCTAACTAGCAAGATACATAGGTTTAAGGTAAAAAGCTTTAAAATCTGGTTTTGCTAACATCAAGACTGGGAACTTTATTCCGATGAGAGAAGTGCTTATATAATAACTAGGTATCAAAATGGGTCTACAGAGGAGTGAAAATAAGTAAATATAGAGTTCAGTCTCATTACGGGCAACAGAAAAATACATGAACATTATATTGCAGAAGTCTGTCCTAAAATGGGTCAAAGAAAAAATTTTAATGAGCTTAAGAAGAGAATCTTTGAAATGGTACCTTTCAAGAATATTTAGTAGCAATTCAAAACATCTTTATTTTATTTCATTTTATTGATTTATTTATTTTATTTTATTTCTATTTTATTTTATTTTATACTTTATGCAAGACAACCCTTGGTTGACCTCACAGATTGCAAGGACCTTGTCAACTTACAATCCCTTACTTTTTATTTTTTATACCTATAGCATCTAGTCTTCCTAGGTGGTCTCCCGTCCAAGTACTAACCAGGCCTGACTCTGCTTAGCTTCCGAGATCAGACAAGATCAGGAACATTCAGGGTGGCATGGCTGTAAAACATCTTTAATGGACAGTATATTCTGAAAAAAATATGCAAATCTTTTATCTTGACCGTTATGTTAAAAAATTATTCCTCTATAACAGTGTTTTGCACCTAAATAGTGTTTTATAAACTGATGACATTTCTCCTAAAACATAAATAAACTATCTTCTTCAGGTGTTGACAGGAATAATATGGAAAAATGCAACATTAAAAGAGATTTTCTAAGCAAAGTTTATCAAGTGTCAGCTACAGAATCATTCTTTAGATATTTGATAGTCGTGTCATCAATGAACATTTGTTGAATGAAGATTTTTATTGAGTGTGTTTTTATGAACCAGGCCCATTGCTAAGTATTTTATAAACATTATGTTATTACAATCATAAGACAATCTTATAATATATTATTATTACTGGTTACAAAACTGAGACCCAGAGAGGTGAGCGACTTGCCCAAAGTGGTGCTCCTTATGAGTAGTCGAGATGGGAATCCAAACCATATAGTTGGTATCCACATTAACCACTGTCCTGCTTTCCCTAATGAGGTAATAAGTAACATGAAAGACGTAGGTACATATTTTCTAATGAACCTCGGAATCCATGTTGAAGGGTCAAATTTGTTTTTTATTTCTAAAAGTTACCTTATTTTTTAGTATTTTCTTAAAGCACTGTTTCTCTGTAAATATGGCACATATTCTCATTTTCTTAAATTGCTTAAGAATTCCTTCTCTTTGTTTTAAAGGTTTATGTTTTAAACATCTAAAACTGTTAAAGACATTAAAGTATGGGGCAACTAAAATTAGAACTGATGGGTAGAAGTTGCAGGAAGAAAACATTTAATGTTCCAAACTTGAAAATGCTATGATCTGCTTTAGAATAAGCTACTCATGGTGGAAAATATTCCAGAAAAGACTAGGTAGCCTCTCAGAAAAAAATGCTGCAGATCAGAAGGTATTAAACAACAATTTGGGAGGGAGTGGATTAGATGGCCTCCCTCCCATCCTAGAGAGTCCATGGGAATCCAACATTTGGGTTTACAGCTGCAGTTTGGAGTTGTTTTGCAAAAGAAAGTCTCTTACCTGTTCAAGAATCATGGTCTCTGTGAAAACTAGATAGAGCAATCTAGTCATCTGACACTTATTTTCCGCTAGCAATCCCCCATGTAGTGGATATTTAATAAATACCTATTGCTATATTGCTCTTATCTTGTACAATTACAAAAAGACCATATAGTCTTTGAAAATAGCTATTAAAGATTTTTTATTCTTCATGCTCTGTTTAAATAAGCTACTGGGCTTTAAGAAAACACAGTTACAATAGCTGGGAAAATCTGATAACATAATCATAACTTTATATTATTCTCTGCATCCTTAATCTTGCATTTTCCAACAAATATAGCAGTGGTTACTTCCTATTATATTAGAAGATTAGTTGCTGATGTTTAATTAGTGAAAGGATCATAATTAATCATAGTGCACATTTTGAAGAACTTGCCAGTGGTCAGGAAGACTTTTCAGCCTTCTGATAAATCTTATCTTGGAAAGCTGTAATAAGCAGATTAAATAAATTGGGCTTTCTTGATTCAAAATGTAATTTCAAAACTTTAATTACAAGTTTTCCAGAATCCTAAACTAGGACATATATATTCTATTCTCTATTTCAAGAACATATAATCAGTTTTTGAAGCCAAGAAAAAAAATATTTTTGAAGGAAAAAAAAGTCCAAACCAAAACTTGGCAACAGTTTTAAATTCATTCAACACGAAGAACTATTTTAAAATCACTCTCCCCCTAGTTATGCAAATAAAAAATAATCTGTATTCAGACAAGTTCTTGGTATACTGAGCATTCCCATCATTGTACTCATATGTATCCATAAATAGCCATATTCATTATCTGAAGATCCACAGAAGAAAGTCACCTAAAAGGGATCATGATAAGGCTGTTAGGAGGCCTGAAAGTTCATCCTAAGAAACTCCAAACTGAGTCTATCAGATCTGAGTTAGAATCTTAGCTCTACTTCTTAGCAGTTGTGTAATCTCTATCCACAAAATGTTGCTAATAAATGTAGCTACTGCAATCTGGTTGTTAAGTGGATAAAGTGGATAAATTGAAGTTTGCAAAGTCTTCAGCACAATGGTTGGCACATGCCGTCAAATATTAAATAGTTTTTCATCATGTACTGTAAGCACCCTTTATCTATCGAGAATTACAAAAAGTTCAAAAGAACATTGATTAACTTACATTCTTGCCAAAGAAACTGGCACTGAGCAAACTTTCTCCCTTTTTGCATTTTCTACCTGTCATCTGATACTTCAGTTCACTTTCTCCCACTTCTATATAGATTTTTTTCACCTGGCCGAGTCCAGAAGGGGGTCTATGGTGGGCATTAAGGAACATAAATGCTCAGTCTCTCTTCCTGCTTTTTATCATATCTCTGTCCCAACTCAGTCTAATGATAGATACATGCCATTATACATTTGTCCAAACACATAGTATGCATAACACCAAGAGTGAACCATAAGATAAACTATGGACTCTGGGTGGTAATTATTAACTAATGTACCACTCTGGTGGGAGATACTGATAATGGGGGAGCTTGTGCATGCGTCATATGCAGGAGGTATATAAGAAATCTTTATACTTTTCTCTCAATTTCTGTACCTTTCTTAAACTGCTGTTTAGAAGCCTTAAAAAGTAAAGCATTAATAAAATTTTTTTAAAAAA
The DNA here is from genome assembly GCF_014176215.1 of Rousettus aegyptiacus. Lineage (NCBI taxonomy): Eukaryota > Metazoa > Chordata > Mammalia > Chiroptera > Pteropodidae > Rousettus > Rousettus aegyptiacus. Next base: position 117,865,438 of record NW_023416307.1, on the reverse strand, counting down.
GCACCATCTGACTTTGAAAACTTGACATATTTTGGGGGAAAAATGTATCCATATTTTGAGTCAATCCAGAGCCTAAACTGTAAATTTGACCTTTTTCACAAGACCTAAGTGAGAAAAGATGTTGGAAGAGAGTCTTCCCATATACACAAGAGAGCTGTTCCCCATTCTGTGCTGTGTACATATACTAATTCTCCCTTCTGTAGCATCCCTTCCCATCTCTTGTTGAAACTGCTCCCCGTGTATCAAAAGTCATCTCAGATATTGCTGCAGCCATAGGATCTTTCCTTTACTTCAAGTTCACAAGAAATTATTTATTTCTCTGTCCTACTTGATTATCTTTGATACATGTCTGTTCAGTGCACTGTGTATAGTTATTTGTCCACATCCTTCTGCCCTAGCAGCTCCCATGGGCTGCCACTGTATCAATGGCACCTAGCACAGTGCCCATCATAAATTGGATCTTGATAAATGTTGAACTGTAGCACTGCCCCATTGGAGGACAGGAGTTAAGTGGGCAGACTTATAGCTAGACTGTCTCATTGAATCCAAATTTGCCTCGTCTTATTCGAGGGTCCTTGGGCAGTTACTCAAAGAGTAAATGCCTTACTTTCCTCATCTGTAAATAGAAAATTATATCTATTTCACAGAGATTGTGTTAGAATTAAATAAATCAGTGAATGGAAAGTCCTCAGGTCAGTGTCTCCCACATAATTAGTGTTCAGTGAATGCCAGGTGTTATGATGATTATTGTTATCATTGTTATAGCACTTTGTCTATAGATCTGTCACATCACCACCCAGGAACATCCCAGAAAAAAATGTTTTTATTGGTGAGGCTTGAAACTTAACCAATATAGAAAGAATTCTGAAGGAAAAAAAGTATACACACACACACACACACACACACACACACACACACACCCAATTAAAAGAAAATAGATCAAAATATTTTAGAACTCTGTCTGCTCATGTGTTGGAGATGGCCGATTTGATAAAAGTCTAAAGAAACATTTAAGTGTTGACATCATACTATTAGACACCTTTTGATTGGGTATCAAGTTTATTAATAATCTTTGTAGAGCATATGTTCTATAGATGGGTTATATGTGCAACAAAAAACTGATTGGAGTCTAGGAATCACCAACTCACATGCCAAATGCCTAATTCACTGCCCAGGGCTCACTCCCAGAGCTTTTCAAGAGATGGGTGACATATGGACTAAACACCTGCTAAGCAGAGCCCTCTTCTCTTCCTCTAGCTGTCTTCCTACCCCTACCTTCCTTCTCTACACACACACACACACACACACACACACACACACACACACACACACACACACACACATAGTGGCTCCCAGTTTAGGAATTTAAGCCTATTAGGTGAGTGGGAAGTTTTTCAGTGCTCTTGTAAGTGAATGGATGGGTAGGTGTGTATGCTGTCTTTTGCATGCTGTCCTTTGCAGTACCATTGAGGTGGTAATGGCCTTTATCACTATTCTCCCACTGAAAAAGACTCATAAATATACCAATAAAATCTTATATAATAGTTAATTCCTAGAATTACCTCTACATTCACAACCCTGGTTCACTCCATTATTTTTTCCCTGTGGCATGCTGAATGCTGTTAGCAAAAATTTCTTTATGCTTCAGATTTTAAGCCTTTTTAGATTGTTGTCAATCCACGACTGCTGTTCAGAATAAAAAATCTGTTCTTATACACACAAAATCTCTTTTTAAGCTTCTTCAAGTCAATGGACCATATCCAACTTCTAATCTATGTCCGAGTTTCTCCTTACTTTCCACGCTGCTCTCAGAGTTCAAAGGGATCTTGGACAATTGTGAGAGAACAATCAAAGTTATAACAAATATCTTACTTAAAAAAAAAAAAATGAACTTCTGCTCAGAGTTGAACACTAAGGAACAGTTGCTACTGTATACTTAATCAGATGACTAGAATTTAAGTAATTTCTACATAATAGCAACCTTCTGACCATTGACAGATGGTATGAAAACCTAGCACTATAAAATCCTGCTTACTCTTAAGATATATATTTCTTCAACATGATAAGAATCTTCATGGTGCCTTTTCTATTTTAGTTTTTAATTCCATCCAAGTATAAAATTAAGTTTGTTTCTATTCTAAAATGTTTGTGAACATATATTTATTTCACTGTTAATTTAATCAATTTGAGTAGGTAATTTCTTTCCTGCATAGGGGTTCGAGTAGAAGATGGGAAATTGCTGATCCATAAAGCCTATAAACATAAGGAAACATTAAACATCTGTCAACCACAAAAAAAATAAAATTGCATCTAGGATGAGCTGAGATGAAGAAGAGAAGAAGCTAATTTGTTGATTGTCTCTCCTGCTGTTGTTTTTTTTCTCCAGAGACTATTTCCCATTAAAGTCCATCTACCCTTCATTTTTTACACAATATTCAAAGTATCTCAACATTTTCTAACTCCTATTGAGTCTACTAAACAGGATAATGATAAATGACTAGTATCTTCATATGTAGAGAAGAGGCAGTTTAACGAAATGCTCAAATAGTACTTGGGTTTGAATCCTAGCTCTGCCACTTTTAGATGTAAGATGTTGAACAAGTTTCTTAACTCTGTGCCTCAGTTTTCTCAGCTATAACAAGGACATAATAAATTAGCACATGGAGGTACCTGTTATGTAGTAAATGCTCAAAAAGTTGTACAATGGTAAAAAATATATATTTCTGTAGAGTATCCATTTTGTGTCTCTCTCTTGTCTTTTGCATTGTCATGAATGTAAACACTGGAAGGGGGCCATAGAGTCAGTCACAACGGGTATCAGGAAAAGCACTCAAACCTACTTATTCTCACTCACATTTCTTTCCATTGCATGATGCCATGAGGTCTTAAAAAAAAAAAAGGCCGTATTTTTTGGATGTGTGTGCATGTGTGTAAAAATACACATTCACTACTATGTCAGCATTTGTCAAATTATTAATAAGACTAGTAATACCTTAATCAACTGTTGGTTGATCATATCTTTATTATATCATTATCGAAGCTACTACCCTTTCTTATTCTAGACATCTGAAGTGTAGGTACCAATACTATCCACACTGAGAAAGCCAAGGATTGGAAATATTAAGTTACATATTTAATATCACATACTTGGTAGTAGAGCCATGGTTAAAACCCAGTACACTTAATTCTAAATTACATAAACCCTTTCGCAAGGGACTCTTTGTGATAAAGGAGAACACGACTGCAGAGCTCTGTGTTATTCTTGCCTGTCAAATATCCATTTCCATTTCTTTTGGTAACAGCTTCTCAGATTTTAATTTGGGAAGCAATCCCTCTCTCACTAGATACATTATTAGTAGAAATACTTTATAAGGAACCCTCATGATTCTCCTCACTCCTGAACAAAGGATGGAGATGTGACCCAAAGTAGGCAAATCATTCACTCTTCCTACACTTCAACTCTTCTTTCAAACAATAAAAGATTTATGGTAGATTCTCAGAAGTACCTGAAACAACAGTCCAGGACTGAATTCCTGAAGATATGGTGTCCTAAATTCCCAAATTCAGTTTCTCCACTTGTTTTCTTGGATTTTATTTCCACTCCTCTATCCTTCTAATAAATTTGGCTATTTTTCATTGTTAGCCAGAATTAATATCCATATTTTACTACCAAAAAACTATAACTTACACATTAATGGACGTTTACCTTAAACATAGCTGCACTAAACATCCGCTGTTTTAGTAATATCTCTAGCATCAACCCTTCTCCCTTACAATATCAGCACTTTCACTCATTCTCCACCTGCCTCTGTTTGGATTGGCCACACCCACAGGTCCTAGGGTTGGGTGATCCTCACACTAAATTCCCCTCACTATAGTTACAGGCTTGGTTATGGGTATATGACCACTGAAACAAACTGGGAAGGGAAACTTTTGTCACTTTGAGAGAGGCAGTGACTAAATTAAGATTACTCATACTAAAGTAGACACAAGTGGAAGAGACCTAACTCTGACAAAGTGAGCCCAAGAATCCAACTATCCCTAAAGCTAGTAACCAACCTGGACTTCTGAATCACCTAAGCCATTATGTCACTTAATTCTCTTTTATGAGTTGTATTTCTATCATTTGCAACAAAAAGTCTCATCCAGTATGAGAGCCAGTGAAAATTTCCCTCACAATTTGATTCTGATGCTAACATATAGTGGTAATACTGTCCTTTTATATCCTCTAGAAATACAGCAGACACCCTATTCAAAGACGATACGTTCCAAGACCCCCAGTGGATGCCTGAAACTGTTGATGGAACTAAACACCATATATACTGTTTTTTCTTATACATATATACTTATGATAAAGTTTAATTTATAAATTAGGCATAGTAAGAGATTAACACCAATAAATAATAATAAAATAAAGCACTTTAACACTAAAATAAGGGTTACTTGAACGCAAGCACTGCAATACCACAACAGTAAATCTGATAATGGAGTCGGCTACTAAATGACTAAGGGGGAAGCAGACAAACAACAGAGATGTTGTTCTGGGCAGAGATGAATCACGTCACAGGCAGAATGGAGTGGGATGGCTTGGAATTTCATCATGTTAATCAGAACGACACAAAATTTAAACCTTATGAACCATATATGTCTAGAGTTTTTCATCTAATATTTTCAGACTACAGATTACCTTGGGTAATTGAAACACAGAAAGCAAAACTGCAGTAAGGGGAAATCACTGTAACTGTAGTTTAAAAAATAACTCCCATTTGTTGAGTCCTTACTATGTGTTTTTCTATGGTGGTAAGCATTTTATGTTTGCCATTTCATTACAAGAGTAATAATAGACACACAAGGAAGGTAGTGTTATTATCCTCATGTTGCAGATGAGAATTTCAAAAGAGAGAATGGTTAAGCATGCTATCCAAAGTTGTACTGAAAGAGGTAGGCTGAGGACACAATCCTAGGTCTCTGTGAGTTCAATGCTTCTACGTTCTATGGGAGAATATGGTGAATCAATTGAAAAAAAGATGTCAAACACAGTAGGGTAGACACTCCAGAGGCAACAGTTACTCCATTAACTGCTAATAACTGTGTGACAGAGAGTCGTCCAACTATTCTAGAAAAAATTATTGCCCTTTATATTCTGAATGCCTGAACCGCGAACACTCATTCACTAAGAATTAAATCTTTGTAATTTCCCGTGGAGTCATATGAATGTTAAAATTACAAATGGAAAAGGCAATCCGAAAATAAATTATATCTAGTACAGAAAATGATTAATATATGACTAAGACATCTACAGTTAAACAGGCTGAATATTGTAAGAGATACCTGAATATTAAAATAATTTAAATAAAAATTAAAACCAGATATTCTAACTGAAATCTTTTTTTTCTAATTTCTAGGTAATTCCTTAACCTCTAGCAACTCTATACTAAATCAGAATGCCCATGAGAATGACCTTTGAATATGCTTAGTAGCAAGTAAAATGTATTTATAGTAGCAAATTAGAGCAATGCCACTCTTAGGTGTTGTATGGTTTGATCCTGAAATATATTTTTGTGGTGAAATTATTTAAAAACCTTAAAATAGTTTTATTATCATGCAAATTCCCTAGGAACAGACTAGAATATAACATAGCTCAAGGACTTTCACAGTAACAAAGTTGATAAATGAGGGAATCTAACATAATAAAGAACAGGGCATGGAGCTTGTTTAATACAACTGAAATAGAAACATAGAGTTTTCTGATTACATTCTGTGGTAGACACACCCTAAGGTGACTGAATGATCCATGCCTCTGTATAACCCCTCCCTTTGAGTGACTGGCTCCTGAAAGAATATGGCAAAGTTAACAAAATATCACTTCTATGACTATGTTATAGTATATAGGACTCCATCTTAGCTGGAGTTAGACTCCCAAAGAAGCAATAACCACAGAGAGGACAGCCTAGCAGGAAATTGTAGGAGATCCGCAGGACCTAGGGTGGTCTCTAGACCACAGTTGGTAAGAAGCTGGGCTCTTAGTCATATAGCCACAGGGAAATGAATTCCGTCATCGAATTGAATGAGCTTAAAAGTAACTTCTTCCTCAGACAAGACTCAGATGAGACCCCTGCCCAGGCTGACTCCATCACTGCAAACTCGTAGCTTTGCCCTGACTTCTGAGCTATAATAATTGTGGGATAATAAATGTGTGTTATTTTAAAGTTGCTAATTACATGATTTATGACACAACGATAGAAAACTAATACATATTCTGCTGTAAAACGTTCTTTTATATGTTTGATGAGTCTCAGGACCTGTCATAGAATGAATATACAATAAATATTTATTGACTAAATAAGTGACACTCATTTTGTTTGAAGCCAGAATTGAGAATGCTTCCTTACCAATGGAAGGTACTAATATTCTTTATTTCAAAAAAGGCCAGGAAGATCTATAGGCATGATATAAACCTAAACTACTCACAATTGATTTGATTATTCTCATAGAGACCCAGATAAAGTCATCACAAGTAGATTATCAGATTAGGTTGATATTCCAGGTACTATTTGCAAGTTAGTGTTTAAGATTCTACAATTCAGAATTTCCCTTAAAATAGTTTATGGGAAATAACTGTCTTATAAATGAGATTAGTAAAGATATATATTAATTCTTTAAAACCATTCTATATCTTCTTAATGAACAAGCAGACTCATAATATGCTAAGAAAATAATCATGTTGGCAACTTGGATATTCATTTCTAGTTAATTAATTCATTTAAAATATAAAGAAATTATACCTACTGCTTCTAAATTTGAGCAGAAAATGATAGTCACAGTGTTAAAAATCTTGTAAACTGGTATACATATTTAGAAAAGCAATTTGAAAAGTATGAGGGAAGAACCTGAAGGTAAAGTACATACCCTGTAATATATTAAATCTACTCTTTCTAAAAAAGCATATAAATAAACAAGTCAAAAGAAACATTAAAATGAAATATTCATTCCAATATTTTCTATAACAAAAAAGAGAATAAACCACCAAAATGTGAGTCAGTAAGGAAGTAGTTTAGTATATTATGGTGCACAAACTAATTGAATATTTATTAAATAGCTATAAAATTATAATTAACAAAACTAAAGAAAAATATTAACAATGTTTAGTATGCAGTTTGAAATACACAAAGCACAGCAGAAGAGTACATACAGAATGAGTGAAACTACTAAACATGGGTTTTATAAAATGTTTGGTATTTTGGAATGGCTGATGACTTAGGAATATATGTCCAACCCTTTGTCCCACCCCCACCACCACACATACTGCATCAAATACATGTCTACCATTCTGTCAAAACATTATAAACACAACCAAAGGACTATAAAGTGATAAAAAGTGCTCCATAATTGTTGGTAATAAAAATATGTGTCATGTCTAGCCCCCAAACATTGAGATGTTTTGCTAAGAGTAGTGGTTTGTAGAACTAATGTAAAGAAATACAATTCATTTGGTGAACACCTTCCACTATGCTCTTCCCTTCTTTTACACTTCTTAAATGGGACAAAAACACTGACACCAGGGTTAGCTATTGAATCTACAAAGGCCACTTATCTTGAAACTATGTTTCCTATTCTAGAACAGCAGCATTTGAATGTAGTTTCTCTAGGATGATCAAGGGCGAGAAAGCCATCAAAGAGACAGCCATAAACATATGGCAGAATCCCTGAGTCAAACAGGAAAAGCAATAGGAAAGAGATCATCAATAACTATATTGTAGAAAAGAAATGGAGACCAAGTGAAAGAGAAAATTAAATGATAGCTTCACTAACATAAAAAAGAAACAATGAAAAAATCAAGTTCCTTTACACAGCAGCCTGTGACTATAGCTCCTTTTCACACTATTCCAACTAGAACATTTTTAGAATGGTCATATATATTTCTATTATCCATATCTCCAGATTAAGGTCAAACAAGAAAATTTCAAGAGTATCCTTGTGGACAATGAAATGAACAAAGGGAATTTTCTTGCCATGAGTATTGAGAAGCTCTACAGAGTATGCTTCCTCATGTACAGTTGAATATACAAAAAATATCCAAAGTAAACTAGGAAAAATTTTCTATATAAAAGGAGAAGGAAAATATATATCTGAAAAGGGAAAAGAGGTTTTTTTAAAGAAAAATCTTTAGAAAAAAATTATATGAGAGAGAAAATACCTCATGATTACATTACAATTAGCTGTCAGACAGTACATGAAATTAGAGATGAACTAGAATCTACTGATGCCATTGCAGAACTAAAAGTAGCCCCAGACACAGTTAAAAAAAAAAAAAAGAAAAGAAAAGAAACAGTATAGCAGTGTTGTAGGATGGAAGCTTAAGAACTTTTCCAGTGCTCAGGGAAAAAAGATGAAGACCAATAAAATAAGAGTTATGAAATTATAGTATAGCAAAATAAAACAAAAACAAACATAAGTATTGACCCTCAAAGACTAGAATGGAAAGAAACTAAATAATGCTAAAGTCTAATATATAAAACTATTTTGAGTACAGAAGCAAAGATCTTTCTTACCAATGAATTGGCAAGATTAAGAGCAAAAAAAGTCACTTCTATACAAGTTAGTCAACGTATAAATTTCAAAAATGCATATCTAAATTGAAAAAGAGCATAGGCAAAATAGAAAAATATATTTTTCTTTCTAACATTTGTAATGTGAATAAAATTATGAAAAAGAATGTGATTCCAAAATTCGCTATCCAGATATGCTGTCACTTATGTTGATGGCAAGAGATAAATATTCTTACGAATTCAATTGCTAAGAAAATAAACTGGATAAAATTACTGAATGACTGGCATTGAATAAATAAATAATTTAAATATAAAATTAATTCTAATTAACACTTGTGAAATGTAATGCAAATTTCAAGATCATACCAACATATCTAGAATGAGACAGTGTGTAAAGAAAAACTGAGACTGAGTTAATTTTGCTGCCTGCTGTATTAGTTTTCTATTGCTGTCACAACAAACTATCACAAATTCAATGGCTTAAAACAATATGTGTTTATTATCTCACAGTTCTGTACGTCAGAGGGCTGGTGGCTCCGTTATTTTCTGTTTTCAGTCTCAGAAGACTGAAATCAAGGCATTGGCAGGGCTGCATTCCTTTCTGGGGGCTCTGGGGATGAATCTGCTTCAATTCATTTAAGCTGTTGGTAGAATTTAGTCCTTCATGGTTGTAGAACTAAGGTCTGGTTTCCTTAAGGGGTCATTCTCAGTTTCTGGAGCCACATGCATTTCTTAGCTCAGGGACCTCTTTCTCCACCAATGTATGGCACATTGAGTCCATCCCACCTATCAAGTCTCTCTAACCGCCCCTTTTGCCTTATATCTCCTCTCCTCCCTCTTCCCAACACATCCTTCTCACTAAGTTTTCTGCCTTCATCTTCCATTTGTAAAGGTTCCTGTGATGACATGAAACCTACTCAGACAATCTAGGATAATCTCCATTTTAATATCATCTCATGACATCTGCAAAGTCTCTTCACAGAACTACCTAGATTATTATTTGATTGAATAACCAGTGGGTATCTTCTAGGGGAACAGCTTGAAATTATTCCTGTCATACCTGGCAGAGGGGCCATTATGACATAGTGTCATGTTATTGGTGATGATTCCTAAACATAACTTCGAGGAAGACTTTTTTTATCTTAAAGATAATTATTAAGAAATTTAAAATAGAATGAATCCCCTAAAATAACTCAAGAAAAAAGAACTCAACCAATATAAATATAGACATACAGCAAAGGAAAAAAGAAGGGAGGAAGCACGTGAAACAGAAAAAAATAGAGACAAATAAAATAATTATATCCATAGAAACAATAAGTGAAAATAAGTATAAAAAAACTATAAAAAGTATTAGATGGAAATGTGGAAGACTGTTTAAATAATCTCAGAGTGGGAAATGATATAAAGTGCAGAATCCATAGAAAAGATTAAGTCAACTAAATATAAAGCAAATATTTCTACATATAAACAACAAAATCAAAAGACTAATAAACTGGAAAACTATTAGCTGCATGTCTCTTGCAAATCAAAGAACAACCCAATGGAAAAATAAGCAAAGTACATGAATTGAAAGTTGACAGGAAAACATGCAAATATTTTTAAACATCTAAACAGCTGCTCAAATTTACCATAAAAAGAAAAATTAAAATTACACTGAGATTCTATCTTTAACCTATCAGAGTAGCAAAAAACAGAATGTCTGATAGATATTTTGTAAAGGAAACATCTTTTACACTGCTGGTGGGAGTTAAGATAAATATAACCTCAATAGAGGGTGATTGAGCAATGTCTCTTTTTTTAAAGAAAATTTTTTTAGAGCAGTTTTGGATTTACACAAATATTGTGAAGACAATTGAAGACCTCACTTCCAGGTTCCCCTATTCTTAACATCTGACATTAGTATATACATTTCTCATTTAATAATATTGACACATTATTATTAAATAAAGTCCATGTGTTAATATTTCCTTTTTTAGCCTAATTCCTTTTTTCTGTTCCCAGGATAAATCCAGGTAACAGTTTTACAGTTAGTTTTCATGCCTCTTTAGGCGCCTGTTGGCTATGACTTTTCCTCAAACTTTCCTTGTTTTTTTGATGACTGGCTGTTATGAAGAGAATTGGTCAGGTATTTTGTATAATGTCACTCAATCAGAATTTGCCTGATGTTCTTCTCAAGATTATTCTGGGTATTTATTTGAGGGCGGAAGATCACAAAGGTAAAGTGCTATTCTCATTACATCATATCAAGTGTATGTGTTATCAACTTGAGTTATCACTGAGGTAGTATTTGTCAGGTTTCTCCACTGCAAAGTTACTCCCCCCTCCCCTTTGATACTGTACTCTTTGAAAGAAGTCACTATGCAGAGCACACTTAGGAAACAGAGAGTGATGCCCTAACTTCTTGAAGGTAGGATGTCTATAGAGAAATTATTTAGAATGGTTCTGTGTGGGAGATTTGTCTATATTCTCTCACAAATGTATTAAATTATTTATTTATATCAGTACAGACTCATGGATATTTATTTTATAGTATAATTTATACTCCACTATTAATTTATTTATTTCATTACTCAAATGTTTCCAGCTTTGGCCATTGAGAACTTTTTCAGTTGATATTTGTGCTCCTTTAACATACTCCTGTACTCCCATTAATGTGGCTTGCTTTTTTTTTTTTTTTTTTTTTTGCAGCACTTTACTTTCTGGGATGATGGGATGATAAGATGCTCAAGACTCATTTTATGTATTTTCTACACCAACTATAAAATCAGCCATTTCTTCAAAGAGCCACAGTTCCATTTATGGGTAATAGTATAGAAACCAAACCTGGGGACCAGGTGTGCTTGTTTCTACTGAGATGTAGTTGCTTCTAGATCCTCTCGGTTGATACTAAAAGAGCAAGAAAAATATGTATGTACACTAATCCATGTATATACAAATATCTATAAATATTTCTATATGTAATCATCTGTAGCTATATTAAACCAAACATGAATTCATTCTGATGGCTTCAACTCTATTCCATTACCACACGGATCATTGCAGCATCCTCCCATTTCTTATTACTGCAAGTTCCTACTACAGCAGTGAAAATAATGTATTTTAAATAAAAATGCACATCCAACAATTTTGACAATAAAGGCCAAAAATATTCACTGTAGCACTGTGTATAAATTCAAGATATGAAAATAACCATCAATAGGTGACCAAATAAATTTATATAACATGAAGATATTATGTCAGCTTTATTTATTGATTCAAAAAATCTCCAACTTATGGTGTTCGATAAATTAATAAATAGATGCATGAGTGACTGAAAGATGAATAACAAATAATAAGTAACCCATAGGACGTTATATGCATAACTAAGAAAGGAAATTTAAGAGCTGGGGGGAAAAAAATGAAGTTTCTCCTCAATCTGTATGCAATAGTTATCTTCAGTATTAAAGACTTTAAATGGGAACATAAAACCCTGTGTCACCATATACCTCTGTTTAATGATCAAAATATAATTCCTATCACTAATGGCAAAAATATCAAACAATCAATAGCATAAACACCATTAACTTATTTTAATGGCAAAAATAGCAAATACAATGTCAATGTCAATAAGCAATTTGAAAAATAGTATTTGTAATGCAAATAACAAATCAATACTATAATATTTAAAGAAAGTATACGAGCTGATGTGAAAAGACAAACACAATAGAAATGTAGATGGAGAGTATGAATAGGCAATTAACAGAACATTCAAATAGCTAAAAAATATCTAAAAAGATGCTTAGCTGTCCCAAGTAATCAGAAAAATGCGTTAATAATTTTATGTCGCTTCATACCAATGAATGGAAACTGAAATATTGATACGCTTACTTTTTTTAGAAAATATTTCCAATTTTTATTCATAAAATTAAAACAGCAAAAGTAGATTTGCAGAGCTACATATCAATAAAAAAGGAAAGAAATGAAATACTTCAGATATCTTGAAAAATGAAACCATGGTTGCACAATAGGCTATGTTTATCCCTGCATTTTCTCAATAATTTCTTCCTTATATTTGCCTTTCTCTTTTATGATTTGTCGAGAGTTGGCTTTACATTTAAACTTTTTTTTCCCTCGATCTTTGTCCAATTTTAGCTTGGTGATAACTATCTTGCATGGGTGAATGCCCATGTGGACAGTTGTGCCCTTAGCCTTCTCATACTGTACCCGCTTTATGTAAATAACATATTCCTTTCTGTACACCTGGTCTACCTTGCTGATTTGCTGACCTTTGTAGTGTCCTCGAACCACCTGGACCTTGTCGTCCCTGCGGATGGGCATGGAGCAGACCTTATACTTTTGCCACAGTGCCTTAGAGGGGTGGAGCAACATGATATTCCGTCGCACATGTGAGGGGGCATTGAAGTGGTGTTTGCAGTTTTTGCTGGGGTCTGAGGTCACAAAGGGGTTAAACTTCATGGTGATGGTCTACCTGGAGCCAGAAGTGCCCATTTACCTTATCTGTCTTAAATTTTTACCTATCATTTAATCTTCTCTCACAATGAATATGTATTATTTACATAATCAGACAAGCTAAGTTATTTTTATTTAAAAAAATTAGAAATAAAAATAAAATGTGGGCATAAGCAATTCAGAAAAGAAAAAATTGAAAATGAACATATTAAACATTTTTAATTTTACTAGCTATCAAAATAGAATTAAGGAGATATCTTTTATCATCTAAGAAATTTTCAGTGCTGAAAAATATTAATAATACTCTATAAACAAATGTGACCTGTTCTGTTTAGACTGTAAGTTGGTAAGAGCTATCTGTTGGAATTTGAAAAAAATATATATATGTAGAAAATATTTAAACAGGTATATACCTCTTAATCAATTGAATTTCTAGGAGTTATGCTAAGAAAATAATCTGAGAGTTTTTGGAGGTTTAGTCACATTCTAGTTGCTACATGCTCACAATAAGATATTATCTTGGCTAAATATGTTTTGTTAAAGCCACTTGATGAATGTAATACTATGGTGTATTAAAATCACACTCTTAAAAGAAATCAAAATCTTAAATAACAAGAATATGGGAGGATGAATACAATATTGTAAGGGATAAAGACAATCCCAAAATTACAAAATGAAGGGCTTATTTTTAAGAGAAATTAAATATAATCAAATATATTTTCTTATGTTCTAAATATTTCTATCTAATACTTTCTTACAGAAATTTTACAGATTTCACAATGTGCACATATTATATTTGCAATTAGCACACTTGTGTGTATGTGGATAAGAAAAATTCAATAAAACATGAACAAAGGACTATGGGTAATTGCTTTTCTCACTATTTTCTTTATTGTCGTTGAAATGCCTTTTAAATGAAATAAAAGTGTAACAGCTTTGGTGATTTATAACTTTTTCTTTAGATTTTAGGTTTGGGTAATCATTTCCATTTAAAACGTCTATAGTAAGAATCTGAACCAGGATGGAAAAATCAATTGTAAATGATAAAGCTGAAGACGACAGCCAGGAAACCATAGGGAAACAACGACTTTATACTCTGCCACTTGAGTGGGAATTAGGTCAGTCAGCACATATCTAAGTCCATACACTATTTGAGCAAAATTATAATTTGCCTGAATCCCACCGGCAGGCTCACGGGTGGGCCATTAGTAATTCTGTAGGAATTCATCACTTCTTTTCTCAACCTGAACATCGTAATTTCTCATTCCTCTTTCAAATTAGCTCTCTTTTGTTAAAAAAAGGTGTTTTATATTCTTGAATATTTTTTTCTCTTCTTTCAACTTCAACAATAGTTAAGGAGACAAATGACCTGAGAGGTATACCAGCTCACCTAAAGAAAGGAAATCATTTCCTCAGGAAGCAAAAACTAAATGATGGGATTACATAAATTATTAGAAAACTTTCCATTTAGCTGATTACAAGGACATTTAAATTACACACCAGAGAGAGATGCCTGCACTTACACAAACACCCTAAAAACGCATTGATGCAACAAAATTTAATACTGGCATATCTAACAGTAACACCAGCAGGGAGGACAAAACACACACACACACACACACACACACACACACACACACACACACACACACACACGGAAAACCTGGAACATTCCTCAGGTGTGTACTTTCAATTTGAGTAACAAAAACATTTGCTAAAAAATTTCTGCAATAATAGAGGTTTATTTTGAATATTTTTAGGGAGAGTGAGAGCCCTGGTATTAGTAACCTGCATATATAAAGAGGTGGCCACAAAAGATGCTATTGTCCAATTTTGAATAACCCTCTAAAGTAATCTCAAATCTTTATACATTACATAGAACTGAAATAATCTCATCTCTTCACAATGTTAGCAAAAGACAGCATTAAAATACTCTGTCATCAATTTAGGTTTTCCTTTTATTATTTTGAGAAAATAAAAATTACAAAATATATTAGAAATTCCCCACTGAAAATCCTTCTCTCTCACAAACACATATATGCACAGAACCACATACACACGTGCACATACATTTACTTTCTATCCTAACAGTAGAGTACTCATTGTTTACATAATTATGTTAACATATGATAACAATGCAAAAAAAATGTTTTCTATGGAAAATTCACACCCTTTACTTTCCTCAGCATCTAAATTACTAAAGTACAGACTTGAAACTACTTATTCGATTAGGTATGTTTCTACAAAGTAAAATGATTATAAGAAAGAAATAAGTTTCCAGGACACTCCTAAAATCCTTTGGAATAAAAACAGTGATGTTTCAAAATAATAAAACATTCATTTTATTATTTTTAAAAGATAAGAAAATTTAAAAACCTTTAAACAGAGATAGGACTAGATTGTTTTTATAAATGACAAATCTTCGAAAATTCTTATTTCTGTTTTCTGACACAGAATATTTTGACAGGATGTCTTTCCAAAGATGAACAGCTGTATGGGAAACCCCCAGGAGACACCCGAGTGTCCACTGTGGGAAAGCTGAGCTTTGTTTAATTTTTCAAAAGGGCTGTGTTGAGGGTAGTGCCTAAGAGAGAGAGATGACGTCTAGTTCTTCGGAATTGTATTCACAAAGACATTTGTCTAGCCCTTAAGGTTTATAAGACACTTCTGCGCATACTTACTTTTTAAATACACATTAACAACTCTCATACGCCCTTTTTAAATACATGTAGAAAGAAAATTTGTTTTTAATACCACTTCAAAGTTGAAAAAATGACAAGCTGAAGGGTTTGCCTTGAGTCATGAAGAGAGCATCAGAATTAGGATACAGATTTTACTCTGACTCTCAAAACTTTGTTCTTTCCAACATATTAACCAATTTTGAATGCTCAGAAATGCTAGATTACAAGGTATTGCCCAGATTTTTTTAACTCAGGATAAGTCCTAGGGAAATATATGTTTTAGCAAACTCCTCAAGTGATGCTTGTACACTACTACTAAGTATGTTACTACCTTGTTAAATTATTTGCCCATTTTTGTGGAGGTCACTGTTTTAAAATAAGTAAAAACATATATCTTAATAAAACATGAAAAAATGTATTTTCTCACTTCGAATGAGGTTTCATTATTTGCAAATGAGGCTTCTAGGTCTTTCTGAGCATTAATTGTAGGAAAATACTGGAGTGTATAGAGAATCCAATGTTATAGACTCTGCAGCCTCCTTAGGAAATGTCTGCGAGTCTGAATAACTATACCAAGAAAACGAGAACAAAAAAATAAAGCCAAGATTTTTTTCAGTGATTAACAAATCACATTCTTTCCTTTTGTATGTGTTATTCAAACCTGGCAGTTTCCTTTCCTTCTAGCCCACCTTGGGAAGATTTATGAGATCTCTGAAATCTGACTCAAGATGAAATATTTGTTTGGAAATTAAATATTTAGAGGCATAAAGTTTGAAGTTCAGGTACTTGTCTACATGTGTAGAAGAGGCTGTTACTTATTTCATTCAACAAATATTTATATGCCAGTCATGATATAAAGAAAAATGGGACGTAGCTCTATCCTCCAGAAACCCGCAGTGTAGGGGAAAAGACATGAGAAAACACAATAGAATAAGAAATGCAGTTTTAAGGACGTGACTTTATTTTGTTTCCTCCTGAATCTCAAGCACCTAGATATCACCTGGGACAGACAGGGACATGATAAATATTTGCTGAATCAAGATTTTGAGAAATATTTTTAATACAATCATTAGTTATTTCTAGAAGTGATTAACTGTTTTCTCCCCTTCCTGTAGGTATATATTTGTGTCCTCTACATTCACTGTATTGCTTTGTAGGTGATCTTCAAAAACGTGGTTGAAGCAGTAATTTTTTAATTACAGGGTCCTACCCCCAAGAATTATCAATGGGTTAAGTTTCTTTTCTTCTTCTTTGCTGACTAGTTCAAAGAACCTATATAAGCCTCCAAAACTAACAATGAATGAAGTTTGTCAGGCAGAGGTGTTTTATTCGAATAGTACTTTTATATAAAATAAAGGAACTGAGATATTACCCAGATAATCAGTAAGGAACCAAATATAAGCTTTTTTGAGCTTCACTGCTGGGAGATACTTTTTTATGAAATCCCCCTCATCCTACATGGTGGATGCTGTAGTGACCTGCATTAGATCCCCCTCAGGATCAAGACCCTCATTTCCCTAGTTACTAGGGTTGTTGACAGCTTATGGCTCTCCTAGAACTGCCCTTGTCAAAGGTCATGGTTCTTCCCCAAGGGGAGCCCATATCCAATGACTAGTCCATGTGCCCCAAGGCAGGACAACTCTGAAGGGCCACCCAGCCCAGAATCCACGATGAGATCAACTGAGGCCTTTGTTGTGATAACATGGAAGTTCACCCCTTCTGCCCTCCTGATCCCTCTATTCCATCATAGGTGTTCCCCAGAGTTCCCCTCAATAAACCTCCTGCACACACCTATTTGTTTCATAACCTATATCCCAGAGAACACAACTTTTTACACCTTATATTAAGGCACATATGGTATTTGCATAACTATGATCAAGTGACTCCATATTCCAGGCGTCATGTTTCTGTTTGTAACATAAAGATATTAAAGTGGATGATCTCCAAGGGTCATCCCACCTCTAAAGTTGAATGATTCCTTTATTCAATAATGTTATGAGATAAATGAGTAGTAAACTCCATAGATGTTTGAAAGAAAGAAAAGCACAATTATTATCAATCTTGGAGAGAAGTATTTGGATAATCCTATTCAAAATCAATTTTCATATCAAGGTAGCACAATACCTTTTTTCATTCTTCTGGAAGAGAATTCTCTAAGAATATTGTTTCTAATTCATTGAGCTGATATCCAAAGGAGTCTCTGTTGCCTCCTCAGGGACTGACAGAATCAGCTAGGAAATATATCACTTGGAGCTCATTGACAATAAGGGGAAGTAAACATATAAAAATGGAGCGGGATCGGGATGGTGAAAAAGGAAAAGACCTTCAAATAGTTAAGAGTTTTGAACCAAGTTTTGTAATGCAGCCACAGTCATTGCTGCTATAATGCTACTAGCAGCCTTCTGACCCCTAACCATCATTCATGGGACATATGCTATGTGCCTGACACTGTACTTAGTCTTACTTAATGTGAACAATAAAATGGAAAGCTTATTATCTTCTCCATTTTCGGAGATGATAAAAATGGAGTCAGAAAGGTTAAGTCACTAGCACAGTGTTACATAACTAGTTAAGGTAAGCTTAACTAGTTGCCTAAGCTTAACTTCAGCTAAGATTTAAGTTGGACCTGTCTTCATAGTTCTTGCTCTTTTCACTCAGCTATACTAACTCCTACTGGGCGGAATTTCCAGGCTGAGGAAATATACCAAGGCAAGCATGTACCAAAGCAGAAAGATTGGGTTAATGTGTGTCATGAAGGATCATAAACTGATTCACATAACCAAAGAAAAATATTTGGGTTAGAAAAATATAGTATGATTGAGGTAATCCAAAAAGGCTGTTTTGGAAAAGTTTGGATTGGATATACAATGAAGACTGTAAGACATTCACTAGAAAAAAAAAAGGCGTGTGTCTTGGCAGGGGTACATATGTGTGACTGAGGCATGGAAACACAATTTTCAGTATCTTATTAGTGCCTAGCATGTAATATATATGTGATAAATATTTGTTGAATTGTTGAAGGTATTGCTTACCATTGAATCAATCAATCTCTCTCTCTCTCTCTCTCTCTCTCTCTCTCTCTCTCTCTCTCTCTCTCTCTGAATAGCACTAGGCACAAAATATTCACTCAAATAATCAGTTATTATTGGCAGATAAAGGGATAAATGAAGAAAAACATAAACTTTAGAATGTTCTTTTCTTATTGCTACTCAACTTTAGCCAGTTAGTCCTCCTTATTTTTTAGATGGGAAGTATCTTTTTTTTCAGAAAAATCCTCCGTCATCCCTTCCTGTATTTTAATGAGATCAGTTTCCTCAGTTATGGACCTGGTAGTATACTAGATGTCTTTTTCTCCATGTTCATCACAGTCTGCAATTATATATTTGTGTGATTATTTCACTGATCTTAAACTTTACAGTTTCATGCAAGCTAGACTCTTTCTTGTTTTTTTTTTTTTTTTTGGTTATTGTTGTTTTTCATTATATCTATGGAAATGAAATTAGCAGAATGTCTGACCTATAGTTTGTACTTAACAAATATTTATTGTATGGCTGGGTAGATGGATGAACAAATGGATAGATAAATACAGAGTGAATGAATGGAGAAACAGACAGAAAGAAAAGAGGGAGGCAGGGAGAAAGGGAGGAATAGACAGATGCAGAGTGCAGACAGGCAGACAAACGGAATGAATGAATAAATGAATATGAATGAATATCAGAGAAAAACAGGTAGATATTTGTTTTTGAACTAGTCAATGAAAATAAAAAAAAGTAGGAGAGGATGTAAATCTTGGTGCAAAACAAAAACAAAACAATACAATACAAAAACAAAGAAGTCCCAAGAGAATGGCAGAAGCTAATGAGAGAATTTGGAAAACTATGCTTCATTTTGAAGGAGTGGATTAATCCCATTGATATAGTAGCATAATAGTTCAACTGGAAATTGGGTAGAACTTTGGGCTTGATGAAGTCGAGACTGGGACATAGTTTAGGAAGGGATGTGCAGGCCTATAATAGATGATCCTATTTAAAGAAAGAGTTGGGCCTCGGGGAATGACATTTGTTAACTAAAAAAGAAGAGAGGCCATCCAGTGGAAGCAAACTGGCTAAACAGTGGTCACAGAAGCAGGGAGTCGGAAGAACACTGAGCCAGAAAAGTCAAGAGTGGGAAAGTTTTAATGAAAGCATCCACAATTAGTGATGCCAAATGCAGCAGAGGGGCCAGGAAACAGCTGGCTCCCTTGCTTTCCTCATTAGTAACTTGTGCTTTTAAATCCAATGCTGAAGTCTGAAATACAAAGTGAATTTTACCCAGGATAATGTACAATGCCTATCATCGCTGTTCTTATACCCAGATTCCAGAGTTAGAAAAGACAAATTACAGAGCAGTATGGGGAAGAGGGGGTATGATAATTTAGCTAAACAAAATAACTTGTTTTATAGAACTATAATCAGACAGATATAACAGTAATTATCCTTGATGTTCTGAATCCCGCACAGAATACAGTATAGTCCTGTGATAATAAAATGATAACAGTTAGTATTTACTGCAATGGGTAATGGGTAAAAAAAATATTCCCTGTGAGCAAGGTTCCCTCCTGCCTGAGCCCTCCTGTACCTCCTACACCTAGCACTATGCCCAACACACAGAGGTGCTAATGTAGATTTGGTAAATAAACCTGTATCTCACAGATAGAAAACTGAGAATAAGAGAAGCTCAATAACTTGCCCACCATCACACACTAACAAGTACCAGTCATCACTACCAACCTGAGAACTGTCACTCCAGACCACTCTGGCCTCCAGGCAATTGCGCTGAATTTACATTCTTTATGTCACCTCATTGCCAGTAACCATTGAAGAAGACGTTAAACTCAGTGACAGCCAGGGCCATGTCTATTTTGCTCTCTCTTCTAATAATACTGCCATTTGAAAAGAAAATTGAGTAAATAAGTGAGTGAATGAATGAACAACTGAATGAATTTTTGGATAGAGATCGAATTAATGTGGGGGTGGGTTGAAATGTTTATCCTTTCTTATTTTGAGGCATCATTATGGTTGAATGTTCTGTTGTCAAAAGTACTAGTGTCTTTTGCAAAAAGCCTTCTCAATTTATCTTACCTGCCACATTTGATTTTAAGGCAACAGTACTAAATATAGAAGGCCCAGTATATCTATATGACCTATTTAATAATATTTCTCTTTTCTGCTTTAGATATTATTTTAAAAAAAGAAACAGGTTTGAGTAAATAAATCCTATTTCATAGTTATAATTGCAGAGGCATCTGAAAGATAAAATGTGTCATTTCCATCATGTTTTTTGAACAGGTATAGCAAAGGAAGTATGGGGAAGATAGCACCATATTCTGAAATATTCTTAAAAATGTAAAATATCTACCACAATTCTACTGTTTCCTATTACAGAGCTTAGTGTCCAAAACATTTAATGTCCAAAGTTGAAGACAAGGAGAGAGGATCCTCAATCTGAAACAGAAACTTTAATTTATTGAGATGTTCTTATAAAGAATTTACTTCTACTTTACTTCTACAATTTGGGTGCTATGATATTTTATCAGTTTATTCAGGTTTCTGTTGTAGCTGAGAGGATGTATATTGGGGGGATAGGATGATAGACAGGATATAAAAGGTGAGCCTGCAGATAGAAAGGAAAGCATCATGAGGAAAAAATAACATTAAATGACATCTTCATATTCCAGAGCAATCATTGGCAACATTGGTGGTATATTAGAATCAACTGAGCCATTTAAAAAATTCCTGGATTAAAGCCCTAGATGAATGAATTCAGAATCTATAGCAGTATGACCCAGACACTAGCATATTTTCAAATTCCCCAGGTATTTCAAGGTTCTGTCAAGATTACAAACCAGTGTTCCCGGGTCTCTCTCTAATGCAGACAGATGTTAAAAAGTGGGGGACCTAGAGGCTCATTTGAGCAGGGCTAAAAGAATTCCTTCACCCTCTCCATGCTCCCGAGCAAACCTTTGCTCCCTTTAATTTTCTTTTTTTTTCTATTTCAGGTTTCATTTAATTTCTCATGCCAGCTTGCTTCATTGGTGTCACTTTCTCTCCATCCAAACAGTCTATATGCAAATTATCTTTGACCTAAACTCCCACTTCATTTTACATATATTCTTGGTCGTATTTTCTGGCGCTCCCATCACTTAAGCATTCCCCAGAACTTGGGGGTTCTGATTTTATTACAAAACCAGCTGTTTAGAAGCAAGCATCCAACCATTAGAGCACATTGAATGATAAAACAAGGCCTAAATGGCTTCAAAGTTCCTTTACATCACCTTGTTATTTCAACCAATTATAGTCAAACTATCATAAGCTGAGCCCTGAAAGCCACCAACACCTTGGAATTTTCTCAGGTGCTATTTCTCCTTTTGTTTTTCTTGCAGCAGTTTAGCAGATATACACATAGACTATCCTGTCTTGCACCTCAAACACAACAGGGTTATTTTTTCCTTGTCCAAGATGATTTAATGTAGCCATTTTTAGCACTGTTATATAGCTCAGAGAATAAAGGAGGTTGGGGTTGTGAGGTTGGGGTTGTGAGGAGTGAACCTTGCTTTATTAAATTTGAGTTTTATTAAATATATAATATTTGGTTTCTTTAGAGTAATTTTTTTTTTTCTAACTGTGGGCAAAGAAAAAGAACATTTGATATAATTTAGTTGTGCTATAAATTGGTTGGCTTAATTTAATGATCATTTCTGAATTAGTAACAGATAAACAAATTCCATAAATTATTCCTAAGCTTCCTTTCAGCTAATAATGATAGCATCTTCTCCCACTGAACATTTAATAGGGGCTGCTAACAACTTGCAAAATTAGCAGACTTAAGTTTCATTACCTTTTGATTTCCCTATCTGCCTTATAATGAGAGATGTAATGAGCAAAAGAAGTGGCCAGGAGGAGACAGTGAAAAAGAGAAAATAGAAGCAAAAAGACTAAAACACATAGAACCAGAAGTGTCCTTCCATAGCTACTCACCATGTCACATCACTAACGACCACATGAGAGACTCCTCTCTTTATTATAAGCCTTCAGGGTATATTTAAGTTAAGCAAGAGTAGTGATATAGTATGAACAGATGGACATGTCTATCACACTGAGATACCCAAGGGGAATTTAAGAAATATTCTCCTCTTCCCTATTTTAACCATAAAATAACCATAAAAATTTAGGCCTCTCTTTGATGCGGTTAAAATGAGCAGATAATCAAAATACATTCTTAAAAAAAAAAAAAAAAAACTTCATGGTCAGTTTATCAGCAGCACATGAAAATTACTATTATTACTCTATACTCATATCTTGGTTTTGCCTTCTCTACTTCCCCACATGAGTCACCATGCTAGGATAATTAACAACACACTATACTGAATAGCTTTGCTGTATTTTCAATACCGAATTCATCCTTAAATGAAGATTTGCTATCTCAGAGACTATTAGAGTCAATGAGTCTTGAATTGGAAAGCCATTTCAAAAGGAAACATGATGTAAGACTATTAAATTAAAGTAACACATCTTAACAATGCTACTTTGTGCGTGGTTCTGGATGAATTATGTGCCTCTGAACCAAGAATAGCCTCTTAAAGGCAGACTTTCCATTCCCTGGTGCCACCAGGAGTATATGTGACTGGGATGACCTAGCTATAGAGTTGAAGTAAGCAATTTTATCATCCCATCCTCTGATCTTTTCCAAATTATTAATATAAAGTTACAGGGTGCACACACGCAAAAAAAAAAATGGTGACATTAAATCTAATGAACGACCTGTGTGGAACCCAAGAGTCTCAGATCTTTAGCCTCTTTGAAATTATTATTTTTCACCTGTTTCGGAAAACCAAGAATTCACCCAGTTGATATGAACATTGATGTTAACTTATAAAGATATAACATGAGGTTTGAGAACAGTCATCTCACACTGTAAAAATAAGAATGAGATAAACCGATACTGTTGGGAGTTTAAAAACCTAATCTGCACATTCTCATGATTCAATCTGAAGGTACAGATCAACCTTACTCACTCTTCCACACTACTATCTTCTTTCTATACTTATTTTTAGAGATAATACTTTAATAAATCACCCAGAAGATATTTATTAATTATTTACTTATCTGGAGCTAAACTGTTTCAGTTTTCACTGAATTACTTACTTACAAATGGAAAACAGCTCAGAAATCCCCACCATGTTGATCCAGAACATAAATGTCACATATTTTTCCTCTTACAAAACTATTTTAGTGTAATTATTAATGCATTCAGTTCTAAATGAAGGGGGAAAAAAAAAACACTGCTCTACAATGAATGCAGTACTGGGTCCAGTATTTTTCCATTTCTGTTAAAAAAAAAAAACAATGGACTGTCCATCATTCGCAATGGAGAAGTCAAAATATGACATTTGGTTCAGTCAAGAACACTTCTAATGCGTGGCCAAGTCCTTCTTCCTATCTCTAGTTGTTATTTGTCTCCCAGCACCCATTTCTCTGTCTCCATGTATGTGCTCATCCTTCCTTATGAGGTAGTCTGCGTGCTTCAGAGAGAGCGGACTTAACTTCCAGATAAGGCTAACGGGGATCCTTTTTCTCTTTCCTAGCGATGGACTCAGAAAATCAATCTAACATGCAATATCTAAATTTAAAGTGGGAAGAATATAAACACACACAGGAATCTATTTTCTGTGATTTCAGCACAAAATATTTTGTATATTATAGGATGCCTAATAGGCCAGAAGTTTCATAAATTAACTAAAAAATGTCTGGACTCAAACAACAAACACATTTTGAAAGAAGATTTCTATAAGAATCAGTTGTTGCTCAAAGTCCAGAGTATGAAAATGGAGATCAGTGTAGAAGCTCAAATTTTCCTAAAGGTAAAAAACAAACAGACAAACAAACAAACAAACAAAACATAGTTTCTGAAATCCCTTCCCTGGAGATTTTTGACTTAGAAGGTCTGGGATTCTGGGATGTGTTTAAGATAGATAATTTTATCTTTGATTTTGTTGAGCATCAGGAATGATATTTTTAAAAGAAGAAAAAGAAACATTGTATGTCTGCTGTTGTTTTAAAACATTTTGTATATTTAACTTGGGAGTAGGAAACTGAAGAGCAGCAAAAGCAAAAGGCTGCTTAAAAATTTACCTCAGTGCAGATATTTAGTGACAGAAGATAACAGATGATAGGGAAAACATTTTTCTTCTTCACACATCATAGAGTAGGAATAAGATATCTCTGAAAATTACATTCGATTTGAAACAAGATGACTATAAACTTTCTTAACTAACCATGCCAAAATCCAAAATAAACAGTAGATAATATACTACTCCAAAATCTTCAGATATTAATAGAAGAGTAAGAAGAATAAATTACAGTTCCAATAAGGTTTTAAAAAAAAAACCCTTCTAATGTAATTAATAGTAGAAAATAGTAAAAACTTCAGCCATTGTCAAGGCAATATATTAAATATTGTTCTAAACTACTTCCTTTACTCATGTATAGAGAGGTCATTCCATTAGAACTATTGCTTAAATAAGAATTCTTCTTTTTAAAAAATTATATTTAAATACAGATGCCAGTATCTTATCTCTTATCTGTCTATCAGTTATCCTATCAGTTACCCAATCAGACAAGGTAAAGACTTTGGTTTTAATATTAACTTGGGCAAGTAACTTAAACTTTTTATGCATTAATTGTCCTACCTATGCACTAGGGATAATACGACCTGCTTATGAAGGGTTATCGAGAGTATTACATTACAGACCATTCACAAAGTGTTTACATAACACCTGGTACTCAGCAAAAATTCAAATGTGGTCATTACTATTAACGTCTTATCTCTAAATTGGCAGCAGTATCCAACTTGTAACTGCTACTGAGAATGTAAATGCATGAACTCACAAAGAACTGAACAACTGACTAAGGAAGAAAATACTCCTAAAATAGTACTTCTGGTTCTAGTATATAACCCAAGGCCATCTTTAATAAGAATATCCTTTACTCTTTTAATGTTATTTTATATTTCAGAATAAATTCGGGATGAGAATTAGAAACAAATTAAACCAATTCTAATAATGTAATGTGTTTTTTCAAACTACCCAAGCCTGTCCCTCAAACTCTAGATAATCTAATATATTCCCCTGGGCAGTGTTTTAAAAAGTGCTGTCCTAGATCTCTAAAACTAGAATTACCTTAGCTGTGGCAATTTATTAAAATTAAAATTATTTGGTTCCCAGCCCAGACTGAAGAAAGAAACACTGTGGGGAGTGCGGAGAGGTCTGAGGAACTTCAATTTTTTCTGTCGCCTGAGGTAAATTTTTGTGTACACTTAGATATGCAAAATAGTAATCTAGGGCATTGGTCTCAAATTGCAATTACTAGCTAGACTAGCGATATTAGTATCACATAGGAATTTGTCAGAAATAAAAATTCTAAGGGCTCATCCCAGACCTGCCGAATCAAACTCTGGGTGGAAGACCAGCAGTTCGTGTCTTCCAGGTGATTCTGGTGGTACAATGAAATTTGAGAACTACTTCTCTGGAGTCTTGCTGTACAAAGTGTGCTTCAAGGAGCAGTGCTGGGGCACCACCTGAGAGCCTGCTAGAAATCAGAAATTTGGGCTTCACTCCAGTCCAAGTGAATAATATTTTACAGTTAAACAAGATACACAGATTATTTCTGTACACATTAAAATTTGAGAAACACTAGCTTAGGGCAATGTTTTTCAACTTCCATGAAAATAAAAATATAACTTCCCAAGCCCCTTCCTGAGATGATTTAATATTTGAAACAGATATAATGCATCCCAGTTTAGGAAACATGTATTTGGAGAAAAATTCTTAGGCACCACCTAAGTTATCAATAAGTGGTCTATATTAGGGTTTCTCAGCCTTGACACTACAAACATTTGGGAACGAATAATTATTTGTTGTTGGGACTATTCTGTGAAGTGTGGGATGTTTAGCAATGTCCCTGGTCTCTCCTAACTAGATGTCAGTAACAGCCTCTCTAGTTGTGACAACTAAAAATGTCTCCAGACATTCACGAATGTCTCCTGGGAGCAAAATCCCCCCATCCTCTGCTGAGAGTCACCACTCTAAAGACAATTGTTGCAGTTATCTGCTACTGTGTGATATACTACTCTAAAGTTTAGGAGCTTAAAATAACAACCATGTGGTTTTTCTCATGGGCCAATAATTCATGGAAGGGCTGGCTGGGTGGTTCTTTTGCTCCATGTGGCAGCAGCCATAACACTCCCTTGGTTGCCTTATTAGCAGCTGATTTTCAAGATTCATGAATACCTTATTCCACATCTGTTCATGTGATCTCTTAGCATTCAGCAGTACAACCCAAGCTTCTTTACAACATGATAGATGGAGTCTAAGAGAAAAACAGAAACTCCCAGGCAGCTTAACAGCTAGGCCTGGAACTGTCTCAGTGTCATTTCCTCTACATTATAGTGATAGAAGCAAGTTACAAGAGTAGCCCAGATTCAAGGGAAGGCACACATACTTGATCCACTCACAGGAGGGCAGGGACTGATGGCAGTCATCTTTGGAGACTATTTACCATAATGTAGTCATTTAAATACAGTTCACTCTAATAACTGAAATGGCCATACTCTGTTTATAACGTCCCATTAGACGTTTTTTGTTTGTTTTCCGAAGGATGCATTATGGAAAGAATTTTTGTCTGGCTTTCCATCTAACCCTACCCTGCTTCTAATCCCAAACCCCTTTTGGGGAGTAAACTTTTTGAGTTAGAATATGCATACTATAAGTATGAATTCTATTATCATAAATTAGCTTTCGCCTACTCTTCAATTTCTTGTAAATGGAATCTTAGAATATTATGTTTGGCTTCTTTTGCGCAACATAATGTCTGAAGTTTCATCTGTGTTGTTGTATAGAACCTGATCTTTTGACCTCCCTCAACTGTAAACCTATCTTTCATCTCTTTTCTTCCATTACATCCTTTTTTCTTTAGATACATTAATCTTCTTTACAAGGTGATTCTATAGCTCTTCTGATGAAAACTTATCATCAGCTCTTGGACCTATACTATGTCCCAAATAAAATCTGGATATCCATTTCCACAATATAAATCTATTTTTCAAACCTTATGTTACTCAACAACCAGAATGCCCAACTGGGTCTCACTTAATGTTTAACTCCCATCATATTTTCATTCAGTTTTATTGGTATCCTGGAATGAAGAAACAGACTGCCTCCCAAGGGCCTGTATTTCTTTTTTCTTTCACACTTGAGTTGGTTAGGCTTTCAATTAAGCTTTTAAACACTATAATAACTATACATTCAGCCAACTGGTCAGTAAGAGATCTCATAATACAACAAAGTTGAAGTCATTTCTGGCTAAACTGGTAAAAAACAAAACAAAACAAAATCTTGATCTAGAAAGTATTTCTTCCTTGAGATATTATCTCAATTAGAAGCAGGAATTCTCAAAATATAAAACTTGATTGAGACTGCAAAAACATAAACTGATTAGAAACAAGTGAAACAGAAAAAGTTCAGAAAACCAATTGAACACAGGTCTCCATAAACGGTACTACATTATCTTGAATAATTAGTCATCTTTTTGTACTAGGAATATGTCAGGATAAAGAGTACTGTTGAGTCTAATAATCACAGATTTAGTGTTAGTATATATATATATATGAAAGAACTAAAGGCATTAGAGAAAGCTAAGGGTCAAAAAGAGAATAATTATTATTGAAAGAATTGTAAATTTTTATTTTGAACATGAAGAAATAATGAAGATGAAAAATGTCTTTATTTGAAAGAATGTTATCTGTGTCTGCGTTTAATCAAGAACTAAATCTAATCTGTGGGTATCAATGGGACATAAATAACATCAGCTGACAATGAGCTGCCATCAAAAGAAGTGAGAGTCCTGACTTAGGTTAAAGTTTGCTCTAATACAGGTAGTTCCCAGCTGCCGCTTTATTAACCAGAAGCATCAGAGTCAATGTGGCATTTTCCACAAAACAAAACCCTTAGTCCCACTCCCTACCTACTGAATTATGTGGGATGTAGTGGATAAGAATACATATTTTTAAGCAAATGCTTATCAAGCTTTAAAACTAATTTTAATTACAGAAATGTCTATCTTTGATAGTAAAAGGTATACTAAAGTGTTTCAAATTGTTCCTGATGCAAAGAATGTTTTGGATTTTTTAAGCTTAGTAGAGGAAACATTTTTACAATTATCTGAAGTTCTACGCATTTATTTATTTAGTTAGTACTCACTGGGTGGCTACCATGTATGCTGATATATAGTGACCACAATGAGTCAGGTCCACGAACTCATGGAGTATCCAAATTAAATGGGAAAATAGATATTAAACTAATCAAAAAATACAGAAAACAAATTTGTAATTTCAAATATCCCAAAGCCCTAAAATTGTATAAGTATAACGAAAGAAATTATAGGGCTTGATGTGAAGATTCTAATAAGGGGGCCTGACTGACACTGGAGTTCAGAAACATCTCCACTGAGGAAATGCAAATTAAGCTGAGACTAAATGATAGGAAGGACTTTACCAGGCCACGAAGGGGTGGACAGGCTTTCCAGGAAGAGAAAGAGCATTTATGAAGGCCCTGAAGTGGGGAGAAGAAATGTGGGTTTGTGAGGAATAAAAAGATCTGTATGTTTGAAGCAGAGGAGCGGTCCAAGATGAAGTTGGTAGTTAGGCAGGGGCCACATCATGTTCAGTGTAATGGTTAATTTTATGCTTCTGAGTCATGGTTCCCAGATATATGGTCAACCATTATTCTGGATGCTTCTGTAAGGGTTTTTTTTGGGGGGGATGAAATGAACATTTAAGTAGGTATACTTGGAATAAAACAGATTATCTTTTATAATGTGGGTAGGCCTCATCCAATTGGCTGAAGGCCTGAACAGGGAAAAAAACTGACTTCCTCTGAACAAGAAGAAATTCTGCCAGAAGATGGCTTTTGGATTTGAATTGTATGCAACACTGGCCCTTCCTTGAGTCTCCAATCTCAAATTTTGACCTTGCCATATTTTTTTATGTACACACACATGCTATTGGTTGTTTGTCTGGAGAACCCTAAATAACACAACACGCCTTGGAAAACTTATAATATGCATCTTATTTTGCCAAAGATTAGGTGGAAAGCAACTACAGAGAAATCTCCACACAGACTTCTAGAATGGCAACCAGATTCACCATTTACCCTTAGCCCCCTTGCCTCTTTAATATTCTCTGTCATGCATTTTATACCTTTCCTTTTTTCCTCCTTATTTAATAAACTCCATTCTTAAAATTTCTTCAACTCCCTGCTTTAAAGATTTTATTTGGGAAATCACTACAATAAAGTAGCTTTAAAGCCAGTGTAACTCCATGGCCCCCAGCATACCAACTACACAGAGTTCCTAAATCCCAATTTCTTCTTACTCTGAAATTTACTCCCAGTGTGTAGTTGAACGACAAGAAAAATTCAGCCCAGATCCCCAAGTTAAGACAAATATCAATTTATTTTCCTTTTTAGAAAAAAATCCATTAAGAATTTTCTTTGAGCTGGGTTGCAGAGTTGGGGGGAGGGGGGAGGTATTCTAATTTATTTCCATGGCTCCCACCCAAGAGAAACTTCCAAACAAAATCAAGACGACAGAGGCAGTCTTTCTGGCTCACTAACACATGGTGGGAAGTCAGAATTCTTTTAAAAAAATTCACACCATTCATAGAGCAATTATAGCTCTCAATTTTCTCACTATGTAATACCTGCATGACTTATGTTAAAAAAAAAGTCATGAACAATATTTGGGAGTTATCATCACACGTATGTTTTGATAACCTACTATGTATAATATCATGAAAAATACCCCTGTGCACAACACTATGTGTTAGACCAGGTATAGGGGATTGAGTGATTGACTATATATATCACACATTCATTCATTCAACAAAAATGTGACAAATGTTGACCCCTGTTGCAGTTTTGGGAATACAGCAGTGAGCAAGGCAACATAAAGCATGGAACTTTCCTTCTTTCATTGGATCCTCTTTATCCTGGAGGGTTGTAATGTGATAATTGAACAAGACAATTTCAGAAAACAGTAAGTGCTGTTTTCTTAATCATAAAAAAATAAACATTTAACACATATTTTGTGCCAGAAATTATACTAAGCATTTTACTCATATTAACTCATTTTCCCTCACAACAATCCTGTGAGACAGATAGTATTGTTACTTTTATTTACGGGATTAGGACACTGAGGTATCAGGAGATTAAGCAATTTGGCCGAAACTAAATAGAGCCGGGGGTTGCCTTTAGGCGAAATACAGTATGTTTCTCACTTCCGTGCTACTTTAGTTACTGTGAAAGGACACTGTGGGTCCACTTTAGATGGGAGAGTCAGAAAAGCCTTCCCTGAAAATTGATGTTAGCTCTGAGACGTGACTTATTGAAAGATTCAAGGATTCACAATGTTCTAGAACTCAAATGACTAAACTATAAGTAGAAATAAGACATCTAAAACAATAACATCGTCATCTAATATTTTTTGGAATGTTCCCTATATGCCAAACGCTACATTAAGCACACTAACTATATGCATAATTTCATTTAGTTCTCACAATATTCCTATGAGGCAGTGGCACATATCCCCATTTCAATTAGGAGAATATTGAGACTCAGAGACAAGAGATAGCATGTAAAAGATAATGATTGATTTTTATGTATAGGCTCTGGAAACATTTGGTGATTGATTGTATAGGTGAGTAAACTGAAAACCACAAACTGGAAGTAGAAAGAAAAATGGCTTAAGCGAACAGAGTATATATTTTATACATAGAAATTATTTTTCTATTAATTAATAGAGAGAAAATATGTGGCTTGCTAAAAGATGTCTAAAGCAGAAATAACATTTTTTTTTAAAGAATGAAGGAGAATAGTACTAACATTTATTGAGTGTCTATTATGTAGTAGGCACTGTGTTCAGTGCTTTCTACAGCCTGTGGGTTGTAATTTCTAAACTTGCAGTAATTAAGATACCTACTAGCAGTTAAAGGACACTAATGGTTGTCAACTCACCAACCCCTGGTGCTAAAAGGTCTCTTCTAGTTGTCAGAAGTCTGGTCTCTGGTTGTATATTTGTGTGTCAAATATCTTATATTTCTGTTGTAGCTTGAACTTATATTTTAAAGTCCTTTTGAAAATATTACCTTTTAATTTAATAAATTATGCCAACATTTGTTCTTAAATATATGCAAGTGACTGAGAGAAAGAGCAAGCAAGAAAGAATGAGAGAGAGAAAGAGAGGGGGGAAAGAGGAGGAGGTAGTGACATATAAAAAGAGATACAGATAATTAATATGACTAAGTATGTCACAAAACATCATACTTATTATGAATGTCACAAAGTGGTACCTGGGTATTACCATGTGTTATCGCATTACTTCAGAGCTTGTATATGTGTATATGTATGTGTGTGTGTGTGTGTGTTAATTTGCACAATAGGAATTAGATCTTGAAGAAACAGAGGAAGTAAAAGCATTCCACTGAACCCTTAGCCCTCCCAAAGTCATCCAATGCCAATAAAGTTTCATGTTTCATCACAGAACTTCTTAACTAAATACATTTTAAAATTCTGACTATCTCTAACTGCTGAAAAAGAAATTAATAAGTATAAATAAGCATTTAAAGTCTGTCTCTGCTTGTAGAAAAAAATCCAATCAGAAATCAGTCCTATTTCTTTTTGTTGTAATGTATCTCTAATTCATTGATATTCATTCCATTATCTATCCATTCATGCACTCGCCCATTTATCCTCTAAACAAACATTTACGAGCACCTATTAATTACAGGCCTAGGAATCATTAGCCTATAGGAATGGTTGAAGCCATGGCCATGGAAGAAATTTCCCAGAATAAGAAATTGGGGTGAAAAAAATGAGGACCAGGAACAAAACCCCTGGATAAAGCAAACACTGAAGCATAAAGAATTATGAGCTGGGGAAGGAAATCTAGAAGAAATAGAAAGTTAGGAGGATAACAGCAAAGGCATAATTTTTTAATAAAAAGGAAGTCTCAGAAAGATCTGGTCAGATGAAGACAGAATCCATCCAGAGGATTAGCTATCCAGGAGGTCACTGGCAGGTTTTTCCTGTGACACCTCAGTACAAGGTTTGAGGTAAAAGCCTGATTACTGTGGGCTGAAAAGTGAAGGATGGGCACTGAGCAGACACTGTAATTGGAGGTTATCTACTTGAGGAATCTGGCTGTGAAAAAAATTGACAGGGTGAATAATAAAAGGGTATTCCAAGTCTAAAGAGATTTACCAGTATAAGATGGAGGTGACTTGAGGTGTGTGGAAGGAGTCATTACAGAAGAAAAAATTGGAAATGCAGGAGAGAGAAAGTAGAGGATTAAGAGGCACTCAGATCAAGAGCACAGAGGCAGACATATGTAAGCTTTGAAGATGAGACTCACTTCTTCCTCAGGCACTGGGAAAAAAAGAATGGAATTAAATGCAATTCTGTATTTTTTAAGTATAAGAACAGGAAGCTGAAGGAGGGCACATCTAAAAATGTTTTTTCTAGCTGACAAAGGCAAGGTTCAACCAACTACTGAGGAAGTGAGGTAGAGAATTTGGAGGTTGGTGCAGGTATGAAATGCCTAAGCTAGAGAATGAAAGAGGAGGCCAGTCATAGAATTATTGAGCGGACACAAAAGGGCCAGCTGAGTTTGACGTTAATTTAATAACACTAAGCTACCATGGTATTTCTCAAAGTCTGTCCCATGTAACACCTGAATTAGAGTTTTTTGGGGGGTCCTTTCTAATAATGCCAATAGGTGGCCCCCATTCCACATCTTGCTAGGTCTTCTTACTTGATTCTGGTGCTCACTAAAGTTTGAAAACACTGATCTAGAGCAGTTTCTCAAATTTTTCCAGTTCCCAGGATCACTTAGGTTCTTGCTGTAGTACAGATTCTTTGCCTTTGTCAGAGCTCGAATACATCCTCAGCAGAGAATTCTGGGGGTCTGTGCTGTTAATTAGAGACCTGGCTGTTTCTGATAATCAGCCAAGTTTAAGAACACTGATCTAAAAGTTAGGTATGATGAAACTTGGTAAGGAGTATTAATAGCAGCATATAGGTTCACAAGAGCTCATTGAAAATTTGTATTTTTTAAATTAATATATAGAAAAATTGACATTTTTGGAGTTCAGTTATATGAATTTTAGCACATATATAAATTTGTGTAACCATTACCAAAATCAAAATAGTTCCATCACCTAAAAAACTCTCTTGTGCTTTGTAGTCAAATTCTCCCCAAGCCACTACCATCTGACAATAAATGACCTGTTTTTCATCACTATATTTTTTGTCCTTTCAAGAATGTCACATAAATGAAATTATACAGTGTGTAACCTTTTGAGACTGACTCGTTTCATTCAGCATAATGTCTTTGAGATTCATCTGAATTGTTGCTTTTGTCAATATTTTATTTTTTTAATTGCTTAATAATATCTCAACATACGGGTATTCCATAACCTGTTTATATACTTACCCTTTGAAGAACTTTGTGATTGTTTCCAGTTTTTATGATTATGAAAAATGCTGCAATGAACATGCCTGTATAGATTTTTGTGCTAACACAAGCCTTCATTTTTATTAGTGTAAATGGCCAGGAGTAGAACTTCTACAAAGATGATTTATTAATTCATTAACAAAGAGTTATTATTCAGTCTGGGTGTAGAAGAATTATCACAAAGTTGAATACGATGCAGAATAACCTTCAATATGAAGTAGCAGAAATGGACAAATACAAAATTACTGCCGAGGAGCAAACAATGGGGTAAAGGGTAGGTGGTCACTGGGGAAGTGCTGACTATAGGTTGAATATTAACATACTCAACTTCAAGACCAATATCATTACACAGCAGTACCACTTTATCCTCACATTATCATAGTTCACATTATAGAGCCCCATGGGCTCCAAAGCAATAACCAATCTCAATTAAGTTTTTAAAAAAGTCTTCATAAATATTTTTAACACTATATAAAAAATTAGCATATTGTATGCAGTCAATCAATGCTTGATAAAGAATTAAAGGAGTCATATAAATGTATGTATATTGAGGTCCAGAAGGTACGATTATTTCAAAAGAAGTGAGTGAATAGTAGTGTGAGTTGTTAGTGCTGTGGGAAATATCAGATGCATTTAAATCATCTTTTATGTTGTGAAATTATGGTTTGAGAATAATGGGAAATAGATTTCCCATATATTGGTACAGCTTTTTTGCCTGCCTTACCTCTGGCTAGGGTGAGCCAGGGATTGCACCTGCATTCACTGGACTTAGGGAAGTCCAGTGAATACTCCAGTGAATACTTCCCTAAGTCCAGTGAATACTCAACTCAATGATATGTGCTAAATGAGGTTTAGCTATGCCTATGTGCTCTGCTTGGGAGGAGTGAGGGGTGGAGTGCAGATCCCATGGTGGGGGAAAAAAAAAAAGAAAAAAAAAACAAAAACTAGTAGTAAACTACTTGCAGAATAGGCAGTCGCAAAAGAGTAACAAGCTTGTGAAATGATGGTCTCTAGAGCCTTGTCCCAAGTTAGAAATCAAAACTGTCAAAAACAAAGCACCATGTTCATAACATTTAAGCTCTCTATGAACAACTTAATAGAGTAAAGCAAAGTTGTTCAGTAAGTAAGAAGAAAGACTCAAGGGCTGTCAGATCTAGTTTCCAAATTGGAGCAGACAAGAAACTTTAGAATCTCCCTTGGCTTTAAAAATAGGCCCAGGAAGCCCATGTGTCTAAAACAGACACACATCTGTTCTGAAATCTGCTTGTGCATCTGTATTCTTGACTAAGACAACATTCATTTGGAAATATTAACAGAAAAGATACAGAGGCTTGCCTTAAGTTGGTCAAGGAAAAACTAGTCTTACTAATGTGGAGTGAGTGCAGAAGTCCAACTTTACTCTGATATACATGCTTCTGAAACTATATATACTAAACATGACTAAGAAAGCACAGAGGGAGGATATTTGCAAATAGCATCAATAGATGTGTTACTTAACTAGAATATAATCATAGTCATGACCATGGCTCCCAGCTTAGTACAGGAGACAGAATCAATACAGACATGAGGACTCTATCACTGTTCAACAGCCTCTCAGAAATAAGAAATTTACTTACCATTAAAGTTGTTTGGGGAGTACATGTATGTATTCGTACGTGTATCATATGAATTTTGTTTCTTTTTATTGTTGAATAGTATTCCAATATTTTGGTGTACCAAATTTGTTTATATACTATATATACACATGTATTTTATATATATAGTATATATATGTACATATTAATAGTCTCAGCAAAAGAGGTAATGTTTAATCATTCTAATATAGTGCTGGAGGAATCCCTATTTATTCCTTATTCTGCAGTGTTACATTCCTATGATGCTGTATGTTTGATCTGTGATATTATATTCTCTAGTCTCTGAAAAGAATGTAGGTGACAATAATTATTTTTATTACTATTTTTGCTTTGCTGATAGGTATGCATTTTCAATTTTATATGCAAACCAGTTCCCATCCTCTCTGGGTTTATTATTTCACCAAATAACCAAAAAGTTGAGGTTGTTGTGTTTTGTGTCTCTTTTTGTCTATTCATAGTCAGATGCTGCTAAGCCCCATAAACATTTCTTGGAATATTTAAAGGGTGTAAACAACATTAATAGTGATAGCATCAATAATAACAGTCAAATTTTATTGAGCATTTAGTATATGCCAGGAAATAACCTACAAACTTTACATCGTTAATTCTCACTACAAAGGCTAGAGCCAAATATTCTTCATTTGATAGATGAGAAAATAAAAGCATTTTAGAAATGGCAACATCGGATGCAATATCATAACTGGAATGTAGAGAGTCAGTTGTAGGAGAAAGTAGAGAACTCCAGAAAATAAAAAGTAGAAATTCCTTGGCTCCTAGTATCTAAACCCCCTCAATTCATTGCCTGCTCATATATGCATGTATTTATATGTTTGTATTTATAGGCATATATGTGCATATATATTTCTTCATATATATACTTAAATATACATATTCATTTATATATGTGTGTGTGCATTTACATATATGTCTTCTGGTCTCATTGTTATAGAAACAATCAGCTCCCAGCTGAGTCAATTGCCACAACTTCTTCCTCTGGCAGAAATGTCTAGCATAGAGCTGGTGGTCATACCATAGAACTATGACTGGGAAAGGGTGGGGGGTCACTCAACCAGGAAGTACAACTCCCAAATGCTTTTATTTCTAGATGAGGCTACATGATCACCTATTATCAATAGCAAGTAAATAGAAAGGGATATGAGTCAATTAAAAAACAAGGTTTTTCAAAGAAGCACATGTGTGTTTCTGTCACTGTATTTCTCTTTTAACTATTTGGATGCAATAATGATGAGATCATACAGAACGTCAGGGCCATAGGAAGAAAGAAGCCTGAGACTCAAAATCATCATATGGGAGAAAGCTGCCCACCAAGGGCGGGGAAAGAAAAAACAGCATTAGACAGTTATATGAGTGAGACAAAAACTACTGTGCTTAGCTGCTAAAAGGAAGATAACTATTTGCCACCACTGTCTTTCCTACCCTTATACATATAAGCAAATCCTTTATTCTGATGTCTTTACTCACTAATCTCCATCTGTTTTACCTCCAGAGACCAGGAAACTTTTTTTTTTTTTGTAAATGCCCAGATACTAAATATTTTAGGCATTGAGGTCCATAAAAGACCATTGTTGCATATTCTAGCTTATTTTTTAAATAACTCATTTAAAATGTTTTAAAGATCCTTTATTTGAGGGCCCTGCAAAAACATAGTGTGAACTGGATTTGGCATGCAGGCCATAGTTAGCCAACCCATGACCTACAATATTGTTGCCAGACTGAAAGCGTAATCACAAATTATATTATATCACATACCCACTAACAAAGCTCTTTGGATACATGCTTCCTATTTTATCAGCTACAAAGTATTCTCCTAGCTTTGCAGCTCACCCTCAGGCTGATAATGCCCATCTCCCATCTTACTACAACTTTTCAAAACAAGTCCCTTTCTTCATTCCCCATCCCACACACGTACCTTGTCCCATGTGTAGACATTCCTGTACAACAGTTCTCTAAGCTCTTGCCCAGTATCATTGCTAAGCACAAGACCAGTCAGTCAATGCCCACTCTATATTTTTCCTCCTCTATAAACCTTCACCAGAAAACTCTAATCTTTCTAGGTTTGCCCATTCTCTTAGTTCCTGAAAGAGCAATCCTGCATCATACTACATGATACTCAATTGTATTCTTGGGAAACAACTCTATACCAGTTATTCTGCTAGGCAGTGAGACTACAACAATGCATATGTCACATCTTTTCTCTTGAGAAATTTATGGAGGACCAAAAAAGACAAGCAGGCAATGACAACACAAGGTTATAAGTGCTAACAATGGGAATCAGAGAGCACCATGGGGAGCACATGGGAAATAGTTTACCTTGCGCTATTTTAATTTTGATCCAAAGGTACAACTTGTTTGAGCTAGAGAAAAGGAGAAGATTGTGTGTGTGTGTGTGTGCGCGCGCGCGCTGTCCCCTCCTGCTAACTAATGATCATACTTCAGAAGAGCATTCATTCGATAGAGACACAGTATTCAGATCAAAGCCATCATTAATTTTGACATATTTATATGAAGAACGCTGTCTTAAATACCTAGGTACACTAGAAGAAAATAAAAATTATTATAATTATACTATTTCCAGGGAAAGTTTTAAATTGCTAACAATAGAAGATTAATTAATATCACAACTATTAAAACAAAAGTGAAAAGTGACAGAGTACAAGGAAGACTGCAATTATATCAGAAAATTGTGCTGAAGATGGTTACCATTAGGGAATGTCAAATGTCTCTGAGTTACACAGTAGCCAACAAAAATATACAATAGAGATAGCTGATGATAGATGATAGATAGATAGATGATAGATAGATGATGGATGGATAGATAGATAGATAGATAGATAGATATTGCCTGATAAAAGAAAGGAAATCAGTCAACTAGCCCAGTTGAATTATCTTGTGAGATATTTATTTTTAAAATTAACTATATTCTGGACTTATTTTAATAAATCTGACTAAAGTGTTTTTAATGAAAAACTAGAATTGACACCAAGGTAATCAGTAAAACTTTTTGCTGGCAGTAGATGTTAAACAGAATTCTTATTAACATAAATTCTTATACATAGAAAATAAAATGTTCATATGTAACATTTTTTAAATCAACTTTAGAAAACAAAGTATAAAAGTACAGATCTATACTTTAAATTCTTAAGGAAAAAATCTATGCACATGTGCCAAGCACTTAAATTTTTGTTGACTTAAAATTGATAGAGGGTTAGAGCAAAGAGACAAAAACAAACAAACAAACAAACAAACAAAGTTTGAAATGTGGATGATTATTTCATCCATTACACTGCTTCTCCTGAATGTCAATGAATATAGGAAGGGTCTGGCAGGTGCTTAGTAGCAGTTACTAGACTTAGTATAGTGATTACATTGTGAGGTATCAAAATGTTAAATCACTTTGTTGTGCACTTGAAACTAATATAATATCGTATGCCAACCATACTTTAATAAAATTTTTTTTAAAAGAGTCAACTGATTAAGGAATGACTGGAATAAGCTTTATCTCCTGTTAATGGATGATATATCTCCACTAGAACAACCAGACATGTCCAAGGCAAATTTGACATTTTCTTAGGGAAATTAAAAAACTCGACTTATATTTTTGGTTAGTCAGAAGGCTGTATCACTGCCACCTGAAGATAAGTGAGGAACAACAGGCCAAAATTTGACTCACAAACACAATTTGCTCAATTTTCTAGTAAAGTATTTGGATCTGGCCCCAGAGATATAAGCATTAGTATGATTTGAAATCTTTGAAGGGCATGTTTTTCCAGTTGGCTACATAAACTATAATTCATTGATCTCATATGTTGGCACATTTCTGAATCTCCTAGTTTGTTAAAGCAGATTGCTGAATTCCACGCTCAGAGTTTGAGTCACTAGGTAAGAAGCTCAAGAATTTGGATTTTATATAGGACATCAGGTGATGGTGATGCTCTGGGGACCACACCTCGAGAACAATTTGAATAATAAAATGCTAGACTGCCTAGACACCATCTCATATTTAATGACTCTGCTTTTTAAGAGGCTCACCTTCATTGGTTAGCTGCAAAACAGCTGCAGAAATCTAATCAATATGCCCCAAAAGAGTTACATAGTAGGGTCCATCTGAAAATTGAGAAAACTTGGCCAAAAATGATTATTTTCTTTAAGCATAGATTGTCTTAAGTTCTTTGAAGTTTTTAATTAGCTAGCAGGCACAGATGAACTGCTGGATATAAAACAAATAAAAATATCAGGAGAGCCCCCCAAATATATCATTTCTGAACTTCCTACATGCAGTGGCATTGTGACATAAAACCAATTCTTCCAAACTCTCTCTGAAGCTGTTTTAGACTATTTTGGAAGAGGTGAGTATCAGAGAATAAAAGTACAAGCTACTTTCTTTGCCTTCATTATAACCTGGCCTAGTAATTAAGGTTATGATGCTTGCATTCGCAGAGACTGGGATTTAAATATTGGTTTCAGCACTTTCTAAATTTATCACCTTGGGCAAATAATTTTGACTTTCTGAGACTCTGGTTTCCGAGTGATGCCTCTTAATTCATATTACCTTTGGGAGAAAGACATTATATAATGTGTTAGAGAGAATGATAAGACAAGGCACAGGCTGGGAGAAAATATTTTCAAAAAACACATATGATAAAGGACTACTATTCAAAATATACAAAACTCTTAAAACTCAACAATAAGAAAACAAACAACATGATTTAAAAAATGGGCTAACAACTTTAACAGAAACCTGACCTTATAAGATATTTAGATGGCAAATAAACATATGAAACAATGTGCCACATCATTTGTCATCAAGGAGATGCAAATTGAAACAACAAAATACCACTACACACCCATCAGAATGGCCAAAATCAAGAACACTAACAACACCAAATGCTGACGAGAATGTTAAACAACAGAAACTACCATTCATTGCTGGTAGAAATAGAAAATGGTACAGCCACTTGGAAGATAGTTTGGTGGTTTCTTACAAAGGTCAAAAAATTCTTAAAATATTACCCAGTTGTTTCTATCCTTATATTTACCCAAAGAAGTTGAGAACTTAGGTTAATACAAAATCCTGTACATAGATGTGTTATAGTAGCTTTGTATATAACTGCTAAAACTTGGAAGCAATCAAGATGTTCTTCAATAGGTAAGTGGATAAATTATGGTACCTCCAGACAACAGAATATTATTTAAGGCTAAAATAAAATGAGCTATCAGGCAAAGAAAAGACATTGAAGAACCTTAAATG
The DNA here is from genome assembly GCF_014176215.1 of Rousettus aegyptiacus. Classification (NCBI taxonomy): domain Eukaryota; kingdom Metazoa; phylum Chordata; class Mammalia; order Chiroptera; family Pteropodidae; genus Rousettus; species Rousettus aegyptiacus. The sequence goes on along the minus strand of NW_023416307.1, from coordinate 117,824,254 downwards.
CATATTAGTAAGTGAAAGAAGCCAATCTGAAAAAGCTAATACAGTATGTTTCTAACTACATAACACTCTAGAAAAAGTAAAACTATGGAGGAGATGATCAAAAGATTAGTGGTTGCCAAGAATTGAGATTGGGGGTAGAGATGAACAGGTAAAACACAGAGGATTTTTAGGACAGTAAAAATTCTATGTATGATTCCATAATGATAAATACATGTTATTAAATGTTTGTGTAAACCCATAGAATGTAAAACACCAAGAGTGAATCATAATGTAAATGATGGACTTTGGATGATTATGATGTTCCAATGTAAGTTCATCAATTATAATAAATGTACCACTCTGGTGGAGGATCTTGACAATAGGGGAGGCTATGCATGTGTGGGGCAGGGAATACATAGGAAAGCTCTATACTTCCCCCTCTATTTTGCTGTGAACCTAAAACTATTCTAAAATTTTAATTTAATTTTTAAATTCAATGTACTGGGGTAACATTGGTTAATAACATTACATAAATTTCACAGAATACATAAAAACACTCAGTATAGTGACAGACACAGTAAATGATCAATATTCATATCTTTCTGCTGATTATTATTACTATTATCATCAACCAAGTGAGCATAAAATACCAATAATTAGAAACACAAAAGTGAAATGAAAATAGATCAACAACGGAGCTATTAAGGCAGAATAGAATTGCAAAATAATAATATGAGGGGTACACTTGACAGCAGGGTTAGTGAAAGCAAAAATATTTGAATATAAATACTTATGGTAGCAGACTGCTCAAAATACTAGATTTCATGTGCTAGACTATCACACAGTCATTGAAATAATGATGTAGTTCTAATTTATTTATATGGAAAGATACCATGCTGCATTGAATGAAAAAACAAAAGTTTATAAAATAGAGGAAAAGATACACATAGGAAGCAAGAACATAAAGAATTACATTGGCATGTTTCTCTATATCACAATCTTCGCAGTACTTATCATTGAGCAATAGACTAATATATTTACTTTCATATGTATACATTTTTCTGTTATAAAAGTATAAATATATAAATATATATCTGTCATAAATATATATTTTATAATTGTAGTATATTGTTTTTACTTAGAAAAAATAATAAAAGTAGTTCTATTTTGGAAATTCATACCTAAGACTGATTAATACAGCTAATATAAGAAGCTCTATGTAAAGAGAGATCACAGTAGAGGGCAATCTCTAGGACAGGCTATATGGAGACTATATTCACCAGTTTTGTACTTTTTCAGAAGATGAAATAGATTATTTTCCATGTAAAGCTGCATTTTTTTCCTATGAAAGTGTGTTATATAGTATATTATGTACCTAATAAATGATTCTCTCTTTCTCTAGTATCTCTCTTTCATTCTCTTTCCCCTTTAATCATCATATCAATTGTCATAAGATTAATCATTCTAAAATACAAATTAGACATCACTTTTTTGCCATATATGTTTATTAGTTTTATTTCTTTGGTATGTGTGTGAAGTTAATATTTTATTAAAATATATTTGACATACAACATTGTAAAAATTTAAGGTGTACAACATGTTGATTTGATACATTTATTTATTGTAATATGAATGCTATTGTAGCCAATAGTTAGCGCTTCTATCACTTCACATAATTATCTTTTCTCTTTTGTGGGAAATAATTAAGATCTAGTCTCTTAGCAAGTTTGATGATTAAAATACAATATTGTTATATATATTCATCATACTGTAATTAGATCTTCAGGACTTATTTACCTACTCATTGAAATTGTACTCCATTTCCTATTCCCCCACCTTCTAGACCCTGGAAACAGCACTGTCTTCTCTTATAAATCTGTTGTTACAAATTCGGTTTTTCTATATATATTTCACACATATATGATACCATACAGTATTTGTCTTTCTCCGCCTCAATTATCTTACTTAGCATAGTGTCCTCAAGGTTCATCCATACTGTCACGAATGGCAGGATTTCCATCTTTCTCATGGCTGAATAATATTTCATTACACACACACACACCACATCTTCTTTATTCATTCATCCAGTAACAGATGTCACTTTCTTTAAGTGGCATTTCTCATTACGGCCATGTTTCTGAACATGGCATTTAGGACTAAATATATTTCACCTTCAAAGTATTATTTTTCTACCTGTTCAACTCTTAATGCAATTTAAGTTCCACTTAAATTTCTCTTCTTCTCTAAAGACTTCCTCAATTTTTCCACCCTGAATTGTTATTTCTTAGTTTTTACAACCCTGTGTGTGTGTGTATGCATACATGTGGTGTAGCACTTATGATAGTATGTTTTGTTAATGGCACCAACAGAAACCACAGTGAAAACAATAGCACAAATAAATATTAACAGTTAGTGAACATTTTGTGTCACAGCAGTGACAAGAGTTTTCCAAAATCACACTTTCCAAAAAAAACCACAGAGACACATCATAATTATCCAAATCCCACAATTTACATAAGGATTCACTTTTGGTGTTGTGCATACTGTGGATTTGGAGAATCATATAACATGTATTCATCATCTTGGTATCATACAGAGTATTTCCACTGCCCTAAAAATCCTCTGTACTACATCTAGTCATACCTCTTGCTCAATATTTTTTAAAGGTTTATAATTCCCTTTGAAGCTCACTGTTTGAGAGTCGTCCTCACTATCATATTCTGCTATACCTACAGTGAGGTAATGAATTGCATTATATTCTTCTTGAAAACCACTAAATGTTCAAGACCACTGACTTTTTCATCTTTTTAACATTTCCCTCTTTGCCCCAAACCTACCACCTAGCATATAGTAGAGATACCACAAAACCTATTACATAAATCATATATGGTTGCATAAAATTGTTCATTTCCTTGTGAACTTCAATAATGAAAGACATTATCAGTGAAGAATTCCCATCGACTTCAAAGATAATTCTCTTACCTTTGACATGGCTTTTTGCTATTGGTGAAATTAAGAAAGGTTTTTCTTCAGAAGAAATGTTTGTTACAATTAAATGAGCCTTTTCTACTTGAGGGTTTGGGAGAAGTAAAAACTACAAGCCACTTTGAAGGAGTGTGTGTTGTTTCTGAACCTAATATTTAACAAGAGCTAAGAGCAGAACATAATGGAGAGATTTATTGTATTGTACTTTTTTCCTTTTTTTTCTTTCTTAAGGTCTTTCTTCCTTTATTATTGGGGAAGAAAAGGTAAAAATAAACAAACAAACAAACACAATTCTTTCTCAAAGATTTCTATTGAAACAATAATATTTGAAATGGTATTAGAATAGATACCAAAGAGAGGAAAATCTGCAAACTAAACAAAATAGCTAATCACAGGATAGTCAGTTTTATATAATACTTGGATAACATCACATAAAGGGTGAAAAGCTTGCAGCTATCTAAAAGTTAAAAGGTATTAGAATTCTCTTTTACTTAAATAGTTATTTTTTGCATTATCAGTAAATTCTAAGAGGAAGTCATTTTGTTTTGTTTTATTTTGTTTTTTATTATCTACATAATTCTCTGAACTTGAATGTTGAAGGTATGTCAGAACAAGAACAATGGAGTAATCAAATTTTCATCATGAGATAATGGTTTACTAGATATATTTGAATAGCCAATTATATTATCATAATTATATTCTGCAATATATTCAGTATAAAATGTCTCAAAAAAATGGAGTAAGTGGAAAAAATGTCAAAGTTGAAAACAGTTATAAGCAGAACAAGATCATGCCATTTTGGCCTATGCGATTCTTTAGTGATGAACCTGGAAAGAAAATAATAGAGGACATTGTATCAAAGCCATTGTTAATTGAATTTATATACACATATATGCATTAAACTGAATCTTTACATCTTTTCTCAAGTTTTATGTAATTTAATAATATTTTAAAAGATGGGGTAAGAGATATTTCCTCTTTAAGGAATGGCAGAGCACAGTGTATAATAAATTTGCTTTCATTGCTACTTTCAACACTTTTTAAGAAACATGAGAACAGAGGAAATTAACAATTTTTTATAATGTTAAGGTAAAAAAAAAATGAAATCTGTGGCTAAGGCTCCAAAATGATGGCTCTCAGATAAGGAAAGAGAGCATTAAAGACTTGGAAAATGAATATACACTAAAGAGAGACAAATCCAATTGAAGGGCCTCCGAATTAAATCTAAAAAAACAGTATGGAGGGAATATAGCATGATAAATATAGGAATGTCACATTCACAATCATGATGGAGGCAACCAGGTATGGAAAGCAAAAAAAGAGCATTCTTTTAAGAGTTTTATAATAATTTATAATGAAAAACTGGAAAGAAATTTGAAAGAATATTTAAGATCATCTATGATTATATATCCATGTTCAAAGCATAGATAATAAGTAGGAACTGAGTATCAGATGGAAAATTTTTCTCAATAAATCATTGAGATTTGGCTAAATAGAAATGATATTTTAAAAATGACCAATGCATGTTTTGCCCTCTGAAAAATAAAATTATTTGTTGGAAATGGAGGTTAAGTACTAGATGTACTAAGGATAAAATGATTGGCTTAAAATTAAAAAAAAAATACCTTGAAAGTAACAAATATGATTTAAAAAGTTCAATAAAAATAATAGGAACAAAAAGGTGTTAGATGCAGACTAGTCAGATGGAATATTTCTTTATGACAGGCATGAAAAATAGACTTAAGAGTAATTAATGAAAGATATGTTTGTCAAACATCCGCTAAAGTATTTCCTTGCTAAAAAGAAGTATCTATAAATCTTTAGCTTGACTTGGAGTCTATTAGAAAAAAGTGTCTATCAAGGATGAATGGATTAACAAAATGTGGTCCAATAATAAAATAGAATGATGTTAAGCCTTAAAAAAGAAGTTAATTCTGACACAGTTTTCAACATGGATGAATCTTGAGAACATTATGCTAGGTAAAATAAGTCAGTCACAAAAAGACAAATATTGCATGATTCTATTAAGTGAAATACCCAGAATAGTGAAATTTATAAAACAGAAAATAGAATTGTGGTTGCTGATGGAATGAGAAAGGAAAAATGGGGAGTTGTTTAATGGGTTTAGAGTTTTAATTTTGCTTAGGCAATTGTTCATACAACAATGTAAATAAACTTAACAATACTGAACTGTACACTTAGAAATAATTAAGATGATCAATTTTATGTTATGCATTTTTACCACAATAAAACAATTTGAGTCACTGATTTTTACTCCCTATTATTTAGCTATTTTTGCACAAAGGAAACTTAACTCCTAGCTAGACTATTCTCCCTTAAATATCACACAGCCAGTGGCATATACGAAGTTTAAGATGAGCCTTACATTTCTTATTCATCACTAAATATATTGGTCACCAAGTTGGCCAGGTATTAGGCAAGTTACATAGTGTTTGCAAGGAAGAACAGTTCAAATAATTCTTGTTCATTCAAACAAGTCACTTAAGTTTAACAAAAGAGTAGATAAAAATGACCACCATTTTTGAGGGATACAAGGCTTCTTCCATTCAAGTGGCTGTTTTGAGTCTAAAATATAGAGTAGAAAAGTAAACCAGTAGTTGATCTCTATAATCTAAAAGAGTCAGTCTTGGAGAATACCAAAACATAGCCAAGCTGTGACTGTCCAGATTGAAGATTAGATTTAATCTAATCTTCATTTTCACATATAGCAGATTTGCTTGCATAAATTAAAGATGTATTCTTTGAAACAAACTGATTGGAGGAGGGGGAATTAAATATCACAGATATTCCCACTTGTCCTTGCCCTGTGGTGAATGCTTAGTGACGTGACTCTGATACTCCCTCCATAGAATTCACATACCAAGCTTCACTGCACATAGAGAAATGCACTAAGTTTAGTTTCTAAAGATACTATATTTTTTCAGATAACGTCCCTCTAACAAACCTAAAACTTTTATTTGCTATTCAGTTGAAGAAATAGATGTCTGTTTCAATGTTAAGGAAAAACTCAACTGTGTGAGATCAATTGAAAGATACGTCTGTTGGCATTTTTTGTCCTTTTGTATGGAATTCTCAAGGGTAAATTAGGCAATATGTGCTGACTCTTGAATTTTAACCATTATACTTGGCTTATACACCTGTACACACCTAACGTCAGTAGAAAGGGATCACAGCTGGGGCTGAGGTGTGCACAGGGGATAAGTAGTGAGCTATTCTCATTATGTAGCTCACATGTAGATAGTGATCTATGTGAATGTGATGTCTATAAAAGAAGAGCATGATCATTAGGCCATTTAAAATTCTAAATACAGAAAAGATGGCAAAATCTGATAATACAGTATAAAACAAATAACATGTAATAGATTAGGAAGAGAATGGTGAAAATAAGGCTGAAGAAGACTAAAAATAAGGTTTCAAAATCAATTTTTATCTTGGTCTTTGCCTAGTACATCAGAGGTGTTGCCTTTAGAGTAATTTCAATTAACTTGTAAATGTCCTTAGACATTCTGTCTAGACTCTCTGATGCCATGATATGACTTTAGTTTCAATGAAACACAGAGAAATCATTCTCTAAGAAGCCCTGCTTTCACATTAGCTGAAAGATATGCTTAACTAAAATGTTAAATTCATTAAAAAGTCATCTTTTAATTAATCAGCAAACCTGAGCAAAAGCAAGAAAGAAATTAAGAAAAAAGCAAGCTACTTTAACATTTAACATAGGGTTGTATATTCTGAAGAAGGTGTAAAAAGGAATTATTTCTGGGAGGCAAAGAACATCGCTATTGAAATGAAAATTCTATTTTAAAAGTATGTTCATTTGTGACAGGATTTAATTGAAGTTGAGGCTTTAATTAAGTAATAGTGAATTATAGGCAATGATAAAGAAAGTATCACTCTTGAGATTTAAGAGCATACATTGAGACAAGTGGTTTAATAAGTAATAGTATTAAAAATTCATTATATCTACATTACTAAGACTTAAACACAAACAAAAAATAACATTATTTCTTCCCTCCTTCACTCCATCCCTTCCTTCTATTTATTTTAACTAATAAAAACAAGATATAAACTGAATACCTAAATGAATCAGATACTGGTTTTTCTATATTCAAATGTGGAGACAAAAGAGATATTAAGGTGACTTAAACGTGACTACGATATTCTGATGCAGCTAATGTTTACATAGTAGAAAAAAGACCAAGGTATAAGTAGAAAGTGGTACCTACCATTCTAATAAAAAAAAAAGTGCCATGGTTGTTCAGAGAAAAGAGATGTTACTGTTATTACAATATCAGAGACCCCTAAAAGCTATGTATTCAGGGGAGGCATTTTTTTTTTTAATAGGGTGAAAGCCAAGGCCCCAGAAGTTTAAATAGCCTGCTCAATGCTCTGAAACAACAACAACAAAACAAACAAACAAAACCCAAAACAAAACAAAGCAACAACAAAACAAAACAAAAAACAACCTAAATTGTATCATAATTCTGAGAATCTAGCTTAACAATCAATCTAACTTTTTTCAATACTGATACCTCAATACTTGAAGAATTGGTTGGATTCTGACTTGGATTGATTTAAAGTTAAGGAGGAAGAGAACAGAATAAGAAAAGTGAGGGCTTCTGGAAAATTTGGGCTCTGTGTGGAAAAGAATGACAAACTCACTTGAACTTTGATTTCACTGATGACATCACTATTGGAAGAGTTAGGGATGAGTAAAGCTTGATCACAAGTTTAGCTTCTGTTCTTCTATAGGCAAAAATGAGACATAGAACTTGTGAGTGGCATGAATGGAGATATTTATTAAGTCACAGGTATAAAATGGAAAACTGGTTGGGTTAACTGGATATTATAATAGTTGAAGCAAGGACATGAAAAAAGAATGAGGGTGTGAGAACAGAAGGATGAGATGTGACCAAGATATAATTAACTCAAAGCCTCGACCAAAAAAATGTCTCACAGAACCAAGAGAAAGACTTGAGTGGATAAACAACAACAAGTTTTCTGGAATGAGTACCTAGGAGGGTCATTTTTAGCTATTTATCTTATATTTATTTCTACAAGTCATTAATAAAAGTTACTTAATATTTAGTAACTCTTTAAAAGCATATAATTCAGTCTTACAGGTAAATTTATCAGGTCAATTGAGTTTTCTTTTTTTCCTCTGAAAAGATAAAGATAAAAGAATGAGCTTGCAAAATTGTAATATAAAGTGTCACAAATTATTTTATTTTTTGATCTAATCTACAAATCCAAATCTGTCTCTCTTTAAATTTACCACATCACATGGTGTCAACTTAGTCAAGCCAAAGTCAAAATTAGATATCATATAGAAAAGGTTGTATCTAACAATGTAAGTATAATTTTTTTCGAATATATGTATATGGAAGGCTAGATGTTAGATTAAATTAGAAATCTAGATAATAGGTAGATGATAGATAAGACTAGATAGATAGTTAGATAGATAGGCAGACAAAAATTAGCCAACAATGAAGATATCAACTTTACTTTCAATGTTTTGTGCTGACTTCTTTGGTAGTATTTTTATTTTCCTTTTGATTATGTTTATTAGTAAAATGTAAAAATTCAAGTTGATTCAAGTTTTTATCCATCATTAAATTGTTTTCATATTTGTTCTACATACTGTGTTAAATACTAAATAAGAAGTGATATAATAATCTTTTCCATACTAGAAGCAAAGTCCAATAATGTTCATTTGTTTCATCAAGACACTACGATAATATCAGCCAATTTTAAAAATAAATAACTCGGAATATAAAATTGCTAAAGATTATAAAATCATGGTAATCTTTGAATACTTTACTGTGCTAACTTGGTAGTTATAGGACTCTAATATTTGCGTAGAATAGGACTGCTTGGAACAGCTGCTGGCTGCATTTCAGGGCTGTCTCTAGCCGAATATGGGAAAGTTAACATTTTCATTCAAGTTCTCAAGAGTTTAAATACATGTTCCAAAAGCAAAACTGAAAACATCAATTTAGAACCAAGTTTAACACATGCTTTTCTTGGTTTCCCTCCATTCTTCTCCTTTTCTACAGTTCTCAGTGCAGTTTAGTTCTCCCCTTAATCCAAAGGAGTAGATCACTTATATTCTTGACATTATGATGGGACATTTCACATACTATTGTTCCTTACACATATATTAGCTATCATTGCCATCCCCATTTTACTAAAAAAGAAATTGTAGTTTACAGTAGATAGCAAAACTGTCTACTAAAATTTCACACTCCTCTTTTAATAGTGTAAAGTTATCCTGCGAGGCAGCTATTCAGTCGACATTATATTTCTTAGTACCCTTTGCATCCAGGCATGACTATGTGATGAGTATTCGCCTATGAAGGTGAAGCAAGAGCTTTTAAGAAGCAAGAAGGTTTTCTTCTCTACTTCATTTGTTTGCTAGATGAACACAAAACTCTGAGAATTTAGGGGAATTGTATAACTACACAATATAAGGAACAAACACTAAAGACTACTGACCAAGAGCTCCCATATCGTACAACAGCTAGAAATAAACTTTTATTGCATTGATCCAGTGAAGCTTTAGAATTTGTTTGACATAAAAAGCATTTCCCTACCTAATATAGGACTTAAGTATAATTTCCAAGGACAAACAACAACTTAGATGGAAAACTGGGATAGAAACCTAACATGTCTGATTCTAAAATACTAAATTTTAAGTAAATTTCTATCAAATAATCCTTCCTAAATCACTGTTATCACTCCAATCAATAATATTTTTGTGATTTCTCATTATTTAAAGAACAAATGTATGACTCCTTGCTTCCCAATTGTGTCTAGCCTAACTTTTATAAATTATCTTCTAATACTTATTTTTCATCCTGTATTTGAATAAATCTATGATATTCACCAGCTATATTGTATTTTTCATCATTAAGATTATCATGTGATTTATTTTACCTGCTACTTATTTAGATTCTAGTCACCCTTCGAAATGGAGACTAAATGCCACCTTCTCAATGTAGCTTTCCTGCCAGTCTCAAGAGAAATATTTCTTTTTCTCTGGTCATTCAACAGAAATTCAGCAATTTAATCATGCAAGATTTCATATTGGGAACAGGGGTTATAACAGAAACAAAAGAGAAAAAAATTTCATATTTTCATGAGTTTACATTTTAAAAGAGACAAAGACAAAAATAATGATTTAATAGCTATTGAGATAAACACTTACAGAAGTATAAGTTACTAAGTCAACTGATTAAAGGAAGACCTGTATTAATCTGGGGTAAGAAGTTAGACTTTCATGAGATAGTGAAATTTAAGCCAAGGTGAGAAGAATGGGTAGAAATTTACTTGGCAAATGCAAGGTACACGGTTCTTGGGGTAGCTGGGGAGAGTAATCCAGGCAGAGGGAGTAAGATGTGTTTAAATTATAAGTGTAGAGTATCACAGAATGTTTGAGGAACAGAAAAAGGCCACATAGATCAGGGCATAAGAAACCATGTTGAGACAGGCAGGAGCTGTATCATTGAGAGCTTTGTAAACATGTTGAGGATTTTGGTCCTTATCCAATGTGAAATGGTAACACTGGACAGGTTTAGGAAAGAATGATGTATGCAATGACCATATTACTGCCATATGGAGGATGGATTGGAGTAGGAGAGGAGGTAGAAAAAATAGCTGGGAAGCTTTTGCTGTGATCAGTTGTAATGGTCCAGTGTAATATGAAATTTCATTAATCTGAACCAGGGTAGCGCCAGTAACAATGGAGAAAAGTGGTTGATTCCACGAAGATTGTGACTAATAAGAGCAAGAGAACTTGATAATTAATTTGAAGACAGTTGGCTATATTCTTGAGGTACACAGTCACGGGTTTGGGAGGCATTGAGATTAAGACAGGATTTAGGAAGAGTGACAATATTCAAATATGGGCCCTGTCATGTCCTAGCTCTGTGCCCTTGGCAATTTACTATACTCCAGTAACTTCATATGGAAGATGAAGAAATTAATAGTACCTACCTTAGAAGACTGTTTTGAGGATAATAAGATATATATGTATGTGTGTTTGTTATTATTATGGCACAGAAGTATATATAGCTATCCTCCCCTGGTAAAAAATTATTTTCTTAAGAGTGGGACTGACATAGAGTATAACATCTGCCTCTATTAGAGAATCAATACATGTCTTTAAAAATCCATCATTTACTCACACATCATTTTTTACTATTTAGTCTGTTGGTACCACTGACAGTAATCATTCAAATTTAGTATCTGTTTTCAAGTACAACTCTAAATGTTTATTATTATGCCACCAAATACCCTACCCAGAACTTGTTCTTTTCCAAAATAGAACATCAAAAATTAAGTTTATTGTCATTGATGCAATGTCCAATGATTCAATTTTGGGATAAATGTGTAACATTAAATTACTTAATGTGTGATCGAAGACTATGTATTGACTTTCACGATATCCTGGGGATTGTGAGCTACAAAGATGTGAGCATTGTTTTCAAAGCATCTTGAGAGAATAAATAGAGTAGCTCAGCTTTTTAAAATCAGCAAAGATTACTGAAGTTGCTATTGTCTGAATTAAAGTCCACAATGTCATAGAAATATTACTGAAAAATCATCTAGTTCATTTATCTTTAGAATACTATAGCTAACATTTAAGTGAAAGGGTAATGTGAGCAGTTATTTTATTTAAAAAATTTTAAGTGTCTACCACATCACTTTGCTATTTTTTCCCCCAGATTTAGCTCTTATTTTTGTTACTTAAAAAAAAAAGTATAGATCTGCCATTTCTAATCCCAGAGGACATTTCATATATTCTTTTGTCAAGTCCTCTGGGTGTTCAACAACTTATGTCTTACTGACATTGTATTATTTTTTAAATCCTGTCCTAAAAGAATGTATGTGGAAACGGAACACATTGACAATTTCAAATACCAGCATGGAAGTCCTTTTCCCACATAAGTGCTGAAAGACACATATATTTCCAGTGAGAATGTATTCTAAACCTACTTCTACAGCCAGGAAATAAGTGCACTGGGAACACTGCATGCTGTTTTCACTTCATTGCTGATGTATTATTTTCCTAGGGGAAGCCGAAGAGAGAATGCTTTAAACCGTGAAGTTTCCTGACTGCACATAACCCTCACCCAGTAAACATGTGATGCACTTGGCATTCACTTGGTGCTGGTGTCAAGGGAGGAGGTGGTGTTCCCATTTCTAAATCAGAGTTCACAGCAAGTCATGCTTCTGTATCTCGTGGCCCACATGACAAACACCAATTTAGACTGTTATGCAGTACTGTTAGCTTTTGTTTATTTAACACATTCGTACTGGCACCTCTAAGGTGCTGATCTTGCCTCCTAGGGCGTATCATCTAGTAGTAGGGATAGGCAATCATATCACTGCATAAATAACAGTAATGTTATAACTGTAATATACTCTAAAATTAAAAATTTATGATGCTATGAAACCTATTGTTATGGGTTGAAAAATGTTCCCCAAATAAAGGTAGGTTATAGTTTTAACCCCCCAGTTCCTTAGAATGTGACATTATTTGGAGACAGAATCTTTATAAAGGTGATCAAGTTAAAATGAGGTCATTGGGGTGTGCTCTAATCCAATATGACTGGAATCCTTATAGAAAGAAAAATTTCAACACAGTGACAGATACACATACAGGAAAGACTATGTGAGGAGACATGGGAAGAAGACAACTGTCTACAAACTATGGAGAGGGGCTTGAGACAGATCCTTCCCTCATAGTCCTCGGAAGGAATCAGCACTGCCAACACCTTGATTTCAGATTCTCAGCCTCCAGAACTGTGAGACAATAAATTTCTGTTGATTATGTCACCCAGGCTGTGGTTATGGCAGTGAGGTAGATTGGGAGGGTCAAAGAGGAAGTAACCATTGAGCTGAGAGCTGAGCATTAACTAGACAGAAATAAAGAGGACAGACAACTGCTCCAGGCAACAGGAATAACATTATACAAGATGTGCTTCAGCATATACAAGACTCTGAAGGACAGCTGACATGTCTGGAGTTGAATGACCAAAAAGAAATGAAAGGCAAGATGAGGTTGGAACTAGATGTTGAGGCCAGATCACTTAGGGCTGTGTAGGTCTTTTAAGGATTGTCTTTGTAGCTCATTCTTTTTCTCACACCTCCCAGTTTATAAGACAGACCACTCTTATCTTTTTCTTCTAAGTGGAAGCAGCCAAATATCTATAAAACTTCCCTGTAGTAGATATGTGTTCTGTATGCTCAGTCCCTTTTGAATAATCTTGCTATGTATGAAGATATGTCAAGGCTTATCAGTGTCACCTTTCCAGCTCTTTCACATCTAATGTGTGTGACAAGAATCCACTGATCATATTCAACTCTGGCATTTGCTTCCAAATTAAACGAGTTGAGGGAAAAGCCTCCAAAGAGAAGACTTGGGATAACAATCTTGCATTCAGGGATAATTGTAGTTTTAAGAAGTGGCATCAATGCTGACAAAATTCTAACTGCAGCAAAGTGACATTCCTGGAAGTTCTGAAACTAGAGTCAGTATCCCTTGCTCAGGTCTTGTTGCTCACTGAGTCAATAGGCCGCGTGCTTGGAATAATGTGGGTCATCATTCCTGGAAAATTGGCCTCCAAGGTATTTCCAGATGAGCCACCCAATATCTATTTAATATACTGTTTCTACTTAAATAGGTAAAATCTACTTTTTATAATTAAGAGCCCTAATAATACTGTGGGGTGAAGAGAATAGTCCTCCATCATGCCTTCACAGATTCCTATGTCATTGGTTCTCAGAACTTGGTCCTAAGACAAGCAATGGCTAGGGACAAGTTAGAAATACAAATGCTCAGGCTCTACCTCAAACCTACTAAATTAGAAATTCTAGAAATGAGGTCCAGCAATGAGTTTTAACAAGACTTTTAGGCGATTCTGATGCAGACTAAAGGTTGAAAACCATTACCCTATATCCATCTATATTTTTAATATTTTAACAGGTGTTAAAAATGTTTTCCCTCCATCCAGACTCTGAACCCCTTGAGGAAACTATTATGTCTTATTCATGTTCAGATCCTCAGTGTTTAGATTGGGGTGGCATAATAGTTTAATGGTTGACAAAGAAATGTCCCTATTCTTCTATTCTCTCTGTTAAAATGTGCTAATCACTGCCCCCAAACCCTATCTATCATGTCTGTGTCAAAAGGGGATATACAACAATAGACCCTCTTCCCTAGGACAATAAACACATAACAACCTTACAAGAATAAAAAATGTTATATAAGATGAAACTAACTTATAGTTTTACCTGTAATTCTACCTACCTTCATTGCTATCTTCTACTTCCTTATTCATTTTTCAAAGCTCAGATAATGAACTCTATACATCTTACTCAGTGACAAAGTTTTTATAGTGCTTCACATTATCACACATCCAATTTTCTGTTTTTTGTTTTTGTTGTTGTTGTCTGTCTGGAAGTTTAAGGACTCATGTGAATAATGCTTTCACTAAGCAATCCCATGATAAAAACACTAAGTTGAAGCTGGGAGTTCCAACAGGCTACCTTAGTTCTTTATTACTCTTGGGGGTTAGGTGGGCAAAGAGCTGGAGTTACAGTGCTAACTGGAATGAATAATATTTACTAATAGAGATAAAATGTATAAATGGATGCCCTGAGGTATAGGACAGAAGGTGGGGAGAAACCTGTGATACTCCTGTACTTCCACCCTCAGAGAGAAAGCCTTTCAGGAAATAATACCACACCTATATAAACAAAATTCTCTAAAGGAGAGCTTTGATTGAGTTAAACTCCTGGGGGTAAAAATTCAACCAGTTGAAATGTTGATAAAAGGCAAAGGAGAAGTAGAAAGGGTCTTGGCAGAGGTGAGTGGTGGTGAAGTTCTGAATTCAAGGTATGGCTTGATGAGCAGTTTATAAAGCCTCTGAATACACACACACAAACACATACACACACACATTTAGACAAAAGATGTATCTGTGCATATTTGTGCACATATACAAATGCAAACACATTTTATTTTCTGTGTTTATTCTTTTCTTCCTTTACTTTACATAGGTAATGTAGCGGTGATTAGATTGGAGATGTGTCCATTATATGCTCAATATCAAGATAAGATGAAATCCTACCATGAGTAGCTGACCATTACCGCTCAGTAGTTACTCTATAACAGAACTTCTGAACGTAGTCTCTGGTATAACTCTGTATTTTCTCACATTGGAAAAAAATGCAAATAAATGTTTTATGTTGTGTGGGATACTTGGATCATGTCAACAAAAATATATTTGAATGGAGTACATAATAATCACAGCAATGAAAATGATATAGCAATCATTAAAATAATAATTAAAAATTAATTGCATATTTACAACATACCAGGCACTGTGCTAAGAGTTTTATATGAAAACTAGGTGCTTGCATATGTTAAGAAATTAAAGAGGTTCAGTATAGGAGGCATTCTTGGGTTGATTACTTAGCTCAAAATGATTCCCCTCCCCCACACCAAAAAAAAAACCCAAAAACCTGCCACCATGATCCTGACCTAAGTGTGAGTATCAGGCTTTAATTAAGCAGATTCTCTCAGGAATTCTAGAAAGAAGATTCATAAGGAACCACTGCTAAAGTGTCTGATCTGGTTTGTCCTCTCTTTTCAGAGGTTACTGGTTCTAGTCTGCCTTGAATGCTATTACATATGCAAATATCCTTGCAATAAATTCAACATTTCCCTTAAGCTAGTAAGAATTAATCACTGTTATTTGGAGCCAAAGGACTGTTATCTAACCACAAAATGGCACTCTGCAAAGGCACATGCAGGGATGTGTGAAAAACTATGTTGATCTTCAATCTAAATATGGCCATGAAGCTATCATCACAGTATACTTATCAGAAATAGTGTGTCACAGGCTGCATAGGAAAGAAACTTACAAGTTTCCAAACTGAATTCCTACTCTGTGTAGCTAATGCAAATTACACTTATTAGGGATGGTGCTTCTTATTTGAGTAATAATAATAATAATAATAATAATAATAATAAATAATAAATAATAAATAATAATAAAATACAGCTGCTATAGTATTTTTGTTTAGAATGCTAAGAAGAAAAGATTTTGATTGATTGAAAATAAAATCACTTTTTGAAGGTTCTATTACTAAAGGAGGGTAAATACTGAAATACAATGAGCCATGTTGTCTGTTATTAAAATACTATTCTATCTTTTATCACTTCATTTAAAGTATAATGAGTTTCTACCCCATTCAACTGGGCAAAGTTTACCTTATTTCATAATAACTGAAATAAAATACAAGGGTCATCATGATTTACAAGAGATTTCATTTAAACACAAATAGTCAAATTTAACTCGCTTCTTAAAGCCAGATAAATGCCAAGGCAACGTGAGCTTTTGTTAATAATTAAGCAGTAAGAAGAAATCCTGGGACAGTGCTTATAGTGGTGACTTTTGCACTGCCCAGGGACTGCTTCAAGCAGAATCATTTTCTCTGATAGATGTCAGTGCCATCGAGTGACATCTGTTTGTTAATAGCGGCTGCCCTGGAATTGGCTTAGAAAATGCAGGGATTTGGTGTACATGGTCTAATGGTTAGAATAGCAAGCTGAGAGTCCACGTTTCTGGGCTGGAGTCCCAGGTCTCTTCAGGCTGCCTTGGAATGAAACTCAGTCTATATGACACTAAAACCATCTCCTCATTTGGGTGGAGGCAGTGGCTGGGGAAGAGTAAGGGAGGTGGCTTTGTACCAATTTGGCATTTTAGAGAAAACATTTCCTGTTAATTACTGGATTATTCACTTGTCCCCTAGCTGGGGTGGGGTGGGGGTGTAAAATTCTAATGCTGAAATACAGTTACAGTTATTATCCAAAATGTTTGTTTAGGCTATTGGCTAAATTAGGCATATAATTTCTCTGTTAGAAGATCTTACAAGATAACAGGCATAGGAATAAAGACTTCACCTATGCTACTGTTAGATATTCAGGAAGAATGTTTCTCTACTTAAACCCATGTGTGGCTTCTTTTCTTAAAGGAAAAAAGTTCATATTTTAGATGCCAGTTCCAGTTCTTTGCCCTCAGTGTGAAGCTACCTTTAAGTATAAAATTATATAAGATCTCTCTACCCATTTCTTTAATTCTAAAATAGATAATGATGACCCTCAGTCAATGAACTTTCCAGATAACATAAATAATAGTAAGATGAAGAAAAATTAACAGTCATATCAGTGAAAGTCAAGTTTTCCTCTTTGACATTAAAGACTATATTTCCAAATATTAGAGAATTTAAACTACTTTAAAAGCAAAATTGAATTTGTAAATACTGAGAAAATTTATTGAGAATAAAAAAATTGACAATGACAAATAAATAATATAAATGCTCATATTAGAATATACATTTAGAAAGCTACATGGCAAAACTGAAATTTTAAACTTTTTAATAGAGCTTTAAAAGAGTTTATCATTAACATATATGGTTTTTAGTAAATATTTCTAAGTAAAATTTCCTGAAGAGACTTGTAATTGATAATTTTACCTAATGTTATAAATACAAGAATTTAAGTTTTTCAGTTTGACAAGCTGTATAGATACTGAATTTACTAGATATATTACATTGAAAAATTTTCTGTGTACTGCAATTCCAATGTTACTTTATATTAGTTCAATATTTTCTTTTCTGATAGTCCATTGTTATAAAAAATAATATGGAATTTTGAACCAAAAATGTAAACCACACATGAGTCAGTTAAAAATATATATTAAAATATATTTATATACTCAAATAGTAAAATGAATCAAAGAAAAATATTTGATTTGAAATTACTCTCATAGTTTAATTTTTTCTCTCTAATTTTTTCTTCCCTTATTATACATAGTACACCAGGGAGTCTGAGATTGGGCAACTGTAAGCAAATCTAGCTTATGATTGCCCTGCATGGTACACTTAATTCTGGAATCATTGCAGGTGTCTAAGCAAGAAATGTTGTTGCTGGGATATTCACCAGATAGCACAGTCAGGGACGGTGGGGAAAGTGGGAAAAATGGAAACAGAAACCTGGAAAATGCTACCTCAGTATCCAGGATTCAGTCTCCATATCTAATTGCATCTTAGTGTCTATGGGAAAAGGAATAGTGTTGATGGGCCAATAAATACAGATGTCTCTCTTCCCACTATGGGAATGATATGACTTCTAGAGACTCCTTTTACTTTCTTTAATTTTCTTTTTTTCTTTCCTTTTTTTTTTTTTTTTTCCAGCTTGTTTTCAAATTATACGGCTATCACCTGGCTATGGGCCAGGAACCTAGTAGGCCCAACTGGGCCCTCTCTCCTAGATTTTGCCTTGAAGTCAAGTATGACAAAAACAGGAGATATGTTTAAATTTATTTATTTCAATAACAAGGCCAGTAAAAAGTAGATGGCTCTGACTAAACTTACAGATTCTTATCAGCTACTTTACTCCTATCGGTTGAATATATTTCTTTAGATTTACGTTAATGATAGTTTTATTCTGTTGCTTACAACCAGATAATTCTGTCTGGTTCCTAGGACAATATCGATAGAAGAGAAGATAGTCTAGGAACTAATGGCACTTGAAAGAAAGAAGTGAAATGTGACTCCACTAATGCTGAAGACAGAATTAGGAATGTCACGTGAGAAAGATGGTTTGGGTCATGCATGATAACTGACAAGAAATGCAGCGTTGAGAAAAAGTCTTAACGTTCTTTTGTTGCTTTACCTCCACAAATATCCAGAGGTATAGAGGTATGTTGAGATTATATTTTCCAATAATGAAGTGGACTGATCTGCGAGGTGGCCAGCTGAATGCTTATCATAGGGTCTATAAGGAAGCCATCTGACAGGAAAATTGTCAAGATGACTTATCCACTAGAAGGGAGGTTATACTAGTGCCCCAGGAATTAGCCTTTTGTTTCAAAGATTATATAATCTTTTAAAAATAATCTTTTAAAAAGTATCAAAGGAACTTTATAAAGAACAGCATAGGCATGATCTCAACTTAAACAGTTCACATGAGATTCTTTGATAGTAATAAGACTTTCCTAGCTCAAGCTTAAAGAAACATTGCTGTTCCTTCTTTCTAGAATACTTTTCGTCTAAATCATCACATGGCTCAGAACCTCACTTCATTCATCTCTCTGTCCAAATAGCTCCTCCTCAGAGAGGGTTTCCCAACCATCCCATGTAAAATAATATCCAACACACATCCCTCTTTCCCTCCCCTTAATTTTTCTTTATTTGCTCATTTATGATCTTCCCTTACTAGTAGAAATTTCATGAGGACAATGATTATTCACTACTGATTACTGAAAAACACTAACAGCGATGAACACAAAGTGGAAAATCACTAAACATTCAGAGAATAAATAAATGAAAAATAAGTCTCTTTTTGTTTTCTTCAAGAGAAAGAAAGATCTGCTGATTACCCTCTAAGCAAGAGTCTATTTAATGGGTTAGGAAGCAAGTGATCCTCTATATTGAGACAAATACCCTGGCTGCGATTTTTGGGGAACCTGTCTGGCCACCTCTGCTAACGCCTCTGTGAGCCTGCCCTAGAGCAGCAGACCCTATGATACCACTCACATGGTCTAGATCTAACAATTAGCTCTTTGAGAGATAGGCTAAGTAGTTTCATATTTGCATCATTAGCCTGATATAGTCCAGAGCAGCAGCAGTTTTGCTAATGAGAAAAAGAGGAAGAATAGGGGTGAGAGCAGTGGGAGGAATTAGAAAAGTAGGAAGAAGAAAAATGAGAGTAATAGAATGGGAAGTGAATGTAAAAACTTACTGAAAATGCTTCCCTAGACCCCTCAAAACACTGACAACTGTTTCTCTTATCTTTATTCTGATACTCTATTGAGTTTTCTACTCACTTTCTCCAATTTCTCTCCTCCCATTCTTCCTTGAACTTACTTTATTCAGATTTTGGCCTTACCATTCCACCAAAATGATGACCTCTATGATGCTAAATCTAATGGTCAATTCTTAGCCTTCATCTTACTTGATTTTCAGTTCATTATCCCTGCTTCTTGAAACACTTTTTAAAAATTTGGTCTCTGGGACACAATATTTCCTAGTTTTCTTTCTACTTCTTCAGTGACTTCTTAGTTCATTTTACTGAATCCATCTCCAATTCTAGATTTCTAAATATTTCATCAGCTCAATCCTCTGGTGCTTTCTTGGCTAAAGCGATTATATTCCATCTCACAGCATTACATACCATTTATACATTCACAATTTCTCAAAATTAGATCTCTATCATTGACCTCTCTTCTTAGTGCTAGATTTGTATGTCCAAATGTCCACTTAGCTCTTCCACTTGGTTCTATTGCAGGCATAAGATTCTTAATAAGTTTCTTAATTTTCACTCCACATTCTAAACCTGTTCCTCACACTTCAGTAAAAATTATCAGCGTCTAATTAGTTTTTCACAATAAAAACTTCTGAGTCATACTGAATGTCAGTCCAATGACACAGTCAAGTAATTAGCACATCCTACTAGTAAGTCCTATCGGTTCCACTTGAAATATAATCAAGCATTTGTCATCATCTCATCCCTATTCACCCTGTTTTAAGACATCTAGGTCTTCGCTATAATTTAAATATCAAAATTTAAAGGACTTTAACAAAATTTATTGCTGTATCAAATAACTCTCATAAATTTCAAACTAGTGATGCCCACGTAAATGATATTTTGTAATATTTGCAAGAGCTGCACTGTGATATAAAAGTATCTGTGGCTTTTACTGGTTATAAAGTCACCAGAACTGCTCTTACTAGTATGGTTCACTGTTGGTATTTATAATCCTGAATTTCAGTTAGTAGTTCATGAAAATAAAGATGCCTGAGGAAAAAAAACTGAAAGGACTTTGTTTTTCACTGATGTATCTCCAGTATCATGTAGTTATTTGTTTATTATCTGCCTATTTCTCTAGAATGTAAAGTTCTAGATCTACCTTGTACACCCCTGGCATTCATAATCAAGCTTGACAACCAGTAGATATTCAGTAAATATTTGTTGAATAAATTTAAATAGAAGTAATAAAAATTATTATTATTTTTATTATTAGGATTATCATCAGGTAATAATTGTTATAGTAGTTAATGTTTATTGATAATTTACTCTATGATGAGTACTAAGGTAAGCCATTTTATGTATTAGATTATATCATTTCTTTTACACAAAGACCTTTTTAGGAAACAACTAGTATTTTTTCCATTTTATAAATAAGAAATTGGAACCATTATGAAGATAAGTGACTTACAGATTTCTATAATGGGCAGAGCTAGGTCTTAAATTGAGGTTCATCTGACTTCCAATCATACTCTTAACCACTACAAAATAGAAATCTTTAGGTGTTCTATAGATGTTTGGGAAGTGGATAAAAAATGGAAAAAAGAAAGGAAGAGTGAAGGAGGGAAGAATGGTGTCAGATATTGAATATTTGCCCACCTCCTGAAGGTGATCTCTGTCTTCCTCCAAAAACTAGAATGAAGCTTGATTTTTCTCCCAGACTGATCTAATTTGCTTTAGAGGAAAATAAGAAAAAGGAAGTTAGTATTACCCTGTTCCCTCTTCTGATAAATTTATTCAGAACTTGAATGATACAAAAGCAAAAGCAAGTTAACCTTAAACCAGGTAGTAGTCCTGCCCTATGGAAAATATATTTCATCTGAAATTTAGTAGGTTCTTGTTTCTTGTAGTCACAAAGCTTTTCTTAATTTAGGGGAAAACGTGCTCATTTTTTGATCTTCCAACTCAATAGAACTAATTTGTCTTTAATTTTTAAATTCTAACCATTTATCAGTTATCTCTCTATTTTAATCTTAATCTTTTTTACATACACAAAAAAATCTATGAAATCTACTTTATGCATTGAGTGCTTAAAATGAACCCTTTAATATATGGACAAAATTATTTTAAGCTTCAATTTAAAAACATAATTAGGTTTTGTTTTAACAAACTAAATAGCATTGACAAAAAAATCACTAATTTTACAATATTAACCATAGTGTTAACATTGTATAAATTTTCTAATCCACCATAAAGTCACAACTAGACCAACCTTAAGAAATAGGAATACCTGTTTCTCCATCACATTGCTATAGCAGTTTGTGCCCAGTATTACAGAGTGAGATGAAAGACTCTCTGAAGATGTGTGATTTACAAAACAATTTGAATGAAAGGCAAATAGATTTATGGATTTTAGATTCCAGAATTTTACTACATAAATAAATGTTTATTTAGTGTTTAATAATATTGCATGAGACTATGTTATAAGTAAGCTATGGCCAGCATCTAAATTGAGAAAATGCCCAAGATTTTCAGGTTCCTTTCACCATTTTTAATATCTGCCATTAAGGAATTCACTATATTTCATGTCATAACAGTGACAAAATGAAATAAGAATTGCCACGCATATATGCATAAGTGCCAGGAGTGGTAATGAAGAGAAAAGAAGATACCAGAGAAACTTCACTAAGGGAGGAGTTTGATGGGCAACTGAGCTTAGAAGGGAAAAGTCTAGACACAGGAAACTAGTTGAGTAAAAGCCTGGGGTGAGGGGTGGGGGAGCAATATTTGATGTTTGTAGACTGGTTTGTCCAAGAAAAATGCAGGGCAAAGGAAACTTACCACATGGTCAAACAGAAGCTAAAAGATAGGAAAATAGATTTAAACCAGAATAAAGAGTCTTCAATTCTCTTTGTGCTAGCCTACTCATTGGACTTCCTTTCATAACAGAATAATAACCTACATCTAAGTATTTGTGTTTCACTTCTACACCTTATATACTTATAATTATTCACATCTTGGACAAGTGGATAGATGTGTTAAATATTCCTATTTAACGCAGTTAGCATTTCCCAATTGAACAACTAATGAAAGGCTCTATAATGCTGATTTTACTAGAAATTTTTCTGTCTGCAATGGTCTCCCACAGTTTGTGAAAGTGTTTTGTTAGGCCCCATGGCAAACACAACCAGAAGCTTTTTATCCCTGTCCCAGCATGCAATGAGTCTCTGTCATTTTCACTGTCAAGGAGTATCATTTCTCCTGGGTTTAAATATAGAATGTTATTTAGCTCATACCCCTGCCGGGATGAATTCAGGAACAAGGCCTGTCTACTGCCACTTCTATATTCCAAAGAAAGTTTGTTTACTCTCATCAAAACCCACCACCACAGAGGGGTGGGAGGAATTCTGGGATTTAAAAAAAATGAAATAACATTAATTTTTCCAAACCTGCTTAGCACAAATGAGCAAAAGCCATTCTTATCATGTAAAAATCATATACTTGAGTCTCTATCATTGTGCTCAGATACTGTAGAATTTTCTAGTAGTGATGATAAATTCCCCCCAACTCTCATTCTTTATATCTCAAATAATGAGTTAAGGAAGAGCTACCTCACTATCACCTGATGATTAAAATCTGATTCTTAATGAATCCTTTTCACAGATGTAAAACTTGGAAATTACATTCCCTGTCTCTTTAGAAAGCCAGTGGTTTGGGAGAATTTCTACAAGTATTTAAAGTGATAGTGCTTTCTTTTGATGATCTTGCTAGAGGAAAAAGAAAAATGTTCTTATTTCAGAAATATAACAGAATTGCTTCAACTGGAACATTTTATATTGCTATTACTTCTTCCTTTTCTTCAAATGTGCATGGAAATACATTACAGAATAAAGAAGAAAATCTACTGTATTGCATTTGGTAGTAAATATTTGTCACCAGCACCCGTTTCTCCTACTAGTTACATTTTGGATATTAAGATTTGATGTTTATCTTAGATGTCTACAAGAGTTCAAAAACCTGGTAGACTTGTCAATCAATTGTCAAGGAATGAGCACATGATCAATGGCAGAGTACTGGGGTGCTTTCTCACTAGATTTTGAGTCTGGAGTGTAAAACTGAAGGCCTGCATAAAGCTGGAGCTGACTCGTCCTATCAGTGGTCCCTTGAAGTGACAGCTCTTCTTTTCTTGCTTCCTAGATTAATAGAGTATTCAAATTCCTTGTTTTTCTTTTTGGTCTATTCCAAGTGTAAGTCCTAATCAGGCCTCTAATTCTTTGAGTTGCAGTATAAGCTTACAAAAAAGCTTTATTTTTTGTCATTTATTTTGTTTTCCTTAAGCATCTGTAGTTGGTTTATATTGCTTAAACTCTTTTTTTTTCTTTTCTTTTTTTTTTTGGTAATTCTTAAATTTTTTTGACCGAATTATTTAAATACCTATTAAAGACTAAATAAATAAAACAACAACAAAACCACAATGATTTTGAAAAAACTTCCAAAATAACTAGAAATTCTCTTATCATAATTCATGGTACAAGTTCTGCTCTTTTAGAGCATAAAAAAACAAGTTATGATATAAACATGTACATAGTCTTAATTTCACTCTTAACTAATGTATGACTTTAAGGCTAGAGTTGTTTTATGTACACGCTCAAATGTAAATAAGTTTATTTTCTACTTTAAAAGGAGTGGACACAAATCAGGTAGTACATAATAATTAGCAGCTAAAACTCTTTAAACTGGGAATCAGACAGCCTGTTAGAAGTGTTTTATGTTATTGATCCAGGGTGCCACTCAAAGCCATTACTCTAATGTGAATGCAATTATCTAAGGCTGAGTGACATTTTCCATAGAAAATAAGCTGTATTAAACCTTAGTTCACACTGTCTAAGAAAATGAAAACTTTACATTGTTCTATAATATTAAGAGAGCACCTTGGAAAGTGTTATAATTCAAAGAAATTTTGTAAAGAAGTTCATGACAAGAAACCTTCATTTCCTGATTATTCTCTGCCCTATAGCCTTCCTCACCCCTCATTCTTAGTATCCCATGATCTTGATTCTATTCTAGTAACTTTCACCACTAATGTTAGTTGCCAACCAGCATCTCTGTCTGGTCTTCTATCTTCTCAACAAGATATTTTAATTAGTGGTTTAGAAATGTCTGGGATAGAGTATTACTATTTGGTGATTGTCTTATACTGATGTAGCAAAATAGTGAAATATGCTGAAGCTGATACAGTCCAATTCTTTAAAAAGGCAATTACTTAGTTAACATACATATTTAATTACAAAATATGCTTGCTCTATATTTCTTTTCTTCTAATTTGGATTTAGTATGCCCAAACACAACTTATATTCTATCCTTTAAAAATACAGTGAGAGGGGTGACATTAGCAACATGGCTGAATAAGACATCCCTTGTCTTATCCCTCACACAACAATAATTTGGTATCCATCCACAGAAAAAGTGTGGAATCCAACACCTTTCACCAAAGGACCCAGAAGGAGTCTTACTCACCATTTATCTGGTAATAGGCATGTAGACCTCAGTTTTGGACCCCAGAGTGGCCCATTAACCCAACTTAACCCCTCTTGGCCATGGCTCATGAGCCCCTGGAAATCACTGTCTTAGAAATCATCCATAGAGAAGACAAGAGGCCCTTGTGGAAGTTCAGGTTTCCAGAGGAGAAGTTCCAACATACCATTGAGAAGAAAAAAAATGTGTGTGTATGTGTGTGTGTGTGTGTGTGTGTGTGTGTAAATTTGTACACGTTGGAGAGGGTAAGAAGAACAGTCTGACTTTATTTGTATCGCCTCTCCTTCAATGCCAGATGAGAATTTTTTGGCCTATGATTTCTTTTGGGAGAGGCATAAGAAGGAGTGTCAAGTTTCTCAACCTGTGTGGAACATTGCCAAAAAGGCCCAGTTCTATCTTGCTCCATTCAGAGTTCTCAGTCATGAGCTGTTTGACTGAGGATAGGAAGAATCTAGGACAGAGGCAGGTAGAACTCTCAAAAGGCATTAAATACAGATCCTACTAACTGCATCATAGACTTCATCAAGAAGCCCACCCTTGAGCTTCTGGGGACACCTTGCCCACAGGTCCCCTTGACTGGCTCATGGGCACCTTCAGTGCTTCGTGCACCTTGCCCAAACACATACCCCACCTGTGACTGGATCTGTAAGCATTCTCGTGATGATGGCAATCATGAGCTTTGGCAGCCATCTAGCGAACATCCACAGAAAGCCAATACAAATCTGTGGGCCAGGGAGAGACCACACACTTGAGCTTTATCTCACCCTTAAGAAAGCAAAAGGGAGGCTTTCAGAACCTGATATGGTACACCAAAGGATAAAAAAAAGAAAAAGAAAAAAAAGAAAAAGACATAGAAGCTTAAAAATTCTGACATAAGAGGGAGCAAGGAGCATGGAGCAGGCATATCCATAGAAGGGCTGATAAAACCTCAGGCTCCCTATCTGGACTAATGGAAAGTATTTCTTTTCTGAAGTAAGTTAGTAATGACTAGAGGAGGTGACTGCTGCTGCATATGCAAAGACAGCACTATACGACTTCAAGGAACATGAACAATCAAGAAAACAAGGCACTACCAGAATATCACAATAATCTTCCAGTTATCATTCCAAAGACATAGAGATCTACAATTTATATAATAAAAACTTCAAAATATAGCTATTTTGAAGAAGTTCAATGAGCTAGAAGAAAGCTTAAAAACAATTCGATGAAATCGGGAAAATAATAAATGATGAAATGAGAGGTTTAACAAAAAGATAGAAATTCTAAAAAAAGAACCAAACAGAAATTCTAGAGCTAAGAAATAAAATGAATTTTAAAAAAAATCAACAGCGAGCATCAACAGCACAGCAGAATGGATTAAGCAGAAAAAAAAAATCTATAGATTAGAAGCAAGAAATTTGAAATTATCCAGTCATAGGCAAACAAAGAAAAAAGAATGAGAAAGTGTAAAGAAAGCTTATGTGATCTATCTAATAGCATCAAAAGAAGTAATCTATGAATTATCAGAGTATCAGAAGGCAAAGGGATATGGAAAAGAGCAGAAAGCTTATTTAAAGAAATAATGGCCAAGAATTTCCCAAATCTGAGGATTTAGGTATTCAATTCCATGAAGCTCATAGGTTTTCAAGCAAATTCACTTTAAAGAGATCTTCTCCAATACACATATAATGCAACTGTCAAAAATCAATGACAAAGAGAATCTTAAAGGCAGTGAGAGAAAAAAATAAAGCTTGTAACTTTATAACTTATAAGGGAACATACATAAGGCTAGCAGTAGATCCCTCAGCAGAAATCATAAAGGCCAGAAGAGAGTGGGAAAATATATTTAAAGTGATGAGAGAAGAAAAAATAAAATGTCGACCAAGAGTGTTCTATCTGGTAATGTTGTCTTTCAGAAATGATGACGAGATACTTTCCCAGGTAACCAAAGTTTAAAGAGTTCATCACCATAGAATCTGCCTTAAGAAAATGCTAAAAGAAGTTCTTCAACCTGAAATGAAAGCAACATGATTGCATGAAAATATATAACACACTGATAAAGGTAAATATGTAGTCAAATTCAGGATACTCTACTACTGTAATATGGTAGTGTGTTAATCTCATAACTCTAGTATTAAGGTTAAATTTTTTAAAAGTATTAAGAAAAACTACAGCCACAATAATAAGTTAAGGAATACACAACATAAAAAGAGATAAATTGTAACATCAAAAATGTAAAAGGGTGGGGGAGAAAAAGAGTAGTTTTTACATGCAACTTAAGTTAAATTATCAGCCTAAAAAAGACTATTAAATCTATAGGATGTTTTATGTAAGCCTCACAGTAACTGCAAAACAAAAAACCTGTAATATACAAAGAAAAGAAAATCAAAGCATACTACTACAAAAAAAAAAAAAAAAAAAAAACCATCCTTTCACAAAGGAAGACAGCAAGAGAGGGAGAAAGGAAAAAAAGAAACATAAACAAAAGCGATTAATAAAATGACATTAGTGGTCCTTACTTATCGAAAATTACTCAATGTAAGTAGATTAAATTATTCTCTCAAAAAGCATAGAGTGATTAGATAGATCAAAATAAATAATTAAATAAGACCCAACTATATGCTGTTGACAAGAGATTCACTTTAGCTTTAATAACACACATAGGCTCAAAGAGAAGAGATGGAAAAAGGCATTCCATGCAGATGGAAACCAAAAGAGAACAGGGATTACAATACTTTTATCTGACAACATAGACAACTAAGAAAAAAAAAAAGGGGAAAAATAAAGTGAGACACAAAAGAGGAGACATTACAACTAATACCATAAAATAATAAAAGATAATTACAGATTACTGTGAATAATAAATGTACCAATCAATTAAGTAATCTAGAAGAAATGAATAGATTTCTAGAAACATACAACCTACCAAGACTGCATCATGAAGAAATAGAAAAACTGAACAGATTAATGAGTAAGGAGATTAAATCAATATTCAAAAATATCCCAACAAAAAAAAAAAACCCAGAACCAAATGGTTCCTCTGGTCAATTCTACCAAACACTTAATAAATAATTAACGCCAATTCTTCCCAAATTCTTCTAAAAAATTGAAGAGGAGGAAATACTCTCAAACTCATTTTACGAGGCCAGAATTATCCTGCTACCAAAGCAAGATAAATATACTACGAGAAAACTACAAACCAATATTCCTGATGAATATAGAATAAAAAAAAAATCCTCAACAAAATATTAGCAAGCTGAATTTAACAGCACATTGAAAGGATTGTCTACGGCAATTACTGGACTTTTCCCTGAAATGCAAGAATGATTCAATACACGCAAGTTAATGAATGTGATATACTACATTAATAGAATTAAAGAAGAAAAGTCATGAGCACTTAAATAGATGCAAAAAAAGCATTTGACAAAATACCACATCCTTTCATAATAAAAACTCTCAATAAATTGAATATGGAAGGCATATACCTCAACATAATAAAGCCCAAATAAGATAAGGCCACAGCTAACATCATACTCAACGGTAAAATTTGAAAGCTTCCCCTTTACAATCAGAAACAACACAAGGGGGCCTATTCTCACCACTTCTATTCAACAGGGTACTGGAGGTCTTAGCCAGAGCAATTAGGCAAGAAAAAGAAACAAAAGAAATTCAAATTAGAACAGAAGAAAAATTGTCTTTGTTTATAGATGACATGATTTTATATATGAAAAATCCTGAAGACACCACCAAAAAAACCTGATAGAACTAATAAATATAGTAAAGTTGGAGGATACAAAATCGACAAATAGAAATCAGTTACATTTCTATACACAAACAATAAAATATCTGAAAAACAAATAAGGAAAATGACCCCATTCACGATAACATCAAAAACAATAAAATACTAAGGAATAAATTTAACCAAAGAAGTGAAAGTTTTGTATGCTGAAAACCATTAGACTTTGATAAAAGAAACTGAAAAAGACAGATAAATGAAAAGAATGTTCATGGATCAGAATAATTAATATTGTTAAAATATCCTCCATACTGCCTAAATCCACAGAAATAGAATAAAACAACCGTAAAATTTAGGTCAGCCTCGTATGCTAACTCCTACTTCCCTTTGGTGCTTAGCTAAGCGTCTACTTTCTTCTATAGTCTTTCCTTTCAGCATGCCCCAATAGTTGTGTTTACTGCTCCGTTTATATATTTCTACTCTTGGAAAACAGAGACCATTTTCTGTCTTGTCGATAGCAGAAACTATCAGTACTTCCCCGGAACAATATATAACACAAATTAAGTACTCCGAAATGCATTGCCTGAGTATAAGGTCTATTGCCACATTTCTTATCTCATTTTTTCCCTCCATAAAGTTGGTTCATTATAGCAGATTCACGATAAATGTGGAAAATCCAAACTAAAAAAAATTCCAACAGCTTTACTGTACCAACTAAAGCCCTGGAATCATCACTTATATTATTATAGACTATTTTAAAATTCAGTGTGCATTTATTGAACCTAATCTATGTTGAACATTATACTGTGTATAGAATGTTGAAAGTCAAATATGACATAATGCCTGTCCTCAATAAACATACATTATAATGGGAGAGGATAATTATATTATAATAATGACAATGATATGCAAGAAATTCTATGATAAGAGTTATGCACAAGGTGCTACAGACTCATAAAAGTGACACTTCCAATTATATTAATGAGGATAAAAGTCAAACAATTGAAGTAAAATCTGTCTGGATTAAGTAGAAAAATAATTTATTTAAATTATGCTGTATAATTCACAGAATCATGGCAGAGACTAGAGAACCAAAGTCAGAAAATGACCTAAAACAAAGGATGACTAGGCTTTCATAATTAAAGCCAAAAATAAGTGCCACAGAACCAAGTCAGCTGGGGGCGCTGCCACTGCTACTTCTAGAATTGGGAAGTTGGAGATTGTAGTACTGCTGCCAGCTCATGCTGGAAAGCACATCTATCCCTGAAACATGGACATGATTGCCACCGCTGTGAATGAAATGGGTTTTCCATTGCTCCTGCTTCTTGTGTCCCCAGTTCTTGATCCACCCATGGTCGATGTTTTTATTAGCCACAACTGGGTTAAACGGTCTTACCCTCACTTCAAGGGAGGATGGGAACATGCATATCTGGCCCTTTTAACTTTACACTGATAAGCAGACTTATTCTCTCATCAAGAGTTGTGAAATTGGTCATTCTCCATGAGATAGACTAAAAATGTGCTGTTAATAAAGACAAATGTACTCACCACAATCCAAAATTAGACATGAAGGAAGAATAAGTCAGGAATAGCTTTTTCCAATGTGTTATGCTTTGAAAAAAATAAATTGGAGTTAGCTGGCAGTCCAGGTAGAAAGCAAAGCCTTTACAAAGGCACAGAATATTCTGATGACCACAGAATGTTGACTGTGGTGGGGTGCAGAGTGTATGTAGGGGAGCTTGAGGTGGGGATTAAAGAGAATAGGAATAGTATGGGACTGGTGATTAAAGCAAACACTGGATCAGAAAGGACCTATATTCCATGCTAGACATCTTTTACTTAATTCTGTGGGGAAAGAGAAACTAGAAACAGATGATGAAATGGCTTTATTTGTATTTTAGAAAGATTATTATCATAGCTGAATGGACACTATGTGAGAGGGGCTAATTTGGAAGCAAGGAAAATTGTAACTAAAGTAACTGCAATGATGATAGGGATAAAAAGACATACTCGATATGTGCTGACAAATTGAATATAGGTTAAAATCTAAAATGTGCTAATCACCAAGGGTTAAAAAAATAAAATGAAATATAATACCCTACCTTGAGGAACTTACAGTTTAGTTTAAATACAACCAAATGTAAATTATGTCATGAGAATTCTTCTGATTTTGTGTTTTGAAATTAAGTCCTTGACTGTTTAATACCTGTATATAAACTAGGGCCACTGGACACCTCATTAAAGAAACACTCCTACTACCTATTAAAATCTCATAGTTTTCTATATTCACCATGACACAGACAGTACAAAAAAAAAAAAAAGAGAGAGAGAGAGAGAGGAATTCCTCAAATTCAATATAGATGGCATCATTGGGAATTAAAACCTTGCATCATACTCTTAGTTTTGTGTAGGGATGGTAAGAGGCAAGAATGGAGTAGATTCAGGGTGAAGGCAATTATAATAAACCACAGCAAACAGGTATAGGATGTAATGTTTTTTGAGCAATAAGCCACAAAATTATATATCATAAAAAATTATATACCATAAGTACTTCCTCTACAGGCTTTTTTTCCCCCCTAAAAGTAAAGGAAAAATTCAATTCTTTTTTCTCTCCCTCCTTAGCATATATTTATCAAATGACTTCTATATGACCAAAATTAGGCTAAACGACAGTCAGAAGGCAACATTCTTGACCTAATAGAGGTTACAGTAAGGCAAGGAAGATTGTCATTTAGCACAATGAAAGAGAACATTGCATCTGTGGAGAGAAAAGCACAGAACACTTCAATTTGAATAGAATCCCGTAATGAGAAATTCCAGTTCCTGAGGTCTGAGAAACTGAGGCTGAATAATAGATACTAATAGTTCATTAAGTCTTTGCCTAATTATCATAGGAAAGAGTATTCTAGGTCAAGATAAAATATTAAATAAAAAGAATTTCTAGACTTTATCTGAATAATAATAAACATTACTTTATAAGATCAATTGAAATAATTGTATTAAGTGATTGGCATTTAATACCAAAAGGATAGTTCAACTTTTCCTTCAGGTTTTGAAAAGGTGATACGTGTGATGATACCATGGAAATGACAAATTGTTACTATTTGTGTCATACTGTGAAGCAATATTCATGGGAGTCTCCTGAAAATTGTCTAGCGAACACTGAATCATGTGTAATGTCCTTACTATTATAATCCTTGAACTCAATTTGGTTCAAAAGACCTGAAATATTTTAGTGCCATATGCTATCATAGCATTTGTTTTGACCCTCACTTAGAAAAAAGAGTCTTCACGTCTAATTTAGAATATTTAGGTTATTCTCTTGACTTGAATTTAAAGCATGTTGAGAGTGAATATTCTCTCATTCTCTGCAATATTAAGCAATAAATTGGTTTTGGTAATATTGCATATGCATCCATTCAAATAAACAGGGCAATGTATGCAAATATAATTGTTTTACAAAAAAATCTCATCATCAGAGAAAATCATGTTACAGTCCTCTCTGCAAGTTCAACGAAAAGCAGCATTCATGCTTATTTAAATCTTCCATGATTATACATGAGAGAATTATTGACGTTTTCTTTGACAGTTTAGAGAAATTGTATATAGCCCCTCATCTTCCAAACAAATTAGAAGGCCCTTGTTGAAGGATGGATTTTTTTTTCTTCTTCTGACATCATGTCTTGACTTGTTCTATCGCAATGTATGATGAAGGAGAGCTCACCCCATGTTCTGTGACTATGTTCTTGGTTGAGATACTTCAGGCTCTGGTTTTCCAAGTAACCTTTAGTTAAGGACTTAAGTCTAAAGTAAATTTTGGTATTAAAGTATTTTAAAAGGGTGAAGCTTGCATAGAAACATCACCAAATCATCCAGTTTATTCTCTCTCTTTCTCTCTCATTCTATCTCACACACATACACACAACATACATAGGACAACATGAATAGCTCACTTTCTTTTCTTACGGTTCTTATATAATAAAAGCATATTAGTAAAAATAGCAACTTGGCTATTATATATATTACATATACTTTGCAATTATATATAAATAAACTTGTAGTTGTAAATAAAAGCAAATGTCAATTATCACTCGAGCTATTTTCAAACTTTGCAAACTTAAACAACTACTCTACTGATTTACAGGGAACTAGTATGATGCACTAATAATCCATTATCATTGGGCGTTAAGTGCTTCCCCATATATGATCTTATTTTACCATCCTAATGAAGAAGGCATCGTTAATCTCAGTCTCTAAATGAGGAATCTGAAGCTTGAAAAGTAAAATCATGTGTCAAAATTTTTACAGCACAGTAGTGGAACCCATTATTCAAATCCAGGGTTTTTTGTGACACCATATTTGTTGATTTCTGTGCCATTCTGCCTTTCCTACACATATACATGGGATTGTATCTTTCTTAGTGGTCAGGTTCTAGAGTTAGGAAAAAAGGTTCTAGAGCAAGGACAAAAGTGAACATTTAAAATTACCCTTGAAAATTCCTAAAATTCTCTAAGCATGTACACTTCTCAGAAATTTCAATAAAATAAATTTTTCTTTTTAAAAAAAAAAAAATTTATTCTTCCTTTACTTGGAATAGAATATATTGCTGTTTCTTTGCACATCATAGGAAGTAATCGAATTCTATTTAGAGGTAGGAAATATGTACATGTATCCGTATATATTGGAATTACCCTTGGGTAGCAAGATGCTCACATTATGAGAGCCCCACAGAAGTGAAACTGACTAAAGAAACAATGAAATCACGTTTTCTATCTCGTGTTTTCTCTAAGTATTACACACACTTAGTGAGTAGACTTACTATGTACCATTTAAATTGTAATTTTCCCACTTTCTCTGTATTTCTTCTTTTTTTTTTCCGAGTGGGGTGGGAAGCACAGGGGTGTTTGCTAACCACATTAAGTGAATTCACTTAAATTAACTGCATATATGACATGATTCTAATGAAATTTATTATAAATACATGTCAAGCATCATAACAATTATAGAAAAAGAGGAGTTGATCTGCTAGACGTTACCTGAACCTTCAATATTTTGTATTCCTGCAGATGGCATCTTAGTTAATCTCATCCTAAAGGGGAAAGCTTCTCAGATTGAAAGCTTTTATCCAAAATGGCTGCCAATGACACAATCTTTATTTTTGAGCTGCTTCATTTCAATGTAGGATTAGCTAAAAATATGAGCTAGGGAGTTCAGACCACATTACAAGGTCATTGTTCTTTTTTGCAGAGTCCTTATATACCAGACTCTGATATTACGTTTTAAGTTTTCACCAAGTGACACCAGGAAAAAAAGAAAACATATGAAACTCACCACTGACCTATCTATAGATAAGTCTATATTGGTCTTTTATAAAAGACATAGAGCAAACATTTGTCTTGATCCTGTGCTTTAATGAACAATCAACATGATTTTGATATTATAAACACTGAATTTTGTAACACAATGGGTACTGCTCTTTGTGTTATCCAGCACAAAGTTCAGCATTAAATTGGAGACCTATTTGCAGCAATAGAGCAAGAAGGTATTTGAATTTTATTTCTGAGCTTTAGATTATTATTTTCCATTTTTCATGTCTTATCTATTTTCTTTTACATTCTTATTTTATGTATTTGTTTAAGTCAACCTCTAGCCTTATTCCAGCCGAAGCAGGATTCAAAGAAACAAATAAAGAAATTTAAAAAATAGTTATCAAAAATGATTCGATACCTCTTTAAGGATCCACGAAGGCAAATGTTAATGAGTGCTACAAATCTGAGCATAACACTAAGCCAGAGTTAAGATTTCTTTTTTAAACTGAAAGTTTTTAACTGAATTATACAAAAAAAATAAATAAATTCCCTTAGAAACACAGCAGCTGGGACAACATTAGTAAATGAGCCAGGCATGGTATTCTCTAGAGTCCAGGGAACAAGATAGAAAACAACATCAGCAAGTTATACTAACATGCGATAAGTGCTGAGGGAGAAGACACAGGAAGCACCAAGACATGCCAATGGAACCAAGGAATTTGTGTGTGCGTGCATGAGTGAAAATCTAGAAGTGGCTTTTATGATGAGACTCGTTTGTGATTAGGAGCTATCTTATCGAAGTTGTTAAGAATGAGAGAGCATTTCAGTAAGAAGGAAGTATATGAGTGGCCCAACTCTCTAGTGAATTTCTGAAATTAGAACTAATGATGAGGCACTGAGTTAAAATCATGGGATTTACATCAAAGTCCTGGCTTCTCTCTTTCAGTATAAATGTACAGATATGCCATCTATATACTGAACCGTTATATGTATAAAAGCATTTCTGTAGTCCAAAAGTCAAATACTTACAGGCTTGTCTTCAGGATTTAAGACATTTTTTTCTCATGGAAAGGACCTCTGTTTCTATTGCCTTGCTTATCCATCTTTACTGTTAGTTAACTATTCTGACCAGTAACAATTTGGATTAGATAAAATCCTTACAAACAAAAGTAAGGACCTGGCTTTAGCATAAGAGCTGTATAAGAATATCCAAGTACACATTTTATAACATGTTTACTAAATCCAACATCTCTGTAGGAGAAGACTGAGTATTTATCATCGGGATTCATAAGTTTAAAGATTTTGTTTCATTTTTCAAAATCTGCCCAATGGAACACTGCTGGCCAAATGCCTGAACCCACTACTTCCAATTTGAGTTAATAAACAAGCAAAAAAAAAAAAAAAAATCTTCAAGTGCTACTTATTAGAACTGTCTTTCTCAAAATAATCTAAAGTTTCATAGACTATCTGTCTAAATACATTCTACTGCCTGAATAATTTATTTACTTTTGTTTTGGCCAAGACAATCAGAGTCATCACTGTTACTTCTCTTCAAAGCAAATTTCCACTGCAATTGGGTTCTCATAATTCTAAATAATTCTCCAGATATTATAGAGAAATGGAGAAAAAGAAAAAGCATTCAGAAGCGCATTTAAGCCACACTTTTTCCAGTTTTTAGATGTAAGCAGTAATCCACAGTATTATCCATTACACAGAAGTAAAATTTCAATTTTAGAATATATTTTCTTCTCTTCATTTTTTCCATTAATACTTTAAGGGACTTAGGTTGCACACTTTTGAAAATATTCTCTTCAAAAACAGCAAAGTATTATAAATAAAGACTTCACAGACTACTGCACGAGCAGTGGGAAATGTTAGAGCAGGTCTATGGTGACCTGTTCAATAAACGCTGAAAAGAACCCTACAAGCCACAGACATTTGGGGAGGGCCATCTTGATCATGGCAGTCTCTTCCTACCTGCCTCTTTGGAAATCTGCATGAAGGATTCCACACCTTTCTCTCCGTAGCTTCCCTCAGATGCAAGAGTGGATACGTAATTCCAGCCTAGGATCTTTACAATGTCTACCATGGCCTGAGCTTGGAAGGAATCAGGTGGGACCACACGAGAGAAGAAGTCATAGCGCCGGTCATCACTTAACTCAGGTGCCGTTGATGCATAACTAATCTGGGGGATCTGAAAAGACAAGAAAGGACCACATGAGAGGACATCAGGATGTAAGAGACTCATTTATACTTATGACAATTTATTCAAAATACAAGACTTGAGTTCCAAAGATGTGTTTTGCCAAACACCATAGGTAACTGCAAACCATCTAAAAAAAAAAAAATGCAATCAGCCATTTCTTAACAGCACAAAAGCATCTACCTTTGTGCCTTGGCCTTTCGCTTTCTTCTCTTGGGAAGAAGAAATGAGAATGGCATGGGAATTATGTGTCATGATGGTTAGGAGAAAAGAATGTGTAATCATTCTGGCTAACATTGTGAATCATGTTGCATTTCTTATGAACAAAATAGAAACAAAAACCACAACAGCCTAATTGGAGTTTGTATAGAGAATGATTTAGTTCATACAACCTATAAGTATTATTTTGTGACTGTTATTAACCATCTCACATTGACTTGTGTGCTGATCACTTGTGAGGAAATATCTAAGCAAGCTGCATGCATTACTTAATTTATTATTCATAAGAACATTGTGAAGTAGCTCAGTAATACCTTTTAACCCAGGCAATGGGGATTCCTTCCCCAAGGCCTTCACCTCAGTAGCCCTGGCACTTTGGAGGACTTTTCTCCAAATATTCTAAGTTCTCCTTTGGATACTGGGAAAGGGCTGGCACTTCTGTCTGGGAGAAGCCACATGGGCTTCTGATTCCCAGTTTTCTGTTTAGAGAACTCTCTGACTCTCTGCTTCACATGGGATTAACCAGATGTCCCAAGGAGTTCTAGAACTTGTTCTTATGGGGATCATCTTAGGTTTCAGGAAGGCAGCCTAACAAGTAGAGTATTCTCCTTGGCTAGTGCAGTATTTATTTCTTAGAATTGTGTGAGATGAGACTACTTGAAGAATCCAAACATGCTGATTTTAGCAAAATCAAATTATGTACATAGAAAGAGGATCTGAAAAAAAAATGTTTGCCTGGGATCCCAAATACCCTAAAGGAAGCTCTAAAGTAGCCATAAATGAGGAACCTGGCTTAGGGCCTAACTTCAGGATCACTAAGCTAGTTACTTTTATAATGTACTGCCCCCTAGTTCTTTCTCTTAACACTGGCATTTAGTAAGCTATGCTTGGTACAGTTAATCATTCTGTAAGGATGATCAACTCCTACAAAATTCTGCTTGCAAACTCTCCCAGGCTTATTCCTGCTTTATCCTAAGGGTTTCCTAGGTTTCATCTTTACTCAAAACCCCAAATTCTAACTCTTTACCCCAAAGAAGTCAAAGCTACACTCAAGTTGAGCCTTTGAGCTCTGAAAATTCTTCCAGTACAGTTTGCTTACAGTTTACCTATTTGCCATTGTTTAAAGCTAGTTACCACTTCTTTAATGCTCATTTCTCCACCAACCTTTCTAGGGTCAGCTTTACAGTCAAGTCCATGCAGCCCACTTTTAATGCAATTCTGCTCTATGACCAGTAGGAGCAGGCCCTCTGTGCCTGACTCAAAGTCCAAAGCTAGTGTAGTAAAGGCTTAAGTCTCCTGATAGATCTTTACCTGAATAACATCTCAAGAGGGGTAGTGAGGTAGACTAGGAATAAAATGGGATTTTCTTTTGACAAGATCAGGAATTACAGCCTAATATTTCTGCTCACTAGTGTTTATTTTGGTAAAGTTATTTCACTTCAAAGCATTGGTTGTGTCATTAGTATAAGATTGTTTTGTGGAGTGGGAATATGAATGTGCATTGCTTAGCATAATGCCTGGGATAAGTGGTCACTTAGTACATGGGCATGATGATAATCAAAATAGAAAACAATATGTGTTTCCCTACTAAGCTCATTCATTTCCCACATTTGACTTTGCAAATTCTATGTGACATGTTATCACAAACATTCCTCTCAATATCCTAAGAAAATACGTTTACATATTTCTCTCATTATTGTTTTTAAAATATCTACTATTTATTCAACTCTTTATTATGTGTCAATTATATTCTAAAAGTTTTATATGCATTTCCTTTTCTTTACTATTCTATAGTATTATTAATTCATTTTACAAAAGAGAAAATTGAGACTTGAAAGTAGAGTATGAGCTTACCTCAGGTCACAATGTTGTAGAACAGACAGCAGTACTTAAACCTGGAACTGCCCAATGCAAATTTCTGAACTCTTCATTTCAGTATTATTTTGCTAAATTATTGCTAAAACATTTCAATAATACATATAAAGGAAGGACAGTAGACCAATAAAGTCAAGGCCAATTTCTGTCCACAGTACTGACCACTGACAAACTAAAAGTTAAGGCTATTGTTCACATATTTTATTTAAATGCTTTTTTAAAGCTTCTACGAATGTATTAACAGAATGAGTTCTCTGTTTCATTTATAGTTCTGAGGTTATAAATTTTAGGGAAGAAAAATATCAACTGAATAAAGGCTTTGGGCCAAACAATAAAAGAAGGAGGCAGGGGAAGAAGGGAGGGGAAGAGGAGAATTAGGGGTGGGGGCGGGGAAGAGGCCTTTAGTTACAAGAAATAAAAAAGGAAGAAGCCAAGCATGTCAACAAATTCACATCAATTTCAACTCGTGGAAATGTAAAAGCTTTATGTTATTGCACGGATGTGTTCCCTGCCAAAATACCTTTCTACCTTTGAACGAGTGTTAATAAAGGTACATCCAGCCCTCTACTTCAATTTGCACTTATGTAGCTGCTGTAAAATATTAGAATAGTGAAGCACCCCAATACATTTTAAAACTGTACCCAAAATTTTAGTAATAAAAATCCTGGTGAAGCAGATTTCTTTCTTCGACCATGCACCCTTTGAAAACAGTTGCGATCTATGGTCTATCCCTTCCACTATAAACCAGAAATATCTCCTGGCTTGAGACTCATATGTCCCTTTAGGGTCATACACACATCCTTTATCCAATGACACATTTCTACACTATGCCTATAATGATGCTAGAATAAGGAATGAAAGAACAAATGGATTTCATTTCTGAGATAAAATTACAGCTATATAAGAATATCCCTCCTAGCAATAAGAGATGAAGAACTAGAAGAATTTATGTAACCTATAAAATATGATGCTGTATACTTATTTAGCTATTAGGCTGCATATTTAGCTACTTGTTTTCAAACTTATGTTTAAGCCTACAAAGTAAGAATTTTGAAGTGTGTATTATAACTGGTACCTACAACTGACCAAATTATTATTAGTCATCTTTAGGGATTAACTTTCACACTCTCCTTGATATCTAGCTGTACTTACTTTTTCTGCCCCTGAAACCCTCCCCTCTTGCCAGTCTCCTACGGTAATGCAGAATCGATCTTTAGATGAAGACAGCTTAGTTCCTTTCTCCAATTTAAAAATCTGAAACACTTTTAATCTTTACACAAGACTAAATTTTTCATTTTATTATTCTTTAATTTTATTTTATAAAAATTCGCCTATCACACAAAAATGGTTTTGTTATTGATGAGTAGCAAACAGAATTGAAAACATATATAAGCTATCTTATTTATTGAGAATGAGTTTGTACTTTTCTTAGAAAATTAATTATATATATTATTAATGAAAAAGAGAAAACAAGAAAATTACTTTAATGCCTTGATTCATGTTATCATTTTGTTATCCCTCTTTATCATTTTTGTGTGTGCATGAGAGGATGCATATATACATATTACTAATTACAAAAATATGAGTCTTAATCTCTACTTCCATCTGTCTCCCCTTTCATTTCTCTTTTTCTCTTTCTAGTTGCATAATATTCTACTAAACTAAGCCTATCCTAGACCTAACATTTATAGTTAAATGTTTTTAAGTTTTCACTAACACTAGAAATTTAAAAAGAAAAAAAAAAAGTCCTGACATCTAACTCAGGTTGTTGTAGACACCCATGAGTATTAGATTACTGGCCAAGTTCTTCCCCCACAGAAGTGACAAAACTATTTGACATTTACATTTAAATGTTTCTCTTTATGGAAATTGCCTGGACCTATTTTAGAAGGTAAACCAATAATCTATATTTTGTTCTCCCAAATGGTTAATCACTTACCCTAGTACCATATAGTAAATAACTACTCATTCTTTACTAATAAGAAAGATCATCTTTTGTCATATTAAGTTCTTAACTACTCTTGGGTGTGGGGTGTATTCTCTACTATTTCACTTTTCTTTCTCCGAAGTGTCTTCCTATTTTCATTATTATAAATTCAGAGTTTTGTAGGGCTGTATTAGTTGGGACATATTCTCTCTTTATAACTGTTCTTTTAAAAAGGACCACAGGTATAAAATGGTAGTTACGAAATAGTCACGGGGATGTGAAATATATGGAATATAGTCAATAATGTTGTGTTAATTACGTATAGTACCATGTGGGTACTAGACTAATCAGGGGGATTACTTTGTAAATTATATATATAAAGCATAGTGGTTATATATATATATATATATATATAACCACTATGCTTTATACCTGAAATTAATATATTATAATATTAAATGTCATCACTAATTGAAAAATAAATATTTGAAAATAAATAAAAAGGACAATGGGTAATCACACATATTTAATTTTCCAGTTGAACTTTAGCATAAGTTTTTCAAGTTCACAATAAAGTTCCATTAAGATTAGAATGAGAATTATATTTATAAATTAATTTACAAAGAATAGATGTATTATATTTATATTTATTTTCCCCTTTGGGAAAATATCTATTTACATCCATTCTGTTATTCAGTCCTTTCTCTTATTAGTAAGAGTTTACAATTGTCTCCATGTAGACATTACAAATTGTTGATTTTATTTCTAGATAATTATTTTTATTACATTATGAATGACATAAAATTTTCATTTTATTTTCTGGTATATAGGAATCTATTAATTTTGTATTTTACTTTGTGACTTAAATCCTTGTTAAAATTCATAATAGTTCTAATAGCTTTTAGTTTATTTTCTTGGGATTTCTAGGTAAGCGAGCCACATTATAAGAATTTATTTAATTTTCCTTTCTAATTATATCAACTATAATTTCCAGGAAAACAAGAATGATATTAGTGGAAATAGCTTATCTTTTTCTAATTTCTCCACATTGAGCATTTAAAATCAACTAGTATTTATTCTAATTTCTTATCTTGAAAAATGCATAGTCAACTGAATAAATAAAATAATCAGTTAAAATTTCATTTTTCCAAAATACAATCTTAGCTATAACTCACAGTACCATGAATGTCTTTAAATATTTGAAAAAGTATTCCCCTCTAGAAATTCTCTCTGGCAAAGAAAATCCCTCCAGTTTCTCCAATTCTATTTCTCAAGACATGAATCAGGTGACACTAATTGCAAGATAGAAAACCAGTTTCAAGTAATCAAGTTTTTGAGAAAGAGTAGTTCTCATACCTCAAAGTTATCATTTAAAATTTATGTAGCAGTCAAGTTTTGTGAACCCTTTTAAAACATTGAAAAACAAACAATAAAAAAAGCAATAATAAAAAACAAAAAACATCATTCTTTGAGTTATGGGATGCAACATTTGCCAAACCTGTACCTTCCTTTTAAAAATAAAAAAGAAAAAAAGCCCAATGCACTCTGTTTCTAATTTAACTTTCAAAATATGTATGTACATTTTGGGTCCTAAGAATTCCTGTAAACCTATGAGAAAGAAGACTAGGGGAAAATTAATTTCAGAAAACATTAAAATGGACATCTAAGTAACTTACACCTTCTATACCTTATAAAAACTTTCAAGTCATTAATGTTCATATCTCACCAATACAAGTGATTGTGACAACTGAATTTTTTTGGAGGGCTAAAAGAATAATCAAAAGTAAAATTTTATCCAATTGGTGGCACACACCAATCACTAGGAGGAGCTCGAGGCTTTCTCCTAACCTCTCTCTAGTGTTTACCCTGAAAAGCATGAGTTTATAGAAACCTCAGCTGATGAGTTCTTCTGGAACGCTGTAGTTTTCTTTGGTAACAAGTATCACAACTTTCACTAAACAATTATCTGTATAAATTATCTGTTCATTATTCTCTTCTTTTTGGGAGAGTACTTACCCTCATGGAACGCAAGGACCTTGTTCATTATTTTACCACCACTGGGTAGCATTGTATCCAGGACAGAATAGAAACCTGATTAGTATTTGTTGAATAAACAAGTGAGTCAGTAAATGAATGAATGGAATAATCCTGAGAGAACAAGATCCCTCATTCATATGGTTGTTGTGGCTTTCGCAGCACTTGGAGTTACTCCTGCCCTGGACATCTGTGACAAGTGGCTTTAGATGGTAGCATACATTTTTTTCACCCTTTCTTTTTCTTGGCATACTTTTCCCTGGGATTTCCCTCCTCATCATTGGAATGTAGGAGAAGTTAACATTGGATGGAGCTTCAAAGGTAAAGGGACCTACAGAGTCATTTAGACTGCCTCACTGCTTTTTTCTCTCAGGCCTGAGACCTGACAATTCCAGGCAACATATACACAGTGCCCGGAGTTCATTCTAATTCTTCAAGATATACTTGGATTTATCATTTTAAATAGAGTGATTCTGCCTTGCTGAATCCTTAGCTTTTTCCCTTTCGGAACTAGGCTTGGCTATCAGATGCGAAAAGGAATTAGGGTCCTTGGTTCCAGTTGAATGCCTATACTTTATGACAACATTGCCATTACCAAATCAAAACAGAAAGAAAGAGAGAGAGAGAGAAAAGCAGCAGTATATTAAGCAAAAACTAGAGAAAATAATTCTATGTCATTTCTAATACATATGAAATCAAATATCTCTTCTAAATTTAATTTTATCTTATAATCACTATGCTCAAACACTACAGTCATGGGCTTGGTTGGAAACACACCCTTTTAGGGATCATCTTAGT
Source organism: Rousettus aegyptiacus (assembly GCF_014176215.1). NCBI lineage: Eukaryota > Metazoa > Chordata > Mammalia > Chiroptera > Pteropodidae > Rousettus > Rousettus aegyptiacus. The sequence continues at coordinate 117,780,832 of NW_023416307.1, read as the reverse complement.
GTCACTCTGTCAAAATAACTGAAGACCTAAATCCAGATGTGGACGAGATTACATTAATACAAAATTTTTTTAAATTCTAATTGCCACTACTACTCCCACACGAATCTGATTCTTGACAAAATAAATTTCTAAATATTTATAGAAATGAAGAAACCATTTTATTTATTTAGAAAAAGTGAAAAATCTGAAATTGGTTTCATGCACTTTGAGTTTTTTCCTCTTTGGAATACCAGAATAGTGCCTATGATCAGGTTGGTCACTTGAGAATGTCTTATTTCTGGAAAGAAAGGTCAATGAGGGTTATAGTTCCATGTTTCTGGGAAATCTGCACAGTCGAGAAAAGGAACACAAACAGTACTAACACCTGTTTCAGAGGACAGTTTCTACAAAACCTGTAAAAGGCAATTTTTGGAAGTATCATGTGCAATTAAGATAATGCTTCAGTGTACCTGTTGAGATATTAATGAACTCCCAGTGGGGCATTATTAAGTTCACAGTTAGCAGTAATTTTACTCTTAGTTCTATTAAGCTTTATTGATATGGATCCTTAAAAAGGGAGAATGGTTGAACAATCCTTTCAAGCTCATTCTTTGAAGCATCATTCTCTTTGATTTATAGTTATCTGTTTCCTAGATAACATCTCTGCTCATATTAGGATGTCTGGACTTTAATTCTGATTTTTGGTAGTATTTATTTATTTCAAAGTACTGAGTAATGATTTTCAATTAGTTTAAACTGGAGTTTCACTCAGCTTTAAATTAATCATGACAGAGATTATCATCAAGTATTGCACTTCTTTTTTTCTTTGCCCTTTTATTTGTATGTGTTTGTAATATAGGCACTCTGAGGCCTTCTGTAGATTGGAGAAGTAATTCCACCCACATCTCCATAGCATTCAATGACAAAGCACAATAGAGATCCTGCCCTCCCATATGGGACTACAGAAATCATCAACTTTACTAGAAGAATGAAAAGAAGAAAAGAAGGAAAATGACCTTTCAGAGTCCTTCCTAATTCTGCATGTCAATGAATTATCTCTGGCCTGTATCCCTGTAAACCACCATACATTAAAAAATGAAAAGTAATCAAAGTAAGTATTTCTTTAACATTTCTGATATTTATTAGATATGATCCTAGATCTCTTTTAGGTCTCAAGGGCCAGAGTCTCATGCCTTGAGATTTGGTTTATCAAACACTAAAGGCTGACTTTTGAGGTTTTCTGCTAGCAACAAAAATGTCAAATCGCTGTAGAGCAGTTTCTCGGCCTTGGTACTACTGTGACATCTGGAGCCAGATAATTCTCTATTGTGGGGGGAGAGTGGCCACCTGTGCCATGTGGTATGGTTAGCAGCTTCCCTGACTTCTGTCACTAGATGCCAATAGCATGCCCTGCAGTTGTCACAATCAAAATTACTGCAGATAATGCAAAATGGCCATGGGTTTGGCGGGGGGGGGGGGGGGGGGGGGGGGGGGGGGGGGGGGGGCGGGGGGGGGGGGGGGGGGGGTGGTTAGAGGTTTGTCTGTTCAAAAGGACAACTGTAGTCATAACTGTGGCTGCAAAGTGTCAATAAATGGAAGAGATATTTTTAATATCTTGTGGACTCTCTCTACTTTACATATTTTCCTTTTCATTTGACAATCTTTCCCGGTTATCAAAGCTCTGTGTGTTTCCCAGTTACCTTCAATCATCTGGTCCTCAGCAGAATGAACAACAATGATGCTGCCTAAATGCTCAGTCCTTTACATGGAGACAGGCAGGAGAAGTTCTTGAAGTGAAGAAAGTCTTTCTCAGGAGAAAATGAAATTAAATCTAAACTTATTTTTTTTCTGAGAACTATCGCTACAGTCCAAACATCTTGATTATTCAGGATCGTTTAAAATAGAGTGTCATAGTTATTCAAATATTATACTAAGCTATGTGCTATGCTTTATATGAATTCCAATTTTTCGAAAAGTTAGAGCACAATAAAGTGGACTTAACAGAAAGGCTACTGAACATGATGCAATCTTAGCTTAATGATTCAGAAGCCATTTTCAGGGTCTGGCAGGGCTTGGGCACATTAATTCTCATTGTATAAGTCTACAAATGTAGATGTTCCAGAAAGTGAACTTAAATCTGAACTGATCCTTTGATTCCCTGAAAGAAGCTTACTTGACAAAAATTCCTTATTTACCTTTTTCCCTAATAAAAAAAAAAATGTAAAGCTATGCTGTTTATTTTTAGCTTTTATATGGCTCATGTTTCAAGTAAACAAATATTTAGTGACCATTTGCTAATGCAAAAATGGTGATTCATAAGATAACTGCAGAAAAAATAATTCTCTGTAATTTAATTCAGATAATACAATATTACATCAGTAGTATATGATCAGTTCTTTTTAGATCTGTAACATTTAGGAACTATGGATAAAATAATCAATGTAGTAGACCAACTTTAGAGGATGTGACAATCTGATACATGTATATACACATGCACAGATAGACTGACAGATACCATAAAGAAAATAAAACAATTCAATAAGAGAATGATTTAGGTGGTACTACCAATAACATACCAAGTAAAATTTGAGGTAAGTGTAAATTAGTACTTTAAAGGCTCCAAAATGTTCTAAAGCCCATACACCCAAAAAACATTCAACTTATTCTAAAATATATCTGTAATCAAATTTATCAGACCAGCCTCCATTTTATAGGACAAACATATTTACTTCTCCATGGACTTTTCTGATTTTTGTATAGTTCTTAAATACCTGCTTCATATTTTTGCTTATTTAAATTCTAGTAATACTTCAGGATCCAGATTGATTATATGCAAACTGCTTTTATGAACCTGCCCTGATTCTCTCCTGCTAAATAAGCAAAGTGTCCTGCTCTCTTCTTGCTCCTCATCACTCTTTGTTGTTTGTTACTCAGCTTTCATATCATTCTTATATTACCACTGAGCCCGTCCCACCAGACTCCTTGAGAAAGAAACTATAACAAAGTTTTCTTTTATGTATCTCATCAGACCACACCATGTACATTGTAGGCCTCTGTAAATGTTGGAATTGTATTGGTATTTGAAAATTGTGAGTAAGGATAATTTTAGCTGTAACATTACACAATTAATAGTGTTAGATAATAAAATCGCAAAAAAAGTATGAATGTAACTGGTTTCCAGATCAGTTTAGTAACTCAACAATGAATGCCAGGGGATTGCGTTTGTTTCTCTTAATTCTCTTAGCTCTTATCTCAGACTCATAAGGTCATTCCTGGTGCTTCGTAATCATGCTTTACAGGCCATCATTAAAAAGTGAAAAGGAACACTCTGGTAAACAAAGTTTTTGTTTTTTTTGTTTTGTTTTGTTTTGTTTTTACTCTATTAGGCTTCTGACCAAGAAGGGAAAAAAATTTTTTTTCTGATGTTTCACTCCTCAGCACATTTTCCTTATATCTCATTGGTTGGATCTGTGTCACATTATCCCCACTTCTCCAAACACTGGCAAAAATAAATAAGATTGCCATGATTAGTTTATGATTCAACCTCTGAGGATAGAGTACTCGTTGCCAGGGGATTCTCTTGGAGAGAAGACAGGTAAGTAAATATTTGGCAGACAAGTAACTGCGTCTGTCCCATGGCAACTATATAGTCACCATTTCAAGTTAATATGAGTGTAACATGCTTGGAGGCATCTAAAAATTATTTAAGAGTACATAAAGAAAAATCTATGAGTGTGTCAATGCATTGTTGCTAACCAAATAAGGGGCATATGTGTGGTTTTTACAAAGTATATTTGGTCCACAATCCTTTTTCCCCCAGAATATTTATTTTAGTCTTATATGATTACTGTTCCCCAGAAACCACTTTGGTGAGGGAAACTGGTCTAAATAAATTACTAAAATGTCACTAAGGAGAAAACAACCATATAAAACTGAAAGTTTGGAGAAGATATGACCAAAAGGTATTGCTTAAGCTAGTTAGAGGACAGGAGGCAGATACCCTCTAGCAAAGAACCAAAGGAAAGTCTTTCCTGGGGACGAGAACGGTGAAAGCAAATGTATAGCATAATCACCAAGATGACAGGTTCTGTTGAAAAAACTGGAGAAGTGTTTATGGCTTGAGGGCATTATCCATAATTCCACTTGATTTGCAGCTAGAGAAAAGGATAGAGAAAAATGATCAAATGATAATATCTATCTAAATTAATTTTGTTTCTTCTCACATAATTACTCAAACAGACTAATATACAAAATCTTTCTAATATCCATTACTGCACTATTGGAAGCAAAGTGATACACAATCAGAAATCCTAAGAATTACTAAGTCCCAAATTCTTTCTGAGTAATAACTAATGAAGAGGATTCTTCACTCAGACACCAGCATCACTCAATGATTTAATTAGCCAAAGTGTCATTGATTCTTCAACAGGATCTCTGTGACAAAAGGTTTTCATGGTTTCATCAGGCATCTGAAGTAGGCTATTCCCTGCTGTTAGGGAGAGCCAGGAATTTGCTCTCTTTGTTATCAAGATCACAGGGACTGGCTGAGCATTTGTCTGATTCTCCCTAGTTCCTAGATAGGCATAAAATAGGAAAAGAAAAACAAATGGTAAAGATTTTGGATGGGTAAAGTCTTAGCCAGAGATTTAAAATATTAGTGAAGTTCATCCGGGGTTAATCGATCTTGATGCAATTGTTGTGAAATATTTAAATTTACATTAAGTAGAACTATAGAGTGGAATCCAATGGAGTTTGTACTGTCTTCTGAACTCATGTCTTTCATTGGCTCAGATGCTCCCTGCCCCACAATGAAAGAAAGTTATTTTATCCATCTCTATTTTGGCTGCAGCGTTTGGGACATAGAATCTGGAAACTGTTCCTCGGTTAAGTATGTGTGTAAGAAAATACCTTCTGTAAAATTGCCAAAATATTTTCGGGCTGAAGGAACCTGGTAGATTCTTGTCATTGTACATTGTTGGAAATATTGTTTTGTTCTAGAATTTACCATTTTTAATGTTCCTTCCCTATATCCTACAACTTCTGCTATCATATCACCTGTCACTGCAATATCCTCTTCCAATTACTGTGGTTGCTTTTTTTTTTTTTTTTTTTTTTACATGTAATTACAGTTTAGGTTGACTTCTTTCTGTGGAAATTGAGAAGGAGAGTGAATGTCATCAATGGCAGCATCATTAGCTGTATTTTATTTATTTATTTTTATTATTTTTTTTTGTTAGCTGTATTTTAACAAGGTTGCTTCAGAAAAGACTTTGAGATGGAGCTGCTAAACCCCTCCATAATGCATGGAGTTCTATCAGAGGCAAGTCTTGGCTAGACTTGGGCATTTTTCCTCTCTAATCTTGTTCCTTAGATGCCAGGTTGCAAGGGTGAGGTTATCTCAAATGGTCAAGGATGGGGTGTTAGTGTTAAGGAGTTATAGCTCTACTTTTACAGAGGAAAACAATATTGAGAGAGGCAAAATAATTTACCAAAAGTCATATTATCATAGCATTACTGAGCAATGACTAGGATTGCATTTTTTGACTAGGTCCTACAGCAATGCCTCCAAAAATCCACAGTGTCTTAAGAGTTCAGTTCCTCTGTATATTTCAAAATTAGATTCATTTTGATTCTTAAACAATATCAATTATAAACTAGTTGGTTGTAAAAATAGAAAACCCGAAATAATAGTTGCTCAAAAATAGATTTAATTGATAGGTAAACAGTCCAGAGCTGGCATGGAAGTCTCATGGTCACCAGAAATCCAGGTTTTTTATATTTCTCTGCTCTATCATCTTAGTATGTCAATTCCATCTCCAATGTCACTTAGGGTCCCAGGTGCTGCTGTAGCTCCAGCAATTATGGACCCATTTCAGGCAATAAGATAGAATATGTGGAAAAAAACAAAGAGACACATTTTCCAGTTGGGTGAAGTCCTTTCAAGGCACCTTCCTAGCTTTGTATACCACACTTCTACCTATCATTACCCAAAATAATCTCATGGTCGCACCTAGTTTTAATAAACAATTTTTTAAAAAATGTATTTGTTTGTTCGTGTACATTGTTGCCTTCAAATAAAACTGAGGTCTACTACTAAAGAAGAGGGAGAAAAAAATAATAAAAAATAAATTAAAATGTTAGAAAGTAAAATAAAGAAGAGGAAGAAATAGAAACGGTGGCCATCACCTACCATAATCTTGAAGGATGAATAAGAGTTGGCCACATACATCTCTAGGCCAGGGAATGGGTAAGTAGATACAGTTGTCAATTTAGGTCTGATTAAATCAATCTTTAAAATAATTAAACACAAGGCTAAGAAGATACAGTCAGTGATCAATGATTCTCTAATAGGATATTAATCATATGTAGACTATAGATGATAAATGATGTTGGGAGTGCCCTTTCATTAGGATTATTCTATAATGGCACCCAAACAGTACTCCTATTTACATGAAAACATTCCAGGCACTAAATTGGCATGCTTCTAATGGCATGGCCTTTATAACTTCCCAGTTCTTCTATAAACATCCATGAAAGTTAAACCAAGAACTACCCCCACCCAGGACTCTTTTTAAATGTCTTTAATGTGGGCAAGTTTATTATTCATTCAATTTTTTTCTCCCAATTTCAGCTAAAAGCCAACTTTGTGATAGTTTATTCAGGTTCCTGAGTTCTTTTCAGTCATAATGTTTTTCCATGGATTGGAAAGATAACGTACTCCACCTTGAGCAATTAAGAAGTAATGATTTTTGATTTCTCTGCTACCAAGGTCAAGAAGACACCTAAATCTATAAACTATCATCTCAAATGAACAACCTATGAGATTCAAATGTCATGATGATCAGCCCATTATTCCTAGAGCAATGTACCATGAGTATTAGATGTCTAATTTCTAACAGTCAGACTTAAGTCACCTTTATATTCATGCATAAAATATAAAATAGAATGAAAAAATAATTTCCCAGCTAACATGTCATGCAAAGTGATGAAGGTGCATTTTATTTCTTACAGTGAATGGATATACTCCAAAAAAAGTCACAATTTAATTTTAAATTGTCTCAAGGAAATCAATACTTTAAATAATTTTTCTTGAACATCAAAGAATGGCTATGTCAAGTAAATAATTTCTTCTAATTTTTACACAATAGTTGTCCTTTTATTTTATATCTGCCAGATATTTTAAGCAAAGGATCTCATACAAATATTTAATTTTGAACTCTTCAAGTCTTCCCTTAGCCATCATTCACCTTTATATCTCTAAAATTATATTGTGTGTGCTTATTCCTTAAACTAATCCCATTTACTCAGGCTGGCACTATTATACCTCAGAGAAAAGGGGCTACTTTTCATTCTGATCTTAATCTGTTGCCACAGTAAAATCAATAAGCATATTAAGGAACTCTGAATTCTCCACTTCTAACAGAGAAGTCACTTAAAATGTTCCAAATTTGAAATTGATCATTTGGGTTAGGCAAACAATATTAAAAGAAAAAAAAAATGTCAGAAAATTCCAAAGTAGTTTCTTCTATTTTCTGAAATATATATATCCCATTGATGTGTCTGTGTAGTATAATATTTACTACATTATCATTTACTGTTTTACTATTTCCTGTTTACAATTTTAAACCGTACTATTTTCATACTGTTTATTATTATTATATATTATATATTACTAATGACGACTATTGCATATATTATATATAATATAAAGGATAAATATCTCCAATTAGCATTAAGAAAAATAAACCTAAAAAGCTTATACATCCTAAGGAATATTCTAACTAGAAATTTTTCTGAAGATCACTGACACTGGAGCAGAAGGCAGCTACCTTGAATTTAGCATTTATTGGTGATAAGAAAAATGGATGCTGAAACACTAACTGTAATTTATAGGAGAACATACAGCACTGTCATTACAGTTAGATTCTCTGATCCATTTTCTTTGTAGTAGTGGTGAATCTAGCCACATCGACTGGTCTGATTCTCTCTCTGATCATTTCTGTTCCCTGAACATGTTATGGAGCCATCCTGTGGAAGATTTTAGGGACACAAAGAGATGTGATCTTTCTTCAAGCATTTTAGAGAGAGTTGTGAGCTTATAAATATAAAGTAAAAGTGGCTGCTATCTAGAAATGCAAATAAGAGAATATCTCTCCAAATATTTCCATCTACCTACCCACTAGAATGCCAGAGTGATACCACTTTCAGTGGGATGATGAACTCTTTTAAGATAGCCATCATGCCAATTTTGAGTAGTCTGTGGCTTCTGACCATTACTACCTTTGTATAACTTCTCTGAAGTATAACATTTAGATCACTGAGGTTTGCTCAACCTGTTAAAAAATAAAAATTAAAAAGGACTGTGTGTGTCTTGCTCTCAATATCTCAAAGAGATGGTGTCAAAATGCAATTTATTTTTTTTAACAAATTACAAGTTCCCTGGCTATGATTAAAAAAAAAAAAAAAAAAAGAATGGAGAGAAGTCACAGCAGTGAGAGAGAGAGATACACTGACAGTGGAAAATGAGATTGACAAAGATTCTTTTAAAAGGACAGAGAGAAAGAGAGACAGAGAGAGAAAGAAATACAGCAGAGGAGTGGAGTACCCCAAATAGCTTTTTAAAAAGACAAAACTTTTTATCTTAGGATATTTAACTTTTTGTGAATTAAGGATCCTTTTAAGTTCCCCATGTTGCAAATAGTACTTAACTCAGTTCCCCTCCAAATCCCACATAGTCCTGGAAACAGTGAAAGGATATATATGAAACATAACACTGACAAGCAAGATGCCCAGGCATTTTCAAGCCTAGTCATTATTTCAACCACTGAACCATGTCCCCATCAAAGCTGACAAATCGTCAAAGAGTTACATATATGACTAGTGGTTTCCCACAGTCATTTAAAATAAGCTATATTGTCCAGAGCATGGCAATTAGAACATCAGGGGTGATTTTCAGTTCATTGCTCTATGTCTGAGTGCTGCACATTTGACCTCCAGTGACTACATAAAGGTGGGAGTTTGAGTGCAGAGTTATAATAATAGATGGCACTTTCAGAAAGGTAATTTCAAATTTAACAAAGTACCAGAGTACCATCCTATTTTGGGATAGAAATCACTGAGCCCATCATTAGTTGAGTTCATTTAAGGTTAGAGGCAATTTGAACCATCTCAGTAATCTTTCCAACTAGCACATCTTCACAACCGGCCAGCACCTTTGAGCTATTTCTAGTCTGACTTTCCTTGGCTCCCAGTCTGTGCAGATCCTGTTTGCTCTGCAGCAGCAAAGAGATTCCATTTTTTCTTTTCTTCTATTTCCTGGCACTGCACAGAACAAATTATAATTAGGAAACCACCTGAGGGGAAGGTGACAACTCAGTTGTCAATTTTCATGGATAAATTCTATTTCTATCAACACAGGCAAGGCAATCCTCTCGCCCTCAAAATAGATACTTAGGGGATACTGTTGTTAGCTGGTTCACTGCCCCGAGAAGGAAGCAATCATGAAGATGACAGCAACTACAACAACTGAAAATGTGAACAACAAAAAGGAGCCCTCTCACTGTAAATATTTTCACTGCCAACAAGTCTCCAATATGGTATGGAGTAATGTGAAACAGCCATTTTGCAAAGCACCCCTTAGAAGGCTACCTAAAAGCTGTCATGTCAGCATGCTGAATGTAGCCCAATAGGGAGGGCACTCAGACATAAATGAGTGCCAGTGTTTCAAAGGCAGAAAGTAAGCGAATGTGCAGTTTGTGGTAGGAATATTTACACAGCCCAGCCTGGGTATGAGACTTAAGCTCAGAATGGATTAAAGAGAGGTTATAACCTTCTTATCTTTAGTCATTTGTAGGCAGGCTCTAAAAATCTGTTAGCTAAAGATTTTTTTTTTTAATCTCAGATTAATTTTTCCCTCAACGAGCAATCTTTATTTTACACTTGGTCTATGAAAAACCTAGAGAGTGGAACACATATGCAAGGAGTGTGATGTGACCAAAAATAAAGGAATATTGGAAGTAAAAAAGAATATTAATCTTAGGCTAGCTTTGTATGTTTTGATACAAAAGGCATCATTAGTCTGTAGGACTGTAACATGAATATATTTAACTATCTTAAAATATTATGTTTCTCTTGGATCTATTTTCTTTCTCTTCACAAAAGTTGTTCATTTTGAGGGAATAGAGCCCTGGATAAAAGTGGGTCTCTCAATAAATGACTGAACCACCTCCCTGTTACTAAGGAAGAGTGTAGTTGATGTGATCTGAGAAATTGAAAAGAGCTAAGTTTTGCTTATATTTACCCTGGCGAAGTGATGAATATTTTGTCAATTATTAATTTTAATCAAAATTATTTTGAGTTAACCAGTTGTTTTCAGCTTTCCTAAGTCTTGATTTTTTTCCCATATTATTCTAAATTATCTATAGCTATCCTCTTCAGTGGTAAAAGGCACCGCACACCACATTTCTTCAAATCTAAGCATTCTATACACATTTTAGCTTTCCTGAAATTGGAATAACTTCTTTAATCACAATTTTGTCAGAGTCAGAGAGTACTGCTAGTGCTCAAAGTTTATAACTTCTGTTTTAATTTTTTTTTTTTTTGCTTCAAATACCCTTAACATACCATAAAAACAATTGTATACATGGCAGCTCCACCACTGTGATTATATATTACACCTAGAAATGAGCAGTGGTAATAAGGGGAGAAATAAACACACAATTCCTAGATAAGAATAGACAATAGGTTATGATAAGGGCAGGACATGTGGGGAATAGAATTAGGTCCAGGACACAATCCAATTTGAATGGACCAGAAAAATATATAAAACAGAAATGATTGAAATGGAGACCCCTGAACTCAGGAATAGTGGGGCCGGATAGCAAATTGATCTGAAGGAATTGATGACTAGACCAAAGCAGACATCAGTGGCCAAGAAAAAGTTTTTCAATGAGGCAAAGGGAGGCCTCAATCCAAAGGCATTTATATCATTCACTTAGAGGTACAGACCGATCCAGGAAGCACTGACTCCCAAGGCTGATGATAAAATTATTGAGAAGTCCCCAGTGGAGCGGGTTGTGAATGAGTCAGTAAGAGAATCCCTAATGTAGTATATTACAGAATAATCAGGCATCCCCTTCCTTAGGAAGAGCACATGGCGGCCATTCAAGTAGTGTAATCTGTGGACATATCACCATTCAAATTGGCCAACTTCCTTAAATTTTTGGTAATCCTCATCTAATTAGCTGAAAGAAAGAAGAATGTGTTTAAAATTGTGGAAAACATTACTGTCATGATAAATAGAAGGCAATTTTAATAGAGAAGGAAGAAGAAAACAACACGAGATGAGTAAATCACTCGTTTAAGTTGTATACTCACTACTGACATACTCAAAGATGAGATGTTTCTAGTTATAGTGATTTTTATTTGCCAGTTTCACATTGTGCCTAATTTTCATGTGTCTCAACAGAGAAAATGAGACTTTTTCAAAAATTGCCAGGGATGTTTTTTTATAGCTACCACGTTGTTCCTACTGCTGATATTCAAGCTTACACAGATGCCCCTTCACACAATAAAATTTTTGCTAAAAGCTTATTAGTTGCTTTCATGATTTGAATTATCTTAGACTTAACAGCTAACTATTACTTTTGAAGAGTAATTTGTACCTAATGACAGGTATCTACCCTGACAGATGTTTGCTAAATAACATGTGCTAGATGAAGAAAATGTTCTCTTACTATTTTCAATAATATAAAATGTTAGCACTGAAATATATTTTGCTCACAAGTATTTTCAAAGTAGAATAAAAGTTAGATAATAACTGATAAGTCAGTCACAGTTTTCAAAGCATTTACCACCATTTTCTATAAAAGTTGTCCTGGTAAAATATACAGTTTTTAAAATTAGTTTATACAGTTTAACAGTTGATCATATTAAAACATAGATAATATTTTGATTAACCCTTAATATCTATCTTAACAGTCATTTCATATTTCAGAATAAGAGTTTCTTTATTTTTAAATTTGCAAAACTTATAAATTTATTACAGATAGTATTCAGCTCATTTTAAATCATTTTAATCTTTGCACAGCATTTTGTTTTTTATGACTTTTTACTTCATTAGTCAAGATAAATAACTAATCGCTTTGGGTAAAATGTAGCAAATGTAGGATCATATAGGAAATATCCGCCAAGATGAATGCTACACCTCACTTTCCCAGTAATGTACACCCACAGCTATATATGACACATTTCTCATCAAGCTGAGGTTTGATCGTTACATATTGGTATTGTTTTCAGCATTATTATAAATTCCATCTCTCCTCCTTCATTGATCTTTAGTTCTAGGTGCCCTTATGTCCATAGATATTCAGTGTATGTTGAGTCACTCTCTGGGATAAATTATCCTTTCATTGGGAATGGGTGGGAGGCAGGAAAGAATCAGAAGCAGGAGGAAGAGTGGGTCATGTTCAAGTCTTTGTTGTAAGACTCTCTGAGAAGCTAAATCCATACCTGAATACTTTCTATAGAATAAATGTTTGTGTCCCCCACTAAAAGTCATATGTTGAAACCCTAGCCCCCAATATGATGGTATGAAGCATTTGGACTTTGGAGAGGTGATTAGGTCATGAAGGTAGCGCCCTCATGGAATAAGTGCCCTTGTAAAAGAGACCTCAGAAAGCTCTCTTGCCTCTTCTGCCATGCGATGACACAGCAAGAAGTCAGCAGCCTGTGAATAAACCAGGTGGGCCTTTGCCACACACTAAATCTGTTAGCACCTTGATCTTGGACTTCTCAGTCTCCAAAATTGTTAGAAATAAGTTTTTATTATTTGTAAGCCACCTAGTCTATGGTATTCTATTATAGCAGCCCAAACAAACCAAGATGGTACTTAAATACACTAGAGTAGGGTACAAGTTTAAGAAAAAGTAAATCAAAATGACTTCAAGAAGGTATGTACACATTCATTAACAAATCTATTATGTGACAGGCAAAGGACTGTCAGCATATTCTTTAAAATGAATGAATGGATGGATGGATGGATGGATGGATAGAAAACACACACGCGCGCGCGCGCACACACACACACACACACAGAGAGAGAGAGAGAGAGAGAGAGAGAGAGAGAGAGAGAGAGAGAGAGAGAGAGAGAGACACAGACACTAAAACTACAACAAAGGTCAAATGGTCCTGATTTCTATCTGTGCAGCTGGGACTCATGGTCATTTAGTCACATCCTTTTAATGAAATCTGCTATAAGTGCATTGAGTTCTTGGGCCAAGTCCAAATAAATGATACTGTCAGTAGCAGAAGGACTTTACAATAATACTCCTTCACCTATAGTTCAACATAGTAAATATTTATTAAGATGTATAAGTGTGAGGAATACTCCTAGAGCTCAGAGCATGTGATGGCTAAGGGTGTGAATATATGGATTTGGAGAGAGAAGAAGAAAAAGTCATTATAACAAAACATGATGAATGTTGTGACTCTGTAAGCACAAGATGTTAATGGGGGCAAAGTGCAGGAAACATAAGCTGTGACAAAGCTCTGTGATAATTTAAAGTTCCCTCCCTCTACTTGAATTTTATAATCTGCTGTCCTAACAAATAAAAAACTCTTCTCTAGAAAGTTATATATGTAATCTTATTGCTGCCTAAGTGTGAAACTAGTTCTAGACATACAGAATACTTTGAAAGTTTTATTGTTATAGATCAAATAAGTACTTTTGATACAAGAAGTTTAGGAGTTTGAGATGTGGGTTGGTTTTAGAAATGAAAAATAGCCTTTGGTCCACGTATGTTGTTAAAATGTTTGCAAATTTAATGTGAATATAATTATGTTGCAATATATTTAAATACATGCCATGGAATCCTGGTATAATCTTGTAGAATCTGCTCATGAATTTGATTGTTGCTTAGATCTTATCATGTTCTTACAAAATGATAAAAGCCTCATAGAAAATGTTTAGTACCTAAGGGTATTAGTCATTTCCATAGCAAGAAAAGTATGTTGCATAATCCTCTGGGAAACATTAACATTAATACTGACTATAATTATAATAGAGAGTGAGTACCAAAATCTTTCCAGCTTTTCACTCCCTAAGCTGTTATATAAATTAAGGTGGAGCCTGACAACTACATACCAGTCAAGTGTGGATTTGGGAGCTTGAAATCTGAGATGTATAGAACTCTCCTATACAAAAGCTCAATTTTTCTATACTTGACTAGGAAATTTTTGGTTTCATTATAGGCTTTCTGGTACATAAATATTTTACTTATCATGTATATCAGCTTTTTGCAGCCCTAGTGATTTGGTTACAACTCTTTTTTTCTAACTTTCCTCCAGAGCTAAATATCTCAAAGGTCTTCAGTGTTCTTAAATATTATTAGAGACTTTTTGCTTGTTCATTGTATCTCTCAGTCTCTTAGGATTTATTTGCAGAATTGTGAAAAAAAAAAAAGTTATAATTTTCTAACTTAATGAAAGATTGTCCTCTTTAGAGAATCTTACAAGGAAAAACTATATTAAACCAAAGCAAGACAAATGTCATGTAAATACATTTTACAGTGGGAGGAAATGAGCTATGTAAAATGGAAGCACCCGTAATTTTGAAATGTGAGTTGACACCATCTTGATATTGACCTGATTTTGCTCTATTTGGAATAAATCTAATCTGAATTCATCTTTTTAAAATAATGAAACTGTCAGTATATAAACACTTAACCCATTTCCTGTTTGTCCCGAGTTTCCCCCCCTCCCCTGGCAGTGCTTGCGGCTACAGCATTTACCCTGTGATAATTCACGGATTACAGTCCTAACCTTACTCTCAAAGTTTGCCACAAAATATCTCACTTTTACTATTATTTTCTCATCGCTCTACTATATCGATAGTCTTTGAAAACAAATGATATCATTCTATTTATAGCATTTTGTATTTCGATTTATAAAACATAGTAATTCTTAACTGCTAAAAATGCCAAATCCTAGAAAACATAGCATTCCCATGCATGATGTTAAATTCTGACAGCAAGTTGCACTTTTTTTTCTAACTGGAACAGAAGAAAAGTTCACAGAACAATTAAGGTAATCCTTTAACATACAGGATTTGAAATAACATTAGTGACTACAAGGTAATATCTAGTCCCAGATTATAGATGTTAAAACACATTTCAATTGATCCACTCCAAATTTTGCTTTGTAGCTCAAAAATCTAATGGTGAAGACTGTAAAGAATATATTTGAGAGTTAATTGTTTTTCTTTTGGCCAAGCATTTGTGAGGTTTCCAAAGTACACGTGCCACCAGTTCAATCATATATGTGAAACCCAAGAAGGCACCAGGGACTGCCATCACTAGGCAAGAGCTTATTTATACCTACCAGGTGTGCATCTTCAAGTAAAATCATCATGCAATGTTTCTCAAGAGACCTGCTTTGAAAGTTCCTGGGTAGGTAAAAAAAAAAAAAAATGATGGACAAAATCTATCTCTAAAACTGTGAATATAACAAATAGGAAAAAGATACTGGAAATTTTTAAGAAAAATTAAAAGGATATTATGCAATAGCATATTCAGCATTGGAATGCCAGAATGATCTGATGATCTGATTGGTAGAACGTGCACGCGCGCGCGCGCGCGCGCGCGCACACACACACACACACACACAGTTTCTAATAAGGGATTAAAAAGAGATAAATGACAAAGACCTGGGAAATTTAACTGACTTTTTAAAATGAGAATTATGTAGGAAAGTGGTTGCTAGGTTTTAAAGCCAAGAAATTGCAATGTTCCTAGTTATTTAAAAAGGAGAAAGTAGAGAGTAATTGTTATTTCAAATCAGGTCAAGGTATGATTATAAATGTTACATTTCCAAGATCCAAGTGTAACCTCCTAAATAGGATGCAATGTAGATATTTCAATATTTGAGAAGCAGGTATGTTGATGTTCTTGTGATTGAAAAAAAGAAATACTCATTTACTTTTTTTATTCTCAGTATCTTAGGATCTAAAAAACCAAAAGCTATCTCTAAGAAGTTTCCAAAAGCACTGTTTTTAGGTAGGGTATCACAAAAACCACATGGAAAGGGGATTTTTATCTCACCATTAGATTAAAGAAATCAGATTTTCTTCATTTTCTTGTTTATTTTCTATAGGAGTTAGAAGGATTTAACTAGTTTAACACCCAAATTAACCATATATAATGCCTCTCTATGCTATATCAAAAGAAAATTGTTTTCTACAATTTGCATTTTGTGAGAGATGGCTAAAGGATAGACTAAATTCTATTCCTTATTTCAAAGAGGTATTATATATATGGGGCCCGGACAAAGGCACAATGGCGGCTGCCTGTCCAGCCCTTTGCCTGGCACCAGGGGAGCCTCTACAGCCTCACTCTCCCTCCCAGTATTCCTCCACCACCCACAGATGTGGGTTCAGCCCAATTCGTGACTTTGTCCTTCATACTGGCTTCCATGTGTCTCCTTCCTTATATTATCAGACATATGTGTTATGATCAGCTGAACTTCAGACTGTCAGAAACTTTGCTGTCTGAAATCATGTCAGTAAGAAGGGAACACTCCACTATTGCCTTGCCAGAATCTCAGCCACCTTAACACAGAGAACCAGCCTCAATATCCAGCCTAGAGGTGGAATTTAAGGAAATCTACCAGCAGATGTGGGCTATCCTGGGGGAAAGAAAAAGCCATCTCTAAATCCTTTCCCACACTCGATGACATGATATGTAATAAATAGCACATCTTTTGAGCCTGTATGATATAGCAACATTCATCCTTTTTGTGGCCTTATTAGAAGAAAGAAAACTTCCTCTTTCTTTACAGAAGGGGATCACATTTTCTGTGTGTGCACATTTTTATTTATATATAAAAATGTTACATAATTAAATTACAAATTTTATTTACATAAAATTTATATAAAAACTTTCCGTTGGGTTTTAGAACAAAGCTCCTACTTTTATGGGGGGTATCATATGTGAATGTATAAACCAAGGCTTAAGAACTCTATCTATACTGGAGGATAGGTTAGAGTATGATGTTGACTTTTATTATTATATTATTATTATTTATTACTATTGTTATTATTAACAAAGTAGGCTTTGAAGTGAGGTTTATAAAGGAATTGGACATCTTCAGAATGGGCTGCATCTGTGTGGTAACTTGGTTGCTCTTTAAACCATTAAAATGTTAAGCAAGTTACACTTCTAGTGAGTCTGTGCCAGTGTTCACACCTGAGTTGGTGATTCAAGCATTATAGGAACCTTTGAACTTCTGAATTATTTTTGTGTGTTTGTTTGTTTTGCAGAATTTTAAGCTTTTCTTTCCATTAAGTTAGACACTTAAATTTGCTCTATGGCACAGTTGACTAGAAATAATTCTGGTATCTACTTACTGGCTAAGAGGCAACATGCATAGTAGCTAAATTCAGGGCATTTGGAATAAATAAATGTGGTTTCAAAATCTATTTCTAGCAGTGAAGGTCTGTCAGATCTTTGGCAAGATACTTAATCTATAAAATGAGGATAATTAGATAATTTATAGAGATGTTGGCATTAAAAATATACATATAAATCACTTATCGGACTACTAGATAAATAAAAAAAAAAGCTTGAATGTCAATTGCTGTTTTCCCTTGAGTCATCATCATGAACTCACATACTATTGAGGGCTTGCACAGGATTCTGGTGATGGTTCATGAGTTGAGGTGAGGAGACAGACTGTATTTTATTTATTACATCTGACACCATTCACTGGTAAGATGCACCATTATTTAGTATACCATTAAGAACAACAACAACAACAAAGCAACAATATAAAACACTGGGATTAAACTATGACACAATGTGCTCTTACCACTTAGAACTGTTTTGAATTTATATAAGAATTATTTTACATTTATTGAAACATTTTAATCACATAATGATTTTTATGTGTGTTCTACAGTGTTAAAAAAAAAAATGAAGTAGTTAAGGTGACCCTAAAATTTTCTCACATTTAGGATCCCATTCTTCTCACTCACTTTTCCCCCGGGAACCATCAGTGTCTGTGCTCCATTATTTTCTATAGAATTTTCATTCAAGCTCATTTGGCAAGTTTTGATGCTAGCACTCTCTTGCCTGATCACACTGAGTTTTGTCTCTTCCTCTAAGGATTCACAGGCTACTGGAAGTGAAGGAACTTCTGTTTAAAGTCAGCAGGAAGCTACATTCCTATTGTCTGATGTGTTGCCAGCAGTTCTGCTAAATCAGTCACATCAGTTACTGGTGACTGACATTTCTTTTCTTCTATTCTAAGTAGAGGGACAATTTCTGTGCCTTGGTGGCACTGCTTAGCATGTGGCACCAACATGTGTAACACCAGTAATGCACATAATAACTCAACTGAGGTGATGACAGCCATAGCTCAAACAAAATGCAAGCACCAAGGGCAAGGACATCTGACTGAAAGCTGCCAAGTACCAGGCTGATAGTGGCTATAATTCAGCATTCTTTGTACAATAGATCTCAATGTCAGAAATAATAAGGTAAAAGAAATGCATTTTTAAAATGATAAAATATGGAATCTCGGTTGGTCAATTGACAAGGAGTAACATATTCCTTCCATAAAAATGGCTAACCAGGTCTCTTTTATTATCAATTCATGGACTACCTGCATATATATCCCTTGCTTTCTTTGAGGTGTGTTCTTTGCCATGTATAGTATAAACAATGTCGATAAATCCCCTGCCTTTGTGTTCCTGTCAACTTAAATTTCAGCTTCATCAATTTCTGCTCCTTGCCAAAAATGCTAGGTAGCTCAAGAAATGTAATCTTTACAGAAAGTTGATCTGAGGTTTAGCTATAAAAGGCCCTTAAATGGGACTTCTGGGGAGGACGGGGTGCTAGTAATATATTTTGCTTCTTGATCTAAGGTGCTGATTACACAGATGTATGTGTTCACTTTGGAAAAAATTGAAGCTGTGTGCAAATGGTAAATTTACAACTCAATGAGTTTTCTGCAAGTGAAAACAACTATGTAGCTATGGTATGTGCGATTTTCTGTATGCATATTATAATTCAACTGAAGTTAAAAATTAAACAGAAATAAAAAGGTCTTGACATATTCTAAGGAAAAATATGGGGAAAATACATGATGATAATCCATTACAGGTTTATCTTATCATATATGTATTCATCATAGATATAGTCACATCTAAACGGATGCTTTAAACTAAACCTCTTCTCCTCTAACTCTATCAGTCAGAGGTAAGGTTATGTCTTAGAAACTTATGTTAGAAATGAATTCCTGATATCCTCTTTCATTCTCCCTCCACTCTCTCTCTTGAATCAACCACCAAGTTGTCCTGATTTTACTTTGTAAATGCACCTTGACTCAGTGGCCTTAACTTTAATTCCTAGTGTCAGGCCCTTGCTAGTTGTTGCCTGGGCCTCTACGATTTAATAACATTTAGAGCAACTCTGACCTCTGGTCTTTCTTTCAAATACATTTTGCCACCATGTATCCTGAAACAACCTTAAATGCAGGTCAGGCCATGTGTCTTCCCTGCTTAAAACTCTAGTGACTAATCACCAGGGCAGGCTCAGCTCCCAAGCATGAGGTACAGGCCCCCTTATGAGGTAGCCATGATCAACCACAGTAACCTATCTCAAGATCACTTACATTTTCACCTCTGATGCACGTTGCTCCCCCTACATCAGGTCACCTCTCCACTTCTGCTCAAGATAATGCCTTGACTTGAAAACGGTTTTTCCTCTCACTCCAATCCTTCCTCCTCTCTCTACATGCTCCCATTCCTCCTTCTCTGTGCTCGTTACTTGTACTTCAACTTGTATCTCAGACATTATTATCTGGAAGAATCTTTCTAAGACACCCTCCATGCATACTGTGTCGAATATTCCTCATCCATGTCCACTTTCACAGTGTACACACTTCTGTAGATCTTATACTGTGCTCTTACTTATTTTTACATCCTTCTTCCATCTAGACTATTCAATGAATTTTTCTATATATCTTATTCATTCTGGTACTCCCCAACCTAGCATCTGGCACTTAGTAGGTGATCCATAATTGTTTTATGAACTAAAATGAATGCCAAAGAAGTCATTGAAATGGGAAGGTGCCTCTAGCAAAAATCTAATTGCAGTAATTAACCTGAGGCTAAGTAAACTAATATAATTAACTCTTTGTATTTGTGATGGCATGCTTCTTATTTATTTCTATAAATCAGTGTTACAGATTTTTATAAAGAATAATACATAATCAATACTCATATAATATGAAGTGGTTGAACATCTGGCACTAAAGTTTTTAAAAAGTTTTACCATAATTAAAACCTATTGAAGATTTAAGTTGTGTGTTAAATTACTTGGCCACTGAATGATTTTCCATAGCCAATGGGTTGGAGTTTTATAGTTTTAATATTTTAAAATAAATGATGAGATTTAGTCTCATTAAAACCTTATGTCCCATGTAATTTTGTTTTTAATATTGCTATTTACAGTTAAAGAAGCACTGAAATACATTTGTAGATAGAACAGTTTGGCTTTGATCTTTGTTCATCTAATGTAAGGGAAGCTAAACAGATTTAATTTAAAAGTGGGAGATAAAAACATAAAAAAAGAAAAATCAATTCTAGATGAGAAGATTGCATTTATAATTGAATCACAGACATGCTCTTCACAACAGTGCACAGAATGGGGAAATTGTGATAATTGCTTGCAATGGCATCACTTTTCTTTAAATTGGTATTACCTGCTTACTACTTCCAAAAAAATTAAATATATAGATAAAGTTTTCTTTTACTAGCAAGTGAATTCATTTGTATGCCAGCCTTTATTTTTAGCATGCAAAATTGAATATATATGAAATGGAAAAGAGTCTAGCCTCTTCCATGCTGAACTGGAATAGCAGATGAGAAAGAGGATTCTCTAGCTAAATGGCGCCATATTTGGGTTATTGCTCTCCCATCCCTGGACAGTAGGTTTATTGGAAATAATTATTTTTCCTATAGATTATCACATACCTCAGCACAAAATAGCTAACAAAATAGCTAAACATAAAAACTTGAGACATTTCATGTAAACCCATATCATGAAACGTAGTTTGGTAGAGTGGAGAGATGGGCATAAAACATTCATCAAAAATGGCATAAAATTTGGTAAAATCAATAGCTTATAGCAGAATTATCGCAACATAAATTATGCAAAGTTGAAACAAAGAATAATCTTTGGCTTCTGATTTTATTTTATATTTATTTCTCCTAGTAGCTTTTCTTTCTTATCAAATTTCAAAGTAACGACTTCATTGAATTCAACCTTTCTGCTGAGTTCTGGTTCAAATTAGACATATGATCAACCCCAAATGAACACAACTGTATCTCAGCAAAAGATAAAGGTAAGAAGAAAAAGGAAAATAAGAGTGTAGCTTCCTTCTCATTGTATATCAGCATCTCTTGTATTCAGTGTTTAGCCAGAGACATTTGCCTGAGGGATCTGTCTACTCAGACCTTCATCATTTACTCAGGCCTTGAGGGAATTTTCTAAATTAAGAAAACTGAACACTACTCATGGGACAAATACACATTACAATATCTCCAACTGTGTGCTACCTCTGAGACAAAATCTGCTTATGAATTCTGCTACTATGTTGAATGTTATCATGCTGTAGACACTTGGGAAACTTATCTGCATTGAAACTAAATATCTGACATGATTATAACCTCTTTCTGAGAAAAACAACCCTGGATTTTTTTTATTTGTCTGTTTGTATGGCAAGTGATTCTATTATTTTGGCCATACTGGATTGAATCAAGAAGCTCCTTCCTTTCTCAAAGTGGCTATCAGGCTCAGTAGTCTCTAATCTGTGATGGTATAAGAAATCAAATAGGGATAACCCATAATTGATGGGGACCGACTGTATCAATTTTCCTCCTGTATTATCTTGAACATGAGCCACAGGGAAAAAACAGTACAATGATAGAGAAGCACATGTGTTAAAGGGACATAAAACAAAGAAAAAAGAAGAAAAACAAGTGACTGACTCCTAGTTGCAGCAAAGTCATGGTGGAAGCAAACAACTGCTTCTAATGGAATACAGGATTACTGGTTCCTGAAAGTCACATAGCAGGTCTATAATCAATAATATCAGTAATGTTCCAGTTGTCTGCAGAGCCTGGTCATACATATGCTCAGACTCCTTCAAAACTCCCATCATCTAAGGCCACCTGAACATATCACTTCTTCCTCCAATCAGGGACTCATACAGTTTTCGTACATGGTTACTTACTGACAGTCCATTTTTACTGTGAAATCTAGGTTGTAGAAGACTGTGTGCTTTGCTGAACAGTGTATCAAGCAGCACTTACTTATAAAGTTAAACCAGCTCCAATCATATCACAAACACCATTTCCACTAAAAATGACACTACCAAGGCAAACAAATCTACTGTTTGGTATAGTGAATAACAATTGGGAAATTACTATCCTCTAAAGGCTCACATGTGTCACTTTTCTACTTGCACTCAAATTCTTGTTCTCTCTGTCCACCTTGCTTTCACAGGATTCATAAGTATCTTATGAGACATATATCTCGTCTCTTTTGTCATTTATTTGTTTTTTTTTGTTTGTTTGTTTTTGTTTTTGTTTTTTTTTTTTGCAATTGAGTCTTTGGCAATATCTTGCCACTTAAACTGATGCAGTAAAACACCAAGTAATTCCCAATTTGATGAGTCTAATTTTTATCTTTTTAGTTTCCATTTTGCCTGACTTTTATGTAGCATGGTAAAAAATGATTACCATTTCCTTTTAAATTCTCCAAAGAACTATTAACTTACTGCTAATCTATTTGCAATTAAGCACATTATGAACTAAACTTCACTGACAACTGACTTTACTGGTGTCTCTTAAAACATGAAACCTCAAATCTACTGGCTCTACTAGGTCTTTGAGCCCAGCATCATTTTCATAATATTTATGTATGATCAGTGCTATTTCACAGATGTTTTTTCCAGAGTTGGATTCTGCTGTGGCAAATGTCCTGTCTAGTACACATTTCTGTTGCATCACTCATGACAAAGTACATAGTAATTGTTATGCTTGTTATCCTTGAGAAGATTCCCTTTAAAGAATGCTCATTTATATTATAGATATATGGTACAGTACCACTTGAGAAAAGTGGCATAGGCTTTGCTATAGAATCTATTATATGAATATTCACTCAGGAAACATTTACTAAGCTCATATTAATCACCAGGCACCTATCTAACTGTTGATAGAATTAGATTGTGTACTCCAGGTGTGAATAGGAACTACGCATCTCTTTTGCTCCCTGTTATTTACTCAGTGCCTGGAGAATATCAGTATTCTAATGAGTGCTCAGTAATAATTTGTTAAATGAAATAACATAAAAGCTGCATGATCTGAACCTGTCCTATCCCATCAGTCTCAACTAAGGCCATCCTGTCCCTCACTCTATATGTCATAGCTCCATGGGTCTTCTGTGAGTTTAAAAGGGTAGCTCTTTTCTAGCTCAGTGCCTCAAGAATGGTTTGTTTTGGTTATCATTGCATTCTTAGTATACCATCTGACATTGCACTAGACAATCATTTGTTGAGTAAATGGAGTGATTTTCTCTTGTTATTTGCTGAATGCTGTCTAGGGCAGGCAGTACTGGACAGGACTTTCTCACCTGTCAGGCATATACAATCTGTCTCCCTGTAGCCATTTAGTGAAGCTGTAAATATAAAATATAATATGTGTTTGCTATAGTCCAGATCAGCATTCCAACTTCATCCCACAAACAGTTTGTCAAGTGTCTGAAAGCAACAGTGACAAATGCAGGTGGAACTAGGTCACTAGCAAAATCAAATGTGGTCCAAATACCAGAACTAAAATGAACCTAGTGCCAAATTAATCCAATTGTAGCCTTTGCTTCAGCTGGATCATCCTGTGTTTGTTCCAACTCAGCTGTTGCCATTATTCATTTGTGATTACTGCCCCATTCTTGGAAATGCACAGGCATCTCATTCATTTGGAGCTTTGTTTTATTGAAAATTATCATCCACATTTGGATTTTTTTTTTTTTTTTTTTTTTTTGGTAGCTGCCTAACATAGCAATGTCCAAGAAATTTGAAAGCTCGGGCATCTGATGAAAAAAGAATTGGACCATGAGTGGGGTCAATAAAGAAGTGGAATGGTTCCCTCCAAAAAAGAAAAAAAAGTAAAAATAAAATTAATTACTTTAATAAAGTTTTTACTAACTTTCTTCAATATCACTTTTAATTTAATTTTCTTAGAAATTTGCATTTTGAAGAAAATAATACTTTTATTTTAGAGAAATCACTATTTTTTTTAGTTTAAAAGCATGTCACATAGTGAATATTAGCTGAGCAAATAAATGAAAAAAGCAAATAAACTGAATTAAGTAGAAATTAATTGTAAAAGCAACATAAAACCCATGCACAGTTTCCGAACAGTTATTGAGATGTTAATGATTTTCCAAACAGGATTATACTCTGTAATTTGAACTGTGAGAAAAAGTACCAAGTACCAATAAATACCACTATAATTTCCAAATGAGGCATTTGAAAGCAAATTCAAGTTATTTAAATATTATTGAGTAAAAAACATTTATAATTGTTTTTTGTATATTATTGTATACATTTAATTACCAAAACCCTCCATTTGAAAAATCTCAAATAGTATATATAGAAAATATATTGTTTATTTCCCCCATTCCAAATTTTTTTCCTAACTTCATAATTTCACTCATCTCACAAAATATTTAAAGAATCCAAAGCAAACAAAGACAATGAAGGTAAAGTAGATAAGGTAGCTGATGGAATCAATAAATGAGAATCATCACTTCCAAAATAAATAAATAAATAAGGAATAGAAGTTTCTACAATAGAAGTCTTTGAAAGATGAAGAGAGAGGTCATTGGTCCATAGCACTTTAGATGTCTGATCAATTTATCCTATCAGACTAGGCAGGAAAATCAACTGAAAATCATGAAGAAAGATCTAACACATAAAACAAACAAACAAACAAAAATTCCTATAGAAAGGACTTGGACTTGGAAAATTTGCTAACATATGACTCGGGTCATGTTGCAGTTGATTGTGCTAAAAGGTGAGAGAGAGGATTAAGAGTCAGCTGGAAGACCTCAAAATAGGCAAAACTGCCACCAGCCCTTTTAATTTTGTAACTAGATCCCTGGACAGTTGGTTATAGATGTAGGATGTCAGTGATTTTCATTCATTTTGGAAAACCAAAGCTCCGGGATAAACTTGTCAACTTATTCTGGGCCAACGGCTCATTTCTTGACCATTCTAAACTAGGAAAAGCCTTCACTTTCTATATGCACTAAGCATTTTATTTTCATTACTACATTATAATGAAGACTATTAAAGTTAATTAAATAATATATTAGAACATGAAATCTGAATATTTCTGAAATACATGCCTGAACAAAATGAAATGTATATTTATTGGGATTCTCTTATGTCACTACTCAGGGAGAATAAGATAATGTCTTCATATTCAAGGAACCAATTATGACACCAGACATTATTTAATGAAAATATGTTAAGCACTTACAACAGTGTCTGGATATAAGAAATATCATTTAATTGTATATTATATTATATATTATATATTACATGATTATATATCATATTATGCCATATCATATATCATTAAAATTCTGAACTCTAGGCCAGACAGATATGGCTTTGAATCTTAGTTATGCCACATTTTACTTATTTAACTTTGCAAAAGTAGCTTCATTTTGGAGCCTGAGATGCCCCATCTATAAAACAGGGAAAACAACAGTTTTTCCTTCATAGGGTTGTTGTAAAGATTAATTGAATTAATGTTTTCACAGGGCCTGATGACTGATAATGAACATGCTGGTGTTGGTAGCAGCTAACAATATGGGTTGCTTGCTGAATGCCAGGCATAATACAAAACAAACATTCAAAAATGTTTAGCAAAATGAAAAAGTCTAGCAATTATTATTATTTGTTATAAAAATAAGACAAAATATTTAGTTAGCGATAAGTAACTATGTGCAAGCAAGTGTTAAATGAGGCAATATAATGACTGAGGGAGTAGGTTTCACAGAGATACTGCCTGAGCTTATGTCTTTGCTGTGTGTCTGTGTATATGTGTATTTTCCTACTATTATGTTTTACATTATATAGGAGGTAATGCTGTCATGATCAATCGTCAGAAAATTACTAATTCCTTGGTAATTAGCTAACCAACCCTCTTAGAACTCAAAAATGGTAAAACATTCTGTCTTCACTCTTTCATTCTAGAAGCCTTTTTGATCCAATTTAAATTAGATGGGCAAGAAATAAATCATGTAGCATTGTAATGTTAAGTTACCAATATTTGGGAGTTGTTTCTGTAGTACTGATCAATGGAAACTGACAAAGTAATGTTTTATAACCAAAAAATGTTTGGTAAGCAACTAGATTATGGAAGTAAAATGTTTTAGTCAGCTCAGGTTGTTGTAAGGAAATACCATAGACTGGATGGCTTATGCAACAGAAATTTATTTTCTCACAGACCTGGAATCTAGAAGTCCCAGATCTGGTGCCAAAATTTTTGGGTTCTGGTGAGAGAGCTCTACCTGGCTTGCAGACAGCCACCTTCGTACTGGGATTTCAGAGGGCAGAAAGGAATAACATGTTCTTCGGTGCCTCTACTTACAATGGCACTTATTCCATCATAAAATGCCCACCCTCATGACTTCATTTAAACTTAATTATCTCCCAAAGGCCTTTTCGCCAAATACCATATTAGGTTAAGGCCTCAAAATATGAATTTGGGGGTGACGTAAGTCTGTACATAGAAAGAAGATAGAAGAATCTGTGAAGTTAGACAAAGATAAGAACCCAATGTTGGATAGAATCCAAACACTTGTAGCAAGAAATCACAATTGTACAATGACTGGGTATATTAAAAACACTGGCCACAAACACTCTTAATTTGATGGGCTCTGGTTTCCCAGACCCAATTGCAATGATAGTCAAGAGAAACGAGAAAAGAGAAAGAAAGAGAAAGAGAAAGAAAGAGAAAGAGAAAGAGAAAGAGAAAGAGAAAGAGAAAGAGAAAGAGAAAGAGACAGATAGTAAAATATAAAGAGACAAGAAACTAACGAACATCCAGAAGAACATCAAGAAAAAAAGACCATCTACCTATCGTACTCGCCTTCATGCCCTCTTTCCTCTTCCTTCGCTCTCTCTTCCTCTCCCTTCTCCCTTCCCTCCCCCACCCCTCTCCCTCTCCCTCTCCCTCTCCCTCGCCCTCTCCCTCTCCCTCTCCCTCCCCCCCTGGAAAATAAAAGTAAAAAAGATCCAAGACTAAGGATCAGAATTCAAGCATGGTGTAAAAAGCCATGTGATTAAATGTTAGTTCATAGTTGATTGAGGTGGTATGGGATAGTAAGGTGGATATGGAGAGAAAAGTTTACCTGGTTTATTCCTATCTCCTACAGAAATGGTTTGTTATAGAACTATTCCTTATGAACTTGAGGGGTAGGCTACTGGTGCTCCAGTGCACTGAATACTTATGGGCAATGATGGGCCTACCTCTATTTAAAGCTTTGCATCTTTAATCCGTTTTTGTTTTTGTTTGTTAATTTCCTTAACTGGGTCTTGACCTCAGTTTTATTTATTTATTCTTTTTCTTCCTGGATGAAGGTATTTTCATTCTCAACACATAGTTTGATTTTCTTTCAAAGGATAAGTAAACATGGGATCACTTTACTTGTTAAAGTGCAAAGCTGAATGAAGTTTGAGTATAGGAGACATCAAGTATAGGAGGACTGTGCCCCGAGATTAACTATTCCCCTAACAAGAGCACTTTAAGAATGTTAACAAGAAAATGATATGTAACAGGCTAATTGCATGGCACATGTTAGTAATTAGATTAGTTAGCCACTAATCACTAGAAGAACTAAGTTATAATGATCCTCATAAGGCTGGTTCAGTTGCAACTGCATGTTTAAAAATTAATTCTTTCATTAAAAGAGATATACGGATAATGTTTGAAACATTGAAAAGCTCCATCTCTAGGTTAACAAGTCATCTCAGAAAAGACCTGCATAACAACATTAATTTGCAATAAAATTATATGATTTATTCCTTGGCAGTTATTAAGAATTAGTCAGATGACAAACCCAAAGCTTAGAGATTTTGATTTTTTTAAATTATTATTCCAGTAATGGCAGAGTGGTTTGTGTTGAATTAAAGTCTCCACAGATAACCATTATAATATCTGATGAAATATTAAAGAAAAAGCTATTTGATGATATTGAAGAGTGACCAAAACCAAATGTAAATTGGAGACTGTTATAACACTGAAAAAAGACAAATACACTGTTTAAGACTAATTGTTCATATGATTTACCATGTGAGGACACTGACCAGTTTGTATTGAAGAATAGGTAGAGGTCTTAGAAAATGAAAGTCAAGCGTGCCAGAATGCCAGGAAAATCGGGGTGGGGTAGGGATAGTAATTCCAGGAAATAAGATAATAAATAACAATCAAGGATGCCCCCCAATCTGCATAGTTCTACAAACATAAGAAAAGGGGAAAGAAGCCAGGTTATGAAAATAAAGATAAGACAAGGAGACGTTAAACAAAGATAAAAATCCAATGTTGGAACTCAAAAGCTTCTAGTAACCAGATCAAAAGGGTAAAAAGTGATGGTGTTTGGAAACATTAGCAACAATCACCTTTTTTGGAACTTAAAATCCTTGCTCACCTCTGAGCTAAATTTGTGGAGAGTAGACTCCAAAGACTGGTAGGGAAGGCAACACAGCTGGCTGGCAGGCTGAAAAAGGAGAGTAGCATTTCAACTTCTGCCCATTATAAGGCAAATAGTATTAAGAGTTTGAATTCTATCAAATAGTAAATGTTTGGTAAACACTTTGGGATCACACTTCGGTGACAAAGGCTTAGGGTTCACCCTTAGACTAAAAGACAAAACTGAAACAATTTGTGAAACAAAGACTCCGAAAGCTCAAGTTAATTGGCCAGGATTTTTAACAACATACTAGGACAAAAAAAAAAAAAAAAAAAAACATTCTTAAAAGAAGGATAATAGAGCCAGAGTTCCTACAGCATAATAATTCTTCACTTCTACTTTAAAAATTAAATTAGAAATGCAAAGACATAAAAATATGATACATAGTTAAGGGGGGGGGGAACAATAAAAACAGCCTTCCACATTACGCAGTTGTTGGAATTAGCAAGCAAGCGTCTTTAGTTATTATAAATATATGCAAAACTTAAAGAAAAAGATGGTCAAATGAGGAAAAAGATGAGGAATGCAAGCAGAGAAAAGGAAACTACATAGAATAATAAAATAAAAATTCTAGAAATAAAAAAAAACAAACAGTATTTGAAATAAAAATTTACTGGAATGGCTTAAAAGAACTGCAGACATCCAATGAATCATTGAACTAGAAGACATATATAGTTGTTTCTCTGTATCCTCAGGTTTCATATCTGCAGATTCAACTAACTGTAGACCAAAAATAATTGAAAAAAAAAATCGTAGAAAGTTTCAAAAAATAAAACTTGAATTTGCCATAATCTGAGCACTATGCAGAATCCACACAAATGAAGTGATATACAGGGATAAACTCCTATAGCCTAAAGGCAAATGTAGGTTATGAGCAAATACAACGCTATTTTATGTAAGAAACTTGAGCATCTGTTGATGTGAGTATCTGGGAGTAGGGAGTCCTGGAACCAATTCCCCACAGATACCAATGGATAACTGTAAATAGCCTTTATCTAAGGGAAACAAAGAAGAGACCAAAAGACTGAAAATAAACAAAGTAAGTAGAGCCTTACCAACCCATGGGACAATCTAAAAGAGTCAAATGTGTATAATTAGAGCCTCAGAAAAAGTACAGAGAGAATGACACAGAAAAATATACTTAAAAATATACTAGCTGAATATTCCTCAAGTCAAAGAGAACACCTCAATGCATAGACCCAGGAAGCTCAATAAATTCCAAGCAGAATGAATATAAAGGAAACCACGCCTAGGCACTCAAAATTCTTAAAATCAAAGATAAAGAGAAAATCTTGAAAGCAGCCAGAGAATAACAGCACATTATGTACAAATAAATATTGATTGGAAGAAACACTGACTTATCTTTGAAAACAATGGCAGCCAGAGCACAATGGAATAACATAGTTAAAATTCTAATGAAAAAAGTTTGAACTAAAATTCCACATTCAGAAAAAATTCATATAAAGGCAAAACAGATTTATGCAAACAACCAAAATAAAATTTTATCGGGAAAATGAAAGATAAGATAGATGGATGGCAGTAGAACTGCAAATGAAAAATGTTAAAAAAAGTTTTTTCAGGCTGAAAGCAACATAAATGAACAGAAATAGAAATTGTAAGTATATGAATAAATAATAAATAATTTTATATAATTTCTGCAAAAAAATAATTCAATGAAAAATTTTTAACATTGTGGTAGAGGATATATAAGTAGATAAAGAGTTGATAAAAATAGCATAAAAGACAGAGCAAGATGAATGAATTTTGCAACTCTAACATTTCATGTGAAGTGGTACAATACTAAGTAGACTGTGATAATTTAAGAATGCAGATTGTTATTCATAGAAAAATCACTAAAAAACAAATAAAATGTCATAACCAAAAGCCTTGAAATCAATTTAGCCAAATGATAGAAAAATAATCTAACAAATATTTAACTGATTGACCCAGGGGAAGGCACGAAAGAAGAAAAGTGGGACCTAAAAATACACACATATATATATATTTACATAGGTATATATATGATAAAATAATAAGAAAATGATAGATTCAACCTATTCAATGAATATATTACAAGTAACTGTACATGCTAATCAAATAAACTGGGTACAAAATAAAGACACAATTATATGCTGTCCACAAGATCTGCATTTTAAATATAAAGACAGTAAGAAATGAAAAAAAATAAATCATACAAACAAGAAGCATAAAAAAGGTAGCAGGCTATATTAATACCTGATAGGTCTTTAAACAGAGAAATGCAAATTAAAACCAACATGAGATATACATACACACCCAACTGAAAACTAAAATTTAAAGTATTGGCAATGTCGAAAGTTGAAAAAGGTATGAAGCAAATGGAACTCTTACACATTGCTTATCAGAATGTATAATAGTATAATAGTACTTTGGATAACAGTTTGAGAGGTCTTTTTATAAAGTTAAACACAAAGCTATCTTATGGCCTAGTAATTCTACTCCTAAGTATTTACCCAAAAGAAATGAAAACATTGTCCACAGAAAGACTTGTACAAGAACATACATAATGGCTTTTTTCACAATACAGTTAACCCTTGAACAATGCTAATCCCCTCATAGTCAAAATCTGCATATAATTTTTGACTTCTCAAATATTTAACTAATAGCCTATTTTTGACCAGAAGCACTACTTATAACATAATAAGTCAATTAACACATATTTTAGATGTTATAGGCATTGCATACATATCCTTACAATAAAGTAAGCTAGAAGAAAAGAAATTGTTAATAAGAAAATCATAAGAGAAAATACATTTAAAGTATTTATTTTTTTAAATCTGCATATAAGTGGACCCACACAGTACAAACCTGTGTTGTTCAAGTGTCAAATGTAACAAAAATTGGAAACAATATAAATGTCCATCAACTGAAGAATGGATAAACAAATTCTGATATATTTGCAGGATGAAATATGACTCAGCAATGGAAAGGAAAAAACTACTAATATATACAATAATACAGATAAATTTCAAAAACATATGTTAAACAAAATAAGCCAGATATAAAAGAGTACATAATGTACTATATTTATATAAGTTTCAATAACAAGCAAAACAAATTTATTCTGATAAAAGTCAGAACACGGGGTGGGAATTGATTAGGAAAGGACACAAAGAAGCTTTTTTTGTTGTTGATGGAGCTTTTCTATATCTTCACAGGAGTAAGTAGTTCTCTATCTTGATAGGAGAAATGTTTATGTGGGTGTATGTATTTATCAAAACTCTTAAGATCTGAGAATTTCACTGCAAGTTTTTCTTCAATGAGAAAAATCACATTTCCAAAGAATGACAGAGCTGGAATTTTAAAACTCATCTAAATTCAAGTCTCATGATTTTCTCACTATTCCACACTACTCTCATTAACATTAAACTGTGCTAGGAATTTTAGACTATGATTTGGCTTATGAAAAACAATCCTAGTTTTGTTTTTCTAATAGCAACATCTTCTATTTGTACAATTTTCTTTCTGTGAGAGAAAAAAAGAAATGATCTCCTTCAGATGTTGCATCAAGCTCTTTAAAACTACAGGGGTGCCAATTAACAGTTTCAGGAAGTGCCTGAACTTAAATCCCAGAGAGACATTCCCATATTACTGAGTACACAATCCGTGAAGTATCATGTTGCTTTCTAAAGCTGGTATTTCAATAATCATCTGAAAGAAACAAGAAGTACACAAAAATATGAAAGTTCATGAAGTCAGCTTGTTATACAAGTTTAGCGTCTTCAACTCTGTTCCACATTTCTATTGTATTTTTATATCTACAATGGAGATTTGAGTGAGTCAGTGTCTATGATATTCTGTGGAGAAAATAAGGAGTATTTTTTTCTTTTGCAGTTAAACCCATGAACTTTTCTGGGACTAATGTCTTTTTTCATTCCTGTGCATGCACTCATTCATTCATCTAATTATGACAGTTACTGAACTATTATTATAAAAAAAAAAACACTGAGCTGGAAACAAATTCCAGCACATATAAGATTCAGGTCTTGGCCTTAAGAAACTCATAGTTTAATATCAATTAAGGAAAATTAAAAAGATAATGTTAAAACTTTATAATAAATCCTGGAATAAAGAAAGGCCCACAAGTAAAGAGGAACATATTTCACAGCTATGTAAGTAGGCTAGCGCTTGTATACTATTTCTCAGTTGAGGAAATAAAGCATTGTTCATCTAACCGATATACACACCAAGTTTCATGTCTTCCTTAAATAGAAAATGCATCTTACATAGCCCATCACCCTCAGGAGACCAAAGAGATTGTGAAATCTTTTTGCAGTATAAACAAATGAAGTCCATCATACAGTATTATTCATCTTAGATTTTTTATAGCACCTAAAAATATTCCCTAACATTAAAATATTCCCTAACAGCTTTCTTCACTGGAGCTATAATTATAGTCTTACTGAAGAGTAAAACCAAAAATTAAGGACATATATTTTCACCTGGAAGTTCTTCTTTAGTTAATTTCTTTCTTGCTGTTTAGAAGACTATGTAAATATGTAAGACACGTAACAAGAAATTAACTCACAGATGAGATAAAATATGATTCTAAATTTTAGGGTTGGTGAACATTTCTTAATTTCATCATGTTCATTTGTTTGATAGCTCAAAAGTGACTGCAGAAACCATTAGTTGACCCATAGAATGTACTATATAACATAAATGGTGACTTAAGATTTTCAAGGTCATCAAATCTCCTTCTGGATTTATAAATGTGGGTTTTACTGTTCTTATTTCAACATGAAAATTACCCAACAAATAACTATGCACTAGATTTTGAAATTGTTCATTTACTTATCCAGTTGTTCAAAGTGCTATGGATTACGTTTCCTGGCATATCACTTTAACGTTCATGACACATGTAGCTGAATCACTAGAAGACAGAAACAGCTGTTACTAGGGAAATAAGGAAACTCTGTAAAGAATTTAAAAATCATTCTGGGTAATCAGTTTCAATTTTGGAAATTAACAGCTGCTTTGAATACACAAAATTCATACATTTCAGGCTTTATTTTGCTTTTGTCCCTTTACCATTTGAATGTTTGTCATTAGGGTATAATAGTTGAGAATATACAATATATTGGGCTTTCATCAGTTACCCACCTCCTCAAAGAGATTCAACATTTCCCTATGGACTTCACAAGTTGCAGGTACAGCAAATTCAAACAACACTGGGTAATAATTAAAAGAGAAGTTCCAAGAAAAAGGAGATGGTTGCAAATGTTAAATGGGATAGAGGGTTTGAGGATTTTAACATGTGAGACCATACCATGGAATTTGCCAAATGAAAAGTTCTGGTGACCTCTCACATACATTTTTAGTAGTCTCAAGAGTATGGAAAGTAAACTGGCTAGTGTGAGCAAGAAAGGGAAGTTGTGAAGAATATTCTATTTGTTCATAATTTTTAGTAATGTGAATGGCAATCCTAATTCTTTTGTATTTCATACCACTCTACGGACACTTAATTGTTACTGAATGAGTTCAATGCTGTTCTCAAGGTTTCACTGAGAGAAGGACACTTGGACACTAGTCCACAAGAGAAAGAATGTCTTAGAGACAGTTTGTAATTCTTAATATAATACTCCTTTCTGCCCAAGGTTATAGAATCAGCAAATCTGATTGGTCAGAGACTAGCATCAAAAGATTCATATTTTTCACCAGGATGGATTGTTATTACATTGAAGAACACAGCAGTAGCCATTTTTGGTTGTCTTACATCCTGTTAGATAATCCTATGTGTAGGAGTGATGTTCACTTGAATTGTCCATCTAAGTGGTGAGGGGGATAGGGTTCCCAATAATGTCTGGAACAGATCTATCTACTATTCTCCTTTACCTATTACTGGGTAAGTGATTAAGTTAGCTTTGCCCTGCATGCATGTGTGGCTTCAGTGTAAGAGGGAAGATGCGGTAACATTAAATTAGGTCCCAGATTCATACTGCATCTTCATTTGTTCCACATTTAGGCCTTTTGTTTCTTATTAATCAGTTACAATTCAAATGGAAAAAGGGGTACCAGAAGGATGTTGCACAACTCCACTATTAACGTTCACTTGTTTTTGTCTTCATGTCCCAACTATATGATGATGTTGGTAAGGGGTACCTATAATATAATTAAGAATGGATCTCATCTTTGTCCCTGGTTCCTAGGAAGAGCTTTAAAATCACTTTGCATTTCTTGAATTATATGAGTCTATTTGTTATGCTAATGACATGACACACGGTAGGCCCCTAGACAGTTTCAGAATAGAGATTGGTCAGCAGAAAGACCAACAATGTGATTAAAACATTGGAATTTTGGACCATTCTAACCTCTTAGGAAGGGGTTGGGGGCTGAAGATTGAGTTTAATCACGTGACCAATAATTTATTCCATTATGCCTATGCAATGAAACCCAAAAAAAGCTCTGAACATCAAGGCTCAGAGGAGCTTCCTGGTTGGTGAACGCATTGATGTGCCTGGAGGCTGATGCACCCTGAGTCTATAAGAAGAGCGCATGGAAGCTCTGCACTCTCTTCCAGACTCTACCTTGAATATGTCTTTTGTAATAAAGCTGAAAACATAAGTATAACACTATCTTGAGTTTTGAGTCATATTAGCATATTACTGAACCTGATGGGGTTATGGGAACCCTCAAATTTATAGCCAAGATGTCAGAAGTGTGGATAGCGTAGAGACCCTCCACATGCTGCTGGCATCTGAATTAAGGGCAGTCTTGTGAAAGATCGACCCCTTAACTTAAGGGGTCTGTGCTAACTGTAGGTGGTTAACATCAGAATTCTGTATACCCAGTTGATATTGGCCAGTGGTACTGGTACACCACAGAATCTTAAGGAGCCAGCTGGCTGGAAGTACCGTAAGTATAGAAGAGACCAGAATATTTTTGTAGGTATGATGAAAGTTTATAGAAAAGACACTTGAAAGAGATCCATAAAGACAACTGATTGACATAACTATAAAGTTAATATATTACTTTTAAGAGTCTTAATTTCGAGCAATAGAAACATAAAGCATATGTGTAGATGTATATTCATATACTAAAGTGTTTTATATATATAAGTATATATAGTATATGCATATTTTACTATATTACAAAATATATCACATATGTATATGTGTAAAATGTGTGCATACATATACACACATATGTGTACATACACATATATATACATAGGCACACACTCCTCTACATGTATATGTACAACTACATATACGCACACACATACATACATACATACATACATACACACACATACATAGACTATTTATACACACATATTCTCAATGTTATAGGATGGTGGTTAAATTTCAGTAATGGTAGGAAAGCCAGAGAGAAGGGTTTAGAAAATAGACAGAATCATGTCAAAATGAGAACAGATCTGTCCCATAAGAAATGTTACCAACACCTGCAAACATATCTTTTTGCTAGCTAGATTCACTACCAGCATGGACATAGGTTCCTATTACTATGACCAAAGCCATCTTTGCAAATTACTTATTCCTGCTAAAAATGAGTTCTCAACAGTGTATTTTTGATTCATGAGCTTATAATTTAAAGCTTGAGATTAGATGAGTCTGACTGGTTGAGCTATGAATCCATGTCACAAACCACAGAGTCTTCAACCAAACTGTAAGAATCTCTTTTGGCTTCTTTAGTGGAAATCAGGCTTTGTCTTCCAGAAAGATTCATAGGCTTTAGAGCTTCCTAAACATAATGAGTGTTAATTTGCCAAACAGCCAAAAATTATAAATCTCCATTTCAGTTGTCAAGCAATTTTTTAAGTTCAGTAAACAGTTGGAAGATATAGCTTCTGAATCCAAACTTCTCTTGAAATTCAACCCTTGTTAGTCTTCGATTCTCCAACTTTATTCCACACACTCCCAATAATTATTATGATCATTTTCAAACATATTGTGAAGTTTAAAAACATTTTACAGTGAATTCATATATTTCTATTATCTAGTTTTTACTATTGGAATTTTATTATACTGCTTATCACAAACTTAGCCTTTTACCCATTCATCAATCTGTTATTTCTCATGCATTTTAGAGAAACCTGTAAATGCCAGTATAAACTTTCCTTTAAACACTTCAAAATGCATATAATTAACTAGCAGTCAATATTTTTTAAAATTTATGTAAGATTCAAATACACCAGAAAGAACAAATTATAAGTGATATTTGTTGCGTTTTGACTGTGTGACGCAAGAGATATATAGCCTTACAATCACACCAACATTATAATCCTCTCCGCGAAGCCCCAGAAGCAAACATTATTCTATTTCTAGAATACGTTAGTTTTGCATACTCTAGAATTTTATATTAAAATAATTAAACATGATATACTCTTTTTAGGTAAGGCTTCTTTTACTAGTATTAATAAGTCTAATACTTTTCCTGGAGAAAATGAGCATCTTAGAGGATCAAAAAAGAACTTGGTGAGGAAATTTAACTAGCAGCCAAAAAAAGAAAAATATATATATAATATATATATATACATATACATAATATATATAATATATATGTATATGGCTAAGTAGACACGAAAAAGATAATTTCATCTGAAACCAAAATGCTGACCTCATTCTTTATGACAATTTTCATCTTTATATTATCTTTGTATTCCATGAAGGTAATACAGAGAATATATTCCAGATGAAATATGAAAAATGTCTATACCAAATAAAAAAGAAAACATTGACTTATTTTTCAAGCAATCAGTGGAAAGAATATTTAGCATCTCCCAAAGTTCCAGGGTCCCCAGCATGTGAGCGCTCAGTGTGAATGAGTTCTTATTGTACAAAAGAAATATTCACAGCAACAGGAGAAAAGGCAAAATGACCAACATTAAATTTGATCTTTTCTCAAAAAAGAACATCAATTTTATGAATTCCTCATTGAGGAATGCTTTGAAAAAGAGAATAGGAAGTATCAAACTAATGAGCTTTTAGATGAAGTCAAACCACTTAGTAATCTGAATAAAAGAGTAGAGTCTGGAGACTCAATGCTTTCTTTGCTTCATCTGTTAGATAATTAAAGTTATCTACCTTCTTTTGAGAGGTTTAAGGACAATTAATAATTTCTGAAAATATGTTGAAGGTGAAATCTCCTACTTTCACCAAGTCTCTTCCTTATATTTATGAGGTTGGACATTACTGTAAATCAATACTAGAGACCAAGAGTTTCTACTATGGCAACCCAAGAACATATTACAGGGGGTGGATAAGAAATTAGCAATAAGGATGAGTCAGACTCCCAAGGTTTTAAAAGAGAAAGTATTTTGGTCCCCATCGAAGTACTGCTTTTCTATCTTATTCACCAAATATTAATAAACATCCCCTATGTGCTAAATACTGTATTTATTAAGGGCCCTTCATTAAATAAATTTCTAATAATTTTTAATGGTTATTCTATATGAGGCTAAGTGCAAAGTGACTTACATGTATGTACTCATTTAATTCCCAAAATGTATCACATATCTAATGCATTTTATTATTCTGCTTTACAAATTATGAAATGGAGGCTAAGCAAGTTTAATTATTTTTCCCCAATTTACATAGCTAAATAGCAGAGCCAAAATATAAATTCTGTAGCCCAAAGTTTTAATTATATTGACTAAAAAAACTATTTAACATTTTTTCATATGATAATTAAGTTTAGGGAAAAGTATAGCCCAGATGGAAGTCCATCTGGTACAGGGAGAAAGAATATCTGGGACATAGGTGATGTATTTTAAGTCTAGTTTTGCCATTACCTGTCTTTTTGGTCATGATCAAATTAATTCTTAGTTTTAAATTTATAAACGAAAAAAAATGACCTGAAAGATTTCCTAAGTCTCTCCTTGTTCTGTGGTCATTCTTCTTCAGGCAATAGCCATTTCCTAGGTGAAATGATATTATGCCAATCTGGCACAATCCTAATATGCACAAAATTTGTATAGTCAGTCAAGTAGGCTGGATGTAGAGAATTGAACAAAATAATATGCCACACTTGTTCTTGATTTTAAGAAACTATGCTTTCTTTAGCCTGTTTCACTTGTCTGCAGAGGCATCTGACATTTAATTATCTGACATTAAGTTAGATATTTATTTATTGGCTGACTCCTCTACTGGAATGAAAGCTCTTTGAGGGCAACAAACATATGTATTATTTCCTGCTATATCACCAGCGTCTAGAATAGTACCCAGTAGACATTCAATAAATAGTTGTTGAGTGAATAAATGAACAAAAATAATCATTAAAGAACTCAATAACAAGATGGAAAGATGCTGAGATAAGAAGTCTAATTGGTATACAGCAAAAAAAAAGACGCATGCAAAATTTCATCCCATAAATATAGCCTTTTATAACGCCAACATTTAGTTATTTTCTCTAACAACATTACTTTAAGTGGGATAAGATAGGTAACAATAACTACAATAGTTTCTTGTACACAATAAGTGCTCAAAAGGGTTCCTCGAAACTTAACATGAAATTCTACCTGGTTCCAATACCTTAAATTTCAAAAAGCAAAATGACTACTTTAACAAAGAGTATAATAATTCTCTCTTTCCCCTCAACATACACATACACATGCACAGAGTATGCGTACACACACCCACGCCATAAACCCAGTAATATCTACCTTCTCTATCACTGTCTGCATGACTTTGAAAAGTTAATTAACCAAACGGGACTTTAGTTGCTTCACTAGAAAATTAAAAATATTTTAATTGCTTGAAGTATCCACGCAAAGGAGAGTGACTGGCAATGTTCCTTCCACATGTCCCTCCCAAATCAGAGTCTAAAAATTCAGTAATTTCTTTGAAGCTTAATATTGGGAGATAGTAGAAGAGGGCACACCTTTCTGGTCAACCTGAAATATTCTAGAGGAGCTTTTATAAAGATGACTGCCACCCTCTTTACAAATGTTAACAGTTCTTCTGAATTGGGCATAGTAGTTCTCAGAGCCCCTAAAGCTACCTCAGGATCCTAAGGGATGTATAAATGTACTGGATGCCCATGTTCAAAGATTACTGCAACTGAAAACATCAACACAAAGAATAAGTCATAGGACCTAATGTTTGAATGCTGTCAGTAAGCATTCAGTCATTTAACATACATTACCTTATTTAAATCTTAAAAAAAAAAAAAAATTCATAGAAAAACAGAGTTACAAAATGATTGTCAATTGCCCAAGAACACAAAACTAGAAAGTAGTAAATCTCGGATTAAACCAAAATTTAAGAAAAATAAGAAACCATACGTATTAAGAAGGTCTGCCCTGATAGTGGCTAATTAGCCATGCAATATGTTGACTTGGGGACTTGAAGTAGATTTTGATCTGATATGTCATATCATTGATTCCTTTATTTCATGGTTTAAAAGAAATCTTGTTTTTACTCAATATGGTCTCTCATTTTACAAATGAGAAAACAAGTTCCAGGTAGCAAAGTGACACCATGTGACTGTTTTGAGTTTGATAATTACAAATATGTTAGGAAAAAGCTTTTCTACATTATATCGGAGAAAAAACTTTACAGAAAGTATAAAGTAGCCTACAATAGCTACTGTATCATTCAGAGTTTCTAAAATTATTCTGAGTTTTTAAACTCAGTCTGTATCATATTGTCAAAAATACTCATTCCTGACATTAAATGCCTAATTTACTTGTTATTTATATAGGTTTACTCCGAATGTTTTTTTTTTTTATCAAAAAGGTAGATCATATCTAAAACATGTTGTGAGATTTTGCTATTCACTACTGCATTTCCCTTCCTGCACATAAATGATTTAATGAGATAATGGGACTTCAGATGAGAGCACAAACCCAAAAAGGAGCAGATACCTCAAAAAAGGTCATTTCTTCAAGCCTGTAGCAAAGTGAAATTTTCAAAATGGACTAGTATAAATGCACCGGGAGGCACTTCATAATGTGTTTTGTGGACAATTTATAAGGTATTTTATGTGCTGCACTTGATGAAAATAATAAGCATCTTATATCAAATGATAGAAATTACGTTTCGTGGTTCTGCTACCTACAGTGATATCCCTTGTGTTGCCGAAGAAATCTAGAGGATGTTTAAGTCACAAGACAGTGCCTTTAGTTATCAATGTTTAACAAATTCATTGCTTGCTTTATTATAGGTCTTTTTGGCAAGCACTGCTGAACCCACAGATAAATCTTTTTCCTACCCATTAACCTGTAAAAATTCCTCTACCCTTATGCAGAGCTGAATAACTCACATAAATTAATTTGTACATAATGCAAATTCCAAAAGATGTTCCAAAATAGGAAATATACAATGTCAGTATCTTGGGACAAATCAATTATTACAGATACATTTAATACATGTATCATTAAGAGTCAAATTTTTAATGTTCATCTCAGTGTGTCTTCACTATTAAAATATATTTCTTAACCTTCAAGTACTTTTCTTAAACAGTTGTTTGAAAAAACTCTCTAATGGGATCCTATAATTGGTTAAGATTGTTTTGAAGAAGCTAAATTATTTCTTAAGCACTTCAAAGACTCATTGCTGACCTTGAGTTAGCAGCCCATGTATGTTAGAAGATCACCTTTTCAATCTTAGAGTTTCTTCTCTCAGTTTTTTTTTTTTTTTTTTTTTTTTGCTTTTTAATCTATTACCAGTTCCTAGTCTGAGTCCCTTAAAAATAATAAATGACACAAATAAGTATTCTTTACATATAGGCTAATGAATTTTTTTTTTCTTTTTGTCTGGAATATTGTCAACTCTCTGTGGTCATACTACTCGGAAGTTTTAATTGCCTATTGACATTATAAGTATAATTAGGCAATATTAATGAACCAGGCAGTTATCAGAGCTGAGTGGTAGTTGGGGTCAAAGTCTTCAATTTAGGAAGAGGAGGTTGGAGATCTCTCGTACTATCATTGTTGGGAACACTTTTGCATTTTGATAGAACAACATGCTCTTGAAATTCTTTCTTGTTTCATATATCTACTTGCATCCCATTTCCAAGCCAGTTCACCCAAGCCCAAATTATAGCCTCCTAACACATCTAAATCTCCAGATACCCCATTCATCATTAATTTTTCAGACTAATCTTTCTCAGTGGCTGCCCACTGTTCACACATACACAAAACAACACAAACTCTCAATATAACAGTACCATTCTCAAATTCGATTTATCATCTCCCTACTCATAAAGAAAGCAAAAATCTATACTCTTTATAATACACTTCTTTTTAAATTCAATATCAATTTAAACAATTAGCTTTGTCTTCCATCATCACTCTAGTTAGGCCTATCTTTCAACATTCTTTGAAATGCAGTTATTTTCCAAATTCCATCTATCCTTTTTTGGGAGAAGTAGGAACTCCCTTTTTCTCTCACAACTCAGACACAAGATCTTCAAAGATGTAGCTTAGGTTTCAAACTTCTGAACAAAATTTACAATTCAATCCACACTGACACCTTCCTTCCTGATGTCTACATCCTTTAGTGCTTATATCAACTATCCTGATGCTCATTTACTGCTTTCGATTTTAATTTTCCTATTAAATTCCAAAATTCTTCCAAAAAGCTGCTTGAAAAACAGAAATAATATATACAATTCTTCTGATTCTCCCACAGCTCATAGTCA
The DNA here is from genome assembly GCF_014176215.1 of Rousettus aegyptiacus. Classification (NCBI taxonomy): domain Eukaryota; kingdom Metazoa; phylum Chordata; class Mammalia; order Chiroptera; family Pteropodidae; genus Rousettus; species Rousettus aegyptiacus. The sequence continues at coordinate 117,738,386 of NW_023416307.1, read as the reverse complement.
GTATTTTTTGAATGAATACATGTTTGGAGAACTGTGGAAGCGACGCAAACAGTTTTTAAAAGAACTTGGTATAGAAAACATTCTATTACATAGAACCCCTCAGCTGATGCAAGAAAATTGTAAAATATCAGAAGTCTATACTTTTATACCTTTCTCATTGATTTTATGACTTGATGTTTTATTTATAATATTCCTTTATCTATTTTTTTCTCATAGATTTTATGCTTTCCCTTTTATTAATGAATTCTGTGAGGCACTGGGTAAATACTTGAAATAAAGTAACTGTAGCAAATGAAATTGAAATTACCCAGAAAATATACTTTTTACTAAAACCATCAAAAAACCGGAAAGTTAAACCAAAAGTAATGAAAAGTGTACACGTAATTTTTGTAATTGACATTAGCTCTTGGTTGGGAGAAAGCTGGTTTTTTCTTTCTGAGCAAGAGCAAGAACAAATTGGTAACTCTATAGGGTGTTGCTTTAAAGAAAATAGCTGTATGTGCAACATCTTCTCAGCACGTCATTTCCACCAAATGATAAGCTTAGACCATTTAGAAGTGTCTTAACTAAGTTATTTTTAAAAATCTTCTGTTCCATGCTCTACATGTTGTTTTAAGAAGTAGTTCCTAATCCTTCAGTCTTTGCATCAAAGTATGCGGGGAAGGAAGGGGTTTTCATGTGAATCACCTGGTCTTGGCATTTCTGCTGGTACCATTTGTGCTCCTATGAAATGGGAATCCATTATAACTTTGGGTGACTTAGAGATGGAAAGAAGGAATCAACACTTTTATTCAATAACTCACATTTAGTTTTTAAATGTGAAAACTGCAAGCATGAGTTTTTCAAGACCACACATTTAGATGATCACTGCCCCCTGGCACAAATGTAACCATTAAAAATAAAACAAACAAAAAACAAAACAAACAAAAATGTAACCATTAAAAAACAATACAAACAAAACAAAACACTTCATTCTAGATAAACAATCATTTACAATGTGCTGTTTAGATAATTTTAAAATTCCATTTAAATCTCAAATTCTTTACTTCATAATCCATTTTACCTTCCTACTTACAGATGTTTGGATTTAAAGATTTTCTTAACTTCTCCTTCAAGGCATATAAGAGAGAACATCCCTCTTGGCAACCGGTTTTACACACTTCCCAGATTTTGGCAATCATTAAGAAAGGAAGAACTGACTTTTTTCCAGCATGAGTCCATTGTGGAGGGCAGCCCAAGCCCATGGTCCAAGAGTGGGGAAAGGGTGCTAAACTCTTGGCAACTGGACTGAGTAATGACAGTAAGAGTTATCTGCTATGAATTACCATAAATTTATTGCTAGACATTCCACATTAATCTTCCCAGTATAACTGTTAACTAGAGGTTGTCATTATTATTTTAATAGCTACAAAAAGTGAAGGTCAGAGATGTTAACTACTTTGCCCAAGGACACAGTTATTAAGCTGTAGAGAACCCAGACCTGTCTGACTGCACAACTTACAGCTGATTTCATTGTTTTGCTCACTAACCATGTGGTCTCTCTTGTAAGTATCAGCCAGTGTTGGCCCACTAGTAGAGTGTTTTCATATCAATACTAACAGAGTCATTTTACATTTATATAATCATTCAATTTCCACAACTTTTGAAATAGGTAGGTAAGGTATCCTATTTATGTTAGAAAGGAATGAATTTTATAAACCCAATGCTACAGAGTCCTTATACTACATCTATAAAACATCTTCCCTAGGGAGCTTTCAGCTCTGAGATCATTCATTCACTCAATCTCTTCATCTCTGTAGGGCTTTAGAACAGAGTATTGACTTAAAATAGTGTTTAAATTTTTGGTTCTGTGGATCAAGTTGCCAGGAAATAAAGATATTGAAAAGTCTATGCCTTTCTTTTACCTTAGCTATCTCTCTCAAGTTCCAAGATCTTCAGTTTTATTCTCTCAGCTGTAAATAAGCTTGTCTTTGTCTAAGCTATCAATTGGAAAAAGGTTATGCGAGCTATGAATAAGTTTTTAGTTAGGGTGAAAAAATTGAATTAATTCTAGCATAGAAGATATACATTCACTTATTGGAAACCTGGTATACACCAGCTATAATCATTAATTCCATCAAAAAACTCAATGAAATGAAAAGAACTTTACTTGGGGAGGGGGATATGTTATACAGAGTTTCATCTTCCCAGGAAGGTTATTTCATCTAGCAAACGTAGAATAGCTCTCTTGATAAACTAAATCTTTTAATCATTAAATAGATCTCAATCATATAAAGAAAAGGCAAGCCTATTAATCAGAAATTTTGGAGTTATCTTTTTAATGGCTCCTAAACATAAAAGTGAGAGTTTTCCACTTTCTTCTATTTACTTATATTTTGGGCCCTGTAATGTCTTCCTTTATTTAGCACTGATTGCCTCATCCAGGAAAGTGTCTGTTTCATGTCCTTTTTACTGTTGGAAGGAAGCACTAGAATGGTAGCTAAACAGACTGAAATCTTGATTAGCCACAAAAATAGTAGCACGAGCTCCTCCATTTGACCACAGCCACCAGACAGAGTGACCTCTATGTAAAGCAAAGTTTTCCCTTCTGAGATTTTGAGCATGGATATTTTCTCTTTCTATCTTATCTATTTCTTACATAAGTATAAAAAGAAAGGACAAAAAATGAGACAATCCTCTATTCCCTTCAGTTCAGTGACACATGCTAAGTCCTTGCAGCTTTCTATTCCTCTAACTGGCTAGATTCCTTGGGAGAATCTCTGGGAAAAGTGAACAAAGCCAATCTTGAGATCTTCATATCAACAGTCATCTGCACATAAGTCACCAGGGTATTAGGCAACTATCGCAAAGTATATAAAATGTTTCTTTAGAAATATTTTCCTTTCTTTAACAAATCCTCCAGAAATCCAATGTTCTCATGTATCCTTCTAACAAAACTCCTGAATCCTCAAATCCTACCTACTTTGACTTGTGGTTAAAAAGAATATTAACTTGTGTTCCTAATGAGCTTTTTAATTCTAAGATATATACTTATAAACACATATAGATTTATATGCGCACATACACACACACATACCCCAAACACACACTCACATGAATATTTATTTATCCTGATAAAGTGCCACTTGGGATGGTCATTCTAGATACATTCAAAACCTAAGCAGGTGCACACTGTAGGACATTTATTCTATAGTGTCATTCTGGCTCCAGTGAGCATAACTAGGACCAACCAGCTGAAGCTAAAAAGAAGGACACAGTGGCTCCATGTGGAGGTCTGTCTAGATGCTTAGAACGTAGATTTCCCAGCATTAGAAATAGTAAGGAAAAAGTCTTGCCAAGTACTTATCAGGAATGTTGAAAAAGGTGTTCAGACAGGATTGGCCTAGATGGTCTGGTGGTGTTTCTTCCATTCCTGAGATCCTATGATTGTACATCTATTTGGATTTGCCTAATAACTGAGGTATTCAAAGCTGAGATTTTCATTCCCATTTAACATTTAAAGAGTTTAACAGCAATAGTGACAAACTCAAACTCTATAGTGGTTAAGCTAATCCTCGGTTTTAATTTCTTATGTTTCTCCAAAAATATCATGTATCTCCTTATTACTTTGCCCAGCAAAAATAAATATATTCACTGTACAACATTCAAGAAGAAAACACATTGTTTTTAAGGATAATCTAGTCTATGTTTGTCTTCCCAAGGGACACACGTATTTTTAAAAAGGAACACAGCAGTGTAAACTATACATAGATAGATTGATAGATAAAATGTCAGAGAGCAGTAAAGAAACGCCATCTGTGTCAAAAAAAAAAAAAAAGATCACCCAAATTTTAAACTGATCTTTTCCTTACGAGCTTAAATTTAATAAAACAAAATGTTTAGCCACCTCGACTGTATACACTATGCACGCACACACAAACATGTGTGTTTGTGTATGAAATGGTCAGATTCCTATATATAATATTTATTTAGCTAAGGTTGTATATTTAAAGCATATTTTACATATATATAAAACATATACTTTCATTATGTGTCTACATATAGATTTATTTATACATTTATTACTTTTCTGCCCAAGATTCATGAAATTATTTTAAATGTTTACTTGTACCTTCGATATTAGTCTATCTTCACTAGAACATGTGTTATAATACATTTTTCTACAGTAAATTATCTTCTTTCCATGCTGTTGAAATATGATTTTTATTCTAGTTGAGTATAATACTATTCCTAAAAATTTTATCCCAAGCAGAAACATGAAATTCTATGTCAAAATACATCATTTTTCATTCTCCCCATAATGTTTAATCATGATAGCTATAAAGTAACTATTTTTCACTCTGTAAAGTGAGTTTGAAGGCATGTTTAGAATGATACAAAATACAATTGTGGAGTAATACTTTCATGAGTATTATCAAATCAACCTTAACTTTTCTAACTTTTCTTTGTTCTTGTTATAAAAACCTTCATAAGCATCCAAATGAGCATTGATTCAGGTAATTTCAGGCTACAGCGTATTCTCCAAACACTGTTTTGTTCCTCTAAATAAACAAATCAAGAAAGAGACTTACATTATTAGAAAGTTTATAAGGAATTCAATATAAAATACTGGCCTTTGTTTTTGAGGATTTATTATTGATAGTATCACTATTATTTTAAAACTTCATCTGACATTTGAGTATTATGATATTTATAAAACAGCAAGACATTTCCACAGCCCTTTGTCTGTGCTAGACCACATCTTCTAGGTAAAACAGCAGTGGTTAACATTTTGACATCTCACCGCTAAAACAAAACACTTGTGCCATAGCCTTTGTCCACCTTTCCAACTAAACTTGAAACTGAGTCTTTTCATGTCCAGAGAAGTAGAGGAGACCATAAAAGAGGCATGCAAAACATACCCACCGAAAGAAGCATTTTCACAAACCTCACTTCTGAGCCTCACTGCACATCGATTGACAAGCATATAACAGAGCCAGACCAGCAGAACGGAAAGTGATATTCTCTGCAGCACCTGAAGCAGAATGCTAGTGGCATGTCCGCGCAGCTAATATTAAGTTGAAGCAGCTGTGCGATAAGCTGGATGTGAATGAAACTGGCATAGGTAGGGCACAGCACAATGTAGCTGAAGGACACATGAGGATAACCAGGAACTATGGACACTCATGAGCACACACCACTAACAATTATTAGACATATTATTAGATCAATGGATCTTTCTTCAAAGAAACAATTTTAGCAAGTTTTTGACCCAGTATGAAACTTTAGCCTTACCAACTCAAAGCCACATCATTATAGTTCAAAGTTTGCCAAAACAATTGTTATCACATGCTTTATTTCATTAATTATTAATTATTCTAAGATATTTAAAATAGTTTGTTAATTCTTTTATTAATGATTTTATATTTAACTATTACACCTTATTTAATATATGACTCATAAATTTGCATCTTTAAAGTAGGGCGACATTTCTATTGGGTTTGAATAGGCTTTAATTACTTTAAACAATGGAACGAGATCCATGTGTCAGGGGACTGGGTGTATTCCACAGTTAGATGAGAAGGCAGATATTTTGGCCAGCTACATGTCTCCTCAGTAAGAAGATTAAAGGGGCCACTGAAACCCCCCAAGGATTTTTGACTTAATAGTTACTACCTACTTTGCCAACCACTTAACACCTGCCTAGGTACTCAAAAAAGAAAAAAGCTGAACTGAACAAATCTTTATTTAATTTCCAAGACACCCAGGACCATTAGCTCTAAAGTTTATTCTAGTTTTCCAACATTTTCTTCTAAGTTTGTCACTATTAAAAACTCTGTATCATCAAAATATATCAAAATTGTAATTCAGGACAGAACTATACAACCACTGGTCTTTACAATTAGGCAAAGAATAATGCCATTACTTTGGATTATTCATTCTATAACAGATCTAAATAAAACTATACATTATGCATTCAGGTATATTTTAGTTGAAAAATAAGAAAAATTTAAGTCTTAAAGTAGCAAAAATATATTTCAAACAAAGAGGAAATTGGATAACATGATACACAATTCAGTTATACAATGGCAGCTAATATAACTCTGAGCCTGGGCTATTCAAAATTAAATTGGTGTAAATTAGGACTAGCAGATACTGAAAAGGTCTGCTATAAAACAGATTTCACAATCTGGATCGTTGGTAGTATCTCCATAAAAATGCCACTCTATGAACTTCTAAAGCAATCCAGCCCCTCTGCAAGCTATTAAATCAAATACAGAGGACTACCTGAGGATATGAAATGCTCATGATACCTTTGTCTTTCAAAGTAATAATAAAATGATTTTAATTTCTGGGCTCATTAAAATATACTTAGTCATTTAAGAGATTCTATTAGGTGATTTACAGCATATGACAAGTTGAAGGAATTAGTCTCGGGAAAATTTAAAGATTCACTTTCTTTATGAGTTAATTTTAAAAATGCTGCCCTGGATAGTTCTTTAATCTCTACAGGCCCTCTTCTAGTTTCACTTCTTGAATAATAAAAGAAAGAAAAAATCCAGAATAATATATCAGTCTCCCTAAAACAACTTAAACAGATTTATTAAAGAAAACAGAACTCTAGACCTGAAGATCTAACTGCCTAGTCAACAGACTCACTCTGATGCCTGACAGACACATGAAATGAATATTCCTAGAACTAAAGTGATCCTTGTTCCAACTGTTCCTCCCAAGATCTTCTTTCAGCACAGAGTAACTTTATTCCACCAGTTTCTTACCTCAAAAACCTCACTATTATTCTTTTTTCACACATACCTCTCATATAACCATCAATCAATCACATTAGCTCTAGCTTCAGCATATATCAAGAATCTGATCACTTCTTACTGCTTTTAAAACTATTAGTGTCCAAGAGCAGTAGTTCTCAAATATTGGTAAGCATCAGTATTTCCTGAAGTCTGTTTACAACAGATTCCTGGGCCCCATTGACCTCTAGAGTCTCAACTTCAGAAAGTTTGTGGGGGTGAGAGACACCTAGGTGATAGATGGTCATGTTGCTCCAAGAACCACCCTAGAGAGCAACCATCCCATAATAAGTCTCCATTAGATGTTGTCTGGACTGTTTCATAAAGTCTTCTGTTTTTTTCTTTTTTCTTTTTTTTTTCCAGCCCTTGTTCCCTAGGGGCTTTCCTCCAGACAGTAGCGCAGTTGATGTTTTAAATCCAAGTCTAATAATGTTACTCCTCTGCTTAAAATCTACCCATAGCTTCCATTACACCCAGAGAGAAATTCAGAGTCTCTATAATGACCTTAAAGACCTACAGCATTGATGCCCCCTCCTATGTCCATAAAACCACCAATTTTTCTCCAGCTATATTGAAAGATGCTCCACGAACACCCAAACACATGGCCACCTCAGTGCTGCTCTGTTTGCTAATGGTTCTCCCTATAATACTCTCCACATTTTGGCATGATACCATCCCTTGGCATGTTCAGATGGCACCTTATCAAAACAGACTTTATGTTTTCTCTTAGACCTCACAGAGAATATATTTGAAATTTAATAAATGTATTTACTTATTTTGTACCCGTCTCCCCCTATGAAAACATAAGTAATGACAAGAGTAGAGATGCGGCCCATTTTTTTCATTGCTAGATTCTAAGAGCCTGCAACAGTATCTTGCACAGAGTGGCTACTTATACATTATTGGATCAAGCAGTGAAAAATAAATTAACATAGTCCTAGAAAAGAAGTGATGAATTAACATAAGGTCATTTACTATGCTTTTGCATCAGGAACTGTGGTAGATGACATCTTTTATACCCTTACAAGGAATTTTTGCTATATAATGCATAGTAGTAGGAATAAGTGAATTATGTTTTCCATATTATTTTAACATTCTTGTTTATGTTAAAGTAATGGTTCAGACCACCTAGGACTTTCACAGCAATCCAAAAGGGGCAGAGATGCTAGAACAGTTAAATAACCTAATTGTGATTACTTTTTCTGCTGTAAATTACTTTCCATAGCCTGTATTCAAAATGAATCCCCAAACTCTTTTTCTACTAACCCCTCAAAATTGTCCTACAATCAATCACAGGCTGATTTATCTGTATCCAGATCTCTACACTAGTTAAATCCTTCTCCTGCCCACTTAAACCCTTTTCTGGGTACCTGCACTCAAACATTGACTCGAAACCTCCTAGGTGTAAAGTTAATCACCCAGCTTTGGTTGGAACATACTCCTGAGTCAACTTGGATTAATTTTTTAAAGAAAAAGGGTGAACTGTGTCAATTCACTGGCCATTTAGACAATTCTCCATTTTTGCTTCTAACAGTCATTGCTGTCTTCTTAAAAGGTTGAAATAAGATATTTCGATTTTAATGCCTTGTTAGATTTATATAGCGACATTCTTTCAAAGAGCATAGTGACCTTTATCATCTGTCTTCACAGTATCCGTAGAAGAACAGGCATTATTCTTATTTAACATCTGACAAAAGAGACACAGAAGGCAAAGCGATTCAGTTAGATTATGTGCCCTCACACTCTCGCTTAGCAGCAACCTAACAAGGTAAGAGTCTTTATAGAATGTGTACCTCTGAGAAAAAATTGGTATTTGAGCTGTGGTCTGAACCATTACTTTAACATAAACAAGAATGTTAAAATAATATAGAAAACATAATTCACTTATTCCTACTACTATGCATTATATAGCAAAAATTAAAAGAATGCAGCATTTATATTTACTTAAATTCTAATTAACTAAGGATATTTTTTTTGGTTTAAGTCTGTAAAACAAAAGTTTCTTAAATATGATATCTCTATGCCTTTTTCACTTCGAAAATGGAAGTCATCCCATTCTGATAACATCTATTAACTCTAATTACCACAGCAAAGCAATGAAAAAAAAAAAGAAGAAGAAAAACCCTCATGATTTAAAAAAGACTAAGAAAAAGCCAAAAGGAGGTAAGCCTACATTTATCATACTATTTGATTTCACAAAAACTACTTTCTAATTAATTATTGAGAGTACGGCTACAATTTACTGGTTAAACAATCTGCAGGGACCCACACATGCTATTCCTCCTATCGCTCCAGGACTAAATTCTACTCATCATTCATAGGTGATGTCATATAGTGCCTTTCTTAAGTCCACTAGACTCTGAGCTCTCTGAGAAGTCCTAACACAGGTATGGGTGAGCAAGAAATTGACACAGTGCCTATTTTTGTCCTAACATTATGATAAGTACTTTAAGAAAAGCATCTCAATTAACCACACAACTGAACAACTCTATGGGCCAGACACTATCACCACCACCATTATCTACCACACTGCTTCTCCACTATAGTGTACATCCAGATACCCTGAGGAGCTTGTTAAAATGCAGATTCCAAATCTACAGACCTTGAGCAGAGCCCGAGATTATGCATTTCTAACTAGTTCCTAGGTGACGCCTACTGGAATCTCACCATGAAAACTAAGGCACCTGTAACTGGCACATTACCACACACCCAGTACTGATACCAGAATCACCTGGAACGACTCCAAAGGCTTGGAATCTTAATCAGAGTTTAGCAAGCTACAGCCACGGGGGTACTGAAACACAGCCAGGTGCAGTTGTTTAAGTATTGCCTGTGGCTGTATTTGTCTTGCTACTCTTCGCAGAGGTTAATTGATTGTAATCAAGACAATGTGGCCTGCAAGCCAAAAATATTTACTTTCAGGACTTTTTTAGAAAAAGCTTGCTGACCTCTGCTCTTAATCATTGCACTATATTGTCTAATGATTTGTTTTTGTTTTTTAATTTCCAGAGCTGGATGTATAGAGAGTCTCCCAAAACAAACACTTAGAATGCATTCAGTTTGAAATAATAGCTCCCACCTATCACTTCATATTATTTCATCTGCAACTTTTATTATACATAATATTCTACCTTGTGATGTATTTACTTAATACCTATATGATCTCACTTTTGAACAGTGGTCTTTACGGTGCGGTTTGCTTGCCTAAGGATGTTCCAGAAGGCCCATTTTGGTACGAGAATGAACAGAACTTCTATTTTTTTTTTTTGTCTTATTCTGTTTGAACTTGTCTATTTGTATATACTTTAGGATTGTTCCTAATGTGTATTATAGTGACTTCCCAATAAATATTGAATAAGTGACCCATATTTGTACTGTGCCCAGCAAAGTGCCTTGTACATAGCAGGCACATAGTAAATCTTCACAAAATACTCATTCATTTTTTTTCCACTTTAAAATCCTAGATGTGATTATTCTCATTAAGGTTGCAGAATTTAGGATGAAGGGATATGACCACAAAAAGTCATTTTGAAACATAGAAGGGAAAGTTATGTCTTCCAGGCATGTGGCACACAGGATTGCTGAAATAAGTTGGCATTTGGACCAGAATATTCTATGAAAGACTCTTTCTAGAATAGTCTATGAAAGATATGTGTAAATTTAGACCTTAGAAGCAAGAAGTGTTGCAGAGGAAAAAGAGAGCAAAAGGAAACCAAGGAGGGTAGAGAAGGGGCCTTAGAGGCACAGAAGTTATAGAGAAGAAAGTCCTCAAAGATGTATCTGCACAGAAGGCTAGAATCCCTGAAGGCAGCAGCTAATTCTGACTCCTTGTTGCTCAGAATCCTCCCTTGACTGCCTTAGGTGGAGAAGTTCTTGGCACTGGGCACCAGAGCCTTTCTTTGAACAGTTGTAACTGAGAGTGCCTGAGTCATCATTTTAAAGCATCAATTTTCACTGTAAACTACTGCAGAAAATTGATCTGAATCTATCCTGACTTCAAATTCTTTGTTGTTGTTGTTTTTGTTTGTTTGTATGTTTGTTTTTCGCATAAATCTCTAACAAGGGCCTTTTAAAAATCTCATTTGCTGCTTTTCCTTAGGGTCAAATTACAAAAATGGACTGGATGAAGGAGGCTCTGCTAAAAAAAAAGAGGTTCTGCTTCAGTACTCTCTACCAAAATGTGCACTGGAGTGAGAGGCAATAAAAACACTGTTAAGCAATTCTTGATTTTTATTCGTATGGTAACCTGCCTAGCTAGCTTTGATTGAAAATCTACCATGTGCTAGACACAGTGTTGAATGCCAGCTAATAGGCTCTGGCTTTTAAATTCAGCAATAATCTTAACTAGGTAGATATTAAAAGTGAAAGAATAATATAATTGAAAGAATAATCCAATTGAAAGAATAATAGAAACAAGGATAGTCTTTCTTCTATATTGGTGGTCAAACTAGATAAAATAAAATACCAGTTTTTTTGTGTGTTTCACATGTTCCAATCTGTTATTGATTGATACTTATAGAACACACTAAAAATAATTTCCTAGAAATATGAAAATTTTAAGGGAAAAATGAAAGCCTAATTTTTTATTAGATTCAACAGACAAAATTATTGTCATATTGTCATGAAAATTTTGAAGTGCCGATTCTTAAGTTTCGTATATTTATTGCCACATAACAGTAACCAACACAACTGGCAGAAGTTCATGGGCCGTACTTTGAGTAATACTCTCTGTATCACACAGATCCGAGAGCAGTGTTTTACACAACATAGCCCACAAAAAATGTTTCCACTCAGCTCCTATTGATGACCACTCCATGTCTTATGATTCAGGCAAAATTAATTTTACTCCATGCTGATGTTATAGGATTTATTGCATCTGGATGTGAGCTCAACCCCGTCATCCCTAGTGCAACTTTAGGCAAGTATTTTGACCTTTAAGTCTCATTTTCCTTTGGCTACAAAATTAGGAACCGACTCTACAGTGTTATCTTGAGGACTGAATGAGTCAATGCATATAACACGCTTAGAACACATTTTAGTGCATTGGAAACAGTTAGATATGTGTTGTTGCTGCCCTTAATAATAAATATAACGACAAAATATATTTATCCTCATTCTTCTCCTCTCTCTATAGGCATTGCCTGAAAGTAGTTCAGGGCTGTTTTACAAATCAACACTGTCTAATGATTTTTCTCTTTAAACCCCCACAATTTACAATCTTATTTATGTCTTTGTGATTTTAAAAAAATCCAGCAATAGTGGAACATTTATGGAATGTTTAATCTCAATGGCCTTTCCTTTCCACCTCCCTCTGGGCCGTTGGATAGATTTTGTCTAAGATACTACACATTACCTATTTCTCCTGTCATTTGTACATAAGGGCAAGGAAACTATGACTGCAAAAAATGACTGCATCTTCCTCACCTTAATCACAAGTTCCTAATATATCCTAAATCTAGTCAGAGCTCAATAAATATGTATGAAAGTAAAGTTTCAAAAATTAGTTAAACTTGGAAATTTTAGCATAATCTACTATGGACTAACATTTAAGTTTGACAGAAGTCATTAATGCAAGAAGTGTGTGTGTGTGTGTGTGTGTGTCTGTGTGCGCGCGCGCGTGTGTTTAATGTTAGATAATCATAACCTTGTTTCTCTTTCTCCAATAAAATATTTCTCAAATTTTACCTGATAATCAACTATAAGAGAAAGACTACGAGAGCTTTTTCCTTCAAATAAAAAAGAAGATAGCCTATTTGTCTATAACACTAAGATATAATGTTGTCTTAAAACAAGATTAACTAGACACTCTTTATGAATTCCTTTCAGTTTTAAGGATTTAATAAAGTGTGTGAACCATTATTTTCAAACTGTATTAGCTAGTTGGTATCCATTTTGATAAGGCAAAAGATGTGGCAAAAAGAGGAATTATTCTGATATTACAGGTAAAGCATTCAAAGTGTTTTCTTTTTATTTTGAATCCATTTAATCATTTAATCACCTTATCAATCAAAAAGCATCCTTACCACATTGGTTATGCATTTTGTATATTTATCATTAAACTAAAAAAATAGCAGCACTTGACCATTTGTTACATGAAAACAAAGATACACATAAAATGAAAGATTTTCTGAGGTCTTTGGTATCATATGAAAATATATCTCATTCTCATTTGGTTAACTACCTTAAAAATTACATAATAAAAGGACCATCAATTTTCCCTTTTGAAACCTTATATCCACAAAAGCAACATTAAGGAATGTTCAATATCATGATCTAAATTTAGTCAGACTTTTAGCTAGGATGATATGATTCAATAAACTAGCAGTAGCTCAAACAAAGAAACATTTTATAAAAACCTCGGAGCATCAATATCCTTGCACAGAGTTTCTAAACACATAGAATTGAAGGACATTTTACAACTTCCATAACTGGTGGTGAGGACTTCATATATAACATAATCTGCAGATTAAAAGACATACAGACAATAACGTACGAAAAATATTGAAGGGTTCATAAGCTCACAGAATCCCATCTACGCCAGATGTCCTTTCCAGCTTCACTGTAACAGTTTGAGTTAGCTAATGGAGACTGAGGGGAAGGGCTTATACACCTATACCACATCCACCTACAAGAGATGCTACAGGTTTTTCCCCAATGGAAACTTCCTCAATAAGAACTGAGTATCTTACTGTCACCTGGAGTGATGCAGGACTACCAAGAGGAGCAAATCTTAAAACATAATGTGAACCTATCCATGAAAGGGGAAAACAGACTTTTTCCTTTCCTTACAGTTGTTATTGTAACAGTGGGACTGAATTTAATGTTTTACTCAAGCATTTTTTGTTTGTTTGTTTGTTTTGGTAGACGGTGCTCTGAGATTAAGAAATATCGAGTAAGTACTATTAAGTACTATTTTAAAACAGTAGTAATGCTACCATAGGTTAACATGACCAAACAAAATCCATTCCCACAGGATTTTTATACCAATTTCACAAATCGGCTTCTTGTATGGGAATTTTCTTTAGTCACTGATTGATGCCAAAAATGACAAAATAATTTTTAAGAAAGAACATTTGGTGTCTCTTTAAATCAATAAATGTTTTATATACTTATTGCAAAGAACCTAACCTCACTAAAAGAATTTTTCTTGTTTTATGGTTCTTTTCATGACACGTCTTTCTATCCTCAGTGTTGTTAATTTATTTCTTGGATATTGATCACTCTAATAAAAGCTAGTAAGTCATTAGAGTGTCTCAATAGTTGAGGGGAAAACAAAAAAAAAAAAGCCGAGTAAGAATGTTTAGAGAGTAGAGGAAGGTGTTTTCTAACCTCTGGAATGGCTTGAGTTGTTTTGTTTTTTTTTTTTTTTAACTGAATAAATTTGACATGTAACAATTTATAAGTTTAAGGTACAAGTGTTACTCTAATGCATTTATATACTGTAATATAATTGCCAATGTAGTGATGTTTATCATATTACATAATTGTAGTACAATATTATTATGTATATTCATTATACTATGCATTGGGTCTCTGGCTTTTTTACCTCTTGTTACAACTTTGTACCCTTAAACATCATCGTGTGTAACCCTCTGTTCTTAAAGAAATAGAAGAAATAATTTTAAAATTTGTATGGAACCACGAAAGACCCCATAGCCAAAGGGACCCTGAGGACAAAGAACAAAGCTAAATCATGCTTCTAGACTTCAAACTATAGTGCAAATTCATAGTAATAAGAACAGTATGGTCCTGGCACAAAAATAAGACACATTGATCAATGAAACAAAATTAAACGTCAGCATATATGGTCAACTAATATTCAACAAGGGATCTGAGAATACCAAATGGAGAAAGGATAGTAATTTCAACAAACGGTACTGGGAAAACTGGATAAACATATGAAAAACAATAAAATTGGACCCCTATCTCACACCATTCACAAAAATTAACTCTAAACGGATCAAAGATTTAAACATAAGACCTGATGTATAACACACCTAGAAAAAAAAAAACATAGGAAAGAAGCTCATCAATATTGGTCTTGGAAATAAAATTTTCGAGCATGATACCAAAAGCATAAACAACAGAAGAACAAAATTGACAAATGGAACTACATCAAATGGAATAGCTTCAGCACAGCAAAGGAAACAACAAAATAAAAGACGACCTACTGAATAGGGACAATTTATGAAAAATATATATTAAATAATGGGATATTATCCAACTGTACAAAGAACTCAGTGAACTCAATTACACAAAACAAATAATTCAATATAGGCAGAAGAAGTATAGACATTCTCCAAAGAGGACATCAAAATGGCCAACAGATATATGTAAATATTCTCAATATCACAAATTGTCAGGGAAATGCAAGTCAAATCACAATGAGATATTACCTCACACTTGTCAGAATGGCAATCATCAGTAAGACAAGGGACAATAGATGCTGGTGAGAAATAGGTTCTTTCTTAATAACAGACAGAACCTGGAAGACTTTTTCCAGATGAAACCAATTGGATCTCTCAGTCTTGGATGTTCTTCTGAGAGGAGTTAAAAGTTATATTAACAGTGACTAAGAAATGCCACCTATTTCATTCCCTTCATCTCTTCTTCAGGCTCCCACTAAGACTGAAATGTACTACTCCAAAGTAGAAAGCATCTTAAAAATAAACAGCCATACAGAGATAAAATGGTCTAGGCAAGAATCAAACAGAAGAAAGCCACCATCCCCTGCTAAGTTTAATTTAAGAGGGCCCCTTCAAATGGGTTTTGTTCACAGCAGAATGGGAGGCTGACTTTTTTAAAAGAACACACTGTGACTATTTTCTTTTATGAAAAATGAACATTCTGTCTACTAAAGGGTCTAAAATGGAAAACTCTCAGCACTCTTGAAATGGTAAGTCTTGGACAACACTTTTTTTTTTTAAGCAAATTAAAGGGGGGGAAAGAAAAGTCATTATAAAGAAGTAGACCATTCATGAGCCAGGTGTTCTAGGCTTTTAGCTGATGTGCCAAATTTTCATTAGCCCTGCCTATATTTCTCAGTTCTTCCACCACTCAATTATTTCAACTTGCATTCTCAAATACAAAAAAGAAATTATAAACAACTGACTGTACTAAGACATTCAAAAGCTCTCTCAAGGTACAAATTACTTTGGTAAAAGAAAAGGGACAGGGAGAGAAATCAGTTTGACATCCATTATATTCATATAGTGGCTTTTTTTTTTTTAATTTGTTGTTATGTGACTATTTCCATCAAACCAAAGGAACAGGTCCTACTTTAAAAACAGTTTAAGTACTTACATTGAGATAGTATTTGCAAACTGCTGCATTTTTTCCCGTGCCATTAACTCTTAAATTAAAATAAATATATTAACAGCAAATCATTTTCATTTTAGGTATTCATTTGGAATTAATACAAATCTTCATTCCATAAGGAGAGAAGTGTTAAGCATTTAGAGTGTGGATTTGGAAACTATACAGTCTAAAACAGATTATTTTTCCTTTTCATCAGCTACCTGGAAAACTGTAAACATAACACGGTTTGGAAACTGTTATTCTAATAACCATTTCAAAAAACGTTTATTGCTCAGCTATTCTTTTTAGATATTGGGTTACACTTTGAGGAGATGAAACTTTTTTGAGGTGTGAGGGGGTATCCTGTCCCTTCATCTTTCATGCATTTCCTTAAAGGAGACTTAGTTCATCTTCTCAAAGGAAAATACTATGGTTAATAATACTGTTCACCCTCAGTATGTATTCCTCTTTCTCTGTGGAAAAGTGAATCATTTGACTGGGATGAGTACAAAGTACTTGGATTCTACTGGGCTAAGTGACCTGTAGAGGAAAATCTATGTCTTGAAACCAGAAGACAAAGGGCCTATCATGTTACTCTCACACTTTGTTAGTTTCTTGGATCCATAAAAGTGTTTTCTTTGAAAATTTGTCCCCCATCTATGAGCTCTTGGTCAGGTTGTTAATTGTACTATCTAAAAATTCATACTGACAGTTACACAACCAGAACACTAAATTTTTCTGGCCATTGTGTGTGGATATATGGTCCAATTAGGGCCAATGAGAACTTTTCTTAAAAATAACATATGGCTACTGGAAGAAAAACTGTCTTTTTACTCAAGTGGTTAAATTGGGCAGGTTGTATATTCTCCATTTTCCCCACAATACTAAATTCCCACCTTATTCTGTACCCTTAGAAGCTGAAATCTATGGCTTGTACCAACTGAATCCCTTTATATTCAGTTGGGTTTGGCTCATGGGAATAACTAGTAGATTAGAGAGAATGAAGAAAGGTTGGAATATCTATTCTCCAAGTTCACTCCCTCTGGACTGCAGTTTGGCCATAGCTGTTTTCAACCAAAGGCCCAGATGTACTTTGGTGGGCCTCTCTTAAACTGGGTCTGGTAACCTGTCCTTTCACTTACTTATTTCTTCTGAGTGCAAACATTCTCCTCCATGGTAGCCCAGCATTCCTCATCATCCTTTGTAGATGTTTCTTAACCCACCTGAAATTTGCAAATAGCTTCCTTATTTAAGTCTCTTTAATCACCCCTTTTGACTGTGCCATTCCTTTCCTGAACAGTAATCCAGACTGATAATATATTATGATATCATGAGAACAACCCTTAGTCTGATAATGCGCACAAATTTGCCTTACGGAGAAAGCCTTTATTCAAACTAAAGTCTGTTAAAGTCAAAAACTGAGAGATGAAGAAAAAGAGATAGATACATTAAAACTGGTTTTTGGGTTTTTTTTTGGGGGGGGGGTTGTTTCGTTTTGTTTTCCACTCATGAGTACATGAAGCCAGCAAAACTCTTAAGCATTCCAGTTGTGTGATTTAATGCATTTCCATTTTCTTTGAGGTAGTTTGGATTGCTTTCTGACACTAGCAACGTAAAAGAGAGGTGGTACGTATTCTGTAATGAAATATATGCCATGCTGAGAAGTTCACATTCTGTAATAAAAATAGTAGGGTTTATAAGAAGAAAAGAACTGAGAACAGAGTATTCAAAATCTATACAATAACATCTGTATCTCACTGACAAAATAATCCTAAATGAAAATACTATCTGTTTTCCAAAAAATACATACTATGTTTCTAAAATAAATAAATCACAATAAGCAATGCTTCACAAAACACTGTCAAGAAACTTTATATGGTCATAATTGGTCCTCATAAAAAATCATGACGTGCATAAGTATCTTGGACAGTAGAATATTGTTCCATGGTTTGCTGCAATTAGCTACATCAGTGTACTTTGTGTTTAACTACTGTTACTTGATAACAACAAAAACAAAAATTTAATGGCCTGGCAAAAATGTGAATAAAACAATGTGACTTCTATATAATGCTGACATCATTATCTTACTACTCACAAATAACATAAATTAATTCACACTGTAGAAGCATGCATTGTAACAGACTAGACTGTAGTCTCATACAGCTATCATTTTCCCTTTGTTCAGTTGTTCCACGGATGTACATGTTGCATTAAGTTTATCAGTAATTACCTCTCAGTATGTAAAAACACAACTGTATATGTTTTTCATTTCTGTGCCATCTCCCAGTTTCAGTCTGTCATAAAGACTTCTTGTTTCAGTATCATAGATGTAATATTTTTATATACCATAAATCAGAAGATATTTAAAATGTTCTATTTCTTGTAATAACTATATCACAGAGCATCTGAATAGGCTGAGATATAGATTAGGTTGCTCCTTTATTTTAATTGATAGATAAATTACAATCGACATATTTATATAATCAGTATTATAATTCAGTTTGACAGAAGAGGTATTTTAAGGTAATTAATACTTAAAGTTGAGATATCATTGCACAAATTTGCTGGTTGTTCCTCAAATGTTTTTCCTATCCTAGACACAGAGTGAAACTATATTCCCCATCCTTACTAGCAATCAGGTATGACCTTATGACTAAATTCCAGCCAATGGACTTTAAACATTAGTAATATATAATCTTTCCAGACTTAGCCCATGAAAGCTTCTTTCTAGTCTCCCATTTCTCTCTTCCCCTGTCTCTTGGGAGAATTGGGAGCATTCTTGGGAGTCAATCGTTTCAAATGGTAGCTCCTCTGTCAGTTTAGATCCCTGAATGACTGGTGGGTCAGAGGCTTTCACACTAAACACCCACCACTTTTTACTCTACACAAATATAGAACTTCTGTTGAACATATCCTGGTCCTTATTCAAAAATTGCAGACCCAGATGAAGAGTGAAAAATATTTTTTATTTAATCTTGTGTTACATTGCAAATAATGCAGCACTTAAGTGAATAGGGAAAAATCTGGGGGCTGTTCCAGCAGGGAGTTTTATCTATGTGCCAACCAGTTTCTTTTTTAGTTGATATGTTTTAGCTAAGACACTTTGGGTTACAAGGATCATAAATCTACCTGAATTATTTCACATAAAAATGAATTACTTGAAGGTATATTGAATCTTACTGAATTCATGGAGAACAAACTTTATTCAAAGAAGTTAGGATCTGTCAGGAATGGAGAAACCTACTGCCTCTGAGGTATAACTAATGTTTTGCTTCTGCTGTCTATGCATGTTCACCCCATCCTCTCTTTAACTGTCAGCTCTACCTGCTTACTCATTAGGCTCGTGGTCCAACATGGCCATCAAATCAATATTCACCAACATGGAACAACAGTCTCTTGAATTCTTGACAGATATGTATGACTAGATAATAATGGAGAAAAATCTGCTATTTTATATTTTAAAAGGCTGAGTTGAAATCCCAGCTCTTACACTTACTCTTAGTTTCACAAGAAAGTTATATAGGTTCCTTGAGCTTCAGATACTTTGCTTTAAAATTCAATGATAAAAATTATTTTGCTGGGTACTTTTGTTTTGGGGAGAGGGTTATTAAATGAGAATACATATGCAAAGTGCTCAATATGTCAGCTCCTCTTCTTCTCTTTCTGTCAGGCCTTGCTTTTACCATCTATCATCCAGATTAATTGTCACTATTTCTCATTATATCTATGCTTTATCATTGTCTTTTTTGAGGTTTCTGTTTCATATGTATGTCTAGTTCTAATAAAGGAAAGCCAAAATATAAAAATTTTATTCTTTCCTATCACAATTGCCCAGTCTTAATTAGGAGGTATTGTAGTATACAATGATAAAGTCCAAGTTTGAATTCCAGCTTACCATCTGTGGTAACCCTGGCAAGTTACTAATGTCTCTGTCCCTTTTACTTATCTGTAAATGAGGGTAATGTTAGTAACCTACCTCATATATTTTCTATGAGGATTAAATGAGTTAATGTAATGTTATGAACTTGAATAGTATCTGGCATAGTTAAGGCTCAAAAAATGCTAGTTATTATTATTGTTACTGTTAGTAATATTATTATAGCCATGTTTTATAACCAAAAGTCATGCTGCAAGTGCCTAAGAGCAATTCAACCAATATAAGACAAATGCACCAATAGCATATTGAATTTTTCATGCACAGCCTTATGAAATTTATCTTATATACCCCAAATCTTAATATGAGGAATGTGCTTTTTCGGGAGTTGGCTTCACATATAAATCTTAATATTTTTATGAACGCACATCACAAAATGCTTGTATTAACATGACAGTGAATTCTAAATAAATCTTAAAGGGCATTATGCTACATTCACAGAAATATCTTAGGAGAAGGCTTATAGATTCCATACCAATGTGTTCTATAAATCAGTCACCCAGTATGACAGTAGGTACTGTGAAAGTGGATGATGCATCTAATGTGAGATGGGAAAATTGCTTGAGAGATAAACAATGATATGCCTTATAAATATAAACATATGCTTCAAAGACATTGCCTTTATCTTTCCCCATAACATTTTTTTTTCCTTCCTACTTTTCACAATAAAAATAAGGCTACTTCTTTATTTATAGACATGGAGAAACATGTCTAGGCACTAAAAAAATAAGCATTTTATTTTTATTTGAAATGATGAATCCAAAAAGCCATTTCAGTCACTGCAATATTTAGTGGCTATATCAAATAAACACCAAAACTAGAGTGGCTTCATATTGCAAAGGCTAATTCATCATTCTTGTAACAGTTCATTAAGAATGTTCCTGATTCATGGGCAGCTCTCTTCTCCAAAATGATTCCTTCTATTGTGTAGACTAGTGACTGATATGGCTACAGATTCCTCTGTACTCCAGTAAAGAAAGAAAAAAAAGAGACAAAGTACATCTCTGTTTCTCACCATCTTGTTCCTGTAATGATATAACCTCTTGATTCTTATCTAGTTGACAAAAACTAGGTCACATAGTCCCACTCAAATGTAAGGATGCTGTTATAGTAGTGGTGGCATCTGTAAAATTAGTACCCTGATAGACAGTCATTTCTAATGTCTTCACCCAGAACCACAGCAGAGGGAGCCTGAATCTTGGTAGATGCTGGTCTTTTTCTGCCACAGTTTCATTGACTATATACACTGAAGGAGATACTGGTTGTTATGAACCCAAGAACTTTGCCAAGTATTTAAAGACAGAAACTTTAAAGGACAGAAATAAAGTTCAAGTGGAAAGAAACATCTACGAAACTTTGATTGATCTTCTTAGAAGTTGCCTTTCCTCCTCCTCTTCCTCTCTTCAAATCATTACAGAATACAGGGAGGGAACTGAGGCTGAATTTCTCCAAACATGGATACTCTATTCCCTCCAAATCATGGAAAATAAACTATTCGAGGAAGATTTTGGTTACCTTTCAAGAACTCTAGCAATCTTCTGGGGAAGATTTAGTACCAGTAATGATAAATGAAATTAATACAGACAAATCTCTTGATCTTTGGAGATATCCTTTTTCTTACCTTATAATGAAAATACTGAACAGGAACTTTCCTAAAGACTTCACAGTCATAACGATCTGTGAATTAAACAATGGTGGAGACAGTGTAAAAAGTGGTAATATATGTTGAGCTCTTTAAAACTGGTTCATTGATATGAAAACTGATTTTGAACATTCAAAATAAAACTGTCTCTCAGTCCCTTATGGATTCATTTTGTCCTACTTAAAATATATATGTTACTGAACCATCAATAAATACTCTCTAACAAAATAAATGACAACACAGCCAACAATCAAAACTTCAGGGCCATCAGCATCTAGAAGACATGAAAAACAAAATTGAGCTAACTCTTTCCAAACCTAAACATTAATATTAATCAATGTGATATTCTAAACAAACAACATGGGAGAGAAAGGTTTAATATGTTTATGTTGAACACTTCCAATTGTAAAACACATAGAACACAAGTCTATAAACAGAGAATTTAGTTGACGCTTCCAAGTTAGTTTATAGACTTTTATTTAGCTAGTTACCTATAACTATAGGTAGCCTAAAGAAAGAAAATTAGATATGATCAATTATCTCACAAAGATCAAAAATCTATGCTTCTTGATTTCAATAAAAGGCATCTAAAGTCACAAATGTAGAATGCTTCATGTATTTATATTTGTAGAAGTTAAGGTCTGAATGATTCACTCAAACAAGGTTATCACAAAGTCCTCAGGAAATTTAAATAGGTAGCAGAGGGGGAACTGACCAAATATCAGCGGAATGTCTAGGAACTGAAAGTCACTTATTATACAAAACATATCCTATCTATCTACTTGATAAATCCACGGCCTTATTATGTATCATTCATTCACCCGAGCAGG
This sequence comes from Rousettus aegyptiacus, assembly GCF_014176215.1. Taxonomy (NCBI): domain Eukaryota; kingdom Metazoa; phylum Chordata; class Mammalia; order Chiroptera; family Pteropodidae; genus Rousettus; species Rousettus aegyptiacus. The sequence continues at coordinate 117,715,898 of NW_023416307.1, read as the reverse complement.
TCAACTAATTAACATGAAATAAGCAACAGAGATTGAGATGCCTAATATGTTGAGGTACAATACGATAACATAGTGAAGTATCAAACTACAAACTATACTATACCCATCACAAAATTTGCTGACCCTCACTCAATTCCTCCAGCTAGAAAATTCAAATTGGAAAAGATGTTAGAGATCAGTTCACCTAATTCAAACATTCTAGTTTTCTACAGTGGATATGATGTAGGTCATGCATTCTCTAGAAATATCACAATATTTTTTCTTTGCAAAATGCAATGGCTTGCCACAATTTGAATATGAAAAGAAAATGTTTGATTTGTTAGAAAGGAAGCTCTTAGGCAATTTTATCTGCAATGTGGATGAGAATTAATAGTTTAGGGGAAAAGTTAATAAATGTAGAAAAAATAGTAAAATAACATCTAAAGAAGAAAATTTAAATCACTAATATTTCTATCTCCAAGAGATAACACCTGCATTACTTTTGTTCTTATTAATTAAAGATGTTACTTTAAATGAAGGATCATCTCTAAAACAAAAGATATGTATAAATACAGGAGTAAACAGATTTCAGAGGCAATACTCACAACTATTGTAATTAAACTTTTCACATATTCCCTTAAGCACTTGAGAAACCTTTATTTGCATAGAAACAACTCATATGTTAAATGAAAATTATTCCAATCTACTAATTCAAACAAGTTTCCCAGGGATCTATCATAGACAACACTTACTTTGTCAGCCTAGCTTTCACACCAAACTGTCTTAAAATGAATGCAATTGAATTTCTTTTAACATTTTCATTAATTCGCACCACATTTAAAGACCTCTCCTGCAAAGTCCAAGTTAATATTTAATTGTACTGCAGAATAATTTAGAAACTTGGATCAGATAAAAAAAAAATGACATTTTTAAAACCATATAACTAATAAGTACATCTATGAGGTCTACAGTAAAATCAGGCACTAACTTATTATATTAATGTAACATAACAATTCAAATTCAAGTTAATGATATGATGAAATATTATGCTAATTTTAGAAGGAACATAATTAAGATTTTTGTCTCATTGTTATCCCATTATTTGAAAACGGATACAAGATTTTAAATAAATTTGGATGGTATAGCTAATAAATATCAGGATTGTAGTGTACACAAAAATTTTTTTGGAGACTCTGTAATGATTAGGTTGGGGTGGTAAATAGATTTCAGAGAAATAAGCAGTCACTTTACAGAGTGGCTTCGAAAGCTGATCTACTCCTGAGTTGCTTCTCAGCTGAACATCTAGGTATACTTATTCCAAGATGAGTAGCAGTGAATTTATTTAATAAAGTCTAATGATTCTCCTGATCAACAATGAGAGGGCCATGAGTGTGTGTAGATGTAGAATGTACATATATAAGCTCTTGATTTTAATGCATAAGACAGATGATTATTAGTATAAATTCAACAAAATGGTTCTCCACTTATAAATGATTTGAATAAGAATGCATCCAACTTGTTTGGCAACCAAACAGTGGTTATTGGTATTAAAAACAGTTTTGAGAAACACTAATTGCAAGCAGCAACCTTTCCCATTTGAGAGAGAAAGAGAGAGAGAGAGAGAGAGAGAGAGAGAGAGAGAAAGAGAGAAAGAACCTTATAAAATGAGTTAAAACATCACTCAAAGACTATAGGAAATTGATATTTGGTCTAAGCAAAAAACAAACACACAAAAAAACAGGAAAAGGTAAAAAAAAAATAATTGATACAAAACCAATAACTGAACTACTTCAGGATTGTGAGAGGATAACAGAAATCAGAGTTATACTTTATATACCCACCTTAAACAACTGAAAAACTGAAATATATATGGAATATGAGTAATATGAATATGTATATATGTATATAATACAATGTTTTCAAATATTGGTATCAGGCAGGGAATGGATAGAATCCAGAGAGATGGAAGAAAATCAAATGGGAGATTAACAGAGAAGTTAAAAACTACAAGAGTTATTTTGAGTCTTAGATAAAATAATGAACTGTTCAGGTATGTGTGGAAACTAGCAAGGCTGTGGAAAGTACCACAGGGAAGAAATAAATGGGAAAATATTCAAAGCTTATAATACAACTATGGATAATTTGTGTTCCCATCAGCACAGAGCATCGAGTAGCATACATGGAAAAGATCTGATTTAGTAAAGGAGCTAAACTAGCCCTATACTATAGGTTACACAGAACGAGACTTACTAAAGGTTAAAAGCAAATCTCAAAAGAATCAAATTGTTTTCAAGTAATTTAACTGTACACCAGAACAAAATCGTACACTAATGAAAAGTATACAACAAATCCAGCAATCAACAATGTAAAATTCGCGATGTTAAGCATACAAACAAAATTTAAAAAGTAATTATAAAAAAAATGAAGAAAGTTGACCCAAAACTAGGAGAAAAAAAATTGACAGAAACAAATTCAGAAATACTAGCTCTAACAGACAGGAAGAGACCTGTTACAAAGACAAAGAAAGACCTATTATAAATATTTTCCATATATTCAAGAAGGTAGCGGAAAGCATGCTCATAAATGAAAGAAATAGAATAACAGGATAGACGGAACTTCTATAAATAATACATGTAAACTGAAAAGTATACTGGATGAAATTAAATCACATGAGGATATTAGTAAAAATGAATACATAGTAATAGGAACTATCCAAAATTAAATAAAAAAGGGTTTGAAAAAAGTTAACAGAATATCAGTGAGCAGTGGGAAAATATTAAGCAGTCTAACATGTTGGTAAATAGGGACTCTTAATTGGAGATGGGAGGAGGTGGCCAGGAAAAAAAAATGAAAAAAAATCATCAAGTAACATTTAAGTTTTACATAAACTATAAAATAGAGATCCAAGAAACTCAATAAATGCAAGCAGAAAAAACGAAAAGGAAAAAAAGGCATATCATTAGCAAATTCTTGAAAACTATTGATGAAGAGAAAAAAATTCTAAGTAGCAATAAAAAAAAAGTATTTTACACATAGAAAAACAAAAATAAGAATGATAGTAGTAGACTTCTCTTCAGAAACAATGCAAATCAGATGGTTACTGAGTGAAATCTTTAAAACACATAAAGGGTGGAGGCGAGGGATTTTATACCCGGCAAAAATATTTTTTTAAATTGATGGTAAAACAAAGACACTAAATATGAGAGATTTTATTTCCAAGTCTTGAACTTCAAAAACTTTAAAAGTTAGTGCTTCAAACAGAAGAAAAATGATGCCAAATGGAAATTTAAATATATACTAAGGAATAAAGAGCACTAGAAATGGTAAATGTGACAGGAAATATAAAAGACATGTTCATTGTTTAAATTTCTTCAAAAAGTATTTGGGTGTTTAATACGAAATTGTGTCTCAATATGTTTGAAAAGTTTAAAGTTGTATAAAGTATATACTCTGAATATATAAGAATTAAATTAGAATAAAAACAAAGAGATAACTGGAATATACCCAAGTATCTGGAAATTAAACAGAACACTTCTTAAAAGATCCTTAGGTCAATTAAGATATCACAAGGGTGATTTTTTTAAATTCTTTAATCTAAATGAAAGTGAAAACACAGTATTTATGAATTTGTGGCATGCATGCAAGTAAATTAATGCTTAGCATCCAATACCTATATTAGAAAAAAGAAACAAACCAATTGCGTCATCTAAATTTCCACCTGAAGAAACAAAAAAAATATTAACTCTTCTCTCAAAAAAAGTTGGAAGAAAATAAAAAAAAGAGAAGTCAATAAATTGAAATAGAGAAAATTAATGACACTGAACGCTTGTTTGTAGAGAAGGTCAATAAAATTGATAAACCTCTAGCCAGATTGAATGGGAAAAAAAGAGAGAACCCTGCAATTATAAATATTAAGAATAAAATGGAGAATGTCAGTACAGATTTAACAGACATTAAAAGAATAACATAACATACAAAAAATCCCTGCTAAATTATAAACTTTGAAAGAGTGAATTTTATGGTTTATAAATATATCTCAATAAAATAACTGTAAGAAGGAAATATAGATAACTTTATTTCAACTGCTCAGAAAACTTAGATTAAATGGACAAATTTCATAAAGGATCCAAACTACAAAAAATTCGCTCAAGAAGAAATAGACAACCTGAACATCCCTACAACTAAAAAGGAAAATAAACCTATCCTCAGCCAGTTTCTGGTTCCACATGTAAAGAACTAGGAAGTCACCACTCCATCATAATAAATAAAAATCTGAACAGACCAAAAAATCAACAATTCTCCTTGGATCCATAAGAGAGGGGAGGACACAGGCAAACCACACTGCCCCCAAGACCAGAAATACAGACAAGCAAAAACACAAGTAGTCATGACTTACCAGAGCAGACTCAGGAGAGAAAACCACCAGAAGAACCGTATCAGCGTAGAAAAACCTAAACTGTGATTGACGAATTGCTGAAGGATTATTGTAAACAACTCTGAGAGTTAAAAACTCCAAGGAACCAAGTGATGGGGTTGTGGGGGGAGCCCATTCACCTCCAGGGGCTTCATCAGGTTACCACAGTAAATATCAGAGAAAAATCCCCTAGTAATTCTGGCAGGAAGAGGGGGTAAAGAAACCACTTTGGAGGACGCCAGAGCGCTCTGTTCCTCTTAACAAGGTCTACCCTCAGGAAAAACTAATTAACCAGCCTAACCTGCTGGGGTATTAGCAGAGCCTAACAAGGCCTACCCTCAGGCAAAACTAATTAACCAGAGCCTAACCTGCTGGGGTATTAGCAGAGCCTAATTCACCTGGAGGAAGAGAAATAATCAAATCCAGCCCACTCTAACCATCTTGTTCCACCCAGGGGAGAAGAAAAACCCTGAGAAATTCTCATGAAGTTTACCACACAGAGGCATAAGCTCACTGAGAGAATGAGATCTAATCAGAAGACTATAGAATGTTTCTCCTCCCACCACACCTCACCTCCACACCACTAATAGACTTTTTTTTTTAGCAATTCCTTTTACCCACTATATCAAGTCCAGCAAAAGTTCACAAGGATTCCCTCATTCCCTTATCCTCAACAACATTTTTTTTATCTCTTGTCTCTTTGATGACAGCCGTTCTAACAGGTGTGAGGCGATATCTCATTATGTTTTTGATTTGTATTTCCCAGAAGATTAGTGATGTTAAACACCTTCTCATATACTTGTTGGCCATTTGGATGTCTTCTTAGGAAAAAATGTCTATTATGCCTATTTTTTATTTGAATTTTTGTTTTCTGGTGAAAATGTAAATTGGTACAGACACCATAGAAAACAGTACAGAGGGTTCTCATAAAATTAAAAATATATGACCCAGTAATTCCAGTTATGAGTATAAATCCAAAGGAAACAAAAACAAGATTTTCAAGAGCTATCTGCACTCTCATGTCCATTGCAGCATTATTCACAATAACCAATATATGAAAACAACCTAAACGGCCACCAATGGATGAATGGATAAAGAAAATATCACATGCACACACACATACACACACACGGGAATAGTATCCATCATGAGAAAATAAGAGATCCTGCCATTTGCTAAACATAGATAGGCCTTGAGGGCATTATGCTAAGTAAAATAAGCCAGATAGAGAACAATAAATGCTGGGTGTTGCCATTCATGGTATCACTTGTATGTTAAATCTAAAAAAAAATAAAATAAAAGAAGTCAAATTCATAGAAACGAAGTAGAAATGTGGTTGCCAGGGACTTTGAAGTAGAAGAAATAGGAAGAGGTTGGTAAAAGAGCACTAACTTTCAGCTATAAGGTAAATAAATTCTGAGGATATTCTGTGAAAAATGGTAACTATAGATAATAACACTGTATTTTGTAATTAAAATTTGCTGAGAGTAAAACTTAAATGTTCTCACACAAAAAAAGTTTAATATGAGAGATGATGGATTAATTAACAAGATGGGGGGAGGGAATCTTTTCACAGCATATACATAATCGAATCATCACAGTGTACACTTTAAATATCTTACTATTTTAGTTGCCAATTATACCACAATAAAGCTGAAATTAAAAAGAAAACAGCCTGATTAAAAAAAAAAAAAATGGACCAAGACCTTGACAGATACCCAACCTAAGAAGATATATAGATGGCAAATAAGCATATGAAAATGTTTTACCTCATACATCATCAGAGAAATTGAAATTAAAACAAGATATAACCATACACTTATTAGTATGTGACCAAAATCTGGAACACTGACAACATCAAATGCTCATGAGGATGTGGAACAACAGGAACTCTCATTGCTAATAGAAATGCAAAATGGTAGGGGCACTTTGGAAGGCAATTTAGCGGTTTCTTACAAAACTAAACACACTCTTACCATATGATCAAACAATTGCACTCCTTGGTTTTTACTTAAAGAAGTTGAAAGTTATAGCCACTTTGGAAAAACAGTTTAGCAGTTTCTTATAAAGTTAAACATATCCAGGTAACATAAAACCCAGCAATACACTACCAGGTATTTATCCAAGAGAAATTAAGGCATATGTCCACTTGAAGTACTTGTTCAAAAATGTTTATAATAGCTTTATTCTTAATAGTGCCCAACCTGGAAAGAACTCAAATGCCCATCAGCTTGGGAATACACAGACTCGAGACAATGCAATACTACTCAGTAATACAAAGAAACAATCTTCGATACTTGCAATAACGGGTGGATATCCAAAGCATTAAACTAAATGAAAGAAGCCAGACACAAAGATTACATACCATTTGATTCATTTATGGGGAGGGTGAAACTGTAGCAATAGAAAGCAGACAAATGATTACTAGTGTCTGTAGATGGGGAGGAGACTAAATTCAAAAGGAGTATAATACAAAGAAATTTGGAAGATGATGAAAAAGTTCTATATTTTGATTGTGGTGGTCATTCAGATTTTCAAAACTTAAGTGGGTGAATTTTGTATTCAACTGATAAAAATAGAAGAAAAAAATCGGTGTCTAAAAGTCATTGCTCTTAAATGCTTCAGTTTGGACAATTCTCAAAGAATCTAATGAATAAACTAGTACCTAAAAAAAGGTTATTTTGTTTTTGTTTTTGTTTTTCTTTTTTCTTTTCTTTTCTTTTTTTTTTTTTTTTTTTGTACGATTATTAAGCAGAGAACTGGGTAGAATGGATAAGTGGTTTTGATCAGCATGGTACCACTTAGGTAATGAAAGTCCCAGATTAAAAATTAAGCAATCAAACTGAAAGGCAAACAATCATTCATTCATACATATATTTTTGGTCCAAATATCGTGTTACTTTGTTATTTGTGAGCTCCAAAATTAGACACCTGGAGCAAAGTATAAGATAAAAGAGAATTTCTAAAGCAATGAGGTGACTTTTTCCTAACCTGAGTTATTAATTTATTAGTTTAAGAATCTGACTGTGCTTATATGAAGGGGGTATGGGTAGGGTGGCATCATCTTGCTTTCTGGCACAAAGAATTAAAAATTAATTCACATAAATATCTGTTACAGCTAAGTAAGTTAATTAAATTACATTTATTTAGCCTCTAAAGTGTTAAATAAAGTTGTCCATTGATATAAAGATTATAGGTTGATCTGGAAGAGAGGTCAGCCTCTCTTCCTGTTTTCATTATCTATGCTGAATTCTTCTAAAAATATCATTCTAGCTGAAATCAACAGGAATCGTTACAGAAGTAAAAAAATGTTCTTGCACCTTAAAAGGCATTTAAAAATGCTAACTTTAATATCTAAAAAACTGAAATCAATCTTTTAAATTATGGGCATGAGGAGGTGGGAGAAAAGAAGAAAATCTTATTGTTACCTAATTCCTTTGGACAATTTACAGTCAAGTGGGATTGAACCAACTTTTCCAAAGGATTTCCTTCAGCAGTAGTTTCAGTTAAAAGGAAAAACTCTTTTAAGACCAAATTGCGTATGTTTCCTAGCTAGACTCTCTTCAGCCTGGGGAACTGCTACCTGAGGAACTGAAAAACAGAAGCAAAGGTCCTCAGAGATTGCCGCTGCATTCAGCTTCACAGTTATTTGCCCTTAAAATTTGTTAGGAACTCTACTATCCCATCCAGTTGAACAGGAATTTATGGTTTTCTACTTATTAGACATGAACTACCCTCCAGTTCAGGTCAATCATTATGTTCAACTAACTAATCAACCTCACAGGGTCTGGGTGAAGATCAAGTGAGAAAAAATTTTGAGTACTTTTGTAAAGTGTAAAGGATTTTTTTATGACAAACTTTCCTCTGCAGGATGAAACCTTTGACTATTTCTTGAATTCTAAAACCCATGTTTCCACAACTGTAAATACTTGTCAGATTTTTACCTTAAATGAAGAAGTAATCTCCGAACTCGAAGAAAATGGGTGTATATGTGTGTATGTACTATGAATATGTGTATTTTATACATATATAGGAAATTTTAAAATGTGATAAAATAAAGTTGTACTTTTATCCCACTCTTCTGGGGAGTTTTTACATGTGAACACATTTAACCATATATAAAATAAACAGAATTCTGTTTTCAAAACAATTAAACGTTTCTTTCAACTGGCATCTAATCGGGTGATGAATCAAACATTGAAAGGAGGAGGAACTGATAGTTGAATTCTACTGTCATAATAAGATAGATATTGTAGGTGCTTTAACATCTCTGTATATGCAATTCCACAACCTAATAGATGACAACACTGAATAAGCAATAGTTGATACAAAAACATTTCTGTATAAATCACCCAGAAAATAAACCAGAATAAACTTTTCTGGTTTCCCATCCTCCCCGCATTTGTATAGGTTATGATTTAATTTGCCTCTGAAGTTCTTAGTTGTAATTACATTGCAATTATTATGTATTATTTTCCTGATTAAACTCTTCAGTGGCTGCACTCTTGAAGTAAAAACAAAACTCTTCAGTATGGTATGACCTTTACTTTCCTCGTCAACTTCCTCTTCTAGTGACCTGGGTTGGTGTTCTTCATTTTTTGAACAAGCTATGGTCCCTCTAACCTCTATAACAGATACTTGGTAAGACAGCTTGCTTTGCATAGGGCACTCTCTCACCCTGTCCTCCACCCACAATTTAATTAACTTTTTACTTATCAGTTTGCTCTCAGCTCAGATAAACTGAAGACAAGAAGGAACCCTGAGTCACTAATTTATGTCATTTCCTTAGCATAATTTTCCATAGAACCACAAGACTTCCTAACATGTTTCTTAGGTTATAATTCTACACTTGTTTTGGAGTGATTATTTTATTAATAGCTGCCTCTCTCATTATGTACATTGCATGCCATATGAGAACAATGATAGTATGTGGCTTGGCTCGCCATGCATTTTAAATGTCTAATAGAGGCAAGGGACATGTTGAACTCTCAATAAATATCTGTTTAATGAACAAGTATGAGAAGAATGAGTGGATATGGATTAGGGTGATGCTTCATTTCAAGATTTTAATATTTAATTAATCCCAATGACAATCCCTATGACAATCACTTATCGAACTAACAGAAATTCCTATTCCTTATCTAACTGAGGAACAGAAATCTTAAGAGAAATAAATTATATAGAACATGAAGGAAGCAAAGCTTATCTTTCTAAACCTATAAAACTCATTTACTTCTAATTTAGTTAATACACCCCAATGCTTCTTTTTTTTCACTTGAACACAATAACCTATATCTCCTTTGATAAGTAAAATAAAAATACAAACATCAGTTTAACATAAATTTCAATTAACTATCATTTAATGTTAACACTTTAGACATTTATTTTAATGACATAGTATTTATTTTATGTGTACCTCTCAATATAGACAAAATCATAAGAAATAAGAATAAAAAATCTATTTAGTTCTCTTATGTCAGATGCTAATCCTACTCTGAGTTATGTACTCCAATGTATAAAAAGACAGTAATTCAGTTATGCTCAGATTAGGAGAGAGAAAACTTTGAATGGAATCTGTTACTTTTCTTATCTCTTATGCTTGACAGTGTAACCCTGAGATAATTAAAAATATAGGAAATCAAACTTTGGTGGAGTACTTTAATATTCTAAGAACTCAGTGTACAAATTTGGCTGTGTTCCATTTCATGGCAATGTTGAACTCAGAATAAGGATTATTAATTATGCTCATGTCAGGGGAAGTTATTTAACATCAAAATCTTCTCACTGCCAATACTTAACATCAAGAAAGTGCAGCTTAAAAAATATATAACTAAGCATCAAAGGTCTAAATTACATTCGTAGTATTGGGAATTTGTGGTCTCATAGATATTTTCAAAGTAAAAAGAAATTTTTGAAAGCAAAATCAACCTTGAAATCAATAGATACCCTTTGAAAGATCACCCAAGCTTTATGATAATGTTGACCCAGAAGTTCCTGCAAGCATCGTCATTAAACAATGAATCACATTATAGTGAGGTCTTTCTGGAATTACTAAGAATAAAATTTTGAGTAGAATCCAGGAGATCTAAACATAGCATTCCACTATGCGGCAGCTCCCTAACTATAAGGAGTTCATGTCAAATACTAAACAAAAGGGACCATTTTAGCAATTCCTAATGTAAGCCTTCTTTATTCACTTCTAGAAAGAGTATTGTCTAGAACTGTAGAGGCCTAGAGGTTTATTGTGACTTTGTCACTTATGTTCTATGTGATATGACCTTGAACAAGTCATTTCAACTGTCTCGTTCTTGGTTTCCTCCTGTCAGCAGAGACAAGAGTTGGACTAGATGACTACAATGAACTGTTAAGCTTAGTTTCAAAGTTAAACATGTATTTCTCAGTGGCATGATAGCTCTAATCATTCACATTTCATGTGGATAAAGACAATAACCTAGTATTTACATGACTATCTAGAGCAGGTATTGACAAACTTTTTCTCTAAAAAGCTGGCTAGTAAATTTTTTTTTAGCTTTTCAAGCTATACAATCTCCATGTCACAACTTCACAATTCTGCCATTGTAGAGCAAAAGCAGTCAAAAAATGCATACATTAATTATTTTCCAATAAAACTTTATTTACAAAACCTGGCGTTAGGCCAGATTTGACCCGTAGACCAAATTTTGCCAGCTCCTGGTATATATCGCAGCAACCACAACTAAACACTTGGGTAAGAAATCTCTCAATTCTATCCCTAGACCTGCTCAAATGGTTCAGATTTATTTAATAAAGAATTCCATTTTTCTTTTCAAAGTTCATTTTTTATCTTTCATTCATTCCTTATTCAATACTATTCTGCTTTCCTTATTTTTTACAAGAATCACTTTGTTGTCTCTACTGCTATTTTCTCCCTAGAATTTATTTAAAACACAGTTCATGGAAAAAATGCAATACTTTCTGGCAATTACTGATCTAAAGACTTCCACATCAGATTTTTTTATCCCAGAAATTAGAGTTTTATCAATCAGAAAGGATTTTGCTGCTGGACCTTCTTATGGTATTTATTCTCCATCTCTTCAATAATCTCGTGGCTTCTAGTCTCACTCACTTACCTGACTTTACTTCCTAGAATAAACCTCTCAGAAGATATAGCTACTTACTCACATAAACTATATATGCTTCTTGAAGGGAAGTCCCTAGTGTAAATAGACTGGAAATGACAAAAGTAAAAACTAGAATATACAACCATTATGGCTCTTGCTAGATTCTGAAAAAGACAGTAAGGAAAGGCAAATTCCAAAAAAGAGTGTATCTTTCCACCATATCAACCTCCAGCTGCAAGCAAAGTGCTGACAGCTTTGTGTAGGTTCCTATGTTGAAGAAATGTTGATAGTTGCAGAGAAAACATAAACACTGTCACAGGTAAGTTCTTTGGAATTGGTCTAGCTCTAACTCATCAAATTCCCTAATTCTACCAACTGCTCACACTTCTACTTTAAACTCACCTTAGAGTCCAGTTTAGAAATGTCTATAAACGGTGCAAACGACATACTCCCCAATCCTAATGGATACCTCAAGAACAAGGGCTCCTGCAGAACTATCACTCATATGGGGTAGCATGAAGCAAAATGAGAGAGAAGGGGTTTATTTAGTTCTCTGAGAGGTTTTCCCATCAAATACTTATGGTAGCTTGTCTGAGTTACTAGGATTCTCTCTGTCCTAAGAAACATACATATGAGGATCATGAGTAAAAAGACAGAAACCTCTCCCACTATATTTCTTTCCTCTGAAGAAGCAAGTTTACAACAAAACTATGAACAAAGTCATCAAAAACCATGAGCAAAGTATGACCACGTTGCTAGCAGCGATGTGTATAAATGTGGGGTGTGTGTGTGTGTGTGTGTGTGTGTGAGAGAGAGAGAGAGAGAGAGAGAGAGAGAGAGAGAGAGAGAGAGAGAGAGAGAGAGATTATTTCCATGACATGTGGTGGAATCAACATTCCTAGCTCATGTTAATTAGCCTAAGGAAAACTGAGTGGGAGAGTGAAACAATACCTTGATCAGTGACAAAACTGGGAAGGGACACTAATAGACAAAGGCTTCTAGAATTCCCAAGACAGAATATTATGAAGGAAAGAGGAAGCCAGAGTGAGGAGTCTGAGATCTTCACAGTGTTCTCCCAACTTCAGTAGACAGCTGAGGACAACTCAGCTAATGAGTATGAGGTTACTAAGACCAAAAGAGAGAGAGAGAGAGAGAGAGAAAGAGAGAGAGAAAGAAAGAATTTGAGAGAATAGCAGGCCTCATTGAACTAGAATTATTTTCTGTTTCCACTAACCAAACTGGAATACTTCACAATTCATAGGTGTCAGATAGAATACTCAGAAAAATGTTCAAGAATCTAGAAAAAAGATTGTACATGTTAAGTGGAGACTAAGAAGATTGTTGGGGGTGGGCTTTGGGGGGCAGGGAGATGCAAACAGAACTTACAGGGATAAAAATTATAATAACGTAAGATGAAAAATACTCTGCACAGAATTAAAAGTAGATTAAAAATTTTGGCAAAAAATATATTGTAAACTTGAACAATTTTTAAATGATGATTCTGAGTCATTGGTTTGGAACATTCTTGAGAGTCTGTATTCTTACAATGCTGCCTGGTGAGGACCATGCAACTAATTCTAGAACAATCCTTTAAGTAGAAGGGCCAAGGTTATACTTGGTACCCTGGACAACATAACCAAACAACAAGTAAGGTTTTAGGGCAGCAGAAAAGAAGGTTTAATCATGAAACACCCCACCGTGAAATAGTGAGTTTTCTGTTAGAAGAAGTCTTAAAGAAGTCATCAGTGTTCAGTCATGTTGTAGAGAGGCTGGAGCTAGAATATTGAGCTTTCTTCCAAAGCTAAAATTAGATGATGCACTAAACTTGAACTTCAAGTAAATATGTTTTGTAAACTGGCAATCTTGAAATGTGTCCATGGAAAGGGTATGCTGGCCTCATGAGAACACAGTGGCAGTGGGCTAAGGAATAAATAACATTACCAATGGGAAAAGCATCATCCAATCATCCAGGAGATATTTATTCAGCAATTGTTATATGCCTGGTACAGGGTATACCATAAATGAACTAGGCTGGCTTTCCTAACCTTGGCAAAATCATTATTTTAAAAATGCTATGGACAGAACCAGAGAAAACAGATATGCTCTTCTACTTACAAACATTTGAAAACATTGAATAAAATAAGAAATAAGCACTTTACATATTCACAGGAGCCCTTTAGCTATGAAAGACAGATTAGTAAGAACAGATCAAATCTATAGTCTGTGGAATAGATTCCAGTTTAGCTAGGAATTGTCAAACAAAGAGTTGTTGTTTTTTTTTTTCTCAGTTACTCTGCCAGAATATTACAAGAATGACATTTCCCCTAAGCTGAATTTCAACTTTGTATTGATTGACACTTCTTAGGTGAAAATTATGTCTTTTGCTTTCTCCTATCATGGTGCATCCAATATTAAATATGTAACATGCATTTGCTATTTTGTCATCTTTGCAAGCAAAATTATGCCACTATAAATTTATTAGCATATGCATCTAATCCCTTGAAAGGGGATAATTTGTCACAAATGCTCAGGATAAGGAAAGTTCGCTTTACTTCAGTGTACTTCATTAGAGAAATAAAGACAATAGAATTTCTTAATCCTATAATATCTGTCACAAAACATAAGAAAGCTTTCATTTAAGACTAAACCAAATTTCTAGACGTCTTCCGTCTTTCTATATGGTTAGGATCGTAAGTATCATGCTACATCATGACAGGAATTTGGAAAATTTGGAAGTCTCGGGTTTTCCTTCAAAGGAACATGCAATGTCACAATCACAGGCTTATAAGAAACCAAGCAAGTTTAGCTGGCTTATGAGGTCATTTTTCTGATAATTGAACTAAGAAAAATAGTTTTTAACATAAGGCAGTATAGCATAAAGCAGTGGTCTTCAAACTTTAGCATGCCTCAGAATCAACCTGGAGAAATTGTTGAGCCACAGATGACTGGGCCTTACCCTCAATTTCTAATATATCAGGTCAGGGATAGGGCTTGAAATTTTGCATTTCTAATTCCCAAGAGATGTTGTTGCAGACTTCTGGGGACATAAAAGTTAAAAACGTGGGTGTTAGAATCCAAAAAATAAATAAAAGGGTTTGGGTCTTTATTAATCACCTTATGATCAGTCTATAATTCCCTTGAGCAAGTTATTAAAATTTCCTAAGCCTCAGCTTCCTTATCAGTAAAATAATAATAATTGTATCATGTGTTTTTACTGATTAGAGAATTATATATAGTAATGTCCTTGTAACACATTTATCGTTATATGGCAGGCTCTAGACATAAATAAACATTACTGATTCATTATTACTAGTTATAGTTAATCATATAGGCAGGTGGCCTTTCGGGAAAGGTATCCTAGGTCTTAAAACCAGGTATTTTCCCAGGTCCTCACTCTATAGAGCTACTTCCTATACATGTGCTCTGACCCTCAAAGCTAAGGATTTTATTATGCATCGGCTAAATCAATAAACTTTGCTTTTGCTTTCTCTCATCTGTTGATAGAATCTGTTTGAGTTTAGTGCCAAAAGAAAGAGAAAGGGAAATTGGGAAAATCTGCCAGTAGTTTTCAGGATAGCAAGTATCTAAGGGTAGGGAAAAAATAAAGATTTTTCAGAAGACTGACCTGTAAGTCTGCATGCTGATGCACACTTTGATCCTCCTCCCTTCTTGACTGGCTATTGAGTAGAAGCTGGTCAAGTAAAGGTCTTTTCTAAATATGATCCAAGAGCTTATGTATGTGTGTACACACACACACACACACACACACACACACACACACATAATGTTGTAAGGATACTGCAGTGGATAAATACATTTTTAGTCAACAGATGGAGTTCTATATGTGAAAAGAAAAATTTATTAGTTGTATAACTTTTTTATTGACTAAAATGATACTATTTATTATAATATGTAAGAGAGTGAAAGAATAGCAAGCTGAAAAAAAACAAAGAAAAAAGTGGTTATCTCTTTAATATGAAAGCAATTAAACTTTAGTTAAATTAGTATAGTAGAGCTTCAGTACTTTATGTTAGAAGACATTTGCATGTTTACAAGGCCTCAATTTATTATTTAATAAGTAGAGACTTGGAAATCTGCTTAGATTATAATTTCCTTTTTGTGGTTTCTATGACTACTCTCTTTTTTATTTTATGAACTCATCGTAGTCAGATGTGTGGCGTTGCTGTAGTAACAGTTTCTACTTTTTGAGAAAATTAAAATATTTGTACCAAATATATTTTCCTTGTTCCTACAGGCCTTTAGCACAATATCAAATACATGGCATGCTTGTTGGTTCCTTTGTTCAATCAGACATAGTATGTTTAAAGTTCTTTTCAGTTCTTCAAGAGGTGTGGAAAATATTTTGTCTGTGTAGAAAGACATCTCAGTTCTAATTAAGGTGAGAAAAGTAATAGCTACTGATTATCTAGTACTTTCTGTGTGCTAGACATTATTATAAACCCTTTACACACAAAAAAAGTTACTTAATTTTTAAAACAAGTCCAGGATGTAGCATCATTATTCCTATGTTTTTAAAATGAGAAAACAGACATAAGCAGGTTGAGTAATTTGCATAAATATACACTGCTAGTTAGCAACAAAATCGGGTCTAAACCCATGCAGTCTGATATCCTAATCCCTTCATAATGTTGCAAAGTATAGAGCATGTTTCTTTTAACCTGATAAGCATAACTTGTTTCTAAGTGAAGGTAATGGAAAGCCCATAGGCAGCTATCAATTGAGTCAGCTTGTAAACTACAAGTAAAACCTTGATATCTTTCCTTCTTGTTTGAGACAAACACATATGACTATTTTAATATTTCTAGGAATTCATCCAAGGCCAGAGGTATCCCTAGGTACTTTGCAAAGCATCATTAGAAACTTTAATAAACATTCCAGCACCTTAAGACACTCATCTACTGACTATCCCTGCTGCCAAACCATCTCTATTTCAGGTAATTTAGGTGGCATGATTCTAAGACTATTTTGCAGATGGAGAAATCTAAGACTCGAGACAGACCACTTATTCTGTCATGTCCTCTTTGTTTCTTAAATTTCAGGAACCACTGTGGCCAAACTCATTTTGTAGATGGAGCAATTAGAAACACAGGGCAATTCATGATTTGCCTGAATTTTATTCAAAATGTGTGACTGGGTTTATAACAGCTATTCAGTGTGCTAAAAAGCAATAAAAATGTTCCAAAGTCTTTAGAAGAACAGTGATTTAAACTTCAAAATTGTGGGGCTCTAACAAAGAAGATGAAGTTTGACCTAATTTTTGTATCAAATAAGGAAAACTTTCTAGTCATTCACTAAAATTGAAGTACATAAGAAAAAAATCACCCAAATAAAATGTCTATTTTATAGTTCAATTAGCTTTTTATTGAACTCTAATTGGATTATACCCCACCTTCTTATATCCCACCCTCTCCCAGATGATATTTTTCATGAATTAGAGGTACAAGTTAGAGATGCCAGCTTTTGCTGAGTTCAGTTTTCTGGATACTATTCTAAAGATTACGACCTCCATTTTAATTATCGTTCAGGTCAGATCAAGCAACATGAGGCCCATTCTCACCTCACAAAGCAAGTAAAATAAATCAACTCCCATAAATAAAATTAGCTGTGGAATTATATTTTAATGTTGGAATGCTGTAGCATTTTCTTATTCTTTCTTTTTCTTCTCAAGTCTACTCTAAGCCAATGGCCATAACTCAGTTTTCAGCCTTTTCTTTACCTCCCCTTTTCAGGGATATTTGTTATACAACTCATAAATCAATAATACAATAACCTCTATAGAATGAGATAGATGAACAACTAGTTTGGAGTTTGACAGACCTAGGTTTATGCCCTACTTCTGTCCTCTGGTTCCCTGACTTTGGACAAGTTAATTCATCTCTATAACTCTTGATCTGCTCATCTGTAAAATGGAGTAATAAAAACACTCATTTATGGTCAAGAATAAATGAAATGATACTTTGTATCTATTATTTCCTTTAGTCCTTATACTTTATGACACTGAAATTAAATATTATAGAGTTGTCTACCTCCACTAATCATATCTAACTGAAAAAGTCACAGGATAAATTCCAGAACATTTAAGCACAGTTTGGCTTGAAAATCACATTTCCCACAGCTACTTAATCAGTCATGCATTTGGGGATGAAGTATAGATTCTACATTTCTCTCCACAGAAGGCCAACATACATTTTAGACAGCAAAATCATCATTTAAAATATAAGAACATATTGTTCCTCAAGCTGGCTTACTAACTCCCATAGCACTGACATCTACGTGAGATGTCTTTTACATATTTTAGGAGATCAGACGCTTCAAATGTAATATTCATCTGCAGATCCTTCCCTTAGATATGGAAGCATTGATTACCATTTCCCTCAACACCCGATCAATGTTAGAGGCTAGGTGGGTTAATAGAGAGGGCACAGGTCAGAAGATCATGTTAGTATTCTTAGATGAGTTTCCTTGGCTAAGTCCCTTATTTCTCTATGTCTCACTTTGATTGACTTGTTTATTTTCACCATATATTTACTGGATCCCTATTTGTACTAGGCCTTGTGCTACATATTAGGGGTAAATTAGGGAACAAAATGGAAATAAAGCATATAGTCTACTGGGGAGGCAGAAATTAAACAAATAAAGTTGTATATTAATATGTCAATATTAACATATTAATGCATAATTAACACACAATATTAGCAATGTATAAAGAAAAAGCATTTGGAGTAGCATTCTAAAAAAGGGTGCAGATTTCAAGGGAATTCAAGGAAGGTCACTCTGAGGACATGAAAGTATCATCCAAACTAAGTCAAAGGAAAACATCCCAGAAGCATTACATGGGAAGGAACCTAGCATTTTGAAGGAGGCTAAAGAAGGCACACATATAATTGTATAAAAAGTGAGGAGAGAGACACTGGAAGAAATAATTGATCTTTCATCCTGAGTTTAATGGCCAAATATTGAAATTTCCAAATCTATAAAATGAGAACACTGGTATATATCTCATAGCTTTTTCCTTCCTACAGAATAATATGATCGTGTTTACAGATACACATTTTACTAGTGTCATACAAAATAAGGTATTTGTAACTACAAGCATATTTTTTAAAATAAATATAAAGTGGAGTCTCTTCTTTATTCGGTTTCAAGAATTGTCCAAAGAGGATTGAGAGAGAAGAATACTTTAACATTACACTTCAAGAGAGCTAGAGTTTTTGGTAAACCTGTTTCTGAATCATTTTCTTCTACATAATAGATACCAAACAATTTTATGACAGATATATTAATTATTCATTTGAATAATGTAAATTGATTTCAAATTATACCATATCATTTTCTATTAAATTTCAATAAGACTTCAAGGAATCCATTAAATTCCAAATCATCATCATTAATTTCCATTAAGATGCACAGACACAAAATACATTCCATTTCTTAACGTCAATGATTTCAAGGATCCATTTGATCAAATTACTGTGAATATGAGTCAGGTCTTGGCTTCCGACTTTCATAAATAACAATGGCTTTTGGATCAGAAGGCCAGGCTATACATGAAAACATTGTTGAATTACTATTTTGTTAAACTTACTATTTAACACCTTTTGTTTAGGTATAATTGATGTATAATAAAACTTTACATATTTAAAGTGTTCGATTTAATGAGTTTACATATCTCTATTAGAATATCACCAAAATCAAGATAATGAACATATCTATCATTTCCAAAAGTTTCTTAGTGGCTCTTTAGAATCCCTCCACCCCATTTGCTGTCATTCCCACTTACTCTATCCCCCCCCCAAATCTGTAAGCTATCATTGATTTGTTTTTTGTCACTATAGATTAGATTGTATTTTCTAAAGTTTTCAATTTTTATTTCACTCAGCATAATTATTTTAATATTCAGCAATGCTGGCATATGTGTTGATAGTTCACTCACTTTTATTATTAAGAATTATCTATTGTATAGATATACTACAATTTGTTTGTCCATTCACTTAGCGATAGATATTTGGATTGTCCCAGTATTTGCCTATTACAAGTAAAACTGCTATTAACGTTCATATAAAAGTCTTTGTATAGATGTATGCTTTCCCCTTGAGAAAAAAACGAGGAGTGGAATGGCTGGATCATATTGTAAGTGAATGTCTAACTTTGTGTGTGTGTGTGTGCTAAAATATACAAAACATAAAATCTACCAAATTTACCATAAAAATGTTAACCATTTTTAAACATACACAGTTCAGTCTTATTTTGCAACTATTATTACTACCATCTATCTCCAGAACTTTGTCATCTTCTCAAACTCAAACTCTGTACCTATTAAACAATACTTCCCATTCCCTCTTTCCCCAGCCTCTAGCAACTACCATTCTACATTTTTCTCCATGAATTTGACTACTCTTGGTATGTCATATAACTAGAATCATACAATATTTGTCCTTTTGTGTCTGGTTAATTTTGCTTAACATAATGCTTCAAGGTTTAGCCATGTTAGAGCTTGCTTTAGAATTTCACAAACCACATTTTATTTAGCCATTCACCTGTCGATGGACAATTGGGTTGTTTCTATTTTTGGCTACCCTGAAGAGTGCAGCTATCAACGTTGGTTGATATCTAATAGATTTCGATAAAAATCTGTTTGAATATCAGCT
Source organism: Rousettus aegyptiacus (assembly GCF_014176215.1). Taxonomy (NCBI): domain Eukaryota; kingdom Metazoa; phylum Chordata; class Mammalia; order Chiroptera; family Pteropodidae; genus Rousettus; species Rousettus aegyptiacus. Next base: position 117,695,736 of record NW_023416307.1, on the reverse strand, counting down.
TTCAATTCTTTGGGGTAAATACTGAGAAGTGGATTTGATATATCATGTGGTAATTTTATGTTCAATTTTTTTTTTTTTTTTTTTTTTTACGCCTACAGCACCTGGTCTTCCCAGGTGGTCTCTCATCCAAGTACTAACCAGGCCTGACCCTGCTTAGCATCCAAGATCAGAAAAGATCTCTATGTTCAATCTTTTGAGGATTCACAATATTGTCTTCCATAGAGGTTGCACCATTTTACATCCCCACTCGCAATGTACATGAGTTCCAATTTCTCCTAAATGACTAACTTAAAAAAAAAAAAAAAAAAAAAAAAAACTTCTAGAGTTTTCTAAAGTGGTTGTATTATTACACATTTCAATTAGCAAATACATTCTGATTAGCACTTTGTGTTTCTCTATATCAATGCAAAAACTTGGTATGGTCAATATATATTTTCTATTTTAATGATTCTAAGAGAGGTGTAGTGGTATTTCATGGTTTAATTTATTATTTCCTAATAACTAATTTTTGAGCATCTTTTCATGCATTTTGTTTGTACAGTAAGCTGACACAATCATGTCTTGTTTGTTTCCATCCCTCAGAAATCTGTCCTTAGTTGGCTGATTTTCAGTCTTAAAAGAATAAAAAATTATTTCACATATTTTTTTAATGGTTGTTTCAAGCAAGAAGATGGATCTGGTACCTGTTTCTCTATCTTGGCCAAGAGTAGAAGTCTGGATTTACATTTACTCCTAGGCCAAGGTTATTATCTGAAAGCTTTATAATTAATATAATTAACACATTTTCTCACCCGAAACTCTTAAATCCATTCTGAAACAACCTGTAAATATATTGTCAAATGTATACTAAATAACTACAGAAGCTAATATCTTTATACTTTCCATGTTTGCAAAAATTTAGCAAAGACAAGTGTTCATTTACAAGATGCTAACAAAATCACTGGGCAGAAAGAGCACAGATATCTATTATATGACATTATAAGCCAGAAGTCAGGCAAGCACAAATATTAAGCAAGCTGACTTTATTATCATTGCTCACTGATGTTTGCTCTGCTCTGTGCTAGGAAGTGGGAAAACAGCAGTGAAAAAGAAAGACTAGGTTTCTGCCCTCTTGGAGCTTACATTTTTGTGGAAGAAAATAAGGAAGTAGCATTCAAATACATAGATATTTTAGATAAGCAAATAGAAGTGCATAAATTAAGAAGAAAGTAAGATAGAACAATAGGGAAAATGTGATTTGGGAGGAAGCATGAGAGTGGCTTTAAAATTGGGTAGTCAAGTAAGTCCTAAGGCTGAAATGACAAGGAAAAACCAGCCATGTAAAGAATCAAAGAAAAGCCTCAACATCGCTAATCATTAGGAAAATGCAAATCTAAACCACAATGAAATGTCATCTCCCCCCTGTTACAATTGCTATCATCAAAATGATAAGAGATTTTGATCCAGTCAAGATGGCAGAGTAGGTAAACGCTGTGCTCACCTCTTCTTGCAACCGCATCAAAGTTACAACTAAACTACAGGATAACCATCATGAAGAGTCCCAGAGTCTGGCTGAACAAAAGTCCTACAACTGTGGACACAAAGAAGAGGCCATCTCAAGACTGGTAGGAGGGGCAGGAACACAAAATGGGCTTGTCCCACACCCGTATGGTGGGAATCAGGAGAAATATCTTAGCTGCAAAGTTCTCCCTGGGAAGAGTGAGGGGACCCGGCTCCATACCAGACTTCCCAGCCCAGGGTTCCAGTGCTGGAAAGAGAAGTCTCCACAACTTCTAACTGTGAAAACCAGTGGAGATTTTGTGGCCAAGTGAGATGAAGGGCCAAGGGAGACACAGACGTTCACCTTAAGGGGCCAGCGCGCAGACTTACTTGCTAACTGACTCACTCGCTCTGAGCTTCAGTATTAGGCAGCAGCTCGAAAGACTCCAGGAATATACAGGGAGGACCTGAGTTGTCTGGCTTTGGGGAGAGGGTTGGAAGGGCAGCTTTTTCCCAGACAGAAGTTCTGGCAGAGGACATTGTTGCTTTGTTAAGCCCTTCTCCGCCCAGCTTGCAGACCCAGATGGGCACCATATCTGAGTCTCCAGCAACGTAGCTAACACTGGTCGCCCTGCCCCATTCAGTCCCTGAGACCCCACCACTCCCAATGTGTGAGGCCCACCCAAACTGCTTCCAGTGGCTTTTCCATAGAAATGGCCTGTCTTGGCTCATGCTGAGGACTTTCCTTAAATCTCTCAAAGGTTCACAAAACCTAAACAAGCAGCGCTTGGCATGTCCTGTACCACTTGCTGAGCTTCCCAAACCAAGCACTACTGACAGGTGGCTTCGGTTTGAGGCTTGGCCTCTCAAGGCACTTCTAAGCCTTGTGTGGATGGCAGCCATCTATGGATTGCTTGGTGGCTCATGCCAGGGAGCCCTGGGCAAGGCACAAGTTATGGCTGAACTTGGCCTGTGGCAGGGCTCCTCCCAGGAGGCTCTGGCCTATGTGTTTGGTGGTAGTCTTTTATATAAGTCAGAGTACCACCCAGGGTCACATCTGAGAATGGCATACCCAAAAAGCAGACAGGGCAGGCACTGGTCACATTCAGTCATCTCAGCCAATCAGCCTCAGTGTCAATTCCTCTCACTGATGAGAAACAGCAACCAAGGCTCAACAATAATAGAAGAGCACACACAATGGATACAAGGGACATAGCTGGAGTACCCTGTGCAGGTGACCAGGGAAGACTGTGCCACTGGGACTTACAGCACACCTATTACCTAAGATCACTCTTCTAAGACCAAGAAACATACCTACCTAATACACAGAAACAAACACAAGTAGGCAGTCAAAATGGGACTATAAAAAAACATGTCCCAAATGAAAGAACAGAACAAAGCAACAGAGAAAGAACTAAACAAAATGGAGACAAACAATCTACCAGATGCAGAGTTCAAAACACTTATTATAAGGATGCTCAATAAACTTAGGAGAAGGTTAGATGAACTCAGTGAGAACTTTAACAAAGAGATAAAAAACATACAAGTGGAAATAGAAAATATAAAAAAGAACCAGTCAAGAATAATGAAGAAAACAATAACTGAAATGAAGAATACTTTAGGAGGAATTAACAGTAGATTAGATTAAGTAGAGGATCGAATCAGCAATTTAGAAGATAAAGTAGCAGAAAACACCGATCAGAACAGTAACAAGAAGAAAGAATCAAAGAATCAAAGAATCAAAGAAGAAGAAGAAGAAGAAGAAGAAGAAGAAGAAGAAGAAGAAGAAGAAGAAGAAGAAGAAGAAGAAGAAGAAGGAAGAAGAAGAAGAAGAAGAAGAAGAAGAAGCAGCAGCAGCAGCAGCAGCAGCAGCAGCAGCAGCAGCAGCAGCAGCATAGTTTAAGGGGCCTTTGGGACAGCATCAAACATACCAACATTTGAATCATAGGGGATGCCAGAAGGAGAAGAGAGAGGGTAAAGAATTTAAAACCTATTTCAAGAAATAATAACTGAAAACTTCCCTAACCTGGTGAAGGAAATAGACACACAAGCCCAGGAAGCACAGAGAATCTCAAACAGATTAACTCAGAGGCCCACAGCAAGTCATATCATAATTAAATGCCAAAGGTTAAAGACAAAGAAAGAATCTTAAAAGCAGCAAGAGAAAAGCAGTTTGTTTCCTACAAGAGAGCTCTCATAATAAGACTGTGAGCCGATTTTTCAACAGAAACTTTGCAGGCTAGAAGAGATTGGCAGGAAATATTCAAAGTGATGAAAAGCAAGGGCCTACAAACAAGATTACTCTACCCAGTAAAGCTATCATTCAGAATCAAAGAACAGCTCAAGAGCTTCACAAACAAAAAAAGCTAAAGGAGTTCATCATCACCAAGCCAGTATTACAGGAAATATTAGAGGGACTTCTTTAAAAAGAAGGAGAAAAAAGACAAAAAATATTTAATAATAAAATGGCAATAACTATATATCTAGTAACAATTACTTTAAATGTAAGTGGATTAAAGGCTTCAATCACAAGACATGGGACAGGCAAATGGATTAAAAAACAAGACCCTTACATATGCTGTCTACAAGAGATTCTCTTCAGATCAAAAGACCACATATACTGAAAGTAAAGTGATGAAAAAAAGGTGTTTCATGAAAATGGAAACAAACGAACAGAAAGGCTGGGGTAGCAATAATTATACCAGACAAAATAGCCTGTAAAACAAAGGCTATAACAAGACACAAAGAAGGACCCAGTTATTCTACTTCTGGGTATTTATCTGAAGAAACCCAAAATACTCCTTTGAAGAGTCATGTGAATTCATACATTCATTGCAACATTATTTACAGTAGACAAGATGTGGAGGCCTCCTGGGTGTCCATCAGGGGATGAATGGATAAAGAAGAGGTGGTTATATATATACATATATATACACATATATACATACACACACACACACACACACACACACACACACACACACATTGGAATATTAGACAAATGTTATATGAGGAATCTAGAGAACAGGATAAACAAACAAACAGACAAACAAAAAACAACAGAAACAAGCTCATAGATACAGAGAGCATTTTGTTGGTTGTCAGATTTAAGGCATAAAGGATAGGTGAAGGGGGAGGGGATTAAGAAGTACAAATTGGTAGTTACAAAATAGTCATGGGGATATAGAGTATAGCATGGGGAATATAGTCAGTATTTCAATAATTATGTTTGCTTTCAGATAGTTTCTGGATTTATCAGGGTGATTACTTTATAAGTTAAATAAATATCTAATCACTATGTTTTACACTTGAAACTAATATAATATTGTATATTAACTAAAAATGGGAAAAATAATAAAAACAGCAAGTAAAAAAAAGAAAAGATTAAATCTTGGTCCCAGGTGTAAAATTCCATTAGTATACAAATTGCTTGTTTATGAGATAGTTATCTAGTTTGGAGATAATAGTTTGTGTTGTTTGCTGTGTATTTTTCCTGCCTTGCATCCTAGGCTCAAGAATTTTGGTAGGAGCAAAATCTTGGAAATTAAGACCTGGTCCTATGTTCTGCAAAAATTCCATCTGATTGAAAAAATTATGGAAGTACCCAAGGAGGGAGTGTGTGTGTGTGTGTGTGTGTGTGTGTGTGTGTGTGTGTGTGTGAGTACACAGGGAAGTGCCTTAGAGAAGATCAAAGGAGAAAAGATTTCAGAAGGCTAGGGAAAAAATGAAGGTCTATTTATAGTTGTGTGATTTGAGAAGACCTGCACCATGTTCTCTGACAGCACTGTGAGGAGAGGGCTGGATAGTGAGCATAAGGAGTTGTATTCTTGCTGAAGATGATCATGACCCAGGACCCTGATGAAAACATGCAGAATGGGTAATGGCCATCTCTGATATCCAGTCTGGACAACTGAGCGAATAGCCGCAGTGCTTCCATGATGCAATCAGCAATGGTGGGTGAGACCCACCCTGGTACCTATATATATCTCTTGTGTCCTTTTTCTTGGGAATGCCAATAATAACAGTTTAAATTTTCTGCCAGTGTAGCCGATTTCAGATTTGGATTTAAGGTGATTATGAGAAAATAAATGTGATTTCTTCCATACTTAAAAATGCCCTACAATTCATACCTGTCACTTTTGGATGAAGCATTGGAACCCAATTTGGTTTCTTGACTTACCTCTTTTGAATAAGTATCAAAAGAGAGAGGTCCAGTAGTAGTTAAGCCATAGTCCAAGAAAAGTCTCCAGAATCTTATCCATAATCAATGACATTCATACCCTTAGGAAAATACCCAGATATTAAGAGTATCCTGCTTTGGGTCCAAGAGTAAGAATTCAGAAAGAATGAGAATTAATACCCACAATTTTACTCTCTGTATTCCATACCCCACCCCACCCCGAAGTAGGCTTCATTTATTTTTTAAGAGCCTAGTACTAAAATGTCTTCATTAAATTATCCCATGGGGGTGGTGTATCTGTTTAAAATGCTTTGTTGCAAGAAGTTTACAATCCAACTTTAACAGGTTTAAGCAATAAAGGGAATACACTGATTCATAAAATTGAAAAGCGTAAAAAGAGGACAGGCCCCATACTTGGCTCAAACAAGATCAGGTTACCTTTTTTTCCTCAATTTTCTCAACTCTACCCTCTTTGATTGGCTTTTTTTCAGGGTGGCTTCCTTCAAGGTAGCAAGTTTGTTTCCATAAGGTATACTTCCTCATTCACAACCAGGAAGGAAGAGGGTATCTCTTTCCACAACTATTGTACCAGCTGGACTATTTTGGGTCTCGTGCTGCTTCTGAACCAATTAGTGTGGTAAGGAGGCTAAGATACTGTTATCGAATTATACCAGTCAAGGGCTACAATTCCCCACACTCCAGCGAACATGGCATTGTAAGCTGAGTGGAGTGTTCAGACTGCAGCCTGCAGCCTGCCCACTGCCTGGGCACCTGCTGCACTCTGCATGCTGCGCTCTGGCCCCAATCTGCTCTCTGTCCATGAATTCATGGAGGAATATGAATGGATAACAACAGAAAATGGTATCGGAACCAGTGGGAATCAGCAATTTTGCACAGAAAGCTTTGGGAGATGTTGTTTACTGTAATTTGCTTGAAGTTGGGACAAATTGAACAAACAAGATGAATTTGGTGCTTTGGTAAGTGTGAAAGCTGCTAGAGAGCTCTGTTTTCCTCTGTCAGTAGTAACTGAAATTAATGAAGCTTTTGCAGAAAATCCAGGACTTGTCAACAAATTTTCTGTGAAGATGGTTGGCTGATCAAGATGACACTGCATACCCTTCAGAACTGGATGAACTAATGAGTGAAGAAGCAGTGAGAAATACATAAAATCTATTGAGGAGTGTAAATGGAATCCCCCCTAAATAAAGTAGAATAAAAAACATATAAGATAACAAATGCTGTGGAAGTTGTGGACAAAAGGAAATCCCCATACAATGTTTGTGCGAATGTAGACTGGGGCAACCACTATAGAAATAAGTATAGAAGTTCCCCAAAAATTTTAAAAATATAGCTACCATATGATCCAGCGATTCCATTTCTGGATATTTATCCACAGGAAATGAAATCACTATTCAAAGAGATATCAGCAACCCCATCTTCACTGCAGTACTTTTTATAATAGCCAAGACATGGAAACAACCTAAGTGTTCACCAACAGATGAATGGATAAAGAAAAATGTGGGGGATATGAGTGCGTGTGTGTGTGTGTGTGTGCGCGTGCGCGTGCGTATGAAGTATTTAATTATATATATACACACACATATATATTTTCTATGTGTGTGTGTATATATATAAAACATTTCATTATATATTGTCAATTAACAGTAAATTCTAAAAGTTCTCATCACAAGGAAAAAAACATAATTTTCTTTTCTTTTATATATGAAATGATGGATGGTAACTTATCGTGGTGATCACTTCTCAGTATATATAAGTCAAGTCATTATGCTGTATACCTTAAACTTATACAGTATTTATATAAATTATATCTCAATAAAACGACAAAAAAGAAAGATTTAGAAGGAAAGCAAATGTGTAAGGAGTAATCAACTTGGCATGTTCAAGGAAGAGGAAGGACAATCTGATTGATACATGATGGACAACTGGGAGAAGGATCTCAGTCAGGTAAGGGAGGCTGTCATAGAAATATGGAATTTCTCTAAACTTAATGCGTGGACCTTGAGAAAGATACCTACCAAGAAGTTCTGCTAGTTGGCTACCTGAGCTCAAAAATAAAACAAACAAACAAACAAAACAAAAAACAAAACAAAACAAAACAAAAATAGGGCCTAGCTACCATTTCTAAACAGATGTCTTTTATGCAAACTTTCCAGGGAGAAGACTGCACTAAGCTTCCTGCTTCCTGCACGGAACTGCCTGCCACTACATTGAACTTCCTGCCTGCATGTGTTCCTGCCATATGAGCCAGCCCTTATAAAGGTGTTCCTGGAATAGTATTTCAGCCAATAAAACTGTGACTTCCCCCATCCAATCAGAGCTATGCAGCTACCCCATCAGTGTCTTCACCAACCAATCAGAGCAGCAACATTCTAAACAATCAGGCTTTTTGGACCAATCGAACTGCAAGGAAAGAATTGGTGTCATCATTTGCATGAGGATGAACCAATTAGGGATCAGAGATGGAGACTTCTGTCTATGTAAGTCAGCTCCCTCTAGCTCAGGAAGCATTTTCCGTTTCAACGGAAGACTGAAGACTGCACATCTTCAGCAGGGAAGATGAAATATTGAAGACGTCTTGCCAGACCAAAGCAGAAAAGAACAGGTAGAGCAGAGCAGGGCAGAGCAGAACAGATGCGTGCAGAGCAGAGCAGGTAGAGCTGATCAGAGCAGAGCTGTCAAACCAGAAAGGGGCCTCGCTCCAGGGTTGCTTGACAGCTGAGCTGTTACATAGCCATGAGGCTTCATAATTCAACTGTAACACTATTGAACTGTTCCATAGCCATGCTGTTCTCACAGCTGTGGTGTATCACAACTGAGCTATTTGTACTGAATAGAGTTTTCTTAATCACCTGACCCCAAACTGGAGATTTCTGTTGGCATTAAATTGGCTCCAATGGCCATTAGTTGACAAATGGAAAATCATTGGTGGAAAGAGGTTAATTAATGAAGTGATAATAATCTTTTATTTCTGTCATTCTTTTTTTACCCCCTCTTTTAAAGATCATCCCAGCTTCTATGTGGAGTGTGGGGAGGCAAAATAATAAATAAAAGAAAAACAAGAAGGATGAAGTCCAGTTTGTGGACTATAGCAGAGAGACCTTAGAGAGATAATAATAAAGAACATAAATGAGTAAAGCTGGCAGAATATCATTAAAAGGAAATGGCATGATCTTTACCAAACTAAAGAGTATATTTCTATGAACAGAGAAGAGCTGCCACTCTGTTCTAGCCAATTGTTGCCACTTTAAATATAGGCACAATATTACCAGCTATTATAATTTTTCAAGGGTCCAGATTTTTAAGTTATCCTAATTCTAATATACTAAGTGTACATCTCAAAATGTTTATGGGTTAGGTTAATACTATGAAGCAACACCTGATAGCAACAGATGTGGGTACCTGGGCAAAGAGAGTTAAATATTGCGATATCTGCGGACTGCGGATTACAAGCTCACAGAAGGTAGATGATGGGTCAGGACTGGCTTCATAAAGGAGATGGAATTTGTGCTGATTTTGAAGTCTTCGTGTTCCAAGGGGACAGAGCATAATAAGGAGGGTGTTTTAGAGAGAAGGCACAGTATGAGCCAACACATGGGTTTTGGAAGCCCAAGAGGTGTTGAGGGAAGATGAGTCAACATGCCAGCACCAGGAGTGAAGTAAATCAAACTGGCATGGTCGATTGGGGCCAAATACATTAATTTGGGCAGTTTTCAAATTCAAACCAGAAATGCCGCAGTCAAATCTCACATTTTCTGCTAAGATACAGTCAGGGTGTATTGACTCAACAATTATAGTTTATTGGCAACTGTTGCACTAGGTGTTTAACTTAGCTGAAAGAAGAGCAAGAGAGAACTTACTGGAGAATAATCCAATTATTATCGTCGGTGATTATTCTTACATGGGCATAGTTTCTGGGCATGCATTTTCATAAAGGAACATATTTCTCCCCACTTCTGAATGCCAGGAGGATGTTTCTCTTTTATTAGGTGCCACAGTAATAAATATTCCAAAGTGTTTTTTAAAGGCAATTTTAATCTCCTTTTCAAAAATACAGCAGAGAAAAATGCCCGGGTTAAAAAAGCCCTTGAACTTTCAAGGCCATGAATCTTTTTGTCCCAGTGGCATTCGTAAGCAGGACTAAGTGATAGAGACCTGAAATAGGCATGTTATTCAAGATTCAGTCACCTTCCTTTGACTGTAAAGACTAAAGCTATTCATGTCATAGTATTTCTTCTAAACAGCATAGATCCGTCAATCACTGAGTCATCACACCTGGTCCTACTGGCCACAAAGTGCCTGGCAACTTGGAAATGGCCCTAACAGGTAACAACTTTAGCTACCACAAGTCATGTTCCCCAAATTACCAGGTTATATCAGGTCTCATGTGCCCTCTGATATGACTGGTAGAACTCTGCAACTATCCACTTCCTCTGCCTCCAACTCCTTTTGCTTAGGGTATTAGTCCTGAGAAACTGCAATTTAGTCATTGTCAGGGGGTAGGAGGATGATAAATAGTCACAGGTAGTCACCTAGCTGCATTCTCTTAGCCATGAAAGGCTTTGTAAGGTAGGTGTCATGAGATATAAGGGATATAAATACATTGATACATTAAATCTGTTGCTGGATACTCCTACTACTTGTATCTAAATGGTAGCTTCTTGTGCAGAGTGGGATTTGCCTTTTAAATGAAGATGCTGCAAATGACATTCTCTCAGTCATGGTCACTTGCTAATCTCCTCTAACTAGATCTTTGGGTAATGAGGCTTCTAAAAGAGCACAGGAAGCTGATGTTAGAAATAAGATGTAGGCAGAGCAAAATACTCATGTTTAACGGCCAGGAATAAAAACAGGGAAGACATAAGAGAAAGAGAGGGCAGAGAATTGTACAAATAATTATATTCTTAAAATGTATTCATGTGCTCATAGGCATGACTCAGGGAGTTGTCTCAGCCTTTACAGAGATGATTGAGAGGTGTTCTGAGAATGCTAGAAAATCATATTTTAAGTACTGCTCAGATTTTCCCCAGCTCTGTATTAGCAGGAAATTCTATAGTTACCTATCTCTGCTCTATATCAAATCCTTAAATGAACGATGCTTTGACTTCTTCACATGACAGGGATGTGTTAGCCCAATGTCTCTATTTTACAATCTTCTTGTTGTGGGGAAGAATAATGTCCCTCCCCTCAAAGTGCCCACATCCAATTGGATGTGTCTATTTCATGACAACGGGGAATTAAGATGGTAGATGGAATTAAGTTCGCTTATCAGCTGACCTTGGGATGGGAAGATCAACTTGGATAACCTGGGTGGGCCCAATGTGATCACAAGGATCCTCATAAGAGAAAAAAGGAGGCAGAAGAGTGATAGAGTGATGCAACATGAGAAAGTCTGCAACAACCATTTGTCTTTGAAGATGAAAAAAGGGCCATGATCCAGGAATGAGGGCAGCCTCTAGAAGCTGGAAAAGACAAGGAAACAGATCCTTTCCTGGAACCTCAAGAAAAGAAAATCATAAAAGAACATAAAAAAACCTCAAGGAAAGAACATAACTCTGCCAATATCTTGATTTAGCTCAATAGGATTCATTCAACTTCTGATGTCCAGACCATAAAATAATAACTTTATGTTGTTCCAATTCAATAAGTGTATGGTAATTAGTTACAGCAGCCATGAAAAACTAACACACTCCTACTTTGACCCATGAGCATCTACATTAAAATTTTATGTGGTGAGTTTCCAGGGGCAGAGGCAGTTCTAAGGAGAGATTTTCAATAAATTCTCATAGAGAGTCAGAATAAAAGAATGTCTAATAAAAAATTAGTCTCTTTTCTAAGCTCGACTTTTGTTCTGCCATCCAACATACTCTAGTCCTATAGCCACACTGAATGTTATTTTGTGAACACGTCACGTGTTGTCACATACTGGGTCTCTATTCACACTGCTCTCTCTGATCACTCTATTTGTTTCAGGTTATCTCTCTGTACCCAACAATCTTTAATTTGTCCTTGAAGGTCAATGTCAAATACCACCTTCTCTAGGAGGCCTTCCATGTTCACCATATTCCCTTGTAGGAAAAAATTAAACTTCGTACCTTCCGTGGCCTATTGCTAATGTCAGAGTATACGTGATCAGTTTGTTTTATGTTGGAAACATAGCACATTGCCTTTGGTTTGGGTTGGTTTCTTTTCCTTTGCTGCATAGCAGGATGGTCTAGGTTACCCCTCCCTCCTAGAAAATACTTATACATTAAGCCTTCCCTGACCCAGATAAAAGTAATTTTCCATTACTAAAGTTTCAGACTTTGAATTAAATAGGTCTGTTGTAAATAAGTAAAGGATGATTTGAGGAGAGATCACCCCTGAAAGAAACAAGAGAAGGCAGTAAGATTTCCTTTGAACTAAAAATAGGTTGGAAGAGAAGTTACCAGAGCTATTTGAATAAATTATCCAGCAAGAGAGTGGGCCTGCTGCCCTGGAATAAAGACCTGCTTTGTGGTCTCCATTTCTTGAGGAGCACGCACCATCCCTGTGAAGAACAGGTTGGGTCTTTATCACCACCACCACCTATAAAGACTTTAAGCAACCTCTTCCTAGTCTGGCCGCAAAAGAGATACTACCGATTTTGTTCGATCTTCTGAATACTCCACATAAATACTGTTATGAGTTAAATTGTGTTCCCCAAAAAAGATAGGTTGAAGACCTCACCACCGGCAGCTGTGAATGTGACTTTATTTGGAACTGAGAGTTTTGCACATGTATAAGGTCATTAGGGTTGGCCCTCATCCAGTATGACTGATCCTTATAAGAAGAGGGAAATCTGGACAGAGATACACAAGGAGAATGTCATATGGTGACAGAGGCAGAGACTGAAGTGATGCAGCTACAAACCAAGAGACACAAAAGATTCCTGTAGTCACCAGAAGCAAGGATAGAGGCACAGCACAGATTCTTCCTCAGAATGAATTAACTCTGCCAGCACCTTGATGTTGGGACATGTAATCTGCAGAACTGTGAGAGACCAAGTTTCTGTTGCTTCAAGCTGCCCAATTTGTGATACTTTTAACAGTAGCCCTAGGACCCTAATACACAATCACTCAGTAAGAAGTGCAAGAGCCAGGAAACCTGACTCCTAATGGACACCTAAGGCAGGTAAGATGAGGAAATACCCATTTCTGCTGCCGCGATGGCATTATAAATCTTCATGCACTCAAAGTACTGTTGGTTTCATGGGCTTCTCCCTACATTCTAAAAATAAAACAAAAATAAAGAAAGAAAAAAGAGAAAGAAAAAAGAAAAAAATCCCTAACATTATATTTTATAGCCAATTGGAATAAAGACGAATGAATCAATATTATATATTTAAACATTTTCCTTAACCTAAAACTTCAGTTTCTTTCTTTTGATTTTAAAAGAAATTAACACTTTTTCTTGGGCTCCTAAAAGTATGTGGACTTTGGGCATTGCATTTACTATATCTGTTGAATAAGTCAGTCCAGTCTGCTGCAGAACCTGATAAGACAAAAGTTCTTTGAGCTGGGACAGTGGCCAATGACATCTCTATACAGTACATATTTTTATACTTTTTAAGTTTTGTTTTAGGTTGTATTATATTCAGTTAACTGTAATAGTTAGCATTGAGTATAATTTATTTCTATATGGAAACTCCTTAGTGTTGTAATCCATTGGGTAATGCTGAGATCACGCCAAGTGCCAAGAACTGCTAAGTGCTACAGAAACAATATGTGGCAAATTGTAGATAGTCCACAGATATTTGTTAACCATGTTAACAAGCAAAAGGATAACAAAACTTAAGAAGTTGAAACATACATTGTCTTGAAACCTTTAAAGGCAAGGATTTGCTAAAAGGTTGCCTAAACAGGGTTCACCTCTTTAATTCATTCATCAGAAATGTTCTTCCTTCCAAAAGACCTATGCAGAACTAAGACTCTATAATGATGCCCCACAGTGTTTCTAGATGTTTGGCTTCTTGATTCCCTAGCAATTATCATGTAAGTGACCTTTTCCTGGTAAGGAAAGCACTTCCATCACTCGAAGTCTAGGATAACTTAAAATTCTTTCATTTAAGGTTCTTTTTGGCTTACTAAGTGAACAATATGAGCAGCTACACCTATCCTCATCCCAAGGAGGGGGAGAATCAGGTCAGGTCAAATCAGTGGCTTCTCCTCCATTAAGATGAAATTGCTCTACTGCATATTGTAAGAACATCTCGTGATTCGGCTGGACAATGCGGGGATTTATATACATTGCCTAAATGCCACTGAGAACACATAATGAAAACAGAGAATTCATTAATTTAAGGACCAAACATTTATTTGGGAAAGGATAGAAAATACATATATTTAATAACATGAAAATAATGATTTAGACATTATTTTTATATTTATATTATCAGTGAATAAAAATTATGTCTAGAAAATACATAATCTGTCAGAGTTTACTAAGGTGATATGATCTAATCACTTTGCATGTATCATTTTAAAAATAGATCTGGTCTGATTCTTCCCTAAAAGGTTCCACCCACAGTTGTAGTGGAATATCCTCTTGGTTCTCAGAATCTATTTTACATGATGTAACTTGATATTCATCAAGTTGAATGATAATCTATATTGTCAACCAGATTAAGCATTTTTAGACAAGTGAGAGTATCTAACTTTATCACTAATTTCCTAGCAGCTAAACAGAGTTTTCCACATAGTAAACACTCAAAAAAGATTAGATAAGTAAAACTGTATAAATGAAGAAGTATGAATAAGCTAAAATTCCATACTTACAAACAAGATTGTCAGGATGATATTTACGATGTTGTAGTCAGGCTATAAGAGGAGGCTTTCTATAACAGATTTCACAATTGCATCTCTTTAAACTGTGGTTCTCAAACCTTAATGGGTTTACTAATTGTGTAGGTAGTTTATTCAAAATCCAGGCTTCTGAATTTCCTCAGAAATTACTATTTCAGTAGGTTTGGGGTTGACCTCAGGAATCTGCATTTGAACAATGAAGTTTAATGTCTGATAAATAATTTGAGAAGCACTATTCTAAATAGTAGGGTCTCTCATGGTGCATTTGATTGAACATCCAGATTATGATTCACTTTTTAGAAATATACCTATTTTATTCAGTTAAATAATGATCACAAGAAAGTCTTAAACAATTTAATTGGGTAAAGCATGGTGCAGTGCAGTGCTTTTGAAGCTTTAGTGCACTAATGAATTACTAGGATCTTGTTAAAAACCAGACTCACTGAGCAAGTCTGACTTGGCCCTGGGATTCTGCATTCTAAAACCCTTCCAGATATGGCCCTTAACTTCAAGAAGTCTACATTCCCCTTATATGTTCCCAGTGGCATTTAGGAAATGTATATAAATGCATGATGAGGCTGCTGGTCTGTGGAATACACTATAAGTAGCAAAGATGTACAGCATCTTTCCGTAAAATGCAAGACATGATATACTAGTCTTACAAGATACACCTCACCAAAAGTATTCCTTAGACAAATATATGTTTTCAATGCTGCATGCTGTAACTCTCTCTTGAAAATATGTCACAATACACATTTTTGCCCCTTTCTCTATTATTCTACCCTTTCCCTCATTCCAATTCTCTAAAATCACTTCCCCAATTAACCGGTATAAAATGTGGCTAGTCTGAATTCAGTTAAGCTATAAATATAAAATATACACCTGATTTCAAAGACTTTGTATGAAAAAAACTGTAAATACCTTCTGAATGAATTTTATATTGATTACAATGTTGGAAAGATTTTTAATATATTCAGTTATGATATTTTGATTTATAATAAGAAATATATATTTGGTCTTCATTCACACTCCTAGCACAGAGCTCCTAAAATCCTTGGAATTTCCTGTAACAAAAATGATAATGATGAAAGATGTCTCTTTAGCTATTTATAACAAGCCCTTTTCAATAACACCTGAGTTTATGCTAATGAGGTGACTCTGGATGGCCTCAAATGGGGACAGGTTGCCAGGAGAATCAACCAAGTAATTAGGAAGTTAGACATTTCCCTACCTCCCTGGCCCTACCTTTTGGGAAAGGAAAGGAGCTGGAGATTGATTACCAATGGCTAATGATTTAATCAATTGTGCCTATGTGATGAACCCTCTATGAAAATCTCTGAACTACATTCTTTCTCTAATACTTTGGAAAGCTGGGAAAATGGCTTACCAGGATAAAGCATGGAAGTTCCACACTTGTTCTCTAATACTTTTCCCTATATATCTCTTCAATCTGGCTGTTCCTGAGTTTTATCATTTTATAATAAACTGATAATCTAATAAGTAAACTGTTTTCCTGAGTTCTGTGAACCATGTTAGCTAATGAACTTCAAGAGGGTGGTTGCAAATCTCCAATTTATAGCTACCTGGTCAGAAGCAAGGTGACAATGTGGACTTGTGCTTAGCATCTCAGTGCATGGTTGGAGAGTAGTTTTGTGGGAATGAGCCCTTAATCTGTGGGGTCTGCGCTAACTCCAGGTTATGTGTTGGAGAATCACTTGATGTAGGAAAAACCCACGCACATGGGATATCACGTTTGAGAGGAGATTATGGAAAAAGTTGTTTTCTTTTTTTTCCTTCACCGGTTAAATAAAATATATTATTGATATTAAATTCTTATCAGTTTTAATTTTTTTTTCACATGACTACTATGTGTGATTTGCATTTATATTGAGCATCATTGTTATCAACTTGAACTATCCCACATCCTTCCAGGAAATTGCCCCTCCCTTTTATTTAACTTACTTATGATTAAAATGCTTGGAATCAAAGGAACTAACCATATATCTACTAGTACCACAGATAAGAAGTAATTCTGTAACTTTTCACTTTATCTCTGATATAGGGAAGAGGCATGAGAACTACAGATTAACTAACTTTAAATCAGGTGGAATTTGGTGCTGCTTGACAGGGGAATTTGGCTGACCAGCCATGCAGCCAGGCTGCCGGGAACCTACAGAACCCAGGAAGATTCCTGTAGAGATCAGTAATAACTATTTACCCATAGCATTAATGCTTACCCATACCATAACAGGAAGACAAAGACTTCAAGCTGTACTTTGCACAAATGAAAAATAAACCCAATCATTCACTCCATTCTTTACTCCCTAGAATCAGTAATTTTTCATAGAAACGAATAAACAAATACAATTCCAATTTCTCAAACACTCAAAGTCTCAATCTCTGACTCTGAGAGGAGACCACATGCTCTATCTGTGGAGCATTATTCCTTCTCTAACAAATTTTCCTTTATTTTTAACCCTTGCTCACTCTTTCCTGCTAGGAGCCACGGGCCCTTTCTGAGAGGCAGCACAGGACTTGAGTCACTACTTTGGGGGATTCATCGCTCCCTCCTGCATCATCTCGACACTTATGCTCATTCAACTAGCTCACAAGAGAAAAAAAAAAAAATCTGAGATGTTCTAAATTAAATTTCAAAAAGCCAGAGGGCAGGAAGACAAAACAAGAGAGGTTAATCACTGAACAAAGCCCCTGGGCAGAAACCAACAAAAGACTGCTTACATTCCTGAATGTCTGTTAAAACTTTGAATTAACTTCCAAGTGGCTATTTCTGAGATTGTCCTTAGAGAATGGCAGACCACCAGCAGCCACCACATCTTGCCTATACAAGAAGTTTCCAGATTGTTGCCTACAACCAATCCAAAAGCAGCAAATATTTCTTCCTACAGATTACACACATATCCCTGAACTATCCCCACTTCACCTTTTCCCATCCCTTTTATCTATAGACAACATAAATTCTTTCGAAACAACTTATATATTTTTTTCCTAAACTCATCGTATAAAAAAGTGCCCAAAGCCCCAAAACGTTGGTCATGTTTTGTCTTCTCCATCTAGCAGCAGCTACTGGTGATTTAGATTGCATGACCCAGGACCTGGTCCTTTTTCTGGCTAGCATATGGCTTAATTAACCCTTTCTTTCAAAAAAACTTTTGGCCTGGAAGGTTTTTGTTTAATTTAGCATTAACTGAGCAATCAGGATGTACAAAGCCAAATTATAGCTCACAGTAATTCTCTAGGTCAATGGCTCTCAACTCTGGTAGAAAATTAGACCTATGTGGCTGCTTTTAAAAAAAAAAAAAATCTGTTAACAGCCTCTCAGTAGACTGTGGGGAATAAGTACAGGCATCAGTATTTTTTAGGAACTTCCCTGGTGGTGAAATATGTAGCAGGTAAAGAATCACTAGCAAAGCCTACCCAGATGGCACATCCATCTTATCCAGCTCAGATTAGGGGAAATATGA
Source organism: Rousettus aegyptiacus (assembly GCF_014176215.1). Taxonomy (NCBI): domain Eukaryota; kingdom Metazoa; phylum Chordata; class Mammalia; order Chiroptera; family Pteropodidae; genus Rousettus; species Rousettus aegyptiacus. Next base: position 117,677,755 of record NW_023416307.1, on the reverse strand, counting down.
TTATTAATGACCAACCGTGAGAATACCATTACCTTCTACATAGCTCCTCCTGAACATTTAAGGCCATGAAATTTCCCTCAATACCTATACGGTTCTGGTTAACATTGGTTAGCAAAGTTGACTTGCGGCTATAGGTGTTAATGCTCAGTGGACTTAATAAATTTTATTGCTTCTTGGGTGTGGACAGAACTTCTAAAACCCCCATCTTTGTTATTTATTATTAGAATTATTAAAAATATAATATTAAATTGTTCCCTCTTTATAAAGTTTAATGATTCTTTTTGATTCTGTTGAAAATTGTCAAGGAAATAGATATGCTAAAATACTAACAAGTCAAAAGTTTTATTTTAATATAGGGAGGAGGCAAGAGAGCTAAATAAAGTGTTAAATTAACCTATATGCAGAGACTGCAATAATATGTTGATCAGCCCTCCAGCCAGACCATGAGGAAACCTGCAGAACAAAGAAAGATTTCTTCTGGAATTGCTAGCAACCCATTTCCCACATCCGTGAAGGGGAACCAGGAAAACCAGTCTTTAAGTGGGTCCTACATAAATAAAATTATTCATTCCCTATGGCTAAAACCGCAGGGAACATTTGGATTAAAGGCTGGGAACTGCCAGCAGTCCTTTCATGCTACTTATTCTTACCTTTACATGCTACATACTCTTACCCTTTCTCACTGTATGTCCATATCAAAGAAAATTAGTTAAAAAAAAAAAAAAAGCCTTTAAGCCTTTAAACTGTAACACACAGGAACTAAAGAATGATATATAGACCAAATTCTCCAAACACTCAGGGTTCCTCTCAGTGCCTTTCTCTTGGTTTCTCTCAGCATCTTTATTGGTCCCTCTCAGTGCCTTTGCTCTGTCTCTCATTGTCCTCATTTCTCTATTGTCTCTGTCCCTCTGAGTTTCTCTTAGTCTCTTTTACTCTCTGCCTCTGAGAGGAGACCACACTCTGTCTATGGAGTGTTACCTCTTCTCTAATAAACTTGTCTTTTGACTCTGACTTTGGCGTGTGTTGAATTCTTTCCACACTCTCTGTCAAAGGACCCTCTTCTTATATCCATGCAGGGCTTGGTCTCCCCCTGACTCTGGGGAATTCGTCATGTCTTGCATCAATTTCTTTTATGTACATATCTTAGACATGGTTATTAAATGTACAGAATTTATAATTATTTTTATGATGGGAAGGTTCCTTAGAGATTCAGTAGCATAGTTCTTTAGAAAATCCTTCTCAAATTTTAATGTGCATATGAATCAACTAGGGCTTTTGTTGAAAATGCCAATTCTTCGGTAGATCTAGAATGTGACCTTAGATTCTGCTTTTCCAAAAAGCTTCCAGGTGATGCTGATGCTACTGGGCTACAATCAATAAGCTGAGGGGCAAGGCTTAAAGTCCAGAGTTTAAATTGAAATCGAAACTGCCAGAAGCTGAATTCTGTCTCTAGTAACCTCCTCATTCCTTATTTCCTCATTTCTAAAATAAAACAGTAGTAGCTACCATGAAAACTGAAAAAGGTACTTTATGTATTGCATTTAGAATTTTGGTGCTATATTATGTACTCAATAAAAGTTACTATGTTTTATTATTATTATTGTAACCACACAAACTTCCTTTCTTTAATATATATATATATTTTTTTTTCCCCTCTGATTCAGATAATGACATTATGATTGGCTTGCCTTTCTCCACCCTCCAACCCCTTATCCTCTGTGAGACTGCTCCTTTAATCATTAAGCCGGAGGACATAAGATCAACCAAGCCTCAGGGCTGTAATCATGAGTACAATAGGTTTCCATTGGACTTTAAGGATAGATATGTTTCAGCCCCAAGTCTCTCGAGGCAGAACACCACCACCACCACCACCACCACCACCACCGAATGGTGGTGGCAGCATAGCTGATTCCAGAACTGGGCACAATGATCAATTACCTCATCCCCCTCCAACCATCCAATCAGTAGCACCCATGACCCCAACTCCCTTTCCATGATGACTGATTTTTCACTTAATAATCTGTACTCTGGAGACACCTGGGGGCCCAGGCCTTTGAGCTATAGCTCACCTGTGTCTCCTGGACTTGCAACTCTCTAATAAACCTTACTTTCTTTGCTGCAAAACCTGCACCCATCTCTTCTTTGGCGTAGATGTGCGCAGACAGATGGACCTCTTTTTTGTCCCGATAACATTACCATTATAGTCTAGTTCAATTCCATACTTTTTCAGCTGTCAAAAGTGTGACCCAAAGAAGGAAAAATTTTTTACTAGAGTCACATGTTTAGCTTGTAATAGAGCTAGCCTAAATTTTAACCCAGATTTCCAAACTCTTAATTTACTGCTTACTCCCCTACAGTGGCATTCAACATTCCATTCACTTCTTTATCACTTTGGACATTTTTCTACTAGAGCCTCTGTTGTACCTTATGGTTGTTATTATCTGTGGTACTTTCTAAAGTGTTCAAAAATCCTTTAATGCTTTCTTCAAAAGGAGTAGCCTAATCATTAAGTTTGAGCTGGAATTAGTGACTCATTCCTAATGAATAGTATAAGGCAGAGGCGATGGTGCATGACATCTGAGACTAAGTCAAAAAAGTCACAGTGGGCTACTCTTTCTTATATTGCTCACTCTGGTAGAGGTCAGCCGCCATGCCGAAGGACACTCAAGCAGCTTTATGGAGAGGTCCATGTGTCAGGGAACTGAAGCCTCCTCCCAAAAGCTGACTGGGAAATGAGGCTTTCTGCCAACAGTAACATGAGAGACCAATATCAAAAATATAGATATAAACTTGTATTTGAAGAAAATGCCTTAATTGCTACCAGGAGAAACCCCAAGCCAGGACCACCTACTTAAATTTCTCTTGAATTTCTTACCCACAGAAACTATGAAATAATAATTTTTTGTTGTTTTAAGCTGCTATGATTTTGCTAATTTATTATGCAGCCAGAAATTACTAATACATTATTTATATCTCTGTGTTCTCTAATAGATTGAAAGCATAGTACTTGGAATAGCATGTATTAAACCATTTATTCATTAAATCACTCATTCACTCTCATATCCATTCATTTACTCATCAAATATTTATCATGAACATACATGTTGGGTGTTTCTCCCAGATGTTGGAAATGTAATAATTTGATATGATGCAGTCAGTCTCCTTAAGGAGCTTATAGTCAAGGCAAGGAGAGAAATAAATGTTCAATAAATATCTGAAGCAGAACATAGGACATACAGTAAAATCTTAGCTCATTAAACGTTTTAATGTTACTTTGCTGATTCAATTACACTGAGCCATGCTATGCCTACTCCTTCTGCATGTGCAAAGCTAGCAAGAAAGTCTAAGCCAGAGTCATAAGCTGGTGATGATGGTTCCGAAAGTTTTTGTTTGTTTGTTTTATCCCCTAGTAAATTAATAGATCTAAGTAATGATTTTTTAAAAATGTAACATTACTAAAAGACAGGCAATCCAAAATCATAATGATTGTACCCATATTCTTGCAAAACAAGCAAAACAAACAAAAATAAATTACCAGAATTTGATTAAATCTTTGTATATAATTATCAATATATTGAAAATTCGAGGGAGAGAAAAAGCATGTCAAACATCACACAGAGCAAAATTCAAACTGTGGGAAAATGCACAGAAAAAATGATGCAGCTTCTTCTACAAGTTATTATAAGAAAAATAAATAAGTAAGAAAAGGAAGGGAATAGTAATAAATTAAAAAATAAAAACTTAAAAGACCTAACAATCAATTGTAAGGTATTGCTTTTATTTGGCTCTCAGCGCAAACAAGTTCTTAAAGAGAGAGAAAAAAATAGATATGTATTTAAATCATTAAGGAAAATTATGAACATATTAGGAAAATTTAAACATTGATTATATATTTCATGATGATTAGGGATTATGATGTTCAAATTTTTTTAAGTCCATGACATTTAGAGAAATTTCCTAAAACTATTACAGATTAAATAATATGATATCTGGATTCTGCTTCAAAATAAGGCAGTTGGGGAGGAGAGGAACACAAAAGAGCATTAATTAAAATTTTTCGAAGCTAGGTGATGAGTAAATGGATTTCATTAAATACCATCTTCTGCTCTATGTAATTGAGATAATAGTGGACTTTTATTTTTTTTTTTAATTGGGAGATATTACATAAAGCTCCAGGTTTTAAAAATCCAGGCATCAGGAAACAAAAAATTGGAGCTGAGAGTTCAGACCTCTCCTTTAGACAGACTACACTGTCTCAAGTCGACCATGGCCCTCGCTGCTTCCTATTATCTTTGTTTAACCAACTTCACTTATGTACTTTATTTTCCTGGGCACTCAATGCATTGACCTCTAGGAAAACTAGATTTTTCTGCAGTACCAATTTAAAAACCAAGAGTGTGCTATAGTACTCTAGTGGCAGGAAAAGGAAATGCAGCCTAAGAAACAAAAAAGGCAGGGTTAATCTGATTCAGCAGCTTAACCTCTCTCTGAGGTTAATTCAAAAGTTCTATTATAGAGGAAAGCTCTCTTCTAGGAAGATGCATTGGCAAGACAAAGAACAGAATATAAATGAGTTATGTACACCCAAATGGCTGATTTGCTATTTCCTAAGGCTTTTATAGAAGCTCAAATATAAAATAATACCTTTCTCACTGTTTCTAATGCAAATTCACTTAACATTTTAATATCTCTTTTTAATCCTTCAAGATAGAAGAAAAGAGGCTCCCATTATCATACACATGACTCTCGGTGTAGGTAGGTAAGGCTGTCTTTTTCTGTTCCTACATCTGCTTTCAATTGTTAGTCAATTATAGGAATAAGTTATTGGTGCCATTAAATGGATTCCATTTTGGATAAAACAGACTTTGCACTGCTAAAACCATCGTCACTGAGTTATAGCTATATAAATAAAAACACTAGGAGATAATTACTCTGGCTCTGTTCTGAGCATTAACCTGGGGGAGAGGGGGGGTGGAATGCTTGCAGAACTAAAAATGGCCAAAACAAAACAAAACACCTTATGGTAGTCATATGTCACCCATGAAATATAAAATGTTCATTTAAAAGTTAAGATATTTAGTGGAAACAAATACAAATGCTTTTAAAAAGAAAACTTGGCAACTAAGAACATCAGAGTAGAGATTTACCAATTAATTGATGGTAATAAAGGTTATTGTTTTGTATTATGGATAGTTTTTATATGTGGGGTTTCAATTATATCTACATTAATAATTTTATTGCTATACATGTGTGTACACATACACACACACACACACACACACACCATTCTAGCCTGTATATAAATCATCTCATATAATTCACATATAACAATTTTACAAATTACTTATGGTTATTATTCCCTCTCTCTCAACATTTTTGTCAATAGGAGAACCAAGGCTATGAGAAGTTAAAACCTTCATAAATCATATAGTTAACCAGTTAACCAGAAGGGGAAAACTTAATTATTCTGACTCTGATATCTTGGCCTGTATTTACTGGACTATTGTTCTTAAACTAGGAATCAACCACAAAATCTGAGGGGTCCGGAAGACCTTTCTCCCCCCTGATCCTGCTTCTACAATGATTTTCCTGACTGTTTAATGTCACAGAGGGAAAGAAATCTTTTTTTTTTCTTTTTTGTAATTTTTTTAAAAAGTTTTCTGGCAGTTCTATTATCTCAAGAGATCTATAACCTTGACCAATAAGTTCCCTGCAAAGGAAGGGCCTTGAAAAATGAGCTTTGGAGAATGGTTGCTACCCTTCCACTCTTTACCCCCTGGGTTTTCAGGTATGACTGGACAGCCAGTTGTTTTTAATGCTGAATTGAGGAAAGGAGTTCCCTTCGATAAAGATCAAAATTACTAGATATAATTTAGAGTATCTTCTTGGGTACTAGCATTTTAGAGTTTGATTTAAGAATCTGTAAGCTACTCATCCACTACATGTTTCATTAAATTCCAGAGAATTCTCAGATTCCCAAGGCCCATCTAAAGACTACTCCATACACAGCATGAAAGAGATGAGAATCATTCCAATACCTGAAGGCAGGCAGCGTGCACAGGATCAGGCAAACAGAACTGGGTATAGAGACAGCTCTGCTACTTACCAGCTTTAAGACCTTGGCCAAGTTATTTTACAAACTCCAATTTCCTCATTTGTAAAGTGGATTTATTTAGAGTTCTTTTGTCATAGTTGTTGGAAGAATTAATTATATTATGTAACTTAATGCTTAACAGAGAGTAAATGCTCAATACTTATTATTGAAATGGTGAAGATATAGTGATACAAATATTATTATCTCCATGGCATGATAAACCTTAATAAAACTGAGGAAAGAATAAAGAGGAGTTTAGGTACCAGTTGTTTTATTTCTAAGGACAGAATGGTAAATAACTGGCTTAATAAAGCTTAATATATTTGCCTTGGGATAAACAAAGGCCTTCATGACAGCAAGAGTTAATTAATACTAAAAGTGTTTCTTTAAAGAAGTCACTAGATCCTAATAATAAAGACTTACGATGTTGGAGAAGGTGTTTTCACATTCATTGTTTCATTCAATTCTCCCATAAATTTTCTGAGATAGTCATTATTATTACCTGCACTTGAGTTTGGAGAAGTGAGGTGTTTTCTTTAAATTCATGTTTTAATATGCTGCACAGACAGAATTTGAATCTTATTCATTGGTCCTAAGATTATTCGAAGGAAGGAAGGAAGGAAGGAAGGAAGGAAGGAAGGAAGGAAGGAGGGAGGGAGGGAGGTGGAGGGAGGGAGGGAGGGTATGGCAAGTGAAGAGGAAAGGACTTAAAATTAATTCACTTCGCTAAGGAAAGTCCTGAATTCATTCCCGTCCCTTCCTGTCATAGAAGTCTGCCTAGGACCCTAAAGGAGGTCAGAAGGTAAGCCTATTCAAGCCTATTCAAGTCCTAAAGTGAGGTAAAAACAACTGAGTACTTCATTTAAAATGTAGATATAAACTTGTATTTGAGGGAAACACGAAATCACTATCTAGTAGTTTTTTTTTTCTTTCTTTGTAAAACATTTTCCTTTAACAAGATGGTATTTTAATTTTGTTTCCTTTTGATTGTCTGTTGGAGGGGATATAAATTCCCAAACAATTAAGTTTCTCATTTGGCAACTTTCTCCTGATTAAGGAGTTTTCTTAATTAAATACAGACACATTTGGCAAATCAGTGTAGTAAATGTCTAAAGGCCTCCCAGGATGATGTGAGTTGTCATCACAGTCCCCATCAGTTATGAGTGTTTGCTTTGAATACCAAGTGATTTCCTTAAGGATGAGCTTGAATCCTCCACATTAGTCTAAGTAGGCCATTCTTGACAAAGATAATAGACAATTGGAAAGACAACTTCCACTGATGCTTCAGAGTCAATTAACTCCTTCTGAGTCAGAGAGGTACAATGTCATAGAGAGAATCTAGTCATTGTAAGCGATCCCCCCAAAAAGGCCAAAAGATAGCTATAAAGTATATTTATTTAAAAAATATTCTCATCGTTATTTAGACAATATCCAAATGAACGCTGGGCCATCTTGCTACAATGTGTAGCCAGCCTGTACCATCTTTCATTTTCTTGTTAGATATTAGGACTTTTGGCTTTGAGAAGATTGTGATTTATCTTAATTTCAATGCAGGACATAAAGAGAGGAACATTTTGAACATTTCTTCTATTCTTAGTTCTTCTGCAGGGAAAGTCGGGTCAAGGACCAAATGTCCTTGGTGCCAACAGTCGGTTAGTTAATGGGTGAATGGCCTATTTCTCAATACTGAAATCTGTCAAACTTATGTGTAATTTTAGTTGGATTTAATTTGAAACTATTGCTAACTTCTGTAGGTCACATACTTAACTGTTTTGTGCCTCAAGAAAGGAACATTCTGTGGATGAACTTAAACTTTTTGTGGGCCATCAGATAATTTAAAAATCTTTCACTAATATCAAACTTTCTAATGAGAGGAAAATGTAAGCCCAATTTTCTATGGCAGAGAAAACTCAGAAGTTGGTAATTCTTAACTTTTTTTTTTTTTTTTTTTTTTTTTTGGCAAGGCAACCCTTGGTTTACCTCACAGGTCGTAAGCAGTTTGTCAGTTTACAATTTCTTATTTTTTAATTTTTTATCTTTTTATGCCTACAGCATCTGGTCTCCCTAGGTGGTCTCCCATCCAAGTACTAACTAGGCCCAACCATGCTTAGCTTCCAAGACCAGATAGGATTGGGCTTGTTCAGGGTAGCGTGGCCCTAGACAAATCATAACTTTTTTATTTTAGGCCATGAGCCTACTTCTAGGCATAGGTGCAGTTGCTGGGAATTGAGAAAGTAAAGAGAACATGAGGTATTTTGTGCCTGGAGACCTTGAAATATGCCAAATATTGAGAGATATTTTCTAATAGGCTTCTCTAAGTCTTTGTGGGTTAGCAAGATAATAAATATTACCTCTAATTTGGGGATATAATATCTGCTACAGAAGAGTTAAGATTACAGAAAATCTCTAAGGCTGATGAATATCAATAACTAATATTTGCATTGATGCTTCCACTATTTTATATAAACTGTATCATCTAGCTTTGCAACCATCCTTTAGGTTAGGTGAAGCCATCATTTCCACTTGCTTGATGGGGAGACAAAAGCTCAAAAGGAAAAGAAACCTGATGAGAAACATGCAGCAGCTGTTAAATGGCAGAACCAAAAGTCAGATGTCATCTGCCCCAGCTCTGAGCTTTCTTTTCACAGGCCACAGGCACTAATCGTTTGAGAAATCTAAGCTAGAGACCCAAGTAAAAATATCTCTGACCAGTATATTCGATATATCTAGAAATAATAGTCAAATCAGCTCTAACAAATTGTCTGTCAAGGTTTGTTGTTACTCTTAATGAACAGACCTTTATATTTCTTGAGATCATCTCTATTGTTTGAAGTTATTATATATGCCTTAGTTATCAGTATTATTTGTCAACTCTTTCAAAGGAGAGTTACCTCTTTTTTATCCTTATATTTCTTTCAGATCCTAACACATAGTAGGTGCTCAAAAAATGCTTGTTTAACTTAATTCATTAGAAATATTTCATTTGTAAACTAAAATCGATGTCCCTTTTGTCTATATATACATACATATATACACATGTGTGTATATTCACACACATATATGGCTACATGTAATATACTTTTATAAAATATTTCCTAATTATAAAATTAATTTTTAATAAAAAATTTCTAATTTCTCTTCCCAATATAATTTGGCATAGTTCATATTATTATTATAAAATTAGACATTGTATGATAAAGTCATGAAGAAGTGGAGGAAAGAAATACTAGCCAAAAAGTCTACTATTATTACTCTGGCAAAACCATAATATTTCTTTGAGCTTTCTTGCATCCCGAGTAAGAAGGCAAAAGTAATTAATTAGATAAGTAATTTCTATGATTTGATGGGAATAAGTGCATCAACTCACCAAGAAATGATTTTAACAGGAATTTATCCTTCTGGCATTCATGCAAAGTAATACTATGGATTTCTTAGACTATAGTTCATGGCAAATACAGTCATGTTTTTCACTTACTTTCTGGGGATCTAATTGGTGTGAGTTTGAAGCCCAGGATACCTACTGAGTTTCAGTAAGAATTAATGACCCAATTTATTTTCTATCTGTTATCCTATCTATTCAGAAATTATAAAGGTTATAATATAGAGTAGACTGGTGGTTCCTAAATTCCTGGGGAACTTTTTAAAAATAAAGATCCAAACCCCTACACCTTTGAAATTTAGGATAGCAGATATAAAGGATTTAGGGGTGGGGAGAGTAGGAGGGTTGCTGAGTATCTATTTCCCTTTCTGATTATAGAATCTCTTTTTTTTTTTTTTCCTTTGAGGAATCATGCTTCTCCTATATCTCAGTGATGCGGTTTGAATGGAATTGGCTTTACAATCTTCATTATATGAGTAGGCATGAAACACAGTTCTAACCAGTCAGAACATTTCTCTCCACTGACCACATTGTCTGGCTCAGCGACAGGAAAATGAGACTTACTTAATACTGAGTCTTTCGTTGAAGCTATTAGAAAAGAGGCACCTTCTATATGTTAAGCATTGTGTAAAGATAGGAAGTAAGTCTGTTACAGCCTATAAATAGAATCAGCAGTGATAAATGCAGAGCGTAACTGAATATCCTGGTGTCATTTTTGTTGGTGCTCCTGGATTCTCCTCTATTTGAAGTAATTCTGAATTTTTAAATTTAAATTGAATTATTGATACTTGCTATTGCAAGAGTCATAACTAACAATGCCTAGCCATTAGTATCTTTAATCATAACAAACCTTTCCAGATGACTTTCATGATCAACTAAGTTAGAAAATTACTGCATGAAATGTTCTCAAGAAGCATACCTTAATTTATCTTCAAATACCTAAGTTAGCATACATTACTACTAAATATAAGTTCATTCATAAAATGCAATAAGTGCTACTGAAAAGTTTGAGATGTGCTCTGAACCTTGAAGATGCCAATTTTGGATGACAAGATAACATTCACTTAGCAGTCTCTTAAAGTATATTATGTGCTATGAATGAGTTATAGCTTTGGCAAGAGATAAGGATTCCATGTATTTTGGGGTGGAAGTAGAGCAAAGCAATGCCTAGTTGAACAGAGCCACTGGGATGGTCACTTCCACCTGTTAGTAGAGTTTTTAGATTTCCATAGAAGTTATCCCTGAGAGGAACTACTAAGATAGTGAAGCCCATGGTCCTTACTAGCAATGAAAGTGAACATTATTCAGCATCTGCTGCTCTACAGTGATGTGCTGACTCGGTCAAGGACATGAACTACCACCTGACATCTATCGTAAAAACTGGCTGGGTGCAGAATGCAGACCTTCCCATGCAGACGAGGTGTACTATCAAGCTTCTCAGAGTCTAGCAAATAGCCAAAACGCAACCTGTAGAGGGGATTGCATGGGAATAAAAACTCCAGCCAGCAGCCCAAAATCTAAGTTCTCTGGTATATCGATTTGTCTGTTCATTGTCTGATATGTTTTTTTAAGAGCCATTTGTCTGATTTCTTTTTAACAGTGATCCAAGCTCATGGTATGATCTCTAATCCAGCAATGCAGTACATTTTGCAAATAAGAGTTTATCATTATTTTGAAACACTTGACATAGAAAAAAAGTTGATTGGATTTTAAATCCATTCACATTATTATAATAAATTGAAAACAAAAAGCTGTTACAATCTTTGAATGTAATTCGATATAATTTAAAAGAGTATAAAATGATTTTAATTTTATTATCAACTTGTTTGAAAGTTTCTTGTTAAAGATGCTTATCAAAAATTAGAAGAGGTCATCATGGCAAAGTATTGATTGTAAATTTCATTTAATCATTTCAAGCATAAAACTAGTTATTAAAAACAGTTTTGTCCTCAAAGAAATGTTCAAATTTCTCATAAACATAAACATTAAAAGTAACATTTCATATCTATCCTTTTACAATTTTACTTTTACAATTCTAACAAGGGTATATAATATTAAAAAAATTATATTTTCACCAAACTTCATTCATTTACTTTCAAACCCTTTCCATTTACCTCAGTGCACTATACACATGTAATTCTTATTTTTACTTTAACTATTGTAGCCAGTCTCTAAGATGGGCCCCAATTATTCTTACCTGTCATTCATTCTCCTATTTAGTCACCCTCTTCATTACATGTGGCTGACTTATATAACTACGAGGTATTGTATAAATGGTACAGCATGATTTTTAAGGGTAGGTCATGAAAGTCTATGTAGCTTCTGCTCTGAGCTCTTTGTGATGACTTATTCTGGGGGGAAGCTAGAGTGTGGTCCACATAGCAAGTAATAGAAGCCTCTTTCCTACTACAACCAGCTCTAATTTGGTAGACATGTGAATGCACCATTGGGAAGTGGATCTTCTTGATGTAGTTGAGCCTTCAGCCCAAGTTGACATCTTGACTAAAACTTCCTAAGCCAGTTAAGCAGCTCTAATTACTCCTGACTCACAGAAACTATATAAAATAATAACAATAAACATTTATTGTTGCTTTAAGATGCTACATTTAAGAAGAAAGTTATTACATGTATCGTTGCATTATATCACTATTATAGCACTGCATCACTATAGCAGCAATCATCAGCACTTAGCTAACACTGCAAAATCAAACAAAATTGAACTATGTGCTTGATATAGACCTAGACTCATTCATACAGCTTGGTAACTCATTTCCACATATCAGTCTTGGAGTGAGCAAAATTCATAGTAGTTTCCCAATAATATCTCAGAGTTTTGTATAGTATGATCCTCTGAGGACCACCCCAAAGTGTTTAATCATTGTACGGCGATGGTCTTTCTTAATAGCTCTACCATTAGGCTTGGGACCATTCCTGTTTTTGTAAACTCTATATTCCTAGTGGCTAGCAGAGTGCTCAGGATAAGTAAGAATTCAATAACATCCTTTCATTTATATATTCAAAATATATTTAAGCATCTTACATGCATATTTTAGTGATTCTTCGTCAGTAATCTGTATGTTTGAATATTATGCAATCTGTTAAATGGTGCATAATATAAAAGCTATGCTTTAATGAGTAACATTATATGCTAGCCACATTAGTTCTAATTTAATTATCAGAGCGACCTTATCATTCATTATCCTATTTTTCAGATGAGGAACCTGTGTCTAATAAAGACAATGCAAACTTCCTCGAACACAAATATGAAGAGTTATGGAGTGAGCTTATAAACAGGACAGGTCTAGCTGATTCAGGGCCCATGCTCCTAACCACTACGCCCTCAAGGTATTAGCCTTCCTTCATAATTCTTAAAGATTTAATCTTCAAATAGAATTATTTCTTTCCATATTTCTATTAAAAAAAAATAGGTAGTCTCTCAAATTGCCCAGAATGTTTCTCATTAATAAAAATGAAATATTGAGGCTATAAGTTAGGATTATTTCCACCATGAATCAAAAGTATATAATTAAAGATTAAAATAAATTAAATATCTCAAATAAGTAAGTGGTTTGAGGACTTAATGCATACTACACTAAGAGTCTAAGCAATGTAAATCAATATGCAGATGGGGCTTCCACCTACAAGTAAAGTATAATTCATGTTTATTGAGAAGAAAAGTTAGATGCAGAGCTGTAAGTATAAAAAACAAAGTTTTAAAATAACTCTGTTTTTCATTCAAAAGTCATGCCAAAGACAAATTAATAAACAAAACTTACATTGAGCACATTTTGTTCAAAACTAAATGAATTTCAAAGGCCTTATTCAGTTTTTAAAAGTGAACCACTCTAGTAATTCAATTTATCTGTAACTTATTCTTTTATCAACTCAATTTAAAAGTTAATCTTGTTATATTTTCAACTCTAAAGCAATCTGTTCTTTATATGTGGGAAGAGCCTATGGATATGCTTTTTTTTTTTTTTTATGAATAGATATGTTTTTCATTTGGTCATAACAGATCTACAAATATGTTCATAATTAACTAGCTCATCTATAAATTACATATACATAAGGTTAACATGTATGTCCTGTCAACTATTCATATTTACATGCACACAAAAATAGCTTTTATATAGCTTTGTATAAATACAGATCCACCAATAGTTATTATGACTACTACTACACGATGATGATGATGATGATGATGATGATGATACCTTTTGGGAGGTTAGTTTAGAAAGCTAGGGTATCAGTTACCACCATCACATGACTTTAGAACTGTCTGAAAAAGGTAATTAGTGCAGTGAGTGTCCCCTAGTTGGTAATGCCATTGCAGCATATTATATTATTATCAATAATTGTTTTCCCTTTTCCTCTTCATTGACATGCTGAAGTATGTCTTGAAGGAGCCCTGTTAGAATATACATCACTGTACCACTGTTAGGCTCTATCATGTGATCTGCTCTGGCCAATGAAATGTGAGCAGCGCTGTCACAGGCCATGTTCTAGCAGAAGTTTGGCTCTGTCTTTTGCTTTCCTCACTTCATGAGAATGGGTCCCAAATGGCTGTCCCAAAAAGTGGTCAACTCTTGAGCTTGAGTCCCGGAAAGAGAAGAGATATAGAAATGCATTGGACAGCCCACAATTGCTGATGTATTTGGCATAGGCCTGTGGCTGCAGTCCACTAAGATTTGAGGATTGTTCATTAAAGCAGTTGACCAAAACAGTCATTTTTCAATAGGGCTGTTGCACAACTTAAATAAGATAATATCTTTGGAGACAAGAGACAGAACCATTTATTGATGGCCTGCTATCCCATTTAATTCAGACAATGCCATGTGAGGTAGGAATTTGTATTCATTATACAGATAAGGAAAATGAAGTTCATAGAAATTAAGTTGCTCCAAATCACAGAGCAAACAAGTGGTAGAGATGAAAATTAAACTTAATTTTAATGGACTCTACTCCAAAGCCATGCTTTTCTTATTAAACTTGAAAACATCAGAATGTGCTTTGTAAAATATCGAAGCCTGTATCATTATTATTTCAGCTGCATTCATGTTAATGAAAAAGTTGTTATAAAAAATTTTTAACATAAGGGAGAACAAATTTGAAAAATATTATGTAAACCAATCTACTATATTCATATAGTATATAATGAATCCAATACAGTTTATTATCAAAAGAGCACATTATATTCTGAAGTTTAATTTGAAAACAAAATTAATACATCTTTCATTTCAAATAAAGTAATCATATTCACTTAAGCTATTAAGATATTACGCCAAATTTCTATTAAAAGGAGATAAAATAAATTATCCATGTAAAAAGGCAAACTCAGTCATGGCACCCGACCAGGAAAATATTAATTTTCCAATACAGCTAATAAAACCAGCTTTAAATGAAAAAAGAAAATGAAACAAGACAAGGGAAGAGCTATGGAGTAATAAATTAAGTATATTCATATTCAATTTTTACTCTCGCATGGTGAGTGAAAAATAATAATTAAAAACATGATTCTAAAATTATTACTCATCTGGTGTTGTTTTTTAATCATTTCTTCCTCCGATGAAGGTACATGATAATTTTCCTTTCTAGACTGTTTCATCTGGATCAAAGTGTTTGTAGGTCAGGAATTCGGGCGAATCATTTTCCTTCTAGATGGCTTATGTGCTCTCCCCTTCCCTGGATTTGTTTGCCAGGGATTTGAGTGTGCTGAATAAGACCCTCTAAGTTCCCATAAGGAATCCTTGGCTCAGGCTTCTGTTTGCACTAAGCAGGGAATCGGCCACATGAATGACGGACTATAGATAAGAAATAAAGGCTAAGGAGAAGGAAGATACCCTCTGCCTTTGTGACAGAAAATCTTAGGACTGTAATAAATTTGGCTGAGATGGCCCTCACTGCTTATGGGAGAAGAAGATTTGGTGTATTTTCTCACCAAAGAGAAATAGTTGTGAGGTTTAAAAAGAAAATCACTTTTTTTTTTTTAAAGAAATTAGGGAGTTCAGGAGCCAACTCATAAATATAGTGTTGCTCAGAGAGCCATTAACTGTTTTACAGAAAGCTGAAGTTTACTGACTTAACAATCACACTTTACAAATCATCCTTAAAATGAGACTGTGCATTTATTATGTAACATTTCAGAAATGATTTTCCCCAATTTACTTCTTCAAATAATTTGTTTTAAAAACTTTTTTTATCGAAGTATAAATCCAAGCAGAAAAAGATACATGTTGCAGGTATACACTTGGATGAATTTTTACAAAATGAGCACATCTGTTCAACTGGCACTGATCTCAAAAAATAGAAAATTATCAGTATCCCAGAAGCCTACTTTTGCTCTTTCTAAACCTTGATAATGATAATTTAAGTTTGATTTTCATTTGCATTAGTGTTTAAGTGACATGGAAAAAGTCAGAAAACTTCCCATGGACCTTTGTTCAGACATAACTTCTTCTCTGGGTACTATTCTGCTGGCCATCGCAATAGTCTCTCCAAAAGGCTTTCTATTTGGTGTTTTTGTTTTGTTTTGCTTTGCTTTATTTTGTTTTCAAGTTCGAGTAAAATGTCTTGAGGTTTGGCTCAGTTTTTATTAAATAGTTGTCCTAAGCAGATATTAGGTCCTTATTTCTTTGATTCAGGACTTGACTTGGTCATATTGAGTAAAGATCTGAACTCAAATTGATTTTACATAGTTCAGTTTTAACAAATATTCTCATTGAAAAGCACATATTATAACTGCATCTCTTTAGCTCTCAAATTCCCTTCCTAAAGTGTATTAGTAGTTATATTGGACTGTAAAAGCTAGGTTATGCTGCCATAGAAACCTGTTTTTATAAATAAAAGTTTGTTGGAACACAGCCATGCTCATTTATTTACTTATTGTCTGTGATTTCTTTTGCACTACAAAGGCAGAGTTGAGTGGTTGTGACAGAGTATAAAACCTGCAAAGCCAAAAATATTTATTATTTTGTCCTTTTCAGAAAAAGTTTGGTGACCATTGCTTATAACAACAAATTTATTTCCATCCATATCTCATGATGAACAAAAGTTAGCTGAGAGAGACTATGCTCATTGGAGTTATGTAGGATTCCAGGATGAATGAATCATCACCCTTTTATGATGTCAACATGGACTTACCAAAAGAGAAGAGAGCATGGAGAACTGCACACAAATTCTTAAATGCTTCACTTCAACTTACTTTTTACTATACAAAGCAAGTTGTATGACCCTAATGTCAAGATGGTGGTTCTGGTCAAATGGCAGAGTAGATAAATGTTGTGTTTGCCTCCTCTCATGACCACATCAAAATTACAACCTACAAAACAGCCATCAATGAGAATCATCTGAAGTCTAGCTGAAATAAGTCCTATAACAGATGAACAGAAGAAACCACATTAAAACTAATAGGAGAGGTGGAGATGCAAAATGGGCTGGCCCTGCATCCACATGTGGCAGTTGAGAATTGGGGACAACTCTGGGGCAAATCCAGGACTCTACCAACATTCACCACCTATGGGTACCAGGACAAGAGAAAGAGAGAGCAAGAAATTGAAAATTTAATTGAAGGAACAGTAATGGAAACTTCCCCAACCTGGAGAAGAAAATAGACATATGAGCTCCAGAAGCACAGAGTGTCCCAAACAAGTTGAACCCAAAGAGGCCCACACCAAGACACGTCATAATTAAAATGCCGAAAGGTTAAAGACAAAGAAAGAATTTTAAAAGCAGCAAGAGAAAAGCAGTTAGTTAACCATGAAGAAGCATGCATACATCTTTCAGCTGATTTCTCAACAGAAACTTTGCAGGCCAGAAGAGACTGGCACAAAATATTCAAAGTAATGGAAAGCAAGGACCTATGACCAAGACTATGCTACCCAGCAAGGCTATCAATTAAAACTGAAGGTAAAATAATGAGCTTCCTAAACAGAAAAAAACTAAAAGAATTCATCACCACCAACCCAGTATTACAAGAAATGTTAAAAGGGATTTCTTTAACAAGGAGAAATAAAAAATATGAATAATTAAATGGCAATAACTATATATCTAGCAACAATTATTTTACATGTGAGTGCCCTCAATAAAAAGACATAGGGTTGCTGAATGAATAAGAAAACAAGACCCTTACATATGCTACCTACAAGAGATTCACTTCAGATCAAGAGACACACACAACCGAGAGTAAAGAAATGGAAAAATATATTTCATGAAAACAGAAATGCAAAAAAAAAAAAAAAAAAAAAAAAAAAAAAAAAAAAAAAAAAGAAAAAGAAAAGCTGGGGTAGCAATTCTTATACCAGTAAAAAATAGACTTTAAAACAAAGGCTATAAAAAGAGACAAAGAAAGACCCAGTAATCCCACTTTTGGATATTTATACAAAGAAATCAAAAACATTACTTCGAAGGGACATATGCATCACATGTTTATTTCAGCATTATTTACAATAGCCAAGACATGGAGGCAACCTGGCTGTCCAGTGCATGAACAGATAAAGAAGAGGTGGTACATATATACAATGGACTATTACTCAGCCATGGAACATGCAACAGAGATAGACCTAGAGGGTATGGTGCTGGGTGGAGTTGATTGGACAGAAAAAAATGTCATATGATTTCACTTATATGTAAAATCAAGAGAATGGAACAAACAAACAAATAGAAACAAACTCATAAATATAGAGAGCATTTTGATGGTTGCCAGGTTGGGGTCGTATGGAGATGGGTGAAGCGGGGAGCAGAATAAAAGGTACAAATCAGTAGTTACATAATAGTCATGGGGATGTAGAATATAGCATGGAGACTATATTCAGTGGTATTGTAATAACTATATATTGGTATCAGATAGGTAATGGATTTATTGAGGTGATCACTTTCTAAGTTATATAAATGTCTAACCACTGTGTTGTACCCCTGAAACTAATATAATATTATATGTCAAGTACAATTGAAAAAAATAAAAATATAAAAATAAAAAAATTAAAGAAGTACAAATTGGTAGTTACAAAATAGTCATGGGGATGTAAAGCTCAGTATAGGGAATATAGTCAATAATATTGTAATAACTAAATATGGTCTCTGATGGGTGCAAGACTTATCAGAGGGATCACTTCATAAGTTATATAAATGTCTAACCACTATGATGTATACCTAAAACTAATATAATATTGAATGTCAACTGTAATTAAAAAATAAAGTTAAAATTAAAATATACATTTTTTAAAAAGATAATTGAGGAGTATAAATTGTGTGCTCTTGGGATGCGTAGGGGAGAGAGAACCAGAAATAGTGGCAGCGCTTTCTTAAATATAATCTTCTTCTAAACATAGAAATACAAAGCCAACTTAATCCAGCCATTCGGACATGCTATTTTACTATGGAAAGCTTTAGAAAAACACTAAATTATTTTTAAGCATCTACCATCTGACCAGGGATATGAATATTAAAAATATGGTAGAAAATATTTTATGTTACTATGACTGAACAAGGTCCACTAAAGTAAAAATCATACTAGCAAGTAGTAAGTTGTCTTTAAAAACAAACAAAAGCAAGAATAAAACCAAAACTTTAAAAAAATCTTAAAAAAAAAAAGAATTAAAATGTTCCAGGTAAATGTCCTATTAGTGTTCTTTAAAATGTTCCTTTTAAATTTTGCAATAACAAATAAAGAGCTTTATCTTTATGTTTTATGTATTGGAATATTGTGGCACTTTAATTACTCATTGGGTCTAGAAAGTAGTGTTTCCATCCTGCGGACCCTTAGCATATTATTATTAATTCTTTTTAAAGATAGCAAATGCTGTTTCATTTGTACAAAACCAATTAGAAAATATGAGAAGAAGAGAATTACTTGCATGCCCTGCAAACATGCTCAGGTGTCCTTCGCCAGAGAAGCAAAGCCACTTTCCTCCCCCGCCACCTCCCTACATATGGTCTCCACTTATTCTGCTCCTTGATCATCAAAGTCTCTAGAAGAGTAATTTACACAATTTCCCAATTCAACACTTTTTTTTTATTCCAGTTCTGATTCTCTTTTAAAAGTTTACCTTAAAAATGGCTATTTTCATAGACTCTACTGGCCCAGTATTTTCTCCCTTTCTTACCTCAAAATATCTCTTTCTACATTTTGTATTAAACTCATTATATAATCACATTTATACTAAAATGTTATTTGCTAAAGTTTCCACTAATAAACCTGTCATTATTTTCTATTTCTGGCAACCCTATTCACTCTTAGGCAGCAATCGTCTTCATGAAGTTGATTCCTAAATCTACAAATTCAGCCCATAATTCATTTCCAAATCCTCACCCTATCTCCCCACCCCAGCGCGAAGTAACTGAAAATTAATTCATCACTTTCCCCCTCAGTTCTACTTGTTGCCGACTTTCTTCTTTGTGCTATGGTATAACACAAATTACCCATGTTCAAAGCCTTTATTCTTACATCTTCTTGCATATGTAATCCATTGCTAAACTCTGTAACTTCTAGAACGATGTCCTATTTTCTACCTACTGCCAACATCCTTTTTGGACCAATATAATTTCTTACCTTGAACATTGATTGGTTTCCCTGCATAGGGTCTCTGCCAGCTCCAAGTTATCATTTCTGAAACTAGATTAATTGTTCCTACATGCTATTCTTTTTAAAGTCAAACCATTAGGCCATGGACCACAGTACAAACCACCCAGCTAGGCATCTATGGTATTTCTCCACTTTTTTCTCAGAACCACTTATCTGACACATTCCACATATTAGCCAATCTGAATTATCATCTTAATTTTTCACTTCCTTGCATCTTCTGAATCTTTTCACACCCCTGGGAATGCCCCCACTTGATATTAACCATGTTGTTTATGCACCAAGGCTTGTATCATATATGACCTGCTTCTTTTTGATACCTCCAACAAGGGGTCTCTATTTGCTTCCACATCCTCAGATCTTTCTTCCATTCTTCCCTGCCCTGCTCAAGAGGCTGACCACATTGACTGCATTAACCAGTCTCCCATGTCAGCTAACTTAGAGCTTAGCTTGGCCAATGGGACGCAGCAGCAAGAAATGAGAGGATGGAAAGAGAAAGTCGAAAGTATTTCTTCCTCACTCTCTCCTTGTTTGAGGCCATTGTTTCTGGCACTGGTTACTTTTCTCAATGACTATGGGCAGCTCTCCATGTCTCCACCTCTCCTGGCCTTTTTAGGGTTAACAGTGGTAACAGCTTCCTGTGACTGCTGTCCTCTGCAACCTCAATATCCCTTGTTAGTTACCTGGAACCTAGTCACATCTCTATAAATAGTTTCTTCATTAAAGTGTTTTGAACCATCCAAATTGGATTCTGTTCCCCATTGGCAACATTACTGACATAACGGGGTGACATTACCCACTTATGAGCCCCCAAAGACAATCTGTTCCTGTTTTTGTAATCCATGTCTGATTCTGCATTGCATTTCAGTTCTTTGTATGTGCATATCAATCTTTTCCACTTGACTGTAAGTGATTTTAAGTTAGATATTTACCTTTGCAGACTCCAGATAATCAATGCATGGTCTGGAATACATAGAGTTTCAATAAATACTTGTTGAATTAAGTTTATTGAATAGTAGTAAATCATGTCAAAGAGCATGCAGAATAATATGTAGGGCAGCGGAGGAATATTAAGAGCAATTTTCTTTGACAAATGGCCATTTTCAAAGCTATCCTCCCACTCCTTCTTTCTACTTTTGTCTTTCTTTCTGTGACTATACCTCCTATCTTTCTGTTTTCTTATCTTTTAATCATCTTCTAGTTTCCCCTTAGATGGCCAATTGTGGAAACCAAATGTTTATTGATATTTCAAGTTTCCTACTAGTAACTTTGAAAACAGCGATAACAGCAGGAACTTTTAAATGTCTTGGGTACCTGGTGTTTCACTAAGAAAGAAAAATAAAGAAGAAAAGTTTTCTTTTTTACCTGTATATAACTCCTAATTACAGTTGCCCAACCCAGAATTAATGGGCTTTCAGAAATAAAAAGATACTGCACATTCTGAAGCCCCTGAAAGGGTCTATGAAGTTGCACCATTAGATTTGTTTGTTTGCTTGTTTTAAAAGCTTTTATTATCTTCTCATGGAACTTTTAAACATTAAAGAAGCAATAGACTAAAATATATATCCAGAGGACCTGAATCTTTCTGATTTTGGGGCAAAATAGTGATCAGATCCAGAATCCCACTACCTGCTCTCTGTTTTCATAGAATTCAAGATAAAAGGGGAAGTTGGGAAGTGCCACCTATATATAATATCCAGGGAATCCATGGGAAGCCCCATTTGGCATAATATATGAGCAGCTCTGTTAGACAGTCTTTTAAAAATGAACGAATATAGGTAATTCAGAAAGGAAATGGAGAATCAGTTGGCACTGTGTGCTCCTGGAAGTTACAGAATCAGATAACTCAGGGAGGGGAGCTCTGAAGATAAATGGAAGGAATTGCTGTCCACATTTCTGAATATTTAGCCAATGGTCCAGAAGACTCATTAGCACATAGTCTTCCTTTTTTTATTTTGAAAACTATATTTCTACTCATGGATCTCAAAATCACATTAGCTCTTCTAACAGTTATGTTACAATAATAATTCATATTGAGTAAGTAAACAATTACGATAACTGTATCCTTTTATCAACAACACTCCTTAAGTCATATAAGCTATCAACTTTTTTAACCCCAAGTTTGGTACTTTTCTTTACCCACATTCACTCTTGGCTTCTCAGGTTTGGTCAATTTCTCTTACATCATTTTTTGGTTCTGGATTCAGATGTCTCACATATTTGTCATCATGGTTGCTCATAGTCATATGGTCTAGAGTGAGAATTTGAAAAAAAGGAAGAGGAGTTGTAAGAGTACAAAGGAATTTTGAGGTAAGAGTAGATTTTCTAGTCATATCTGGTAGTCATGAACATAGCGTTAAAAATATAAGATAAGAAATAGAATGCTGGATCTCTCCCCTAACCAGCAATGTTACTATAAGCAATTTATTTAACTCTAATGACTCTGAGTTTTCTCATTTATAAGATGAAAGCAGTGTTTAAAAAGTTACAGATTTCATGGATTTACAAGTCAATATTGATCTATATAGTGCTAATAGCATTAGTCAATGTGTTAAAGTATATAAAATATGTGAAAGCATAAAAACACATTATTTCTTTGGGTTCAAAGAATAACTTTCCAAACTGCTATATGAACATAGAAATACATTCAAATTACATCTCTCGATGTGTATTCCACAGACCACTACTTCTAGAAGCTTTGAGTAAAAGGGATCTCTTTTCAATTTTCTTTGAGAAATGTCATACAGTCTGCTCACCCCTGCCTGCTTAGAGAGCCTCATAGCAAATTTGCATTCTGAAGAATGTAAGAAATCCTATCCTAAAGAAAATGGATTTTGTTTAATTTACCATTAAAAAATGATAGGAAATCAGAAACTTTTGCAGTAATACTTATTAATGCTTCAAGAATCAACAGAAACATTGATTTAGAAACACTTATTTACATAGTCTAAGAATAATCCTACCTCTGATGTGTATAGAGAGAAGAAATAGCCAACTTTCATGATGATTCGTAATTCAAAAATAGAAAATATAATGATTTGGAACTTAAACTCAAAATGAAAAAAATTGGCACAGTATAAGTACATGCTGTTTGGAAGATTTGCAAATGAAAATTGAATTTTAAGACCTCATTCTTTAGTGCTTCCATGTGAAATGGGGGGGGGGAATGATATGAAATATTGTGAGGTTCTGGTATGAGAAAAAAGTAAAAAAAAAATATGTAAATATATTTTACAATGTATACTTAAGCTAGAGTTACAAAGCATTAATTCTCTAAGCTTTTGGAGTTAATAATTACAAGGAAAACATTAAATCTACCATTATGGGGCTTAATCAATAGGAAAATAAATATAGAGCCTTAAGAAAGATAATTCCCTTAGTGATTGAACAGCATTCTTGGAGAACATTTGGTCCATCTGGTGCCTGCTGGAATACCTAATGGCCACCCAAGGGATCTGGCTGTTAATTTCTGAAAGACTATTTATGAGGACCTGCGAAAGCTGGAGTTGATGTAGCTTCTCTGAGAGCCAGACTGATTGTCAGGGATAGTTTATTCAGGGAGAGACTCAGAGAGTTTAGCTCTGTGGACCTGAGTTTCCCCTTTAAGGGCTCATTGTTCTTCTGGAATAAGTGCAACATTATCAAAGACATGATCTCCACCTCCATCACTACCACTCTGGCCCAGACCACTGTCAGATCTTCCCTGGACTATGTCCATAGCCACCTCTGCTCTTCCTGCTTTCAGAAATCCCCTAGTATTAGGCCCCAATATTTCATTTTTTATATAGCAGGCACCGTGATATTTAAATATGGGAATTTGATCATGCCACTTTTCTGTTAAGTTCTCTCTACTAACTTCCCATTGCATTTAGAAAATAGTGGTCTATGGGTACCTAGCATGATCTAGTCTGGAATAGCTCTTGAACTTTACCTCAGTGTACTTCTATTCTCTGTCTTTCTGCTCTTTTAATACTTTAAGCTCACTCCTGGCTCAGAGCCTTTTGCACTTTGCACTCCTGTTACAGGCAATATTGTTTCCTTTCATCACTCAAGTGTCGACTCAAATGTCTTTTTCTTAGAGATATCTTCCCTGACCACCTTTTAAAGTAGTGCCAGCTACTGTCCACAAATTTCTTTTTTCTTTTTTTTTGGCAAGATTTTTTTTTTGTATCATTAACATTTTCAATATAATCATTATTTACTGTTTGTTTGTTTATCTCCTCACTGAATACAGGGGAATTGTCTGCATTTTTCACTATTTTGATCTTGGAACTCATATCTGTCCCTGTCATATAGTAAGTGTTCAAGAACCACTTGTCAGTAAGACAGAACAGAATGATAGAAGAAAAAAAAAGAGGAAAGGCAAATAGAAAGGAAAATAAAAAGGAAGGGAACTGAAAGGAAATAAAGGAAGAATCAGAGGGGCAAATAAACAAGAAAATGTTTAAGAGAGAAGAATAATAGACAAAACTATTATTGAATGAGTTATAATGGCAAGGATCAAATTTTGTAAAAATACATCATTCATTAATTCATTTTTTTTTCATTCATTTAGCAGCTAAGTGTTTACCAAATAACAAGAAATACACTAAAAATTAAAGATTTGGAGTTGAAGGCCATAGTACCTCTAATTAAGCACTTCACTTGCTCAGGAGAGAAGAAAAAGTAAATGACAGAGGGCTGATGAAAGCTAAGATGGAAATATGCAAAGAATGGCCAACCATGAAACTCAGAAAAGGAATCCTTACTCTCATACATGGGTGAGGCCAGGGCAGGTTTCCTAGAAAAATGGCATCTAAAGAACAAGCAAAAGTTAGTTAAGTGAAAAATAGCAAGAGTCTATTTCAGATGGAGGACTCAGAGGGGAAGAGGCCAAAACAGCTTAGGAAATCATCATGATTAATTCCAAGATCATGAAATAACAACTCAGGGTGTGAGGCAGAAACCAGGTATGAACCTCAAGAGGGTGGTCATAATAAGTTAGGAAAATAAGGAATACAAGTCAGGAACTAAATTAGTGGTTATGGTAGAATTACTGGAAGTTTTGAAAGTGTCCAAATTGGTGAATTTGAGTCTTGATAACACTGTTGGGCAGGGTGTTCCTACACATTCTTTTAGAAAAAATATTAAAGCACTATGTGTGTCTTTATAATTCGCTGTCTTTGTACTCAAACCCATTCTCAGGGTTAATAACCTTCCCAAGCTATGTACACACCAAATTGCTTCAGCCAGCACCTGCATCCCTTTCTTTCCATCTAAGCATCAGCAACTATGGAATAGTGAAAAAATAAATGGAATTCAGTTAGAAAATAGAGTCCCATCTATGGTCTACCTCGTATTAGCCATATGGCACTGGGAAAATCATTTAACTCCTCTGAGCCTCAGTTTTCCATCCATAACATAACATCTATAAGGCATGCTTACAAGCACATTGTGGGGATTAAACTATATAATGCTTGTGAAAACGGTTTGAAAACAATACACCGAAAATATAATAAGTGATAAAAACACAGGAAGGTGTGAGCCTTGCTTACACCAGGGGCTGCAGCCACTGCGAACTATATGGAGCTGAAGTAAAAGATGAGGAGATGAAATTGGCTGCTTTTCCACTCTAAACATATACACAAACAGTTTTGGCACATGAATACACATCATAATGAAACACATAAACTTAGCAGCCTACTTTCTAGGTCCCAATGGAAGAGGCTTCATAATATCCCAGGGACACCTTTTCAGTAGTCTATGACCTTTTCTTGCAGCTCATTTTCTGGCAAACTCTGATCTCCTAACCATTATTGGGATCAGTCAGGTTATCAAAAGGTTTAGTCTGACAGTTTCCCTCCATAAAGGCTTAAGAGAACACGCAGAGTGACTGCTATATCAGGAAGAAGATTTGCTCCACCAAAAATCAGATGTAGATATAGATCATGTTAAGACATATTCTTCTACAATGTTCAGAGGATAGGTATGGGCAGGAATTCAAAAATAAAAAATAAATTAATTCACATAGTATAGATATGGAAACTTTTGCTGCAGTTAGTATGAAATACCTGGTAATTAATCATTAATGAAAAATAGATTATTAATGCATCCAGTAAAATTTAATAGAATGAAATCTATATAATACTTACTAAGGACTGTCATTGTAACACATCAGCTCTCCAAAGAGTTGGGGAATACATATTAGACAGCAGGATTATCAATGAAAGACACTTTAACTACGTTGATGAAATACTGTTCCTTCTCTCCAGGTCTTTTGTGCTCTGCTTTCTGTCACAAGACAGGTACTAATTTGTAAAATAATAAGGATAATAATAATATAATTACATTCATTTAGGTCTTGACTTTACAGTTTACCTTCTTAACCATGAGACACCACTGCCTCCAAGATGATGTGCCAAGGACTTAATGTGTATTTTAGCTAGGGCTAACTGGAAACGATGCTTCCATTCAAAGAATGTCTTTAAGTCTTCAAATCTCAAATGTGGCAGAGTTGTGGGAGAAATATTTTTCAGCAGGTGAGCTTTGATTTGTCCTTCATCTTAATCCATGGAAGTAGCCACTTGCCAGTGTCCTGTGTCTTGTATAAACTATTTGTTTTATGATGACATAAGAAAACAAATCATGCAAGGGTTATTTTGGTTGTTTTATGGATTAAATGAGATGGTCTTTTTAGTGAAATCTATACTTTTAATTTTGTTCACTTTCAGGAAACTGAAAAATAAAAGGAAAAGAAATAAAAGGTAATTTGAGGGTAGGATTGTAGAAGAATGTTTAACATCCTTAAGTCTATAAATAGGGATTTGTTAAAAGTGGGATTTTCGCACAACGTTTAACTTGTAGATGAACTGCGTTGTTTAATGTCAAGCCAGAAGACAGAAATATCCCACAATAATTTACAAGTTTGTAATGCTTTGGCAAAACATGAAACTTTATGTCTTTTCAATAAATCTTGAGTTCATTTTAGATATGAGAATTATGATAAACAATAAAGAAGTGCTCAGGAAACATCTAATTCATATAGTGTCATTGATGTATTCCTTTATTACTCTTTAATAAAAATCAGCTTCCTGAAATCATCAAGTAACCCTTCTTCCTACTCAACCCCTAAAGATTCCTAACCACAGAAATCCTAGAAATTTTCCTTCAGTAAGTTTATGACAGTTTCTTTTCTCCCCACAAGCTGGAAATATCAGACTTATTTTTTTTTCTTGAAAATAAAACTATTTACAAGTTTCTTGAAAATTAACTATTTATTGTTTATTCCCAATATTCACTTTTTATTAATTATCCACTACTGTAATTAACTTAGTAAGTTTTCTTAGAGGGATCTGTAGCTTTTTAGTGGTTCGTGTTCGTGCCTGAATTTTCCAGCATATCTTGAACAATCCTTTGTTTTCACATATAGAACACAAAGGTAAAGCTAAACAAAAATAGAATTCTTAAAGAAAAAAGTGGAGAGAATGTGATAATTAGAGATCAATGGAGAATATCTTTATCCATTATATATCCCCCCCCCCAAAAAAAAAAAGTCAAGGTGAACAATTCCATTTCTGGGTATTTACTCTAGAAAAATGAAAATGTACGTTCCTAAAAAATCTTGTATATGAGTTCTCCTCCTAGTTTTATTTATAACATTCCAAAACTTGAAACAAACTAAGTGCCTTTTACTAGGTGAATGAATAAACAGACTCTAGTACCTCCTTACAATGGGATACAACTCAGAAGAAAAAAAGAATGAGTTATAAATACACATAACAATTTGGATTAATCTCAATGGAATATGAGTTAAAAAAAGCTAGTTTCACACTACACAGTTCCATTCATATAATATTTTCAAAAAAGACAAGATTATAGAGATGGAGAAGAGATAAGCGGTTGACAAGGTTAGCAGAATCTAACTATAAAGAGATAGAATGAGGGAGTATTTGTTTGTTTCTTTGTTGTTTTTGTGGGCAGAATGTAAGGGAATTGTTCTTTATCCTGATTGTCGTGATATTTCAAAAGATTTATGTACATGCTAATATTCTTAAAACTATACAAAAAAAGACAGTTTTATTGTGTGATAATTTGAAAAGTAAAATTAGAGAAAAAGTCTTAGATATCATAAACTGGTTTTTATAATCTATTTCCTTCCCACTGACTGCTTTGTACCATCCATTCTGACAAATCAAAATGTGATTTCAGTAAAAACTGAGACGTCCTCTCCTGGAAGCCAGAAAATCCAGAATCAGAGGCAACTGATATGAGGGTGATCAAGTGGCCAGAGAATCATCTGAGAGGGAGGTAAATTCCCCTCATTAAAAGAAATGGCAGGACTCTAAGTAATTATCCTACAATACAATTTTATTTTGTATTTCATTTATTTTTACTTTTTAAATATATATATATATTTAAAAAGGGGAGGCAACCCTTGGTTGACCTCACAGTTTGCAAGGACCTTGTCAGTTTACAATCTCTTATAATTTTTTTTTACACTTTCATCATCTGGTCTTCCTAGGTGGTCTCCCATCCAAGTACTAGCCAGGCCCACCCTTGCTTAGCTTCCGAGATCAGATGGGATCGGGCTTGTTCAGGGTGGCATGGCCGTAGACCTATGATGCAATTTTAGACAGTCAAAATGGACACGGCTGAGCAAACAGCAGCTTTTGGATGTAGATTATTTATAAAGAAGCAAGGACAGTTTTGGAGCCTCATTTAAATAATTTTGAGCAGAGATGGGGAGATTCCATAGTATTCTTTCAAGTCTCTCTTTTACCTTCAAGTACTGGAGAAAAACGCAGAAAAGAAAGCTCAGAAGTTATAAAGAACTATATAATATGTCTAAATTTAGACTATGTATGTAATTACATTAGAGTTCTTAAAGCAAAATGGTTTTCCCTTAAATGAACACATCTGAATAATAAATGAACCATTTATAACTTAAGTATTAAAAATATGCAATCCAGAAATTATCTGGGTCCTAACATCCTGAGTCTTGGTGAAACTTGAACTGAATTCCATTCCATGGCCTCCACAAATTTCTATAAATTCTTGCCAGAATTCCCTGTTTTCACCTCTGTATTTATTCTGTCTAACTTAGTTCTGCCCCAAGGTGGGCTAAAGATAAAGTTTGTCTCCTTCAAGGCTTGGCATCAGGAAAAAATTCCCTGTTAATTTAGCATTTTGGAACTTCAATGATTTCACAAGTTTATATTGGATGAATCTTGGAGTGGGGTCAAGTTTTACTTGCTTTTCCTTCCCAAGGTTTCGAAATCGTCATTAAAACACAAACAAACAAACAAACATAGTGTGAAGTTGAAGTTAGCAAAATATATTGCTTTTTAACATTTGGTCCTAAGATCATTAGTTCTGACATACTAGAAGCTGGATGGTAAACAAAAGAAGAGTTGTTAAGATTTAGAGTTCTTCAAAAAGAATTGATAATTGCACGTCTCATTCTGTGTCTATAATATGAAACATATTACCTCTCAGAGAGCCATGCACATCAATAAATATAACTGGCCAGACCAAGAAGCACACATAACCTGGTAAACAAATTCTGGTACCAATTTCCTTCTAGGGAAGGGTTTTTCCCAAAGCCAAGAAGCAGTTCTCCAGACTTCAGCTGGGCATCTTAAAATCTAACTTAATTCTGACATTCTCTGTATGGAGATAACATCAGATTCTACAAGACTGCCTGTCCTCACTTCAGATATTTGTCACAAGTCCAGGTTACCTATACTTCTGACTGACTGGTAAAAAAATCAGAGGTTCCCCGGACAACTTCCTCAGGTTTGATTAATTTGCTATAGCAGCTCACGAAACTTAGAGGACCATTTTATTCACTAGATTACTGATTTATTATAAAATAATCTAACTCAGGAACAGACAGAAGGAAGAGATGCACAGGACAAGGTGTGGGGAAAAGGCACGTAGCTTCGATGTTCTCTCCAGGCATGCCACTCTCCCAGCACCTCAGGGTGTTTCCCACCCTGGTAGCTCTGGGAACACTGTCCTTGGGGGTTTTATGGAGGCTTCATTACACAGCCATCAGTGATTAAATCACTGGCCATTGTGATTGATTTAATCTCAAGCCACTCTTCCCTTCCCAGAAGTTGAGGGTTGAAAGTTCCAACATTCTAATCACATGGTTGGTTTACCTAGTAATTAGTCCAATATCTCAGTAAGTATAGAGATTTTTTTTTAAGTATAAAGTTTTGCAATTTAAAAAAATATGTTGTTTTGACCTTTCAGCTAATTATTAATTTATTATTTAATTATAGTTGACATGCAATATTACATTAGTTCCAGGTGTACAGCATAGTGATTAGACATTTATACACCTTACAAAGTGATCACTATGATATAAATCTAGTACACATTTGGCAACTTTTCAGCTGAGATGAACATCCTCATAGATAAATCCGTATGCATCACCATAATTACCGTCAGCCCTGGAAACATGGTTGTTGAATCAGAAAGCTTGCATGCACATGGTTGTTGATATCTTTGCCTCCAAGTTTCTGAGGCTCATGATGAACATCAGAGATACCAAGTGTCCTCTTCTACCCATAGGCAGGAAAATGTTGGCTCTTGGGTAGCCCAACGCAGTTCCTCTTCCCCTGAATGCCTTATTAAACATAGTGTGACTTGGGATCATGATTACCAACATGTCCAGTTGTAGAAATTACTCTCTTGCTACTGTTTATTTAATAATGATTATTTAATAGGAAATAGAAAATTTCCCATTAGGAAATCTTAAGTCAAATGGTGGGTCACTTTGGTTGATTTTCTCAGAGATATTTTAGCGCAGATACCGGCTAATTAATTAGGTGTTTTTCAAGAATGCAATAGGTATAGTAAAGTAATCTTTTTATCTCCTTACTTACTCCTTAACTGAGAGGCTACTCTGAAACATGCATATATTTTTCCAGTATCTTCTTTCTGTAAGTAAGAACTTGGGTAGAATAAAAAAGAGTTGTGTGAACTCTTCTCTCTAGGGCCTCCTTTATTTTAAGCCACTATCAAGGATGTATGATTATTCTGGAAGTATCTGGAAGTCTGCCTTCCCAACTTAAAAGAACAATGCTAAACAAATGCATAACAGACATATGAACTCTGGGTTAATAAGTTTCTGCTTGTTAATAAAGCCTTTCCATTATTTTTAATAAGAAAGTATTCTAAGAAGTCTTTTCATCTTATGCCATGCTACTATGTTCCTCTAATGGAAATAATGTAGATAAGTTATCCTTTTCCTCACTCACTCCCATATAGGAAAGCAGTAGATAAAACGTCCTCATTCTGCAGTTTTACCTAAAGCCCAACATTCATCTAACTAAATTAAATCTCTACTTGTAAAATAATTATCCTGGAAAACCATGAAGATCAGTGTCCAATAGCAATTTAATTGTTGGATCAAACAGGTGAGAAAAGTACTAAAACACTAGTTCTCATTGCCCTTGCTGTATTAGTTTTCGAATATTGCAGCCATTAAAATGGGGGAGGGGGTGGCGGGAGTTACCAATACCTCAGTGGCTTAAGGTAATAGAAAAGTATTCTCTTGCAGTTCTGAAGGCTAGAAGTCCAAAATCAATGTTCTGGCACGGCCATACTTTCTCCAAAGCCGCTAAGGGAGAATTCTTCCTTGACCCTTCTAATTCCTGGTGGTTCCACAAGCTCCTTAGCTTGCGGCTGCATCACTCTATCTCTGTTTCATGGTCACCTGGTCTTCTCCTCTACTCTATGTCTCCTCTGCTGTCTCTGTCAAATCTCCCTCTGCTTTTCTCTTATATGATGTCTACTTCTCACCTCTGGATTTAGGGCCACCCCGATAATCTAGGACGGTGTCCTTTTGAGACCCTTAATTACAGTTGCAAAGATCCTTTTCTAAATAAGCTCACTCTTACAGATTCTGGGGGAAGGACATTGATGTATCTTTTGAGGGGCCACCATTCAACCCACTACTCTTGTTCACTGGGGGCCTTTAAAATAAAACTTAGAAAGTATTAACAAAGAATGAGAACTTTATTCTCTTGGTTTATTTTTAAAGAAAAGTATTTTATCTTCCTAGAGTCACAATCATTGGCCAAAATAATGTCAGGTAGAACTACTTTAAAAGATAACTTTTCAAGAATTTATAATAACTCTTTGACTCACCAAAGTTGTGTTTGAGCCCAGCATTTGGTAATATCCATATATTTCAGTACAGTTAATATTTCCTCTGTCAGTCTATATCTTGGCTCATTCTAGTAAAATCTGCCAAGGTATTTATCCAAGATATAAAGAATAAATATTTCATTGTTTTTTAAATCTTGTTTTGTAGTTGGTTTGTTGGTCCTCTTGCTCGTTTTGCTTTTGTCTGTGGTTTGGTTGATTCCCTCACTTAATGGTGGGTTAGTATTGCTGAATCTGCATTCAGATGCCTCATCTTTCTGCAACCCCTGACATTAAGGAGAAGACAAGATTTGGAGTTTATAGTAATGCACAATAGAATAGGGAGTTCTTAAAGACCACTTTTAATCTTCCCATATAAAACAATATACACACACACACACACACAGCAGCTTAGCATCAGCCATTATAGGTATGGGAGAAGTATCTCAGTACAAAATAAAAAATAAGGCTAACTCGCAGACTAAAAAATCCCTTGTGTTTCGTGTTCTAATTTTCCTTACTTGCTTGTGATACTAGTTAAAGCAGTAAATGGCAGCAACTAATCCTCGACCTTCCCTGTAGGCTCTTATAGCACCTAGCAGTTGGTCTTACCACTCCTTCCTGGCTTGCCAACTATAATCTACCCAACATTAGAAAGATGAATGAATAAATGGCCAGGAGTCATTCTGCCTAGCAGTTGCCCAGTCAGTGACTATAAATTCATTCACGGTCACTTCATATCATAGCCCCAGCCTCTTCATGGCATTTTAGGGGCTGCATTATCTACCTTAGAAAAAGACAATGAAGAAGTATGAGGTAAAATGACCTAACCCTGAAAGCCTGAGGCATTCCTCTCCTGGAATGTATTTCTGCTATTATTGCCATCCTTTTAAATTGTATTATAATTTGTATCCTATGTATATGGTGGCGGCGACAGTAGATTTTGTTTCAGCACACTTGTAAGAGGAGAATTGAACTCATGGGATATGAGGGTGAGAATGCCATTAAAGTAATACAGTTAGAAATCCAAAATTGTAGCAGTTGGGACATAAATGGAGAATTGATGGTGAGCATGAGGGAAATTACTTAGACCAAATGCCCAACAGAAGAACCAAACTCACAACTACTGACTTCAGAATTGTTGTCCCCCAAACAAACAAAAATAAATAAAAATATTAATCTATAGTTACGATGATCATATAAATTGTCCAAATCAGGACTTTTAAGAGCAGAAAGGCGGTATCACTAATAACTACATTTGAAAAATAGGCGCAAATTGAGACTGTTTCCCAGAGAAGTGACATGTATGGTTTCTCCATTTACAGTTTTTTTTTTTTCTGGCATCTGACTTGCAACTGGGTATCTGATTTCTTGTTTATCTATGAAAATTCTATTCTATTATTAAAATATTTTAAGCCGATTGTCATCTCCTGGAAGGAATTCGTGTAAAATATGTCTTTTCTATACAATTCCTAGTGTTTTTTCAGTGCTTAATAACATTTACTTATTGAAATTTAGTTAAGGACCTGACTCTATTGGTACTGTTCTTAGACTATAGCAGGGGTTGCAAACTTATCTGTCTGTAGTGTTATGGGTAAAGCAAGTAAAGTACAGGGAGAGAAAATAGACTGGAGAACTCAAGGAGGGACTAAGGACAGGTATGTAATTCTATTCCTTTGCTAATTTAGATTAAGAAACCTAAATGAGAGAATTGCTCCCATTTTTAAATTCTTGGCAATTAATTTTATTTTAAACAAAATCAGTCTACGACCCAGTTTCAGTTTCTGACCACCTATTATTATTATTTTTTAATATGCTTGCTGTGATCAAGATTCTATTATCTCTTGTGTTCTCCCTCAAAGTTCACAGAATCTCATAATGAGAGATTGGGAGGCAGTTAAGGGAGTGTCTTTTAAAACTGTGGTTTTCAAATGTGGATCATGCATATACATCATCTCATTTTTGCCTTCCCACCCCTTTTTATGGTTGATATACATCATGTTCTCATTTTACGTAGGAGGAAAGTAAGGCTCAATGTGCCATAGCCAGTGTACAGAGGAAACCAAAACTGGCATCGGTATTATCTGGCTCCACTTCCCATTTTAGTTCCCCCGTGAAATATTCCATAAACACGCTGGCTGACCTGTTGCAGACACAGAAACTTGCCACTGAGATTTCCCCCTCAAGAAATGACTTGCTACCCAGTTGCAAGGAGTGTGATTTACTAATAGCCTGGCTGTTGGCTTCATTAGGATCCTTTCAGCTTTTGGAGTGAGGTCAAGCTATTTGGGGGGACAATGACTGATCAAGATGGTGGCACAGAGCCTGGTCATTTCTGCTAGACACAAGATGCTTCTAGGTGACTATCTTTGCTCCAGAGCTGCCCATTGGCTTGGTAAAGACTTTCTCAGATCTAAGCCACAGCCTAATGACTCTCCCTGCCCAGTCATGCTTCCTTTCTTTTCCTTTCACAGGTTCTTCTATAACAGACCTTTTGCACTACTAATTTCATCTCACATTCAACTCCCAGAAAATTCAAACAAGTACATCCCAACAGATGACACCCAAGGCACCCCAGGGATGCCATTGAACTGAAAGCAAGTGCAGGTGAGGGACCTTGCCAGACAGGCTTTACCATGTTTCTGGCTGACCCTGCAAGAAGAACATTTTTTCTTTGTCATCTCTATTTTCTACTTCTTATCAGAAGAGTTAAGGATAAGAAAAATCAGAACTCTCTTAATATAGAAAACCACAGGACTGTAAGAGTTTGAGGAAGGGCCTGCGTATTCAAAATCTAATTCAGAGAAAAATCACAGGAGTCTTTATAATTGAGTGCCTTACTGCCCTGGGATGCCAAACACATTTCAAAAGGGAATGGCACTGAGTATTCGGGTATCAGCTAGGTGAGAAAACACCATTTAAGGTAACTCATATATCTCTCAAAGTTTACTGAAACTACAAATTTAGCTGGAGATGATGACAGCCACTCAGATACTGCAACTGGAAAATAGAGACAATAACAATAAAAATGCCTACTTGTTAGGTAGGTTCTGTGAGGGTTACATGACATAATTCATTGTAAACAGCTTAGTACAACACTCATTAAACATTACTTGCTATCATCATTACTATCATTTCTACACTAAAATAAACGAAATAAAAATTATCCTTTAAAATCATATTTATTTCTAAATTTTACCTTTAGTTTCAGTAAAGGTAAAATTTTATGAATTTTGTAAAAAATTATATAGGTGTTGTTGCTTTTATTTTATTTTATTTTATTTTATTTTATTTTATTTTATTTTATTTTATTTTATTTTATTTTAATTTTATGTGACCTATTCCTTTCATGGATTTAAGGGGTTGCTTCACCCACATTATTCTGTCTCAATGAAGTGAATGAACAAATGAATGAATGAGTAAATTGAAATATATAGCAAGAAAAAAAGCAGCATTTGAGACAAAATGTACATACATGCAAACATTTTTGGAAGTTTGTATTCATGTGGTGAAAGAGAAGCCAACTCAAACATTTTGTAATATGTGATCCTGAACTAGATATTTTTTCCTGTAAAAGACAGCTTTGAAACAATCAGTGAAACTTGAAGTGGGCCTGAGGATTGACAGCAGTGATGTTGCAATGTTGATCTTCGGATTTTGATGGTTATAGTGAGGTTTTATAAGAGAAATGTCCTTGTTTATAAGAAATGTGCATTAAAATTTTCAGGGATGATGGGAATCAGGTAGGCAAACTCATTCTCAAATGGTCCAGGAGGAAAATTTTTTCCTGTAAAGCTCTGTAAGTTTGTGATTGTTTCAAAATAATAAAAAAGTGTAAATATCAACCAAATTTTAAAGTTTTTTTTTCTGTTGATACACATAGTTTTAAGCCTATTTTTTTTCAAGTATGCATCCTGATTAAGACCAATCGACAGTGTTTTATTGTTATTATTTATGTTTGTTTTAAATCCAAACAATTACCTTTGGAGGGGGCAGAAAGTTTAAAGAAAATGATTTAGCTGGGAGGCCTAGCTAACTCTGGTTTTATAGGTTAACAGCCTGTAATCATATTATAGATGTTTAGACATTAGTTCCAACCTATAGATAGGAAGGGAAAGTCTTGAAACTAGTTTCAGAGGGGGTGGGGTGGGAGGCTGGCTTTCTGAGCTGAAAGATTTCTTGAGTCATTGTTGGCTAGAAAGCAAGTGGAACAGAGAAAATTTCTCTTTGAGAAGATACTGCAATTTTACAAAAGGAGGTATCTTCTAGCCTAACTCTCTTCCCAGTGTGTATGTGGGGCGGGGCGGTTAGGGGAGTGTCCGGTGTGCTCCTTCGCACCTCAGGCAGGAGAAAATTGCTTCCACTTCTTAGGAAAGGACACCTACATTTCTGCTTTACAGGTTCTGAAGGTGGCATTGGGGAAACAAGAGCTGACAATTCTAATCAGAGCCAGTCCTCTCTTTTCCCAGTAACTCCCTTGCACTTTAGAAAGTAAAAAGTATCAGATCTGTTTGAGGATGGACACTTACTGTGCCCCCAACCAACCACCACTACCCTTTAGCTTTGAAGGGCCCAGTGTAGGTTGGAACTGTCAACTTTCCAAGGGAAGGAGTGGTTAAGATGAAACCATGGTGAGGTTACACAAATTTCCCATGAATTCTCAAGTACTGATGCATTTGCTTTTCTCTAACCCATTTGTTTATTCATTTATGATCTATTATGTTAGGTCAAAAATACAGATCTCACAATCTGTGATATTCCCATTGCTCTTCCATATTCCCTAAATATGAAATGAGCCACAGTGGGCAGAACACTGATGTAGAGCTAAAAGTCTTGTGTTCAAGTCTATATTCATGAACCCACTAACCATTTACTAACTATGTGACCTCAGGAAGTTTAATAAACCTCTCTGAGTAGTTAGTGTCTTCATTTATATAAGGGAGATAATGGTGACTATCTCCTATGGCTATTTTGAGATGAAAACAAATTATGCAAGTATAAATATTTCTCTGAATTACCTAGGAGCCGTACTTATACATAAAGACCCACTTTAGTCAGGCAGGGATATGACATTATTATGACTTATTACCTACCCTGCTCTGATGGAATGAACTTTTAAAACTATAAATTTCAGAAATACAAAAATTAAACTAACAAAAAATGGTTGTGCTTTAAACTTTAAAGTTTCACTCACCAGGAATGAAAAGCAGAAACAAAAACAAAACACAGACATGCAGAGGTGAGTGAAGAGACGTGGGACATGCGGATCATCTAAAAGCTAAGGAATGCCTACAGTTACCTGCAGCTAAGAGAGAAGTATGGAACCAATTCTTCCCTAGATCCTTCAGGGGGAATGTGGTCCTGCCTGCCAACACCTCGACTTCAGATTTCTGGCCTCCAGAACATGTGACAATACATTACTGTTGTTCTAATTCACCTGGTTTGTAGTGCTTTGTCCCAGCAGCCCTAGGAAACTATACACTAGGTTTCAGAGAGGATAAATAAATGGCCCTACCTCAAATAGCTATTAAATTCTTAGCTTGGCTGCCATTGAGTTTGCTTCTGTTTTTTTTTTTTGTTTTTTTTTTTTTTTTTAACGAATATTGATGCTCTGCTCTTTTTACCTCCTCCCTTCCCCGAATTAGATACCGATTTAATTGGCCTAGTGTGGGACACTAGCAGGGAACTCTGATGTGCAGCCAGGTTTGAAAACCACTATATAAAGTGGTAGAATGGGGAACCTAATCCATGTTTTCGTAGCCCCTAAGTCATTGAGATTATGAATGGAATTCTCACATTTTACATAGGACATAAAAATTTTTCTCTTACATTTGTTCTATATCAGTATCAATTACAGTCCAGCAACCCAAAACAATGCCTATGATAGTTACTAATATTGTCTGTGAGCCAATAAAAGTATCCAGTCACTGTGCTACAACACGCTCGCATACCCAATATTATTTCATCAACTCTAATCTTTATCAGAATTTGTAAGCTATTATTATTATCCTTTCTTTTGGGTGAGCTACCTGAAGATAAAAGTGGTTAATCCTCATGGCCAAAGGTCATAGAAATTATAACTGGCAAGGCCAAAATTTGTACACCTGTATCTCTACTCCAAAACTCTTACTCTTGCTACATCTAGGCTCCATCTATTCTGTTAATTAGCAATTATACAACCTTTCTTGCTTTATAGACCAACTACTGCCACAGTTTGCATATCTGACTCTAAGACTGTCATCCTTCTCTTTGACCCATTTTTGGCTGTGGCAAAATTTGGAACTTTCTAATAGATGCGCTGATTTTTCACATATATTAAATGTAAACAGGGGTTCAAATTTTAAAAGAGTCCTACTGGGTGAATATAGGAAGATAGGGAAATAGTTGTACAAATTCTTGACTGAATAAAAGCTAATAAGAAACCTTTGGAAAGTTCACCGATTGTTAAAAAATCTGGTTCTGCTGTCTAAGAATAGGTATTCACTGCAAGCAATGCAAACTGCAAAAATATAACACCTCGTTATAGCTGAAGACCCCAGAAAATCCCCAACTTAGAAGGTCACTGTGTTGCTAGTCCAACAGTGCATCCTTACATCTTTCTCCTTCTTTTTAAGGTTATTCTATTTTGATCTGCAAAAGATAACAACCAATTATGAAAGAGAATTATATTGTCACAATTCTTTCACCTCCTGCCTACTCTAATTATGTGGTCTGATAGAGAAGGAGATTAAAATGATGCCATTAAAATGCATAAAGTAAATTCCAGAAGTACAAACAAATCCCTGAATCTAGCTGGTACTTGTGGAATCACAGTAAATTCTTCTTAATACCACAAGAACCTGGGTTGAATGAGAACATAAAGGGCATTTAATACAACCACCGATGATACTTGCACCCCCTCTAAAACATTCCTGCAAACCTTTCAGATCATCTTAGTGCAAATGATAGAGTATGGTAACATGGATAATCAAAGCACTATTTCTGTTCAGCATGAACAGTGTTTGAAAGGCCACCAAGCATGGTGCATAACACTCTCTACCAGTGCAAATCAGCATCTCTCCACATCTCCTGGGTTCTCAACACTGATTCATCTTCCCCCAAAAGACCAGCATGATTAATTTTACCATGCTTTTACTCTATAACTACTGAAAATCCAGGCATTCCAGGATCTTTAGATACCCAGATTTTATCCCCGTAAGACTTTACATATCTTAAACTGATATAATCTTCCATTTCTTTTCAATTC
Organism: Rousettus aegyptiacus; assembly: GCF_014176215.1. Classification (NCBI taxonomy): domain Eukaryota; kingdom Metazoa; phylum Chordata; class Mammalia; order Chiroptera; family Pteropodidae; genus Rousettus; species Rousettus aegyptiacus. The sequence continues at coordinate 117,638,325 of NW_023416307.1, read as the reverse complement.
CTTTCTCTCCAAATACTTTGTACATATCCTCAGAAACATATAATCAGTCATTACCAAAATTCCAATCTTCAATATTTTCTTTTAATGTTTCCTTAATCTTCTGGCTTAAATAAAAAACTGAATTCCCCTGATGACACAACTTCTCTTACAATCCCCTAAGTGAAGAATTCTTTTTCCTCCTCCATGTTACCTATATTATAAGGCTTAGAGACTAGATTACTATTCTTTTCCCCCCTCATTACTGTTTCTAAGACATTTCTCCTAATTAAAAAAAAAAAAAAAACTCAGATTGTTTGAATCACATACCAACAAAATATACTATCCTGGTTGTTGTAATCATCTATTAAATCTCATTCATTTTCCCTCATTTCCTGAATATTTTTGCTTGCAATCTTCTGTCACTATTCTTGTCATTATTTTTGAAAATTTCAAAATTCACACAGATCATCTGTCCCAAATCTCATTTTTCCCATTCTCTCAGTTCCTTAGTTTTTATACATTTAGTGATGTTCTCTTCCACCCAACTTCAGCCACTCATTTCTTTGGACCTATCTTAGAACTCGTCATTATCAATAAGTGCCATTTCCCAAACCTCAGTTGCTAGCATCTCACATTCTCAAGGCTACCTCCTATCTTTCTATATCAGAGGAATAATCTTGCTCTTATAATTTGCTGATTCCTTTCAGGTTTCTAATAAACTTCATTCAAGTCAATTCCCCCTTACTGGTTTAATTGTTACAACCCTCATCATAAACATTCCTTGCTCAGAATTTCAAATCCTTTGCTTCTTTCCGTCTGTTCGACTTTCCTCGCAACCCCATCCTACCTTTTCACCTATTAGACCCCTGAGGCTAAACAGTAGAATATGGCTCGTAAAAAATATGCAGGTGTTCTGATTGGCCTCACACTAGTGTCTCAGTGGGCCTTTACACTGACAATGAGGACAAAAATAAAATTAAAATGACTCGTAATGATGGGATATTTATTTCCATCCAGTTGACACATTTAATGCAGTGAGGAAAAGTTAAATATGACAAAGTTCAGTTAGCACAAGTAATTTGGCAAAGGTTACAGAACAAGTAGACCCGAGATTGGGATTCGAACCCAGAACTAGCTAGAATTCTTGCTTCTAATCATGGTGCCATATTCCAGCATGAAAGATACTCTCAAAGTAGTAGAGGAGAATAGTTCCAAGTTTCATCAAGGAAACTAACAAACCAATAAAAAATAAAGTGGAGAGGATTTCTTCTTTAAAAAAGCACACAAAATGATATAATCATTTTACTTTTTAAACTTAACCTGCTTACTCATCTCTAGCTATTATTAATCATGATGTGATTGTGAGGAAGTATACGTCAAGGTTAAATGCAAGGGGGAAACTGTCTTCATCTCTGGAAAACAGCCAAAGGACCCATGTTTGGTTTGTTCTTCTGCACAGTATAACTGCAGCTCTTATAAATAAGATTAAAAAGAGCCTTGATCATCTCTGAGAGCCCTTATTTTCTTTGGGGATGTTTTTCAGTTGGCCAGTGTTCTGCAAAGTAGGTATGGCTGCTGCTTCAGCATAAACATAAAGCTCTGCAATTTTGTCAGAAGAGAAGCAAATTATTTGCCAAAACAGGGCCATGTAGAAAACTCAGTTGTTGAAGGCTCTTAGGAATTTTTACTGACTGATTTTCATGGTTTTTTGAGATTAGTGACCCCAAACACTTACTTTATAATTGCAAACAACAATTATAATAGCACTGCCAGAATCCAGATGTTTGTGGGGTTACATCATACACAAGGATGTATAGGTAGACTACTGCTGCATAAAAAATATATCTCTGCTAATGATTTAAGTCAACATAAAATGGAGAATCAAATTGGTAATCCTAATGCTAAATTTCATCCATGCACATTTTAGCATTTCCAAAATCAGGGTATAGCTTAATGATTTATGCAAATCATAGTTTACTTGGTAGCATTTTTTCCTTTTGTATGTAAAAGAATGGCATGATATACATGGATGACATCCTATTTTCTTTGGGGATTATTTTAATAAAACAAACTCTGTCATTAAGAGTATTCTCAGTATGAATAAGAAAATGTTTATTTTTTCATTTCCATTATGCACATTAGATTTTGCTAAAATGAGGTTCTATTGAATTTTTCTCTACTTTACCGACTTTTGTTTCTGACACTTCAGTGACTTCAAGCGACCACCTTCATTTCATCACTTAACTTGTGTATAAGACCATCTACATTTGCCGTCTCCGTGTCCTAACTACTGACTCACCGGCCCCACTCCCACTTCCTTATGCAATGCTTAAGTGAAGCTGGCTTTTTTCAAGGTCAGGAATAGCCTCTTTTTCATTTTTTATTTTTAAATTTTTTTTATTAAGGCATAATTGACATACAACATATACAAGTTTCAGGTATACAACATAAGATTCAAAATTTTAATATATTGTGAAATGTAGAAGAAACAGTTTCTTAATCAAACATAAAAGCCTCTGTAACTTTTGATGCTCAATATCCACCTCCTCTCCAAACTTCTCTTGCCTCCCATGGTGACTTGTCCTCCTTCTCCACCATACCTGGTCCCTTCTTTGCTGACTCTACTTCTTCCACACACCTCCATAATATAGACATGTCAGTCTTCAACTCTCTACTCTTCCGTACAAATTCAATATATTCTCCCATCTTCCCTGTAGACTGTCTGGATGTATCACTTCCCTCTCCTGGTCTCTGGTATCTGTTTGATGACCATTTTAATGTGTTTTTTTTCCCTCCTCCTGCATTTATATCAGCTAAAAATCAAACTCATTATATCAAACTCATTATGTTTCTTATGTACTCTCCAGACTTCAAGGTATCTGACAGCAATGCCACCATCATTCTCCCTGTGTCATAGCTATGTTTAATATCTCAGGGTTGATTTTGATTGTCTTCTCTTCCTTTTCTTTAATATTATGTCAGATTATTCACTGGGCACCATGAATGCTTTCTTGCAAATGTCTGTTTTATCGGGCCTTCATTTTCTATTTTAATCGTCACCACTCTGTCCCAAATCCATGGTTCTGACCGATTCATTACTGAGAGAAATCACAGAAGCACCATGACATTCCCCATCCTTAACCTTTACCAGCAGCCAGAGCACAGCTTGAGGCAAGAGCCCAAGCTCCACATTTGGCAAAAGGGGTTACTAAATACCATTTGTCTAACTGAACTGAATTGTGTCATGACAATCCACAAAGAAGAAGGATATCTGGGAGATAGGGAGAAGGATGATAGTGTTGCTGTTAGATACCAAGAAGTCTGGAGATAAAACTGATGTAAAAACACCATGATGAGTTTAGTTTTAGGTGCAGATGAAGTCTTGAGTCAGAAAAGGACTGAACCCTAAACTCTGCAAGAATTTCACCCCCTTCTCTTGCTGCTTCCTTTTTAAATTTTTAGATGTTAAACATGATTGTTTAAAATTTCATCATCTTTCTATTTCAAGCCCTTTCATTTTTTCAGATAAATTTAAAGTATTTTGGGAGTGAATTTATGAGCATTCTATATTTGTAGTCAAATATATGAACTTTTACTGTCAGTCACAAGCTAGATTTTTTTTAAATGCTGTTTCAGTTGAACTTCATTTAAATTTTTTCAGCTTGTGTAATTAACAAGTAAAACAATATGCTTAATGTATGCAGTATGATGTTTTGATATTGTGAAATTATTACTACAATCAAGTTAATTAACATACCTATCACCTACATTAAGATCTAATCCCAGTAAATTCCAGTGTACAATATTTTATTAATAGGTATACTCACTATGCTGCATATTAGGGTTATGGATATATCTTATAGCTAAAAGTTTGTACCTTTTGACCAACATCTCATTTCCCCCACTCCTCAGCCTTTAGTAACCACCGTTTTATTCTGTTTTTATGAGTTTGACTATTTTAAATTGCAAATATAAGTGAGATCATTCAGTATTTGTCTTTCTGTGCCTTTGCTATTTCACTTAGCATTATGTCTCCCAGGTTCATCTATCTTATTGCAAATGGCAGGATTTCCTTCTTTTTTAAGGCTGAATAATATTCCATTGTCCTACCACATTTTCTCACTCTTATTTATTTTTAAAATCCAGGTGATAAAGTGTGTCACACTTTGTACGGTTGCTATAAAGATGTTATCAATTAAAATACACAAAACATGAATCTTATTTCTAATTTCGCTTTTTCTAATTCAGAACCCTGACTTATGAAAATTGTGAAGCAGAGAAAATTTATTGTTCATTTTTTGACCTGTTCTTCCACACCCACACGAAAACACATGATGTTGACATATTTTCTTCGAATCAACATCCTTTCCAAAAATTATAAACTTCTCCCTTCCTCTATCCTTCAAAAATATTTCCAATCTCCCTTCATCTTTGGCCTCATAAATAACTTCAATCTAGTTACAAACTAACTTTTATCTAGCTGGTATTGAGTAAAGTGAGTTGATAAATTAATTCATATTAAATGTTAGTGAATGACTACCAATATGACCCCCCAAAAGATATACACCTGTAAACATTTTTTTATTTAAAGGCAATATGTTAAAAGTATAACTGGTAAATTATATATAGTCTAAATGTCAAAAATGAGGGCATTTCTGATTGTTGCATAATATTGCATTATATGAAATTTATTTATTTTATAAAACTCGGTTCAAAAGGAGGTATTGATTAAATAAATTCCTTAAAGTGGAACACTATTCAGCCATTAAAAATTATGATATCCATCTACATTGACTTGGAAAGATGTTAAAATACTAAAATATGAAATTATTTATATGATTGTGTTTTCTATATGTCTATCTAAAAGGTGTGTATAGACATATTAATAATTATTTAAATTGATTAAATTATTTTAAATGATTATTTTTCTTCTCTGGATTTTTTGGGGAGGATGAATCAGTGATGAGAACAAAGGAGATGTGGAGAGATGCTGATTTGCATTGATGGAGAGTGTTATATGCCATGCTTGGTGGACTTCCAAAATTCTAAAGGTTAAGTCGAGGATGGGATGGGAAATTCTACACTTGGACCACAGAGAATTCTTTGAGCATTTCTTAAATTCAGGATAGTGAAAGATACTGAAAAAAGGGGAGCATGGGAATCAGCCAACATGAAGAGTTTGGGGAGAGTGGAGGAAAGGATTGGGGCAGGCTGACCTTGAATATACAGAGTACCCAGTTCCTAGCGTGACACTAGAATTAATTACTTTAAGCAAAATGTGTTTAGGAATGTAGGAGTCTATCACTCACAAGTGTGGAAAAAGTTAATCTTTCAGTAGCGATACCACATTTTAAACTTGCCATAAGGAAGATAAGCATTGATGGGGTCTGTATGATTATGGGCTGATGATCTAAACCACATATAGTCATAAAGATAAGTGGATTCTAAATAGATCTGGTGATAGATTCTATTTACACTTCTGGTATTTATTAGAAAAGTCTACGGACTCATTTGAGGGATATATGTTCTTTGCAATTAAAGATGATAACCAGGCTCTTGATGAGCCCATATGGAGTAATACACTGTCTAGTATTAACAGCATGCTCTTGTCGGTTTTCAGGAAGCATTGGTTTCTAGAATCTTTTCATAATCTCACAGCTAATCATAAAGTGTAATAAAATCATTGGAAAGCATTTACAGAAAAACTTCATCTATTTGACATTTGATTGAGAAATAAATATTTCTACTTTGGGTACTATTTTAGACAGCTCGATGTCTCTTTATAGAATCTAAAATTTAAAGAAAATATCTGTTTTTGATGAAATGCTTTTAAAATTTACTGTTTCTTTAAACAGGGAAAAATAACACAATTTAATCTTTTCTTGATTACTTGGACTAAGCAAGCTAGAGTCAAAAGCCATGTAACCCAGGCCAGGATATTTAACTTTTCTTATCTTTCTTTTCCTCCTATACAAAATATATCAAAACCTATATTATAGGTTCATTACTAGAATTTAGTGAGATGGTGCATAGAGAAGCTTAGCTTCAATTCTGGCATATAGAATACAATCAAGAATATTTACTAATATTCATACCAATATTGACCAACATTTTAATTCATAACATCAAACTTTGCCTCAACTTTAATCATATTCTTTAAGGTTATATGGCCCTGGACAAAATGGACACGATCACTGAGGTTTTGAATTATAATTTTATATGTTCCAGTATCTTAACTCATTGCAATATATCAACATTGATTCTTCTCTTCAACCACTAGATTTTCTGCTTCTTATGTACTCTGCTATAAAAACTTGGCACCTGAATTTACTAGGATTGTATAAAGTAAGTATAAAATAGATTTTAAATGAGAGCCGGAGGGACTCTCTTATAAGCAAAGTCATGGATTTTGGTGTATGAAATTGGTGACATCTATATTGGTTATTCGGAAACCTTTCTTAAATTTAATTTATTTTAGCTTTTCTTCTGAAATATTTGTCAGGCATCTGTTATATAAGGTCTAGGTCACTGTCATAGACATTTATTCAATGATCAAATATGTTCGAAGACTTAATATGTTCAAGATGGGCTATTGTGCTAAGTGTTAGGGACACAATGATAAATGAGATAGGCCCTACCTGTACTTAGGTACACTGGCCAGAATGTTGACCATAATCGTTGCTTAAGATTGGTATAGAGTATCAGGCTGAAAAAGGTATTTTATCTAGATGTGATATCTGGGGGAAATAATATTTAAGTTGGTTAATTAAGAGTTAGATAAATAAATGGGGAGAGAGACAGGGACTTTGAGAGTTCAAAGGTCCAGAGATGAGAAAGAATTTCAAAAATTTGATTACCTCAAAAAAAGCTCATTATAGGTAAATGGAATAGGAGGATAAAACAATATGGAGTCATAACATGAGAGTGTGTATTAAACAAAGACATTAGTATGCAGATTGCAAACCATGGTAAGATTTGGGACTTTGTTTCACTATCGAGGGTGGGGAATGAAAAGGCTTAATCCATGGGGTGATATACTTGGGTCTGTCTTAACTGCAGATAATGGATAAAGGGTTCAAGTCAAGAAATAAGGGAACAGTGGTCCAGGGGACAGGTCACAGTGACCTATACTTGGTCACTTGCAGAAATAGTGAGCAAGATTGTAGGACTTGAAGACCAATAGCACAGAAAATGATTGTAGGAAAATTGTAGGACTTGAAGACCAATAGCACAGAAAATGAAAGAGGGGCCAGGATCAAGGCTGGCTGTAAGTTTTGCCAACCATGCAAATGGTGATACCATTTACTGAACTAAGGCATACTAATAGGGGACCATAATTGAAAGAGAAGTCAAGATCTGAGACTCGAACCAGCAACTTTGAGGTAATTTTGACTTAGCCATTTGGGAAGGGACCAACAGATATCCCAACTCTCTTCCTTCAAAAATTAACTTTCTTGTGGGCTCCAATTTCTTATTTTGTTCTCCTGCATCAGTCACAGGTCCTGATTACGTCCCAGAAATTACACTTTTAGGGAATTACCCAGGGGAAATGAAAATATAATGTCCACACAAAGACTTATAGACAACAAGTATTCGTAGCAGACTGGAAACAACTCACATGCCCACTAGCAGGTAAATAGAAAAAAAAAATTGTGGTACATTGTTACAGTGGAATACTACTCAACAAGAACTAAATAAGTAAATAAATAAACATATAGAGCAAACTATTGATACATGCAACAACATGGCTGAATCTCAAAATCATTACACTGAGTAAAATAAACCAGCCACTCTGCCAAAAAAAAAAAAAAAATCTTGCTTCTATTTTTCTAAAATTCTAGAAAATGTAATCTAATATATAGTAAGATAGAAAAGGAGGGAGTGCAAAGGGGCATGAGAAAATGTTGAGGGTGATAACATGATATTTCGATTGTGAAGACAGATTCGGGTGTGTACATGTATGTCAAAACTAATATAATTCAATATACTTTTGCTTTTTAAAGATTTTCATTAAAATATGGCTAACATAAAATATTATATTATTTTTAGTTTCATAATTCAATATATTTTATGCATTGTATATAAATTATACCTCAATAAAGTTATTTAAAAAGTTAACACTTGATCACTTGCTCCCAAAGCAGATGAACTCTTCTTTCTCTATGTCCCATCACAACAACCTACACATTACATTTGTAAAATGTGTCCAATTGTGTTTTAGAACTAGTGTTTGCTTAATGACTCTCTACCTCTTTAGATTGTTAGCTGCAGAGAGATTATGTCCCTCCATTCACCGTACTTCCTCCAGCACACTGAATGACTGAATGAAGCATTGATAGTCTCACTTGTGCTGGTAAACATCTGGAATAAATCTTCTTTCCTGTCAAATCAGGTCCCCAGAGGACAGGGCAATAGGGGACAAATCAATGGTGAATATGAGGAAAGGTGTCCACTTACTGTGCTTTGGTATGTAAGTGGGAGATGGAAGGGGTAAACAGGAGTGGGCACGAAATAGGCTGGAAACAATGCTTTAACTTGAGACACACTCAGAAACCAGTAAAAAAAAATCTCCATAAGACACAGTACAATTTAAAAACATTATATGTGAGATGTCCTAAGGGACACCGAAGAACAATGTTTACATTTATTTTATGATTGGTGATGGAAATCAGAGAGAGACTTTTGTATGTGTATATATTAGATGTAGCCCTTAAGGAACACTCATTTGGAATGAAGCAATGTCACACATCACATTGGGCTTCCACTTCCATCCAGCTAGATTCTGAGCTCACTGCCCTCAGCAAGCTAGCAGGTGAGACACCTAATCGAGAATAGAAAGATCTCCGTACCAGGAAATATTTCTGCAGCTAAAAGATTCTTTTTAACTAAATGAAAACAGCTTGTAAAATAAAAATAAGAATGAATCTTTATGAAAAATTTTAGGGTTGCACATGGTAACACTAGGTTCCAAAGGTTATATTAAAAAGATGTTCTTAGGGTCATTTAAGACACCTGAAATGATCAACTATGGAAAAAAAATTCTAGTGGGCAAATCCTGGCACTTTATCTATACATGTAAAAAGATGGTTAAATGCTTATCTAGCTATTTTTAGATATTCAGTTTAGTGCAAACTTGATGTTATTCTCAAAAGCATTTTTATAAATCAGCATTGCCTGTCATTTTAATTGAATTTTTATTTATTTAGTCAATGTGTTCAGTGCAAATTGTAATTTAAGATATAATCAATGTCTGCTTTCAAGAACTGGCCTCTCCTTTCAAATAGTGATCCTTGCCCTCTATGCTGCTTTAAAGAAGACATAGTAACATACTTAAATATATTAAAGAAATTCTGTGATTTAACACTCAACCAAAAAATATGAACATTGTTTCAAGGGGTTCAGAGAAAAGAAAGATCTATGTGAGCAGTACTAAACAAGTAATTCTACATAGAAGAGGCTGTCTTTGAGGTTACCCATGAAAGATTCTTAGAATTGGGGAAGTGATATAAAACGGAACATACACAGAAAAAAGGAGAAAGAGTATGAGAGAGATGCTAGAGAAAGTTCTCAGGTTTTCCTCTCTGTAAAAAAAAAAAAAAAAAAAAAAAAATTCTTATGGTGCCTGAGTTCATCGAAAGTCTCAGAGAAAAGGATCTAAGAACAGCAGGGTTTCTCTGTAATAATGTGATGATCTCATCTGAATTAGAAAACCCTCAAAACAGAAGTAGAGTTAACTGGTAGCACACACGCTCACCTCCTCTCACCAACACTCATTGCAGACATTATTTACATATTAGAGCCTTTTTGACTGTGGACCTCATATTTGGTCTTCCAGAAGATAAGGTGTTAAATGGTATAGGCTAGTTTGATCTGTTTCTAAATTTATTTTTATGCTCTTTTAAACTTTTGTAGTGAGAGATCCTTTAGCAGGGTACTAAATTTCTAAATGAAATTAATCTTTACTAATGATCTTAAAATTAACCTGAGTAGGGCTTATAAGATAATAGATATTAATATTTCCCCACTTTGTAATTAAAAGCAATCCATGTCATACCATGTGTTTCAGAAATGTCATCGCAAAAATATAGTGATGATCTTCCTCTGTAATCTCAATGGACAAACCTTTAAAAAAAAAAGGATATCATCCTATTCTTAAATAATAATATTATATTATTATTTATAGTAGCTTGAAATTTTTTTAATATTAACTATAATAGATCAATTAGGAGGCATAATTTATATTAAGAATATCATTTAGCCTAGGGCCACAGATACTGTCAATAAAAGGAAATAATTTTAATATGTGTTTAGCATTTTATGGGTTCTAGACAAGGTTCTTTGTATGTTCACATACCTTATAATCACTATAGCAACCCTGTGAGGAGAATAGGAGACTGAGGCTCAGCAAGATTAAAAGTGAAAAAAATATAGACATGAATTTAAGTTATCCAATGCCAATCTAGATATTCTATTATACTACGCTGCTTCTTCTTTATAATTGTAGTGATTATAATAACATGGATTAGGCACTTATTGTATGCCACCTTCTTTGCTAAGTGTATTATATTCATGAGTCATTCCCATCAAAATGTCCCTATGAAAAAATATCACTGGCAAAATTCACAGGTCAGAAACTGGTTGCTCAGGGTCACACAGGTGGTAAGCAGGTGGTAAGTAACAGAACTAGAATTTAAACTCTGAGTTTAGAACCAACACTCTTTATTACTATACTTTGCTGTCTCTTACCAAGTGGTGAAATCCTAAAAGTGAACCGAGTTACAAGAATTCAGATTTCATTCAGGGGATACCTAAGTGATAAGGTGAGAGGGAAAATCCATTCTCTTGAGGAATCAGACAGCAAGCACAAGTCGAAACCTTATTAGAAGTTAGTTGCAGAAAATAATACAGGTTTAAATTTTTCAGTATATGATCACCTTCCACAAGGATGCTTTGATTTTTGATTAATATCCTATTTTTAATTAACAATCACAAGTCTCAATTATGAATTACTTTTTATATGTGCCTGAGACCATGCTTAGCACTTTACATAAAGTATTTCATTTAATCCTCGTAATCAGCCTATTCAGTCTATGATTTCTTTATGTGAATCAAAGTCCAAAGAACTGTAACAGGTTTCATTCTACCTGATTAGGAGTAGGGTAGCGGTAGGTTAAGAGTAGGAAATAGAGCAATTCTGGCCCCCAAATGCCTTGAAAGCTAATCATCTCTTCCTTTTACAGGAATACCAACATTTTGAAATTAGTCAGCAGTCACCTGGTGATATGGTTTAGATTCAAATGTGGGAAATGTACTATAAGAAGAAACCCAATATGTGGTGTTTGTTGTGTAAAAGGTTGTGTAAAAGAAGAAGGCTCTCTTGACAATGTGAGTGGATGAAACATGGAAGAAATATTTAGGCTGCTGCCCATGATCAGAGTTGGAGGGATGGGAAAAAAAGAAGCAAACACTTCAGAAGGGGGTAAAATATCTCAATGTTCTTTATGTTTGTCAAAAGATGATGAGCAATTCAGCAAAGAGCTTGCTTGCCTTCCACTGTGTAAAGCTGGCTTGCCAGGACTACATGTTTAAGAACCTCCTGCATCTAGATCTTGCCAGTGAAAGGTGAGCTGAGGAAATGAATGTCACTTCTGGATTGAGGTGATTAAGAACAGAGCCTTTTATACTCTCTTCTCCCCTGTTTTACAGCTATATTCTAATGCCTTTGAGACCCTAGGAAATGGCAGAATCAGAATGTAGAAGTCCACGTCCCTAATTCGTTTCACAGAGAAAAGCCCTCAGCAAATCAGAAGCGCCATGTTGGTTTACTATGTGAACAAGAAATAAACCTTTGTTTTCTTAAGTCACTAACAGATAAAGATTTGTTGTTATACCAGCTCGTAATACCTTCACTAATGTAGTGTAGACATGTGAATCTCTTTTATTTCATTAAGAACAGATGTTGTATAGTGCAGTCAATTATCCATTGTCATTGAAATTTTGCATCAAGACTACACTGGGGAAATCCTCAGGGAACCGTGAAACTTTATTTTAACCATGAGAATATTGGTGCTAAAGTAATAGAGGAAGGAGAGCCATATGGTACCATTAATTCAATTTTGTATGCTTACATACTTCCAATTCTAGCTAAAATGTAGTGCGGACTGGATTTACCCTATCTGAAACATTTAAAAGAGAAAGAACAAAAAGAAAGAAATAGAGAAAGAGAAAAAGAAAGAAAGAAAGAGGGGGGGTGGTTGGGGAAGGAAGGAAAAGAAAGGAATGAAGGAAAAAAGGAAAGAAGGAAGGAAAGAAGAACGGAAAGAAGGAAGGAAGGAAGGAAGGAAGGAAGGAAGGAAGGAAGGAAGGAAGGAAGGAAGGAAGGGAGGAAGGGAGAGAGAGAGAGAGAAGGAAGGAGGGAGGGAAGGAAGGAAAGAAAGAAAAGAAAAAAGAGACAGAAAAGAAAGAGAAAGAATGAAAGAGAAAGAAAAAAAGAAAAGTAAGACATATGAAGCAAATTTTCAAGAAACTGGCTATCAGCCAATGAAGCCTAGAGGTCCCTAAGAGATAGGAAACAAATGTGAGCCCTGTGATTGCTCCAGTTTACTGCATTGAAAAGGGGTAAAGCTTGGCAGACTCGAGGTGAAGAGACGGAGCTGAGAGCCTGGAGAGATAAAGCCCCTAGAAGTAATAGGACAGAAAATCAAATGGGTGAGCTGTACACAGAACTCCAGAGATCTGCAAAGGGGCCTAACAGAGTACAGATTAGAACACATCTGTGAAGAAATCGTCAGAAAGCAGGAAAAAAAAAAAAGTTCAACAGGTTTACAGGTAATAGACCCTCGTGCACACAGGGCCTGGAATAGTGCCAATTACCACTACTCAGACTAGAAAACCACTTAATTCACGGGATCTTGGGGAAAGAATTTGGAATATCTTGCCTCAGTTATATGAAATAATTAGCTATACACTGTGACTCTGGTCATTCCTAAGAACTCTTAAAAGCAAGACTAGAAAAAATAAAACTGTTTCATTTAACAAAACTTCATCCCAGAACAAAGCTCAAGAATATTTGAAATCTAAGATAAAGAACAGGTTGGAGCAATAGAAGACACCCAGCAAGGTGACAGACTTAAACCTAATGACATCAATAATCATTAATAAAGAAAGCTAAGGTGTTATAGCAAGATCAGCTAAAGTAGATTTCAGAGCACAGAATATTACCAAGGGTAAAAAAAGATCATTTCATAATGACAAAGGATCAGTTTCTCAAGAGGACATAATAGTCCTAAATATTTAGACAATAAATAAATAAATAAATAAAACAATACGAAAGAGCTACAAAATCCATGAAGCAACATAATCAAAAGATTAAGTAGATAGAAAGAAAAATCAATAAGGATGTATGACTTTTACAAAACTATCGACTAATTTGACCTAATTAATATTTATAGAATTCTGCACCCAACAATAGTGGGCCATAAAACAAGAAGTTTAAAAGGATTTGTTTTATAGTAACAGAAAGTTTTATAGTAATAGAAAGTTTTTTTTTCTAAAAAAAAGAAATCCAAATATTTGTAAACTTTAACATACTTCTAAATAACCCATGAGTCAAAGAAGAAAACGAAAGGGAAATTAAAAACTATTTTGAGCTAAATGTCAATGAAAACACAATCCAGTGTTTTAAGTATTTGTGGACTGCTACTAGAGCAGAACTTAAGAGAAAATTTATAGCACTAAGCACCTGTACTGGAAGAATTATCTCAAGTTAATGACCTCAGGTACCACATTAAGAGACTAGAAAAAGAAGAGAAAAGTATACCTAAGGTAAGTTGAAGAAAAAGAAAAAAAAACAAATGTCAGAGTGAAATCAATAATACTGAAAACAAAAATAATACATAAAATCCATCGGACCAAAAATTAAATTTTGAAAAAGATCAATAAAATTGATAAGTTTCTAGTCCAACTGATCAAGAAGAAAAAGAAGATACAAATTGCCAATATCAGAAATGACAGAGGTAACATAACTACAAATTCTACAGATATTAAAAGGATAATAAAGGCATATTATGAATACATTTTATCAATAAATTGATATCTTAGATGAAAGCCATAAATTATCAATGCTCACTCAAGAAATAGAAAATCTGAGCATGTTTATATCTTTTAAAGAAATCATATTTGTGGAGGAAAAAAATCTCACAATAAAAACTCCAAGCCAAATGGCTTAATGTCAATAAATGCTGTAAAATTAATTAATAAAGCCAACACTCTTTCCTCATAAAAGTTCTCAAAAAATTAGAATTAAGAGAGAACTTTCTCAACCTGATAATAGAAATCTATGAAAAACTTACAGTAATATCATACTTAATGATGAAAGTCTTTATATTTTTCTCCAAAAATCAGGGAAAATTGGACCTCTTCCTTTGTCACTTGTATTCAATACTGCATTAGAGAGGCTAGTTGGTGCAATAAGGCTAAAAAAATTGAATGAATTCCTACATACTAGAAGCAAAAAGTTGAAATATTTAAAAAATACTATTTCATGTGGTCTCAAAATTTTTAAATATTTAGGGGTAAATCTAACAAAATGCGTGCAAGACCTGTACATTGAAGGATGCAAAACATTGCTAAAGGAATTAAAAAAGATCTAAATAGAGATATATATTTTTTTCATTGATTAGTAAGCTCAATATTGTTAAGAAATCAATTCTTCCCAAATTGATCAATAAATCCAGTGCAATCTCAAACAAAGCACAGAAGGTGATTTTGTCAAAATTGACAAGCTGTTTCTAAAATTCATGTGGATATGCATAGTACTTAGAATAAGCAAACAAAAACAATCTTAAAGAACAAAGTCAAGTTTCATTAACTGACTTTAATATTTGTTATAAATTGACAGTAATTGATAGAGTATGGTATTGCAATGAAAATAAACAATCGTACCAATGAACTAGAGTAGAGAGTCTATAAATTGACCCACACATATTATGGCAGCAGATTTTTGACAAAGACAATTCAATTGAGAAAGGAAAATCTTTTCAAAATGTTGCTGGAAAAATTAGATTTTTATATGCAAAATAATGAACTTTAATCCATCCCTAACACCAATGTAAAAATTAACTCAAGATACACTATTGAGCTGATGAAAAATCACAAAACTATAAAATGCATTATTAAACCATAGAGGAAATTTTGGGATCTCAGTTTAGGTAAAGATTTTTAGACACGACACCTAAGACATGATTTATAAAAGAAAAAAATAATAAATTGGACTTTATAAAAATAAAAGTTTCTGCTTTTTGAAATATTTTGCTAAAAGAATAAAACAAAGATAAGCCAAAGACTGGAAAAAATATCTGCAAAGCATATATCTGATAAAGAACTTGTCTCTACGATGTATGAAGTATTCTCAAAAACTCAACAGTATGAAAACAACTTAAAAAATGAACAATGATTTAAACACTTTACCAAGAAAGAAGTTAAGATGACAAAAAGAAATCTAAAGGGATAATTGAAATCATTAGTCGATAGGGAGATACAAATCAAAACCACAGTGAACTATCACTACATATATATTAGGATGGCTAAAAATTAAAAAGACCAACTAGACAAAGTTTGGTGGAAATGTAGAGGAATTGGAACTCTCCTATACTGTTGTTGAAAATATAAAATGGCACTACCATTTTGAAAATAGTTTGACAGTTTCTTAAAAAGTTAAGCATACCCCTACTACATGATCCAACCATTCCTCTCTTAGGAAACTACACACAAATACTTGTATATAAATGTTTGTAGCAGCTTTAGTTTCAATAGCTGAAATAACTGGAAATAACCCAAATTTCTATCAATAAGTTAATGAATCAACAAAGAGGTAGATCCATACAGTGGAATAATACTTAGCAGTTAAAAGAAATAAACTATTGACACATGGAATAACATGGATGAGTCTCAATTACATTAAGTGAAAGAAGTCAAATACTGACCATCTTTAAAATATTTTAGAAAATACAAATTTATAATAACAAAAAAATGCATGAGAAAACTTTTGTGGGTGTTGAATATTGTGATAGCAGTTTTCACAGACTTACATATAAGTTAAAATGTATCATATTATTTATTTTAATTATGTACAATCTATTTTGTTATATAAGGTATACCTTAAAATGCTGTTAAAAATCAGGCCTTAAAATGCATTATTTCTATTAAACCTCACAATCTCACTGGTGGTAATTATGGTACTATTTCTGTTTTATAAAAACAAAATCCATACTTTTGGAGAAGGAAAAGTTAAGGAGAGAATGTAAGAAATAGCTGAAAACATATTCAATAGAAATAACCGCAATTACTTGTATGCAAAGCATCTGATGCAACAAACATAAAATAAGAGTGATGAAGACAAGAATTGTGCCCTTAAAAACACAACCTCTATTAGATGGATTTACATCTTGGACAGGTAAATGTCCAAATACGCATCAATAATGAATGAGATAATTCTCTCCTGATAGTCTGTTCATATGATTATAATGGTACTTTTCCAGTTTTATGACAATTATGTGAATCTCCATGACTGACTCCCTACAAGACAGGGAGTGCCTCCAAAGTAATGATTGATAATACCTTTTCACCTTTCTAGCCCAACATCTAGGTCAATACCAAGTATAGAGTCCACGTTAACAAATACTTCATGAATATATGACTCCATAAATGATGAATACTTGAATACAAGTGTGAATAGATGAATGAAGAGCCTGGAGTACACAGAGAATAAAAATGTCAGTTTCATATCAAGACCACTCAACTTACTTTCCATTTGACTTTAGAATGCCTTCTTGAGCTTATATTTAATTGTGGATGTATCTAAATCAGTTCAAAATCATTCAAATAATAGAAATAATTCCAATGGTTAGTGGTTAAAAAGAAAGAAAAAGCTTGCTTGTCTATTTTGCTCTTTTTCCTCAATTTCTCTCCATAAAGCTTTCTGGCTTAGGCAAAGCAATCACCTAACTTGAATTGCCCCATTTTGTCCAAAGTATATTACCTTCCTGGTGATGGTCTCAAATGAATGACAAAGAATAAATGTGTTGTTTTCAGTATGAAAAGTCTGTTTTCATCCCCCATGAGGGTGCAGTTTTAGTCTAGATAAAGAAAGTGTGAAATAGAGTTTTCCATTTTGGTTTTACTTTCAAATTTCTTCAACCCTTTCTTAAGTCACATACCTAAAGCAGAGGGTTCCAACCAGTCTGCTTAGGTACAGAGTTGTGAATCTAATATTTATAATTGGGACATGAGATAATGCTCCTCTCAATCCTTGGGGCTGCCAGGTGAAGCCTGTGTTACTCAGCACCCTGGAGTAATTCACATTCAGCCATGAAGAGCCTTTATGGGATCTCCTAGGAAAGTCACCCAAGAGAGATGGAGTCTGATAGAGGTTTAAAAAGTGGTCACAGAAGGCAGATACAATGAAAAACATGACTCATGGGTCTGCCACAATTTCTTCAACATTCGACCAGTTGGGCATTAACTTCTCTACAACCAGCTGCAGAGTATACACCAATGCCCATAGTGACCAAGGAGTTGCTGGGAATACTAGAAAAACTCATATTTCAGGGCAGAGGTACAGCAGGCCAAGGGTGGGAGTTCAGGAAGCACTTGTCAGCCTGGCTTTAGGTAGTTGCTCCATATCTCTGTCTTCACATAAAGATGATATGACTGTCTTGCAGATGTGGGGGGTCTAACACAGCCTTCTACCATCATCATTGTGATTTACTTGTAAAAGCAACAACAAACTTGGATTGAATTCAATTTCATACACATTGTCAGAAGATATGTCAATATTTTTTTCATGTGAAAGCAAGAAGAAATTAGATTCTTAAAAAAATTGATTCATAAATTTTTGAATGGTTGTAAAAATGATTAAACATTTCTTGTCAAATGTGACTAGCAAAAATTGGAAAATAATATTAAAATATCTAGTTAGAATTGTAGCCACCACTGAAAGTATAAGATATGGTAGAAAAAAAAAAAAGGTTTGTAGAAGTAAGCACAGATTTCTCTTTAAAAAACATAAAAATTATTATCTGAAAATTTTACATAAATTATTTAACATCAAATACTTTATACTTTTATTATAGTTTTTATTTTTTATTTTTATCTTATAGTTGTTTGATTTTATTTTTGTTATTGTTGAATATAAAGAATATATAATTTTCACCAAGCTCCATTTAGATCCCCTCCAGTTTCCTCTAATGTGGCATATAAATTTCATTTTATAAGTGTGCCATGAAGTGAAGACAGTAAGCAGTAATATCTTAGTATATGAGTAACCTATTAATATTCATAGCCAGAAATTTTGTTCTAGATTTAAAGGAGATAACAACCAGAAAACACCCTTAATCTGTTGACTAGGTAAATATTCAATTTAAAATTATATATTTCTTAGACCGTACAAACAAAAAATACAGGCCGAGATAATGATGGTATTTGAGGTCTTTCATTTCATGTGGCAATGCAGCCCTTAGGGCAGGAGTCGCTGGTGTTTTATGCATTAATTGTCTACTATGGAGCTTTTTGACACAGAATAGAAATTAATTGTATACAGC
Source organism: Rousettus aegyptiacus (assembly GCF_014176215.1). Taxonomy (NCBI): domain Eukaryota; kingdom Metazoa; phylum Chordata; class Mammalia; order Chiroptera; family Pteropodidae; genus Rousettus; species Rousettus aegyptiacus. The sequence continues at coordinate 117,619,747 of NW_023416307.1, read as the reverse complement.
TTACTATTGTAAAACTTGCTTACATTTTTCATGACACATGCAGAATCTACCGATTTATAAATACAAAATAAATAAGCTTTCCATTTAAATGTGGCATTAATCTATTGCTCTGAGACAAAAATAATAATGTGAATAAATCTGGTTAAAAACAAAAAAATCTCAGTCTATGGCCATGCCACCCTGAATAAGCCTGATCCTGTCTGATCTCAGAAGCAAAGCAGGGCTGGACCTGGTTAGTACTTTGATGGGAGACCACCTAGGAAGACCAGGTGCTGCGGGTATAAAAATTAAATAAATAAATAAGGGATTGTAATTGACAAGGTCCTTGCAATCTGTGAGGTCACCCAAAGGTTGCCTCACCTAAAGAAAAAAAAACCCTCATACTTAATTTTTGCTATTATTTATTTCTTCACCCACTACAAAAAAAAAAAAAAATCTTATCCTATGAAGCCAAGCCAAAATATTCTGTATTTGAAAAATTAAATTTAGTGATTGATGGTGAAGTAGATAAATCACAAAATTAAGAGGTATGACAAGTGGATAATTCTGATTACAACTCTACAGATTTTTCAGTTGAGTATGGATCAAATCAACTTTTTAAAAAAAAATTTGGCTGGAGTTTCTTCATCTCTAGAATGAAAGTGTGCATTAAATATTTACTGAGTCCCCATGAACATCATGTGAATTCGTGATCCTGTTTAACTTGTTGCAGGAAAAAAATATATGAAAATGTAGAGAATCCTAGCAGTATTGATAATTTTAAACACGGGGATGGGGAGTTGAGTTTGTACCCTAAGCTATTTTTGATTTTTATGCCATGCTGCCTACTAATACATAAACAGCAAGTGCCACGATAGAAATTCTGTCATATGGGATATCGATACATTTTGGGATTGTGGCTTGATTGACCTCTCTTGTTTATTAGATACGACTTCATGGTTTGTTAGCTGCTTCATCTCCTGTTACTTCCAGTCCCCTTTATTGTTTTGTCAGATTTTTTTTTTTAACACTAAGAAAAATCTTCATGGTGCAGAATTTCCCAGAAGTGGCCCACATTTAAACAGTAGGATTCCAATTACGAAACTTAAGAATGTGCCATACTCAGCATTCCCTGTTGATATGTTCTTCTTCCCACCTTCTCTCCTTTCTTGACTGTCTATGATTAAACTAATTGTTTTTTAAAAGTTCCCTTTTGTTTATTTTTTATTATTATTTTTTAATTTAGTTTCATGTATACACTACATTGGTTAGACATCTATATAGTTCATAAAACGATCCTCCCAATTGCATCCTCCCTCCCCTGACCCTCCATCTAGCCAAAGTATTAATGCTAACTGCATTCCCTATGCTTTGCTCTCCGTCCCCATGACCATCCATCAGCTACTAATTTGTACTTTTTTAGCCCTTCACCCCATTCTCCCACTCCCCCAAATCCTCCTCCCCTCTGTCCAACAACTGTCCACTATATTTACAAGTCTGTTTTTAATTAGTTTGTTCTTTTTATTCCTTAGATTCCGCATATGAGTGAAATCATATAGTATTTATCTTTCTCTTTCTGACTTAAATATCTTATAGGTCCATCAAAGCAATATCTTTTTTCCATCCCCTTCCTTTTCATATGTAGGGGTCTTGTTTTCTTATCCTTTTAGCCACTCTTATCTTTTGGTTAGAGCACTTAATTCTTTTCCATTTAAGGTAGTTAGTGATAGGAATGTAGTTTTTACCATTCTTTATTCCTGTTTTTGATACATGGTTTTTCTTCTTAAAGAAGTCCCTCCAATATTTCCTGTAATTCTGGCTAGGGGGTGATAAATTCCTTTAGCTTATTTTTGTCTGGAAAGCTCTTTATCTGTCCTTCAACTCTAAATGATAGCTTTGCTGGATAAATTATTCTTGATTGTAGATCCTGGGCCTTCATCCTATCGAATATTTTTTTTGCCAAGCCCTTCTGTCCTGCACAGTTTCTTTTGAGAAATTGGCTGCCAGTCTTATGAGTGTTCCCTTACAAGTAACTATCTGTTTTTCTCTTGCTGCTTTTAATATTTCTTCTTTGTATTTAATCTTTAGCATTTTAATTATGATGTGTTTTGGTGTGAACCTCTTTAAATCCCTGATTTTTGGAATTCTTTGAGCTTCCTGGGGTTTTATGCCCATTTCCTTCATTATGTTAGGGAAGTTTTCCATCATTATTTCTTCAAACAGCTATTCAACATCTTGATTTTCTTCAGTTATGTCTATCAGATGAATATTTGGAGCCTTAATAGTGTCCCATATCCTCCTTAAATTATTTTTACAGTCTTGGCATCTCTTTTCTTGCCATTCTGATTGAATGTCTTGATTGGCTTTCCTATCCTCTAGATAGGGCATTTGATCCTCTTCTTTATTCACTTTGTTTATTCCTTGTTTATTCCATTTAATATGCTTCATATCTCAGATAATGTGTTCTTCATTTCAACCTGGTTCCCTTTTATAATTTCCATTTCCATTTTTATGTTTTAATCTCTTTGTTGAAGTTCTCACTGAATTTATCTGCACTTCCCAAAAGTTCATTGAGTATCTTTATAACCACTGTTTTGAACTCTGCATCTGTTAGATTACTTGACTCCATTATATCTGGATCTCTGTTCTTTTATTTCATATGGTTTCTGCTTCTTTGTCTTCCCATTTTGGTTGCCTTTCTGTGCCTGTTTCTCTGTACTAAGCAAAGTTCCTAAGTCTCCCTGTCTTATTAGTGTGGATTTGTGAAGTAGGTGTCCAGTGGCACAGTCCTGAGAGGATTGCAACTGCAAGCCAAAATTAGCCCAAACCTCTACTTCTCTGGGGCTACCTGCCAAGATTTAGCAGGTAATCCACAGAAGCTATGCTTATAGTTGCCTCACAAGGCCACACCAGAAACCGAGGCCAGCTGCCTCCAGTGTGAGTCTAGGTGCAGCTCAACAAGGAGCACCTGACTCACTGAGGATACACTTGGATGTGGTTTGGGTGGAGCCATGAGTTGAGGGAGGTGGGGTTTCAGGGAATCCTCTGGGCAGAGTGACCTCTGTTATCCAGTTCGATGATGTCACAGCTATGGTGGTGCTGTGTCCTCACACTAGGGGGGATGGGAGGGCTCAACAGGGAACAATGGATTCCACAGGCACTTCTGTACAGAGTGAGTCCTGCCTCGGCCCTCATTCTGACAATGTCTCCCTGTAAGTCCCTGGTGCCCCCTGTGCACAGCCCAACAGGCACTGTTGCTCAGAGTGAGCAGGTCCATCACCGCGAAAATCCACTCACGAACCTGATCCTTTTAAGAGGCATCTGCCACCGCTGCAGCCTCCATCTCACTCAGCTGCTTGACACCGGGCAGCCCCATGTCCTCACCCCGTCCTACCTTCTGCCACTGCACGGTGCTTTCTTGGACTTCTTCCTAGTTGTATGACTTGTTCCTCTAGATCCCGGGTGATTTTTCCTCGCTGCTGCTCCTTGTTTTCATCACAACTTTGATTTGGTCACCAGAGGGATGAACAGAGCCTCTATCATCTATGCAATTTTTACTCTCTCCTGATTGAAATAATTTTTGTCAATGATATCAGTGCCTATCTCTTCTAGGCTATCTTATTATTTTTAAATCCCCTACAAGCCTACCACAGTGCTCTCGCTCTTTGAACATTATAGGGGCTCAAAATATATTTGTTGAGCCAACATATCTCTTTCAATTTCTCTAGATTGTGGGTCCTTAACTGCAGACTCTATGAAAAATAGGAGCCAAAGGAGTAGAGTAACAGTTGGCCTGGAAGAAACTGTGTAAATCTATAGACTTTTACTTATGCAGATTCACATATTAATTTAGGATAAGCATTGAGAAAATGTCATACATGTTAATTTTATTTGCCATGTGTAGTGATATGAGAAAGAGATTGATAATAGCTATGCTAAATCACATAGCACTATAAAATATGATAAATCTAAGTAATACAATTCAAAATGGTGAATTAAGGGGGAAAATGTAGTCATTTAAGTCTCTCAGAAACCCCACTGAAATTAAGGCTGAAAGGAATTATCTGAAAGTGAAAGAAGATTCTCTTTAAGGTTAACTATTCCCTTTCTTTTATCTCCTAAATGTGTGGTAAATAGTAAAGCACAATGCGTGGGCCACTGCATTGACCTGATATTGGAGTCAGACAGTCTAATTTGGTTGAAAAGATGGATAACTGTGTGACCATAGGCAAATTCTTAACTTTTCTCTTCCTCCTGCTTTATCTGTAAAATGGGGATATTATTGGTACTTACTTCTAAGAGCTTTGTATTAACTAAACTAATTCATGAACAAGAGGTATGTTGTCTACACAGGAGGTGCTCAGTAAGTGACAGTGATTGTGTTTTTGATGATAATAACCATAACAACAATGATACCACATGTCTATTTTTATAATTACATTGTGATTACATGTAATATATATTGCATCTCATCTTGAGATTAACACAACCTCTTGCAAACCACCAAATGGCTCATTAAGTACTAATATTTCCACCAATTCATTCAGGAAACATCTATGAGTGAATCAGAAATAACATTGAATGAGGATGACCACTTTCAGGATATATAAGAGATTGTCTGGTTCTATAAGGGATTGAGCCCATGTGCTTCTTGGTGGGAGATAATTCTTAGTGGCTGCCAATCAGGATCATTCTGTTGTTGGTTCAAATTAACCTGAAAGATGCTCAGCGGTTCAGGTACATTTAGCTCAGTATCTGAGATTGTTTATGCCTGGATATAGTAATCTCAAGAAAATAACAACTGAGCCAGTGAGTTAAAGTTTCCAGCTGAAGCTGCAGGGATTTTTTTTTTTTTTGTCTGTAAACCCAGGAAATCAGTCAAGTTCAATTTGTTTAAAAAGTTCAGGTTAACATTTTGTTTTCTCAAAGCACTTCCTTCTAAACACAGCCAAGATATTCTGAATCATTTACTTCTTTCCCATTTTGCATTCTTTTGATGAGGTGGAGTTCCCAATTGTAAAGCACAAGGAAGACATTTAATCAGAAGAACAGCTAGAGTGATTTATGATAATTAATGTTTAATGGCTCAATCTCAAACCTAGTCTCAGTTTTTGTGTTACATGAGAGATTTTTCAGATTTCTGGTATGAAACTTTGGTAAATGACAGTAAAAACCATGACATCCTCATTTTTTTCTGATATTTCATTATACCACTAAATAATATGTTTGGTATTCCCCTAGCACTTTACCTAGTATGTTCATCATATGCTCCTGACTAAAATGTCCATGTGACTAAGAATCAATTGTAAGACAATCATTATAGATATGAGTAAAGGATGTTTACCAGAGCATTGCTTATAATTTTGAAAAATGAAAACAGTATATACATACACACAAAAGGAGATGGAAAACAAAGAAAATGAAGTATCTACTACTATATGGGTTACTATGCCACAATTAAAACAATGATGTAGAAACTCATAGAATATTGTGAAAAGAGGGGCTCCTGATTCTTTTAAAAACCGAAACAATAATATATGCAACAATATTAGATTAGGTAACTTATCAGTAATTATTTTGGCTCCAACCAGGACAGAAAAAACACATGCTAATTTGAGCATTGAAATTTTAATAAAAATAATTATTAACTATGACAGGTAATGAGGAAATGGCTACTGACAAGTAAAGAGAACTCTAAAAAATACAGAGCTAACAGATATAAGGAATAGCCACTAACTCTCCAGCTGAGAAAGAAGCCTCCCTCCATCTCTACAGTACTGAGGTTCAGCCCTGGTTAGAGAGAGCACGGCTAACTGGATGGTACAAAAGTTGCTGTGTTTCCTCATGGTGAAAGTTTCTGGAAATATGCCCCCTGTAACATGCTGTAAATCCATCTTCTAATGATCTAGGGAAGCTATTCACGGGAAGTTTCTCACCTGAGGCACTCTACTACAAGAATTCTTGACAGGAGGTGCTGGGGGAAGCTGTTGGCTGCTGTGTGCTGCTGAAGACATCTTGGGAAAAACTGCATGCACTGTGGGAGCAGGACACTGAGGGAGCCCTCGGAGCTGCAGAAGCTGGGTGCTGGAGAAACCTTGAGTGCTACAGAAATTGCAAACATCGCATAGCTGGGTAGTGGGAAAGTGACAGATGCTGCAGGAGCCAGACACTGGAGAAGTCAACAAGAGCATCCAGAGCAAGTACATTAGCACCTGGAAGTGAAATCTTTCCTTCTGGAATGTCCCCTGGAGCCATTATTGATGAGATATTAGTAAAGCCTAATTACTTGTAAACTCTAGAGATAATTAGTAAACCCTAATATCACACCAATGGGCAAAGGGCTCATAATATTTTCACAGAGCAGGTAAAAGTGAGGGAATTTAGAGGTGAGAGGCAATAAATAAAAAATCTGACACAAACAATACATATTAAAATGCTAACAATGGAGCTCTTTAAGTGGGAGATTGCAGGCTAATTTCATTTTTCTTGGGGCATTGCCATATTTCTACAATGTAAAGGTAAATAAATAGATTTCATTTCTTTTAAAAAAACCATTGATTCAACTACTCAACAAACTTAATATGTATTTGATAACTTTTATTTTATATTTAATTACAGTATAAAGTGTAAGCACAAGAGCAATGTGAATGATGTACATTTAAGGATAAAATCAATCTTCCTCATTTTATGGGATCAAGACAAAAGGATCATTTAATTTTCTCTACTAAGTTCTCTTCCATTCTATTGTCTAAAACACTCTAACTGGAGGAATATGTGGATCAAGATCTAGTTCTCCAAATCAGCTATGTTTAATGTATGTTCCAGAGGTATTAATAAGTGTTTCTAGGGGAAAATGGGTACAAGGTAAAATAAGTTTGGGAAATGATTGTACAAGGGAAACTGGTTTACAAATTACTCAGGTTCTCAGAATTTCTACAATGCTGATGTGCATTGAGAACCTTGAAGAGAGGTGGACACCCTATGGATCTTTTTCAATTTAAATGTACCTGGGAGCAAAAATGTAAAGGTTAAGTGTTTTAAGGAATGATGCTCTTAGGGGAGGAAACAAGAAAGAAACCGCCACAAGGCAATGGGCTAAATTAATTGACGCTATTCTTTTAGCTATATTTCAAATAGAGGTGAAGATATAGGGTAAGTATTTTTTTTTAATATGGTATATTCAAAGGGGTTGGGTAAGGACATGTGTAAAAGATGAGGAGGAGGGCAGAATACTTATAAGGCCTAGTAAATGAGGAAGAATAGAGAAAAAATACCTGCTGATAGCATTGCCAGTTTTGTGATGGTAACTCTATCTGTGAATATTATATATGGTATAGAGAAATATATAGAAGATAAATCATCTAAATCACAGTTCAGGGAACAAACTGTGTTCATTAAGAAAATTTGCCTGTAAATGTTTCTGGAATGTATCTTCCACAATCTTTACAATTTCAGGCTAAAGTTTTTCTACACATGGGGAAAAAAAAGGCAATTCAGAGCCCAAATTCCAGATTAGTACCAAGGGTTTGAAACAGACGTGGCAGAAGTGATTCCAAAATTTTAGTGTGAATTACAATCTTCAAGGAACTTTTTAGAAGTGAAGGTTTATTCCAAGGCTCCACTTGAAGAGTTTCTGGTGAAGTAGATCTGGAATAAGACTCTGGTGTCTGTCGTTTTTAGAAAGCAAACTCAACATCTAAGATAAAACCAATTATATCAACCTTTCCACCCTATGAAAGTTGATCATCTCCCAACATTCCTTTTTCTCAGAGCATAATATAAAAAACATGTGAGGCAGAAATCTTGGCGTCCTACTTGAAAACTTCTCACTAAATCCAACCTGCACCAAGTTCAATTGATATTCCTCTCCTAAATATATCTCTAATTTGTGTATATCTCACATTTGTCCTGCCATCATCTTCATCTAGACGAAATCAACTCTCACCTGCACGGCAGTAACCTAGTGATCTCTACATCCACACTTCCTCCCCCATATCTGTTCTCCATGACTATGACCAGTCAAAGCTCTTCCAAATATGTACCCAGCCCTAACTCCTGGCAGAGATTTACAAGTGCTCACATACACTTACTCAAAGGTCTTCAATATCTTCACATTAATTTTAAGATAAGTGCCATAATCCTTAACATGGACTAACCTCAGATTGTAACTATGTATTCTCTAGTTGGTTTTATTTCTCAATATTGGTCTTTCCCAATAATTAAATTATTGAAGGGCAGGGGACAGTTACTATTATAGCTTACTATTGTATCTGCCAAGCATCCTGACATAGAAATGATATTAAAAAAAAAAAAGATACTTCTTGAATGATAAATGAAATAAATGAATAAACAAATATCACAGCGTGTCTCTTAGCAAACAGACTTTATTATAGTTCATTCATTCATTCAGTCAGTCATTCATTCAACAGGTATTTATTGAGTGCCTATTATGTCATAGGCACCATGATAGATATTTTAAGACCTTGCATCTTAGTGAATGAATGACGAAAAGATTATAATCATGCTAAGACATAAACAGTGGTCAGTCCCATTCCTCCCCATACTGAGAATGAATTTGCCAGCCACTCACTGGCATTGACTTAGCTCTGAAAACTCCTTACTTTCCAACATTTACCTTGTACTTATTTAACTTTTCATCCTGATTCTATTGGCTCTTTCTCTATATAATCACTTAGTTGAAAAAAAAAGTTTATAAGTCAATGTTTCTTGGTATTTATATTGACTAAGAAATAAAATAATTACTGTGGCTTAATTTTTTCTGAATAATAGTATCAAGTCCTGAGTACCATTTTAGTATAGTTTATACCTGAGTTTGACAATGACTGACAATATTTGTGTTTATTACAGGTTTTTTTCTAAAAAGACACATTTGGTAAAATGTGGCCAGGTTGATTATAAAACATATTTTACACACAGAATTGATCTTTTTTCTTTTGAGAAGAAGATTAATACTTCTGATTTGATCTTGTAAGTCACAACCTGTAGTTACTTTGTTTCCCCTTGATCTTGTTTTAGCTTGATCTAAAGCAAGTTGCAAGATGCATTTTACATCAGTGGCCTCCTGTACTCCATATTAAATGGGGGTTGAAGATGGTACTGACTTTGCATAAAATCTTCTACTTTAATTTAAAATTCATTGGATAGCTTTCTCTTAAAGTAAGCAGCATCAGTTTGATTTAAACACTATTTCTATTTCTATCTGTACATGGCATACAGGTTCATACAGAACGGCAATAGTGTTAGGACCTAGTTAGTGCCTGGATATGGTCCTCCTTTACAAACCAAACAAGAAACTCTTCCTTATACATGATTGAATCAAGGTGGATGAACACGTTTTGGGGAAATTTTAGAGGCCTTCACAAAGAACTACTGTCTCTCAAGTGCTTTTTAAAAATGACTACTGCCTTTCTTTCCTATATTTTATTAAAATCTATATTTTTAAATGTGACTTAAAGAAATGTTTTGCCTCATGCTTTCTTCATTCATCCCTCCCTTCCTTTCTATCTTATTAAAATAAATACATAAATGAATGAACAAATGATCAAATCAAAAATTTTAGCTTATTCCTGAAAGGGCTTTAACCGCAAAGGGACACATTACCTCCTGCCACAATCAATATAATACCTAACAATTTATCATTGAAGCTGTAAGAAAGTTAGTGGCGTACCTAAAACCATCTTTTATTTTAATTATCCCTTGCTGTATTAGTAATGACTTTTCCTTTATTATCCCCAAGTCATACATTTAAATCTAAAAAGACAAATGCAATTTCACTCCTCTAAATTGTTCTACTAAAACCACATGTCCCCTAACTATAGGAGATGCTTAAGCCATTTTCTGCTTAAAATTTCAGAAGACTCATGATCACATAATTCCCGCTGGTCCTTTTACAAACAAACCAATATCTTCCATCAATGTTACCAGGTCAGAACAATTAGTGGATACATCAAGTAAAAAGGAAAAAGGGTTAACACTAAGAATATCCTTGAGGGCAAAACCTAATTTTGTGCCTTTGTTGGTAAGATATTGATTAAATCTCTTTTAAAATCCATTTTATGGCCATACTATAGGTACGTGTTAATTTATTTAGCATTTGATTAAAAAAGAAAACTTTAATGGTGGAACATATCATTCAAATAGCACAAGTCGTAGTGCTTGATTTTTCCTAAGTAGCAGTTTTATTGAGGTCCATTTTTATTCCTTTTTCTTTAAAATCCAATTTTAACATCACATCTAAGATGTTTTACTAACACCCGTTCTTTTCCCAGGCAGTGATATTTCTTTACATCTATATTTCTTTTACTACATTGCATCATAATCATTTATTTAATCAGCTTTCTTCTTCACTGGAATATGAGTTCTGTGAAGCCAGGATCCCTGTTTTATTAAGATTGAATCTCCAAATTTTAGTGTATTCGTTGTTTCAACAAATATGTATTAAATGTCTACCCTTTCCCAGATATATGTTCTGGGTACAAGGTCGCTGGTCAAAAAGAGAGATATGGTTCTTGAGCTCATAGTTCAGAGTTCATTGAAAGAAACTATAAATGCACAAGTAAACATTTGAATGAATAATTAAAAATTTACATAAGTTTTATAGCCTAAAAGAGGAGGATGTGCCATATGCAATAACCTGAGGGAGCTTCTTAGGATAAAAAGAGAAGGCCTTCCTACAGAGGCCGCTTTGGAGTATGTGGTTCTCAGCATAGCATCCAGCTGAGGCAAGAGAGTGTGTGAAATTTCTGAGTCAGTGAGGATTCATCAGGAATAAATAGAGGATGAGGGAACAAATGAATGGTCTGGAAATGAAGCATGCGGCAACATGATGGAAGGTGGAAACATCATTCTTGTCTCCAAAAAAGTTATAAATACCGAGGAAATTAAGGGAGTCTGAGACTTGCCATCCTTTTAGTCCTGCATGGTACTCTTTTTATTTCTGTTCTTTCTTTTTTCACCCAGGTCAGACATTGCTAATCAATCATGGCATTCTTCCCCACCAAGGCTAGGCAGAGCCTGAAAATTTTTCTGAACTTGGTGCTTCTAGAAGCAATTACCAATCATTCAAAATGGGCACTCAAGATGATACTGTTTTACTCTTTCTGTTTTAAGTGGGTAATATCTTTCTTAGCTAATCAATAAAAGATCTGATATCTTTTGAGGGAGGCAAGAGCTAGGAAATTGAGCCTATGCATATAAAGTAGTGAATCCTGTAAATGGATATGAAGCCTAGGCCATTATAGGTACTGAATTGATAGGAGTGATTATAATGATGGTAATGGTGAAGGTAATGATGGTGGGAAAATATGAGCATTCCAGTATTTTATAAAAGTAAACATTTAAGACTAGTCCTAAGAGTGAGAGAAATGACCAAGTGAGATGTACTGAGTGGCTTTGAATGACTTCATGGTTTTTACTTGAGACAGCAGAGCTAATATATTCTCAAAAATATGGAGAAATTATCCCTACACTCAGTAAAGATCATCTGAAGAGGTATGTGCAGTTGGAAATTAGTATCTTGGTCTAATCCTAGAACATTTAGAAATGACCAATCTATCAGTTTTGCTAACTCTATCCCTTTGACTATATACTGAGACCAGAAGCCCAGCAAGCCAGAGTCAGCCAATCCAAAACAGTTATTTTTTCTCTACCTACGTTGAGCAAACCATGCTCTTAGGTATAAAATGATAGCATTTATAATTTAGTGAGAGCTAAACTCAGAAGTACTCTAATGCATTATTAAGGTTGAAAAATCAAACACTTAGAAACCAAAGAATTACAAAGGTTTAATTCTTATGATAATGTTAAAAGGAAATATTCACCCATAGTACACCTTGTGAATTTCCTTGGCTATGAATCAATGGACTGATACCAAGCCACAGGATACAGTCACAAAATCAGCCAAACCCTCGCCTGCTTACAAGTTCTTCTGAATAAGTTTTTATTATACATTGTTTTACTTTAGGACTGCCTACGCTAGATGGAGTATTTGTCCTGAGTTGTAGTAAAGGTCACTACGTTGAGTGTCTGTTTTATGTCAGTACTATGCTAGACCTTTTATGTATATTATTTATAACGCATACAATAACCCAGTAAGGACTAACCTTATTTCCACGTTATAGACAAGGAAACTGCAGTTCAAAGAATTTAAGGAACCTGTTTAATTTATACAACTAAATAAATGGTAGGGTTGGGATTTTAATGTAGTTCTGTCTCACTCCAGAACTCATATCATTTTCACTACCCATCGTTTACCTGCACATTAGCTTTATTTCATTCCACAGCCACACACAGGTTAGGGAAAATTAGATGATCATTCCAGATACATTTGTAGGGCCTGCCTTTTAGAAAGGGTAAGAACAGGTTGGTTTTCTACAGGGAATAGAATTATTCCCATCTCATGCTAGCAAGATCCATGGCTCTTATATCCTCCATCAACCCTAAAATCACTCTACAGCATCTGAGCAATATGTAAAATCAGTACCTTCTACCTTCCTTATGTCTACTCATGATGCTAATCAATTTTTATCTTCTAAGAGATGCTCATTTTAATGTCACTCTTTGTAGGGCCAGGTGTAGGGCTCATTTTCTGTTCTATTCACCTTAATGATGTCAAATACTTTATCTATATCCCTCCCTAGTTTTATGTCACAATTATGGATAATATTAATTTTCTCTTCCCTGAACACACACACACACACACACACACACACACACACACACAAACACACACACACACCCTCTGTTGGGTGATAACAAGGCAGCGAGTCCACTGTATCATCTTTATAAACAGTGTATCAGAGTATAATTTTTCAATTTTAGCTCATATACCCTCTCATTAGTTTCCTGACTCTCACTTTATTCTGTGTGTTTTATAAAAGACTGATTCATTTTTGCAGAGATCAGGCCCTGTGCTCTCAGTGCTGTCTCCAGTAGATATTTCAAAGCAAGTACAAAGATGAGCAGCTGGTAAGATGGGGTAGGTGGTAAGGAAGGCATGGAAACCTGAACAGATTAGTAAGGGGGACAAAAAGGAACAGTTCTGTGCATTATAAAAGATGAATAGGGGCCCTCTTGTCAACCAGATGCACCATCTTTATATAACTGAAATAACTCCTTTCCCACACCTAAACTACATAGAATGTTTTGACTCTGATTTTTATTGGCAACTCTGCATATGCCATAGTAACAATATCACACTAAATAGAACAGATTGATAGTTCTGCAGTTATTACCCTTTGTTTCCAATGTTTTCTCAGCTTTCCAAGCAGACTGTGGGTGTCTTGGGCAGCTCTTTCATTTTCTAGCAGAGGCCAAGTGGTGCAAGATATTAACTAAGGACCTAAATAAAGCTTCTAATAGAAAAGGCAGATAGAAAAATCATTTAAAAATACTATAACTAGTATTTTATGTGCCAGTTCAAATATGGAGGAACCTAATCATTGTGAATGACAAACAAGTGCTCACAAATCCACTAGTTATTAGCACAGCATGCCCCATTTAAAAGGAATTTTTCAAATGGTAAATATAATAGAAGTCTACAATTACAATCTTTCAATGACTGCAATCCATGGAAAGGCCATTTAGTGATAAATTGGAGGGCAAGAGGAGATTATCACCTGCTTAACTCAGCTTCCATTGATTCTATCAAGTTGTTTGCCTGGCAATATCTGAGCTACAATGAAAAAGTTGAGGAAAAACTCATTTCCCCCATCTAAATATTATTAATTACAAGCCTTCATTTGGAAAGGTATATGGCATTTGGCAGAAAAAGATCTGTTGACAACTACTAATTACACTTAATAATAAGTAATATTTTATCATTTACATAATTATTTTAATATTTAAATACTTTCACAAATTTTGCTTCCTCATATGCCGTGATGCATATATGGAATATCAATGCAACTTCACTGTGCAAGATATTCCTGTGAAACCTGCCCCAAATAGTAAGCTGTTATAGGAAAATTGTGGGGCTTCACCTTATTTATATTAACAAATGTTAACAATTTGAATTGTATTTTTCAGTACCTGAGAGGAAGGGGAGAGGACTGAGCAACTAAATAAATTTGAACTGACTCTTTGGCAAAATGCCAAGTTAAGACTAACACTGTGCAAAAGCATTTAGAAGAAGCAGAGATGTGAGGCAACGAGATCAATGAGCGAAATAGTAAATTAAAATAAGTCTCTCTCTACTTATCTATCAACAAGATAAAAACAAAAGAACACAGCAAATGAAGTAAATTAAATGATATTGCTGTGAATGTGAAGGTCTGAATTTAGATTTTAAAAATCATATGAGTACAAGCTGGACTTTTGACCTCATGATTATATATGAAAAAATTTATTCTAAGGGTATAACTAGAAGTCACAGAAATCTACGTAAATGGCATTAATTGGAGTATTATTCATAGAAAGAAAAACTTGGAAACAATTTAAGTGTCCAACAACAAGGGATTATTTAAAGAAGTGACCCCATATGTTGGAATATGTAGCAAACTGTAAATTATCCAAATGAATATTAGATCATATGTCGTGTGAAAATGTAAGAGAAACAAAAATTATATAAACAGTACATCTTAACATTATTAAATAATGTGTGTATAAAATATATATATAAACATATGTCTATATAAGCAGAAAAAAATGCAAACATGAAAAAGATAATAATTATCTCAAAGTTTTGGAAGTATATGTATGTTTATTTTTTCCTTTATATTTTTTCTGTATTTTACCATTTTTCTACAACAAAATACTAATTTAAATACTATATATATTTTTTGAACAATTCTATTTTTTAATTTGTTTTTACCTGTTCAGTGGTCAATTTTTTTTGCTTAATACAGTGAAACATATGGGCTGTTTCCAGGGGACTGATGACGATTTATAAAAGACTAAAACAATTCTAAAACCTCTAAATCTATTTTGACTCAACAATGTCACATCTAGTCTAGGAGTTTATTATAAAATTATCAATCAACTGGGTGAATACACTGTACAAAATATGTTTGTTGCAACAGGAGAAATATGGAACCAGCATTAAGTCTACCAAAAGAGGGTTTATGAAATGAATTTGTGGTACATCTATTGCATATAGTTTTACAAATATTAAAATGGCAACGTTTAGAGAATTCAAACTCAGCCTTAGAGGGGTTATTCTCACGGGCCATTTAAACAAGCAATGCTGATGACTAAGCCCATTAGAGAGCACCAACCCAATGTAAAGGAAGTACGTGAAGTTCTGCTTTCCATATCCACTTAAAGTTGCATACCCATGCTACGAGGTTGTCTAAGAAAAGCTGCAAAACATCCAGAATTTTCAAATGCTGTACAGGCCCTGAGAGCTAGGGAAATGTCTGTGGGCTGAATTTACCCATCAGCCAAGAGTGTGCTAGCTTTGATGCAGAATTCAATGTATAGCCTTATAACAGTATCTCATACTTAAATTTTAAAACATAGGTTTAAAACATATTTTTATTTAGGAAAAATGTGTATATAGGATTATGTGTTTGTGTGATGGTCACACAAATAAACATACAATATACAAGAAGAAAAAAAATGGATTGGAAAGAATCTGAAAGGGCTTTTATTTGGGTAATGGGCTATTTTGAATGATTTGGTGTTCTTTTTTTATATTACTCTATATCTATGTTATTTTATGTAAAATATATATTTTATACTAGTCTATATATTTTTTAAAATAAACTTATGTAGATTTTATGATAGAAGAATTACATTTAATGGAAATATAATTTTCCTGTTGTGTGTGTGTGTATTGTCTCAGATAGACCATTGTCAGGAGCACTAGATCTAGTTCTGAGCTTTTGTGAGTAATTTTAGAAAACAAAAGCAAGTGCAAACATTGGTAAACAAGGGCCAGGACCTACTTTCACAGGATTAATAGAAAAAAGAATAAAACACTGAATATTTGTTCTAGGAAAAGAAGACTTTGGTAATGTGATAATGGACTACAAATAACTGTATTCTGTTTCCACATTTGAAAATTTGAAACTGTACTCTGGTTCCATTAGGTCAAGCTAAGACCAATGGTTAGGATGCTTCAGAGAAACAATTATAAGTACTTTATAAAAATGATAGCTATTTATATATAAGGTGACTGAACTCACCAAGTAGGGCATTCAACTCTTTAGAAGCACTCAAAATGAGGTAAATGACTAGAACCTGGTTTTATAGTGTACATTTTTTACTTTGGATGAGGTGAAAAAAAGGGATAAGCTTAACTTCTAAAACTGAGTAACAGTATAATCTTCTCATTTATGGTATAAGGCAGGTAATTAATTTGAGAAGGATACTGAGTTTGAGGTCATATACATTAATTTGTTGATTCATTGACTGAACAAATACTGAGGGACTGTGCCAAGTGCCTGGGATCCCATGGAACAAAATATCAGCAGAAGTGAATCTATTACTGGAACTTAAAGTATGTGGAAGATAGATCACTAAATATTTATAGTAGAGCATGAGATGTATCTTGAAATAGAAAATATTGATGATTATATGTCCAGGGCTTGACCTCAGAGCAAGTCTTTTCTGAATGGATTACTTTTGCTTTTCTCTTTCTTTACTCTGTCTTCCCCTATTTCCTTCTTCAATGAAAGACATTTGTTCTTTCTGCTTTTAGCTGAAAAGAAGTTTTAGGTGTCAAGTTTCTACGGAACTGTGGGTTTCTATATTTTGTAACATAGGGGCCAATAAATCCTAATATCATGATGTCTAAAAGGGTTACAAGGGTTCTCCAAAAATTTTAATAATTTCAGAGTCTTCCCTATATCTTTCCCAATGATCCAGGTATGAAGGTTTCCATATTACAGGCCGAGAGTCCCTCCTACTGAGTAGTGTGTTGGAGATGCAATTTTAATGCCAACCCACCATAAGTTCCTTTAATTAGAGTCTTGTCGCTTCCTAAAATGTTTATATATATATATATAATTGGTTACCATTTAAAAAGAAAAAAAATTTAATTCACATTGCTACTCATCCTCATAGGATTGTTCATGTAACAAACAAAATTACACTGTCAGAGCATCTACTTTTGTGATACTTTAGCCACAGTATTTTAACATATACAGTAGTTCTTAATCTTCACTGTGTATTGACATTATCCTCAGTATTAGGGTTTTCCAGAAAAATAGAACCAACAGGACACACACACACACACACACACACACACATATCCTGTTGATATATTTATATATCAAAATGCATTTCACTATCTACAGATATAAATATATAGCTACATATCTTATTGAATATATTTTATACATATTGAATATGTACATTTTCTTTAGTATACTTAATATTAAACATATATTAATTATGTTAAATATACACATATATTAAAATAACCTGGAGCTCCAGGAAAGCTAATTGTGTAGTTCTGAGAACTTGAGGTATGATGACATAAGTCTCAGTCCAAGGGCAGGGGGATACTGATGTTCCAGCTCAAGCAGGCAGGCAGAGCAAGCAAATTCTCTCTTCCTCAGTCTTTTTATTCTATATATATAGATCCTCAATAGATTAGATGAGGCCCATCTACATTGGGAGGGCGATCTGCTTTACCCCACCTCCTGATTGAAACACTGACCTAACCCAGAAACACCCTCACAGACCTACTCAGAAACAATGTTTAGTCAATTATCGGGGTACCACATGATCCAGTCAGGTCGACACAATATTAACCATCGCATTCTGCAAACCCTAAAATATATCAATGTCTCAGTCCAACTCCCTAGACATTCACATTTAATTGGTGTAAATTATAGCTTAGGCATTAAGATTTTTAAAAGCACCCCAGGAGATTTTAATGTATGGCCAAAGTTAAGAACTACTAATATCATAGATCATCTCTCTCCTGATGTAAAAATGCTTTTCAATTTTAGTTTGTTTACCTCTTTGAGTTGTCTTCAGAGTGTCTCATATTTTCAAACAGCCCATTGCAAATATGTACCTCTGAATCTGGTGAAAATCAATCCAATTATTTTTCTGCAACACTGTAGCAGATGATCTATATTTATTCTTCTAATATAGAAGGCATATTGAGATTCAGAGAAAGTAAGAGAAGTGCATGTTGCCATGAAGCTAGCAAATGTAAAAAGTTGGGGAAAGGTCAAGCTTTCTGACTCCAACTTAAGGAAGTATTAGTGTCATTATTTTATTTACTCCACAGACACTACTGTCATAGGTGAGCAGGGGAGAAAAAAAGCAAATGAATAAAAATGTAGTAGGCCTATAAACAAGAAGAAGGTAGTAACCTCCATAAAATGACCTGATATGTGTTCAGTCAGCTGTATTTACAATCTTATAAGTGGGAAAGAAATGTCCTGCCAAAAGGAAATTTTATAAATCCAGGAGAAAACACTTCAAATTAAATAAATAATTCATAAGGGAGCAAAGATCAGAGTTGGCTCTCATAACAAAGCTTCTACAATAGTGTTGATGTGTTTCTCCAATCACCCAGTCTGCTAGCCCAGGTGCAAAGGGAAAAAAATGAAGCTATTATAGATCTAGTAAAAGTTAAACAGACAATAAAAACCAATAGTGGAGATGAATTCTAAGTTGGTGATTCTTTGAAAAATGCTCAAAAGATTTCATTTGCTATGTTAATGTAATATCAAGACTGTTTTAAAAATTAAAAAATGTTTTTCTTCTTGCTACGGTTTAGGCATAAATTCTCAAACTATACTAAATCAAGATGCTTCGAGAATCATAAAACTAAAGAGCATCAAAGATTATTAAAGAACTATAGTCACTCCCTCATTTTTCAGGTAAGAAAATCAAGGTAGTAAATGATTATCTCTGTCAGTGTCCAAGGTAAGATTAGAATGCAGGTCTCCTATTTCCTCTTCACTTAATTATTCAACATTTTTTACTCATTTGAGCACAACTAATGCACTGCTATTTGAAATCTGACCATTCTAATGGCAGTCAGAATACCGTACTTCAATAATGTTTCCATTATCTTTGAACAGAATATTAAATAACTCGCAATCATGTTCTGAGCTCCTTTCCAGATGAACTATGTGTTAAGCTCTATTTCAGTATTGATTTGTAACATACTTTCTAGCATGTTAGTCTTCCCCTGGTCTCTTCTTAAAGTTCTAAGCTACATGCATTCTAGAGTTTCCAAAATTTGTGATTTTCTGAAAGATATGGTTTTATCTACCATGACCAACAACAGTCATTGCCTGTAGTTAGAAAAAAAAAGAGATAAATTTGCAAGTGAAATCTATTCCTTTCCTTTATGAAAATAGGAAACTATTTGAATTGAAATCTAAACGCTGGAAGCAAACGTAAGGCTTAAAGAAATATATGATTCTCCTACGGAATATTATACCTGGAGAATTCTCAGGTATTTGGATCTATAGAAGCACATCATTAGTTACTTATGGCCACTAAAAAGGCAGAAGACCTCACTTAAAATAAACAAGTGACTATCTTAGGTAATGGAAATAAAATATATTTCAAGCTTATTTATGGTTGTTCATTTCTATCCTGAACTTTGGTCCATTTCTAAGGACATCAGTATAAAAGGCAAATTGGCTGGTAGGAAGAATACACTTAATAGAGAGGTTAAAAGCACAGGCTAGGTGACATGGACAAGTTACTCAGCCTCTCCAATTTTCCATTTACACATCTATAAAACAGGGAATCAAACATATTAAAAAGAGACTTGCTTCTCTCCTGACCATGCTGTTGCCTTCACATGTTTGGGAGGTAGTAGGAGATCAGGTGCCTTCCCCCTCCACCCTAATCCTGGAAGAGGACTTGCTAATGTTATTGGTCAATCACCAGAACACCTATTAAGCAATGAATAGAGTTACTGCATTGGAAAGTGGCAAACGTGTCATGCAGTCTTCCAGTATCTTAGCCTATGGTTTAGAGGATAAAGCATGCTAGCTTAACCTTGTTTTGTGATCTAGTCATCTGTGATTTGGAGGCAAGAGAGAGAGAAGGTGAAGGGCCTCATTTAGACTTCTAAAATGAAATAACAGGGGCTAGCTCACTATTAATAATATTCTGGTCTTTTCCTTGTATCTAGAGTCCTTGGCAAGAATCTTAAACATCCACTTCAGAAGTCTGTTATTAAATGACATCCAGTAGGTAAACCACACAGTAAGTTGTCAACAAATATTAGCTAAATGGCCTTGGATTTGTATTTAAACATTTGTTCTTAAATCAGTTTGTGTGGAACTAGGCATCCTGAGCCTCAGAATAAAATAAATCCCTGTGTTCTAATAAATGTAAAGCTCTTTGAAATTCTAGATGGCAGGTCGTGTTAACTCAGGTAAGTAGAAGCTGTTGGCTAGGCATTCCCCCAGGACTCAGGTATTATTGACTGAACGAGTACTCAGAATGTAGAAACCAGCTTGGCAGTGGATGGTAAACCATCGCCCGGGCACATGCTGCCTCCTGTTAAGCAGAAGGCTCTCATGCAAATTGCTTTCTGAATCATTAGCTGTCATCTACTCCCATCTCTCTTCCTGCAGCTGCTCTTTCTGATTCCACTTGCAAACTTCCCATGTTGGGCAGGCTCCTAAGGCAAACAAGTTGCCTCCTGGCAGCCTTTGGTCCTGCTGGGGCTAAAACTGAGCCACACAGATAAGCTAAAGTAAGGGTGCAGCATGGCTAATACCCTTACTGAAGAAAGACTCCTCTAAACTAAGGTGATAAATGCCTTTGGAAGTAATTTTCATGCTGGTTCACATGAGAATGTTAGCCAGTCTCCAGAAATTATATGCTGCTATTTTTAAATTATCTGCCATTTTAGACTTTTCTAAAGCTTCTATCAGCTGAAAAGGATCTGTAGATCATGTTCTTCCTATCGGTTAGGAACATGCCGATGATATTCTTGGGAATGTATGATTTCAAGATCATGTCTAGGTTCCATCAGGCCAAAATGAAATGAGATGTGAAACATAAGAAACTCATATGGAAGACATTTTTCAGGAATAGGGCTTTTATGTATGAACGGCACATGAAAGACGATTCAACCAGGTCTGAGAACCCAAAGGGAGAAGCAGGCCCAGCTGCAAGTGATGGCAATCGTGAGCGTTAGAGTGAGTGAGAGCAAGTGGCTACTAAACCTGGCATCTCATGAGAGGCTACAATAAACTAATTTAATTTGTTTTACAGAGACATCATTTTACAAATTTGTGAGGAAAGTCATACATCTCTATTTTTTCTGGATTTGAGGATTAATGAAAATGTATTATTGCTATGTCACTAAGTATAGTTTGGCAATTTTAAATATCTTCTCTAAATAATAAAGAATATGAATATATTTAAAATAAAACAAAGAAAATTATGCTTTATATTTATGTCATGCTCTACATCTTTTAGTGGCTATATATTATATATTAATTGGTAGAGGCAAGGACTAAAACGAAGCTTTGTATACACACTCACTGGGCAAACCACCTTCTATAAAGGTACACGATATGAAAAGGCTCACAGGGAACTTAAATGCATATTAGTAATTAAAAGAAACCAATTAAAAAAGGCCACATACAGAATGATTCCAAGTATATGACATCGTGGAAAAGGGAAAACCACAGAAACAGTAAAAAGATCAGTAGTTATCAGAGGTTAGTGGGAAGGGAGGAATGAATAGAACACAGGATTCTTAGAGAAGTGAAACTACTCTGTATGATATTATAATGTTAAATACATGTCATTATAAATTTGATCAAGCCCATAGAATATACAACACTAAGAGTGAATCCCAAGGTAAACTGAAAATTCTGGGTGATAATGATGTAACGACATAGGTTTATCAGTTGTAACAAATGGGCCACTCCAGTGAGAGAAGCTGATAGTAGGAGAGACTGTGGGTGTGTGTGGCGGGAGTGTGTATGGGAAATCTCTATGCCTTTGCTCAATTTTACTGTGAACCTAAAACTGCTCTAAATAAATAAACATGTATATATGTTAAAATTCCTAGCATCATGAGCAAGTAAGTGCATGTATTTTTTAAAAAAAACTTTAAAAAAGGCATAGTAAATATTTACTGAATAATTACAATTTCATTTGGGTAAACTAAATTAGTAGGAACTAAGTGTCACCTCTGATTTTAGCAACTCAGCTAGTTGAGAAACTCAAGGTAGAACAGGCACAAGGGCTACTTGAAAAAGTTAAGGTACAAGAAAATGAAGAGGGAATGTTTTCATAAAATCATAATTTCTTATTATGGCTAAATATAGTATCAGGAATTAAATAATTTGGAATCTTTTAAAAATTACCTTTATCTGTAGTATTCTCCTACAGTTGAGAGTTAGCACACCTCTAAATGAAGTAGAAAGAAACTCTCATTATCTTATATGTGAAATCAAATTTTTAAAAATGTTTTCTTCAAAAGAGATCATTCTTTTGCCTGGATGCAGAAAAAAAAAAAAGTAGCTGTTCAGTATATCCAAAGGTAAAATGACAAATAGTAAAAGAATGGTTTTCTACATTTTTTAATTTAAATCTGAAACATATTTAAGTTTCCCACTATTTACGCCCACATGTCTAAAGCACCAAAATTAAAATTAAATTATATTACAGCAGAGGAGCAAGAACAGCCAACCAATGATGTGGTAAGTGCTGCCTGATATGATGGCTTAATAAAATTACCATTCCATGTCCAGACTCAACTAGAAAATTAAAGAGTACTGTGATCACCTACTATCAAGTAGGATCATGGAGATAATTTTATTTATACACACATTCATATAAAATAAGTTATCAAGTCCTAGTGCCATTTTCCATGTTTTTATAACCTTCATTTAAACCCTACCAATGAACTCTGTGAGACATGTTTGATGATTATTCCCATTTTCAAGATGTCGAAATGTGGTACATCCATTCAGAATCACAACATATTGTCACTTCAAATGTCACCAGGCCTGTTATTTCTATGTCCTTTCTCTTTTTGCTGTTATCTGAGTCTTTCTTCTTCTCCCAAAGCCAATTCAAGCCTTAACTCTAAATATACTGACTGCTGCTATCCACTAAAAGATGACTTCTGGCCTCCTAGAGAAGTTTAACTATTCAGAGCAGAGTACTTGACATGTAGTAGGTGCTTCATCGAGTGAATAAATGAACCTATACCACACTATTAAAACTGCCATTTAATGAAAGGAGAAACAGATTCCAGGAGGGTAAGTAAATTCTTTCAAGTAAGGGATGGAATTGGAATTCAAATTCTAAAGCCCATATGATCAGCCATCATCAGAACAGTTTGGGTCACCTTTATCAGGTTACCTCACTAGACCTTAAGTAGCATAAGTGAGGTGTTAGGTACCTAATGTACTTCATTTTGCATAAATGAAAAATTTATGCAAAAAATACTAATATAAAGATGGACTGAAATCTTAAGCTTTCCCTGCTGAACTTTTTAGTATTCTCATGATAAAATCCTGTCTAACTTGCTGAATGACCTTGAACATGCAGCTTTCCTTCATAGCCTCCATTTTTTCTTCTGTAAAATACTGTTGACAGGACTTGTTCTACCTGCCTAATAGAGATGCATATATAAAACACTTCGGAAAGTATGAAGCTTTCTTCAAAAGCAAGTGAATATTTTAAGTGCCATTACTATAAGACTCCTTGAATAGAAACCTTAGCTTATCAATTGTGCAGCTAACCATAAAAAAAGTTTAAGACAGGACATACATGATACAATAATAATTCCAAATCAGTCCCTCCTGTGGTTAAGTAAAGAGTGGGCGAAATTCTTTTCTGGACTATACTGATTTAAGATGAAGGACAGCCCTTAAGAAGCTGTAGAAGTTTAGACACAGAGCCACAAATTCTAAGTTGCAATGTGACATTTTTTGCTCAGCTTCTGCTTCCTGTATTGCTGTCAATTCAGTTGCAATGTAATATATTACTGAATTTCACTTCTAGGTAAGAATATTATTTACTCATAGAAGAAATACTTTCCTGAGGAAAGACTCTTTGGGAACTCTCAAGAACATCTGAAAAATACTTCAGCCCAAGCCACAGAATTAGGAGCATTTGTTTGTGCCTCCCTGTTCCCAGGGAACATTTAAAAAATCTTTCATTTAAGTTTATTGCAAACATCTATCTTGCCTTTCCAAAAAAAGTAGCAATTAAGAAAACTTCATTGATTTCCAGTTTTCCTAGGTGTCATTTCCTAATGCATATATTTTAATCAGTTTCTATCATCACTTTTGCTTCTTTCAACATTTTCCAGTCTATCTAAATTTTATATGGAAACTTTTATTTATCACTTGCAATTTACTTTGACTAAGTATGATATTAATATTCACTACTGTTTAGTTATGTTTATTTTCTTCAATTTACTTCTAATTTGGTAAACTACAGGTGAAAATGCCATATAAATATAATAGCTAATATTTATATAGAGATTATCTCATGAACACAGTCTTAAACTCTTATTGAATCCTCACCAAACCTTATAAAGTAGCTACTATTAACCTTATCATTTGACAGACGAGAAACTGAGACATAAGGTGTTTAAGTGATCTGTCTGAGGTCATTCAGCTAGTAATTGGGATATATGGGATTCTTCTGAATAGAGAGTCACTAGGAGTCTCTACAACTCCCCTTTTCCAGTCAAAAGGAAACAACTATGTCTGAATTGTGAAAAATCCTAAAGGTTACTTAACAATGGTCACCTAAAATCAGCATCATCTTGTAACATTCCCTGTTTCCACCCAGCTGCCACTTTAGCTTTTGGATTCACTCTTTTTTTCTTACATCTCAAGGCTGGGAATAGTATAGGCACATAATATGTACTGGATGAATAAAGAAATGAATTGATAAAGTTTCATCTCCCTGTATTGCTCATCTCTCAAACTCTACCCATCACTGCCATTGTTTAATGAATTCCTCTGATCTGAGTTCAAATGGCACTGCTAGAGGGAAGACTTTCTTGGACCTCCTGAAATTAATGGATATCCTTTTACTTGTTCGCAGCATCGTTTTGTTCATTATTCGTTCCATATATATTTATGATTATTTATGTCTGAACCCCTTCTTTTTACTGGCACTTTTAGTCCTCTTATGCTTTCTAAAATGTGAGACCTATGACTTCATGGGCTGTGTAGGTTTTCCTCATCACTATAGCTTAAGTATTTGGCAAATAGGAAGCATACAGAGAATGTGCTGAATGAAGGGATACAGGAATTTATAAAAACACATAAATGACTGATCAGTATATTTGTTTGATCATAACATAAACAATGACAGTGCCTGTTACAAATTTACCCTGAGACGATAGAAACTCTTCTCAAACTGGTCCTTGTTCGCTGTTTACTCTGATGACCAGAACAGAGAAAAACCAATCAAGGCCTGACTGTGCCATTATGCATATAGGCTGAACCTGATGGCTGGATTGAAAGACAGGATGGTTTAGAAATAATTGTGTGCCTGGCTGAACTATACATACAGAATCATGTCTTAGGTAAAAAAATCTACTTTCATTATATTTCAGTGAAGAATGTAATAAGAGCATCAGGCCCATTTGTTGTGATATTTAATTCTATTGTCCCAATTCCACATTCATTTCCATGAATTTAGATGCCTTTTGGTCAAGCTCACCCAAGCATTTATACCACTTTGATGAGTAGTAAAATATCAATGGAGACACAGAAAAAAAATTCCCCAAATTTAGCAGCGAACACATTAGCATGAGCTTGTAAATTTAACATTCAACTTCATTGGCATGCATGAAGAACCAAATGACTTTTGTTAAAGCAGGAAACTTGATGACTGTGTGAGGAGATGAGAATTTGAGAAAGCGCTTCCTATTTTAAAATCAGGAAATTAGAAATATTTCAATGAATCACAATTCTTCATATCTGCCATCCAAGTGATGGTAAAATTCAATATTTATACATGAGATTTTTAAAACATTGTATATATATACTGCTACAGAATATAAGTAAAAGCTGCCCCAATACCTTCAAGATACAATGTGGGATAAAACAAACAGAATAACAACAACAACAAAACCAATTGTCATATTTTGGCTTCTCTTAATTGTGAAATAATTGTTATATACAAAAATAAAAAATAAAACTTTGAAAAGAATTGCACTCTGAAGAGCATTTAAAAATATTGCTGACTATTTTACATGTGATCACAAAGTTGTGAATGTATAATTCTCCATTGTATGTGTTTAAGAATATATTCATGATGCTGATAAAGGACTGTATATGACTGTGCATATTGGCTTAAGTATTGAAACGTGGAATTTTTTTCTTGCATTTCTGTCAAACACATCTTTCCAGCTACTATGAATGAACCATGTGTTTTTCTTTGTGCTCAAAAAAAGAGAGAAGTCACACTTGTCTTGAATAGGGATGGGTAGAATTGGGAGGAGTTCCCTTCATTTTCTAAAATTTCAAAGTCAAATTTATTGAATACCCACTAAGTGTAAAACAAGATGAGGCATTAGGAAATTGAAAAAGTAGATTATTTATACGTTAAGCCTTCAAGAAACTGATACTGTTCACTGATAATGTCATAAGAACATTAAAACTTAGAAATAATCAACACAATGAAGACTATTATACTATCATTTTAGATAGACTAAGTCAAATAAGTGTGTTAAAACATATTTCTATGAGAGCAATATAGCCATTATTAATAAAAATTGTCTATTTAGATTGAAGGGACCTATGAACATATTAATGGTTTAACTTATTGATCCTAGAAAAGATAACACTTTCTTAAGGCCAAATAGTAAAGGTAGTAATGGCCATGTTGGATTTAGGACTATGAAGAATTAAAAGGATTTTCTAGGCTGAGGAAATAGGGATACATTAGAATACAAGAAAAAGAAACGAACTTGTACTTTGGATAACTGAATGAAGTCAGGTGAATAGATATTCGGTGTGTGAAAGAAAGAGGTGAGGAGTAGGATCACAAGGAAATTTGAGGGTATTTGAGTATGCAGTATCTTGAATGCTAAGATAGAGAATTGAGATTTTATTTGACAGGCTGTTTTTGAGCAGAAAGGTGGCCTATCCAGGAAGCCAAGGTTGAGAAGTAAATTGCTAGTCATAGTAATAGACGAGCATTCAGTCTGGTCGTCGATCTTTTTATTGTGGGAAGTTACTCGGAAGGAGGTTTGGGTACAAGACTATATGGGTTGAGGACAACACATCTTTACCCTTACGACTAAAACTACTAAGATTCTAAACCTTGAATGGAACAAGTTTTTAGTTTGCCTAGGACATCATATAGGTTTCATGTCATCCAAGTATACATTATCCACATCCTCATAATTTTAAATTGCCCATAGAATCCATGCCTTCCTTCTAAGTTAATAACCTACTCACCTTGTTTCAGTTAATTACTGATGGATGCATGATATAAATATATAATACCACAAATAGAAATAAAATTCAACTATGCTACAAAGTGAAATTCTAAATCTTACAGATAGATTGTGAAGCCATTGTAAACAGTATCAGAAATCTGCCAGAACATACAAAACCACTGATAAATGAAGATCTGGCAAAAATATACAGTCAACAATTTAAAGAGAAATAGGGGATATAAGACAAATTTATTTGGATTTTTAATAATTAAGAGAAGGCTTTAGGAAAATTGATAAATGGCTTGCATGGATTTTTCCCATAATTACCCTATTTGAGCTGCTAACATTGAACATGCAGTGAAGGGCAGGGTACTGCGCTATAATCCAGTTTGGTTGAAATAAACACTCGATGTAACTTGTAATTCTTTTTTCATTCTAGAAATAGTGCATAATTAAAATTTAGTCTAAATTTTATTAGGCATAAGATATAATTTACTGATTTTATTTATTTCATGATGACCTACTTCAAATCAAAATTATGTTTTAAATTATTTTTTATTAAAGTTTGTTCTTTATTTTTTCCCCAGTTTTAAGGAGATATAATTGACATATAAATGGTCCCTATTTATGGGTGATTTCAAGTGTTTTAGTTTTTGTTTCAGGTATAAATTGTCCTTGAAAAATTAATATTATTTTACTTAGAATACAAGAAAAAGAAATGAACTTGTCTTAATCCAAATATCAGATCTAGGTCCAATAGACAAAATTAATATTATCTTACTTAGAATACAAGAAAAAGAAATGAACTTGTCTTAATCCAAATATCAGATCTAGGTCCAATAGACAAAATTAAAAAAAAAAATTCTGATAGTAAAAAAAGCACTTAAAAGGTTAAAACTTTCTAATAGAAGAGCATTCCAACTATACAATCGGGCAATTTATAGATAGTGAGCATTTTGTTATCAAAATATTCATCCACAGCCAAATAAGCATATAACATAGGTATAGTATAAATTTCCATGTTGGAAATTGGATGAACTTATCTGTGGGCCTCCTTCCAAATGCTAAAATTTCAGCAGATATAACTGAGATTAGAACATTTCCAATACTTCTAGAAACAATTTTTTAAAAATATCTATGGACCAAGGGCTGTGTAGCCAAATGAAGTTTAAAAACACTTTACACCAAATTCTACTTAACAGGCAAATTCACAGGGCACATTAAAGTGCATTCCACATCTCAAAAGTCCTCCAGTCAAGAAACATGTTTAATTGTATCGAACAGAGCATTTCTCAAATTTATTTTAGTCCAAAAAACTTCCTTTTTTCTTTTACTTAACATCAGCTAAGGTCCTATGGAAGCACAGGTGTTTAAGAAACTTAGGGTGGAGACACTGAACAATTAGGTTGTCTGACTAATTAGAATGACCAGAAAATCAGTATTCTTTGGAACATATTTAGGGAAAAAAAAATCTTGTTTAAAACTGGGATCTTATTTAATAATTTAGTGCCATCAATCTGGAAAGTTGTCATAGTTATCAGATCATCATCATCATTATTATTATTATTTTGCTTATAGTTGCTGGACTTAAATTAGCTGACATAATGCAAATCATTTCAAAATGTTCAGATGCACAACTGTCACATGTTCTCTAGCATCATATCTTTTTTACTAAATCTAAAATAATCTAAGACAATTTTCAAAACTAAACTAAAAATTTCAAAATAAATAAAAAGTTGAAGTAGGCAATAGCTAAAGTAGGAAAAGTTTTTTTTAGCCATAAAAAAATCTCTTCTTAAATCTGATTTAAAAAATAAATAGCAAAGACTGGTTATTAGGCTATTTTCCCTGGTGACTACAGGGACAGTACAGACATTTATTTAGATAACTATGATATTGTGATTTGTACTAGGAAATACATATTTGGTCTTTATCTTTTTTCTGCCACAGAGCTCCTGAAACTCCTGAAATGTCCTAAATGATGACAGCAATAATGGTGTCTTTTATTATGTTAATAAGGTGACCTTTAGACTCCACTTAAGGATGAGTGTTGGTTGCCATTGGAGCCAACTAGGTGATCAGAGGGCTGGAACTTCCCACCTCCAACTCCCTACCCCAACCTCAAGGGAGAGAAGAGTGGCTGAAGACTGAGTCCAATCACCACTAGCCAATCACTGAATCAATCATCCTTGTATGATAAAGCCCCCATAAAAAAAACAAAAGGACATGGCTAAGTTGGTGAACACTTAGAAACTCAGGGAAATGGCACATTCACAGAGGGCATGAAAGCTCCATACTTTTTTTCCATACCTTGCCTTATGTAGCTCTTCCATTTGGCTGTTCCTGAGTTATATCCTTTTATAACAGATGGTTTAATCTAGTAAATAAAATGTTTCTGTGACTCCTGTGAGCCACTCTAGCAAATCAATTAAACCCAAGGAGATAGTTGTTGGATACTCTGGTCTATTAACTGTGAGCCAGAAGCACAGGTGACAGCACGAATAACATTTGAAGGGGGGAGGGAAGGCAGTCCTGCTGGACTAAGCCCTCAATCCGTAGCATCTAAAGCTGTTTCCAGGTAGATAGTGTCAGAACTAAGTTGAATTGTAGAACACTAAGCTGGCATTGGAGCAGTGCTCATTGATATGAGGAAACTCCCACACTCCCTCATTGAAACTGAGGTGTTCATGACCTTTTAATAACTTTCCCAGTTTCCTGCTGCTTTGAATTCATAATACAATAACCTTTAAACATACACATGTGCATTTGCCTATGATCACAAAAACTTTGAATGGACACCTAAGAAGTTAATAAAAATTGTTAAGCAATGGGAGTAAGGGATCTAAAATTGGTTGAGGGGACATAAATGCCACAAGGAATTTCCAGTGTTTATCTTTTTAAATATTATATGATTTTTTGAATATGTGACCTCATTAGATTGTTACAGAGAAAACCACAGTCCCAAAAATGGTGTCATTTGTGCTAAAGCCCATGATACCAAACCTAGACTTAATATCTGACCTACTTAACAGTTTCAACCTTCCCCAGAAATGTAATCTTTATCAACCAGTGGAATTTTCTGGTCAACACTAATGAGGTAATCTGTCACTTCGGTCCTCTCATCCCCCATAGAAAGAAGACGCAATATGCATGATAAAAACTCTTGCCTTTCCCTCCCCTCCCAGAAGATGTTCTAGTCTAAAAATAATACTTCCTTTTTTTTTTTTTTTCTTGATTATAACTCCCCTTCTTATAAAAACCTTACATTTTGGACAACATCATGGAGTGCCCTTCTAGTTACTGGATGGGCTGCTGCTCAAACCATGAATCACTTAATAAACCTAATTAGATCTCCGGATTTACTCAATGAAATTTTAATGGGATATTAAAAAATATAATAAACAAAAGAATTATCCTCTTAAGAAAAAGGCAGAAGAAAATGTAGTTGTATACTATGGCAAAAAGAAGGTTGAGCAGAAATTTGATTACAGTGATCAGTAGTCCAAGAAATGTGAAGAAGAAAAAAATTACTAGCATGGGGCCAAAAAATGCCAGATTTTTAGGAGACACCTTCTGATAAGCAAAGCAGTAAGTCTTCCCCTTGCGGTTTTGGTCAAGATGGTTAGAGGCTCCCGCAAGGAGGCTACAAAGAGGCTAGTGTCCACATGAAGTGAATTACTCAGATCCTGATTCATATTAACTACTTGAAATCATCCAAGGACCAAGAAGGAAGTAGTGGTAGGTTGCAGTTGCCAGCACAGTGCTGGATAGATGTAAATATGTTTGTTTATTAAATAAATAAGATTAAAATTCCTGATATCTAGCACACGAACTAGACCGGTAGTTTTAGATAGATGATTTAATTTATTGCCATTCAGAATTTAGATGGGAAAGTGCTCCTCAATGATTAAAAAAAATCATTCTTCAGTTTTCACACATCATCGCATACAAACGTCACTTTCTGCCACAGATAACCTGTCTTTAACTGTGACCGAGACAGAGATGTGTTTCATTGTCCTCTTCCTGGACACACAGAAAAATTATCTTTTCCAGGCTCCTTTATAGCTAGGCGGGGGTTATGTTTTTAAATTCTGGATGAAAGGATATGGATCCAACACTTCCAGGTTGAGCCAGGAGACCTTATACTATCCATGTTCCTTTTCTGCTGTAATTTAGGAGGTCGTATGTTTAAGACATTGCAAGATGGAAGGGGTATGGGTTCCTAATTCATTACATAAAGGTAACCTGCTAAGAAAGAATTACCTAATCCACATTGGTCTCTGACATGAAAAAATAAACATTTATTGAGTTAAGACACTTGAATTTAAGGAATGTTTTTTATAGTATATAGCACTGATCACCCTAATGGTAAAAACCAATGGGCTAGTGATGAGTCTACTCATACCAACCTCCTTCTTTTCTCATTGTCCATTTACTCTACCCACTAGAAATAGTTTTTCACATACTACTTCTTGATGACCATGTCAGCCTACAATTATTTATTGTACCTCTCTATCTCTTCCTCCAGCCTGGCTTCCCAATAAGAAAGCTGACATTATCCCTCTATATAAGGCCATGAAGAGAACTTATATTAGGCCTGAGGAGAACCTATCTAGAAGTGCTCTGTTCTGCAAGTTCTACAGTTTGCTTTGTTATACTGTGGGTTTATATATTGGTTTAAAATAAAAATTGATATGACTTTTGAAGGAAGAAGCTTAGTGGCAGAACCAAATGTCTATAATCAATTAAACATATATTTTCCCCCTGAAGTCTATACTTCTTGAAAACTATTTTTTTTCTTACTCTACAAATCTACATTTTTACATAAAAATTAGCTATCTTTCCCAATGTCAATGTTGTGGATGGGAAATAGAATTGTTCCTGTGTCTCAACTTATATCAAACAGTTAAGGATGGTTTTTACTGTACACAAGGATCCTGAGGTCATGTCTATACCCAAAGGGAAAAATGTCATGATGGAGTATCAAGTGCTATAATGAACATGGCAAGAAAAAGTGGTGGTGTATGTGCTAGGCATTAAATTTCCTTGATCTAAGTCATTTTGCTGTTACAAACAGTAAAAAAAAAAAAAAAAAAATCACAACATTAGTTTAATAATTCATGGGTTGTAAGACATTGACAATCCATTTACCTATCTAACTAACATTTTTGAGAATTTAATCTGTGCTATGGAATGTGCTTTCTGCCTAAAGCTGTGAAAAATAAGTCTCCAAGTTTTTCCTGAAGGACCTAATAGAGGAAGACTTAACTTATCCCTGAATAATAATTGGCAGAAGATAATGGATCAAATGAGTGGTTTACTTTAATGCACACTGAGAAACAGAAAACAAAGAGAAAAATATCTCTGAGAAGTTGGACAGTTTTATTATCATTGATTTTTGAGTAACCAGCAATCAAAGGCCAAGCTTAGCAGCTAGAAATGGAGACCTCATTAGATAACTGCAAGAGCCAGATACTTTTGAAAGTTCTCCCTAACCTCTCAGTTCCATTTTCATTTCATGAATAAATAACTTGGTAAGTTGTAGGTCATGTTCTTATAGGTCCATAATAGAGATGATTTAATGCACCCAGTAAGCTACCTGCTGGGCTGCCACCTAAGGTCATAAGATTTTGAATCATGGAAGGATTTAATTACTTGGGCAACTTTCTTTCCTCAAATATGTGCAAAATGGTTGATGAATAGTACTGAAGTATAATATATGATGTTGATTATACATTTAAATTCTCTAAGAAATGGAAGAGAAACAATTAGCAAAGGGCATTCTTGACTTACCTGAGCAGCAATGCATCTCTGACTCCCAAGGCACTCATTTTAGCAGTCAGGCCACAAAACACATCTTTAATTTCTGCAAAATCTAGTTCTAGCTAGAACTAATGAGAACATGATCAGAATGGATGTCTCATGTTTCTCATGCAGTGTAGCAATGCAATATTATAAGGCAGAGTCAACAAAAAAGACTTGTCCTTTTTTATAGCATTCTTTATGTCTGGCCAGTCTTGTCACTATCTGTGTCCTAATAAAAGGACATTTCAGAGACTGTGCGGAACAGGTATAGTGCATTTTTGTAGTCAGAGTGCACCAGTGAATGAAGAATCATATGAGAATACAAGAGGATGGAGCTTTAGCACCATTTCAAAGTATAACCTTGGCCGAACCATTTAACCTCTTTGAACCTCAGTTTTCTCATCTGTGAAATGAGAGAAAAAACAATCTGCCGCTTTATTCCTTCTCAGGATTACTGGAGAATTAAACAGTTTAGGGCTATAAACTGAAGTACATGAGGCCATGAGAAAAAAAAAAAAAAGGCATTACCTAAGTATATCACATTCTTTTCATCATCACTAATTTCCAAAGGCGAAAATAACTTTGTAAAAAGAACTGTGTAAGCTTTTGTTTTATTTTATTTTATTTTATTATTTAATTTAATTTTATTTATTTTATTATTTTATTTTATTTTATTTTTTTATTAACAAAGGTTCAATTAGCATCCCTGCATTAGAAAAGAGAGCTTGGAATTTACTTTCAAAATTTTCTTTAAGACAGAAAGAACCAAAAATTTCCTTCTACTTTTCCAAGAATGTGCTGCTAAAATTTCTTAGTTATTGTCTTCTTAAAAATTACTAGTTATAGTTTGGGATTTTGCTGTTGCACAGTTTAACATATGTAAGGTAATTTTTTTTTTCCAATTTACTAATTTAAAAAAAGGAGTAAGGGAAGAGGAAAGAAGAAAGGAAAGGAGGCTAGAATAAATAGAGAACAAGCCCACATGGCTAGAAGAAGCTGACTTGAGAAGATAAAACAAATTCATAATTTAAAATACTATGTAACGCAAATGAAGTTAAAGATGTGTTTGCCCAGGAGAGGATTGACTAGGAGTAAACTGATGTCATTTTCTAGAAAATGTCCTGTATTTCTCTACTTTAATGAAACACCTAATCTTAGAAGAGCTCTGTCCACAAGGAAATTATAAAAGGAATAATCTTTATTGCTCCATGAGTCCTTAAAATCAAAATGGCCTTATTCCTTCCCATTTTCCTAACTCCATTCTTTCCTTAATCAAATTAGGAGAAAATAGCATTCTGAAATTACTTGGAAGTAAATAATTCATGATTCATGATTTTCGGGCTCTTCATATGAAAAAATGTGAAACTGAATACAATGATCCTAACTTTCTCTTTAGTTCTAATCACAGTTCTTTGATTTGAGACCATGTTATCAGAGCATTATTTCTACTTTTTACCAATGATTTTTGGATTTGAGATCAAATTGTTACTTATGTTCTTCAACATAATCCTTCAGTGGTCAAATGTCTCCAAGGACATTTTAGCATCACTTTTATCTTGTAAATATTTTAAAGCTTTTATCTTAACATTATAGTTTTCCATGTGAAGGTGGAAGACTGAGATAATGGAGAGTTTTTCCTTCTTGCTTTATATTTTTATTTTTCTTCAAGCATTTACTATCACTTTAAATAGCTATTGATTATATAAACAAAAGCATCAAGGTAAAATCTAATGTATATTCAGAGATACCATTTTTTTTTTTTAATCCTAGAGATACTTTTTGGTGAATTTTAGTTTCTTGTACAGTAACTAAAAACAAAGAAAATTTTAGTAAGGAATAAGTGAGATGCAGTATGCATTATGTCCCTTGAAAATGCTTGGTGCACATATGGGTTCAAAGTCCACTGTGAGAGCAAAGCCTTCTGATTATCCTCAGCACATGGTGGGAACTACTCATGCAAGACTATGTGGTTTAAAATCTAATACTCATTTCTACTTCTTCAATCCATTTAAATACCCTAACTAGAATGATGGGGTTAGGGATGGAAAAAGAGTATCACACTAAATTAAAAAAGTCTTAAAAGATTATAGTCAAATCTCCCTTATGAAATAGAAGCCCAATATCTGAATATATTATTCCACACAGTTTGAAAATGTATAAAAATATTGTGATAGAACATTTTAAAATGATGGCATAATCCCCCTTCTTGCATCCTTGTCTCTAGGTAACCCACTTCAGCACTGACTCTGGGTGTTGGTATATAATTTGCTCTAGACAAGACAACAGTAAAGGAGTGTGAATTCTCATTTGCCATGGACTAGCCTACTAGGTTCTGAAGACAAGTAGACCAGGCACTCCCACTAGCCGAGACTTATCTTTCTCTGACTAGCTCTTGCCCAGCTGATTCTTCAGCTCACAGAAGCTACAGGAATGAGCCCATATGAAACCAGGAAAAAACTGCTTAGATGAACTAAAATGAACTCGTTCCAAATTGCCAAGTGATTGCTATTTTAAGCCACTAAGTTTTGAGGTGGCGTGTAATGCAGCAAAATCTAACTATGTAATAATATGATATAGTCAAGTAGGTTTATCCCAGAGAATGTAAGGTTGGTGTTACATCAGAAAATCATGAAAAAGAAGTAAAATTCTTGTTATTTGCCAATAACATGATACTCTTTATAGAGAACTCTAAAGATTCCACCAAAAAACTGTTTAGAACTAATCAATGAATTCGGTAAAGTAGTAAGATACAAAATTAATATTCGGAAGTCAGTGTCATTTTTATACACCAACAATTAACTTTCAACAAGAGAAATTAAGAAAGCTATCCCAAATACAATTGCATTGAAATCGATAAAATACCTGGGAATCAAATTAACCAAGGAGGTAAAAGATCTGTTCTCAGAAAATTATGTCATTGAAAAAAGAAATTGAAGAAAATACAAATAAATGGAATAATTTAACATGCTTGTGTGTAGGAAGAATCAACATTATTAAAAAGGCCATACTACCCAAAGCAATCTATAGATTCAATGCAATCCCTATCAAAATACCAATGGCATTTTTCAGAGAGGTAGAATAAATAATCCTAAAATTCATATGGAACCATAAAAGACCCTGAATAGCCATGGCAATCTTGAGAAAGAATTACAAAGCTGGAGATATCATATTACCTAATATTAAACTATACTACAAGGCTACAGTAATCAAAACAGCATGGTACTGGCATAAAAAGAGATACATTGATCAATGGAACAGAGTAGAGAGCCCAGAAATAAATCTATGCCTATAGCTCACTTAATATATGATGAAAGAGGCAAGAATATACAATGAGGTAAAGACACTCTCTTTAATAAATGGTGCTGGGAAAATTGGACAGATACATGCGAAAAAGAAAAGTGAAACTGGGCCACCTTATTACACAATATATAAGAATAGACTCAAAATGGATTAAAGACTTAAGTGTAAGACCTGAAACCATAAAATTTCTAGAAGAAAACATAGGCAGTAAACTCTCTATTATGGCTATTAATCATTTTTTCCCCC
This sequence comes from Rousettus aegyptiacus, assembly GCF_014176215.1. Classification (NCBI taxonomy): domain Eukaryota; kingdom Metazoa; phylum Chordata; class Mammalia; order Chiroptera; family Pteropodidae; genus Rousettus; species Rousettus aegyptiacus. The sequence goes on along the minus strand of NW_023416307.1, from coordinate 117,583,086 downwards.
TGATATATCTCCTCAGACAAGGGAAACAAAAGAAAAAAAACAAGCAAATGGGACTACATCAAACTAAAAAGTTTTTGTACAGCAAAGAAAACCATCAACAAAAGAAAAAGACAACCAATTGAATGGGAGAAGCCATTTGCTTATGATACATCTGACAAGAGCTTAATATTGAAAATATATAAAGAACTCATAAAATTCAACAACAACAAAAAATCTAATTAAAAAATGGGCAGAAGACTTGAATAGATATTTCTCCAAAGAGGAAATACAGATGGCCAATAGACATATGAAAAGATGCTCAAGGACACTAATCATCAGAGAAATGCAAATTAAAACCACAATGAGCTATCACCTCACACCTGTCAGAAAGGCTATCATCAATAAATCAAAGAACAATAAGTGTTGGCGAAGATGTGCAGAAAGGGAACTTCTCACACACTATTGGTAGGATTGCAAATTGGTACAGCCACTGTGGAAAACAGAATGGAGGTTTCTCAAAAAATTAAAAATGGATATACGTTTTGACCCAGCAATTGCACTTCTGGGTATTTATCCAAAGAAAACCAAAACAACAATCTGTAAAGATCTATGCATCCCTATGTTCATGGCAGCACAATTTACAGCAACCAAGATAATGAAGCAACCTAAATGCCCATCAACAGATGATTGGATAAAGAAATTATAGTTCACATATACAATGGAATATTACTCAGTCATTAAAAAGTAAAATTCTACCATTTGCAATGGCATGGAAGCACCTAGAAGTTATTATGCTGAGTGAAATAAATCATAGAAAGATAAATATCATATGATTTCACTTACATGCAGAATCTAAGGGACAAAAAGAACAAACTAATCAAAAACAGACTCACGAATATAGAGGATGATCTGGTGTCGGCCAGAGGAGAGGGAGGTTGAGGGTCAGGGAGAATGGAATGAAGGATTAAAGAAGTACAGATTAGTAGCTGATAGATGGTCACAGGGATGGGGAGCATGGCATAGAGAATGCAGTTAGTATTAATGTAATGGCTAGGTGGACAGCCAGAGGAGAGAAAGAGCAATTAGGGGGATTGTTTTATAAACTCTATAAATGTCTAACCAATGTACTATACATTTGAAAAAATTTTTAAAAAATCAGAAAAGCAATGTGATTCACTATATTAGTTAAATAAAAGAAGAAAATCATAAGATCATTTTATTAAATGTAGGGGATAAAAAGCACCCAATGAAGTTCAAAACTTATTGGGTGAGTCAAATTTTATAAAACTAGACCCAGACAAAAATTACATTTCCTTTATAAGGGCTATATACCAAAAATGCATGACTCATGCATTTATTATTGAAAATGATGATACCAATAATCTTTAAAAAACATTAGTATTTCTCTTAAGAAATGATTTAAGATAAAGATTTCCAACATTACTGCTTATATTTCACATGATCTATTGAAACTGGCTAAAATACAAAAGATGTGGAGAGAGAGAGAGAGACAGTTTAGAAGAATATAGGTTAAAATGTCATATTTATAGATCGCTTTGATCATTTATTTATTTGGAAACCCAGGAAAACCAATGAACTATTAAATCTAAGAAAAGAGCTCAACATAGTGGCTAAAAAAATCAACACACTAAAATCAATTATATTCCCCAATTGCATCAATAACTAAATGAAGTACAAGATACATTTGCAAGAGCAACAAAAACTAAAGACTGTAGGGCTTTACCTCATAATTAATGCAAAAAAAAACCTTTTGCGACAAGTTTAATTCTCTGTCAGAGGACACACAAGTAAAAGAAATATACGCCTCTGTTATGGATGAGATGACATAACATGCTAATAACATCAATGTTTTTATGTTAATCTATAAATTAAATGTAATTCCAATAAAAATCCAAACTTTTTTTTGAGAGACAACATGAAAAAGTGATTCTAAAATTTATATGGAAGAATTAAGTTCTCCATATAGCTCAGTCATTTTTTGAAATTAAGACCAAGATAGAGAACTTGCCCTATCAGTTATTGAGATATATTGGAAAGTAAAGATGAGCAAAAACAGTGTGATGCTGTTGGAAAAAATGGCAAACAAGAAAAACACCCAAAGAGGCAGCCTAGAAATAGAGCCAAATATAGATGGGAAGTTGGCACACGAGAGAAATGGCATTGGAGTCCTGTAGAAAAAAGAGTTGAATTACAGCTTTTAAGGAAAGAGGTTTACTATATAAAGATATATAAGACTGGATTCCAACCTGACAATATCACTTATATTGTGCTCAATCCTTGATAGCTCATTTAATCTTCACAAAAAATCCTATGAGGCATAAACTATTATCACTTTATAGGTGAGAAAACTGAGGCATGAGAGATAAAGTGACTAGCCTTAAAAGTATGTGGCAGAGCAGAAACAAATCTACAGTCTGTCCTCCGAGCTCATTCTATTAACCATCATCTTGTACAATCCCACGCAATGCATAAAACTCAAATTCAATAGGTTTAAGAACTAAATGTAAAGTAGAAATTGCCAGTTATAAAACTAGTCATGGAGATGTAAAGTACAACATAAGGAATATAGTCAATAATATTGCAATAGCTATGTATGGTGCCAGATGGATACTAGATTTATTGGGGTGATCACTTTATAAGGTATATAAATGTCTAATCACTATGTTATGTGCCTGAAACTAACATAAACCAAAAAATAAATTTTAGAAAATAATCTAAAAAAGAACTAAATGTGAAAGGTAAAATCTAGAGAGAACAAAAAAAGCTATAAGAGAGTACATTTATGATTTCAGGGTAAGGAAGGGAATAGATTTAAAAAATAAAAAACAATAGAATTGTATACAAACAATATATTGTATCAAGCAAAACTGATGAATTTGACTATGTTAAAATTATTAATTTATGTTTAATAAAGAACACCAAAATCAGTGTTAAAAGCAAGTGATGGGTAGAAGATATATGCATTATCTAAAAATCAATAACAAATGCATACCTGAATATAAAAGAACTACAAATCTAAATAAAGACATTAGACACTCAATAGAATAACTAGCAAAGGTTGCAAATAGAAAATTCACAAAACAGGAAATAAAATAGCGAAAAAGTATATAAAGATTCAACCTTGCGAGAAAAAAAATGCAGGATTAAAACAAATATTACATATTAATCAAATCTATATATGACAGACTCCCAAATGCAAATTTTAGTATCATTTGGTAGCAAAGATTATGGTGAGAGAAATTTTAATTACTTCTAGTGAGAGGTAAATTATGGAGCAATTCTAGGAAGTAATCTGAAACAAGGTATGTATACAAATTCTACTTCAGCTGTTCCATCTGAGTGTAAACTCTAGAAATACTCAGCACTGTTTCTTAATGGGACACATAGAAAGAGTTTAACAGTGGGCATAAAGTTTTGAAAAAAATCTGAGTATTCATCATTAGGGTAATAAATAAGCAAAATACGCTATTAAAATGTGACGAAATATTAGAGTCACCAAAAGCAAAAAATTAATTTATATGGAGCAATATCAATAAACTTTAAAACTATAATTCTGGGAGAAAAATAAATTATGACATAAAATGTGATTTGTAGTCAATATTATTTTTACAAAACTTAGAAAATACAACACAATCCAATAAGTTTTTCAAATATATGTATGTTTAAAATAAGTGTGAAAGATGAGTTGTGAGATTACATATTAGATGACTCAAGTGGTGCTATGTAGGGAGGAAGATTACATATTAGATGACTCAAGTGGTGCTATGTAGGGAGGAAGAAAGGAATTAAATCTAGCAGAGAATATCAAGACTGAAAAAAATCATAAACTATTAGAAAATAGATGGACCCTATGCATTGATAATAGAGCAATATGAACTGAAGTATATGGTCCATCCCATGTAAGTGTCTTAAAAACAAACTAAAAATAATATCATAAGATATATAAGCATTCAAAAACTACTTAGCATTATTGCAGTACATAGTAGAAACATATAACCTTTCAACTTGAACAAAAGCAAGGTTGATGAAATATCATCATTGTCCCATGTTATCCATACTAAGAAAGCAATAAGAAATTAGCTTTTATAAGAAAATAGACCTTTTTACAATGAGAGGTAAAAAACAAAAAATCCCTCAGTTGTTTACTCCTATAAAGAGTGAAAAATCAATTTGAAAAGTCAGAGTAGAACTCCTTTGGGATAATGGTTAACATCATTTCTGTAAAACAGAATTTTAATGAACTCTTTTTGAACTGTTCATAGAATTTCGAATCAGCATGCACACTAAAAACATAGCCCACCTTAATCCAGAAGTACATAAGAAGTTCTAACTGAAAAGTCTAAGTGCTAGAATAGGTGTATGCTGGGGTGTGTGTGTGTGTGTGTGTGTGTGTGTGTCTTTTCAATAAACTTAAGAGTATTGTACATCTTTTTACATTTTAACAATTCTTGAGCAAGTGAAAGTATAGGACATGAAGGCTAATAGATGACTCTTGAGTGACTCTCCAAACTCTCAAGTAACACACAGATCTGGCTTAGCAATCATGTTCTGTCTGCTTTTAGATATGTCTAAAATTTTTCTATTCTTATTGGTGTCACTGGAAGACAAACCTGACCATCCTGCAATAATAGAATGACCATGATAGCAGTACCCATGCAGGATTACCCAAGTTTTGGGGGTAGTGATATTTTAGGTCTAGATTTTGAGCTAACTTAATCTGGATTTTATATAACTCCAATTTTTATATATAACTAGAGATATATACTACGATAACCCTAAAAATCTATTAATTTGGGCTTTGGGATCTAAGCTTCCTTAAGTGACCAAAAGGTATAATTGGATATTGACTCTGCCTAAAAATTTTCCTTTTCTGTACTCATGTACATGTGTTCAGCTTGCCTTTTGGGTAGCTGCCATTGTTTTTTTAAAAATGTGCAAAAAGCTAATGCCTTTTGCTAGATGACAAAAGAATTTCCTCTGGACATGCAGTAATACAAGGCAATACCATGTGTTGGAAGTATGTGCTCCGTGGCAGACATTAATCTAGAGGTTAAGAGCTGGGTGGTCTGGTTGAAATGCAGTAAAATATTTCACACATACACATAGTGTTTACTTTGTAAAAAGCTTTTACTTTTTCATATACAAATTAGTTTTTATTCCTAGTTAAAGCCCAAGGAAATCCCAATAAATCTTGTCTCGAAGGAGCAAATATAAAGAATTCTTACAACAGAAAAGTTTTTTATCAAATAGGTAGAAAACTAGAAACATACCAACTAGATAAAAATACAGAAGGAATCTGAGGGAAAGTCCAACAAATAGAAATTTAAGAGGATTTCACTGAGATTGCAATCCTGAGAAAAATAAATTATTTCTAAATGAAAAAATAAATGGAGATAGTAAAGATAAAAACTGAAAGGAAAAAATTAAAAACAACAAAAATACACGACAATGGGTTTTAAACTCATATATTTTGCTTCACAAAACCCTTGGCTCCACAAAAGGCCTCATAAATATCGCAAATTACAATAAAACAAACAAACAAAAAAATTTTTTTTTTCCTGAATTGTCCTAAGTGCTTAGCACTACAGTGATAGAAGAAAAATTATCTTCAAACAATTGAATTTTATACTTATTTATATATTCAGCTTTTAGGTATATCTTATTATATGATATATATAATTTTAAAAGGAAGATTGTTAGTTGATAATAAATTAACTAATTAATTAATTTTGGCACCTGTCGTGCAACTCATTTAATTACATGAATCACCTTAGATATCTCCTAAGTAAAACAAATGCAAATATAGTATGCTTCATATCATTCATTTTAGACCTTTAAGCACTGGAAAAGCTCAGTCTGGAGAAAAAGTTTCAGTTTATTGAATGAAAACTACTTTCCAGTTTAGGAGAGGAGGGATTATCCAGTTCCAATAGAGAAGGCAATCACGGCGATATATACAGAATGGTCTTGCTTAGCGCTAACGCCAGAAATACTGTGAATGTTGCACTGGACCATGTAAAAATAGCCACTGTTTTGGCACTCACAGGTCTGGGCCTTGATATGTTAAACAGTACCTTCCTCTGATGAAACTCCTTTGAGCCAAAAAGCTTTCACCTGCATTATTCCATTAACCTCACTGCATTGTTATGGGAAATGTTTATTTTTTGAAATGACATTGAAATATATACTTAAAAGAATATTTTAGGTTTCTGCTAGATTCTCTTCTTTTTAAGCCAACACATTATCTTGTAAAAATCAATAGTCTACTTTTCTCTCTTCAAATCATCACATTTCAAAACTGGCAGCTAATAAATGTTAATATAATTTTTCTAAAAATGCTCTCTCCCTAAATTTCTATGCCCTCATGTTTACCCTGCCTTCTCAAAGCAAAGGTTATCTTTCCATTCTTTATAGTAGTATTAAAATTATGGCTTTTGTTCATTATTCAAAGTGGCACATATGGACATAATATAAAAGCAAAAACTTCATATTATTCACCAGCTGATTAAATTAAGTCATGTGCTTTTATAAATTTTATTAAATTTATTGGGGTGACATTGGTTAATAAAATTATATAGGTTTCAAGTGTACAATTCTATAATATATCATCTGTATATTGCACTGTGTGTTCACTACCCAAAGTCAAATCTTCCATCACCACGTATTTGACCCGCTTACCCTTGTTTACCTCCCCACTAACTCTCTTTCCCTCTAGTAAACACTACATTGTTATCTGTGTCTATAAGGTTTTGTTTGTTTATTTGTCTTATTTCTTACTTTCAGTTTTATATCCCACATATGAGTGAAATCATATGGCTTTTAAAATGACTACTCTCCAATCAGGTCAAACATACCGAAATATAAGTTGAGACTGATGTAGCTTTTCTGCAATGCTTTCTTTTTAGGCTGCAGTCCACATATTAGCCTCATATTTTATATTTCACTTGTTGATGTTCAATCTACAAAATCTCTCTTGAAGGTCCCCAAACTGCTACTAATTTAAACTTTTACTTTTGGTGACTCTCTATTTTCAAACTACCATCTCTGACCATATTCCCTTTCTAGCTGAATTTTCACATTCTTTTAACCAATAATTGCTTTACTTTTTACCTTTATTTTTGGATTCTTAAATTAGCTGTTACATCAGTATCTTTGCTAAAATTATTTTGTTCTTAGGCATTTTTCCTGGGAATAAATTCATGCTATTTTCAACATGCAAATATTTAACTGCTGAAAGAATTCTGACCTGAGAATTTTAGGAATGGTTTATGTCCCAAATGTACCCTGAATAAAATTTAGCCCTTTAACATTCCAGGTGCTCTCTGTGTTAAATGCTAAAGTGAGTTAATTAAAAATATGAGCATCTTGCTGTTGATGCTTTTTAGTCTGAATTTGGTCAATGAAACTTTCAAAAGTCCAAAAAAACAGAAACAAACAAAACTTTCAAAGGTCCATCAGATTATCACTATTGTTGTCATTAACCCATTTGTCTACAATAAATGACCATTTATGGAGACAGAATCTTCCTTTATTGTAATTATTTCTCATGGACACATTCTTAGGTCTATAGGTAACCTGGATTCTTACTGATTTCCACTTTTAGAGTCTTAGCCAACTTGGCTTTCCCAATAGCTTTCAGAGAGAGCTTTTCACCCTTTCATGATATTCTTTTTGACCACTGTAGACTCTAGAATTTTCAAAAGACATCACAGCAGTACTAATATTACCACATACCCTTCCAAAAGCCCCAACTTGTTTGTGCCTATTAAGTTAATACTTTATTAAAAGTTGTCCAATTGAGTATTGTAATCACAGGTCTTTGTCAGACATTTTACATGCCCTGTATTAGAAGGTTGACAGGTTCATTAAGAATTAATTTTCTGGTATATTTTCCCTCTGATACTTTCCTCACGACTGAGCCATCAATTGGCTCTTGCCTATAGAAAGAGATTTAAGAGAGAAGAAAGATAGTTGAGAAAACTATGTAAAAGAATCAGCACAGTATCAAACACATAACAAGAGTTCAATAGATAGATGGTAGCTATTTTCTTATCATCATCATCATCACCATCATCATCATCACTATCACATTAGTTTATTGTATTAAGAACTCATTACTAGACTCAACTCTTACTTCCACTTTCCATTAGATCTTCACAGCAACCCTTGAGGAAGCTACATTTTATCTCCATTTCATAGACTAGAAGACTGCAGCCTAGAGGGTTTAAGTACCTTGAACGAAGTCATATAGTTGAGAACTAAGCTTGTATTTGTCACAATCACTTTCCAATGCTTTGATATGATAACACCACACATCATTTACCCAGTTTCACCAAAGTATTACTAAAATTTCTACTCTTCCTCTCTCTTTTCTTTATGCTGCCACTTTCTCTACCCCAGTAAAGTTTACTCTTACTCCCCTAAACTTAACGAAGAATTAGAAGGTAGAAATTGACATTCACCTACCCATTCTCTGTTCTAGTCATGCACAGAATGATTGCTATTTCTATCATATGTATTGCTTTTTCTTGTTTTTATGCCAGTGCTTTTTCTCTATTTGCAATGAATTCCTTCCTTTCCCTTGATTCTTCACTAATTCTTACTCCATATTCTTCATTAAAATCCAATCTTCCTAGATCTGCCAAGTCAGAAATAACCATGTGTTCCTCCATGCTTCCACAATGATAGCTATGACAGAATGGCAAGGGATTTTATAGCTGCTCACCAGCTGTGGAAAATAGATCCTATATGCCCTTCCAGACACTTTCTCCATCCACCTCTGTGCTGTGGCTGGCTTGCATAAACTGCCTTAATATGTGTCCTTGCTCTGGCTTCTCTTTGGGTTCACCAATGAAAAACATAAGGAGATAGTAGAGAATGAAGGAAGAAATTGAGGTGAGGGTGTTAATTCCTCTGGCTCCCTCCCTGCCAAATTGCTGAGGGTTAGCTGTACCCTCAACTAATGCGGAGCTTCTATGGGGAACCCCTCTCTCCCCCGCAATGCCTCCATTCCTCTTCCCCTCCTAGGCCTAAATGTTAAAGTAGCCAAGATTTTACTGAACCTGGGGTGCTGTACCATCTCTTCTTTCTCTATATTCTGCTTAAATCATCCTTTTAGGTGTACCCTGATTTCCTGCTGAGCCCCTGTCTGATGAACTTCTTAATATGCTCTTCTAAGCTGTTGTTTTAGAAACCACATTACACTCATTAGAAGAGTATCTTCAAGATGAGTCAATATGCTCTGATTGATAATAACAGCTAGAATTTATTGAACACATAGGATGTTTAGCTCACTCTCCTGAGTGTATTGTACGTATTAGTCTAATTTAATTAAATTGCTACAAGTTAAGCAAGGCACAAAGATGATTAGAAGGTATCAGAAGTAACTTTCTCATGGTCACTCCAGTGGCTTAGTGGAGCTTAGGATTCAGATCTGTCCAAACCCTAAAACTTAAGTTCTAGATCTAAGCCTGTGATTCTCAAACTTGACCATGCATCAGCATTACCTGGAGTATTTGTTAAAACACACACTGGGCTCCACCCCCAGAGTGTATGATTCTGTAAGTCTGAAGCAGGGCCCAAGAATTTGATTTGTAACAAATTCCTAGGAGAAGCTGATGTGCTGGTCTGGGTACCACACTTTGAGAACCATTAGTCCAGGCAATAATACTTTCCATATACAATGACTCAAGCTGTTCAATGGTATAAAGTAAAAATATTTTAGAGCTAGTTTCCAGCTCAATTCCTAGCTGTAATTCAAAAGATCAAAGAAATATTATCATTGATGTCTTGTCAATAGAATATGATCCAATTCAGCTAGCATTTTAGGTGTTGGAATAATTTGGTAGTGAGAAATGTCAAAAAGAAATACACCATGCTCAAGAATTCATTCTGATCAAGTGAAACTTAAGTAAACAAATAAGTATAATGAAATATAGTAACTGCTTTTTTAATAGAATATATATTCTATTAAACATATTTATAAATATGTGAATAGATATATTCATATATATGAATATATATATGAATAATATGTATATACTTACATATATATGCACATATATACATATGTGCATATGTGTGTATGCACATACATACATATATGTACCTCACACCAGTGGAGCACAGTTGAATAAAGAAATTAATTCTCTTTATAGAAAAGGAGATAGTAAATTCCATCTTAAAGAGTCAATAATGGGACTAAATATTTAAGGTAGAAGAGTTATTCTCCAGAAAACACAAGGGGAAATGGGCATTTTAAGAACAAGAAATGCCCTTTAAGGAAACTTACAAAGGGAACTGAAGAATAATGTACCAAGGATTCTGGCATTCAATGTTCATAGAAGATAAGTGTGGATATTTTGGCTCTTTAAAAATGTAAAACCAACCTTTGCTTATCATACACACACATTATTCATATAAGTACTGACTGAACATCTCATAAACACTAGATACTGAGCTTAGCATTAGTTACACTGATGGTGCAGATATAGTACCTGCCCTCAAGGAGTCTGCGTTTTAGATTATACAGCTAGATACACTGCATTAATGGATAACATGTTAAGTTCAGACTTAGTCTCAAGCAAAATATATTCATGAATGGGATCCAAAAGTCAAATAGCAAAAGACCTTACCTCAGAATCAGTGTTCATTTTATGAAATTGTAGGTAAAACTTATTTTATATGCCAAGATAGGTTTTGCTTAGAAGGCATAATATGCCTTCATATGTATTATGAGCCAATTATAAACATGTAATTTTTCCTAGAAGAAATTGTCCCTTTTTTCCCAAGAAGCTAGAAATAGGGGTCACGGGTAAAAATATTTTCATTAAAGGCAAAATCTCATTCCAACTGTTCAGCAGATGACCAATTCGCATCCTTCTGAATGACTTCCAAAAAAAGTAATTTAACAGTGATGATGAAAAAAAAAATAGACCATTAATCTTATGCTGTGTGCTATAATTTAACTCTGGGTTTAGCATAGGAAAAATATTATTTGCATTGATTAGAAATATGTTTTATTGCTGCATATGTTATCAACCCTGAACATTTAAAAATTATTGACTGGGTTGACATGATGTACTATACAGGAGCACTTCTAGATGGCATCTCATTGTCATTTGTTACTCACATCATATTGGTCTAGGAATAAATATATATTTCACTCAATTTGAGATCTTATTCCAATCACTAAAATATGCTATTTCTATACAATGTTTATAATTCATAAAGCCATCAGCTAAAAATCACTTAGAAAATTTAATTCAAGTAAATTTTTATATTAACTATCCAACTATTATTATACCATTTTCTCACTTTGCTGAACCTAATATAATGATTTGGTCAGTCTATGAGGAATTACTTATTAACTCATTAAAACGTTCTGAGGTATATTTTTAAAGAGTTAAATTGTGTGGTCTGTAGGATCTGACAGAAAGTGTGTAGATTCATCTCTTACTAGCTCTGAGACCTTTACTAAGTGACTTAGGCTCTCTGAGTACCGCTTTACTAAATTATAAAGTGAAGATAATAGTAGAACCCAAGTTATAATGCTAAAGAAAAAAAATGTAATAATGTACTTTTGGTAATGTATTTTGACATGAAAGAAAAGTTTATTATGGTTTGTTAAGATTATTGAAAACCTGTTGTGCATTAGGTCCTGTTCAAGAAGCTAGAATGTTAAGACTATTCTCTACCCTTATTCCAGGTCTACTTCTAAAGTTCTGCCAAACACTAGGGAAAAACATACCGGTATTTTCAAGGAGGGGGACCACTGTGGTGACATCTTTGTTGTACCAAGTCTATAAGATATGCAAAATTGTAGCATATCGTTGGAATCCTTCTTTGGACTTCTAGTTATCTTTCTCTAGAATGAGTCTTGACAACCCCCCTCTAGACACTTGTGCCAAGGTCGATGATGTTGGCACTTCTCTGGCTTATGAGCAGAAGGAAGAAACACAGAAAGACAGGCCTTTCTTTTCTGCTCCTGTTACTAAGAACCCTTTTGGATAATGATCATCCTAAACAGATTACTACATTGTTGCATGTTATAGAACCAAAGCAGATACAAAGCAAAGAGCATTGGTCTCTGTTATACTTGCATTTTACTTGAGATATGTTTTTCCAGGCTGGCAAAAGCAGATGATTCAAACTTTCCAAGTACTGGGATATTACACTCTGGCAATATCCATCACTGCATGTTTGATTGTACTGTTCCCTCCAGATGGAATTGCTCCATTAAGGTCAGAAAACTAGTGAAATGCCTGATTTTATCCTACAGTAAGAATCAAATAAACCTACTGAAATTCTGCCCAGTTTGTATTCTACCTTCTCTGTGAAACCTGCTCTGACCTCACACGTTGAAAACAATTTGATCTTTTTCCAAAGACACAATTTGAATTGTGTACTATATATATTATATTTCATATATAAATACATGTACATGCATATGTATTACTTTGGTATATTAAGTTATAACTTTTGTATGTCTTCTCTTCCTAACTAAACTAGATGCCCTTATAATTGCAGTGGGTCATGTACATTATTGTATCCTCCAAAAAAAATCCAGAAAAATGTCATAAATTCAGTATTTAGTTGCTTAATAGAGAGTAATTAACTAACAATTACAGAATACTAATGTCTCTCAAAGTGTTTTCAATGGATCACAAATTCTATGAGAAAGTCCATGCAAGAAGGATTCATTTCAACAAATTTGGAACCTGTTGTTCACTAGGCTCTTAATTTATAAGACTCTTAAGCAAAGAAACTGTTTGACTTAGTTTGACCCAGTATTTTTTTCCTCTAAAAATATCAGTTATAGAGAACAAGAACATTTTCTGTCTCTAACACAATATTTCTACAGCCTAGGGTAGTGGGTGGCCCTTAGTAGACACCTAATAAATATTTGAATGAGTTTGAACATATATACTCTTTTTAAGTCACAGAAGACGAATATAGTTTATAACGTATTTTGATTTATTAGAGAGAATAATATGAATAGATATATTTATATAAATCATTTGAAAAGAAGTATATATACTTGATAATACTTTTTTTGTAAATCTACACAATAGCATATTTAGTGGCAATGGTAAATGAACTATATTTGCTTCTGAAATCTACATGAAGAATGGCTACTAAAAACTACAACTTGAATCCAAATCAATTAATTTAGTTAATTTGCCCCCATTCCTTAACATTTTTAGGATAAAGTTAGTAAATGTAGAAATTTCTTGTCTGCCATAATTAATATCACATAAAGAATATTTTATTAGCTAGAAATAAGATGTTTTTGTTATTTTAGCATATTTAATAACATAAGAACAATTCTAGGTTGCTTTTTTTCCTCATGTGACTTTCATAGTAGCTCCATCTAAAATTTGCTTTGGAGATTTTAATCAAATGTCATATTAATTTCCTAGATTGCTTACTATGTGATTCCACTATAGATTTTAATGTCAATATAGCAAGGAAAAATTAAGGCAGACAGAAATGAAACAGGTATACTAAGCACCATTCTCTATTAATGAAATTTTCCAGAATTTCATGGGAAGTTACAGCTCTAAGTGGAAAAAAATTCACCATAGAACTTAAGGTGTTAAACTATTCAAAAAAAATTTTTTTTAATTTTACCATGACCTAAAACTTCCATTTTGCCTCTTCTTAGGTTTGCCCTCAAGACAGCTATTTATTTTAATGGAAGTCTCTCACATTCGCTGAGGAAAGGAGTACTAAAGGAGGTTAGCCCCTCATCCCACCAATGTACATATACATATACATTTTCTACTCACCGCCTTATTTTTCACCTCAGTTTCATGATTTTGAAATAAAAGTGTAGGGCCTGATGAATTTGATAAGTTTGTCAATAGTCTATGATTATTAAGGTTATTACAAATGATAAACCATATGTAAAAAGAGGGTAGAAAGGAGTACAAAAAGGTGAAAGGGAGTGAGAGATACAAATTTCCATTAAACAGTCCATTAGTCACAGTGATGTAATGTACAAACAGGAAATATAGTCAATGATATTATGATAACATTGTACCAGGTCAGATGGTTAACAGATTTATTGTGGTGATCACTTTATTAGGTATATAAATGTTGAATAACTATGTTGTACACCTGAAACTAATAAAAAATAGATTAAAATAAAGATTAATTTAAAAATGCTATGTGAATAAAATTGTTATACCAAAAAAAAAAAAAAAGTACAAATTAGTGAATGTTAGTAAATGCTGAGGTATTAACAATATAAAGAATGTATAAAATGATGACCATATTTCATATGCAAAGAGATTTATTTATGTGTATTTTTTCTCTCATACTTGTATTTGGCCCCTGAATAACTGAGGAAATATATTCCCAAGGTGGTGAGTATGTTTCGAATGTTAATTTATGTTTTCAGAAAAGAACAAAGAAAATTGTCTCAATAGGTCAAATATTACATAAGAAATAAGTGAGATTAGAAATTGGATTAGGATTTGTGTTACTGAGTTACCCAATGGCCAACCAATTGCAGCTATGACAGTGTAGTGCAATATACAAATACACTTCTAAACAATTTTTCTTATATTATCCATAGTCTATAAAGACATCTTAGTTCAATCATATTCAACTACTCCGCACTTAACTCCAGAGCTTCTAAATTAAAATTGATCAGAAATAGGTATGTGTTTCATTGCTTTGGCAACATTGGAATGGATCTGCTTCAAAAAAATAATTGCTAAAGTCACAGGCTGGAAATTCAGGCAGAACTAGTGTCCAGTTCTGATTGTTATACCAACCAATTGTGATCTAGAGTAAATTCCTAATTTTTTGAACTTTAAAGATATTGGAATAATAATATTTACAACTTCAAAGGGTTATAATAGGGATAAAAGTCATCAGAATGATATGCCTTTCAACCAGAAAGTATTGATAAAGTACTGATGCTATCATAATCATCTTCATTAGTATAGACATATTACCACATGGAAGTTCAACATTTCCTGGAACATACATACCTTTCTGTTCAAGGACTTGTATTGCATGTGGGGTACTAACACCATCAAATGACAGATAATATGTCCTTATGCTTTTTTTCTGTAGCTAATTTTGGTATCTTTTACCTCTGTCCATTTATATCTTGGTTAAGCATGTACTTGTCATACACAGAAGAAGCTGCCTCCCAAAGAGAGGAACAATGTAGTGTCAAATGACAAAGACACTGAGTGAAGTCTTTCATCTCCTAGACTGGTCACTGTACAGCCCAAAGGGCCTCTGGGTGGCAGCCCTGGGTTTACCTTGCTTGTCTACAATAGCTGAAGGTATAAGATCCTTAGCATGTGACCTGTGAAACGGGGGCAGCAGCAGATAAAAATTATAATACAAGCAGAATTGGCTTAATTTTTCTTCTTAGGTCTTTTCCCTCATGTTCAGATGTTTGGGGAACTTTCTTGCCCTCTGCTCCTGACAGGAATATGTTACACCTGCCTGGATAAGTAGGTCACCATCATATATCAAGAAAACTCTTATTTGCAAGCAACAGGAACCAGATATGGCAGATTCAAGCAGAAAAAAATTCTTTGAAAGGTCGTTGGTTAGGTTTCAGTAATTAGAAGCAGACTAAACATTCAGAAGTCAAGCTATCCTATTGAAATTACAGAATCATGCCAAAGTCGTGTTATATGTCCCAGCTTGCCTTGATGACCCAGCAGGAACAGAATACAGGAAGTTGACCCAGTCACCGCTGTCCTTTCTTCTTCACATCATTTATTTCTAATTCAAAACCTAGGACATGGGTGTGATTGGCCAATTCTAGGTCACCTGACTGTCTGCCAGCTGTAAGAGAGACTGAGAAAAAGAGTAAACAGTGTATCTGATATTTTCAGCTTGTATAATGGGAGGAAAGCTCTGTTTCTCACCAAGACTCGTCAAGTGGAAAATTCTCCAAATAAAGAAAGGAATTTCTGATCAGATGCTTGGAAGTTAAAAACAATAACAAACAAAGTCAGATGTTGAATTATAGACATTAAGTAGTTAAGAACATACATGTGGAGTGATTCAGACCTGAGTTCATATCTTGAGCAAGCTATCCAATCTCACTGAGCTTCAGTTACCTCCAAAGGAAAAAATGTGGAAGATACTATCTACGTAGTAACTTGCCGTATGGATGCAGTAAGATAATATATATGAAAAGTGCCTGGTGCACCCAAAGCATTTTATAAAATTATTATTACTACTTATTACATAATTTATTGCAAAAATTAACAGGGAGAGTAATAATAAATGTTAAAGAAATGCTAAGTGTCACATTTATTATCTCAAATGAGAATTTGTTGATTCAGCAACCAATCTACATATCAGAAAATAACCTGTTAGCATATTATTTTCAGAGAAGGACAAATCCTTGAGTCTTAAAAAGTATAAATAATGTACCAAAAATTACTCAGTTAAGATGTAATGATGGATATATTATTCAGCTTAAAAAAAAAAACAAAAACAAAAACGAGATCCTATCCTTTGTGATGATATAAATGAAACTGGAAGGCAGCCAGACAAAGACAAATGCATGGTATCACTTATATGTGGAATCTAAAAAAAATGTTTTTAAATTAAAAAAAAAAGTCAACCTAATAGAAACAAAGCAGAAAGTGGTTGTCAGGGGCTGTGGGGTGGAGGAAATAGGGAGAGGTTGGTAAAGGGTACAAACTTTCATCTATAAGATAAATATGATCTGAGGATCAAATGTACAACTTGGTAACTATAATTGATAATACTAATAATGGTTTAATTGATAATTGATAATGGTAATTAAAATTATATAATTGAAACTTGCTAAGGGAGTAGAACTTAAGTGTTCTCACCAAAACAGAGATAAATATGTGAGGTGCTGGATGTGTTAATTAACTTGATGAGGAAAATTTTTTCACAATGTATACATATATCAAACCATCATGATGTACAATTTAAATATCTTACAATTTTGTTTGTTAATTATACCTCAACAAAACTGGAAAAAGTAAAGAGGTTATAGAGGTGAGATTCCTACCCAGGATTATCTAGCTCAAAAAACTACACTCTTAATCATTACAATACGGTAATATAAGAAACATTAAATAAATTATATTTATTATAACTACAACACTTATTAGATATTAGTTATGTGAAATGGGGTAACATCTTACTGTCTACAATGTCATCTACTTCTACCTGGGGGAATAAAGCAGAATAAGTAACCACTGTTCTTGACAAATGGATGAAATTTCAGTTTTTCAAAAAACTGAGTGTCATATTCATCTCTACCACATAGATCTGTCATATGACTTTGCCCATTTTGCCAATGGATAGCACACAGAAAAAACACATTAGTCATTTAAAGGACTAAACATCACCTCATTGATACTGTTATCAGCACAATTTGTGTTGTTATTTGTCTCACATTGACATCAATGACTATGGGGGGTGTTCGAAGTCTCTACATTGTGGATTGATACCCTCTGCTCAACATAATACTCTCTGCTCATTTCCAGAGGGGACCAAGGATGAACTCTTGAACTTCTCAATCTACTCACCCTATTTGACAACCCAATCTAGCTAGGTTAATTGGATCAAGATATCTCATGAAAGAGTTCCAGAGTTTAAAGTATTCCTATTTTAGAGGAGACATAGGCTAGGCCCCACTCTCAAACCCCTCCCTTCTTGCCACTAGCCTTTCCTAGGTTGTTCTTGCTAACATTAGCATTTCATTCTAAAAATTAATTATTCTTATCTGATGGCAAGCATACAATCTTAAGTGCCATTTTTATAAATAAGGCTACCCCAATGGAGTGTGATTTATGGCCTTTTCTTCTGTAGACTCCATCTACCCTATAAAATCTTCCATTATTGCATCACAAAGGATATAATCCATTTCAGAGGGACTTGACTCTTCCCAACCACAAAAAATAAAGATTTACATTCTTATATTGGCCCAAAGAAAATAAATTGATTATGCCATACAAGAGAGTAACTGGTGGTTTTCCCCATGCTTATGTTCATTAAGTTTTTTTTTAAAATAGATTAGATAATATTAAACATGTCCTACACGTATAGTATAAAAATTAGTAAATTAAAAGAAAACAAACTGCATCTGTCACAATATAACAAAATAAACGTATTAATATATAAAAGTTATTATAAATTGATGAGAAAAATAAGTAAATGTCATAAAGTTACAAAAGAAAATATATAAACAGCCAATAAAGATATGAAAATATGTTCACCCTCACTATTATTAATTAAAATACTATTAAAATAATTTAGATGTCATATTTTAATCATCAGAATTATAAAGATTTTTTAAAAACTGATAATACCACTATTAGCAAGAGTGTAAGGAACCACACAGGATGTTAAATTTCTAGTAGAAAAGTAAGGCAGAGTAACCTTTCTGGAAGACAATATGGCAGAAGGTACCAATATTGACAAGCAGCCATTCACATTCCAGAAATCCAATCTAGGAAAATAAATGAATAAATGCTCAAAGACATATGAACAAGGATGTTTCTCTCATTGTTTAGAGAAGAAAAAATGTTGGAAATCTAAATGTTGAGCAGTAAGAGACTGGTTAAATAAATAGTGGGATGCTATCCAACCATTAAAATGGGGATACAGGCTTTTATTAGGTGATACAGAACCCTGTTCATAATATATTGCAAGTAAAAATATGTTATAAAATAATTTTATAGTTTGATCTAATTAAAATATTTTATGCTTGCATTATGTTACTGTATACCCCCTCACAGAAACAGTTTTAAAAATCCTCAAGAGGTGATTTATCAGAAATGGAATTTTGATTTACTTTTACTTTGTCTTCTTTATATTCTCTCAATTTTTGGAGTCTCTGCAGTGAATTTTTATTACTTTTACAATTAAAGATATTTTAATTTTCAATAAGACTTATAGTTCACCAATTTCCCCTTTATTTTATACCATGGCTCAGATTATTTGAGTAAAAGAAAATTCGGCCTTTTTTTTTTTTTTTATATCAATCTAAATTTACTTCCCACAGAGTAAAATTGTTAGGATTTCAGTATTGTATTACTTTTTAAAGCATTGGAGACTTTGGAATAATTTCTTTCACAGTTTACATCTGACATTGAGGTAAGGGTGAGCTATTAGGATGAAGAAAAATTGTAGTGATCTTGAACTAGGAAGGAGAGCAACAAGAGGAAATTTAATCTATATTCCTTTTACAAGGTAGAAGCCCCCAAGCGTTGGCCTATACTAATTTATATAGACTATGCCTATGTATCGATATATATGTGTTTAGTATACACACACACACACACAATCCATTGTCTTAGACCAATCATTCTTTGTGGTAGAAATGATCAATTATGACTAAAGACTTTAATTAGTTCCTCCAAATTTTAGACGTATCCCTAGAACAAAGCCAGGGACATCCTCCATCTCCACTTGCATCTATCTATGCATGGCCACATTCCTGGTTCTTTTCCAACGAATGTGACCAGAAGTGATATGAATGGTTTATACTTGAAGGATAATTAGTTGATATTTGCTCTTGCAACTTTCCTTTATTTTTTGAGAAAAATGTAGAAGCCACATAATGAAGGCAGTGGGTTCCTAAATCACTAAGCAGAAAATAATCCCAAACCACCAAAGCCCATACTAAACTACTGAGTGAAAAATGAACTTCCAGTATATCATGCTGCAGAGATTTAAGGTTTATCTCCTAGTGTTTAACTAATGATTTTTTCCTTTAGATTTTGGTTGCCTTATCTGTAAAATTAAATATCTGAATGGGATGAATTCTACATTTATTTCAGGGCTTATATTTTTATGCTTTTTTTTCTTTAATTTTCAGAAACATTCCACATATTGATTACCTTTTAAATTAATCACTAAGTCTACTATTTTTCACACAAAGTCAGGTTCTTCAAGTTATGGAGAAGTCATAGCTGACTGCTGCTTTACTCTAAAACATGAGTCCAAATATGAGATGAGATGGGATGAAGACCCAGATAAATGATTGTGACAAAGAGGAGTGAGAGACAGCAGGCTAAAGAATGTTTAGTAGTAACGAATTCAGACAGGAGAAATGGATGGGTCATATCTAACAGATTTGTTCAAAGGCATTTTTGAAAGAAAAATTTGTGAAAATATAGAAGGAGAAAAAAAATAGCAAAGACATGAAATGCTTTTTGGTCCCTAAATGGATTTTATTTCAAACAGATTCATATCACTTACACATGTACCATGAAAGTTCTCTGTCCACTTCTTCCAGAATTTTCTAAAGCCTGACAGAACATCTGCAGAGAGAGGATATCATTCCAGGATAATCAACTGCAAGTTACTAAATTAAGATCAAAATGTCCTCAACCTTGAACAGTTTTCAAAGAGTGTTTAGAAGAAAGAAACTCTCCAGGGGGTAGCATAATTATATAATTGTACTCTTTTTAAGAGGCTATTTACAGATAAGTAATGTTTCCCCACTATTCTTTAAAGTAAAATATGCTAAATAAAACAGAGTTTGGGGGTATTTCTTTAGGACACTTAGGCAGAAATCTGTGCAGACACTGCTAGCTGCCTAGTCAATCACCACTCTCTCCTTATTCCTTACTATTAGAGACCTGGCTTAGGAGCTACTGTTATCCTTAAGGCTAAGGTGGTCAGCTGGTCAGCTTAAATCCCTAGCTGATGAGATCTAAGTAGATGTCTGTTGATAATTTGTGGCAAATAATTTGCTCACTAATTTAGACACTGCCTTTCTTTTTTCTTCTTTTTATTTTCTTTCTTTCCTTTTTTCTCTCTTTCTCCCTCCCTTCCTTCCTTCCCTCCTTCCTTCTGTTTCTCCTGCCTGAATGGTTAGAACATTGCTAGAGATTCAGCAGTCACCTTGAAACTAAGGGAATCACAGAGACATGCTAGAGATGTGGGAGCTGGAAGATAGAAGGAACCTATTTCTTGCTTATATTCTTTAGTTACTGAACTAACCAGAGGGACCATCTACATACTTCCTGTTACATATGAAAATGAGGTAAATCTCTTATTTGCTTTTTATTAATTCAGCCAAACTCATTAATAATAGACACGGAATTCTAGCCTCAGGTTTCTAGAACCCTTCCCAACATCCCCTAGTCATACTCCTATTCTAGACTCTGGATATTCAGATTTGCTTAGGGTAGATGTGTGGGAGGGCTGGTTCCTTTGGGAAGCCCTGATACTTATCCCCTGCAAACAAACAAACAAACAAACAAACAAACAAAAAATGAGTAATATATTTATGTCCACTCATCTTTCTATCTATACTCAGAGGCCAGTCCTTCCAGAAAGCTTTCACTGACAACCTTTTACATCTCTCTGTAAGTAGAATGGTTAAGAGTGTGGGGTCTGGATCGGACTTCCTAGATTTCAATTCTTAATCTGTGACATAGTAGTTTAGGAATTGGCCAACTTAATTACTTTCTCTGGCCTCCCCTGTAAGATAAGATCATTAAGCAGCATCTGCATGCTTTATTGTTAGGATTAAATGAGTTAATGCAGGTAAAGTTCTTGTAATCTTTCTTGGGTCAATCAATTCTAGCTACTATTGTTATCTTTGGTCAATTTAGGGTATAGCTCCTTTGTCCTCCTATGTTCTTCTGTGCCCATCCTGTTCATGACATGCAGAATCCCATACTGCAGAGTTTTAGAAGGTACTTTTCATAAATAAATGGTTCTCAAAGTGTGGTCCTTGGGTCAGTAATATCAGCAACATGTGAAGAGTGGTAAGAAATGCAAACCTACTGACCCAGAAAATCTGGATGAGAAATATAAACTTACTGATCCAGAAACTCTCTTGGAGGAGCCCAGGAATCTGTGTTTTAATGAGGCTCTTGGGAAAATCTGATGTACATACACTAAAGGTTGAGGACAACTGAGAACATCCATCTCAGACTCTCCTGGAGGCATTCACCAAAAACAGAGTTTGCAGGATGTTAAACCTGTTCAGCTGGAGATGAGGTTTAGGAAGTTACCTGGTCAGAATGCGTGCCATGATTCCTCAGCACATTAACAAAAATCCTTGTCATTTTTAATGTGAGATTCACCAGTCTGTTTTCTCAGTGGACTTTACTTCTTTGCAAGGAAGTCTATGAAGATTTGTTGTTGTTTGTATTATTATTATTATTATTACACTAATTTTAGAATTTCTAGTGCATAGAGCAGTCTCAGACACAAAATAATTTGCTCATTAAACAGGTGTCCTAAAGGTCATACTAGAGACCTAAAATTAATCTTGTCAGAAGAAGCACTACATACGCACAAAAAGTGAGTTTGAAAGTTTAATTCTTTGAATTTTGTTGCCATTTTCTTAGTTTTAATCGTTTCAAATAATACATTTTTAATTTCAGCATTTTGTGTTCCAGTCAGCATTTGCTGTCTTCAATTACACAGACAGAAACAGACAATATGATTTAATGTTTATTTTTCACAACTTCACAAAAGTAAATAGGTATAAGAGAAATTTAAATAATTAAACTTTCAAAAGAATTTTTGGTATGTTTGCAATTCCATACTCTAATGCTATTAAAGATTTAAACTGTACTAAGATGCTTGGAATATGCTGTATGGGTGTTAAGTGAATTCATTTTTTTATAAAATAGAAGGAATATTTTCTTTAGCAAATATATCTGCAGATGTAAAATCACAACCAGAAATCAACAAAAAAGGAAGTTATTGAATTAAATCTGGTTATTTTCTTGTGTGTGTGTCTGCTAATAATTGTATTTGTTACTTGTTAGTAGAAGCCAAAATGTATATATATGTGTATTTATATGTGCATATATATGTGTGTGTGTGTGTATACACACACATATATATATTCTCAATTTCCATATCCAAATCTAAAGCACTTGTATCATTAATTCAAGGCAAAAATAGTAAGACGACATGTGCTGCTGGACCATGGCATCAAGACTTCTTTTTTTGTCCTGTGGGACAAGCTAGGCTCCCAGCACCAAACCCCTCCCCCAATGCTGGCAAACCTGTCCAAGGCTTCTCTGACTACCATGGGAGAGGCTATGGAAAGGACATTCATTCTGTTATAATGTGTGTGATCTGAATGCCATTCAATGTTTTGTTGAATTAATGGATAAATGAATGGATGAACTGGTATCATAAAACAGACTTCATACTGATCTAAGATACAATGCAGTACAGTGAAATTCTTCCCTACCTCTCTTCATCAATGTAAGCTTGCAATCAGACAATTATAAAAAGTTATGGCTGAGGAAATTATAGAAACTAGTGCACTCTTACAGATTTATATAACTTTAATTTAGTGGAAAAAATCACTGATTTGGGACCCAGAGACCTGAATTCAAGTTATACTTCTACCATGTTTTAATGAGTAAATAATCACTTCTGAGGTTCTGTTCCATGTGTGCATTATAGGGTATCATAGTACATATTTTTATAATATGACTATCAAGAGATTAAATGACATAATCCACTTGCAGTGTTCTGCAAAGTACCTGGCACCTAGCAAGCACTCAAGACCTCAATGGCCCCAGTGGTCATAATGACTTCCATTCAGCCTACTCTCTTCCCAATTAAGACTAGTGAGAAAAATATGAACAATTTAAGATAAACACTTTGAAAACAGTTTTATTCATCCTGGATGAATGGGTTACACAAATGAAATAGTTGATGAGTTCTAGAGAAATATGAAAGAACTCAAGTTTTTTTATGTTAATTCTCTAGAAAACCAATGTATGGCTCTAAGATACACTTTCATACCCAGCCCACTCCTGCCCAGACCAAGTTATATTGTAAATGGAGAAGTCAACAACACATAATCAACAAGCTAAGTTAAAAGCTAGTGAAGCCTTGTAGGTTTGATAGAGAAAACTCAAGTTTATTATCATATGTTAAAGTAATATGAGGTACTTAATATTTAAAAAATCCCTGAAGATCCAGAACCCTGTAATAATCCTATAAAAATAACCAACTAGAAATTTATTTAGAAAGTTTTTCTTACAAGAAAGCATTTTCTATGTAACTTTTAATGTACTATTGCTGAGCACATTTCAACAAAACTAAAATATCTGCAGAAGCACTCCCAGAAGAAAAGCGGAGTTTGATGTTACAGGAGATAATTGTATCTCAGGATGACTAAGACCCTATACTTGACCTCAAATAAATTAACATTAAATAGAGTGGATGAGTCATGTACAGAACATAAGAATACTAAAAGGCCAAGGTAAGTACCAAAAAGAATATGTGGGGATTCTTAAGAAAGAAATAAAATATTAGTTGATTCTGGAAAGTCTGAAGAGAATAGCTCCCTTTGGTCCTTGAGGGGTCCCCTTTTCTCTCTTCTTGTAACAAGATGAGGGGTGGGATGGGGAATAGAGGAATATGAGGATCGAGAATCTTCTCTACTCTTACTGGAGTGGCTAGAAGATTTTATTACCAGTATGTGGTATAATAATATGTAAGGGCTCTTGAGGTCAGAGAAATACGGGTTTGGAAACCTGGCTCCATCTCTTATTTGAGTTGCTTACTTCTCAACACTTTAGTTTCTTTATGTGTAAAATGGGGATGATAAAGCTTTCTACCTGAGTATAAGAATAACATGATACAGCCATATACAGGGCTAAGTTTGGTGCCTGGCACACAGAAAGTGCTTGGTATGGTTGGCAGAGTGACAGTGAGAGTTATGTTGATGGTGGAAGTGGTCATATGAATTTTGCTCCCCCGAACTGGCTCTGACTGGGAGTACAGTTGAAGGACCCCTGAGTTCAGGAGGCTTCATATACAAGCAATGCTTGACAAATGTAAGCTGGTTGTCCAAATGATCATGTGCAAACTGAGGGAGGGCCTCAGATTTGTTCAACTACTTAATAATATTAGTAGAGGTAGTAGTAACAGAAGCTGAAATTTATTAAGTGCTTACTGTATGCCAAACAATGTACTGAATGTTTTAAAGAGATTTACTCATTTATTATTCAAAATGATGCTATGCAGTAGGTCCTAATATTATTCCTTTCTTTCAGATGTACATTAGGGCCCAGAGAGTTTACAATAAGCACCTAAGATCACACTGTCAGTGTATGATGGCAATGAGTTCAAGTTCAGTCTATCTGACTTGCTGTTAATCACTAAAGTATACAATTAAGCATTTCGCCCTTTGCCTAATTCTCCTTTGAGGGCTTGAATGTTTCACTCAGTCCTCCTGAGTCAAAAAGAAAGTCCTTTCTCTTTGACCCTGTTAGGTTTCAACATCCAACTTCCTTTCTCAAAACAGGGATCATTTAAATGAGCAGCAATAAATGCTGTGTCCTGGTAATGTCACCGCGATGACTAGGGGTCAGATACCAGTGGAAGCAAAAGCCCTGATGACAACTCTACCCTGCACAGAAACATAACAGGAAAGGGGGTTGGGTAATAACGGAATAAGGCATAGGAAAGACAGCGATAGCACCTGGCATGGGGGAGGGTGCGGTAGCGATGGTGATGACGATGATGATGACGATGATAACAACAACTACCACAATAATTATAATAAATAGATCTCACTGTCTCTAAGCATTGTATTAAGTGCTTGGCAAAGGTAACCTCACTTAACCTTGAAAACGGTCCTATAAGGATGGAATATCATTATTATTATCTTACAGAAAGGAATCCAGAGGCCCAGGTAATCAGGTAAATTGCCCAAGCTTATATGGTTAGTAAGTGAAAATCAGGGATTCAAACTATGCCCAACACCTACAGACTTAACCATTATGCTATACTGCCTCATGAAGATAGAAAAAGTCCAATGATCTTTCCGCATTACTCATTCCTGCACTCCAAACTTAAATAAGTCCAAGAGAAAGAGAGATCAAGCTTAGAGAGCGGCAACTGAAGGAGCACCAATAATTTCAAAGCAATGTTCTTTGTTCATAAAGTACAGTTCTTGTGATAACTTTCTCAACCAATTATCAAGAAACAGGAAGCAAAGACTGGTGTGTAAGTATGTCTCTACTAATGTGGAAGGTGGGAAAGCAAACTTGACATTGGTTTAACTGTTCCAGAAAATGCCAGTAGGCATGCGCGCTAGTAGATTTTCCCCTCCTACTGAATCCAAAAGCAGTATTTCATTTTCATGTAACTTTTCATAGTTCTACTCTTCTCATACCTGTCATTCATCCTCTGGCCTCCTCCTTTTCCTATTTCTGTACAGAAAGACACCAAGCCTGTGCTCTCTGACGTAAAAAGGGTATGTTATGAGTAGGAGCCATGGTGCCTCAATGCTTTGTATTTTTTCATCTTAATTCTTATGCCAACTCTATTGAACTTAATTATAGTGAATACAAAATTACACAATTACCCTCTGTTCTGTTCTTCAGATGCTATATTTTGATAAAATTTACTACATGCTGCTCTTCCCCTGAACACTAGAAATAGATGTGTGTTGATATAGAATTTGTTATAATTACAATTAAAATATAGTTTACATAATGATAGTGTTAAAATAAAATTATAGATGCATAGTGACAACATGGTCATGCATTTTTTTAGTATAAATATATGCTTAGACCAATATCTGGTAGCCAAATAAATAAGGAACAGAATTTGGTTAAACTACAAAGGCTGTTTAAGGATTTGCAAATATCTAAAGGGAGCTCAAAATTAGTAAGATAAAATTCCCCCTGCCATGTTTTCAATTGCAAAGTTAATGAAAGATATGAAAATACCTGGTAAAATTGTTCAGAGTAGCTATCCATATGGATGTTATAAGACAAGTACATCATTTTTCCTTGACTATGCAGTAACTGCTTAAACTCTCATGTATATCAGTGATGCAAATTATCCACCGAGTTTCTGGAGGCATAAAATTGTGTGTGTGTGTGTAGAGAGAGAGTGATCTCTGTCTCTGTCTCTCTCTATACACACACACACACACACACACACACATACACATTCATAGTTGTAATGGACTAGATAGTTCACAATTACTTCTAATTAAAGAGGTACCCTATCACAACTAACTTAAACCTTACAAAATATGGTTATGGCTACAGTATCAGAGTGAAAGGTAGAAGATTGAAATGTTTACTCGAAATGTTTGTAGCTATGGTGTCTTGACTAAAATAATTGAGTCACAAATACTATTAAATGATGTGACACCATTTTGTTCAGTTTTACTGTGAAACAAATTGCAGTTGACCCTTGAATAACACAGGTTTCAGCTGCACGGTTGTGCTTTTATGCAGATATTTTTCAATAAATATACAATTGGCCTTTCGCATCCACAGTTTTTACATCCGTGGATTCAACCAACCATGGATTGAAAAGATTTATTTTTGATCTGTTTTTGGGGGTCTGTGTATGTAGAAGGCTGACTGTATGCATTATTCTACACCATTTTATATAAGGGACATGATCATCCACAAAGTTTTGTATATGTGAGGGTCCTGAAACCAATCCACTAAAGGACCACTGAGGTCTTGGAGAGTCAGAAGTTACATGCAGATTTTTGACTGTGTGGAGGGGTTGGCACTCTAACATCCTCATAGTTCAATGGTCAACTGTATAGAATATTTTTCTTTCAGGATAATTATTTTTAGCTAATAGTTATTAAATGTTTTGAGAATATAGTGTTAATCATTATCTTATTTAATCTTCATAATGACAATTCCATGTAATCATTTTTAATATTTTCATTTTATTAAAACATATCTCTAGACTTTTCTTAAGAACTGCTGACTCGTATATCTAGCTGTATATTCAGCATCTCTATTTGGATGTCAAGAAAACATTTCAAATTTTATATCTCCAAAACTGATCTTTAATTTTCCAAAAGTACTTCTCCCTAAACCTTTTCCATCTCAGGTGATAGTAACTACATCTTTACAGTTATCCAAGCCCCAAATCTTGGATTCACCTTCGTCCCCTTTCTTCCTTTCACATCTCACATTTGATTCCTAGGAAATGTCACCACCTTCCAAATGTGTCACTTCCTGGAACATCTGCTGCTAAATCCTGGCACAAGCCACCAATGTCTATCTTGTAGACACCAGTAATCACCTCCTGAGATTCTCTCCCATTCTACTCTTGTCCCCTATGCTCAATACCACAATAAAGTTATTATTTTTAAAACAAGAGACAGATCTAGTGCTAAAATCCTACCACTGGCTGTAAACATTTAGAGTAAAAGACAAAATGCTTGTGCTGACTTCCAACGACCCACCCAATATACCCCATCCCATCTCTGACCTCAAGCCCTCCTGCTGCCCCTTCCTCCCTAATGACTTACTCAGCTATCATGGCCTCCTTGGGAGTCCTCCAACATTACCAGGAATATTTCTGCCTTAGAGTTTTGATGCTGGCTGCTCCTGCTCTCAAAGAGTGGTCTCCCCAAAATCCACTCTGACGACTCCCTCACTTCAAGTCTTTGTTCAAATGTCACATTATGAAATCTACCCTGACTACCCTATTTGAAATTAGAACCCACCTGTACACCCCTCTAGCACTCTCAACCCAATATTCTTCAGTGCTCCAGACTATTTTCCTTATTCCATAGCACTCATCAACTTCTAACATACCATAGAATTTATTTATAACATCCATCTGTTTCCACATGACAGTGTAAGCTGAGGAAGGGTGGGAGGGGGAGAGAAAAAGAAGAAGAGCAGGAGGAGGAAGAGGAGAAGGAGGAGGAGGAGGAGGAGGGGGAAAGGAAGGAAGGAAGGAAGGACTGTAAAAGAATGAAAAAGAAAGCTCTTGTCTATTGTATTCACCGATATATCCACCCATGTAAAAATGTACACATAGGGATGCTTAATAAATATTTATGGAAAAATATAGATGAGGAAACTAGCAGTAAAGCTCAAAAAGTTTAAGTAATTTCCTCAAGGTTCTGTAGCTAGAAAAAGATCACAATATTACAATGGAATTCAAGCCTGGGGCTGCTAACCTTAAGGCCCACCGCTCTTCTCTTGGCCTTTTTGCTATCTTAGGTCTATGGAATTCATGATTTGCTTTAATCAGTGCCATGAAAATTCTCATTCCACTGAACATTATTACTAAAGGGTTCTCTTTCTCTCCCGGTTTATATATTTTCCATTTAAACTAAAGAAACAGAAAAGAGTTGAATCCATCATGATTATGGTAATTTTATAGTAAAATTAGCAATAGTGACATTTAAGCAATAATGATATTTAATGATAGCAAATAATAATAACTTTTCAATGTTAAACATGCTAAACTCCATGCTAAAATATTTTCACACACATTTTATGCAATCTTTACAATTATCCTATCAGACTGATATATTTTTATACCATTTCAAAGATGAGGAAATTGAAGATGGAAGTATAGTACCTGTTTGATCAGAGTCAGACAGATAATAAGTCGTTAGTATGAATTTAAATTCAAGTCTAACTCTTGAATTTGATTCTTAACTCCTAAATAAAAATTCTGATAAGTCCTTTGATAGAAGTGTGTTTTCTACTAGAAGATATTCCATAGTATGTCTGGATGTGCTAATACCTTCGGAGCATAGTCCATTTTAAAACACAATAAAAAGTTAAAATAGTACTTTAACAAAGAGAAATATTTATATCTAAACAATAATGCAGAAAAACAGGCCAAGCCCTTTGAAGTGGTTTCCTTGTGAGCTTCCATCAAGACTAGAAGAAAGAATCGGCAGCCGCAGAATGGAGAAAGCACAACACTCAGAGATGGAGAATTCTGTAAATGACCAATTATAAAACTATTACACTGTAGCACTTTTATAGCAACAGGAAAAATAATCCATTAAATTGAAAATCCTTCCCTCGTTCTATGGCCCACACAAACATAATGTTGCATTTGTTAGGATATATTTCCTGTGCTCTGTCAACTTGACTTTCAGCAATTGTATTAATACAGTACTCTCACTTTGCACATATATATCTGAGTGATGGATTTTCCCACTTGAGGTTTGTAGAAAGTGTGGAGTGAATGAAATAAAGTTCAGGAAGAAACATGATAATCTATAATGACGGACACTGAATCAGCACAAAGAAAAACATCTCTCATTTATTTATTTGAATGAAGAGTCTACTATATATTTATTGCCTGCAAACAAGGCTACCTGTTGCACCATGGGAAAAAAGTGCCTTTTATTTAGAGGTAAGTATTTGTGTGCTCAAGTTTCTAAGGACCTACAGATTAAAACAGATTTAATCTGTTTTAGAACTAAAATAAAATATTATTTCTTTCTGTAAACAGATGTGGTTAGGCAATCAGCAACTTTGGTGTCTTTAAGCCACTACAATTTGAGGGTAGGCAAATCTATAATTGTTAAACATTTCTGCGTTTGTGCAACAACCAAGCAGTATGCTTAGTGGTTAACAACTTGGGTATTGTCAGACAAATCTGCATTTGAATTTAGACTTTGATACTTACATGTTATGTGATTTTGGATTATGATAATCACTTTCTTCAGCTATACAATAGGGATCACAACATGTCCTATGCACAACTATTGTCAAAACTAAATGAGATGAAATATTTACAGTATATCACATAGTGGCTCATCGTGAGGACTCAAATTATTATTATTATGGTTACTTGAACTATTATTGAAAAGCGATAGAACTTCTGATCTCCTAAAATGAGATATGTGCCCCATATCATTGTAGTCTCATATGTTTTATTTTTTTTTACCTTAAAATCTCGATCCAAGAAATGTTTAGTAGTAAATATAATTGAAAAGGTTATTTGTCAACATGGAAATACCATAATATTAAGTGTTCTGGCGCAATACTCTTTTCAGATATTTACCTGTAAGAAAATTTTATTGTTTTTTGTTTTTATTAAGTACATAAAACATATATATTTATTGTGCCAATTGGCAAAATGTCCATTAAGTAATCAGTCTGACTATATGTTGCATAAACGTTCTCTTAAGTAGTAATTACATGTACATTTTAGTTATTGAGAACATGTGTTTACAACTCTACTTTTTTGCCTATTTAAAATAAAAAGGGGTGAAAAATAGTTAGGCTTGATGCTTACTGTAGAGTGACCCAGGAGTTTAATGTACTTTGTACTCTATTATGCCATGAAAATGCTCCTGTGCCCTGGGGACATAAAAAAAAAAATTGATTTAATGAAAGGAACCAAGTATGATTCTAAAGCTTCCAAACAGAAGGACCAATAGACTGCAGTTTACATCAGAAAGTATTCGCCCGTCTCTCTCAACTGCATCAAGATGGGAAAAATATGAACACAAATGCTTAAAGTTAAATGGTAAATGTTGGGAGGAGTGGAAAAGGATGATAAGTTTTGAATGCCCAAAACCTGGGTTAGAAGGATTATATTTAAAGTAAAGAAAATATCACATAGTATTTTACACTTGAATGTCAGTCGGCGAACTTTACACAAATGAGAGAAATCAGCTGTTTTAGTTGTGATGCTTTCTTTTCAGTTGCACATGGCTGAAACGAAACTCAAAATAGTAAAAAGAAATTTTAAGAAAAAGTACTAGAAATTCTGGGATGCAGTTAGACTCAGATATCAGTAGGGCTCAGCTCTCTTCATCACTTAGCCCTGCTTAGCACGACATGCTTTTTCTTCTACAGAGAGTCTCTTCTTGTGTCGGATGGCCACTGGGAGTCCCACAGTCATATCTCTCCAGCTTACAAATTCCAAGGGAAGAGAAAACTTTCCCATTTTTCCTTGACAAAAAAGTCGTAGGGAGGATTTGGATAGGCCTAGTCAAGGTCAGATGCCTACACATGAACCAATCACCTGCTTTGCTTGAGCTCAGTCAGGCCAGAAAGGAGCCAGTACTCTTCCCTGGGACCAGGGAGGAGGCAGTAAGTCATTTGGCAGTTTTCCAAAAGAAAAGCCTGCTGTTTTTGCAAAATGAAAGGGGATAGGACACTGGGTAATAAAAACTAGATCTGCTACTATAAACTCCACAGTTCTTATTTCCTGCTCTATATCTTATAAGCATGCAGTAAGCTGACCTCGGAGGTCATTGGCCTCATTGCCAGCCTTAATACATATCACTAAGCAGTACGCTGGTAAAAGAAAAAGGGAAATCAGCAAGACTAATATTAACTAAGATGGTTAGGTGAAAAATAGCCTTAAAATGTTCCCCAAACTCGCTCAAATGTTCGGAGTGGGAGCTGGTAATAAATACAGCATCATGGAGTTTTGACAAGAGCAGGTTTTCTCCAAGCTAAATCATGACACAAAGAGATTAGAGACTTCTAGAAACCACATTTTTTTTTTTAAAGAAAAAACTCAGATGAGACAGATGAGGCCTAGAAAAACTGAGTGACTTAGGGTAACACAGCTGTTTAATAGCAGCATCAAGATGACAACACACTTTGAGTAACCAGGTCAAGGCCTTTTAAATCTATGACAAAACCTACGTATGTAAAAAATAGAGTAATTATGGTTTTCTAAACTCTAATTGTCTATAAAGTTGAATTAAAGGCGTCTAGTATTTCAATGATTCTTAAAGAAAAAAATGTCCAAAGACATCCTAATTGTGCACATAAAATACATGTGGAGGTATTTTCAAATATATTATGTGCCTATCTCTTTTCCCTCTCTGCTCTTTCAAAAAATGCCCCTTTAAAAATTGCCTACTCACCATCTGTTAGGTAAATTTCCTTAGACACAGTAAATGTGGAGGCAGAGATTGTTATAGAGGCTATTCCAAATGGCACTAACACCTATATTTATGAAATTTTAAAAAGAGTAGGTTGGAGTTGCTTTTAAAAAAATCCACTATAGTAATTTCATACCATCCCAGGTGCCTAGTTCTATCCAATTACATGAGATTGATAGATAGATGATAGATAGATAGATAGATAGATAGATAGATAGATAGATGATAGATATAGATAGATAGATAGAAGAAAATTAAGCACTTATACATGAAATGTTGCCTCAAGAGTTTGAAATAATATTTAAGCTTCAATGGATAGAAAGAAAACATTTGAAAATTTACAAATCTATTTCACTTATGGTACAAAGTACACAGGTTTAGATTTGCAATATGCTCCAATACAGGTCAAGTTGACCACTTTTTCCATCTAGTTGTTTCTGAGGGAACAAAACTGAAACAGATGCCATTCAATTCCAAATCTATAGCACAGACCATGACATTACACATGAAATATTATTCATTCAGAGTCAGGATGTAGCAAGAGTAATTTATACTCTCAGAGTATTTGCTCTCAAGTCAGTAACAGAGAAGCCTTGAATAAAAATGTTCCCATTACTTTCTACTATAATATATCTTACTTATAGCCCATAAAATAGTGGTCAGGGGAGATTTAGCCTCTGGGCACCACATTATATAAACTCTCCACTTTAAGCCAACCCCACTCTGTAATTATTTTTAAAATACGTTACCCATTGTCGATATTAATTTAATTTAATCTTTCTTAGCATTAGAGGGTATTATTTTATACAAGCTCAGAAACAAATCTCCAGAAATTCCTCCCCAATGCTTCTTTGAGCTGAAAATTCATTGCAGGGTAGTTGCAGTGACTTAATTGTAGTTGGCAGAGCCCTGGCCACACACTAATTTCATTAGCCTCAAATTCTTGGATTTGAAAGACCTACTGGATATGATTCCAGTCCTCTGACATGTCACTTACTAACCAATTCAGTGTGTATATATAGAGGACTTACTCAGCTTTATCTCTGGTCTTACACACCAGCAGGAAAATGAGAATCTGAAATCATAGACACTATTTACATCTGAGTAGTCATTCTTGCCTAATTGTCAGGGAAGAACTTCATTCCAGGCTTTGCTGGCAGCAGCAGCATTTGTTACATTTATTACCATCTCATCGCTCTCTCCTGCCCCCTCCCCCATTTAAGTCACTAAGTATTCCTTCCCCCAGTCTAGAAGCTTATCTCACCATACATTTTTGTCTCAAATGATAGGTTTGGCACGGTCCCCCTGGCAACCCATAGAGACTGCGGAAAAAAAGAACTCAAATCTCTAGACAGCTAAGAATTCAGTCATTTAAAGGAGTTTCTTTTTTATAGGACAATCTTAATTGAACTGAACCCTGCAATCCCAGGGAAGATTCACCTACCATTCTTTTCTCTCTTCCTAAATTGATTGTGCCTTTGAACAATGGGTCTGTGTACTACTATTCTCTCTCTTCATTTTGCAGGCTTACACGGTCTGGGAAACTGGGAACTGGACTTGCATGCCAGGAGCTTCTAAGAGCACATATAATAAAAAAGGCTACTATATATTCCAACATGGGCAATGATTAACCAGAATGCCCACACCAACGGTTATATCCAGCTCGCATCACAAGCTACAAGTTGGTGCATTCCTCCTACTACCAGCCTCTTCTCAATAAATGCAGGTGAAAACTGGTGGGGCTTTCTCCCTCAGCTGTTCAATACAACATGAATAGCTGCAATTTGCAAATTAGAGGAAAATGACAGTGTTTTCTCTGAATAGTTTGGTCCCACCCCACACTGCTAACACTGGCTAACACCAGTTCCTTCACTTCCCAGCCCAGGGAATAGGGAAACTAAGAGTAAGGCCATCTGATACTTTCCTCGCAAGTGCCCTCAGGGTCACACACCAGAAGAGGAATCAGCTCCCCTTGGAATGTTTTTCAGCAAACACAGTTCTTCAGCCTAGTCTGTGATCTCTTGACTTCAATATTTTACTTTTATTTAAGACACCCTCATCTGCAGTACTGCCATGCTCTGAGTGAAGACAAAAACAGGCAGCGAAATAATTTTAAAATTCTAAACTGAACACACCTTTAACTCCCCAGGGTTCCTATGAATTGCCCAGTGGTCCCTGGTGATCTCTGATCTCAGGTCTCCTGCAGCATTACCTCCTCCACCCCTCACCCCCGCCCCCTCGAGTTGTCTAGCTTTAAGCTCAGAGATGAAGAAAGCACTTCTGGGTTTTGGTTACAACCTAGGCTTCTCCTGAAAGCGTCAACTCAGAGGGAAGACTACCCTCAGAACACTTTCGGGTGTGCAAACATCTAGGGGTCTCCATTATGGCATACTCAGGAGGTGCTAGGGAAGCTCTTAAGATCACAGAGGCCATATCAAGCTGCAGCCTTAGATGGCACCGCTCCTACTGACGCAAAAACAAACTTCACACTCCTGGGAGCTGATGTGGTGACAGCTTGACTCTCACAAGGAGTCCCCTTTAGAAACCCAATACTCTTCGGAAAAACACTTGGTTACAGGGAGCATAAGGAAACCAGAGTCAGCCCGAACATCTGGAGAAGAGATTAATTGGGTTTGGGCACTACCAGGCAGGGAGAGAGCTGTGCATTATTAAAGGATCATCTCAAGACTGAGATGAACAAAATGCTTGGGGGTCGGGGAAGAGAGGGAGAACAGAGGCAGAAATTGGAAGAGAAAAAAAAAAAACACAGAGAGAGAAAGATACATAGGGAGAAATACGGAGAAACAAAAAGAAGCAAACCCACAATCACGCAGACCCTAAAACTCAATTTCTTAACCTAAAAGCCATCCCCATTCATATACCCAGTGCAGCCCGGCAGCCACGGGGCAGAGGCTGCGCAGCGGGCGGCGAGAGAACACTGCGGTAGAGCCCACCGCTCAGCTGCCCCGGATCCTCCTTCCTCCCATTTCGCTGTCGCCCTCCGGCGCCAGGAGCAGAACCGCCAGGCCTTGCTCAGTGCACCCCATTGCTTCGCTTCAGGCACCTTCTCTGCTGGCTCCGGGAATCGTCCTAGGAGCCAAGGACTGGGGTTGGGGGGCTGCCTTAGGGAGGTTGTGGGAAAGGACAGGCGGAGGGAGGAGGCAGCGAAAGCGATTTTGTTTCGCAGTTAGCATGAGCTCATCACTAGCTCTGAAGTGGCAGGAGTAGAAAGCTGATCGCCCATCTCCTGCCAGTGGCCGGACTGCAAATGCAATTTAGACGGTGCAAACATTTGCCCACAGCAAATCACCAGGGGGTCACGTCTGCGGGTAGCATCTCCCCACTTGGGGAGCGTCCCCGTACCTTCCGCCCAAGCTCTTGCGGAGACAGGCTACAGGTCGGAAAATCGACCTGAGGGATGGGTAATTAGCATCCTCATGTAGGTGAAGACCTAGCCCTCGGCTTAAGAGGTGCCTCCCTAAGAAAGCTCTTCACGAATTTTTCCCAGGGAGCCGTGGCTTGCTGGGCGGCCTGGGGCTGGGAAGCTGGGGAGTTGAGAAATGCCCAGGTTCGAGGCGTCTTCTCATCTTTCATATTCCATGCGCCCAACCTGCTCTCAAAGGAGCCGACACTTTTACAAGCCTGTTTTCGGAGCATATTTCACTCTAATGCAAACCCATTTAAATCATCGCCTTGTTTTCGCAGATTGCTTCTTGTAAATGGGGCCATAAATCCAGGATGTCATGCCGGATGGAGTGGAGCGCGCACAGGGGAGAGATGGAAGGGAAATGAACCAAGTAGGGATTAGAAGGTACCTCCTCGGGTGAGGTGGGGGTGGATTCGGAAGGATCTCCAGGGTGGAAATGCGCGAGGGCTGACCTGACTCCGCACCCTTGGAGTCCAAACCAGCTTTTAGGAATCAGGGCGCAGGGAGCTACATCGCGCTCTGCCCCGAAGGGAGCGCCCCCCTACCTGGAAAAGCCTCAAGATGTTGGCTACCATGATGGAGACCGAACTCCCCGAAGCCCCAATCACTCCAACTACTTTCTCCGGCTTCACGAAAACCGGAGGCTCGCCGTTGGTGCAGCGCACGTCGGAGGTGTCCTTCTGGATGAGCGCCTGGACGAAAGTGAGCGACTGTTCGAGCGCGTAAGTGTCCCTAGAACAAGTGTCCAGGATCCGCGCGCCTAGCGTCACGTTGGGCAGCAGGTTGGGATCGCTGTTGATCTGGTCCAGGGCGTAGAGCATCGCTTCCAGCCTGTGGATCCCGTTCTCCCTCTTGATGTCTCCGCAAGGCACTCCGCTGGGACCCTTGGCGTGCACAGGGAACAGCCCCCCGAGGGTGACGTCCCCCTCGATCCGGATAGAGTGCGGGGCGTACATCTCCTGGCCGCGTGCCGCCGCCGCCAGCGCGCACAGGAGCACCTCCAGTACGCAGCAGGGGAACTTCATCAAAGTCAGGACGCGGAGCAGCTTCCCCAGCTGGACCATGCTGCTCCGACTGCTGCGGTGGCGGCGGCGGCGCTGGAGGAGAAGGTGGCGGGCTCGCCGGGGTCCGGGCTCCTTAGGGTGAGCTCCTCCGGGGAAGCCCTGGGGTTCCTGCAGGCACGGAGGGTGGAGGCGCCCGGGAAGGGGCGGCCGGAGAGGGTGGGAGGTCCCGCGGCGCCTGCCAGCTTGGGGCGCCTTGCGCTCTCGGGTTCGCCCGCCGGCGCGCCGCGCTCGCGCTCCCCGACTTGCCGCTCGCGCTCTTCAACAGCCTAGCACTGGGGAGAGGGCGCGGATTGCTATCGCTTTAAATGGTCGTTCGGCTCCCTCTCCTCCTCCTCCCACACCCTCCCTCGCTCGCTAGCTCTCAGTCTCTCCCCACCCTTTCCAGCGCCCGCCCTCCCTACTGGTTTGCATCATCACGCAGGGAGGGGCTGCGTGCTGAGGTAAGGGGGGAATAAGTGGGCGGCTGGAGGTGGGGGGGGGGGGAGTGCCTCGGATTGGGAGTTTCTCGGTCCCCAGGGGATTTAGGCGTTGCAGGTCGGAGGCGAGGGCTGAGCTCTTGTCCCCATCTCACTGTAGAAGCCTCTCGATCGCCGGCCTGCACCCACATGCACGTTCTAGGCACGGGTGGCACCAGCCCCAGAATGGGGCGAGAGTGTCTGATGCTGACTCCCAACCCTGAGGTCCAGAGCCCCGGCTTTCAGCTCCGGGAGAACGCCAGGGAGTCGCAAGGTGGAGAAGCCGGTGATGATGGGGAGCGGGAAGACCCTAGTTAGTCTCCACTGCTGATCTTTTTCCTAAGAAAAAGAACATACGAAGAGGAGCCTGATTCATGACTTTAAAGAACCTTTACCCAGAAACTTCTCCGGGGCCCAGGCACTGGAGTAGCCCGTAGAGAAACAGGCCAACAAGAAACATTAGGAGTAAAAGTACATTCTTGGTTTTCAGGGGTTACTGGGACCAGAACTAGCCAGAGTCCCAGCTAATCTGGTGGAAACCTCTGACTCGCCCCTCTTCTTCCTTTCATATCAAGAGATGGAACATATGCGAACGCGGCAGAGCACACTTTTTTCTCTGGCGCTGACAGATGTAGGGATTCCTCTTACCCACTTACAGAGATGCTTCTGGGCTGGTACAGGTTTTAGAGGGCAGGAAACAGCAGGAAAGAGGTGATAGTAGGAGGAAGAAAAGAGGGGCAGACAGAAGTCTCCTCAATGGTTCGGGATGCCCTCCTCTCTTTCTCTGAGTAGAGATTTGGGGGCAAAATCAGGATGGCAGAGTGGGTTGCAGTACAATTAGGTAGTTGTTTTTCAAAAGTGTGCTCTCCTACAGGCCTAGCCCAAACTTGGCCCATTAAAGCAACAAGTGGCCCTAAGAAAGGTGATGTCTTTGTTCTTGGGATCCAGAGTGGACTCGGGGAGGTGAACTCAGCTCCTCCTGAGGCTTTCTTTTGGAGTGCAGCAAAACTATATTGCACATATTTGAAAGTGAGAGAAAAACAGAAACAAGACTATATATTTTTGTTTTTGTTAATGTACATTTTGTTAATGTACAAGGACATTTTGTTAATGTCCTTGTACGACGCCCCCCCCCCCCCAACACACACACACCAAAAAGTCAGAAGATAGGTAGTTGGTTGTCTCTACCACCAAGTACCTGTGATTCCTTGACATTTCTAGTCCCCTGTCTGGGTTATAGTTTCCCCATCTGTAAAATGATAAGATTGAATTGGATGCTCTCCAAATTATCTTTTAACTCTCAAATCCTCTTTTAAAATAGGCCATGTCCCTTTGTAATGGTGCTCTTTTTAGGCCAATATCCTCTGTTGTTTTATGTTTGGGAGACCAGTTTTTTGATATCCAAAGAACATTACAAATATACCCTGGTATGAGGACTTTTGTTTCCTTGTCCAACATCTATTCCTCTTTCTTCTAAGGACGGTCCAATCAGTCAATTTTTTTGGATATGTCCTTCCTCCATGTTTTAATACTTAAAGTCTGAGAAACACAGACACCACTTCCCATAATCCGAGCTTGGCTGTTTAGAGCATGGACTGGGGGCCTTTGATATAGTGATAATGTGTTCAAGGATGGGAATGGGGCTCAATGAGAACCATCCAGGACTAATCCCTGCAGTTTGCAGGAGTAACTAGGGTAGTGACACAGGGTTACCACTATTGAACAAACAATTTGTGCATGAATTAGGAAAATAGCGCCCCCACCCCCATGCTCAAAATACTTTATATCCTTTGGAAATGTTATACTATTCTGATTTTGTAAGATCATAACATTTCATTGCCATCTTCAAGAAAACAGTGGTATAATATACAATGTGATTATCAATCACTCTTAGATACATGATGCCCTGATACATAAGTGTACACCTTGCACAGTCTTATGCTGCTCCTTCCTTCCAGTCCTAGAGCTGTGAGGTTAGTAAGACTGTAGCTGTGCTAAGAGCTTCTACATAAAGAGGGAGATCTTTGAATTCTATAATAATAGACATAAGAGAGGAGGGAAAAAGATAGAGAGGAATGGAGTAGAGATAGATAGGTCCTGATTAAAACGTCTGAGCTCCTAGAATCAGCCTGGCTTGAAAGACTGCCTCTGGATTTTTTCTTTTATATAGTATTTTCTTTCTCTTGTCTGAATCCAAAAAAATACTATTTTAATTCACCTGTTCCAATACATCAGAGCAAAAAGGATGGAACAGCTGAAAGAGATAACTTATTAAAGTAGAATCAGCTAATTTGGAAAGAGTAAACGAAGCAAACAAAGCAACAGGAAGGTATACTTGGGAACATGAGTACTATGCTTTTAATATTTAGGCATCAGTACCCCAGGCTGCATTTGACAGAGACTATATCCTTATTAAGTTTTAAATTTAAGGCTATTTATTAGGAACTTGGTGATAAAAAAAAAAAAATTTGGAAAGCTCGGTAGCAAGTAATGACACTTGATTTTTTACCTCCCCTTGTCTGGATCCATGTGCTACTCTTCTATTTTCATTTCACATCTTGTAATTGCTCAATAAGTATATCTTGGCTGACTACTCAATGTTGCCTTATTCTGTGTTCTCTCTTTGCTCTGATCATTCTCCCCAAACATCTGGCAGCAATCATTATCTACTTTCATTACAGTCATCTGTGTGTATGTCTCATTTCCCCTGCCAAGTTGTAAGATCCTTGAGGGTAAGGGCTAGGTATTATTCGTCTTTTTTCCTGGACAATGTTTAGAATGGTGTTTTGTACCTAAGGAGGACTCATGTGTTGGATGAATCACAACTGGTTTTGCCAGTCTCCACAGCCTTTATTTGACAGTGACCGAAATATAAAGTGGCAGAGCAGAAACAATGGCAGATAAATTACTGTCCTCTTAGTCACAATATGCAGTTTCTAAAACTTAAATGATAATTAGTAGATTTAGAAATGACTTTATTTTACAAAGATTGCATATGATTGAAATATTCTAACCTTAAAGCTCTTGATCAACTCTAAAGAAAAGCTTTAATTGGTTCTTCTTGAGTTAAGTGATCACTCCTGGAGCAATAACTGGGGCCATTGCCATAGACAGGCTGAGGAGGGTCAGAAGACAATACTAGTATCACCTCAGCCAGATGGAAAGAATGATCTCTTACCAGGTAAGTGGGAAAATGATACTGAGCTTGCAAAATCTATAAACATCCAGTATATATGGAATCTAATTCATTGTTATATCTTTAGCCACACTGCTAACTTAGTAGGTTACATAGTATTTGTTTTTGTTTTTGTTTTTTTTTTCTTTTTTTGAGGTTAAATGAATGGAAAATCTTTGTGTAAGAATGGTTAATTTACAACTTGGTCAGTCATTGTTCTAATGTCGTATTTAATTGGTAGAGGAACTAGTTTTAGTCACAAAGATTATACATTATAAAATGTGTTAACAGGCTTGGTTCTGTGTAGTCATGCCCTCGTGCAGGAATTAACAAAAATGTGTAACTAAAGTGAGGGCTAAGTACTAATTTATATTCTTAGTATTATGTTTTCTTAATAATCTCAGTTTTATTTATTTTCTTTGTTGTTCTTCCCTGCCTATCATCTTCTGAAGAAAAGAATGTCTCCACTTCCAATTCCCTATTTAAATATAATTTGTAATTTACAAAGTTGTCCTTAACTTCTGCTACTCCTATTACTAATATACTCAGGTTATTTTTCCATCCTTCATGTAGGTCTTAATACATAACTTTTTTTTTTTTCTAATTACAATCTTACATTTGATTTGCACTATCAAGTGAAGGTCACCTTTTCTTGAAGAGAAAAAGAAAAGACACTCTACTTCATCTGTTATGTTTTTCCGTCATATTTATTTGTAGTAGACATCTTGTGTCACTTACTCAGCATGTATTTCCTGATCCCATCTAATTAAGAAACTCTGATTTTGTTCATCCCCTAAGTGTGTAGCAGATGGAATGTTCCCACTGTTCCTTTGGTAATCATCAGCCATCCTTTGGGAAATGACCCCTCTCAATCCCTGTGAATTGAGATGGAACTGTCAATCTTAATGTCTCACATACCCAAACTCGGGTGTAGGCACACATCGAGGGTTGGCAGAACTGAGCTCTTTGTTCACCTGCTGAAACGTTCAAGGATAGGGAAAGAATCTGAGATTCTGTATTGATAATTAAAGAAGGCAGATCTATTCCTCTTGAATTTTCATCTACGAGAACAGAAACCGGGGCTTCCAATAGCTGTCTTTTCTACCATATGAATAAAGTCTGTCTGAGTATAAAATCAACCCAAATGGAAGCAGGTCAAAGACACAAAGAGAAAAGTAGAACCCTGATGAGGTCATCTGACACCCTGGATCCAGCCATACCTGAAGCTGCAATTACCTTTGAATATTAAATGTTGACACCTACATATATTCTATTCTTTGCTTAAGCTAGTAATTCATTTGAGTAAGGTCTCTCAAAATTGAGGATGCTAATTTAGATCGTTACTGGTAAATATAAGCAGATAACTAAAATCAAGATAGTGACTGATTCTCAGAATCCATGACAATAAACTATAGAAAGTGCAGAACTCTACAATATGGAGAGTA
Organism: Rousettus aegyptiacus; assembly: GCF_014176215.1. Taxonomy (NCBI): domain Eukaryota; kingdom Metazoa; phylum Chordata; class Mammalia; order Chiroptera; family Pteropodidae; genus Rousettus; species Rousettus aegyptiacus. Next base: position 117,540,900 of record NW_023416307.1, on the reverse strand, counting down.
ATAGTTTTAGAGTTAGCTCTTGATGTGAATCCAGAAATTGAGCATATGATATCAAATGACAGTGACTTCAAATGACCAGTTGAGTAAGAAGTAAAATTAAAAATTAAGAAACCTTGAGTATAACTGATGGATTTTTAAATTGTCATAAGAACACAATTTATGTTTACCTCATAAGAAATATAGCAATAGTACAGGTTTTTATATGTGCAGAACACAAGCTATGTAGGGTGTAATATTTTACCTATTTAAAGTTAGTAGTAATTCTAAAGTAGTGGAGTTTGCTTTGTCATTGGGAATAATCACACCATTATGTTCTCAAGACCTGCTCATCTGTGGGCAATGGAGGCATTTGAATCTGCTGCTTGAGCCCCATTGATTTCTTGAATTAACCACGACCAATGTGTGAGGTTTACTCTTTTTCATTGAGTACATACTATCTATTAGGCACTAGACTGAGCAATTTATAGGCAGTGACTCATTTAATCTTTGTGTCAAACCTATAAAAGAGATACTATTATTGTTCTTATCCTAATTTTACATGAGAAATTATAATAGCTAACACTTATCTGGCACTTACTATGCCCCAGGTACTGCTCTAATGGTTTACACATGTTGATTTTTTAAAACCTCAGAATAAGTAACAATTTATGTAATCTCCAAAACATATAAGGTAGGTATTATTATCACTTCTATTATTCAGATGAAGAAATTGAGGCACAGAGTTTTTAAGAGACTTGCCAAAGATATAAAGTTAGGGAGCAGCAGAATTCAGATTTGAAGCCAGAAAGTCTATCCCCAAAGTCTATATATTTTAACCACTCTACCACCCAGCTCATGGGTACAAAAGCAGAGCTCACACTCATGTCTAAGTTCAGTAACCATGCTTTTAATTACTATATTCTATTGCCTCTCTGGGTATTAGATGCTGATCCCTAGTAGCAGAGAGGTTCCAGAATTATTTTTCCTGGGTGAAGCATGTTCAGAGTATGTATCCAGGGAACTTCAGGTATTCATTTGTTCAATTCTTGCTTTCTGCTCCTTACCACACTCATGTGCACAGTATATACTAGAAGTAGAATGTGGCTGTTCTCCATCAGCCATCTAGGTCTTCATGTGACTATGAACACCTCTACTGTACCTAATGGTCCTAGACAAACTGCCTTGTCTTTGTCCAAACACTCTCCCTGTGTCATGTACTGTTGCAATTACTGAACTGTCACTCACAACCAAATAGCACCCTACCCCTTGTCCCTGAAACTGCCAAGTACAACACCTGCCTGAATCAACCTCAAGTTCAGTACTTCATCTTCATTTGGGAACCTTCCTGGTTCCCAAGTATCACTTTCACTATGGTATCAGTGTACCCTTTGGCCCAGTCTACCGATTTGATTCAGTGAATTGATTAAGTGGATGATTCAGTGAATTCAGTGAATGATTCAGTGAATTCAATGATTTTATTCACTGAATATTAGTTGAATATTTTATATTTTATAAGAGCTCTATTTTTACAGTATTTCATCATGGCCATCCAAATGAGCTTTTGTGTTTTTCAACATAATCAACAGACATTAAAGAACTATTTTTAAAATATTCAAAATATTGAACAATTTTCTCTGTCTTAATATATCTTATTTGTCCAATATCCATACCTCATTAATATTCAAACAATACTCCTTGGGTAATTACTCATGTTCTTTGCAAGTCATGATTCTTTGTGATGTGGGACCATTTCTCATGATCATATCTGCTGAAATTATGTAACACAAGTTAATGTTAGTATCTTAGCCATACAAGTTCTTTATCCTATAATGATTTTGATTCTTCATTTCCTCAGGACCTCCCTCCCCACCAAATGGAAAAGCAAAAGAATAAGAATTGTGATCAAGTGTTATTTATGTGGGGAGAACGTAGCATTTAAGCATTTGTAGACATTCATTCAGGCAATCAGTCTCCATTGAAGACTCCTGCTTCTAGCATGATGGAGTAATTGGTCCCAGACTTTCTCTCTCATTGCTAATTATTAGAAAATTAGACAGAATGACTAATTTTAAATGACTTTTTAAAGGCATTAGTAATAAGAAGCTCAGGTCGATGATAAAGAGGAACTAAGAGGGGAGCTTGAAGAAAGAAACTAATGAGGAGAGCCCTATGAATGTTCTGACTTTCTGCCTGATGCTATTTTTCAGGCCCAAACTGAGCATAGTAGACAGCTAATTTGAGGAGACAGAGATCAGAGTTCAGGGAGGCTAAGGAGGCCATAATTTGCAGAGAAAAGAACAAGAAAGTGGGATTCAGGGCTTCTAGTCAGATGGCAGAGTAGGTAAATGCTGTGCTTGCTTCCTCCCAGAAGACATCAAAATTACAACTAATCCTTCTTTGAGAAGCATCTAAAGTCTAGCTGAACAGAAGTCCTATAACTAAAAATATATAAGAAGCCACATCAAGACTGGTAGGAGGGGTAGAGACATAGAACAAGTTGGTCCCATGCCCATGTATGGGGGTTAAACATCAGGAAAGATATCTTGGCTGCAGAGGTCATCCCTGAATGAGTGGTCCCAGCTCCATACCAGGCTCCCCAGTACAGGGTTCTAGTGCCAGGAAGAGAAGTCCTCATAACTTCTAGCTGTGAAAACCAGTGGAGATTGTGGCTGAGTGAGATGGAGGGCTGCTGGAGTCCCAGACATTTCTCCCCCTCTCTCTTTTTTTGACATTCAATTTTATTTTATATTAGTTTCATGTGTACAGCATAATGGTTAGGTATTTTTTATAATTTATGAAATTATTCCCCAAATACTCTAGTACCTAATCATCAGAGAAATGCAAATTTAAATCATAATAAGAAATCAGCTCACACCTGTCAGAGTGTCTATTATCAATAAATCAACAAACAACAACTGTTGATGAGGATGTGGAGTGAAGGGAAAACTCATACACGGTTGGTGGGACTATGAGTTGGTACAGCCACTATGGAAAACAATATGAAGATTCCCCCAAAATTAAAAATAGAACTACCTTATGACCTAGCAATTCCAGGTATTCCTCTTAAGGGGTCCATGCACAAACTTACTCCCTGAAGGACTTCACTTGCTCTGCACTCCAATACTGAGCAGCAGCTCAAAAGAAGCCAAAAACATATGGAGAAGAACTGAATTGTCTGGCATCCAGGTAAGGGCTGGAGGGGCCACCATTCCTTTGTTGAGTCCTCCCCTAACCCAGCCTGCACTTTTAGAGGGGTGCCATATCTGAGCTCCATCAACCTGAATGAGCTTCATCAACCTTTGTCATGCTCTAATTATTCCTGAGAACTCACCCCACCCAGATTGCTGGCCTACCCAAGCAGCTTCCAGTAGCCTTTCAAAACAAATAGCCTGTCTTGGCTCATGCAGAGGACTTTCCTAAAATCTCTCAAAGGTTCACAAACCTCAAATAAGCAGCATCTGGTCTCCATGTGCCCCATACCTCTAGCTAAGTAGGCCCAAGCCCAGCACTAGTGGCAGCCAATTTCAGTTCACAGATTACCTTCTTCCAGTCACCTCTAAGCCCAGCACAAGTTGCAACCATCTGTGGATCACTTTGTAGCTCATACCGTTGGCAGTGGTCAGGATAGAGGCAGCATTTGAGCTTGACTTGCACCACAGCCACTCTCAAGAGTCCACAGAATCAATACACTTGGTGGCTAACTTCAGACCACACCAGAGCACCACCCAACAACCTCCACAAATGACACACCCAAAGAGAAGATTGGGCAGGCACTAAAGCTGTGCTAAAGCAACTCCTGGTCCATAGGGCCAGCCCCTGCATAAGATCTCCTCCAGTGTAGTCATGGCCAGTTTTCACAATCAATCAGCCGGAGGGTCAATCCCTCCCATTGATGTGCAAACAGCAACCAAGCTCAACTACAACAGAAGGGTATGTACAACTCACACGAGGGACACACCTGAGTACCCGGCTCAGGTGACCAGGGAGACTGTGCCACTGGGCCCCACAGCACATCTACTACATAAGGCCACTCTACCAAGACTGGAAGACATAGCAGCTCTACCTAATACATAGAAACAAATACAGTAAGGGAAACAAAATGAGGAGACAAAGAAACATGTCCCAAATGAAAGAACACAACAAAGCTCCAGAAAAAAGAACTAAATATGGAGACGAGTAATCTACTAGGTGCAGAGTTCAAAACACAGGTCATAAGGATGCTCAATGATCTCAGTGAGAGCCTCAACAAATAGATATAAAACATAAAAATGGAGATATAAAATAAAAAAGAATGAGTCAGAAATTAATAACACAATAACTGAAATGAAGAATACATTAGAGGACATCGACAGTAGATTAGATGAAGCAGAGAACTGAATTAGTGATTTGGAAAATAAGGTAGCAGAAAACACCCAATTAGAACAGCAAAAAGAAAAAAAAATCAAAAAAATTAAGATAGTTTAAGGGGCCTCTGGGACAACATCAAGTGTCTTAACATTCCCATCATAGGGGTACCAGAAGGAGAAGAGAGAGAGCAAGGAGTAGAAAGCCTATTTGAAAAAATGATGGAAGGAACTAGATATACAAGTCCAGGAAGCACAGAGTGTGCCAAATAAGATGAATCCAATGAGACCCTCACTAAGACACATCTTAATTAAAATGTCAAAGGTTAAAGACAAAGAGAGAATCTTAAAAGCAGCATGAGAAAAGCAGTTACTTATAAGAAAGTTCTCATAAGGCTGTCAGCTAATTTCTTAATAGAAACTTTGCAGGCCAAAAGGAAATGGCATGAAATATTCAAAATAATGAAAAGCAAGGACCTATAACCAAGATTTATGCTACCCAGCAAAGCTATCATTTAGAATTGAGTATAGATAAAGAACTTCTCAGACAGGAAAAAGCTAAAGAAGTTTATCACCACCAAACCCATATTACAAAAAAATGTTCAAAGGACTTCTTTAAGAAGAAAAATTTTTAAAAAAGATATGAATAATGACAAGTTAATAACTACATATCTATCAACAATTATTTTAAATGTAAATAGATTAAATGATCCAATCAAAAGACATAGGTGGCTGAATGGATAAAAAAATAAGATCCTTATATATGCTGCCTACAAGAGACTTCCTTCAGATTGAAAGACACACAAAGACTGAAAGTAGAAAGATGGAAAAAGGTATTTCATGAAAAAGGGTGGGGGGAAAAAGCTGGAGTAGCAATACTTATACCAGACAAAACATATTTTAAAACAAAAGCTGTCACAAAAGACAAAGAGCAACCCAGCAATTTTATTTCTGGATATTTATCCAAAGAACCCAAAACACTAACTCAAAAAGACATGTATTCATATGTTCATTGCAGCATTATTTACAATAGCCAAGATATGGAAGCAACCTAAATGTTCATTGATAGATGAATGGATAAAGAAAAAGTCGAATGTATATAAATATATATTATATATATAATGGAATATTATATATAACATATATAATATTACTCAGCCATAAAAATAAGAACGAAATCGTGCCACCTGCAACAACATGAATGAACCTAGAGGGTATTATGCTAAGTGAAATAACTCAGGCAGTGAAAGACAAATGCCATATGATTTCACTTATATGTGGAATCTAAAAAACAAAATAAATAAACAAACAAAATGGAAACAAACTCATAGATACAGAGAACATTTTCACAATTGCCAGATTGGGGGGGGGGGGGTTGAGAGAATGGATGAAAAAGGGGAAAGGATTAAGAGTACAGATTAGTAGTTGCAAAATAGTCATGGGGATGTATAGAAAATATAGTCAATTATATTGTAATAACTGTGTATGATGTCAAACGGGTACTAGATTTATTAGGGTGATCACTTTGTAAATTATATAAATGTCTAATCACTGTGTTTTACACCTGAGACTAATTTAATATTGTATGTCAGTTATAACTAAAATTTAAAAAAAAAATTTTTTTTTAAAGTAGTTATAGCAAGAAAGAGGGCCAGAAATTTATATGAGAGGGGTCTCTTAAGTTTTGGCTCAACAATAAATTATAAATATGTAGGATGAGGAGCTGGGACCCAAGGAAAATAACAACCATTGGGAAACTGCAATAGAGCTCACACAGGGTTGGGACACATTAGTGTTCTGTGCCTCCAGAGGGGAGAGATCTTTTTGAATAGTCAGAACATTTAGTAGAGACCCAGAAAAGTTACACTTTAATAGCAGGGCTAAATATCAACCCTAAAATGTCTCAAAGAAAAACCTCGAAAGGATCAAGCTGACCTGCAACTAACTAGATGACTGCCAAAACAAAATTTAACACTTTTTAAGGATGTGAAATGCAGACACTTAACCATCTTATGCTTATACTGTACAGAATCAATAAAAATTATAAGGCATGTGAAAAGACAGGAGAAAAAGTAGTCAATAAAAACAGACATAACTATGATAGATTTTGGACTTAGCAGACAAATACTATAAAATGGTGTGGTAGACAGAATTCTAAAATAGCTCCCATGATCATATTATATTATATGTTGAAAGAGGTTTTGCAGATGTAATTTAGATTATTAATCAGCTGACTTTGAGAGAGGTTATCTAGGTGAGCTTAACCTAATCATATACGTTCTTTAAATGCAGAGACTTTTTCTCTGGCTGGCTGCAACAGAGTAAGTCAGAGATATTCGGTGAGAGGGCTTTTACATAAAAGAGGTTCTCTGTAGCTGAAAGGGAGGAAGCCATGTGGAAGGACCTGAGAGTGGTCCTAGCAGCTCACTGGCCCCTGGATGGCAGCCAACAAGAAGAGAGAGACATTAACCCTACAGTTGCAAGGAACTGAATTCTGCCATTAACCTGAATTAGCCTGGAAGTAGATTCTTCCCTAGAGCTTCCAGATAACAGCACAGCCTGGCTAACACTTTGACTTCCACCTCATGAGAGCCTCAGGAGAGAGCCCAGCTGAGTCTTCCCATACTTCTGAGTATTTGCCGAATTGTGAGATAAATGAGGGTTTTAAGCCACTAAATTTCTGGTAGTTTGTGACACAGCAATAGAAGATGGATATAAACAGCTAGTGTAAATATGTTCAAGAATTGGAGGGAACATAAACACAATGAGAAGTAGAATATATAAAAAGAACCAAATGGAATGTCTAGAGCTGAAAAATACTTCATCCAAAATTTACCGAATGTGCATAATAGTTGCACACTGCAAAAGAAAAGATTGATGAACTTGAAGAAACACAAAACATTGATCAAAACAGAGCATATATTGTTCCATAAACAAGTCTCAATACATTTAAAAGTATTAAACTCATTCTAATAACAATGGGTTTAACTTATAAATCAATAACAAAATGATATCTATAAAATCCCCTAATATTTGAAAATTAAACAGTACACTTCCAAATAACTCATAATTCAAACAAAAATATCCAGATAAATTAGAAAATATTTATAGATGACTGATAACTTGCCAAATGCTATTGAGCATAGCTAAAGCAGATCTTAAGGAGAGATTTATAGCTTAAATTCTAATATTTTAGAGAAAATACATTTAATTCAATCACCTAAATTTTGCATGAGAAACTGAAAAAAATAAAATAAATTAAACTCACAGTAAGTAGGAAGAATAAAGAGCATACATCATTGAAATAGAAAAGAGAAAAAAGAGAGAAAAATCAATAATATCAATAGTTATTCTTTATAAATATTAGCAAAATTGAAAATGTCTAGCTGGACAGATTAAGAAAAAAGAAAGAAGGTTACAGCTTTCCTGGCCAGAAACCCGCCTCTCCCTTTGGAGTATACTGTCTTATCTCTTCAACTCCTGAATTCCACAGGGCTGTGGCCTTTCTTAGCATGGCCCATTTCCTTCTAAAATATACTTTCCATAAATCGTACTTTTTCACAAAAAAAGAAAAAAGAATAAAATTGAGTAATGACCAATATGAAAAGAAAATAACATCACTCTAGATCTTAGAACCTTTAAAAGGATAATAAGAAAAGGCCATCACAATTTTTATATCAAAAAATTGATAACTAAATAAAATGGACAAATTCACTGAAAGACACAACTTATCAAAACGGATTCGAAAAGAAAGAGAATATAGTAAAAGCTGTTGAATCTCCTTTATGATTAAAAACCTTCTCATGATTGCCTTGAACTGATGGTGGGACTGGGAATTAACTGGGAATGGGCATAAAATATCACATTAAGGGAATAAATATGCTTTAAAACTGATATATGTTGATGGTTACACAGCTTGGTAAAGTTACTAAAATTATTAGTTTGTAGACATGAAATTGGTGGATTTTATAAGCATAATATATTTCAATAAAGCCGTTTAAATAAGATAAATAATGTAATATGTAAAAAAATCCTTTCCACAAAGAAAATTCCAGATCCAGATAGCTTCCCTGGTGAATTTGATAAACAATTTTAGGAAAAATATCAATTTTACACAGACTTTTTCAGAAAATAGAAGAGAAGGAATCAGAATGGAGGAAATAGCATAAAACATATTTGATAAAGAATTTGTACATATAGATTATATAATACACACACAGAATGCAGAATATATACAGAATACAGTAGGAGCATAAAAAGATGCTCAATAACATTAGTAATCAGGGAAAAGCAAATTAAAACCACAATGAGATTCTTACCTATCAGAATGGCTAAAATTAAAAAGATTGACCATTTTGAGTATTGGCAAGGATGTAAAGGAACTAATACTTTCATACATTACTTGTCAGATGTAAAATGGTGCAAGCACTTTAGAAAACTCTCAGTTTCTTATAAAGTTAAACATATTCTTACCATGCAAACCACATTTCCATTTCTACCTAAAGAAATAAAAATATATATCCACAGATGTTTCTGCATAAATGTTTATAATGGTGTTATTCAAAATAACTACAAAATGAAAATAATCCAAATGCCCACCAAAAGGATAAATACATTTTGCTATATCTGTACAATGGAATACTATTCAGCTATTTACATATAAATTTCAAAAATGTTATACCAAGGAAAAGAAAACCAAAAAAAGCGTGCATCATGCTACCTTTTATGTAAACTTCTAGAAGAGTCAAAATTAATGTATACTAATAGCAGATTGGCCTGGGCCTAGGTATAGTGGATAGATTGAGTGCATAAGGATAAAAGGGACCTTTTCAGGGAAAAAGAAGTGTTCTATAACTCGATTGTGTTGTTTTTTATTGTATAAAGTTTTATGCTTAATTTATGTATTTATAAACTCATTAATCTATATACTTAATATGTGTGCATTTTCATTAATCTAAATTATACCACAATTAAGTTGATATAAAAAGTTAAAAATTATCAGAATGTAGGAAAATTAATGAATCCCCCTCACCCATTTTTATCATCTATAAACTGAAGAGAATTTGTTTTACTCTCTCTGAGTTTTAACATTGCTTTCAGGTCTAATTACATGTTATGATTTTTATAATTATTGTTAAATTGTAAACTTGGATGTTTCCTTATGAACTTATATTTGTGTTGCTTCTCATAAATATTATTTTCCCATAAATGTAACAGTGATTAATGTTATAACTAACACTTTCAAAAAGGCATTAATGAAAGTGCTTTAGGAACCTCTCTTACCAACACTGACATAAAGTCTTACTTAGGATAAGACCACACCTCTGTCTCACTCCTACTTCGGGTTCATTCTTTTCTTGGAAAACTATGAATATAAAATACCACTTGTTCTCTAGCTTCATAGCCTTGCTCTTCAGTGGTGTCCTATGATTTTTATCCAAAATAGTCTTCTCTATGCCAGATTTGTCAAAGTCATGTCAGGCTTCTTCACATCTTGTCACACACTCAGCAGTTATAAAGGAAGCTGTTGGTTCCGTGTGACTTTTTAAAATACATTTCCCTTTCTTAGGAGATTTGTTCATCCTCATGTTTCTCCTTATGGCACAAGCTTTATCCTTATCTTTCTACTTATGGGACAAGATTTTAAGTTCTTGAAATGGTAAGCCTGTATTTCCTAGTTACTCTATTCAGGGAAGATATATGGAGAGAGAGCACATCTATAAAAGGTAACCTGGTAGAATCAAGTATAGTTAACAACACTACTATTTATTTCTAGAGCATCTCAAAATTGCATGATGTGTCTGCTAGTTATGGGGCACTTCTGATTCAATTATAACTGAAAGAATTCTTTATGGACTTTGTGAAACAAAATATTTAATTAAAAGTAGTTAAAACAACTTTATAAGGTTGATAGAAATGTTCTACATCTTGATTGGGATATCGGTTACATGGGTAAATATATCTGTCAAAAATAATAGATTCATACACTTGAAATGTATTTATTTTCTCCATTTACACATACCTTGAAAAAATTAATAACCATTTTAAAGCTTAAATTTACAGTGGAGAACATACCGAAAACTACCTTAACCAGGGGATCAAAGTTAACATCAAGTGCAATAAGCCATATTAATATAGCCTTGATGTGGTGATAAAATTGGCACTTACTGTTGTAGTTTTCCTCCCAAAAACCTATACATTGTGAGAAAAACATCAGAAAAATCCCATTTGAGAGACATTTTACAAAATATCTGATCAGTACTTCTCAAAAGTGTCAATGTTGCCAAAAACAAGGAAAGAGTAAGAAACTGTCAGTTAAGAGGAGCCTAAGGAGACATGATGACTAAATATAATGTATCCTGAAGGGGATCCTATAACAGAAAAAGGACATTAGGTAAAAACTATGGAAATATATATAAAGTATGAGCTTTAGTTAATAATGGTGTATCAATTTGGTCATTAATTATGACAAATTAATATAAGATGCTAATAACAGGGAAACTGGGGGTGGAGTAGATCAGAATTCTCTACTATCTTTGTAACTTCTCTGTAAATCTGAAGCTCATCTCCTAAAATAAAAAAGTTTGTTAAGATCATTTTGAATGAAATATTTGTATACAAAATACAGGGGAGTTGTATATATCCATGAGGGAGTCAGTGTTAGGGGGATCATATAATTTACTGTCCAAATATGGCCATTTTTTGGAGTAAAAAGCATTGCTATTAAGAATTATATCAGGACAAGAGCCATAAACCGAGATGTATGATCACCTTAAGTATAAAATCATATTAAATATTCAAGCTCTTATTTCACACTTCCTGTGTTTCAATTCAATCTCTGCCACTTACTAGTTGGGTACATTATTTAACCTCACTGAGCTTTATTTGAAGCTTAAGAAGGAAAGTAATATTTATCTTATAAAATTTGGAAGAATTAAATAAGATGATTAAATAAAGAGTTTACTTAGTAAATACCTGGCATATAATCAATAGTGGTAGATAATATTTGTGCATATATAGACGCTAGTGAATTTTGCCAAAACATGCCTATGTAATTGTACTAAATCCTTTAAACTAATGTGTCCTCTTATTTTTCATTCTAATCTAGTGATAATCACATGAATACTTACTCTTTAATAGTCAGCTCAGATGTTACCTAACAACTTCCAGGTCCCACCCAGAATGTGTTAGGAGACTGGAGGATATCTACAATAATGAAGATGAACTTGATAATAATAACAATAAATGAAATTGTCCACTCTTGTCCTTTAGTGCGCGCGCGCGCTCGCTCTCTCGCTCGCTCGCGCGCGCGCGCGCTCTCTCTCTCTCTCTCTCTCTCTCTTACTCTCTTACTTTGCCTTATCTTGGTAGGTCAGTCAGTCAGTTTTATGGCCTCAGTACCCAGCTACAGAAGTGGGACATGGACAAGGTTGAAGCATATATCCTTTTAGATACAGAGATTGGTCCAGAAATGAGCTGAAGACTAAAGCACAGTCAATCAGTATCATTTGGGGAAGATGACACTGGTCTTATAACTTCTAATGATATTAACCCAGAGCTGCCAAGAGCTAACTTTCCTACACTATGAAATGACAATCCTTGAAGATAAAACCAATCCAGAAGCAAACAAAACTAAGATCTTGAAAAGGAGACAGAGTTTTGGTGCCATGATTTGAACTTCTGTGTCTAGCTGTGCCTGAATGTATCCCCCATGCAAGCTTTTTTCCCCCTACTTAAGCGAGTTTGAATTGTTTTTTCTGTCACTTACAACTGAAGAAGCCACAAGTAATAGAGTAAATTTTCCACTTGCATTCTGCACTTATATACACTGCAACAGCTATCATACTGTGCATGATTTCCCAAATTGTTTCTTTGCTCCCTAGACCGAAATATCTGGTAAAGACTGAAGTTTAGAAAGTTTGAAAGACTGAAGTCTTTCAAGTCAGAATCTTCCCTCTTGGTTGATGATTTGTAAATGTTTGTTGAATAATAAATTGTGCAGTTCTTACACAGGTGAGTTAACTACTGGTCCTCCACCATTAGAACTTGCAAACAGTAGGTGAACAGAAGGACAAAGTCTCTGGTTTGATTCTGGACACTTTCCTCTTCCATTACCATCTCTATTTCAATCTGTTATGAGGTCATTTTTCTCTGATGCCTTGCTTGTCCTTGAGAAACAGGATTGCAAGATAACCCACAGTCACTATTTGCTCATTATTCCTGAATTAAGCTTCATGAGGCTTTCTAACCCCTTGCTGTTATACTGTGGATCTTTCATCTCTATAGCTGTCACTTTGCTATGTCTTTGCTTTTGTAATTCCTTATTTCTTGCCCACATTTGCTCAATGGGAATATTCACTATATTCAGCAGATCGCTTTCATTTATATGTGAAGGAAACCTAACACAAACTAGATGAAGCAACCCTCCGCCCACTACCCACCCCTCTACCAAAGAAAAGGTAATTTTGTTAATTCATGTTGCTGGATGCACAAGGAGAAACCTAGCTTCAGATTTGGCTGTATCTAGGTGCTTAAAAAGGTCTTGGGGCTCATTGTATTTCAGGGTCTAATTTGACATTGTATTTCTTTGCTTGTTGGTTTTGTTCTCTCCTATGGTGCCAGGCTCTTTGTTTGGCAAGCAAGCCAATCATAGTCCCAGACACCTTACATAATCGTTAAAGGTCAAAACCCAAAGGTAATACAGATTTTTGTGCCAATGACCATAGAACAAATATAAAAATATCATAAAAATAATCGAATTGGGCAAAACTGAGTCATGCTTTGTACCAAGAAGTGATCAGCCACTGTGGTTGAGAGACTCAACAGAAGAGCAATTCCGTACTGGAAATAACAGTTGTTCACTAAATACGAAGTAAAACAAACAAACGAACAAAGTAACTCCCTTTTATTTTAACTATGGAAAGCTGATTTACAGAGCTTCTCAGTTATGATCGTAAAGGATTAGGTTTAAGATGGAAGTTGCATATAATGCTGTAGCTCACTCTTCAAGACAATACTCTTTTCATGACTTTTTCCATTTTCCATTCTAAAACACATTTGGGCATCAAATTAGTGAGTATAAGAGAACCCCATACCCATCACCATGCTCTAAGCTAGATTTTGGCTGCCTTGCTCAGATATCAAAGACAATATTTAACTATTTTCTGCCCATTATTTGTGGGGCCACATAAAGAACTTAGAACTGAGTTCTATTAAATGACAATATTAAATATTTTTGTTGACTCACCATACCACACCCACAAAGCATATAGTCAACTCACATGCAGCCCACTTCATTTCTTTATACTAAGGCTTGACTCCCACACCTGCCTCACTCCTCCTAGCCCCAATCATTTTCTTTAGAATTTCTAAAATGTCTCATTGTACTGCTTAACATCTTGGGACAAATGCCCATATACAATAACTATCATATGGTAAGTTGTCTTCAGCTAGGTCTCAATTCTGATCTGGATTCTATATCATGTAGATCAGTGGTTCTCAACCAGGTGTGATATTGCCCCCCAGTGGATATTTGCCATTGTTTGGAAACAAAGTTGATGGTTATGACTGAGATACCTCTCCTGGTATCTAGTGGGTGGAGGCCAGGGATGCTGCTAAACATCCTATCATATACAGGACAGCAAATCACAAAGGATGAGTCAGCTCAAAATTCCAATAGTGCTGAGGTGAGAACCTTGATCTAGATTAATAACCTCATGCATTTTTGACAGAACTTTTTTTTATTACTTAAATTCTTTATCACTTCCAATATCCATATATACTCAAACAGGAGGAGAAAGAATTATATGAAGGCAAAATTCATGAGGCAAGGATAATCATTCATGGTTTTAATCCTCTTTATAACCCTTTCATTCTCTCCATATTTGAAGTCATCATGTCTTATTATAGCATTCCACCTGGGTTCTTATATCTTCAATATAACAGAAAAGTAAAATAAAAAGCACTATGCATTACAACTCAAACCGCAGTCCTAGTTCCAGTTATGTCTTTCACTAGAGTTATGACTTGGGAAAAATTATTCTATCCCTTAGAAACTGGTTTTACACCTTTTTATTATGGAAAACTTAGATTGAATCATTATTTTTTAATCTAATATAAAAGAAAACAATATAAAAAGAAACCCAAAGAAAAACTACGGAGGAAGAAAGTTGAGAAACCAAGAATCCTACTCATCTAACTGGCTTCTTCCTCCACCGTGGTTCTGGAACTGGGATTCTTCTAGATTCATTTCACTAACCACTGAAATCGATGAACTCTATTTTCAGTTCCAGCTCTAATGTTTAATGACTAAAGCAAAATTTATCTGTCTTAAGCCTCATTTTTATAATACTTTGCTTTCTATTAAGGATTAAAGTTTGACCTAATAAAATAACCAAATCTATCCTCTTAGATACCATCATGTAGTAACATTTCCGAGATAAACACAAAAAGGGGATTATTCTAATACTTATAATCTCAAGCATAATGTCAGTCTAGTGCAGGTGACATTTTAGGTGAGGACAGCATTTTGCTTCTGCCAAAATATGTCAGAAGATGGCTTATTCAAGACTAGCCTAAAAGAGAATGCCAAGCCACAGAGGAAACCACATTCCTGAGATGGGGACAAGTGATAAAAGATGACTCCCTATGGCATTCACTTGATATAGGAAAAAAAAATACTTCTGAATTTAAAAAAATGAAAAAAAAATCACAAAAATTTTCATTGTTAACTACTGGATTCTTCTAACAATGTTTACACTAAAATTTGTAAGCACAACTTTGGAGTCCCAGAAAATAAGTACTAATGTAAGACCAGCAAAAGTACCTACTAAAATATATCCATGATCTCTTCTAGCTTGTCCAATTTGTTTCAGTGTGTCCAATTCATGGCAGTTTCTTATATTCTTTTGTTTTGTATGGTATCAATTATAATGTCTCTTCTTTATTTTATAATTTTATTGATTTGAATCCTCTTTTTTCTTGATAAGTTGAGCTGAATTTTCTCTATTTATTTATCTTTTTGAAAAAAGAAACCACAGTTATTAGTTTTATTGATCTTTTTATCGTCTTTTTAGTCACTACTTCATTTATTACTACTCTGATCTTTATTTCTTTCCTTATACTAACTGTAGGCATAAATTGTTCTTCTTTGCTAGTTACTTGAAAATTTAGGTTGTTTATTTGAAATCTTTTATTTTCTTAATGTAGCAATTATTACTATAAACCTCTCTTAGAATGACTTTGGCTGCATTTCATAAGTTTTAGTATGTTCTATTTTCATTTTCATTTGTCTCAAGATTGTTTTTTTCTTTTTATTTCTTATTTGACGTTTTATTGTTCAGTAGCATGTTGTTTAATCTCTACATCATTGTGAATTTTCCAATTTTCTTCTTGTAATTGATTACTAGTTTTACATCACTGTGGTCAGAAACATTACTTGATAGAATTTTGATCTTCTTAAATTTTTCCAAAAAAGACATCAAAATGGTTAACGAGTACATGAAAAGGTGCTCAATATTACTAATCATTACGAAAATGAAAATCAAAACCACAAGAGATATCACATCACACCTGTTAGAATCTCCATCACTACAAAGAAAAGAGAAAGAACTGACTAATGCTGAGGATGTGGAGAAAAGGAAACCCTTGTGCACTGTTGGTAGAAATGTAAATTGACGCAGCAACTATGGAAAATAGTATAGAGGTTCCTCAAAAAATTAGAAATTGAACTACCATAAGATCTGGAAAGCCCACTTCTGGCTATATATCTAAAAGAAATGAAACACTCATTTATTGCAACATTATTCACAATTGCTAAGATAGGAAATAAATTCGTATTTATATATAAATGTGTATAAATACATATAATGTATATAAATGTATGTAAATATACAAATATATATATAATTTAATATGTATATGTAAATTAAGCCACAAGAAAGAAGAACATCCTACCATTATGACAACATGGATGGACCTTGAGGGCATTATGCTAAATGAAATAAGTCAGACACAGAAGGACAAATACTGTATGATCTTATTTATAAGTGGAATCTCAAAAAACCCAAACTTGTAGAAACTGTAAAATGGTGGTTACTGGGGAATGGTGGGGAGAGGAGATATTGGTCAAAGAATACAAACTTCCAGTTTTAAGATGAATAAGTTCTAGAGTTCCAATGTACAGCATAGTGATTATAGTTAATAATATGGTGTTATATACTTGAAAGTTGCTTAGAGAGTAAATCTTAAAAGTTCTCACCACAAAAAAGAAATGGAAATTATGTGACATGAGTCAGGTGTTAACTAAAGCTATGGTGGTAATCAATTCACAATATATAAAGGAATCAAATCAATGTATGTACACCTTGAACTTACACAATGTTAGATGTCTATTATATCACAATAAAGCTGGGGTACAAAATGTTTCTTTGCTTCATGATTTCTCTTTAATCAGCCTTATCAATTATATTCAGTTTAACATTTTGTTAGAGTTTTCCTTTGTTGCATCTTTTCTTGATGTCTTTATGAAGAAAATGAAAATGAATAGATTCTGTTGCATGATTGTCAATATCTGAGTGTATGCTTGACTTCAAAAGTGCTTTACACTGAATCTTTAAACCTATTGAAGTTTCAATACTTTTGTTTTCAAATCTGACCAAACTTATCTTGGGGTAGAAGGGATTCATGCCTCCACTCAAACAGGATTTCTTTAAATCGATCATATGGGTAGACCTTGAAGGCATTATACTAAGTTAACTAAGTCAGACAGAGAAGATAAATACTGTTTGATCTCACTTATATGCAGAATCTAAAAAAGCTGAATTCATAGAAACAGAGACCAGAGTGGTGATTACCAGGGCAAGGAGTTGCTGGAAATGAGATGTTGGTCACAAACTTCCAGTTTTAAGATGAATGAGTTCTGGCAATCAAATGTACAGCATGGTTGTTATAGTTAATAAAAATTTTTCATATATTTGAAAGTTGCTAAGAGAGTAGATCTTAAATGTACTCACCACACACACAAAAAAAAATGGTAGTTATGGGATGTGAAGAAGGCATTAGCTAATTCTACAGCAGTAATCATTTTGCAGCATATAAATGTATCACATCAACATATTGAACACTTAACCTAACACAATTTTATATGTCGACTATATCTTAATAAACATGGGGAACAATTTTCTTAAAACTTTTGCTATTTCCTTCTCTCTCTTTCAGTTAGTGTTAAATATTTTGACTTTTTAAAAAATTCCAAAACACAATTTCAAAATTTCCCAAATGACTAATGTAGAAAATGAATCCCCGAATATAACCCCATTTGCCAGATAAATTTTCTGAGAAATCCTATGGGAAAATTAACTTTTAAGTTGTCTCCCCAAGATATTTCACAACTGAACTCTGCCTCAACCTTTTTTATATTTTTTAAGTAATAGCTATTAAAATCTGTGAAGTTAGCAGAACACATTCTGGAAAATGTTTGTCTGTAATGTGTAGCTTCCTTCCCTTATTTTTTCTTCTTTTCAAAATCTTTTGCAATCTTCCCTACGGCCCTTAATATGCTAATAGCTTAGTAGGAAAAGCACTTTTGCAACAATCTCTAATGTTTCTGAATTTCTGATATCAATGGTGTCTTTTAAATCTATATCCTAATTGGGTTTTCTGCAATGCTTATGAAACCACCATCTCTCACTATTTGGTTCCTTGTCTCCCTTGATTTTCAAGGAAATATTGTTTTCTGAATCTGTTCCTATATGCCTTTTCCCCACTGACTATACGTTATCTTTTAAATAAGTCTCTACCAGGACTCCATCCTTATTTCTATTATTTGTTTTATTTCTTTGTCATTTGGGATCTTGTTTACTATATTTCATCAGTTGTAACAATTGGGTGCTAATGACTCTGAAATCAATGTCTTCAGTCCAGACTCTATTCCTAAGCCTGACAATCAAATTATATTTGTTCCCAAATACTAGCTCAGAGTTTACAAGCTCTTTGTAGGTAGGAATTTTGTTATAGTCATTTAAATTTTTTTTTTTAAAGCTCAGTACTTTCATTAGAGTGCCATTATCATTGCACATACTTAATACACATGGATCGAATCAAACTTTAACCAAATAAACTACATCACTTAGTAATACATCTAAACGCTGAGGTCAGTTTAACTAGCCATTGGTTAAATCACTATATTTCTTTGGCTGTTATTTTTATCTGAAAATTGCAGCAGATGGACTAGATAATGGCTATGTTTCTATCAACGTTACCTTTCTGTTTCTAAAATTCTCTATGATCTCTCTTTAAAAATGGAAAACATCTTGTAAAAAATGCTTAAATCAAAACAGCAAGCCTCAATAGTTTATTCATCTTTTCAAAAAATAAACCAAAGTTATTTCAGCTCATATGCATTAATTTAATAAACTTTTTTGAGTGCCAAAATATGTGTCAGACACTAGGCTAGCAATTTTATTAAATGAATAAAAATTACTAGGTATAAGCAGAAAAATAATTCTAAAATATAATTTACATTTTGATTTAAAGTCATATTCTCTTATCTATGAGTTTTAAAAAATGTCTACCAAATCTTAATTGAAACTAAAAGGAATTTGGAAAGTGACCAAAAAAACTCATAGCGTCATTGTTAAGAGAACCACAACAAAATGTTTAATGCTAAAATATTTTCATAATTTTAAAACATAATAAAATTAATCCTAATTACACATCTTTAGAGAGTAGTCTTTTAAAACATGTACTGTGTTCACCATTAAATAATTATTTTATTTTGTGTTTGCTATAAATTTTGAAAAGGGGAAATCACAGAGAAAATGATATTGGCCTAAAATTGATCAGAAGTGCTGGAAAGACAAATAATGATATTTACTCATTATCAGAGTTTAGAGAGGTTATAAATGAAGCATATGGCACACAAAAATTCATGAGTAAAAACATCTTCAAGCATTGGAGGCCACCCTGCTCACAGTATCATAGAGCTACATATAGGCATGGGAAATCTCAACAGATTGATAAAGATTTAAATTTAACCCTCCTCATGCTGGAGTGAAGAATATTAAAAAAAATAGTAACTGATTCAGACAAACAATTAGTGATGAGATCATTATATTTTTATCCAGCTGTTCCTTTGTCTTTGAGGCTTGCTCTAAATTATGCAGTAAAATATTACATAAAGTATTGGAAATAAAACTGACATCAATAAGATGGGGGCCTATGTCTAATAGGTGAGGCCATGTACTTCCAATGGTTGTGCTTGGTGGGATTTAATACATAAAACATGAATGAGTGTTTACTTTCCCCTTTTAGATCCTCACTGCATTCAGGATTCAGTCTCTATTCACCTTAGTATTCCCAATACCAAGCTGAATATGTGTCCACTAGAAGGTACTTCAGAAGGCTGCTGAAATCAACTAAGCTAAGAAAGAAAGAAAGAAAGAGAGAGAGAATACATAATATATACATGATTGGCATTACTGTATGAAAAAAAAAGGTGTGTAAATATAGTAGACCACTTTTTAATTGGCCTCCATTTAACTAACCTATTGGATTAACTAAAAATCTCAATTTTCTTTGCAAAATTTGTAACTTGCATTTATCACCCAAGGACTGCTCAAGGCTACTAAATTATAGTGTAATATTGTCCCATTTCTGCTACTACCAGATGAGCTACATGTTTACCAAGAACAATTTGTGTATTTTTTCAAAATCTTTTTTTCAGGTGTACTTTTAATTACTTCATTCATTATTTATATCACCTAATGTAATATAAGCATGAAAATAGAGCAGTTCTTTTGAAAACTATGCTTAAGCAAATAGCAAAAAATAAATAAAAAGTTCTGAATTATGTATAAAAAACACAAATATAAAAGATTGGATGAGGGACGTAAACTCTGAGAATTCTAGTCTTGGATTGTTTAGCAAATATTCTCACGTTCTCATTTCACTTAAAAAAGACAGCTTGGAAATAAAAACCAATACATTATGGATATAATTTATACAAGATAAGAAACACAGCTCTTCAATCAGCAAACTCATGCTAAAAAAAAGAATCCAACAAAAACAAAAGACAGAAAACAACACCAAAATGTAGCCGTACTTCAAAATATTGAACAAGGAATGAAAGTTAAAATACCGCTTCTGTATTAAATGTTTAAAAATGACTTTTAAAAAATTATTTTTGACATTAAGTGGCTAATCGGACCAATCATGGTAAGTGGAAAACTTCTATTCAAACTAAGCACAATGTATAATACCAGAAATCTATTTTTTAAACACTTTCTTGGTACATCTTCTTATTGGTAAGTCAGTTTCTCAATCCATTCTATGATGAAGGTTTGGCCATGAAGTTTATTACCTCAGGTAAAAATAAAGCATGTTCAGCCCAGAATAACAGTCACTGTTCAGCTTCAGGTATCAAAGTTGACTTATTTTTTTTTCCCATGGGGAAAACTTATCTTCACACACTATGTCAATAACATTAAAATTTCAAAATTCCAATGCATCTTATACCTAACGAGGTAGAGGCCAATGTTGGATTTAAAAAGTATATATGACTTAGGTGTATTTTAGTTAGTGGCCTCACTGTTACTTATAGAGAACCTTTAAATTTTTTTCTTCTTGCAAGAGAGGTACCTAAACAATGCTTTTGCTTTTGAGGCCTGCTTTTTAAATCATGGTACGATGCCTCTATACTTGCTAAACACTGCAAAAATTCTTCCTTCTGAAAAGGAATTGCTAGTGGTCATTTGTAGCTGAGGAGAGAGAGTGGTTTGGAATGTCTAAGAAGAGGGTAAACATGAGATAGTGTAAGGTCTGCTCACGATGGAAGAGGATCAAGACATTCTGGTATGCTTCCACTGGAAGAGCTAAGGACTAAGAGTCAAGTTTGCCATAAGGCTGAGATCATCATGGGAAGGGAATAGGTAGCCTTAGAATGGATGTCTTGACATAAGTATTCTAAGCCTGGGTCTGAATGGCAGGCATTTCTGAAACTCAGAGGATCTGAAGTGTCAGTGAGAATAAAGATGGAGCCAAGTTAATGAGGAAAGTGAACCGCTGCGTTTTTGAATAGACCATGACTTACAGACTTATACCAACTTCAAGACACTTTAGCAGCAGGTAGAGCAAAATGTGAAACTGTGGCTCGGTCTAGTTAGGATGAGTTATATGGATCATCCAGCATTTATTTGAAGCCAGAAAGAGAAGAACATGCAGACCAGAGATCCCTTCCCTAAATCCATGGACATAGATAAGTATCTCTGTGCATCTAGAGTAGAACTACATTTGAAAGGATAAAGATGGAACACCGTTTGAGATGAGTTCAACAACCTTAAGAATAGGTGTGAAATATGACTGATTTGACTGAATATTCATCTCATAATGAGCTTCTTTCCCTTAGGAAGTTTTAAGTTTTTCTGAAGTTCACTTATGGAGAAATAGGGTAGCCATATTTTATTTTGTTCGCATTTGAGTGGGAATGTATACATTTTTTTTTCACATATAAACATACACACACACTCCAACACATATACCTATAAAACTAAGAATAGAAAAGAAATGTATCTGGAAGGAAAATCATATTGGTCTCTGCTGAGAAGGTAATATTTGTTTCATTGATCCTATGGAAATGGCAATGAATGAAAATGTGTAGTTCTTGTTTTTGTTTTACTTATTAAAATGATTTATAAGCAGTTTTAAAAACTAGGAACTCTTTAGTATACACTCTCAAAGAAAGTTATAAGAATTCATGTCTCTGAGTTAATTATTCTGATATATGTAAATATCAATAGCCTAAAAACATATGGCAGCATCAGAACTGTGGAGAATTATTATATGTATGAAATTAATTTTGGTCTCATTTTTTAAAGCTCTGATGAATCAGACCAATACAATTAATAAGAATAACATCATATTATACAGAGGAATTTTATCGAAAAGTTCTGTTTTTGACAAAATGTATAATATTGTTCCTAATGAATCAGACTCTAACTTCATGAGAACACTAAAGTATATTTTAAAGAACCAAATATTTAGCAAAACAACAGCTTTATCGCGGTACAGAAGAAAGATTTTTTTCCCTAAAATTATTTTTTCTTGATTATCTGAAAGCAAAAATGATAAATTTTATTCTAGTGTCAGAGGAGCAAAATCTTTCATGTTCTAATTCTCAGCTTCGCTATTTTTTTTTCTTAAATTATCCATTGTTTTCCTCTCCCCCCCCCCCAAAAATCTCCTATATCTCCTGTCAGATAAATAAAGCAGTGACTTTGAAATAAATTCAGAAACTGTAGAGATAATCTTTTTTTAGAAGAATATCTTGGCTATGATCATTTTCTCAACATAGCCTTCATTTTAATTGCTTAGCTATTTTCTAAAAGATATGTAACCCTGAGTCAGTTATATCCTATTAGGCATAGGTGAGAATTCCAGATTAATTCCAGAAAAATCCAAAGGGAGTAAAGTCCTTCCAACCAAGTTAATTTTGCTTAAAGGAATTTTTTTTTCACTCTTTTACATTCTCATCAATCTTTCTAGACAACAATAGATACAACATTCTCTAGTTGAAGTTTGATTTTATTTCCAAACACATTTTATTTCCTGATTTAATGTAAATAAAAAAGTAAATAAAGTAAATTTTAAAAAAGTAAATAAAAGTTTACTTTTTCACTAATATTATGTTTCCCAGATAGTTGTGGCCTCCCATGAGGTCAGTAGGATAGCACAGAAGTATATGTTATACTAACTTGGTTCTAATTATAGCTGTTAAATCCAATCATTTATTTCCTTCCCCTACCCAGAATTTATGTATTTAATTTCTACTGTATACTGGTAATTCATCTTTGAATAAAATGAAACCTATTCTGGTTTTTATAATGCTTACATTCTAGTAGATGAGAGAGACAGAAAGAAGTGCACAATAGATAAAAATAATTTCTTATTTTAATAGATCTTAGATTAAAATAAGATATTGAGAGAGATAATCCCTGAGGGTAAGATAGGGAAACTTAGTTTAGATGAGGTGGGCAAAGAAACCATCTCTAAGGAAGTTATATGTCAGATGAGATCTGAAAATGAGAAGGGACTAATTACAAAAGGAGCGAGAGGAAAAAAAGAAAAGAAAATAGGAAGGAAGGAAGGAAGGAAGGAAGGAAGGAAGGAAGGAAGGAAGGAAGGAAGGAAGGAAGGAAGGGAGGGAGGGAGTGAGTGGAGGGAGGGAGGGAGGAAGGTAGAGTGAAAGAGAGAAAGAGGGAGTGGGGAAATTGGAGGTATCAGAAAACAGGTTGGAGCATAGGAAAAATAAAATAAGAGAAGAGAGTAGCTGCCGTGTGATAAGAAAGGCAGAAAGTGACACTAGATGAAGTTGGAGCATTGGTCAAGAGCCGGGACGTGATAGTCATGAGAAAGCCTAGCAATAATTGCAAAAATGTAAAAACTGTTCATTTTTGAAATGTCAAATGTCCAGTAGCGTAAAAAGTAATGAGTTCTTTGCTATGATTTAAGAATTTTGTGATGGTGGTTGCCTTCTAAACTATTAGAATCCTTCCTATCACAAACACTGCTCCACTTTGTCTCGCTTTGATATTATTCCTACCATCGGCTCCTAATAATGCAAAGATGCCCATTGCAGAGTGTGTTGTTTTTTCAGTCAATAATATTGTTTTCTCCAGTAGGAATAAAAATGTCCTGAGGTGTAAGAGGTAGGGCACACACATTTCAGTAGATTTACACTGGGACACATAACTGGCCTACCTCCAGATCTACTCTATCATTCTCCTAATTGGGGTCCATAATAGTAATAGGCCATGGATTCTAATAACTATGTTTTACTACTGTAGTTATGATGACTATTTCCATGTTTTCCATTCTCCTCTGTTACAAACTCTGAGTCCATGGTCCAAACTCTCACCCTCTTTGGGATAAACTAACAAACCTTTTTAAATGAGTTTTACTTTTTTTTTTTCCTAAATATCACTTTTTTCAGCAGAGAATATTAAATTATTTTCAAGACTGTTCAGAAATAATTGTGTTAATCAGAAAGTTTTCAATGGAATTAATTTTTAAGGAACATATAAAATTCCGGTAGGGGGGCAAATCATGATGAGTTTGTAGACTTTTATGCAAAATTTGGCATTATATGAAATAAATTAGAAGTTCCAACCTGTTTCTGAGAAAAATAAAAAATAATAATTGCAAACAATATAAAATCTTACAATTAATAAAAGTTCAATCATTAGTTTTTATTATCTTTAATACCATTATTAATAATTATAAAATATGTGTGTGAAAATCCTTTGTATTTATTAATTGTAATTACACCTAATAACCAAAGGTGTTTAGTTACATGTGTTTCATTAGATTATTTATTTTTCATGTTGTTAGGTCAGATTACAACATACTAAATATGAGTGAAATAGCTGTAACTTCTACTAATGGAGACCTTTAGTTTTTGGAGACATTCTCCATTCTTCCCTTTTCCTTCAAGTGCTTTGTGTAAGCTATTTTCCAAGGTAAGATAAACTTTTTCAAAGCCTTAGTTGGTGTGAGTCCCACCAAACTAATTTCATTGCAGATATGCAACGAAGAATATACTTTTGAAATTGCCAATAGCAATAAATTAAATACAAACAGAGCAAAGAGTACACTGAGCCCCAGCAAGTGTGCTTTTCCTTTGCGTTTGTTGTTTTTGTCTGTGCCACAGTCTGTCTATAGGTGTCTCTACAGAGACTTCTAATAAATTATATCATGGATTTTTATTATTCCAAAAATTGTAAGGAGCAAGAAATTATTGTTGTCAAGAATTACAAAAAAAAATAATAAAAAAGGAAGAAGGAAGAAAGAAAGAAAGAAAGAAAGAAAGAAAGAAAGAAAGAAAGAAAGAAAGAAAGAAAGAAAGAAAAAGAAAAGCTACATTAAAGTTGAAGTTCAGAATTTTTAACACACACTCTCTCTCTTTGATTCCCACCAGGAGGCCAGTGTGTACTGCATGTCTAGGCTTGAGTACAAGCAATTATCTCTTGGCTGGAGTTAGGATAGGCAGAGATCCAGATATCATGGCTATATGACACTGAAAAAAGAGTGATGTTTGGGAACTGCATTAAGCAGAACCCTGATCCTTGATTCATGGTTCTGTCATGCATTCTGGGATGAGCTAAGAAATGAGTGTGTTCCCTATCATTTGTTCAATGAGTAGCAAAGTTTCTGTGTGTGATTTTCCATTAGAAATTGGAAAATTCACTATTCACCAGAAATGGGCAGCCATCCTAAACTTTTTGTAAGATGACATAATTTGGATAATATCATTGTCACTTTTGCTGGGGTGATCCAAAGGTGATGACAATTTGAATCAAAAAATATAAATCCAAGTGTATTTGAGTTAGAGACCTCAAAATCACTTATGGATAATCTTTAAAAATATACTCTGTTTGCAAGAAAAGTGCCTAGATTTTGTTTTATATGACGTTGTCTTTCTAATCAGGTTGTAGTGCCCCTTCACTTGCTAAATACTCTGAAAATTCTTCACTTTAAAAAGGATTTACTAGCAGCCGTTTACACTTTATGGTGAATTAAAGTCACGATGTCCATTCAAACAAGAGAGTGTGTGCTTTTATTGAGACAACATTTAAGAATTTTTATTCTAATGAGGAAACTATAGAGAATGAAAAAGAGGAAGAGGAATGTAAAAAGGTAATGGAAAGAAAAAATGTAGGGTGGGGAAAGGAGTAGAAAGGAAATGCAGGGGGGAAAATAATTGTTTTTGAACACGAGTTAAGTGACAAATGTGGAGCTATTAACTTTCATATCCTAATTCCACTTGGTTCCCCAACCACAATTAAGTGTTTCAGAGAAGTTCTGAGAGATAACCTGAGATCTCATCTTAAATTTCCTTGTTGCCCCGGGATCCTTCATCATTTGTATCAGCAAAATGTATAGAATTGAAGGCTTAGCTGATAATATCAAGGTAGCTGGGATATCGACTTTTATTTTTTGAGCTTCCCAATACATTTTTGTAACTCTGCACAAAATAGTAATTTTGAGAGAAAAGATTTTTGTGAATCAAGAGTCAATTTCCTAGTATAAGCAATTAATTTAAAAGAATATTTACCTAATCTGGTTTAATCACAAGAACAACATAAGAAAAAATCATTTTTAGGTATAGAGAAGATTAGAATTAGTAGCTGGGTCAGATCCCATTCTAGTAAATGAATCCACAATCCTCCAGCCCAGTGCCAAGTTCAGGCAGAAATGGGGTAGAATAACGTGCTCATAAGATCTATCGTTTAACCAGCACAGGCTATTATATTATTAATTTTATTAACAATTAGGTTGTCCTTTACTTTAGTTTGCATAAAAGCTGCAGTGGCATTAACAGGTAATTACACTGAAAAAAAAGTCATTTATTTTTACTATTATTCATTTAGTAATTATGGATATAATTATAAGGAAAACATAAGTATATTTATAATATTCTTCATTTGAGAATTCTGTACTTTATAAATTATTACCTCTATCTAAAGTAAAATAATATAACTTAAAAGGATTATAAGTAATTCATCCAAGTTACTTTCTCCTTTTAGAAACATATAACTTGGAAAAAAATTCAAAACACTTTCTAAATAATCTTAAAATTTGTCCTCACATCGCATCCATGAAATCTTTATATTATATTTTACAGAAAATAAAAATGCTCTCAACTCTAAAGCCCTCAGAGTTTGAACATTTTACACACTTTTATCATCTAATTTTATCTTCATAATACCATGTGTTATGTTGAACAGGTGTTGATATTTCCATTTTATATATATGATAAAAATGAGGCTAAATTTGTCCATGTGCTCTTCTCAAAGGCATACAATGAAAAATTGTAAGATTCAAATACAGATTTTGGGTCTTCATCTCCAATACCAAAGGGTTTTTTTTTTTTTTCTATCAAATCAGAAGACACAAAAAAGTTATATGACTTGCCCAAGGTATCTGGCAGAGCAAGAACAAAGAAACACAATTTTTAGATTTCAAACTTAAGAGCATGTGACAATCACTAAGTTGTTATGAAAAACGCAAATTGCCAAGCTTTATCCCCAGGTATTGCAATTTAGTAAGTCTGGTTGGGGCCTAGGAATCTGGTTATTTAACAAGATCCAACTGTTCTTGATGGTGGACTACATACAGACTGCACACTGAGAAACAAATGGCCCTACCGTCACAGTTGTTTATGAATCAGAGAAGCAGGTTTATTGTGGACCCTAGGAGGGTGCCACAGATGCCCTACACCAGGGGTCCCCAACCCCTGGGCTGTGGACTGGTATCAGTTCATGGCCTGTTAGGAACTCAGGCCACACAACAGGAGGTGAACAGCAGGCAAGCCAGAGAAACTTCACCTGTATTTGCAGCTGCTCCCCAGTGCTAGCGTCACTGCCTCAGCTCCACCTCACATCATCAGGCATTAGATTCTTATAGAAGCACTGGCCTCTGGTGCCAAAAAGGTTGGGGATCACTGATCTATATGGTTAAATTCA
Source organism: Rousettus aegyptiacus (assembly GCF_014176215.1). NCBI lineage: Eukaryota > Metazoa > Chordata > Mammalia > Chiroptera > Pteropodidae > Rousettus > Rousettus aegyptiacus. The sequence continues at coordinate 117,513,059 of NW_023416307.1, read as the reverse complement.
TGGGGGGGTTTCTTTTGTTATACATATGTGTGTGTGTGTGTGTGCGTGTGCATGCATGTGATTAAATATATCAAATATATAAATATATTTAGTTATATATAATTGTATATAAATTATTTTTATATAAAATTAAATATATATTCAATAATACCTTTATATTACAGGTATTCTCCACTCTTCAAAAGTTCACTTTATGTTACTTTATTTTTACAAAAGACCTACAATAGTATCTATTTTCACTAGTACAAAGAAATCCAAAGATTTTTGCTTTTATGAAGAAAGGCAAGAAGCAAAAGCATTCAGTGTTTGTTTTACAGGGAGCCCTTAGAGAGGCAGCACACGCCCTGAGTACTGAGAGTGATACCTCCAAGCTCTTTCCCCAGAAACTACACTAAGCATCTCAGCATCAGGCTGCAAGAGCTTAGCAAACAGTGTCTATGAGCATCTCTGCTTTATCTCCCTTTATTCTGCACATCTGTTAGCAAGATGTGCCCTAAGGTAATTGCTTCTTCACTTTACCCCATTTTGACTTAAGGTTTCATAGGAATGCTCTGCTTTCACATAGAGGGGGAAACCTGTGTGTGTGTGTGGGCGCGCACGCGCGTGTGTATTTGTTGAAAACAGTTCATGCTTTCTTTTTAGAAGTTAACATGACCTGAGTACGATGTGCTTTATAAATATTTTGTACTATATAGAAATGTTTGTATTATTTAATTCTTACAAAAGCCCTATGAGGTTTGTGCTGATATTATCCTCATTTTACAGATGAGGAATCTGTTTAGCTGTGAGAAATAAAATGCTGTTTATATGAGCCTACTAGAGTGTCTATAAAATGCAAGAAGTTACAGTAAAAGATGGAAACTCAATGTTTTTTAAACACTTCTATTTAGGTTCACTTTAATTTAAATAAATAGGGAACATCCTTTCCCTTTTGAATTATGTTGAGTTTACTTCTCTGCTAAATAAGAAAAACGACAAACTGATGAGTGTAAACTGTATTTCAAAGATAAGTGAAGTAACACCCATTTTTTTTTGTTTTTAACTTCTCATGAATTCAACAAGGCTGACTGAGATCTTTACCTCTTATGCATGGAAAAGAGCTGGGATGGAAAGAAATTTTTCATTATTATAAAAAGTGTTCTGGACTTGAAATCAAAAGATAGGGCTTCAAAAAACCTTGTTTATCAGATTTACAAACTTCAGCAAGACATTTTTACCTCTTTGAGTCTTATTTAATAAATGAGGTTTTAAGACAGTCCACATCGGGTTTAGTGTCATACACATTTCTGCCTCCTTCCAGTACCACCTATAGTAATGCCCCATGACCATCACCACATGGCAAATATTTACTGAGAATGACCTGAATGTTTTTGTGGTTAAACAAATGATAAATTCAAGACCCATTATTAAATATTGAGCTTATCCTTTGAAAAATGTCTGGCACTTGTAGTCATTCAATAAATATTTGTTTACTGAATAAATATGTCAATTCAAGTGTGAGACAAAGGTGGACACAACAGAATACCAGTTGCTATGTGAGTGACAAGGGAAAAAATTATTCTTTACCTTAGTTTCTCTTGTTTCCTGAAAGGACATATCTTTTATATTTCTGAGTGGTGTGAGGATGAGAATCCTTACTGAAGAAGCCAGGAGAGATCATTTGTTTGGAATAAGGACAGGCTGTGTGTGTGTGTGTGTGTGTGTGTGTGTGTGTGTGTGTGTGTGTGTGTGTGTGTGTGTGTGTGTGTTTGCCCACACGGGTGTCTGTGTATGTGTATGTGTTGGGGGATGAGGGAAATGAGAGGTTAAAGAAAGCTGAAACCATCTTGGCTGACTGCACAGGCTGCAGAAAAAGAGAAAATGAAATGACTGTGCACAGGCAAAGTAAGAGAGAGTAAAATAGAAGGAAATGTGGGTTCTTTAATAAAGTTTGGCCATGTGGTGTCTAATATAGACTGTCTTTCATGGGTCTTCATGAAATAGTCAGTAAAAATATATATTTATTTTTAATATATAGTTGGTTGTTTCTAGGATATATCAAAATGCTGAGGTTTGTTTCTATGAAGGTGGTGAGAGAGGAGCTTGTCACATTCAGATGCTAACAGTGCTATTTGCTCTAGGCAGTCCCAAGTCAAGATCATGTGCTTTTTATATCAGCGCTTTTGATTTTTAACTTTCTTCAAATGGGAAATAAAAAGTATTAAATTACCCTCCTTCCTCCTTCTCCTCCTCCCTACTCCACCTCGCACATAAATTTCAGTACACCATAACATTAAACCAACATATTTCTAAAGGGATCTAGCTGGTCAGAGTACACAATCAGGGTTTTTACATAAAATCTGATGAATGTCAAAAAAAATTCTAAATAAAATGAAGTGGAGATGGGGAAGATTCATCTGAAGGGAGTGTTTGCTTCAAGGTTTGCATTTGTATTTTAATTTTTGTACATGTCAATCCAATACTTGAGCTATTTGACTTGAGTCTAAATATTTTGCTAAGAAGAGATGAGCAGTTTATATACTTTGAAATATGATGTATACTTTAAAAAATTAGCAAATATTTAAGAATACTACTTCTAAGTATGTGTGAATCAGCAGCTAAGACAAATGTTAAATGTTAACTACAATAAATTCTAATCAAGTCCTATATATTTGCTAGCTGATGGTCAACCTGGTTAAGCATTCCAAATTGTTTCAAAACATCTAAAATGGGACTGATTGCAATTATTTCACATCTGAGCTAACAATTTTTTAAAAAACAGGTTTATTGAATAATATATAAGAACTTCAGTCCATTTCACAAATGGCCAGGCGAATTTCTGCATAAGTTATAAATTTCAAGAAAGAGAATCCTTTGGTAGTGTTAGCTTTATTATCATTTATATGAACTTAAATAAAACCAGATTTATTTTTAAAATGTATTTTAGTTCAGCCTTTCTACTAATGCAGATTTGCCCTGTAGTCTTCATAATTAGCTCAAATTAATGGTATCTTAGTATTCCTTTTATTCATTCATCACAAAATTTAACTGCATGGTATTGCTCAGGCATTTTGTTTGGCACTGATACTACATACATAAATGAAACAACTCTTGCCTCTTAAACTCACTAAATAGCGAGATAAATGTTTATTCACAAAACAAACAAAGAAAAAGCTGATAAATATTAATTTAATTCCTTCTATGTGCTAAATACTATTCTATATACTGGTAATGAAATGCAAATATCACATTCTTCATGAAGTTGTAGCAAAGAGGGTTGGTAGGTGCTAGTATGTAGACATATGCAATTCATTACAAAAAATAAATAAAAATGCTTTACTTTCTATGTAGAATATTATTTGAGATTTGCATTGGAATTCTTCAACTTCAGTTATTGTTATAGTATCCCAAAGGCTATTGTGCAATGTAACAGAAAAGATGCCGATTGAGAATCAGTTTGTATAGTTAGATAAGTAATTTGACATAGGTCACATTTTCTTTATCAATTTTATCCATAAAGTGAGAGAATGAATGATCTATTTCTAAGAACACTAACACAAAATGCAGTGTTTCTTATACTATAACCTTCATCCAATCCAGGGATGTTTGTTGGATAACTTCAAATTATAAGAAAAAAATGTGGGGAAATGGGTAATAGTAAAATGTATATTTCCAAGGAAAGACAAGTCTTCCACTGTGGCACTCACTATGGCTCTTTACCAAGTATTTCCTGTTTTCTTCATTTCCAGCCTGTGGTCAAATAACATTTGAAGTTGGGCCTGTAGGTGGCTGACTCAGACTATAACAACGTGAGTAAGAATTTTCATGAACTGGCACACAATTCTTTGCCTTTCCTTGCATTTCCCAAGGTGCCAAATAATATTCCAAATAGTATAGAGTTCATTAACCTGTGTCCCTGAGTAAAGACAGTGAGAAGCAGAGACTCCTGCTAACACAAGATAGACACATGATCCAAGAGAGATCTTTGTTGCTTTGAGCTGCTGAGATTTGAGGGCTGTTCATTAACACAGCATAACTATACCCATTCTAACTAATATGGGGACTACAGCAGCAAAATAACTGTATTACCAATAGATCTGTTCTTGTTTTCACTTTTTGTATAAAAGCTCCAGAAGTTTACTCCCACTAGTTTATGGCTATTACAAGAAAGGGAGATATTTGATATTATTCTATACACAATTTTTTAGAGGCATATTCAACTTTTCAAACTGGAAATTAAATGGTCTTTTATCCTTTACTTTTAAACTGAATTTGGTTGGTTTGGGTATATATCGTGAGCAGTATCATTTAAACATATATATTCCATAGGTGTAACATGGATTGTAAAAACTCAAGGGAGATTCATTTTAGATGCTGTTCCCTGTACTCCCTTTTTCCTGTCATGAAGACTGAATTACCCCTTTAAATTTTTTCAGCCCCTATAGAGATCCTTTTAGATGTAATAATCCCAAGGTCCTTGAGCATTAGCATTATCAAGTCATTATTATCTTTCAGAAGTTTCCTCAACTATGTAAAAATACCAAGCCTGTATCAGACTGACTCATTTAGAACCTGTCTGTTCATACACCACCCACCCGTAACATGTGAAACTCCAACACCACGCTGGAGGCTCCCACACACCAAACCCTGGTTTACAAAATCCAACCCACAATATAACACCTGCCAGTGATAATATTATGGCTTTAACTCACATTGTTCAAGTGCTGACCACAGCACTATGAAAAGATTATATTTTGTGATATTTTTATGACTTATTCTGATGGCAAGGAAGGGGAGAAAAAAAGAAAATGGGTGGTCACAAATTCCTGGTAATTGATCCTTTCTGATCTGCTTTCAGTGTTCAGACCTGAGACACAATTCACTAACCTGTATAGAAAGAAATAATTATTCCACTCATCAGCAGCCCTTAGCAATAATTCATAAAGTCTGAACTATGTTACTGATCGTGTGTCTTTTTATGCCAGCTTTATTTCTGCTGGTAAATAACAATCCATTTAATTACAGAAATAAATCTGCTACGCCATCACCATGAACTTGAAAGTGATAAAAAAAAAAGTTCAATAAAATAAGCCCCAGAAATAGAGAACTCAATTAAATGCCATTCTTTGGCCTTAACATCATTCTATTTTAGTTTGTTAAAGACTTCCTCACCACACCTAAATGTGGCTGCTCAGTGGAGATAACTGTTAGTCTCTCTTTTTAGTAGTTACCTTTTTGAGTTCTCTTTGTTATAACTATTTAGCTTCTTATTAGTCCCAAGCTCTTTGTCAGGGAGCTTGAACTCTTGCATATATTGTATATTCTTTTTCTCTTGCCATTTTTTCCTTCTTTTTTTTTTTTTTTTTTTTTTTTTTGCTACGATCTCTTGTCCTAGAAAAGGTAATTTCACACATACTGAATTACTGCAATTTAGGTCAAAGGAACCAGGCACCATGAAACTAAGATCTTTATTTAGAAAAAAAAGTTTCTGATCTATTTCTCCTGTTAGGCTTGTGAAGAGTCTCACCTTCTCTTATGTCAGGACTCTTGCAAAAAAAAAAAAAAAAAAAAAAAGACATTTTAAAGCACCCTTTAAAAAAAAAGTTCTGAGAGGTACCAAAGGTACCAAATATGCTAGAGTCTTTCCATCATGCTGTTCAGAATAAGTAAAGCCACATTATAGGAAACAAGGGGTCTGATCCTTCTATTAATATCATTGGTAAACCTTCTGTGACTTGGCTTGACCAGATCTGATCTCCTGCCTTTTTATGCTAAAGTCATGGGAGAGTGCAATGTACCATCATTACACTGGTTTTGGTAGTTTGTGAAGATTTAGAAAATTATTTGGGGGGGTATTAAATTTGTTTGCATCTGCTAATAAATAATCATTTATTATTTGTGGGAGAGTATGTATATATGCTCATACCCATACACTACACTGGCACTTTTCCAAAAGCTTTGCAAATACTATATCATTTTATAAAATACAATAATCTCATTTTGTAAATGAAGAAGCTAAGATTTTGAGAGTTCGGGCAACTCAATCAAGATTACACAGCTCAAAAGTGCTACTGTCAGTCCTCAAGGTTGGACAGTAAAATGTTCTAACTTCATCACTTCTTTTTTTCCTCCACCTTCATCACCTCCTTCAGCCAAATGACTGAAAAAAGTTTCTGAATTCATGTCGACAAACATTGTTGAAGGCCTTCGATGAACAAAGTGCCACGCCAGATGCTATAACACACACAGGGGGATAAAAAGAAATTCACAATCAAGTAATGGTGTAATCTAGTTTTACCTTAGTCAGGAATCTGTAAAGAGAAAAATAAAGTGAACAGAGAAAGTTATTTTTTTCTCTTTTTTTACTGACAACCTGGTTCAACCAAATGTTTACTTTTTTACCCTGGAGTTTTATGTCACTAACTAAAAGATGAGATGGTTTGTTAGATTTTCTCCTTCTCCATTTTATTATTATTATGCTAGATTTTAGTCATATCTTTCTACAAGATGCCTCAAGACCCTCTCAAGGACTTTATAGCATGAAAGTCACCTTGAGATATGAGGACTATTTAAAGGAGTGATATCTCTGTGGGACATGTCAAAAGAAAATGTAAAGAAGAGAACAGGTCCTGAATTAAACTCTTATGACCATTGCCAGAAAGAAGGCATTGCTGCTAACTTCACACGTATTTAAATGTAAACTGAAGCCTGGAAATCTATGCATGGGACTGATCCTGGTGCTGGTCTGATGAAGCTGAAATGAGAAATCGCTTTCCCAAAATGACAATTTTAATCTTTTAATAGAAGCTAACCGAAGCTCCTATTATACACAAAGCTCTGTACTGAGCACCAGGGATTCCAGAAGGAAACACGTTTTCCATAGTCTTTCATCAAGGAGTACCCATACTGGTGAGGAAGACAAGAGTTAAGCATATTAATGTACAAATAAAAATCTAATTATAGGTAATGATTAGTCCTATAGTCAAAAGTGGTGGTGGGAGGTGGGGAGCTAGTGAGAATAAAGACGAGAAACTAATTTAGGCTAGTGGGTCAATATCTCATTGTGTAGCCACAGTCCTATGTGAACATTTTTTCTCTTTTTTATGCAGTTACCTTCACAAACTAAGTGGTGATGCCTGTATCCCTTTGAAGAGATGACCAGCATATTGATATGCAATGTTTTTGGGTTTACCATATCTGGAATCTCTAACTACTAAGCTCATGACAGCTTGCTTCAGATATCTTAATCTGAGAATCTGAATTATGTTAATGAAAACATATATTTCCTTTTAATCCCAATTTATTTATACGCAACAAAACATAGGCTAACTTTCTACTAAGCAAAGCAATATCAATTTGAGCATGATTTAAAGAATATAATGAAAATTTTAAAAAATGTCTTTAATTACTCAGCCATTGAAATTAGAATATGTTAAATTTTAAATCTCATAGTACTTCTGAACCTAAATCAAGAATATCTAAGTATTTTTTAAAGCCAAGGATACAACTACAATGTCCAAATTCTATACTATTAATATATAAGTAAACATAAATTTCATCATGTCCTTAAAGTACGTTTTTCTCAAACACATTAAAGTATGTTTTCTGTCAAACACATTCAGCTACATTGTATGTTTATTTTAGTACAGCAAAATAAGGGAAAAAAATTAACGAGTTAATTATCAGTCATTCTCACCATGGCAATTGACATATTAGTTCAGTATTCAGTAAGGATATGGGAATGATATTGCTCTCCTAATATTTTGTGACACTCAGAAGCCCGATAGCTAAGCCCCTGTGTGTGTGACACTTCTCCTGTAACAAAATGATTTTTTAAATGATAAAAAGGGAATAAAGAAAGCAGATTCCTTTTCCCTTAACTTCAATCAAAGTTTAGAAAATGTCAGCTATTTCGAAAAAAATCCAAGAAACACTTAATGTTGGTAAAATAATCAAGAATAACATGATCGACCGCATTCTTTTTCTGTTAAGTTTGTAGAATTTTCCATTTACTAACAAGACATGACAAACTTTTCCTTGTTTTTATTAAAAATAAAAATAAGACTATGAAAGAGAAATTCATAATCTGAAATTTATCCTAAATTGCAGTTCAAGTTGCAATTTTCAGTTCTGACTATGTTTTACATTAAAGGCACAGATCCCAAAATCTTGATGGACAATAATATATCAGCTTGCTATGAACAAAGAATAAGAGCTTTCTGCTATGACTTCTGAAAACAGCCACTATATTGGTGATCCTCCCCATACTCCAAGATTAATCAGAAATCACTGTTTGATGTTTGCTACAGCTTTAGATAGGGACACTATATCTTTTAAATTCATGATTCAATGTTCAGCATTCTCGCTGATTATTTTAATCACATCACACACAGAAGTACTTCAGTCATCCAATATTTCCCAGGAGGCACAGTTTCAATTGCTATCTCTAATCTTTTTAGAGCACCCTCTTCTGCTACTGATCATTAATTAAACATAGTTCTGCTGACGCTTCTTTTGGCTGCTGTTCCCCTAGAAACTGCCCGATTGACTGTCATCATATTGTCCTTCATCACAACCACACTGGTTCATCATCAATTATTTTCCTCTTTCAGAACTATTTTCTCCTCTTATAATAGTCTTTGATGACTCGATAAATTTTTACAATCAAATTCCACCTCATTTATTCAAATTACTACTCTTCAAAGGCACTACCAATCTCTTTCTTTGTAATCCTTTCCTTATTCCCAAAGGAGTTTAAGACCCCTAAATCAAGTGTAGGTATAAAAATGTAAATGCCCAGATTGAAAGGTAAATGTCAAGCTAGGAGCCAAGTTTGATACCAAAAATTAGTGCCAGGCAGAAAGGGGCAGAAACTAAAGTAATTTATTAATTTATTTTCATTCACTGAATTTATTCATTCAGTGATCAAATATTTATTAAGTATCAGTGTTAAGTCAGACACTGTGCTGGACACTCTGTTGGGTAAAGTAGAAATGGCATTTTTGGCAGATTGTATTTTTCAACATGGTCACACCCACATGTTCTTCTCAAAATATAGCTTCAAGACATTCCCTATAGAGAAATGAGGGTCTCTATTCTTGCCCCATGAATCTGCATGGGCATGAAACTATGCCAGGACTAATGTGATTTGATTCCTGAAGCTACATTGAAAAAAAAAACACACACATTTTCTGCCAGGTTCTTTTGTGACATTAGCTTAAGTAGCCCTAAGCTACTATGCAAGTAATCAGACTGCCTGAGGCAGCCATGCTGTGAAGAAGCACAAATAAGCAGCCAGCAGAAAATGAGGCCCCTAGCTTTGGTAGAGTTCACACCAACTTGCTAGCCGTGTGACTGAGCCATCTTGAAAGTGGATCCCTAGGTTCAAGACAAGCCTCCCCAGCTGATGTTGTATGGGACAGAGCAAGTCATCCCTACTGAATGCTGCCTAAATTACAGATTCAATAATTAGTGTTGTTTTAGTCACTGAGTTTAGGAGTGGTTTGCTACTCAGCAATAAATAACTGATACATCCTAGACTTCAGAGCACTTACTGCCTATAGTAAAAGACAGAAAATGTTACCAACTTATATTAATATTACATATTATACATAGATAACATTTTTATATAATTGTCATGTTTGGGTTAGGGGGGTAAGAAAAAATGTCACAGGAAGCCACGCCTACAACTGAACCAATATCTTTGTGTGAGCTAGAAAGAGCTGTTCCTTCCTTGTATACTTCACTGCCATTTACTGTAACACATGAGATATAAATCTAAGATCATCAGGAGCGTGAGATGGACCCCTAGAGTTGCATGCTTAGTGCAGTTATGGCCTAAGCAAAAACTTGTCATTCAGAAAGCCCAAAACACCAGGGATAAAGTCCAGAAAACTTAACCAGAATCTCAGAAAATGATTTAATCTCTTTTGCCAGAACACTCTTCCTAATCCTTGGCTTACTCATCAAACTGCTGGGAAGCTTTCTTTTTAACTTTTAGGTGGGGATTCTAATAATAATATTGATACTACTACCCTATTACAACTATTACCACTAATGCATTTATTGATCAATCACTAAATATTTTACTAAGGATTATACATATATTTTCTCTTTTAATCATCTAGCAACCCTACAAGATAAACACTAATGTTATCAACATTTCATGGAAAAAGAAATTGAAGAGTAGTGAACTCAATTGCCACACAACATATGTGCAGCGGGTTTGTGATTGAACTCAAACAGCTATAATCTACAGCCTGTACTCTTAATCAATACATACACTGTACTCTTTCATGCTGTGGCAATGTCTACCATTTTCAGTTTCATCATTTTAACTGCCCAATTGACGGAAAGTTCTGAAGGGCAAGAATCAAGTCTTTGTCACTATTTCATCTGTATAACCACGAATGAAAGGTTTGGCATATGTGTGGTTGGTGTTCAGTAAATTGACATTGCATAAATGCATGAAGACATGAATTATATAAGTCACTTCTCTTCTCTGGGACATAATATCCTCATTTGGGAGATGAAGAACTTACAGGAAATGGTCATAAATATATCCCTTTAGGCTCTGCAATTCTGATTGTCCGACCTGAACAACCTCTAAGAGAAGCTGAAACAGAGAATCTTCATTCGATATTGCCTATCCCCAGACTAGAAAATAATAAAACTTTCATAAGATTATACTGAGACTGGCTTCTCCTTCTCTCAGACTTAGGGACTTCCTGTGGTACTTTAGTGAAACATATCACACACTCTGGATTCTTAAGGAACACCTAGGCGAAAAGTCACACCTTTGTTCCTAGTAATTGGTGGGGAAATAGAAAACCTCTCAAGTCCCACAGGGCTTGGCATTTTTTAGGAAAGACAGAGGTCAGGGTTGGGATACCATTATTACTTTTTTGGGGTCTTTATTCCTCATGGATACTCTATCCAGGACTTCTTCACTATGTGAACCACAAGTAAGAGAAATGAGAAACTGAAGCGTCTCTTGCAAGGCAGCAAAATGAATTTATGGAATTTTTATATTATATTTTTTGAAATTTGATATATAAATGCTATGGAATGCTGAGCTGGCTCTGGGAAGAAGATGATGTAGCTCTGTTACCTAGTCTAATTTTGCAGGTTTTTTTTTTTAATTGGGGGAAGAGAAGAGCAGTATTAAGTTGATTGCCAAGCAAAATTACTCAGCACAACTCTCCCCCTTTGAGCTCTCCCAAATGAGAGGCATGGATCTCTGTCCCAGATTCTCTGTTCCATTTAGGTGTCACAGTCATTACATCGAAGTCCTTTTCTTTTTTCTTTTTGCTCCACAATCTATTGACTACTTCACATTGAATCTACTTACAGTAGTACTTACCTCTCTTCTCTTTTATTTGTCAAATATACATTTATTTTATTGCTAACGGTTTGGTCAACCCCTGGAATGTATACCTCTGTTATGAATCTTATTACTCTGTGATTTCCTGGGGACCATTCCTGGACTTATGGACCTTTGTAAATATTGACCTTTTATGTTTCTTATTACAATAGTGACAGATGCAGTTTTGCAGAGCCTTCTGACACAACTAGTTTGCCCAGTGTTACCTAAGTTCTTCACTCACATTAAACTTTGGATGTCAGCCAATTTTTGCCAAATGATTGTAGGAGAATACCAAACCTTTGCTTACTGAGTTTCTTCTTTTTTGTCCCTCCTTTGTTCGTTGACAACAGCATCTAATGACCACACTCTCCCTTCTCTGTTTCCATAGCTAGTAACCCTGAGGTCACTTTTTCCTTTGAGATGAACATTAGTTAGACTTTAAGTAATTCATGTATATACAGCTTGGCACAGATATGTAGAAAATTAGAATGATGGTCACACACTCTTCTGGGTCTTTGGTTTTCCTTGTTGCTTCAGTCTGCCTCACTGTCTGGAAACATTGGGCTTTTTGCTTCCTTCTAATGTTTAATGATTGGTATGTTATAGATTGTTTGCAATCCCCTTATAAAATCTGTGTCCACAGATCTTTTCTCATTTACCCTGTTGTGTAGAATTACAGAGTTTTGTAACACACGGACAGCCCTTTTCCTGCTCGGCCTTTTTCTGTCTTCCTCCCTTTCTTCCATTTATTCATTAACCATTTGTTGAGCACTTATTATAAACCAGGAATTGTTCCAGACACTGGAGCCAGGGTGCTCAAAAAAGAGATGAGATGCCTGGTGCTTATATATCAGGGAGGCGGGGAAAAAAGGGATCAGAAAGAAAAAAAAACATAGGATACTATTAATAGTGATAAATTCTCTAACAGCAATTATAAAAGGCAATGTAATAGAGAGTGATTGAAGACAGGTAGAATGGTCACAGATTTCTGAGTTGAGCTGAAATGATCAAAGTAAGAAAAGGAGCTAGCCACGCAAAGTTTTACAATGAGAACATTCCAGGCAAAGGGAATAGCACACGTTGTCATGTGGGAAAAACTTGGCTTAACAAAAATAATTCAATAAAAATGATAAAACTAAACTTGAGAGCAAGAAGAAGGCAATGTATCTCATCCATGAAACCAAAATTTAAGCAAAAAGTAAATAATTCCATTCCAAAGAGGACACTGATTATCTATTTTCTCTATTCATTTCTTCAAATGATACATGATAGAACTCAGCTTAGCCCATTAAATATTGAACTAAAAATCTGTGAGACTGAAATCAGATAACCAATTAAGTATATCTGGCTCTATTATGTTATCTCAGCCCTTCCTTCCCAACTTTTTTATGAGAAAATATTTTTGAATTCTACAGAAGCATGAGTGTCTGATATAACATAACATCAAAGTTTGAGAATTAGGAGAATATATGCATGTGTCTGCCAAGAAACAAGTACACAACTATTTAGAGATGCACTATTCTTAACAGTCAAATAATTACATGCTATTCATTTTTAAATGGATAAATTTTAGGGTATTTCCACAGTAGAAAAAAATGTAACATATTTATACAACTGAATGACAATGGCCCAAGTGATGTAACAAATAAGAACATGAGTGGTATCACAAATGTACAGTTATGTGAAAAAACAGGCATTAAAGCATATATACTATTATGATTGAGTTCATTCGAATTTAAAAAATAGACTAACAAACATCAATTTTGGATGCATGGAAATGTAGTAAAACTCTAAAGAAACGTAAATTAATCATCATGACCGTAAGAGGAAGGGCAATAGAGGGTGAGAAGGAAAAAAGTTGGAAGTGGGCTGGACTGTTTAGCAATTCCAGAGAGCAGGTGATTATTAATATCTTGACCAGAGTGGCATTATATGAGTGTTCTTTTTGTGATAAATCACTGACCTATGTATCTTTTATGGCAGACTCACCTATATAGATGCTAATTTCACATAAAAATATTGATTAAAAATAGAGAATAACAAAGTTTCTGACATACAGTAAATATTATGTTTATTAAAGCAGATGGTATTATTAGTTTGGAAAAGACATTTGTCCTCATCTGTGAAAAGAAGGATTAAATGAAATGTTTTCTAAGTGCTCTTATAGCTCAAAGGAGGAAAAAAAATCTATTTTAAGAAAAAAAAATGTAATTTACTGAGTTTACAAGCTTACTCTGGACTCAGTTCTCTGCATATAACATGAAATCCAGACTTAGTTTTGTCCAAACTAACATGTGGAAAGAATAATAAATAAATAAATAAATAAATAAATAAATACATACATACATACATACATACATACATACATACATACTTTTCAATGTTAGAGTAGCGTACATCTTACTACATACATCATATATTGCATAGCCACTGAATTTCTGTTTTGCATTTCTTCACATGTATATTATTAATGAATTCATCACAATAGTTTGAATTATATCTTTTTTCCTGCTAGTCTATCAATTGAATAAAGTTGGGCCCCTTTCTTGTCTTTGTTCCTGTTAAATCCTTGGAATCTGCTGTATTATGGCAGGTAGTCAAAAGTATTTGTGGTTCTGCTGATTAAGTCGTCTTATCACAGGGCTCATGGTAGTTCTATAAGTTAAAATAATATTCACTGTTGGAACAGATACACCCAAATTCTCAATGAATAGTAATAGTTTTACTGGGAGGGTCTGTAGTAGTGGTGCTCCCATGTAGTCACTGGGAATGGAGGCTCTGCCAAGACATCTAATTGTCCCTCAGGTTGAGTGGTTACTGATACCCAGTTGGCAGAGCGGAAAGAAAGAGATACATGGGAGATTACACAGGAAGATTCTGTGAGAAAAGCCTGAGAATGGCATACATTATTCTGCCTGTAACATGGAAAATCTTGTAACATGGAACCGCCTAGATCCAAAGGGGGCTGGATGATGTAACCCTCGTCTGGGGAGTTTCTTCTTGGCAATAAGGCCTTTGAAAGATTTGTCCACAGTGATTCTGTGATGAACAACTGGTTGAGCCAGCTGCAAGACTCTTAAACTCATTTTTGGCTACAAGATTCTTCATCCTTTTCCACCCAGCCTTATACATCTACCCCAACTAGTTAGACTGTAAGGAGCTAAATGGAAAAAGATTGGATTGGTTTTTAAAAGGATTTTACTTTTCTCCTTTAAAAGCCATCCATTATGTAGCCAGTGTTGATAGTTTATTTGTTTTTTTTAAAAAAAACTAGAGTGAACTAACATGTAATTAATTTTTTTGCTTAGTTGTGAGGACCTAAATACATGTGTATATAGGAAGAGTAAGAAGGGGAGAGAAAGAAAGATAGGAAGAGGGAGAAACAAGCTTGCTCATAGTTTTTGAGAGAAGTGTCTCAAAACATTCAACATTCAAAACAGAGAACAGTTCTGTTTGGGGATTAATCTTCATTCTCACATAGTGCTGCGTGAAATTTGAAATTACAACCTTGATTCCTTGATTCACATCAATAAAGGAATATTTCCAAGAGCCTTCCTTTCACGTCAAAATCTTAATGTGTTAAACAAACAATATCTTTCCTTTTGCAAATGCTTATTTTATTTTCAGACTATTCTTAAACTATATGTCCTTTCTTATTAAAAGTCAGCTATATACACATTGATCATTCAACATGGGAGATTTTGAAAACTTTAATTTCCTAACAGCCTACTTGAAAGTGCTGAACGATCACCAAGAACTAGAAATTGTGGAAATTCTGCTTCTGTGATTCCAAATTAGAGCTCAGAGAACCTTTGGCATAATTAACATATAAAATAGCATCACAGTACTGAGGTGACTTAAACATGAAAAACAGGCACAGGTAATGTGGTTTAGAATCAAATCACTGAAGTACTGAAGATTAAACAGAATTAATGAATATTACACCGCAGTCTCCATAAATGAGCCAACAAACATGCAGCAAAATCCTGAACTGCAGCCTTGAAATAAAAAGCTTAATGTAATTCGGTGCTTATTGGTTGCCTAGAAACTAACTTGAAAGGGGGTTGGGGAGGGACGACTACAAAACATGAAGGGTTCATAGGTTTAATAAGGAAATTATTAACTCTGAACTGCTTGGTATGATGTATATGTTCTACAATGCTTGCTTCTTGCAAGAGCTCCTTAATATTTCAGAGAGCAAGGTTACAGTGCAGGCAGAAGAGGCTGCTATAGGGCAGTGGTCAAGGCTCTGGGCAATCGTGGGTAGCAAACACTATCATATTCAAACCTGCAGTCATTGCAAAAGGAGATCATCTCAACTTGTCGACAAATTGTGTCAGTGGACAAAGCTCACTTATTTACTTTTTCCAAATTATCTTCCTAGAAACATACAGTTTAGGATTTGGTTGTTAGATGAGACCTTCTCTCAATTCATTAGATCACTAAGGATGTTAAAGTTTAAAAATTAAAATAGGTAGGTGTTGTGGTAGAAAATTAGAAGACAGTTGAATATCTTTTATATTAAGAGAATTGAATGGCCTGAGAAATGGGGCATTTGAATGCCTTTTGGAAGAGGAGGGACTAGTTTTTAAGTTTTAATTGCACACTACAGTGTATTAAGGAGTCACTGCTATCTCTCACGTCAAACTCCCTGTGGTTAGTTCAGCTTCTTGTTTTTATTCAGATATAGAAACTGAACTGAAGAGGTGATGCCCAGTTGGTAATTCACAAGGTAGCATTTTAGCATTTACTCTAAAACCATTAAATAAATAGCCTGCTTAATTTTAGTATAGTGCATACACAGGAGATACTGTGCTTTAGCATCTTAGCTTGAAAGAGTTGCTTAGGGAGGACATATTTTATCCTAATTATTTTTGACAGGAATTAGGTCAGATGAATTAGTTTAAAATTCAGCTGAACAACAGCGTGTTTGCTAATTACTTCAGGGTGTATACATAATTCATTTACAATAGGGGCAAAAGGAAAATACTGGGGGAGAATGCTAGCCAGCCTTGATCTCTCTGATGTACCATTCATAAAAGAGGACCCAATGTGACCTAAAAGGGGACATGGGGAGCAGAGAGTATCTAGAGCATGTTATTTATATGAGGGCAAATATTTATTTATATCAATATGAAATTTATATAGTTATATGCATTTAAGTATCTATATTTAAAATACTATTAACAATTTAAAGATATACTTAAAAACAGTTTAGGATATAAATGTCAGAGTAAGGCAGAGTAAGAGAGTGAATGATTAAGAATGCGGGTTTTAAAGAAAAAATTTTCCCAGATCAATGCCTTGCAAGCTTTGTGACCCTGGACTATGTACAACCCTCTCTAAGATTCAAGTTGTTGCTGCTGGTTCAAGTTGTTGCTGCTGATATTGTTAAAGGTGCTTTTAGCACCTATCTTCTGAACTGTTGTGAGAATTAAATGAGATTATGTGTGTGTGTGTGTTTGTACACACACACACACACATACACACACACACACACACACACAACAGCACCTGACACAGAGTAAATATTTAATATTGGCTAGGTATTATCATTTCTATAGTAGCATAAGAAATTAAATAAGTATTTGCCATCCTATCTATATACTTTTAATCTTGTCCCAAATTACCTTTAAAATAATTATAAATTTTTGCTTGGATTGCATTAGAAAAGTCCTTTTAAATTTAGGTTTAGTTTTCTACAGGGGAAAAATTTAAATATGGATTTCACTAGATTACGTATCCATTGATATTAAGCAAAACTCAGAGGTGTCCAGGGGCACTTGAGCAAATAGGAGAGTGTAAGTGTACTACCTGTTCCTAGTACTACTCAGGTCTAAGATAGCATTTCAAATCTTTAATTTATCAGAGAAGTGCAAATAATAATAAAGTTATATAAAATCTTACTCACAGATTTTTTTAAAAATCATATGAGATAAGTTTATCTCACACTGGTTTCTATTAGTTTAAAAATTCTGGGCTAAATTATGAGTGGATTGGGGTACCCATAATTTAAATACCTATAAACCGAAGACTAATTTTGCTGTCATACCAAACAAGTTTCAGTCTCCGCATTAAGGATTATTTTGATTTTCCCCCCAAATACTATAATATATTTACAGCTTAAAAATTAGATGAAATTGAAGGCATTAAAATGGATGACCTTAAAGGAAATAGTAGAAACATATTTTCAAGTGTAGACCCAAGTTGAAAATCTAACTTGTAACAATCTCTCCACCAGTGTTATTTTGTTGCCTAACATTTATGTTAAAATAATTGTTGATAGTTTAATTTACACATTTCTCTGGAAAAATAACTGAATACTGAAGAGAATCCATGCCTCCTGAGGCATGTGAGGTGTAAGTCTGGATGGTGATGACCTCATTTTGTCAAGAAAATGCTTTCTTATTCCCATGCAAGAACTGTATGTCTGAACACTACGATGGACTGTCCAAAGTGTTTTATAAACAGTCCTCTCTCAACAACTGATTTCCATATTAGAATCATACTCCCTGCTTGGAGAAGAGCTTTCTCTTTGAAGCTTTAAAACACCCCAATAAAATGAGCACCTTAACAACTGCCATCGGAGAATAAATTCTAAAAAAAAAAACAAAAAAAAAAAAACTGTAGAATTATTAAAAGATAAAAAGAGAAAGCTATGCACTAAATAGATCTACATGGACAAACTATGGAAAGTAAGCTTTGACTATTCTAGGGGAAAATTTAGCTGTTAGAGAAAGGAATTGTGTATTGCGGTGGGACGGGTAAGAGAATGCAAGTATCTTGAATTGCCAAATAGCTGATTATAACAATCATCAGATATAGGCCATTCCTGCTCTTGACTCTTCTCTTTGCCAGAGCAATAAAACTCCTCAGATACTGACTGTGAGACACAACTCATGATCTTTTATAGTCTTTGTGCTTCTCAATACCAATGAGCTGTAACTGATATTACCATTCCCACTGGCAGGGCTAGCACAGCAGGTAGTCAAGAAGTGGAGTCAGGGTGAGAAAGATGTAACTGAAAATCTTTCCTCCGATGCAGACCATGTGAGATCTTTGTCTACCTCATAAAATTGTTTCAGCATTAAATTTTATGTAAGAAAGAGTTTAGTAAATGCCCTGGTGTATCGTTACTCTACAATAAGAAGAGCATTATTGTTGGTACTGTTGTAATTTTTATCCATATCAAATAAAAACAATGTAGGTCCAAATTTAAAGAGATTTCAATATGAAATAGAGAACATTAACATGAAATATGAGAAAATGAGAAAAATTAGACAAACACATTTTATGAATAAAATTGCATTTTAGTATTTGTCTATTTTTGAATATTTTTATCATTAGAAAATATGAACAATGGAATTTTCTTGAATGCCAATTGAGGGTTGAACTATGTGTTAAGTACCTTACATATACAATCTCATTACTACATCCCTCTAAGATTGGTATTATTATAATCTTCATTGTCAAGATGATAAAAATGAGCTTAAATGAAGTTCAATAGTATTCCCAAAGTCCCCCAGCTGGTGATACTAAGCTATGATAGCAGATGTTGGTAATGTCAAGTAGACAGCAGGATGTAGGGACTTCCATCCTCCTGCCCCGCTGGACTCCACAGTACATTACCTAATTTTGTTTGGGCATACGTAACCAGCTATCTACTGTTACATATTTGCAAGAAAGGGTAGAGGTGGAGAGGCAGAGCATGTGATGAAAGGGTAGAAAAAACTCGTTTCTAAGCTTGGCCCATATATCTAGTCAACCACTAGGGGGCAGGCTGATACTCAGATATGTTTCTAAGTTTTTGGCATAACCATAATGTACAAAACACAAAGCAGTACCTTACTTTGGTTCCCCACTATCCAAAGGAAGCACAGCTCTTTTTTTTTTCAAGGCTAACCAAATTAACACAGTTATAAATAAATGTAAATAAAGTGTCAGCTTTAGTCAGGCTGAGATAGGAGAGCGGAAATATAAAACAGTTTAGCCACTTGGGCAGTGTTTGATAGTTTCTTAGGAAGGTCAACATTAACTTAACATACAATCCGGCAATCCCATTCCTAGATAAGTAGCCTAGAAAAATGAAACCATACACTTATGCATGAATTTGCACGAGAATATTCGTAGCAGTACCATTTTGAAGTGATAGTCAAAAAGTGGAAATGAACCAGATGTCCACAAACTTATGAATTGATACACAATAGGTGGTATAGGCATAAATGGAATACAATTCAGCAATAAATAGAAATTAAATAGTAATGTATGCTATGACACGGGCGAACTTCATCAACAAAGTACTAAATGAAACAAGCCAGATACAAAAGACCGCATGTTGCATGATTTACATAGAATTTCTAGAACAGGCAAATCTAGAGACAAAAAGTACCTAAGTGTTTGCCTGGAGCTGGGCATGGGCCTGGGGTGAACTCTAAATAGGCATGAGATATATCTTTGGAACAATGGAATTATTTAATACTGGAATGTGGTGAATATTGTACAACTTTGTAACTTTATTAAAAGTCATTGAAATGTACAATTTAAATGGATGAATTTTATAATATATAAGTTGTTTTCATAAAACTGTTTTAAAAAAACCTTCAAAAAAGTTAGGGATGGAGCATGTCAGGTATGAGATAAGAATTTTACTCAAGTTGTTTGCTTCCTAAAACATCCATGCTCTGCTCCACATTCTGCTGCAGCCACCTCCTTTCCTTCTAAGCCTAACTCCTTTTAAAAGATTTTGTCTCTGCTTCATGTCTCTTTATCCTCATCTCATATTCAACCCTCAACCCACAGCAATCTGGCTTCAGCCCACGTTATTCTACTGAAACTGTCATTGCCAACTTCGTTATGACCTCAATTTATTACATCTAGTAGGTGTATTCCAGCCTTCATTTTTATTTCGGAACACTTTTGACCCCGTGGACCATTTCTTCTCTCACACTCACTCTTTTTCCAAAATTTGTGATATTTTATTCCCCTGGTTTTCCTTCAGTACCTCCGGTTACTTCTTCACAGTCCTCTTCCTGGATTTCTCCTCCTCTGCACATCTTTTATGTGCTGATACCACTCAGGTTTCCATGCAAGATTCTCATACTTCAAAATGAGGTCAGAGGATCATCTACCTCAAAATAATGGGATGGGACTCAACTTGTCAAAAATGTAGATTTGTGAGTTACATCCTATACCTACTCAATAAAACACTCTGGAGTTGGTACCCAGGATTCTGGATTTTATGGGGTCTCTTGAGTAATTCATCTGACCCTAAAGTTTGAGAACCACTTTTAAATATCTTCTCTGGGTAATATCATCCACTCTCATATGTTCAATTACCATCTACCTGCTAAAAACTTTAAAACTTCTATCTCTTGCTCAGTTCTCATTCTTGACCTTCGAATCCATAGGTCCAATTTCTGCTAGCCATCTCATTTGGAGTCCTACAGAAACATAAAACTTTTTATGCCCCCAAATGACCTCATTATCTTCATATGCAAACTTCTCCAGTGTTTCTTTTTATCTTTGAAAGAGGAACCAGCCACCAATTGTTGCAGATTCTAGAAATCTAGTTAGCCTTCCTGACCCCTCACACTCACCCTCCTCCACTTTCAAACATCTTTGCAGCCCTCTCAGTTTAACCTTCTAAAAATCTGAGGATTTCAGCTTCTTCTGTCCATCCCCACTTCGTGGTATCCTAGATTAGACTAACAGCATTCCTTGTCCAGAAAACAAATCCCTCAGTCTATAGTTTGGCTGCTTTCATTTGTCCGTGACCTTTTATTCACACTGAAATGACTTTCCTAAATGTGAAAAGTCTTTATTTAAAACCTTACCACAGAATCTCAATGCTCATAGAAGGGAGGTCAAATTGCTTATTACAACAAAAGGAACTTCCGTGATGCAATCTCAGCTTACCACCTAAGTCTTATTTATTATCCCCAATCCCTGTGTCATCTTTACAAGAATTCGCTTATTCATATTGAACTTCTCTTACTTTTTCAAAGAACGTCAAAGTCATCTTTTGCCTCTACTCTTTCATGTACGATGTTTATTGTGACTGAAGGATTCTTCTCCATCTCTTTGTTCGGCTGACTTTCGCTAATATATCAGGCAGGTATCACCTTCCTTATTACTTTCACTGAAAATTTTCTCTGACCCTCCAAGTTCAGACAAGAGGGCCCTGCACTGTGTAATTATAATATGCTGCACTGACCCCATCATAACATTTACTATGCTACATTTTAAGTCTAAGTTTACCTAACTTTTCCTCCACTAGACTATAGGTTTACCAGAGGACGGAACCAAGTGACCAGAATTTGGAATGTACCAAAACATATCTGTCAAATAGTTCAACAGGCGAATGGCCTATTTTTTTTGTAATAATCCACAATCTTTTAAAAAAGTGTTAAAACCTTACATCTTTAGTTTCTATGTAATTAGAATTAATATCGAGGCTGGAAAATTGTATTCTTGATTTTTGGGTGAAAATGTAGATATTATTTTAATATAATATTTAAATGTTTAAGAATGGTTAATATAAATTTATTAATATTTTAGAAAAAAGTTTTATCTAAAGAGTGTTCACCATTTCAGAGCCACCTCAGCATGAACCATAATAAATTATATACAAAATTGTTTTTACATAATTAGATACAAGAATAGCACTATAAATTTTAAGCTATTTAATAATATCACAAATCGAATAAAATTCTTATTTAAATAAAAATGAAAAAGAATCTTGTTCAAGGTCTTATCCTTGTTGATTCACCATCTCTGAATAAATGGCATTTAACAAGCTATAATGAATATTTCCTTATTTAACAACACATTTTCCTCCTCTAAAGCCTATGCTTTTTACCCTGCAGATTTTGGGGTGACCTTTTCACTGGCAATTTCAAAATACTTCATTTATTTTTGCATGTGGGCTTTTAAATAGAACCAGAACCCTTTGAACCTCTATATTTGGAATTCATAAAGCAAATTCTTCTAGGAAGCTGCATCAGGACTTCACAACTGGAAGCTTAGACTACATATGCATAAAATCAAATATTCAAAACCTAGGAGCCTGTCTCATGCCTTCTCCCTCAATGGCCATCCTGGTGGCAAGTTTACTCTGGACAGCTCCTTCAGAAATTGACCAAGGTATGCAGTGCATTGTAACCAGTAGTAAATCCAATTCCAGGTGTTGCCACATTGCCACATCATGGCAAATCAGAGCTACACAATTCAGAATGCACTGGAATATTCATTTGGATATTGAAATTGATGATGTATCTGCAAACTTAGTTTCTGCTCTAGTATGCATGCTGAAGGATATTTAAAATACAAAAACTGTAGTTTGAAAGACTAGTTCCTCCACTTATCGGTTGTGTGACCTTAAAGCAAGTAAGATAATGTATGTTTTTAATGAGCATATAGCAAATTAAAAATGAAATGTGACTTAAGCCTACTACAAATGAAATCTCACAGCTCTGAAATTGAGTTCTTTAAATAGCTGATTCATGAATTATATATAAATATAAGATATAACTTCCGGTTAGCACCAATGGCTCCCAATGATAATACATCACACTACCTGGAAGAAAGTGTCATGATAGTAAACCATAGGGCAGAATTCCACCAAGTAACAGTGAATGTTTTTATTAAGGAAATACAAAAAGAAAAGAAAATATGAAATAGTGGCAGTTTCTTTACACAAAAGCTGTGTAAAATTGTTACCCTTAGGGTAGAAAAGTTTCTTGAATTGGGAAATCACATCCTGAGCTGAGAGTTTGGGACATTTGTTCACAAACCTATTAACTTTTCGATAGCTTCACATTAAACATCACAAGTAGTTTATTCCCTTACCATTGGGCCAGTAGGCCAAATTCTGCCTTGAATTTTTCATTCCTATATTTCCTTTGGCTGTTTTTACTGATCTATATGCCCTTTCTTATCCAAGAGTGGCTATATTTCCCCCTTCCTAATTTTCAGGAGATATCCTTGTGATCATGTGACCTTTCAGTGAGAGATGTTCAGCCTAAAAAACAAACAAAAACTATGTAAAAGTGTACTGTTCTCTATACAATAAAAATAGAGCAATAAAGATGATAGAACATGTCCCTGTCCTTAGCTAGTATATATAGAAGTGAGACTGGGGAAATCCCATGAACTAAGATACTAAATGATAAACAAGGTGATTCAGAGAAGGAATAGCACCATGATGATAATAAAATAGGGCAATGAGATATAAAAAGAATTGGAGTCCCTTGGAGATACTGTACTAGGATGATTTGGGAAAGCCTTAGGTAACTTTTGTTTTCTATCCTGAATGATTAGAGTCAGGAGGTACAGGATGCACAATTAGGATGAGGTATGCACAGTTCTCAGAAAGGTGACCTGTAGGCAAAGCAAAGATCAACTACAATATCTTAAGGAAGAAATGACTTTGCTATGTCCAGTGGTCAGAAAGATCGACTATTATAAATGGAGGAGGATGATATGAGAAGAGGTAAACAGGTACCAAATCGCAAAGAACCTTATTAGGCCAAGTTAAGATTAAGATTTTATTCAAAATGCTATGGTCAGTAATTTGGAAGATTTTGAACATGCGAGTAACAAAACTACATTGTTTTCTAAAACATGTCACTCTGTGGGCTTATGTGTGTCAAGAATGGACTCTATGGGAGCAAATGTAACAATGCAGAGAAACCAATGAGGTGAATTGCTGAGGTTCGGATGAAAGATAATGGTGGTAGAGACTAGGATGGTGGTAGTTGTGGGAAGTATTCGGACCCAATATATAAATAAGAAATGGTTGATGGATGGTTGTGAGAGGTGGGGGAAAAGAAAATATATCATAAAAAGTGCCTAGTATATGTATATTTATAAAATCTTGTCATCTTTGGATTGAAAGACTTTAGCATTTATGTTGTCCTAACTCCTTATATTGTATGTGAAGAAGCTTAAGTTTGGGAACAGAAAGTGACTTACTTTGAAACACAAGTAAATAATGCCATAACTAGTGACTAGATATATTTATTACATGCTAACCTCATGCATTCTCTTATCTACCTATCTATCTGACCATCATCCAATGAATAATTCACTAACTTATACATTGAATATTTCACTATTTATTCATTACTTTGTCCATAATGTGCTAAATACTGGAGCCTGAGGGTTGGAGACACAATAATATATATGACACTGTCATTCCCTTAAGGATCTTGTAACCTGTTTGAAAAAAGATAAAATAGAACATTAACTAGAATTTTGATGATATAGGTCATATGTTGAGCACCTTTCTTATATCCTGACTTTCATTTTTTTCCATTAATAGACAAATTCCTTCAAAAGTATCTTGGAAGATTCTATCATGCCATCTATAAACATTTTATAACTCCCCTTAACCTCAGCTGAGGCTGTTCCCCATGCCTTCAAGTAGGAAAAAGAGAAAAAATTTGAAACCTATAATAGTTTAATATGGAAACTTAAAAGATTTGGATGAATGCCTTATATTTTATAGCTATGGAGATAGCAATGCTCATCTTACAAAGACTCTTTAGCGATTCCTCTCACAGATAAAAGACTTCATTACAGATAGAGAACTTGCATGAGCTAAACTAATTTCTATAAATGGAATCATTGAAAGTTAAAACTGGAAGGGAATCTCAAGATCATATAATCCAACCTCTCACTTTGTAGGAATTTAAAGGAAATTGAAGCCTATCTAGTGGAAGAGAAAGGTCTAGAATCTGGGCCTTTAAATTCTTGCCTACTTACATTTCTCCTCATCTCTCCTACTGCTATCCTCTTCATTGCTCCTATCACCACGAAATTAATTTTTAATCTGTTTTTCTCTCCATAAAACTTTAAGCAATTTGAGTTTAAGACTAGTTGCGTTTAGTTAAACACAACTTTAGATTAAAGACAAATATAGAATCTTAAAAGCAGCAAGAGAAAAGCAATTAGTTAACTACAAGGGAGCTCCCATAAGACTATTAGCCAGTTCTCAACAGAAACTTTGCAGGCCAGAAGGGACTGGCAGAAAATATTCAAAGTCATGAAACGCAAGGACCTACAACCATAATTACTCTATTCAGAAAAGCTATCGTTTAGAATCAAAGGACAGATAAAAACCTTCCCAGACAAAAAATGCTAAGAAGTTCATCATCTTCCAGCCAGTATTACAGGAAATGTTGGAGAGACTTCTTTAAAAAGAAGAAGGAAAAAGGTAAAAAATATCAATAATGAAATGGCAATAATTACATATCTATCAACAGTTATTTAGAATATAAATGGATTAGGTGCTCCAATCAAAAGATAAGGTGGCCAAAGGGATAAGAAAACAAGACCCTTACATATGCTGCCTCTAAGAGACTCACTTCAGATGGAAAGACACACACAGACTGAAAGTAAACAGATGAAAAAAGGTATGTCATATAAAAAAGGGAGGGGGGGAGGCTGGAGTTTCAATGCTTATACCAGATAAAATAGAGTTTTAAAAAAAGGCTATAACAAGACACAAGAAAGGACCCCATAATTTTACTTCTGGGTATTTATCTGAAGAAACCCAGAATGCTACTTTAAAGGGACATGTAAATCCATATGCTTCACTGTAGCATTATTTACAGAAGTCAAGATATGGAGGCAACCTGGGTATCATCAATAGATGAAGGAATAAAGAGGTAGTACATAGATATAATGACATATTATTCAGCCAAAAAAAAGAATGAAATATTGCCATTTGCAAAAACATGGATGAACCTAGAGGCTATTGTGCTAATTGGTGTAAGTCAGACAGAGAAAGACAAATGCTATGTGACAAATGCTAAATGCCAAATTTCACTTACATGTGGAATCTAAAGAACAAAATAAACAAACAAAACAGAAACAATCACATAGATACAGAGAACAATTTGATGGTTACAAGATGGGAGAGGGCTGGGAGTGGATAAAAGGGGAAGGGTTAAGAAGTACTAATTGGTAGTTGCAAAATAGTCATGGGGATGTAAAGTACAGCACAAAGAATAAAGTCAATAATATTGTAATAACTATGTATGGTGTCCGGTAGTAATAAATTTATCAGGATGATCACTTTTTAAGTTATGTAAATGTCTAATCACTATTTTGTACATCAGAAACATATAATATTATATGCCACTGTAATTAAAAAATTAAAAATATTTTAAAAAGTATTAAATTTATATAAATACATATACATGTATGTATATATACAAAAAATTTTAAGAAACTCTGACAATGAGATACAGTTTTGTCATTTCCTAAAAGTTTATATATAAATTTCATATACTAACAAATCTGAATATATCTGCTATTAAAAGCACAAGTGTGCCCCCTTCTGAATAAATGAAATAATGAGTTCTATATTTGTTCTTAAAATAACAAGTTCCCTCCTTTTTGGCACAAATTGAATAAGTGAATTTAAAAATTACAGTAGTAAGTTTTAAGATCACTCCTTTCTAGAAACTTTTATGATTGGAGACATTTAAAAAATATTCTGATAATATTTGATTTTTTTTTAATATTTGTTTCTTTACCCCTACAGCTGGAATCTTCTAAAACAAAACAGCCAAGAAAAAATGTTAATCTTATTCTGGACAGAGAATCAAAAGCCCATTTGCCATATAACCCAGAATGAAGTGGGAAGAATTGGGTGGAGAGTTGGCAAAAAAGAAATAGCAATAAAGATGTCAGGAAGAAGTGAAAAGACATCCCTCTGAGACAATTTAATTATGTTTTGAAAGACAGTGGCTATCTAAGCTAAGTATTTGTATTGACTAACGTTCTCCTTTGTTCTCCCCATTTTGTAGTTGAGGAAATAAAGGCTTATTAGCATGATTAAGTGGGTTTTGGAAAGTATTTAATGATCAAGCCAAACTTTCCTTCAAAACAGTGTTCTACCTATAATAAAACACGGTGATCAAAATTATTATAGTACATATATTCTATCCTTAAATCCACGTGTTTCAATCCAGTTCTCCTTATGTTTCTCCTCCTATGAATTAAGAACAAAAAATAATTTTGACCAAAATATGGTACCATGATTGATTTCATTATCTTGAGCAGTGTGCCACTTGACTACTATAAAGTGATGTGGAAATGAAATAATGATGATGACAATGACAATGACAAAAGCAATAGTTATAATGAAAATGATAATGAAATAAAATATTATGATAAAGTCCAAACATTAAAAATTGTTGATAGTTAAATACCTTAAATCATAGTTAAATTAAAATTTAAGTCAAATGAATGAATGGATAAATGTAGAACTAAGTTCTCCAATTCATAGTCAGACAATATGTTCCTTTGTTATATATCTATTGTTATAGAGGCAAAAATAGCTTTTCTTCTTTCAAATATAAGGCAAGCTGATTAAGCCAATAGCTACTATGGCAGGTTTTAGTGGAATAGGAAGCTAAATTAGTTACCTTATTTCACAAATTCTATCATCTCGATAAATTTAAAAAAAAAAGATATTAATGAAATTTATGTAAATATATAGGATTTTCTCTTTAGTAAACTGCATCATTTCCCGGGCATTTGACTTAGGTTAAATCTTCTTTTTCACATAATATGTAAAAATTTATATCCTTTATATAAATATATTATTTTATATTTTTTTGAAAGTATTTTCAGAAAACACCAAATGCTATTAGAACTTTGGATGAGACAAATAAAGGCTTTTGGATGAAATTAGCATATCATCAACTTTAATCATTTTCCAACATTATTTTTTAATGATATTACCCAGATTCTACACCAGACTCTTTCCAATGATGTACTTATTACTGAATGGAGGCTTCAGAACACTGCATTAAAAACAAATAAAAAACAAAACAGAATAGTGCATCTTTAAATTGTTGTCCTGAACAGACAAAACTGACTGATAAAAGCACATTTGTAAATGTCAATTGCCATATGGCTTATACTTCTGCTAATGATCAATTCCAAGATTAAATCAATCATTGGACAAATATCAAAAAACCGTAAAATGTTTACACTAACTCCCTTATTTTTTCCTGAAATCACATCACTAACTTGTGCCAATATTTATGTACTTTTAATCCATGCTCACTCCTTCCTACTTCAAGATTCAAACTCGTCAACTGAATTTAAGTGGCAACCTATTACTTGGCCAACACATTAATTTTCAAAGAACCCTTATTGAATCAACATATGTAAAAAGCTCTTTGACTGAATTAATAGGCATTATACATTCATTGCCAAAAATAAGTACTCAACTAAAACATGCACTATGATCATCAACTCACAGTCACTGCTGATTATTCATAAGTTCAATGAACCGTTTTGTAGAGTAAACCTCCATAGTTCTTATTTTGAGAAACTTTAAAACATTCAGACTAGTAATTACATTGAATAATAGCTTAATTTAAATCGTAAAAGACCTCTAGTGGATTGTTTATTTCTTCTCTACTATGTGATATGTTTCACACAGAAAGGAGCTATACAAGCTAATGAATCAATGTGCCCAACAAATGATTAATATTGAAAATAAATGTATTTTTTTCTATTTTTCTTTAAATTGTAGGAATTGAGCCCAATAATCTCATTGCACTTATCTCAACCACCACTCCATACATACCACCTCTTTCCTTGACCTTTGAAATACACCACATGTTTTTCACATGAGAATTATTTAAATATAAACGGTCTCTCAATATTATCATATTTTTATCAGAAGATTTTATTTTTGTATGGGGCTATCTGATATATTTATCAATGTGGCATCCCACTCTCTCTTAGACTACTACAAATCATTTTTCTTTTGTGAATTTGGTCACTGCAAATCACTCATTATCTATCTTTGTGGTCCCTGCTTGAGTGACAGACCAGAGACACAGACCTGAGTAATAAATATATTCCATCTCTTGGACTACAGAGTGTAGGTTCAAGATTACATATCAATTAAAACTGATCTTAACTCATTAGGATATTGTGAATTAAAGCAACAACAAGGTACCATTAAACATTTTCATAATGGCTAAAATCTTAGACACTGAAATAACAAATATTGACTAGGTTGTGGATAAATAGGAACTCTCATTTGTTGCTGCTGGGAATGAAAAATAGTATGGTCACTCTGGAAAACGGTCTAGCAACTTCCTACAAAGCTAAACATAGCATTACAATATGATCCTGCTATTATACACCTTGTTATTGATCAAATTACTTGAAGACATGTCCGCACAGAATCTGCACATAAATGTTTATAGTAGCCTTATTTAAAACTGCCAAAACTTGGAAGCATTCAATATGTCCTTCAATGGATGAATGAATAAACAAACTGTGGTATATTCACATAATAAAATATTATTCAACAATAAAATGAAACGGGCTATCAAGCAACAAAAAGATATCAGAGGAACCTTAGATACATATCCCTAAGTGAAAGACACCAGTTTGAAAAGGCTGAATACTTTATGATTCCAATTACATGACATTCTTTAAAAAGCAGAATTATCACTGGTTGTCAGAAGTTTAGCAGGAGAGAGGAAAAGATAAACAGTCGGGGCCCAGGGGATTTTAAGGGCAGCGAAACTATTTATTTTGATAATGTAATGGCAGATACATGATGTTGTGCGTTTTCAAAACCCATACAATCGTGCAACACAAAGTGAACCTTAATGCAAACTATAGATTTTAGTTACTAATAACATGTCAATACTGGTTAATCAATTGTAATAAATGTACTATATTAATGCAAGATGTTAATAGGGGAAATTGTGTGTGTAGGAAAAAAAGAGTATGTGAGAACTCTACTTTCTGCTTAATTTATCTGTAAACTTAAAACGGCTCTAAAAATAAAGCCTATTAATTAAAAATGACAACTGACTATGTTAGAATTACTAGAAAAGCACATTAAAGACTATAGAGAGAGGGATGGCTATCACATGAAGAAAATTTGCCCATAAATAAAGCCAGTAAAGTGAGGTGAATGACAGACAAAAGAGAGAGAATGAGAGGTGGAATCTTATATCTTCTCAGGCTTGAACCCAGTGCTACCCCTAAGCCTTTCAATTATGTCAGCCAATAGAACCCCTGTAGGTCAGATTGATTTGGGTTGTCTGCAACTTGCTAAAAGACTACTGAATAGTACAATTCTACAGGTACAGATCAATATCACAATGATAGTTTTAGATTGAATTAGAATGAAAGTATTTTTAGAGTGCGGAAGGGAACGTTTTTAAATAACATAATAATAGACCTCCAGAAATTGAATCAAAGACAATGAAATAGATTTTGTCTAAGTAGTATTCTTTTCTTTCCTTTTTTTTTTCTTTTTCTTTCTTTCTTTCTTTTTTCTTTCTTTTTTTTTTTTTTTACATTGCATACTGCAGAACCTAGATGGCCAATGGAATTCTCTCAGTGGCTACTGTGGAACTAGCAAAGGCAATAGGCAATGAGCAGACAAGGCTCCCAAACTCAGCAACAGCAGCTCTTTCTCTTTAGTTTATTTACTGGGCATCTTTGTAAGTACTTTTTGGAACAAAGGACTGTTCACTCAAGATGAAGTTTGAAAAG
Organism: Rousettus aegyptiacus; assembly: GCF_014176215.1. Classification (NCBI taxonomy): domain Eukaryota; kingdom Metazoa; phylum Chordata; class Mammalia; order Chiroptera; family Pteropodidae; genus Rousettus; species Rousettus aegyptiacus. Next base: position 117,482,164 of record NW_023416307.1, on the reverse strand, counting down.
CCTTAAATTTTGAACATGAGTAGTTCCCAAGTGCAAGCTATGCTCAGTTTCAGGGAAAGCTTCCAAGGGAACCACTGGGCAGCACCTGAAACACCTAAATAATTACTTGGAAAATAAATTTAGTGGTAAATTGCTACAACAGACAAACTGGCTGGATCAGAGTAATGTGCCAACTTTCTCAGAAGAGGCAATCAGCCTCCACAGGGAAACGGGAGCTTGGTACCCTGGAAAATCATTTTTATGTCATATTATAGTAGGAAAAGGGAGAAAAGCTATCTATACAGAGGTGTTATGAGTACAAGGACTAAATGACACCTAGCTCAGGGCATATCTTGTAGACCAGGCCTCTGATTTTATGAAGGATCTCTCGAGATGGTCTTTCCAAATCGCTGTTTCTTTCTAGTATCTTTTAATCTATGGTACTTTCTGGAATAAATAAATGGATGAATGGAGCCCCTGGAGTTGTTCAAACCACTGAACCTGCTGCTGTCACACTAATGCTAGTAGTGCACTCTATACATTACCAACTATTGCAGGTGAGTATTTGAGTCTCGATGCCTAACTAGTAAAATACCTCCTAGCAACATAATGTTCACAGTCATCTTGGATCCCCTCAGAATCCCAGATCACGATTTTCCAATCTACCTTAAAGTCATCATTTTTTACCCCGAATTTTCTCTAGAGAACTTCTAAAATTTTTAATTTAATTAATGTTTTAAAAATATTGATGTTCTTTCTTATTCAACAAAACTCTGGCTTCCTGACAAACATTTTTGTGTCTGTTGAAAGACATGTACAGAGCTATAAGAATATAATAATAATATGGTGATGATAATTTACTGTTGTGCCACATGGTACTTTCTAAAGGCTTTGAAATGTATAATCCCATTTTAGGAGCTTCTAATTTCTAAATAAAATGTTGACTGACTTTTCTAAGGCATCCTGAGGATTCCTCCCTCAAATAACTGTCTATTTAACAGGTATAATTGGAAACTCTGCCAACTGGGATTCCTGCTGCTAATGTGGTTCCCCATATTGTTGTGTAGGAAGTAATCGTGACATCAGACTCTAAACTCACCATGGAAATAGCAGATCTCACACACACCTACTCTCCACAAAACATCATGGACAGTTTTCCTCTTTCATATTTGTAAAAAAAAAAAAGGGGGGGCAGATTATTTGTGTTACTTGAGGGGGTGGAGATAAAAATTCTCTAGCTATTTCTTGCACACAACCACCATGGAAAAGGTTTCAAGAAAGATTTGAAGCAGAAATGAATAATTTGGGACTCAGATCTTGCCTCTACTGCTCTCTCAAGAAGGGAACAAAATAAGAATATTTTTCTTTTTATCTCAGTTCTGGCAAATGTTTCAGAGAATGAGGATTAATATAATTTCTGAGAAAATGTTTTTAGTTATAAGAAACCTAAAAAGCAATTTTTATGATCATTCTGAATGATTATTCTTATGTCAATAATATTAAAGATAAAAAAATAGCAAGTTAAATCTCTATTTTTAATTAGCTATATTTAAAGGCCAATGTAGTTTTTACATAAGCATGTATACTTTGAAAAATGTACATCCTTTAAAGAATACCTTCTGATAGACTGAACTGTATAAGAATTTTACTACAGGATTCCTTTCTCACTAAACAATTCTATGTGATTTTGAACATGCTTATTCATCATTATCAGTAAAAAGCAATCCATATTATAGCTCAATTTTCACCTGTAAGATTTAGCTTTCATGATAGTCATTTGCAAGTTTAAATAAGGTCTTGAAGCCTCAAGAGAAACTTCAAGCAGTCAGTTTGGGCTGTGCCAAGTGTTGGATTTAAATCCTGCACACACAAAATTCATGCTCACATACATAAATTCAAACACATTTTCCTTTAGAGAAGGACAATAGCACTCTAAATGGAAACAATAACATTTTATATTTATAAGAGAATTTCTAGACATAGAGTTGAGCTCATGCTGTGACTGAATGAGATATAAGACTGTCACCTTATGAGAGAGGGATGTGGTCCAGATGATGTCAAATGAAAGCTAAATGAGTCTTTCTTTTACCAGCTAAACTAGCTCCACCATGTGGAGGGTGTAGTCAGTTTCCATTGGACTTGACTCACCTGTTTTTGAATGACAATATTTTATTTTTCATTTGGATAAATTTTACTATTCAAATTTTATACATAAAGACTATTTTAATATCTTTAAGTAGCTCACTATTTTACATTTGCATGGCTCAATTTATAAAAACGTTGCTGTACCATAAGAGATATTGAGGAGCCTAGCACCTGGAAGATTGTCTCACATGATAAATCTGACCTTTAGCTATAGCCACCTTTATTCATGTCTGTGACACTGATCTCCTTGTACACATCAATTTGAAGTAGTTTATACTAGAATAAACTATATTTACCATACTTTAGCACCATGATTTAACCCATAGCATATTAATATTATTATTCTTACATAACATATACAATATAACATATATCAACACATCTACATGTCAAAATAAAGAAAACTGCTAGGGTTGTTAGTTTGTAGCTTGTTGCTTTTTTATTTGTGTTTTTGTTTTTAATAAAATCCTGAATTCAAGCACAAGAACTACCTGGTATTATGTACCAATAAGTAGAATAAAATGATAGTACAAAGATAAATCAAAGTAATGGATATCACATATCATTTGCATCACCTTCTTGGCATTCATCTTTGTAATGACATCTAGTAAGAAACACCAAATCAACATGTCCAAAATGACATATTCTCAATTCTCCCTACCCTGGCCCAACTTATTTCTTCCTAGTCATCGCCAGCTCAGAAATAGGCACCATCATCCATCTAGTTGCTCAAACCAAAACTCTTGGCATCATCTTTGACTCCTCTCACGTGTCACATTCAATTCATAAGCAAATCTTATTACTTGGCCTTTAAAATACATCTTGAGTCCAAATACTTCTCTATTCCCCATGTTCTACCTTTCATTCCATCTGCCAATCATTATTCCTCTCCTTCTTCTGCAAAACAAAAATTTATATGGAAAAATAATAAATAAATTGCATGGGCCCAAGACCTAACATTGTTGCCTAAGCCAGAATTTAGCAAACTTTTTCTTAAAGGGCTAAATACTAAATATTTTAAACTTTTTAGGTCAAGGCAAAATCAAGTATATTATGTCAGTACTTATATAACCATTTAAAATGTAACCATATCAAAGTGTAAAAACCATTCTTAGCTTTCAGACTAAATAAGACAAACTGTCACTGGGTTAGATTTGGTCATGGGCAATAGTTTGCCAACCACTGGTCTAAACTATAATCTCTCAACAAATAGGTCATCTTTCTTCCTTCTCGACCTTCCACACTGTTCTCCATAGGAGAGTCAGAAGATTCTTTTATACTGTAAGTAAGTTTATTTCATTTTATTTCCCTCAATCTTTCTATAGCTTCCTGGAATAACTGTCATAAAATTTAAAATCCTTCCTTTGGTCTATAAGATTCTATACGATTTGTCTTCCATCTCACCACATCTCTCTGATTTTGTTCCCAGTCACATCGCTTCTTTATTTTCATCCAGCAGCCCCACTGGTACCTGGGGTGCTCCTCCACTAGAATGTTAGCTACAAAAATAAAAGGATTTGATAGTTCAGAGAACATCTCAAAGCCAAGAAGAGTTCCTGACATTGACTAAAAAGGACTCCAAATTTTTGAATACAGGATTAAATAAGATTTTATGACTTTTGAATCATTTAGTGTATTGTCTAGGTTAATGCCAAGCACTTTAAGATTTGAGTCTTATCTCATTTCTTTCCATTCCTTTACTCTTATCTTTTATACATAACTGATACTAATGTTTATTGCCATTAAACCCATATAACATATCTCACATTTATGTCCTCTCTTTCAGTAAAATAGATATGTGTCTTTTGTTCTTTTTTTTGTTAATAGAAAAATAAGTATTGTTATCTTCTGATAATAAAACAAATGAAACTATTACATATTGACAATTAAAGGAAAACTATGGAAATAAAATATACAAAAATAGGAAGTTCTCAAAAATCTCATTTCTAAGAGATAATCAGTGAACGAGTTGATCTAGTCTATTGGTATTTTTCTAAGCATAAATTATATTTTTGTTTTAATAAAAATAGGATCATACTCTCCATAATGCTATAATGCTTTATGACCTTTTTTTAAAAAGTCGACACTAGGTCTTTGATATCTTTCTGTGCCAAGAATTTATGATGTGAGATTTGTCTTTGAAAAATAAACAAGGATATATAGAAGAACCATTAGTTAGTATGCTGTTAAACTATTGCAGAAGTGACAAATATGGGATTTTTAGTGAGCAAGAAAAGATGACATTTGGGAGTCTCAATGGGTAGTTGGTGAAGTCTAGATAAAGTTGAGAAAAATGTCATCTGCAGGTTAATAGACCACTTAAAAGATGCAGATTAATAGTCTGAATTCTGAAGGAGTAGGAATGAGATCAAGCAGTATAATAAAAGAACAAGTAGCAAAATTACAACAGTGTAGTCAAATGGATGTGCTTTTTGGCAATAATTGTGAAAGGTCTGGAAATGAGAAAGTGAGAACAGCTAGTGGCTGCTACATAAAGAGAAAATAAATGAGATTAAATAGCTCAAGTTATAGTATGATGACTTCTAACAATCTGGAAAAGGTATTGAGGAATATTTAACCAAAGATAGATAGTTTATATGCAAAATTAACGTTGAAAACTTATTCTCTGGTTAATATAAAGGTACACATTCCATATGCAATGCTATTGCATTGTACAGTTTGCCACTTAATGACAGGGATATGTTTGAGGAATGTGTCATTAGACATTTTCATCTTTGTGAGAATATCATAGGGTGCACTTACACAAACCTAGGTGGCTTAGCGTACTACACATCTCTAGGCTATATGATATAGCCTATTGCTCTTAGGCTATGAGCCGGTATAGCATGTTACTGTACTGAATATTGCAATATTGCAGGCAACTATAATGCGGTGGTAAGTATTTGTGTATCTAAACATGTCTAAACATAGAAAAGGTACAGTAAAAATATGGCAAAAATATTTAAAATGGTACACCTATATAGGGTACTTACCATGAATATAGCTTACAGGACTGGGAGTTGCTCTAGGTGAGTCCATGAGTAAGTCGCCAGTGAATGTGAAGGCCTCGAACATTACTGTGTACTACTGTAGACTTTATAAACACCAACCCACGTGCCGCCCCCCCCCCCTCGCTTCCTTCCAACAGGGTCAGAAATAAAACATCAAGCTATCAATGCAGCTCCATGAACAGGAATGTAGCTGGACTGCTTGGAAATACTGAGGAGAAACTGTCTGGGTAAGGTGTAGATCATCATAATAGTGACTGTCAGGAGAGAGTGAAAGGTGGCCTGAGGCTCAGTGGCAATAATTAATCGAGATGGAGAGATAAAGAAACATAGGGGATTGTGATGGAAATTTGTTTTTGGCTCCAAAGGGCTCTTTCTTTCTCTCTGGCATTGCATTGATGGAAGAAATAAAATTTATCTATTTTTACATTATTACACCATGAAAATCTTTCCAAAGCACAAGGACAAGCTGGAGCCACATAATCACACAAAGCTTTTACTAAAGTAGCAGTGGCACATAATACTTGTTAAGGTAGCTCTCATGCATCTGTGTTCTTCTACAGGATCTCAGGTCCTCAACAAAGGATTTGCAGTAATTGTATTCTGAAAACCATCAAGCTAGATCTAGGAAGGCTGTAGCATCCTGTGAGTATGTAGCACCAGGGGGGGCAAGCTCCTCTGTGCTGAAATGGGTCAGTGACTGATTGATTAAGATGTAATCTCTGCATTCAAATATGAGGATTGTGAGTGAGATGAAATTCATTGCTAAACCCCACAGATATTGCTCCCACTAGAGAAAAAAATTCCTCCTAAACCACACACATACCCTCCCATTTTTTAAAGGAAATTCAGCTTCATTAAAATCTTATAGGAACACCACTGTATAATGTGGTTCATCATTGACCAAAATGTCATTGTGTGTTATGACTGTACAACCTAAATTATTATTGCTATTATCATCTTTTTTCAGGACCTTTATTTTTTAGTTAGAGATGTCAAGCATTTTTACTTGACAGAAGTGACGCATTAACAACAACAACAAAATATATAATTTTATTTTTGCTATTTTTAAAAGGGAGTTATTCATTTCTTAAGAATCATTTCTTAATTTTATTGAGTTATTAGGGTTTATACTGACCAGTCTTCTTGCTGTGAATTTTCTTTAAACTTTTCAATCACTTTCTGCTCAGGTATTGAGTTTCTAACTTGATTTCAACTCTGTTCAGTTGTGATTCTGAGTGATCCCAGTGTAATCCTTTGAGCCAAATGCTATTGCTACTAAGGCAGTACTTACGATTTGCCCATAACCCCTGATTGATATAGGGCCACCTTGCTTTATGTATTGCTCTCTGGGCTGTTGAAGATGTGCTGAAACATTCTGAGTTTGTTTAAATAAAGGCATGTTCAGCACATGTGCAATCGTACGTATATCACCATTCTCAGCACAGACTTATCAGAGGTGACTTTAGGCTTTATTAAATGACATCTTATAAAAGCTATTAATTTCCCTAATTTCATTCTGTTTACCTTGAAATTAAAATATGTTCTTAATATATAATCTAAATGGGTTTGGAGGTAAAGGGAAAATATATTAACTTAATGTTCATGTCTCTAAAATATCCGTACCCAGTATCCTTTATATTTCTCAATAGTGATCATGGCTTTTGTGGGTTACTTCCTGAATTTCAGCAACCGGATTTATATGGAATATGATTTTTAAAGGAACTCCTATCTGTGGCTATACATAATAATTATGACTTACATTTATACTGTGTTCAGTGCAGTCGAGGCACTGTTTTAAGCGCTTTATACATATTAACTTAAGTCCTTAAAACAAAGATAGATATTATTATCTCTATTTCAGATGAAGAAGATGGAGGTCAGAGAGGTTAAGTAACTTGCCCAAAGTCTCACAGATAGCAAATAGCAGAACCAGAAAATGAACCAGACTATCAGGCTTCATTTTCCCTTCTGTCAATCACTACACTCTATTTTCTCTTATTACAGTCAATGATCTTACTGGTCATCGGCATCTGTGTAGATGCTGCAAGATTATTAATACAGAACCAAAAAAAGGACTAATGTGCAGCAAGGGGAAATTAGAGATTGGTCCCACTTAGAAGATGATCTCAAGACATCGAGGATTAGTTTCTTGGAAGCAACAACTGTATTTAATATAATATTGGTGCCTGGTCTGTGGTAGAAACTCAATTAAAGGAGGATGAATCAATTTAGTTAAAAAATATGCACTAAGTGCTTGTTAATGTTGAAGCATTGTGCTAAGATGCTATCAGTACATGGGTAGATAAGGCAAAAGATGCTCCTACCCTTGAGGAGTTGATATCTTAGTGAGAGAAGATCAATAACAGATAGAGAAAAAATGCACAAGCCAAAATCAGATTGTGACTAGCTCTATAAAATAAAAGGAGTGATGCATTTGGGAGGGGGTACATATGACTTTAAAGAGGGAGATCAGAACTGATCTCTGGGAAGAAGTAACATTTGAGCAAGTCTTGAAGAAGTTGGGCAAGATAGTTCCAGAGCTAAAAAGAGGACATGCCTGAGGAAAGGAAAGGGGGAATAAATGAAAGAAGAAACAAATGATTTAATTTAAATATAAAGATGCACTCAGTGTTCATGGTATGGTCTTTTTAGAAGGAACCCTTTTGAAAAATCAAGAGATTTATTTTCCTACCTTAGCTCTATTTCTAAATAACCATGTTTCATTTAAAAATTTACTTTTGTCCTTAATTAAAGATTTGGTGCCCGAGTTCCTGTTTTTCTTCTAAAACATGGGGGAAAAAAATCCTTGTCTAACTTACCTGCAAGGGGTTATATGGGGACAACCATGAAAATGCTTAGAAAAGATAAACGTGGCTATAGAATGCATAGTGGTAAAACTTGTGAGTAATAACTCTTCTCACTTTTTACACTCCTCAAATGGTTTCTCACCACTTTTTCCCCCCAGTATCTGGGCAGATATGATCCAGAAGAACAAGATCTTTTCAAGTTAATGCGCCTCCTAAAAAGCTTAGTGATCCTGATAATCATTAATGATGAGAATAGATAGCCTCCGAAAGCAGTTCAAAAGAAGTCTCTTAGAGACAGTTGATTTCATTTCGTATTGTCACTTAGAGTCTCATTAGTATGTCTCTATATCCATCAACTTCCTTGATATGCCATGACAACAGAATAATTTACAGCAACCCTTTGTCTGAATCACAATGAATTCAAATTCACTGGAGGCATTTCATTTAGTGCTCTTGTCAAAATGCTTCTGGAAACCTGACCCAAAATCTCGCATATCCCATTACCTTACTAATGACACTTTATAGTTATAAATCCCGTGAATCTTTGTAAGGTAGTTTCTGATTTATTTGCTCAATTCAACGAAGGCTTACTATGTGCAAAGCACATAGTTGGGGCAAAGAAAGTACAGCCCTGCCTAACAGGAATCTAACCAGCAAAAGCTGAGGCAAAAGTGTTGGGCAGCAGTATTAATAATAATTCTCAAAGTGTGGTCCCCAGATCAGCAGCATGAACATCACTTGGAATTTTAAGAAAAATATTAGAAAGGCAAAGTCTTTGTACCCCACCCAGACTAAGTGAACCTGCAAATTGGGAAAGAGTGTGGAGCTGGCCAGCCATCTGTGTTTTAACAAGCCCCCAAGGTGTCTCTGATGTTCATACAAGTATGAGAAACAAAAGTTTTAACAAGAATGTTTTTCTGAAGTGAAAACTGTAATAATTTTAAAGGGGCTCCCCTAAAAAACTGGGTTATTTAGTTACAATGACTAAAAGAACAGTAGCTTTCAATCAGAGATGATTTTGCTCCTCAGGGGACCTTTGACAATATCTGGAGACATTTTTAATTGTCATTACCAGGGGGAGTGACTGCATCCAAGGAATAGAGGCCTGAGATGCTGCTAAATATCCTCTAATGTAGAACAGTCCCCCAAACAAAGGATTATCTGGTCCAAATTGTCAAAAATGCCAAAATTAAGAAACCTTGAAATAGAGGTTTGAGCAAAGAAGTTGTGGGAGAAGAAATGATTAATTTTAAGTCAGTAATTCAAGAACCTAAAGAGAAATCAGAGAAAATTGTTCTTGGACCGAACCTTAAAGGACTAGAAATTTTCTGACCAGGTTAGAGAAGCTACTGGAAGGTGGATGTTGGGAGAGCAGAAAAATGGGTGTAAGGATTAGAATTCTAGGTTGAAAAAAATCACCTGAAATAAGCAAGCTAAGTAACAGAACATGTAATCCTAACTCTGTTAGCCAATCACACCTCCGCACACCACTCCCTTCACATTAGTCTCTGGACCACTTTTCCTCCTCCTTCCATGGGGAAAATATATTTCTTGAATTTCTTTGGATTTCTCCATGTTGGCTCTTTTCTTATTTAATTAAAGTTTCAGTCTATGCATCTATTTTAGAAACATGAAGTATTTGTATCACCATTGTTTATGCCATATTTCAAAATACTTACATATTTTACCCCATTTGAGGGCAAACAATGTTGGACTTAAGATTGTGAAATCTAGATTTAAAATTTTCTGATTGAATCATGGCTCTATTTAATTTTGGATTATGAGCTGTGATAATGAAATGAGATAATATATGTAAAGAAACTAAGAGCAACTGGCACAGAGTAACAGCTTATTAATACTAATCATTATTAATAAAATATATGTATTATTATTATATATCCTTATATTATACTTGTATATTATATTCCATCACCAGTGCTATGAGACAAATAACAGATTTTCCTATTACACATGTAAAGGAACTGAAACTTCAGGAAAATAAGCAGCTAATCCTGAGTAACAAAATAGGCTTTTATGTGTATAGAATCTGAGTCTTTGTTAGCTCAGGGCTTTGACTACTCCATGTGGCCAGACACAAGCTTATATTCAGTGCAACCATTTGAACACAGATTTGGATGTTGGGCAGTCAAGCTAGAAAGCACATGTTACTCTCTTTGGCAATGACAAAAGATGGCAGGGAGTAAGGTAATTTTATATTGGAAAGAGTTGTTTAGATTTAGTAATTTCACCAACCACTACCTGAGATTCACCCTGTGTCAGGAGCTATAGTGGGTATTGGGACATACTCAAGGGATCTGAAGTCTATTTCATTGCAATACATCACATAGGCACAGGATGCTATGGGACCCAGGAAAGGATCATTTAATCTTTCTGAAAATGTTTGGTCAGAAAGGGAGTCCCAAGGGAGTTACAATTGAGCATGGGAAAAAGGTAGCCACATGAAGAAATGTTGTGTGGCTGGAAAAGGATCCTGTTCAGACATTCCTCATTCTCACTACTTTTCTGTCCACTTCTCAAAGATGTATAGAAAGAGAATATGGAGCCATACTTGTACAGTTTGGAAATGTTCCTTCAAGTCCACACCTACCATGTCCTTCATAACTGAAAAGGCAGACAGCCTACTCTAGTCTATGAATTCTTTTAAATATCTAATATGTGTCTGAGTCAGAGCAAGCAGCTTTTAACATATGTTCTGACTGTGTATTCATTTCTGCAATGATTTGTAAAGTGAAATAGAAGATATTTCTGTTTTAGCAGATTCACAGTGAATATGTTTTGTCAATGACAAATAATGTATATAAACTGATGTTTTTCATGGTCACATTAAATTCTTATTTTACATATAGGAGTCTCACAATGCCCACAGGGAAAGGATATGAGGATTCTAGTAGAAAGCCTATGAAGAACTGTGCAGCCTTGAACAAGTCACTTTCTACTTTGGGTCCCAGTGTCCTTTGCTGTAAAAGAAAGAAGCTATGACTTCTTAATATTCTTACAGCAATATGTTATTATACATTACAAAATATGAAATCAGATGTAGCATTTAATAATCCGAAAATAAGAGAATTGAGTCCTTTCTTTTCTTCTTTCTCAGTCTCCATTCTTCATTTCCTAAAGAAAATTTTCATGCAAGCATATGAATTTGGATAATGTTTGAGAAAACACACATTGGGTGTCTGAAAATTATGACCACTTGAGATTTCTCCACATTTACTTTTTAAAAATTTTGACCATAAAATTTTTATGTAGAAATATGTATATTTTAAGGACAGAGGATTTTTGAGGTAGTATGATGCAAAAGCAAAATGATGTTATAGTACTATAATACACACACGTGGCACATATACACATGCAACAGCTGTCTGCTACACAAGGACAAAAGGCAACATGAGCATTTTCTAGTGTGTAATTGCCAGTATAATAGTGACTGTATTTAAAAGACAATATAAAATGTGCTATGCCTGAGTGGTGACTTAACTCTTAACTACCTCGATTTATTTACATAAAAAAATGGTGTTTTTATGCCATATACAAAAATAAACTCAAAATGGATTATAACTTAAAAGTAAAACCTAAAACCATAAAACTTCCAGAAAAAAAATGTAGGCAGTAAACTCTTTAATATCAGTGTTAGAAATGTATTTTTGGATGTTTCTCCTCATGCGAGGCAACAAAATAAAAAATAAACAAATGAGACTACATTAGACCAAAAAGCTTTTGCACAGCAAAGGAAACCATCAACAAAATAAAAAGGCAACTTACTGAACCTTATGAATGGGAGAAGATATTTGCAAATAATATATCTCGTAAGGAATTTAAATCCAAAATACATAAGAATCTGATACCATGCAACACCAAAAAATAAATAAATAATAATCCAGTTAGAAAATGGGCAGAGAACCTGCACAGACATTTCTCCAAAAAAGATGTACAGATGGTGAACCGGCACATGAAAAGATGCTCAAATTCACTAATCATCTGGGAAAGGCCAATCAAAACCACAATGAGATATCACCTCACACCTGTCAGAATGGCTATCATCTAAAAGACAAGAAACAACTGTTGGTGAAGTTGTGGAGAAAAGAAAACGCTCATGTGTTGCTAATGGGATTTTAAATTGGCTTAGCTTCTATGGAAAACAATATGAAGATTCCTCAAAAAATGAAGAATAGAACTACCATAAAATAAAGCATTTTCAGTTCTGGGCATTTATCCTAAGAAAACAAAAACACTAATTTGAAAAGATATATGCAACTTTATGTTCATTGTAATATTATTTACAATAGCTATGATATGGAAGCAACCGAGATTTCTGTCCATAGGTAAATGGATAAAGATGTGGTATATGTATGATGGAATATTACTCAGCCATAAAAAATGAAATCATGCCACTTACAACAACATGGATGGATCAACAGAGTATTATGCTAAATGAAATAAGTCAGAGAAAAACAAATACTATGTCATTTCACTTATATGTGGAATCTAAAAAACTAAACAAATGAACAAACAAAACAAAAAGACCCATAGATACAGAGAACAAACTGATAGTTGCCAGAATGTTGGGTGGTAGGGGAAAGGGCAAAAAAAGGTAAAGGGGATTAAGAGGTACAAACATAGTTGTGACGTAAATAACAGGGATATAAAGTACAGTATAGGGAATACAGTCACTATAATAATAATTTGCATGGTGACAAATGGTTACTAGACTTCTTGTGATAATCACTTCATAAGGTATATAAATATCAAATCACTATGTTGTATACCTGAAACTAATATAATATTGTATATCAACTATATTTTAAATAAAAAGAGCTTTATATTCCAGAAAAAAAAAGAGCAAACGGAAGTCAAGATGAAATGTTTCAGTAAAACTAACTGCTTTCTAAAAATCATTCAAATAATGGTTTAATCTTATGCTCTATTTCAACTCTTCTAAAACTATTTTGTCCATTCTGGGCTTGTCTAGGAGACTGAACGCCAAAGAAAAAATGTCTTTGCAAAGAAGAAATAACTAATTTGTGTTTCTGTATATTGAACATTGACAAATTTTATAACTATTTTCCATATTTTCTTACATTTTCACCTTCATATATTACAAGAAATAGTCTTTGAAGAGAATGACAGTCAAAAAAGGGATTAAATAGCACCTATCTTTCAGACTACTGATGCTCATGTCAGTTAGAGACTATATAGTACAAGATAAATCAGCCATTGTTGGTTTGAGTTATGAGGAGTTGGTCTTGTTTATATATCTTAGATATCAATAAAACAGTCAAAGGAGCAATCAAAGCCACCATTACAGAGATAATATACTTGCCACAGTCTAGTCTCCAACCCCCATGCTATCTGCTTGCCTTTTCACACAAACAAACAGAAAAACATACCTCAAATAAGGCCTCTGAAGCTATAAAATTTCTTATATGTCTCCCCTCCCCAGCCATCAATCCTTTCTCCAGCCCACACAATAGACGCCCTGGGAAGACATCCAGGATATAATAAAGAAACCAGGAGGAAAGAGTTTTATGTTTAAGGTAGACAACCACAGAATCACTGTAAATATTAAAAAAGAAACATGCAAGAGATGGCCAGCCTCTGCAAAATAGAAATCCTCATTTTAATTTTCAAAAAAAAAAAAAAGATAAAGAGAGAAAGCAAGAATAATTCTTTGATACCGTTACCTTACCCCTCCAAGCAAGTTTATCAGGGTAGAAATTGTAGGTGGGAACTAAAACCTATTGAATGTACAATAATAAATACTGGAAAATGGGCCAGAGCTGTGTGCCCCAAATTTCGATTTACCAGTACTACTTTCCTGATTTTGCTTTATTTACACACCATCTATATTATTATTACTTGTTTAAAAAACTGCCTCATCCTTCTTATCGAATTAATTTAAATATATTTTTAAAAAGACTATCTTTCTACATTTCATTACTATAAAGGCATAACCAGTATCATTCTGGCATAAATTAAATACAAGTCTAAAATTAAAGGTATTTGAAAAGAAAATAGTGTTCAGAGTCTACCTACACACAGAAGGCTCTCAGCCTCAGGTTCTAGTCATTAAAGAGAAATTAACCAACCCCTTCACCATTGCTGGTTTATGCTTAATAACCGCCTGAAGGAGGAGGGAGGCTTGTAGCTTTTTCTAATTTCAGTGGTGTAAATACTCCTTAATGGCCGATTTCAAGTTCTCAAGGTGACATTTCTGAACATAGATGAGAAGAAATGCAAACAATCAGGTCTCAGGACATCCACAAAGCAGCTTTAATACTTTGCCAGAAGTACCAAAAGAGAATTGAAACAGAATGTTTTCTTTCATATACATATCCATGTAATTTAATCCCAATGTAACATTATATCCCAAACGAAAGGGCAAGTTTTAGCCAATCTCTCAGGCTACTTCTTGAAAAAAAATTTTTTTAAAGATCAAGTCACTTTAATAGTAAGATCCTGCCATAGAAAAGGTAATATTTTTCCTATTTCAAAGCCTGATTTTATAGGTACAGTTATATGTGATGCTTACTCCACCTTCTTTGATACACTAAATTTGATCTGTCTGTAGATATGCATGTCGATAGCAAAAAGCATCCATTTCAACTTTGTGAAATACAAAGTAAACACCCACTATGAGAGAAAACTACACTAACATCTTTAATTTGAACGCTTCTTCTATGAGAAGGAAATGGGATTATTTTTTTCTCTGAATGTATCAGAAATTTTCAAAATGTTGACATGAGACAAAGTTTTGAGAATATATGTACATATTTTATTCTTGTGAAGTTCCTCACTTATATTAGGCATCCTCTTTAGACATCTTTGTGTGCTTCCAGTTACTTTTCCTATTGTTCTCAGGCAGAAAGTAAATTTCAAGAGAGTTTTGTTTATTTTGATGAATCCTAATGGCATTTTCAGGCAGCAGAGATACAGGCACTAAACGACACAGCTGAGAATAATGAAGCTCTTAGATTAAATCAAAAGACTCATAATTTCCTCTCAACAATGCAGATTCAGCAACTGAGACCTTGAGAGCATCTAGATAGAATTCAAATGTGTAAAAGCAGAGATGGAAAGTGTCCAGAATTTTGTCAAAATACCGTATCAAATCAAATCAGAAGAAAATTACTAGATTTTTAAGAATCTAGTGTTCTCTTAATGGATAAAGATTCAATGACATCTAGAAATGAGATGTGACCATTCAGAATATAGTAGGGTGAAACTTTGTCCTGTCACTTCCATTTTATAAATTTCTGTTGAGATTAAATTATTACAGCCTGCTTCAGTTCCTGACCAGTTTCTTAGGAACGGAGGAAAGATTTAAGAATGATGTAAGGGAGCATTTACATCGACAGAAAGAGGGCATAATTTGTCAGGGGAGATTCTTATATTTCTTTGTTCTCCATAATACTCAACTGAGCTGATAACTTAGCAAGTTGAAAGGCTTCGCTGTTTAAAAAGAGATTCTAGATTTCAAAAAAAAAAAAAAAAAAAATGAATAAAGGGGTTGTGAATAATGCCATTTAGCTCTTGCTCCCTCACTTATCTTCTCCCTACCTTGGATGTTCCCTTCTTTGCTGATAGCCACAAAAATCTAGAATCCATGTGACTGATGGTTCTCCCCCATAACACCTCTCCACAATATTCTTCTGCTGAGAATATGCCCATATCAGCATGATTTCCAAGTGCCTAATGATAACATTCAAAGTCGCAGTGATCCGGTCCTCTGCCTATCTTTCCAGTGTCATCTTTTGTCATTTCTCCCTTGAACTTTACCTTGTAACTGAGCTGGTTTTTCTTTTCCTGCCTGTGTTCGCGTTCATATTACTCCCTTGTCTGTTAGGCTCTTTCCCTCCCCTTCCTTCTCTATCCTAAATTAATAAAAAAATTAATAATTATCTTACATTTATATTGTACTTACTACCCTCCAGGTACTGTTCTAATTACTTTATTTAATCTTCAATCGACACTGACAGGCATAGACTATTATATACTATTTTAAACCGAAAGGTTAAGTAATTTGCCCCTAGTCATTCAGCTAGTAAGTTTTAGATTCTGGGATTTAAAACTAATGCTCCACTTCCAGGCAATGTTCTTTGTATTTGCTCCTGTTAACTTCAGTTCATCTCTTCAGGCTCAGCATCACCATCTCCAGCAAGAATTTCCCCTTTTCACTATCCACATTGGATTTTATGTTATTTTTTGTTCATGTAAATCTTTTTATCAACTCATTTGCCATACTGCATTATAATTAATAATTCATATATCTCTCTACACTTCTAGATTATCAGTGATCTTGGCTCATTTATTTTTTTCATCATTTTTTATTGAACTTTAGTATAATGTAATACAGTATTATATTAGTTTCAGGTATATGATATAGTGATTCAACATTTATGTACCTTACAATGTGATCACCACACTAAGCGTAGTAACCACTTATTTTTATATCCCAATGTCTGTCAATAAATGTAAGTCTAACATAAGTGTAAATAAATATTTTACATTACAGTAAAATATCAGAGGCTTATAAGGTACTTCAGAACATGACATTTACAAGCAATTCTCTTTCGCTATCTTCTATACAAAAATCCCCTGGACTTCATATACCCTGAGCTTAAGTAAATATTTGTTGAGTGAATAAAAAGGTCTGTGTTGGAATTTTAATAGAAATTACAATTTTGTAGCAAATATTCACACTTCTGAAATAAAGAAATAGAGTATCAAATTAAATCAAGAGATGTGAGTCTCTGGGTTATACATATCTTGTGTACAAATTAAATATTTGGAGAATTTATTAACTGACCTATGCAAATGGACAGAGTTCCACAGTTCTGTTCAAAGATAGATAAGCTTAGAGGAAATAGTGATTTGACAACTGCAGTTTAAAATAAATGTTATCTTGAATTTTTTCATATCTCACTAAGCATAAATAAGACACCAAATCAATGGAGGAAGAACTGATGACTTTCAGATTTAGTCTAAATATTTCGAAACTTGTGTTTAGTCAAATAATTTAATATGTATATTAGTCTCTAAAAATTAAATGGAAGTATTCTAATACACAAAAGAATGTAACAAAGTTTTAAAGAAAATATTCATACCAAGTTTAAGTCAGTACACACCACATATATAAAGCACTTCTGTAATCTTTTCACCTACATTGTCGGGAGCCATTAGACACTGAAGAAGTCATGTAGCTGATAGCCATGAAGCAGCTGCTGAGACTGCTTAAACAATGGTTCTAGGAAGTAGGGTGTGGAGTTAAACGTTACTGACCCTGGAGGGGAGGTTTGCCTCCTAAAGAAATCCTTTTAAGAAAGTGGAATGTTTTACAGCCCAGAAAAGGATGTTCGTACCCTGAGGGAAGGATAGTTAGGAACTTATGTAAATGCCAGCATTCCTATCATATTGTACTCTGTGCTTTACTATTGTACTTTGTGCTTTGCTATTGTACTCTGTGCTTCGCTATTTATTGTATCCAAAAACTTATATAAAGGCTATGCTAAATAAACTCGAGGTTGCAGCATTGACTGTACGCCCTCCGGAAGCGCTTTCCTGTCTTCTTCTTTTTTCTGAGGCTTCACCCACCTCTTTTAGGTGCTGTTCGATCTCTGCTGGCGGGCTCTGGCACTACGTTATCAATTTTTCTGTTTCTTTTTCGGATAGGTAATACATATACATGTATACCATCAAAATTTACAAATGTACATATAAGAAAAGTAAGAGTCTCTTCCAACTTGTTTGTTTTCTAGTTTTCCTCTCTACATGTAAGCACTATTACCCATTTTGTGTGAATTTTTCCAGATGTAATCTAAACTTATGCCAGCACACAAATGGTGGCAGAATCAAGCTATATCATAATGTGAAATTCAGGTTTTTATTATTAAACATTTTAAATGTTTCTAACTGTTGCAACCAATGTTTCAATGACTATTCTCATACATACGCTTTCATGCATGCCTATTAGATATTAGAAGTAAATTTGCTAACTCAAAATGTAGCTACATTTTAAATTTTGATACATACTAAATTTATCGTCAAGTTGGCCTCTGAAGTTTTATAAATTGACTGTCACAACAATAAAAGAATGTTTCTTTCTCTATTCCCTCCATTGATAGGTAAAAAATGGTGTCTCAATGTAGTTTTTATATACATATTTATGTGAGTAGAATTTAGCATCTATTCAAATATTTAGGACATTTTATTTTATTATATTTTTCTGTAAACTTTGTTTATCCTATGCCTATTTTACTTGTTGGTTTGTTTTCTGATACATAAAAAGTAAAAATGAATATTATATTATGGTACTTATTGGCAATCTTCTAGTTTTTTCTCTTGTCTTTTAAATCTATAGTATTTTTCCCCTAGGAAAAATATTTATGTAATTGAATTTATCATTTTTTTGGTATGGTTTCTGAGTCATGGATTTTGGTATGATCTGAGTCATGCTAAGAAAAATCTCCCTTACTCCAAAATACTGCTTTCATGTTTTAATCAAGTATATTCAAGTTTTTACTTCTATATTTTTAAAATTTCATTAAGTTTTCTCCATTGAATTTATCAAATAATTGATTATTTCTTAATATGGACTTATTTTTTAACATAAAAAAGTCCCCTATGTATTTGGGTCTACGACTGGACTCTATTCTGTTCTAATAATTCAATTGACATTTAATTACTTTAATTTGATATCTGTAGTATGATTTAGAGAACTGATTCTCATATGTTTATACTCTTATTTTTAAAAGTTTTCTATATTATCACATGACTAGTTTTCCATGTAATTTTTAGGATCCGATTCTCTAATTCCAGAGAAAAATATATCCTGTTAGCATTTTTATTGGAATTGCATTAAATTTACAGACTACTATAGGGAGAATTAAAATCTACATTGTATAGAGACTATTTTTTCAGGATTAATATGCCTTTCCCTCTAGTCAATTGTTTTTTAGCTGTCTTAAATCTTTTTACAGCTTTTTCAATAACTATGTCTTCAATATTCTTAGTTTATTCATAGGTAGTTTATCTTTCTGTTTTTTTAAAAATAAAATATCTTCTGCCATTTTAAAATATAATTGTTTTTATGTAGCAAGGCTATTGATTTTTGCATAGTAATTTTATTCCCAGTCATCATACTGAGTAATCTTATTTGGTATAATAAATTATAGCTGATCTTCTTGTGTTTTTCTATTAAGCCATATTCTTTGCAAATAATAATGTTATCTTCTTCTTTCCAATATTTAATGCCATATTTATATTTGTGACAGGGGATATCCTTTTCTTACTAGCTTCAATAAAAAATTATAATATTTTTCCATTAGGCCAAGGTAAGTATTGGGGAAATACACATTTGTGTGTACATATATTAATTTTGTATTATTTTATTTGAATGTTCAAAGCATTGACCTTCATTCCACCTGTTTATAATGTAAATATTTAAGGTTATATATTCTTCTGTAAGCACTCTCTTAGTTGTATTTCATAAATTCCATTTAGTAGTATTTTCATGGTCATTATTTTATATATCATGAAATTTTTATTACTTTACTGATCTAAAATGTAAAAAAAGCTTGTATGATCTCACTCTTTCTCCATCTATATGTCTCTGTTTATGCTATCTATTCTGCCTCTTTCTCTTCCCACCCCGTATTGCTCCCTCTCATTTATTTTACCAGGTGGCCAGCCGTGATTTCTAATTTTGATCTTAATTTTTAGTTTCATTACTTTGGATTTAGATATAGTTGTCTGTAGTATTTCTATATTTTGGAATTTATTTTTAATAAATATTTAATTGGCACAGGAAAATTAGGCACATACTCTTTCAGAATATAAATACTTAAATATTTAAATTATTACCAAACTTTTTTGTTTATGAACTTTATTAACTAGTAATTTGTTTCCTTTGTATATTAATTTCTTAGTCCTGCCATAACAAAGTACCACAAATTTGGTCATTTAGAATTCGACTCTATTGTCTTTTGGATCAAGAGACTAGAAGTTCAAAATCAAAGTGTGAACAAGGCCAGACTCTCTCTAAATATTCTAGGTGAGGATGCTTCCTTGCACAGTTGTGGGCAATTTTTGTTCCTTAGGCTGTGGGAGCATAACTCTAATCTGCCTGCATCTTCAATATTTGTCTTTGCACTGTGTGTATCTTTGTCCAAATATCTCTCTTATAAGAACACTGGGAATTGGATTAGAGACCACCCTTATCTAGTATGACCTCTTCTTAACTTGATTACATTTGCAAGACACTATTTCCAAAAAAGTTCACATTCACAGGGACCAGGGGTTAAGGCTTGAATATATAGTCTTGGGGGAACATAATTCAACCCACAAATACTTTCTCTGTAACACTTTTTGACCTAATTTTCTTATTTATATTAAGAGTATAAAACTTTTTTTTTAATATATTGTGCACTCAGTATACTGTTACAATCCTTTTATTTTTAATCTTTCTGTTTAGATTTACCACACACATACAACACTGGTTGGCCTTTGTAATACAGTCTGAGACTTTTTTAAAAAATAAATGTATACCATTTATATTAAAAAGAGAAGATTTATATTAACTCCAGCATAGGTTATATTACGTGTTCTCTTTTACTGCTTTCTTTTTCTGTGTTCTGCATAATTTCCTTGCTTTTTTAAGTGTGAAGTTAGAGAACTTACTATGTTTTGGAAAATTTCTTTCCTGTGTTGGGTCATTTTGGTTTTAATTTTATGCCTCTAACATTTTTTAGTATACTTAAAATTTCTATTTTGTAGACACTAAGAATGATGGATTGATATATCTCTAATTTCTTTTTTCAGCACATTTAGTAGGCACTGCTATAATTATTTGTTCTTCTAATGTTCTAATGCTTACTTTATACCTTAAACTATACTCAAACCTCAAATTTTTTATCTATAAATTAGACTTTAAAACTTCTGATTATAAAAGACAGAATAATTAATATTCTTACATGACTGTCTAATTTCCCTCTCAACTTTTACCAGCTATATTGTTTCTTCATTGTCATTCACATTACATATTGAAACTGTGATTCCAAGAGTTGTTTTAAAGTTAAATAGATTTAACACTTCTGTACTTTTGTTACAGTCTTTATTCAGCTAGTGTTTAACTGAAGTTTATTTTTAACAGTTCCTTCAAGGTGGATTAATAGGAAGCATATTCTTACAATGCTTGCATGATCGGAAGTCACTGCTGTTGCCTTTCTATTTCAACAATTTGTCTAGATATAACGTTTTGCTTATATTTTATTTCCTGGAGGACTATGCATTTCTCTCCACTGTTTTCTAATGATGTATATGGCTGTGAACTCTAAGGCCAGCCTGATATTTCTCCCTTATAAGTTATTTTTGATCTTGTGCTGAAATGCTCAAATTCTAATATTATTTTTAAAATTGATAACTTTAGTATGTTGTGTTTAAGTTTGAACCATACCTTACTAATTTTTCTTGAGGTATAATGTGGTTTCAAATCTTTTCTTTCCTGAATGTATTCTTGAATAATATTTTAGAATACATTTTCAGTTTCCACGTCAGTGGGAGGTTTTGTTTTGTTTTTTAATTCAAAAATGATAAATGCATATTTATATTCCTTTGTCTATTTTCAGTATAAATCTTTGTTTTTTTCTATAACCCTATTTAATTCATTAGCAGTTTCTGGTTTGTGTGTTTGCTTTCTTCAAGCTGTCCTATCTTCCTCTTTTTTGTTGTGTTTTAAACAATCCCTGAGGTTTTTTCATTTGCCTGGTTTTGTTTTGCTTTTTCTAATAAGGTCTTCATTTATGTGCTGGTTCTATTTTTCCTGTTCCACGCTTTTCCTGAGCTCTGCCTACTCAGTTTTCATCTGTTTCTGTTGAAACATAGTTATAATTATCTTACTGATATCCTATCTGATGTCCCGTGCCTAATGTACTTATTCAGAGCCTACTCCAAGCCACAGGTTGCCTTAGCTGATGGAAACAGACCACTAGGAAAACAAAACACACACACACATACACACACACACACACGCACACACAAATAAAACCAACCTATATTCCTGTCATTGTGAACTAAGAACAACTAATTAACATAAAGAACTAATTAAATTGCATGAAATGCCTTCTGCCCTCCACATGTTTGACTTGGCTTTCATATATAGAAAAATTTACAAACACATCCATACCAAGAGTGATTCACTTAAAATACTATAATAGCCTCCAAATTAATGTCCCTGACTTTAATCTTATCTCCCAAATCTAACTTTGAAATAACAGCCAGAAATATATTACCTCACAAGCCATTTCTCTGCTTAACAACAAATTTCAAATAATTTTGAGAATTGTGTTATTTTTTCCCAAGGGAAAAATCATAAAATAAGAGATGAGCAGCAAATAAAAAAAATGCTTTTAAATTAAAAAGAAATATCCTATCATCTTGTTTTTAAATAGTTACAATATGCATCTTCGAGTTTTTTTTCATACCAGACATTAATGTACTTTAAGCCCCAGGATACAAAAATCCAGTTTAGATTTCTCCACGATGATTCTACAAGAGTTTGTTTGGCTGTTGTTTTTATTTTTTTGCCAGCTAAAAGGCTGGCTGGAATCCGATTGTCTGTTGAACTACCTGGCAACCTCTATAAATCTCCTTGCAGTTTGCTGCACTAAGTTTTGCTATTGCCCTCTCAAGGGGATAAGCCTGACCCAGCCATCTGGGATAAGTGTAAATGCCTCTGGTAATTCAAACTAAACCATCTCTCCCTACATCTTTTCTTTCAAAGAACTCTTGACATGATTTTTGTTTGTTTGCCTTCATTTTTGAGAGCAGTGATAACTTCTGAAATTCAATCCCCTTTCTATTGGAATTAAAAAGAAGAGTGGAAGTGATTTCTGATGAAAAATAATGCCATTTGGAAGTATGGCTTGAAAAGTAGATGATGATGGTGAATTTTTTCCTCATCAACAATACAAATCTGAAAATTACAAATAAATTTATTTAGGGCAACTTAAATTAAAAATTAAACAATTCCAAAAATATAAAGAAACTATATAAATAGTGAGATAAACTGTTACGGAAATATTACAGCCTTTAATGTTTGAAATAAAAAATTATTTATGTGTGTTATATATTCATGAATAGAATCATATTAGAACTAAGATTAACTTCAATATAAAGAATAAAGAACAAAACATCGAAATCAATAGGAAAATGTTACTGATACAAATATACATACACCACTCTGCTTCAGGATATTGCTCCAACACTAATTCCTAAAACCTTTTTAAAATAGAAAATTATTCAAAGTTTGGATAAAGATTATATCAGACTGCATTATCCATTGAAAACAATTAAGCTGTCCAAATCTAGTTGATGCACTGACCATGGCTGCCAAAAGTAAAAAAGAAAAGGAAAAAAAAAGAAAAAGAAAGCTCAGCCAAAACAATGAAGTAATAAATTATATTCTAACACTCATCGGGATTTAGAGAAAAAAATAAAAATACTAAAAATAATACTAAATATGAAGAGTCTCTATGCTCATTATTTCCTGATTGAGAAAAACTCTGTCGGCTTATAAAATCTTTTTGATTTTTAAAATTTTTTTATTGTGGTAAAATATACATAACACAAAATTTAACATCTTAACCATTTTTTAAGGACACAGTTAAGTGGTATTAAGTACATTGTAGAATCTCTTAATCTGGATAAAATTAAAAGAAAACATAGTACTTGGCAATATATAACTTCTACAAAATAGAATTTGCTAAAAGTAAAAATTAAACAATTCCAAAAAAAAGGAACTAGATTTCATAAATCACTTGTAAAACGGAGATTAAAAATCTCTGCCTACAAATTGTCAGTGTGTCAGGAAACTTTAAATTCTAGTAATTTTTGCATTGCACACTATGGTCCTCTTTGGCTTGTATTTACCAAATTCGAGGTTAAAACAAATGAGCACCCACTACCCAAAAGCGTTTTGTTTTTACTAGGTTAAACACAGTGTTAATTGTATAGTACCTCGACTCTTGGCAATGATGAGTCAAAACATTATTTCCTTTGGTATCTGATTTTCTTTTTTTGACACAAAAGCTTTTGCTTTTAGGACACAAATAAGACATTCTAATTCACTGTTCAAGTAACCATTTACCTGGTGTCAGATAAACTAGGCCCAGTACCAAAAGGAACTTAATTACAAACTTTAATTTGAGGCAAGTCAAACCACATATATATTATGAAATTTGTTTCAAAAAATGACACAAAATTAAAAATGAAATAGCTTCTAAAACTTGGGAACCCGTGGGCACAGTAAATCTTAGTTATAGGAGAAAATGAAACATTGTATTATAAGATTGGGTCTGATAAGACACAATAAAAACATGAAGCATGATACATAAGGTCAGAAGGATCAATATAAAATTTGAAGTGAATATACAAATTGCATAGTCCTAGTCACCTAAAGTATTTGTAAGTGACTGGGGAATTAAATCGCAAGTAAAGTTGAATATTAGATGAGTTTGAATATGCAATACATCATTCCTAAATCTATCTAGGTATTCCTGTCACTTTTTTTTTCTGGAAATAACTAAGATCTAAACCAAGGTTAAATAATAAATAAAGTGAGAGCACAGATATGATGGAATTTAAACAGTGATATATATATTAGAGGGAAAGGAGATGAGAAGATATGTTTGGCAGCAGTAAAACACAGATACTTATTCTTTTAAAACACAGACTAATTTACTGACTTACTCTTGCATCTAACCTTGAAATTATTATGGCAAAGCCCACAGGAACTGAAATTGCCAAAAATCTACTGATATTGAACTATAGAACAATGTGACATTTATCCCTTACATACCTTTGACTTATTCACATAACTCTTTAATAAGCAAGGAGGTACTTTTTAAAAATTTTTTGAAACATTCTCTTGGTAGTACAAAGTACTTTTTAGAAGAGGAATAGCTTTGCAGCTCATTATGGCTGGGTTTCAGTTCTGTTTTTGCTGCTTGCTAGTTTATAAGATGGAAAAAATTTTTAGACTCCTTTGAGCTGCTGTTTCCTCATCTGTGAAATAGAAATGAGGTTTGTTGTGAATGTTAACCAAGCTAAAATATGAAAAGTTATAAGCAGTGTCCGTTAATTGGTAACTTTCCAAAAACTATTCATTTTCCTTTTTCTGCCACTCAACATCTGGTGGCTGCAAAAATATGAATTGATCTTAATCGAACAATTTTTGTCTTTAGTTTGTGGTTAAAATCAGTCTCTAAGATGAAATGAAAATGGAGGAGAAAGTGACTAGAGATATGATTAATAGTATATATGGGCCCTTTAAAGTTTACACGGTGCTTTGCAGGTTCATTTTGTAATCCTATGAGGAGCTAGAAGAGGTAATGGTACACGTTTTTCTATTACAAAACCAGAGGCTCTGGATGGCATCAACTTTGAGACCAATGTTTGCCTCATGCTAATACTGCATCTTACATGTTCTACATGAATAATGAGATTTTAAAAATATTTGATTTTTCTTACACCTTTTATAACACCTGTCTTTCATCTTATTCCCAGTCTTTTCTAGGTATCGTTTGCCTGACAGAATTTACTATCGAAGAAATGCCTAAAGGAAGACACTACTGCTGGCATTCAAAATTCAGTGGGAAAATAACCTACAAAACCAGGTCATTGTCTTCATAAGAGATTTGCTAAATTCTTTTCTTTCATTTTAACTTTACAAGCGAGGCCTAGTTGGACTCACTGCGAAAGTTTCCCACTGTGTAGAGATCAAGGCCTCCAAGTTGTACGACTCCAGGAGGCACGGTCTTCACTGTATTCAGTGGTTTTCTCCAGGGGATGCCATTACTTAGAATACAATCTGAATAGTGTGTAAGGAAATATTTATGTCCCCCATTAAAGTCAGTTGGAGTAGAAGAAGTAGCACATGATGGAAGGCAAGTAAAGGAAAATGATTTTTGCTGCCTCCTTAGGTGATACAAATGTCAGGTAAGGTCAGAGGAGAAGAGTGCATGAAGTTTATGAACAGATGTGGGTCCCCATTGAGGAAGAACATTTGATAGTGTAAGAAATTGTGGACGGCAGGGATTTCTGCTTTGCCATCCACTTGTTAACCTAGAAGGAGGCTGAATTGTAGATTGCACTCACATCCATAGGAGGGCAAGCATGTGAAAGCAGAAAGCTGCAGAGTGTTAGTTTCCTAGGTTGTCCTTGGGTCTGATGTATTGATTTTAGATTCAGATTATCAAGCTAGAATACATGTTGTGGATTTTGTCAAGAGGTTTAGGATTTCATAAAGCCAGAGGAGCAGGAAGGAAAGATAAATGTACAGGGTTAGTCATAATAATCTGGAAATGGCAGACTAATGACTTAAACTTGTTCTACAATATATGGAAAGACATCATGAAGTTGTAACAATTACATCAGTACAGTAGTGAAGTGGAAATGAGACATTAGGGTCATATATATAAAATGACATCCACATCACTTTTGCTATATTCTATGGGTTGGAAGCAAGTAAATCACAGGTTCTATGCACAGTCAAGGGAAAAGGATCACACAAAAGTGTGACTCATTTGAGGCCACCTCAAGGATCATTTGCCATATTATACACACCCTACTGAATTCAAAGTCAAGCTCAAGTCACAGCCTTCTCCTTTGATCTCAAGTACCAGAGTTTAAATAAGACATAATTAAGCATTTCACTATGGTGATTTTTAAAATAATTTGTCATGTTTTATAACACACACACACACACACACACACACACACACACACACATTAGGGCTAAATGCTTAATGAGCATTGCTTAAGAGTCCCCTAAACTGGAAACTTGAAGATATCTGCAAATTTGATCTGTCCTTTGGTTATACTATCCAAACCATCAGCAAATTATGCTAATTTTTATGCACAGACTCTTAGATTCCTCACTTTGTCCCTTTTCGTGAGTCTTCATTTTATTTCAAATTTCAACTATATTGTGTTTAAAAACAAGACTCTTAGCTGTGCTTCACTTTCAGTCTTTGCTAATTCCACTAAACCCTACCCAGGCTACTTCCTGGCACTATTACCACACAGAGATCTCATATGATCCTCAGGCACAGGTCAGATCCTATCTTTACCGAAAAGCACTTAAATGTTTCATATTTCAACTGCCACATATATGAAGACTAAGAATCATTTAGTATTTTTGCTTAGGCAACAAATAAAAAATTAAAATAAGATTTCCAAAAAGTCAAATAAAACAAACAAAATGCTAACAACATATTAAATAAGGCAAATTACTTATAATGAAATAAGTATATAACATAAGAACAAGAACAAGAACAAGAACATAAGAGTATATATACATATAGCTCAAGTCAGTCCTTGATGCTAAGGAAGCTCATCTTAAACATGGATGCTATGAAGTTCTGTATTTATGAGGATTCAAAGTATACCTGAACTGAAATTTTAACATAATGTGCTGATGATTTGGATAGTATGACCAAAGGACAGATCAAGACTGCAGATATATCCAAGTTTTCAGCTTAGGGAACTCTTGAGAAACACCCATGAAACATTTAGCCCTAATTGCAGAATGTGTGTGTGT
The DNA here is from genome assembly GCF_014176215.1 of Rousettus aegyptiacus. Classification (NCBI taxonomy): domain Eukaryota; kingdom Metazoa; phylum Chordata; class Mammalia; order Chiroptera; family Pteropodidae; genus Rousettus; species Rousettus aegyptiacus. Next base: position 117,454,607 of record NW_023416307.1, on the reverse strand, counting down.
GTGTGTGTTTGTGTGTGTGTGTGTGTGTGTGTGTGTGTGTGTATGTTTTACAGGACATGACAAATGATTTAAAAATATGACCATAGATTAATGCTTAGTTCTATCATATTTAGACTTTGGTACTTGAGATCAAAGGAGGCGGCTGTGATTTGAACTTGACTTTGAATTCAATAGGATGTGTATAATGTGGCAAAATGCACTTTAAGGTGGCTTCAACTTCTGTAATAATTGAAAATTATATTTTAAATGGGCAAAAAAACAATCAGAATGAGACCGGTGACCGCCAGACCTACACGCTGTGACACAGCGAGCAGGACCTATTATTTTCACCCATCTGCAGTTGGGACATTAAGTCTTCCTCATACTTATTTAAACACACAAAGAATCTACATGTCACTACCCTCAAAATTTGAAAAATATGGTTTATTTATTCTTTTATGAATTACTCTCATGAGACTATTTTGGTGCTTTGCTGAATTTTAGGAAGTCATACAGGGCAGTTTAGTATTCTGATGATTCCCAAACACTCACTTTGGTGATGAGAGTTTATTTAAAGCTAAAAAAAAAAAAAAAGAAAAGAAAATAGGTAAATCTATTAACAAATTTGTATAACTAACCCAAGTAACTACAAAGGAATGGAGTAATTGATTTTCATTTTCCCATGATTTAAACAGTATTTATTTTATTAGCATTTATCATTATTTCAAACTACTGATTGTTGCATGTAATTTTAGCATATGACTATAGCAGCATTTCTTTTCTATAGCTGAAGAAAATTTGTCTTCCAGACATGCTATAAAACTGTAGCTAAGCCTTTTTGGAAAATTAAAAATATTCTTTAATAATCAGAACATATATACACATAGGTTAAAATTGTAGCATCTAATAATATCCTATTAGATATCCTAATAATATCCTAATAATTGTTTGTGGGTTCATTATATTTTGTTTTGTTTGTCATACCATAAACAGTATTGACACTGTACCACTGTGACTTAAAAGCCTATTCTTGGACCAATTTCTTCTTCTAATGAAATGTATCGTCTTTTAAAAAAAGTGACCAAAATTATCATTAGATGTTTCCTCTGGCTAGGCCATGTTTTAGACAGTGCTTGATTCAATTTATTTTCTAGGTTCTAAGATCCACGCCTCGAAAAAATCAGCACTCATTCTTTTCAATGGAACTGCTACAGTGAGTAAACTAACAAATTGTCAAACCACCAACAAAAGTAAACCAGGGAATCCATAGGCATTATCTTCCTACAGATGCCATCGTGCCTGTTCCTCCAGATTTTAGGGGAAAGTGCTCTGCCCATCCTCTCCATGTTTGATGGCCATGTTTTGTACCTTGCGATGTGCCCTGCTCTCTGGTCCCAGCTACAGAGATGAGGTAAACAGTTAACAAAAGATGAACTATCTGTAGATCAGCCAGCAATGAAAATAAATAAGGTTGGCTGATCTGTTCATCTTCTCAGGAATCTGAACTAAGAAACCAAAAAATCAGAATAATTAATAGTAAGAGAAAGACATAAAGGAAGAAAAGAGAAAATACTCCTGGAAAGGAAAAAAGAAAGAAAAAATTTGAGAAAGCCATGATACATAGGTAATATGTCAAGAAGATAGAGAAACTCCCTGGAAAGAATCCATGTGCATTCTGAGAGAAAAATGAAGAGAATTGCTGGTTCACAGAATTGTCAGTTTCTGATGTTCCCATCTATGGGTACCCTCACAATACATTTTTTCATCCTTTGATTTTTCATGAATGTCTCTGTTTCTATCTGTATAACAACACTACGACAAAATTTATTTTGACATTAATCTGTTGGTGTGATATTCAAACTATTAAATAATCAGTGACACACGGGTAATGACCAACCTGAATGGATGCTGAATGTAAATATCTATTACTTACACATCCAGTGGCCTGGCTAAAATAGTCATTCTGATAACTCTATGCAATACGTGCATCTCTAATTCAGAGTCGGTAACATTTTATGTTCAACTTTGCCTTTGGTATTGGTGCAAAATGATCATGAAGCTTGTAAATAGCACCATGATCCCAACTTGGGTCTCTTTGACTTTAAAGCCATATTAATTCTAATTAAAGATAAGGTTTTAGAAGCAGGACTAGCTGGTACTTACTAACTGCTTGATATAAGCCAAACACTTTATTTAGTCTTTATGATGATTATTATTGTACCCATTTTTGAGATGAAGAAACTGAGAGTTTAAACAAACTGCCTCAAGGTCACATAACTAATATATTTTGGAGTTCAGTTTTAATGATAGTCTCTTAAGTTACCATTTTTAACTGTGACACTATACTGTCCCCCACTATAAGATAAGATTCATAATGTGGCCTCCAAAATGTCTGACACAAAGCTGCACTTGTGATAATTATATATCATTGCAGTAGCCACATAGGGATAACAGATAAGACTTTGTATCCCTTGACTGCTCTTCTCAGATCAAGAGTGAATATTAACAGCCAAGTGCACAGTGAACCTAGCTTGGCGTTGTTACCTGTAGGCTGGGGCCTATGGTTTGTGGGACATAATGTTAAGACCTAATGTGACAAGATGACTCATCTGCCCCTGAGCAATCTCAGAAACTGAGTCATTAGCTACCCTAAATCACCTGGAACATTTGAATCATAAGTCTAAGGAGAGTAATAAGAAGTGCAGAGAACAGAGTGAAGAGACAGTACGGGGAAAGCCAACAATCATAAAACACTGTCTTCTTTGGCTTCGCCACAATAAAAACTGCATTTCTTCGGTAAGTTGTTCCTATAGTTCTATGAGTCAATACAGACAGTCTCAAACCATTAAGACAAAGAGGGTCAGGATATAAATATCTGTGATAAGGCAGATGATTACTTCAGGACTTACCTAATAATAGGAATTTAGTCAGATAATATATAATGACGCTCTTGTGTGTAATGTTGTTCTTAAAACTCATTAAGGAAAAGGTTAGCTTTTTATTTTCCTTCCATTTTAACAACTCATGGCACTGAATATGTTATTTGACTACTATCCAATGAGCTTCTACTGTTGATGCAGCAATATGCTAATTGCCCAGGAAAATGCCAAATAGTAATAGATAACTTGCATGCCTAAAAAAGCTTACGTCCAATCCACTGTTACTATTAACAGCTGTTTTCATAAAAGCAGCATCAGCATAATTCATTCATTTATTCATTATTCAATAGTATCATCTTTGTATCGCATGCACTTGTAGAGTTAAAAGTAAAACTATATGTTTAAAGGAAAAAGAACTGACAAGTCAGTGAAAAATACGGAAGAACCAATGCAATATCTGGAACATCTAAAATGAGTCCACTTCCCTGGACTGACAAAGGTGAGATCTTATCCAGATTAAGGGAATTCTACTAAGGGCCTTTGGAGATAAGGGGATTCTCGCTTTCATAGCAAGTATCATGGTCCACTATGGGAGATGGTTGGCTGGTCTATATGTCAGTTCTCCTTGGAGCCATTACCTTATTGTTGGGTTATTATACTTAAACTAACTAGGTTTGATCAGGGTGAAACAAACAACTGCCACACAGTTAATGAATAAAATATCAGTGTAGCTTGGGGTATGTTAGTGATAGTGAGAAACAACTGTTCATCCAATGACTGCATTAATTTGGTTTACAGTCTCCATTTGGTTAGGTTATTTTTGCTTATAAAACAATTTTCTAATTCTTCATGCTAGATAGAAATAATCCCATTAATCTTGTCCTTTCTTGCTAATTTGATATTATTTCTCCTTATACTGCTCTATTCAAATAGATCTCCCTATTATCTCCTTGAATACTCAGCAGTGACAGACTAAACTTTGAATTTACTTTTTTCTTCTCTTGGAACTGAATTATGATCCTTGTTCTTAATTACAATTCTTTTCCTTTCTTCCTTCAATATCAAACCCCATTTAAAAAAAAAATCTAAGCCACTTGAGATTATAGCAATCTCAAGCTGTTTCACTGCAACTTTTGTTTGTATACACATTTCAAGTATTCCATATACAAGCTAAATGCACTAGTTGTTACAGACTAAATGTTTATGTCCTTCCTCAAAATTTATATGGTGAAATCCTGACCCTCCCTGCCCCCAGTTAGGAGCTTGGATCCTTGGAAGGTAATTAGGTCATGAAAGTGGAGCCCTCTTGAGCAGGATTAGTGTCCTAATAAGAGACATGGAGCTTGCTTCCTCTCTCCTCTGCTCTTCTCTTTGTGAAGATAAAAGGAGAAGACAGCCATCTGCAAATCAGGAAGCAGGCCTTCATCAGACACTGCATCTGCTGCTGCTTTGATCTTAGACATCTCGACCTCCAGAAGAATAAGAAATAAATGTTTGTTGTTTAAGCCCCCCAGTCTATGGTATTTTTGTTATAGAAGCACAATAGAAACTGACTAAGATTGTAGTATACTTTTTTTTCCTGTGTTTATCTTTATGCCACAACTGACTTACAAGTTACCAGAGAGCACTGAGTAAGTCTCATACTTCTTTTCTTACCTTCTTTGAGCCTAATACTGTGCTTATATTCACACACACACACACGAAAAAAAGAAAGAAAAAGGATGCCATTTGGTCACCAATGCTAACATATAAACTCATCATGATCTGCAATAACATTATTACTCCATCCCTCCATCAGCCTTTTCTTCTTTAGGTTGAAAATAAAACTTGTGATGACATTTGTTTTTTCTTCTCAAGACTAATCTGAGTTGTGGCTTTCTTACTAATTAGTAAGTGATAGATTCTGAGGCTCTTTAAAATTCTGTATAGGAAAAGTGTCTTAGCAATGGAATGTGCTATTAGAACAGCAATAATAATCGTGTCTGAGGAAGAACAGAAATTCCAAGGTAGACAAGTTTTGTAAAATTAAACCCATATCTATTTTTACTTTGTCCTGGCAATAAATATTCTCTAATTTTACTTTTGAAAAAAAAAAAAAAAAAAACTCAAGAGATTATATAAGTGAAGCAACAAATGAAGGAAAATGAGTGAATATTTAAGTGAGTTCTGCCATTTATTATTTACAGGACCTCACCAGGCCCCTTTGTAACACTTATAAAGGACAGAACTGTACTACATAATCTCTATAATTCTTTTCTCTTCTGAAATTTAATAATGAATTACTTCCAACCATTAAATCTCATATTTCTATCTTAATGTGGAAAAAAAATCAAGTGAAAATTATATTAGTTTATACTGATCTTCTTTTGAAATTTTTGTACTGTGTAAGAATACTTAACATGAGAGCTACCTTCCTGACAAACTTTTAAGTGCACAGTACAGTATTGTTAACTATAGGCACAATCTTATACAGCAGCTCTCTAGAACTTATTCATACCATATAATTAAAGCTTTATAATCACTGAACAACTCCCCATTTCACTTTTTCTCCATCCCCTGACAACCGTCATTCCACTTTGTGTTTTTGAGTTAGACTACTTTTGATACCTAATATCAGTGAAATTATATTATATCTTCCTTCTGTGACTGGCTTATTTCACTTAGCAAAATGTCCTCCAGTTTCATCCATGTTGTTGCATATGGCAGGATTTCCTTCTTTTTTAAGTCTGAATAGCATTCCGCTGTGTGCCTATATCACATTTTCCCTATCCATTCGTCTGTTAATGAACATTTAGGTGTTTCTATATCTTGGCTATTGTGAATAATACTGCAATGAAATGGGGGTGCAGATAGCTCTTCAAGATACTGATATCGGTTCTTTTAGAGATCTACCTAGAAGGGAAATTGTTGGACCATATGGTAGTTCTGTTTTGGGGGGCTTTTTTTAGGAATCACCATACTATTTCCCATTGTACCATTTTACATCTCCAAGAACAGCATACGAGTATTCCAATTTTCCACATCCTTGCCAACATTTGCTATCATTTGTTTTACAAGAATTTTTGATTAGCAAAACCCTTAACTATTACCTAAAATCTAGAAGAAAAATCCTACCATGTAATTTCTTTGGGGCCAACTCCTTATTTTAATACATAGTGTTTAATAAATGAAAGTAGTTTAATTGCCCTAGTTTTCTCAAAATACTTATTTCAGTAAGAATCTATAATTTCTTTCACACTCTATAGTCTAGAGCTGTGCCACTTAAGCCCATTTTTAAATCTAGAACAAGTAACCTACTCTAGAAAAAGAAATGGACTCCCACACTAATATCTTAATTGGTCAATATTAGCTTGATCTCATAGTGATGTTGAATGAATCTTGCCTTCTAACATGGACTCCAAAGTGTGTACAACTCATTTCAGTACATGAAGTTGTGGCAGTTAGCTATGATGCATAATAAACCATCTCCATCTTAGTGATTAGTGATCATTTATTAAGCATATAAAAAAGCACTGCTTATTTGTTTATTTACTTAAATTTATTAGGGGACAACACTGGTTAATAAAATTATATAGGTTTCAAGTGTACAATTCAGTAAAATGTCATATGTATATTGTATTGTGTGTTCACAACAGAAAGTTAAATCTCCTTCCATCACCATATATTTGACCTCCTTTAAACTTATCTACCTTTCTACCTCTAGTAACCACTAAACTGTTGCCAGTGTCCATGAGTCTCTGTTTGTTTGTCTTGTTCATTTGTCACTTCAGCCATATTCTATGGCTCAAAGTAAGTCCCAAGCCACAGAGCCAGTCCAGATTCAAGAAATGGTGAAATGAACTTTAATTCTCAATGGGAGAAGTAAAGAGTCACATAGCAGACAGCATGGTTACAGGAAGGCAGAAACAACTGTGGCCATTTTTATAATCAATTTCTTATATGACACTTTCTAAAATTTTATTTCATGCCTATGATTCTATCTCTTGACTCTGTTTTGAGAGACCAGTTTCTCCTGCATAGTTGTCATGGCTCAATCTAAATACAAATATCTATCCTCTACCACTTATGACAGAGCTTTCTGATGCCAGAGTTCTACCTGATTATCTCCCGTTGCTGCATTCTGCTCTGACTGTACTCCACATATCTACCTGGTTTCTTAAGACTGAAGGAGTCAGGTCCAATCATCTTCAACACAGTAGTTTTATTTATTCTCTGGGTTTCAGTCATGTCTTATATTGTGCTTTTTATCATAAGGCGAGCTTTTATCCTGACACTAGCAAAATAATAAATGATTGGAAAGTGGTCTTGACATAAAGAATGCAGGGAATGATAGGCAAAAAAGTTAGATGAAAAATAAAAGCAATGGCTAAATAGTGACAACTAAGTTAAAGGCAATAGAATCTGCATTATTAAGTCCCTGCGAGGGAAAGAAATTATGCAATAGGTATTCTGATATTATTACTGCCAACTGCTATTTCTACAATAACATGTGAGCAAGAGATGAACTTAGTAGTTTAATTTCTTTAGTAACCCCTGATTCAAGATTGAGATGAGATGATACATAGTGACCTGGAAGAAAGAATCAAATTAGCCTTCGCACATGCTAAGCCAACGATGATGCTTAATAGAGTCTTTCTTTGGCCAAAGCCCAAAAGAACAGATGTTATCAAAAATTAGATATTTCATTTGTAGATTGCACAGCATCTGCCAATTACAATATGGAAAGGTAGAGGAATAGGATTTGTGAAAAGCAGCTATTTTGTCGTATTTATGGATGGCTCAGGCATCTAAAAAAATTCAGGTCTAATTATAGTTTTATCATGAACCCGCTTTATTAGAAACTTGTGACCTGAAATAGTCCTGTTTAATAGATTTATCATGGTTAACCAGAGAATTGTTTTTCAGTTGGCCTAGAGAAGCATTGATGTGAGCTTCAGTGATACAAGTGAATTTTATGTTATTTATTATCCAAAGAAAAAAACAGATTTATAGCCAATTTAAAGAAGAAGTTTGCTAAAAGGAGGGGCTGTGGCTTTTCTTTTTGAACAGTGATGACTGGGTGACTTGCTAACAATTCAGAATTCAAAATTGAAAAGTGAAACTACTAAATAAAAACCCAGTCAGGAATCAAGACGGTCAAGATGATGCAGCCAGGCCAGAGTCAGAAAGATGAAGGTGTAAAGGAAAATAGGGGGAGAAAGATACTGAGAGGAGAGGCCAGGGGAGAAAGTATGCTTTATACACCCTGAGCATAAAAGCAAATACTTCTTAGTCCACAGCCCTTCATGATCAGTAAGTCTGGGAAAATGCTTTGCCTTCTCTGAACTCTTGAAAATTAATGGTAGAGATATTGGCAGTTTGTGGAATTACATCGATCTAAATACCACTGTTAAAGGCACAACATATTTAGACCAAGAACCAATGAGACTCTAAATACAGATGATGTGATGTATAAAAATGTTTACAGCTTATTTGTTCAGTTGATGATTATAATGTGATGCACATTTGGTTAATAGCTCTTCTAAATCATTCATAGTTTTTAATATAAATTTTCTTATGTTGTATTTAATAACAAATTATTTAAGAAAACTCCAAGATTTAAAGATAAATGAGACTTCCTCCATCCCATTTTTACAACATCTATCTCTAACCCTAACACAGTAGTATGCCCCATTCTCTTTTCATTTTATACACATGAGAATTTCTAGTTTAGAAAGTCTAGAATATCCAGTACTTCATACAGATCATTACCAAATACAAATACTCAAGCTGAACTCATTCCCAACTCAATGACAATAAACTATGACTACTGGAAAAAAGATTTCAGCTGCCCACGGAAGAATTTCATAAAATTAAAAAAAAAAATTCTTGAAACAATTTACATTTCTAGTGTATTATGCAGGTATATGTATATATGTGTATATGTGCTAGCTGACTATAATTGCTTTCTAGAACACAATTTATTTCACTGATTAAACACTGTGTGATGCTAATAAACTTCAAGAAAAATGATTTTCTGATCTTCTATTGAATAATTGTCTTCTATTGAATAACTGGTCTTCTATTGAATAATTGGTATATGACTAAAAAGTATGCATAAGAAGAGGACAATGGCTAAAGAGGAAAAGGTTCTGAATATGCTTTTATTTCAAATATTTATTACTATGATATCTTTCTCACTCTTTGTTCTTCATCTGAAAATTGACAAATAAATCCACTGGAAAGGGAACATCTTTTTGGCTAGTACTGAGTTCATGATCGAAAAGAATCCTTTCTTTTCAGATCTATAATGTCCAGATTAATGTTTTTTGAATATTGTAAGAATAACAGGATATTCCTAGCCTTCAAAAAATTATGTTCTTCTATCAAAATGATATAAGAGTTTGTGTGTTTATGCATAAGAACTAGAAAAGAACGTACAAAAACCAGAAATTACCCGTGTGTTACAATGGTAAAATAAATGGCAAGTTTTTTCTCATTTGTCAAATTATTTTAGAAATTATTGAAATATTGATTTTATATGAAAAATAAACTCTATTTGCAGTATCCCTCAAAAATTTAAAAATGTTATTTATAATAATATTGTTCTGTGTAATACAGTTGTCTTAAATCTATAAGTAATTAAAAGAAAATGAGAAGCTCAGTTTTCTATTGCTAAAATAAAATGGGTAGGCTCTGTGTAAAGAAAAAGCATGTAGAATTATGTTGTATATATATAAGTATACACATAATAAGCATATTTAACAACAAATCAGATTTCCAGGAACTTCCACATAATTCCCAAATTCTGAAATAAAAATTGACTCAGAGCCAAAAGATGCTCTGAATTCCTATGTTAAAGCCAAAGGCTTAATTAACTCTTTTACTTAGAATCTATTATACTTGGTAAACTTTCTTATCTAGTTTTCTAATTCATGGCAGGAGTAGGAAGTAGAAGGATCTGGGAAAGCAACATGAGGTGAAAGGAATGGTGAAAAATGCAAAAAAAAAAATAGCAATAGCTGATAGTTTGACAGGTAAAGACAGCTGTATATTAAATTATCACCATAAAAATAGCAACAATGTCTAATATTTACTACATGTTCTCTTATACTATATACTTTTATATACCAGGCACTAAATAGTTTGCCTGAATTATTTTATTTTTATTTTCACAACAAAAGTATGAGATGTATTATAATTATTTCCATTTTATATATGAGGACTCTAACAACTCGAAGTAAATATAGTGCCCAAGCTCACAGAGTCAGCAAGTTACGGAGCTAGAATTGAAACCTGGACATTCTGACATGAGAGCCTGACTTCAGCATATCAATGGTATAATTGTGATGAAAACTTTCTGTGCAAGGAAGTAGGCAGATGTTCTTATAAAACTATTTGGGATTTAAAAAGTAATACATAGGATATAAGGCTCAGTTATCTAGAAAACCTATATACGTGGATCCACATTTTCTAAACAATGAAGCATTATTATTTCTCTCTATTTGCTCACTAATTTTTACTTCTAAGTTAAAACTCAACTCATGTTGAGTAAAACTAAACAAGATTTTCAACAAAATGTACTTACAGTACCCGGTATTTTTTTTACTGGACATTTTAAACTCTTTTAAAATTTTTTAGAAACATGATTACAGTTCTCTCAAGGGTTTTTAATAAAGTCTAAGTATATGTTCTGGTATTAGCTTGTAAAATGCTGAGTCAAAGACTAAGGGTAATTTAGTCTTGAGAACTTTTAAAAGAGTTATACAGTTAAGTTACCTCAGGGCCATATCCTATCTGCTAGTTCTATTTTATTACAGGGTTTAAAATAAAAACACAGTTGCATTTTCTCTCCTCAGCCATATTCAGAAGCTGGTAATAATAAAAGTATGGTTGTGTTTGTGCAGTTGAGAAATTTTCAAGCACTAAAGCTTTTTGAATTGGACCCAGCAGACAGAACAAAAGCTCTTTGTGCATTGGTATGTTTGTTAAAAGTTAAGCCAAGAAGACTTCTGAGTGTCAGGAGTTGAATCATCTCATTGGAGTTGATTAGTTTCAAATTTTATTGTGATGATGAATAGATAACATTTCTAAGATGCCATTTGCTCAGAATTTTCTGCAGTATATTCTGACAACTTTGCAATCAGCTGACTTAGGTCTCATCTGAGTATCCTTAAAAGGGTGGTGGTTAAAAGACTTTCCCTTATAAGGAGGAACATAACCTAAGCTTAGTACTTCCTACTAATTCCCAGGCACTACTAGGAAGACATTAGGCCATGTTCCACAGGTGGTATCAGCACAGTCATATATGCAGGATTCACACATATAAAGTATGTCTTATTTTAGTTGAGTTCAACATCCAGTTGAAACAGGTATCCACAGCCAAATAAACATAATAGAACCTGTCTTTTAATGATACGCTCTAATACTTGAGAAGGAAGAAAGATGAACAAAAAATAACAGTATTGTGTTAGCATTTGAATATTTTTGAGCTCATAAACTGAGTTCACCTGGTCATTACGAAGTTCAGCTTTGCTGCCATAATTGATATGCATGCTGAGATTAGGGTTAAGCGTCATTACATGTATGTATACTGTAGACTGACCTGGACATAAGAACCATGTACCCTTGACACTCTTAGGCCTCAGATATCTCATCTGCAAATTAAGGGACCTGGAATAGTTTTGTGGCTTAATTTTTTTCTTAGCATCAGAAGATTTTTTGTTTTGTTTTGTTGTTGTTGTTACTGTTGTTTTTCAATGTGATACTATGTAGAAACACCAGAAAAAAATAAAATTGATTACATTGGAGCTGCTCTGATTGAAGCAGAGTGGAGTGATGGAACTCATCCTAACTGAATACCAGGAAGCTTCCCAAGTAATATGTGGCACAGAGGAAAACCACTAGACTGCATAATCTTGAAGGTTTATAATTCTGTCTGTTTAATTGCTGTCTGTTATATTGATCTGCTATGATTTCACAATCAAACTTGTACACAGAAAAAACAAAGTTTGCCACATGTAACTTGTACTAAAACAGGCAGTCATTTCAATTGCTACTTTTGAGGCACTATAATTCTGGGATTGAATTATCCTTCTGGACTATAATATCACTTAATAAATTTTAAATCTTTTTTTATTTTTTAATTTAAGAGATCATATAATTTATTATTGTTGTTAATTGACATCATTGTATTTTACCATATTTAGATATAATATCTGAGTTTTCTCAAAGCACTCAGGCTTGGATTCTCAGCCATCGATTCAAAAAAGAGATGTTTTTGCTGATCATTTATGGCAAGAACCTCTAGGGAAAAGTATAGCTCTCTGGGCAGAAAAGTAAATTTTAGGATCTGTTGGAAAGAAAAAGTTGCTCCTTGAATCTCATTCAATGAATTTAAATCCTCATTTGAGGCTTTTTAGACTTACCCAGGGCTCTTTTAAAACATACCATGTACTCAAGCTCCACCCCAGACAAATTGAATCTGAGTCTTTAGAGGTATCCTGAGACATTGGTGTTTTGTTTGTTTTGTTTTACATTAACTTTTAACTTTTGAAGGTTGTACATTTACGAAAAGTTTCAAAGGTAATTCAGAGAATCTCCATATATCCCACACCCAATTTCTCCTATTATCATCTAACTTCTAACATCTAACATTAATACATTTGTTCAATTAGCATACTGAAACTGATACACAATTATCAACGAAAGCCCATACCTGATGCAGGGTTTCTTAGTTCCTACCTATGTCCTTTTTTCTGTTCCAGGATCTCATCCAGGATACCATATTACATTTACTCATGTATCCTTAGGTTCCTCTTAGATGTGACAATTCAGACTTCCTTTGATTTTGATAACTTTGACAGTTTTGAGGAGTATCAGTCATATATTTTGTACAATGTTCCTCAATTGAGATTTGTCTTTTGTTGTTGCTGTTGTTGTTGGTTTTTAATGATTGAACTGAAGTTATGGGCTTTTGAGAGAAAGACCACAGAGGTAAAGTGCCATTCTCATCATGTCATATCATATCAAGAGTATATGCCATCAATATGACATTACTGTGAAAATTGCCTTTGACATTGGTTAAAATAGTGTTTATCAGGTTTCTCTACTATTCAGTTACCATTCTTCCTCCTTTGATAATGCACTCTTTAAAAGAAAGTCACTATGTGTAGCCATACTTATGGGGAAGAAAGTTATGCTTCAACTCTTCAGGGGGTGAACAGTTACATAAGTTATTTTGAATTCTTTTACTCAGGAGAGAAGAATTATCTGTGCTTCCCATCATTTATTTATTTATTTATTTGTTTGTTTGTCCGTTCACTTATTTATTTATTTAGTCATTCAATTACTTACTTATATCAGTGTGGACTCACGGATATTCATTTTATACTTTGGGTTATATTCTAATATTATGCTGCTCAAATTGCTGCTGCAAGATCGGCTATTGAAAACTCTTTTATTTGGCTTCTGTGTGCCCTTTACATACCCCCATCATTTTACTTTTTGAGCTTCAGGCTCATATTCCCTACCCTAGCCTTAGAATCAACCATTTCTCAAAGGAAGCCTAGTTCCTTTTATTGGAGAATGGTATTAGAAATCAATATCTGGTAACTTAGTATGTTTGTTTCTTTCCCAACGTGTCGTTGCGTTTAGGCCATCTTGGAGGACAGAGCTAGAAAATATGTGTATTGCTAACCCATAAATGTACATGTTTCTATAGTAAATGTAACATGAGTTTCTACTAGTGTCTCCAAACCTAATCCATTACTCCATGGATCATTCTAATCTTCTCCTCTTGCTTACCCATAACCTCCTCTTCTAGTAGTGAGAAACCTGGCTCTAAACATTCACCATCTATTTATTAATTGTTCAATTCCAGCATACATTTACAGTGGATTTGGAATTGTAAACCTGTAACTCTACAGAAACTAACTTTACCAACTAACTTTAACTAACCAACTAACTTTAACTTTAGAGTGCAGTGCTTATGTACAATTCCTATTGTCTTCAGTCTCCACTCAATTCTAAACGTACTCAATGTAACACCCTTTTCTATCACCTCCTTCAGTGAGGTTATACATTCATAATACAATCAGATTTTTTATTTAGTCTGCATTCCATCTTGGAATTCTGTGATCTCCTCCTAATTGATTTTTAAAGTTTGTGTACATCGAGATACAGTGCATGGGCTGTAAACTTATGTGGGTTTTGACAAACGAATAGTGTCAAGTATGTACCAGTAAAATATCACACAAAATCTTTTCACTAAACTGAAAAACAGCCAGAGTGTTTTTCTAAAGCTCACTAAGAGATTATAGTCTGCATTCAGAATTAAGAAACACTAGACTTTTCTGTTAAGGTCAGGTTCTGCTTTATCTAAGAGCTTAGTTTTAGATTTTTGACCTCACAATCTAGAAGACTGGTGTGCTTCTTAACTTTTTGCCAAGTTCGTTAACCTCTCTCTGTTCGGGTAACATATCCCCACATTGAGCATTATAACACCTGCCTCAGAGTTGTTGGAGGATTTAAATGAATTACTGAAGGTAAAGCAAATTACAAAGTTGGAAAGGAGTAGGTATTTAGTAAATGTTAGACATTATTACATTGTTTTCATTATTGCTATTTTTATTCATGAGTTATTCCAACCTAATTTGTCAAGAGAGGAGGGAGAGGGAAGAGAGAAAGAGAATGAGCTTTCTCTTTTTCTTTTTTAATTTTTATGCATTTTAGGTTACGCATTAACTAGGTTGCTGCCGCCATACAATCAAACTTGAGGGTGGTACAGAACTAATATCATAATATTAAATTAGAATCTGTGACAGAGGTGATGGTGGGACAGAGAAACTGGCTCAGAACTGTTTAATGATCCCCTGGTGATTGCAATATGCAGTAAAAATGGGGGACCACAAAGCAGAGTGGGAAAGTGCCTCCTCTGCCCCAGCTCCTTCATATTTCTCTGACTCACGTTTGAGAAAAGACTTCCAGGCTTCAGAATATGACCAGAAAGAGCAGCTTGGCTGAATGTGCACATGAGTCACTGAAAAAGAGCACTACAGCTGTGATGAGTAACTTTCCGTGACTATAAACCTGTTTCCAAATCCATTTCTCAGTTCTGTATTTCATTTTATTAGCTCAACATGGTTAAAGTGAGGGCAACTCAAGTATCTGTCCCCATCAGGTCTTTGGGATCACGTGTTTGGGTCTATACCTTGTCATTGCTTCCTCTTCCAGATGGTGGCTATCCACCCTCTTAATGACATGGGTTTATGCCACAACAATTACTGCTATAGCATTTCATTTGATCCTGATCATTTCACCTGCCTGGGAATGCTATAAATATACATTTTTAAAATTTCTTCCTCTCTGTTTCTCTCTCTCTTGTGCATGCTCTCTCTTTCTCTCACCCTCCTTCTCTCCCTTCTTAACTCTCCCTTTCTTCCTACTATCCTCTTTTACTCCTGTATTTCCTTCCTTCCTTCCTTCCTTCCTTCCTTCCTTCCTTCCTTCCTTCCTTCCTTCCTTCCTTCCTTCTTCCCTTCTTTCCTTCCTTCCTTCCTTCCTTCCTTCCTTCCTTCCTTCCTTCCTTCCTTCCTTCCTTCCTTCCTTCCTTCACCACAGCATTTCCCAAACTATTTTCAAATAACTTACTTCAATGTGAGAGGTTAAGAGATTTTGAAAAACAATGCTACCTTAATAGCTTTTTAAAAATACCATAGTCTCTCATCAACATCAGCAGAAAATGTCGGCGTATTAAAAACATCGTGATTTTTCTCCAATAATATAAATCTATTTATATCAAAATGTTCATAAACATTTGACAAGCAACATTTTGGAGGGTAATGGGAGTGAATGCACACTTATAAAAATCTCTGGTCCATGGTACAGACTAGGAAAAATTATATAATTCTATAAAATACATAAAATAAATATACATTTCTCTCTCAAATGGTGCAGTTCAGTATCACTTATAATATGATGCCCACCTTTTTTCACTTAAAAAACTATTCCAACCTACTTTATAGGTTTTATTAGAAACAGTTTTAAATGTTCATATTCAAAATTTAGTAAACCTCTATCATTTTTGAGGCCTTTGTATATATGTCATCTCATTAATTCTTTAAATTATTCCTGTCAAAAATTATCCTCATATAAGGGTTGGGGGAAAGACTCAAAAGCAAAAAAAAAAAAAAAAAAAAATAGTCTTGACCAGGGTTCACAACCTTGATATATCATTGATATTTTGGGCCAGATAATTCTTTGTTATGGGGGGCTGACTTGTACATTGCAGGATGGTTTACAGCACCCCTGGCCTCTACATACTACATGCCAATAGCACCTCCCTTCCCTAAGCTAAAAAAACCAAACTGTCTCCATTCATTGCCAAAAATCCACTGCAGAAAAAAAAAAAAAAAGCCATATTAATTGAGAACCACTGGCCTAAACCCACACAGCAAATAAAAATGCCAAAGTCGGTATTTCCTATTTTCTGTCTAGACACTTTAGCTGCTTCTTAAAGATCAATCTTCTATGGTTCAAGACCCATCATGTGTCATTAATTTATAAAGTCTTTCTTAAAAAGCCATCATCTTTATTAAATTATTCATTGTCTCTTATTGGTGAAACCAGATAGTGCAAATGAGTTCTATACTCACGTATAACTTGGCTTGAGTCATGGAAATAGGAGCCACCAGCTTTTCTCTTGCAAATGTGTGGCATTGGTATAAACGGGAATATCCAAATAAATCCCAGCCCCAGTAAAACGGATGGTAGATATGCAATTTTATATTTAACTATATGGCACACCATTAGTATTGGAGCTTCACAGTGTAATAATCTCCTAGCATATGTCCTAGTATATGTGCTATCTTCCAAAATGGCATCAAATTTCTTTATTATTATTAAATCCTTCAAACAATGACAGTGATTAGATTTTTTTTATCTTTCTAATATTTTTTTATCTTCTAATGTTGGCTAGATTTCTGTTTCATGGATTCTACTTTCATTCAATTATGGGATTTTCCTTGGTTCCGTAATCTCATTTCAAGTCAATTTCTCTAATTTCATCACTTGCATCATCTTCATCTTTTCTTTTAAAGTTTCTATTTTCTGCTGTGGAGAAAGAATCTCCATATTCATTTGTCCCCTGAATAAGTTACCTCTTTTCTGCTTCTGAGAAAGCTGAATGCCCAAGTACCACCTTTCTTCATCAAGTAATGTTTTAATGTCGATATCTATACATAGATGATAGATGATGATGATGATGATGGTGTTGATGATGACAGATAGATAAATAGATAAATTTCTTCTTAAAATAATTTTTAAAAAGATTTCTGAGCTGGCATTTCCTTCCAGGTAGTTTTCTTAGATAAAAGTCTTAATTGAGTAGAAATATCCTGTTGAATCTTTTTTTGACACAGAATTTTAGAAGACCCGAAGTTAAGGTCAAAAATTCTGAATTGACTATGATGTATTTTGCCCCAAGGCTGAGTTGTGCCAAGTCTAGGATATGAAAAGTAAAGACAACACACTTCAGTTCTCTTGCACTCAGAAGCTTTCCAGGAGGGCCCAGAGCATTCTGTAGCCCTGGAGCCAAATAGCCTAAGCACAAAAGATTCCCACTTGGCATAACAAGGTTTGCTTTTTTCAAACTCTGCACAGTTTTATAGGGACTAGAGATTCTTTCCTTTTAATCATGAGAAAATATCCTCAAAATTAGGAAATCATTAATAGTGAAATAATAGCATAATAGTGAAATAATAGCATAGTAACTCCCAGCTAGACAGAAGAAAGGATTTTTTTATCAAATATCATTTGGCAGGTTTAGATTGTTGGTTATATCTTGCGTTTCCTTGCTTCAAAACCACCTTAAAAACCTCCCCTGTTACCACTACTTATTTTCTCAAAGATTGATTCTTTGTTTCTATTTAGCATCAAGATCTCAGAAGTTCACAGCCAGAGTAAAAATGAATATTTTCTGGGACCATTTTAAAACAATCACTAGGTATATTTTAGGGTAGTGTTTCCTAAAATTTTGTCTCAAAAAGAAGTTACTTTTTAAAAAAGATAATTCCTAAACTGTTGAAAGTACACAGTCACCCTTCTTCATTCCAGATCTCATCTATAAGAATTTGTTTATTTAACAAATCCTATGAGGTCTTTGAATTCATAACCAGATTTGAGATTCACTGCTTTAGAAGATTTCGTGACTGGAAACAAAACTCTGGAACAAGGAATGGAGCTCCGGTACTATGCGGCCAGAGGAGAGGGTCTAGAAATTTGCTGATCTCAGCATTTCCCTAGCATATTATTTGGCATCCAAGGAATATCTTTCAAATAGTGAAATAATAGCATTAGCACAATACAATCAATATCAAGAGCTACATTTATTATTTATTTAGGTTAAGAAATAGGGTGAGAGCTTTACATACTTATTTTATGTCATTCTAAAATGACTTTTTTTCAGGAAAAAATATTAAAGACTTGCTTTTACTAGCGTTAATATACTGAGGCTCAAAGAGGTTGTATTAACTAAGGGAATACTTGAACCCAAACTGCCAATCTTCAAAATGTGTGTTCTGGCTACTATACTGCCTGTTTGTCTCTAATTTCCTGTACTCCTTCTATGAATATTTATTGAGTGCCTACTATGTTCTAGGTGCTAGGGATACAGCAATAACAAGGGGAAAATAATTCCTCTCATGGAACTTAAATTCTTTTGTGAAGAGAGAGAAAAGACCCATGAAATGTAATAAATTTATATATTATGTAGTATGTTAGGAGATAAGAAGCAATATGAAATAAAATTGGAGCAGGAAGGGAGAATGAAGAATATGTGAGAGGTAATACATTGTAAATGAATTGGTCGGCATACATATTGAAATAGTGACTTTTAACCAAGGCTTGGAGAAGGAGAGGGAGAAAGTCATGAAGGTATCTTTTTAAGAAGCAAAATTACCTAGAGACATTGTGACACTTAAGGCCTCATTTTATTGGGCTAAATTCCCATAACAAGAGAGATTCTGTCCTAGAATTACAGATTCATATAACTAAACCAGACATTAATCTGGAAATTTATGTCACTTAGCTTCTTAACCATAGCAAAAATGTATCATGTACCATCCTTATTCTCTTCTCCTGGTTTGCTTTTCTCCACAGAACTCATACCTTTTGAGATACTATATATTTCACTTATTGATTTTTTCTGTGCTATTATAATGTAAACACAATGAAGGAAGGAATTAATGTCCATTTTGTTGAGTCATACCTCAAGTGACCCAGAAGACTGCATGACATATACTAAACCTTCAATAATTATTATTGAATGAGTGAGACCCATACAAAAAAGCTGACAGCTTCAGGTAGTAGTAGAACATTCCCACCACCTTCACTCCCGAGAGTAAGTTCACAGTTTGAAAAGGGATGACTTTCTACTGGTGATGTGTTTAAAAAATAAATAAATAAAATAACAAATAACCCCTCTTGCACTACCTCAGGAAGCAGGTGAGAGGTAATGTGCCCAACCCAGGAGGAAATGCAGCTGTAGCTCTATGTTGGCAAGCACTATCTAACTAATCAGTGAGTGGTGTCTTTCATCATTGTATATGTTTGTCATTGTCCCAATTACACTGAGTGAAACCCTCAGTCACTCACTCAGGAATCTAAAAACCAGAGGTTAAGAGTTAAAGCATGAGTTTTTTGAGAGTAAGAGGTAGAGAGTATACATCATTCTCAGAACCTAGCTCAATGACTAAAACTCAAAATGAACACTGAAAAGATGATTGAATGGATAAAATCTTCATTTTTTCAGTGTTAAGGAAAAACCTTGACATCTCATAGGTTTAATAAAATTAACATTTATTTCTGGTAACATAAATTTAGTAGTGGAATAGATGGTTTTCTTTAATCTCTTGTAGCTTAGAGAAATCTCTTTCTCATCTGTAAAATGATGAGGTGGATAATCTTTTGGCTTCTTTCCCAGCATCCATTTACTCCAATTCTTTCAGTATTGTGAATCTCCACTTGTCAGGAAGCCCTGTAGTTCGGGTGATATTGGCTATCCTGCCAAATGAAGGGGTGGCGGGGGGTTTGGAACTCTGATTGACAAAAGTATTAAAGTAAACCAATGCATTCCTTCTCCTTGTGCTAGGAACCATAAATAACCTGAAAATGAAGCATATATTGTAAACAGAGTTGAGTAATGGGAAGAAATATAGTCCTTAATGAGATTTTTGAATCACTAGATCAAGTCTTACCTGAAGCTTGTTTATATTTAGACTATTTGCAGAGACTGTTAATTCCCTTTTTGCATGAGTCTAAGTCATGTTTTCTGTTGCTTGCAGCAGAAAAAAAATCCTGATACAGATAATCTAACTGACATAAACTCCAAAGTTCATTTCAACTCCAAAGTTCTAAGTCTCTGTTTATTTGTCTTCTGATTAAGAATTATTCGGAATTAAGAGCAAAATAAATTCAGAAGGGCTGCCAAAGATAGAGCAAGAGTACTCCAGAGAGATATGGCTGAGGTGAAGAAACCTTGACAGAAAGCCTCTCCAAAGACACATCCATCTGAGGTGAACTGATTTATGTTAGGCTCATGTCTGCAGTATTTTACAACTGTAATGGCTAGTAAATACAAAGAAATTGTTTCTGTCAGCTTACCACCTTTCTTATCATGAACAAAAAAAGTGGAAGTGCCAGATCTTCTAAAAAGTGTGTAATGGTCCACCAGGGCTCCCATTCCACATTCTCCAAGGAGAAAAATGAGTTTTTCATTGTCAGAGTAGGATGTAGCATCATCTTAACATCACTTAACAGATTCAGTAATGCCCATGACTTTTAATAATCTTAAAAGTACACTTCGAT